>NC_087533.1:0-2400000 GCF_963921805.1 Phalacrocorax carbo
GCGGAACGGGCCGCCGCGCAAAAACCGGACAGTATCGGGGCCGCCGCGCAAAAACCGGAGCGGATCGGGCCCGCCGCGCAAAAACCGGAGCGGATCCGGCCCGCGGAACGGGCCACGGCGCAAAAACCGGACCGAATCGGGGCCGCCGCGCAAAAAGCGGAGCGGATCCGGCCCGCGGAACGGGCCGCGGCACAAAAACCGGAGCGGATCGGGGCCGCCGCGCAAAAACCGGACCGGATCCGGCCCGCGGAACGGGCCGCCGCGCAAAAACCAGAGTGGATCGGGGCCGCCGCGCAAAAACCGGAGCGGATGCGACCCGCGGAACGGGCCGCCGTGCAAATATCGGACCGGATCGGAGCCACCGCGCAAAAAACGGACCGGATGCGGCCCGCGGAACGGGCCGCCGCGCAAAGACCGGACCGGCTCGGGGCCGCCGCGCAAAAACCGGACCGGATGCGGCCCACGGAACGGGCCGCCGCGCAAAAACCGGAGCGGATCGGGGCCGCCGCGCAAAAAGCGGAGCGGATCCGGCCCGCGGAACGGGCCACCGCGCAAAAACCGGATCGGATCGGGGCTGCCGTGCAAAAACCGGAGCAGATCCGGCCCGCGGAACGGGCCGCCGCGCAAAAATCGGACCGGATCGGGGCCGCCGCGCAAAAACCGGATCGGATCCGGCCCGCGGAACGGGCCACCGCGCAAAAATCGGACCGGATCGGGGCCGCCGCGCAAAAACCGGAGCGGATCCGGCCCGCGGAACGGGCCGCCGCGCAAAAACCGGAGCGGATCCGGCCCGCGGAAAGGCCCACGGCACAAAAACTGGACCGGCTCGGGGCCGCCGCGCAAAAACCGGAGCGGATCCGGCCCGCGGAACGGGCCGCCGCGCAAAAACCGGACAGGCTCGGGGCCGCCGCGCAAAAACCGGAGCGGATCCGGCCCGCGGAACGGGCCGCCGCGCAAAAACCGGACCGAATCGGGGCCGCCGCACAAAAACCGGAGCGGATCCGGCCCGCGGAACGGGCCGCCGCGCAAAAACCGGACAGGATCGGGGCCGCCGCGCAAAAACCGGAGCGGATCCGGCCCGCGGAACGGGCCACCGCGCAAAAACCGGACAGGATCGGGGCTGCCGCGCAAAAACCGGAGCGGATCCGGCCCGCAGAACGGGCCGCCGCGCAAAAACCGGACAGGATCGGGGCCACCGCACAAAAACCGGAGCGGATCCGGCCCGCGGAACGGGCCGCCGCGCAAAAACCGGACCGGCTCGGGGCCGCCGCGCAAAAACCGGAGCGGATCCGGCCCGCGGAACGGGCCACGGCGCAAAAACCGGACCGAATCGGGGCCGCCGCGCAAAAACCGGACTGGATGCGGCCCGCGGAACGGGCCACCGCGCAAAAACCGGACCGGATCGGAGCCACCGCGCAAAAACCGGACTGGATGCGGCCCGCGGAACGGGCCGCCGCGCAAAGACCGGACCGGCTCGGGGCCGCCGCGCAAAAACCGGAGCGGATCTGGCCCGCGGAACGGGCCGCCGCGCAAAAACCGGAGCGGATCGGGGCCGCCGCGCAAAAAGCGGAGCGGATCCGGCCCGCGGAACGGGCCACCGCGCAAAAACCGGATCGGATCGGGTCTGCCGCGCAAAAACCGGACCGGATCCGGACCCCGGAACGGGCCGCCGCGCAAAAATCGGACCGGCTCGGGGCCACCGCGCAAAAACCGGAGCGGATGCGGCCCGCGGAACGGGCCGCCGCGCAAAAACCGGAGCGGATCGGGGCCGCCGCGCAAAAACCGGAGCGGATCCGGCCCGCGGAACGGGCCGCCGCGCAAAAACCGGAGCGGATCCGGCCCGCGGAAAGGGCCGCGGCACAAAAACCGGACCGGCTCGGGGCCGCCGCGCAAAAACCGGAGCGGATCCGGCCCGCGGAACGGGCCGCCGCGCAAAAACCGGACAGGCTCGGGGCCGCCGCGCAAAAACCGGACCGGATCCAGCCCGCGGAACGGGCCGCCGCGCAAAAACCGGACCGGATCGGAGCCACCGCGCAAAAACCGGAGCGGATGCGGCCCGCGGAACGGGCCGCCGTGCAAATATCGGACCGGATCGGAGCCACCGCGCAAAAAACGGACCGGATGCGGCCCGCGGAACGGGCCGCCGCGCAAAGACCGGACCGGCTCGGGGCCGCCGCGCAAAAACCGGACCGGATGCGGCCCGCGGAACGGGCCGCCGCGCAAAAACCGGAGCGGATCGGGGCCGCCGCGCAAAAAGCGGAGCGGATCCGGCCCGCGGAACGGGCCGCCGCGCAAAAACCGGACCGGCTCGGGGCTGCCGTGCAAAAACCGGAGCGGATCCGGCCCGCGGAACGGGCCGCCGCGCAAAAATCGGACCGGATCGGGGCCGCCGCGCAAAAACCGGATCGGATCCGGCCCGCGGAACGGGCCACCGCGCAAAAATCGGACCGGATCGGGGCCGCCGCGCAAAAACCGGAGCGGATCCGGCCCGCGGAACGGGCCGCCGCGCAAAAACCGGAGCGGATCCGGCCCGCGGAAGGGGCCCACGGCACAAAAACTGGACCGGCTCGGGGCCGCCGCGCAAAAACCGGAGCGGATCCGGCCCGCGGAACGGGCCGCCGCGCAAAAACCGGACAGGCTCGGGGCCGCCGCGCAAAAACCGGAGCGGATCCGGCCCGCGGAACGGGCCGCCGCGCAAAAACCGGACCGAATCGGGGCCGCCGCACAAAAACCGGAGCGGATCCGGCCCGCGGAACGGGCCGCCGCGCAAAAACCGGACAGGATCGGGGCCGCCGCGCAAAAACCGGAGCGGATCCGGCCCGCGGAACGGGCCACCGCGCAAAAACCGGACAGGATCGGGGCTGCCGCGCAAAAACCGGAGCGGATCCGGCCCGCAGAACGGGCCGCCGCGCAAAAACCGGACAGGATCGGGGCCGCCGCACAAAAACCGGAGCGGATCCGGCCCGCGGAACGGGCCGCCGCGCAAAAACCGGACCGGCTCGGGGCCGCCGCGCAAAAACCGGAGCGGATCCGGCCCGCGGAACGGGCCACGGCGCAAAAACCGGACCGAATCGGGGCCGCCGCGCAAAAACCGGACTGGATGCGGCCCGCGGAACGGGCCACCGCGCAAAAACCGGACCGGATCGGAGCCACCGCGCAAAAACCGGACCGGATGCGGCCCGCGGAACGGGCCGCCGCGCAAAGACCGGACCGGCTCGGGGCCGCCGCGCAAAAACCGGACCGGATGCGGCCCACGGAACGGGCCGCCGCGCAAAAACCGGAGCGGATCGGGGCCGCCGCGCAAAAAGCGGAGCGGATCCGGCCCGCGGAACGGGCCACCGCGCAAAAACCGGATCGGATCGGGGCTGCCGCGCAAAAACCGGACCGGATCCGGACCCCGGAACGGGCCGCCGCGCAAAAATCGGACCGGCTCGGGGCCACCGCGCAAAAACCGGAGCGGATGCGGCCCGCGGAACGGGCCGCCGCGCAAAAACCGGAGCGGATCGGGGCCGCCGCGCAAAAAGCGGAGCGGATCCGGCCCGCGGAACGGGCCGCCGCGCAAAAACCGGAGCGGATCCGGCCCGCGGAAAGGGCCGCGGCACAAAAACCGGACCGGCTCGGGGCCGCCGCGCAAAAACCGGAGCGGATCCGGCCCGCGGAACGGGCCGCCGCGCAAAAACCGGACAGGCTCGGGGCCGCCGCGCAAAAACCGGAGCGGATCCAGCCCGCGGAACGGGCCGCCGCGCAAAAACCGGACCGGATCGGAGCCACCGCGCAAAAACCGGAGCGGATGCGGCCCGCGGAACGGGCCGCCGCGCAAAAACCGGACCGGCTCGGGGCCGCCGCGCAAAAACCGGAGCGGATCCGGCCCGCGGAACGGGCCACGGCGCAAAAACCGGAGCGGCTCGGGGCCTCCGCGCAAAAACCGGAGCGGATCCGGCCCGCGGAACGGGCCGCGGCGCAAAAACCGGAGCGGATCCGGCCCGCGGAAAGGCCCGCGGCACAAAAACCGGACCGGCTCGGGGCCGCCGCGCAAAAACCGGAGCGGATCCGGCCCGCGGAACGGGCCGCCGCGCAAAAACCGGACAGGATCGGGGCCGCCGCGCAAAAACCGGAGCGGATCCGGCCCGCGGAACGGGCCGCCGCGCAAAAACTGGACCGGCTCGGGGCCGCCGCGCAAAAACCGGAGCGGATCCGGCCCGCGGAACGGGCCGCCGCGCAAAAACCGGACCGGCTCGGGGCCGCCGCGCAAAAACCGGAGCGGATCCGGCCCGCGGAACGGGCCGCCGCGCAAAAACCGGACAGGATCGGGGCCGCCGCGCAAAAACCGGAGCGGATCCGGCCCGCGGAACGGGCCGCCGCGCAAAAACCGGACCGGCTCGGGGCCGCCGCGCAAAAACCGGAGCGGATCCGGCCCGCGGAACGGGCCGCGGCGCAAAAACCGGACCGAATAGGGGCCGCCGCGCAAAAACCGGAGCGGATGCGGCCCGCGGAACGGGCCGCCGCGCAAAAACCGGACCGGATCGGAGCCACCGCGCAAAAACCGGAGCGGATCCGGCCCGCGGAACGGGCCGCGGCACAAAAACAGGAGCGGATCGGGGCCGCCGCGCAAAAACCGGAGCGGATCCGGCCCGCGGAACGGGCCGCCGCGGAAAAACCAGAGTGGATCGGGGCCGCCGCGCAAAAACCGGACCGGATCCGGCCCGCGGAACAGGCCGCCGCGCAAAAACCGGACCGGAACGGGCCGCCGCGCAAAAACCGGAGCGGATCCGGCCCGCAGAACGGGCCGCCGCGCAAAAACCGGAGCGGATCGTGGCCGCCGCGCAAAAACCGGACCGGATCCAGGCCGCGGAACGGGCCGCCGCGCAAAAACCGGAGCGGATCGGGGCCGCCGCGCAAAAACCGGAGCGGATCCGGCCCGCGGAACGGGCCGCCGCGCAAAAACCGGAGCGGATCGGAGCCGCCGCGCAAAAACCGGACCGGATTCGGCCCGCAGAACGGGCCGCCGCGCAAAAACCGGAGCGGATGGGGGCCGCCGCGCAAAAACCGGAGCGGATCCAGCCCGCGGAACGGGCCGCCGCGCAAAAACCGGAGCGGATCGGGGCCGCCGCGCAAAAAGCGGAGCGGATCCGGCCCGCAGAACGGGCCGCCGCGCAAAAACCGGACCGGCTCGGGGCAACTGCGCAAAAACCGGACCGGATCCGGCCCGCGGAACGGGCCGCCGCGCAAAAACCGGAGCGGATCGGGGCCGCCGTGCAAAAACCGGACCGGCTCCGGCCCGCGGAACGGGCTGCCGCGCAAAAACCGGAGCGGATCGTGGCCGCCGCGCAAAAACCGGAGCGGATCCGGCCCGCGGAACAGGCCGCCGCGCAAAAACCGGAGCGGATCGGGGCCGCCGCGCAAAAACCGGAGCGGATCCGGCCCGCAGAACGGGCCGCCGCGCAAAAAGCGGAGCGGATCGTGGCCGCCGCGCAAAAACCGGACCGGATCCAGCCCGCGGAACGGGCCGCCGCAGAAAAAGCGGAGCGGATCGGGGCCGCCGCGCAAAAACCGGAGCGGATCCGGCCCGCGGAACGGGCCGCCGCGCAAAAACCGGACCGGATCGGGGCCGCCGCGCAAAAACCGGAGCGGATCCGGCCCGCGGAACGGGCCGCCGCGCAAAAACCGGAGCGGATCGGGGCCGCCGCGCAAAAACCGGAGCGGATCCGGCCCGCGGAACGGGCCGCCGCGCAAAAACCGGAGCGTATCCGGCCCGCGGAAATGGCCGCGGCACAAAAACCGGACCGAATCGGGGCCGTCGCGCAAAAACCGGAGCGGATCCGGCCCGCGGAACGGGCCGCCGCGCAAAAACCGGACCGGCTCGGGGCCGCCGCGCAAAAACCGGACCGGATCCGGCCCGCGGAACGGGCCGCGGCACAAAAACCGGAGCGGATCGGGGCCGCCGCGCAAAAAGCGGAGCGGATCCGGCCCGCGGAACGGGCCACGGCGCAAAAACCGGACCGAATCGGGGCCGCCGCGCAAAAACCGGACTGGATGCGGCCCGCGGAACGGGCCGCCGCGCAAAAACCGGACAGGCTCGGGGCCGCCGCGCAAAAACCGGAGCGGATCCGGCCCGCGGAACGGGCCGCCGCGCAAAAACCGGACCGGATCGGAGCCACCGCGCAAAAACCGGAGCGGATCCGGCCCGCGGAACGGGCCGCCGCGCAAAAACCGGACAGGATCGGGGCCGCCGCGCAAAAACCGGAGCGGATCCAGCCCGCGGAACGGGCCGCCGCGCAAAAACCGGAGCGGATCGGGGCCGCCGCGCAAAAACCGGAGCGGATCCGGCCCGCGGAACGGGCCGCCGCGCAAAAATCGGACCGGATCGGGGCTGCCGCGCAAAAACCGGAGCGGATGCGGCCCGCGGAACGGGCCGCCGCGCAAATACCGGAGCGGATCGGAGCCGCCGTGCAAAAACCGGAGCGGATCCGGCCCGCGGAACGGGCCGCCGCGCAAAAACCGAAGCGGATCCGGCCCGCGGAAAGGGCCGCGGCACAAAAACCGGACCGGCTCGGGGCCGCCGCGCAAAAACCGGAGCGGATCTGGCCCGCGGAACGGGCCGCCGCGCAAAAACCGGAGCGGATCGGGGCCGCCGCGCAAAAACCGGAGCGGATGCGGCCCGCGGAACGGGCCGCCGCGCAAAAACCGGACCGGATCGGAGCCACCGCGCAAAAACCGGAGCGGATGCGGCCCGCGGAACGGGCCGCCGCGCAAAAACCGGACCGGATCGGGGCCGCCGCGCAAAAACCGGAGCGGATCCGGCCCGCGGAACGGGCCACGGCGCAAAAACCGGAGCGGCTCGGGGCCTCCGCGCAAAAACCGGAGCGGATGCGGCCCGCGGAACGGGCCGCCGCGCAAAAACCGGAGCGGATCCGGCCCGCGGAAAGGGCCGCGGCACAAAAACCGGACCGGCTCGGGGCTGCCGCGCAAAAACCGGAGCGGATCCGGCCCGCGGAACGGGCCGCCGCGCAAAAACCGGACAGGCTCGGGGCCGCCGCGCAAAAACCGGAGCGGATCCGGCCCGCGGAACGGGCCGCCGCGCAAAAACTGGACCGGCTCGGGGCCGCCGCGCAAAAACCGGAGCGGATCCGGCCCGCGGAACGGGCCGCCGCGCAAAAACCGGACCGGCTCGGGGCCGCCGCGCAAAAACCGGAGCGGATGCGGCCCGTGGAACGGGCCGCCGCGCAAAAACCGGACAGGATCGGGGCCGCCGCGCAAAAACCGGAGCGGATCCGGCCCGCGGAACGGGCCGCCGCGCAAAAACCGGACCGGCTCGGGGCCGCCGCGCAAAAACCGGAGCGGATCCGGCCCGCGGAACGGGCCGCCGCGCAAAAACCGGAGCGGATCGGGGCCGCCGCGCAAAAACCGGATCGGATCCGGCCCGCGGAACGGGCCGCCGCGCAAAAATCAGACCGGATCGGGGCTGCCGCGCAAAAACCGGAGCGGATGCGGCCCGCGGAACGGGCCGCCGCGCAAAAACCGGAGCGGATCGGGGCCGCCGTGCAAAAACCGGAGCGGATCCGGCCCGCGGAACGGGCCGCCGCGCAAAAACCGGAGCGGATCCGGCCCGCGGAAAGGGCCGCGGCACAAAAACCGGACCGGCTCGGGGCCGCCGCGCAAAAACCGGAGCGGATCCGGCCCGCGGAACGGGCCGCCGCGCAAAAACCGGACAGGCTCGAGGCCGCCGCGCAAAAACCGGAGCGGATCCGGCCCGCGGAACGGGCCGCCGCGCAAAAACCGGAGCGGATCGGAGCCACCGCGCAAAAACCGGAGCGGATGCGGCCCGCGGAACGGGCCGCCGCGCAAAAACCGGACCGGCTCGGGGCCGCCGCGCAAAAACCGGAGCGGATCCGTCCCGCGGAACGGGCCGCGGCGCAAAAACCGGAGCGGATCGGGGCCGCCGCGCAAAAACCGGAGCAGATCCGGCCCGCGGAACGGGCCGCCGCGCAAAAACCAGAGCGGATCCGGCCCGCGGAAAGGGCCGTGGCACAAAAACCGGACCGGCTCGGGGCCACCACGCAAAAACCGGAGCGGATCCGGCCCGCGGAACGGGCCGCCGCGCAAAAACCGGACCGGCTCGGGGCCGCCGCGCAAAAACCGGAGCGGATCCGGCCCGCGGAACGGGCCGCCGCGCAAAAACCGGACCGGATCGGAGCCACCGCGCAAAAACCGGAGCGGATCCGGCCCGCGGAACGGGCCGCCGCGCAAAAACCGGAGCGGATCGGGGCCGCCGCGCAAAAACCGGAGCGGATCCGGCCCGCGGAACGGGCCGCCGCGCAAAAATCGGACCGGATCGGGGCTGCCGCGCAAAAACCGGAGCGGATGCGGCCCGCGGAACGGGCCGCCGCGCAAATACCGGAGCGGATCGGAGCCGCCGTGCAAAAACCGGAGAGGATCCGGCCCGCGGAACGGGCCGCGGCGCAAAAACCGGAGCGGATCCGGCCCGCGGAAAGGGCCGCGGCACAAAAACCGGACCGGCTCGGGGCCGCCGCGCAAAAACCGGAGCGGATCCGGCCCGCGGAACGGGCCGCCGCGCAAAAACCGGAGCGGATCGGGGCCGCCGCGCAAAAACCGGAGCGGATGCGGCCCGCGGAACGGGCCGCCGCGCAAAAACCGGACCGGATCGGAGCCACCGCGCAAAAACCGGAGCGGATGCGGCCCGCGGAACGGGCCGCCGCGCAAAAACCGGACCGGCTCGGGGCCGCCGCGCAAAAACCGGAGCGGATCCGGCCCGCGGAACGGGCCACGGTGCAAAAACCGGAGCGGCTCGGGGCCTCCGCGCAAAAACCGGAGCGGATCCGGCCCGCGGAACGGGCCGCCGCGCAAAAACCGGAGCGGATCCGGCCCGCGGAAAGGGCCGCGGCACAAAAACCGGAGCGGATCGGGGCCGCCGCGCAAAAACCGGAGCGGATCCGGCCCGCGGAACGGGCCGCCGCGCAAAAACCGGACAGGATCGGGGCCGCCGCGCAAAAACCGGAGCGGATCCGGCCCGCGGAACGGGCCGCCGCGCAAAAACTGGACCGGCTCGGGGCCGCCGCGCAAAAACCGGAGCGGATCCGGCCCGCGGAACGGGCCGCCGCGCAAAAACCGGACCGGCTCGGGGACGCCGCGCAAAAACCGGAGCGGATCCGGCCCGCGGAACGGGCCGCCGCGCAAAAACCGGACAGGATCGGGGCCGCCGCGCAAAAACCGGAGCGGATCCGGCCCGCGGAACGGGCCGCCGCGCAAAAACCGGACCGGCTCGGGGCCGCCGCGCAAAAAGCGGAGCGGATCCGGCCCGTGGAACGGGCCGCCGCGCAATAACCGGACAGGCTCGTGGCCGCCGCGCAAAAACCGGACCGGATCCGGCCCGCGGAACGGGCCGCCGCGCAAAAACCGGACAGGATCGGGGCCGCCGCGCAAAAACCGGACCGGATCCGGCCCGCGGAACGGGCCGCCGAGGAAAAACCAGAGTGGATCGGGGCCGCCGCGCAAAAACCGGACCGGATCCGGCCCGCGGAACAGGCCGCCGCGCAAAAACCGGACCGGAACGGGCCGCCGCGCAAAAACCGGAGCGGATCCGGCCCGCAGAACGGGCCGCCGCGCAAAAACCGGAGCGGATCGTGGCCGCCGCGCAAAAACCGGACCGGATCCAGGCCGCGGAACGGGCCGCCGCGGAAAAACCGGAGCGGATCGGGGCCGCCGCGCAAAAACCGGAGCGGATCCGGCCCGCGGAACGGGCCGCCGCGCAAAAACCGGAGCGGATCGGGGCCGCCGCGCAAAAACCGGACCGGATTCGGCCCGCAGAACGGGCCGCCGCGCAAAAACCGGAGCGGATGGGGGCCGCCGCGCAAAAACCGGAGCGGATCCAGCCCGCGGAACGGGCCGCCGCGCAAAAACCGGACCGGCTCGGGGCCGCCGCGCAAAAAGCGGAGCGGATCCGGCCCGCGGAACGGGCCGCCGCGCAAAAACCGGACCGGCTCGGGGCAACTGCGCAAAAACCGGACCGGATCCGGCCCGCGGAACGGGCCGCCGCGCAAAAACCGGACAGGCTCGGGGCCGCCGTGCAAAAACCGGACCGGCTCCGGCCCGCGGAACGGGCTGCCGCACAAAAACCGTACGGGATCGGGGCCGCCGCGCAAAAACCGGACCGGATCCGGCCCGCGGAACAGGCCGCCGCGCAAAAACCGGAGCGGATCGGGGCCGCCGCGCAAAAACCGGAGCGGATCCGGCCCGCAGAACGGGCCGCCGCGCAAAAAGCGGAGCGGATCGTGGCCGCCGCGCAAAAACCGGACCGGATCCAGCCCGCGGAACGGGCCGCCGCAGAAAAACCGGAGCGGATCGGGGCCGCCGCGCAAAAACCGGACCGGATCCAGCCCGCGGAACGGGCCGCCGCAGAAAAACCGGAGCGGATCGGGGCCGCCGCGCAAAAACCGGAGCGGATCCGGCCCGCGGAACGGGCCGCCGCGCAAAAACCGGAGCGGATCGGGGCCGCCGTGCAAAAACCGGAGCGGATCCGGCCCGCGGAACGGGCCGCCGCGCAAAAACCGGAGCGTATCCGGCCCGCGGAAATGGCCGCGGCACAAAAACCGGACCGAATCGGGGCCGTCGCGCAAAAACCGGAGCGGATCCGGCCCGCGGAACGGGCCGCCGCGCAAAAACCGGACCGGCTCGGGGCCGCCGCGCAAAAACCGGACCGGATCCGGCCCGCGGAACGGGCCGCCGCGCAAAAACCGGACCGGATCGGAGCCACCGCGCAAAAACCGGAGCGGATGCGGCCCGTGGAACGGGCCGCCGCGCAAAAACCGGACAGGCTCGTGGCCGCCGCGCAAAAACCGGACCGGATCCGGCCCGCGGAACGGGCCGCCGCGCAAAAACCGGACAGGATCGGGGCCGCCGCGCAAAAACCGGACCGGATCCGGCCCGCGGAACGGGCCCCCGCGCAAAAACCGGACAGGATCGGGGCCGCCGCGCAAAAACCGGAGCGGATCCGGCCCGCGGAACGGGCCGCCGCGCAAAAACCGGAGCGGATCGGGGCAGCCGCGCAAAAACCGGAGCAGATCCGGCCCGCAGAACGGGCTGCCGCGCAAAAACCGGACAGGATCGGGGCCGCCGCGCAAAAACCGGAGCGGATGCGGCCCGCGGAACGGGCCGCCGCGCAAAAACCGGAGCGGATCGGGGCCGCGGAACGGGCCGCCGCGCAAAAACCGGAGCGGATCGGGGCCGCCGCGCAAAAACCGGAGCGGATCCGGCCCGCGGAACGGGCCGCCGCGCAAAAACCGGACCGTATCGGGGCCGCCGCGCAAAAACCGGACTGGATGTGGCCCGCGGAACGGGCCACCGCGCAAAAACCGGACTGGATCGGAGCCACCGCGCAAAAACCGGAGCGGATCCGGCCCGCGGAACGGGCCGCGGCACAAAAACCGGAGCGGATCGGGGCCGCCGCGCAAAAACCGGAGCGGATCCGGCCCGCAGAACGGGCCGCCGCGCAAAAACCGGAGCGGATCGGGGCCGCCGCGCAAAAACCGGAGCGGATCCGGGCCGCGGAACAGGCCGCCGCGCAAAAACCGGACCGGATCGGGGCCGCCGCGCAAAAACCGGACCGGATCCGGCCCGCAGAACGGGCCGCCGCGCAAAAACCGGACCGGATCGGGGCCGCCGCGCAAAAACCGGACCGGATCCGGCCCGCAGAACGGGCCGCCGCGCAAAAACCGGAGCGGATCGTGGCCGCCGCGCAAAAACCGGACCGGATCCAGCCCGCGGAACGGGCCGCCGCGCAAAAACCGGAGCGGCTCGGGGCCGCCGCGCAAAAACCGGAGCGGATCCGGCCCGCGGAACGGGCCGCCGCGCAAAAACCGGACCGGCTCGGGGCCGCCGCGCAAAAACCGGAGCGGATCGGGGCCGCCGTGCAAAAACCGGACCGGCTCCGGCCCGCGGAACGGGCTGCCGCACAAAAACCGGATCGGATCGGGGCCGCCGCGCAAAAACCGGAGCGGATCCGGCCCGCGGAACGGGCCGCCGCGCAAAAACCGGAGCGGATCGGGGCCACCGCGCAAAAACCGGAGCGGATCCGGCCCGCGGAACGGGCCGCCGCGCAAAAACCGGACAGGATCGGGGCCGCCGCGCAAAAACCGGAGCGGATCCGGCCCGCGGAACGGGCCGCCGCGCAAAAATCGGACCGGATGCGGCCCACGGAACGGGCCGCCGGGCAAAAACCGGAGCGGATCGGAGCCACCGCGCAAAAACCGGAGCGGATCCGGCCCGCGGAAGGGGCCGCCGCGCAAAAACCGGACCGAATCGGGGCCGCCGCGCAAAAACCGGACCGGATCCGGCCCGCGGAACGGGCCGCCGCGCAAAAACCGGAGCGGATCGGGGCCGCCGCGCAAAAACCGGAGCGGATCCAGCCCGCGGAACGGGCCGCCGCGCAAAAACCGGACAGGCTCGGGGCCGCCGCGCAAAAACCGGAGCGGATCCGGCCCGCGGAACGGGCCGCCGCGCAAAAACCGGACCGGCTCGGGGCAACTGCGCAAAAACCGGAGCGGATCCGGCCCGCGGAACGGGCCGCCGCGCAAAAACCGGAGCGGATCGGGGCCGCCGTGCAAAAACCGGACCGGCTCCGGCCCGCGGAATGGGCTGCCGCACAAAAACCGGAGCGGATCGGGGCCGCCGCGCAAAAACCGGACCGGATCCGGCCCGCGGAACGGGCCACCGCGCAAAAACCGGACCGGATCGGGGCCGCCGCGCAAAAACCGGAGCGGATGCAGCCCACGGAACGGGCCGCCGCGCAAATATCGGACCGGATCGGAGCCACCGCGCAAAAACCGGATCGGATCCGGCCCGCGGAACGGGCCGCCGCACAAAAACCGGACCGGATCGGAGCCACCGCGCAAAAACCGGAGCGGATCCGGCCCGCGGAACGGGCCGCCGCGCAAAAACCGGACAGGATCGGGGCCGCCGCGCAAAAAGCGGAGCGGATCCGGCCCGCGGAACGGGCCGCCGCGCAAAAACCGGACAGGATCGGGGCCGCCGCGCAAAAACCGGAGGGGATCCGGCCCGCGGAACGGGCCGCCGCGCAAAAACCGGAGAGGATCGGGGCCGCCGCGCAAAAAGCGGAGCGGATCCGGCCCGCGGAACGGGCCGCCGCGCAAAAACCGGAGCGGATCCGGCCCGCGGAAAGGGCCGCGGCACAAAAACCGGACCGAATCGGGGCCGCCGCGCAAAAACCGGAGCGGATCCGGCCCACGGAAGGGGCCGCCGCGCAAAAACCGGACCGAATCGGGGCCGCCGCGCAAAAACCGGACCGGATCCGGCCCGCGGAACGGACTGCCGCGCAAAAACCGGAGTGGATCGGGGCCGCCGCGCAAAAACCGGAGCGGATCCGGCCCGCGGAAAGGGCCGCGGCACAAAAACCGGACCGGCTCGGGGCCACCGCGCAAAAACCGGAGCGGATCCGGCCCGCGGAAGGGGCCGCCGCGCAAAAACCGGACCGAATCGGGGCCGCCGCGCAAAAACCGGACCGGATCCGGCCCGCGGAACGGACTGCCGCGCAAAAACCGGAGTGGATCGGGGCCGCCGCGCAAAAAGCGGAGCGGATCCGGCCCGCGGAACGGGCCGCCGCGCAAAAACCGGAGCGGATCGGGGCCGCCGCGCAAAAACCGGAGCGGATGCGGCCCGCGGAACGGGCCGCGGCGCAAAAACCGGACAGTATCGGGGCCGGCGCGCAAAAACCGGAGCGGATCGGGCCCGCCGCGCAAAAACCGGAGCGGATCCGGCCCGCGGAACGGGCCGCCGCGCAAAAACCGGACCGGCTCGGGGCCGCCGCGCAAAAACCGGAGCGGATCCGGCCCGCGGAACGGGCCACGGCGCAAAAACCGGACCGAATCGGGGCCGCCGCGCAAAAAGCGGAGCGGATCCGGCCCGTGGAACGGGCCGCGGCACAAAAACCGGAGCGGATCGGGGCCGCCGCGCAAAAACCGGAGCGGATCCGGCCCGCGGAACGGGCCGCCGCGCAAAAACCGGAGCGGATCGGGGCCGCCGCGCAAAAACCGGAGCGGATCCGGCCCGCGGAACGGGCCGCCGCGCAAAAACCGGACCGGATCGGAGCCACCGCGCAAAAACCGGAGCGGATCCGGCCCGCGGAACGGGCCGCCGCGCAAAAACCGGAGCGGATCCGGCCCGCGGAACGGGCCGCCGCGCAAAAACCGGAGCGGCTCGGGACCGCCGGGCAAAAACCGGAGCGGATCCGGCCCGCGGAACGGGCCGCCGCGCAAAAACCGGAGCGGATCGGGGCCGCCGTGCAAAAACCGGACCGGATCCGGCCCGCGGAACGGGCTGCCGCACAAAAACCGGATCGGATCGGGGCCGCCGCGCAAAAACCGGAGCGGATCCGGCCCGCGGAACGGGCCGCCGCGCAAAAACCGGAGCGGATCGGGGCCACCGCGCAAAAACCGGAGCGGATCCGGCCCGCGGAACGGGCCGCCGCGCAAAAACCGGACAGGATCGGGGCCGCCGCGCAAAAACCGGAGCGGATCCGGCCCGCGGAACGGGCCGCCGCGCAAAAATCGGACCGGATGCGGCCCACGGAACGGGCCGCCGCGCAAAAACCGGACCGGATCGGAGCCACCGCGCAAAAACCGGAGCGGATCCGGCCCGCAGAAGGGGCCGCCGCGCAAAAACCGGAGTGGATCGGGGCCGCCGCGCAAAAACCGGAGCGGATCCGGCCCGCGGAACGGGCCGCCGCGCAAAAACCGGAGCGGATCGGGGCCGCCGCGCAAAAACTGGAGCGGATCCAGCCCGCGGAACGGGCCGCCGCGCAAAAACCGGACAGGATCGGGGCCGCCGCGCAAAAAGCGGAGCGGATCCGGCCCGCGGAACGGGCCGCCGCGCAAAAACCGGACCGGCTCGGGGCAACTGCGCAAAAACCGGAGCGGATCCGGCCCGCGGAACGGGCCGCCGCGCAAAAACCGGAGCGGATCGGGGCCGCCGTGCAAAAACCGGACCGGCTCCGGCCCGCGGAATGGGCTGCCGCACAAAAACCGGAGCGGATCGGGGCCGCCGCGCAAAAACCGGACCGGATCCGGCCCGCGGAACGGGCCACCGCGCAAAAACCGGACCCGATCGGGGCCGCCGCGCAAAAACCGGAGCGGATGCAGCCCGCGGAACGGGCCGCCGCGCAAATATCGGACCGGATCGGAGCCACCGCGCAAAAACCGGATCGGATCCGGCCCGCGGAACGGGCCGCCGCGCAAAAACCGGACCGGATCGGAGCCACCGCGCAAAAACCGGAGCGGATCCGGCCCGCGGAACGGGCCGCCGCGCAAAAACCGGACAGGATCGGGGCCGCCGCGCAAAAACCGGAGCGGATGCGGCCCGCGGAACGGGCCGCCGCGCAAAAACCGGACAGGATCGGGGCCGCCGCGCAAAAACCGGAGGGGATCCGGCCCGCGGAACGGGCCGCCGCGCAAAAACCGGAGAGGATCGGGGCCGCCGCGCAAAAAGCGGAGCGGATCCGGCCCGCGGAACGGGCCGCCGCGCAAAAACCGGAGCGGATCCGGCCCGCGGAAAGGGCCGCGGCACAAAAACCGGACCGGCTCGGGGCCACCGCGCAAAAACCGGAGCGGATCCGGCCCGCGGAAGGGGCCGCCGCGCAAAAACCGGACCGAATCGGGGCCGCCGCGCAAAAACCGGACCGGATCCGGCCCGCGGAACGGACTGCCGCGCAAAAACCGGAGTGGATCGGGGCCGCCGCGCAAAAACCGGAGCGGATCCGGCCCGCGGAACGGGCCGCCGCGCAAAAACCGGAGCGGATCGGGGCCGCCGCGCAAAAACCGGAGCGGATGCGGCCCGCGGAACGGGCCGCGGCGCAAAAACCGGACAGTATCGGGGCCGGCGCGCAAAAACCGGAGCGGATCGGGCCCGCCGCGCAAAAACCGGAGCGGATCCGGCCCGCGGAACGGGCCGCCGCGCAAAAACCGGACCGGCTCGGGGCCGCCGCGCAAAAACCGGAGCGGATCCGGCCCGCGGAACGGGCCACGGCGCAAAAACCGGACCGAATCGGGGCCGCCGCGCAAAAAGCGGAGCGGATCCGGCCCGCGGAACGGGCCGCGGCACAAAAACCGGAGCGGATCGGGGCCGCCGCGCAAAAACCGGACCGGATGCGGCCCGCTGAACGGGCCGCCGCGCAAAAACCAGAGTGGATCGGGGCCGCCGCGCAAAAACCGGATCGGATCCGGCCCGCGGAACGGGCCACCGCGCAAAAATCGGACCGGATCGGGGCCGCCGCGCAAAAACCGGAGCGGATGCGGCCCGCGGAACGGGCCGCCGCGCAAATATCGGACCGGATCGGAGCCACCGCGCAAAAAACGGACCGGATGCGGCCCGCGGAACGGGCCGCCGCGCAAAGACCGGACCGGCTCGGGGCCGCCGCGCAAAAACCGGACCGGATGCGGCCCACGGAACGGGCCGCCGCGCAAAAACCGGAGCGGATCGGGGCCGCCGCGCAAAAAGCGGAGCGGATCCGGCCCGCGGAACGGGCCACCGCGCAAAAACCGGATCGGATCGGGGCTGCCGTGCAAAAACCGGAGCGGATCCGGCCCGCGGAACGGGCCGCCGCGCAAAAATCGGACCGGCTCGGGGCCGCCGCGCAAAAACCGGATCGGATCCGGCCCGCGGAACGGGCCGCCGCGCAAAAATCGGACCGGATCGGGGCCGCCGCGCAAAAACCGGAGCGGATCCGGCCCGCGGAACGGGCCGCCGCGCAAAAACCGGAGCGGATCCGGCCCGCGGAAAGGCCCACGGCACAAAAACTGGACCGGCTCGGGGCCGCCGCGCAAAAACCGGAGCGGATCCGGCCCGCGGAACGGGCCGCCGCGCAAAAACCGGAGTGGATCGGGGCCGCCGCGCAAAAACCGGACCGGATCTGGCCCGCGGAACGGGCCGCCGCGCAAAAACCGGACCGGATCGGAGCCACCGCGCAAAAACCGGAGCGGATGCGGCCCGCGGAACGGGCCGCCGCGCAAAAACCGGACCGGCTCGGGGCCGCCGCGCAAAAACCGGAGCGGATGCGGCCCGCGGAACGGGCCGCCGCGCAAAAACCGGACCGGATCCGGACCCCGGAACGGGCCGCCGCGCTAAAAACCGGACCGGCTCGGGGCCGCCGCGCAAAAACCGGACCGGCTCGGGGCCGCCGCGCAAAAACCGGAGCGGATGCGGCCCGCAGAACGGGCCGCCGCGCAAAAACCGGAGCGGATCGGGGCCGCCGTGCAAAAAGCGGAGCGGATTCGGCCCGCGGAACGGGCCGCCGCGCAAAAACCGGAGCGGATCCGGCCCGCGGAAAGGGCCGCGGCACAAAAACCGGACCGGATCGGAGCCACCGCGCAAAAACCGGAGCGGATCCGGCCCGCGGAACGGGCCGCCGCGCAAAAACCGGAGAGGATCGGGGCCGCCGCGCAAAAACCGGAGCGGATCCGGCCCGCGGAACGGGCCGCCGCGCAAAAACCGGAGCGGATCGGAGCCACCGCGCAAAAACCGGAGCGGATCCGGCCCGCGGAACGGGCCGCCGCGCAAAAACCGGACAGGATCGGGGCCGCCGCGCAAAAACCGGAGCGGATCCGGCCCGCGGAACGGGCCGCCGCGCAAAAACCGGACCGAATCGGGGCCGCCGCACAAAAACCGGAGCGGATCCGGCCCGCGGAACGGGCCGCCGCGCAAAAACCGGAGCGGATCGGGCCCGCCGCGCAAAAACCGGACCGGATCCGGCCCGCGGAACGGGCCACCGCGCAAAAACCGGACAGGATCGGGGCTGCCGCGCAAAAACCGGAGCGGATCCGGCCCGCAGAACGGGCCGCCGCGCAAAAACCGGACAGGATCGGGGCCACCGCACAAAAACCGGAGCGGATCCGGCCCGCGGAACGGGCCGCCGCGCAAAAACCGGACCGGCTCGGGGCCGCCGCGCAAAAACCGGAGCGGATCCGGCCCGCGGAACGGGCCACGGCGCAAAAACCAGACCGAATCGGGGCCGCCGCGCAAAAACCGGACTGGATGCGGCCCGCGGAACGGGCCACCGCGCAAAAACCGGACCGGATCGGAGCCACCGCGCAAAAACTGGAGCGGATCCGGCCCGCGGAACGGGCCGCGGCACAAAAACCGGAGCGGATCGGGGCCGCCGCGCAAAAAGCGGAGCGGATCCGGCCCGCGGAACGGGCCACGGCGCAAAAACCGGACCGAATCGGGGCCGCCGCGCAAAAACCGGAGCGGATCCGGCCCGCGGAACGGGCCACCGCGCAAAAACCAGAGTGGATCGGGGCCGCCGCGCAAAAACCGGACCGGATCCGGCCCGCGGAACGGGCTGCCGCGCAAAAACTGTACGGGATCGGGGCCGCCGCGCAAAAACCGGACCGGATCCGGCCCGCGGAACGGGCCACCGCGCAAAAATCGGACCGGATCGGGGCCGCCGCGCAAAAACCAGAGCGGATCCGGCCCGCGGAACGGGCCGCCGCGCAAATATCGGACCGGATCGGAGCCACCGCGCAAAAACCGGACCGGATGCGGCCCGCGGAACGGGCCGCCGCGCAAAGACCGGACCGGCTCGGGGCCGCCGCGCAAAAACCGGACCGGATGCGGCCCACGGAACGGGCCGCCGCGCAAAAACCGGAGCGGATCGGGGCCGCCGCGCAAAAAGCGGAGCGGATCCGGCCCGCGGAACGGGCCACCGCGCAAAAACCGGATCGGATCGGGGCTGCCGCGCAAAAACCGGACCGGATCCGGACCCCGGAACTGGCCGCCGCGCTAAAAACTGGACCGGCTCGGGGGCGCTGCGCAAAAACCGGAGCAGATGCGGCCCGCGGAACGGGCCGCCGCGCAAAAATCGGACCGGCTCGGGGCCACCGCGCAAAAACCGGAGCGGATGCGGCCCGCGGAACGGGCCGCCGCGCAAAAACCGGAGCGGATCGGGGCCGCCGCGCAAAAACCGGAGCGGATCCGGCCCGCGGAACGGGCCGCCGCGCAAAAACCGGAGCGGATCCGGCCCGCGGAAAGGGCCGCGGCACAAAAACCGGACCGGCTCGGGGCCGCCGCGCAAAAACCGGAGCGGATCCGGCCCGCGGAACGGGCCGCCGCGCAAAAACCGGACAGGCTCGGGGCCGCCGCGCAAAAACCGGACCGGATCCGGCCCGCGGAACGGGCCGCCGCGCAAAAACCGGACCGGCTCGGGGCCGCCGCGCAAAAACCGGAGCGGATCCGGCCCGCGGAACGGGCCGCCGCGCAAAAACCGGACAGGATCGGGGCCACCGCGCAAAAACCGGAGCGGATCCGGCCCACGGAACGGGCCGCCGCGCAAAAACCGGAGCGGATCGGGCCCGCCGCGCAAAAACCGGAGCGGATCCGGCCCGCGGAACGGGCCGCCGCGCAAAAACCGGAGCGGATCGGGGCCGCCGCGCAAAAACCGGAGCGGATCCGGCCCGCGGAACGGGCCGCGGCGCAAAAACCGGACAGGATCGGGGCCGCCGCGCAAAAACCGGAGCGGATCCGGCCCGCGGAACGGGCCGCCGCGCAAAAACCGGAGCGGATCGGGGCCGCCGCGCAAAAACCGGAGCAGATCCGGCCCGCAGAACAGGCCGCCGTGCAAAAACCGGACAGGATCGGGGCCACCGCACAAAAACCGGAGCGGATCCGGCCCGCGGAAGGGGCCGCCGCGCAAAAACCGGAGTGGATCGGGCCCGCCGCGCAAAAACCGGAGCGGATCCGGCCCGCGGAACGGGCCGCCGCGCAAAAACCGGACCGGCTCGGGGCCGCCGCGCAAAAACCGGAGCGGATCCGGCCCGCGGAACGGGCCACCGCGCAAAAATCGGACCGAATCGGGGCCGCCGCGCAAAAACCGGACTGGATGCGGACCGCGGAACGGGCCACCGCGCAAAAACCGGACTGGATTGGAGCCACCGCGCAAAAACCGGACCGGATCCGGCCCGCGGAACGGGCCGCGGCACAAAAACCGGAGCGGATCGGGGCCGCCGCGCAAAACCCGGACTGGATCCGGCCCGCGGAACGGGCCCCCGCGCAAAAACCAGAGTGGATCGGGGCCGCCGCGCAAAAACCGGAGCGGATCCGGCCCGCGGAACGGGCTGCCGCGCAAAAACCGTACGGGATCGGGGCCGCCGCGCAAAAACCGGACCGGATCCGGCCCGCGGAACGGGCCACCGCGCAAAAATCGGACCGGCTCGGGGCCGCCGCGCAAAAACCGGAGCGGATGCGGCCCGCGGAACGGGCCGCCGCGCAAATATCGGAGCGGATCGGAGCCACCGCGCAGAAACCGGACCGGATGCGGCCCGCGGAACGGGCCGCCACGCAAAAACCGGACCGTATCGGAGCCGCCGCGCAAAAACCGGAGCGGATGCGGCCCGCGGAACGGGCCGCCGCGCAAAAACCGGACCGGCTCGGGGCCGCCGCGCAAAAACCGGAGCGGATCCGGCCCGCGGAACGGGCCGCGGCGCAAAAACCGGAGCGGATCGGGGACGCCGCGCAAAAACCGGAGCGGCTCCGGCCCGCGGAACGGGCCGCCGCGCAAAAACCGGAGCGGATGCGGCCCGCGGAAAGGGCCGCGGCACAAAAACCGGACCGGCTCGGGGCCACCACGCAAAAACCGGAGCGGATCCGGCCCGCGGAACGGGCCGCCGCGCAAAAACCGGAGCGGATCGGGGCCGCCGCGCAAAAACCGGAGCGGATCCGGCCCGCGGAACGGGCCGCCGCGCAAAAATCGGACCGGATCGGGGCTGCCGCGCAAAAACCGGAGCGGATGCGGCCCGCGGAACGGGCCGCCGCGCAAATACCGGAGCGGATCGGGGCCGCCGTGCAAAAACCGGAGCGGATCCGGCCCGCGGAACGGGCCGCCGCGCAAAAACCGAAGCGGATCCGGCCCGCGGAAAGGGCCGCGGCACAAAAACCGGACCGGCTCGGGGCCGCCGCGCAAAAACCGGAGCGGATCTGGACCGCGGAACGGGCCGCCGCGCAAAAACCGGACAGGCTCGAGGCCGCCGCGCAAAAACCGGAGCGGATGCGGCCCGCGGAACGGGCCGCCGCGCAAAAATCGGACCGGCTCGGGGCCACCGCGCAAAAACCGGAGCGGATGCGGCCCGCGGAACGGGCCGCCGCGCAAAAACCGGAGCGGATCGGGGCCGCCGCGCAAAAAGCGGAGCGGATCCGGCCCGCGGAACGGGCCGCCGCGCAAAAACCGGAGCGGATCCGGCCCGCGGAAAGGGCCGCGGCACAAAAACCGGACCGGCTCGGGGCCGCCGCGCAAAAACCGGAGCGGATCCGGCCCGCGGAACGGGCCGCCGCGCAAAAACCGGAGCGGATCGGGGCCGCCGCGCAAAAACCGGACCGGATCCGGCCCGCGGAACGGGCCGCCGCGCAAAAACCGGACCGGCTCGGGGCCGCCGCGCAAAAACCGGAGCGGATCCGGCCCGCGGAACGGGCCGCCGCGCAAAAACCGGACAGGATCGGGGCCACCGCGCAAAAACCGGAGCGGATCCGGCCCGCGGAACGGGCCGCCGCGCAAAAACCGGAGCGGATCGGGCCCGCCGCGCAAAAACCGGAGCGGATCCGGCCCGCGGAACGGGCCGCCGCGCAAAAACCGGAGCGGCTCGGGGCCGCCGCGCAAAAAGCGGAGCGGATCCGGCCCGCGGAACGGGCCGCCGCGCAAAAACCGGACCGTATCGGGGCCGCCGCGCAAAAACCGGAGCGGATCCGGCCCGCGGAACGGGCCGCCGCGCAAAAACCGGAGCGGATCGGGGCCGCCGCGCAAAAACCGGAGCAGATCCGGCCCGCAGAACAGGCCGCCGCGCAAAAACCGGACAGGATCGGGGCCACCGCACAAAAACCGGAGCGGATCCGGCCCGCGGAAGGGGCCGCCGCGCAAAAACCGGAGCGGATCGGGCCCGCCGCGCAAAAACCGGAGCGGATCCGGCCCGCGGAACGGGCCGCCGCGCAAAAACCGGACCGGCTCGGGGCCGCCGCGCAAAAACCGGAGCGGATCCGGCCCGCGGAACGGGCCACCGCGCAAAAATCGGACTGGATCGGAGCCACCGCGCAAAAACCGGACTGGATGCGGACCGCGGAACGGGCCACCGCGCAAAAACCGGACTGGATCGGAGCCACCGCGCAAAAACCGGAGCGGATCCGGCCCGCGGAACGGGCCGCCGCGGAAAAACCAGAGTGGATCGGGGCCGCCGCGCAAAAACCGGACTGGATCCGGCCCGCGGAACGGGCCCCCGCGCAAAAACCAGAGTGGATCGGGGCCGCCGCGCAAAAACCGGAGCGGATCCGGCCCGCGGAACGGGCTGCCGCGCAAAAACCGTACGGGATCGGGGCCGCCGCGCAAAAACCGGACCGGATCCGGCCCGCGGAACGGGCCACCGCGCAAAAATCGGACCGGCTCGGGGCCGCCGCGCAAAAACCGGAGCGGATGCGGCCCGCGGAACGGGCCGCCGCGCAAATATCGGACCGGATCGGAGCCACCGCGCAAAAACCGGACCGGATGCGGCCCGCGGAACGGGCCGCCACGCAAAAACCGGACCGTATCGGAGCCGCCGCGCAAAAACCGGACCGGATGCGGCCCACGGAACGGGCCGCCGCGCAAAAACCGGAGCGGATCCGGCCCGCGGAACGGGCCACCGCGCAAAAACCGGATCGGATCGGGGCCGCCGCGCAAAAACCGGAGCGGATCCGGCCCGCGGAACGGGCCGCCGCGCAAAAATCGGACCGGATCGGGGCCGCCGCGCAAAAACCGGATCGGATCCAGCCCGCGGAACGGGCCGCCGCGCAAAAATCGGACCGGATCGGGGCTGCCGCGCAAAAACCGGACCGGCTCCGGCCCGCGGAACGGGCCGCCGCGCAAAAACCGGAGCGGATCGGGGCCGCCGTGCAAAAACCGGAGCGGATCCGGCCCGCGGAACGGGCCGCCGCGCAAAAACCGGAGCGGATCCGGCCCGCGGAAAGGGCCGCGGCACAAAAACCGGAGTGGATCGGGGCCGCCGCGCAAAAACCGGACCGGATCCGGCCCGCGGAACGGGCCGCCGCGCAAAAACCGGACAGGCTCGAGGCCGCCGCGCAAAAACCGGAGCGGATGCGGCCCGCGGAACGGGCCGCCGCGCAAAAACCGGACCGGATCGGAGCCACCGCGCAAAAACCGGAGCGGATGCGGCCCGCGGAACGGGGCGCCGCGCAAAAACCGGACCGGCTCGGGGCCGCCGCGCAAAAACCGGAGCGGATCCGGCCCGCGGAACGGGCCGCGGCGCAAAAACCGGAGCGGATCGGGGCCGCCGCGCAAAAACCGGAGCGGATCCGGCCCGCGGAACGGGCCGCCGCGCAAAAACCGGAGCGGATGCGGCCCGCGGAAAGGGCCGCGGCACAAAAACCGGACCGGCTCGGGGCCGCCACGCAAAAACCGGAGCGGATCCGGCCCGCGGAACGGGCCGCCGCGCAAAAACCGGACCGGCTCGGGGCCGCCGCGCAAAAAGCGGAGCGGATCCGGCCCGCGGAACGGGCCGCCGCGCAAAAACCGGACCGGATCGGAGCCACCGCGCAAAAACCGGAGCGGATCCGGCCCGCGGAACGGGCCGCCGCGCAAAAACCGGAGAGGATCGGGGCCGCCGCGCAAAAACCGGAGCGGATCCGGCCCGCGGAACGGGCCGCCGCGCAAAAACCGGACAGGATCGGGGCCGCCGCGCAAAAACCGGAGCGGATCCGGCCCGCGGAACGGGCCGCCGCGCAAAAACCGGAGCGGATCGGGGCCGCCGCGCAAAAACCGGATCGGATCCGGCCCGCGGAACGGGCCGCCGCGCAAAAATCAGACCGGATCGGGGCTGCCGCGCAAAAACCGGAGCGGATGCGGCCCGCGGAACGGGCCGCCGCGCAAAAACCGGAGCGGATCGGGGCCGCCGTGCAAAAACCGGAGCGGATCCGGCCCGCGGAACGGGCCGCCGCGCAAAAACCGGAGCGGATCCCGCCCGCGGAAAGGGCCGCGGCACAAAAACCGGACCGGCTCGGGGCCGCCGCGCAAAAACCGGAGCGGATCCGGCCCGCGGAACGGGCCGCCGCGCAAAAACCGGACAGGCTCGAGGCCGCCGCGCAAAAACCGGAGCGGATCCGGCCCGCGGAACGGGCCGCCGCGCAAAAACCGGAGCGGATCGGAGCCACCGCGCAAAAACCGGAGCGGATGCGGCCCGCGGAACGGGCCGCCGCGCAAAAACCGGACCGGCTCGGGGCCGCCGCGCAAAAACCGGAGCGGATCCGGCCCGCGGAACGGGCCGCGGCGCAAAAACCGGAGCGGATCGGGGCCGCCGCGCAAAAACCGGAGCAGATCCGGCCCGCGGAACGGGCCGCCGCGCAAAAACCGGAGCGGATCCGGCCCGCGGAACGGGCCGTGGCACAAAAACCGGACCGGCTCGGGGCCACCACGCAAAAACCGGAGCGGATCCGGCCCGCGGAACGGGCCGCCGCGCAAAAACCGGACAGGATCGGGGCCGCCGCGCAAAAACCGGAGCGGATCCGGCCCGCGGAACGGGCCGCCGCGCAAAAACCGGACCGGATCGGAGCCACCGCGCAAAAACCGGAGCGGATCCGGCCCGCGGAACGGGCCGCCGCGCAAAAACCGGACAGGATCGGGGCCGCCGCGCAAAAACCGGAGCGGATCCGGCCCGCGGAACGGGCCGCCGCGCAAAAACCGGAGCGGATCGGGGCCGCCGCGCAAAAACCGGAGCGGATCCGGCCCGCGGAACGGGCCGCCGCGCAAAAATCGGACCGGATCGGGGCTGCCGCGCAAAAACCGGAGCGGATGCGGCCCGCGGAACGGGCCGCCGCGCAAATACCGGAGCGGATCGGGGCCGCCGTGCAAAAACCGGAGCGGATCCGGCCCGCGGAACGGGCCGCCGCGCAAAAACCGAAGCGGATCCGGCCCGCGGAAAGGGCCGCGGCACAAAAACCGGACCGGCTCGGGGCCGCCGCGCAAAAACCGGAGCGGATCTGGCCCGCGGAACGGGCCGCCGCGCAAAAACCGGACAGGCTCGAGGCCGCCGCGCAAAAACCGGAGCGGATGCGGCCCGCGGAACGGGCCGCCGCGCAAAAACCGGACCGGATCGGAGCCACCGCGCAAAAACCGGAGCGGATGCGGCCCGCGGAACGGGCCGCCGCGCAAAAACCGGACCGGCTCGGGGCCGCCGCGCAAAAACCGGAGCGGATCCGGCCCGCGGAACGGGCCACGGCGCAAAAACCGGAGCGGCTCGGGGCCTCCGCGCAAAAACCGGAGCGGATCCGGCCCGCGGAACGGGCCGCCGCGCAAAAACCGGAGCGGATGCGGCCCGCGGAAAGGGCCGCGGCACAAAAACCGGACCGGCTCGGGGCAACTGCGCAAAAACCGGAGCGGATCCGGCCCGCGGAACGGGCCGCCGCGCAAAAACCGGACAGGATCGGGGCCGCCGCGCAAAAACCGGACCGGATCCGGCCCGCGGAACGGGCCGCCGCGCAAAAACCGGACCGGCTCGGGGCCGCCGCGCAAAAACCGGAGCGGATCCGGCCCGCGGAACGGGCCGCGGCGCAAAAACCGGACCGAATGGGGCCGCCGCGCAAAAACCGGAGCGGATGCGGCCCGCGGAACGGGCCGCCGCGCAAAAACCGGACAGGATCGGAGCCACCGCGCAAAAACCGGAGCGGATCCGGCCCGCGGAACGGGCCGCCGCGGAAAAACCAGAGTGGATCGGGGCCGCCGCGCAAAAACCGGACCGGATCCGGCCCGCGGAACAGGCCGCCGCACAAAAACTGTACGGGATCGGGGCTGCCGCGCAAAAACCGGAGCGGATCCGGCCCGCAGAACGGGCCGCCGCGCAAAAACCGGAGCGGATCGTGGCCGCCGCGCAAAAACCGGACCGGATCCAGGCCGCGGAACGGGCCGCCGCGGAAAAACCGGAGCGGATCGGGGCCGCCGCGCAAAAACCGGAGCGGATCCGGCCCGCGGAACGGGCCGCCGCGCAAAAACCGGAGCGGATCGGGGCCGCCGCGCAAAAACCGGACCGGATTCGGCCCGCAGAACGGGCCGCCGCGCAAAAACCGGAGCGGATGGGGGCCGCCGCGCAAAAACCGGAGCGGATCCAGCCCGCGGAACGGGCCGCCGCGCAAAAACCGGAGCGGATCGGGGCCGCCGCGCAAAAAGCGGAGCGGATCCGGCCCGCAGAACGGGCCGCCGCGCAAAAACCGGACCGGCTCGGGGCAACTGCGCAAAAACCGGACCGGATCCGGCCCGCGGAACGGGCCGCCGCGCAAAAACCGGAGCGGATCGGGGCCGCCGTGCAAAAACCGGACCGGCTCCGGCCCGCGGAACGGGCTGCCGCACAAAAACCGTACGGGATCGGGGCCGCCGCGCAAAAACCGGAGCGGATCCGGCCCGCGGAACAGGCCGCCGCGCAAAAACCGGAGCGGATCGGGGCCGCCGCGCAAAAACCGGAGCGGATCCGGCCCGCAGAACGGGCCGCCGCGCAAAAAGCGGAGCGGATCGTGGCCGCCGCGCAAAAACCGGACCGGATCCAGCCCGCGGAACGGGCCGCCGCAGAAAAACCGGAGCGGATCGGGGCCGCCGCGCAAAAACCGGAGCGGATCCGGCCCGCGGAACGGGCCGCCGCGCAAAAACCGACCGGATCGGGGCCACCGCGCAAAAACCGGAGCGGATGCGGCCCGCGGAACGGGCCGCCGCGCAAAAACCGGAGCGGATCGGGGCCACCGCGCAAAAACCGGAGCGGATCCGGCCCGCGGAACGGGCCGCCGCGCAAAAACCGGAGCGTATCCGGCCCGCGGAAATGGCCGCGGCACAAAAACCGGACCGAATCGGGGCCGTCGCGCAAAAACCGGAGCGGATCCGGCCCGCGGAAGGGGCCGCCGCGCAAAAACCGGACCGGCTCGGGGCCGCCGCGCAAAAACCGGACCGGATCCGGCCCGCGGAACGGGCCGCCGCGCAAAAACCGGACCGGATCGGAGCCACCGCGCAAAAACCGGACCGGATCGGAGCCACCGCGCAAAAACCGGACCGGATGCGGCCCGCGGAACGGGCCGCCGCGCAAAAACCGGACCGGATCGGAGCCACCGTGCAAAAACCGGAGCGGATCCGGCCCGCGGAACGGGCCGCCGCGCAAAAACCGGACCGGATCGGAGCCACCGCGCAAAAACCGGATCGGATCCGGCCCGCGGAACGGGCCGCCGCGCAAAAACCGGACCGGATCGGAGCCACCGCGCAAAAACCGGAGCGGATCCGGCCCGCGGAACGGGCCGCCGCGCAAAAACCGGACAGGATCGGGGCCGCCGCGCAAAAACCGGAGCGGATGCGGCCCGCGGAACGGGCCGCCGCGCAAAAACCGGACAGGATCGGGGCCGCCGCGCAAAAACCGGAGGGGATCCGGCCCGCGGAACGGGCCGCCGCGCAAAAACCGGAGAGGATCGTGGCCGCCGCGCAAAAACCGGAGCGAATCCGGCCCGCGGAACGGGCCGCCGCGCAAAAACCGGACAGGATCGGGGCCGCCGCGCAAAAACCGGAGCGGATCCGGCCCGCGGACGGGCCGCCGCGCAAAAACCGGAGCGGATCGGGGCCGCCGCGCAAAAACCGGAGCGGATCCGGCCCGCGGAACGGGCCGCCACGCAAAAACCGGAGCGGATCGGGGCCGCCGCGCAAAAACCGGAGCGGATCCGGCCCGCGGAACGGGCCGCCGCGCTAAAACCGGACCGGATCGGGGCCGCCGCGCAAAAACCGGACTGGATGCGGACCGCGGAACGGGCCACCGCGCAAAAACCGGAGCGGATCGGAGCCACCGCGCAAAAACCGGAGCGGATCCGGCCCGCGGAACGGGCCGCGGCACAAAAACAGGAGCGGATCGGGGCCGCCGCGCAAAAACCGGAGCGGATCCGGCCCGCGGAACGGGCCGCCGCGGAAAAACCAGAGTGGATCGGGGCCGCCGCGCAAAAACCGGACCGGATCCGGCCCGCGGAACAGGCCGCCGCACAAAAACCGGACCGGATCGGGGCCGCCGCGCAAAAACCGGACCGGATCCGGCCCGCAGAACGGGCCGCCGCGCAAAAACCGGAGCGGATCGTGGCCGCCGCGCAAAAACCGGACCGGATCCAGCCCGTGGAACGGGCCGCCGCGGAAAAACCGGAGCGGCTCGGGGCCGCCGCGCAAAAACCGGACCAGATCCGGCCCGTGGAACGGGCCGCCGCGCAAAAACCGGACCGGATCGGGGCCGCCGCGCAAAAACCGGACCGGATCCGGCCCGCAGAACGGGCCGCCGCGCAAAAACCGGACAGGATCGTGGCCGCCGCGCAAAAACCGGACCGGATCCAGCCCGTGGAACGGGCCGCCGCGGAAAAACCGGAGCGGATCGGGGCCGCCGCGCAAAAAGCGGAGCGGATCCGGCCCGTGGAACGGGCCGCCGCGGAAAAACCGGAGCGGATCGGGGCCGCCGCGCAAAAACCGGAGCGGATCGGGGCCGCCGTGCAAAAACCGGACCGGCTCCGGCCCGCGGAACGGGCCGCCGCGCAAAAACCGGACCGGATTGGGGCCGCCGCGCAAAAACCGGAGCGGATGCAGCCCGCGGAACGGGCCGCCGCGCAAAAACCGGAGCGGATCGGGGCCGCCGTGCAAAAACCGGACCGGCTCCGGCCCGCGGAACGGGCTGCCGCACAAAAACCGGATCGGATCGGGGCCGCCGCGCAAAAACCGGACGGATCCGGCCCGCGGAACGGGCCGCCGCGCAAAAACCGGACCGGATCGGGGCCACCGCGCAAAAACCGGACCGGATCCGGCCCGCGGAACGGGCCGCCGTGCAAAAACCGGAGTGGATCGGGGCCGCCGCGCAAAAACCGGAGCGGATCCGGCAAGGGAACGGGCCGCCGCGCAAAAACCGGAGCGGATCGGGGCCGCCGCGCAAAAACCGGACCGGATCCAGCCCGCGGAACGGGCCGCCGCGCAAAAACCGGACAGGCTCGGGGCCGCCGCGCAAAAAGCGGAGCGGATCCGGCCCGCGGAACGGGCCGCCGCGCAAAAACCGGACCGGCTCGGGGCAACTGCGCAAAAACCGGAGCGGATCCGGCCCGCGGAACGGGCCGCTGCGCAAAAACCGGAGCGGATCGGGGCCGCCGCGCAAAAACCGGACCGGAACTGGCCCGCGGAACGGGCCACCGCGCAAAAACCGGACCGGATCGGGGCCGCTGCGCAAAAACCGGAGCGGATGCAGCCCGCGGAACGGGCCGCCGCGCAAATATCGGACCGGATCGGAGCCACCGCGCAAAAACCGGATCGGATCCGGCCCGCGGAACGGGCCACCGCGCAAAAACCGGACCGGATCGGAGCCACCGCGCAAAAACCGGAGCGGATCCGGCCCGCGGAACGGGCCGCGGCACAAAAACAGGAGCGGATCGGGGCCGCCGCGCAAAAACCGGACCGGATCCGGCCCGCAGAACGGGCCGCCGCGCAAAAACCGGAGCGGATCGTGGCTGCCGCGCAAAAACCGGACCGGATCCAGCCCGTGGAACGGGCCGCCGCGGAAAAACCGGAGCGGCTCGGGGCCGCCGCGCAAAAAGCGGAGCGGATCCGGCCCGTGGAACGGGCCGCCGCGCAAAAACCGGACCGGATCGGGGCCGCCGCGCAAAAACCGGAGCGGATCCGGCCCGCGGAACGGGCCGCCGCGCAAAAACCGGAGCGGATCGGGGCCGCCGTGCAAAAACCGGAGCGGATCCGGCCCGCGGAACGGGCCGCCGCGCAAAAACCGGACCGTATCGGGGCCGCCGTGCAAAAACCGGACCGGCTCCGGCCCGCGGAACGGGCTGCCGCACAAAAACCGGACCGGCTCGGGGCCGCCGCGCAAAAACCGGAGCGGATCCGGCCCGCGGAACGGGCCGCCGCGCAAAAACCGGACCGGATCGGGGCCACCGCGCAAAAAGCGGAGCGGATCCGGCCCGCGGAACGGGCCGCCGCGCAAAAACCGGAGCGGATCGGGGCCGCCGCGCAAAAACCGGAGCGGATCCGGCCCGCGGAACGGGCCGCCGCGCAAAAACCGGACTGGATGCGGCCCACGGAACGTGCCGCCGGGCAAAAACCGGACCGGATCGGAGCCACCGCGCAAAAACCGGAGCGGATCCGGCCCGCGGAAGGGGCCGCCGCGCAAAAACCGGAGTGGATCGGGGCCGCCGCGCAAAAACCGGAGCGGATCCGGCCCGCGGAACGGGCCGCCGCGCAAAAACCGGAGCGGATCGGGGCCGCCGCGCAAAAACCGGACCGGATCCGGCCCGCGGAACAGGCCGCGGCGCAAAAACCGGACCGGATCAGGGCCGCCGCGCAAAAACCGGACCGGATCCAGCCCGCGGAACGGGCCGCCGCGGAAAAACCGGAGCGGATCGGGGCCACCGCGCAAAAACCGGAGCGGATCCGGCCCGCGGAACGGGCCGCCGCGCAAAAACCGGAGCGGATCGGGGCCACCGTGCAAAAACCGGACCGGCTCCGGCCCGCGGAACGGGCTGCTGCACAAAAACCGGAGCGGATTGGGGCCGCCGCGCAAAAACCGGAGCGGATCCGGCCCGCGGAAGGGGCCGCCGCGCAAAAACCGGACCGGATCGGGGCCACCGCGCAAAAACCGGAGCGGATCCGGCCCGCGGAAGGGTCCGCCGCGCAAAAACCGGAGTGGATCGGGGCCGCCGCGCAAAAACCGGAGCGGATCCGGCCCGCGGAACGGGCCGCCGCGCAAAAACCGGACTGGATGCGGCCCACGGGACGGGCCGCCGGGCAAAAACCGGACTGGATCGGAGCCACCGCGCAAAAACCGGAGCGGATCCGGCCCGCGGAAGGGGCCGCCGCGCAAAAACCGGAGCGGATCGGGGCCGCCGCGCAAAAACCGGACCGGATCCGGCCCGCAGAACGGGCCGCCGCGCAAAAACCGGAGCGGATCGGGGCCGCCGCGCAAAAACCGGAGCGGATCCGGCCCGCAGAACGGGCCGCCGCGCAAAAACCAGAGCGGATCGGGGCCGCCGCGCAAAAACCGGAGCGGATCCAGCCCGCGGAACGGGCCGCCGCGCAAAAACCGGAGCGGATCGGGGCCGCCGCGCAAAAACCGGACCGGATCCGGCCCGCAGAACGGGCCGCCGCGCAAAAAACCGTACGGGATCGGGGCCGCCGCGCAAAAACCGGACCGGATCCGGCCCGCGGAACGGGCCGCCGCGCAAAAACCGGAGCGGATCGTGGCCGCCGCGCAAAAAGCGGAGCGGATCCGGCCCACGGAACGGGCCACCGCGCAAAAACCGGATCGGATCGGGGCTGCCGCGCAAAAACCAGAGCGGATCCGGCCCGCGGAACGGGCCGCCGCGCAAAAATCGGACCGGATCGGGGCCGCCGCGCAAAAACCGGAGCGGATCCGGCCCGCGGAATGGGCCGCCGCGCAAAAACCGGAGCGGATCGGGGCCGCCGCGCAAAAACCGGACCGGATCCGGCCCGCGGAACGGGCCGCCGCGCAAAAACCGGAGCGGCTCGGTGCCGCCGCGCAAAAACCGGAGCGGATCCGGCCCGCGGAACGAGCCGCCGCGCAAAAACCGGACCGGATCCGGCCCGCGGAAAGGGCCGCGGCACAAAAACCGGACCGGCTCGGGGCCGCCGCGCAAAAACCGGAGCGGATCCGGCCCGCGGAACGGGCTGCCGCGCAAAAACCGGAGCGGCTCGGGGCCGCCGCGCAAAAACCGGAGCGGATGCGGCCCGCGGAACGGGCCGCCGCGCAAAAACCGGACAGGCTCGGGGCCGCCGCGCAAAAACCGGAGCGGATCCGGCCCGCGGAACGGGCCGCCGCGCAAAAACAGGACAGGATCGGGGCCGCCGCGCAAAAACCGGAGCGGATGCGGCCCGCGGAACGGGCCGCGGCACAAAAACCGGACCGTATCGGGGCCGCCGCGCAAAAACCGGAGCGGATCCGGCCCGCGGAACGGGCCGCCGCGCAAAAACCGGACCGGATCGGGGCCGCCGCGCAAAAACCGGACCGGATCCGGCCCGCGGAACGGGCCGCCGCGCAAAAACCGGACAGGATCGGGGCCGCCGCGCAAAAACCGGAGCGGATCCGGCCCGCGGAACGGGCCGCCGCGCAAAAACCGGAGCGGAGCGGGCCCGCCGCGCAAAAACCGGACCGGATCCGGCCCGTGGAACGGGCCGCCGCGCAAAAACCGGACAGGATCGGGGCCGCCGCGCAAAAACCGGAGCGGATCCAGCCTGCGGAAGGGGCCGCCGCGCAAAAACCGGAGCGGATCGGGGCCGCCGCGCAAAAACCGGAGCGGATCCGGCCCGCAGAACGGGCCGCCGCGTAAAAACCGGACCGGCTCGGGGCCGCCGCGCAAAAAGCGGAGCGGATCCGGCCCGTGGAACGGGCCGCCGCGCAAAAACCGGAGCGGATCGGGGCCGCCGTGCAAAAACCGGACCGGCTCCGGCCCGCGGAACGGGCTGCCGCACAAAAACTGTACGGGATCGGGGCCGCCGCGCAAAAAGCGGAGCGGATCCGGCCCGCGGAACGGGCCGCCGCGCAAAAACCGGAGCGGATCGTGGCCGCCGCGCAAAAAGCGGAGCGGATCCGGCCCACGGAACGGGCCACCGCGCAAAAACCGGATCGGATCGGGGCTGCCGCGCAAAAACCAGAGCGGATCCGGCCCGCGGAACGGGCCGCCGCGCAAAAATCGGACCGGATTGGGGCCGCCGCGCAAAAACCGGACCGGATCCGGCCCGCGGAATGGGCCGCCGCGCAAAAACCGGAGCGGATCGGGGCCGCCGCGCAAAAACCGGAGCGGATCCGGCCCGCGGAACGAGCCGCCGCGCAAAAACCGGACCGGATCCGGCCCGCGGAAAGGGCCGCGGCACAAAAACCGGACCGGCTCGGGGCCGCCGCGCAAAAACCGGAGCGGATCCGGCCCGCGGAAGGGGCCGCGGCACAAAAACCGGACCGGCTCGGGGCCGCCGCGCAAAAACCGGAGCGGATCCGGCCCGCGGAACGGGCCGCCGCGCAAAAAACGGACAGGATCGGGGCCGCCGCGCAAAAACCGGAGCGGATCCGGCCCGCGGAACGGGCGGCGGCGCAAAAACCGGACTGGATGCGGCCCACGGAACGGGCCGCCGGGCAAAAACCGGACCGGATCGGAGCCACCGCGCAAAAACCGGACTGGATCCGGCCCGCGGAACGGGCCGCCGCGCAAAAACCGGAGAGGATCGGGGCCGCCGCGCAAAAACCGGAGCGGATCCGGCCCGCGGAACGGGCCGCCGCGCAAAAACCGGACCGGATCGGGGCCGCCGCGCAAAAACCGGAGCGGATCCGGCCCGCGGAACGGGCCGCCGCGCAAAAACCGGAGCGGATCGGGGCCGCCGCGCAAAAACCGGAGCGGATCCAGCCCACGGAACGGGCCGCCGCGCAAAAACCGGACAGGCTCGGGGACGCCGCGCAAAAAGCGGAGCGGATCCGGCCCGCGGAACGGGCTGCCGCACAAAAACCGGACCGGATCGGGGCCGCCGCGCAAAAACCGGAGCGGATCCGGCCCGCGGAACGGGCCGCCGCGCAAATATCGGACCGGATCGGAGCCACCGCGCAAAAACCGGATCGGATCCGGCCCGCAGAACGGGCCGCCGCGCAAAGACCGGACCGGCTCGTGGCCGCCGCGCAAAAACCGGAGCGGATCCGGCCCGCGGAACGGGCCGCCGCGCAAAAACCGGAGCGGATCCGGCCCGCGGAACGGGCCACCGCGCAAAAACCGGACCGGATCGGGGCCGCCGCGCAAAAACCGGATCGGATCCGGCCCGCGGAACGGGCCGCCGCGCAAAAACCGGATCGGATCGGGGCCGCCGCGCAAAAACCGGAGCGGATCCGGCCCGCGGAACGGGCCGCCGCGTAAAAACCGGACCGGCTCGGGGCAACTGCGCAAAAACCGGAGCGGATCCGGCCCGTGGAACGGGCCGCCGCGCAAAAACCGGAGCGGATCGGGGCCGCCGTGCAAAAACCGGACCGGCTCCGGCCCGCGGAACGGGCTGCCGCACAAAAACTGTACGGGATCGGGGCCGCCGCGCAAAAACCGGACCGGATCTGGCCCGCGGAACGGGCCGCCGCGCAAAAACCGGAGCGGTTCGTGGCCGCCGCGCAAAAAGCGGAGCGGATCCGGCCCACGCAACGGGCCACCGCGCAAAAACCGGATCGGATCGGGGCTGCCGCGCAAAAACCAGAGCGGATCCGGCCCGCGGAACGGGCCGCCGCGCAAAAATCGGACCGGATTGGGGCCGCCGCGCAAAAACCGGAGCGGATCCGGCCCGCGGAATGGGCCGCCGCGCAAAAACCGGAGCGGATCGGGCCCGCCGCGCAAAAACCGGAGCGGATCCGGCCCGCGGAACGGGACGCCGCGCAAAAACCGGAGCGGATCGGGGCCGCCGCGCAAAAACCGGAGCGGATCCGGCCCGCGGAACGAGCCGCCGTGCAAAAACCGGACCGGATCCGGCCCGCGGAAAGGGCCGCGGCACAAAAACCGGACCGGCTCGGGGCCGCCGCGCAAAAACCGGAGCGGATCCGGCCCGCGGAACGGGCCGCCGCGCAAAAATCGGACCGGATCGGGGCCGCCGCGCAAAAACCGGACCGGATGCGGCCCGCGGAACGGGCCGCCGCGCAAAAACCGGACAGGCTCGGGGCCGCCGCGCAAAAACCGGACCGGATCCGGCCCGCGGAACGGGCCGCCGCGCAAAAACCGGACAGGATCGGGGCCGCCGCGCAAAAACCGGACCGGATCCGGCCCGCGGAACGGGCCGCGGCACAAAAACCGGACCGGATCGGGGCCGCCGCGCAAAAACCGGAGCGGATCCGGCCCGCGGAACGGGCCGCCGCGCAAAAACCGGAGCGGATCGGGGCCGCCGCGCAAAAACCGGAGCGGATCCGGCCCGCGGAACGGGACGCCGCGCAAAAACCGGACAGGATCGGGGCCGCCGCGCAAAAACCGGAGCGGATCCGGCCCGCGGAACGGGCCACCGCGCAAAAACCGGAGCGGATCGGGGCCGCCGCGCAAAAAGCGGAGCGGATCCGGCCCGCGGAACGGGCCGCCGCGCAAAAACTGGACCGGCTCGGGGCCGCCGCGCAAAAACCGGAGCGGATCGGGGCCGCCGCGCAAAAAGCGGAGCGGATCCGGCCCGCGGAACGGGCCGCCGCGCAAAAACTGGACCGGCTCGGGGCCGCCGCGCAAAAACCGGAGCGGATCCGGCCCGCGGAACGGGCCGCCGCGCAAAAACCGGACCGGCTCGGGGCCGCCGCGCAAAAACCGGACCGGATCCGGCCCGCGGAACGGGCCGCCGCGCAAAAACCGGACAGGCTCGGGGCCGCCGCGCAAAAACCGGACCGGATCCGGCCCGCGGAACGGGCCGCCGCGCAAAAACCAGAGTGGATCGGGGCCGCCGCGCAAAAACCGGAGCGGATCCGGCCCGCGGAACGGGCCGCCGCGCAAAAACCGGAGCGGATCGGGGCCGCCGTGCAAAAACCGGACCGGCTCCGGCCCGCGGAACGGGCTGCCGCACAAAAACCGGAGCGGATCGGGGCCGCCGCGCAAAAACCGGAGCGGATCCGGCCCGTGGAACGGGCCGCCGCGCAAAAACCGGACCGGATCGGGGCCACCGCGCAAAAAGCGGAGCGGATCCGGCCCGCGGAACGGGCCGCCGCGCAAAAACCGGACAGGATCGGGGCCGCCGCGCAAAAACCGGAGCGGATCCGGCCCGCGGAACGGGCCGCGGCGCAAAAACCGGAGAGGATCGGGGCCGCCGCGCAAAAACCGGAGCGGATCGGGCCCGCCGCGCAAAAACCGGAGCGGATCCGGCCCGCGGAACGGGACGCCGCGCAAAAACCGGAGCGGATCGGGGCCGCCGCGCAAAAACCGGAGCGGATCCGGCCCGCGGAACGAGCCGCCGTGCAAAAACCGGACCGGATCCGGCCCGCGGAAAGGGCCGCGGCACAAAAACCGGACCGGCTCGGGGCCGCCGCGCAAAAACCGGAGCGGATCCGGCCCGCGGAACGGGCCGCCACGCAAAAATCGGACCGGATCGGGGCCGCCGCGCAAAAACCGGACCGGATGCGGCCCGCGGAACGGGCCGCCGCGCAAAAACCGGACAGGCTCGGGGCCGCCGCGCAAAAACCGGACCGGATCCGGCCCGCGGAACGGGCCGCCGCGCAAAAACCGGACAGGATCGGGGCCGCCGCGCAAAAACCGGAGCGGATCCGGCCCGCGGAACGGGCCGCGGCACAAAAACCGGACCGGATCGGGGCCGCCGCGCAAAAACCGGAGCGGATCCGGCCCGCGGAACGGGCCGCCGCGCAAAAACCGGAGCGGATCGGGGCCGCCGCGCAAAAACCGGACCGGATCCGGCCCGCGGAACGGGACGCCGCGCAAAAACCGGAGCGGATCGGGGCCGCCGCGCAAAAACCGGAGCGGATCCGGCCCGCGGAACGGGCCACCGCGCAAAAACCGGAGCGGATCGGGGCCGCCGCGCAAAAAGCGGAGCGGATCCGGACCGCGGAACGGGCCGCCGCGCAAAAACTGGACCGGCTCGGGGCCGCCGCGCAAAAACCGGAGCGGATCGGGGCCGCCGCGCAAAAAGCGGAGCGGATCCGGCCCGCGGAACGGGCCGCCGCGCAAAAACTGGACCGGCTCGGGGCCGCCGCGCAAAAACCGGACAGGATCGGGGCCGCCGCGCAAAAACCGGATCGGATCCGGCCCGCGGAACGGGCCACCGCGCAAAAACCGGAGCGGATCGGGGCCGCCGCGCAAAAAGCGGAGCGGATCCGGCCCGCGGAACGGGCCGCCGCGCAAAAACCGGACCGGCTCGGGGCCGCCGCGCAAAAACCGGAGCGGATCCGGCCCGCGGAACGGGCCGCCGCGCAAAAACCGGAGCGGATCGGGGCCGCCGCGCAAAAACCGGACCGGATCCGGCCCGCGGAACGGGCCGCCGCGCAAAAACCAGAGTGGATCGGGGCCGCCGCGCAAAAACCGGAGCGGATCCGGCCCGTGGAACGGGCCGCCGCGCAAAAACCGGAGCGGATCGGGGCCGCCGTGCAAAAACCGGACCGGCTCCGGCCCGCGGAACGGGCTGCCGCACAAAAACCGGAGCGGATCGGGGCCGCCGCGCAAAAACCGGAGCGGATCCGGCCCGTGGAACGGGCCGCCGCGCAAAAACCGGACCGGATCGGGGCCACCGCGCAAAAAGCGGAGCGGATCCGGCCCGCGGAACGGGCCGCCGCGCAAAAACCGGACAGGATCGGGGCCGCCGCGCAAAAACCGGAGCGGATCCGGCCCGCGGAACGGGCCGCGGCGCAAAAACCGGACTGGATGCGGCCCACGGAACGGGCCGCCGGGCAAAAACCGGACCGGATCGGAGCCACCGCGCAAAAACCGGATCGGATCCGGCCCGCGGAACGGGCCGCGGCGCAAAAACCGGAGAGGATCGGGGCCGCCGCGCAAAAACCGGAGCGGATCCGGCCCGCGGAACGGGCCGCCGCGCAAAAACCGGACCGGATCGGGGCCGCCGCGCAAAAACCGGACCGGATCCGGCCCGCGGAACGGGCCGCCGCGCAAAAACCGGAGCGGATCGTGGCCGCCGCGCAAAAACCGGAGCGGATCCAGCCCGCGGAACGGGCCGCCGCGCAAAAACCGGACAGGCTCGGGGACGCCGCGCAAAAAGCGGAGCGGATCCGGCCCGCGGAACGGGCCGCCGCGCAAAAACCGGAGCGGCTCGGGGCAACTGCGCAAAAACCGGAGCGGATCCGGCCCGCGGAACGGGCCGCCGCGCAAAAACCGGAGCGGATCGGGGCCGCCGTGCAAAAACCGTACAGGCTCGAGGCCCGCGGAACGGGCTGCCGCACAAAAACCGGACCGGATCGGGGCCGCCGCACAAAAACCGGAGCGGATCCGGCCCGCGGAACGGGCCACCGCGCAAAAATCGGACCAGATCGGGGCCGCCGCGCAAAAACCGGAGCGGATGCGGCCCGCGGAACGGGCCGCCGCGCAAATATCGGACCGGATCGGAGCCACCGCGCAAAAACCGGATCGGATCCGGCCCGCAGAACGGGCCGCCGCGCAAAGACCGGACCGGCTCGTGGCCGCCGCGCAAAAACCGGAGCGGATGCGGCCCACGGAACGGGCCGCCGCGCAAAAACCGGAGCGGATCCGGCCCGCGGAACGGGCCACCGCGCAAAAACCGGACTGGATCGGGGCCGCCGCGCAAAAACCGGATCGGATCCGGCCCGCGGAACGGGCCGCCGCGCAAAAACCGGATCGGATCGGGGCCGCCGCGCAAAAACCGGAGCGGATCCGGCCCGCGGAACGGGCCGCCGCGCAAAATCCGGACCGGATCCGGCCCGCGGAAAGGGCCGCGGCACAAAAACCGGACCGGCTCGGTGCCGCCGCGCAAAAACCGGACCGGATCCGGCCCGCGGAACGGGCCGCCGCGCAAAAACCGGACAGGCTCGGGGCCGCCGCGCAAAAACCGGAGCGGATCCGGCCCGCGGAACGGGCCGCCGCCCAAAAACCGGACCGGATCGGAGCCACCGCGCAAAAACCGGAGCGGATGCGGCGCGCGGAACGGGCCGCCGCGCAAAAACCGGACCGGCTCGGGGCCGCCGCGCAAAAAGCAGAGCGGATCCGGCCCGCGGAACGGGCCGCCGCGCAAAATCCGGACCGGATCCGGTCCGCGGAACGGGCCGCGGCACAAAAACCGGACCGGATCGGGGCCGCCGCGCAAAAACCGGACCGGATCCGGCCCGCGGAACGGGCCGCCGCGCTAAAAACCGGACCGGCTCGGGGCCGCCGCGCAAAAACCGGAGCGGATCCGGCCCGCGGAACGGGCCGCCGCGCAAAAACCGGACCGGCTCGGGCCTGCCGCGCAAAAACCGGAGCGGATCCGGCCCGCGGAACGGGCCACCGCGCAAAAACCGGAGCGGATCCGGCCCGCGGAACGGGCCGCCGCGGAAAAACCGGACCGGCTCGGAGCCACCGCGCAAAAACCGGACCGGATGCGGCCCGCGGAACGGGCCGCCGCGCAAAAACCGGAGCGGATCGGGGCCGCCGCGCAAAAAGCGGAGCCGATCCGGCCCGCGGAACGGGCCGCCGCGCAAAAACCGGACCGGCTCGGGGCCACCGCGCAAAAACCGGACCGGATTGGGTCCGCCGCGCAAAAACCGGAGCGGATGCGGCCCGCGGAACGGGCCGCCGCGCAAAAACCGGACCGTATCGGGGCAACTGCGCAAAAACCGGAGCGGATCCGGCCCGCGGAACGGGCCGCCGCGCAAAAACCGGAGCGGATCGGGGCCTCCGCGCAAAAACCGGACCGGATCCGGCCAGCGGAATGGGCCGCCGCGCAAAAACCGGAGCGGATCGGGGCCACCGCGCAAAAACCGGACCGGATCCGGCCCGCGGAACGAGCCGCCGCGCAAAAACCGGACCGGATCCGGCCCGCGGAAAGGGCCGCGGCACAAAAAACGGACCGGCTCGGGGTCGCCGCGCAAAAACCGGAGCGGATCCGGCCCGCGGAACGGGCTGCCGCGCAAAAACCGGAGCGGATCGGGGCCGCCGCGCAAAAACCGGACCGGATGCGGCCCGCGGAACGGGCCGCCGCGCAAAAACCGGACAGGCTCGGGGCCGCCGCGCAAAAACCGGAGCGGATCCGGCCCGCGGAACGGGCCGCCGCGCAAAAACAGGACAGGATCGGGGCCGCCGCGCTAAACCGGAGCGGATCCGGCCCGCGGAACGGGCCGCGGCACAAAAACCGGACCGGATCGGGGCCGCCGCGCAAAAACCGGAGCGGATCCGGCCCGCGGAACGGGCCGCCGCGCAAAAACCGGAGAGGATCGGGGCCGCCGCGCAAAAACCGGAGCGGATCCGGCCCGCGGAACGGGCCGCCGCGCAAAAACCGGAGCGGATCGGGGCCGCCGCGCAAAAACCGGAGCGGATCCGGCCCGCGGAACGGGCCGCCGCGCAAAAACCGGACAGGCTCGGGGCCGCCGCGCAAAAACCGGACCGGATCCGGCCCGCGGAACGGGCCGCCGCGCAAAAACCAGAGTGGATCGGGGCCGCCGCGCAAAAACCGGAGCGGATCCGGCCCGCGGAACGGGCCGCCGCGCAAAAACCGGAGCGGATCGGGGCCACCGCGCAAAAACCGGACCGGCTCTGGCCCGCGGAACGGGCTGCCGCACAAAAACCGGAGCGGATCGGGGCCGCCGCGCAAAAACCGGAGCGGATCCGGCCCGCGGAACGGGCCGCCGCGCAAAAACCGGACCGGATCGGGGCCACCGCGCAAAAACCGGAGCGGATCCGGCCCGCGGAACGGGCCGCCGCGCAAAAACCGGACAGGATCGGGGCCGCCGCGCAAAAACCGGAGCGGATCCGGCCCGCGGAACGGGCCGCGGCGCAAAAACCGGACTGGATGTGGCCCACGGAACGGGCCGCCGGGCAAAAACCGGACCGGATCGGAGCCACCGCGCAAAAACTGGAGCGGATCCGGCCCGCGGAACGGGCCGCCGCGCAAAAACCGGAGAGGATCGGGGCCGCCGCGCAAAAAGCGGAGCGGATCCGGCCCGCGGAACGGGCCGCCGCGCAAAAACCGGACCGGCTCGGGGCCGCCGCGCAAAAACCGGACCGGATCCGGCCCGCGGAACGGGCCGCCGCGCAAAAACCGGAGCGGATCGGGGCCGCCGCGCAAAAACCGGAGCGGATCCAGCCCGCGGAACGGGCCGCCGCGCAAAAACCGGACAGGCTCGGGGACGCCGCGCAAAAAGCGGAGCGGATCCGGCCCGCGGAACGGGCCGCCGCGCAAAAACCGGAGCGGCTCGGGGCAACTGCGCAAAAACCGGATCGGATCCGGCCCGCGGAACGGGCCGCCGCGCAAAAACCGGAGCGGATCGGGGCCGCCGTGCAAAAACCGTACAGGCTCGAGGCCCGCGGAACGGGCTGCCGCACAAAAACCGGACCGGATCGGGGCCGCCGCACAAAAACCGGATCGGATCCGGCCCGCGGAACGGGCCACCGCGCAAAAATCGGACCAGATCGGGGCCGCCGCGCAAAAACCGGAGCAGATGCGGCCCGCGGAACGGGCCGCCGCGCAAAAACCGGACCGGCTCGGGGCCGCCGCGCAAAAACCGGAGCGGATCCGGCCCGCGGAACGGGCCGCCGCGCAAAAACCGGACCGGATCGGAGCCACCGCGCAAAAACCGGACCGGATGCGGCCCGCGGAACGGGCCGCCGCGCAAAAACCGGACAGGCTCGGGGCCGCCGCGCAAAAACCGGAGCGGATGCGGCCCGCGGAACGGGCCGCCGCGCAAAAACCGGACCGGCTCGGGGCCACCGCGCAAAAACCGGACCGGATTGGGTCCGCCGCGCAAAAACCGGAGCGGATCCGGCCCGCGGAACGGGCCGCCGCGCAAAAACCGGACCGTATCGGGGCAACTGCGCAAAAACCGGACCGGATCCGGCCCGCAGAACGGGCCGCCGCACAAAAACCGGACAGGCTCGGGGCCGCCGCGCAAAAACCGGATCGGATCCGGCCCGCGGAACGGTCCGCCGCGCAAAAACCGGAGCGGATCGGGGCCTCCGCGCAAAAACCGGACCGGATGCGGCCAGCGGAATGGGCCGCCGCGCAAAAACCGGAGCGGATCGGGGCCACCGCGCAAAAACCGGAGCGGATCCGGCCCGCGGAACGGGCCGCCGCGCAAAAACCGGAGCGGATCGGGGCCGCCGCGCAAAAACCGGATAGGATCCGGCCCGCGGAACGGGCCGCGGCGCAAAAACCGGACAGGATCGGGGCCGCCGCGCAAAAACCGGACCGGCTCCGGCCCGCGGAACGGGCCGCCGCGCAAAAACCGGTCCGGATGCGGCCCACGGAACGGGCCGCGGCGCAAAAACCGGAGCGGATCGGGGCCGCCGCGCAAAAACCGGACCGGATCCGGCCCGCGGAACGGGCCGCGGCACAAAAACTGGACCGGATCGGGGGCACCGCGCAAAAAGCGGACTGGATCCGGCCCGCGGAACGGGCCGCGGCGCAAAAACCGGAGCGGATCGGGGCCGCCGTGCAAAAACCGGAGCGGATCCGGCCCGCGGAACGGGCCGCCGCGCAAAAACCGGAGCGGATCGGGGCCGCCGCGCAAAAACCGGACCGGATCCGGGCCGCGGAACAGGCCGCCGCACAAAAAGCGGACAGGATCGGGGCTGCCGCGCAAAAACCGGACCGGATCGGGGCCTCCGCGCAAAAACCGGAGCGGATGATGCCCGCAGAACGGGCCGCCGCGCAAAAACCGGAGCGGATCGGGGCCGCCGCGCAAAAACCGGAGCGGATCCAGCCCACGGAACGGGCCACCGCGCAAAAACCGGACCGGATGATGCCCGCGGAACGGGCCGCCGCGCTAAAACCGGACCGGATCCGGCCCGCGGAACGGGCCGCCGCGGAAAAACCAGACCGTATCGGGGCCGCCGCGCAAAAACCGGAGCGGATCCGGCCCGCGGAACGGGCCGCCGCGCAAAAACCGGACCGGCTCGGGGCAACTGCGCAAAAACCGGAGCGGATCCGGCCCGCGGAACGGGCCGCCGCGCAAAAACCGGACCGGCTCGGGGCAACTGCGCAAAAACCGGACCGGATCCGGCCCGCGGAACGGGCCGCCGCGCAAAAACCGGACCGGATCGGAGCCACCGCGCAAAAACCGGATCGGATCCGGCCCGCGGAACGGGCCGCGCAAAAACCGGACAGGATCGGGGCCGCCGCGCAAAAAGCGGAGCGGATCCGGCCCGCGGAACGGGCCACCGCGCAAAAACCGGACCGGATCGGGCCCGCCGCGCAAAAACCGGAGCGGATGCGGCCCACGGAACGGGCCGCCGCGCAAAAACCGGAGCGGCTCGGGGCCGCCGCGCAAAAACCGGAGCGGATCCGGCCCGCGGAACTTCCGCCGAGCAAATATCGGACCGGAGTGGAGCCACCGCGCAAAAACCGGATCGGATCCGGCCCGCGGAACGGGCCGCCGCGCAAAAACCGGACCGGCTCGGTGCCGCCGCGCAAAAACCGGAGCGGATCCGGCCCGCGGAACGGGCCGCCGCGCAAAAACCGGACCGGATCCGGCCCGCGGAAAGGGCCTCCGGGCAAAAACAGGACCGGATAGGAGCCGCCGCGCAAAAACCGGATCGGATCCGGCCCGCGGAAGGGGCCGCCGCGCAAAAACCGGACCGAATCGGGGCCGCCGCGCAAAAACTGGAGCGGATCCGGCCCGCGGAACGGGCCGCCGCGCAAAAACCGGACCGGCTCGGGGCCGCCGGGCAAAAACCGGAGCGGATCCGGCCCGCGGAACGGGCCGCCGCGCAAAAACCGGACCGGCTCGGGGCCGCCGCGCAAAAACCGGAGCGGATACGGCCCGCGGAACGGGCCGCCGCGCAAAAACCGGAGCGGATCGGGCCCGCGGAACGGGCCGCCGTGCAAAAACCGGACCGGATGCGGCCCACGGAACGGGCCGCGGCGCAAAAACCGGACAGGATCGGGGCCGCCGCGCAAAAACCGGAGCGGATCCGGCCCGCGGAACGGGCCGCGGCACAAAAACTGGACCGGATCGGGGGCACCGCGCAAAAAGCGGACTGGATCCGGCCCGCGGAACGGGCCGCGGCGCAAAAACCGGAGCGGATCGGGGCCGCCGTGCAAAAACCGGAGCGGATCCGGCCCGCGGAACGGGCCGCCGCGCAAAAACCGGAGCGGATCGGGGCCGCCGCGCAAAAACCGGACCGGATCCGGGCCGCGGAACAGGCCGCCGCACAAAAACCGGACCGGATCGGGGCTGCCGCGCAAAAACCGGACCGGATCAGGGCCTCCGCGCAAAAACCGGAGCGGATCCGGCCCGCAGAACGGGCCGCCGCGCAAAAACCGGACCGGATCGGGGCCGCCGCGCAAAAACCGGAGCGGATCCAGCCCACGGAACGGGCCACCGCGCAAAAACCGGACCGGATGATGCCCGCGGAACGGGCCGCCGCGCTAAAACCGGACCGGATCCGGCCCGCGGAACGGGCCGCCGCGGAAAAACCAGACCGTATCGGGGCCGCCGCGCAAAAACCGGAGCGGATCCAGCCCGCGGAACGGGCCGCCGCGCAAAAACCGGACCGGCTCGGGGCCGCCGTGCAAAAACCGGACCGGATCCGGCCCGCGGAACGGGCCGCCGCGCAAACACCGGACCGGATCGGGGCCGCCGCGCAAAAACCGGACCGGCTCCGGACCGCGGAACGAGCTGCCGCACAAAAACCGTAAGGGATCGGGGCCGCCGCGCAAAAACCGGACCGGATGCGGCCCGCGGAACGGGCCACCGCGCAAAAACCGGACCGGATCGGGGCCGCCGCGCAAAAACCGGAGCGGATCCGGCCCGCGGAACGGGCCGCCGCGCAAAAATCGGACCGGATCGGGGCCGCCGCGCAAAAACCGGACCGGATGCGGCCCGTGGAACGGGCCGCCGCGCAAATATCGGACCGGATCGGAGCCACCGCGCAAAAACCGGATCGGATCCGGCCCGCGGAACGGGCCGCGCAAAAACCGGACCGGATCGGGGCCGCCGCGCAAAAAGCGGAGCGGATCCGGCCCGCGGAACGGGCCGCCGCAGAAAAACCGGAGCGGATCGGGGCCGCCGCGCAAAAAGCGGAGCGGATCCGGCCCGCGGAACGGGCCGCCGCGCAAAAACCGGAGCGGATCGGGGCCACCGCGCAAAAACCGGAGCGGATGCGGCCCGCGGAACGGGCCGCCGCGCAAAAACCGGAGCGGATCGGGGCCGCCGCGCAAAAACCGGAGCGGATCCGGCCCGCGGAACAGGCCACCGCGCAAAAATCGGACCGGATCGGGGCCGCCGCGCAAAAACCGGACTGGATGCGGCCCGCGGAACGGGCCGCCGCGCAAAAAACGGACCGGCTCGGTGCCGCCACGCAAAAACCGGAGCGGATCCGACCCGCGGAACGGGCCGCCGCGCAAAAACCGGACCGGCACGGGGCAACTGCGCAAAAACCGGAGCGGATCCGGCCCGCGGAACGGGCCGCTGCGCAAAAACCGGAGCGGATCGGGGCCGCCGTGCAAAAACCGGACCGGCTCCGGGCCGCGGAACGGGCTGCCGCACAAAAACCGTATGGGATCGGGGCCGCCGCGCAAAAACCGGACCGGATCCGGCCCGCGGAACGGGCCACCGCGCAAAAACCGGACCGTATCGGGGCCGCCGCGCAAAAACCGGAGCGGATGCGGCCCACGGAACGGGTCGCCGCGCAAAAACCGGAGCGGCTCGGGGCCGCCGCGCAAAAACCGGACCGGATGGGGCCCGCGGAACTTCCGCCGAGCAAATATCGGACCGGAGTGGAGCCACCGCGCAAAAACCGGATCGGATCCGGCCCGCGGAACGGGCCGCCGCGCAAAAACCGGACCGGCTCGGTGCCGCCGCGCAAAAACCGGAGCGGATCCGGCCCGCGGAACGGGCCGCCGCGCAAAAACCGGACCGGATCCGGCCCGCGGAAAGGGCCTCCGGGCAAAAACAGGACCGGATAGGAGCCGCCGCGCAAAAACCGGATCGGATCCGGCCCGCGGAAGGGGCCGCCGCGCAAAAACCGGACCGAATCGGGGCCGCCGCGCAAAAACTGGAGCGGATCCGGCCCGCGGAACGGGCCGCCGCGCAAAAACCGGAGCGGCTCGGGGCCGCCGCGCAAAAACCGGAGCGGATCCGGCCCGCGGAACGGGCCGCCGCGCAAAAACCGGACCGGCTCGGGGCCGCCGCGCAAAAACCGGAGCGGATACGGCCCGCGGAACGGGCCGCGGCGCAAAAACCGGAGCGGATCGGGCCCGCCGCGCAAAAACCGGAGCGGATCCGGCCCACGGAACGGGCCGCCGCGCAAAAACCGGAGCGGATCGGGGCCGCCGCGCAAAAACCGGAACGGATCCGGCCCGCGGAACGGGCCGCCGCGCAAAAACCGGACCGTATCGTGGCCGCCGTGCAAAAACCGGACCGGCTCCGGCCCGCGGAACGGGCTGCCGCAAAAAAACCGGAGCGGATCGGGGCCGCCGTGCAAAAACCGGAGCGGATCCGGCCCGCGGAACGGGCAGCCGCGCAAAAACCGGAGCGGATCGGGGCCGCCGCGCAAAAACCGGAGCGGATCCGGCCCGCGGAACGGGCCGCGGCGCAAAAACCGGACCGGATCGGGGCCGCCGCGCAAAAAGCGGAGCGGATCCGGCCCGCGGAACGGGCCGCGGCGCAAAAACCGGACTGGATGCGGCCCACGGAACGGGCCGCCGGGCAAAAACCGGACCGGATCGGAGCCACCGCGCAAAAACCGGAGCGGATCCGGCCCGCGGAACGGGCCGCCGCGCAAAAACCGGACCGGCTCGGGGCCGCCGCGCAAAAACCGGAGCGGATCCGGCCCGCGGAACGGGCCGCCGCGCAAAAACCGGAGCGGATCGGGGCCGCCGCGCAAAAACCAGACCGGATCCGGCCCGCGGAACGGGCCGCCGCGCAAAAACCGGACAGGATCGGGGCCGCCGCGCAAAAACCGGAGCGGATCCAGCCCGCGGAACGGGCCGCCGCGGAAAAACCAGACCGGATCGGGGCCGCCGCGCAAAAACCGGACCGGATCCGGCCCGCAAAACGGGCCGCCGCGCAAAAACCGGAGCGGATCGTGTCCGCCGCGCAAAAACCGGACCGGATCCAGCCCGCGGAACGGGCCGCCGCGCAAAAACCGGACCGGGTCGGGGCCGCCGCGCAAAAACCGGAGCGGATCCGGCCCGCGGAACGGGCCGCCGCGCAAAAACCGGACCGGCACGGGGCAACTGCGCAAAAACCGGAGCGGATCCGGCCCGCGGAACGGGCCTCCGCGCAAAAACCGGAGCGGATCGGGGCCGCCGTGCAAAAACCGGACCGGCTCCGGGCCGCGGAACGGGCTGCCGCACCAAAACCGTATGGGATCGGGGCCGCCGCGCAAAAACCGGACCGGATCCGGCCCGCGGAACGGGCCACCGCGCAAAAACCGGACCGGATCGGGGCCGCCGCGCAAAAACCGGAGCGGATGCGGCCCACGGAACGGGCCGCCGCGCAAAAACCGGACCGGATCGGGGCCGCCGCGCAAAAACCGGACCGGATGCGGCCCGCGGAACTTCCGCCGAGCAAATATCGGACCGGATCGTGGCCACCGCGCAAAAACCGGATCGGATGCGGCCCGCGGAACGGGCCGCCGCGCAAAAACCGGACCGGCTCGGTGCCGCCGCGCAAAAACCGGAGCGGATCCGGCCCGCGGAACGGGCCGCCGCGCAAAAACCGGACCGGATCCGGCCCGCGGAAAGGGCCTCCGGGCAAAAACAGGACCGGATAGGAGCCGCCGCGCAAAAACCGGATCGGATCCGGCCCGCGGAAGGGGCCGCACCGCAAAAACCGGACAGGATCGGGGCCGCCGCGCAAAAACTGGAGCGGATCCGGCCCGCGGAACGGGCCGCCGCGCAAAAACCGGAGCGGCTCGGGGCCGCCGCGCAAAAACCGGAGCGGATCCGGCCCGCGGAACGGGCCGCCGCGCAAAAACCGGACCGGCTCGGGGCCGCCGCGCAAAAACCGGAGCGGATCCGGCCCGCGGAACGGGCCGCCGCGCAAAAACCGGAGCGGATCGGGGCCACCGCGCAAAAACCGGAGCGGATCCGGCCCACGGAACGGGCCGCCGCGCAAAAACCGGAGCGGATCGGGGCCGCCGCGCAAAAACCGGAACTGATCCGGCCCGCGGAACGGGCCGCCGCGCAAAAACCGGACCGTATCGTGGCCGCCGTGCAAAAACCGGACCGGCTCCGGCCCGCGAAACGGGCTGCCGCAAAAAAACCGGAGCGGATCGGGGCCACCGTGCAAAAACCGGAGCGGATCCGGCCCGCGGAACGGGCAGCCGCGCAAAAACCGGAGCGGATCGGGGCCGCCGCGCAAAAACCGGAGCGGATCCGGCCCGCGGAACGGGCCGCCGCGCAAAAATCGGACCGGATCGGGGCCGCCGCGCAAAAACCGGACCGGATCCGGCCCGCGGAACTTCCGCCGAGCAAATATCGGACCGGAGCGGAGCCACCGCGCAAAAACCGGATCGGATCCGGCCCGCGGAACGGGCCGCCGCGCAAAAACCGGAGCGGCTCGGTGCCGCCGCGGAAAAACCGGAGCGGATCCGGCCCGCGGAACGGGCCGCCGCGCAAAAACCGGACCGGATCCGGCCCGCGGAAAGGGCCTCCGGGCAAAAACCGGACCGGATCGGGGCCGCCGCGCAAAAACCGGACCGGATCCGGCCCGCGGAACGGGCCGCCGCGCAAAAACCGGACAGGATCGGGGCCGCCGCGCAAAAACTGGAGCGGATCCGGCCCGCGGAACGGGCCGCCGCGCAAAAACCGGACCGGCTCGGGGCCGCCGCGCAAAAACCGGAGCGGATCCGGCCCGTGGAACGGGCCGCCGCGCAAAAACCGGACCGGATCGGGGCCACCGCGCAAAAAGCGGAGCGGATCCGGCCCGCGGAACGGGCCGCCGCGCAAAAACCGGAGCGGATCGGGGCCACCGCGCAAAAACCGGAGCGGATCCGGCCCACGGAACGGGCCGCCGCGCAAAAACCGGAGCGGATCGGGGCCGCCGCGCAAAAAGCGGAACGGATCCGGCCCGCGGAACGGGCCGCCGCGCAAAAACCGGACCGGATCGGAGCCACCGCGCAAAAACTGGACCGGATCCGGCCAGCGGAACGGGCTGCCGCGCAAAAACCGTACGGGATCGGGGCCGCCGCGCAAAAACCGGACCGGGTCGGGGCTGCCGCGCAAAAACCGGAGCGGATCCGGCCCGCGGAACGGGCCACCGCGCAAAAACCGGAGCGGATGCGGCCCACGGAACGGGCCGCCGCGCAAAAACCGGACCGGCTCGGGGCCACCGCGCAAAAACCGGAGCGGATCCGGCCCGCGGAACGGGCCGCCGCGCAAAAACCGGACCGGCTCGGGGCCACCGCGCAAAAACCGGACCGGATAGGAGCCGCCGCGCAAAAACCGGACCGGATCCGGCCCGCGGAAGGGGCCGCCGCGCAAAAACCGGACAGGATCGGGGCCGCCGCGCAAAAACTGGAGCGGATCCGGCCCGCGGAACGGGCCGCCGCGCAAAAACCGGACCGGATAGGAGCCACCGCGCAAAAACTGGAGCGGATCCGGCCCGCGGAACGGGCCGCCGCGCAAAAACCGGACCGGATAGGAGCCACCGCGCAAAAACCGGACCGGATCCGGCCCGCGGAAGGGGCCGCCGCGCAAAAACCGGACAGGATCGGGGCCGCCGCGCAAAAACTGGAGCGGATCCGGCCCGCGGAACGGGCCGCCGCGCAAAAACCGGACAGGATCGGGGCCGCCGCGCAAAAACTGGAGCGGATCCGGCCCGCGGAACGGGCCACCGCGCAAAAACCGGACCGGCTCGGGGCCGCCGCGCAAAAACCGGAGCGGATCCGGCCCGCGGAACGGGCCGCCGCGCAAAAACCAGACCGGATCCGGCCCGCAGAAAGGGCCTCCGGGCAAAAACCGGACCGGATAGGAGCCGCCGCGCAAAAACCGGAGCGGATCCGGCCCGCGGAAGGGGCCGCCGCGCAAAAACCGGACAGGATCGGGGCCGCCGCGCAAAAACTGGAGCGGATCCGGCCCGCGGAACGGGCCGCCGCGCAAAAACCGGACCGGCTCGGGGCCACCGCGCAAAAACCGGACCGGATTGGTTCCGCCGCGCAAAAACCGCAGCGGATGCGGCCCGCGGAACGGGCCGCCGCGCAAAAACCGGACCGTATCGGGGCCGCCGCGCAAAAACCGGAGCGGATCCGGCCCGCGGAACGGGCCGCCGCACAAAAACCGGACCGGCTCGGGGCCGCCGCGCAAAAACCGGAGCGGATCCGGCCCGCGGAAGGGGCCGCCGCGCAAAAATCGGACCGGATCGGGGCCGCCGCGCAAAAACCGGACCGGATCCGGCCCGCGGAATGGGCCGCCGCGCAAAAACCGGATCGGATCGGGGCCGCCGCGCAAAAACCGGACCGGATCCGGCCCGCGGAACGGGCCGCCGCGCAAAAACTGGAGCGGATCGGGGCCGCCGCGCAAAAACCGGACCGGATCCGGCCCGCGGAACAGGCCGCCTCGCAAAAACCGGACAGGATCGGGGCCGCCGTGCAAAAACCGGACCGGCTCCGGCCCGCGGAACGGGCCGCCGCGCAAAAACCGGAGCGGATGCGGCCCACGGAACGGGCCGCCGCGCAAAAACCGGATCGGATCGTGGCCGCCGCGCAAAAACCGGAGCGGATCCGGCCCGCGGAACGGGCCGCCGCGCAAAAACCGGAGCGGATCGGGGCCGCCGTGCAAAAACCGGAGCGGATCCGGCCCGCGGAACGGGCCGCCGCGCAAAAACCGGAGCGGATCGGGGCCGCCGCGCAAAAACCGGACGGGATCCGGCCCGCGGAACGGGCCGCCGCACAAAAACCGGACAGGATCGGGGCTGCCGCGCAAAAACTGGAGCGGATCGGGGCCTCCGCGCAAGAACCGGACCAGATCCGGCCCGCGGAACGGGCCGCCGCGCAAAAACCGGAGCGGATCGGGGCCGCCGCGCAAAAACCGGACCGGATCCAGCCCGCGGAACGGGCCACCGCGCAAAAACCGGAGCGGATGATGCCCGCGGAACGGGCCGCCGCGCAAAAACCGGACCGGCTCGGGGCCGCCGCGCAAAAACCGGAGCGGATCTGGCCCGCGGAACGGGCTGCCGCGCACAAAAACCGGACCGGCTCGGGGCCGCCGCGCAAAAACCGGAGCGGATCCGGCCCGCGGAACAGGCCGCCTCGCAAAAATCGGACCGGATCGGGGCCGCCGCGCAAAAACCGGAGCGGATGCGGCCCGCGGAACGGGCCGCCGCGCAAAAACCGGAGCGGATCGGGGCCGCCGCGCAAAAACCGGACCGGCTCCGGCCCGCGGAACGGGCCGCCGCGCAAATATCGGACCGGATCGGAGCCACCGCGCAAAAACCGGAGCGGATCCGACCCGCGGAACGGGCCGCCGCGCAAAAACCGGACCGGCTCGGTGCCGCCGCGCAAAAACCGGAGCGGATCCGGCCCGCGGAACGGGCCGCCGCGCAAAAACCGGACCGGATCCGGCCCGCAGAAAGGGCCTCCGGGCAAAAACCGGACCGGATAGGAGCCTCCGCGCAAAAACCGGACCGGATCCGGCCCGCGGAAGGGGCCGCCGCGCAAAAACCGGACAGGATCGGGGCCGCCGCGCAAAAACTGGAGCGGATCCGGCCCGCGGAACGGGCCGCCGCGCAAAAACCGGACCGGGTCGGGGCCGCCGCGCAAAAACCGGAGCGGATCCGGCCCGCGGAACGGGCCGCCGCGCAAAAACCGGACCGGCTCGGTGCCGCCGCGCAAAAACCGGAGCGGATCCGGCCCGCGGAACGGGCCGCCGCGCAAAAACCGGACCGGATCCGGCCCGCAGAAAGGGCCTCCGGGCAAAAACCGGACCGGCTCGGGGCCGCCGCGCAAAAACCGGACCGGATCCGGCCCGCGGAAGGGGCCGCCGCGCAAAAACCGGACAGGATCGGGGCCGCCGCGCAAAAACTGGAGCGGATCCGGCCCGCGGAACGGGCCGCCGCGCAAAAACCGGACCGGCTCGGGGCCACCGCACAAAAACCGGACCGGATTGGGTCCGCCGCGCAAAAACCGCAGCGGATGCGGCCCGCGGAACGGGCCGCCGCGCAAAAACCGGACCGTATCGGGGCCGCCGCGCAAAAACCGGAGCGGATCCGGCCCGCGGAACGGGCCGCCGCACAAAAACCGGACCGGCTCGGGGCCGCCGCGCAAAAACCGGAGCGGATCCGGCCCGCGGAAGGGGCCGCCGCGCAAAAATCGGACCGGATCGGGGCCGCCGCGCAAAAACCGGACCGGATCCGGCCCGCGGAATGGGCCGCCGCGCAAAAACCGGATCGGATCGGGGCCGCCGCGCAAAAACCGGACCGGCTCCGGCCCGCGGAACGGGCCGCCGCGCAAAAACTGGAGCGGATCGGGGCCGCCGCGCAAAAACCGGACCGGATCCGGCCCGCGGAACAGGCCGCCTCGCAAAAACCGGACCGTATCGGGGCCGCCGTGCAAAAACCGGACCGGCTCCGGCCCGCGGAACGGGCCGCCGCGCAAAAACCGGACCGGATGCGGCCCACGGAACGGGCCGCCGCGCAAAAACCGGATCGGATCGTGGCCGCCGCGCAAAAACCGGAGCGGATCCGGCCCGCGGAACGGGCCGCCGCGCAAAAACCGGAGCGGATCGGGGCCGCCGTGCAAAAACCGGAGCGGATCCGGCCCGCGGAACGGGCCGCCGCGCAAAAACCGGAGCGGATCGGGGCCGCCGCGCAAAAACCGGACGGGATCCGGCCCGCGGAACGGGCCGCCGCACAAAAACCGGACAGGATCGGGGCTGCCGCGCAAAAACCGGAGCGGATCGGGGCCTCCGCGCAAGAACCGGACCAGATCCGGCCAGCGGAACGGGCCGCCGCGCAAAAACCGGAGCGGAACGGGGCCGCCGCGCAAAAACCGGACCGGATCCAGCCCGCGGAACGGGCCACCGCGCAAAAACCGGAGCGGATGATGCCCGCGGAACGGGCCGCCGCGCAAAAACCGGACAGGCTCGGGGCCGCCGCGCAAAAACCGGAGCGGATCTGGCACGCGGAACGGGCTGCCGCGCACAAAAACCGGACCGGCTCGGGGCCGCCGCGCAAAAACCGGAGCGGATCCGGCCCGCGGAACAGGCCGCCTCGCAAAAATCGGACCGGATCGGGGCCGCCGCGCAAAAACCGGAGCGGATCGGGGCCGCCGCGCAAAAACCGGACGGGATCCGGCCCGCGGAACGGGCCGCCGCACAAAAACCGGACAGGATCGGGGCTGCCGCGCAAAAACCGGAGCGGATCGGGGCCTCCGCGCAAGAACCGGACCAGATCCGGCCCGCGGAACGGGCCGCCGCACAAAAACCGGACAGGATCGGGGCCGCCGCGCAAAAACCGGAGCGGATCCAGCCCGCGGAACGGGCCACCGCGCAAAAACCGGAGCGGATGATGCCCGCGGAACGGGCCGCCGCGCAAAAACCGGACCGGCTCGGGGCCGCCGCGCAAAAACCGGAGCGGATCTGGCCCGCGGAACGGGCTGCCGCGCACAAAAACCGGACCGGCTCGGGGCCGCCGCGCAAAAACCGGAGCGGATCCGGCCCGCGGAACAGGCCGCCTCGCAAAAATCGGACCGGATCGGGGCCGCCGCGCAAAAACCGGAGCGGATGCGGCCCGCGGAACGGGCCGCCGCGCAAAAACCGGAGCGGATCGGGGCCGCCGCGCAAAAACCGGACCGGATCCGGCCCGCGGAACGGGCCGCCGCGCAAATATCGGACCGGATCGGAGCCACCGCGCAAAAACCGGATCGGATCCGGCCCGCGGAACGGGCCGCCGCGCAAAAACCGGACCGGCTCGGTGCCGCTGCGCAAAAACCGGAGCGGATCCGGCCCGCGGAACGGGCCGCCGCGCAAAAACCGGACCGGATCCGGCCCGCAGAAAGGGCCTCCGGGCAAAAACCGGACCGGATAGGAGCCGCCGCGCAAAAACCGGACCGGATCCGGCCCGCGGAAGGGGCCGCCGCGCAAAAACCGGACAGGATCGGGGCCGCCGCGCAAAAACTGGAGCGGATCCGGCCCGCGGAACGGGCCGCCGCGCAAAAACCGGACCGGGTCGGGGCCGCCGCGCAAAAACCGGAGCGGATCCGGCCCGCGGAACGGGCCGCCGCGCAAAAACCGGACCGGCTCGGGGCCGCCGCGCAAAAACCGGAGCGGATCCGGCCCGCGGAACGGGCCGCCGCGCAAAAACCGGAGCGGATCGGGGCCGCCGCGCAAAAACCGGAGCGGATCCGGCTCGCGGAACGGGCCGCCGCGCAAAAACCGGACAGGATCGGGGCCGCCGCGCAAAAACTGGACCGGATCCGGCCCGCGGAACGGGCCGCCGCGCAAAAACCGGACCGGCTCGGGGCCGCCGCGCAAAAACCGGAGCGGATCCGGCCCGCGGAACGGGCCGCCGCGCAAAAACCGGACCGGCTCGGGGCAACTGCGCAAAAACCGGACCGGATCCGGCCCGCGGAACGGGCCGCCGCGCAAAAACCGGAGCGGAAAGGGGCCGCCGTGCAAAAACCGGACCGGCTCCGGGCCGCAGAACGGGCTGCCGCACAAAAACCGTACGGGATCTGGGCCGCCGCGCAAAAACCGGACCGGATCCGGCCCGCGGAACGGGCCACCGCGCAAAAACCGGACCGGATGCGGCCCGCGGAACTTCCGCCGAGCAAATATCGGACCGGAGCGGAGCCACCGCGCAAAAACCGGATCGGATCCGGCCCGCGGAACGGGCCGCCGCGCAAAAACCGGACCGGCTCGGTGCCGCCGCGCAAAAACCGGAGCGGATCCGGCCCGCGGAACGGGCCGCCGCGCAAAAACCGGACCGGATCCGGCCCGCGGAAAGGGCCTCCGGGCAAAAACCGGACCGGATAGGAGCCGCCGCGCAAAAACCGGACCGGATCCGGCCCGCGGAAGGGGCCGCCGCGCAAAAACCGGACAGGATCGGGGCCGCCGCGCAAAAACTGGAGCGGATCCGGCCCGCGGAACGGGCCGCCGCGCAAAAACCGGACCGGCTCGGGGCCGCCGCGCAAAAACCGGAGCGGATCCGGCCCGCGGAACGGGCCGCCGCGCAAAAACCGGAGCGGATCGGGGCCACCGCGCAAAAACCGGACCGGATCCGGCCCGCGGAACGGGCCGCCGCGCAAAAACCGGAGCGGATCGGGGCCACCGCGCAAAAACCGGAGCGGATCCGGCCCACGGAACGGGCCGCCGCGCAAAAACCGGACCGGATCGGGGCCGCCGCGCAAAAAGCGGAACGGATCCGACCCGCGGAACGGGCCGCCGCGCAAAAACCGGACCGTATCGGGGCCGCCGCGCAAAAACCGGAGCGGATGCGGCCCGCGGAACGGGCCGCGGCGCAAAAACCGGACTGGATGCGGCCCACGGAACGGGCCGCCGGGCAAAAACCGGACCGGATCGGAGCCACCGCACAAAAACCGGAGCGGATCCGGCCCGCGGAACGGGCCGCCGCGCAAAAACCGGAGAGGATCGGGGCCGCCGCGCAAAAACCGGAGCGGATCCGGCCCGCGGAACGGGCCGCCGCGCAAAAACCGGAGCGGATCGGGGCCGCCGCGCAAAAACTGGACCGGATCCGGCCCGCGGAACAGGCCGCCGCGCAAAAACCGGACAGGATCGGGGCCGCCGCGCAAAAACCGGAGCGGATCCAGCCCGCGGAACGGGCCGCCGCGGAAAAATCAGACCGGATCGGGGCCGCCGCGCAAAAAGCGGAGCGGATCCGGCCCGCAGAACGGGCCGCCGCGCAAAAACCGGAGCGGATCGTGTCCGCCGCGCAAAAACCGGACCGGATCCAGCCCGCGGAACGGGCCGCCGCGCAAAAACCGGAGCGGATCGGGCCCGCCGCGCAAAAACCGGAGCGGATCCGGCCCGCGGAACGGGCCGCCGCGCAAACACCGGAGCGGATCGGTGCCGCCGCGCAAAAACCGGACGGGATCCGGCCCGCGGAACGGGCCGCCGCGCAAAAACCGGACAGGCTCGGGGCCGCCGCGCAAAAACCGGAGCGGATCCGGCCCACGGAACGGGCCGCCGGGCAAAAACCGGAGCGGATCGGGGCCGCCGCGCAAAAACCGGAGCGGATCCGGCCCGCGGAACGGGCCGCCGCGGAAAAACCGGACAGGCTCGGGGCTGCCGCGCAAAAACCGGAGCGGATCCGGCCCGCGGAACGGGCCACCGCGCAAAAACCGGAGCGGATCCGGCCCGCGGAACGGGCCACCGCGCAAAAACCGGACCGGCTCGGGGCCACCGCGCAAAAACCGGACCGGATGCGGCCCGCGGAACAGGCCGCCGCGCAAAAACCGGACCGGATCGGGGCCGCCGCGCAAAAACCGGAGCAGATCCGGCCCGCGGAACGGGCCGCCGCTCAAAAACCGGACCGGCTCGGGGCCGCCACGCAAAAACCGGAGCGGATCCGGCCCGCGGAACAGGCCGCCGCGCAAAAACCGGACCGGAACCGGCCCGCAGAAAGGGCCTCCGGGCAAAAACCGGACCGGATAGGAGCCGCCGCGCAAAAACCGGAGCGGATCCGGCCCGCGGAACGGGCCGCCGCGCAAAAACCGGACAGGATCGGGGCCGCCGCGCAAAAACTGGAGCGGATCCGGCCCGCGGAACGGGCCGCCGCGGAAAAACCGGACCGGCTCGGGGCCGCCGCGCAAAAACCGGAGCAGATCCGGCCCGCGGAACGGGCCGCCGCGCAAAAACCGGACCGGCTCGGGGCCGCCGCGCAAAAACCGGAGCGGATGCGGCCCGCGGAACGGGCCGCCGCGCAAAAACCGGAGCGGATCGGGGCCGCCGCGCAAAAACCGGAGCGGATCCGGCTCGCGGAACGGGCCGCCGCGCAAAAACCGGACAGGATCGGGGCCGCCGCGCAAAAACTGGTCGGATCCGGCCCGCGGAACGGGCCGCCGCGCAAAAACCGGACCGGATCGGGGCCGCCGCGCAAAAACCGGAGCGGATCCGGCCCGCGGAACGGGCCGCCACGCAAAAACCGGACCGGCTCGGGGCCGCCGCGCAAAAACCGGACCGGATCCGGCCCGCGGAACGGGCCGCCGCGCAAAAACCGGAGCGGATCGGGGCCGCCGTGCAAAAACCGGACCGGCTCGGGCCGCGGAACGGGCTGCCGCACAAAAACCGTACGGGATCGGGGCCGCCGCGCAAAAACCGGAGCAGATCCGGCCCGCGGAACGGGCCACCGCGCAAAAACCGGACCGTATCGGGGCCGCCGCGCAAAAACCGGAGCGGATGCGGCCCGCGGAACGGGCCGCCGCGCAAAAATCGGACCGGATCGGGGCCGCCGCGCAAAAACCGGAGCGGATGCGGCCCGCGGAACTTCCGCCGAGCAAATATCGGACCGGAGCGGAGCCACCGCGCAAAAACCGGATCGGATCCGGCCCGCGGAACGGGCCGCCGCGCAAAAATCGGACCGGCTCGGTGCCGCCGCGCAAAAACCGGAGCGGATCCGGCCCGCGGAACATGCTGCCGCGCAAAAACCGGACCGGATCCGGCCCGCGGAAAGGGCCTCCGGGCAAAAACCGGACCGGATAGGAGCCGCCGCGCAAAAACCGGACCGGATCCGGCCCGCGGAATGGGCCGCCGCGCAAAAACCGGACAGGATCGGGGCCGCCGCGCAAAAACTGGAGCGGATCCGGCCCGCGGAACGGGCCGCCGCGCAAAAACCGGACCGGCTCGGGGACGCCGCGCAAAAACCGGATCGGATCCGGCCCGCGGAACGGGCCGCCGCGCAAAAACCGGAGCGGATCGGGGCCACCGCGCAAAAACCGGACCGGATGCGGCCCGCGGAACGGGCCGCCGCGCAAAAACCGGAGCGGATCGGGGCCACCGCGCAAAAACCGGAGCGGATCCGTCCCACGGAACGGGCCGCCGCGCAAAAACCGGACCGGCTCGGGGCCGCCGCGCAAAAACCGGACCGGATCCGGCCCGCGGAACGGGCCGCCGCAAAAAAAACCGGAGCGGATCGGGGCCGCCGCGCAAAAACCGGAGCGGATCCGGCCCGCGGAACGGGCCGCCGCGCAAAAACCGGACAGGATCGGGGCCGCCGCGCAAAAACCGGAGCGGATCCGGCCCGCGGAACGGGCCGCGGCGCAAAAACCGGACTGGATGCGGCCCACGGAACGGGCCGCCGGGCAAAAACCGGACCGGATCGGAGCCACCGCACAAAAACCGGAGCGGATCCGGCCCGCGGAACGGGCCGCCGCGCAAAAACCGGAGAGGATCGGGGCCGCCGCGCAAAAACCGGAGCGGATCCGGCCCGCGGAACGGGCCGCCGCGCAAAAACCGGAGCGGATCGGGGCCGCCGCGCAAAAACCGGAGCGGATCCGGCCCGCGGAACGGGCCGCCGCGCAAAAACCGGACAGGATCGGGGCCGCCGCGCAAAAACCGGAGCGGATCCAGCACGCGGAACGGGCCGCCGCGGAAAAACCAGACCGGATCGGGGCCGCCGCGCAAAAACCGGACCGGATCCGGCCCGCAGAACGGGCCGCCGCCCAAAAACCGGAGCGGATCGTGTCCGCCGCGCAAAAACCGGACCGGATCCAGCCCGCGGAACGGGCCGCCGCGCAAAAACCGGAGCGGATCGGGCCCGCCGCGCAAAAACCGGAGCGGATCCAGCCCGCGGAACGGGCCGCCGCGCAAACACCGGAGCGGATCGGGGCCGCCACGCAAAAACCGGACAGGCTCGGGGCCGCCGCGCAAAAACCGGAGCGGATCCGGCCCGCGGAACGGGCCGCCGCGCAAAAACCGGACAGGCTCGGGGCCGCCGCGCAAAAACCGGAGCGGATCCGGCCCGCGGAACGGGCCGCCGCGCAAAAACCGGACCGGATCGGGGCCGCCGCGCAAAAACCGGATCGGATCCGGCCCGCGGAACGGGCCGCCGCGCAAAAACCGGACCGGGTCGGGGCCGCCACGCAAAAACCGGACCGGCTCCGGCCCGCGGAACGGGCTGCCGCACAAAAACCGGAGCGGATCGGGGCCGCCGCGCAAAAACCGGAGCGGATCCGGCCCGCGGAACGGGCCGCCGCGCAAAAACCGGAGCGGATCGGGGCCGCCGCGCAAAAACCGGAGCGGCTCCGGCCCGCGGAACGGGCCGCGGCGCAAAAACCGGACTGGATGCGGCCCACGGAACGGGCCGCCGGGCAAAAACCGGACCGGATCGGAGCCACCGCGCAAAAACCGGATCGGATCCGGCCAGCGGAACGGGCTGCCGCGCAAAAACCGGAGAGGATCGGGGCCGCCGCGCAAAAACTGGACCGGGTCGGGGCTGCCGCGCAAAAACCGGACCGGATCCGGCCCGCGGAACGGGCCACCGCGCAAAAACCGGAGCGGATCCGGCCCGCGGAACGGGCCGCCGCGCAAAAACCGGACCGGCTCGGGGCCACCGCGCAAAAACCGGACCGGATGCGGCCCGCGGAACAGGCCGCCGCGCAAAAACCGGACCGGCTCGGGGCCGCCGCGCAAAAACCGGAGCGGATCCGGCCCGCGGAACGGGCCGCCGCGCAAAAACCGGACCGGCTCGGGGCCACCGCGCAAAAACCGGACCGGATTGGGTCCGCCGCGCAAAAACCGGAGCGGATCCGGCCCGCGGAACGGGCCGCCGCGCAAAAACCGGAGAGGATCGGTGCCGCCGCGCAAAAACCGGAGCGGATCCGGCACGCGGAACGGGCCGCCGCGCAAAAACCGGACCGGCTCGGGGCCGCCGCGCAAAAACCGGAGCGGATCCGGCCCGCGGAACGGGCCGCCGCGCAAAAACCGGAGCGGCTCGGGGCCGCCGCGCAAAAACCGGAGCGGATCCGGCCCGCGGAACGGGCCGCCGCGCAAAAACTGGAGCGGATCGGGGCCACCGCTCAAAAACCGGAGCGGATCCGGCCCGCGGAACGGGCCGCCGCGCAAAAACCGGACCGGATCGGGGCCGCCGCGCAAAAACCGGAGAGGATCCGGCCCGCGGAATGGGCCGCGGCGCAAAAACCGGACAGGATCGGGGCCGCCGTGCAAAAACCGGACCGGCTCCGGCCCGCGGAACGGGCCGCCGCGCAAAAACCGGACCGGATCGGGGCCGCCGCGCAAAAACCGGAGCGGATCCGGCCCGCGGAACGGGCCGCCGCACAAAAACCGGACAGGATCGGGGCTGCCGCGCAAAAACCGGACCGGATCCGGCCCACGGAACGGGCCGCCGCGCAAAAACCGGAGCGGATCGGGGCCGCCGCGCAAAAAGCGGAACGGATCCGGCCCGCGGAACGGGCCGCCGCGCAAAAACCGGACCGTATCGGGGCCGCCGTGCAAAAACCGGACCGGCGCCGGCCCGCGGAACGGGCTGCCGCAAAAAAAACCGGAGCGGATCGGGGCCGCCGCGCAAAAACCGGAGCGGATCCAGCCCGCGGAACGGGCCGCCGCGCAAAAACCGGAGCGGCTCGGGGCCGCCGCGCAAAAACCGGAGCGGATCCGGCCCGCGGAACGGGCCGCGGCGCAAAAATCAGACCGGATCGGGGCCGCCGCGCAAAAACCGGAGCGGATCCGGCCCGCGGAACGGGCCGCGGCACAAAAACCGGACTGGATGCGGCCCACGGAACGGGCCGCCGGGCAAAAACCGGACCGGATCGGAGCCACCGCGCAAAAACCGGAGCGGATCCGGCCCGCGGAACGGGCCGCCGCGCAAAAACCGGAGAGGATCGGGGCCGCCGCGCAAATACCGGAGCGGATCCGGCCCGCGGAACGGGCCGCCGCGCAAAAACCGGAGCGGATCGGGGCCGCCGCGCAAAAACCGGACCGGATCCGGCCCGCGGAACGGGCCGCCGCGCAAAAACCGGACAGGATCGGGGCCGCCGCGCAAAAACCGGAGCGGATCCAGCCCGCGGAACGGGCCGCCGCGCAAAAACCAGACCGGATCGGGGCCGCCGCGCAAAAACCGGAGCGGATCCGGCCCGCAGAACGGGCCGCCGCCCAAAAACCGGAGCGGATCGTGTCCGCCGCGCAAAAACCGGACCGGATCCAGCCAGCGGAACGGGCCGCCGCGCAAAAACCGGAGCGGATCAGGGCCGCCGCGCAAAAACCGGACCGGATCCGGCCCGCGGAACGGGCCGCCGCGCAAAAACCGGACCGGCTCGGGGCCGCCGCGCAAAAATCGGAGCGGATCCGGCCCGCGGAACGGGCCGCCGCGCAAAAACCGGACCGGCTCGGGGCAACTGCGCAAAAACCGGAGCGGATCCGGCCCGCGGAACGGGCCGCCGCGCAAAAACCGGAGCGGATCGGGGCCGCCGCGCAAAAACCGGAGCGGCTCCGGGCCGCGGAACGGGCTGCCGCACAAAAACCGTACGGGATCGGGGCCGCCGCGCACAAACCGGACCGGATCCGGCCCGCGGAACGGGCCACCGCGCAAAAACCGGACCGTATCGGGGCCGCCGCGCAAAAACCGGAGCGGATGCAGCCCGCGGAACGGGCCGCCGCGCAAAAATCGGACCGGATCGGGGCCGCCGCGCAAAAACCGGACCGGATGCGGCCCGCGGAACTTCCGCCGAGCAAATATCGGACCGGAGCGGAGCCACCGCGCAAAAACCGGATCGGATCCGGCCCGCGGAACGGGCCGCCGCGCAAATATCGGACCGGATCGGAGCCACCGCGCAAAAACCGGATCGGATCCGGCCCGCGGAACGGGCCGCCGCGCAAAAACCGGACCGGCTCGGGGCCGCCGCGCAAAAACCGGAGCGGATCCGGCCCGCGGAACAGGCCGCCGCGCAAAAACCGGACCGGAACCGGCCCGCAGAAAGGGCCTCCGGGCAAAAACCGGACCGGATAGGAGCCGCCGCGCAAAAACCGGAGCGGATCCGGCCCGCGGAACGGGCCGCCGCGCAAAAACCGGACAGGATCGGGGCCGCCGCGCAAAAACTGGAGCGGATCCGGCCCGCGGAACGGGCCGCCGCGGAAAAACCGGACCGGCTCGGGGCCGCCGCGCAAAAACCGGAGCAGATCCGGCCCGCGGAACGGGCCGCCGCGCAAAAACCGGACCGGCTCGGGGCCGCCGCGCAAAAACCGGAGCGGATGCGGCCCGCGGAACGGGCCGCCGCGCAAAAACCGGAGCGGATCGGGGCCGCCGCGCAAAAACCGGAGCGGATCCGGCTCGCGGAACGGGCCGCCGCGCAAAAACCGGACAGGATCGGGGCCGCCGCGCAAAAACTGGACCGGATCCGGCCCGCGGAACGGGCCGCCGCGCAAAAACCGGACCGGATCGGGGCCGCCGCGCAAAAACCGGAGCGGATCCGGCCCGCGGAACGGGCCGCCGCGCAAAAACCGGACCGGCTCGGGGCAACTGCGCAAAAACCGGACCGGATCCGGCCCGCGGAACGGGCCGCCGCGCAAAAACCGGAGCGGATCGGGGCCGCCGTGCAAAAACCGGACCGGCTCGGGCCGCGGAACGGGCTGCCGCACAAAAACCGTACGGGATCGGGGCCGCCGCGCAAAAACCGGACCGGATCCGGCCCGCGGAACGGGCCACCGCGCAAAAACCGGACCGTATCGGGGCCGCCGCGCAAAAACCGGAGCGGATGCGGCCCGCGGAACGGGCCGCCGCGCAAAAACCGGAGCGGATCCGGCCCGCGGAACGGGCCGCCGCGCAAAAACCGGACAGGATCGGGGCCGCCGCGCAAAAACCGGAGCGGATCCGGCCCGCGGAACGGGCCGCGGCGCAAAAACCGGACTGGATGCGGCCCACGGAACGGGCCGCCGCGCAAAAATCGGACCGGCTCGGTGCCGCCGCGCAAAAACCGGAGCGGATCCGGCCCGCGGAACGGGCTGCCGCGCAAAAACCGGACCGGATCCGGCCCGCGGAAAGGGCCTCCGGGCAAAAACCGGACCGGATAGGAGCCGCCGCGCAAAAACCGGACCGGATCCGGCCCGCGGAAGGGGCCGCCGCGCAAAAACCGGACAGGATCGGGGCCGCCGCGCAAAAACTGGAGCGGATCCGGCCCGCGGAACGGGCCGCCGCGCAAAAACCGGACCGGCTCGGGGACGCCGCGCAAAAACCGGAGCGGATCCGGCCCGCGGAACGGGCCGCCGCGCAAAAACCGGAGCGGATCGGGGCCACCGCGCAAAAACCGGACCGGATCCGGCCCGCGGAACGGGCCGCCGCGCAAAAACCGGAGCGGATCGGGGCCACCGCGCAAAAACCGGAGCGGATCCGTCCCACGGAACGGGCCGCCGCGCAAAAACCGGACCGGCTCGGGGCCGCCGCGCAAAAACCGGACCGGATCCGGCCCGCGGAACGGGCCGCCGCAAAAAAACCGGAGCGGATCGGGGCCGCCGCGCAAAAACCGGAGCGGATCCGGCCCGCGGAACGGGCCGCCGCGCAAAAACCGGACAGGATCGGGGCCGCCGCGCAAAAACCGGAGCGGATCCGGCCCGCGGAACGGGCCGCGGCGCAAAAACCGGACTGGATGCGGCCCACGGAACGGGCCGCCGGGCAAAAACCGGACCGGATCGGAGCCACCGCACAAAAACCGGAGCGGATCCGGCCCGCGGAACGGGCCGCCGCGCAAAAATCGGACCGGATCGGGGCCGCCGCGCAAAAACCGGAGCGGATGCGGCCCGCGGAACTTCCGCCGAGCAAATATCGGACCCGAGCGGAGCCACCGCGCAAAAACCGGAGAGGATCCGGCCCGCGGAACGGGCCGCCGCGCAAAAACCGGACAGGCTCGGGGCCGCCGCGCAAAAACCGGAGCGGATCCGGCCCGCGGAACGGGCTGCCGCGCAAAAACCGGACCGGATCCGGCCCGCGGAAAGGGCCTCCGGGCAAAAACCGGACCGGATAGGAGCCGCCGCGCAAAAACCGGAGCGGATCCGGCCCGCGGAACGGGCCGCCGCGCAAAAACCGGAGAGGATCGGGGCCGCCGCGCAAAAACCGGAGCGGATCCGGCCCGCGGAACGGGCCGCCGCGCAAAAACCGGAGCGGATCGGGGCCGCCGCGCAAAAACCGGAGCGGATCCAGCACGCGGAACGGGCCGCCGCGGAAAAACCAGACCGGATCGGGGCCGCCGCGCAAAAACCGGACCGGATCCGGCCCGCAGAACGGGCCGCCGCCCAAAAACCGGAGCGGATCGTGTCCGCCGCGCAAAAACCGGACCGGATCCAGCCCGCGGAACGGGCCGCCGCGCAAAAACCGGAGCGGATCGGGCCCGCCGCGCAAAAACCGGAGCGGATCCAGCCCGCGGAACGGGCCGCCGCGCAAACACCGGAGCGGATCGGGGCCGCCGCGCAAAAACCGGACAGGCTCGGGGCCGCCGCGCAAAAACCGGAGCGGATCCGGCCCGCGGAACGGGCCGCCGCGCAAAAACCGGACAGGCTCGGGGCCGCCGCGCAAAAACCGGAGCGGATCCGGCCCGCGGAACGGGCCGCCGCGCAAAAACCGGACCGGATCGGGGCCGCCGCGCAAAAACCGGATCGGATCCGGCCCGCGGAACGGGCCGCCGCGCAAAAACCGGACCGGGTCGGGGCCGCCACGCAAAAACCGGACCGGCTCCGGCCCGCGGAACGGGCTGCCGCACAAAAACCGGAGCGGATCGGGGCCGCCGCGCAAAAACCGGAGCGGATCCGGCCCGCGGAACGGGCCGCCGCGCAAAAACCGGAGCGGATCGGGGCCGCCGCGCAAAAACCGGAGCGGCTCCGGCCCGCGGAACGGGCCGCGGCGCAAAAACCGGACTGGATGCGGCCCACGGAACGGGCCGCCGGGCAAAAACCGGACCGGATCGGAGCCACCGCGCAAAAACCGGATCGGATCCGGCCAGCGGAACGGGCTGCCGCGCAAAAACCGGAGAGGATCGGGGCCGCCGCGCAAAAACTGGACCGGGTCGGGGCTGCCGCGCAAAAACCGGACCGGATCCGGCCCGCGGAACGGGCCACCGCGCAAAAACCGGAGCGGATCCGGCCCGCGGAACGGGCCGCCGCGCAAAAACCGGACCGGCTCGGGGCCACCGCGCAAAAACCGGAGCGGATCCGGCCCGCGGAACGGGCCGCGGCACAAAAACCGGACTGGATGCGGCCCACGGAACGGGCCGCCGGGCAAAAACCGGACCGGATCGGAGCCACCGCGCAAAAACCGGAGCGGATCCGGCCCGCGGAACGGGCCGCCGCGCAAAAACCGGAGAGGATCGGGGCCGCCGCGCAAATACCGGAGCGGATCCGGCCCGCGGAACGGGCCGCCGCGCAAAAACCGGAGCGGATCGGGGCCGCCGCGCAAAAACCGGACCGGATCCGGCCCGCGGAACGGGCCGCCGCGCAAAAACCGGACAGGATCGGGGCCGCCGCGCAAAAACCGGAGCGGATCCAGCCCGCGGAACGGGCCGCCGCGCAAAAACCAGACCGGATCGGGGCCGCCGCGCAAAAACCGGAGCGGATCCGGCCCGCAGAACGGGCCGCCGCCCAAAAACCGGAGCGGATCGTGTCCGCCGCGCAAAAACCGGACCGGATCCAGCCAGCGGAACGGGCCGCCGCGCAAAAACCGGAGCGGATCGGGGCCGCCGCGCAAAAACCGGACCGGATCCGGCCCGCGGAACGGGCCGCCGCGCAAAAACCGGACCGGCTCGGGGCCGCCGCGCAAAAATCGGAGCGGATCCGGCCCGCGGAACGGGCCGCCGCGCAAAAACCGGACCGGCTCGGGGCAACTGCGCAAAAACCGGAGCGGATCCGGCCCGCGGAACGGGCCGCCGCGCAAAAACCGGAGCGGATCGGGGCCGCCGCGCAAAAACCGGAGCGGCTCCGGGCCGCGGAACGGGCTGCCGCACAAAAACCGTACGGGATCGGGGCCGCCGCGCACAAACCGGACCGGATCCGGCCCGCGGAACGGGCCACCGCGCAAAAACCGGAGCGGATCGGGGCCGCCGCGCAAAAACCGGAGCGGATGCAGCCCGCGGAACGGGCCGCCGCGCAAAAATCGGACCGGATCGGGGCCGCCGCGCAAAAACCGGACCGGATGCGGCCCGCGGAACTTCCGCCGAGCAAATATCGGACCGGAGCGGAGCCACCGCGCAAAAACCGGATCGGATCCGGCCCGCGGAACGGGCCGCCGCGCAAATATCGGACCGGATCGGAGCCACCGCGCAAAAACCGGATCGGATCCGGCCCGCGGAACGGGCCGCCGCGCAAAAACCGGACCGGCTCGGGGCCGCCGCGCAAAAACCGGAGCGGATCCGGCCCGCGGAACAGGCCGCCGCGCAAAAACCGGACCGGAACCGGCCCGCAGAAAGGGCCTCCAGGCAAAAACCGGACCGGATAGGAGCCGCCGCGCAAAAACCGGAGCGGATCCGGCCCGCGGAACGGGCCGCCGCGCAAAAACCGGACAGGATCGGGGCCGCCGCGCAAAAACTGGAGCGGATCCGGCCCGCGGAACGGGCCGCCGCGGAAAAACCGGACCGGCTCGGGGCCGCCGCGCAAAAACCGGAGCAGATCCGGCCCGCGGAACGGGCCGCCGCGCAAAAACCGGACCGGCTCGGGGCCGCCGCGCAAAAACCGGAGCGGATGCGGCCCGCGGAACGGGCCGCCGCGCAAAAACCGGAGCGGATCGGGGCCGCCGCGCAAAAACCGGAGCGGATCCGGCTCGCGGAACGGGCCGCCGCGCAAAAACCGGACAGGATCGGGGCCGCCGCGCAAAAACTGGACCGGATCCGGCCCGCGGAACGGGCCGCCGCGCAAAAACCGGACCGGATCGGGGCCGCCGCGCAAAAACCGGAGCGGATCCGGCCCGCGGAACGGGCCGCCGCGCAAAAACCGGACCGGCTCGGGGCAACTGCGCAAAAACCGGACCGGATCCGGCCCGCGGAACGGGCCGCCGCGCAAAAACCGGAGCGGATCGGGGCCGCCGTGCAAAAACCGGACCGGCTCGGGCCGCGGAACGGGCTGCCGCACAAAAACCGTACGGGATCGGGGCCGCCGCGCAAAAACCGGACCGGATCCGGCCCGCGGAACGGGCCACCGCGCAAAAACCGGACCGTATCGGGGCCGCCGCGCAAAAACCGGAGCGGATGCGGCCCGCGGAACGGGCCGCCGCGCAAAAATCGGACCGGATCGGGGCCGCCGCGCAAAAACCGGAGCGGATGCGGCCCGCGGAACTTCCGCCGAGCAAATATCGGACCCGAGCGGAGCCACCGCGCAAAAACCGGAGAGGATCCGGCCCGCGGAACGGGACGCCGCGCAAAAATCGGACCGGCTCGGTGCCGCCGCGCAAAAACCGGAGCGGATCCGGCCCGCGGAACGGGCTGCCGCGCAAAAACCGGACCGGATCCGTCCCGCGGAAAGGGCCTCCGGGCAAAAACCGGACCGGATAGGAGCCGCCGCGCAAAAACCGGAGCGGATCCGGCCCGCGGAACGGGCCGCCGCGCAAAAACCGGAGAGGATCGGGGCCGCCGCGCAAAAACCGGAGCGGATCCGGCCCGCGGAACGGGCCGCCGCGCAAAAACCGGAGCGGATCGGGGCCGCCGCGCAAAAACCGGAGCGGATCCAGCACGCGGAACGGGCCGCCGCGGAAAAACCAGACCGGATCGGGGCCGCCGCGCAAAAACCGGAGCGGATCCGGCCCGCAGAACGGGCCGCCGCCCAAAAACCGGAGCGGATCGTGTCCGCCGCGCAAAAACCGGACCGGATCCAGCCCGCGGAACGGGCCGCCGCGCAAAAACCGGAGCGGATCGGGCCCGCCGCGCAAAAACCGGAGCGGATCCAGCCCGCGGAACGGGCCGCCGCGCAAACACCGGAGCGGATCGGGGCCGCCGCGCAAAAACCGGACAGGCTCGGGGCCGCCGCGCAAAAACCGGAGCGGATCCGGCCCGCGGAACGGGCCGCCGCGCAAAAACCGGACAGGCTCGGGGCCGCGGAAAGGGCCTCCGGGCAAAAACCGGACCGGATAGGAGCCGCCGCGCAAAAACCGGACCGGATCCGGCCCGCGGAAGGGGCCGCCGCGCAAAAACCGGACAGGATCGGGGCCGCCGCGCAAAAACTGGAGCGGATCCGGCCCGCGGAACGGGCCGCCGCGCAAAAACCGGACCGGCTCGGGGACGCCGCGCAAAAACCGGAGCGGATCCGGCCCGCGGAACGGGCCGCCGCGCAAAAACCGGAGCGGATCGGGGCCACCGCGCAAAAACCGGACCGGATCCGGCCCGCGGAACGGGCCGCCGCGCAAAAACCGGAGCGGATCGGGGCCACCGCGCAAAAACCGGAGCGGATCCGTCCCACGGAACGGGCCGCCGCGCAAAAACCGGACCGGCTCGGGGCCGCCGCGCAAAAACCGGACCGGATCCGGCCCGCGGAACGGGCCGCCGCAAAAAAACCGGAGCGGATCGGGGCCGCCGCGCAAAAACCGGAGCGGATCCGGCCCGCGGAACGGGCCGCCGCGCAAAAACCGGACAGGATCGGGGCCGCCGCGCAAAAACCGGAGCGGATCCGGCCCGCGGAACGGGCCGCGGCGCAAAAACCGGACTGGATGCGGCCCACGGAACGGGCCGCCGGGCAAAAACCGGACCGGATCGGAGCCACCGCACAAAAACCGGAGCGGATCCGGCCCGCGGAACGGGCCGCCGCGCAAAAACCGGAGAGGATCGGGGCCGCCGCGCAAAAACCGGAGCGGATCCGGCCCGCGGAACGGGCCGCCGCGCAAAAACCGGAGCGGATCGGGGCCGCCGCGCAAAAACCGGAGCGGATCCGGCCCGCGGAACGGGCCGCCGCGCAAAAACCGGACAGGATCGGGGCCGCCGCGCAAAAACCGGAGCGGATCCAGCACGCGGAACGGGCCGCCGCGGAAAAACCAGACCGGATCGGGGCCGCCGCGCAAAAACCGGAGCGGATCCGGCCCGCAGAACGGGCCGCCGCCCAAAAACCGGAGCGGATCGTGTCCGCCGCGCAAAAACCGGACCGGATCCAGCCCGCGGAACGGGCCGCCGCGCAAAAACCGGAGCGGATCGGGCCCGCCGCGCAAAAACCGGAGCGGATCCGGCCCGCGGAACGGGCCGCCGCGCAAACACCGGAGCGGATCGGGGCCGCCGCGCAAAAACCGGACCGGATGCGGCCCGCGGAACGGGCCGCCGCGCAAAAACCGGACAGGCTCGGGGCCGCCGCGCAAAAACCGGAGCGGATCCGGCCCGCGGAACGGGCCGCCGCGCAAAAACCGGACCGGATCGGGGCCGCCGCGCAAAAACCGGATCGGATCCGGCCCGCGGAACGGGCCGCCGCGCAAAAACCGGACAGGCTCGGGGCCGCCGCGCAAAAACCGGACCGGCTCCGGCCCGCGGAACGGGCTGCCGCACAAAAACCGGAGCGGATCGGGGCCGCCGCGCAAAAACCGGAGCGGATCCGGCCCGCGGAACGGGCCGCCGCGCAAAAACCGGACAGGATCGGGGCCGCCGCGCAAAAACCGGAGCGGATCCGGCCCGCGGAACGGGCCGCGGCGCAAAAACCGGACTGGATGCGGCCCACGGAACGGGCCGCCGGGCAAAAACCGGACCGGATCGGAGCCACCGCGCAAAAACCGGACCGGATCCGGCCAGCGGAACGGGCTGCCGCGCAAAAACCGGAGAGGATCGGGGCCGCCGCGCAAAAACTGGACCGGATCGTGTCCGCCGCGCAAAAACCGGACCGGATCCGGCCCGCGGAACGGGCCACCGCGCAAAAACCGGAGCGGATCCGGCCCGCGGAACGGGCCGCCGCGCAAAAACCGGACCGGCTCGGGGCCACCGCGCAAAAACCGGACCGGATGCGGCCCGCGGAACAGGCCGCCGCGCAAAAACCGGACCGGCTCGGGGCCGCCGCGCAAAAACCGGAGCGGATCCGGCCCGCGGAACGGGCCGCCGCGCAAAAACCGGACCGGCTCGGGGCCACCGCGCAAAAACCGGACCGGATTGGGTCCGCCGCGCAAAAACCGGAGCGGATCCGGCCCGCGGAACGGGCCGCCGCGCAAAAACCGGAGAGGATCGGTGCCGCCGCGCAAAAACGGGAGCGGATCCGGCACGCGGAACGGGCCGCCGCGCAAAAACCGGACCGGCTCGGGGCCGCCGCGCAAAAACCGGAGCGGATCCGGCCCGCGGAACGGGCCGCCGCGCAAAAACCGGAGCGGCTCGGGGCCGCCGCGCAAAAACCGGAGCGGATCCGGCCCGCGGAACGGGCCGCCGCGCAAAAACCGGAGCGGATCGGGGCCACCGCGCAAAAACCGGACCGGATCCGGCCCGCGGAACGGGCCGCCGCGCAAAAACCGGACCGGATCGGGGCCGCCGCGCAAAAACCGGAGAGGATCCGGCCCGCGGAATGGGCCGCGGCGCAAAAACCGGACAGGATCGGGGCCGCCGTGCAAAAACCGGACCGGCTCCGGCCCGCGGAACGGGCCGCCGCGCAAAAACCGGACCGGATGCGGCCCACGGAACGGGCCGCCGCGCAAAAACCGGATCGGATCGGGGCCGCCGCGCAAAAACCGGAGCGGATCCGGCCAGCGGAACGGGCCGCCGCGCAAAAACCGGAGCGGATCGGGGCCGCCGTGCAAAAACCGGAGCGGATCCGGCCCGCGGAACGGGCCGCCGCGCAAAAACCGGAGCGGATCGGGGCCGCCGCGCAAAAACCGGAGCGGATCCGGCCCGCGGAACGGGCCGCCGCACAAAAACCGGACAGGATCGGGGCTGCCGCGCAAAAACCGGACCGGATCCGGCCCACGGAACGGGCCGCCGCGCAAAAACCGGAGCGGATCGGGGCCGCCGCGCAAAAAGCGGAACGGATCCGGCCCGCGGAACGGGCCGCCGCGCAAAAACCGGACCGTATCGGGGCCGCCGTGCAAAAACCGGACCGGCTCCGGCCCGCGGAACGGGCTGCCGCAAAAAAAACCGGAGCGGATCGGGGCCGCCGCGCAAAAACCGGAGCGGATCCAGCCCGCGGAACGGGCCGCCGCGCAAAAACCGGAGCGGATCGGGAACGCCGCGCAAAAACCGGAGCGGATCCGGCCCGCGGAACGGGCCGCGGCGCAAAAACCGGACTGGATCCGGCCCGCGGAACGGGCCGCCGCGCAAAAACCGGAGCGGATCGGGGCCGCCGCGCAAAAACCGGACCGGATCCGGCCCGCGGAACGGGCCGCCGCGCAAAAACCGGACAGGATCGGGGCCGCCGCGCAAAAACCGGAGCGGATCCAGCCCGCGGAACGGGCCGCCGCGGAAAAACCAGACCGGATCGGGGCCGCCGCGCAAAAACCGGACCGGATCCGGCCCGCGGAACGGGCCGCCGCCCAAAAACCGGAGCGGATCGTGTCCGCCGCGCAAAAACCGGACCGGCTCCGGGCCGCGGAACGGGCTGCCGCACAAAAACCGTACGGGATCGGGGCCGCCGCGCAAAAACCGGACCGGATCCGGCCCGCGGAACGGGCCACCGCGCAAAAACCGGACCGTATCGGGGCCGCCGCGCAAAAACCGGAGCGGATGCGGCCCGCGGAACGGGCCGCCACGCAAAAATCGGACCGGAACGGGCCGCCGCGCAAAAACCGGAGCGGATGCGGCCCGCGGAACTTCCGCCGAGCAAATATCGGACCGGAGCGGAGCCACCGCGCAAAAACCGGATCGGATCCGGACCGCGGAACGGGCCGCCGGGCAAAAACCGGACCGGCTCGGTGCCGCCGCGCAAAAACCGGAGCGGATCCGGCCCGCGGAACGGGCCGCCGCGCAAAAACCGGACCGGCTCGGTGCCACCGCGCAAAAACCGGTCGGATGCGGCCCGCGGAACAGGCCGCCGCGCAAAAACCGGACCGGCTCGGGGCCGCCGCGCAAAAACCGGAGCGGATCCGGCCCGCGGAACGGGCCGCCGCGCAAAAACCGGACCGGCTCGGGGCCACCGCGCAAAAACCGGACCGGATTGGGTCCGCCGCGCAAAAACCGGAGCGGATCCGGCCCGCGGAACGGGCCGCCGCGCAAAAACCGGACCGTATCGGCGCCGCCGCGCAAAAACCGGAGCGGATCGTGGCCGCCGCGCAAAAACCGGACCGGATCCAGCCCGTGGAACGGGCCGCCGCGGAAAAACCGGAGCGGCTCGGGGCTGCCGCGCAAAAACCGGAGCGGATCCGGCCCGCGGAATGGGCCGCCGCGCAAAAACTGGAGCGGATCGGGGCCACCGCGCAAAAACCGGACCGGATCCGGCCCGCGGAACGGGCTGCCGCGCAAAAACCGGAGCGGATCGGGGCCGCCGCGCAAAAACCGGAGAGGATCCGGCCCGCGGAATGGGCCGCGGCGCAAAAACCGGACAGGATCGGGGCCGCCGTGCAAAAACCGGACCGGCTCCGGCCCGCGGAACGGGCCGCCGCGCAAAAACCGGACCGGATGCGGCCCACGGAACGGGCCGCCGCGCAAAAACCGGATCGGATCGGGGCCGCCGCGCAAAAACCGGAGCGGATCCGGCCAGCGGAACGGGCCGCCGCGCAAAAACCGGAGCGGATCGGGGCCGCCGCGCAAAAACCGGAGCGGATGCGGCCCGCGGAACGGGCCGCCGTGCAAAAATCGGAGCGGATCGGGGCCGCCGCGCAAAAACCGGAGAGGATCCGGCCCGCGGAACTTCCGCCGAGCAAATATCGGACCGGAGCGGAGCCACCGCGCAAAAACCGGATCGGATCCGGCCCGCGGAACGGGCCGCCGCGCAAAAATCGGACCGGCTCGGTGCCGCCGCGCAAAAACCGGAGCGGATCCGGCCCGCGGAACGGGCTGCCGCGCAAAAACCGGACCGGATCCGGCCCGCGGAAAGGGCCTCCGGGCAAAAACCGGACCGGATAGGAGCCGCCGCGCAAAAACCGGACCGGATCCGGCCCGCGGAAGGGGCCGCCGCGCAAAAACCGGACAGGATCGGGGCCGCCGCGCAAAAACTGGAGCGGATCCGGCCCGCGGAACGGGCCGCCGCGCAAAAACCGGACCGGCTCGGGGACGCCGCGCAAAAACCGGAGCGGATCCGGCCCGCGGAACGGGCCGCCGCGCAAAAACCGGAGCGGATCGGGGCCACCGCGCAAAAACCGGACCGGATCCGGCCCGCGGAACGGGCCGCCGCGCAAAAACCGGAGCGGATCGGGGCCACCGCGCAAAAACCGGAGCGGATCCGGCCCGCGGAACGGGCCGCCGCGCAAAAACCGGACAGGATCGGGGCCGCCGCGCAAAAACCGGACCGGATCCGGCCCGCGGAACGGGCCGCCGCAAAAAAACCGGAGCGGATCGGGGCCGCCGCGCAAAAACCGGAGCGGATCCGGCCCGCGGAACGGGCCGCCGCGCAAACACCGGAGCGGATCGGGCCCGCCGCGCAAAAACCGGAGCGGATCCGGCCCGCGGAACGGGCCGCCGCGCAAACACCGGAGCGGATCGGGGCCGCCGCGCAAAAACCGGACCGGATGCGGCCCGCGGAACGGGCCGCCGCGCAAAAACCGGACAGGCTCGGCGCCGCCGCGCAAAAACCGGAGCGGATCCGGCCCGCGGAACGGGCCGCCGCGCAAAAACCGGACAGGATCGGGGCCGCCGCGCAAAAACCGGAGCGGATCCGGCCCGCGGAACGGGCCGCGGCGCAAAAACCGGACTGGATGCGGCCCACGGAACGGGCCGCCGGGCAAAAACCGGACCGGATCGGAGCCACCGCGCAAAAACCGGACCGGATCCGGCCAGCGGAACGGGCTGCCGCGCAAAAACCGGAGAGGATCGGGGCCGCCGCGCAAAAACTGGACCGGGTCGGGGCTGCCGCGCAAAAACCGGAGCGGATCCGGCCCGCGGAACGGGCCACCGCGCAAAAACCGGAGCGGATCCGGCCCGCGGAACGGGCCGCCGCGCAAAAACCGGACCGGCTCGGGGCCACCGCGCAAAAACCGGACCGGATGCGGCCCGCGGAACAGGCCGCCGCGCAAAAACCGGACCGGCTCGGGGCCGCCGCGCAAAAACCGGAGCGGATCCGGCCCGCGGAACGGGCCGCCGCGCAAAAACCGGACCGGCTCGGGGCCACCGCGCAAAAACCGGACCGGATTGGGTCCGCCGCGCAAAAACCGGAGCGGATCCGGCCCGCGGAACGGGCCGCCGCGCAAAAACCGGAGAGGATCGGTGCCGCCGCGCAAAAACCGGAGCGGATCCGGCACGCGGAACGGGCCGCCGCGCAAAAACCGGACCGGCTCGGGGCCGCCGCGCAAAAACCGGAGCGGATCCGGCCCGCGGAACGGGCCGCCGCGCAAAAACCGGAGCGGCTCGGGGCCGCCGCGCAAAAACCGGAGCGGATGCGGCCCGCGGAACGGGCCGCCGCGCAAAAACTGGAGCGGATCGGGGCTACCGCGCAAAAACCGGACCGGATCCGGCCCGCGGAACGGGCCGCCGCGCAAAAACCGGACCGGATCGGGGCCGCCGCGCAAAAACCGGAGAGGATCCGGCCCGCGGAATGGGCCGCGGCGCAAAAACCGGACAGGATCGGGGCCGCCGTGCAAAAACCGGACCGGCTCCGGCCCGCGGAACGGGCCGCCGCGCAAAAACCGGACCGGATGCGGCCCACGGAACGGGCCGCCGCGCAAAAACCGGATCGGATCGGGGCCGCCGCGCAAAAACCGGAGCGGATCCGGCCAGCGGAACGGGCCGCCGCGCAAAAACCGGAGCGGATCGGGGCCGCCGTGCAAAAACCGGAGCGGATCCGGCCCGCGGAACGGGCCGCCGCGCAAAAACCGGAGCGGCTCGGGGCCGCCGCGCAAAAACCGGAGCGGATCCGGCCCGCGGAACGGGCCGCCGCACAAAAACCGGACAGGATCGGGGCTGCCGCGCAAAAACCGGACCGGATCCGGCCCACGGAACGGGCCGCCGCGCAAAAACCGGAGCGGATCGGGGCCGCCGCGCAAAAAGCGGAACGGATCCGGCCCGCGGAACGGGCCGCCGCGCAAAAACCGGAGCGGATCGGGGCCGCCGTGCAAAAACCGGACCGGCTCCGGCCCGCGGAACGGGCTGCCGCAAAAAAAACCGGAGCGGATCGGGGCCGCCGCGCAAAAACCGGAGCGGATCCAGCCCGCGGAACGGGCCGCCGCGCAAAAACCGGAGCGGATCGGGACCGCCGCGCAAAAACCGGAGCGGATCCGGCCCGCGGAACGGGCCGCGGCGCAAAAACCGGACTGGATGCGGCCCACGGAACGGGCCGCCGGGCAAAAACCGGACCGGATCGGAGCCACCGCGCAAAAACCGGAGCGGATGCGGCCCGCGGAACGGGCCGCCGCGCAAAAACCGGAGAGGATCGGGGCCGCCGCGCAAAAACCGGAGCGGATCCGGCCCGCGGAACGGGCCGCCGCGCAAAAACCGGAGCGGATCGGGGCCGCCGCGCAAAAACCGGACCGGATCCGGCCCGCGGAACGGGCCGCCGCGCAAAAACCGGACAGGATCGGGGCCGCCGCGCAAAAACCGGAGCGGATCCAGCCCGCGGAACGGGCCGCCGCGGAAAAACCAGACCGGATCGTGTCCGCCGCGCAAAAACCGGACCGGCTCCGGGCCGCGGAACGGGCTGCCGCACAAAAACCGTACGGGATCGGGGCCGCCGCGCAAAAACCGGACCGGATCCGGCCCGCGGAACTAGCCACCGCGCAAAAACCGGACCGTATCGGGGCCGCCGCGCAAAAACCGGAGCGGATGCGGCCCGCGGAACGGGCCGCCACGCAAAAATCGGACCGGAACGGGCCGCCGCGCAAAAACCGGAGCGGATGCGGCCCGCGGAACTTCCGCCGAGCAAATATCGGACCGGAGCGGAGCCACCGCGCAAAAACCGGATCGGATCCGGACCGCGGAACGGGCCGCCGGGCAAAAACCGGACCGGCTCGGTGCCGCCGCGCAAAAACCGGAGCGGATCCGGCCCGCGGAACGGGCCGCCGCGCAAAAACCGGACCGGCTCGGGGCCACCGCGCAAAAACCGGTCGGATGCGGCCCGCGGAACAGGCCGCCGCGCAAAAACCGGACCGGCTCGGGGCCACCGCACAAAAACCGGACCGGATTGGGTCCGCCGCGCAAAAACCGGAGCGGATCCGGCCCGCGGAACGGGCCGCCGCGCAAAAACCGGACAGGATCGGGGCCGCCGCGCAAAAACCGGAGCGGATCCGGCCCGCGGAACGGGCCGCCGCGCAAAAACCGGAGCGGATCGGGGCCGCCGCGCAAAAAGCGGAGCGGATCCGGCCCGCGGAACGGGCCGCCGCGCAAAAACCGGACAGGATCGGGGCTGCCGCGCAAAAACCGGAGCGGATCCGGCCCGCGGAATGGGCCGCCGCGCAAAAACTGGAGCGGATCGGGGCCACCGCGCAAAAACCGGACCGGATCCGGCCCGCGGACCGGGCTGCCGCGCAAAAACCGGAGCGGATCGGGGCCGCCGCGCAAAAACCGGAGAGGATCCGGCCCGCGGAATGGGCCGCGGCGCAAAAACCGGACAGGATCGGGGCCGCCGTGCAAAAACCGGACCGGCTCCGGCCCGCGGAACGGGCCGCCGCGCAAAAACCGGACCGGATGCGGCCCACGGAACGGGCCGCCGCGCAAAAACCGGATCGGATCGGGGCCGCCGCGCAAAAACCGGAGCGGATCCGGCCAGCGGAACGGGCCGCCGCGCAAAAACCGGAGCGGATCGGGGCCGCCGTGCAAAAACCGGAGCGGATCCGGCCCGCGGAACGGGCCGCCGCGCAAAAACCGGAGCGGATCGGGGCCGCCGCGCAAAAACCGGACCAGATCCGGCCCGCGGAACGGGCCGCCGCACAAAAACCGGACAGGATCGGGGCTGCCGCGCAAAAACCGGAGCGGATCCGGCCCACGGAACGGGCCGCCGCGCAAAAACCGGAGCGGATCGGGGCCGCCGCGCAAAAAGCGGAACGGATCCGGCCCGCGGAACGGGCCGCCGCGCAAAAACCGGACCGTATCGGGGCCGCCGTGCAAAAACCGGACCGGCTCCGGCCCGCGGAACGGGCTGCCGCGCAAAAACCGGAGCGGATCGGGGCCGCCGCGCAAAAACCGGAGCGGATCCAGCCCGCGGAACGGGCCGCCGCGCAAAAACCGGAGCGGATCGGGGCCGCCGCGCAAAAACCGGAGCGGATCCGGCCCGCGGAACGGGCCGCCGCGCAAAAACCGGACTGGATGCGGCCCACGGAACGGGCCGCCGGGCAAAAACCGGACCGGATCGGAGCCACCGCGCAAAAACCGGAGCGGATCCGGCCCGCGGAACGGGCCGCCGCGCAAAAACCGGAGAGGATCGGGGCCGCCGCGCAAAAACCGGAGCGGATCCGGCCCGCGGAACGGGCCGCCGCGCAAAAACCGGAGCGGATCGGGGCCGCCGCGCAAAAACCGGACCGGATCCGGCCCGCGGAACGGGCCGCCGCGCAAAAACCGGACAGGATCGGGGCCGCCGCGCAAAAACCGGAGCGGATCCAGCCCGCGGAACGGGCCGCCGCGGAAAAACCAGACCGGATCGGGGCCGCCGCGCAAAAACCGGACCGGATCCGGCCCGCAGAACGGGCCGCCGCCCAAAAACCGGAGCGGATCGTGTCCGCCGCGCAAAAACCGGAGCGGATCCGGCCCGCGGAACGGGCCGCCGCGCAAAAACCGGAGCGGATCAGGGCCGCCGCGCAAAAACCGGACCGGATCCGGCCCGCGGAACGGGCCGCCGCGCAAAAACCGGACCGGCTCGGGGCCGCCGCGCAAAAACCGGAGCGGATCCGGCCCGCGGAACGGGCCGCCGTGCAAAAACCGGACCGGCTCGGGGCAACTGCGCAAAAACCGGAGCGGATCCGGCCCGCGGAAAGGGCCGCCGCGCAAAAACCGGAGCGGATCGGGGCCGCCGTGCAAAAACCGGACCGGCTCCGGGCCGCGGAACGGGCTGCCGCACAAAAACCGTACGGGATCGGGGCCGCCGCGCAAAAACCGGACCGGATCCGGCCCGCGGAACGGGCCACCGCGCAAAAACCGGACCGTATCGGGGCCGCCGCGCAAAAACCGGAGCGGATGCGGCCCGCGGAACGGGCCGCCGCGCAAAAATCGGACCGGATCGGGGCCGCCGCGCAAAAACCGGAACGGATGCGGCCCGCGGAACTTCCGCCGAGCAAATATCGGACCGGAGCGGAGCCACCGCGCAAAAACCGGATCGGATCCGGCCCGCGGAACGGGCCGCCGCGCAAAAACCGGAGCGGCTCGGTGCCGCCGCGCAAAAACCGGAGCGGATCCGGCCCGCGGAACGGGCCGCCGCGCAAAAACCGGACCGGATCCGGCCCGCGGAAAGGGCCTCCGGGCAAAAACCGGACCGGATAGGAGCCGCCGCGCAAAAACCGGACCGGATCCGGCCAGCGGAAGGGGCCGCCGCGCAAAAACCGGACAGGATCGGGGCCGCCGCGCAAAAACTGGAGCGGATCCGGCCCGCGGAACGGGCCGCCGCGCAAAAACCGGACCGGCTCGGGGCCGCCGCGCAAAAACCGGACCGGATCGGGGCCACCGCGCAAAAACCGGAGCGGATCCGGCCCGCGGAACGGGCCGCCGCGCAAAAAGCGGAGCGGATCGGGGCCACCGCGCAAAAACCGGACCGGATCCGGCCCACGGAACGGGCCGCCGCGCAAAAACCGGAGCGGATCGGGGCCGCCGCGCAAAAAGCGGAACGGATCCGGCCCGCGGAACGGGCCGCCGCGCAAAAACCGGACCGTATCGGGGCCGCCGTGCAAAAACCGGACCGGCTCCGGCCCGCGGAACGGGCTGCCGCAAAAAAACCGGAGCGGATCGGGGCCGCCGCGCAAAAACCAGAGCGGATCCGGCCCGCGGAACGGGCCGCCGCGCAAAAACCGGACAGGATCGGGGCCGCCGCGCAAAAACCGGAGCGGATCCGGCCCGCGGAACGGGCCGCCGCCCAAAAACCGGACTGGATGCGGCCCACGGAACGGGCCGCCGGGCAAAAACCGGACCGGATCGGAGCCACCGCGCAAAAACCGGAGCGGATGCGGCCCGCGGAACGGGCCGCCGCGCAAAAACCGGAGAGGATCGGGGCCGCCGCGCAAAAACCGGAGCGGATCCGGCCCGCGGAACGGGCCGCCGCGCAAAAACCGGAGCGGATCGGGGCCGCCGCGCAAAAACCGGAGCGGATCCGGCCCGCGGAACGGGCCGCCGCGCAAAAACCGGACAGGATCGGGGCCGCCGCGCAAAAACCGGACCGGATCCGGCCCGCGGAACGGGCCGCCGCGCAAAAACCGGACCGGGTCGGGGCCGCCGCGCAAAAACCGGAGCGGATGCGGCCCGCGGAACGTGCCGCCGCGCAAAAACCGGAGCGGATCGGGGCCGCCGCGCAAAAACCGGAGAGGATCCGGCCCGCGGAATGGGCCGCGGCGCAAAAACCGGACAGGATCGGGGCCGCCGTGCAAAAACCGGACCGGCTCCGGCCCGCGGAACGGGCCGCCGCGCAAAAACCGGACCGGATGCGGCCCACGGAACGGGCCGCCGCGCAAAAACCGGACCGGATCGGGGCCGCCGCGCAAAAACCGGACCGGCTCGGGGCCACCGCGCAAAAACCGGACCGGATGCGGCCCGCGGAACAGGCCGCCGCGCAAAAACCGGACCGGATCGGGGCCGCCGCGCAAAAACCGGAGCGGATCCGGCCCGCGGAACGGGCCGCCGCGCAAAAACCGGACCGGCTCGGGGCCACCGCGCAAAAACCGGACCGGATTGGGTCCGCCGCGCAAAAACCGGAGCGGATCCGGCCCGCGGAACGGGCCGCCGCGCAAAAACCGGACCGTATCGGGGCCGCCGCGCAAAAACCGGACCGGATCCGGCCCGCGGAACGGGCCGCCGCGCAAAAACCGGACTGGCTCGGGGCCGCCGCGCAAAAACCGGAGCGGATGCGGCCCGCGGAACGGGCCGCCGCGCAAAAACCGGAGCGGATCGGGGCCGCCGCGCAAAAACCGGAGCGGATCCGGCCCGCGGAATGGGCCGCCGCGCAAAAACCGGAGCGGATCGGGGCCACCGCGCAAAAACCGGACCGGATACGGCCCGCGGAACGGGCCGCCGCGCAAAAACCGGAGCGGATCGGGGCCGCCGCGCAAAAACCGGAGAGGATCCGGCCCGCGGAATGGGCCGCGGCGCAAAAACCGGACAGGATCGGGGCCGCCGTGCAAAAACCGGACCGGCTCCGGCCCGCGGAACGGGCCGCCGCGCAAAAACCGGACCGGATGCGGCCCACGGAACGGGCCGCCGCGCAAAAACCGGATCGGATCGGGGCCGCCGCGCAAAAACCGGAGCGGATCCGGCCAGCGGAACGGGCCGCCGCGCAAAAACCGGAGCGGATCGGGGCCGCCGTGCAAAAACCGGAGCGGATCCGGCCCGCGGAACGGGCCGCCGCGCATAAACCGGAGCGGATCGGGGCCGCCGCGCAAAAACCGGACCAGATCCGGCCCGCGGAACGGGCCGCCGCACAAAAACCGGACAGGATCGGGGCTGCCGCGCAAAAACCGGAGCGGATCCGGCCCACGGAACGGGCCGCCGCGCAAAAACCGGAGCGGATCGGGGCCGCCGCGCAAAAAGCGGAACGGATCCGGCCCGCGGAACGGGCCGCCGCGCAAAAACCGGACCGTATCGGGGCCGCCGTGCAAAAACCGGACCGGCTCCGGCCCGCGGAACGGGCTGCCGCACAAAAACCGGAGCGGATCGGGGCCGCCGCGCAAAAACCGGAGCGGATCCGGCCCGCGGAACGGGCCGCCGCGCAAAAACCGGACTGGATGCGGCCCATGGAACGGGCCGCCGCGCAAAAACCGGACCGGATCGGAGCCACCGCGCAAAAACCGGACCGGCTCCGGCCCGCGGAACGGGCCGCCGCGCAAAAACCGGAGAGGATCGGGGCCGCCGCGCAAAAACCGGAGCGGATCCGGCCCGCGGAACGGGCCGCCGCGCAAAAACCTGAGCGGATCGGGGCCGCCGCGCAAAAACCGGAGCGGATCCGGCCCGCGGAACGGGCCGCCGCGCAAAAACCGGACAGGATCGGGGCCGCCGCGCAAAAACCGGAGCGGATCCAGCCCGCGGAACGGGCCGCCGCGGAAAAACCAGACGGGATCGGGGCCGCCGCGCAAAAACCGGACCGGATCCGGCCCGCAGAACGGGCCGCCGCCCAAAAACCGGAGCGGATCGTGTCCGCCGCGCAAAAACCGGACCGGATCCAGCCCGTGGAACGGGCCGCCGCGCAAAAACCGGAGCGGATCGGGGCCGCCGCGCAAAAACCGGACCGGATCCGGCCCGCGGAACGGGCCGCCGCGCAAAAACCGGACCGGATCGGGGCCGCCGCGCAAAAACCGGAGCGGATCCGGCCCGCGGAACGGGCCGCCGCGCAAAAACCGGACCGTATCGGGGCCGCCGCGCAAAAACCGGAGCGGATCCGGCCCGCGGAACGGGCCGCCGCGCAAAAACCGGACCGGCTCGGGGCCGCCGCGCAAAAACCGGAGCGGATCCGGCCCGCGGAACGGGCCGCCGCGCAAAAACCGGACAGGCTCGGGGCCGCCGCGCAAAAACCGGACCGGCTCCGGCCCGCGGAACGGGCTGCCGCACAAAAATTGGAGCGGATCGGGGACGCCGCGCAAAAACCGGAGCGGATCCGGCCCGCGGAACGGGCCGCCGCGCAAAAACCGGACAGGATCGGGGCCGCCGCGCAAAAACCGGAGCGGATCCGGCCCGCGGAACGGGCCGCGGCGCAAAAACCGGACTGGATGCGGCCCACGGAACGGGCCGCCGGGCAAAAACCGGACCGGATCGGAGCCACCGCGCAAAAACCGGACCGGATCCGGCCAGCGGAACGGGCTGCCGCGCAAAAAACGTACGGGATCGGGGCCGCAGCGCAAAAACCGGACCGGGTCGGGGCTGCCGCGCAAAAACCGGAGCGGATCCGGCCCGCGGAAGGGGCCACCGCGCAAAAACCGGAGCGGATCCGGCCCGCGGAACGGGCCGCCGCGCAAAAACCGGACCGGATCCGGCCCGCGGAAAGGGCCTCCGGGCAAAAACCGGACCGGATAGGAGCCGCCGCGCAAAAACCGGACCGGATCCGGCCAGCGGAAGGGGCCGCCGCGCAAAAACCGGACAGGATCGGGGCCGCCGCGCAAAAACTGGAGCGGATCCGGCCCGCGGAACGGGCCGCCGCGCAAAAACCGGACCGGCTCGGGGCCGCCGCGCAAAAACCGGACCGGATCGGGGCCACCGCGCAAAAACCGGAGCGGATCCGGCCCGCGGAACGGGCCGCCGCGCAAAAACCGGAGCGGATCGGGGCCACCGCGCAAAAACCGGAGCGGATCCGGCCCACGGAACGGGCCGCCGCGCAAAAACCGGAGCGGATCGGGGCCGCCGCGCAAAAAGCGGAACGGATCCGGCCCGCGGAACGGGCCGCCGCGCAAAAACCGGACCGTATCGGGGCCGCCGTGCAAAAACCGGACCGGCTCCGGCCCGCGGAACGGGCCGCCGCGCAAAAACCGGACAGGATCGGGGCCGCCGCGCAAAAACCGGAGCGGATCCGGCCCGCGGAACGGGCCGCCGCCCAAAAACCGGACTGGATGCGGCCCACGGAACGGGCCGCCGGGCAAAAACCGGACCGGATCGGAGCCACCGCGCAAAAACCGGAGCGGATGCGGCCCGCGGAACGGGCCGCCGCGCAAAAACCGGAGAGGATCGGGGCCGCCGCGCAAAAACCGGAGCGGATCCGGCCCGCGGAACGGGCCGCCGCGCAAAAACCGGAGCGGATCGGGGCCGCCGCGCAAAAACCGGAGCGGATCCTGCCCGCGGAACGGGCCGCCGCGCAAAAACCGGACAGGATCGGGGCCGCCGCGCAAAAACCGGACCGGATCCGGCCCGCGGAACGGGCCGCCGCGCAAAAACCGGACCGGGTCGGGGCCGCCGCGCAAAAACCGGAGCGGATGCGGCCCGCGGAACGTGCCGCCGCGCAAAAACCGGAGCGGATCGGGGCCGCCGCGCAAAAACCGGAGAGGATCCGGCCCGCGGAATGGGCCGCGGCGCAAAAACCGGACAGGATCGGGGCCGCCGTGCAAAAACCGGACCGGCTCCGGCCCGCGGAACGGGCCGCCGCGCAAAAACCGGACCGGATGCGGCCCACGGAACGGGCCGCCGCGCAAAAACCGGAGAGGATCGGGGCCGCCGCGCAAAAACCGGACCGGGTCGGGGCTGCCGCGCAAAAACCGGACCGGATCCGGCCCGCGGAACGGGCCACCGCGCAAAAACCGGAGCGGATCCGGCCCGCGGAACGGGCCGCCGCGCAAAAACCGGACCGGCTCGGGGCCACCGCGCAAAAACCGGACCGGATGCGGCCCGCGGAACAGGCCGCCGCGCAAAAACCGGGCAGGCTCGAGGCCGCCGCGCAAAAACCGGAGCGGATCCGGCCCGCGGAACGGGCCGCCGCGCAAAAACCGGACCGGCTCGGGGCCACCGCGCAAAAACCGGACCGGATTGGGTCCGCCGCGCAAAAACCGGAGCGGATGCGGCCCGCGGAACGGGCCGCCGCGCAAAAACCGGACCGTATCGGGGCCGCCGCGCAAAAACCGGACCGGATCCGGCCCGCGGAACGGGCCGCCGCGCAAAAACCGGACTGGCTCGGGGCCGCCGCGCAAAAACCGGAGCGGATCGGGGCCGCCGCGCAAAAACCGGAGCGGATCCGGCCCGCGGAATGGGCCGCCGCGCAAAAACTGGAGCGGATCGGGGCCACCGCGCAAAAACCGGACCGGATACGGCCCGCGGAACGGGCCGCCGCGCAAAAACCGGAGCGGATCGGGGCCGCCGCGCAAAAACCGGAGAGGATCCGGCCCGCGGAATGGGCCGCGGCGCAAAAACCGGACAGGATCGGGGCCGCCGTGCAAAAACCGGACCGGCTCCGGCCCGCGGAACGGGCCGCCGCGCAAAAACCGGACCGGATGCGGCCCACGGAACGGGCCGCCGCGCAAAAACCGGATCGGATCGGGGCCGCCGCGCAAAAACCGGAGCGGATCCGGCCAGCGGAACGGGCCGCCGCGCAAAAACCGGAGCGGATCGGGGCCGCCGTGCAAAAACCGGAGCGGATCCGGCCCGCGGAACGGGCCGCCGCGCATAAACCGGAGCGGATCGGGGCCGCCGCGCAAAAACCGGACCAGATCCGGCCCGCGGAACGGGCCGCCGCACAAAAACCGGACAGGATCGGGGCTGCCGCGCAAAAACCGGAGCGGATCCGGCCCACGGAACGGGCCGCCGCGCAAAAACCGGAGCGGATCGGGGCCGCCGCGCAAAAAGCGGAACGGATCCGGCCCGCGGAACGGGCCGCCGCGCAAAAACCGGACCGTATCGGGGCCGCCGTGCAAAAACCGGACCGGCTCCGGCCCGCGGAACGGGCTGCCGCAAAAAAACCGGAGCGGATCGGGGCCGCCGCGCAAAAACCGGAGCGGATCCGGCCCGCGGAACGGGCCGCCGCGCAAAAACCGGAGCGGATCGGGGCCGCCGCGCAAAAACCGGAGCGGATCCGGCCCGCGGAACGGGCCGCCGCGCAAAAACCGGACTGGATGCGGCCCACGGAACGGGCCGCCGCGCAAAAACCGGACCGGATCGGAGCCACCGCGCAAAAACCGGAGCGGATCCGGCCCGCGGAACGGGCCGCCGCGCAAAAACCGGAGCGGATCGGGGCCGCCGCGCAAAAACCGGAGCGGATCCGGCCCGCGGAACGGGCCGCCGCGCAAAAACCGGAGCGGATCGGGGCCGCCGCGCAAAAACCGGAGCGGATCCGGCCCGCGGATCGGGCCGCCGCGCAAAAACCGGACAGGATCGGGGCCGCCGCGCAAAAACCGGAGCGGATCCAGCCCGCGGAACGGGCCGCCGCGGAAAAACCAGACGGGATCGGGGCCGCCGCGCAAAAACCGGACCGGATCCGGCCCGCAGAACGGGCCGCCGCCCAAAAACCGGAGCGGATCGTGTCCGCCGCGCAAAAACCGGACCGGATCCAGCCCGTGGAACGGGCCGCCGCGCAAAAACCGGAGCGGATCGGGGCCGCCGCGCAAAAACCGGACCGGATCCGGCCCGCGGAACGGGCCGCCGCGCAAAAACCGGACCGGATCGGGGCCGCCGCGCAAAAACCGGAGCGGATCCGGCCCGCGGAACGGGCCGCCGCGCAAAAACCGGACCGTATCGGGGCCGCCGCGCAAAAACCGGAGCGGATCCGGCCCGCGGAACGGGCCGCCGCGCAAAAACCGGACCGGATCGGGGCCGCCGCGCAAAAACCGGAGCGGATCCGGCCCGCGGAACGGGCCGCCGCGCAAAAACCGGACAGGCTCGGGGCCGCCGCGCAAAAACCGGACCGGCTCCGGCCCGCGGAACGGGCTGCCGCACAAAAATTGGAGCGGATCGGGGACGCCGCGCAAAAACCGGAGCGGATCCGGCCCGCGGAACGGGCCGCCGCGCAAAAACCGGACAGGATCGGGGCCGCCGCGCAAAAACCGGAGCGGATCCGGCCCGCGGAACGGGCCGCGGCGCAAAAACCGGACTGGATGCGGCCCACGGAACGGGCCGCCGGGCAAAAACCGGACCGGATCGGAGCCACCGCGCAAAAACCGGACCGGATCCGGCCAGCGGAACGGGCTGCCGCGCAAAAAACGTACGGGATCGGGGCCGCAGCGCAAAAACCGGACCGGGTCGGGGCTGCCGCGCAAAAACCGGAGCGGATCCGGCCCGCGGAAGGGGCCACCGCGCAAAAACCGGAGCGGATCCGGCCCGCGGAACGGGCCGCCGCGCAAAAACCGGACCGGCTCGGGGCCACCGCGCAAAAACCGGACCGGATGCGGTCCGCGGAACAGGCCGCCGCGCAAAAACCGGAGCGGCTCGGGGCCGCCGCGCAAAAACCGGACCGGATCCGGCCCGCGGAACGGGCCGCCGCGCAAAAACCGGACCGGCTCGGGGCCACCGCGCAATAACCGGACCGGATTGGGTCCGCCGCGCAAAAACCGGAGCGGATGCGGCCCGCGGAACGGGCCGCCGCGCAAAAACCGGACCGTATCGGGGCCGCCGCGCAAAAACCGGAGCGGATCCGGCCCGCGGAACGGGCCGCCGCACAAAAACCGGACCGGCTCGGGGCCGCCGCGCAAAAAGCGGAGCGGATCCGGCCCGCGGAACGGGCCGCCGCGCAAAAACCGGACCGTATCGGGGCCGCCGCGCAAAAACCGGACCGGATCCGGCCCGCGGAACGGGCCGCCGCGCAAAAACCGGACTGGCTCGGGGCCGCCGCGCAAAAACCGGAGCGGATGCGGCCCGCGGAACGGGCCGCCGCGCAAAAACCGGAGCGGATCGGGGCCGCCGCGCAAAAACCGGAGCGGATCCGGCCCGCGGAATGGGCCGCCGCGCAAAAACTGGAGCGGATCGGGCCCACCGCGCAAAAACCGGACCGGATACGGCCCGCGGAACGGGCCGCCGCGCAAAAACCGGAGCGGATCGGGGCCGCCGCGCAAAAACCGGAGAGGATCCGGCCCGCGGAATGGGCCGCGGCGCAAAAACCGGACAGGATCGGGGCCGCCGTGCAAAAACCGGACCGGCTCCGGCCCGCGGAACGGGCCGCCGCGCAAAAACCGGACCGGATGCGGCCCACGGAACGGGCCGCCGCGCAAAAACCGGATCGGATCGGGGCAGCCGCGCAAAAACCGGAGCGGATCCGGCCAGCGGAACGGGCCGCCGCGCAAAAACCGGAGCGGATCGGGGCCGCCGTGCAAAAACCGGAGCGGATCCGGCCCGCGGAACGGGCCGCCGCGCAAAAACCGGAGCGGATCGGGGCCGCCGCGCAAAAACCGGACCAGATCCGGCCCGCGGAACGGGCCGCGGCGCAAAAACCGGACAGGATCGGGGCCGCCGTGCAAAAACCGGACCGGCTCCGGCCCGCGGAACGGGCCGCCGCGCAAAAACCGGACCGGATGCGGCCCACGGAACGGGCCGCCGCGCAAAAACCGGATCGGATCGGGGCCGCCGCGCAAAAACCGGAGCGGATCCGGCCAGCGGAACGGGCCGCCGCGCAAAAACCGGAGCGGATCGGGGCCGCCGTGCAAAAACCGGAGCGGATCCGGCCCGCGGAACGGGCCGCCGCGCATAAACCGGAGCGGATCGGGGCCGCCGCGCAAAAACCGGACCAGATCCGGCCCGCGGAACGGGCCGCCGCACAAAAACCGGACAGGATCGGGGCTGCCGCGCAAAAACCGGAGCGGATCCGGCCCACGGAACGGGCCGCCGCGCAAAAACCGGAGCGGATCGGGGCCGCCGCGCAAAAAGCGGAACGCATCCGGCCCGCGGAACGGGCCGCCGCGCAAAAACCGGACCGTATCGGGGCCGCCGTGCAAAAACCGGACCGGCTCCGGCCCGCGGAACGGGCTGCCGCACAAAAACCGGAGCGGATCGGGGCCGCCGCGCAAAAACCGGAGCGGATCCGGCCCGCGGAACGGGCCGCCGCGCAAAAACCGGAGCGGATCGGGGCCGCCGCGCAAAAACCGGAGCGGATCCGGCCCGCGGAACGGGCCGCCGCGCAAAAACCGGACTGGATGCGGCCCATGGAACGGGCCGCCGCGCAAAAACCGGACCGGATCGGAGCCACCGCGCAAAAACCGGACCGGCTCCGGCCCGCGGAACGGGCCGCCGCGCAAAAACCGGAGAGGATCGGGGCCGCCGCGCAAAAACCGGAGCGGATCCGGCCCGCGGAACGGGCCGCCGCGCAAAAACCTGAGCGGATCGGGGCCGCCGCGCAAAAACCGGAGCGGATCCGGCCCGCGGAACGGGCCGCCGCGCAAAAACCGGACAGGATCGGGGCCGCCGCGCAAAAACCGGAGCGGATCCAGCCCGCGGAACGGGCCGCCGCGGAAAAACCAGACGGGATCGGGGCCGCCGCGCAAAAACCGGACCGGATCCGGCCCGCAGAACGGGCCGCCGCCCAAAAACCGGAGCGGATCGTGTCCGCCGCGCAAAAACCGGACCGGATCCAGCCCGTGGAACGGGCCGCCGCGCAAAAAACGGAGCGGATCGGGGCCGCCGCGCAAAAACCGGACCGGATCCGGCCCGCGGAACGGGCCGCCGCGCAAAAACCGGACCGGATCGGGGCCGCCGCGCAAAAACCGGAGCGGATCCGGCCCGCGGAACGGGCCGCCGCGCAAAAACCGGACCGTATCGGGGCCGCCGCGCAAAAACCGGAGCGGATCCGGCCCGCGGAACGGGCCGCCGCGCAAAAACCGGACCGGCTCGGGGCCGCCGCGCAAAAACCGGAGCGGATCCGGCCCGCGGAACGGGCCGCCGCGCAAAAACCGGACAGGCTCGGGGCCGCCGCGCAAAAACCGGACCGGCTCCGGCCCGCGGAACGGGCTGCCGCACAAAAATTGGAGCGGATCGGGGACGCCGCGCAAAAACCGGAGCGGATCCGGCCCGCGGAACGGGCCGCCGCGCAAAAACCGGACAGGATCGGGGCCGCCGCGCAAAAACCGGAGCGGATCCGGCCCGCGGAACGGGCCGCGGCGCAAAAACCGGACTGGATGCGGCCCACGGAACGGGCCGCCGGGCAAAAACCGGACCGGATCGGAGCCACCGCGCAAAAACCGGACCGGATCCGGCCAGCGGAACGGGCTGCCGCGCAAAAAACGTACGGGATCGGGGCCGCAGCGCAAAAACCGGACCGGGTCGGGGCTGCCGCGCAAAAACCGGAGCGGATCCGGCCCGCGGAAGGGGCCACCGCGCAAAAACCGGAGCGGATCCGGCCCGCGGAACGGGCCGCCGCGCAAAAACCGGACCGGATCCGGCCCGCGGAAAGGGCCTCCGGGCAAAAACCGGACCGGATAGGAGCCGCCGCGCAAAAACCGGACCGGATCCGGCCAGCGGAAGGGGCCGCCGCGCAAAAACCGGACAGGATCGGGGCCGCCGCGCAAAAACTGGAGCGGATCCGGCCCGCGGAACGGGCCGCCGCGCAAAAACCGGACCGGCTCGGGGCCGCCGCGCAAAAACCGGACCGGATCGGGGCCACCGCGCAAAAACCGGAGCGGATCCGGCCCGCGGAACGGGCCGCCGCGCAAAAACCGGAGCGGATCGGGGCCACCGCGCAAAAACCGGAGCGGATCCGGCCCACGGAACGGGCCGCCGCGCAAAAACCGGAGCGGATCGGGGCCGCCGCGCAAAAAGCGGAACGGATCCGGCCCGCGGAACGGGCCGCCGCGCAAAAACCGGACCGTATCGGGGCCGCCGTGCAAAAACCGGACCGGCTCCGGCCCGCGGAACGGGCTGCCGCAAAAAAAACCGGAGCGGATCGGGGCCGCCGCGCAAAAACCAGAGCGGATCCGGCCCGCGGAACGGGCCGCCGCGCAAAAACCGGACCGGATCGGGGCCGCCGCGCAAAAACCGGAGCGGATCCGGCCCGCGGAACGGGCCGCCGCCCAAAAACCGGACTGGATGCGGCCCACGGAACGGGCCGCCGGGCAAAAACCGGACCGGATCGGAGCCACCGCGCAAAAACCGGAGCGGATGCGGCCCGCGGAACGGGCCGCCGCGCAAAAACCGGAGAGGATCGGGGCCGCCGCGCAAAAACCGGAGCGGATCCGGCCCGCGGAACGGGCCGCCGCGCAAAAACCGGAGCGGATCGGGGCCGCCGCGCAAAAACCGGAGCGGATCCTGCCCGCGGAACGGGCCGCCGCGCAAAAACCGGACAGGATCGGGGCCGCCGCGCAAAAACCGGACCGGATCCGGCCCGCGGAACGGGCCGCCGCGCAAAAACCGGACCGGGTCGGGGCCGCCGCGCAAAAACCGGAGCGGATGCGGCCCGCGGAACGTGCCGCCGCGCAAAAACCGGAGCGGATCGGGGCCGCCGCGCAAAAACCGGAGAGGATCCGGCCCGCGGAATGGGCCGCGGCGCAAAAACCGGACAGGATCGGGGCCGCCGTGCAAAAACCGGACCGGCTCCGGCCCGCGGAACGGGCCGCCGCGCAAAAACCGGACCGGATGCGGCCCACGGAACGGGCCGCCGCGCAAAAACCGGAGAGGATCGGGGCCGCCGCGCAAAAACCGGACCGGGTCGGGGCTGCCGCGCAAAAACCGGACCGGATCCGGCCCGCGGAACGGGCCACCGCGCAAAAACCGGAGCGGATCCGGCCCGCGGAACGGGCCGCCGCGCAAAAACCGGACCGGCTCGGGGCCACCGCGCAAAAACCGGACCGGATGCGGCCCGCGGAACAGGCCGCCGCGCAAAAACCGGGCAGGCTCGAGGCCGCCGCGCAAAAACCGGAGCGGATCCGGCCCGCGGAACGGGCCGCCGCGCAAAAACCGGACCGGCTCGGGGCCACCGCGCAAAAACCGGACCGGATTGGGTCCGCCGCGCAAAAACCGGAGCGGATGCGGCCCGCGGAACGGGCCGCCGCGCAAAAACCGGACCGTATCGGGGCCGCCGCGCAAAAACCGGACCGGATCCGGCCCGCGGAACGGGCCGCCGCGCAAAAACCGGACTGGCTCGGGGCCGCCGCGCAAAAAACCGGAGCGGATGCGGCCCGCGGAACGGGCCGCCGCGCAAAAACCGGAGCGGATCGGGGCCGCCGCGCAAAAACCGGAGCGGATCCGGCCCGCGGAATGGGCCGCCGCGCAAAAACTGGAGCGGATCGGGGCCACCGCGCAAAAACCGGACCGGATACGGCCCGCGGAACGGGCCGCCGCGCAAAAACCGGAGCGGATCGGGGCCGCCGCGCAAAAACCGGAGAGGATCCGGCCCGCGGAATGGGCCGCGGCGCAAAAACCGGACAGGATCGGGGCCGCCGTGCAAAAACCGGACCGGCTCCGGCCCGCGGAACGGGCCGCCGCGCAAAAACCGGACCGGATGCGGCCCACGGAACGGGCCGCCGCGCAAAAACCGGATCGGATCGGGGCCGCCGCGCAAAAACCGGAGCGGATCCGGCCAGCGGAACGGGCCGCCGCGCAAAAACCGGAGCGGATCGGGGCCGCCGTGCAAAAACCGGAGCGGATCCGGCCCGCGGAACGGGCCGCCGCGCATAAACCGGAGCGGATCGTGTCCGCCGCGCAAAAACCGGACCAGATCCGGCCCGCGGAACGGGCCGCCGCACAAAAACCGGACAGGATCGGGGCTGCCGCGCAAAAACCGGAGCGGATCCGGCCCACGGAACGGGCCGCCGCGCAAAAACCGGAGCGGATCGGGGCCGCCGCGCAAAAAGCGGAACGGATCCGGCCCGCGGAACGGGCCGCCGCGCAAAAACCGGACCGTATCGGGGCCGCCGTGCAAAAACCGGACCGGCTCCGGCCCGCGGAACGGGCTGCCGCAAAAAAACCGGAGCGGATCGGGGCCGCCGCGCAAAAACCGGAGCGGATCCGGCCCGCGGAACGGGCCGCCGCGCAAAAACCGGAGCGGATCGGGGCCGCCGCGCAAAAACCGGAGCGGATCCGGCCCGCGGAACGGGCCGCCGCGCAAAAACCGGACTGGATGCGGCCCACGGAACGGGCCGCCGCGCAAAAACCGGACCGGATCGGAGCCACCGCGCAAAAACCGGAGCGGATCCGGCCCGCGGAACGGGCCGCCGCGCAAAAACCGGAGAGGATCGGGGCCGCCGCGCAAAAACCGGAGCGGATCCGGCCCGCGGAACGGGCCGCCGCGCAAAAACCGGAGCGGATCGGGGCCGCCGCGCAAAAACCGGAGCGGATCCGGCCCGCGGATCGGGCCGCCGCGCAAAAACCGGACAGGATCGGGGCCGCCGCGCAAAAACCGGAGCGGATCCAGCCCGCGGAACGGGCCGCCGCGGAAAAACCAGACGGGATCGGGGCCGCCGCGCAAAAACCGGACCGGATCCGGCCCGCAGAACGGGCCGCCGCCCAAAAACCGGAGCGGATCGTGTCCGCCGCGCAAAAACCGGACCGGATCCAGCCCGTGGAACGGGCCGCCGCGCAAAAACCGGAGCGGATCGGGGCCGCCGCGCAAAAACCGGACCGGATCCGGCCCGCGGAACGGGCCGCCGCGCAAAAACCGGACCGGATCGGGGCCGCCGCGCAAAAACCGGAGCGGATCCGGCCCGCGGAACGGGCCGCCGCGCAAAAACCGGACCGTATCGGGGCCGCCGCGCAAAAACCGGAGCGGATCCGGCCCGCGGAACGGGCCGCCGCGCAAAAACCGGACCGGATCGGGGCCGCCGCGCAAAAACCGGAGCGGATCCGGCCCGCGGAACGGGCCGCCGCGCAAAAACCGGACAGGCTCGGGGCCGCCGCGCAAAAACCGGACCGGCTCCGGCCCGCGGAACGGGCTGCCGCACAAAAATTGGAGCGGATCGGGGACGCCGCGCAAAAACCGGAGCGGATCCGGCCCGCGGAACGGGCCGCCGCGCAAAAACCGGACAGGATCGGGGCCGCCGCGCAAAAACCGGAGCGGATCCGGCCCGCGGAACGGGCCGCGGCGCAAAAACCGGACTGGATGCGGCCCACGGAACGGGCCGCCGGGCAAAAACCGGACCGGATCGGAGCCACCGCGCAAAAACCGGACCGGATGCGGCCAGCGGAACGGGCTGCCGCGCAAAAAACGTACGGGATCGGGGCCGCAGCGCAAAAACCGGACCGGGTCGGGGCTGCCGCGCAAAAACCGGAGCGGATCCGGCCCGCGGAAGGGGCCACCGCGCAAAAACCGGAGCGGATCCGGCCCGCGGAACGGGCCGCCGCGCAAAAACCGGACCGGCTCGGGGCCACCGCGCAAAAACCGGACCGGATGCGGTCCGCGGAACAGGCCGCCGCGCAAAAACCGGAGCGGCTCGGGGCCGCCGCGCAAAAACCGGACCGGATCCGGCCCGCGGAACGGGCCGCCGCGCAAAAACCGGACCGGCTCGGGGCCACCGCGCAATAACCGGACCGGATTGGGTCCGCCGCGCAAAAACCGGAGCGGATGCGGCCCGCGGAACGGGCCGCCGCGCAAAAACCGGACCGTATCGGGGCCGCCGCGCAAAAACCGGAGCGGATCCGGCCCGCGGAACGGGCCGCCGCACAAAAACCGGACCGGCTCGGGGCCGCCGCGCAAAAAGCGGAGCGGATCCGGCCCGCGGAACGGGCCGCCGCGCAAAAACCGGACCGTATCGGGGCCGCCGCGCAAAAACCGGACCGGATCCGGCCCGCGGAACGGGCCGCCGCGCAAAAACCGGACTGGCTCGGGGCCGCCGCGCAAAAACCGGAGCGGATGCGGCCCGCGGAACGGGCCGCCGCGCAAAAACCGGAGCGGATCGGGGCCGCCGCGCAAAAACCGGAGCGGATCCGGCCCGCGGAATGGGCCGCCGCGCAAAAACTGGAGCGGATCGGGCCCACCGCGCAAAAACCGGACCGGATACGGCCCGCGGAACGGGCCGCCGCGCAAAAACCGGAGCGGATCGGGGCCGCCGCGCAAAAACCGGAGAGGATCCGGCCCGCGGAATGGGCCGCGGCGCAAAAACCGGACAGGATCGGGGCCGCCGTGCAAAAACCGGACCGGCTCCGGCCCGCGGAACGGGCCGCCGCGCAAAAACCGGACCGGATGCGGCCCACGGAACGGGCCGCCGCGCAAAAACCGGATCGGATCGGGGCAGCCGCGCAAAAACCGGAGCGGATCCGGCCAGCGGAACGGGCCGCCGCGCAAAAACCGGAGCGGATCGGGGCCGCCGTGCAAAAACCGGAGCGGATCCGGCCCGCGGAACGGGCCGCCGCGCAAAAACCGGAGCGGATCGGGGCCGCCGCGCAAAAACCGGACCAGATCCGGCCCGCGGAACGGGCCGCCGCACAAAAACCGGACAGGATCGGGGCTGCCGCTCAAAAACCGGAGCGGATCCGGCCCACGGAACGGGCCGCCGCGCAAAAACCGGAGCGGATCGGGGCCGCCGCGCAAAAAGCGGAACGGATCCGGCCCGCGGAACGGGCCGCCGCGCAAAAACCGGACCGTATCGGGGCCGCCGTGCAAAAACCGGACCGGCTCCGGCCCGCGGAACGGGCTGCCGCAAAAAAACCGGAGCGGATCGGGGCCGCCGCGCAAAAACCGGAGCGGATCCGGCCCGCGGAACGGGCCGCCGCGCAAAAACCGGAGCGGATCGGGGCCGCCGCGCAAAAACCGGAGCGGATCCGGCCCGCGGAACGGGCCGCCGCGCAAAAACCGGACTGGATGCGGCCCACGGAACGGGCCGCCGCGCAAAAACCGGACCGGATCGGAGCCACCGCGCAAAAACCGGAGCGGATCCGGCCCGCGGAACGGGCCGCCGCGCAAAAACCGGAGAGGATCGGGGCCGCCGCGCAAAAACCGGAGCGGATCCGGCCCGCGGAACGGGCCGCCGCGCAAAAACCGGAGCGGATCGGGGCCGCCGCGCAAAAACCGGACCGGATCCGGCCCGCGGAACGGGCCGCCGCGCAAAAACCGGAGCGGATCGGGGCCGCCGCGCAAAAACCGGAGCGGATCCAGCCCGCGGAACGGGCCGCCGCGGAAAAACCAGACGGGATCGGGGCCGCCGCGCAAAAACCGGACCGGATCCGGCCCGCAGAACGGGCCGCCGCCCAAAAACCGGAGCGGATCGTGTCCGCCGCGCAAAAACCGGACCGGATCCAGCCCGCGGAACGGGCCGCCGCGCAAAAACCGGAGCGGATCGGGGCCGCCGCGCAAAAACCGGACCGGATCCGGCCCGCGGAACGGGCCGCCGCGCAAAAACCGGAGCGGATCGGGGCCGCCGCGCAAAAACCGGAGCGGATCCGGCCCGCGGAACGGGCCACCGCGCAAAAACCGGAGCGTATCGGGGCCGCCGCGCAAAAACCGGAGCGGATCCGGCCCGCGGAACGGGCCGCCGCGCAAAAACCGGACCGGCTCGGGGCCGCCGCGCAAAAACCGGAGCGGATCCGGCCCGCGGAACGGGCCGCCGCGCAAAAACCGGACAGGCTCGGGGCCACCGCGCAAAAACCGGACCGGCTCCGGCCCGCGGAACGGGCTGCCGCACAAAAACTGGAGCGGATCGGGGACGCCGCGCAAAAACCGGAGCGGATCCGGCCCGCGGAACGGGCCGCCGCGCAAAAACCGGACAGGATCGGGGCCGCCGCGCAAAAACCGGAGCGGATCCGGCCCGCGGAACGGGCCGCGGCGCAAAAACCGGACTGGATGCGGCCCACGGAACGGGCCGCCGGGCAAAAACCGGACCGGATCGGAGCCACCGCGCAAAAACCGGACCGGATCCGGCCAGCAGAACGGGCTGCCGCGCAAAAAACGTACGGGATCGGGGCCGCCGCGCAAAAACCGGACCGGGTCGGGGCTGCCGCGCAAAAACCGGAGCGGATCCGGCCCGCGGAAGGGGCCACCGCGCAAAAACTGGAGCGGATCCGGCCCGCGGAACGGGCCGCCGCGCAAAAACCGGACCGGATCGGGGCCGCCGCGCAAAAACCGGAGCGGATCCGGCCCGCGGAACGGGCCGCCGCGCAAAAACCGGACCGGCTCGGGGCCACCGCGCAAAAACCGGACCGGATTGGGTCCGCCGCGCAAAAACCGGACCGGATCCAGCCCGCGGAACGGGCCGCCGCGCAAAAACCGGAGCGTATCGGGGCCGCCGCGCAAAAACCGGAGCGGATCCGGCCCGTGGAACGGGCCGCTGCGCAAAAACCGGACCGGCTCGGGGCCGCCGCGCAAAAAGCGGAGCGGATCCGGCCCGCGGAACGGGCCGCCGCGCAAAAACTGGAGCGGATCGGGGCCACCGCGCAAAAACCGGACCGGATCCGGCCCGCGGAACGGGCCGCCGCGCAAAAACCGGAGAGGATCGGGGCCGCCGCGCAAAAACCGGAGCGGATCCGGCCCGCGGAACAGGCCGCCTCGCAAAAACCGGACAGGATCGGGGCCGCCGTGCAAAAACCGGAGCGGATCCGGCCCGAGGAAGGGGCCGCCGCGCAAAAACCGGACCGGATGCGGCCCACGGAACGGGCCGCCGCGCAAAAACCGGATCGGATCGGGGCCGCCGCGCAAAAACCGGAGCGGATCCGGCCCGCGGAACGGGCCGCCGCGCAAAAACCGGAGCGGATCGGGGCCGCCGTGCAAAAACCGGAGCGGATCCGGCCCGCGGAACAGGCCGCCGCGCAAAAACCGGAGCGGATCGGGGCCGCCGCGCAAAAACCGGACCAGATCCGGCCCGCGGAACGGGCCGCCGCACAAAAACCGGACAGGATCGGGGCTGCCGCGCAAAAACCGGAGCGGATCGGGGCCTCCGCGCAAAAACCGGAGCCGATCCGGCCCGCATAACGGGCCGCCGCGCAAAAACCGGAGCGGATCGGGGCCGCTGCGCAAAAACCGGACCGGATCCAGCCCGCGGAACGGGCCACCGCGCAAAAACCGGAGCGGATGATGCCCGCGGAACGGGCCGCCGCGCAAAAACCGGACCGGCTCGGGGCCGCCGCGCAAAAACCGGAGCGGATCTGGCCCGCGGAACGGGCTGCCGCGCACAAAAACCGGACCGGCTCGGGGCCGCCGCGCAAAAACCGGAGCGGATCCGGCCCGCGGAACGGGCCGCCTCGCAAAAATCGTAGCGGATCGGGGCCGCCGCGCAAAAACCGGAGCGGATGCGGCCCGCGGAACGGGCCGCCGCGCAAAAACCGGAGCGGATCGGGGCCGCCGCGCAAAAACCGGACCGGCTCCGGCCCGCGGAACGGGCCGCCGCGCAAATATCGGACCGGATCGGAGCCACCGCGCAAAAACCGGAGCGGATCCGGCCCGCGGAACGGGCCGCCGCGCAAAAACCGGACCGGCTCGGTGCCGCCGCGCAAAAACCGGAGCGGATCCGGCCCGCGGAACGGGCCGCCGCGCAAAAACCGGACCGGATCCGGCCCGCAGAACGGGCCTCCGGGCAAAAACCGGACAGGATAGGAGCCGCCGCGCAAAAACCGGAGCGGATCCGGCCCGCGGAACGGGCCGCCGCGCAAAAACCGGACCGTATCGGGGCCGCCGCGCAAAAACCGGAGCGGATGCGGCCCGCGGAACGGGCCGCCGTGCAAAAACCGGACCGGGTCGGGGCTGCCGCGCAAAAACCGGAGCGGATCCGGCTCGCGGAACGGGCCGCCGCGCAAAAACCGGACCGGATCGGGGCCGCCGCGCAAAAACCGGAGCGGATCCGGCCCGCGGAACGGGCCGCCGCGCAAAAACCGGACTGGATGCGGCCCACGGAACGGGCCGCCGGGCAAAAACCGGACCGGATCGGAGCCACCGCGCAAAAACCGGAGCGGATCCGGCCCGCGGAACGGGCCGCCGCGCAAAAACCGGAGCGGATCGGGGCCGCCGCGCAAAAACCGGAGCGGATCCGGCCCGCGGAACGGGCCGCCGCGCAAAAACCGGACAGGCTCGAGGCCGCCGCGCAAAAACCGGAGCCGATCCGGCCCGCATAACGGGCCGCGGCGCAAAAACCGGACAGGATCGGGGCCGCCGTGCAAAAACCGGACCGGCTCCGGCCCGCGGAACGGGCCGCCGCGCAAAAACCGGACCGGATGCGGCCCACGGAACGGGCCGCCGCGCAAAAACCGGATCGGATCGGGGCCGCCGCGCAAAAACCGGAGCGGATCCGGCCAGCGGAACGGGCCGCCGCGCAAAAACCGGAGCGGATCGGGGCCGCCGTGCAAAAACCGGACCGGATCCGGCCCGCGGAACGGGCCGCCGCGCAAAAACCGGAGCGGATCGGGGCCGCCGCGCAAAAACCGGACCAGATCCGGCCCACGGAACGGGCCGCCGCGCAAAAACCGGAGCGGATCGGGGCCGCCGCGCAAAAAGCGGAACGGATCCGGCCCGCGGAACGGGCCGCCGCGCAAAAACCGGACCGTATCGGGGCCGCCGTGCAAAAACCGGACCGGCTCCGGCCCGCGGAACGGGCTGCCGCAAAAAAACCGGAGCGGATCGGGGCCGCCGCGCAAAAACCGGACCGGATCCGGCCCGCGGAACGGGCCGCCGCGCAAAAACCGGAGCGGATCGGGGCCGCCGCGCAAAAACCGGAGCGGATCCGGTCCGCGGAACGGGCCGCGGCGCAAAAACCGGACTGGATTTGGCCCACGGAACGGGCCGCCGCGCAAAAACCGGACCGGATCGGAGCCACCGCGCAAAAACCGGAGCGGATCCGGCCCGCGGAACGGGCCGCGGCGCAAAAACCGGACTGGATGCGGCCCACGGAACGGGCCGCCGGGCAAAAACCGGACCGGATCGGGGCCACCGCACAAAAACCGGACCGGATCCGGCCAGCGGAACGGGCTGCCGCGCAAAAAACGTACGGGATCGGGGCCGCCGCGCAAAAACCGGACCGGGTCGGGGCTGCCGCGCAAAAACCGGAGCGGATCCGGCCCGCGGAAGGGGCCACCGCGCAAAAACTGGAGCGGATCCGGCCCGCGGAACGGGCCGCCGCGCAAAAACCGGACCGGATCGGGGCTGCCGCGCAAAAACCGGACCGGATGCGGTCCGCGGAACAGGCCGCCGCGCAAAAACCGGAGCGGCTCGGGGCCGCCGCGCAAAAACCGGAGCGGATCCGGCCCGCGGAACGGGCCGCCGCGCAAAAACCGGACCGGCTCGGGGCCACCGCGCAAAAACCGGACCGGATTGGGTCCGCCGCGCAAAAACCGGACCGGATCCAGCCCGCGGAACGGGCCGCCGCGCAAAAACCGGACCGTATCGGGGCCGCCGCGCAAAAACCGGAGCGGATCCGGCCCGCGGAACGGGCCGCCGCACAAAAACCGGACCGGCTCGGGGCCGCCGCGCAAAAACCGGAGCGGATCCGGCCCGCGGAACGGGCCGCCGCGCAAAAACTGGAGCGGATCGGGGCCACCGCGCAAAAACCGGACCGGATCCGGCCCGCGGAACGGGCCGCCGCGCAAAAACCGGAGAGGATCGGAGCCACCGCGCAAAAACCGGAGCGGATCCGGCCCGCGGAACAGGCCGCCTCGCAAAAACCGGACAGGATCGGGGCCGCCGTGCAAAAACCGGAGCGGATCCGGCCCGCGGAACGGGCCGCCGCGCAAAAACCGGACCGGATGCGGCCCACGGAACGGGCCGCCGCGCAAAAACCGGATCGGATCGGGGCCGCCGCGCAAAAACCGGAGCGGATCCGGCCCGCGGAACGGGCCGCCGCGCAAAAACCGGAGCGGATCGGGGCCGCCGTGCAAAAACCGGAGCGGATCCGGCCCGCGGAACAGGCCGCCGCGCAAAAACCGGAGCGGATCGGGGCCGCCGCGCAAAAACCGGACCAGATCCGGCCCGCGGAACGGGCCGCCGCACAAAAACCGGACAGGATCGGGGCTGCCGCGCAAAAACCGGAGCGGATCGGGGCCTCCGCGCAAAAACCGGAGCCGATCCGGCCCGCATAACGGGCCGCCGCGCAAAAACCGGAGCGGATCGGGGCCGCCGCGCAAAAACCGGACCGGATCCAGCCCGCGGAACGGGCCACCGCGCAAAAACCGGAGCGGATGATGCCCGCGGAACGGGCCGCCGCGCAAAAATCGGACCGGATCGGGGCCGCCGCGCAAAAACCGGAGCGGATCTGGCCCGCGGAACGGGCTGCCGCGCACAAAAACCGGACCGGCTCGGGGCCGCCGCGCAAAAACCGGAGCGGATCCGGCCCGCGGAACAGGCCGCCTCGCAAAAATCGGAGCGGATCGGGGCCGCCGCGCAAAAACCGGAGCGGATGCGGCCCGCGGAACGGGCCGCCGCGCAAAAACCGGAGCGGATCGGGGCCGCCGCGCAAAAACCGGACCGGCTCCGGCCCGCGGAACGGGCCGCCGCGCAAATATCGGACCGGATCGGAGCCACCGCGCAAAAACCGGAGCGGATCCGGCCCGCGGAATGGGCCGCCGCGCAAAAACCGGACCGGCTCGGTGCCCCCGCGCAAAAACCGGAGCGGATCCGGCCCGCGGAACGGGCCGCCGCGCAAAAACCGGACCGGATCCGGCCCGCAGAAAGGGCCTCCGGGCAAAAACCGGACCGGATAGGAGCCGCCGCGCAAAAACCGGAGCGGATCCGGCCCGCGGAACGGGCCGCCGCGCAAAAACCGGACCGGCTCGGGGCCGCCGCGCAAAAACCGGAGCGGATGCGGCCCGCGGAACGGGCCGCCGTGCAAAAACCGGACCGGGTCGGGGCCGCCGCGCAAAAACCGGACCGGATCCGGCTCGCGGAACGGGCCGCCGCGCAAAAACCGGACCGGATCGGGGCCGCCGCGCAAAAACCGGAGCGGATCCGGCCCGCGGAACGGGCCGCCGCGCAAAAACCGGACTGGATGCGGCCCACGGAACGGGCCGCCGGGCAAAAACCGGACCGGATCGGAGCCACCGCGCAAAAACCGGAGCGGATCCGGCCCGCGGAACGGGCCGCCGCGCAAAAACCGGAGCGGATCGGGGCCGCCGCGCAAAAACCGGAGCGGATCCGGCCCGCGGAACGGGCCGCCGCGCAAAAACCGGACAGGCTCGAGGCCGCCGCGCAAAAACCGGAGCAGATCCGTCCCGCGGAACGGGCCGCCGCGCAAAAACCGGACAGGATCGGGGCCGCCGCGCAAAAACCGCAGCGGATCCAGCCCGCGGAACGGGCGGCCGCGGAAAAACCAGACCGGATCGGGGCCGCCGCGCAAAAACCGGAGCGGATCCGGCCCGCAGAACGGGCCGCCGCGCAAAAACCGGAGCGGATCGTGTCCGCCGCGCAAAAACCGGACCGGATCCAGCCCGCGGAACGGGCCGCCGCGCAAAAACCGGAGTGGATCGGGGCCGCCGCGCAAAAACCGGAGCGGATCCGGCCCGTGGAACGGGCCGCCGCGCAAAAACCGGACCGGGTCGGGGCCGCCGCGCAAAAACCGGAGCGGATCCGGCCCGCGGAACGGGCCGCCGCGCAAAAACCGGAGCGGATCGGGGCCGCCGCGCAAAAACCGGAGCGGATCCGGCCCGCGGAACGGGCCGCCGCGCAAAAACCGGACCGGCTCGGGGCCGCCGCGCAAAAACCGGAGCGGATCGGGACCGCCGCGCAAAAACCGGATCGGATCCGGCCCGCGGAACGGGCCGCCGTGGAAAAACCGGACAGGATCGGGGCCGCCGCGCAAAAACCGGAGCGGATCCGGCCCGCGGAACGGGCCGCGGCGCAAAAACCGTACGGGATCGGGGCCGCCGCGCAAAAACCGGACCGGGTCGGGGCTGCCGCGCAAAAACCGGAGCGGATCCGGCCTGCGGAACGGGCCACCGCGCAAAAACCGGAGCGGATCCGGCCCGCGGAACGGGCCGCCGCGCAAAAACCGGACCGGCTCGGGACCACCGTGTAAAAACCGGACCGGATGCGGCCCGCGGAACAGGCCGCCGCGCAAAAACCGGACCGGCTCGGGGCCGCCGCGCAAAAACCGGAGCGGATCCGGCCCGCGGAACGGGCCGCCGCGCAAAAACCGGACCGGCTCGGGGCCACCGCGCAAAAACCGGACCGGATTGGGTCCGCCGCGCAAAAACCGGAGCGGATGCGGCCCGCGGAACGGGCCGCCGCGCAAAAACCGGACCGTATCGGGGCCGCCGCGCAAAAACCGGAGCGGATCCGGCCCGCGGAACGGGCCGCCGCACAAAAACCGGACCGGGTCGGGGCCGCCGCGCAAAAACCGGACCGGATCCGGCCTGCGGAACGGCCCGCCGCGCAAAAATCGGACCGGAATGGGGCCGCCGCGCAAAAACCGGACCGGATCCGGCCCGCGGAATGGGCCGCACCGCAAAAACTGGAGCGGATCGGGGCCACCGCGCAAAAACCGGACCGGATCCGGCCCGCGGAACGGGCCGCCGCGCAAAAACCGGAGCGGATCGGGGCCGCCGCGCAAAAACCGGAGAGGATCCGGCCCGCGGAATGGGCCGCGGCGCAAAAACCGGACCGGCTCGGGGCCGCCGTGCAAAAACCGGACCGGCTCCGGCCAGCGGAACGGGCCGCCGCGCAAAAACCGGACCGGATGCGGCCCACGGAACGGGCCGCCGCGCAAAAACCGGAGCGGATCGGGGCCGCCGCGCAAAAACCGGAGCGGATCCGGCCCGCGGAACGGGCCGCCGCGCAAAAACCGGACCGGGTCGGGGCCGCCGTGCAAAAACCGGAGCGGATCCGACCCGCGGAACGGGCCGCCGCGCAAAAACCGGAGCGGATCGGGGCCGCCGCGCAAAAACCGGACCAGATCCGGCCCGCGGAACGGGCCGCCGCACAAAAACCGGACCGGATCGGGGCTGCCGCGCAAAAACCGGAGCGGATCGGGGCCTCCGCGCAAAAACCGGAGCGGATCCGGCCCGCAGAACGGGCCGCCGCGCAAAAACCGGAGCGGATCCGGCCCGCGGAACGGGCCGCCGCACAAAAACCGGACCGGCTCGGGGCCGCCGCGCAAAAACCGGAGCGGATCCGGCCCGCGGAACGGGCCGCCGCACAAAAATCGGACCGGATCGGGGCCGCCGCGCAAAAACCGGACCGGATCCGGCCCGCGGAATGGGCCGCACCGCAAAAACTGGAGCGGATCGGGGCCACCGCGCAAAAACCGGAGCGGATCCGGCCCGCGGAACGGGCCGCCGCGCAAAAACCGGATCGGATCGGGGCCGCCGCGCAAAAACCGGAGCGGATGCGGCCCGCGGAACGGGACGCCGCGCAAAAACCGGAGCGGATCGGGGCCGCCGTGCAAAAACCGGAGCGGATCCGGCCCGCGGAACGGGCCGCCGCGCAAAAAACCGGAGCGGATCGGGGCCGCCGCGCAAAAACCGGAGCGGATCCGGCCCGCGGAACGGGCCGCCGCACAAAAACCGGACAGGATCGGGGCTGCCGCGCAAAAACCGGAGCGGATCGGGGCCTCCGCGCAAAAACCGGAGCGGATCCGGCCCGCAGAACGGGCCGCCGCGCAAAAACCGGAGCGGATCGGGGCCGCCGCGCAAAAACCGGACCGGATCCAGCCCGCGGAACGGGCCACCGCGCAAAAACCAGAGCGGATGATGCCCGCGGAACGGGCCGCCGCCCAAAAACCGGACCGGCTCGGGGCCGCCGCGCAAAAACCGGAGCGGATCTGGCCCGCGGAACGGGCTGCCGCGCACAAAAACCGGACCGGCTCGGGGCCGCCGCGCAAAAACCGGAGCGGATCCGGCCCGCGGAACATGCCGCCTCGCAAAAACCGGAGCGGATCGGGGCCGCCGCGCAAAAACCGGAGCGGATGCGGCCCGCGGAACGGGCCGCCGCGCAAAAACCGGAGCGGATCGGGGCCGCCGCGCAAAAACCGGACCGGCTCCGGCCCGCGGAATGGGCCGCCGCGCAAATATCGGACCGGATCGGAGCCACCGCGCAAAAACCGGATCGGATCCGGCCCGCGGAACGGGCCGCCGCGCAAAAACCGGACCGGCTCGGTGCCGCCGCGCAAAAACCGGAGCGGATCCGGCCCGCGGAACGGGCCGCCGCGCAAAAACCGGACAGGATCGGGGCCGCCGCCCAAAAACCGGAGCGGATCCGGCCCGCGGAACGGGCCGCGGCGCAAAAACCGGACTGGATGCGGCCCACGGAACGGGCCGCCGGGCAAAAACCGGACCGGATCGGAGCCACCGCGTAAAAACCGGAGCGGATCCGGCCCGCGGAACGGGCCGCCGCGCAAAAACCGGAGCGGATCGGGGCCGCCGCGCAAAAACCCGACCGGATCCGGCCCGCGGAACGGGCCGCCGCGCAAAAACCGGTCAGGCTCGAGGCCGCCGCGCAAAAACCGGAGCGGATCCGGCCCGCGGAACGGGCCGCCGCGCAAAAACCGGACCGGATCGGGGCCGCCGCGCAAAAACCGCAGCGGATCCAGCCCGCGGAACGGGCCGCCGCGGAAAAACCAGACCGGATCGGGGCCGCCGCGCAAAAACCGGAGCGGATCCGGCCCGCAGAACGGGCCGCCGCGCAAAAACCGGAGCGGATCGTGTCCGCCGCGCAAAAACCGGACCGGATCCAGCCCGCGGAACGGGCCGCCGCGCAAAAACCGGACCGGATCGGGGCCGCCGCGCAAAAACCGGAGCGGATCCGGCCCGTGGAACGGGCCGCCGCGCAAAAACCGGACCGGTTCGGGGCCGCCGCGCATAAACCGGAGCGGATCCGGCCCGCGGAACGGGCCGCCGCGCAAAAACCGGACCGGATCGGGGCCGCCGCGCAAAAACCGGAGCGGATCCGGCCCGCGGAACGGGCCGCCGCGCAAAAACCGGACAGGATCGGGGCCGCCGCGCAAAAACCGGAGCGGATCCGGCCCGCGGAACGGGCCGCCGCGCAAAAACCGGACAGGCTCGGGGCCGCCGCGCAAAAACCGGACCGGCTCCGGCCCGCGGAACGGGCTGCCGTACAAAAACCGGAGCGGATCGGGGACGCCGCGCAAAAACCGGAGCGGATCCGGACCGCGGAACGGGCTGCCGCGCAAAAACCGGACAGGATCGGGGCCGCCGTGCAAAAACCGGAGGGATCCGGCCCGCGGAACGGGCCGCGGCGCAAAAACCGTACGGGATCGGGGCCGCCGCGCAAAAACCGGACCGGGTCGGGGCTGCCGCGCAAAAACCGGAGCGGATCCGGCCCGCGGAACGGGCCGCCGCGCAAAAACCGGACCGGCTCGGGGCCACCGCGCAAAAACCGGACCGGATTGGGTCCGCCGCGCAAAAACCGGACCGGATGCGGCCCGCGGAACGGGCCGCCGCGCAAAAACCGGACCGTATCGGGGCCGCCGCGCAAAAACCGGAGGGATCCGGCCCGCGGAACGGGCCGCCGCACAAAAACCGGACCGGCTCGGGGCCGCCGCGCAAAAACCGGAGCGGATCCGGCCCGCGGAACGGGCCGCCGCGGAAAAACCGGACAGGCTCGGGGCCGCCGCGCAAAAACCGGACCGGCTCCGGCCCGCGGAACGGGCTGCCGCACAAAAACCGGAGCGGATCGGGGACGCCGCGCAAAAACCGGAGCGGATCCAGCCCGTGGAACGGGCCGCCGCGCAAAAACCGGACAGGATCGGGGCCGCCGTGCAAAAACCGGAGGGATCCGGCCCGCGGAACGGGCCGCGGCGCAAAACCCGTACGGGATCGGGGCCGCCGCGCAAAAACCGGACCGGGTCGGGGCTGCCGCGCAAAAACCGGAGCGGATCCGGCCCGCGGAACGGGCCACCGCGCAAAAACCGGAGCGGATCCGGCCCGCGGAACCGGCCGCCGCGCAAAAACCGGACCGGCTCGGGGCCACCGCGCAAAAACCGGACCGGATCCGGCCCGCGGAACAGGCCGCCGCGCAAAAACCGGACCGGCTCGGGGCCGCCGCGCAAAAACCGGAGCGGATCCGGCCCGCGGAACGGGCCGCCGCGCAAAAACCGGACCGGCTCGGGGCCACCGCGCAAAAACCGGACCGGATTGGGTCCGCCGCGCAAAAACCGGAGCGGATGCGGCCCGCGGAACGGGCCGCGGCGCAAAAACCGGACCGTATCGGGGCCGCCGCGCAAAAACCGGAGGGATCCGGCCCGCGGAACGGGCCGCTGCACAAAAACCGGACCGGCTCGGGGCCGCCGCGCAAAAACCGGAGCGGATCCAGCCCGCGGAACGGGCCGCCGCGCAAAAATCGGACCGGATCGGGGACGCTGCGCAAAAACCGGAGCGGATCCGGCCCGCGGAACGGGCCGCCGCGCAAAAACTGGAGCGGATCGGGGCCACCGCGCAAAAACTGGAGCGGATCCGGCCCGCGGAACGGGCCGCCGCGCAAAAACCGGAGTGGATCGGGGCCGCCGCGCAAAAACCGGAGAGGATCCGGCCCGTGGAATGGGCCGCGGCGCAAAAACCGGACAGGATCGCGGCCGCCGTGCAAAAACCGGACCGGCTCCGGCCCGCGGAACGGGCCGCCGCGCAAAAACCGGACCGGCTCCGGCCCACGGAACGGGCCGCCGCGCAAAAACCGGATCGGATCGGGTCCGCCGCGCAAAAACCGGAGCGGATCCGGCCCGCGGAACGGGCCGCCGCGCAAATACCGGACCGGATCGGGGCCGCCGTGCAAAAACCGGAGCGGATCCGGCCCGCGGAACGGGCCGCCGCGCAAAAACCGGAGCGGATCGGGGCCGCCGCGCAAAAACCGGACCAGATCCGGCCCGCGGAACGGGCCGCCGCACAAAAACCGGACAGGATCGGGGCTGCCGCGCAAAAACCGGAGCAGATCGGGGCCTCCGCGCAAAAACCGGAGCGGATCCGGCCCGCAGAACGGGCCGCCGCGCAAAAACCGGAGCGGATCGGGGCCGCCGCGCAAAAACCGGAGAGGATCCAGCCCGCGGAACGGGCCACCGCGCAAAAACCGGAGCGGATGATGCCCGCGGAACGGGCCGCCGCGCAAAAACCGGACCGGCTCGGGGCCGCCGCGCAAAAACCGGAGCGGATCTGGCCCGCGGAACGGGCCGCCGCGCAAAAACCGGACCGGCTCGGGGCAACTGCGCAAAAACCGGACCGGATCCGGCCCGCGGAACGGGCCGCCGCGCAAAAACCGGAGCGGATCGGGGCCGCCGCGCAAAAACCGGACCGGCTCCGGCCCGCGGAACGGGCTGCCGCACAAAAACCGTACGGGATCGGGGCCGCCGCGCAAAAACCGGACCGGATCCGGCTCGCGGAACGGGCCACCGCGCAAAAACCGGAGCGGATCGGGGCCGCCGCGCAAAAACCGGAGCGGATCCGGCCCGCGGAACGGGCCGCCGCGCAAAAATCGGACCGGATCGGGGTCGCCGCGCAAAAACCGGAGCGGATGCGGCCCGCGGAACGGGCCGCCGCGCAAAAACCGGAGCGGATCGGGGCCGCCGCGCAAAAACCGGACCAGATCCGGCCCGCGGAACGGGCCGCCGCACAAAAACCGGACAGGATCGGGGCTGCCGCGCAAAAACCGGACCGGATCGGGGCCTCCGCGCAAAAACCGGAGCGGATCCGGCCCGCAGAACGGGCCGCCGCGCAAAAACCGGAGCGGATCCGGCCCGCGGAACGGGCCGCCGCACAAAAACCGGACCGGCTCGGGGCCGCCGCGCAAAAACCGGAGCGGATCCGGCCCGCGGAACGGGCCGCCGCACAAAAATCGGACCGGATCGGGGCCGCCGCGCAAAAACCGGACCGGATCCGGCCCGCGGAATGGGCCGCACCGCAAAAACTGGAGCGGATCGGGGCCACCGCGCAAAAACCGGACCGGATCCGGCCCGCGGAACGGGCCGCCGCGCAAAAACCGGAGCGGATCGGGGCCGCCGCGCAAAAACCGGAGAGGATCCGGCCCGCGGAATGGGCCGCGGCGCAAAAACCGGACAGGATCGGGGCCGCCGTGCAAAAATCGGACCGGCTCCGGCCCGCGGAACGGGCCGCCGCGCAAAAACCGGACCGGATGCGGCCCACGGAACGGGCCGCCGCGCAAAAACCGGATCGGATCGGGGCCGCCGCGCAAAAACCGGAGCGGATCCGGCCCGCGGAACGGGACGCCGCGCAAAAACCGGAGCGGATCGGGGCCGCCGCGCAAAAACCGGAGCGGATCCGGCCCGCAGAACGGGCCGCCGCGCAAAAACCGGAGCGGATCGGGGCCGCCGCGCAAAAACCGGAGCGGATCCGGCCCGCGGAACGGGCCGCCGCACAAAAACCGGACAGGATCGGGGCTGCCGCGCAAAAACCGGAGCGGATCGGGGCCTCCGCGCAAAAACCGGAGCGGATCCGGCCCGCAGAACGGGCCACCGCGCAAAAACCGGAGCGGATGATGCCCGCGGAACGGGCCGCCGCGCAAAAACCGGACCGGCTCGGGGCCGCCGCGCAAAAACCGGAGCGGATCTGGCCCGCGGAACGGGCTGCCGCGCACAAAAACCGGACCGGCTCGGGGCCGCCGCGCAAAAACCGGAGCGGATCCGGCCCGCGGAACGGGCCACGGCGCAAAAACCGGACCGGATCGGGGCCGCCGCGCAAAAATCGGACCGGATGCGGCCCGCGGAACGGGCCGCCGCGCAAAAACCGGAGCGGATCGGGGCCGCCGCGCAAAAACCGGACCGGCTCCGGTCCGCGGAACGGGCCGCCGCGCAAATATCGGACCGGATCGGAGCCACCGCGCAAAAACCGGATCGGATCCGGCCCGCGGAACGGGCCGCCGCGCAAAAACCGGACCGGCTCGGTGCCGCCGCGCAAAAACCGGAGCGGATCCGGCCCGCGGAACGGGCCGCCGCGCAAAAACCGGACCGGATCCGGCCCGCGGAAAGGGCCTCCGGGCAAAAACCGGACCGGATAGGAGCCGCCGCGCAAAAACCGGAGCGGATCCGGCCCGCGGAACGGGCCGCCGCGCAAAAACCGGACCGGATCGGGGCCGCCGCGCAAAAACTGGAGCGGATCCGGCCCGCGGAACGGGCCGCCGCGCAAAAACCGGACCGGCTCGGGGCCGCCGCGCAAAAACCGGACCGGATCCGGCCCGCGGAACGGGCCGCCGCGCAAAAACCGGAGCGGATCGGGGCCGCCGCGCAAAAACCGGAGCGGATGCGGCCCGCGGAATGGGCCGCCGCGCAAAAACCGGAGCGGATCGGGGCCGCCGCGCAAAAACCGGAGCGGATCCGGCCCGCGGAACGGGCCGCCGCGCAAAAACCGGACAATATCGGGGCCGCCGCCCAAAAATCGGAGCGGATCCGGCCCGCGGAACGGGCCGCGGCGCAAAAACCGGACTGGATGCGGCCCACGGAACGGGCCGCCGGGCAAAAACCGGAGCGGATCGGAGCCACCGCGCAAAAACCGGAGCGGATCCGGCCCGCGGAACGGGCCGCCGCGCAAAAACCGGACCGGATCGGGGCCGCCGCGCAAAAACCGGAGCGGATCCGGCCCGCGGAACGGGCCGCCGCGCAAAAACCGGTCAGGCTCGAGGCCGCCGCGCAAAAACCGGAGCGGATCCGGCCCGCGGAACGGGCCGCCGCGCAAAAACCGGACAGGATCGGGGCCGCCGCGCAAAAACCGGAGCGGATCCGGCCCGCGGACCGGGCCGCCGCGGAAAAACCAGACCGGATCGGGGCCGCCGCGCAAAAACCGGACCGGATCCGGCCCGCAGAACGGGCCGCCGCGCAAAAACCGGAGCGGATCGTGTCCGCCGCGCAAAAACCGGACCGGATCCAGCCCGCGGAACGGGCCGCCGCGCAAAAACCGGAGCGGATTGGGGCCGCCGCGCAAAAACCGGAGCGGATCCGGCCCGTGGAACGGGCCGCCGCGCAAAAACCGGACCGGGTCGGGGCCGCCGCGCAAAAACCGGAGCGGATCCGGCCCGCGGAACGGGCCGCCGCGCAAAAACCGGAGCGGATCGGGGCCGCCGCGCAAAAACCGGAGCGGATCCGGCCCGCGGAACGGGCCGCCGCGCAAAAACCGGACAGGATCGGGGCCGCCGCGCAAAAACCGGAGCGGATCCGGCCCGCGGAACGGGCCGCCGCGGAAAAACCGGACAGGCTCGGGGCCGCCGCGCAAAAACCGGACCGGCTCCGGCCCGCGGAACGGGCCGCCGCACAAAAACCGGAGCGGATCGGGGACGCCGCGCAAAAACCGGAGCGGATCCGGACCGCGGAACGGGCCGCCGCGCAAAAACCGTACAGGATCGGGGCCGCCGTGCAAAAACCGGAGCGGATCCGACCCGCGGAACGGGCCGCGGCGCAAAAACCGTACGGGATCGGGGCCGCCGCGCAAAAACCGGACCGGGTCGGGGCTGCCGCGCAAAAACCGGAGCGGATCCGGCCCGCGGAACGGGCCACCGCGCAAAAACCGGAGCGGATCCGGCCCGCGGAACGGGCCGCCGCGCAAAAACCGGACCGGCTCGGGGCCACCGCGCAAAAACCAGACCGGATGCGGCCCGCGGAACAGGCCGCCGCGCAAAAACCGGACCGGCTCGGGGCCGCCGCGCAAAAACCGGAGCGGATCCGGCCCGCGGAACGGGCCGCCGCGCAAAAACCGGACCGGCTCGGGGCCACCGCGCAAAAACCGGACCGGATTGGGTCCGCCGCGCAAAAACCGGAGCGGATGCGGCCCGCGGAACGGGCCGCGGCGCAAAAACCGGACCGTATCGGGGCCGCCGCGCAAAAACCGGAGGGATCCGGCCCGCGGAACGGGCCGCCGCACAAAAACCGGACCGGATCGGGGCCGCCGCGCAAAAACCGGAGCGGATCCGGCCCGCGGAACGGGCCGCCGCGCAAAAACTGGGGCGGATCGGGGCCACCGCGCAAAAACCGGAGCGGATCCGGCCCGCGGAACGGGCCGCCGCGCAAAAACCGGAGCGGATCGGGGCCGCCGCGCAAAAACCGGAGAGGATCCGGCCCGTGGAATGGGCCGCGGCGCAAAAACCGGACAGGATCGCGGCCGCCGTGCAAAAACCGGACCGGCTCCGGCCCGCGGAACGGGCCGCCGCGCAAAAACCGGACCGGATGCGGCCCACGGAACGGGCCGCCGCGCAAAAACCGGATCGGATCGGGGCCGCCGCGCAAAAACCGGACCGGATCCGGCCCGCGGAACGGGCCAACGCGCAAAAACCGGACCGGATCGGGGCCGCCGCGCAAAAACCGGACCGGATGCGGCCCGCGGAACTTCCGCCGAGCAAATATCGGACCGGAGCGGAGCCACCGCGCAAAAACCGGATCGGATCCGGCCCGCGGAACGGGCCGCCGCGCAAAAACCGGACCGGCTCGGTGCCGCCGCGCAAAAACCGGAGCGGATCCGGCCCGCGGAACGGGCCGCCGCGCAAAAACCGGACCACCTCGGGGCCGCCGCGCAAAAACCGGAGCGGATCCGGCCCGCAGAACGGGCCGCCGCGCAAAAACCGGAGCGGATCGTGTCCGCCGCGCAAAAACCAGACCGGATCCAGCCCGCGGAACGGGCTGCCGCGCAAAAACCGGACCGGATCGGGGCCTCCGCGCAAAAACCGGAGCGGATCCGGCCCGCGGAACGGGCCGCCGCGCAAAAACCGGACCGGCTCGGGGCCGCCGCGCAAAAACCGGAGCGGATCCGGCCCGCGGAACGGGCCGCCGCGCAAAAACCGGACCGGCTCGGTGCCGCCGCGCAAAAACCGGAGCGGATCCGGCCCGCGGAACGGGCCGCCGCGCAAAAACCGGAGCGGATCGGGGCCGCCGCGCAAAAACCGGAGCGGATCCGGCCCGCGGAACGGGCCGCCGCGCAAAAACCGGACCGGCTCGGGGCCGCCGCGCAAAAACCGGAGCGGATCCGGCCCGCGGAACGGGCCGCGGCGCAAAAACCGGAGCGGATCGGGGCCGCCGCGCAAAAACCGGACCGGATCCGGCCCGCGGAACGGGCCGCGGCGCAAAAACCGGACAGGATCGGGGCCGCCGCGCAAAAACCGGAGCGGATCCGGCCCGCGGAAAGGGCGGCGGCACAAAAACCGGACCGGCTCGGGGCCGCCGCGCAAAAACCGGAGCGGATGCGGCCCGCGGAACGGGCCGCCGCGCAAAAACCGGACAGGCTCGGGGCCGCCGCGCAAAAACCGGAGCGGATCCGGCCGGCGGAACGGGCCGCCGCGCAAAAACCGGACCGGCTCGGGGCCGCCGCGCAAAAACCGGAGCGGATCCGGCCCGCGGAACGGGCCGCGGCGCAAAAACCGGACAGGATGGGGGCCGCCGCGCAAAAACCGGAGCGGATCCGGCCCGCGGAACGGGCCGCCACGCAAAAACCGGACAGGCTCGGGGCCGCCGCGCAAAAACCGGAGCGGATCCGGCCCGCGGAACGGGCCGCGGCGCAAAAACCGGACAGGATGGGGGCCGCCGCGCAAAAACCGGAGCGGATCCGGCCCGCGGAACGGGCCGCGGCGCAAAAACTGGACAGGATCGGGGCCGCCGCGCAAAAAGCGGACCGGCTCTGGCCCGCGGAACGGGCCGCCGCACAAAAACCGGAGCGGCTCGGGGCCGCCGCGCAAAAACCGGAGCGGATCCGGCCCGCGGAACGGGCCGCCGCGCAAAAACCGGACAGGATGGGGGCCGCCGCGCAAAAACCGGAGCGGATCCGGCCCGCGGAACGGGCCGCCGCGCAAAAACCAGACCGGATCGGGGCCGCCGCGCAAAAACCGGACCGGATCCGGCCCGCAGAACGGGCCGCCGCGCAAAAACCGGAGCGGATCGTGTCCGCCGCGCAAAAACCGGACCGGATCCAGCCCGCGGAACGGGCCGCCGCGCAAAAACCGGACCGGATCGGGGCCGCCGCGCAAAAACCGGACCGGATCCGGCCCGTGGAACGGGCCGCCGCGCAAAAACCGGACCGGGTCGGGGCCGCCGCGCAAAAACCGGAGCGGATCCGGCCCGCGGAACGGGCCGCCGCGCAAAAACCGGAGCGGATCGGGGCCGCCGCGCAAAAACCGGAGCGGATCCGGCCCGCGGAACGGGCCGCCGCGCAAAAACCGGACAGGATCGGGGCCGCCGCGCAAAAACCGGACCGGATCCGGCCCGCGGAACGGGCCGCCGCGGAAAAACCGGACAGGCTTGGGGCCGCCGCGCAAAAACCGGACCGGCTCCGGCCCGCGGAACGGGCTGCCGCACAAAAACCGGAGCGGATCGGGGACGCCGCGCAAAAACCGGAGCGGATCCGGACCGCGGAACGGGCCGCCGCGCAAAAACCGGACAGGATCGGGGCCGCCGTGCAAAAACCGGAGCGGATCCGACCCGCGGAACGGGCCGCGGCGCAAAAACCGTACGGGATCGGGGCCGCCGCGCAAAAACCGGACCGGGTCGGGGCTGCCGCGCAAAAACCGGAGCGGATCCGGCCCGCGGAACGGGCCACCGCGCAAAAAACGGAGCGGATCCGGCCCGCGGAACGGGCCGCCGCGCAAAAACCGGACCGGCTGGGGGCCACCGCGCAAAAACCAGACCGGATGCGGCCCGCGGAACAGGCCGCCGCGCAAAAACCGGACCGGCTCGGGGCCGCCGCGCAAAAACCGGAGCGGATCCGGCCCGCGGAACGGGCCGCCGCGCAAAAACCGGACCGGCTCGGGGCCACCGCGCAAAAACCGGACCGGATTGGGTCCGCCGCGCAAAAACCGGAGCGGATCCGGCCCGCGGAACGGGCCGCGGCGCAAAAACCGGACCGTATCGGGGCCGCCGCGCAAAAACCGGAGGGATCCGGCCCGCGGAACGGGCCGCCGCACAAAAACCGGACCGGATCGGGGCCGCCGCGCAAAAACCGGAGCGGATCCGGCCCGCGGAACGGGCCGCCGCGCAAAAACTGGGGCGGATCGGGGCCACCGCGCAAAAACCGGAGCGGATCCGGCCCGCGGAACGGGCCGCCGCGCAAAAACCGGAGTGGATCGGGGCCGCCGCGCAAAAACCGGAGAGGATCCGGCCCGTGGAATGGGCCGCGGCGCAAAAACCGGACAGGATCGCGGCCGCCGTGCAAAAACCGGACCGGCTCCGGCCCGCGTAACGGGCCGCCGCGCAAAAACCGGACCGGATGCGGCCCACGGAACGGGCCGCCGCGCAAAAACCGGATCGGATCGGGGCCGCCGCGCAAAAACCGGACCGGATCCGGCCCGCGGAACGGGCCAACGCGCAAAAACCGGAGCGGCTCGGGGCCGCCGCGCAAAAACCGGACCGGATGCGGCCCGCGGAACTTCCGCCGAGCAAATATCGGACCGGAGCGGAGCCACCGCGCAAAAACCGGATCGGATCCGGCCCGCGGAACGGGCCGCCGCGCAAAAACCGGACCGGCTCGGTGCCGCCGCGCAAAAACCGGAACGGATCCGGCCCGCGGAACGGGCCGCCGCGCAAAAACCGGACAGGCTCGGGGCCGCCGCGCAAAAACCTGACCGGATCCGGCCCGCAGAACGGGCCGCCGCGCAAAAACCGGAGCGGATCGTGTCCGCCGCGCAAAAACCAGACCGGATCCGGCCCGCGGAACGGGCCGCTGCGCAAAAACCGGAGCGGATCGGGGCCGCCGCGCAAAAACCGGAGCGGATCCGGCCCGCGGAACGGGCCGCCGCGCAAAAACCGGACCGGCTCGGGGCCGCCGCGCAAAAACCGGAGCGGATCCGGCCCGCGGAACGGGCCGCCGCGCAAAAACCGGACCGGCTCGGTGCCGCCGCGCAAAAACCGGAGCGGATCCGGCCCGCGGAACGGGCCGCCGCGCAAAAACCGGACCGGCTCGGGGCCGCCGCGCAAAAACCGGAGCGGATCCGGCCCGCGGAACGGGCCGCGGCGCAAAAACCGGAGCGAATCGGGGCCGCCGCGCAAAAACCGGAGCGGATCCGGCCCGCGGAACGGGCCGCGGCGCAAAAACCGGAGCGGATCGGGGCCGCCGCGCAAAAACCGGACCGGATCCGGGCCGCGGAACGGGCCGCGGCGCAAAAACCGGACAGGATCGGGGCCGCCGCGCAAAAACCGGAGCGGATCCGGCCCGCGGAAAGGGCGGCGGCACAAAAACCGGAGCGGATCGGGGCCGCCGCGCAAAAACCGGAGCGGATCCGGCCCGCGGAACGGGCCGCCGCGCAAAAACCGGACAGGCTCGGGGCCGCCGCGCAAAAACCGGAGCGGATCCGGCCGGCGGAACGGGCCGCCGCGCAAAAACCGGACCGGCTCGGGGCCGCCGCGCAAAAACCGGAGCGGATCCGGCCCGCGGAACGGGCCGCGGCGCAAAAACCGGACAGGATGGGGGCCGCCGCGCAAAAACCGGAGCGGATCCGGCCCGCGGAACGGGCCGCCGCGCAAAAACCGGAGCGGATCGGGGCCGCCGCGCAAAAACCGGAGCGGATCCGGCCCGCGGAACGGGCCGCCGCGCAAAAACCGGAGCGGATCGGGGCCGCCGCGCAAAAACCGGAGCGGATCCGGCCCGCGGAACGGGCCGCGGCGCAAAAACTGGACAGGATCGGGGCCGCCGCGCAAAAAGCGGACCGGCTCTGGCCCGCGGAACGGGCCGCCGCACAAAAACCGGAGCGGATCGGGGCCGCCGCGCAAAAACCGGAGCGGATCCAGCCCGCGGAACGGGCCGCCGCGCAAAAACCGGAGCGGATCGGGGCCGCCGCGCAAAAACCGGAGCGGATCCGGCCCGCGGATCGGGCCGCCGCGCAAAAACCGGAGCGGCTCGAGGCTGCCGCGCAAAAACCGGACCGGATCCGGCCCGCGGAACGGGCCGCGGCGCAAAAACCGGAGCGGCTCGAGGCTGCCGCGCAAAAACCGGACCGGATCCGGCCCGCGGAACGGGCCGCCGCGCAAAAACCGGAGCGGATCGGGGCCACCGCGCAAAAACCGGAGCGGATCCGGCCCGCGGAACGGGCCGCCGCGCAAAAACCGGAGCGGATCGGGACCGCCGCGCAAAAACCGGAGCGGATCCGGCCCGCGGAACGGGCCGCCGCGCAAAAACCGGACCGTATCACGGCCGCCGCGCAAAAACCGGACCGGCTCCGGCCCGCGGAACGGGCTGCCGCAAAAAAAACCGGAGCGGATCGGGGCCGCCGCGCAAAAACCGGAGCGGATCCGGCCCGCGGAACGGGCCGCCGCGCAAAAACCGGAGCGGATCGGGGCCGCCGCGCAAAAACCGGAGCGGATCCGGCCCGCGGAACGGGCCGCGGCGCAAAAACCGGACCGTATCGGGGCCGCCGCGCAAAAACCGGAGCGGATCGGGGCCCCGCGGAACGGGCCGCGGCGCAAAAACGGGACTGGATGCGGCCCACGGAACGGGCCGCCGGGCAAAAACCGGACCGGATCGGAGCCACCGCGCAAAAACCGGAGCGGATCCGGCCCGCGGAACGGGCCGCCGCGCAAAAACCGGAGTGGATCGGGGCCGCCGTGCAAAAACCGGAGCGGATCCGGCCCGCGGAACGGGCCGCCGCGCAAAAACCGGACAGGCTCGAGGCCGCCGCGCAAAAACCGGACCGGATCCGGCCCGCGGAACGGGCCGCCGCGCAAAAACCGGACAGGATCCAGCCCGCGGAACGGGCCGCGGCGCAAAAACCGGAGCGGATCGGGGCCGCCGCGCAAAAACCGGAGCGGATCCGGCCCGCGGAACGGGCCGCCGCGCAAAAACCGGACCGGCTCGGCGCCGCCGCGCAAAAACCGGAGCGGATCCGGCCCGCGGAACGGGCCGCCGCGCAAAAACCGGAGCGGATCGGGGCCGCCGCGCAAAAACCGGAGCGGATCCGGCCCGCGGAACGGGCCGCGGCGCAAAAACCGGAGCGGATCGGGGCCGCCGCGCAAAAACCGGAGCGGATCCGGCCCGCGGAACGGGCCGCCGCGCAAAAACCGGACCGGCTCGGGGCCGCCGCGCAAAAACCGGAGCGGATCCGGCCCGCGGAACGGGCCGCCGCGCAAAAACCGGACCGGCTCGGTGCCGCCGCGCAAAAACCGGACCGGATCCGGCCCGCGGAACGGGCCGCCGCGCAAAAACCGGAGCGGATCGGGGCCGCCGCGCAAAAACCGGAGCGGATCCGGCCCGCGGAACGGGCCGCCGCGCAAAAACCGGACCGGCTCGGGGCCGCCGCGCAAAAACCGGAGCGGATCCGGCCCGCGGAACGGGCCGTGGCGCAAAAACCGGAGCGGATCGGGGCCGCCGCGTAAAAACCGGACCGGATCCGGCCCGCGGAACGGGCCGCCGCGCAAAAACCGGACAGGATCGGGGCCGCCGCGCAAAAACCGGACCGGATCCGACACGCGGAAGGGGCGGCGGCACAAAAACCGGACCGGCTCGGGGCCGCCGCGCAAAAACCGGAGCGGATCCGGCCCGCAGAACGGGCCGCCGCGCAAAAACCGGACAGGCTCGGGGCCGCCGCGCAAAAACCGGACCGGATCCGGCCCGCGGAACGGGCCGCCGCGCAAAAACCGGACCGGCTCGGGGCCGCCGCGCAAAAACCGGAGCGGATCCGGCCCGCGGAACGGGCCGCGGCGCAAAAACCGGACAGGATGGGGGCCGCCGCGCAAAAACCGGAGCGGATCCGGCCCGCGGAACGGGCCGCCGCGCAAAAACCGGACAGGCTCGGGGCCGCCGCGCAAAAACCGGAGCGGATCCGGCCCGCGGAACGGGCCGCCGCGCAAAAACTGGACAGGATCGGGGCCGCCGCGCAAAAAGCGGACCGGCTCTGGCCCGCGGAACGGGCCGCCGCACAAAAACCGGAGCGGATCGGGGCCGCCGCGCAAAAACCGGACCGGATCCGGCCCGCGGAACGGGCCGCCGCGCAAAAACCGGACCGGCTCGGGGCCGCCGCGCAAAAACCGGAGCGGATCCGGCCCGCGGAACGGGCCGCCGCGCAAAAACCGGACAGGATCGGGGCCGCCGCGCAAAAACCGGAGCGGATCCGGCCCGCGGAACGGGCCGCCGCGCAAAAACCGGACTGGATGCGGCCCACGGAACGGGCCGCCGGGCAAAAACCGGAGCGGATCGGAGCCACCGCGCAAAAACCGGAGCGGATCCGGCCCGCGGAACGGGCCGCGGCGCAAAAACCGGACAGGATCGGGGCCGCCAAGCAAAAACCGGACCGGCTCCGGCCCGCAGAACGGGCTGCCGCACAAAAACCGGAGCGGATCGGGGCCGCCGCGCAAAAACCGGAGCGGATCCGGCCCGCGGAACGGGCCACCGCGCAAAAACCGGACCGGATAGGAGCCACCGCGCAAAAACCGGAGCGGATCCGGCCCGCGGAACGGGCCGCCGCGCAAAAACCGGAGCGGCTCGGGGCCGCCGCGCAAAAACCGGAGCGGATCCGGCCCGCGGAACGGGCCGCCGCGCAAAAACCGGAGCGGATCGGGGCCGCCGTGCAAAAACCGGACTGGATGCGGCCCGCGGAACGGGCCACCGCGCAAAAACCGGACCGGATCGGAGCCACCGCGCAAAAACCGGACCGGCTCCGGCCCGCGGAACGGGCTGCCGCACAAAAACCGTACGGGATCGGGGCCGCCGCGCAAAAACCGGACCGGATCCGGCCCGCGGAACGGGCCACCGCGCAAAAACCGGAGCGGCTCGGGGCCGCCGCGCAAAAACCGGAACGGATCCGGCCCGCGGAAAGGGCTGCCGCACAAAAACCGTACGGGATCGGGGCCGCCGCGCAAAAACCGGACCGGATCCGGCCCGCGGAACGGGCCGCCGCGCAAAAACCGGAGCGGCTCGGGGCCGCCGCGCAAAAACCGGACCGGATCCGGCCCGCGGAACGGGCCGCCGCGCAAAAACCGGAGCGGATCGGGGCCGCCGCGCAAAAACCGGACTGGATGCGGCCCGCGGAACGGGCCACCGCGCAAAAACCGGACCGGATCGGAGCCACCGCGCAAAAACCAGACCGGCTCCGGCCCGCGGAACGGGCTGCCGCACAAAAACCGTACGGGATCGGGGCCGCCGCGCAAAAACCGGAGCGGATCCGGCCCGCGGAACGGGCCACCGCGCAAAAACCGGACCGGATCGGGGCCGCCGCGCAAAAACCGGAGCGGATCCGGCCCGCGGAACGGGCCGCCGCGCAAAAACCGGACCGGCTCGGGGCCGCCGCGCAAAAACCGGACCGGATGCGGCCCGCGGAACGGGCCGCCGCGCAAATATCGGACCGGATCGGAGCCACCGCGCAAAAACCGGATCGGATGCGGCCCGCGGAACGGGCCGCGCAAAAACCGGACCGGATCGGGGCCGCCGCGCAAAAACCGGAGCGGATCCGGCCCGCGGAACGGGCCGCCGCGCAAAAACCGGACCGGCTCGGGGCCGCCGCGCAAAAACCGGAGCGGATCCGGCCCGCGGAACGGGCCGCCGCGCAAAAACCGGACCGGCTCGGTGCCGCCGCGCAAAAACCGGAGCGGATCCGGCCCGCGGAACGGGCCGCCGCGCAAAAACCGGAGCGGATCGGGGCCGCCGCGCAAAAACCGGAGCGGATCCGGCCCGCGGAACGGGCCGCCGCGCAAAAACCGGACCGGCTCGGGGCCGCCGCGCAAAAACCGGAGCGGATCCGGCCCGCGGAACGGGCCGCGGCGCAAAAACCGGACAGGATGGGGGCCGCCGCGCAAAAACCGGAGCGGATCCGGCCCGCGGAACGGGCCGCCGCGCAAAAACCGGACAGGCTCGGGGCCGCCGCGCAAAAACCGGAGCGGATCCGGCCCGCGGAACGGGCCGCGGCGCAAAAACTGGACAGGATCGGGGCCGCCGCGCAAAAAGCGGACCGGCTCTGGCCCGCGGAACGGGCCGCCGCACAAAAACCGGAGCGGATCGGGGCCGCCGCGCAAAAACCGGAGCGGATCCGGCCCGCGGAACGGGCCGCCGCGCAAAAACCGGACCGGCTCGGGGCCGCCGCGCAAAAACCGGAGCGGATCCGGCCCGCGGAACGGGCCGCCGCGCAAAAACCGGAGCGGCTCGAGGCTGCCGCGCAAAAACCGGACCGGATCCGGCCCGCGGAACGGGCCGCCACGCAAAAACCGGAGCGGATCGGGGCCACCGCGCAAAAACCGGAGCGGATCCGGCCCGCGGAACGGGCCGCCGCGCAAAAACCGGAGCGGATCGGGGCCACCGCGCAAAAACCGGAGCGGATCCGGCCCGCGGAACGGGCCGCCGCGCAAAAACCGGACCGTATCACGGCCGCCGCGCAAAAACCGGACCGGCTCCGGCCCGCGGAACGGGCTGCCGCAAAAAAACCGGAGCGGATCGGGGCCGCCGCGCAAAAACCGGAGTGGATCCGGCCCGCGGAACGGGCCGCCGCGCAAAAACCGGAGCGGATCGGGGCCGCCGCGCAAAAACCGGAGCGGATCCGGCTCGCGGAACGGGCCGCGGCGCAAAAACCGGACCGTATCGGGGCCGCCGCGCAAAAACCGGAGCGGATCGGGGCCCCGCGGAACGGGCCGCGGCGCAAAAACGGGACTGGATGCGGCCCACGGAACGGGCCGCCGGGCAAAAACCGGACCGGATCGGAGCCACCGCGCAAAAACCGGAGCGGATCCGGCCCGCGGAACGGGCCGCCGCGCAAAAACCGGAGTGGATCGGGGCCGCCGTGCAAAAACCGGAGCGGATCCGGCCCGCGGAACGGGCCGCCGCGCAAAAACCGGACAGGCTCGAGGCCGCCGCGCAAAAACCGGACCGGATCCGGCCCGCGGAACGGGCCGCCGCGCAAAAACCAGACAGGATCGGGGCCGCCGCGCAAAAACCAGACCGGATCCAGCCCGCGGAACGGGCCGCGGCGCAAAAACCGGAGCGGATCGGGGCCGCCGCGCAAAAACCGGAGCGGATCCGGCCCGCGGAACGGGCCGCCGCGCAAAAACCGGACCGGCTCGGGGCCGCCGCGCAAAAACCGGAGCGGATCCGGCCCGCGGAACGGGCCGCCGCGCAAAAACCGGAGCGGATCGGGGCCGCCGCGCAAAAACCGGAGCGGATCCGGCCCGCGGAACGGGCCGCGGCGCAAAAACCGGAGCGGATCGGGGCCGCCGCGCAAAAACCGGAGCGGATCCGGCCCGCGGAACGGGCCGCGGCGCAAAAACCGGAGCGGATCGGGGCCGCCGCGCAAAAACCGGAGCGGATCCGGCCCGCGGAATGGGCCGCCGCGCAAAAACCGGAGCGGCTCGGGGCCGCCGCGCAAAAACCGGAGCGGATCCGGCCCGCGGAACGGGCCGCCGCGCAAAAACCGGACCGGCTCGGTGCCGCCGCGCAAAAACCGGACCGGATCCGGCCCGCGGAACGGGCCGCCGCGCAAAAACCGGAGCGGATCGGGGCCGCCGCGCAAAAACCGGAGCGGATCCGGCCCGCGGAACGGGCCGCCGCGCAAAAACCGGACCGGCTCGGGGCCGCCGCGCAAAAACCGGAGCGGATCCGGCCCGCGGAACGGGCCGTGGCGCAAAAACCGGAGCGGATCGGGGCCGCCGCGTAAAAACCGGACCGGATCCGGCCCGCGGAACGGGCCGCCGCGCAAAAACCGGACAGGATCGGGGCCGCCGCGCAAAAACCGGACCGGATCCGACACGCGGAAAGGGCGGCGGCACAAAAACCGGACCGGCTCGGGGCCGCCGCGCAAAAACCGGAGCGGATCCGGCCCGCGGAACGGTCCGCCGCGCAAAAACCGGACAGGCTCGGGGCCGCCAAGCAAAAACCGGAGCGGATCCGGCCAGCGGAACGGGCCGCCGCGCAAAAACCGGACCGGCTCGGGGCCGCCGCGCAAAAACCGGAGCGGATCCGGCCCGCGGAACGGGCCGCGGCGCAAAAACCGGACAGGATGGGGGCCGCCGCGCAAAAACCGGAGCGGATCCGGCCCGCGGAACGGGCCGCCGCGCAAAAACCGGACAGGCTCGGGGCCGCCGCGCAAAAACCGGAGCGGATCCGGCCCGCGGAACGGGCCGCCGCGCAAAAACTGGACAGGATCGGGGCCGCCGCGCAAAAAGCTGACCGGCTCTGGCCCGCGGAACGGGCCGCCGCACAAAAACCGGAGCGGATCGGGGCCGCCGCGCAAAAACCGGAGCGGATCCGGCCCGCGGAACGGGCCGCCGCGCAAAAACCGGACCGGCTCGGGGCCGCCGCGCAAAAACCGGAGCGGATCCGGCCCGCGGAACGGGCCGCCGCGCAAAAACCGGACAGGATCGGGGCCGCCGCGCAAAAACCGGAGCGGATCCGGCCCGCGGAACGGGCCGCGGCGCAAAAACCGGACTGGATGCGGCCCACGGAACGGGCCGCCGGGCAAAAACCGGAGCGGATCGGAGCCACCGCGCAAAAACCGGAGCGGATCCGGCCCGCGGAACGGGCCGCGGCGCAAAAACCGGACAGGATCGGGGCCGCCAAGCAAAAACCGGACCGGCTCCGGCCCGCAGAACGGGCTGCCGCACAAAAACCGGAGCGGATCGGGGCCGCCGCGCAAAAACCGGAGCGGATCCGGCCCGCGGAACGGGCCACCGCGCAAAAACCGGACCGGATAGGAGCCACCGCGCAAAAACCGGAGCGGATCCGGCCCGCGGAACGGGCCGCCGCGCAAAAACCGGAGCGGCTCGGGGCCGCCGCGCAAAAACCGGAGCGGATGCGGCCCGCGGAACGGGCCGCCGCGCAAAAACCGGAGCGGATCGGGGCCGCCGCGCAAAAACCGGACCGGATCCGGCCCGCGGAACGGGCCACCGCGCAAAAACCGGACCGGATCGGAGCCACCGCGCAAAAACCGGACCGGCTTCGGCCCGCGGAACGGGCTGCCGCACAAAAACCGTACGGGATCGGGGCCGCCGCGCAAAAACCGGACCGGATCCGGCCCGCGGAACGGGCCACCGCGCAAAAACCGGAGCGGCTCGGGGCCGCCGCGCAAAAACCGGAACGGATCCGGCCCGCGGAAAGGGCTGCCGCACAAAAACCGTACGGGATCGGGGCCGCCGCGCAAAAACCGGACCGGATCCGGCCCGCGGAACGGGCCGCCGCGCAAAAACCGGAGCGGCTCGGGGCCGCCGCGCAAAAACCGGACCGGATCCGGCCCGCGGAACGGGCCGCCGCGCAAAAACCGGACCGTATCGGGGCCGCCGCGCAAAAACCGGACTGGATGCGGCCCGCGGAACGGGCCACCGCGCAAAAACCGGACAGGATCGGAGCCACCGCGCAAAAACCGGACCGGCTCCGGCCCGCGGAACGGGCTGCCGCACAAAAACCGTACGGGATCGGGGCCGCCGCGCAAAAACCGGAGCGGATCCGGCCCGCGGAACGGGCCACCGCGCAAAAACCGGACCGGATCGGGGCCGCCGCGCAAAAACCGGAGCGGATCCGGCCCGCGGAACGGGCCGCCGCGCAAAAACCGGACCGGCTCGGGGCCGCGGCGCAAAAACCGGACCGGATGCGGCCCGCGGAACGGGCCGCCGCGCAAATATCGGACCGGATCGGAGCCACCGCGCAAAAACCGGATCGGATGCGGCCCGCGGAACGGGCCGCGCAAAAACCGGACCGGATCGGGGCCGCCGCGCAAAAACCGGAGCGGATCCGGCCAGCGGAACGGGCCGCCGCGGAAAAACCGGAGCGGATCGGGGCCACCGCGCAAAAACCGGAGCGGATCCGGCCCGCGGAACGGGCCGCCGCGCAAAAACCGGAGCGGATCGGGGCCGCCGCGCAAAAACCGGAGCGGATCCGGCCCGCGGAACAGGCCGCCACGCAAAAATCGGACCGGATCGGGGCCACCGCGCAAAAACCGGACCGGATGCGGCCCGCGGAACGGGCCGCCGCGCAAAAACCGGACCGGCTCGGGGCCGCCGCGCAAAAACCGGACCGGATCCGGCCCGCGGAACGGGCCGCCGCGCAAAAACCGGACCGGCACGGGGCAACTGCGCAAAAACCGGACCGGATGCGGCCCGCGGAAAGGGCCTCCGGGCAAAAACCGGACCGGATAGGAGCCGCCGCGCAAAAACGGGACCGGATGCGGCCCGCGGAACGGGCCGCCGCGCAAAAAACCGGACCGGCTCGGGGCCGCCGCGCAAAAACCGGAGCGGATCCGGCCCGCGGAACGGGCCGCGGCGCAAAAACGGGACAGGATGGGGGCCGCCGCGCAAAAACCGGAGCGGATCCGGCCCGCGGAACGGGCCGCCGCGCAAAAAAACGGACAGGCTCGGGGCCGCCGCGCAAAAACCGGAGCGGATCCGGCCCGCGGAACAGGCCGCGGCGCAAAAACTGGACAGGATCGGGGCCGCCGCGCAAAAACCGGACCGGCTCTGGCCCGCGGAACGGGCCGCCGCACAAAAACCGGAGCGGATCGGGGCCGCCGCGCAAAAACCGGACCGGATCCGGCCCGCGGAACGGGCCGCCGCGCAAAAACCGGACCGGCTCGGGGCCGCCGCGCAAAAACCGGAGCGGATCCGGCCCGCGGAACGGGCCGCCGCGCAAAAACCGGACAGGATCGGGGCCGCCGCGCAAAAACCGGAGCGGATCCGGCCCGCGGAACGGGCCGCGGCGCAAAAAAACGGACTGGATGCGGCCCACGGAACGGGCCGCCGGGCAAAAACCGGAGCGGATCGGAGCCACCGCGCAAAAACCGGAGCGGATGCGGCCCGCGGAACGGGCCGCGGCGCAAAAACCGGACAGGATCGGGGCCGCCGCGCAAAAACCGGACAGGCTCCGGCCCGCAGAACGGGCTGCCGCACAAAAACCGGAGAGGATCGGGGCCGCCGCGCAAAAACCGGAGCGGATCCGGCCCGCGGAACGGGCCGCCGCGAAAAACCGGACCGGATAGGAGCCACCGCGCAAAAACCGGAGCGGATCCGGCCCGCGGAACGGGCCGCCGCGCAAAAACCGGAGCGGCTCGGGGCCGCCGCGCAAAAAGCGGAAAGGATCCGGCCCGCGGAACGGGCCGCCGCGCAAAAACCGGACCGTATCGGGGCCGCCGCGCAAAAACCGGACTGGATGCGGCCCGCGGAACGGGCCACCGCGCAAAAACCGGACCGGATCGGAGCCACCGCGCAAAAACCGGACCGGCTCCGGCCTGCGGAACGGGCTGCCGCACAAAAACCGTACGGGATCGGGGCCGCCGCACAAAAACCGGACCGGATCCGGCCCGCGGAACGGGCCACCGCGCAAAAACCGGAGCGGCTCGGGGCCACCGCGCAAAAACCGGAGCGGATCCGGCCCGCGGAACGGGCTGCCGCACAAAAACCGTACGGGATCGGGGCCGCCGCGCAAAAACCGGAGCGGATGCGGCCCGCGGAACGGGCCGCCGCGGAAAAACCGGAGCGGCTCGGGGCCGCCGCGCAAAAACCGGAGCGGATCCGGCCCGCGGAACGGGCCGCCGCGCAAAAACCGGACCGTATCGGGGCCGCCGCGCAAAAACCGGACTGGATGCGGCCCGCGGAACGGGCCACCGCGCAAAAACCGGACCGGATCGGAGCCACCGCGCAAAAACCGGACCGGCTCCGGCCCGCAGAACGGGCTGCCGCACAAAAACCGTACGGGATCGGGGCCGCCGCGCAAAAACCGGAGCGGATCCGGCCCGCGGAACGGGCCGCCGCGCAAATATCGGACCGGATCGGAGCCACCGCGCAAAAACCGGATCGGATGCGGCCCGCGGAAAGGGCCGCGCAAAAACCGGAGCGGATCGGGGCCGCCGCGCAAAAACCGGACCGGATCCGGCCCGCGGAACGGGCCGCCGCGCAAAAACCGGAGCGGATCGGGGCCGCCGTGCAAAAACCGGACCGGCTCCGGGCCGCGGAACGGGCTGCCGCACAAAAACCGGAGCGGATCGGGGCCGCCGCGCAAAAACCGGACCGGATCCGGCCCGCGGAACGGGCCACCGCGCAAAAACCGGACCGGATCGGGGCCGCCGCGCAAAAACCGGAGCGGATGCGGCCCGCGGAACGGGCCGCCGCGCAAAAATCGGACCGGATCGGGGCCGCCGCGCAAAAACCGGACCGGATGCGGCCCGCGGAACTTCCGCCGAGCAAATATCGGACCGGAGCGGAGCCACCGCGCAAAAACCGGATCGGATCCGGCCCGCGGAACGGGCCGCCGCGCAAAAACCGGACCGTATCGGTGCCGCCGCGCAAAAACCGGAGCGGATCCGGCCCGCGGAACGGGCCGCCGCGCAAAAACCGGACCGGATCCGGCACGCGGAAAGGGCCTCCGGGCAAAAACCGGACCGGATAGGAGCCGCCGCGCAAAAACCGGACCGGATCCGGCCCGCGGAACGGGCCGCCGCGCAAAAACCGGACAGGATCGGGGCCGCCGCGCAAAAACTGGAGCGGATCCGGCCCGCGGAACGGGCCGCCGCGCAAAAACCGGACCGGCTCGGGGCCGCCGCGCAAAAACCGGAGCGGATCCGGCCCGCGGAACGGGCTGCCGCAAAAAAACCGGAGCGGATCGGGGCCGCCGCGCAAAAACCGGAGCGGATCCGGCCCGCGGAACGGGCCGCCGCGCAAAAACCGGAGCGGATCGGGGCCGCCGCGCAAAAACCGGAGCGGATCCGGCCCGCGGAACGGGCCGCCGCGCAAAAACCGGACAGGATCGGGGCCGCCGCGCAAAAACCGGACTGGATGCGGCCCGCGGAACGGGCCGCGGCGCAAAAACCGGACTGGATGCGGCCCACGGAACGGGCCGCCGGGCAAAAACCGGACCGGATCGGAGTCACCGCGCAAAAACCGGACTGGATCCGGCCCGCGGAACGGGCTGCCGCAAAAAAACCGGAGCGGATCGGGGCCGCCGCGCAAAAACCGGAGCGGATCCGGCCCGCGGAACGGGCCGCCGCGCAAAAACCGGACAGGCTCGGGGCCGCCGCGCAAAAACCGGAGCGGATCCGGCCCGCGGAACGGGCCGCCGCGCAAAAACCGGACCGTATCGGGGCCGCCGCGCAAAAACCGGACCGGATCCGGCCCGCGGAACGGGCCGCCGCGCAAAAACCGGACTGGATGTGGCCCACGGAACGGGCCGCCGGGCAAAAACCGGACCGGATCGGAGTCACCGCGCAAAAACCGGACTGGATCCGGCCCGCGGAACGGGCCGCCGCGCAAAAACCGGAGTGGATCGGGGCCGCCGCGCAAAAACCGGAGCGGATCCGGCCCGCGGAACGGGCTGCCGCACAAAAACCGTACGGGATCGGGGCCGCCGCGCAAAAACCGGAGCGGATGCGGCCCGCGGAACGGGCCGCCGCGGAAAAACCGGAGCGGCTCGGGGCCGCCGCGCAAAAACCGGAGCGGATCCGGCCCGCGGAACGGGCCGCCGCGCAAAAACCGGACCGTATCGGGGCCGCCGCGCAAAAACCGGACTGGATGCGGCCCGCGGAACGGGCCACCGCGCAAAAACCGGACCGGATCGGAGCCACCGCGCAAAAACCGGACCGGCTCCGGCCCGCAGAACGGGCTGCCGCACAAAAACCGTACGGGATCGGGGCCGCCGCGCAAAAACCGGAGCGGATCCGGCCCGCGGAACGGGCCGCCGCGCAAATATCGGACCGGATCGGAGCCACCGCGCAAAAACCGGATCGGATGCGGCCCGCGGAAAGGGCCGCGCAAAAACCGGAGCGGATCGGGGCCGCCGCGCAAAAACCGGACCGGATCCGGCCCGCGGAACGGGCCGCCGCGCAAAAACCGGAGCGGATCGGGGCCGCCGTGCAAAAACCGGACCGGCTCCGGGCCGCGGAACGGGCTGCCGCACAAAAACCGGAGCGGATCGGGGCCGCCGCGCAAAAACCGGACCGGATCCGGCCCGCGGAACGGGCCACCGCGCAAAAACCGGACCGGATCGGGGCCGCCGCGCAAAAACCGGAGCGGATGCGGCCCGCGGAACGGGCCGCCGCGCAAAAATCGGACCGGATCGGGGCCGCCGCGCAAAAACCGGACCGGATGCGGCCCGCGGAACTTCCGCCGAGCAAATATCGGACCGGAGCGGAGCCACCGCGCAAAAACCGGATCGGATCCGGCCCGCGGAACGGGCCGCCGCGCAAAAACCGGACCGTATCGGTGCCGCCGCGCAAAAACCGGAGCGGATCCGGCCCGCGGAACGGGCCGCCGCGCAAAAACCGGACCGGATCCGGCACGCGGAAAGGGCCTCCGGGCAAAAACCGGACCGGATAGGAGCCGCCGCGCAAAAACCGGACCGGATCCGGCCCGCGGAACGGGCCGCCGCGCAAAAACCGGACAGGATCGGGGCCGCCGCGCAAAAACTGGAGCGGATCCGGCCCGCGGAACGGGCCGCCGCGCAAAAACCGGACCGGCTCGGGGCCGCCGCGCAAAAACCGGAGCGGATCCGGCCCGCGGAACGGGCTGCCGCAAAAAAACCGGAGCGGATCGGGGCCGCCGCGCAAAAACCGGAGCGGATCCGGCCCGCGGAACGGGCCGCCGCGCAAAAACCGGAGCGGATCGGGGCCGCCGCGCAAAAACCGGAGCGGATCCGGCCCGCGGAACGGGCCGCCGCGCAAAAACCGGACAGGATCGGGGCCGCCGCGCAAAAACCGGACTGGATGCGGCCCGCGGAACGGGCCGCGGCGCAAAAACCGGACTGGATGCGGCCCACGGAACGGGCCGCCGGGCAAAAACCGGACCGGATCGGAGTCACCGCGCAAAAACCGGACTGGATCCGGCCCGCGGAACGGGCTGCCGCAAAAAAACCGGAGCGGATCGGGGCCGCCGCGCAAAAACCGGAGCGGATCCGGCCCGCGGAACGGGCCGCCGCGCAAAAACCGGACAGGCTCGGGGCCGCCGCGCAAAAACCGGAGCGGATCCGGCCCGCGGAACGGGCCGCCGCGCAAAAACCGGACCGTATCGGGGCCGCCGCGCAAAAACCGGACCGGATCCGGCCCGCGGAACGGGCCGCCGCGCAAAAACCGGACTGGATGTGGCCCACGGAACGGGCCGCCGGGCAAAAACCGGACCGGATCGGAGTCACCGCGCAAAAACCGGACTGGATCCGGCCCGCGGAACGGGCCGCCGCGCAAAAACCGGAGTGGATCGGGGCCGCCGCGCAAAAACCGGAGCGGATCCGGCCCGCGGAACGGGCCGCCGCGCAAAAACCGGAGCGGATCGGCGCCGCCGCGCAAAAACCGGACCGGATCCGGCCCGCGGAACGGGCCGCCGCGCAAAAACCGGACAGGATCGGGGCCGCCGCGCAAAAACCGCAGCGGATCCAGCCCGCGGAACGGGCCGCCGCGGAAAAACCAGACCGGATCGGGGCCGCCGCGCAAAAACCGGACCGGATCCGGCACGCAGAACGGGCCGCCGCGCAAAAACCGGAGCGGATCGTGTCCGCCGCGCAAACACCGGACCGGATCCAGCCCGCGGAACGGGCCGCCGCGCAAAAACCGGAGCGGATCGGGGCCGCCGCGCAAAAAGCGGAGCGGATCCGGCCCGTGGAACGGGCCGCCGCGCAAAAACCGGACCGGCTCGGGGCCGCCGCGCAAAAACCGGAGCGGATCCGGCCCGCGGAACGGGCCGCCGCGCAAAAACCGGACCGGCTCGGTGACGCCACGCAAAAACCGGAGCGGATGCGGCCCGCGGAACGGGCCGCCGCGCAAAAACTGGAGCGGATCGGGGCCGCCGCGCAAAAACCGGAGCGGATCCGGCCCGCGGAACGGGCCGCCGCGCAAAAACCGGAGCGGATCGGGGCCGCCGCGCAAAAACCGGAGCGGATCCGGCCCGCGGAACGGGCCGCGGCGCAAAAACCGGACAGGATCGGGGCCGCCGCGCAAAAACCGGACCGGATCCGGCCCGCGGAACGGGCCGCGGCGCAAAAATCGGACCGGATCGGGGCCGCCGCGCAAAAACCGGAGCGGATCCGGCCCGGGGAAAGGGCGGCGGCACAAAAACCGGACCGGCTCGGGGCCGCCGCGCAAAAACCGGAGCGGATGCGGCCCGCGGAACGGGCCGCCGCGCAAAAACCGGACAGGCTCGGGGCCGCCGCGCAAAAACCGGACCGGATCCGGCCGGCGGAACGGGCCGCCGCGCAAAAACTGGACCGGCTCGGGGCCGCCGCGCAAAAACCGGAGCGGATCCGGCCCGCGGAACGGGCCGCGGCGCAAAAACCGGACAGGATGGGGGCCGCCGCGCAAAAACCGGAGCGGATCCGGCCCGCGGAACGGGCCACCGCGCAAAAACCGGACAGGCTCGGGGCCGCCGCGCAAAAACCGGAGCGGATCCGGCCCGCGGAACGGGCCGCCGCGCAAAAACCGGACAGGATCGGGGCCGCCGCGCAAAAACCGGACCGGCTCCGGCCCGCAGAACGGGCTGCCGCACAAAAACCGGAGCGGATCGGGGCCGCCGCGCAAAAACCGGAGCGGATCCGGCCCGCGGAACGGGCCGCCGCGCAAAAACCGGACCGGATAGGAGCCACCGCGCAAAAACCGGAGCGGATCCGGCCCGCGGAACGGGCCGCCGCGCAAAAACCGGACAGGATCGGGGCCGCCGCGCAAAAACCGGAGCGGATCCGGCCCGCGGAACGGGCCGCCGCGCAAAAACCGGACCGTATCGGGGCCGCCGCGCAAAAACCGGACCGGCTCCGGCCCGCGGAACGGGCTGCCGCACAAAAACCGTACGGGATCGGGGCCGCCGCGCAAAAACCGGACCAGATCCGGCCCGCGGAACGGGCCACCGCGCAAAAACCGGAGCGGCTCGGGGCTGCCGCGCAAAAACCGGAGCGGATCCGGCCCGCGGAACGGGCTGCCGCGCAAAAACCGGACCGGATAGGAGCCACCGCGCAAAAACCGGAGCGGATCCGGCCCGCGGAACGGGCCGCCGCGCAAAAACCGGAGCGGCTCGGGGCCGCCGCGCAAAAAGCGGAGCGGATCCGGCCCGCGGAACGGGCCGCGGCACAAAAAACGGACTGGATGCGGCCCACGGAACGGGCCGCCGGGCAAAAACCGGAGCGGATCGGAGCCACCGCGCAAAAACCGGAGCGGATCCGGCCCGCGGAACGGGCCGCGGCGCAAAAACCGGACAGGATCGGGGCCGCCGCGCAAAAACCGGAGCGGATCCGGCCCGCAGAACGGGCTGCCGCACAAAAACCGGAGAGGATCGGGGCCGCCGCGCAAAAACCGGAGCGGATCCGGCCCGCGGAACGGGCCGCCGCGCAAAAACCGGACCGGATAGGAGCCACCGCGCAAAAACCGGAGCGGATCCGGCCCGCGGAACGGGCCGCCGCGCAAAAACCGGAGCGGCTCGGGGCCGCCGCGCAAAAAGCGGACCGGCTCCGGGCCGCGGAACGGGCCGCCGCGCAAAAACCGGACCGTATCGGGGCCGCCGCGCAAAGACCGGACTGGATGCGGCCCGCGGAACGGGCCACCGCGCAAAAACCGGACCGGATCGGAGCCACCGCGCAAAAACCGGACCGGCTCCGGCCTGCGGAACGGGCTGCCGCACAAAAACCGTACGGGATCGGGGCCGCCGCACAAAAACCGGACCGGATCCGGCCCGCGGAACGGGCCACCGCGCAAAAACCGGAGCGGCTCGGGGCCACCGCGCAAAAACCGGAGCGGATCCGGCCCGCGGAACGGGCTGCCGCACAAAAACCGTACGGGATCGGGGCCGCCGCGCAAAAACCGGAGCGGATGCGGCCCGCGGAACGGGCCGCCGCGCAAAAACCGGAGCGGCTCGGGGCCGCCGCGCAAAAACCGGAGCGGATCCGGCCCGCGGAACGGGCCGCCGCGCAAAAACCGGACCGTATCGGGGCCGCCGCGCAAAAACCGGACTGGATGCGGCCCGCGGAACGGGCCACCGCGCAAAAACCGGACCGGATCGGAGCCACCGCGCAAAAACCGGACCGGCTCCGGCCCGCGGAACGGGCCGCCGCGCAAAAACCGGAGCGGATCGGGGCCGCCGTGCAAAAACCGGACCGGCTCCGGGCCGCGGAACGGGCTGCCGCACAAAAACCGGAGCGGATCGGGGCCGCCGCGCAAAAACCGGACCGGATGCGGCCCGCGGAACGGGCCACCGCGCAAAAACCGGACCAGATCGGGGCCGCCGCGCAAAAACCGGAGCGGATGCGGCCCGCGGAACGGGCCGCCGCGCAAAAATCGGACCGGATCGGGGCCGCCGCGCAAAAACCGGACCGGATGCGGCCCGCGGAACTTCCGCCGAGCAAATATCGGACCGGAGCGGAGCCACCGCGCAAAAACCGGATCGGATCCGGCCCGCGGAACGGGCCGCCGCGCAAAAACCGGACCGTATCGGTGCCGCCGCGCAAAAACCGGAGCGGATCCGGCCCGCGGAACGGGCCGCCGCGCAAAAACCGGACCGGATCCGGCCCGCGGAAAGGGCCTCCGGGCAAAAACCGGACCGGATAGGAGCCGCCGCGCAAAAACCGGAGCGGATCCGGCCCGCGGAACGGGCCGCCGCGCAAAAACCGGACAGGATCGGGGCCGCCGCGCAAAAACTGGAGCGGATCCGGCCCGCGGAACGGGCCGCCGCGCAAAAACCGGACCGGCTCGGGGCCGCCGCGCAAAAACCGGAGCGGATCCGGCCCGCGGAACGGGCCGCCGCGCAAAAACCGGAGCGGATCGGCGCCGCCGCGCAAAAACCGGACCGGATCCGGCCCGCGGAACGGGCCGCCGCGCAAAAACCGGACAGGATCGGGGCCGCCGCGCAAAAACCGCAGCGGATCCAGCCCGCGGAACGGGCCGCCGCGGAAAAACCAGACAGGATCGGGGCCGCCGCGCAAAAACCGGACCGGATCCGGCACGCAGAACGGTCCGCCGCGCAAAAACCGGAGCGGATCGTGTCCGCCGCGCAAACACCGGACCGGATCCAGCCCGCGGAACGGGCCGCCGCGCAAAAACCGGAGCGGATCGGGGCCGCCGCGCAAAAAGCGGAGCGGATCCGGCCCGTGGAACGGGCCGCCGCGCAAAAACCGGACCGGCTCGGGGCCGCCGCGCAAAAACCGGAGCGGATCCGGCCCGCGGAACGGGCCGCCGCGCAAAAACCGGACCGGCTCGGTGCCGCCGCGCAAAAACCGGAGCGGATGCGGCCCGCGGAACGGGCCGCCGCGCAAAAACTGGAGCGGATCGGGGCCGCCGCGCAAAAACCGGAGCGGATCCGGCCCGCGGAACGGGCCGCCGCGCAAAAACCGGAGCGGATCGGGGCCGCCGCGCAAAAACCGGAGCGGATCCGGCCCGCGGAACGGGCCGCGGCGCAAAAACCGGACAGGATCGGGGCCGCCGCGCAAAAACCGGACCGGATCCGGCCCGCGGAACGGGCCGCGGCGCAAAAATCGGACCGGATCGGGGCCGCCGCGCAAAAAGCGGAGCGGATCCGGCCCGGGGAAAGGGCGGCGGCACAAAAACCGGACCGGCTCGGGGCCGCCGCGCAAAAACCGGAGCGGATGCGGCCCGCGGAACGGGCCGCCGCGCAAAAACCGGACAGGCTCGGGGCCGCCGCGCAAAAACCGGACCGGATCCGGCCGGCGGAACGGGCCGCCGCGCAAAAACCGGACCGGCTCGGGGCCGCCGCGCAAAAACCAGAGCGGATCCGGCCCGCGGAACGGGCCGCGGCGCAAAAACCGGACAGGATGGGGGCCGCCGCGCAAAAACCGGAGCGGATCCGGCCCGCGGAACGGGCCGCGGCGCAAAAACCGGAGCGGATCGGGGCCGCCGCGCAAAAAGCGGAGCGGATGCGGCCCGCGGAACGGGCCACCGCGCAAAAACCGGACCGGATCGGAGCCACCGCGCAAAAACCGGACCGGCTCCGGCCCGCGGAACGGGCCGCCGCGCAAAAACCGGAGCGGATCGGGGCCGCCGTGCAAAAACCGGACCGGCTCCGGGCCGCGGAACGGGCTGCCGCACAAAAACCGGAGCGGATCGGGGCCGCCGCGCAAAAACCGGACCGGATCCGGCCCGCGGAACGGGCCACCGCGCAAAAACCGGACCAGATCGGGGCCGCCGCGCAAAAACCGGAGCGGATGCGGCCCGCGGAACGGGCCGCCGCGCAAAAATCGGACCGGATCGGGGCCGCCGTGCAAAAACCGGACCGGATGCGGCCCGCGGAACTTCCGCCGAGCAAATATCGGACCGGAGCGGAGCCACCGCGCAAAAACCGGATCGGATCCGGCCCGCGGAACGGGCCGCGGCACAAAAACCGGACCGTATCGGTGCCGCCGCGCAAAAACCGGAGCGGATCCGGCCCGCGGAACGGGCCGCCGCGCAAAAACCGGACCGGATCCGGCCCGCGGAAAGGGCCTCCGGGCAAAAACCGGACCGGATAGGAGCCGCCGCGCAAAAACCGGAGCGGATCCGGCCCGCGGAACGGGCCGCCGCGCAAAAACCGGACAGGATCGGGGCCGCCGCGCAAAAACTGGAGCGGATCCGGCCCGCGGAACGGGCCGCCGCGCAAAAACCGGACCGGCTCGGGGCCGCCGCGCAAAAACCGGAGCGGATCCGGCCCGCGGAACGGGCCGCCGCGCAAAAACCGGAGCGGATCGGCGCCGCCGCGCAAAAACCGGACCGGATCCGGCCCGCGGAACGGGCCGCCGCGCAAAAACCGGACAGGATCGGGGCCGCCGCGCAAAAACCGCAGCGGATCCAGCCCGCGGAACGGGCCGCCGCGGAAAAACCAGACAGGATCGGGGCCGCCGCGCAAAAACCGGACCGGATCCGGCACGCAGAACGGTCCGCCGCGCAAAAACCGGAGCGGATCGTGTCCGCCGCGCAAACACCGGACCGGATCCAGCCCGCGGAACGGGCCGCCGCGCAAAAACCGGAGCGGATCGGGGCCGCCGCGCAAAAAGCGGAGCGGATGCGGCCCGCGGAACGGGCCGCCGCGCAAAAACCGGACCGGCTCGGTGCCGCCGCGCAAAAACCGGAGCGGATGCGGCCCGCGGAACGGGCCGCCGCGCAAAAACTGGAGCGGATCGGGGCCGCCGCGCAAAAACCGGAGCGGATCCGGCCCGCGGAACGGGCCGCCGCGCAAAAACCGGAGCGGATCGGGGCCGCCGCGCAAAAACCGGACCGGGTCCGGCCCGCGGAACGGGCCGCGGCGCAAAAACCGGACAGGATCGGGGCCGCCGCGCAAAAACCGGACCGGATCCGGCCCGCGGAACGGGCCGCGGCGCAAAAATCGGACCGGATCGGGGCCGCCGCGCAAAAACCGGAGCGGATCCGGCCCGGGGAAAGGGCGGCGGCACAAAAACCGGACCGGCTCGGGGCCGCCGCGCAAAAACCGGAGCGGATGCGGCCCGCGGAACGGGCCGCCGCGCAAAAACCGGACAGGCTCGGGGCCGCCGCGCAAAAACCGGACCGGATCCGGCCGGCGGAACGGGCCGCCGCGCAAAAACCGGACCGGCTCGGGGCCGCCGCGCAAAAACCAGAGCGGATCCGGCCCGCGGAACGGGCCGCGGCGCAAAAACCGGACAGGATGGGGGCCGCCGCGCAAAAACCGGAGCGGATCCGGCCCGCGGAACGGGCCACCGCGCAAAAACCGGACAGGCTCGGGGCCGCCGCGCAAAAACCGGACTGGATCCGGCCCGCGGAACGGGCCGCCGCGCAAAAACCGGACAGGATCGGGGCCGCCGCGCAAAAACCGGACCGGCTCCGGCCCGCAGAACGGGCTGCCGCACAAAAACCGGAGCGGATCGGGGCCGCCGCGCAAAAACCGGAGCGGATCCGGCCCGCGGAACGGGCCGCCGCGCAAAAACCGGACCGGATAGGAGCCACCGCGCAAAAACCGGAGCGGATCCGGCCCGCGGAACGGGCCGCCGCGCAAAAACCGGACCGGATCGGGGCCGCCGCGCAAAAACCGGAGCGGATCCGGCCCGCGGAACGGGCCGCCGCGCAAAAACCGGACCGTATCGGGGCCGCCGCGCAAAAACCGGACCGGCTCCGGCCCGCGGAACGGGCTGCCGCACAAAAACCGTACGGGATCGGGGCCGCCGCGCAAAAACCGGACCAGATCCGGCCCGCGGAACGGGCCACCGCGCAAAAACCGGAGCGGCTCGGGGCCGCCGCGCAAAAACCGGAGCGGATCCGGCCCGCGGAACGGGCTGCCGCACAAAAACCGTACGGGATCGGGGCCGCCGCGCAAAAACCGGAGCGGATCCGGCCCGCGGAACGGGCCGCCGCGCAAAAACCGGAGCGGCTGGGGGCCACCGCGCAAAAACCGGACCGGATCCGGCCCGCGGAACGGGCTGCCGCGCAAAAACCGGACCGGCTCGGGGCCGCCGCGCAAAAACCGGACTGGATCCGGCCCGCGGAACGGGCCACCGCGCAAAAACCGGACCGGATCCGGCCCGCGGAACGGGCTGCCGCACAAAAACCGTACGGGATCGGGGCCGCCGCGCAAAAACCGGACCGGATCCGGCCCGCGGAACGGGCCACCGCGCAAAAACCGGACCGGATCGGAGCCACCGCGCAAAAACCGGATCGGATGCGGCCCGCGGAAAGGGCCGCGCAAAAACCGGACCGGATCGGGGCCGCCGCGCAAAAACCGGAGCGGATCCGGCCCGCGGAACGGGCCGCCGCGCAAAAACCGGAGCGGATCGGGGCCGCCGTGCAAAAACCGGACCGGCTCCAGGCCGCGGAACGGGCTGCCGCACAAAAACCGTACGGGATCGGGGCCGCCGCGCAAAAACCGGAGCGGATCCGGCCCGCGGAACGGGCCACCGCGCAAAAACCGGAGCGGATCGGGGCCGCCGCGCAAAAACCGGAGCGGATGCGGCCCGCGGAACTTCCGCCGAGCAAATATCGGACCGGAGCGGAGCCACCGCGCAAAAACCGGATCGGATCCGGCCCGCGGAACGGGCCGCCGCGCAAAAACTGGACCGTATCGGTGCCGCCGCGCAAAAACCGGAGCGGATCCGGCCCGCGGAACGGGCCGCCGCGCAAAAACCGGACCGGATCCGGCCCGCGGAAAGGGCCTCCGGGCAAAAACCGGACCGGATAGGAGCCGCCGCGCAAAAACCGGACCGGATCCGGCACGCGGAAGGGGCCGCCGCGCAAAAACCGGACAGGATCGGGGCCGCCGCGCAAAAACTGGAGCGGATCCGGCCCGCGGAACGGGCCGCCGCGCAAAAACCGGACCGGCTCGGGGCCGCCGCGCAAAAACCGGACAGGATCGGGGCCGCCGCGCAAAAACCGCAGCGGATCCAGCCCGCGGAACGGGCCGCCGCGCAAAAACCAGACCGGATCGGGGCCGCCGCGCAAAAACCGGACCGGATCCGGCCCGCAGAACGGGCCGCCGCGCAAAAACCGGAGCGGATCGTGTCCGCCGCGCAAAAACCGGACCGGATCCAGCACGCGGAACGGGCCGCCGCGCAAAAACCGGAGCGGATCGGGGCCGCCGCGCAAAAAGCGGAGCGGATCCGGCCCGTGGAACGGGCCGCCGCGCAAAAACCGGACCGGCTCGGGGCCGCCGCGCAAAAACCGGAGCGGATCCGGCCCGCAGAACGGGCCGCCGCGCAAAAACCGGACCGGCTCGGGGCCGCCGCGCAAAAACCGGAGCGGATGCGGCCCGCGGAACGGGCCGCCGCGCAAAAACCGGAGCGGATCGGGGCCGCCGCGCAAAAACCGGAGCGGATCCGGCCCGCGGAACGGGCCGCCGCGCAAAAACCGGAGCGGATCCGGCCCGCGGAACGGGCCGCGGCGCAAAAACCGGACAGGATCGGGGCCGCCGCGCAAAAACCGGAGCGGATCCGGCCCGCGGAACGGGCCGCAGCGCAAAAATCGGACCGGATCGGGGCCGCCGCGCAAAAACCGGACCGGATCCGGCCCGCGGAAAGGGCGGCGGCACAAAAACCGGACCGGCTCGGGGCCGCCGCGCAAAAACCGGAGCGGATGCGGCCCGCGGAACGGGCCGTCGCGCAAAAACCGGACAGGCTCGGGGCCGCCGCGCAAAAACCGGACCGGATCCGGCCGGCGGAACGGGACGCCGCGCAAAAACCGGACCGGCTCGGGGCCGCCGCGCAAAAACCGGAGCGGATCCGGCCCGCGGAACGGGCCGCGGCGCAAAAACCGGACAGGATGGGGGCCGCCGCGCAAAAACCGGAGCGGATCCGGCCCGCGGAACGGGCCGCCGCACAAAAACCGGACAGGCGCGGGGCCGCCGCGCAAAAACCGGAGCGGATCCGGCCCGCGGAACGGGCCGCCGCGCAAAAACTGGACAGGATCGTGGCCGCCGCGCAAAAACCGGAGCGGATCCGGCCCGCGGAACGGGCCGCCGCACAAAAACCGGAGCGGATCGGGGCCGCCGCGCAAAAACCGGACCGGATCCGGCCCGCGGAACGGGCCGCCGCGCAAAAACCGGAGCGGATCGGGGCCGCCGCGCAAAAACCGGAGCGGATCCGGCCCGCGGAAGGGGCCGCCGCGCAAAAACCGGACAGGATCGGGGCCGCCGCGCAAAAACCGGAGCGGATCCGGCCCGCGGAACGGGCCGCCGCGCAAAAACCGGACTGGATGCGGCCCACGGAACGGGCCGCCGGGCAAAAACCGGAGCGGATCGGAGCCACCGCGCAAAAACCGGAGCGGATCCGGCCCGCGGAACGGGCCGCGGCGCAAAAACCGGACAGGATCGGGGCCGCCGCGCAAAAACCGGAGCGGATCCGGCCCGCAGAACGGGCTGCCGCACAAAAACCGGAGCGGATCGGGGCCGCCGCGCAAAAACCGGAGCGGATCCGGCCCGCGGAACGGGCCGCCGCGCAAAAACCGGACCGGATAGGAGCCACCGCGCAAAAACCGGAGCGGATCCGGCCCGCGGAACGGGCCGCCGCGCAAAAACCGGAGCGGCTCGGGGCCGCCGCGCAAAAACCGGAGCGGATCCGGCCCGCGGAACGGGCCGCCGCGCAAGAACCAGACCGGATCGGGGCCGCCGCGCAAAAACCGGACTGGATGCGGCCCGCGGAACGGGCCACCGCGCAAAAACCGGACCGGATCGGAGCCACCGCGCAAAAACCGGACCGGCTCCGGCCCGCGGAACGGGCTGCCGCACAAAAACCGTACGGGATCGGGGCCGCCGCGCAAAAACCGGACCGGATCCGGCCCGCGGAACGGGCCACCGCGCAAAAACCGGAGCGGCTCGGGGCCGCCGCGCAAAAACCGGAGCGGATCCGGCCCGCGGAACGGGCTGCCGCACAAAAACCGTACGGGATCGGGGCCGCCGCGCAAAAACCGGACCGGATCCGGCCCGCAGAACGGGCCGCCGCGCAAAAACCGGAGCGGCTTGGGGCCGCCGCGCAAAAACCGGACCGGATCCGGCCCGCGGAACGGGCCGCCGCACAAAAACCGGACCGTATCGGGGCCGCCGCGCAAAAACCGGACTGGATGCGGCCCGCGGAACGGGCCACCGCGCAAAAACCGGACCGGATCGGGGCCGCCGCGCAAAAACCGGACCGGCTCCGGCCCGCGGAACGGGCTGCCGCACAAAAACCGTACGGGATCGGGGCCGCCGCGCAAAAACCGGACCGGATCCGGCCCGCGGAACGGGCCACCGCGCAAAAACCGGACCGGATCGGAGCCACCGCGCAAAAACCGGATCGGATGCGGCCCGCGGAAAGGGCCGCGCAAAAACCGGACCGGAACGGGGCCGCCGCGCAAAAACCGGACCGGATCCGGCCCGCGGAACGGGCCGCCGCGCAAAAACCGGAGCGGATCGGGGCCGCCGTGCAAAAACCGGACCGGCTCCGGGCCGCGGAACGGGCTGCCGCACAAAAAAAGTACGGGATCGGGGCCGCCGCGCAAAAACCGGACCGGATCCGGCCCGCGGAACGGGCCAACGCGCAAAAACCGGACCGGATCGGGGCCGCCGCGCAAAAACCGGAGCGGATCCGGCCCGCGGAACGGGCCGCGGCGCAAAAACCGGACAGGATCGGGGCCGCCGCGCAAAAACCGGACCGGCTCCGGCCCGCGGAACGAGCCGCGGCGCAAAAATCGGACCGGATCGGGGCCGCCGCGCAAAAACCGGACCGGATCCGGCCCGGGAAAGGGCGGCGGCACAAAAACCGGACCGGCTCGGGGCCGCCGCGCAAAAACCGGACCGGATCCGGCCCGCGGAACGGGCCGCCGCGCAAAAACCGGACAGGCTCGGGGCCGCCGCGCAAAAACCGGACCGGATCCGGCCCGCGGAACGGGCTGCCGCGCAAAAACCGGACCGGCTCGGGGCCGCCGCGCAAAAACCGGAGCGGATCCGGCCCGCGGAACGGGCCGCGGCGCAAAAACCGGACAGGATCGGGTCCGCTGCGCAAAAACCGGAGCGGATCCGGCCCGCGGAACGGGCCGCCGCGCAAAAACCGGACAGGATCGGGGCCGCCGTGCAAAAACCGGAGCGGATCCGGCCCGCGGAACGGGCCGCCGCGCAAAAACCGGACCGGCTCGGGGCCGCCGCGCAAAAACCGGACCGGCTCTGGCCCGCGGAACGGGCTGCCGCACAAAAACCGGAGCGGATCGGGGCCGCCGCGCAAAAACCGGAGCGGATCCGGCCCGCGGAACGGGCCGCCGCGCAAAAACCGGACCGGCTCGGGGCCGCCGCGCAAAAACCGGAGCGGATCCGGCCCGCGGAACGGGCCGCCGCGCAAAAACCGGACAGGATCGGGGCCGCCGCGCAAAAAGCGGAGCGGATCCGGCCCGCGGAACGGGCCGCGGCGCAAAAACCGGACTGGATGCGGCCCACGGAACGGGCCGCCGGGCAAAAACCGGAGCGGATCGGAGCCACCGCGCAAAAACCGGACCGGATCGGGGCCGCTGCGCAAAAACCGGAGCGGATCCGGCCCGCGGAACGGGCCGCCGCGCAAAAACCGGACAGGATCGGGGCCGCCGCGCAAAAACCGGACCGGATCCGGCCCGCAGAACGGGCCGCCGCGCAAAAACCGGACCGGATCGGGGCCGCCGCGCAAAAACCGGAGCGGATCCAGCCCGCGGAACGGGCCGCCGCGGAAAAAACAGACCGGATCGGGGCCGCCGCGCAAAAAGCGGAGCGGATCCGGCCCGCAGAACGGGCCGCCGCGCAAAAACCGGACCGGCTCGGGACAACTGCGCAAAAACCGGACCGGATCCGGCCCGCGGAACGGGCCGCCGCGCAAAAACCGGAGCGGATTGGGGCCGCCGCGCAAAAACCGGAGCGGATGCGGCCCGCGGAACGGGCCGCCGCGCTAAAACCGGACCGGATCGGGGCCGCCGCGCAAAAACTGGAGCGGATGCGGCCTGCGGAACGGGCCGCGGCACAAAAACCGGACCGTATCGGTGCCGCCGCGCAAAAACCGGAGCGGATCCGGCCTGCGGAAAGGGCCGCGGCACAAAAACCGGACCGGCTCGGGGCCGCCGCGCAAAAACCGGATCGGATCCGGCCCGCGGAACGGGCCGCGGCGCAAAAACCGGACTGGATGCGGCCCACGGAACGGGCCGCCGGGCAAAAACCGGAGCGGATCGGAGCCACCGCGCAAAAACCGGAGCGGATCCGGCCCGCGGAACGGGCCGCCGCGCAAAAACCGGACCGGATCGGGGCCGCTGCGCAAAAACCGGAGTGGATCCGGCCCGCGGAATGGGCCGCCGCGCAAAAACCGGAGCGGATCGGGGCCGCCGCGCAAAAACCGGAGCGGATGCGGCCCGCGGAACGGGCCGCCGCGCTAAAACCGGACCGGATCGGGGCCGCCGCGCAAAAACTGGAGCGGATGCGGCCCGCGGAACGGGCCGCCGCGCAAAAACCGGAGCGGATCGGGGCCGCCGCGCAAAAACCGGAGCAGATCCGGCCCGCGGAACGGGCCGCCGCGCAAAAATCGGACTGTATCGGTGCCGCTGCGCAAAAACCGGAGCGGATCCGGCCCGCGGAAAGGGCCGCGGCACAAAAACCGGACCGGCTCGGGGCCGCCGCGCAAAAACCGGAGCGGATCCGGCCCGCGGAACGGGCCGCTGCGCAAAAACCGGAGCGGATCGGGGCCGCCGCGCAAAAACCGGAGCGGATCCGGCCCGCGGAACGGGCCGCCGCGCAAAAACCGGACCGGATCGGAGCCACCGCGCAAAAACCGGAGCGATGCGGCCCGCGGAACGGGCCGCCGCGCAAAAACCGGACCGGATCGGGGCCGCCGCGCAAAAACCGGAGCGGATCCAGCCCGCGGAACGGGCCGCCGCGGAAAAAACAGACCGGATCGGGGCCGCCGCGCAAAAAGCGGAGCGGATCCGGCCCGCAGAACGGGCCGCCGCGCAAAAACCGGACCGGATCGGGGCAACTGCGCAAAAACCGGACCGGATCCGGCCCGCGGAACGGGCCGCCGCGCAAAAACCGGAGCGGATCGGGGCCGCCGCGCAAAAACCGGAGCGGATCCGGCCCGCGGAACGGGCCGCCGCGCAAAAACCGGACAGGCTCGGGGCCGCCGCGCAAAAACCGGACCGGATCCAGCCCGCGGAACGGGCCACCGCGCAAAAACCGGACCGGATCGGAGCCACCGCGCAAAAACCGGACCGGCTCCGGCCCGCGGAACGGGCTGCCGCGCAAAAACCGTACGGGATCGGGGCCGCCGCGCAAAAACCGGACCGGATGCGGCCCGCGGAACGGGCCGCCGCGCAAATATCGGACCGGATCGGAGCCACCGCGCAAAAACCGGATCGGATGCGGCCCGCGGAAAGGGCCGCGCAAAAACCGGAGCGGATCGGGGCCGCCGCGCAAAAACCGGAGCGGATCCGGCCCGCGGAACGGGCCGCCGCGCAAAAACCGGAGCGGATCGGGGCCGCCGTGCAAAAACCGGACCGGCTCCGGGCCGCGGAACGGGCTGCCGCACAAAAACCGTACGGGATAGGGGCCGCCGCGCAAAAAGCGGAGCGGATCCGTCCCGCGGAACGGGCCACCGCGCAAAAACCGGACCGCGGAAGGGGCCGCCGCGCAAAAACCGGAGCGGATGCGGCCCGCGGAACGGGCCGCCGCGCAAAAATCGGACCGGATCGGGGCCGCCGCGCAAAAACCGGACCGGATGCGGCCCGCGGAACTTCCGCCGAGCAAATATCGGACCGGAGCGGAGCCACTGCGCAAAAACCGGATAGGATCCGGCCCGCGGAACGGGCCGCCGCGCAAAAACCGGACCGTATCGGTGCCGCCGCGCAAAAACCGGAGCGGATCCGGCCCGCGGAACGAGCCGCCGCGCAAAAACCGGACCGGATGCGGCCCGCGGAAAGGGCCTCCGGGCAAAAACCGGACCGGATAGGAGCCGCCGCGCAAAAACCGGACCGGATCCGGCCCGCGGAAGGGGCCGCCGCGCAAAAACCGGACAGGATCGGGGCCGCCGCGCAAAAACTGGAGCGGATCCGGCCCGCGGAAGGGGCCGCCGCGCAAAAACCGGACCGGCTCGGGGCCGCCGCGCAAAAACCGGAGCGGATCCGGCCCGCGGAACGGGCCGCTGCGCAAAAACCGGACCGGCTCGGGGCCGCCGCGCAAAAACCGGAGCGGATGCGGCCCGCGGAACGGGCCGCCGCGCAAAAACCGGAGCGGATCCGGCCCGCGGAACGGGCCGCCGCGCAAAAACCGGAGCGGATCGGGGCCGCCGCGCAAAAACCGGAGCGGATCCGGCCCGTGGAACGGGCCGCCGCGCAAAAACCGGAGCGGCTCGGGGCCGCCGCGCAAAAACCGGAGCGGATCCGGCCCGCGGAACGGGCTGCCGCAAAAAAACCGGAGCGGATCGGGGCCGCCGCGCAAAAACCGGAGCGGATCCGGCCCGCGGAACGGGCCGCCGCGCAAAAACCGGAGCGGCTCGGGGCCGCCGCGCAAAAACCGGAGCGGATCCGGCCCGCGGAACGGGCCGCCGCGCAAAAACCGGACAGGATCGGGGCCGCCGCGCAAAAACCGGAGCGGATCCGGCCCGCGGAACGGGCCGCGGCGCAAAAACCGGACTGGATGCGGCCCACGGAACGGGCCGCCGGGCAAAAACCGGACCGGATCGGAGTCACCGCGCAAAAACCGGACTGGATCCGGCCCGCGGAACGGGCCGCCGCGCAAAAACCGGAGCGGATCGGGGCCGCCGCGCAAAAACCGGACCGGCTCCGGCCCGCGGAACGGGCTGCCGCACAAAAACCGTACGGGATCGGGGCCGCCGCGCAAAAACCGGACCGGATCCGGCCCGCGGAACGGGCCACCGCGCAAAAACCGGACCGGATCGGAGCCACCGCGCAAAAACCGGATCGGATGCGGCCCGCGGAAAGGGCCGCGCAAAAACCGGACCGGAACGGGGCCGCCGCGCAAAAACCGGACCGGATCCGGCCCGCGGAACGGGCCGCCGCGCAAAAACCGGAGCGGATCGGGGCCGCCGTGCAAAAACCGGACCGGCTCCGGGCCGCGGAACGGGCTGCCGCACAAAAAAAGTACGGGATCGGGGCCGCCGCGCAAAAACCGGACCGGATCCGGCCCGCGGAACGGGCCAACGCGCAAAAACCGGACCGGATCGGGGCCGCCGCGCAAAAACCGGAGCGGATCCGGCCCGCGGAACGGGCCGCGGCGCAAAAACCGGACAGGATCGGGGCCGCCGCGCAAAAACCGGACCGGCTCCGGCCCGCGGAACGAGCCGCGGCGCAAAAATCGGACCGGATCGGGGCCGCCGCGCAAAAACCGGACCGGATCCGGCCCGGGAAAGGGCGGCGGCACAAAAACCGGACCGGCTCGGGGCCGCCGCGCAAAAACCGGACCGGATCCGGCCCGCGGAACGGGCCGCCCCGCAAAAACCGGACAGGCTCGGGGCCGCCGCGCAAAAAGCGGAGCGGATCCGGCCCGCGGAACGGGCCACCGCGCAAAAACCGGACCGGCTCGGGGCCGCCGCGCAAAAACCGGAGCGGATCCGGCCCGCGGAACGGGCCGCGGCGCAAAAACCGGACAGGATCGGGTCCGCTGCGCAAAAACCGGAGCGGATCCGGCCCGCGGAACGGGCCGCCGCGCAAAAACCGGACAGGATCGGGGCCGCCGCGCAAAAACCGGAGCGGATCCGGCCCGCGGAACGGGCCGCCGCGCAAAAACCGGACCGGCTCGGGGCCGCCGCGCAAAAACTGGACCGGCTCCGGCCCGCGGAACGGGCCGCGGCGCAAAAACCGGACTGGATGCGGCCCACGGAACGGGCCGCCGGGCAAAAACCGGAGCGGATCGGAGCCACCGCGCAAAAACCGGACCGGATCGGGGCCGCTGCGCAAAAACCGGAGCGGATCCGGCCCGCGGAACGGGCCGCCGCGCAAAAACCGGACAGGATCGGGGCCGCCGCGCAAAAACCGGACCGGATCCAGCCCGCAGAACGGGCCGCCGCGCAAAAACCGGACCGGATCGGGGCCGCCGCGCAAAAACCGGAGCGGATCCAGCCCGCGGAACGGGCCGCCGCGGAAAAAACAGACCGGATCGGGGCCGCCGCGCAAAAAGCGGAGCGGATCCGGCCCGCAGAACGGGCCGCCGCGCAAAAACCGGACCGGCTCGGGACAACTGCGCAAAAACCGGACCGGATCCGGCCCGCGGAACGGGCCGCCGCGCAAAAACCGGAGCGGATTGGGGCCGCCGCGCAAAAACCGGAGCGGATGCGGCCCGCGGAACGGGCCGCCGCGCTAAAACCGGACCGGATCGGGGCCGCCGCGCAAAAACTGGAGCGGATGCGGCCTGCGGAACGGGCCGCGGCACAAAAACCGGACCGTATCGGTGCCGCCGCGCAAAAACCGGAGCGGATCCGGCCTGCGGAAAGGGCCGCGGCACAAAAACCGGACCGGCTCGGGGCCGCCGCGCAAAAACCGGATCGGATCCGGCCCGCGGAACGGGCCGCGGCGCAAAAACCGGACTGGATGCGGCCCACGGAACGGGCCGCCGGGCAAAAACCGGAGCGGATCGGAGCCACCGCGCAAAAACCGGAGCGGATCCGGCCCGCGGAACGGGCCGCCGCGCAAAAACCGGACCGGATCGGGGCCGCTGCGCAAAAACCGGAGTGGATCCGGCCCGCGGAATGGGCCGCCGCGCAAAAACCGGAGCGGATCGGGGACGCCGCGCAAAAACCGGAGCGGATCCGGCCCGCGGAATGGGCCGCCGCGCAAAAACCGGAGCGGATCGGGGCCGCCGCGCAAAAACCGGAGCGGATCCAGCCCGCGGAACGGGCCGCCGCGGAAAAAACAGACCGGATCGGGGCCGCCGCGCAAAAAGCGGAGCGGATCCGGCCCGCGGAACGGGCCGCCGCGCAAAAACCGGACCGGCTCGGGGCAACTGCGCAAAAACCGGAGCGGATCCGGCCCGCGGAACGGGCCGCCGCGCAAAAACCGGAGCGGATCGGGGCCGCCGCGCAAAAACCGGAGCGGATGCGGCCCGCGGAACGGGCCGCCGCGCTAAAACCGGACCGGATCGGGGCCGCCGCGCAAAAACTGGAGCGGATGCGGCCCGCGGAACGGGCCGCCGCGCAAAAACCGGAGCGGATCGGGGCCGCCGCGCAAAAACCGGAGCAGATCCGGCCCGCGGAACGGGCCGCCGCGCAAAAATCGGACTGTATCGGTGCCGCTGCGCAAAAACCGGAGCGGATCCGGCCCGCGGAAAGGGCCGCGGCACAAAAACCGGACCGGCTCGGGGCCGCCGCGCAAAAACCGGAGCGGATCCGGCCCGCGGAACGGGCCGCTGCGCAAAAACCGGAGCGGATCGGGGCCGCCGCGCAAAAACCGGAGCGGATCCGGCCCGCGGAACGGGCCGCCGCGCAAAAACCGGACCGGATCGGAGCCACCGCGCAAAAACCGGAGCGGATGCGGCCCGCGGAACGGGCCGCCGCGCAAAAACCGGACCGGATCGGGGCCGCCGCGCAAAAACCGGAGCGGATCCAGCCCGCGGAACGGGCCGCCGCGGAAAAAACAGACCGGATCGGGGCCGCCGCGCAAAAAGCGGAGCGGATCCGGCCCGCAGAACGGGCCGCCGCGCAAAAACCGGACCGGATCGGGGCAACTGCGCAAAAACCGGACCGGATCCGGCCCGCGGAACGGGCCGCCGCGCAAAAACCGGAGCGGATCGGGGCCGCCGCGCAAAAACCGGAGCGGATCCGGCCCGCGGAACGGGCCGCCGCGCAAAAACCGGACAGGCTCGGGGCCGCCGCGCAAAAACCGGACCGGATCCAGCCCGCGGAACGGGCCACCGCGCAAAAACCGGACCGGATCGGAGCCACCGCGCAAAAACCGGACCGGCTCCGGCCCGCGGAACGGGCTGCCGCGCAAAAACCGTACGGGATCGGGGCCGCCGCGCAAAAACCGGACCGGATGCGGCCCGCGGAACGGGCCGCCGCGCAAATATCGGACCGGATCGGAGCCACCGCGCAAAAACCGGATCGGATGCGGCCCGCGGAAAGGGCCGCGCAAAAACCGGAGCGGATCGGGGCCGCCGCGCAAAAACCGGAGCGGATCCGGCCCGCGGAACGGGCCGCCGCGCAAAAACCGGACAGGCTCGGGGCCGCCGTGCAAAAACCGGACCGGCTCCGGGCCGCGGAACGGGCTGCCGCACAAAAACCGTACGGGATAGGGGCCGCCGCGCAAAAAGCGGAGCGGATCCGTCCCGCGGAACGGGCCACCGCGCAAAAACCGGACCGCGGAAGGGGCCGCCGCGCAAAAACCGGAGCGGATGCGGCCCGCGGAACGGGCCGCCGCGCAAAAATCGGACCGGATCGGGGCCGCCGCGCAAAAACCGGACCGGATGCGGCCCGCGGAACTTCCGCCGAGCAAATATCGGACCGGAGCGGAGCCACTGCGCAAAAACCGGATAGGATCCGGCCCGCGGAACGGGCCGCCGCGCAAAAACCGGACCGTATCGGTGCCGCCGCGCAAAAACCGGAGCGGATCCGGCCCGCGGAACGAGCCGCCGCGCAAAAACCGGACCGGATGCGGCCCGCGGAAAGGGCCTCCGGGCAAAAACCGGACCGGATAGGAGCCGCCGCGCAAAAACCGGACCGGATCCGGCCCGCGGAAGGGGCCGCCGCGCAAAAACCGGACAGGATCGGGGCCGCCGCGCAAAAACTGGAGCGGATCCGGCCCGCGGAAGGGGCCGCCGCGCAAAAACCGGACCGGCTCGGGGCCGCCGCGCAAAAACCGGAGCGGATCCGGCCCGCGGAACGGGCCGCTGCGCAAAAACCGGACCGGCTCGGGGCCGCCGCGCAAAAACCGGAGCGGATGCGGCCCGCGGAACGGGCCGCCGCGCAAAAACCGGAGCGGATCCGGCCCGCGGAACGGGCCGCCGCGCAAAAACCGGAGCGGATCGGGGCCGCCGCGCAAAAACCGGAGCGGATCCGGCCCGTGGAACGGGCTGCCGCAAAAAAACCGGAGCGGATCGGGGCCGCCGCGCAAAAACCGGAGCGGATCCGGCCCGCGGAACGGGCCGCCGCGCAAAAACCGGAGCGGCTCGGGGCCGCCGCGCAAAAACCGGAGCGGATCCGGCCCGCGGAACGGGCCGCCGCGCAAAAACCGGACAGGATCGGGGCCGCCGCGCAAAAACCGGAGCGGATCCGGCCCGCGGAACGGGCCGCGGCGCAAAAACCGGACTGGATGCGGCCCACGGAACGGGCCGCCGGGCAAAAACCGGACCGGATCGGAGTCACCGCGCAAAAACCGGACTGGATCCGGCCCGCGGAACGGGCCGCCGCGCAAAAACCGGAGCGGATCGGGGCCGCCGCGCAAAAACCGGAGCGGATCCGGCCCGCGGAACGGGCCGCCGCGCAAAAACCGGAGCGGCTCGGGGCCGCCGCGCAAAAACCGGAGCGGATCCGGCCCGCGGAACGGGCCGCCGCGCAAAAACCGGACAGGATCGGGGCCGCCGCGCAAAAACCGCAGCGGATCCAGCCCGCGGAACGGGCCGCCGCGCAAAAACCAGACCGGATCGGGGCCGCCGCGCAAAAACCGGACCGGATCCGGCACGCAGAATGGGCCGCCGCGCAAAAACCGGAGCGGATCGTGTCCGCCGCGCAAAAACCGGACCGGATCCAGCCCGCGGAACGGGCCGCCGCGCAAAAACCGGAGCGGATCGGGGCCGCCGCGCAAAAACCGGAGCGGATCCGGCCCGCGGAACGGGCCGCCGCGCAAAAACCGGACCGGCTCGGGGCCGCCGCGCAAAAAACGGAGCGGATCCGGCCCGCGGAACGGGCCGCCGCGCAAAAACCGGACCGGCTCGGTGCCGCCGCGCAAAAACCGGAGCGGATCCGGCCCGCGGAACGGGCCACCGCGCAAAAACCGGACCGGATCCGGCCCGCGGAAAGGGCCTCCGGGCAAAAACCGGAGCGGATCGGAGCCGCCGCGCAAAAACCGGACCGGATCCGGCCCGCGGAATGGGCCGCCGCGCAAAAACCGGAGCGGATCGGTGCCGCCGCGCAAAAACTGGAGCGGATCCGGCCCGCGGAACGGGCCGCCGCGCAAAAGCCGGACCGGCTCGGGGCCGCCGCGCAAAAACCGGACCGGCTCCGGCCCGCGGAACGGGCTGCCGCACAAAAACCGGAGCGGATCGGGGCCGCCGCGCAAAAACCGGAGCGGATCCGGCCCGCGGAACGGGCCGCCGCGCAAAAACCGGAGCGGATCGGGGCCGCCGCGCAAAAACCGGACCGGCTCCGGCCCGCGGAACGGGCCGCCGCGCAAAAACCGGACAGGCTCGGGGCCGCCGCGCAAAAACCGGAGCGGATCCGGCCCGCGGAACGGGCCGCGACGCAAAAACCGGACTGGATGCGGCCCACGGAACAGGCCGCCGGGCAAAAACCGGACCGGATCGGAGCCACCGCGCAAAAAGCGGAGCGGATCCGGCCCGCGGAACGGGCCGCCGCGCAAAAACTGGAGTGGATCGGGGCCGCCGCGCAAAAACCGGACCGGATCCGGACCGCGGAAATGGCGGCGGCACAAAAACCGGACCGGCTCGGCGCCGCCGCGCAAAAACCGGAGCGGATCGGGGCCGCCGCGCAAAATCCGGAGCGGATCCGGCCCGCGGAACGGGCCGCCGCGCAAAAACCGGACTGGATGCGGCCCACGGAACGGGCCGCCGGGCAAAAACCGGACCGGATCGGAGCCACCGCGCAAAAACCGGAGCGGATCCGGCCCGCGGAACGGGCCGCCGCGCAAAAACCGGAGCGGATCGGGGCCGCCGCGCAAAAACCGGAGCGGATCCGGCCCGCGGAATGGGCCGCCGCGCAAAAACCGGAGCGGATCGGGGCCGCCGCGCAAAAACCGGAGCGGATGCGGCCCGCGGAACGGGCCGCCGCGCAAAAACCGGACCGGCTCGGGGCCGCCGCGCAAAAACCGGACCGGATCCGGCCCGCGGAACGGGCTGCCGCGCAAAAACCGGAGCGGATCGGGGCCGCCGCGCAAAAACCGGAGCGGATCCGGCCCGCGGAAAGGGCGGCGGCACAAAAACCGGACTGGATGCGGCCCACGGAACGGGCCGCCGCGCAAAAACCGGACAGGATCGGGGCCGCCGCGCAAAAACCGGAGCGGATCCGGCCCGCGGAACGGGCCGCCGCGCAAAAACCGGACCGGCTCGGGGCCGCCGCGCAAAAACCGGAGCGGATCCGACCCGCGGAACGGGCCGCCGCGCAAAGACCGGACCGGGTCGGTGCCGCCGCGCAAAAACCGGAGCGGATCCGGCCCGCGGAACGGGCCGCCGCGCAAAAACCGGAGCGGATCGGGGCCGCCGCGCAAAAACCGGAGCGGATCTGGCCCGCGGAACGGGCCGCCGCGCAAAAACCGGACCGGCTCGGGGCCGCTGCGCAAAAACCGGAGCGGATGCGGCCCGCGGAACGGGCCGCCGCGCAAAAACCGGACAGGCTCGGGGCCGCCGCGCAAAAACCGGACCGGCTCCGGCCCGCGGAACGGGCTGCCGCACAAAAACCGGAGCGGATCGGGGCCGCCGCGCAAAAACCGGAGCGGATCCGGCCTGCGGAACGGGCCGCCGCGCAAAAAGCGGAGCGGATCGGGGCCGCCGCGCAAAAACCGGAGCGGATCCGGCCCGCGGAACGGGCCGCCGCGCAAAAACCGGACCGGCTCGGGGCCGCCGCGCAAAAACCGGAGCGGATCCGGCCCGCGGAACGGGCCGCGGCGCAAAAACCGGACTGGATGCGGCCCACGGAACGGGCCGCCGGGCAAAAACATGACCGGATTGGAGCCACCGCGCAAAAACCGGAGCGGATCCGGCCCGCGGAACGGGCCACCGCGCAAAAACCGGAGTGGATCGGGGCCGCCGCGCAAAAACCGGAGCGGATCCGGCCCGCGGAATGGGCCGCCGCGCAAAAACCGGAGCGGATCGGGGCCGCCGCGCAAAAACCGGAGCGGATCCGGCCCGCAGAACGGGCCGCCGCGCAAAAACCGGACCGGATCGGGGCCGCCGCGCAAAAACCGGAGCGGATCCAGCCCGCGGAACGGGCCACCGCGCAAAAACCAGACCGGATCGGGGCCGCCGCGCAAAAAGCGGAGCGGATCCGGCCCGCAGAACGGGCCGCCGCGCAAAAACCGGACCGGCTCGGCGCAACTGCGCAAAAACCGGAGCGGATCCGGCCCGCGGAACGGGCCGCCGCGCAAAAACCGGAGCGGATCGGGGCCGCCGCGCAAAAACCGGAGCGGATGCGGCCCGCGGAACGGGCCGCCGCGCAAAAACCGGAGCGGATCGGGGCTGCCGCGCAAAAATCGGAGCGGATCCGGCCCGCGGAACGGGCTGCCGCGCAAAAACCGGAGCGGATCGGGGCCGCCGCGCAAAAACCGGAGCAGATCCGGCCCGCGGAATGGGCCGCGGCGCAAAAACCGGAGCGGATCGGGGCCGCCGTGCAAAAACCGGAGCGGATCCGGCCCGCGGAACGGGCCGCCGCGCAAAAATCGGAGCGGATCGGGGCCGCCGCGCAAAAACCGGACCGGATCCGGCCCGCGGAAAGGGCGGCGGCACAAAAACCGGACCGGCTCGGGGCCGCCGCGCAAAAACCGGAGCGGATCCGGCCCGCGGAACGGGCCGCCGCGCAAAAACCGGACAGGCTCGGGGCCGCCGCGCAAAAACCGGAGCGGATCCGGCCCGCGGAACGGGCCGCCGCGCAAAAACCGGACCGGCTCGGGGCCCGCCGCGCAAAAACCGGAGCGGATCCGACCCGCGGAACGGGCCACCGCGCAAAAACCGGAGCGGATCGGGGACGCCGCGCAAAAACCGGAGCGGATCCGGCCCGCGGAACGGGCCGCCGCGCAAAAACCGGAGCGGATCGGGGCCGCCGCGCAAAAACCGGAGCGGATCCGGCCCGCGGAACGGGCCGCCGCGCAAAAACCGGACCGGATCGGGGCTGCTGCGCAAAAACCGGAGCGGATGCGGCCCGCGGAACGGGCCGCCGCGCAAAAACCGGAGCGGATCGGGGACGCCGCGCAAAAACCGGAGCGGATCCGGCCCGCGGAACGGGCCGCCGCGCAAAAACCGGAGCGGATCGGGGCCGCCGCGCAAAAACCGGAGCGGATCCGGCCCGCGGAACGGGCCGCGGCGCAAAAACCGGACTGGATGCGGCCCACGGAACGGGCCGCCGGGCAAAAACCGGACCGGATCGGAGCCACCGCGCAAAAACCGGAGCGGATCCGGCCCGCGGAATGGGCCGCGGCGCAAAAACCGGACAGGATCGGGGCCGCCACGCAAAAACCGGAGCGGATCCGGCCCGCGGAACGGGCCGCCGCGCAAAAACCGGAGCGGATCGGGGCCGCCGCGCAAAAACCGGAGCGGATCCGGCCCGCGGAACGGGCCGCCGCGCAAAAACCGGACAGGATCGGGGCTGCCGCGCAAAAACCGGAGCGGATCCGGCCCGCGGAACGGGCCGCCGCGCAAAAACCGGACCGGCTCGGGGCCGCCGCGCAAAAACCGGAGCGGATCCGGCCCGCGGAACGGGCCGCGGCGCAAAAACCGGACTGGATGCGGCCCACGGAACGGGCCGCCGGGCAAAAACTTGACCGGATTGGAGCCACCGCGCAAAAACCGGAGCGGATCCGGCCCGCGGAACGGGCCACCGCGCAAAAACCGGAGTGGATCGGGGCCGCCGCGCAAAAACCGGAGCGGATCCGGCCCGCGGAATGGGCCGCCGCGCAAAAACCGGAGCGGATCGGGGCCGCCGCGCAAAAACCGGACCGGATCCGGCCCGCAGAACGGGCCGCCGCGCAAAAACCGGACCGGATCGGGGCCGCCGCGCAAAAACCGGAGCGGATCCAGCGCGCGGAACGGGCCACCGCGCAAAAACCAGACCGGATCGGGGCCGCCGCGCAAAAAGCGGAGCGGATCCGGCCCGCAGAACGGGCCGCCGCGCAAAAACCGGACCGGCTCGGCGCAACTGCGCAAAAACCGGAGCGGATCCGGCCCGCGGAACGGGCCGCCGCGCAAAAACCGGAGCGGATCGGGGCCGCCGCGCAAAAACCGGAGCGGATGCGGCCCGCGGAACGGGCCGCCGCGCAAAAACCGGAGCGGATCGGGGCTGCCGCGCAAAAATCGGAGCGGATCCGGCCCGCGGAACGGGCTGCCGCGCAAAAACCGGAGCGGATCGGGGCCGCCGCGCAAAAACCGGAGCAGATCCGGCCCGCGGAATGGGCCGCGGCGCAAAAACCGGAGCGGATCGGGGCCGCCGTGCAAAAACCGGAGCGGATCCGGCCCGCGGAACGGGCCGCCGCGCAAAAATCGGAGCGGATCGGGGCCGCCGCGCAAAAACCGGACCGGATCCGGCCCGCGGAAAGGGCGGCGGCACAAAAACCGGACCGGCTCGGGGCCGCCGCGCAAAAACCGGAGCGGATCCGGCCCGCGGAACGGGCCGCCGCGCAAAAACCGGACAGGCTCGGGGCCGCCGCGCAAAAACCGGAGCGGATCCGGCCCGCGGAACGGGCCGCCGCGCAAAAACCGGACCGGCTCGGGGCCCGCCGCGCAAAAACCGGAGCGGATCCGACCCGCGGAACGGGCCACCGCGCAAAAACCGGAGCGGATCGGGGACGCCGCGCAAAAACCGGAGCGGATCCGGCCCGCGGAACGGGCCGCCGCGCAAAAACCGGAGCGGATCGGGGCCGCCGCGCAAAAACCGGAGCGGATCCGGCCCGCGGAACGGGCCGCCGCGCAAAAACCGGAGCGGATCGGGGCTGCTGCGCAAAAACCGGAGCGGATGCGGCCCGCGGAACGGGCCGCCGCGCAAAAACCGGAGCGGATCGGGGACGCCGCGCAAAAACCGGAGCGGATCCGGCCCGCGGAACGGGCCGCCGCGCAAAAACCGGAGCGGATCGGGGCCGCCGCGCAAAAACCGGAGCGGATCCGGCCCGCGGAACGGGCCGCGGCGCAAAAACCGGACTGGATGCGGCCCACGGAACGGGCCGCCGGGCAAAAACCGGACCGGATCGGAGCCACCGCGCAAAAACCGGAGCGGATCCGGCCCGCGGAATGGGCCGCGGCGCAAAAACCGGACAGGATCGGGGCCGCCGCGCAAAAACCGGAGCGGATCCGGCCCGCGGAACGGGCCGCCGCGCAAAAACCGGAGCGGATCGGGGCCGCCGCGCAAAAACCGGAGCGAATCCGGCCCGCGGAACGGGCCGCCGCGCAAAAACAGGACCGGATAGGAGCCACTGCGCAAAAACCGGAGCGGATCCGGCCCGCGGAACGGGCCGCCGGGCAAAAACCGGACCGGATCGGGGCCGCCGCGCAAAAACCGGAGCGGATCCGGCCCGCGGAATGGGCCGCCGCGCAAAAACCGGAGCGCATAGGAGCCACCGCGCAAAAACCGGAGCGGATCCGGCCCGCAGAACGGGCCGCCGCGCAAAAACCGGACCGGCTCGGGGCCGCCGCGCAAAAAGCGGAGCGGATCCGGCCCGTAGAACGGGCCGCCGCGCAAAAACCGGACCGGCTCGGGGCAACTGCGCAAAAACCGGACCGGATCCAGCCCGCGGAACGGGCCGCCGCGCAAAAACCGGTCCGGATCGGGGCCGCCGCGCAAAAACCGGAGCAGATCCGGCCCGCGGAACGGGCCGCCGCGCAAAAACCGGACAGGATCGGGGCCGCCGCGCAAAAACCGGAGCGGATCCGGCCCGCGGAACGGGCCGCCGCGCAAAAATCGGACCGGATCGGGGCCGCCGCGCAAAAACCGGACCGGATGCGGCCCGCGGAACGGGCCGCCGCGCAAAAACCGGAGCGGATCGGGGCCGCCGCGCAAAAACCGGAGCGGATGCGGCCCGCGGAACGGGCCGCCGCGCAAAAACCGGACCGGATCGGAGCCACCGCGCAAAAACCGGAGCGGATCCGGCCCGCGGAACGGGCCGCCGCGCAAAAACCGGAGTGGATCGGGGCCGCCGCGCAAAAACCGGACCGGATCTGGCCCGCGGAACGGGCCGCCGCGCAAAAACCGGACCGGATCGGAGCCACCGCGCAAAAACCGGAGCGGATGCGGCCCGCGGAATGGGCCGCCGCGCAAAAACCGGACCGGCTCGGGGCCGCCGCGCAAAAACCGGAGCGGATCCGGCCCGCGGAACGGGCCGCCGCGCAAAAACCGGAGCGGATCCGGACCCCGGAACGGGCCGCCGCACTAAAAACCGGACCGGCTCGGGGCCGCCGCGCAAAAACCGGAGCAGATGCGGTCCGCGGAACGGGCCGCCGCGCAAAAATCGGACCGGCTCGGGGCCGCCGCGCAAAAACCGGAGCGGATGCGGCCCGCGGAACGGGCCGCCGCGCAAAAACCGGAGCGAATCGGGGCCGCCGCGCAAAAACCGGAGCGGATCCGGCCCGCGGAACGGGCCGCCGCGCAAAAACCGGAGCGGATCCGGCCCGCGGAAAGGGCCGCGGCACAAAAACCGGACCGGCTCGGGGCCGCCGCGCAAAAACCGGAGCGGATCCGGCCCGCGGAACGGGCCGCCGCGCAAAAACCGGACAGGCTCGGGGCCGCCGCGCAAAAACCGGACAGGATCGGGGCCACCGCGCAAAAACCGGAGCGGATCGTGGACGCCGCGCAAAAACCGGAGCGGATCCGGCCCGCGGAACGGGCCGCCGCGCAAAAACCGGACAGGATCGGGGCCGCCGCGCAAAAACCGGAGCGGATCCGGCCGGCGGAACGGGCCGCCGCGCAAAAACCGGAGCGGATCGGGGCTGCTGCGCAAAAACCGGAGCGGATCCGGCCCGCGGAACGGGCCGCCGCGCAAAAACCGGAGCGGATCGGGGACGCCGCGCAAAAACCGGAGCGGATCCGGCCCGCGGAACGGGCCGCCGCGCAAAAACCGGACAGGATCGGGGCCGCCGCGCAAAAACCGGAGCGGATCCGGCCCGCGGAACGGGCCGCGGCGCAAAAACCGGACTGGATGCGGCCCACGGAACGGGCCGCCGGGCAAAAACCGGAGCGGATCGGAGCCACCGCGCAAAAACCGGAGCGGATCTGGCCCGCGGAACGGGCCGCCGGGCAAAAACCGGACCGGATCGGGGCCGCCGCTCAAAAACCGGAGCGGATCCGGCCCGCGGAATGGGCCGCCGCGCAAAAACCGGAGCGGATAGGAGCCACCGCGCAAAAACCGGAGCGGATCCGGCCCGCAGAACGGGCCGCCGCGCAAAAACCGGACCGGCTCGGGGCCGCCGCGCAAAAAGCGGAGCGGATCCGGCCCGTAGAACGGGCCGCCGCGCAAAAACCGGACCGGCTCGGGGCAACTGCGCAAAAACCGGACCGGATGCAGCCCGCGGAACGGGCCGCCGCGCAAAAACCGGTCCGGATCGGGGCCGCCGTGCAAAAACCGGAGCAGATCCGGCCCGCGGAACGGGCCGCCGCGCAAAAACCGGACAGGATCGGGGCCGCCGCGCAAAAACCGGAGCGGATCCGGCCCGCGGAATGGGGCGCGGCGCAAAAATCGGACCGGATCGGGGCCGCCGCGCAAAAACCGGACTGGATCCGGCCCGCGGAACGGGCTGCCGCGCAAAAACCGGAGCGGATCGGGGCCGCCGCGCAAAAACCGGAGCGGATCCGGCCCGCGGAACGGGCCGTCGCGCAAAAACCGGAGCGGATCGGGGCCGCCGCGCAAAAACCGGACCGGATGCGGCCCGCGGAATGGGCCGCCGCGCAAATATCGGACCGGATCGGAGCCACCGCGCAAAAAACGGACCGGATACGGCCCGCGGAACGGGTCGCCGGGCAAAGACCGGACCGGCTCGGGGCCGCCGCGCAAAAACCGGACCGGATGCGGCCCACGGAACGGGCCGCCGCGCAAAAACCGGAGCGGATCGGGGCCGCCGCGCAAAAAGCGGAGCGGATCCGGCCCGCGGAAGGGGCCGCCGCGCAAAAATCGGACCGGATCGGGGCCGCCGTGCAAAAACCGGAGCGGATCCGGCCCGCAGAACGGGCCGCCGCGCAAAAACCGGAGCGGATCCGGCCCGCGGAAAGGGCCGCGGCACAAAAACCGGACCGGCTCGGGGCCGCCGCGCAAAAACCGGAGCGGATCCGGCCCGCGGAACGGGCCGCCGCGCAAAAACCGGACCGAATCGGGGCCGCCGCGCAAAAACCGGACCGGATCTGGCCCGCGGAACGGGCCGCCGCGCAAAAACCGGACCGGATCGGAGCCACCGCGCAAAAACCGGAGCGGATGCGGCCCGCGGAACGGGCCGCCGCGCAAAAACCGGACCGTATCGGAGCCGCCGCGCAAAAACCGGAGCGGATCCGGCCCGCGGAACGGGCCGCCGCGCAAAAACCGGAGCGGATCCGGACCCCGGAACGGGCCGCCGCGCTAAAAACCGGACCGGCTCGGGGCCGCCGCGCAAAAACCGGAGCGGATGCGGCCCGCGGAACGGGCCGCCGCGCAAAAACCGGAGCGAATCGGGGCCGCCGCGCAAAAACCGGAGCGGATCCGGCCCGCGGAACGGGCCGCCGCGCAAAAACCGGAGCGGATCCGGCCCGCGGAAAGGGCCGCGGCACAAAAACCGGACCGGCTCGGGGCCGCCGCGCAAAAACCGGAGCGGATCCAGCCCGCGGAACGGGCCGCCGCGCAAAAACCGGACAGGCTCGGGGCCGCCGCGCAAAAACCGGAGCGGATCCGGCCCGCGGAACGGGCCGCCGCGCAAAAACCGGACCGGCTCGGGGCCACCGCGCAAAAACCGGAGCGGATCCGGCCCGCGGAACGGGCCGCCGCGCAAAAACCGGACAGGATCGGGGCCGCCGCGCAAAAACCGGAGCGGATCCGGCCCGCGGAACGGGCCGCCGCGCAAAAACCGGAGCGGATCGGGGCCGCCGCGCAAAAACCGGAGCGGATCCGGCCCGCGGAACGGGCCGCCGCGCAAAAACCGGAGCGGATCGTGGCCGCCGCGCAAAAACCGGAGCGGATCCGGCCCGCGGAACGGGCCGCCGCGCAAAAACCGGAGCGGATTGGGGCCGCCGCGCAAAAACCGGAGCGGATCCGGCCCGCGGAACGGGCCGCCGCGCAAAAACCGGAGTGGATCGGGGCCGCCGCGCAAAAACCGGAGCGGATCGGAGCCACCGCGCAAAAAACGGACCGGATACGGCCCGCGGAACGGGTCGTCGGGCAAAGACCGGACCGGCTCGGGGCCGCCGCGCAAAAACCGGACCGGATGCGGCCCACGGAACGGGCCGCCGCGCAAAAACCGGAGCGGATCGGGGCCGCCGCGCAAAAAGCGGAGCGGATCCGGCCCGCGGAAGGGGCCGCCGCGCAAAAATCGGACCGGATCGGGGCCGCCGTGCAAAAACCGGAGCGGATCCGGCCCGCAGAACGGGCCGCCGCGCAAAAACCGGAGCGGATCCGGCCCGCGGAAAGGGCCGCGGCACAAAAACCGGACCGGCTCGGGGCCGCCGCGCAAAAACCGGAGCGGATCCGGCCCGCGGAACGGGCCGCCGCGCAAAAACCGGACCGAATCGGGGCCGCCGCGCAAAAACCGGACCGGATCTGGCCCGCGGAACGGGCCGCCGCGCAAAAACCGGACCGGATCGGAGCCACCGCGCAAAAACCGGAGTGGATGCGGCCCGCGGAACGGGCCGCCGCGCAAAAACCGGACCGTATCGGAGCCGCCGCGCAAAAACCGGAGCGGATCCGGCCCGCGGAACGGGCCGCCGCGCAAAAACCGGAGCGGATCCGGACCCCGGAACGGGCCGCCGCGCTAAAAACCGGACCGGCTCGGGGCCGCCGCGCAAAAACCGGAGCAGATGCGGCCCGCGGAACGGGCCGCCGCGCAAAAATCGGACCGGCTCGGGGCCGCCGCGCAAAAACCGGAGCGGATGCGGCCCGCGGAACGGGCCGCCGCGCAAAAACCGGAGCGAATCGGGGCCGCCGCGCAAAAACCGGAGCGGATCCGGCCCGCGGAACGGGCCGCCGCGCAAAAACCGGAGCGGATCCGGCCCGCGGAAAGGGCCGCGGCACAAAAACCGGACCGGCTCGGGGCCGCCGCGCAAAAACCGGAGCGGATCCAGCCCGCGGAACGGGCCGCCGCGCAAAAACCGGACAGGCTCGGGGCCGCCGCGCAAAAACCGGAGCGGATCCGGCCCGCGGAACGGGCCGCCGCGCAAAAACCGGACCGGCTCGGGGCCACCGCGCAAAAACCGGAGCGGATCCGGCCCGCGGAACGGGCCGCCGCGCAAAAACCGGACAGGATCGGGGCCGCCGCGCAAAAACCGGAGCGGATCCGGCCCGCGGAACGGGCCGCCGCGCAAAAACCGGAGCGGATCGGGGCCGCCGCGCAAAAACCGGAGCGGATCCGGCCCGCGGAACGGGCCGCCGCGCAAAAACCGGAGCGGATCGTGGCCGCCGCGCAAAAACCGGAGCGGATCCGGCCCGCGGAACGGGCCGCCGCGCAAAAACCGGAGCGGATCGGGGCCGCCGCGCAAAAACCGGAGCGGATCCGGCCCGCGGAACGGGCCGCCGCGCAAAAACCGGAGTGGATCGGGGCCGCCGCGCAAAAACCGGAGCGGATCGGGGCCCGCCGCGCAAAAACCGGAGCGGATCCGACCCGCGGAACGGGCCGCCGCGCAAAAACCGGAGCGGATCGGGGACGCCGCGCAAAAACCGGAGCGGATCCGGCCCGCGGAACGGGCCGCCGCGCAAAAACCGGAGCGGATCGTGGCCGCCGCGCAAAAACCGGAGCGGATCCGGCCCGCGGAACGGGCCGCCGCGCAAAAACCGGAGCGGATCGGGGCTGCTGCGCAAAAACCGGAGCGGATGCGGCCCGCGGAACGGGCCGCCGCGCAAAAACCGGAGCGGATCCGGCCCACGGAACGGGCCGCCGCGCAAAAACCGGAGCGGATCGGGGCCGCCGCGCAAAAACCGGAGCGGATCCGGCCCGCGGAACGGGCCGCGGCGCAAAAACCGGACCGGATCGGGGCCGCCGCGCAAAAACCGGACCGGATCCGACCCGCGGAACGGGCCGCCACGCAAAAACCGGACAGGCTCGGGGCCGCCGCGCAAAAACCGGAGCGGATCCGGCCCGCGGAACGGGCCGCCGCGCAAAAACCGGAGCGGATCGGGTCCGCCGCGCAAAAACCGGAGCGGATCCGGCCCGCAGAACGGGCCGCCGCACAAAAACCGTACGGGATCGGGGCCGCCGCGCAAAAACCGGAGCGGATCCGGCCCGCGGAACGGGCCGCCGCGCAAAAACCGGACCGGCTCGGGGCCGCCGCGCAAAAACCGGAGCGGATCCGGCCCGCGGAACGGGCCGCGGCGCAAAAACCGGACTGGATGCGGCCCACGGAACGGGCCGCCGGGCAAAAACCGGAGCGGATCGGAGCCACCGCGCAAAAACCGGAGCGGATCCGGCCCGCGGAACGGGCCGCCGCGCAGAAACCGGACCGGATCGGGGCCGCCGCGCAAAAACCGGAGCGGATCCGGCCCGCGGAATGGGCCGCCGCGCAAAAACCGGAGCGGCTCGGGGCCGCCGCGCAAAAACCGGAGCGGATCCGGCCCGCAGAACGGGCCGCCGCGCAAAAACCGGAGTGGATCGGGGCCGCCGCACAAAAACCGGAGCGGATCCAGCCCGCGGAACGGGCCGCCGCGGAAAAACCAGACCGGATCGGGGCCGCCGCGCAAAAAGCGGACCGGATCCGGCCCGCAGAACGGGCCGCCGCGCAAAAACCGGACCGGCTCGGGGCAACTGCGCAAAAACCGGACAGGATCCAGCCCGCGGAACGGGCCGCCGCGCAAAAACCGGACAGGCTCGGGGCCGCCGCGCAAAAACCGGAGCGGATCCGGCCCGCGGAACGGGCCGCGGCGCAAAAACTGGACTGGATGCGGCCCACGGAACGGGCCGCCGGGCAAAAACCGGAGCGGATCGGAGCCACCGCGCAAAAACCGGAGCGGATCCGGCCCGCGGAACAGGCCGCCGCGGAAAAAACAGACCGGATCGGGGCCACCGCGCAAAAAGCGGAGCGGATCCGGCCCACGGAACGGGCCGCCGCGCAAAAACCGGACCGGCTCGGGGCAACTGCGCAAAAACCGGACTGGATCCAGCCCGCGGAACGGGCCGCCGCGCAAAAACCTGTCCGGATCGGGGCCGCCGCGCAAAAACCGGAGCAGATCCGGCCCGCGGAACGGGCCGCCGCGCAAAAACCGGACCGGGTCGGGGCTGCCGCGCAAAAACCGGAGCGGATCCGGCCCGCGGAACGGGCCGCCGCGCAAAAATCGGACCGGATCGGGGCCGCCGGGCAAAAACCGGACCGGATCCGGCCCGCGGAACGGGCTGCCGCGCAAAAACCGTACGGGATCGGGGCCGCCGCGCAAAAACCGGACCGGATCCGGCCCGCGGAACGGGCCACCGCGCAAAAATCGGACCGGATCGGGCCGCCGCGCAAAAACCGGAGCAGATGCGGCCCGCGGAATGGGCCGCCGCGCAAATATCGGACCGGATCGGAGAAACCGCGCAAAAAACGGACCGGATGCGGCCCGCGGAACGGGCCGCCGCGCAAAGACCGGACCGGCTTGGGGCCGCCGCGCAAAAACCGGACCGGATGCGGCCCACGGAACGGGCCACCGCGCAAAAACCGGAGTGGATCGGGGCCGCCGCACAAAAACCGGAGCGGATGCGGCCCGCGGAACGGGCCGCCGCGCAAAAACCGGAGCGGATCGGGGCCGCCGTGCAAAAACCGGAGCAGATCCGGCCCGCAGAACGGGCCGCGGCGCAAAAACCGCACAGGATCGGGGCCACCGCACAAAAACCGGAGCGGATCCGGCCCGCGGAACGGGCCGCCGCGCAAAAACCGGACCGGCTCGGGGCCGCCGCGCAAAAACCGGAGCGGATCCGGCCCGCGGAACGGGCCGCCGCGCAAAAACCGGACCGGCTCGGGGCCGCCGCGCAAAAACCGGAGCGGATCCGGCCCGCGGAACGGGCCGCCGCGCAAAAACCGGACCGGCTCGGGGCCGCCGCGCAAAAACCGGACTGGATGCGGCCCGCGGAACGGGCCACCGCGCAAAAACCGGACCGGATCGGAGCCACCGCGCAAAAACCGGAGCGGATCCGGCCCGCGGAACGGGCCGCGGCACAAAAACCGGAGCGGATCGGGGCCGCCGCGCAAAAACCGGACTGGATCCGGCCCGCGGAACGGGCCGCCGCGCAAAAACCAGAGTGGATCGGAGCCGCCGCGCAAAAACCGGACCGGATGCGGCCCACGGAACGGGCCGCCGCGCAAAGACCGGACCGGCTTGGGGCCGCCGCGCAAAAAGCGGACTGGATGCGGCCCACGGAACGGGCCGCCGGGCAAAAACCGGACCGGATCGGAGCCACCGCGCAAAAACCGGACTGGATGCGGCCCACGGAACGGGCCGCCGGGCAAAAACCGGACCGGATCGGAGCCACCGCGCAAAAACCGGAGCGGATCCGGCCCGCGGAATGGGCCGCCGCGCAAAAACCGGAGCGGATCGGGGCCGCCGCGCAAAAAGCGGAGCGGATCCGGCCCGCAGAACGGGCCGCCGCGCAAAAACCGGACCGGATCGGGGCCGCCGCGCAAAAACCGGAGCAGATCCGGCCCGCAGAACGGGCCGCCGCGCAAAAACCGGACCGGATCGGGGCCGCCGCGCAAAAACCGGAGCGGATCCGGCCCGCGGAACGGGCCGCCGCGCAAAAACCGGAGCGGATCGGGGCCGCCGCGCAAAAACCGGAGCGGATGCGGCCCGCGGAACGGGCCGCCGCGCAAAAACCGGACGGATCGGGGCCGCCGCGCAAAAACCGGAGCGGATCCGGCCCGCGGAACGGGCTGCCGCGCAAAAACCGGAGCGGATCGGGGCCGCCGCGCAAAAACCGGAGCAGATCCGGCCCGCGGAACGGGCCGCCGCGCAAAAACCGGAGCGAATCGGGGCCGCCGCGCAAAAACCGGAGCGGATCCGGCCCGCGGAACGGGCCGCCGCGCAAAAACCGGAGCGGATCCGGCCCGCGGAAAGGGCCGCGGCACAAAAACCGGAGCGGCTCGGGGCCGCCGCGCAAAAACCGGAGCGGATCCAGCCCGCGGAACGGGCCGCCGCGCAAAAACCGGACAGGCTCGGGGCCGCCGCGCAAAAACCGGAGCGGATCCGGCCCGCGGAACGGGCCGCCGCGCAAAAACCGGACCGGCTCGGGGCCGCCGCGCAAAAACCGGAGCGGATCCGGCCCGCGGAACGGGCCGCCGCGCAAAAACCGGACAGGATCGGGGCCGCCGCGCAAAAACCGGAGCGGATCCGGCCCGCGGAACGGGCCGCCGCGCAAAAACCGGAGCGGATCGGGGCCGCCGCGCAAAAACCGGAGCGGATCCGGCCCGCGGAACGGGCCGCCGCGCAAAAACCGGAGCGGATCGTGGCCGCCGCGCAAAAACCGGAGCGGATCCGGCCCGCGGAACGGGCCGCCGCGCAAAAACCGGAGCGGATCGGGGCCGCCGCGCAAAAACCGGAGCGGATCCGGCCCGCGGAACGGGCCGCCGCGCAAAAACCGGAGTGGATCGGGGCCGCCGCGCAAAAACCGGAGCGGATCGGGGCCCGCCGCGCAAAAACCGGAGCGGATCCGACCCGCGGAACGGGCCACCGCGCAAAAACCGGAGCGGATCGGGGACGCCGCGCAAAAACCGGAGCGGATCCGGCCCGCGGAACGGGCCGCCGCGCAAAAACCGGAGCGGATCGGGGCCGCCGCGCAAAAACCGGAGCGGATCCGGCCCGCGGAACGGGCCGCCGCGCAAAAACAGGAGCGGATCGGGGCTGCTGCGCAAAAACCGGAGCGGATGCGGCCCGCGGAACGGGCCGCCGCGCAAAAACCGGAGCGGATCGGGGCCGCCGCGCAAAAACCGGAGCGGATCCGGCCCGCGGAACGGGCCGCCGCGCAAAAACCGGAGCGGATCGGGGCCGCCGCGCAAAAACCGGAGCGGATCCGGCCCGCGGAACGGGCCGCGGCGCAAAAACCGGACTGGATACGGCCCACGGAACGGGCCGCCGGGCAAAAACCGGACCGGATCGGAGCCACCGCGCAAAAACCGGAGCGGATCCGGCCCGCGGAACGGGCCGCCGCGCAAAAACCGGACAGGATCGGGGCCGCTGCACAAAAATCGGACCCGATCAGGCCCGCGGAACGGGCCGCCGCGCAAAAACCGGAGCGGATCGGGGCCGCCGCGCAAAAACCGGACCGGATCCGGCCCGCAGAACGGGCCGCCGCGCAAAAACCGGACCGGATCGGGGCCGCCGCGCAAAAACCGGAGCGGATCCAGCCCGCGGAACGGGCCGCCGCGGAAAAAACAGACCGGATCGGGGCCGCCGCGCAAAAAGCGGAGCGGATCCGGCCCGCAGAACGGGCTGCCGCGCAAAAACCGGACCGGCTCGGGGCAACTGCGCAAAAACCGGAGCGGATCCGGCCCGCGGAACGGGCCGCCGCGCAAAAACCGGAGCGGATCGGGGCCGCCGCGCAAAAACCGGAGCGGATGCGGCCCGCGGAACGGGCCGCCGCGCAAAAACCGGACAGGATCGGGGCCGCCGCGCAAAAACCGGACCGGATCCGGCCCGCGGAACGGGCTGCCGCGCAAAAACCGGAGCGGATCGGGGCCGCCGCGCAAAAACCGGAGCGGATCCGGCCCGCGGAACGGGCCGCGGCGCAAAAACCGGACAGGATCGGGGCCGCCGCGCAAAAACCGGACCGGCTCCGGCCCGCGGAACGGGCCGCCGCGCAAAAATCGGACCGGATCGGGGCCGCAGCGCAAAAACCGGACCGGATCCGGCCCGCGGAAAGGGCGGCGGCACAAAAACCGGACCGGCTCGGGGCCGCCGCGCAAAAACCGGAGCGGATCCGGCCCGCGGAACGGGCCGCCGCGCAAAAATCGGACAGGCTCGGGGCCGCCGCGCAAAAACCGGAGCGGATCCGGCCCACGGAACGGGCCGCCGCGCAAAAACCGGAGCGGATCGGGGCCGCCGCGCAAAAACCGGAGCGGATCCGGCCCGCGGAACGGGCCGCGGCGCAAACACCGGACCGGATCGGGGCCGCCGCGCAAAAACCGGAGCGGATCCGACCCGCGGAACGGGCCGCCACGCAAAAACCGGACAGGCTCGGGGCCGCCGCGCAAAAACCGGAGCGGATCCGGCCGCGGAACGGGCCGCCGCGCAAAAACCGGAGCGGATCGGGGCCGCCGCGCAAAAACCGGAGCGGATCCGGCCCGCGGAACGGGCCGCCGCACAAAAACCGTACGGTATCGGGGCCGCCGCGCAAAAACCGGAGCGGATCCGGCCCGCGGAACGGGCCGCCGCGCAAAAACCGGACCGGCTCGGGGCCGCCGCGCAAAAACCGGAGCGGATCCGGCCCGCGGAACGGGCCGCGGCGCAAAAACCGGACTGGATGCGGCCCACGGAACGGGCCGCCGGGCAAAAACCGGAGCGGATCGGAGCCACCGCGCAAAAACCGGAGCGGATCCGGCCCGCGGAACGGGCCGCCGCGCAAAAACCGGACCGGATCGGGGCCGCCGCGCAAAAACCGGAGCGGATCCGGCCCGCGGAATGGGCCGCCGCGCAAAAACCGGAGCGGATCGGGGCCGCCGCGCAAAAACCGGAGCGGATCCGGCCCGCAGAACGGGCCGCCGCGCAAAAACCGGAGTGGATCGGGGCCGCCGCACAAAAACCGGAGCGGATCCAGCCCGCGGAACGGGCCGCCGCGGAAAAACCGGAGCGGATCGGGGCCGCCGCGCAAAAAGCGGACCGGATCCGGCCCGCAGAACGGGCCGCTGCGCAAAAACCGGACCGGCTCGGGGCAACTGCGCAAAAACCGGACAGGATCCAGCCCGCGGAACGGGCCGCCGCGCAAAAACCGGACAGGCTCGGGGCCGCCGCGCAAAAACCGGAGCGGATCCGGCCCGCGGAACGGGCCGCGGCGCAAAAACTGGACTGGATGCGGCCCACGGAACCGGCCGCCGGGCAAAAACCGGAGCGGATCGGAGCCACCGCGCAAAAACCGGAGCGGATCCGGCCCGCGGAACGGGCCGCCGCGGAAAAACCAGACCGGATCGGGGCCACCGCGCAAAAAGCGGAGCGGATCCGGCCCACAGAACGGGCCGCCGCGCAAAAACCGGACCGGCTCGGGGCAACTGCGCAAAAACCGGACTGGATCCAGCCCGCGGAACGGGCCGCCGCGCAAAAACCTGTCCGGATCGGGGCCGCCGCGCAAAAACCGGAGCAGATCCGGCCCGCGGAACGGGCCGCCGCGCAAAAACCGGACCGGGTCGGGGCTGCCGCGCAAAAACCGGAGCGGATCCGGCCCGCGGAACGGGCCGCCGCGCAAAAATCGGACCGGATCGGGGCCGCCGCGCAAAAACCGGACCGGATCCGGCCCGCGGAACGGGCTGCCGCGCAAAAACCGTACGGGATCGGGGCCGCCGCGCAAAAACCGGACCGGATCCGGCCCGCGGAACGGGCCACCGCGCAAAAATCGGACCGGATCGGGCCGCCGCGCAAAAACCGGAGCAGATGCGGCCCGCGGAATGGGCCGCCGCGCAAATATCGGACCGGATCGGAGAAACCGCGCAAAAAACGGACCGGATGCGGCCCGCGGAACGGGCCGCCGCGCAAAGACCGGACCGGCTTGGGGCCGCCGCGCAAAAACCGGACCGGATGCGGCCCACGGAACGGGCCACCGCGCAAAAACCGGAGTGGATCGGGGCCGCCGCGCAAAAACCGGACCGGATCCGGCCCGCGGAACGGGCCGCCGCGCAAAAACCGGAGCGGATCGGGGCCGCCGTGCAAAAACCGGAGCAGATCCGGCCCGCAGAACGGGCCGCGGCGCAAAAACCGCACAGGATCGGGGCCACCGCACAAAAACCGGAGCGGATCCGGCCCGCGGAACGGGCCGCCGCGCAAAAACCGGACCGGCTCGGGGCCGCCGCGCAAAAACCGGAGCGGATCCGGCCCGCGGAACGGGCCGCCGCGCAAAAACCGGACCGGCTCGGGGCCGCCGCGCAAAAACCGGAGCGGATCCGGCCCGCGGAACGGGCCGCCGCGCAAAAACCGGACCGAATCGGGGCCGCCGCGCAAAAACCGGACTGGATGCGGCCCGCGGAACGGGCCACCGCGCAAAAACCGGACCGGATCGGAGCCACCGCGCAAAAACCGGAGCGGATCCGGCCCGCGGAACGGGCCGCGGCACAAAAACCGGAGCGGATCGGGGCCGCCGCGCAAAAACCGGACTGGATCCGGCCCGCGGAACGGGCCGCCGCGCAAAAACCAGAGTGGATCGGAGCCGCCGCGCAAAAACCGGACCGGATGCGGCCCACGGAACGGGCCGCCGCGCAAAGACCGGACCGGCTTGGGGCCGCCGCGCAAAAAGCGGAGCGGATCCGGCCCGCGGAACGGGCCGCGGCGCAAAAACCGGACTGGATGCGGCCCACGGAACGGGCCGCCGGGCAAAAACCGGACCGGATCGGAGCCACCGCGCAAAAACCGGACTGGATGCGGCCCACGGAACGGGCCGCCGGGCAAAAACCGGACCGGATCGGAGCCACCGCGCAAAAACCGGAGCGGATCCGGCCCGCGGAATGGGCCGCCGCGCAAAAACCGGAGCGGATCGGGGCCACCGCGCAAAAACCGGAGCGGATCCGGCCCGCAGAACGGGCCGCCGCGCAAAAACCGGACAGGCTCGGGGCCGCCGCGCAAAAACCGGAGCAGATCCGGCCCGCAGAACGGGCCGCCGCGCAAAAACCGGACCGGATCGGGGCCGCCGCGCAAAAACCGGAGCGGATCCGGCCCGCGGAACGGGCCGCCGCGCAAAAACCGGAGCGGATCGGGGCCGCCGCGCAAAAACCGGAGCGGATGCGGCCCGCGGAACGGGCCGCCGCGCAAAAACCGGACCGGATCGGGGCCGCCGCGCAAAAACCGGAGCGGATCCGGCCCGCGGAACGGGCTGCCGCGCAAAAACCGGAGCGGATCGGGGCCGCCGCGCAAAAACCGGAGCAGATCCGGCCCGCGGAACGGGCCGCCGCGCAAAAACCGGAGCGGATCGGGGCCGCCGCGCAAAAACCGGACCGGATCCGGCCCGCGGAAAGGGCGGCGGCACAAAAACCGGACCGGCTCGGGGCCGCCGCGCAAAAACTGGAGCGGATGCGGCCCGCGGAACGGGCCGCCGCGCAAAAACCGGACAGGCTCGGGGCCGCCGCGCAAAAACCGGACCGGATCCGGCCCGCGGAACGGGCCGCCGCGCAAAAACCGGACCGGATCGGGGCCGCCGCGCAAAAACCGGAGCGGATCCGGCCCGCGGAACGGGCCGCGGCGCAAAAACCGGACCGTATCGGGGCCGCCGCGCAAAAACCGGAGCGGATCCGGCCTGCGGAACGGGCCGCCGCGCAAAAACCGGACAGGCTCGGGGCCGCCGCGCAAAAACCGGAGCGGATCCGGCCCGCGGAACGGGCCGCGGCGCAATAACCGGACAGGATCGGGGCCGCCGCGCAAAAACCGGACCGGCTCCGGCCCGCGGAACGGGCCGCCGCACAAAAACCGGAGCGGATCGGGGCCGCCGCGCAAAAACCGGAGCGGATCCGGCCCGCGGAACGGGCCGCCGCGCAAAAACCGGACCGGATCGGGGCCGCCGCGCAAAAACCGGAGCGGATCCGGCCCGCGGAACGGGCCGCGGCGCAAAAACCGGACCGGATCGGGGCCGCCGCGCAAAAACCGGAGCGGATCCGGCCCGCGGAATGGGCCGCCGCGCAAAAACCGGAGCGGATCGGGGCCGCCGCGCAAAAACCGGAGCGGATCCGGCCCGCAGAACGGGCCGCCGCGCAAAAACCGGAGCGGATCGGGGCCGCCGCGCAAAAACCGGAGCGGATCCAGCCCGCGGAACGGGCCGCCGCGGAAAAACCAGACCGGATCGGGGCCGCCGCGCAAAAACCGGAGCGGATCCGGCCCGCGGAACGGGCCGCCGCGCAAAAACCGGAGCGGATCGGGGCAACTGCGCAAAAACCGGACCGGATCCAGCCCGCGGAACGGGCCGCCGCGCAAAAACCGGTCCGGATCGGGGCCGCCGCGCAAAAACCCGAGCAGATCCGGCCCGCGGAACGGGCCGCCGCGCAAAAACCGGAGCGGATCGGGGCCGCCGCGCAAAAACCGGACCGGCTCCGGCCCGCGGAACGGGCCGCCGCGCAAAAATCGGACCGGCTCGGGGCCGCCGCGCAAAAACCGGACCGGATCCGGCCCGCGGAACGGGCTGCCGCGCAAAAACCGTACGGGATCGGGGCCGCCGCGCAAAAACCGGAGCGGATCCGGCCCGCGGAACGGGCCACCGCGCAAAAATCGGACCGGATCGGGGCCGCGGCGCAAAAACCGGAGCAGATGCGGCCCGCGGAACGGGCCGCCGCGCAAAAACCGGAGCGGATCGGGGCCGCCGCGCAAAAACCGGAGCGGATGCGGCCCGCGGAACGGGCCGCCGCGCAAAAACCGGAGCGAATCGGGGCCGCCGCGCAAAAACCGGAGCGGATCCGGCCCGCGGAACGGGCCGCCGCGCAAAAACCGGATCGGATCCGGGCCGCGGAACGGGCCGCCGCGCAAAAACCGGACCGGATCGGGGCCGCCGCGCAAAAACCGGAGCGGATCCGGCCCGCGGAATGGGCCGCCGCGCAAAAACCGGAGCGGATCGGGGCCGCCGCGCAAAAACCGGAGCGGATCCGGCCCGCAGAACGGGCCGCCGCGCAAAAACCGGACCGGATCGGGGCCGCCGCGCAAAAACCGGAGCGGATCCGGCCCGCGGAACGGGCCGCCGCGGAAAAACCAGACCGGATCGGGGCCGCCGCGCAAAAACCGGACCGGATCCGGCCCGCGGAATGGGCCGCCGCGCAAAAACCGGACCGGCTCGGGGCAACTGCGCAAAAACCGGACTGGATCCAGCCCGCGGAACGGGCCGCCGCGCAAAAACCTGTCCGGATCGGGGCCGCCGCGCAAAAACCGGAGCAGATCCGGCCCGCGGAACGGGCCGCCGCGCAAAAACCGGACAGGATCGGGGCCGCCGCGCAAAAACCGGAGCGGATCCGGCCCGCGGAACGGGCCGCGCAAATACCGGACCGGATCGGGGCCGCCGCGCAAAAACCGGAGCGGATGCGGCCCGTGGAACGGGCCGCCGCGGAAAAACCGGAGCGGATCGGGGCCGCCGCGCAAAAACCGGAGCGGATCCGGCCCGCGGAACGGGCCGCCGCGCAAAAACTGGAGCGGATCGGGTCCGCCGTGCAAAAACCGGACCGGCTCCGGCCCGCGGAACGGGCCGCCGCGCAAAAACCGGAGTGGATCGGGGCCGCCGCGCAAAAACCGGAGCGGATCCGGCCCGCGGAACAGACCGCCGCGCAAAAATCGGACCGGATCGGGGCCGCCGCGCAAAAACCGGACCGGATGCGGCCCGCGGAACGGGCCGCCGCGCAAAAAACGGAGCGGATCGGGGCCGCCGCGCAAAAACCGGAGCGGATCCGGCCCGCGGAACGGGCCGCCGAGCAAATATCGGACCGGAGCGGAGCCACCGCGCAAAAACCGGATCGGATCCGGCCCGCGGAACGGGCCGCCGCGCAAAAACCGGACCGGCTCGGTGCCGCCGCGCAAAAACCGGAGCGGATCCGGCCCGCGGAACGGGCCGCCGCGCAAAAACCGGACCGGATCCGGCCCGCGGAAAGGGCCTCCGGGCAAAAACCGGACCGGATAGGAGCCGCCGCGCAAAAACCGGAGCGGATCCGGCCCGCGGAAGGGGCCGCCGCGCAAAAACCGGACAGGATCGGGGCCGCCGCGCAAAAACTGGAGCGGATCCGGCCCGCGGAACGGGCCGCCGCGCAAAAACCGGAGCGGATCGGGGCCGCCGTGCAAAAACCGGAGCGGATCCGGCCCGCGGAACGGGCCGCCGCGCAAAAACCGGACCGGCTCGGGGCTGCCGCGCAAAAACCGGACCGGATCCGGCCCGCGGAACGGGCCGCCGCGCAAAAACCGGAGCGGATCGGGGCCACCGCGAAAAAACCGGAGCGGATCCGGCCCGCGGAACGGGCCGCCGCGCAAAAACCGGAGCGGATCGGGGCCGCCGCGCAAAAACCGGAGCGGATCCGGCCCGCGGAACGGGCCGCCGCGCAAAAACCGGACAGGCTCGGGGCCGCCGCGCAAAAACCGGACCGGCTCCGGCCCGCGGAACGGGCCGCCGCGCAAAAACCGGAGCGGATCGGGGCCGCCGCGCAAAAACCGGAGCGGATCCGGCCCGCGGAACGGGCCGCGGCGCAAAAACCGGACAGGATCGGGGCCGCCGCGCAAAAACCGGACCGGCTCCGGCCCGCGGAACGGGCCGCCGCGCAAAAATCGGACCGGATCGGGGCCGCCGCGCAAAAACCGGACCGGATCCGGCCCGCGGAAAGGGCGGCGGCACAAAAACCGGACCGGCTCGGGGCCGCCGCGCAAAAACCGGAGCGGATCCGGCCCGCGGAACGGGCCGCCGCGCAAAAATCGGACAGGCTCGGGGCCGCCGCGCAAAAACCGGAGCGGATCCGGCCCGCGGAACGGGCCGCCGCGCAAAAACCGGAGCGGATCGGGGCCGCCGCGCAAAAACCGGAGCGGATCCGGCCCGCGGAACGGGCCGCGGCGCAAACACCGGACCGGATCGGGGCCGCCGCGCAAAAACCGGAGCGGATCCGACCCGCGGAACGGGCCGCCACGCAAAAACCGGACAGGCTCGGGGCCGCCGCGCAAAAACCGGAGCGGATCCGGCCGCGGAACGGGCCGCCGCGCAAAAACCGGAGCGGATCGGGGCCGCCGCGCAAAAACCGGAGCGGATCCGGCCCGCGGAACGGGCCGCCGCACAAAAACCGTACGGGATCGGGGCCGCCGCGCAAAAACCGGAGCGGATCCGGCCCGCGGAACGGGCCGCCGCGCAAAAACCGGACCGGCTCGGGGCCGCCGCGCAAAAACCGGAGCGGATCCGGCCCGCGGAACGGGCCGCGGCGCAAAAACCGGACTGGATGCGGCCCACGGAACGGGCCGCCGGGCAAAAACCGGAGCGGATCGGAGCCACCGCGCAAAAACCGGAGCGGATCCGGCCCGCGGAACGGGCCGCCGCGCAAAAACCGGACCGGATCGGGGCCGCCGCGCAAAAACCGGAGCGGATCCGGCCCGCGGAATGGGCCGCCGCGCAAAAACCGGAGCGGATCGGGGCCGCCGCGCAAAAACCGGAGCGGATCCGGCCCGCAGAACGGGCCGCCGCGCAAAAACCGGAGTGGATCGGGGCCGCCGCACAAAAACCGGAGCGGATCCAGCCCGCGGAACGGGCCGCCGCGGAAAAACCAGACCGGATCGGGGCCGCCGCGCAAAAAGCGGACCGGATCCGGCCCGCAGAACGGGCCGCTGCGCAAAAACCGGACCGGCTCGGGGCAACTGCGCAAAAACCGGACAGGATCCAGCCCGCGGAACGGGCCGCCGCGCAAAAACCGGACAGGCTCGGGGCCGCCGCGCAAAAACCGGAGCGGATCCGGCCCGCGGAACGGGCCGCGGCGCAAAAACTGGACTGGATGCGGCCCACGGAACCGGCCGCCGGGCAAAAACCGGAGCGGATCGGAGCCACCGCGCAAAAACCGGAGCGGATCCGGCCCGCGGAACGGGCCGCCGCGGAAAAACCAGACCGGATCGGGGCCACCGCGCAAAAAGCGGAGCGGATCCGGCCCACAGAACGGGCCGCCGCGCAAAAACCGGACCGGCTCGGGGCAACTGCGCAAAAACCGGACTGGATCCAGCCCGCGGAACGGGCCGCCGCGCAAAAACCTGTCCGGATCGGGGCCGCCGCGCAAAAACCGGAGCAGATCCGGCCCGCGGAACGGGCCGCCGCGCAAAAACCGGACCGGGTCGGGGCTGCCGCGCAAAAACCGGAGCGGATCCGGCCCGCGGAACGGGCCGCCGCGCAAAAATCGGACCGGATCGGGGCCGCCGCGCAAAAACCGGACCGGATCCGGCCCGCGGAACGGGCTGCCGCGCAAAAACCGTACGGGATCGGGGCCGCCGCGCAAAAACCGGACCGGATCCGGCCCGCGGAACGGGCCACCGCGCAAAAATCGGACCGGATCGGGCCGCCGCGCAAAAACCGGAGCAGATGCGGCCCGCGGAATGGGCCGCCGCGCAAATATCGGACCGGATCGGAGAAACCGCGCAAAAAACGGACCGGATGCGGCCCGCGGAACGGGCCGCCGCGCAAAGACCGGACCGGCTTGGGGCCGCCGCGCAAAAACCGGACCGGATGCGGCCCACGGAACGGGCCACCGCGCAAAAACCGGAGTGGATCGGGGCCGCCGCGCAAAAACCGGACCGGATCCGGCCCGCGGAACGGGCCGCCGCGCAAAAACCGGAGCGGATCGGGGCCGCCGTGCAAAAACCGGAGCAGATCCGGCCCGCAGAACGGGCCGCGGCGCAAAAACCGCACAGGATCGGGGCCACCGCACAAAAACCGGAGCGGATCCGGCCCGCGGAACGGGCCGCCGCGCAAAAACCGGACCGGCTCGGGGCCGCCGCGCAAAAACCGGAGCGGATCCGGCCCGCGGAACGGGCCGCCGCGCAAAAACCGGACCGGCTCGGGGCCGCCGCGCAAAAACCGGAGCGGATCCGGCCCGCGGAACGGGCCGCCGCGCAAAAACCGGACCGAATCGGGGCCGCCGCGCAAAAACCGGACTGGATGCGGCCCGCGGAACGGGCCACCGCGCAAAAACCGGACCGGATCGGAGCCACCGCACAAAAACCGGAGCGGATCCGGCCCGCGGAACGGGCCGCGGCACAAAAACCGGAGCGGATCGGGGCCGCCGCGCAAAAACCGGACTGGATCCGGCCCGCGGAACGGGCCGCCGCGCAAAAACCAGAGTGGATCGGAGCCGCCGCGCAAAAACCGGACCGGATGCGGCCCACGGAACGGGCCGCCGCGCAAAGACCGGACCGGCTTGGGGCCGCCGCGCAAAAAGCGGAGCGGATCCGGCCCGCGGAACGGGCCGCGGCGCAAAAACCGGACTGGATGCGGCCCACGGAACGGGCCGCCGGGCAAAAACCGGACCGGATCGGAGCCACCGCGCAAAAACCGGACTGGATGCGGCCCACGGAACGGGCCGCCGGGCAAAAACCGGACCGGATCGGAGCCACCGCGCAAAAACCGGAGCGGATCCGGCCCGCGGAATGGGCCGCCGCGCAAAAACCGGAGCGGATCGGGGCCACCGCGCAAAAACCGGAGCGGATCCGGCCCGCAGAACGGGCCGCCGCGCAAAAACCGGACCGGATCGGGGCCGCCGCGCAAAAACCGGAGCAGATCCGGCCCGCAGAACGGGCCGCCGCGCAAAAACCGGACCGGATCGGGGCCGCCGCGCAAAAACCGGAGCGGATCCGGCCCGCGGAACGGGCCGCCGCGCAAAAACCGGAGCGGATCGGGGCCGCCGCGCAAAAACCGGAGCGGATGCGGCCCGCGGAACGGGCCGCCGCGCAAAAACCGGACCGGATCGGGGCCGCCGCGCAAAAACCGGAGCGGATCCGGCCCGCGGAACGGGCTGCCGCGCAAAAACCGGAGCGGATCGGGGCCGCCGCGCAAAAACCGGAGCAGATCCGGCCCGCGGAACGGGCCGCCGCGCAAAAACCGGAGCGGATCGGGGCCGCCGCGCAAAAACCGGACCGGATCCGGCCCGCGGAAAGGGCGGCGGCACAAAAACCGGACCGGCTCGGGGCCGCCGCGCAAAAACTGGAGCGGATGCGGCCCGCGGAACGGGCCGCCGCGCAAAAACCGGACAGGCTCGGGGCCGCCGCGCAAAAACCGGACCGGATCCGGCCCGCGGAACGGGCCGCCGCGCAAAAACCGGACCGGATCGGGGCCGCCGCGCAAAAACCGGAGCGGATCCGGCCCGCGGAACGGGCCGCGGCGCAAAAACCGGACCGTATCGGGGCCGCCGCGCAAAAACCGGAGCGGATCCGGCCTGCGGAACGGGCCGCCGCGCAAAAACCGGACAGGCTCGGGGCCGCCGCGCAAAAACCGGAGCGGATCCGGCCCACGGAACGGGCCGCGGCGCAATAACCGGACAGGATCGGGGCCGCCGCGCAAAAACCGGACCGGCTCCGGCCCGCGGAACGGGCCGCCGCACAAAAACCGGAGCGGATCGGGGCCGCCGCGCAAAAACCGGAGCGGATCCGGCCCGCGGAACGGGCCGCCGCGCAAAAACCGGAGCGGATCGGGGCCGCCGCGCAAAAACCGGAGCGGATCCGGCCCGCGGAACGGGCCGCGGCGCAAAAACCGGACCGGATCGGGGCCGCCGCGCAAAAACCGGAGCGGATCCGGCCCGCGGAATGGGCCGCCGCGCAAAAACCGGAGCGGATCGGGGCCGCCGCGCAAAAACCGGAGCGGATCCGGCCCGCAGAACGGGCCGCCGCGCAAAAACCGGAGCGGATCGGGGCCGCCGCGCAAAAACCGGAGCGGATCCAGCCCGCGGAACGGGCCGCCGCGGAAAAACCAGACCGGATCGGGGCCGCCGCGCAAAAACCGGAGCGGATCCGGCCCGCGGAACGGGCCGCCGCGCAAAAACCGGAGCGGATCGGGGCAACTGCGCAAAAACCGGACCGGATCCAGCCCGCGGAACGGGCCGCCGCGCAAAAACCGGTCCGGATCGGGGCCGCCGCGCAAAAACCCGAGCAGATCCGGCCCGCGGAACGGGCCGCCGCGCAAAAACCGGAGCGGATCGGGGCCGCCGCGCAAAAACCGGACCGGCTCCGGCCCGCGGAACGGGCCGCCGCGCAAAAATCGGACCGGCTCGGGGCCGCCGCGCAAAAACCGGACCGGATCCGGCCCGCGGAACGGGCTGCCGCGCAAAAACCGTACGGGATCGGGGCCGCCGCGCAAAAACCGGAGCGGATCCGGCCCGCGGAACGGGCCACCGCGCAAAAATCGGACCGGATCGGGGCCGCGGCGCAAAAACCGGAGCAGATGCGGCCCGCGGAACGGGCCGCCGCGCAAAAACCGGAGCGGATCGGGGCCGCGGCGCAAAAACCGGACTGGATGCGGCCCGCGGAACGGGCCGCCGCGCAAAAACCGGAGCGAATCGGGGCCGCCGCGCAAAAACCGGAGCGGATCCGGCCCGCGGAACGGGCCGCCGCGCAAAAACCGGATCGGATCCGGGCCGCGGAACGGGCCGCCGCGCAAAAACCGGACCGGCTCGGGGCCGCCGCGCAAAAAGCGGAGCGGATCCGGCCCGCGGAATGGGCCGCCGCGCAAAAACCGGAGCGGATCGGGGCCGCCGCGCAAAAACCGGAGCGGATCCGGCCCGCAGAACGGGCCGCCGCGCAAAAACCGGACCGGATCGGGGCCGCCGCGCAAAAACCGGAGCGGATCCGGCCCGCGGAACGGGCCGCCGCGGAAAAACCAGACCGGATCGGGGCCGCCGCGCAAAAACCGGACCGGATCCGGCCCGCGGAATGGGCCGCCGCGCAAAAACCGGACCGGCTCGGGGCAACTGCGCAAAAACCGGACTGGATCCAGCCCGCGGAACGGGCCGCCGCGCAAAAACCTGTCCGGATCGGGGCCGCCGCGCAAAAACCGGAGCAGATCCGGCCCGCGGAACGGGCCGCCGCGCAAAAACCGGACAGGATCGGGGCCGCCGCGCAAAAACCGGAGCGGATCCGGCCCGCGGAACGGGCCGCGCAAATACCGGACCGGATCGGGGCCGCCGCGCAAAAACCGGAGCGGATGCGGCCCGCGGAACGGGCCGCCGCGGAAAAACCGGAGCGGATCGGGGCCGCCGCGCAAAAACCGGAGCGGATCCGGCCCGCGGAACGGGCCGCCGCGCAAAAACTGGAGCGGATCGGGTCCGCCGTGCAAAAACCGGACCGGCTCCGGCCCGCGGAACGGGCCGCCGCGCAAAAACCGGAGCGGATCGGGGCCGCCGCGCAAAAACCGGAGCGGATCCGGCCCGCGGAACAGACCGCCGCGCAAAAATCGGACCGGATCGGGGCCGCCGCGCAAAAACCGGACCGGATGCGGCCCGCGGAACGGGCCGCCGCGCAAAAAACGGAGCGGATCGGGGCCGCCGCGCAAAAACCGGAGCGGATCCGGCCCGCGGAACGGGCCGCCGAGCAAATATCGGACCGGAGCGGAGCCACCGCGCAAAAACCGGATCGGATCCGGCCCGCGGAACGGGCCGCCGCGCAAAAACCGGACCGGCTCGGTGCCGCCAGCGCAAAAACCGGAGCGGATCCGGCCCGCGGAACGGGCCGCCGCGCAAAAACCGGACCGGATCCGGCCCGCGGAAAGGGCCTCCGGGCAAAAACCGGACCGGATAGGAGCCGCCGCGCAAAAACCGGAGCGGATCCGGCCCGCGGAAGGGGCCGCCGCGCAAAAACCGGACAGGATCGGGGCCGCCGCGCAAAAACTGGAGCGGATCCGGCCCGCGGAACGGGCCGCCGCGCAAAAACCGGAGCGGATCGGGGCCGCCGCGCAAAAACCGGAGCGGATCCGGCCCGCGGAACGGGCCGCCGCGCAAAAACCGGACCGGCTCGGGGCTGCCGCGCAAAAACCGGACCGGATCCGGCCCGCGGAACGGGCCGCCGCGCAAAAACCGGAGCGGATCGGGGCCACCCGCGCAAAAACCGGAGCGGATCCGGCCCGCGGAACGGGCCGCCGCGCAAAAACCGGAGCGGATCGGGGCCGCCGCGCAAAAACCGGACCGGATCCGGCCCGCGGAACGGGCCGCCGCGCAAAAACCGGACAGGCTCGGGGCCGCCGCGCAAAAACCGGACCGGCTCCGGCCCGCGGAACGGGCCGCCGCGCAAAAACCGGAGCGGATCGGGGCCGCCGCGCAAAAACCGGAGCAGATCCGGCCCGCGGAACGGGCCGCCGCGCAAAAACCGGACAGGCTCGGGGCCGCCGCGCAAAAACCGGAGCGGATCCGGCCCGCGGAACGGGCCGCCGCGCAAAAACCGGAGCGGATCGGGGCCGCCGCGCAAAAACCGGAGCGGATCCGGCCCGCGGAACGGGCCGCCGCGCAAAAACCGGACTGGATGCGGCCCACGGAACGGGCCGCCGGGCAAAAACCGGAGCGGATCGGAGCCACCGCGCAAAAACCGGAGCGGATGCGGCCCGCGGAACGGGCCGCCGCGCAAAAACCGGAGTGGATCGGGGCCGCCGCGCAAAAACCGGAGCGGATCCGGCCCGCGGAACGGGCCGCCGCGAAAAAACCGGACAGGATCGGGGCCGCCGCGCAAAAACCGGAGCGGATCCAGCCCGCGGAACGGGCCGCCGCGCAAAAACCGGACCTGCTCGGGGCCGCCGCGCAAAAACCGGACCGGATCCGGCCCGCGGAACGGGCCGCCGCGCAAAAACCGGAGCGGATCGGGGCCGCCGCGCAAAAACCGGACCGGATCCAGCCCGCGGAACGGGCCGCCGCGCAAAAACCGGAGCGGATCGGGGCCGCCGCGCAAAAACCGGAGCGGATCCGGCCCGCGGAACGGGCCGCCGCGCAAAAACCGGACCGGCTCGGGGCCGCCACGCAAAAACCGGAGCGGATCCGGCCCGCGGAACGGGCCGCCGCGCAAAAACCGGACCGGCTCGGTGCCGCCGCGCAAAAACCGGACCGGATCCGGCCCGCGGAACGGGCCGCCGCGCAAAAACCGGAGCGGATCGGGGCCGCCGCGCAAAAACCGGAGCGGATCCGGCCCGCGGAACGGGCCGCCGCGCAAAAACCGGAGCGGATCGGGGCCGCCGCGCAAAAACCGGACCGGATCCGGCCCGCGGAACGGGCCGCGGCGCAAAAACCGGACAGGATCGGGGCCGCCGCGCAAAAAACCGGACTGGATGCGGCCCGCGGAACGGGCCGCCGCGCAAAAATCGGACCGGATCCGGGCCGCCGCGCAAAAACCGGATCGGATCCGGCCCGCGGAACGGGCCGCCGCGCAAAAACCGGAGCGGATCGGGGCCGCCGCGCAAAAACCGGAGCGGATCCGGCCCGCGGAACGGGCCGCCGCGCAAAAACCGGACAGGATCGGGGCCGCCGCGCAAAAACCGGAGCGGATCCGGCCCGCGGAACGGGCCGCGGCGCAAAAACCGGACTGGATGCGGCCCACGGAACGGGCCGCCGCGCAAAAACAGGAGCGGATCGGGGCCGCCGCGCAAAAACCGGAGCGGATCCGGCCCGCGGAACGGGCCGCGGCGCAAAAACCGGACAGGATCGGGGCCGCCGCGCAAAAACCGGACTGGCTCCGGCCCGCGGAACGGGCTGCCGCACAAAAACCGGAGCGGATCGGGGCCGCCGCGCAAAAACCGGAGCGGATCCGGCCCGCGGAACGGGCCGCCGCGCAAAAACCGGACCGGATAGGAGCCACCGCGCAAAGACCGGAGCGGATCCGGCCCGCAGAACGGGCCGCCGCGCAAAAACCGGACCGTATCGGGGCCGCCGCGCAAAAACCGGACTGGATACGGCCCGCGGAACGGGCCACCGCGCAAAAACCGGACCGGATCGGAGCCACCGCGCAAAAACCGGACCGGATCCGGCCCGCGGAACGGGCTGCCGCACAAAAACCGGAGCGGAACGGGGCCGCCGCGCAAAAACCCGACCGGATCCGGCCCGCAGAACGGGCCACCGCGCAAAAACCGGACCGGATCGGGGCCGCCGCGCAAAAACCGGACCGGATCCGGCCCGCGGAACGGGCCGCCGCGCAAAAATCGGACCGGATCGGGGCCGCCGCGCAAAAACCGGACCGGATCCGGCCCGCGGAACGGGCCGCGCAAAAACCGGACCGGATCGGGGCCGCCGCGCAAAAACCGGAGCGGATCCGGCCAGCGGAACGGGCCGCCGCGCAAAAACCGGAGCGGATCGGGGCCGCCGCGCAAAAAGCGGAGCGGATCCGGCCCGCGGAACGGGCCGCCGCGCAAAAACCGGACCGGCTCGGAGCCACCGCGCAAAAACCGGAGCGGATCCGGCCCGCGGAACAGGCCGCCGCGCAAAAATCGGACCGGATCGGGGCCGCCGCGCAAAAACCGGAGCGGATGCGGCCCGCGGAACGGGCCGCCGCGCAAAAACCGGAGCGGATCGGGGCCGCCGCGCAAAAACCGGAGCGGATCCGGCCCGCGGAACGGGCCGCCGCGCAAAAACCGGACCGGCACGGGGCAACTGCGCAAAAACCGGAGCGGATCCGGCCCGCGGAACGGGCCACCGCGCAAAAACCGGACCGGATCGGTGCCGCCGCGCAAAAACCGGAGCGGATGCGGCCCGCGGAACGGGCCGCCGCGCAAAAATCGGACCGGATCGGGGCCGCCGCGCAAAAACCGGACCGGATGCGGCCCGCGGAACTTCCGCCGAGCAAATATCGGACCGGAGCGGAGCCACCGCGCAAAAACCGGATCGGATCCGGCCCGCGGAACGGGCCGCGGCGCAAAAACTGGAGCGGATCCGGCCCGCGGAACGGGCCGCCGCGCAAAAACCGGACAGGCTCGGGGCCGCCGCGCAAAAACCGGAGCGGATCCGGCCCGCGGAACGGGCCGCCGCGCAAAAACCGGACAGGATCGGGGCCGCCGCGCAAAAACCGGACCGGATCCGGCCCGCGGAACGGGCCGCCGCGCAAAAACCGGAGCGGATCGGGGCCACCGCACAAAAACCGGACTGGATCCGGCCCGCGGAACGGGCCGCGCAAAAACCGGACCGGATTGGGGCCGCCGCGCAAAAACCGGAGCGGATCCGGCCAGCGGAACGGGCCGCCGCGGAAAAACCGGACCGCATCGGGGCCGCCGCGCAAAAAGCGGAGCGGATCCGGCCCGCGGAACGGGCCGCCGCGCAAAAACCGGACCGAATCGGGGCCACCGCGCAAAAACCGGAGCGGATCCGGCCCGCGGAACGGGCCGCCGCGCAAAAACCGGAGCGGATCGGGGCCGCCGCGCAAAAACCGGAGCGGATCCGGCCCGCGGAACAGGCCGCCGCGCAAAAATCGGACCGGATCGGGGCCGCCGTGCAAAAACCGGACCGGATGCGGCCCGCGGAACGGGCCGCCGCGCAAAAACCGGACAGGCTCGGGGCCGCCGCGCAAAAACCGGAGCGGATCCGGCCCGCGGAACGGGCCGCCGCGCAAAAACCGGACCGGATCGGGGCCGCCGCGCAAAAACCGGAGCGGATCCGGCCCGCGGAACGGGCCGCCGCGCAAAAACCGGAGCGGATCGGGGCCGCCGTGCAAAAACCGGACCGGCTCCGGGCCGCGGAACGGGCTGCCGCACAAAAACCGTACGGGATCGGGGCCGCCGCGCAAAAACCGGACCGGATCCGGCCCGCGGAACGGGCCACCGCGCAAAAACCGGAGCGGATCGGGGCCGCCGCGCAAAAACCGGAGCGGATGCGGCCCGCGGAACGGGCCGCCGCGCAAAAATCGGACCGGATCGGGGCCGCCGCGCAAAAACCGGACCGGATGCGGCCCGCGGAACTTCCGCCGAGCAAATATCGGACCGGAGCGGAGCCACCGCGCAAAAACCGGATCGGATCCGGCCCGCGGAACGGGCCGCGGCGCAAAAACCAGACAGGATCGGGGCCGCCGCGCAAAAACTGGAGCGGATCCGGCCCGCGGAACGGGCCACCGCGCAAAAACCGGAGCGGATCGGGGCCGCCGCGCAAAAAGCGGAGCGGATGCGGCCCGCGGAACGGGCCGCGGCGCAAAAACCGGACCGGCTCGGGGCCGCCGCGCAAAAACCGGACTGGATCCGGCCCGCAGAACGGGCCGCCGCGCAAAAACCGGAGCGGATCGTGTCCGCCGCGCAAAAACCGGAGCGGATCCAGCCCGCGGAACGGGCCGCCGCGCAAAAACCGGACCGGCTCGGGGCCGCCGCGCAAAAACCGGAGCGGATCCGGCCCGCGGAACGGGCCGCCGCGCAAAAACCGGACAGGCTCGGGGCCGCCGCGCAAAAACCGGACCGGATCCGGCCCGCGGAACGGGCCGCCGCGCAAAAACCGGACCGGATCGGGGCCGCCGCGCAAAAACCGGAGCGGATCCGGCCCACGGAACGGGCCGCCGCGCAAAAACCGGATAGGATTGGGGCCGCCGCACAAAAACCGGAGCGGATCCGGCCCGCGGAACGTGCCGCCGCGCAAAAAGCGGAGCGGATCAGGGCCGCCGCGCAAAAACCGGAGCGGATCCGGCCCGCGGAACGGGCCGCCGCGCAAAAACCGGACAGGATCGGGGCCGCCGCGCAAAATCCGGACCGGCTCCGGCCCGCGGAACGGGCCGCCGCACAAAAACCGGAGCGGATCGGGGCCGCCGCGCAAAAACCGGAGCGGATCCGGCCCGCGGAACGGGCCGCCGCGCAAAAACCGGAGCGGATCGGGGCCGCCGCGCAAAAACCGGAGCGGATCCGGCCCGCGGAACGGGCCGCCGCGCAAAAACCGGACAGGATCGGGGCCGCCGCGCAAAAACCGGAGCGGATCCGGCCCGCGGAACGGGCCGCGGCGCAAAAACCGGACTGGATGCGGCCCACGGAACGGGCCGCCGCGCAAAAACAGGAGCGGATCGGGGCCGCCGCGCAAAAACCGGAGCGGATCCGGCCCGCGGAACGGGCCGCTGCGCAAAAACCGGACAGGATCGGGGCCGCCGCGCAGAAACCGGAGCGGCTCCGGCCCGCGGAACGGGCCGCCGCACAAAAACCGGAGCGGATCGGGGCCGCCGCGCAAAAACCGGAGCGGATCGGGGCCACCGCGCAAAAACCGGAGCGGATCCGGCCCGCGGAACGGGCCGCCGCGCAAAAACCGGACCGTATCGGGGCCGCCGCGCAAAAACCGGACTGGAAGCGGCCCGCGGAACGGGCCACCGCGCAAAAACCGGACCGGATCGGAGCCGCCGCGCAAAAACCGGAGCGGATCCGGCCCGCGGAACGGGCTGCCGCACAAAAACCGTACGGGATCGGGGCTGCCGCGCAAAAACCGGACCGGATCCGGCCCGCAGAACGGGCCGCCGCGCAAAAATCGGACCGGATCGGGGCCGACGCGCAAAAACCGGACCGGCTCCGGCCCGCGGAACGGGCCGCCGCGCAAATATCGGACCGGATCGGAGCCACCGCGCAAAAACCGGATCGGATCCGGCCCGCGGAACGGGCCGCGCAAAAACCGGAGCGGATCGGGGCCGCGGCGCAAAAAGCGGAGCGGATCCGGCCCGCGGAACGGGCCGCCGCGCAAAAAACGGACCGGCTCGGGGCCACCGCGCAAAAACCGGAGCGGATCCGGCCCGCGGAACGGGCCGCCGCGCAAAAACCGGAGCGGATCGGGGCCGCCGCGCAAAAACCGGAGCGGATCCGGCCCGCGGAACAGGCCGCCGCGCAAAAACCGGACCGGCTCGGGGCCGCCGCGCAAAAACCGGAGCGGATGCGGCCCGCGGAACGGGCCGCCGCGCAAAAACCGGAGCGGATCGGGGCCACCGCGCAAAAACCGGACTGGATCCGGCCCGCGGAACGGGCCGCCGCGCAAAAACCGGACCGGCACGGGGCAACTGCGCAAAAACCGGAGCGGATCCGGCCCGCGGAACGGGCCGCCGCGCAAAAACCGGAGCGGATCGGGGCCGCCGTGCAAAAACCGGACCGGCTCCGGGCCGCGGAACGGGCTGCCGCACAAAAACCGTACGGGATCGGGGCCGCCGCGCAAAAACCGGAGCGGATCCGGCCCGCGGAACGGGCCACCGCGCAAAAATCGGACCGGATCGGGGCCGCCACGCAAAAACCGGAGCGGATGCGGCCCGCGGAACGGGCCGCCGCGCAAAAATCGGACCGGATCGGGGCCGCCGCGCAAAAACAGGACCGGATCCGGCCCGCGGAACTTCCGCCGAGCAAATATCGGACCGGAGCGGAGCCACCGCGCAAAAACCGGATCGGATCCGGCCCGCGGAACGGGCCGCGGTGCAAAAACCGGACAGGATCGGGGCCGCCGCGCAAAAACTGGAGCGGATCCGGCCCGCGGAACGGGCCGCCGCGCAAAAACCGGACAGGCTCGGGGCCGCCGCGCAAAAACCGGAGCGGATCCGGCCCGCGGAACGGGCCGCCCCGCAAACACCGGAGCGGATCGGGGCCGCCGCGCAAAAACCGGACCGGATCGGGGCCGCCGCGCAAAAACCGGACCGGATCCGGCCCGCGGAACGGGCCGCCCCGCAAAAACCGGAGCGGATCGGGGCCGCCGCGCAAAAACCGGAGCGGATCCAGCCCGCGGAACGGGCCGCCGCGCAAAAACCGGACCGGCTCGGGGCCGCCGCGCAAAAACCGGAGCGGATCCGGCCCGCGGAACGGGCCGCCGCGCAAAAACCGGACAGGCTCGGGGCCGCCGCGCAAAAACCGGACCGGATCCGGCCCGCGGAACGGGCCGCCGCGCAAAAACCGGACCGGATCGGGGCCGCCGCGCAAAAACCGGAGCGGATCCGGCCCACGGAACGGGCCGCCGCGCAAAAACCGGATAGGATTGGGGCCGCCGCACAAAAACCGGAGCGGATCCGGCCCGCGGAACGTGCCGCCGCGCAAAAAGCGGAGCGGATCAGGGCCGCCGCGCAAAAACCGGAGCGGATCCGGCCCGCGGAACGGGCCGCCGCGCAAAAACCGGACAGGATCGGGGCCGCCGCGCAAAATCCGGACCGGCTCCGGCCCGCGGAACGGGCCGCCGCACAAAAACCGGAGCGGATCGGGGCCGCCGCGCAAAAACCGGAGCGGATCCGGCCCGCGGAACGGGCCGCCGCGCAAAAACCGGAGCGGATCGGGGCCGCCGCGCAAAAACCGGAGCGGATCCGGCCCGCGGAACGGGCCGCCGCGCAAAAACCGGACAGGATCGGGGCCGCCGCGCAAAAACCGGAGCGGATCCGGCCCGCGGAACGGGCCGCGGCGCAAAAACCGGACTGGATGCGGCCCACGGAACGGGCCGCCGCGCAAAAACAGGAGCGGATCGGGGCCGCCGCGCAAAAACCGGAGCGGATCCGGCCCGCGGAACGGGCCGCTGCGCAAAAACCGGACAGGATCGGGGCCGCCGCGCAGAAACCGGAGCGGCTCCGGCCCGCGGAACGGGCCGCCGCACAAAAACCGGAGCGGATCGGGGCCGCCGCGCAAAAACCGGAGCGGATCGGGGCCACCGCGCAAAAACCGGAGCGGATCCGGCCCGCGGAACGGGCCGCCGCGCAAAAACCGGACCGTATCGGGGCCGCCGCGCAAAAACCGGACTGGAAGCGGCCCGCGGAACGGGCCACCGCGCAAAAACCGGACCGGATCGGAGCCGCCGCGCAAAAACCGGAGCGGATCCGGCCCGCGGAACGGGCTGCCGCACAAAAACCGTACGGGATCGGGGCTGCCGCGCAAAAACCGGACCGGATCCGGCCCGCAGAACGGGCCGCCGCGCAAAAATCGGACCGGATCGGGGCCGACGCGCAAAAACCGGACCGGCTCCGGCCCGCGGAACGGGCCGCCGCGCAAATATCGGACCGGATCGGAGCCACCGCGCAAAAACCGGATCGGATCCGGCCCGCGGAACGGGCCGCGCAAAAACCGGAGCGGATCGGGGCCGCGGCGCAAAAAGCGGAGCGGATCCGGCCCGCGGAACGGGCCGCCGCGCAAAAAACGGACCGGCTCGGGGCCACCGCGCAAAAACCGGAGCGGATCCGGCCCGCGGAACGGGCCGCCGCGCAAAAACCGGAGCGGATCGGGGCCGCCGCGCAAAAACCGGAGCGGATCCGGCCCGCGGAACAGGCCGCCGCGCAAAAACCGGACCGGCTCGGGGCCGCCGCGCAAAAACCGGAGCGGATGCGGCCCGCGGAACGGGCCGCCGCGCAAAAACCGGAGCGGATCGGGGCCACCGCGCAAAAACCGGACTGGATCCGGCCCGCGGAACGGGCCGCCGCGCAAAAACCGGACCGGCACGGGGCAACTGCGCAAAAACCGGAGCGGATCCGGCCCGCGGAACGGGCCGCCGCGCAAAAACCGGAGCGGATCGGGGCCGCCGTGCAAAAACCGGACCGGCTCCGGGCCGCGGAACGGGCTGCCGCACAAAAACCGTACGGGATCGGGGCCGCCGCGCAAAAACCGGAGCGGATCCGGCCCGCGGAACGGGCCACCGCGCAAAAATCGGACCGGATCGGGGCCGCCACGCAAAAACCGGAGCGGATGCGGCCCGCGGAACGGGCCGCCGCGCAAAAATCGGACCGGATCGGGGCCGCCGCGCAAAAACAGGACCGGATCCGGCCCGCGGAACTTCCGCCGAGCAAATATCGGACCGGAGCGGAGCCACCGCGCAAAAACCGGATCGGATCCGGCCCGCGGAACGGGCCGCGGTGCAAAAACCGGACAGGATCGGGGCCGCCGCGCAAAAACTGGAGCGGATCCGGCCCGCGGAACGGGCCGCCGCGCAAAAACCGGACAGGCTCGGGGCCGCCGCGCAAAAACCGGAGCGGATCCGGCCCGCGGAACGGGCCGCCCCGCAAACACCGGAGCGGATCGGGGCCGCCGCGCAAAAACCGGACCGGATCGGGGCCGCCGCGCAAAAACCGGACCGGATCCGGCCCGCGGAACGGGCCGCCCCGCAAAAACCGGAGCGGATCGGGGCCGCCGCGCAAAAACCGGAGCGGATCCGGCCCGCGGAACGGGCCGCCGCGCAAAAACCGGAGCGGATCGGGGCCGCCGCGCAAAAACCGGACTGGATCCGGCCCGCGGAACGGGCCGCCGCGCAAAAACCGGAGTGGATCGGGTCCGCCGCGCAAAAACCGGAGCGGATCCGGCCCGCGGAACGGGCCGCCGCGCAAAAACCGGAGCGGATCGGGGCCGCCGCGCAAAAACCGGAGCGGATCCAGCCCGCGGAACGGGCCGCCGCGCAAAAACCGGACCGGCTCGGGGCCGCCGCGCAAAAACCGGAGCGGATCCAGCCCGCGGAACGGGCCGCCGCGGAAAAACCAGACCGATCGGGGCCGCCACGCAAAAACCGGAGCGGATCCGGCCCGCAGAACGGGCCGCCGCGCAAAAACCGGAGCGGATCCAGCACGCGGAACGGGCCGCCGCGCAAAAACCGGAGCGGATCGGGGCCGCCGCGCAAAAAGCGGAGCGGATGCGGCCCGCGGAACGGGCCGCCGCGCAAAAACCGGACAGGCTCGGTGCCGCCGCGCAAAAACCGGAGCGGATCCGGCCCGCGGAACGGGCCGCCGCGCAAAAACCGGAGCGGATCGGGGCCGCCGCGCAAAAACCGGACCGGATCCGGCCCGCGGAACGGGCCGCCGCGCAAAAACCGGAGCGGATCGGGGCCGCCGCGCAAAAACCGGACCGGCTCCGGCCCGCGGAACGGGCCGCGGCGCAAAAACCGGACAGGATCGGGGCCGCCGCGCAAAAACCGGACCGGCTCCGGCCTGCGGAACGGGCCGCCGCGCAAAAATCGGACCGGATCGGGGCCGCCGCGCAAAAACCGGAGCGGATCCGGCCCGCGGAAAGGGCGGCGGCACAAAAACCGGAGCGGATCGGGGCCGCCGCGCAAAAACCGGAGCGGATCCGGCCCGCGGAACGGGCCGCCGCGCAAAAATCGGACCGGCTCGGGGCCGCCGCGCAAAAACCGGAGCGGATCCGGCCCGCGGAACGGGCCGCCGCGCAAAAACCGGACCGGCTCGGGGCCGCCGCGCAAAAACCGGAGCGGATCCGGCCCGCGGAACGGGCCGCGGCGCAAAAACCGGACAGGATCGGGGCCGCCGCGCAAAAACCGGAGCGGATCCGGCCCGCGGAACGGGCCGCCGCGCAAAAACCGGACAGGCTCGGGGCCGCCGCGCAAAAACCGGAGAGAATCCGGCCCGCGGAACGGGCCGCGGCGCAAAAACCGGACAGGATCGGGGCCGCCGCGCAAAAACCGGACCGGCTCCGGCCCGCGGAACGGGCCGCCGTGCAAAAACCGGAGCGGATCGGGGCCGCCGCGCAAAAACCGGAGCGGATCCGGCCCGCGGAACGGGCCGCCGCGCAAAAACCGGAGCGGATCGGGGCCGCCGCGCAAAAACCGGAGCGGATCGGGGCCGCCGCGCAAAAACCGGAGCGGATCCGGCCCGCGGAACGGGCCGCCGCGCAAAAACCGGAGCGGATCGGGGCCACCGCGCAAAAACCGGAGCGGATCCGGCCCGCGGAACGGGCCGCCGCGCAAAAACCGGACCGTATCGGGGCCGCCGCGCAAAAACCGGACTGGAAGCGGCCCGCGGAACGGGCCACCGCGCAAAAACCGGACCGGATCGGAGCCGCCGCGCAAAAACCGGAGCGGATCCGGCCCGCGGAACGGGCTGCCGCACAAAAACCGTACGGGATCGGGGCTGCCGCGCAAAAACCGGACCGGATCCGGCCCGCAGAACGGGCCGCCGCGCAAAAATCGGACCGGATCGGGGCCGACGCGCAAAAACCGGACCGGCTCCGGCCCGCGGAACGGGCCGCCGCGCAAATATCGGACCGGATCGGAGCCACCGCGCAAAAACCGGATCGGATCCGGCCCGCGGAACGGGCCGCGCAAAAACCGGAGCGGATCGGGGCCGCGGCGCAAAAAGCGGAGCGGATCCGGCCCGCGGAACGGGCCGCCGCGCAAAAAACGGACCGGCTCGGGGCCACCGCGCAAAAACCGGAGCGGATCCGGCCCGCGGAACGGGCCGCCGCGCAAAAACCGGAGCGGATCGGGGCCGCCGCGCAAAAACCGGAGCGGATCCGGCCCGCGGAACAGGCCGCCGCGCAAAAACCGGACCGGCTCGGGGCCGCCGCGCAAAAACCGGAGCGGATGCGGCCCGCGGAACGGGCCGCCGCGCAAAAACCGGACAGGCTCGGGGCCACGGCGCAAAAACCGGAGCGGATCCGGCCCGCGGAACGGGCCGCCGCGCAAAAACCGGACAGGATCGGGGCCGCCGCGCAAAAACCGGACCGGATCCGGCCCGCGGAACGGGCCGCCGCGCAAAAACCGGAGCGGATCGGGGCCACCGCGCAAAAACCGGACTGGATCCGGCCCGCGGAACGGGCCGCCGCGCAAAAACCGGACCGGCACGGGGCAACTGCGCAAAAACCGGAGCGGATCCGGCCCGCGGAACGGGCCGCCGCGCAAAAACCGGAGCGGATCGGGGCCGCCGTGCAAAAACCGGACCGGCTCCGGGCCGCGGAACGGGCTGCCGCACAAAAACCGTACGGGATCGGGGCCGCCGCGCAAAAACCGGAGCGGATCCGGCCCGCGGAACGGGCCACCGCGCAAAAATCGGACCGGATCGGGGCCGCCACGCAAAAACCGGAGCGGATGCGGCCCGCGGAACGGGCCGCCGCGCAAAAATCGGACCGGATCGGGGCCGCCGCGCAAAAACAGGACCGGATCCGGCCCGCGGAACTTCCGCCGAGCAAATATCGGACCGGAGCGGAGCCACCGCGCAAAAACCGGATCGGATCCGGCCCGCGGAACGGGCCGCGGTGCAAAAACCGGACAGGATCGGGGCCGCCGCGCAAAAACTGGAGCGGATCCGGCCCGCGGAACGGGCCGCCGCGCAAAAACCGGACAGGCTCGGGGCCGCCGCGCAAAAACCGGAGCGGATCCGGCCCGCGGAACGGGCCGCCCCGCAAACACCGGAGCGGATCGGGGCCGCCGCGCAAAAACCGGACCGGATCGGGGCCGCCGCGCAAAAACCGGAGCGGATCCGGCCCGCGGAACGGGCCGCCCCGCAAAAACCGGAGCGGATCGGGGCCGCCGCGCAAAAACCGGAGCGGATCCGGCCCGCGGAACGGGCCGCCGCGCAAAAACCGGAGCGGATCGGGGCCGCCGCGCAAAAACCGGACTGGATCCGGCCCGCGGAACGGGCCGCCGCGCAAAAACCGGAGTGGATCGGGTCCGCCGCGCAAAAACCGGAGCGGATCCGGCCCGCGGAACGGGCCGCCGCGCAAAAACCGGAGCGGATCGGGGCCGCCGCGCAAAAACCGGAGCGGATCCAGCCCGCGGAACGGGCCGCCGCGCAAAAACCGGACCGGCTCGGGGCCGCCGCGCAAAAACCGGAGCGGATCCAGCCCGCGGAACGGGCCGCCGCGGAAAAACCAGACCGATCGGGGCCGCCACGCAAAAACCGGAGCGGATCCGGCCCGCAGAACGGGCCGCCGCGCAAAAACCGGAGCGGATCCAGCACGCGGAACGGGCCGCCGCGCAAAAACCGGAGCGGATCGGGGCCGCCGCGCAAAAAGCGGAGCGGATGCGGCCCGCGGAACGGGCCGCCGCGCAAAAACCGGACAGGCTCGGTGCCGCCGCGCAAAAACCGGAGCGGATCCGGCCCGCGGAACGGGCCGCCGCGCAAAAACCGGAGCGGATCGGGGCCGCCGCGCAAAAACCGGAGCGGATCCGGCCCGCGGAACGGGCCGCCGCGCAAAAACCGGAGCGGATCGGGGCCGCCGCGCAAAAACCGGACCGGCTCCGGCCCGCGGAACGGGCCGCGGCGCAAAAACCGGACAGGATCGGGGCCGCCGCGCAAAAACCGGACCGGCTCCGGCCTGCGGAACGGGCCGCCGCGCAAAAATCGGACCGGATCGGGGCCGCCGCGCAAAAACCGGAGCGGATCCGGCCCGCGGAAAGGGCGGCGGCACAAAAACCGGAGCGGATCGGGGCCGCCGCGCAAAAACCGGAGCGGATCCGGCCCGCGGAACGGGCCGCCGCGCAAAAATCGGACCGGCTCGGGGCCGCCGCGCAAAAACCGGAGCGGATCCGGCCCGCGGAACGGGCCGCCGCGCAAAAACCGGACCGGCTCGGGGCCGCCGCGCAAAAACCGGAGCGGATCCGGCCCGCGGAACGGGCCGCGGCGCAAAAACCGGACAGGATCGGGGCCGCCGCGCAAAAACCGGAGCGGATCCGGCCCGCGGAACGGGCCGCCGCGCAAAAACCGGACAGGCTCGGGGCCGCCGCGCAAAAACCGGAGCGGATCCGGCCCGCGGAACGGGCCGCGGCGCAAAAACCGGACAGGATCGGGGCCGCCGCGCAAAAACCGGACCGGCTCCGGCCCGCGGAACGGGCCGCCGTGCAAAAACCGGAGCGGATCGGGGCCGCCGCGCAAAAACCGGAGCGGATCCGGCCCGCGGAACGGGCCGCCGCGCAAAAACCGGAGCGGATCGGGGCCGCCGCGCAAAAACCGGAGCGGATCCGGCCCGCGGAACGGGCCGCCGCGCAAAAACCGGACAGGATCGGGGCCGCCGCGCAAAAACTGGACCGGATGCTGCCCGCGGAACGGGCCGCCGCGCAAAAACCGGAGCGGATCCGGCCCGCGGAACAGGCCGCCGCGCAAAAACCGGAGCGGATCGGAGCCACCGCGCAAAAACCGGAGCGGATCCGGCCCGCGGAACGGGCCGCCGCGCAAAAACCGGACCGGCTCGGGGCCGCCGCGCAAAAACCGCACCGGATCCGGCCCGCGGAAAGGGCCTCCGGGCAAAAACCGGACCGGATAGGAGCCGCCGCGCAAAAACCGGACCGGATCCGGCCCATGGAAGGGGCCGCCGCGCAAAAACCGGACAGGAAAGGGGCCGCCGCGCAAAAACTGGAGCGGATCCGGCCCGCGGAACGGGCCGCCGCGCAAAAACCGGACCGGCTCGGGGCCGCCGCGCAAAAACCGGAGCGGATCCGGCCCGCGGAACGGGCCGCCGCGCAAAAACCGGACCGGCTCGGGGCTGCCGTGCAAAAACCGGAGCGGATCCGGCCCACGGAACGGGCCGCCGCGCAAAAACCGGAGCGGATCGGGGCCACCGCGCAAAAACCGGAGCGGATCCGGCCCGCGGAACGGGCCGCCGCGCAAAAACCGGAGCGGATCGGGGCCGCCGCGCAAAAACCGGAGCGGATCCGGCCCGCGGAACGGGCCGCCGCGCAAAAACCGGACTGGATCGGGGCCGCCGCGCAAAAACCGGACCGGCTCCGGCCCGCGGAACGGGCTGCCGCAAAAAAACCGGAGCGGATCGGGGCCGCCGCGCAAAAACCGGAGCGGATCCGGCCCGCGGAACGGGCCGCGGCGCAAAAACCGGACAGGCTCGGAGCCGCCGCGCAAAAACCGGACCGGCTCGGGGCCGCCGCGCAAAAACCGGAGTGGATCCGGCCCGCGGAACGGGCCGCGGCGCAAAAACCGGACTGGATGCGGCCCACGGAACGGGCCGCCGGGCAAAAACCGGAGCGGATCGGGGCCGCCGCGCAAAAACCGGAGCGGATCCGGCCCGCGGAACGGGCCGCCGCGCAAAAACCGGACAGGATAGGGGCCGCCGCGCAAAAACCGGACCGGATCCGGCCCGCGGAACGGGCCGCCGCGCAAAAACCGGACAGGATCGGGGCCGCCGCGCAAAAACCGGAGCGGATCCAGCCCGCGGAACGGGCCGCCGTGGAAAAACCAGACCGATCGGGGCCGCCACGCAAAAACCGGAGCGGATCCGGCCCGCAGAACGGGCCGCCGCGCAAAAACCGGAGCGGATCGTGTCCGCCGCGCAAAAACCGGAGCGGATCCAGCCCGCGGAACGGGCCGCCGCGCAAAAACCGGAGCGGATCGGGGCCGCCGCGCAAAAAGCGGAGCGGATCCGGCCCGTGGAACGGGCCGCCGTGCAAAAACCGGACCGGCTCGGGGCCGCCGCGCAAAAACCGGACCGGATCCGGCCCGCGGAACGGGCCGCCGCGCAAAAACCGGACCGGCTCGGTGCCGCCGCGCAAAAACCGGACCGGATGCGGCCCGCGGAATGGGCCGCCGCGCAAAAACCGGACCGGCTCGGGGCCGCCGCGCAAAAACCGGACCGGATCCTGCCCGCGGAACGGGCCGCCGCGCAAAAACCGGAGCGGATCGGGGCCGCCGCGCAAAAACCGGAGCGGATCCGGCCCGCGGAACGGGCCGCCGCGCAAAAACCGGACAGGATCGAGGCCGCCGCGCAAAAACCGGACCGGCTCCGGCCCGCGGAACGGGCCGCCGCGCAAAAATCGGACCGGATCGGGGCCGCCGCGCAAAAACCGGAGCGGATCCGGCCCGCGGAAAGGGCGGCGGCACAAAAACCGGACCGGCTCGGGGCCGCCGCGCAAAAACCGGAGCGGATCCGGCCCGCGGAACGGGCCGCGGCGCAAAAACCGGACAGGCTCGGAGCCACCGCGCAAAAACCGGACCGGCTCGGGGCCGCCGCGCAAAAACCGGAGCGGATCCGGCCCGCGGAACGGGCCGCGGCGCAAAAACCGGACTGGATGCGGCCCACGGAACGGGCCGCCGGGCAAAAACCGGAGCGGATCGGGGCCGCCGCGCAAAAACCGGAGCGGATCCGGCCCGCGGAACGGGCCGCCGCGCAAAAACCGGACAGGATAGGGGCCGCCGCGCAAAAACCGGACCGGATCCGGCCCGCGGAACGGGCCGCCGCGCAAAAACCGGACAGGATCGGGGCCGCCGCGCAAAAACCGAAGCGGATCCAGCCCGCGGAACGGGCCGCCGTGGAAAAACCAGACCGATCGGGGCCGCCACGCAAAAACCGGAGCGGATCCGGCCCGCAGAACGGGCCGCCGCGCAAAAACCGGAGCGGATCGTGTCCGCCGCGCAAAAACCGGAGCGGATCCAGCCCGCGGAACGGGCCGCCGCGCAAAAACCGGAGCGGATCGGGGCCGCCGCGCAAAAAGCGGAGCGGATCCGGCCCGTGGAACGGGCCGCCGTGCAAAAACCGGACAGGCTCGGGGCCGCCACGCAAAAACCGGACCGGATCCGGCCCGCGGAACGGGCCGCCGCGCAAAAACCGGAGCGGATCGGGGCCACCGCGCAAAAACCGGACCGGATGCGGCCCGCGGAATGGGCCGCCGCGCAAAAACCGGATCGGATCGGGGCCGCCGCGCAAAAACCGGACCGGATCCTGCCCGCGGAACGGGCCGCCGCGCAAAAACCGGAGCGGATCGGGGCCGCCGCGCAAAAACCGGAGCGGATCCGGCCCGCGGAACGGGCCGCCGCGCAAAAACCGGACAGGATCGAGGCCGCCGCGCAAAAACCGGACCGGCTCCGGCCCGCGGAACGGGCCGCCGCGCAAAAATCGGACCGGATCGGGGCCGCCGCGCTAAAACCGGAGCGGATCCGGGCCGCGGAACGGGCTGCCGCACAAAAACCGGACCGGCTCGGGGCCGCCGCGCAAAAACCGGACCGGATCCGGCCCGTGGAACGGGCCGCCGCGCAAAAACCGGACAGGCTCGGGGCCGCCGCGCAAAAACCGGAGCGGATCCGGCCCGCGGAACGGGCCGCCGCGCAAAAATCGGACAGGATCTGGGCCGCCGCGCAAAAACCGGACCGGATGCGGCCCGCGGAACTTCCGCCGAGCAAATATCGGACCGGAGCGGAGCCACCGCGCAAAAACCGGAGCGGATCCGGCCCGCGGAACGGGCCGCGGCGCAAAAACCAGACAGGATCGGGGCCGCCGCGCAAAAACTGGAGCGGATCCGGCCCGCGGAACGGGCCACCGCGCAAAAACCGGAGCGGATCGGGGCCGCCGCGCAAAAAGCGGAGCGGATCCGGCCCGCGGAACGGGCCGCCGCGCAAAAACCGGACCGGCTCGGGGCCGCCGCGCAAAAACCGGACTGGATCCGGCCCGCAGAACGGGCCGCCGCGCAAAAACCGGAGCGGATCGTGTCCGCCGCGCAAAAACCGGAGCGGATCCAGCCCGCGGAACGGGCCGCCGCGCAAAAACCGGACCGGCTCGGGGCCGCCGCGCAAAAACCGGAGCGGATCCGGCCCGCGGAACGGGCCGCCGCGCAAAAACCGGACAGGCTCGGGGCCGCCGCGCAAAAACCGGACCGGATCCGGCCCGCGGAACGGGCCGCCGCGCAAAAACCGGACCGGATCGGGGCCGCCGCGCAAAAACCGGACAGGATTGGGGCCGCCGCACAAAAACCGGAGCGGATCCGGCCCGCGGAACGTGCCGCCGCGCAAAAAGCGGAGCGGATCAGGGCCGCCGCGCAAAAACCGGAGCGGATCCGGCCCGCGGAACGGGCCGCGGCGCAAAAACCGGACAGGATCGGGGCCGCCGCGCAAAATCCGGACCGGCTCCGGCCCGCGGAACGGGCCGCCGCACAAAAACCGGAGCGGATCGGGGCCGCCGCGCAAAAACCGGATCGGATCCGGCCCGCGGAACGGGCCGCCGCGCAAAAACCGGACCGGATCGGGGCCGCCGCGCAAAAACCGGAGCGGATCCGGCCCGCGGAACGGGCCGCCGCGCAAAAACCGGACAGGATCGGGGCCGCCGCGCAAAAACCAGAGCGGATCCGGCCCGCGGAACGGGCCGCGGCGCAAAAACCGGACTGGATGCGGCCCACGGAACGGGCCGCCGCGCAAAAACAGGAGCGGATCGGGGCCGCCGCGCAAAAACCGGAGCGGATCCGGCCCGCGGAACGGGCCGCTGCGCAAAAACCGGACAGGATCGGGGCCGCCGCGCAGAAACCGGAGCGGCTCCGGCCCGCGGAACGGGCTGCCGCACAAAAACCGGAGCGGATCGGGGCCGCCGCGCAAAAACCGGAGCGGATCCGGCCCGCGGAACGGGCCGCCGCGCAAAAACCGGAGCGGATCGGGGCCACCGCGCAAAAACCGGAGCGGATCCGGCCCGCGGAACGGGCCGCCGCGCAAAAACCGGACCGGATCGGGGCCGCCGCGCAAAAACCGGAGCGGATCCGGCCCGCGGAACGGGCTGCCGCACAAAAACCGTACGGGATCGGGGCCGCCGCGCAAAAACCGGACCGGATCCGGCCCGCAGAACGGGCCACCGCGCAAAAACCGGACCGGATCGGGGCCGCCGCGCAAAAACCGGAGCGGATCCGGCCCGCGGAACGGGCCGCCGCGCAAAAATCGGACCGGATCGGGGCCGACGCGCAAAAACCGGACCGGCTCTGGCCCGCGGAACGGGCCGCCGCGCAAATATCGGACCGGATCGGGGCCGCCGCGCAAAAACCGGATCGGATCCGGCCCGCGGAACGGGCCGCGCAAAAACCGGAGCGGATCGGGGCCGCGGCGCAAAAAGCGGAGCGGATCCGGCCCGCGGAACGGGCCGCCGCGCAAAAAACGGACCGGCTCGGGGCCACCGCGCAAAAACCGGAGCGGATCCGGCCCGCGGAACGGGCCGCCGCGCAAAAACCGGAGCGGATCGGGGCCGCCGCGCAAAAACCGGAGCGGATCCGGCCCGCGGAACAGGCCGCCGCGCAAAAATCGGACCGGATCGGGGCCGCCGCGCAAAAACCGGACCGGATGCGGCCCGCGGAACGGGCCGCCGCGCAAAAATCGGACCGGATCGGGGCCGCCGCGCAAAAACAGGACCGGATGCGGCCCGCGGAACTTCCGCCGAGCAAATATCGGACCGGAGCGGAGCCACCGCGCAAAAACCGGATCGGATCCGGCCCGCGGAACGGGCCGCCCCGCAAAAACCGGAGCGGATCGGGGCCGCCGCGCAATAACCGGACCGGATCGGGGCCGCCGCGCAAAAACCGGACCGGCTCCGGCCCGCGGAACAGGCCGCCGCGCAAAAATCGGACCGGATCGGGGCCGCCGCGCAAAAACCGGACCGGATGCGGCCCGCGGAACGGGCCGCCGCGCAAAAACCGGAGCGGATCGGGGCCGCCGCGCAAAAACCGGAGCGGATCCAGCCCGCGGAACGGGCCGCCGCGCAAAAACCGGACCGGCACGGGGCAACTGCGCAAAAACCGGAGCGGATCCGGCCCGCGGAACGGGCCGCCGCGCAAAAACCGGAGCGGATCGGGGCCGCCGTGCAAAAACCGGACCGGCTCCGGCCCGCGGAACGGGCTGCCGCACAAAAACCGTACGGGATCGGGGCCGCCGCGCAAAAACCGGAGCGGATGCGGCCCGCGGAACGGGCCGCCGCGCAAAAACCGGACAGGCTCGGGGCCACGGCGCAAAAACCGGAGCGGATCCGGCCCGCGGAACGGGCCGCCGCGCAAAAACCGGACAGGATCGGGGCCGCCGCGCAAAAACCGGACCGGATCCGGCCCGCGGAACGGGCCGCCGCGCAAAAACCGGAGCGGAACGGGGCCACCGCGCAAAAACCGGACTGGATCCGGCCCGCGGAACGGGCCGCGCAAAAACCGGAGCGGATCGGGGCCGCCGCGCAAAAACCGGAGCGGATACGGCCCGCGGAACGGGCCGCCGCGCAAAAACCGGACCGCATCGGGGCCGCCGCGCAAAAAGCGGAGCGGATCCGGCCCGCGGAACGGGCCGCCGCGCAAAAACCGGACCTGCTCGGGGCCACCGCGCAAAAACCGGAGCGGATCCGGCCCGCGGAACGGGCCGCCGCGCAAAAACCGGAGCGGATCGGGGACGCCGCGCAAAAACCGGAGCGGATCCGGCCCGCGGAACAGGCCGCCGCGCAAAAACCGGACCGGATCGGGGCCGCCGTGCAAAAACCGGACCGGCTCCGGCCCGCGGAACGGGCCGCCGCGCAAAAACCGGAGCGGATCAGGGCCGCCGCGCAAAAACCGGAGCGGATCCGGCCCGCAGAACGGGCCGCCGCGCAAAAACCGGACCGGCACGGGGCAACTGCGCAAAAACCGGACCGGATCCGGCCCGCGGAACGGGCCGCCGCGCAAAAACCGGAGCGGATCGGGGCCGCCGTGCAAAAACCGGACCGGCTCCGGGCCGCGGAACGGGCTGCCGCACAAAAACCGTACGGGATCGGGGCCGCCGCGCAAAAACCGGAGCGGATCCGGCCCGCGGAACGGGCCACCGCGCAAAAACCGGACCGGATCGGGGCCGCCACGCAAAAACCGGAGCGGATGCGGCCCGCGGAACGGGCCGCCGCGCAAAAATCGGACCGGATCGGGGCCGCCGCGCAAAAACAGGACCGGATGCGGCCCGCGGAACTTCCGCCGAGCAAATATCGGACCGGAGCGGAGCCACCGCGCAAAAACCGGAGCGGATCCGGCCCGCGGAACGGGCCGCGGTGCAAAAACCGGACAGGATCGGGGCCGCCGCGCAAAAACTGGAGCGGATCCGGCCCGCGGAACGGGCCGCCGCGCAAAAACCGGACAGGCTCGGGGCCGCCGCGCAAAAACCGGAGCGGATCCGGCCCGCGGAACGGGCCGCCCCGCAAAAACCGGAGCGGATCGGGGCCGCCGCGCAAAAACCGGACCGGATCGGGGCCGCCGCGCAAAAACCGGAGCGGATCCGGCCCGCGGAACGGGCCGCCCCGCAAAAACCGGAGCGGATCGGGGCCGCCGCGCAAAAACCGGAGCGGATCCGGCCCGCGGAACGGGCCGCCGCGCAAAAACCGGAGCGGATCGGGGCCGCCGCGCAAAAACCGGACTGGATCCGGCCCGCGGAACGGGCCGCCGCGCAAAAACCGGAGTGGATCGGGTCCGCCGCGCAAAAACCGGAGCGGATCCGGCCCGCGGAACGGGCCGCCGCGCAAAAACCGGAGCGGATCGGGGCCGCCGCGCAAAAACCGGAGCGGATCCAGCCCGCGGAACGGGCCGCCGCGCAAAAACCGGACCGGCTCGGGGCCGCCGCGCAAAAACCGGAGCGGATCCAGCCCGCGGAACGGGCCGCCGCGGAAAAACCAGACCGATCGGGGCCGCCACGCAAAAACCGGAGCGGATCCGGCCCGCAGAACGGGCCGCCGCGCAAAAACCGGAGCGGATCCAGCACGCGGAACGGGCCGCCGCGCAAAAACCGGAGCGGATCGGGGCCGCCGCGCAAAAAGCGGAGCGGATCCGGCCCGCGGAACGGGCCGCCGCGCAAAAACCGGACAGGCTCGGTGCCGCCGCGCAAAAACCGGAGCGGATCCGGCCCGCGGAACGGGCCGCCGCGCAAAAACCGGAGCGGATCGGGGCCGCCGCGCAAAAACCGGAGCGGATCCGGCCCGTGGAACGGGCCGCCGCGCAAAAACCGGAGCGGATCGGGGCCGCCGCGCAAAAACCGGACCGGCTCCGGCCCGCGGAACGGGCCGCGGCGCAAAAACCGGACAGGATCGGGGCCGCCGCGCAAAAACCGGACCGGCTCCGGCCTGCGGAACGGGCCGCCGCGCAAAAATCGGACCGGATCGGGGCCGCCGCGCAAAAACCGGAGCGGATCCGGCCCGCGGAAAGGGCGGCGGCACAAAAACCGGACCGGCTCGGGGCCGCCGCGCAAAAACCGGACCGGATCCGGCCCGTGGAACGGGCCGCCGCGCAAAAACCGGACAGGCTCGGGGCCGCCGCGCAAAAAGCGGAGCGGATCCGGCCCGCGGAACGGGCCGCCGCGCAAAAACCGGACCGCATCGGGGCCGCCGCGCAAAAAGCGGAGCGGATCCGGCCCGCGGAACGGGCCGCCGCGCAAAAACCGGACAGGATCGGGGCCACCGCGCAAAAACCGGAGCGGATCCGGCCCGCGGAACGGGCCGCCGCGCAAAAACCGGAGCGGATCGGGGCCGCCGCGCAAAAACCGGAGCGGATCCGGCCCGCGGAACAGGCCGCCGCGCAAAAACCGGACCGGATCGGGGCCGCCGTGCAAAAACCGGACCGGCTCCGGCCCGCGGAACGGGCCGCCGCGCAAAAACCGGAGCGGATCAGGGCCGCCGCGCAAAAACCGGAGCGGATCCGGCCCGCGGAACGGGCCGCCGCGCAAAAACCGGACCGGCACGGGGCAACTGCGCAAAAACCGGACCGGATCCGGCCCGCGGAACGGGCCGCCGCGCAAAAACCGGAGCGGATCGGGGCCGCCGTGCAAAAACCGGACCGGCTCCGGGCCGCGGAACGGGCTGCCGCACAAAAACCGTACGGGATCGGGGCCGCCGCGCAAAAACCGGAGCGGATCCGGCCCGCGGAACGGGCCACCGCGCAAAAACCGGACCGGATCGGGGCCGCCACGCAAAAACCGGAGCGGATGCGGCCCGCGGAACGGGCCGCCGCGCAAAAATCGGACCGGATCGGGGCCGCCGCGCAAAAACAGGACCGGATGCGGCCCGCGGAACTTCCGCCGAGCAAATATCGGACCGGAGCGGAGCCACCGCGCAAAAACCGGAGCGGATCCGGCCCGCGGAACGGGCCGCGGTGCAAAAACCGGACAGGATCGGGGCCGCCGCGCAAAAACTGGAGCGGATCCGGCCCGCGGAACGGGCCGCCGCGCAAAAACCGGACAGGCTCGGGGCCGCCGCGCAAAAACCGGAGCGGATCCGGCCCGCGGAACGGGCCGCCCCGCAAAAACCGGAGCGGATCGGGGCCGCCGCGCAAAAACCGGACCGGATCGGGGCCGCCGCGCAAAAACCGGAGCGGATCCGGCCCGCGGAACGGGCCGCCCCGCAAAAACCGGAGCGGATCGGGGCCGCCGCGCAAAAACCGGAGCGGATCCGGCCCGCGGAACGGGCCGCCGCGCAAAAACCGGAGCGGATCGGGGCCGCCGCGCAAAAACCGGACTGGATCCGGCCCGCGGAACGGGCCGCCGCGCAAAAACCGGAGTGGATCGGGTCCGCCGCGCAAAAACCGGAGCGGATCCGGCCCGCGGAACGGGCCGCCGCGCAAAAACCGGAGCGGATCGGGGCCGCCGCGCAAAAACCGGAGCGGATCCAGCCCGCGGAACGGGCCGCCGCGCAAAAACCGGACCGGCTCGGGGCCGCCGCGCAAAAACCGGAGCGGATCCAGCCCGCGGAACGGGCCGCCGCGGAAAAACCAGACCGATCGGGGCCGCCACGCAAAAACCGGAGCGGATCCGGCCCGCAGAACGGGCCGCCGCGCAAAAACCGGAGCGGATCCAGCACGCGGAACGGGCCGCCGCGCAAAAACCGGAGCGGATCGGGGCCGCCGCGCAAAAAGCGGAGCGGATCCGGCCCGCGGAACGGGCCGCCGCGCAAAAACCGGACAGGCTCGGTGCCGCCGCGCAAAAACCGGAGCGGATCCGGCCCGCGGAACGGGCCGCCGCGCAAAAACCGGAGCGGATCGGGGCCGCCGCGCAAAAACCGGACCGGATCCGGCCCGTGGAACGGGCCGCCGCGCAAAAACCGGAGCGGATCGGGGCCGCCGCGCAAAAACCGGACCGGATCCGGCCCGCGGAACGGGCCGCCGCGCAAAAACCGGAGCGGATCGGGGCCGCCGCGCAAAAACCGGAGAGGATCCGGCCCGCGGAACGGGCCGCCGCGCAAAAACCGGAGCGGATCGGAGCCACCGCGCAAAAACCGGAGCGGATCCGGCCCGCGGAACGGGCCGCCGCGCAAAAACCGGACCGGCTCGGGGCCGCCGCGCAAAAACCGCACCGGATCCGGCCCGCGGAACGGGCCGCCGCGCAAAAACCGGAGCGGATCGGGGCCGCCGCGCAAAAACCGGAGCGGATCCGGCCCGCGGAACGGGCCGCCGCGCAAAAACCGGAGCGGATCGGGGCCGCCGCGCAAAAACCGGACCGGCTCCGGCCCGCGGAACGGGCTGCCGCAAAAAAACCGGAGCGGATCGGGGCCGCCGCGCAAAAACCGGAGCGGATCCGGCCCGCGGAACGGGCCGCCGCGCAAAAACCGGAGCGGATCGGGTCCGCCGCGCAAAAACCGGAGCGGATCCGGCCCGCGGAACGGGCCGCGGCGCAAAAACCGGAGCGGATCGGGGCCGCCGCGCAAAAACCGGAGCGGATCCGGCCTGCGGAACGGGCCGCCGCGCAAAAACCGGAGCGGATCGGGGCCGCCGCGCAAAAACCGGAGCGGATCCAGCCCGCGGAACGGGCCGCCGTGGAAAAACCAGACCGATCGGGGCCGCCACGCAAAAACCGGAGCGGATCCGGCCCGCGGAACGGGCCGCCGCGCAAAAACCGGAGCGGATCGTGTCCGCCGCGCAAAAACCGGACCGGATCCGGCCCGCGGAACGGGCCGCCGCGCAAAAACCGGACCGGCTCGGGGCCGCCGCGCAAAAACCGGAGCGGATCCGGCCCGCGGAACGGGCTGCCGCAAAAAAACCGGAGCGGATCGGGGCCGCCGCGCAAAAACCGGAGCGGATCCGGCCCGCGGAACGGGCCGCCGCGCAAAAACCGGACAGGATCGGGGCCGCCGCGCAAAAACTGGAGCGGATCCGGCCCGCGGAACGGGCCGCCGCGCAAAAACCGGACAGGCTCGGGGCCGCCGCGCAAAAACCGGAGCGGATCCGGCCCGCGGAACGGGCCGCCGCGCAAAAACCGGAGCGGATCCGGCCCGCGGAACGGGCCGCCGCGCAAAAACCGGAGCGGATCGGGTCCGCCGCGCAAAAACCGGACTGGATCCGGCCCGCGGAATGGGCCGCCGCGCAAAAACCGGAGCGGATCGGGGCCGCCGCGCAAAAACCGGAGCGGATCCGGCCCGTGGAACGGGCCGCCGCGCAAAAACCGGACCGTATCGGGGCCGCCGTGCAAAAACCGGACCGGCTCCGGCCCGCGGAACGGGCTGCCGCAAAAAAACCGGAGCGGATCGGGGCCGCCGCGCAAAAACCGGAGCGGATGCGGCCCGCGGAACGGGCCGCCGCGCAAAAACCGGAGCGGATCGGGGCCGCCGCGCAAAAACCGGAGCGGATCCGGCCCGCGGAACGGGCCGCGGCGCAAAAACCGGACTGGATGCGGCCCACGGAACGGGCCGCCGGGCAAAAACCGGAGCGGATCGGAGCCACCGCGCAAAAACCGGAGCGGATCCGGCCCGCGGAACGGGCCGCCGCGCAAAAACCGGAGTGGATCGGGTCCGCCGCGCAAAAACCGGACCGGATCCGGCCCGCGGAACGGGCCGCCGCGCAAAAACCGGAGCGGATCGGGGCCGCCGCGCAAAAACCGGAGCGGATCCGGCCCGCGGAACGGGCCGCCGCGCAAAAACCAGAGCGGATCGGGGCCGCCGCGCAAAAACCGGAGCGGATCCAGCCCGCGGAACGGGCCGCCGCGCAAAAACCGGACCGGCTCGGGGCCGCCACGCAAAAACCGGAGCGGATCCGGCCCGCAGAACGGGCCGCCGCGCAAAAACCGGAGCGGATCGTGTCCGCCGCGCAAAAACCGGAGCGGATCCAGCCCGCGGAACGGGCCGCCGCGCAAAAACCGGAGCGGATCGGGGCCGCCGCGCAAAAAGCGGAGCGGATCCGGCCCGTGGAACGGGCCGCCGCGCAAAAACCGGACCGGCTCGGGGCCGCCGCGCAAAAACCGGAGCGGATCTGGCCCGCGGAACGGGCCGCCGCGCAAAAACCGGACCGGCTCGGTGCCGCCGCGCAAAAACCGGACCGGATCCGGCCCGCGGAACGGGCCGCCGCGCAAAAACCGGAGCGGATCGGGGCCGCCGCGCAAAAACCGGAGCGGATCCGGCCCGCGGAACGGGCCGCCGCGCAAAAACCGGACCGGCTCGGGGCCGCCGCGCAAAAACCGGACCGGATCCGGCCCGCGGAACGGGCCGCGGCGCAAAAACCGGAGCGGATCGGGGCCGCCGCGCAAAAACCGGACCGGCTCGGGGCCGCCGCGCAAAAACCGGAGCGGATCCGGCCCGCGGAACGGGCCGCGGCGCAAAAACCGGACTGGATGCGGCCCACGGAACGGGCCGCCGGGCAAAAACCGGAGCGGATCGGGGCCGCCGCGCAAAAACCGGAGCGGATCCGGCCCGCGGAACGGGCCGCCGCGCAAAAACCGGACAGGATAGGGGCCGCCGCGCAAAAACCGGACCGGATCCGGCCCGCGGAACGGGCCGCCGCGCAAAAACCGGACAGGATCGGGGCCGCCGCGCAAAAACCGGAGCGGATCCAGCCCGCGGAACGGGCCGCCGTGGAAAAACCAGACCGATCGGGGCCGCCACGCAAAAACCGGAGCGGATCCGGCCCGCAGAACGGGCCGCCGCGCAAAAACCGGAGCGGATCGTGTCCGCCGTGCAAAAACCGGAGCGGATCCAGCCCGCGGAACGGGCCGCCGCGCAAAAAGCGGAGCGGATCGGGGCCGCCGCGCAAAAAGCGGAGCGGATCCGGCCCGTGGAACGGGCCGCCGTGCAAAAACCGGACCGGCTCGGGGCCGCCGCGCAAAAACCGGACCGGATCCGGCCCGCGGAACGGGCCGCCGCGCAAAAACCGGACCGGCTCGGGGCCGCCGCGCAAAAACCGGACCGGATGCGGCCCGCGGAACGGGCCGCCGCGCAAAAACCGGACCGGCTCGGGGCCGCCGCGCAAAAACCGGACCGGATCCGGCCCGCGGAACGGGCCGCCGCGCAAAAACCGGACCGGATCGGGGCCGCCGCGCAAAAACCGGAGCGGATCCGGCCCGCGGAACGGGCCACCGCGCAAAAACCGGACCGGATAGGAGCCACCGCGCAAAAACCGGACCGGCTCCGGCCCGCGGAACGGGCCGCCGCGCAAAAACCGCACAGGATCGGGGCCGCCGCGTAAAAACCGGACCGGCTCCGGCCCGCGGAACGGGCTGCCGCACAAAAACCGTACGGGATCGGGGCCGCCGCGCAAAAACCGGAGCGGATCCGGCCCGCGGAACGGGCCGCCGCGCAAAAACCGGAGCGGCTCGGGGCCGCCGCGCAAAAACCGGAGCGGATGCGGCCCGCGGAACGGGCCGCCGCGCAAAAATCGGAGCGGATCGGGGCCGCCGCGCAAAAAGCGGAGCGGATCCGGCCCGAGGAACGGGCCGCCGCGCAAAAACCGGACCGGATCGGGCCGCCGCGCAAAAACCGGAGCGGATCCGGCCCGCGGAACGGGCCGCCGCGCAAAAACCGGACCGGCTCGGGGCCGCCGCGCAAAAACCGGAGCGGATCCGGCCCGCGGAACGGGCCGCCGCGCAAAAACCGGACTGGATGCGGCCCACGGAACGGGCCGCCGGGCAAAAACCGGAGCGGATCGGGGCCGCCGCGCAAAAACCGGAGCGGATCCGGCCCGCGGAACGGGCCGCCGCGCAAAAACCGGAGCGGATCGGGGCCGCCGCGCAAAAACCGGACCGGATCCGTCCCGCGGAACGGGCCGCCGCGCAAAAACCGGACAGGATCGGGGCCGCCGCGCAAAAACCGGAGCGGATCCAGCCCGCGGAACGGGCCGCCGTGGAAAAACCAGACCGATCGGGGCCGCCACGCAAAAACCGGACCGGATCCGGCCCGCAGAACGGGCCGCCGCGCAAAAACCGGAGCGGATCGTGTCCGCCGCGCAAAAACCGGAGCGGATCCAGCCCGCGGAACGGGCCGCCGCGCAAAAACCGGAGCGGATCGGGGCCGCCGCGCAAAAAGCGGAGCGGATCCGGCCCGTGGAACGGGCCGCCGCGCAAAAACCGGACCGGCTCGGGGCCGCCGCGCAAAAACCGGACCGGATCCGTCCCGCGGAACGGGCCGCCGCGCAAAAACCGGACCGGCTCGGTGCCGCCGCGCAAAAACCGGACCGGATGCGGCCCGCGGAATGGGCCGCCGCGCAAAAACCGGAGCGGATCGGGGCCGCCGCGCAAAAACCGGAGCGGATCCGGCCCGCGGAACGGGCCGCCGCGCAAAAATCGGAGCGGATCGGGGCCGCCGCGCAAAAACCGGAGCGGATCCGGCCCGCGGAACGGGCCGCGGCGCAAAAACCGGACAGGATCGGGGCCGCCGCGCAAAAACCGGACCGGCTCCGGCCCGCAGAACGGGCCGCCGCGCAAAAATCGGACCGGATCGGAGCCGCCGCGCAAAAACCGGAGCGGATCCGGCCCGCGGAAAGGGCGGCGGCACAAAAACCGGACCGGCTCGGTGCCGCCGCGCAAAAACCGGACCGGATCCGGCCCGCGGAACGGGCCGCCGCGCAAAAACCGGACAGGATCGGGGCCGCCGCGCAAAAACCGGAGCGGATGCGGCCCGCGGAACGGGCCGCCGCGCAAAAACCGGACCGGCTCGGGGCCGCCGCGCAAAAACCGGACCGGATCCGGCCCGCGGAACGGGCCGCGGCGCAAAAACCGGACAGGATCGGGGCCGCCGCGCAAAAACCGGAGCGGATCCGGCCCGCGGAACGGGCCGCCGCGCAAAAACCGGACAGGCTCGGGGCCGCCGCGCAAAAACCGGAGCGGCTCCGGCCCGCGGAACGGGCCGCGGCGCAAAAACCGGACAGGATCGGGGCCGCCGCGCAAAAACCGGACCGGCTCCGGCCCGCGGAACGGGCCGCCGTGCAAAAACCGGAGCGGATCGGGGCCGCCGCGCAAAAACCGGAGCGGATCCGGCCCGCGGAACGGGCCGCCGCGCAAAAACCGGACAGGATCGGGGCCGCCGCGCAAAAACCGGAGCGGATCCGGCCCGTGGAACGGGCCGCCGCGCAAAAACCGAACAGGATCGGGGCCGCCGTGCAAAAACCGGAGCGGATGCGGCCCGCGGAACGGGCCGCGGCGCAAAAACCGGACTGGATGCGGCCCACGGAACGGGCCGCCGGGCAAAAACCGGACCAGATCGGAGCCACCGCGCAAAAACCGGAGCGGATCCGGCCCGCGGAACGGGCCGCCGCACAAAAACCGGGGTGGATTCGGGCCGCCGCGCAAAAACCGGACAGGCTCGGGGCCGCCGCGCAAAAACCGGAGCGGATCCGGCCCGCGGAACGGGCCGCCGCGCAAAAACCGGACCGGATAGGAGCCACCGCGCAAAAACCGGAGCGGATCCGGCCCGCGGAACGGGCCGCCGCGCAAAAACCGGAGCGGATCGGGGCCGCCGCGCAAAAACCGGAGCGGATCCGGCCCGCGGAACGGGCCGCGGCGCAAAAACCGGACTGGATGCGGCCCACGGAACGGGCCGCCGCGCAAAAACCGGAGCGGATCGGGGCCGCCGCGCAAAAACCGGACCGGATCCGGTCCGCGGAACGGGCCGCCGCGCAAAAACCGGACCGGCTCGGGGCCGCCGCACAAAAACCGGACCGGATCCGGCCCGCGGAACGGGCCGCCGCGCAAAAACCGGAGCGGATCGTGGCCGCCGCGCAAAAACCGGACCGGATCCAGCCCGCGGAACGGGCCGCCGCGCAAAAACCGGACCAGCTCGGGGCCGCCGCGCAAAAACCGGAGCGGATGCGGCCCGCGGAACGGGCCGCCGCGCAAAAACCGGACAGGATCGGGGCCGCCGCGCAAAAACCGGAGCGGATCCGGCCCGCGGAACGGGCCGCCGCGCAAAAACCGGACTGGATGCGGCCCACGGAACGGGCCGCCGGGCAAAAACCGGACCGGATCGGAGCCACCGCGCAAAAACCGGATCGGATCCGGCCCGCGGAACGGGCCGCGGCGCAAAAACCGGACAGGATCGGGGCCGCCGCGCAAAAACCGGACTGGATCCGGCCCACGGAACGGGCCGCCGCGCAAAAACCGGACAGGATCGGGGCCGCCGCGCAAAAACCGGACCGGCTCCGGCCCGCGGAACGGGCTGCCGCAGAAAAACCGTACGGGATCGGGGCCGCCGCGCAAAAAGCGGAGCGGATCCGGCCCGCGGAACGGGCCGCGGCGCAAAAACCGGACTGGATGCGGCCCACGGAACGGGCCGCCGCGCAAAAACCGGACCGGATCGGGGCCGCCGCGCAAAAACCGGAGCGGATCCGGCCCGCGGAACGGGCCGCCGCGCAAAAACCGGACAGGATAGGGGCCGCCGCGCAAAAACCGGACCGGATCCGGCCCGCGGAACGGGCCGCCTCGCAAAAACCGGAGCGGATCGGCGCCGCCGCGCAAAAACCAGAGCGGATCCGGCCCGCGGAACGGGCCGCCGCGCAAAAACCGGAGCGGATCAGGGCCGCCGCGCAAAAACCGGATCGGATCGGGGCCCGCGGAACGGGCCGCCGCGCAAAAACCGGACCGGATCGGGGCCGCCGCACAAAAACCGGACTGGATGCGGCCCGCGGAACGGGCCACCGCGCAAAAACCGGACCGGATCGGAGCCACCGCGCAAAAACCGGAGCAGATCCGGCCCGCGGAACGGGCCGCGGCACAAAAACCGGAGCGGATCGGGGCCGCCGCGCAAAAACCGGAGCGGATCCGGCCCGCGGAACGGGCCGCCGCGCAAAAACCGGAGCGGATCGGGGCCGCCGCGCAAAAACCGGACTGGATCCGGCCCGCGGAACGGGCCGCCGCGCAAAAACCGGAGCGGATCGTGGCCGCCGCGCAAAAACCGGACCGGATGCGGCCCGCGGAACGGGCCGCCGCGCAAAAACCGGAGCGGATCGGGGCCGCCGCGCAAAAACCGGAGCGGATCCGGCCCGCGGAACGGGCCGCGGCGCAAAAACCGGACTGGATGCGGCCCACGGAACGGGCCGCCGGGCAAAAACCGGAGCGGATCGGGGCCGCCGCGCAAAAACCGGAGCGGATCCGGCCCGCGGAACGGGCCGCCGCGCAAAAACCGGAGCGGATCGGGGCCGCCGCGCAAAAACCGGACCGGATCCGTCCCGCGGAACGGGCCGCCGCGCAAAAACAGGACAGGATCGGGGCCGCCGCGCAAAAACCGGAGCGGATCCAGCCCGCGGAACGGGCCGCCGTGGAAAAACCAGACCGATCGGGGCCGCCACGCAAAAACCGGACCGGATCCGGCCCGCAGAACGGGCCGCCGCGCAAAAACCGGAGCGGATCGTGTCCGCCGCGCAAAAACCGGAGTGGATCCAGCCCGCGGAACGGGCCGCCGCGCAAAAACCGGAGCGGATCGGGGCCGCCGCGCAAAAAGCGGAGCGGATCCGGCCCGTGGAACGGGCCGCCGCGCAAAAACCGGACCGGCTCGGGGCCGCCGCGCAAAAACCGGACCGGATCCGGCCCGCGGAACGGGCCGCCGCGCAAAAACCGGACCGGCTCGGTGCCGCCGCGCAAAAACCGGACCGGATGCGGCCCGCGGAATGGGCCGCCGCGCAAAAACCGGAGCGGATCGGGGCCGCCGCGCAAAAACCGGAGCGGATCCGGCCCGCGGAACGGGCCGCCGCGCAAAAATCGGAGCGGATCGGGGCCGCCGCGCAAAAACCGGAGCGGATCCGGCCCGCGGAACGGGCCGCGGCGCAAAAACCGGACAGGATCGGGGCCGCCGCGCAAAAACCGGACCGGCTCCGGCCCGCAGAACGGGCCGCCGCGCAAAAATCGGACCGGATCGGAGCCGACGCGCAAAAACCGGAGCGGATCCGGCCCGCGGAAAGGGCGGCGGCACAAAAACCGGACCGGCTCGGTGCCGCCGCGCAAAAACCGGACCGGATCCGGCCCGCGGAACGGGCCGCCGCGCAAAAACCGGACAGGATCGGGGCCGCCGCGCAAAAACCGGAGCGGATGCGGCCCGCGGAACGGGCCGCCGCGCAAAAACCGGACCGGCTCGGGGCCGCCGCGCAAAAACCGGACCGGATCCGGCCCGCGGAACGGGCCGCGGCGCAAAAACCGGACAGGATCGGGGCCGCCGCGCAAAAACCGGAGCGGATCCGGCCCGCGGAACGGGCCGCCGCGCAAAAACCGGACAGGCTCGGGGCCGCCGCGCAAAAACCGGAGCGGCTCCGGCCCGCGGAACGGGCCGCGGCGCAAAAACCGGACAGGATCGGGGCCGCCGCGCAAAAACCGGACCGGCTCCGGCCCGCGGAACGGGCCGCCGTGCAAAAACCGGAGCGGATCGGGGCCGCCGCGCAAAAACCGGAGCGGATCCGGCCCGCGGAACGGGCCGCCGCGCAAAAACCGGACAGGATCGGGGCCGCCGCGCAAAAACCGGAGCGGATCCGGCCCGTGGAACGGGCCGCCGCGCAAAAACCGAACAGGATCGGGGCCGCCGTGCAAAAACCGGAGCGGATGCGGCCCGCGGAACGGGCCGCGGCGCAAAAACCGGACTGGATGCGGCCCACGGAACGGGCCGCCGGGCAAAAACCGGACCAGATCGGAGCCACCGCGCAAAAACCGGAGCGGATCCGGCCCGCGGAACGGGCCGCCGCACAAAAACCGGGGTGGATTCGGGCCGCCGCGCAAAAACCGGACAGGCTCGGGGCCGCCGCGCAAAAACCGGAGCGGATCCGGCCCGCGGAACGGGCCGCCGCGCAAAAACCGGACCGGATAGGAGCCACCGCGCAAAAACCGGAGCGGATCCGGCCCGCGGAACGGGCCGCCGCGCAAAAACCGGACCGGATCGGGGCCGCCGCGCAAAAAGCGGAGCGGATCCGGCCCGCGGAACGGGCCGCGGCGCAAAAACCGGACTGGATGCGGCCCACGGAACGGGCCGCCGCGCAAAAACCGGAGCGGATCGGGGCCGCCGCGCAAAAACCGGACCGGATCCGGTCCGCGGAACGGGCCGCCGCGCAAAAACCGGACCGGCTCGGGGCCGCCGCACAAAAACCGGACCGGATCCGGCCCGCGGAACGGGCCGCCGCGCAAAAACCGGAGCGGATCGTGGCCGCCGCGCAAAAACCGGACCGGATCCAGCCCGCGGAACGGGCCGCCGCGCAAAAACCGGAGCGGATCGGGGCCGCCGCGCAAAAACCGGAGCGGATCCGGCCCGCGGAACGGGCCGCCGCGCAAAAACCGGACCAGCTCGGGGCCGCCGCGCAAAAACCGGAGCGGATGCGGCCCGCGGAACGGGCCGCCGCGCAAAAACCGGACAGGATCGGGGCCGCCGCGCAAAAACCGGAGCGGATCCGGCCCGCGGAACGGGCCGCCGCGCAAAAACCGGACAGGATAGGGGCCGCCGCGCAAAAACCGGACCGGATCCGGCCCGCGGAACGGGCCGCCTCGCAAAAACCGGAGCGGATCGGCGCCGCCGCGCAAAAACCAGAGCGGATCCGGCCCGCGGAACGGGCCGCCGCGCAAAAACCGGAGCGGATCAGGGCCGCCGCGCAAAAACCGGATCGGATCGGGGCCCGCGGAACGGGCCGCCGCGCAAAAACCGGACCGGATCGGGGCCGCCGCACAAAAACCGGACTGGATGCGGCCCGCGGAACGGGCCACCGCGCAAAAACCGGACCGGATCGGAGCCACCGCGCAAAAACCGGAGCAGATCCGGCCCGCGGAACGGGCCGCGGCACAAAAACCGGAGCGGATCGGGGCCGCCGCGCAAAAACCGGACCGGATCCGGCCCGCGGAACGGGCCGCCGCGCAAAAACCGGAGAGGATCGGGGCCGCCGCGCAAAAACCGGACCGGATCCGGCCCGCGGAACGGGCCGCCGCGCAAAAACCGGAGCGGATCGTGGCCGCCGCGCAAAAACCGGACCGGATGCGGCCCGCGGAACGGGCCGCCGCGCAAAAACCGGAGCGGATCGGGGCCGCCGCGCAAAAACCGGAGCGGATCCGGCCCGCGGAACGGGCCGCCGCGCAAGAACCGGACCAGCTCGGGGCCGCCGCGCAAAAACCGGAGCGGATCCGGCCCGCGGAACGGGCCGCCGCGCAAAAACCGGAGCGGATCGGGGCCGCCGCGCAAAAACCGGAGCGGATCCGGCCCGCGGAACGGGCCGCGGCGCAAAAACCGGACTGGATGCGGCCCACGGAACGGGCCGTGGGGTAAAAACCGGACCGGATCGGAGCCACCGCGCAAAAACCGGACTGGATGCGGCCCGCGGAACGGGCCGCCGTGCAAAAACCGGAGTGGATCGGGGCCGCCGCGCAAAAACCGGAGCGGATCCGGCCCGCGGAACGGGCCGCCGCGCAAAAACCGGACCGGCTCGGTGCCGCCACGCAAAAACCGGAGCGGATCCGGCCCGCGGAAGGGGCCGCCGCGCAAAAACCGGACAGGATCGGGGCCGCCGCGCAAAAACTGGAGCGGATCCGGCCCGCGGAACGGGCCGCCGCGCAAAAACCGGACCGGCTCGGGGCCGCCGCGCAAAAACCGGACCGGCTCCGGCCCGCGGAACGGGCCGCCGCGCAAAAACCGGAGCGGATCGGGGCCGCCACGCAAAAACCGGAGCGGATCCGGCCCGCGGAACGGGCCGCCGCGCAAAAACCGGAGCGGATCGGGGCCGCCGCGCAAAAACCGGACCGGCTCCGGCCCGCGGAACGGGCTGCCGCAAAAAAACCGGAGCGGATCGGGGCCGCCGCGCAAAAACCGGAGCGGATCCGGCCCGCGGAACGGGCCGCGGCGCAAAAACCGGAGCGGATCGGGGCCGCCGCGCAAAAACCGGAGCGGATCCGGCCCGCGGAACGGGCCGCCGCGCAAAAACCGGACAGGATCGGGGCCGCCGCGCAAAAACCGGAGCGGATCCGGCCCGCGGAACGGGCCGCGGCGCAAAAACCGGACTGGATGCGGCCCACGGAACGGGCCGCCGGGCAAAAACCGGACCGGATCGGAGCCACCGCGCAAAAACCGGAGCGGATCCGGCCCGCGGAACGGGCCGCCGCGCAAAAACCGGAGTGGATCGGGGCTGCCGCGCAAAAACCGGACCGGATCGGGGCCGCCGCGCAAAAACCGGAGCGGATCCGGCCCGCGGAACGGGCCGCCGCGGAAAAACCAGACCGGATCGGGGCCGCCGCGGAACAACCGGACCGGATCCGGCCCGCAGAACGGGCCGCCGCGCAAAAACCGGAGCGGATCGTGTCCGCCGCGCAAAAACCGGAGCGGATCCAGGCCGCGGAACGGGCCGCCGTGCAAAAACCGGAGCGGATCGGGGCCGCCGCGCAAAAACCGGACTGGATGCGGCCCGTGGAACGGGCCGCCGCGCAAAAACCGGACCGGCTCGGGGCCGCCGCGCAAAAACCGGAGCGGATCCGGCCCGCGGAACGGGCCGCGGCGCAAAAACCGGACCGGCTCGGTGCCGCCGCGCAAAAACCGGAGCGGATCCGGCCCGCGGAACGGGCCGCCGCGCAAAAACCGGAGCGGATCGGGGCCGCCGCGCAAAAACCGTAGCGGATGCGGCCCGCGGAACAGGCCGCCGCGCAAAAACCGGAGCGGATCGGGGCCGCCGCGCAAAAACCGGAGCGGATCCGGCCCGCGGAACGGGCCGCGGCGCAAAAACCGGACAGGATCGGGGCCGCCGCGCAAAAACCGGAGCGGATCCGGCCCGCGGAACGGGCCGCCGCGCAAAAACCGGACAAACTCGGGGCCGCCGCGCAAAAACCGGAGCGGCTCCGGCCCGCGGAACGGGCCGCCGCACAAAAACCGGAGCGGATCGGGGCCGCCGCGCAAAAACCGGATCGGATCCGGCCCGCGGAACGGGCCGCCGCGCAAAAACCGGAGCGGATCGTGGCCGCCGCGCAAAAACCGGACCGGATCCAGCCCGCGGAACGGGCCGCCGCGCAAAAACCGGACCGGCTCGGGGCCGCCGCGCAAAAAGCGGAGCGGATCCGGCCCGCGGAACGGGCCGCGGCGCAAAAACCGGACTGGATGCGGCCCACGGAACGGGCCGCCGGGCAAAAACCGGACCGGCTCGGGGCCGCCGCGCAAAAACCGGACCGGCTCCGGCCCGCGGAACGGGCCGCCGCGCAAAAACCGGAGCGGATCGGGGCCGCCACGCAAAAACCGGAGCGGATCCGGCCCGCGGAACGGGCCGCCGCGCAAAAACCGGAGCGGATCGGGGCCGCCGCGCAAAAACCGGACCGGCTCCGGCCCGCGGAACGGGCTGCCGCAAAAAAACCGGAGCGGATCGGGGCCGCCGCGCAAAAACCGGAGCGGATCCGGCCCGCGGAACGGGCCGCGGCGCAAAAACCGGAGCGGATCGGGGCCGCCGCGCAAAAACCGGAGCGGATCCGGCCCGCGGAACGGGCCGCCGCGCAAAAACCGGACAGGATCGGGGCCGCCGCGCAAAAACCGGAGCGGATCCGGCCCGCGGAACGGGCCGCGGCGCAAAAACCGGACTGGATGCGGCCCACGGAACGGGCCGCCGGGCAAAAACCGGACCGGATCGGAGCCACCGCGCAAAAACCGGAGCGGATCCGGCCCGCGGAACGGGCCGCCGCGCAAAAACCGGAGTGGATCGGGGCTGCCGCGCAAAAACCGGAGCGGATCGGGGCCGCCGCGCAAAAACCGGAGCGGATCCGGCCCGCGGAACGGGCCGCCGCGGAAAAACCAGACCGGATCGGGGCCGCCGCGGAACAACCGGACCGGATCCGGCCCGCAGAACGGGCCGCCGCGCAAAAACCGGAGCGGATCGTGTCCGCCGCGCAAAAACCGGAGCGGATCCAGGCCGCGGAACGGGCCGCCGTGCAAAAACCGGAGCGGATCGGGGCCGCCGCGCAAAAACCGGACTGGATGCGGCCCGTGGAACGGGCCGCCGCGCAAAAACCGGACCGGCTCGGGGCCGCCGCGCAAAAACCGGAGCGGATCCGGCCCGCGGAACGGGCCGCGGCGCAAAAACCGGACCGGCTCGGTGCCGCCGCGCAAAAACCGGAGCGGATCCGGCCCGCGGAACGGGCCGCCGCTGAAAAACCGGAGCGGATCGGGGCCGCCGCGCAAAAACCGGACCGGATGCGGCCCGCGGAACGGGCCGCCGCGCAAAAACCGGAGCGGATCGGGGCCGCCGCGCAAAAACCGGAGCGGATCCGGCCCGCGGAACGGGCCGCGGCGCAAAAACCGGACAGGATCGGGGCCGCCGCGCAAAAACCGGAGCGGATCCGGCCCGCGGAACGGGCCGCCGCGCAAAAACCGGACAAACTCGGGGCCGCCGCGCAAAAACCGGAGCGGCTCCGGCCCGCGGAACGGGCCGCCGCACAAAAACCGGAGCGGATCGGGGCCGCCGCGCAAAAACCGGATCGGATCCGGCCCGCGGAACGGGCCGCCGCGCAAAAACCGGAGCGGATCGTGGCCGCCGCGCAAAAACCGGACCGGATCCAGCCCGCGGAACGGGCCGCCGCGCAAAAACCGGACCGGCTCGGGGCCGCCGCGCAAAAAGCGGAGCGGATCCGGCCCGCGGAACGGGCCGCCGCGCAAAAACCGGACTGGATGCGGCCCACGGAACGGGCCGCCGGGCAAAAACCGGAGCGGATCGGAGCCACCGCGCAAAAACCGGAGCGGATCCGGCCCGCGGAACGGGCCGCGGCGCAAAAACCGGAGCGGCTCGGGGCCGCCGCGCAAAAACCGGAGCGGATCCGGCTCGCGGAACGGGCCGCGGCGCAAAAACCGGACCGTATCGGGGCCGCCGCGCAAAAACCGGAGCGGATCCGGCCCGCGGAACGGGCCGCCGCGCAAAAACCGGACCGGATCCGGCCCGTGGAACGGGCCGCCGCGCAAAAACCGGACCGTATCGGGGCCGCCGCGCAAAAACCGGACTGGATCCGGCCCGCGGAACGGGCCACCGCGCAAAAACCGGACCGGATCGGAGCCACCGCTCAAAAACCGGAGCGGATCCGGCCCGCGGAACGGGCCGCGGCACAAAAACCGGAGCGGATCGGGGCCGCCGCGCAAAAACCGGAGCGGATCCGGCCCGCGGAACGGGCCGCCGCGCAAAAACCGGAGCGGCTCGGGGCCGCCGCGCAAAAACCGGAGCGGATCCGGCCCGCGGAACGGGCCGCCGCGCAAAAACCGGAGCGGATCGTGGCCGCCGCGCAAAAACCGGACCGGATCCAGCCCGCGGAACGGGCCGCCGCGCAAAAACCGGAGCGGATCGGGGCCGACGGAACGGGCCACCGCGCAAAAACCGGATCGGATCGGGGCCGCCGCGCAAAAAGCGGAGCGGATCCGGCCCGCGGAACGGGCCGCCGCGCAAAAACCGGACCAGCTCGGGGCCGCCGCGCAAAAACCGGAGCGGATCCGGCCCGCGGAACGGGCCGCCGCGCAAAAACCGGACAGGATCGGGGCCGCCGCGCAAAAACCGGAGCGGATCCGGCCCGCGGAACGGGCCGCCGCGCAAAAACCGGACTGGATGCGGCCCACGGAACGAGTCGCCGGGCAAAAACCGGACCGGATCGGAGCCGCCGCGCAAAAACCGGAGCGGATCCGGCCCGCGGAACGGGCCGCCGCGCAAAAACCGGAGTGGATCGGGGCCGCCGCGCAAAAACCGGACCGGATCCGGCCCGCGGAACGGGCCGCCGCGCAAAAACCGGACCGTATCGGGGCCGCCGCGCAAAAACCGGACCGGCTCCGGCCCGCGGAACGGGCTGCCGCACAAAAACCGTACGGGATCGGGGCCGCCGCGCAAAAACCTGACCGGATCCGGCCCGCGGAACGGGCCACCGCGCAAAAACCGGAGCGGATCGGGGCCGCCGCGCAAAAACCGGAGCGGATCCGGCCCGCGGAACGGGCCGCCGCGCAAAAATCGGAGCGGATCGGGGCCGCCGCGCAAAAAGCGGAGCGGATCCGGCCCGCGGAACGGGCCACCGCGCAAAAACCGGACCGGCTCGGGGCCGCCGCGCAAAAACCGTAGCGGATCCGGCCCGCGGAACGGGCCGCCGCGCAAAAACCGGACCGGCTCGGGGCCGCCGCGCAAAAACCGGAGCGGATCCGGCCCGCGGAACGGGCCGCCGCGCAAAAACCGGACTGGATGCGGCCCACGGAACGGGCCGCCGGGCAAAAACCGGACCGGATCGGAGCCACCGCGCAAAAACCGGAGCGGATCCGGCCCGCGGAACGGGCCGCCGCGCAAAAACCGGAGTGGATCGTGGCCGCCGCGCAAAAACCGGACCGGATCCGGCCCGCGGAACGGGCCGCCGCGCAAAAACCGGACCGTATCGGGGCCGCCGCGCAAAAACCGGACGGGCTCCGGCCCGCGGAACGGGCTGCCGCACAAAAACCGTACGGGATCGGGGCCGCCGCGCAAAAACCGGACCGGATCCGGCCTGCGGAACGGGCCGCCGCGCAAAAACTGGACCGGATCGGGGCCGCCGCGCAAAAACCGGACCGGATCCGGCCCGCGGAACGGGCCGCCGCGCAAAAATCGGACCGGCTCGGGGCCGCCGCGCAAAAACCGGACCGGATCCGGCCCGCGGAACTTCCGCCGAGCAAATATCGGACCGGAGCGGAGCCACCGCGCAAAAACCGGAGCGGATCCGGCCCGCGGAACGGGCCGCCGCGCAAAAACCGGACCGGCTCGGTGCCGCCGCGCAAAAACCGGAGCGGATCCGGCCCGCGGAACGGGCCGCCGTGCAAAAACCGGACCGGATCCGGCCCGCGGAAACGGCCTCCGGGCAAAAACCGGACAGGATCGGAGCCGCCGCGCAAAAACCGGACCGGATCCGGCCCGCGGAAGGGGCCGCCGCGCTAAAACCGGAGCGGATCGGGGCCGCCGCGCAAAAACTGGAGCGGATCCGGCCCGCGGAACGGGCCGCCGCGCAAAAACCGGACCGGCTCGGGGCCGCCGCGCAAAAACCGGACCGGCTCCGGCCCGCGGAACGGGCCGCCGCGCAAAAACCGGAGCGGATCGGGGCCGCCGCGCAAAAACCGGACCGGATCCGGCCCGCGGAACGGGCCGCCGCGCAAAAACCGGAGCGGATCGGGGCCGCCGCGCAAAAAGCGGAGCGGATCCGGCCCGCGGAACAGGCCGCGGCGCAAAAACCGGACTGGATGCGGCCCACGGAACGGGCCGCCGGGCAAAAACCGGAGCGGATCGGAGCTACCGCGCAAAAACCGGAGCGGATCCGGCCCGCGGAACTGGCCGCCGCGTATAAAACCGGAGTGGATCGGGTCCGCCGCGCAAAAACCGGAGCGGATCCGGCCCGCGGAACGGGCCGCCGCGCAAAAACCGGACCGGCTCGGGGCCGCCGCGCAAAAACCGGACCGGATCCGGCCCGCGGAACGGGCCGCCGTGCAAAAACCGGACAGGATCGGGGCCGCCGCGCAAAAACCGGAGCGGATCCAGCCCGCGGAACGGGCCGCCGCGGAAAAACCAGACCGGATCGGGGCCGCCGCGCAAAAACCGGACCGGATCCGGCCCGCGGAACGGGCCGCCGCACAAAAACCGGAGCGGATCGGGGCCGCCGCGCAAAAACCGGAGCGGATCCGGCCCGCGGAACGGGCCGCCGCGCAAAAACCGGAGCGGCTCGGGGCCGCCGCGCAAAAACCGGACCGGATCCGGGCCGCGGAACGGGCCGCGGCGCAAAAACCGGACTGTATGCGGCCCACGGAACGGGCCGCCGGGCAAAAACCGGACCGGATCGGAGCCACCGCGCAAAAACCGGAGCGGATCCGGCCCGCGGAACGGGCCGCCGCGCAAAAACCGGACCGTATCGGGGCCGCTGCGCAAAAACCGGACCGGATCCGGCCCGCGGAACGGGCCGCCGCGCAAAAACCGGAGCGGATCGGGGCCGCCGCGCAAAAACCGGACCGGCTCCGGCCCGCGGAACGGGCCGCCATGCAAAAACCGGACCGGATCGGGGCCGCCGCGCAAAAACCAGAGCGGATCCAGCCCGCGGAACGGGTCGCCGCGGAAAAACCAGACCGGATGGGGGCCGCCGCGCAAAAACCGGACCGGATCCAGCCCGCAGAACGGGCCGCCGCGCAAAAACCGGAATGGATCGTGTCTGCCGCGCAAAAACCGGACCGGATCCAGCCCGCGGAACGGGCCGCCGCGCAAAAACCGGAGCGGATCGGGGCCGCCGCGCAAAAACCGGAGCGGATCCGGCCCGTGGAACGGGCCGCCGCGCAAAAACCGGACCGGCTCGGGGCCGCCGCGCAAAAACCGGAGCGGATCCGGCCCGCGGAACGGGCCGCCGCGCAAAAACCGGACCGGCTCGGTGCCGCCGCGCAAAAACCGGACCGGATCCGGCCCGCGGAACGGGCCGCCGCGCAAAAACCGGAGCGGATCGGGGCCGCCGCGCAAAAACCGGAGCGGATCCGGCCCGCGGAACGGGCCGCCGCGCAAAAACCGGACCGGCTCGGGGCCGCCGCGCAAAAACCGGAGCGGATCCAGCCCGCGGAACGGGCCGCCGCGCAAAAACAGGACAGGCTCGGGGCCGCCGCGCAAAAACCGGACCGGCTCCGGCCCGCGGAACGGGCTGCCGCACAAAAACCGGAGCGGATCGGGGCCGCCGCGCAAAAACCGGAGCGGATTCGGCCTGCGGAACGGGCCGCCGCGCAAAAACCGGAGCGGATCGGGGCCGCCGCGCAAAAACCGGAGCGGATCCGGCCCGCGGAAGGGGCCGCCGCGCAAAAACCGGACAGGAATGGGGCCGCCGCGCAAAAACCGGAGCGGATCCGGCCAGCGGAACGGGCCGCGGCGCAAAAACCGGACTGGATGCGGCCCACGGAACGGGCCGCCGGGCAAAAACCGGACCGGATCGGAGCCACCACGCAAAAACCGGAGCGGATCCGGCCCGCGGAACGGGCCGCCGCGCAAAAACCGGAGTGGATCGGGGCCGCCGCGCAAAAACCGGACTGGATCCGGCCCGCGGAATGGGCCACCGCGCAAAAACCGGACCGGATCGGGGCCGCCGCGCAAAAACCGGACCGGATCCAGCCCGCAGAACGGGCCGCCGCGCAAAAACCGGAATGGATCGTGTCTGCCGCGCAAAAACCGGACCGGATCCAGCCCGCGGAACGGGCCGCCGCGCAAAAACCGGAGCGGATCGGGGCCGCCGCGCAAAAACCGGAGCGGATCCGGCCCGTGGAACGGGCCGCCGCGCAAAAACCGGACCGGCTCGGGGCCGCCGCGCAAAAACCGGAGCGGATCCGGCCCGCGGAACGGGCCGCCGCGCAAAAACCGGACCGGCTCGGTGCCGCCGCGCAAAAACCGGACCGGATCCGGCCCGCGGAACGGGCCGCCGCGCAAAAACCGGAGCGGATCGGGGCCGCCGCGCAAAAACCGGAGCGGATCCGGCCCGCGGAACGGGCCGCCGCGCAAAAACCGGACCGGCTCGGGGCCGCCGCGCAAAAACCGGAGCGGATCCAGCCCGCGGAACGGGCCGCCGCGCAAAAACAGGACAGGCTCGGGGCCGCCGCGCAAAAACCGGACCGGCTCCGGCCCGCGGAACGGGCTGCCGCACAAAAACCGGAGCGGATCGGGGCCGCCGCGCAAAAACCGGAGCGGATTCGGCCTGCGGAACGGGCCGCCGCGCAAAAACCGGAGCGGATCGGGGCCGCCGCGCAAAAACCGGAGCGGATCCGGCCCGCGGAAGGGGCCGCCGCGCAAAAACCGGACAGGAATGGGGCCGCCGCGCAAAAACCGGAGCGGATCCGGCCAGCGGAACGGGCCGCGGCGCAAAAACCGGACTGGATGCGGCCCACGGAACGGGCCGCCGGGCAAAAACCGGACCGGATCGGAGCCACCACGCAAAAACCGGAGCGGATCCGGCCCGCGGAACGGGCCGCCGCGCAAAAACCGGAGTGGATCGGGGCCGCCGCGCAAAAACCGGACTGGATCCGGCCCGCGGAATGGGCCACCGCGCAAAAACCGGACCGGATCGGGGCCGCCGCGCAAAAACCGGACCGGATCCAGCCCGCAGAACGCGCCGCCGCGCAAAAACCGGACCGGATCGGGGCCGCCGCGCAAAAACCGGAGCGGATCCAGCCCGCGGAACGGGCCGCCACGGAAAAACCGGACCGGATTGGGGCCGCCGCGCAAAAGCGGAGCGGATCCGGCCCGCAGAACGGGCCGCCGCGCAAAAACCGGAGCGGATTGGGGCCGCCGCGCAAAAACCGGAGCGGATGCGGCCCGCGGAACGGGCCGCCGCGCTAAAACCGGACCGGATCGGGGCCGCCGCGCAAAAACTGGAGCGGATCCGGCCCGCGGAACGGGCCACCGCGCAAAAACCGGACAGGCTCGGGGCCGCCGCGCAAAAACCGGACCGGATCCGGCCCGCGGAACGGGCCGCCGCGCAAAAACCGGACCGGATCGGAGCCACCGCGCAAAAACCGGAGCGGATGCGGCCCGCGGAACGGGCCGCCGCGCAAAAACCGGAGCGGATCGGGGCCGCCGTGCAAAAACCGGAGCGGATCCGGCCCGCGGAACGGGCCGCCGCGCAAAAACCGGACCGTATCACGGCCGCCGTGCAAAAACCGGAGCGGATCCGGCCCGCGGAATGGGCCGCCGCGCAAAAACCGGAGCGGATCGGGGCCGCCGCGCAAAAACCGGAGCGGATCCGGCCCGCGGAACGGGCCGCGGCGCAAAAACCGGACAGGATCGGGGCCGCCGCGCAAAAACCGGAGCGGATCCGGCCCGCGGAACGGGCCGCCGCGCAAAAACCGGACAGGATCGGGGCCGCCGCGCAAAAACCGGAGCGGATCCGGCCCGCGGAACGGGCCGCCGCGCAAAAACCGGAGCGGCTCGGGGCCGCCGCGCAAAAACCGGACTGGATCCGGCCCGCGGAACGGGCCACCGCGCAAAAACGGGAGCGGATCGGAGCCACCGCGCAAAAACCGGACCGGATCCGGCCCGCGGAACGGGCCGCGGCACAAAACCGGAGCGGATCGGGGCCGCCGCGCAAAAACCGGACCGGATCGGGGCCGCCGCGCAAAAAGCGGAGCAGATCCGGCCCGCGGAACGGGCCGCCGCGGAAAAACCGGAGCGGATCAGGGCCACCGCGCAAAAACCGGAGCGGATCCGGCCCGCGGAACGGGCCGCCGCGCAAAAACCGGAGCGGATCGGGGCCGCCGCGCAAAAACCGGAGCGGATCCGGCCCGCGGAACAGGCCGCCGCGCAAAAATCGGAGCGGATCGGGGCCGCCGCGCAAAAACCGGACCGGATGCGGCCCGCGGAACGGGCCGCCGCGCAAAAACCGGAACGGCTCGGTGCCGCCGCGCAAAAACCGGAGCGGATCCGGCCCGCGGAACGGGCCGCCGCGCAAAAACCGGACCGGCACGGGGCAACTGCGCAAAAACCGGACCGGCTCCGGCCCGCGGAACGGGCCGCCGCGCAAAAACCGGAGCGGATCGGGGCCGCCGTGCAAAAACCGGACCCGCTCCGGGCCGTGGAACGGGCTGCCGCACAAAAACCGTACGGGATCGGGGCCGCCGCGCAAAAACCGGACCGGATCCGGACCGCGGAACGGGCCACCGCGCAAAAACAGGACAGGATCGGGGCCGCCGCGCAAAAACCGGAGCAGATCCAGCCCGCGGAACGGGCCGCCGCGGAAAAACCAGACCGGATCGGGGCCGCCGCGCAAAAAGCGGAGCGGATCCGTCCCGTAGAACGGGCCGCCGCGCAAAAACCGGACCGGCTCGGGGCAACTGCGCAAAAACCGGACCGGATCCGGCCCGCGGAACGGGCCGCCGCGCAAAAACCGGAGCGGATTGGGGCCGCCGCGCAAAAACCGGAGCGGATGCGGCCCGCGGAACGGGCCGCCGCGCTAAAACCGGACCGGATCGGGGCCGCCGCGCAAAAACCGGAGCGGATCCGGCCCGCGGAACGGGCCGCCGCGCAAAAACCGGAGCGGATCGGGGCCGCCGCGCAAAAACCGGAGCGGATCCGGCCCGCGGAACGGGCCGCCGCGCAAAAACCGGAGCGGCTCGGGGCCGCCGCGCAAAAACCGGAGCGGATCCGGCTCGCGGAACGGGCCGCGGCGCAAAAACCGGACCGTATCGGGGCCGCCGCGCAAAAACCGGAGCGGATCCGGCCCGCGGAACGGGCCGCCGCGCAAAAACCGGACCGGATCCGGCCCGTGGAACGGGCCGCCGCGCAAAAACCGGACCGTATCGGGGCCGCCGCGCAAAAACCGGACTGGATCCGGCCCGCGGAACGGGCCACCGCGCAAAAACCGGACCGGATCGGAGCCACCGCTCAAAAACCGGAGCGGATCCGGCCCGCGGAACGGGCCGCGGCACAAAAACCGGAGCGGATCGGGGCCGCCGCGCAAAAACCGGAGCGGATCCGGCCCGCGGAACGGGCCGCCGCGCAAAAACCGGAGCGGATCGGGGCCGCCGCGCAAAAACCGGAGCGGATCCGGCCCGCGGAACGGGCCGCCGCGCAAAAACCGGAGCGGATCGTGGCTGCCGCGCAAAAACCGGACCGGATCCAGCCCGCGGAACGGGCCGCCGCGCAAAAACCGGAGCGGATCGGGGCCGCCGCGCAAAAAGCGGAGCGGATCCGTCCCGCGGAACGGGCCGCCGCGCAAAAACCGGACAGGCTCGGGGCCGCCGCGCAAAAACCGGACCGGATGCGGCCCGCGGAACGGGCCGCCGCGCAAAAACCGGAGCGGATCGGGGCCGCCGCGCAAAAACCGGAGCGGATCCGGCCCGCGGAACGGGCCGCCGCGCAAAAACCGGACTGGATGCGGCCCACGGAACGGGCCGCCGTGCAAAAACCGGACCGGATCGGAGCCACCGCGCAAAAACCGGAGCGGATCCGGCCCGCGGAACGGGCCGCCGCGCAAAAACCGGAGTGGATCGTGGCCGCCGCGCAAAAACCGGACCGGATCCGGCCCGCGGAACGGGCCGCCGCGCAAAAACCGGACCGTATCGGGGCCGCCGCGCAAAAACCGGACGGGCTCCGGCCCGCGGAACGGGCTGCCGCACAAAAACCGTACGGGATCGGGGCCGCCGCGCAAAAACCGGACCGGATGCGGCCCGCGGAACGGGCCGCCGCGCAAAAATCGGAGCGGATCGGGGCCGCCGCGCAAAAAGCGGAGCGGATCCGGCCCGCGGAACGGGCCGCCGCGCAAAAACCGGACCGGCTAGGGGCCGCCGCGCAAAAACCGGACCGGATCCAGCCCGCGGAACGGGCCGCCGCGCAAAAACCGGACAGGCTCGGGGCCGCCGCGCAAAAACCGGAGCGGATTCGGCCTGCGGAACGGGCCGCCGCGCAAAAACCGGAGCGGATCGGGGACACCGCGCAAAAACCGGAGCGGCTCGGGGCCGCCGCGCAAAAACCGGAGCGGATCCGGCCCGCGGAACGGGCCGCGGCGCAAAAACCGGACCGTATCGGGGCCGCCGCGCAAAAACCGGACTGGATGCGGCCCGCGGAACGGGCCACCGCGCAAAAACCGGACCGGATCGGAGCCGCCGCGCAAAAAGCGGAGCGGATCCGGCCCGCGGAACGGGCCGCCGCGCAAAAACCGGACCAGCTCGGGGCCGCCGCGCAAAAACCGGAGCGGATCCGGCCCGCGGAACGGGCCGCCGCGCAAAAACCGGACAGGATCGGGGCCGCCGCGCAAAAACCGGAGCGGATCCGGCCCGCGGAACGGGCCGCCGCGCAAAAACCGGACTGGATGCGGCCCACGGAACGAGTCGCCGGGCAAAAACCGGACCGGATCGGAGCCGCCGCGCAAAAACCGGACCGGATCCGGCCCGCGGAACGGGCCGCCGCGCAAAAACCGGAGTGGATCGGGGCCGCCGCGCAAAAACCGGACCGGATCCGGCCCGCGGAACGGGCCGCCGCGCAAAAACCGGACCGTATCGGGGCCGCCGCGCAAAAACCGGACCGGCTCCGGCCCGCGGAACGGGCTGCCGCAGAAAAACCGTACGGGATCGGGGCCGCCGCGCAAAAACCTGACCGGATCCGGCCCGCGGAACGGGCCACCGCGCAAAAACCGGACCGGATCGGGGCCGCCGCGCAAAAACCGGAGCGGATCCGGCCCGCGGAACGGGCCGCCGCGCAAAAATCGGAGCGGATCGGGGCCGCCGCGCAAAAAGCGGAGCGGATCCGGCCCGCGGAACGGGCCACCGCGCAAAAACCGGACCGGCTCGGGGCCGCCGCGCAAAAACCGGAGCGGATCCGGCCCGCGGAACGGGCCGCCGCGCAAAAACCGGACCGGCTCGGTGCCGCCGCGCAAAAACCGGACCGGATCCGGCCCGCGGAACGGGCCGCCGCGCAAAAACCGGACTGGATGCGGCCCACGGAACGGGCCGCCGGGCAAAAACCGGACCGGATCGGAGCCACCGCGCAAAAACCGGAGCGGATCCGGCCCGCGGAACGGGCCGCCGCGCAAAAACCGGAGTGGATCGTGGCCGCCGCGCAAAAACCGGACCGGATCCGGCCCGCGGAACGGGCCGCCGCGCAAAAACCGGACCGTATTGGGGCCGCCGCGCAAAAACCGGACGGGCTCCGGCCCGCGGAACGGGCTGCCGCACAAAAACCGTACGGGATCGGGGCCGCCGCGCAAAAACCGGACCGGATCCGGCCCGCGGAACGGGCCGCCGTGCAAAAACCGGACCGGATCGGGGCCGCCGCGCAAAAACCAGAGCGGATCCAGCCCGCGGAACGGGCCGCCGCGGAAAAACCAGACCGGATGGGGGCCGCCGCGCAAAAACCGGACCGGATCCAGCCCGCAGAACGGGCCGCCGCGCAAAAACCGGAATGGATCGTGTCTGCCGCGCAAAAACCGGACCGGATCCAGCCCGCGGAACGGGCCGCCGCGCAAAAACCGGAGCGGATCGGGGCCGCCGCGCAAAAACCGGAGCGGATCCGGCCCGTGGAACGGGCCGCCGCGCAAAAACCGGACCGGCTCGGGGCCGCCGCGCAAAATCCGGAGCGGATCCGGCCCGCGGAACGGGCCGCCGCGCAAAAACCGGACCGGCTCGGTGCCGCCGCGCAAAAACCGGACCGGATCCGGCCCGCGGAACGGGCCGCCGCGCAAAAACCGGAGCGGATCGGGGCCGCCGCGCAAAAACCGGAGCGGATCCGGCCCGCGGAACGGGCCGCCGCGCAAAAACCGGAGCGGCTCGGGGCCGCCGCGCAAAAACCGGAGCGGATCCAGCCCGCGGAACGGGCCGCCGCGCAAAAACAGGACAGGCTCGGGGCCGCCGCGCAAAAACCGGACCGGCTCCGGCCCGCGGAACGGGCTGCCGCACAAAAACCGGAGCGGATCGGGGCCGCCGCGCAAAAACCGGAGCGGATTCGGCCTGCGGAACGGGCCGCCGCGCAAAAACCGGAGCGGATCGGGGCCGCCGCGCAAAAACCGGAGCGGATCCGGCCCGCGGAACGGGCCGCCGCGCAAAAACCGGACCGGCTCGGGGCCGCCGCGCAAAAACCGGAGCGGATCCGGCCAGCGGAACGGGCCGCGGCGCAAAAACCGGACTGGATGCGGCCCACGGAACGGGCCGCCGGGCAAAAACCGGACCGGATCGGAGCCACCACGCAAAAACCGGAGCGGATCCGGCCCGCGGAACGGGCCGCCGCGCAAAAACCGGAGTGGATCGGGGCCGCCGCGCAAAAACCGGACTGGATCCGGCCCGCGGAATGGGCCACCGCGCAAAAACCGGACCGGATCGGGGCCGCCGCGCAAAAACCGGACCGGATCCGGCCCGCAGAACGCGCCGCCGCGCAAAAACCGGACCGGATCGGGGCCGCCGCGCAAAAACCGGAGCGGATCCAGCCCGCGGAACGGGCCGCCACGGAAAAACCGGACCGGATTGGGGCCGCCGCGCAAAAGCGGAGCGGATCCGGCCCGCAGAACGGGCCGCCGCGCAAAAACCGGAGCGGATTGGGGCCGCCGCGCAAAAACCGGAGCGGATGCGGCCCGCGGAACGGGCCGCCGCGCTAAAACCGGACCGGATCGGGGCCGCCGCGCAAAAACTGGAGCGGATCCGGCCCGCGGAACGGGCCACCGCGCAAAAACCGGACAGGCTCGGGGCCGCCGCGCAAAAACCGGACCGGATCCGGCCCGCGGAACGGGCCGCCGCGCAAAAACCGGACCGGATCGGAGCCACCGCGCAAAAACCGGAGCGGATGCGGCCCGCGGAACGGGCCGCCGCGCAAAAACCGGACCGGCTCGGGGCCGCCGTGCAAAAACCGGAGCGGATCCGGCCCGCGGAACGGGCCGCCGCGCAAAAACCGGACCGTATCACGGCCGCCGTGCAAAAACCGGAGCGGATCCGGCCCGCGGAATGGGCCGCCGCGCAAAAACCGGACCGGATCGGGGCCGCCGCGCAAAAACCGGAGCGGATCCGGCCCGCGGAACGGGCCGCGGCGCAAAAACCGGACAGGATCGGGGCCGCCGCGCAAAAACCGGAGCGGATCCGGCCCGCGGAACGGGCCGCCGCGCAAAAACCGGACAGGATCGGGGCCGCCGCGCAAAAACCGGAGCGGATCCGGCCCGCGGAACGGGCCGCCGCGCAAAAACCGGAGCGGCTCGGGGCCGCCGCGCAAAAACCGGACTGGATGCGGCCCGCGGAACGGGCCACCGCGCAAAAACGGGAGCGGATCGGAGCCACCGCGCAAAAACCGGACCGGATCCGGCCCGCGGAACGGGCCGCGGCACAAAACCGGAGCGGATCGGGGCCGCCGCGCAAAAACCGGACCGGATCGGGGCCGCCGCGCAAAAAGCGGAGCAGATCCGGCCCGCGGAACGGGCCGCCGCGGAAAAACCGGAGCGGATCAGGGCCACCGCGCAAAAACCGGAGCGGATCCGGCCCGCGGAACGGGCCGCCGCGCAAAAACCGGAGCGGATCGGGGCCGCCGCGCAAAAACCGGAGCGGATCCGGCCCGCGGAACGGGCCGCCGCGCAAAAATCGGAGCGGATCGGGGCCGCCGCGCAAAAACCGGACCGGATGCGGCCCGCGGAACGGGCCGCCGCGCAAAAACCGGACCGGCTCGGTGCCGCCGCGCAAAAACCGGACCGGATCCGGCCCGCGGAACGGGCCGCCGCGCAAAAACCGGACCGGCACGGGGCAACTGCGCAAAAACCGGACCGGCTCCGGCCCGCGGAACGGGCCGCCGCGCAAAAACCGGAGCGGATCGGGGCCGCCGTGCAAAAACCGGACCCGCTCCGGGCCGCGGAACGGGCTGCCGCACAAAAACCGTACGGGATCGGGGCCGCCGCGCAAAAACCGGACCGGATCCGGACCGCGGAACGGGCCACCGCGCAAAAACCGGACAGGATCGGGGCCGCCGCGCAAAAACCGGACCGGATCCAGCCCGCGGAACGGGCCGCCGCGGAAAAACCAGACCGGATCGGGGCCGCCGCGCAAAAAGCGGAGCGGATCCGTCCCGTAGAACGGGCCGCCGCGCAAAAACCGGACCGGCTCGGGGCAACTGCGCAAAAACCGGACCGGATCCGGCCCGCGGAACGGGCCGCCGCGCAAAAACCGGAGCGGATTGGGGCCGCCGCGCAAAAACCGGAGCGGATGCGGCCCGCGGAACGGGCCGCCGCGCTAAAACCGGACCGGATCGGGGCCGCCGCGCAAAAACCGGAGCGGATCCGGCCCGCGGAACGGGCCGCCGCGCAAAAACCGGAGCGGATCGGGGCCGCCGCGCAAAAACCGGAGCGGATCCGGCCCGCGGAACGGGCCGCCGCGCAAAAACCGGAGCGGCTCGGGGCCGCCGCGCAAAAACCGGAGCGGATCCGGCTCGCGGAACGGGCCGCGGCGCAAAAACCGGACCGTATCGGGGCCGCCGCGCAAAAACCGGAGCGGATCCGGCCCGCGGAACGGGCCGCCGCGCAAAAACCGGACCGGATCCGGCCCGTGGAACGGGCCGCCGCGCAAAAACCGGACCGTATCGGGGCCGCCGCGCAAAAACCGGACTGGATCCGGCCCGCGGAACGGGCCACCGCGCAAAAACCGGACCGGATCGGAGCCACCGCTCAAAAACCGGAGCGGATCCGGCCCGCGGAACGGGCCGCGGCACAAAAACCGGAGCGGATCGGGGCCGCCGCGCAAAAACCGGAGCGGATCCGGCCCGCGGAACGGGCCGCCGCGCAAAAACCGGAGCGGATCGGGGCCGCCGCGCAAAAACCGGAGCGGATCCGGCCCGCGGAACGGGCCGCCGCGCAAAAACCGGAGCGGATCGTGGCTGCCGCGCAAAAACCGGACCGGATCCAGCCCGCGGAACGGGCCGCCGCGCAAAAACCGGAGCGGATCGGGGCCGCCGCGCAAAAAGCGGAGCGGATCCGTCCCGCGGAACGGGCCGCCGCGCAAAAACCGGACAGGCTCGGGGCCGCCGCGCAAAAACCGGACCGGATCCGGCCCGCGGAACGGGCCGCCGCGCAAAAACCGGACCGGATCGGGGCCGCCGCGCAAAAACCGGAGCGGATCCGGCCCGCGGAACGGGCCGCCGCGCAAAAACCGGACTGGATGCGGCCCACGGAACGGGCCGCCGGGCAAAAACCGGACCGGATCGGAGCCACCGCGCAAAAACCGGAGCGGATCCGGCCCGCGGAACGGGCCGCCGCGCAAAAACCGGAGTGGATCGTGGCCGCCGCGCAAAAACCGGACCGGATCCGGCCCGCGGAACGGGCCGCCGCGCAAAAACCGGACCGTATCGGGGCCGCCGCGCAAAAACCGGACGGGCTCCGGCCCGCGGAACGGGCTGCCACACAAAAACCGTACGGGATCGGGGCCGCCGCGCAAAAACCGGACCGGATGCGGCCCGCGGAACGGGCCGCCGCGCAAAAATCGGAGCGGATCGGGGCCGCCGCGCAAAAAGCGGAGCGGATCCGGCCCGCGGAACGGGCCGCCGCGCAAAAACCGGACCGGCTAGGGGCCGCCGCGCAAAAACCGGACCGGATCCAGCCCGCGGAACGGGCCGCCGCGCAAAAACCGGACAGGCTCGGGGCCGCCGCGCAAAAACCGGACCGGCTCCGGCCCGCGGAACGGGCTGCCGCACAAAAACCGGAGCGGCTCGGGGCCGCCGCGCAAAAACCGGAGCGGATTCGGCCTGCGGAACGGGCCGCCGCGCAAAAACCGGAGCGGATCGGGGACACCGCGCAAAAACCGGAGCGGCTCGGGGCCGCCGCGCAAAAACCGGAGCGGATCCGGCCCGCGGAACGGGCCGCGGCGCAAAAACCGGACCGTATCGGGGCCGCCGCGCAAAAACCGGACTGGATGCGGCCCGCGGAACGGGCCACCGCGCAAAAACCGGACCGGATCGGAGCCGCCGCGCAAAAAGCGGACCGGATCCGGCCGACGGAACGGGCCACCGCGCAAAAACCGGACAGGATCGGGGCCGCCGCGCAAAAAGCGGAGCGGATCCGGCCCGCGGAACGGGCCGCCGCGCAAAAACCGGACCAGCTCGGGGCCGCCGCGCAAAAACCGGAGCGGATCCGGCCCGCGGAACGGGCCGCCGCGCAAAAACCGGACAGGATCGGGGCCGCCGCGCAAAAACCGGAGCGGATCCGGCCCGCGGAACGGGCCGCCGCGCAAAAACCGGACTGGATGCGGCCCACGGAACGAGTCGCCGGGCAAAAACCGGACCGGATCGGAGCCGCCGCGCAAAAACCGGACCGGATCCGGCCCGCGGAACGGGCCGCCGCGCAAAAACCGGAGTGGATCGGGGCCGCCGCGCAAAAACCGGACCGGATCCGGCCCGCGGAACGGGCCGCCGCGCAAAAACCGGACCGTATCGGGGCCGCCGCGCAAAAACCGGACCGGCTCCGGCCCGCGGAACGGGCTGCCGCAGAAAAACCGTACGGGATCGGGGCCGCCGCGCAAAAACCTGACCGGATCCGGCCCGCGGAACGGGCCGCCGCGCAAAAACCGGACCGGATCGGGGCCGCCGCGCAAAAACCGGAGCGGATCCGGCCCGCGGAACGGGCCGCCGCGCAAAAATCGGAGCGGATCGGGGCCGCCGCGCAAAAAGCGGAGCGGATCCGGCCCGCGGAACGGGCCACCGCGCAAAAACCAGAGTGGATCGGGGCCGCCGCGCAAAAACCGGAGCGGATCCGGCCCGCGGAACGGGCCGCCGCGCAAAAACCGGACCGGCTCGGGGCCGCCGCGCAAAAACCGGAGCGGATCCGGCCCGCGGAACGGGCCGCCGCGCAAAAACCGGACTGGATGCGGCCCACGGAACGGGCCGCCGGGCAAAAACCGGACCGGATCGGAGCCACCGCGCAAAAACCGGAGCGGATCCGGCCCGCGGAACGGGCCGCCGCGCAAAAACCGGAGTGGATCGTGGCCGCCGCGCAAAAACCGGACCGGATCCGGCCCGCGGAACGGGCCGCCGCGCAAAAACCGGACCGTATCGGGGCCGCCGCGCAAAAACCGGACGGGCTCCGGCCCGCGGAACGGGCTGCCGCACAAAAACCGTACGGGATCGGGGCCGCCGCGCAAAAACCGGACCGGATCCGGCCTGCGGAACGGGCCGCCGCGCAAAAACTGGACCGGATCGGGGCCGCCGCGCAAAAACCGGACCGGATCCGGCCCGCGGAACGGGCCGCCGCGCAAAAATCGGACCGGCTCGGGGCCGCCGCGCAAAAACCGGACCGGATCCGGCCCGCGGAACTTCCGCCGAGCAAATATCGGACCGGAGCGGAGCCACCGCGCAAAAACCGGATCGGATCCGGCCCGCGGAACGGGCCACCGCGCAAAAACCGGACCGGCTCGGTGCCGCCGCGCAAAAACCGGAGCGGATCCGGCCCGCGGAACGGGCCGCCGCGCAAAAACCGGACCGGATCCGGCCCGCGGAAACGGCCTCCGGGCAAAAACCGGACAGGATCGGAGCCGCCGCGCAAAAACCGGACCGGATCCGGCCCGCGGAAGGGGCCGCCGCGCTAAAACCGGAGCGGATCGGGGCCGCCGCGCAAAAACTGGAGCGGATCCGGCCCGCGGAACGGGCCGCCGCGCAAAAACCGGACCGGCTCGGGGCCGCCGCGCAAAAACCGGACCGGCTCCGGCCCGCGGAACGGGCCGCCGCGCAAAAACCGGAGCGGATCGGGGCCGCCGCGCAAAAACCGGAGCGGATCCGGCCCGCGGAACGGGCCGCCGCGCAAAAACCGGACAGGATCGGGGCCGCCGCGCAAAAAGCGGAGCGGATCCGGCCCGCGGAACGGGCCGCGGCGCAAAAACCGGACTGGATGCGGCCCACGGAACGGGCCGCCGGGCAAAAACCGGAGCGGATCGGAGCTACCGCGCAAAAACCGGAGCGGATCCGGCCCGCGGAACGGGCCGCCGCGTATAAAACCGGAGTGGATCGGGTCCGCCGCGCAAAAACCGGAGCGGATCCGGCCCGCGGAACGGGCCGCCGCGCAAAAACCGGACCGGCTCGGGGCCGCCGCGCAAAAACCGGACCGGATCCGGCCCGCGGAACGGGCCGCCGTGCAAAAACCGGACAGGATCGGGGCCGCCGCGCAAAAACCGGAGCGGATCCAGCCCGCGGAACGGGCCGCCGCGGAAAAACCAGACCGGATCGGGGCCGCCGCGCAAAAACCGGACCGGATCCGGCCCGCGGAACGGGCCGCCGCACAAAAACCGGAGCGGATCGGGGCCGCCGCGCAAAAACCGGAGCGGATCCGGCCCGCGGAACGGGCCGCCGCGCAAAAACCGGACAGGATCGGGGCCGCCGCGCAAAAACCGGACCGGATCCGGGCCGCGGAACGGGCCGCGGCGCAAAAACCGGACTGGATGCGGCCCACGGAACGGGCCGCCGGGCAAAAACCGGACGGGATCGGAGCCACCGCGCAAAAACCGGAGCGGATCCGGCCCGCGGAACGGGCCGCCGCGCAAAAACCGGAGTGGATCGGGGCCGCTGCGCAAAAACCGGACCGGATCCGGCCCGCGGAACGGGCCGCCGCGCAAAAACCGGAGCGGATCGGGGCCGCCGCGCAAAAACCGGACCGGATCCGGCCCGCGGAACGGGCCGCCGTGCAAAAACCGGACAGGATCGGGGCCGCCGCGCAAAAACCAGAGCGGATCCAGCCCGCGGAACGGGCCGCCGCGGAAAAACCAGACCGGATGGGGGCCGCCGCGCAAAAACCGGACCGGATCCGGCCCGCAGAACGGGCCGCCGCGCAAAAACCGGAATGGATCGTGTCTGCCGCGCAAAAACCGGACCGGATCCAGCCCGCGGAACGGGCCGCCGCGCAAAAACCGGAGCGGATCGGGGCCGCCGCGCAAAAAGCGGAGCGGATCCGGCCCGTGGAACGGGCCGCCGCGCAAAAACCGGACCGGCTCGGGGCCGCCGCGCAAAAACCGGAGCGGATCCGGCCCGCGGAACGGGCCGCCGCGCAAAAACCGGACCGGCTCGGTGCCGCCGCGCAAAAACCGGACCGGATCCGGCCCGCGGAACGGGCCGCCGCGCAAAAACCGGAGCGGATTGGGGCCGTCGCGCAAAAACCGGAGCGGATCCGGCCCGCGGAACGGGCCGCCACGCAAAAACCGGACCGGCTCGGGGCCGCCGCGCAAAAATCGGACCGGATCCAGCCCGCGGAACGGGCCGCCGCGCAAAAACAGGACAGGCTCGGGGCCGCCGCGCAAAAACCGGACCGGATCCGGCCCGCGGAACGGGCTGCCGCACAAAAACCGGAGCGGATCGGGGCCGCCGCGCAAAAACCGGAGCGGATTCGGCCCGCGGAACGGGCCGCCGCGCAAAAACCGGAGCGGATCGGGGCCGCCGCGCAAAAACCGGAGCGGATCCGGCCCGCGGAACGGGCCGCCGCGCAAAAACCGGACAGGAATGGGGCCGCCGCGCAAAAACCGGAGCGGATCCGGCCAGCGGAACGGGCCGCGGCGCAAAAACCGGACTGGATGCGGCCCACGGAACGGGCCGCCGGGCAAAAACCGGACCGGATCGGAGCCACCACGCAAAAACTGGAGCGGATCCGGCCCGCGGAACGGGCCGCCGCGCAAAAACCGGAGTGGATCGGGGCCGCCGCGCAAAAACCGGACTGGATCCGGCCCGCGGAATGGGCCACCGCGCAAAAACCGGACCGGATCGGGGCCGCCGCGCAAAAACCGGAGCGGATCCGGCCCGCAGAACGCGCCGCCGCGCAAAAACCGGACCGGATCGGGGCCGCCGCGCAAAAACCGGAGCGGATCCAGCCCGCGGAACGGGCCGCCGCGGAAAAACCGGACCGGATTGGGGCCGCCGCGCAAAAGCGGAGCGGATCCGGCCCGCAGAACGGGCCGCCGCGCAAAAACCGGAGCGGATTGGGGCCGCCGCGCAAAAACCGGAGCGGATGCGGCCCGCGGAACGGGCCGCCGCGCTAAAACCGGACCGGATCGGGGCCGCCGCGCAAAAACTGGAGCGGATCCGGCCCGCGGAACGGGCCACCGCGCAAAAACCGGACAGGCTCGGGGCCGCCGCGCAAAAACCGGACCGGATCCGGCCCGCGGAACGGGCCGCCGCGCAAAAACCGGACCGGATCGGAGCCACCGCGCAAAAACCGGAGCGGATGCGGCCCGCGGAACGGGCCGCCGCGCAAAAACCGGAGCGGATCGGGGCCGCCGTGCAAAAACCGGAGCGGATCCGGCCCGCGGAACGGGCCGCCGCGCAAAAACCGGACCGTATCACGGCCGCCGTGCAAAAACCGGAGCGGATCCGGCCCGCGGAATGGGCCGCCGCGCAAAAACCGGAGCGGATCGGGGCCGCCGCGCAAAAACCGGAGCGGATCCGGCCCGCGGAACGGGCCGCGGCGCAAAAACCGGACAGGATCGGGGCCGCCGCGCAAAAACCGGACCGGATCCGGCCCGCGGAACGGGCCGCCGCGCAAAAACCGGACAGGATCGGGGCCGCCGCGCAAAAACCGGAGCGGATCCGGCCCGCGGAACGGGCCGCCGCGCAAAAACCGGATCGGATAGGAGCCACCGCGCAAAAACCGGAGCGGATCCGGCCCGCGGAACGGGCAGCCGCGCAAAAACCGGAGCGGCTCGGGGCCGCCGCGCAAAAACCGGACTGGATGCGGCCCGCGGAACGGGCCACCGCGCAAAAACGGGAGCGGATCGGAGCCACCGCGCAAAAACCGGACCGGATCCGGCCCGCGGAACGGGCCGCGGCACAAAACCGGACCGGCTCGGGGCCGCCGCGCAAAAACCGGACCGGCTCCGGCCCGCGGAACGGGCCGCGGCGCAAAAACCGGACTGGATGCGGCCCACGGAACGGGCCGCCGGGCAAAAACCGGAGCGGATCGGAGCCACCGCGCAAAAACCGGAGCGGATCCGGCCCGCGGAACGGGCCGCCGTGTATAAAACCGGAGTGGATCGGGTCCGCCGCGCAAAAACCGGAGCGGATCCGGCCCGCGGAACGGGCCGCCGCGCAAAAACCGGAGCGGCTCGGGGCCGCCGCGCAAAAACCGGACCGGATCCGGCCCGCGGAACGGGCCGCCGTGCAAAAACCGGACAGGATCGGGGCCGCCGCGCAAAAACCGGAGCGGATCCAGCCCGCGGAACGGGCCGCCGCGGAAAAACCAGACCGGATCGGGGCCGCCGCGCAAAAACCGGACCGGATCCGGCCCGCGGAACGGGCCGCCGCGCAAAAACCGGAGCGGATCCGGCCCGCGGAACGGGCCGCCCCGCAAAAACCGGACAGGATCGGGGCCGCCGCGCAAAAACCGGACCGGATCCGGCCAGCGGAACGGGCCGCGGCGCAAAAACCGGACTGGATGCGGCCCACGGAACGGGCCGCCGGGCAAAAACCGGACCGGATCGGAGCCACCGTGCAAAAACCGGAGCGGATCCGGCCCGCGGAACGGGCCGCCGCGCAAAAACCGGAGTGGATCGGGGCCGCCGCGCAAAAACCGGAGCGGATCCGGCCCGCGAAACGGGCCGCCGCGCTAAAACCGGAGCGGATCGGGGCCGCCGCGCAAAAACCGGACCGGATCCGGCCCGCGGAACGGGCCGCCGTGCAAAAACCGGACAGGATCGGGGCCGCCGCGCAAAAACCGGACCGGATCCAGCCCGCGGAACGGGCCGCCGCGCAAAAACCGGAGCGGCTCGGGGCCGCCGCGCAAAAACCGGAGCGGATCCGGCCCGTGGAACGGGCCGCCGCGCAAAAACCGGACCGGCTCGGGGCCGCCGCGCAAAAACCGGAGCGGATCCGGCCCGCGGAACGGGCCGCCGCGCAAAAACCGGACCGGCTCGGTGCCGCCGCGCAAAAACCGGACCGGATCCGGCCCGCGGAACGGGCCGCCGTGCAAAAACCGGAGCGGATCGGGGCCGCCGCGCAAAAACCGGAGCGGATCCGGCCCGCGGAACGGGCCGCCACGCAAAAACCGGACCGGCTCGGGGCCGCCGCGCAAAAACCGGAGCGGATCCAGCCCGCGGAACGGGCCGCCGCGCAAAAACCGGAGCGGCTCGGGGCCGCCGCGCAAAAACCGGACCGGCTCCGGCCCGCGGAACGGGCTGCCGCACAAAAACCGGAGCGGATCGGGGCCGCCGCGCAAAAACCGGAGCGGATTCGGCCTGCGGAACGGGCCGCCGCGCAAAAACCGGAGCGGATCGGGGCCGCCGCGCAAAAACCGGAGCGGATCCGGCCCGCGGAACGGGCCGCCGCGCAAAAACCGGACAGGAATGGGGCCGCCGCGCAAAAACCGGAGCGGATCCGGCCAGCGGAACGGGCCGCGGCGCAAAAACCGGACTGGATGCGGCCCACGGAACGGGCCGCCGGGCAAAAACCGGACCGGATCGGAGCCACCGCGCAAAAACCGGAGCGGATCCGGCCCGCGGAACGGGCCGCCGCGCAAAAACCGGAGTGGATAGGGGCCGCCGCGCAAAAACCGGACTGGATCCGGCCCGCGGAATGGGCCACCGCGCAAAAACCGGACCGGATCGGGGCCGCCGCGCAAAAACCGGACCGGATCCGGCCCGCAGAACGCGCCGCCGCGCAAAAACCGGACCGGATCGGGGCCGCCGCGCAAAAACCGGAGCGGATCCAGCCCGCGGAACGGGCCGCCGCGGAAAAAACGGACCGGATTGGGGCCGCCGCGCAAAAGCGGAGCGGATCCGGACCGCAGAACGGGCTGCCGCGCAAAAACCGGAGCGGATTGGGGCCGCCGCGCAAAAACCGGAGCGGATGCGGCCCGCGGAACGGGCCGCCGCGCTAAAACCGGATCGGATCGGGGCCGCCGCGCAAAAACAGGAGCGGATCCGGCCCGCGGAACGGGCCACCGCGCAAAAACCGGACAGGCTCGGGGCCGCCGCGCAAAAACCGGAGCGGATCCGGCCCGCGGAACGGGCCGCCGCGCAAAAACCGGACCGGATCGGAGCCACCGCGCAAAAACCGGACCGGATCCGGCCCGCGGAACGGGCCGCCGCGCAAAAACCGGAGCGGATCGGGGCCGCCGTGCAAAAACCGGAGCGGATCCGGCCCGCGGAACGGGCCGCCGCGCAAAAACCGGACCGTATCACGGCCGCCGTGCAAAAACCGGAGCGGATCCGGCCCGCGGAACGGGCCGCCGCGCAAAAACCGGAGCGGATCGGGGCCGCCGCGCAAAAACCGGAGCGGATCCAGCCCGCGGAACGGGCCGCCGCGCAAAAACCGGAGCGGATCGGGGCCGCCGCGCAAAAACCGGAGCGGATCCGGCCCGCGGAACGGGCCGCCGCGCAAAAACCGGACCGGCTCGGGGCCGCCGCGCAAAAACCGGAGCGGATCCGGCCCGCGGAACGGGCCGCCGCGCAAAAACCGGACCGGCTCGGGGCCGCCGCGCAAAAACCGGAGCGGATCCGGCCCGCGGAACGGGCCACGGCGCAAAAACCGGACTGGATGCGCCCCACGGAACGGGCCGCCGCGCAAAAACCGGACCGGATCGGAGCCACCGCGCAAAAACCGGAGCGGATGTGGCCCGCGGAACGGGCCACCGCGCAAAAACCGGAGCGGATCGGGCCCGCCGCGCAAAAACCGGACGGGCTCCGGCCCGCGGAACGGGCCGCCGCGGAAAAACCGGAGCGGATCGGGGCCGCCGCGCAAAAACCGGAGCGGATCCGGCCCGCGGAACGGGCCGCCGCGCAAAAACCGGACCTTATCGGGGCCGCCGCGCAAAAACCGGAGCGGCTCCGGCCCGCGGAACGGGCCGCGGCGCAAAAACCGGACTGTATGCGGCCCGCGGAACGGGCCGCCGGGCAAAAACCGGACCGGATCGGAGCCACCGCGCAAAAACCGGAGCGGATCCGGCCCGCGGAACGGGCCGCCGCGCAAAAACCGGAGTGGATCTGGGCCGCCGCGCAAAAACCGGAGCGGATCCGGCCCGCGGAACGGGCCGCCGCGCAAAAACCGGAGCGGATCGGGGCCGCCGCGCAAAAACCGGAGCGGATCCGGCCCGCGGAACGGGCCGCCGCGCAAAAACCGGAGCGGATCGGGGCCGCCGCGCAAAAACCGGAGCGGATCCAGCCCGCGGAACGGGCCGCCACGGAAAAACCAGACCGGATTGGGGCCGCCGCGCAAAAACCGGACCGGATCCGGCCCGCAGAACGGGCCGCCGCGCAAAAACCGGAGCGGATCGTGTCTGCCGCGCAAAAACCGGACCGGATCCAGCCCGCGGAACGGGCCGCCGCGCAAAAACCGGAGCGGATCGGGGCCGCCGCGCAAAAAGCGGAGCGGATCCGGCCCGTGGAACGGGCCGCCGCGCAAAAACCGGACCGGGTCGGGGCCGCCGCGCAAAAAACCGGAGCGGATCCGGCCCGCGGAACGGGCCGCCGCGCAAAAACCGGACCGGCTCGGTGCCGCCGCGCAAAAACCGGAGCGGATCCGGCCCACGGAACGGGCCGCCGCGCAAAAACCGGAGCGGATCGGGGCCGCCGCGCAAAAACCGGAGCGGATCCGGCCCGCGGAACGGGCCGCCACGCAAAAACCGGACCGGCTGGGGCCGCCGCGCAAAAACCGGAGCGGATCCAGCCCGCGGAACGGGCCGCCGCGCAAAAACCGGACAGGCTCGGGGCCGCCGCGCAAAAACCGGAGCGGCTCCGGCCCGCGAAACGGGCTGCCGCACAAAAACCGGAACGGATCGGGGCCGCCGCGCAAAAACCGGAGCGGATTCGGCCTGCGGAACGGGCCGCCGCGCAAAAACCGGAGCGGATCGGGGACGCCGCGCAAAAACCGGAGCGGATCCGGCCCGCGGAACGGGCCGCCGCGCAAAAACCGGACAGGAATGGGGCCGCCGCGCAAAAACCGGACCGGATCCGGCCCGCGGAACGGGCCGCGGCGCAAAAACCGGAGCGGATCCGGCCCACGGAACGGGCCGCCGGGCAAAAACCGGACCGGATCGGAGCCACCGCGCAAAAACCGGAGTGGATCGGGGCCGCCGCGCAAAAACCGGAGCGGATCGGGGCCGCCGCGCAAAAACCGGAGCGGATCCAGCCCGCGGAACGGGCCGCCACGGAAAAACCAGACCGGATTGGGGCCGCCGCGCAAAAACCGGACCGGATCCGGCCCGCAGAACGGGCCGCCGCGCAAAAACCGGAGCGGATCGTGTCTGCCGCGCAAAAACCGGACCGGATCCAGCCCGCGGAACGGGCCGCCGCGCAAAAACCGGAGCGGATCGGGGCCGCCGCGCAAAAAGCGGAGCGGATCCGGCCCGTGGAACGGGCCGCCGCGCAAAAACCGGACCGGGTCGGGGCCGCCGCGCAAAAACCGGAGCGGATCCGGCCCGCGGAACGGGCCGCCGCGCAAAAACCGGACCGGCTCGGTGCCGCCGCGCAAAAACCGGAGCGGATCCGGCCCACGGAACGGGCCGCCGCGCAAAAACCGGAGCGGATCGGGGCCGCCGCGCAAAAACCGGACCGGCTCCGGCCCGCGGAACGGGCCGCCACGCAAAAACCGGACCGGCTGGGGCCGCCGCGCAAAAACCGGAGCGGATCCAGCCCGCGGAACGGGCCGCCGCGCAAAAACCGGACAGGCTCGGGGCCGCCGCGCAAAAACCGGAGCGGCTCCGGCCCGCGAAACGGGCTGCCGCACAAAAACCGGAACGGATCGGGGCCGCCGCGCAAAAACCGGAGCGGATTCGGCCTGCGGAACGGGCCGCCGCGCAAAAACCGGAGCGGATCGGGGACGCCGCGCAAAAACCGGAGCGGATCCGGCCCGCGGAACGGGCCGCCGCGCAAAAACCGGACAGGAATGGGGCCGCCGCGCAAAAACCGGACCGGATCCGGCCCGCGGAACGGGCCGCGGCGCAAAAACCGGCTCGGATCCGGCCCACGGAACGGGCCGCCGGGCAAAAACCGGACCGGATCGGAGCCACCGCGCAAAAACCGGAGTGGATCGGGGCCGCCGCGCAAAAACCGGAGCGGATCCGGCCCGCAGAACGGGCCGCCGCGCAAAAACCGGAGCGGATCGGGGCCGCCGCGCAAAAACCGGAGCGGATCCAGCCCGCGGAACGGGCCGCCGCGGAAAAACCAGACCGGATTGGGGCCGCCGCGCAAAAACCGGAGCGGATCCGGCCCGCAGAACGGGCCGCCGCGCAAAAACCGGACCGGCTCGGGGAAACTGCGCAAAAACCGGACCGGCTCCGGCCCGCGGAACGGGCCGCCGCGCAAAAACCGGAGCGGATTGGGGCCGCCGCGCAAAAACCGGACCGGATGCGGCCCGCGGAACGGGCCGCCGCGCTAAAACCGGACCGGATCGGGGCCGCCGCGCAAAAACTGGAGCGGATCCGGCCCGCGGAACGGGCCGCCGCGCAAAAACCGGACAGGCTCGGGGCCGCCGCGCAAAAACCGGAGCGGATCCGGCCCGCGGAACGGGCCGCCGCGCAAAAACCGGACCGGCTCGGGGCCGCCGCGTAAAAACCGGAGCGGATCCGGCCCGCGGAACGGGCCGCCGCGCAAAAACCGGACCGTATCACGGCCGCCGCGCAAAAACCGGAGCGGATCCGGCCCGCGGAACGGGCCGCCGCGCAAAAACCGGAGCGGATCCGGCCCGCGGAACGGGCCGCGGCGCAAAAACCGGACAGGATCGGGGCCGCCGCGCAAAACCGGACCGGATCCGGCCCGCGGAACGGGCTGCCGCGCAAAAACCGGAGTGGATCGGGTCCGCCGCGCAAAAACCGGAGCGGATCCGGCCCGCGGAACGGGCCGCCGCGCAAAAACCGGACCGGATCGGAGCCACCGCGCAAAAACCGGAGCGGATCCGGCCCGCGGAACGGGCTGCCGCGCAAAAACCGGAGCGGCTCGGGGCCGCCGCGCAAAAACCGGAGCGGATCCGGCCCGCGGAACGGGCCGCGGCGCAAAAACCGGACCGTATCGGGGCCGCCGCGCAAAAACCGGACTGGATGCGGCCCGCGGAACGGGCCACCGCGCAAAAACAGGAGCGGATCGGAGCCACCGCGCAAAAACCGGAGCGGATCCGGCCCGCGGAACGGGCCGCGGCACAAAAACCGGACCGGCTCGGCGCCGCCGCGCAAAAACCGGACCGGATCCGGCCCGCGGAACGGGCCGCCGCGCAAAAACCGGAGTGGATCGGGGCCGCCGCGCAAAAACCGGACCGGATCCGGCCCGCGTAACGGGCCGCCGCGCAAAAACCGGAGTGGATCGGGGCCGCCGCGCAAAAACCGGAGCGGATCCGGCCCGCGGAACGGGCCGCCGCGCAAAAACCGGACTGGATGCGGCCCACGGAACGGGCCGCCGGGCAAAAACCGGACCGGATCGGAGCCACCGCGCAAAAACCGGAGCGGATCCGGCCCGCGGAACGGGCCGCCGCGCAAAAACCGGAGTGGATCGGGGCCGCCGCGCAAAAACCGGAGCGGATCCGGCCCGCGGAACGGGCCGCCGCGCAAAAACCGGACCGTATCGGGGCCGCCGCGCAAAAACCGGACCGGCTCCGGCCCGCGGAACGGGCTGCCGCACAAAAACCGTATGGGATCGGGGCCGCCGCGCAAAAACCGGACCGGATCCGGCCCGCGGAACGGACCACCGCGCAAAAACCGGACCGGATCGGGGCCGCCGCGCAAAAACCGGAGCGGATGCGGCCCGCGGAACGGGCCGCCGCGCAAAAATCGGAGCGGATCGGGGCCGCCGCGCAAAAACCGGACCGGATCCGGCCCGCGGAACAGGCCGCCGCGCAAAAACCGGACCGGCTCGGGGCCGCCGCGCAAAAACCGGAGCGGATCCGGCCCGCGGAACGGGCCGCCGCGCAAAAACCGGACCGGCTCGGGGCCGCCGCGCAAAAACCGGAGCGGATCCGGCCCGCGGAACGGGCCGCGGCGCAAAAACCGGACTGGATGCGCCCCACGGAACGGGCCGCCGGGCAAAAATCGGAGCGGATCGGGGCCACCGCGCAAAAACCGGACCGGATCCGGCCCGCGGAACGGGCCGCGGCACAAAACCGGACCGGCTCGGGGCCGCCGCGCAAAAACCGGACCGGATCCGGCCCGCGGAAGGGGCCGCCGCGCAAAAACCGGAGCGGATCGGGGCCGCCGCGCAAAAACCGGAGCGGATCCGGCCCGCGGAACGGGCCGCCACGCAAAAACCGGAGCGGATCGTGGCCGCCGCGCAAAAACCGGACCGGATCCAGCCCGCGGAACGGGCCGCCGCACAAAAACCGGAGCGGATCGGGGCCGCCGCGCAAAAAGCGGAGCGGATCCGGCCCGCGGAACGGGCCGCCGCGCAAAAACCGGAGCGGATCGGGGCCGCCGCGCAAAAACCGGAGCGGATCCGGCCCGCGGAACGGGCCGCCGCGCAAAAACCGGACCGGCTCGGGGCCGCCGCGCAAAAACCGGAGCGGATCCGGCCCGCGGAACGGGCCGCGGCGCAAAAACCGGACTGGATGCGGCCCACGGAACGGGCCGCCGGGCAAAAACCGGACCGGATCGGAGCCACCGCGCAAAAACCGGAGCGGATCCGGCCCGCGGAACGGGCCGCCGCGCAAAAACCGGACCGTATCGGGGCCGCCGCGCAAAAACCGGAGCGGATCCGGCCCGCGGAACGGGCCGCCGCGCAAAAACCGGACCGGGTCGGGGCCGCCACGCAAAAACCGGAGCGGATCCGGCCCGCGGAACGGGCCGCCGCGCAAAAACCGGACCGGATCGGGGCCGCCGCGCAAAAACCGGACAGGATCCAGCCCGCGGAACGGGCCGCCGCGCAAAAACCGGACCGTATCGGGGCCGCCGCGCAAAAACCGGACCGGATCCGGCCCGCGGAACGGGCCACCGTGCAAAAACCGGACCGGATCGGGGCCGCCGCGCAAAAACCGGAGCGGATCCAGCCCGCGGAACGGGCCGCCGCGCAAAAACCGGAGCGGATCGGGGCCGCCGCGCAAAAACCGGAGCGGATCCGGCCCGCGGAACGGGCCGCCGCGCAAAAACCGGACCGGCTCGGGGCCGCCGCGCAAAAACCGGAGCGGATCCGGCCCGCGGAACGGGCCGCCGCGCAAAAACCGGACCGCCTCGGGGCCGCTGCGCAAAAACCGGAGCGGATCCGGCCCGCGGAACGGGCCACGGCGCAAAAACCGGACTGGATGCGCCCCACGGAACGGGCCGCCGCGCAAAAACCGGACCGGATCGGAGCCACCGCGCAAAAACCGGAGCGGATGTGGCCCGCGGAACGGGCCACCGCGCAAAAACCGGAGCGGATCGGGGCCGCCGCGCAAAAACCGGACCGGCTCCGGCCCGCGGAACGGGCCGCCGCGGAAAAACCGGAGCGGATCGGGGCCGCCGCGCAAAAACCGGAGCGGATCCGGCCCGCGGAACGGGCCGCCGCGCAAAAACCGGACCTTATCGGGGCCGCCGCGCAAAAACCGGAGCGGCTCCGGCCCGCGGAACGGGCCGCGGCGCAAAAACCGGACTGTATGCGGCCCGCGGAACGGGCCGCCGGGCAAAAACCGGAGCGGATCGGAGCCACCGCGCAAAAACCGGAGCGGATCCGGCCCGCGGAACGGGCCGCCGCGCAAAAACCGGAGTGGATCTGGGCCGCCGCGCAAAAACCGGAGCGGATCCGGCCCGCGGAACGGGCCGCCGCGCAAAAACCGGAGCGGATCGGGGCCGCCGCGCAAAAACCGGAGCGGATCCGGCCCGCGGAACGGGCCGCCGCGCAAAAACCGGACCGTATCGGGGCCGCCGCGCAAAAACCGGAGCGGATCCAGCCCGCGGAACGGGCCGCCGCGGAAAAACCAGACCGGATTGGGGCCGCCGCGCAAAAACCGGACCGGATCCGGCCCGCAGAACGGGCCGCCGCGCAAAAACCGGAGCGGATCGTGTCTGCCGCGCAAAAACCGGACCGGATCCAGCCCGCGGAACGGGCCGCCGCGCAAAAACCGGAGCGGATCGGGGCCGCCGCGCAAAAAGCGGAGCGGATCCGGCCCGTGGAACGGGCCGCCGCGCAAAAACCGGACCGGCTCGGGGCCGCCGCGCAAAAACCGGAGCGGATCCGGCCCGCGGAACGGGCCGCCGCGCAAAAACCGGACCGGCTCGGTGCCGCCGCGCAAAAACCGGAGCGGATCCGGCCCACGGAACGGGACGCCGCGCAAAAACCGGAGCGGATCGGGGCCGCCGCGCAAAAACCGGACCGGCTCCGGCCCGCGGAACGGGCCGCCACGCAAAAACCGGACCGGCTGGGGCCGCCGCGCAAAAACCGGAGCGGATCCAGCCCGCGGAACGGGCCGCCGCGCAAAAACCGGACAGGCTCGGGGCCGCCGCGCAAAAACCGGAGCGGCTCCGGCCCGCGAAACGGGCTGCCGCACAAAAACCGGAACGGATCGGGGCCGCCGCGCAAAAACCGGAGCGGATTCGGCCTGCGGAACGGGCCGCCGCGCAAAAACCGGAGCGGATCGGGGACGCCGCGCAAAAACCGGAGCGGATCCGGCCCGCGGAACGGGCCGCCGCGCAAAAACCGGACAGGAATGGGGCCGCCGCGCAAAAACCGGACCGGATCCGGCCCGCGGAACGGGCCGCGGCGCAAAAACCGGACTGGATGCGGCCCACGGAACGGGCCGCCGGGCAAAAACCGGACCGGATCGGAGCCACCGCGCAAAAACCGGAGCGGATCGGGGCCGCCGCGCAAAAACCGGAGCGGATCCGGCCCGCAGAACGGGCCGCCGCGCAAAAACCGGAGCGGATCGGGGCCGCCGCGCAAAAACCGGAGCGGATCCAGCCCGCGGAACGGGCCGCCGCGCAAAAACCAGACCGGATTGGGGCCGCCGCGCAAAAAGCGGAGCGGATCCGGCCCGCAGAACGGGCCGCCGCGCAAAAACCGGACCGGCTCGGGGAAACTGCGCAAAAACCGGACCGGCTCCGGCCCGCGGAACGGGCCGCCGCGCAAAAACCGGAGCGGATTGGGGCCGCCGCGCAAAAACCGGACCGGATGCGGCCCGCGGAACGGGCCGCCGCGCTAAAACCGGACCGGATCGGGGCCGCCGCGCAAAAACTGGAGCGGATCCGGCCCGCGGAACGGGCCGCCGCGCAAAAACCGGACAGGCTCGGGGCCGCCGCGCAAAAACCGGAGCGGATCCGGCCCGCGGAACGGGCCGCCGCGCAAAAACCGGACCGGCTCGGGGCCGCCGCGTAAAAACCGGAGCGGATCCGGCCCGCGGAACGGGCCGCCGCGCAAAAACCGGACCGTATCACGGCCGCCGCGCAAAAAGCGGACCGGATGCGGCCCGCGGAACGGGCCGCCGCACAAAAACCGGACCGGATCGGGGCCGCCGCGCAAAAACCGGAGCGGATCCGGCCCGCGGAACGGGCCGCGGCGCAAAAACCGGACAGGATCGGGGCCGCCGCACAAAACCGGACCGGATCCGGCCCGCGGAACGGGCTGCCGCGCAAAAACCGGACCGGCTCGGGGCCGCCGCGCAAAAACCGGAGCGGATCCGGCCCGCGGAACGGGCCGCCGCGCAAAAACCGGACCGGATCGGAGCCACCGCGCAAAAACCGGAGCGGATCCGGCCCGCGGAACGGGCTGCCGCGCAAAAACCGGAGCGGCTCGGGGCCGCCGCGCAAAAACCGGAGCGGATCCGGCCCGCGGAACGGGCCGCGGCGCAAAAACCGGACCGTATCGGGGCCGCCGCGCAAAAACCGGACTGGATGCGGCCCGCGGAACGGGCCACCGCGCAAAAACAGGAGCGGATCGGAGCCACCGCGCAAAAACCGGAGCGGATCCGGCCCGCGGAACGGGCCGCGGCACAAAAACCGGACCGGCTCGGGGCCGCCGCGCAAAAACCGGACCGGATCCGGCCCGCGGAACGGGCCGCCGCGCAAATACTGGAGTGGATCGGGGCCGCCGCGCAAAAACCGGACCGGATCCGGCCCGCGGAACGGGCCGCCGCGCAAAAACCGGAGTGGATCGGGGCCGCCGCGCAAAAACCGGACCGGATCCGGCCCGCGGAACGGGCCGCCGCGCAAAAACCGGACCAGCTCGGGGCCGCCGCGCAAAAACCGGAGCGGATCGTGGCCGCCGCGCAAAAACCGGACCGGATCCAGCCCGCGGAACGGGCCGCCGCGCAAAAACCGGAGCGGATCGGGGCCGCCGCGCAAAAAACGGAGCGGATCCGGCCTGCGGAACGGGCCGCCGCGCAAAAACCGGACCAGCTCGGGGCCGCCGCGCAAAAACCGGAGCGGATCCGGCCCGCGGAACGGGCCGCCGCGCAAAAACCGGACCGGCTCGGGGCCGCCGCGCAAAAACCGGAGCGGATCCGGCCCGCGGAACGGGCCGCGGTGCAAAAACCGGACTGGATGCGGCCCACGGAACGGGCCGCCGGGCAAAAACCGGACCGGATCGGAGCCACCGCGCAAAAACCGGAGCGGATCCGGCCCGCGGAACGGGCCGCCGCGCAAAAACCGGAGTGGATCGGGGCCGCCGCGCAAAAACCGGAGCGGATCCGGCCCGCGGAACGGGCCGCCGCGCAAAAACCGGACCGGCTTGGTGCCGCCGCGCAAAAACCGGAGCGGATCCGGCCCGCGGAACGGGCCGCCGCGGAAAAACCGGACCGGATCCGGCCCGCGGAAAGGGCCTCCGGGCAAAAACCGGACAGGATCGGAGCCGCCGCGCAAAAACCGGATCGGATCCGGCCCGCGGAACGGGCCGCCGGGCAAAAACCGGACCGGATCGGAGCCACCGCGCAAAAAGCGGAGCGGATCCGGCCCGCGGAACGGGCCGCCGCGCAGAAACCGGAGTGGATCGGGGCCGCCGCGCAAAAACCGGAGCGGATCCGGCCCGCGGAAAGGGTGGCGGCACAAAAACCGGAGCGGATCGGGGCCGCCGCGCAAAAACCGGAGCGGATGCGGCCCGCGGAACGGGCCGCCGCGGAAAAACCAGACCGGATCGGGGCTGTCGCGCAAAAACCGGACCGGATCCGGCCCGCGGAACGGGCCGCCGCGCAAAAACCGGAGCGGATCGTGTCCGCCGCGCAAAAACCGGACCGGATCCAGCCCGCGGAACGGGCCGCCGCGCAAAAACCGGAGCGGATCGGGGCCGCCGCGCAAAAAGCGGATCGGATCCGGCCCGCGGAACGGGCCGCCGCGCAAAAACCGGACCGGCTCGGGGCCGCCGCGCAAAAACCGGAGCGGATCCGGCCCACGGAACGGGCCGCCGCGCAAAAACCGGACCGGCTCGGTGCCGCCGCGCAAAAACCGGAGCGGATCCGGCCCGCGGAACGGGCCGCCGCGCAAAAACCGGACCGGCTCGGTGCCGCCGCGCAAAAACCGGAGCGGATCCGGCCCGCGGAACGGGCCGCCGCGCAAAAACCGGAGCGGATCGGGGCCGCCGCGCAAAAACCGGAGCGGATCCAGCCCGCGGAACGGGCCGCCGCGCAAAAACCGGACAGGCTCGGGGCCGCCGCGCAAAAACCGGAGCGGATCCGGCCCGTGGAACGGGCTGCCGCACAAAAACCGGAGCGGATCCGGCCCGCGGAACGGGCCGCCGCGCAAAAACCGGACAGGAATGGGGCCGCCGCGCAAAAACCGGAGCGGATCCGGCCCGCGGAACGGGCCGCGGCGCAAAAACCGGACCGGATGCGGCCCATGGAACGGGCCGCCGGGCAAAAACCGGACCGGATCGGAGCCACCGCGCAAAAACCGGAGCGGATCCGGCCCGCGGAACGGGCCGCCGCGCAAAAACCGGAGCGGATCCGGCCCGCGGAATGGGCCGCCGCGCAAAAACCGGACCGGATCGGGGCCGCCGCGCAAAAACCGGACCGGATCCGGCCCGCAGAACGGGCCGCCGCGCAAAAACCGGACCGGATCGGGGCCGCCGCGCAAAAACCGGAGCGGATCCAGCCCGCGGAACGGGCCACCGCGCAAAAATCGGACCGGATCGGGGCCGCCGCGCAAAAAGCGGAGCGGATTCGGCCCGCAGAACGGGCCGCCGCGCAAAAACCGGACCGGCTCGGGGCAACTGCGCAAAAACCGGAGCGGATCCGGCCCGCGGAACGGGCCGCCGCGCAAAAACCGGACCGGATCGGGGCCGCCGCGCAAAAACCGGACCGGATCCGGCCCGCGGAACGGGCCGCCGCGCAAAAACCGGAGCGGATCGTGTCCGCCGCGCAAAAACCGGAGCGGATCCGGCCCGCGGAACGGGCTGCCGCGCAAAAACCGGAGCGGATCGGGGCCGCCGCGCAAAAACCGGAGCAGATCCGGCCCGCGGAACGGGCCGCGGCGCAAAAACCGGACAGGATCGGGGCCGCAGCGCAAAAACCGGACCGGATCCGGCCCGCGGAACGGGCCGCCGCGCAAAAATCGGACCGGATCAGGGCCGCCGCGCAAAAACCGGACCGGATCCGGCCCGCGGAACGGGCCGCCGCGCAAAAACCGGACCGGCTCGGGGCCGCCGCGCAAAAACCGGAGCGGATCCGGCCCGCGGAACGGGCCGCCGCGCAAAAACCGGACCGGCTCGGGGCCGCCGCGCAAAAACCGGAGCGGATCCGGCCCGCGGAACGGGCCGCGGCGCAAAAACCGGACAGGATCGGGGCCGCCGCGCAAAAACCGGAGCGGCTCCGGCCCGCGGAACGGGCCGCCGCACAAAAACCGGAGCGGATCGGGGCCGCCGCGCAAAAACCGGAGCGGATCCGGCCCGCGGAACGGGCCGCCGCGCAAAAACCGGACCGGCTCGGGGCCGCCGCGCAAAAAGCGGAGCGGATCCGGCCCGCGGAACGGGCCGCCGCGCAAAAACCGGACTGGATGCGGCCCACGGAACGGGCCGCCGGGCAAAAACCGGAGCGGATCGGAGCCACCGCGCAAAAACCGGAGCGGATCCGGCCCGCGGAACGGGCCGCCGCGCAAAAACCGGAGCGGATCGGGGCCGCCGCGCAAAAACCGGAGCGGATCCGGCCCGCGGAACGGGCCGCCGCGGAAAAACCAGACCGGATCGGGGCCGCCGCGCAAAAAGCGGAGCGGATCCGGCCCGCAGAACGGGCCGCCGCGCAAAAACCGGACCGGCTTGGGGCAACTGCGCAAAAACCGGAGCGGATCCGGCCCGCGGAACGGGCCGCCGCGCAAAAACCGGTCCGGATCGGGGCCGCCGCGCAAAAACCAGAGCAGATCCGGCCCGCGGAACGGGCCGCCGCGCAAAAACCGGACAGGATCGGGGCCGCCGCGCAAAAACCGGACCAGCTCCGGCCCGCGGAACGGGCCGCAGCGCAAAAATCGGACCGGATCGGGGCCGCCGCGCAAAAACCGGACCGGATCCGGCCCGCGGAAAGGGCGGCGGCACAAAAACCGGACCGTATCGGGGCCGCCGCGCAAAAAGCGGAGCGGATCCGGCCCGCGGAACGGGCCGCCGCGCAAAAACCGGACAGGCTCGGGGCCGCCGCGCAAAAACCGGACCGGATCCGGCCCGCGGAACGGGCCGCCGCGCAAAAACCGGACCGGCTCGGGGCCGCCGCGCAAAAACCGGAGCGGATGCGGCCCGCGGAACGGGCCGCGGCGCAAAAACCGGAGCGGATCCAGCCCGCGGAACGGGCCGCCGCGCAAAAACCGGACAGGGTCGGGGCCGCCGCGCAAAAACCGGACAGGCTCCGGCCCGCGGAACGGGCTGCCGCACAAAAACCGGAGCGGATCGGGGCCGCCGCGCAAAAACCGGAGCGGATTCGGCCTGCGGAACGGGCCGCCGCGCAAAAACCGGAGCGGATCCGGCCCGCGGAACGGGCCGCCGCGCAAAAACCGGACAGGAATGGGGCCGCCGCGCAAAAACCGGAGCGGATCCGGCCCGCGGAACGGGCCGCGGCGCAAAAACCGGACTGGATGTGGCCCGCGGAACGGGCCGCCGGGCAAAAACCGGACCGGATCGGAGCCACCGCGCAAAAACCGGAGCGGATCCGGCCCGCGGAACGGGACGCCGCGCGAAAACCGGAGTGGATCGGGGCCGCCGCGCAAAAACCGGATCGGATCCGGCCCGCGGAACGGGCCGCCGCGCAAAAACCGGAGCGGATCGGGGCCGCCGCGCAAAAACCGGACCGGATCCGGCCCGCAGAACGGGCCGCCGCGCAAAAACCTAACCGGATCGGGGCCGCCGCGCAAAAACCGGAGCGGATCCAGCCCGCGGAACGGGCCGCCGCGGAAAAACCAGACCGGATTGGGGCCGCCGCGCAAAAAGCGGAGCGGATCCGGCCCGCAGAACGGGCCGCCGCGCAAAAACCGGACCGGCTCGGGGAAACTGCGCAAAAACCGGAGCGGATCCGGCCCGCGGAACGGGCCGCCGCGCAAAAACCGGAGCGGATCGGGGCCGCCGCGCAAAAACCGGAGCGGATGCGGCCCGCGGAACGGGCCGCCGCGCTAAAACCGGACCGGATCGGGGCCGCCGCGCAAAAACCGGACCGGATCCGGCCCGCGGAACGGGCCGCCGCGCAAAAACCGGACCGGATCGGAGCCACCGCGCAAAAACCGGAGCGGATGCGGCCCGCGGAACGGGCCGCCGCGCAAAAACCGGACCGGCTCGGAGCCGCCGCGCAAAAACCGGAGCGGATCCGGCCCGCGGAACGGGCCGCCGCGCAAAAACCGGACCGTATCACGGCCGCCGCGCAAAAACCGGAGCGGATCCGGCCCGCGGAACGGGCCGCCGCGTAAAAACCGGAGCGGATCGGGGCCGCCGCGCAAAAACCGGAGCGGATCCGGCCCGCGGAACGGGCCGCCGCGCAAAAATCGGAGCGGATCGGGGCCGCCGCGCAAAAACCGGAGCGGATCCGGCCCGCGGAACGGGCCGCCGCGCAAAAACCGGACCGGCTCGGGGCCGCCGCGCAAAAACCAGACCGGATCGGGGCCGTCGCGCAAAAACCGGACCGGATCCGGCCCGCGGAACGGGCCGCCGCGCAAAAACCGGAGCGGATCGTGTCCGCCGCGCAAAAACCGGACCGGATCCAGCCCGCGGAACGGGCCGCCGCGCAAAAACCGGAGCGGATCGGGGCCGCCGCGCAAAAAGCGGAGCGGATCCGGCCCGCGGAACGGGCCGCCGCGCAAAAACCGGACCGGCTCGGGGCCGCCGCGCAAAAACCGGAGCGGATCCGGCCCACGGAACGGGCCGCCGCGCAAAAACCGGACCGGCTCGGTGCCGCCGCGCAAAAACCGGAGCGGATCCGGCCCGCGGAACGGGCCGCCGCGCAAAAACCGGACCGGCTCTGGGCCGCCGCGCAAAAATCGGAGCGGATCCGGCCCGCGGAACGGGCCGCCGCGCAAAAACCGGACAGGCTCGGGGCCGCCGCGCAAAAACCGGACCGGCTCCGGCTCGTGGAACGGGCTGCCGCACAAAAACCGGAGCGGATCGGGGCCACCGCGCAAAAACCGGAGCGGATCCGGCCCGCGGAACGGGCCGCCGCGCAAAAAGCGGAGCGGATCGGGGACGCCGCACAAAAACCGGAGCGGATCCGGCCCGCGGAACGGGCCGCCGCGCAAAAACCGGACAGGAATGGGGCCGCCGCGCAAAAACCGGAGCGGATCCGGCCCGCGGAACGGGCCGCCGCGCAAAAACCGGACCGGATGCGGCCCACGGAACGGGCCGCCGGGCAAAAACCGGACCGGATCGGAGCCACCGCGCAAAAACCGGAGCGGATCCGGCCCGCGGAACGGGCCGCCGCGCAAAAACCGGAGCGGATCCGGCCCGCGGAATGGGCCGCCGCGCAAAAACCGGAGCGGATCGGGGCCGCCGCGCAAAAACCGGACCGGATCCGGCCCGCAGAACGGGCCGCCGCGCAAAAACCGGACCGGATCGGGGCCGCCGCGCAAAAACCGGAGCGGATCCAGCCCGCGGAACGGGCCACCGCGCAAAAATCGGACCGGATCGTGGCCGCCGCGCAAAAAGCGGAGCGGATCCGGCCCGCAGAACGGGCCGCCGCGCAAAAAACGGACCGGCTCGGGGGAACTGCGCAAAAACCGGAGCGGATCCGGCCCGCGGAACGGGCCGCCGCGCAAAAACCGGAGCGGATCGGGGCCGCCGCGCAAAAACCGGAGCGGATGCGGCCCGCGGAACGGGCCGCCGCGCAAAAACAGGAGCGGATCGGGGCCGCCGCGCAAAAACCGGAGCGGATCCGGCCCGCGGAACGGGCTGCCGCGCAAAAACCGTAGCGGATCGGGGCCGCCGCGCAAAAACCGGAGCAGATCCGGCCCGCGGAACGGGCCGCGGCGCAAAAACCGGACAGGAATGGGGCCGCCGCGCAAAAACCGGACCGGATCCGGCCCGCGGAAAGGGCGGCGGCACAAAAACCGGACCGGCTCGGGGCCGCCGCGCAAAAACCGGAGCGGATCCGGCCCGCGGAACGGGCCGCCGCGCAAAAACCGGACCGGCTCGGGGCCGCCGCGCAAAAACCAGAGCGGATCCAGCCCGCGGAACGGGCCGCCGCGCAAAAACCGGACCGGCTCGGGGCCGCCGCGCAAAAACCGGAGCGGATCCGGCCCGCGGAACGGGCCGCCGCGCAAAAACCGGACAGGATCGGGGCCGCCGCGCAAAAACCGGACCGGCTCCGGACCGCGGAACGGGCCGCCGCACAAAAACCGGAGCGGATCGGGGCCGCCGCGCAAAAACCGGAGCGGATCCGGCCCCCGGAACGGGCCGCCGCGCAAACACCGGACCGGATCGGGGCCGCCGCGCAGAAACCGGAGCGGATCCGACTCGCGGAACGGGCCGCGGCGCAAAAACCGGACTGGATGCGGCCCACGGAACGGGCCGCGGCGCAAAAACCGGAGCGGATCGGAGCCACCGCGCAAAAACCGGAGCGGATCCGGCCCGCGGAACGGGCCGCCGCGCAAAAACCGGACCGGATCAGGGCCGCCGCGCAAAAACCGGAGCGGATCCGGCCCGCGGAACGGGCCGCCGCGCAAAAACCAGACCGGATCGGGGCCGCCGCGCAAAAAGCGGAGCGGATCCGGCCCGCGGAACGGGCCGCCGCGCAAAAACCGGACCGGCTTGGGGCAACTGCGCAAAAACCGGAGCGGATCCGGCCCGCAGAATGGGCCGCCGCGCAAAAACCGGTCCGGATCGGGGCCGCCGCGCAAAAAGCGGAGCGGATCCGGCCCGCGGAACGGGCCGCCGCGCAAAAACCGGACAGGATCGGGGCCGCCGCGCAAAAACCGGACCGGATCCGGCCCGCGGAACGGGCCGCCGCGCAAAAACCGGACCGGCTCGGGGCCGCCGCGCAAAAACCGGAGCGGATGCGGCCCGCGGAACGGGCCGCCGCGCAAAAACCGGTCCGGATCGGGGCCGCCGCGCAAAAACCGGAGCGGATCCGGCCCGCGGAACGGGCCGCCGCGCAAAAACCGGACAGGCTCGGGGCCGCCGCGCAAAAACCGGAGCGGATCCGGCCCGCGGAACGGGCCGCAGCGCAAAAACCGGACAGGATCGGGGCCGCCGCGCAAAAACCGGACCGGCTCCGGCCCGCGGAACGGGCCGCCACGCAAAAACCGGAGCGGATCGGGGCCGCCGCGCAAAAACCGGAGCGGATCCGGCCCGCGGAACGGGCCGCCGCGCAAAAACCGTAGCGGCTCGGGGCCGCTGCGCAAAAACCGGAGCGGATCCGGCCCGCGGAACGGGCCGCCGCGCAAAAACCGGAGCGGATCGGGGCCGCCGCGCAAAAACCGGAGCGGATCCGGCCCGCGGAACGGGCCGCCACACAAAAACCGGACCGGCTCGGGGCCGCCGCGCAAAAACCGGAGCGGATCCAGCCCGCGGAACGGGCCGCCGCGCAAAAACCGGACAGGGTCGGGGCCGCCGCGCAAAAACCGGACCGGCTCCGGCCCGCGGAACGGGCTGCCGCACAAAAACCGGAGCGGATCGGGGCCGCCGCGCAAAAACCGGAGCGGATTCGGCCTGCGGAACGGGCCGCCGCGCAAGAACCGGAGCGGATCGGGGACGCCGCGCAAAAACCGGACCGGATCCGGCACGCGGAACGGGCCGCCGCGCAAAAACCGGAGCGGCTCGGGGCCGCCGCGCAAAAACCGGAGCGGATCCGGCCCGCGGAACGGGCCGCGGCGCAAAAACCGGACTGGATGCGGCCCACGGAACGGGCCGCCGGGCAAAAACCGGACCGGATCGGAGCCACCGCGCAAAAACCGGAGCGGATCCGGCCCGCGGAACGGGCCGCCGCGCAAAAACCGGAGCGGATCGGGGCCGCCGCGCAAAAACCGGAGCGGATCCGGCCCGCGGAACGGGCCGCCGCGCAAAAACCGGAGCGGATCGGGGCCGCCGCGCAAAAACCGGACCGGATCCGGCCCGCGGAACGGGCCGCCGCGCAAAAACCTAACCGGATCGGGGCCGCCGCGCAAAAACCGGAGCGGATCCAGCCCGCGGAACGGGCCGCCGCGGAAAAACCAGACCGGATTGGGGCCGCCGCGCAAAAAGCGGAGCGGATCCGGCCCGCAGAACGGGCCGCCGCGCAAAAACCGGACCGGCTCGGGGAAACTGCGCAAAAACCGGACCGGATCCGGCCCGCGGAACGGGCCGCCGCGCAAAAACCGGAGCGGATTGGGGCCGCCGCGCAAAAACCGGAGCGGATGCGGCCCGCGGAACGGGCCGCCGCGCAAAAACCGGACCGTATCACGGCCGCCGCGCAAAAACCGGAGCGGATCCGGCCCGCGGAACGGGCCGCCGCGCAAAAACCGGAGCGGATCGGGGCCGCCGCGCAAAAACCGGACCGGATCCGGCCCGCGGAACGGGCCGCCGCGCAAAAACCGGAGCGGCTCGGGGCCGCCGCGCAAAAACCGGAGCGGATCCGGCCCGCGGAACGGGCCGCCGCGCAAAAACCGGACCGGCTCGGGGCCGCCGCGCAAAAACCGGAGCGGATAGGAGCCACCGCGCAAAAACCGGAGCGGATCCGGCCCGCGGAACGGGCCGCCGCGCAAAAACAGGAGCGGCTCGGGGCCGCCGCGCAAAAACCGGAGCGGATCCGGCCCGCGGAACGGGCCGCGGCGCAAAAACCGGACCGTATCGGGGCCGCCGCGCAAAAACCGGAGCGGATCGGGGCCGCCGTGCAAAAACCGGACCGGCTCGGGGCCGCCGCGCAAAAACCGGACCGGCTCCGGCCCGCGGAACGGGCCGCCGCGCAAAAACCGGACAGGCTCTGGGCCGCCGCGTAAAAACCGGAGCGGATCCGGCCCGCGGAACGGGCCGCCGCGCAAAAACCGGACTGGATGCGCCCCACGGAACGGGCCGCCGGGCAAAAACCGCACCGGATCGGAGCCACCGCGCAAAAACCGGAGCGGATGCGGCCCGCGGAACGGGCCGCCGCGCAAAAACCGGAGTGGATCGGGGCCGCCGCGCAAAAACCGGACCGGATCCGGCCCGCGGAACGGGCCGCCGCGCAAAAACCGGACCGTATCGGGGCCGTCGCGCAAAAACCGGACCGGCTCCGGCCCGCGGAACGGGCTGCCGCACAAAAACCGTACGGGATCGGGGCCGCCGCGCAAAAACCGGACCGGATCCGGCCTGCGGAACGGGCCACCGCGCAAAAACTGGACCGGATCGGGGCCGCCGCGCAAAAACCGGACCGGATCCGGCCCGCGGAACGAGCCGCCGCGCAAAAACCGGACCGGATCCGGCCCGAGGAACGCGCCACCGTGCAAAAACCGGACCGGATCCGGCCCGCGGAATGCGCCGTCGCGGAAAAAACGGACCGGATGCGGCCCGCGGAATGCGCCGCCGCGCAAAAACCGGACCGGATCCGGCCCGCGGAACGCGCCACTGCGCAAAAACCGGACCGGATCCGGCCCGCGGAATGCGCAGCTGCGCAAAAACCGGACCATACCCGGCCCACGGAATGCGCCGCCGCGGAAAAAACGGAAACGATCCGGCCCGCGCAATGCGCAGCTGCGCAAAAACCGGACCGGATCCGGCCGGCGGAATGCGCCGCCACGGAAAAAACGGAAAGGATCCGGCCCACGGAACGTGCCGCCGCGCAAAAAACGGACCGGATCCGGCCCGCGAAATGCGCCGCCGTGGAAAAAACCGGACCGGATCCGGCCCCTGCAATGCGCCGCCGCGGAAAAACCGGACCGGTTCTGGCCCGGGGAACGGTCCGCCGTGCAAAAAAACGGACCGGATCCGGCCCGCGGAATGCGCCGCCGCGCAAAAACCGGACAGGATCTGGCCCGCGTAACGCGCCGCCGCGCAAAAACCGGACCGGATCCGGCCAGCGGAACGAGCCGCCGCGCAAAAACCAGACCGGATCCGGCACGCGGAACGCGCCGCCGTGCAAAAACCGGACCGGATCCGGCCCGCGGAATGCGCCGCCGTGGAAAAACCAGAACGGATCCGGCCCGCGGAATGCGCCGCCGCGCAAAAACTGAACCGGATCTGGCCCGCGGAATGCGCCGCCGCGGAAAACCGGACCAGATCCGGTGGAGGAATGCGCCATCGCTCAAAAACCGGAGCGCATCCGGCCCGCGGAACGCGCCGCCGCGCAAAAAACGGACCGGATCCAGCCCGCGGAATGCGCCGCCGCGCAAAAACCGTACGGATCCAGCTAGCGGAATGCGCCGCCGCGCAAAAAACGGACCGGATCCGGCCCGCGGAATGCGCAGCTGCGCAAAAACCGGACCAAACCCCGCCCACGGAATGCGCCGCCGCGCAAAAACCGGACCGGATCCGGCCCGCAGAATGCGCCGCCGCGCAAAAACCAGAACGGATCCGGCCCGCGGAACGGGCCGCCGCGCAAAAAACGGACCGGATCCGGACCGCGAAATGCGCCGCCGCGGAAAAACCGGACCGGATCCGGCCCGCAGAATGCGCCGCCGCGCAAAAACCGGACCGGATCCGTCCCGCGGAACGCGCCGCCGCGCAAAAAACGGACCGGATCCGGCCCATGGAATGCGCCACCGCCCAAAAACTTGAACGGATCCGGCCCGCGGAACGGGCCGCCGCGCAAAAACCAGACAGGATCTGGCCCGCGTAACGCGCCGCCGCGCAAAAACCGGACCGGATCCGGCCAGCGGAACGAGCCGCCGCGAAAAAACCGGACCAGATCCGGCCCCTGCAATGCGCCGCCGTGCAAAAACCGGACCGGATCCGGCCCGCAGAATGCGCCGCCGCGCAAAAACCGGACCGGATCCGTCCCGCGGAACGCGCCGCCGCGCAAAAACCGGACCGGATCCGGCCCATGGAATGCGCCGCCGCGCAAAAACTTGAATGGATCCGGCCCGCGGAACGGGCCGCCGCGCAAAAACCGGACAGGATCTGGCCCGCGTAACGCGCCGCCGCGCAAAAATCGGACCGGATCCGGCTCGCGGAACGCGCCGCTGCGAAAAAACCGGACCAGATCCGGCCCCTGCAATGCACCGCCGCGGAAAAAACGGACCGGATCTGGCCCGCGGAACGCGCCGCCACGCAAAAACCGGAGCAGATCCGGACCGCGGAATGCGCCGCCGCGCAAAAACCAAACCGGATCCGTCCCGCGGAATGCGCCGCCGCGCAAAAACGGACCAGATCCGGTGGCGGAATGCGCCATCGTGCAAAAACCGGACCGGATCCGGCCCGCGGAACGCGCCGCCGCGCAATAACCGGACCGGATCTGGCCCACGGAATGCGCCGCCGCGCAAAAACCGGACCGGATCCATCCCGCGGAACGCGCCGCCGCGCAAAAACCGGACCGGATCCGGCCCGAGGAACGCGCCACCGTGCAAAAACCAGACCGGATCCGGCCCGCGGAATGCGCCGCCGCGGAAAAAACGGACCGGATCCGGCCCGCGGAACGCGCCACTGCGCAAAAACCGGACCGGATCCGGCCCGCGGAATGCGCAGCTGCGCAAAAACCGGACCAGACCCGGCCCACGGAATGCGCCGCCGCGTAAAAAGCGGACAGTATCCAGCCCGCCAAATGAGCCACCGCGCAAAAACCGGACCAGATCTGGCCCACGGAATGCGCCGCCGCGCAAAAACCGGACAGCATCTGGCCCACGGAATGCGCCGCCGCGGAAAAAACGGACGGGATCCGGACCGCGGAATGCGCCGCCGCGCAAAAACCGGACCGGATCCGGCCCCCGGAACGCGCCGCCGCGCAAAAACCGGACCGGATCCGTCCTGCGGAACGCGCCGCCGCGCAAAAAACGTACCGGATCCGGAGCGCGGAATGCGCCGCTGCGCAAAAACCAGACCGGATCCGGACCGCAGATTGCGCCACCGCGCAAAAACTTGAACGGATCCGGCCCGCGGAACGGGCCGCCGCGCAAAAACCGGACCGGATGCGGCCTGCAGAACGCTCAAAAACCGGACCGGATCCGGCCCGCGGAACGCGCCGCTGCGCAAAAACCGGACCGGATCCGGCCCGCGGAATGCGCCGCCGCGGAAAAAACGGACCGGATCTGGCCCACGGAACGGGCCGCCGTGCAAAAACTGGACCAGGTCCGGCCCGCGGAATGCGCCGCCGCGCAAAAACCGGACCGGATCCGGCCCGCGGAATGCGCCGCCGCGCAAAAACCGAACCGGATCTGGCCCGCGGAACGCGCCGCCGCGCAAAAACGGGAGCGGATCCGGCCCGCGGAACGCGCCGCCGTGCAAAAACGTACCGGATCCGGACCGCGGAATGCGCCGCTGCGCAAAAACCAGACCGGATCCGGCCCGCGGAACGCGCCGCCGTGGAAAAAACAGAGCGAATCCGGCCCGTGGAATGCGCCGCCGCGCAAAAACCGGAACGGATCCGGCCCGCGGAACGGGCCGCCGCGCAAAAACCGGACAGGATCTGGCCCACGGAACGCGCCGCCGCGCAAAAACCGGACCGGATGCGGCCTGCAGAACGCGCAAAAACCGGACCGGATCTGTACCGCGGAACGCGCCGCCGCGCAAAAACCAGACCAGATCCGGACCGCGGAATGCGCCGCCGCGCAAAAACCGAACCGGATCTGGCCCGCGGAATGCGCCGGCGCGGAAAAACGGACCAGATCCGGTGGCGGAATGCGCCATCGCACAAAAACCGGACCGGATCCGGCCCGCGGAATGCGCCGCCGCGCAAAAAACGGATCGGATCCAGCCCGTGGAATGAGCCACCACGCAAAAAACGGATCGGATCCGGCCTGCGGAATGCGCCGCCGCGCAAAAACCGGACCGGATCCAGCCAGCGGAACGTGCCGCCGCGGAAAAACCAGACCAGATCCGGCCCACGGAACGCGCCGCCGCGCAAAAACCGGACCGGATCCGGCCGGCGGAACGCACCGCCGCGAAATTCCGGACCGGATCCAGCCCGCAGAACGCGCCGCCGTGCAAAAACCGGACCGGATCCGGCCCGCGGAATGTGCCGCCGCGGAAAAAACGGACCGGATCCAGCCCGCGGAACGTGCCGCCGCGCAAAAACCGGACCGGAACCGGCCCGCGGAATGCGCCGCCGCGCAAAAACCGGACCGCACCTGCCCACGGAATGCGCCGCCGCGCAAAAACCGGACCGGATTCGGACCGCGGAATGCGCCGCCGCGGAAAAACCGGACCGGATCCGGCCCGCGGAATGCACCGCCGCGCAAAAACCGGACCGGATCCGTCCCGCGGAACGCGCCGCCGCGCAAAAACCGGACAGGATCCGGCCCATGGAATGCGCCGCCGCGCAAAAACCTGAGCGGATCCGGCCCGCGGAACGGGCCGCCGCGAAATACCGGACCAGATCCGGCCCGCGGAATGCGCCGCCGCGCAAAAACCAGAACGGATCCGGCCCGCGGAATGCGCCGCCGCGCAAAAACCGGACCGGATCTGGCCCGCGGAACGCGCCGCCGCGCAAAAACCGGACTGGATCCGGCCCGCGGAACGCGCCGCCGTGCAAATACCGGACCGGATCCGGCCCGCGGAATGCGCCGCCTCGCAAAAACCGGACCGGATCCGGCCAGCGGAACGAGCCGCCGCCAAAAACCGGACCGGATCCGGCCGGCGGAATGCGCCGCCGCGCAAAAACCGGACCGGATCCGGCCTGCAGAACGCGCAAAAACCGGACCGGATCCGGGCCGCGGAATGCGCCGCCGCGCAAAAACCGGACCGGATCCGGCCCCTGCAATGCGCCGCCGTGGAAAAAACGGACCGGATCTGGCCCGCGGAACGGGCCGCCACGCAAAAACCGGACCGCACCTGCCCACGGAATGCGCCGCCGCGCAAAAACCGGACCGGATCCGGACCGCGGAATGCGCCGCCGCGGAAAAACCGGACCGGATCCGGCCCGCGGAATGCACCGCCGCGCAAAAACCGGACCGGGTCCGTCCCGCGGAACGGGCCGCCGCGAAATACCGGACCGGATCCGGCCCGCGGAATGCGCCGCCTCGCAAAAACCGGACCGGATCCGACCCGCGGAACGCGCCGCCGCGCAAAAACGTACCGGATCCGGACCGCGGAATGCGCCGCTGCGCAAAAACCAGACCGGATCCGGCCCGCGGAACGCGCCGCCGTGGAAAAAACAGACCGGATCCGGCCCGTGGAATGCGCCGCCGCGCAAAAACCGGAACGGATCCGGCCCGCGGAACCGGCCGCCGCGCAAAAACCGGACAGGATCTGGCCCACGGAACGCGCCGCCGCGCAAAAACCGGACCGGATCCGGCCTGCAGAACGCGCAAAAACCGGACCGGATCCGGACCGCGGAACGCGCCGCCGCGCAAAAACCAGACCAGATCCGGACCGCGGAATGCGCCGCCGCGCAAAAACCGAACCGGATCTGGCCCGCGGAATGCGCCGGCGCGGAAAAACGGACCAGATCCGGTGGCGGAATGCGCCATCGCACAAAAACCGGACCGGATCCGGCCCGCGGAATGCGCCGCCGCGCAAAAAACGGATCGGATCCAGCCCGTGGTATGAGCCACCACGCAAAAAACGGACCGGATCCGGCCTGCGGAACGCGCCGCCGCGCAAAAACCGGACCGGATCCAGCCAGCGGAACGTGCCGCCGCGGAAAAACCAGACCAGATCCGGCCCACGGAACGCGCCGCCGCGCAAAAACCGGACCGGATCCGGCCGGCGGAACGCACCGCCGCGAAATTCCGGACCGGATCCGGCCCGCAGAACGCGCCGCCGTGCAAAAACCGGACCGGATACGGTCCGCGGAATGTGCCGCCGCGGAAAAAACGGACCGGATCCAGCCCGCGGAACGCGCCGCCGCGCAAAAACCGGACCGGAACCGGCCCGCGGAATGCGCCGCCGCGCAAAAACCGGACCGGATCTGGCCCGCGGAACGCGCCGCCGCGCAAAAACCGGACTGGATCCGGCCCGCGGAACGCGCCGCCGTGCAAATACCGGACCGGATCCGGCCCGCGGAATGCGCCGCCTCGCAAAAAACGGACCGGATCCAGACCGCGGAACGCGCCGCCGCGCAAAAACCGGACCGGATCCGGCCAGCGGAACGAGCCGCCGCCAAAAACCGGACCGGATCCGGCCGGCGGAATGCGCCGCCGCGCAAAAACCGGACCGGATCCGGCCCGCGGAATGCGCCGGCGCGGAAAAATGGACCAGATCCGGTGGCGGAATGCGCCATCGCGCAAAAACCGGACCGGATCCGGCCCGCGGAATGCGCCGCCGCGCAAAAAACGGATCGGATCCAGCCCGTGGAATGAGCCACCACGCAAAAAACGGATCGGATCCGGCCTGCGGAACGCGCCGCCGCGCAAAAACCGGACCGGATCCAGCCAGCGGAACGTGCCGCCGCGGAAAAACCAGACCAGATCCGGCCCACGGAACGCGCCGCCGCGCAAAAACCGGACCGGATCCGGCCCGCGGAACGGGCCGCCGCGAAATTCCGGACCGGATCCGGCCCGCAGAACGCGCCGCCGTGCAAAAACCGGACCGGATACGGCCCGCGGAATGTGCCGCCGCGGAAAAAACGGACCGGATCCAGCCCGCGGAACGCGCCGCCGCGCAAAAACCGGACCGGAACCGGCCCGCGGAATGCGCCGCCGCGCAAAAACCGGACCGCACCTGCCCACGGAATGCGCCGCCGCGCAAAAACCGGACCGGATCCGGACCGCGGAATGCACCGCCGCGGAAAAACCGGACCGGATCCGGCCCGCGGAATGCACCGCCGCGCAAAAACCGGACCGGATCCGTCCCGCGGAACGCGCCGCCGCGCAAAAACCGGACAGGATCCGGCCCATGGAATGCGCCGCCGCGCAAAAACTTGAACGGATCCGGCCCGCGGAACGGGCCGCCGCGAAATACCGGACCAGATCCGGCCCGCGGAATGCGCCGCCGCGCAAAAACCAGAACGGATCCGGCCCGCGGAATGCGCCGCCGCGCAAAAACCGGACCGGATCTGGCCCGCGGAACGCGCCGCCGCGCAAAAACCGGACTGGATCCGGACCGCGGAATGCGCCGCCGCGCAAAAACCGAACCGGATCTGGCCCGCGGAATGCGCCGCCGCGAAAAAACGGACCAGATCCGGTGGCGGAATGCGCCATCGCGCAAAAACCGGAACGGATCCGGCCCGCGGAACGCGCCGCCGCGCAAAAAACCGGACCGGATCCGGCCCGCGGAATGCGCCGCCGCGCAAAAAACGGACCGGATCCGGCCCGCGGAATGCGCCGCCGCGCAAAAAACGGACCGGATCCAGCCCGCGGAATGCGCCGCCGCGCAAAAATCGGACCGGATCCGGCCTGCAGAACGCGCAAAAACCGGACCGGATCCAGCCCACGGAACGCGCCGCCGCGGAAAAACCGGACCAGATCCGGCCCATGGAACGCGCCGCCGCGCAAAAACCGGACCGGATCCGGCCCGCGGTATGCGCCGGCGCGCAAAAAAAGGACCAGACCCGGCCCCCGGAATGCGCCGCTGCGGAAAAAACGGAAACGATCCGGACCACGGAACGCGCAGCTGCGCAAAAACCGGACCGGATCTGGCCCGCGGAACGCGCCGCTGCGGAAAAAACGGACCGGATCAGGCACGCGGAATGCGCAGCTGCGCAAAAACCGGACCAGACACGGCCGGCGGAATGCGCCGCCGCGGAAAAAACGGACCAGATCCGGCCCGCCAAATGAGCCACCGCGCAAAAACCGGACCAGATCTGGCCCACGGAATGCGCCGCCACGGAAAAAACGGACGGGATCCGGCCCGCGGACTGCGCCGCCGCGCAAAAACCGGACCGGATCTGGCCCGCGTAACGCGCCGCCGCGCAAAAACCGTACCGGATCCGGCGCGCGGAACGCGCCACCACGCAAAAACCGGACCGGATCCGGCCCGCGGAATGCGCCGCCGCGCAAAAACCGGACCGGATCCGGCCTGCGGAACGCGCCGCCGCGCAAAAAACCGGACCGGATCCGGCCCGTGGAATGCGCCGCCGCGCAAAAAACGGTCCGTATACGGACCGCGGAATGCGCCGCCGCGCAAAAACCGGACCGGATCCGGACCGCGGAATGCGCCGCCGCGGAAAAACCGGACCGGATCCGGCCCACGGATTGCGCCACCGCGCAAAAACCGGACAGGATCCGTCCTGCGGAACGCGCCGCCGCGCAAAAAACGTACCGGATCCGGAGCGCGGAATGCGCCGCTGCGCAAAAACCAGACCGGATCCGGACCGCGGATTGCGCCACCGCGCAAAAACTTGAACGGATCCGGCCCGCGGAACGGGCCGCCGCGCAAAAACCGGACCGGATGCTGCCTGCAGAACGCTCAAAAACCGGACCGGATCCGGCCCGCGGAACGCGCCGCTGCGCAAAAACCGGACCGGATCCGGCCCGCGGAATGCGCCGCCGCGCAAAAACCGAACCGGATCTGGCCCGCGGAACGCGCCGCCGTGCAAAAACCGGAACGGATCGGCCCGCGGAACGCGCCGCCGCGCAAAAACCGGACCGGATCCGGACCGCGGAATGCGCCGCTGCGCAAAAACCAGACCGGATCCGGCCCGCGGAACGCGCCGCCGTGGAAAAAACAGACCGGATCCGGCCCGTGGATTGCGCCGCCGCGCAAAAACCGGAACGGATCCGGCCCGCGGAACGGGCCGCCGCGCAAAAACCGGACAGGATCTGGCCCACTAAACGCGCCGCCGCGCAAAAACCGGACCGGATCCGGCCGGCGGAATGCGCCGCCGCGCAAAAACAGGACCGGATCCGGCCTGCAGAACGCGCAAAAACCAGACCAGATCCGGACCGCAGAATGCGCCGCCGCGCAAAAACCGAACCGGATCTGGCCCGCGGAATGCGCCGGCGCGGAAAAACGGACCAGATCCGGTGGCGGAATGCGCCATCGCGCAAAAACCGGACCGGATCCGGCCCGCGGAATGCGCCGCCGCGCAAAAAACGGATCGGATCCAGCCCGTGGAATGAGCCACCACGCAAAAACCGGACCGGGTCCAGCCAGCGGAACGTGCCGCCGCGGAAAAACCAGACCAGATCCGGCCCACGGAACGCACCGCCGCGCAAAAACCGGACCGGATCCGGCCCGCGGAATGTGCCGCCGCGGAAAAAACGGACCGGATCCAGCCCGCGGAACGCGCCGCCGCGCAAAAACCGGACCGGAACCGGCCCGCGGAATGCGCCGCCGCGCAAAAACCGGACCGCACCTGCCCACGGAATGCGCGCCGCGCAAAAACCGGACCGGATCCGGACCGCGGAATGCGCCGCCGCGGAAAAACCGGACCGGATCCGGGCCGCGGAATGCACCGCCGCGCAAAAACCGGACCGGATCCGTCCCGCGGAATGCGCCGCCGCGCAAAAACCGGACAGGATCTGGCCCGCGGAACGCGCCGCCGCGCAAAAACCGGACTGGATCCGGTCCGCGGAACGCGCCGCCGTGCAAATACCGGACCGGATCCGGCCCGCGGAATGCGCCGCCGCGCAAAAAACGGACCGGATCCAGACCGCGGAACGCGCCGCCGCGCAAAAACCGGACCGGATCCGGCCAGCGGAACGAGCCGCCGCCAAAAACCGGACCGGATCCGGCCGGCGGAATGCGCCGCCGCGCAAAAACCGGACCGGATCCGGCCTGCAGAATGCGCAAAAACCGGACCGGATCCGGCCCGCGGAATGCGCCACCGCGCAAAAACCGGACCGGATCCGGCCTGCAGAACGCGCAAAAACCGGACCGGATCCGGCCCGCGGAATGCGCCGCCGCGCAAAAACCGGACCGGATCCGGCCCCTGCAATGCGCCGCTGTGGAAAAAACGGACCGGATCTGGCCCGCGGAACGGGCCGCCACGCAAAAACCGGAGCGGATCTGGTCCACGGAATGCGCCACCGTGGAAAAACCGGACCGGATCTGGCCCGCGGAATGCGCCGCCACGCAAAAACCGGACCGCATCCGGCCCGCGGAACGGGCCGCTGCGCAAAAACCGGACCTGATCTGGCCCGCGGAACGCGCCGCCGCGCAAAAAACGGACCGGATCTGGCCCGCGGAACGCGCCGCCGTGGAAAAAAGACCGGACCCGGCCCGCGGAATGCGCCGCCGCGCAAAAACCGGACCGGATCTGGCCCGCGGAATGCGCCGACACGGAAAAACCGCACCGGATCCGGCCCGCAGAATGCGCCGCCGCGCAAAAACCGGACCGGATCCGTCCCGCGGAACGCGCCGCTGCGCAAAAACCGGACCGGAACCGGCCCATGGAATGCGCCGCCGCGCAAAAAATTGAACGGATCCGGCCCGCGGAACGGGCCGCCGCGCAAAAACCGGACAGGATCTGGCCCGCGTAACGCGCCGCCGCGCAAAAACCAGACCGTATCCGGCCCGCGGAACGCGCCGCTGCGAAAAAACCGGACCAGATCCGGCCCCTGCAATGCACCGCCGCGGAAAAACAGACCAGATCCGGTGGCGGAATGCGCCATCGCGCAAAAACTGGACCGGATCCGGCCCGCGGAACGCGCCGCCGCGCAAAAAACGGACCGGATCCAGCCCGTGGAATGCGCCGCCGCGCAAAAACCGGACCGGATCTGGCCCGCGGAACGCGCCGCCGCGCAAAAACCGGACCGGATCCGGCCAGCGGAACGAGCCGGCGCGCAAAAACCGGACCGGATCCGGCCAGCGGAACGAGCCGCCGTGCAAAAACCGGACCGGATCCGGCCCGCGGAATGCGCCACCGCGGAAAAAACGGACCGGATGCGGCCCGCGGAATGCTCCACCGCGCAAAAACCGGACCGGATCCAGCCCGCGGAACGCGCCGCCGCGCAAAAACCGGACCGGATCTGGCCCGCGGAACGCGCCGCCGCGCAAAAACCGGACCGGATCCGGCCCGCGGAATGCGCAGCTGCGCAAAAACCAGAACGGATCCGGCCCGCGGAATGCGCTGCCGCGCAAAAAACGGACCAGATCCGGCATGCAGAACGCGCAAAAACCGGACCGGATCCGGCCCGCGGAATGCGCCGCTGCGCAAAAACCAGAACGGATCCGGCCCGTGGAATGCGCCGCCGCGCAAAAAACGGACCGGATCCGGACCGCCGAATGCGCCGCCGCGGAAAAACCGGACCGGATCCGGCCCGCGGAACGCGCCGCTGCGAAAAAACCGGACCGGATCCGTCCCGCGGAACGCGCCGCCGCGCAAAAACCGGACCGGATCCGGCCCATGGAATGCGCCGCGGCGCAAAACCTTGAACGGATCCGGCCCGCGGAACGGGCCGCCGCGCAAAAACCGGACAGGATCTGGCCCGCGGAACGCGCCGCCGCGCAAAAACCGGACCGGATCCGGCCCGCGGAACGCGCCGCTGCAAAAAAACCGGACCAGATCCGGCCCCTGCAGCGCGCCGACGCGGAAAAAACGGACCGGATCTGGCCTGCGGCACGGGCCGCCGTGCAAAAACCGGACTGGATCCGGCCAGCGGAACGAGCCGCCGCGCAAAACCGGACCGGATCCGGCACGCGAAACGCGCCGCCGTGCAAAAACCGGACCGGATCCGGACCGCGGAATGCGCCGCCGCGGAAAAAACGGACCGGATGCGGCCTGCGGAATGCGCCGCCGCGCAAAAACCAAACCGGATCTGGCTCGCGGAATGCGCCGCCGCGGAAAAACCGGACTGGATCTGGCCCGTGGAATGAGCCACCGCACAAAAAACAAACCGGATCTGGCCCGCGGAATGCGCCGCCGCGCAAAAACCGGACCGGATCCGGCCCGTGGAATGAGCCACCGCGCAAAAACCGGACTGGATCTGGCCCACGGAATGCGCCGCCGCGCAAAAACCGTACGGATCCAGCCCGCGGAATGCGCCGCCGCGCAAAAAACGGACCGGATCCGGCCCGCGGAATGGGCAGCTGCGCAAAAACCAGACCAGACCCGGCCCACGGAATGCGCCGCCGCGCAAAAACCGGACCGGATCTGGCCCGCGGAATGCGCCGACACGGAAAAACCGGACCGGATCCGGCCCGCAGAATGCGCCGCCGCGCAAAAACCGGACCAGATCCGTCCCGCGGAACGCGCCGCTGCGCAAAAACCGGACCGGAACCGGCCCATGGAATGCGCCGCCGCGCAAAAAATTCCGGACCGGATCCGGCCCGCGGAACGGGCCGCCGCGCAAAAACCGGACAGGATCTGGCCCGCGTAACGCGCCGCCGCGCAAAAACCAGACCGGATCCGGCCCGCGGAACGCGCCGCTGCGAAAAAACCGGACCAGATCCGGCCCACGGAATGCGCCGCCGCGCAAAAACCGTACGGATCCAGCCCGCGGAATGCGCCGCCGCGCAAAAAACGGACCGGATCCGGCCCGCGGAATGCGCAGCTGCGCGAAAACCAGACCAGACCCGGCCCACGGAATGCGCCGCCGCGCAAAAACCGGACCGGATCCGGCCCGCGGAATCCGCCGCCGCGCAAAAACCAGAAAGGATGCGGCCCGTGGAACGGGCCGCCGCTCAAAAAACGGACCGGATCCGGACCGAGGAATGCGCCGCCGCGGAAAAAACGGACCGGATCCGGCCCGCAGAATGCGCCGCCGCGCAAAAACCGGACCGGATCCGTCCCGCGGAACGCGCCGCCGCGCAAAAACCGGACCGGATCCGGCCCATGGAATGCGCCGCCGCGCAAAAACTTGAACGGATCCGGCCCGCGGAACGGGCCGCCGCGCAAAAACCGGACAGGATCTGGCCCGCGTAACGCGCCGCCGCGCAAAAACCGGACCAGATCCGGACCGCGGAACGCGCCGCCGCGCAAAAACCGGACCGGATCCGGCCCGCGGAACGCGCCGCCGCGCAAAAAACGTACCGGATCCGGACCGCGGAATGCGCCGCTGCGCAAAAACCAGACCGGATCCGGCCCGCGGAACGCGCCGCCGTGGAAAAAACAGACCGGATCCGGCCCGTGGATTGCGCCGCCGCGCAAAAACCGGAACGGATCCGGCCCGCGGAACGGGCCGCCGCGCAAAAACCGGACAGGATCTGGCCCACTAAACGCGCCGCCGCGCAAAAACCGGACCGGATCCGGCCGGCGGAATGCGCCGCCGCGCAAAAACAGGACCGGATCCGGCCTGCAGAACGCGCAAAAACCAGACCAGATCCGGACCGCAGAATGCGCCGCCGCGCAAAAACCGAACCGGATCTGGCCCGCGGAATGCGCCGCCGCGGAAAAACGGACCAGATCCGGTGGCGGAATGCGCCATCACGCAAAAACCGGACCGGATCCGGCCCGCGGAATGCGCCGCCGCGCAAAAAACGGATCGGATCCAGCCCGTGGAATGAGCCACCACGCAAAAACCGGACTGGATCTGGCCCACGGAATGCGCCGCCGCGCAAAAACCGGACCGGGTCCAGCCAGCGGAACGTGCCGCCGCGGAAAAACCAGACCAGATCCGGCCCACGGAACGCACCGCCGCGCAAAAACCGGACCGGATCCGGCCGGCGGAACGCACCGCCGCGAAATTCCGGACCGGATCCGGCCCGCAGAACGCGCCGCCGTGCAAAAACCGGACCGGATCCGGCCCGCGGAATGCGCCGCCGCGGAAAAAACGGACCGGATGCGGCCTGCGGAATGCGCCGCCGCGCAAAAACCAAACCGGATCTGGCTCGCGGAATGCGCCGCCGCGGAAAAACCGGACTGGATCTGGCCCGTGGAATGAGCCACCGCGCAAAAACCAAACCGGATCTGGCCCGCGGAATGCGCCGCCGCGCAAAAACCGGACCGGATCCGGCCCGTGGAATGAGCCACCGCGCAAAAACCGGACTGGATCTGGCCCACGGAATGCGCCGCCGCGCAAAAACCGTACGGATCCAGCCCGCGGAATGCGCCGCCGCGCAAAAAACGGACCGGATCCGGCCCGCGGAATGGGCAGCTGCGCAAAAACCAGACCAGACCCGGCCCACGGAATGCGCCGCCGCGCAAAAACCGGACCGGATCTGGCCCGCGGAATGCGCCGACACGGAAAAACCGGACCGGATCCGGCCCGCAGAATGCGCCGCCGCGCAAAAACCGGACCAGATCCGTCCCGCGGAACGCGCCGCTGCGCAAAAACCGGACCGGAACCGGCCCATGGAATGCGCCGCCGCGCAAAAAATTGAACGGATCCGGCCCGCGGAACGGGCCGCCGCGCAAAAACCGGACAGGATCTGGCCCGCGTAACGCGCCGCCGCGCAAAAACCAGACCGGATCCGGCCCGCGGAACGCGCCGCTGCGAAAAAACCGGACCAGATCCGGCCCACGGAATGCGCCGCCGCGCAAAAACCGTACGGATCCAGCCCGCGGAATGCGCCGCCGCGCAAAAAACGGACCGGATCCGGCCCGCGGAATGCGCAGCTGCGCGAAAACCAGACCAGACCCGGCCCACGGAATGCGCCGCCGCGCAAAAACCGGACCGGATCCGGCCCGCGGAATCCGCCGCCGCGCAAAAACCAGAAAGGATGCGGCCCGTGGAACGGGCCGCCGCTCAAAAAACGGACCGGATCCGGACCGAGGAATGCGCCGCCGCGGAAAAACCGGACCGGATCCGGCCCGCAGAATGCGCCGCCGCGCAAAAACCGGACCGGATCCGTCCCGCGGAACGCGCCGCCGCGCAAAAACCGGACCGGATCCGGCCCATGGAATGCGCCGCCGCGCAAAAACTTGAACGGATCCGGCCCGCGGAACGGGCCGCCGCGCAAAAACCGGACAGGATCTGGCCCGCGTAACGCGCCGCCGCGCAAAAACCGGACCAGATCCGGACCGCGGAACGCGCCGCCGCGCAAAAACCGGACCGGATCCGGCCCGCGGAACGCGCCGCCGCGCAAAAAACGTACCGGATCCGGACCGCGGAATGCGCCGCTGCGCAAAAACCAGACCGGATCCGGCCCGCGGAACGCGCCGCCGTGGAAAAAACAGACCGGATCCGGCCCGTGGATTGCGCCGCCGCGCAAAAACCGGAACGGATCCGGCCCGCGGAACGGGCCGCCGCGCAAAAACCGGACAGGATCTGGCCCACTAAACGCGCCGCCGCGCAAAAACCGGACCGGATCCGGCCGGCGGAATGCGCCGCCGCGCAAAAACAGGACCGGATCCGGCCTGCAGAACGCGCAAAAACCAGACCAGATCCGGACCGCAGAATGCGCCGCCACGCAAAAACCGAACCGGATCTGGCCCGCGGAATGCGCCGCCGCGGAAAAACGGACCAGATCCGGTGGCGGAATGCGCCATCGCGCAAAAACCGGACCGGATCCGGCCCGCGGAATGCGCCGCCGCGCAAAAAACGGATCGGATCCAGCCCGTGGAATGAGCCACCACGCAAAAACCGGACTGGATCTGGCCCACGGAATGCGCCGCCGCGCAAAAACCGGACCGGGTCCAGCCAGCGGAACGTGCCGCCGCGGAAAAACCAGACCAGATCCGGCCCACGGAACGCACCGCCGCGCAAAAACCGGACCGGATCCGGCCGGCGGAACGCACCGCCGCGAAATTCCGGACCGGATCCGGCCCGCAGAACGCGCCGCCGTGCAAAAACCGGACCGCATCCGGCCCGCGGAATGTGCCGCCGCGGAAAAAACGGACCGGATCCAGCCCGCGGAACGCGCCGCCGCGCAAAATCCGGACCGGAACCGGCCCGCGGAATGCGCCGCCGCGCAAAAACCGGACCGCACCTGCCCGCGGAATGCGCCGACGCGCAAAAACCGGACCGGATCCGGACCGCGGAATGCGCCGCCGCGGAAAAACCGGACCGGATCCGGCCCGCGGAATGCACCGCCGCGCAAAAACCGGACCGGATCCGTCCCGCGGAACGCGCCGCCGCGCAAAAACCGGACCGGATCCGGCCCATGGAATGCGCCGCCGCGCAAAAACTTGAACGGATCCGGCCCGCGGAACGGGCCGCCGCGAAATACCGGACCAGATCCGGCCCGCGGAATGCGCCGCCGCGCAAAAACCAGAACGGATCCGGCCCGCGGAATGCGCCGCCACGCAAAAACCGGACCGGATCTGGCCCGCGGAACGCGCCGCCGCGCAAAAACCGGACTGGATCCGGCCCGCGGAACGCGCCGCCGTGCAAATACCGGACCGGATCCGGCCCGCGGAATGCGCCGCCGCGCAAAAAACGGACCGGATCCAGACCGCGGAACGCGCCGCCGCGCAAAAACCGGACCGGATCCGGCCAGCGGAACGAGCCGCCGCCAAAAACCGGACCGGATCCGGCCGGCGGAATGCGCCGCCGCGCAAAAACCGGACCGGATCCGGCCTGCAGAACGCGCAAAAACCGGACCGGATCCGGCCCGCGGAATGCGCCACCGCGCAAAAACCGGACCGGATCCGGCCTGCAGAACGCGCAAAAACCGGACCGGATCCGGCCCGCGGAATGCGCCGCCGCGCAAAAACCGGACCGGATCCGGCCCCTGCAATGCGCCGCTGTGGAAAAAACGGACCGGATCCGGCCCGCGGAACGGGCCGCCACGCAAAAACCGGAGCGGATCTGGTCCACGGAATGCGCCGCCGCGGAAAAACCGGACCGGATCCGGCCCGCGGAATGCGCCGCCGCGCAAAAACCGGACCGGATCCGGCCCGCAGAACGCGCCGCCGCGCAAAAAACGGATCGGATCCGGCCTGCGGAACGCGCCGCCGTGGAAAAAACCGGACCGGATCCGGACCCCAGAATGCGCCACCGTGGAAAAACCGGACCGGATCTGGCCCGCGGAATGCGCCGCCACGCAAAAACCGGACCGCATCCGGCCCGCGGAACGGGCCGCTGCGCAAAAACCGGACCTGATCTGGCCCGCGGAACGCGCCGCCGCGCAAAAAACGGACCGGATCTGGCCCGCGGAACGCGCCGCTGTGGAAAAAAGACCGGACCCGGCCCGCGGAACGGGCCGCTGCGCAAAAACCGGACCGGATCTGGCCCGCGGAACGCGCCGCCGCGCAAAAACCGGACCGGATCCGGCCCGCGGAACGCGCCGCTGCAAAAAAACCGGACCAGATCCGGCCCCTGCAGCGCGCCGACGCGGAAAAAACGGACCGGATCTGGCCTGCGGCACGGGCCGCCGTGCAAAAACCGGACTGGATCCGGCCAGCGGAACGAGCCGCCGCGCAAAACCGGACCGGATCCGGCACGCGAAACGCGCCGCCGTGCAAAAACCGGACCGGATCCGGCCCACGGAATGCGCCGCCGCGGAAAAAACGGACCGGATGCGGCCTGCGGAATGCGCCGCCGCGCAAAAACCAAACCGGATCTGGCTCGCGGAATGCGCCGCCGCGGAAAAACCGGACTGGATCTGGCCCGTGGAATGAGCCACCGCGCAAAAACCAAACCGGATCTGGCCCGCGGAATGCGCCGCCGCGCAAAAACCGGACCGGATCCGGCCCGTGGAATGAGCCACCGCGCAAAAACCGGACTGGATCTGGCCCACGGAATGCGCCGCCGCGCAAAAACCGTACGGATCCAGCCCGCGGAATGCGCCGCCGCGCAAAAAACGGACCGGATCCGGCCCGCGGAATGGGCAGCTGCGCAAAAACCAGACCAGACCCGGCCCACGGAATGCGCCGCCGCGCAAAAACCGGACCGGATCTGGCCCGCGGAATGCGCCGACACGGAAAAACCGGACCGGATCCGGCCCGCAGAATGCGCCGCCGCGCAAAAACCGGACCAGATCCGTCCCGCGGAACGCGCCGCTGCGCAAAAACCGGACCGGAACCAGCCCATGGAATGCGCCGCCGCGCAAAAAATTGAACGGATCCGGCCCGCGGAACGGGCCGCCGCGCAAAAACCGGACAGGATCTGGCCCGCGTAACGCGCCGCCGCGCAAAAACCAGACCGGATCCGGCCCGCGGAACGCGCCGCTGCGAAAAAACCGGACCAGATCCGGCCCCTGCAATGCACCGCCGCGAAAAAAACGGACCAGATCCGGTGGCGGAATGCGCCATCGCGCAAAAACCGGATCGGATCCGGCCCGCGGAACGCGCCGCCGCGCAAAAAACGGACCGGATCCAGCCCGTGGAATGCGCCGCCGCGCAAAAACCGGACCGGATCTGGCCAGCGGAACGAGCCGCCGCGCAAAAACCGGACCGGATCCGGCCAGCGGAACGAGCCGCCGCGCAAAAACCGGACCGGATCTGGCCCGAGGAACGCGCCGCCGTGGAAAAACCGGACCGGATCCGGCCCGCGGAATGCGCCACCGCGGAAAAAACGGACCGGATGCGGCCCGCGGAATGCTCCACCGCGCAAAAACCGGACCGGATCCAGCCCGCGGAACGCGCCGCCGCGCAAAAACCGGACCGGATCTGGCCCGCGGAACGCGCCGCCGCGCAAAAACCGGACCGGATCCGGCCCGCGGAATGCGCAGCTGCGCAAAAACCAGAACGGATCCGGCCCGCGGAATGCGCTGCCGCGCAAAAAACGGACCGGATCCGGCCTGCAGAACGCGCAAAAACCGGACCGGATCCGGCCCGCGGAATGCGCCGCTGCGCAAAAACCAGAACGGATCCGGCCCGTGGAATGCGCCGCCGCGCAAAAAACGGACCGGATCCGGACCGCCGAATGCGCCGCCGCGGAAAAACCGGACCGGATCCGGCCCGCGGAACGCGCCGCTGCGAAAAAACCGGACCGGATCCGTCCCGCGGAACGCGCCGCCGCGCAAAAACCGGACCGGATCCGGCCCATGGAATGCGCCGCCGCGCAAAAACTTGAACGGATCCGGCCCGCGGAACGGGCCGCCGCGCAAAAACCGGACAGGATCTGGCCCGCGGAACGCGCCGCCGCGCAAAAACCGGACCGGATCCGGCCCGCGGAACGCGCCGCTGCAAAAAAACCGGACCAGATCCGGCCCCTGCAGCGCGCCGGCGCGGAAAAAACGGACCGGATCTGGCCTGCGGCACGGGCCGCCGTGCAAAAACCGGACTGGATCCGGCCAGCGGAACGAGCCGCCGCGCAAAACCGGACCGGATCCGGCACGCGAAACGCGCCGCCGTGCAAAAACCGGACCGGATCCGGACCGCGGAATGCGCCGCCGCGGAAAAAACGGACCGGATGCGGCCTGCGGAATGCGCCGCCGCGCAAAAACCAAACCGGATCTGGCTCGCGGAATGCGCCGCCGCGGAAAAACCGGACTGGATCTGGCCCGTGGAATGAGCCACCGCGCAAAAACCAAACCGGATCTGGCCCGCGGAATGCGCCGCCGCGCAAAAACCGGACCGGATCCGGCCCGTGGAATGAGCCACCACGCAAAAACCGGACTGGATCCGGCCCACGGAATGCGCCGCCGCGCAAAAACCGTACGGATCCAGCCCGCGGAATGCGCCGCCGCGCAAAAAACGGACCGGATCCGGCCCGCGGAATGCGCAGCTGCGCAAAAACCAGACCAGACCCGGCCCACGGAATGCGCCGCCGCGCAAAAACCGGACCGGATCCGGCCCGCGGAATCCGCCGCCGCGCAAAAACCAGAAAGGATGCGGCCCGTGGAACGGGCCGCCGCTCAAAAAACGGACCGGATCCGGACCGCCGAATGCGCCGCCGCGGAAAAACCGGACCGGATCGGGCCCGCAGAACGCGCCGCTGCGAAAAAACCGGACCGGATCCGTCCCGCGGAACGCGCCGCCGCGCAAAAACCGGACCGGATCCGGCCCATGGAATGCGCCGCCGCGCAAAAACTTGAACGGATCCGGCCCGCGGAATGCGCCGCCGCGCAAAAACCGGACAGGATCTGGCCCGCGTAACGCGCCGCCGCGCAAAAACCGGACCAGATCCGGACCGCGGAACGCGCCGCCGCGCAAAAACCGGACCGGATCCGGCCCGCGGAACGCGCCGCCGCGCAAAAAACGTACCGGATCCGGACCGCGGAATGCGCCGCTGCGCAAAAACCAGACCGGATCCGGCCCGCGGAACGCGCCGCCGTGGAAAAAACAGACCGGATCCGGCCCGTGGATTGCGCCGCCGCGCAAAAACCGGAACGGATCCGGCCCGCGGAACGGGCCGCCGCGCAAAAACCGGGCAGGATCTGGCCCACTAAACGCGCCGCCGCGCAAAAACCGGACCGGATCCGGCCGGCGGAATGCGCCGCCGCGCAAAAACAGGACCGGATCCGGCCTGCAGAACGCGCAAAAACCAGACCAGATCCGGACCGCAGAATGCGCCGCCGCGCAAAAACCGAACCGGATCTGGCCCGCGGAATGCGCCGCCGCGGAAAAACGGACCAGATCCGGTGGCGGAATGCGCCATCGCGCAAAAACCGGACCGGATCCGGCCCGCGGAATGCGCCGCCGCGCAAAAAACGGATCGGATCCAGCCCGTGGAATGAGCCACCACGCAAAAACCGGACTGGATCTGGCCCACGGAATGCGCCGCCGCGCAAAAACCGGACCGGGTCCAGCCAGCGGAACGTGCCGCCGCGGAAAAACCAGACCAGATCCGGCCCACGGAACGCACCGCCGCGCAAAAACCGGACCGGATCCGGCCGGCGGAATGTGCCGCCGCGGAAAAAACCGGACCGGATCCAGCCCGCGGAACGCGCCGCCGCGCAAAAACCGGACCGGAACCGGCCCGCGGAATGCGCCGCCGCGCAAAAACCGGACCGCACCTGCCCGCGGAATGCGCCGACGCGCAAAAACCGGACCGGATCCGGACCGCGGAATGCGCCGCCGCGGAAAAACCGGACCGGATCCGGCCCGCGGAATGCACCGCCGCGCAAAAACCGGACCGGATCCGTCCCGCGGAACGCGCCGCCGCGCAAAAACCGGACAGGATCCGGCCCATGGAATGCGCCGCCGCGCAAAAACTTGAACGGATCCGGCCCGCGGAACGGGCCGCCGCGAAATACCGGAGCAGATCAGGCCCGCGGAATGCGCCGCCGCGCAAAAACCAGAACGGATCCGGCCCGCGGAATGCGCCGCCGCGCAAAAACCGGACCAGATCTGGCCCGCGGAACGCGCCACCGCGCAAAAACCGGACTGGATCCGGCCCGCGGAACGCGCCGCCGTGCAAATACCGGACCGGATCCGGCCCGCGGAATGCGCCGCCGCGCAAAAAACGGACCGGATCCAGACCGCGGAACGCGCCGCCGCGCAAAAACCGGACCGGATCCGGCCAGCGGAACGAGCCGCCGCCAAAAACCGGACCGGATCCGGCCGGCGGAATGCGCCGCCGCGCAAAAACCGGACCGGATCCGGCCTGCAGAACGCGCAAAAACCGGACCGGATCCGGCCCGCGGAATGCGCCACCGCGCAAAAACCGGACCGGATCCGGCCTGCAGAACGCGCAAAAACCGGACCGGATCCGGCCCGCGGAATGCGCCGCCGCGCAAAAACCGGACCGGATCCGGCCCCTGCAATGCGCCGCTGTGGAAAAAACGGACCGGATCCGGCCCGCGGAACGGGCCGCCACGCAAAAACCGGAGCGGATCTGGTCCACGGAATGCGCCGCCGCGGAAAAACCGGACCGGATCCGGCCCGCGGAATGCGCCGCCGCGCAAAAACCGGACCGGATCCGGCCCGCAGAACGCGCCGCCGCGCAAAAAACGGATCGGATCCGGCCTGCGGAACGCGCCGCCGTGGAAAAAACCGGACCGGATCCGGACCCCAGAATGCGCCACCGTGGAAAAACCGGACCGGATCTGGCCCGCGGAATGCGCCGCCACGCAAAAACCGGACCGCATCCGGCATGCAGAACGCACAAAAACCGGACCGGATCCGGCCCGCGGAACGCGCCGCCGCGCAAAAAACGGACCAGATCCGGCTCCTGAAATGCTCCGCCGCGCAAAAACCGGACCGGATCCGGCCCGCGGAACGCGCAGCTGCGCAAAAACCGGACCGGATCCGGCCCACAGAATGGGCCGCCGCGGAAAAAACGGAAAGGATCCGGCCCGCGGAATGCTCAGCTGCGCAAAAACCGGACCAGACCCGGCCCACGGAATTCGCCGCCGCGGAAAAAACGGACCAGATCCGGCCTGCGGAATGCGCCACCACGGAAAAAACGGACCGGATCTGGCCCGCGGAATGCGCCGCCGGGCAAAAACCGGACCGGATCCGGCCGGCGGAATGCGCCGCCGCGCAAAAACCGGACCGGATCTGGCCCGCGGAACGCGCCGACGCGCAAAAACCGGACCGGATCCGGCCCGCGGAATGCGCCGCCGCAGAAAAAATGGACTGGATCCGGCCCGCGGAACGCGCCGCCGCGCAAAAAACGGACCGCATCCGGCCCGTGGAATGCGCCGCCGCGCAAAAACCGGACCGTATCCGGCCCGCGGAATGCGCCGCCGTGCAAAAAACGGACCGGATACGGACCGCGGAATGAGCCGCCGCGCAAAAACCGGACCGGATCCGGCCCGCGCAATGCGCCGCCGCGCAGAAAACGGACCGGATCCGGCCCGCGGAATGTGCCGCCGCGCAAAAAACGGACCGGATACGGACCGCGGAATGAGACGCCGCGCAAAAACCGGACTGGATCCGGCCCGCGGAATGCGCCGCTGCGGAAAAAACGGACCGGATCCGGCCCGCGGAATGCGCCGCCGCGCAAAAACTGGACCGGATCCGTCCCGCGGAACGCGCCGCCGCGCAAAAACCGGACCGGATCCGTCCTGTGGAATGCGCTGCCGCGCAAAAAACGGACCGCATCCGGCATGCAGAACGCACAAAAACCGGACCGGATCCGGCCCGCGGAACGCGCCGCCGCGCAAAAAACGGACCAGATCCGGCTCCTGAAATGCTCCGCCGCGCAAAAACCGGACCGGATCCGGCCCGCGGAACGCGCAGCTGCGCAAAAACCGGACCGGATCCGGCCCGCGGAATGCGCCGCCGCAGAAAAAATGGACCGGATCCGGCCCGCGGAACGCGCCGCCGCGCAAAAAACGGACCGCATCCGGCCCGTGGAATGCGCCGCCGCGCAAAAACCGGACCGTATCCGGCCCGCGGAATGCGCCGCCGTGCAAAAAACGGACCGGATACGGACCGCGGAATGAGCCGCCGCGCAAAAACTGGACCGGATCCGGCCCGCGCAATGCGCCGCCGCGCAGAAAACGGACCGGATCCGGCCCGCGGAATGTGCCGCCGCGCAAAAAACGGACCGGATACGGACCGCGGAATGAGACGCCGCGCAAAAACCGGACTGGATCCGGCCCGCGGAATGCGCCGCTGCGGAAAAAACGGACCGGATCCGGCCCGCGGAATGCGCCGCCGCGCAAAAACTGGACCGGATCCGTCCCGCGGAACGCGCCGCCGCGCAAAAACCGGACCGGATCCGGCCTGCGGAACGCGCTGCCGCGCAAAAAACGGACCGCATCCGGCATGCAGAACGCACAAAAACCGGACCGGATCCGGCCCGCGGAACGCGCCGCCGCGCAAAAAACGGACCAGATCCGGCTCCTGAAATGCTCCGCCGCGCAAAAACCGGACCGGATCCGGCCCGCGGAACGCGCAGCTGCGCAAAAACCGGACCGGATCCGGCCCACAGAATGGGCCGCCGCGGAAAAAACGGAAAGGATCCGGCCCGCGGAATGCTCAGCTGCGCAAAAACCGGACCAGACCCGGCCCACGGAATTCGCCGCCGCGGAAAAAACGGACCAGATCCGGCCTGCGGAATGCGCCGCCGCGCAAAAATCGGACCGGATCCAGCCCGCGGAATGCGCCGCCGCGGATAAAACGGACCGGATCCGGCCCGCGGAATGCGCCGCCGCGCAAAAACCGGAACGGATCCGGACCGCGGAATGCGCCGCCATGGAAAAAACGGACGGGATCCGGACCGCGGAATGCGCCGCCGCGCAAAAACTGGACCGGATCCGGCCCACGTAACGCGCCGCCACGCAAAAACCGGACCGGATCCGGCCCGCGGAATGTGCCGCCGCTCAAAAACCGGACCGGATCTGGCCCGCGGAATGCGCCGCCGCGCAAAAACCGGACCGGATCCGGCCCGCGGAACGTGCCGCTGTGGAAAAAACAGACCGTATCCGGCCCGCGGAATGCGCCGCCGCGCAAAAAAAGGACCGGATCCGGCCCGCGGAATGCGCCGCCGCGCAAAAACCGGACCGGATCTGGCCCACGGAATGAGCCGCCGCGGGAAAAACCGGACCGGATCCGGCCCGCGGAACGCGCCGCCACGCAAAAATCGTACCGGATCCGGCCCACGGAACACGCCACCGCGAAAAAACCGGACTGGATCCGGCCCGCGGAATGCGCCGCCGTGCAAAAATGGACCTGATCCGGCCGGCGGAATGCGCCGCAGCGGAAAAAAAGGAAAGGATCCGGCCCGCGGAATGCGCCGCCGCGCAAAAACCGGACCGGATCCGGCCCGCGAAACGCGCCGCCACGCAAAAACCGGACCGGATCTGGCCCACGGAATGCTCCACCGCGCAAAAAAGGGACCGGATCCGGCCCGCAGAATGTGCCGCTGCGCAAAAACCGGACAGGATCCGGCCCGCGGAATGCGCCGCCGCGCATAAACCGGACCGGATCCGGCCCGCGGAATGAGCCACCGGGCAAAAACCGGACGGGATCTGGCCCACGGAATGCTCCACCGCGCAAAAAACGGACCGGATCCGGCCCGCGGAACGCGCCGCCGCGCAAAAACCGGACCGGATCCGGCCCACGGAACGCGCCGCCACGCAAAAACCGGACCGGATCCGGACCGCGGAACGCTCTGCCGCGCAAAAACCCGACCAGATCCAGCCCGCGGAACGCGCCGCCGCGGAAAAACCGGACCGGATCCAGCCCGCGGAACGCGCCGCCGCGGAAAAATCGGACCGTATCCGGCCCGCGGTACACACTGCCGCGCAAAAACCGGACTGGATCCAGCCCGCGGAACGCGCCGCCGCGCAAAAACCGGACCGGATCCGGCCCGCGGAATGCGCTGCCACGCAAAAACCGGACCAGATCCGGCCCGCGGAATGCGCCGCCGCGCAAAAACCGGACCGGATCCGGCCCACGGAATGCGCCGCCGCGCAAAAACCGGACCGGATCCGGCCCACGGAATGCGCCGCCGCGCAAAAACCGGACCGGATCCGGCCCGCGGAACGCGCCGCCGCGCAAAAAACGAACCGGATCCGGCCCGCGGAACGCGCAGCTGCGCAAAAACCGGACCGGATCCGGCCCACGGAATGCGCCGCCGTGGAAAAACCGGACTGGATCTGGTCCGCGGAATGCGCCGCCGCGCAAAAAACGTACCGGATCCGGCCCGCGGAATGCGCCGCCGCGCAAATACCGGACCGGATCTGGCCCACGGAATGCGCCGCCGCGCAAAAACCAGAAAGGATGCGGCCCGTGGAACGGGCCGCCGCTCAAAAAACGGACCGGATCCGGACCGCGGAACGAGATGCCGCGCAAAAACCGGACCGGATCCGGCCCGCGGAATGCGCCGCCGCGCAAAAACCGGACCGGATCCGGCCGGCGGAATGCGCCACCACGGAAAAAACGGACCGGATCTGGCCCGCGGAATGCGCCGCCGGGCAAAAACCGGACCGGATCCGGCCGGCGGAATGCGCCGCCGCTCAAAAACCGGACCGGATCCGGCCCGCGGAACGCGCCGACGCGCAAAAAACGGACCGGATCCGGCCCGCGGAATGCGCCGCCGCAGAAAAAATGGACCGGATCCGGCCCGCGGAACGCGCCGCCGCGCAAAAAACGGACCGCATCCGGCCCGTGGAATGCGCCGCCGCGCAAAAACCGGACCGTATCCGGCCCGCGGAATGCGCCGCCGTGCAAAAAACGGACCGGATACGGACCGCGGAATGAGCCGCCGCGCAAAAACCGGACCGGATCCGGCCCGCGCAATGCGCCGCCGCGCAGAAAACGGACCGGATCCGGCCCGCGGAATGTGCCGCCGCGCAAAAAACGGACCGGATACGGACCGCGGAATGAGACGCCGCGCAAAAACCGGACTGGATCCGGCCCGCGGAATGCGCCGCTGCGGAAAAAACGGACCGGATCCGGCCCGCGGAATGCGCCGCCGCGCAAAAACTGGACCGGATCCGTCCCGCGGAACGCGCCGCCGCGCAAAAACCGGACCGGATCCGGCCTGTGGAATGCGCTGCCGCGCAAAAAACGGACGGCATCCGGCATGCAGAACGCACAAAAACCGGACAGGATCCGGCCCGCGGAACGCGCCGCCGCGCAAAAAACGGACCAGATCCGGCTCCTGAAATGCTCCGCCGCGCAAAAACCGGACCGGATCCGGCCCGCGGAACGCGCAGCTGCGCAAAAACCGGACCGGATCCGGCCCACAGAATGGGCCGCCGCGGAAAAAACGGAAAGGATCCGGCCCGCGGAATGCTCAGCTGCGCAAAAACCGGACCAGACCCGGCCCACGGAATTCGCCGCCGCGGAAAAAACGGACCAGATCCGGCCTGCGGAATGCGCCGCCGCGCAAAAATCGGACCGGATCCAGCCCGCGGAATGCGCCGCCGCGGATAAAACGGACCGGATCCGGCCCGCGGAATGCGCCGCCGCGCAAAAACCGGAACGGATCCGGACCGCGGAATGCGCCGCCATGGAAAAAACGGACGGGATCCGGACCGCGGAATGCGCCGCCGCGCAAAAACTGGACCGGATCCGGCCCACGTAACGCGCCGCCACGCAAAAACCGGACCGGATCCGGCCCGCGGAATGTGCCGCCGCTCAAAAACCGGACCGGATCTGGCCCGCGGAATGCGCCGCCGCGCAAAAACCGGACCGGATCCGGCCCGCGGAACGTGCCGCTGTGGAAAAAACAGACCGTATCCGGCCCGCGGAATGCGCCGCCGCGCAAAAAAAGGACCGGATCCGTCCCGCGGAATGCGCCGCCGCGCAAAAACCGGACCGGATCTGGCCCACGGAACGCGCCGCCACGCAAAAATCGTACCGGATCCGGCCCACGGAACACGCCACCGCGAAAAAACCGGACTGGATCCGGCCCGCGGAATGCGCCGCCGTGCAAAAATGGACCTGATCCGGCCGGCGGAATGCGCCGCAGCGGAAAAAAAGGAAAGGATCCGGCCCGCGGAATGCGCCGCCGCTCAAAAACCGGACCGGATCCGGCCCGCGAAACGCGCCGCCACGCAAAAACCGGACCGGATCTGCCCCACGGAATGCTCCACCGCGCAAAAAAGGGACCGGATCCGGCCCGCGGAATGTGCCGCCGCGCAAAAACCGGACAGGATCCGGCCCGCGGAATGCGCCGCCGCGCAAAAACCGGACCGGATCCGGCCCGCGGAATGAGCCACCGGGCAAAAACCGGACGGGATCTGGCCCACGGAATGCTCCACCACGCAAAAAACGGACCGGATCCGGCCCGCGGAACGCGCCGCCGCGCAAAAACCGGACCGGATCCGGCCCACGGAACGCGCCGCCACGCAAAAACCGGACCGGATCCGGACCGCGGAACGCTCTGCCGCGCAAAAACCGGACCAGATCCAGCCCGCGGAACGCGCCGCCGCGGAAAAAACGGACCGGATCCAGCCCGCGGAACGCGCCGCCGCGGAAAAATCGGACCGTATCCGGCCCGCGGTACACACTGCCGCGCAAAAACCGGACTGGATCCAGCCCGCGGAACGCGCCGCCGCGCAAAAACCGGAACGGATCCGGCCCGCGGAATGCGCCGCCACGCAAAAACCGGACCAGATCCGGCCCGCGGAATGCGCCGCCGCTCAAAAACCGGACCGGATCTGGCCCGCGGAATGCGCCGCCGCGGAAAAACCGGACCGGATCCGGCCCACGGAATGCGCCGCCGCGCAAAAACCGGACCGTATCCGGCCTGCAGAATGCACCGCCGCGCAAAAACCAAACCGGATCCGGCCCGCGTAACGCGCCGCCGCGCAAAAACCGGACCGGATCCGGCCCGGGTAATGCGCCGCCGCGCAAAAACCGGACAGGATCCGGCATGCAGAACGCGCAAAAACCGGACCGGATCCGGCCCGCGGAACGCGCCGCTGTGCAAAAAACGAACCGGATCCGGTCCGCGGAACGCGCAGCTGCTCAAAAACCGGACCGGATCCGGCCCACGGAATGCGCCGCCGTGGAAAAACCGGACTGGATCTGGTCCGCGGAATGCGCCGCCGCGCAAAAAACGTACCGGATCCGGCCCGCGGAATGCGCCGCCGCGCAAAAACGGGACCGGATCCGGACCGCGGAATGCGCCGCCGTGGAAAAAACCGGACCGCATCCGGCCCGTGGAATGCGCCGCCGCGCAAAAACCGGACCGGATCTGGCCCGCGGAATGAGATGCCGCGAAAAACCGGACCGGATCTGGCCCGCGGAACGCGCCGCCGCGCAAAAACCAGACCGGATCTGGCCCGCGGAATGAGAAGCCACGGAAAAACCGGACAGGATGCGGCCTGCGGAATGCACTGCCGCGGAAAAAACGGACCGGATCCGGCCCGCGGAATGCGCCGCCGCGCAAAAACCGGACTGGGTCCGGCCCACGGAATGCGCCGCCGTGGAAAAAACCGGACCGCATCCGGCCCGTGGAATGCGCCGCCGCGCAAAAACCGGACCGGATGTGGCCCGCGGAATGAGATGCCGCGAAAAACCGGACCGGATCTGGCCCGCGGAACAGGCCGCCACGCAAAAACCAGACCGGATCTGGCCCGCGGAATGAGAAGCCACGGAAAAACCGGACAGGATGCGGCCTGCGGAATGCACTGCCGCGGAAAAAACGAACCGGATCCGGCCCGCGGAATGCGCCGCCGCGCAAAAACCGGACCGGATCCGGCCTGCGGAACGCGCCGCCGCGCAAACACTGGACCGGATCCGGCCGGCGGAATGCGCCGCCGCGCAAAAAAAGGAAACGATCCGGCCGACGGAACGAGATGCCGCGCAGTAAACAGACCGGATCGGGCCCGCGGAATGCGCTGCCGCGGAAAAAACGGACCGGATCCGGCCCGCGGAACGAGATGTCGCGCAAAAACCGGACCGGATCCGGCCCGCGGAATGCGCCGCCGCGCAAAAACCGGACCGGATCCGGCCGGCGGAATGCGCCGCCGCAGAAAAAATGGACCGGATCCGGCCCGCGGAACGCGCCGCCGCGCAAAAAACGGACCGCATCCGGCCCGTGGAATGCGCCGCCGCGCAAAAACCGGACCGTATCCGGCCCGCGGAATGCGCCGCCGTGCAAAAAACGGACCGGATACGGACCGCGGAATGAGCCGCCGCGCAAAAACCGGACCGGATCCGGCCCGCGCAATGCGCCGCCGCGCAAAAACCGGACCGGATCCGGCCCACGGAATGCGCCGCCGCGCAAAAACCGGACCGTATCCGGCCTGCAGAATGCGCCGCTGCGCAAAAACCAGACCGGATCCGGCCCGCGTAACGCGCCGCCGCGCAAAAACCGGACCGGATCCGGCCCGGGTAATGCGCCGCCGCGCAAAAACCGGACAGGATCCGGCATGCAGAACGCGCAAAAACCGGACCGGATCCGGCCCGCGGAACGCGCCGCCGCGCAAAAAACGAACCGGATCCGGCCCGCGGAACGCGCAGCTGCGCAAAAACCGGACCGGATCCGGCCCACGGAATGCGCCGCCGTGGAAAAACCGGACTGGATCTGGTCCGCGGAATGCGCCGCCGCGCAAAAAACGTACCGGATCCGGCCCGCGGAATGCGCCGCCGCGCAAAAACCGGACCGGATCCGGACCGCGGAATGCGCCGCCGTGGAAAAAACCGGACCGCATCCGGCCCGTGGAATGCGCCGCCGCGCAAAAACCGGACCGGATCTGGCCCGCGGAATGAGATGCCGCGAAAAACCGGACCGGATCTGGCCCGCGGAACGCGCCGCCGCGCAAAAACCAGACCGGATCTGGCCCGCGGAATGAGAAGCCACGGAAAAACCGGACAGGATGCGGCCTGCGGAATGCACTGCCGCGGAAAAAACGGACCGGATCCGGCCCGCGGAATGCGCCGCCGCGCAAAAACCGGACCGGATCCGGCCTGCGGAACGCGCCGCCGCGCAAACACTGGACCGGAACCGGCCGGCGGAATGCGCCGCCGCGCAAAAAAAGGAAACGATCCGGCCGACGGAATGAGATGCCGCGCAGTAAACAGACCGGATCGGGCCCGCGGAATGCGCTGCCGCGGAAAAAACGGACCGGATCCGGCCCGCGGAACGAGATGTCGCGCAAAAACCGGACCGGATCCGGCCCGCGGAATGCGCCGCCGCGCAAAAACCGGACCGGATCCGGCCGGCGGAATGCGCCGCCGCGGAAAAAACGGACCGGATCTGGCCCGCGGAATGCGCCGCCGGGCAAAAACCGGACCGGATCCGGCCGGCGGAATGCGGCGCCGCTCAAAAACCGGACCGGATCCGGCCCGCGGAACGCGCCGACGCGCAAAAACCGGACCGGATCCGGCCCGCGGAATGCGCCGCCGCAGAAAAAATGGACCGGATCCGGCCCGTGGAATGCGCCGCCGCGCAAAAACCGGACCGTATCCGGCCCGCGGAATGCGCCGCCGTGCAAACACCGGACCGGATACGGACCGCGGAATGAGCCGCCGCGCAAAAACCGGACCGGATCCGGCCCGCGCAATGCGCCGCCGCGCAGAAAACGGACCGGATCCGGCCCGCGGAATGTGCCGCCGCGCAAAAAACGGACCGGATACGGACCGCGGAATGAGACGCCGCGCAAAAACCGGACCGGATCCAGCCTGCGGAACGCGTCGCCGCGCAAAAAACGGACCGGATCCGGCCCGCGAACGCACTGCCGCGCAAAAAACGGACCGGATCCGGCCCACGGAATGCGCCGCCGTGGAAAAACCGGACTGGATCTGGTCCGCGGAATATGCCGCCGCGCAAAAAACGTACCGGATCCGGCCCGCGGAACGCGCCGCCGCGCAAAAACCGGACCGGATCCGGACCGCGGAATGCGCCGCCGTGGAAAAAACCGGACCGCATCCGGCCCGTGGAATGCGCCGCCGCGCAAAAAACGGACCGGATCTGGCCCACGGAATGAGATGCCGCGAAAAACCGGACCGGATCTGGCCCGCGGAACAGGCCGCCACGCAAAAACCAGACCGGATCTGGCCCGCGGAATGAGAAGCCACGGAAAAACCGGACAGGATGCGGCCTGCGGAATGCACTGCCGCGGAAAAAACGGACCGGATCCGGCCCGCGGAATGCGCCGCCGCGCAAAAACCGGACTGGGTCCAGCCCACGGAATGCGCCGCCGCGGGAAAAAACGGACCGGATCCGGCCCGCGGAACGCGCCGCCGCGCAAACACTGGACCGGATCCGGCCGGCGGAATGCGCCGCCGCGCAAATAAAGGAAACGATCCGGCCGACGGAACGAGATGCCGCGCATTAAACAGACCGGATCGGGCCCGCGGAATGCGCCGCCGCGGAAAAAACGGACCGGATCCGGCCCGCGGAACGAGATGTCGCGCAAAAACCGGACCGGATCCGGCCCGCGGAATGCGCCGCCGCGCAAAAACCGGACCGGATCCGGCCGGCGGAATGCGCCGCCGCGGAAAAAACGGACCGGATCCGGCCCACGGAATGCGCCGCCGCGCAAAAACCGGACCGTATCCGGCCTGCAGAATGCGCCGCCGCGCAAAAACCGGACCGGATCCGGCCCGGGTAATGCGCCGCCGCGCAAAAACCGGACAGGATCCGGCATGCAGAACGCGCAAAAACCGGACCGGATCCGGCCCGCGGAACGCGCCGCCGCGCAAAAAACGAACCGGATCCGGCCCGCGGAACGCGCAGCTGCGCAAAAACCGGACCGGATCCGGCCCACGGAATGCGCCGCCGTGGAAAAACCAGACCGGATCTGGCCCGCGGAATGAGAAGCCACGGAAAAACCGGACAGGATGCGGCCTGCGGAATGCACTGCCGCGGAAAAAACGGACCGGATCCGGCCCGCGGAATGCGCCGCCGCGCAAAAACCGGACTGGGTCCGGCCCACGGAATGCGCCGCCGTGGAAAAAACCGGACCGCATCCGGCCCGTGGAATGCGCCGCCGCGCAAAAACCGGACCGGATCTGGCCCGCGGAATGAGATGCCGCGAAAAACCGGACCGGATCTGGCCCGCGGAACAGGCCGCCACGCAAAAACCAGACCGGATCTGGCCCGCGGAATGAGAAGCCACGGAAAAACCGGACAGGATGCGGCCTGCGGAATGCACTGCCGCGGAAAAAACGGACCGGATCCGGCCCGCGGAATGCGCCGCCGTGCAAAAACCGGACCGGATCCGGCCTGCGGAACGCGCCGCCGCGCAAACACTGGACCGGATCCGGCCGGCGGAATGCGCCGCCGCGCAAAAAAAGGAAACGATCCGGCCGACGGAACGAGATGCCGCGCAGTAAACAGACCGGATCGGGCCCGCGGAATGCGCCGCCGCGGAAAAAACGGACCGGATCCGGCCCGCGGAACGCGCCGCCGCGCAAAAAACCGGACCAGATCCGGCCCGCGGAATGCGCCGCCGCGCAAAAACCGGACCGGATCCGGCCCGCGGAATGCGCCGCCGCAGAAAAAATGGACCGGATCCGGCCCGCGGAACGTGCCGCCGCGCAAAAAACGGACCGCATCCGGCCCGTGGAATGCGCCGCCGCGCAAAAAACGGACCGTATCCGGCCCGCGGAATGCGCCGCCGCGCAAAAAACGGAACGGATCCGGCCTGCGGAACGCGCCGCCGCGGGAAAAAACGGACCGGATCCAGCCCGCGGAATGCGCCGCCGCGCAAAAACCGGACCGGATCCGGACCACGGAATGCGCCGCCGCGGATAAAACGGACCGGATCCGGCTCGCGAACGCACTGCCGCGCAAAAAACGGACCGGATCCGGCCGGCGGAATGCGCTGCCGTGGAAAAAAACGGAGAGGATCCGGCCCGCGGAATGCGCCTCCGTGGAAAAACCGGACTGGATCTGGTCCGTGGAACGGGCCGCCGCGCAAAAACCGGACCGGATCCGGCCCGCGGAATTCGCCGCCGCGGGAAAAAACGGGACCGGATCCGGCCCGCGGAACGCGCCGCCACGCAAAAATGGTATCGGATCCGGCCCACGGAATGCGCCGCCGCGCAAAAAACGGACCGAATCCAACCCGCGGAATGCGCCGCCGCGCAAAAAAAAGACCGGATCCGGCCCGAGGAATGCGCCGCCGCGGAAAAAAAGGAAAGGATCCGGCCCACGGAACGAGATGCCGCGCAGTAAACATACCGGATCGGGCCCGCGGAATGCTCCGCCGCGGAAAAAACTGACCGAATCCGGCGTGCGGAATGCACCGCCGCGGAAAAACCGGACCAGATCCGGCCCACGGAATGCGCCGCTGCGCAAAAACCGGACCGGATCCGGCCCGCGGAATGCGCCGCCGCGCAAAAAACGGCCCGGATCCGGCCCGCGGAACGCGCCGCCGCGCAAAAACCGGACCGCATCCGGCCCGTGGAATGCGCCGCCGCGCAAAAACCGGACTGGATCCGACCCGCGGAGTATGCCGCCGCGGAAAAAACGGACCGGATCCGGGCCGTGGAATGCGCCGCCGCGCAGTAAATGGACCGGATCCGGCCCGCAGAACGCGCCGCCGCGCAAAAACCGGACCGGATCTGGCCCGCGGAATGCGCCGCCGCTCAAAAACCAGACCGTATCCGGCCTGCGGAATGCACCGCTGCGGAAAAAACGGACCGGATCCGGCCCGCGGAATGCACCGCCGCGCAAAAAACGGACCGGATCCGGCCTGCGGAACGACATGCCGCGCAGTAAACGGACCGGATCGGGCCCGCGGAATGCTCCGCCGCGCAAAAAACTGACCGAATCCGGCCCGCGGAATGCGCTGCCGCGCAAAAACCGGACCGGATCCGGACCGCGGAATGCACCGCCGCGGAAACACCGGACCGGATCCGGCCCGCGAAATGCGCCGCCGCGGAAAAAACGGCCTGGATCCGGCCCGCGGAACGCGCCGCCGCGCAAAAACCGGACCGGATCCGGCCTGCGGAATGCACCGCCGCGGAAAAAACGGACCGGATCCGGCCCGCGGAATGCGCCGCCGCGCAAAAACCGGACCGGATCCGGCCGGCAGTATGCGCTGCCGCGCAAAAAACGGACCGGATCCGGCCCACAGAATGCGCCGCCGTGCAAAAACCGGACCGGATCCAGCCCGCGGAATGCGCCGCCGCGCAAAAAGCGGAACGGATCGGCCCGCGGAACGCGCCGCTGCGCAAAAACCGGACCGGATCCGGCCCGCGGAATGCGCCGCCGCGCAAAAACCGGACCGTATTAGGCCCGCGGAATGCGCCGCCGCGCAAAAAACGGACCGGATCCAGCCCGCGGAATGTGCCGCCGCGCAAAAAATGCACCGGATCCAGCCCGCGGAACGCGCCGCCGCGCAAACGCCGGACCAGATCTGGCCCGCGGAACGCGCCGCTGCGCAAAAACCGGACCGGATCCGGCCCGCGGAATGAGCCACCGCGCAAAAACCGGACCGGATCCGGCCCGCGGAATGCGCCGCCGCGCAAAAAACGGACTGGATCCAGACCGCGGAACGCGCCGCCACGCAAAAACCGGACTGGATCTGGCCCACGGAATGCGCCGCCGCGCAAAAAACGGACCGGATCCAGACCGCGGAACGCGCCGACGCGCAAAAACTGGACCGGATCCGGACACCGGAACGCGCCGCCGCGCAAAAACCGGACCGGATCCGGCCCGTGGAATGCGCCGCCGCGCAAAAACCGGACAGGATCCGGCCCGCGGAATGAGCCGCTGCGGGAAAAAACGGACCGGATCCGGCCCGCGGAACGCGCTGCCACGCAAAATTCGTACCGTATCCGGCCCGCGGAATGCACCGCCGCGCAAAAACCGGACCGGATCCAGCCCGCGGAATGCGCCGCCGCGTAAAAAATGGACCTGATCCGGCCGGAGGAATGCGCCGCAGCGGAAAAAAAGGAAAGGATCTGGCCCGCGGAATGTGCCGCTGCGCAAAAACCAGACCGGATCCGGCCTGCGGAACGCGCCACCACGCAAAAACCGGACCGGATCCGGCCAGCGGAACGTGCCACCGCGGAAAAACCGGACCAGATCGGCCCGCGGAATGCGCCACCGTGGAAAAAACGGACCGGATCCGGCCAGCGGAACGCGCCGCTGTGGAAAAAACCGGACCGGATCCGGCCAGCGGAATGCGCCGCCACGCAAAAAACGGACCGGATCCGGCCCGCGGATTGTGCCGCCGCGCAAAAACCGGACCGGATCTGGCCCGCGGAATGGGCCGCCGCGCAAAAACCGGAACGGATCCGGCTCGCGGAACGGGCCGCCGCGCAAAAACCGGACCGCATTCGGCCCACAGAACGCGCCGCCGTGGAAAAAACAGACTGGATGCGGCCCGCGGTATGCGCTGCCGCGCAAAAAAACGGACCGGATCCGGACCGCGGAATGCGCCGCCGTGGAAAAAACGGACCGCATCCGGCCCGTGGGATGCGCAGCCTCGCAAAAACCGGACCGGATCCGGCCCGCGGAATGCGCCGCCGCTCAAAAACCGGACCGGATCTGGCCAGCGGAATGCGCCGCCGCTCAAAAACCGGACCGGATCTGGCCCGCGGAATGCGCCGCCGCTCAAAAACCGGACCGGATCCGGCCCGCGGAACGTGCCGCTGTGGAAAAAACAGACCGTATCCGGCCTGCGGAATGCACCGCCGCGGAAAAAACGGACCGGATCCGGCCCGCGGAATGCGCCGCCGCGCAAAAACCGGACCGGATCTGGCCCACGGAATGAGCCGCCGCGGGAAAAAACGGACCGGATCCGGTCCGCGGAACGCGCTGCCACGCAAAAATCGTACCGGATCCAGCCCGTGGAATGAACCACCGCGCAAAAACCGGACCGGATTCAGCCCGCGGAACGCGCCGCCGCGGAAAAACCGGACCAGATACGGCCCACGGAACCGGCCGCCGCGCAAAAAACGGACCGGTTCCGGCCCGCGGAACGCGCCGCCGCGCAAAAACCGGACCAGACGCGGCCACCGGAATGCGCCGCCGCGGAAAAAACGGAAAGGATCCGGCCCTCGAAACGCGCAGCTGAGCAAAAACCGGACCGGATCCGGCCCACAGAATGCCACGCCGTGGAAAAAACGGACCGGATCTGGCCCGCGGAATGCGCCGCCGCGCAAAAAAACGGAGAGGATCCGGCCGGCGGAATGCGCCGCCGCGGAAAAAAAGGAAAGGATCTGGCCCGCGGAATGCGCCGCTGCGCAAAAACCGGACCGGATCCGGTGGCGGAATGCGCCGCCGCGCAAAAAACGGTCGGGATCCGGTGGCGGAATGCGCCATCGCGCAAAAACCGGACCGGATCCGGCCCGCAGAATGCGCCGCCGTGGAAAAAACGGACCGGATCCGGCCCGCGGAATGCGCCGCCGCGCAAAAACCGGACCGGATCCGGCCCGCGGAACGCGCCGCCGCGCAAAAAACGGACCGGATCCGGTGGCGGAATGCGCCGCCGCGCAAAAAACGGTCGGGATCCGGTGGCGGAATGCGCCATCGCGCAAAAACCGGACCGGATCCGGCCCGCGGAATGCGCCGCCGCGCAAAAACCGGACCGGATCCGGCCCGTGGAATGCGCCGCCGCGCAAAAACCGGACCGGATCCGGCCCGCGGAATGCGCCGCCGCGGAAAAACCGGACCGCATCCGGCCCGCGGTATGCGCCGCCGCGCAAAAACCAGACCGGATCCGGCCCGCGTAACACGCCGCCGCGTAAAAACCGGACCGGATCCGGCCCGGGTAATGCGCCGCCGCGCAAAAACCGGACCGGATCTGGCATGCAGAACGCGCAAAAACCGGACCGGATCCGGCCCGCGGAACGCGCAGCTGCGCAAAAACCGGACCGGATCCGGACCACGGAATGGGCCGCCGCGGAAAAAACGGAAAGGATCCGGCTCGCGGAATGCTCAGCTGCGCAAAAACCGGACCAGACCCGGCCCACGGAATGCGCCGCCGCGGAAAAAACGGACCAGATCCGGCCTGTGGAATGCGCCGCCGCGCAAAAACCGGACCGAATCCGGCCAGCGGAACGAGCCGCCGTGGAAAAAACGGAACGGATCCGGCCCGCGCCATGCGCCGCCGCGCAAAAACCGGACCGGATCCGGCCCGCAGAACGCGCCGCCGCGCAAAAACCGGACCGAATCCGGCCAGCGGAACGAGCCGCCGTGGAAAAAACGGACCGGATCCGGACCGCGCCATGCGCCGCCGCGCAAAAACCGGACCGGATCCGGGCCGTGGAATGCGCCGCCGCGCAGTAAATGGACCGGATCCGGCCCGCAGAACGCGCCGCCGCGCAAAAACCGGACCGCATCCGGACTGCCGAATGCGCCGCCGCTCAAAAACCGGACCGGATCTGGCCCGCGGAATGCGCCGCCACGCAAAAACCGGACTGGATCCGACCCACGGAACGCGCCGCCGCGCAAAAAACGGACCGGATCCGGCCCACGGAATGCGCCGGCATGGGAAAAACCGGACCAGATCCGGCCCGCGGAACGCGCCGCCGCGCAAAAACCGGACCGGATCCGGCCTGCGGAATGCGCCGCCATGGAAAAAACGGACCGGATCCGGACCGCGGAATGCGCCGCCGCTCAAAAACCGGACCGGATCTGGCTCGCGGAACGCGCCGCCACGCAAAAACTGGACCGGATCCGGCCCACGTAACGCGCCGCCACGCAAAAACCGGACCGGATCCGGCCCGCGGAATGCGCCGCCGCTCAAAAACCGGACCGGATCTGGCTCGCGGAATGCGCCGCCGCACAAAAACCGGACCGGATCCGGCCCGCGGAACGTGCCGCTGTGGAAAAAACAGACCGTATCCGGCCTGCGGAATGCACCGCCGCGGAAAAAACGGACCGGATCCGGCCCGCGGAATGTGCCGCCGCGCAAAAACCGGACCGGATCTGGCCCACGGAATGAGCCGCCGCGGGAAAAACCGGACCTGATCCGGCCCGCAGAACGCGCTGCCACACAAAAAACGGACCGGATCCGGCCCGCGGAATGCGCCACCGCGCAAAAACCGGACTGGATCCGGCCCGCGGAATGCGCCGCCGTGCAAAAATGGACCTGATCCGGCCGGCGGAATGCGCCGCAGCGGAAAAAAAGGAAAGGATCCGGCCCGCGGAACGCGCCGCCGCGGAAAAACCGGACCAGATACGGCCCGCGGAACGCGCCGCCGCGGAAAAATCGGACCGTATCCGGCCCGCGGTACACACTGCCGCGCAAAAACCGGACCGGATCCAGCCCGCGGAACGCGCCCCCACGTAAAAAAAGGACCGGATCCGGACGGCCAAATGAGCCACCGCGCAAAAACCGGAACGGATCCGGCCCGCGGAATGCGCCGCCGCACAAAAACCGGACCGGATCCGGCCCGCGGAATGCGCCGCGACGCAAAAAACGGAACGGATCCAGCCTGCGGAACGCGCCGCCGCGCAAAAAGCGGACCGGATCCGGCCCGCAGAATGCGCTGCCGTGGAAAAAAACGGAGAGGATCCGGCCCGCGGAATGCGCCGCCGTGGAAAAACCGGACTGGATATGGTCCGTGGAACGGGCCGCCGCGCAAAAACCGGACCGGATCCAGCCCGCGGAACGCGCCGCCGCGGAAAAATCGGACCGTATCCGGCCCGCGGTACACACTGCCGCGCAAAAACCGGACCGGATCCAGCCCGCGGAACGCGCCCCCACGTAAAAAAAGGACCGGATCCGGACGGCCAAATGAGCCACCGCGCAAAAACCGGAACGGATCCGGCCCGCGGAATGCGCCGCCACGCAAAAACCGGACCGGATCCGGCCCGCGGAATGCGCCGCCACGCAAAAAACGGAACGGATCCAGCCTGCGGAACGCGCCGCCGCGCAAAAAGCGGACCGGATCCGGCCCGCAGAATGCGCTGCCGTGGAAAAAAACGGAGAGGATCCGGCCCGCGGAATGCGCCGCCGTGGAAAAACCGGACTGGATATGGTCCGTGGAACGGGCCGCCGCGCAAAAACCGGAGCGCATCCGGCCCGCGGAATGCGCCGCCGCGCAAAAACCAGACCGGATCCGGCCCGCGGAATGCGCCGCCGCGCAAAAACCGGACCGGATCCGGCCCGCGGAATTCGCCGCCGCGGGAAAAAACGGACCGGATCCGGCCCGTGGAACGCGCAGCCACGCAAAAATCGGACCGGATCCGGCCCGCGGAATGCACCGCCGCGCAAAAAACGGACCGGATCCAGCCCGCGGAATGCGCCGCCGCGCAAAAACTGGACCGGATCCGGCCCGAGGAATGCGCCGCCGCGCAAAAACCAGACCGGATCCGGCCCGCGGAATGCTCCGCCGCGGAAAAAACTGACCGAATCCGGCCCGCGGAATGCACCGCCGCGGAAAAACCGGACCAGATCCGGCCCACGGAATGCGCCGCTGCGCAAAAACCGGACCCGATCCGGCCAGCGGAATGCGCCGCCGCGCAAAAAACGGCCCGGATCCGGCCCGCGGAACGCGCCGCCACGCAAAAACCGGACCGCATCCGGCCCGTGGAATGCGCCGCCGCGCAAAAACCGGACTGGATCCGACCCGCGGAGTATGCCGCCGCGCAAAAACCGGCCCGGATCCGGCCCGCAGAACGCGCCGCCGCGCAAAAACCGGACCGGATCTGGCCCGCGGAATGCGCCGCCGCTCAAAAACCAGACCGTATCCGGCCTGCGGAATGCACCGCTGCGGAAAAAACGGACCGTATCCGGCCCGCGGAATGCACCGCCGCGCAAAAAACGGACCGGATCCAGCCCGCAGAATGCGCCGCCTCGCAAACACCGGACTGGATCCGGCCCGCGGAACGCGCCGACGCGCAAAAACCGGACCGGATCCGGCCCGCGGAACGAGATGCCGCGCAGTAAACGGACCGGATCGGGCCCGCGGAATGCTCCGCCGCGCAAAAAACTGACCGAATCCGGCCCGCGGAATGCGCTGCCGCGCAAAAACCGGACCGGATCCGGACCGCGGAATGCACCGCCGCGGAAACACCGGACCGGATCCGGCCCGCGGAATGCGCCGCCGCGGAAAAAACGGACCGGATCCGGCCCGCGGAATGCGCCGCCGCGCAAAAACCGGACCGGATCCGGCCGGCGGAATGCGCGGCCGCGCAGTAAATGGACCGGATCCGGCCCACAGAATGCGCCGCCGTGCAAAAACCGGACCAGATCCGGCCCGCGCAATGCGCCGGCACGGAAAAAAACCGGACCGGATCCGAATCGCGGAACGCACCGCCACGCAAAATGCGGAACGGATCGGCCCGCGGAATGCGCCGCCGCGCAAAAACCGGACCGGATCCGGCCCGCGGTATGCGCCGCCGCGCAAAAACCTAACCGGATCCGGACGGCGGAATGCGCCGCCGCGCAAAAACCGGACCGTATTAGGCCCGCGGAACGCGCCGCCGCGCAAAAAACGGACCGGATCCAGCCCGCGGAATGTGCCGCCGCGCAAAAAATGCACCGGATCCAGCCCGCGGAACGCGCCGCCGCGCAAACGCCGGACCAGATCCGGCCCGCGGAATGCGCCGCTGCGCAAAAACCGGACCGGATCCGGCCCGCGGAACGCGCCACCACGCAAAAACCGGACCGGATCCGGCCAGCGGAACGTGCCACCGCGGAAAAACCGGACCAGATCGGCCCGCGGAATGCGCCACCGTGGAAAAAACGGACCGGATCCGGCCAGCGGAACGCGCCGCCGTGGAAAAAACCGGACCGGATCCGGCCAGAGGAACGCGCCGCCGTGGAAAAAACCGGACCGGATCGGGGCCGCGGAATGCGCCACCGTGGAAAAAACGGACCGGATCCGGCCAGCGGAACGCGCCGCCGTGGAAAAAACCGGACCGGATCCGGCCCGCGGAATGCGCCGCCACGCAAAAAACGGACCGGATCCGGCCCGCGGAATGCGCCGCCGCTCAAAAACCGGACCGGATCTGGCCCGCGGAATGCGCCGCCGCTCAAAAACCGGACCGGATCTGGCCCGCGGAATGCGCCGCCGCGCAAAAACCGGACCGAATCCGGCCCGCGGAACGTGCCGCTGTGGAAAAAACAGACCGTATCCGGCCTGCGGAATGCACCGCCGCGGAAAAAACGGACCGGATCCGGCCCGCGGAATGCGCCGCCGCGCAAAAACCGGACTGGATCTGGCCCACGGAATGAGCCGCCGCGGGAAAAAACGGACCGGATCCGGCCCGCGGAACGCGCTGCCACGCAAAAATCGTACCGGATCCAGCCCACGGAATGCACCGCCGCGCAAAAACCGGACTGGATCTGGCCCGTGGAACGCGCCGCCGCGCAAAAAATGGACCTGATCCGGCGGGCGGAATGCGCCGCCGCGCAAAAACCGGACCGGATCCGGCCCGCAGAACGCGCCACCACGCAAAAACCGGACCGGATCCGGCCAGCGGAACGTGCCACCGCGCAAACACCGGACCGGATACGGCCCGCGGAACGCGCCGCCGCGCAAAAAACGGACCGGATCCGGTGGCGGAATGCGCCGCCGCGCAAAAAACGGTCGGGATCCGGTGGCGGAATGCGCCATCGCGCAAAAACCGGACCGGATCCGGCCCGCGGAATGCGCCGCCGCGCAAAAAACGGACCGGATCCGGCCCGTGGAATGCGCCGCCGCGGAAAAACCGGACCGGATCCGGACCACGGAATGCGCCGCCGCGGAAAAAACGGACCGCATCCGGCCCGCGGTATGCGCCGCCGCGCAAAAACCAGACCGGATCCGGCCCGCGCAATGCGCCGCCGCGCAGAAAACGGACCGGATCCAGCCCGCGGAATGCGCCGCCTCGCAAACACCGGACTGGATCCGGCCCGCGGAACGCGCCGACGCGCAAAAACCGGACCGGATCCGGCCCGCGGAACGAGATGCCGCGCAGTAAACGGACCGGATCGGGCCCGCGGAATGCTCCGCCGCGCAAAAAACTGACCGAATCCGGCCCGCGGAATGCACCGCCGCGGAAACACCGGACCGGATCTGGCCCGCGGAATGCGCCGCAGCGGAAAAAACGGACCGGTTCCGGCCCGCGGAATGCGCCGCCGCGCAAAAACCGGACCGGATCCGGCCGGCGGAATGCGCCGCCGCGCAGTAAATGGACCGGATCCGGCCCACAGAATGCGCCGCCGTGCAAAAACCGGACCAGATCCGGCCCGCGCAATGCGCCGGCACGGAAAAAACGGACCGGATCCGAATCGCGGAACGCGCCGCCGCGCAAAAAGCGGAACGGATCGGCCCGCGGAATGCGCCGCCGCGCAAAAACCGGACCAGATCCGGCTCCTGCAATGCGCCGCCGTGCAAAAACCGGACCGGATCCGGCCCGTGGAACGCGCAGCTGCGCAAAAACCGGACCGGATCCGGCCCACGGAATGGGCCGCCGCGGAAAAAACGGACCAGATCCGGCCTGTGGAATGCGCCGCCGCGGAAAAAACGGACCGGATCCTGCCCACGGAAGGGGCCGCCGCGCAAAAAACGGACCGGATCCGGCCCGCGGAATGCGCCGCCGCGCAAAAAACGGACCGGATCCGGCCCGCGGAATGCGCCGCCGCGCAAAAAACGGACCGGATCCGGCCCGCAGAACGCGCCGCCGCGCAAAAACCGGACCGAATCCGGCCAGCGGAACGAGCCGCCGTGGAAAAAACGGACCGGATCCGGCACGCGTCATACGCCGCCGCGCAAAAACCGGACCGGATCCGGGCCGTGGAATGCGCCGCCGCGCAGTAAATGGACCGGATCCGGCCCGCGGAACGCGCCGACGGGCAAAAACCGGACTGGATGCGGCCCGCGGAATGCGCCGCCGTGGAAAAAACCAGACCGGATCGGGGCCCGCGGAATGCGCCGCCACGCAAAAACCGGACTGGATCCGGCCCACGGAATGCGCCGCGGCGGAAAAATCGGACCGTATCCGGCCCGCGGTACACACTGCCGCGCAAAAACCGGACCGGATCCAGCCCACGGAACGCGCCGTCGCGGAAAAAACGGACCGCATCCGCCCGCGGAATGCGCCCCCACGTAAAAAAAGGACCGGATCCGGACGGCCAAATGAGCCACCGCGCAAAAACCGGAACGGATCCGGCCCGCGGAATGCGCCGCCACGCAAAAACCGGACCGGATCCGGCCCGCGGAATGCGCCGCCTCGCAGAAACCGGACCGGATCCGGCCCACGGAACGCGCCGCCGCGCAAAAAACGGACCGGATCCGGCCCGCGGAATGCGCCTCCGCGCAAAAACCGGACCGGATCCGCCCCGCGGAATGCGCCGCCGCGCAAAAACCGGACCGGATCCGGCCCGCGGAATGCGGCGCCGCGCAAAAAACGGAACGGATCCGGCCTGCGGAACGCGCCGCCGCGCAAAAAGCGGAACGGATCGGCCCGCGGAACGCGCCGCCGCGGAAAAAACGGACCGGATCCGGCCCGCGAACGCACTGCCGTGCAAAAAACGGACCGGATCCGGCCCGCGGAATGCGCTGCCGTGGAAAAAAACGGAGAGGATCCGGCCGGCGGAATGCGCCGCCGTGGAAAAACCGGACTGGATATGGTCCGTGGAACGGGCCGCCGCGCAAAAACCGGACCGGATCCGGACCGCGGAATGCGCCGCCGTGGAAAAAACGGACCGCATCCGGCCCACGGAATGCGCCGCCGCGCAAAAACCAGACCGGATCCGGCCCGCGGAATGCGCCGCCGCGCAAAAACCGGACCGGATCCGGCCCGCGGAATTCGCCGCCGCGGGAAAAAACGGACCGGATCCGGCCCGCGGAACGCGCCGCCACGCAAAAATCGTACCGGATCCGGCCCGCAGAATGCGCCGCCGCGCTAAAAACGGACCGGATCCAGCCCGCGGAATGCGCCGCCGCGCAAAAAAAGGACCGGATCAGGCCCGAGGAATGGGCCGCCGCGCAAAAACTAGACCGGATCCGGCCCACGGAATGCTCCGCCGCGGAAAAAACTGACCGAATCCGGCCCACGGAATGCGCCGCCGCGCAAAAAGCGGCCCGGATCCGGCCCGCGGAACGCGCCGCCGCGCAAAAACCGGACCGCATCCGGCCCGTGGAACGCGCCGCCGCGCAAAAACCGGACCGGATCCGGCCCGCAGAACGCGCCGCCGCGCAAAAACCAGACCGGATCTGGCCCGCGGAATGCGCCGCCGCTCAAAAACCAGACCGTATCCGGCCTGCGGAATGCACCGCTGCGGAAAAAACGGACCGGATCCAGCCCGCGGAATGCGCCGCCTCGCAAACACCGGATTGGATCCGGCCCGCGGAACGCGCCGACGCGCAAAAACCGGACCGGATCCGGCCCGCGGAACGAGATGCCGCGCAGTAAACGGACCGGATCGGGCCCGCGGAATGCTCCGCCGCGCAAAAAACTGACCGAATCCGGCCCGCGGAATGCGCTGCCGCGCAAAAACCGGACCGGATCCGGACCGCGGAATGCACCGCCGCGGAAACACCGGACCGGATCCGGCCCGCGGAATGCGCCGCCGCGGAAAAAACGGACCGGATCCGGCCCGCGGAATGCGCCGCCGCGCAAAAACCGGACCGGATCCGGCCGGCGGAATGCGCCGCCGCGCAGTAAATGGACCGGATCCGGCCCACAGAATGCGCCGCCGTGCAAAAAACGGACCGGATCCGGCCCGCGGAATGCGCCGCCGCGCAAAAACCGGACCGTATCCGGCCCGCGGAACGCGCCGCCGCGCAAAAAACCGGACCGGATCCGGACGGCGGTTTGCGCCGCCGCGCAAAAACCGGACCGTATTAGTCCCGCGGAACGCGCCGCCGCGCAAAAAACGGACCGGATCCAGCCCGCGGAATGTGCCGCCACGCAAAAAATGCACCGGATCCAGCCCGCGGAACGCGCCGCCGCGCAAACGCCGGACCAGATCCGGCCCGCGGAATGCGCCGCTGCGCAAAAACCGGACCGGATCCGGCCCGCGGAATGAGCCACCGCGCAAAAACCGGACCGGATCCGGCCCGCGGTATGCGCCGCCGCGCAAAAACTAGACCGGATCTGGCCCACGGAATGCTCCGCCGCACAAAAACCGGACGGGATCTGGCCCACGGAATGCGCCGCCGCGCAAAAAACGGACCGGATCCAGACCGCGGAACGCGCCGCCGCGCAAAAAACGGACCGGATACGGACCGCGGAACGCGCCGCCGCGCAAAAACTGGACCGGATCCGGACACCGGAACGCGCCGCCGCGCAAAAACCGGACCGGATCCGCCCCGTGGAATGCGCTGCCGCGCAAAAACCGGACAGGATCTGGCCCACGGAATGAGCCGCCGCGGGAAAAAACGGACCGGATCCGGCCCGCGGAACGCGCTGCCACGCAAAATTCGTACCGGATCCAGCCCACGGAATGCACCGCCGCGCAAAAACCGGACCGGATCTGGCCCGCGGAATGTGCCGCCGCGCAAAATATGGACCTGATCCGGCCGGCGGAATGCGCCGCAGCGGAAAAAAAGGAAAGGATCTGGTCCGCGGAATGTGCCGCTGCGCAAAAACCGGACCGGATCCGGCCCGTGGAACGCGCCACCACGCAAAAACCAGACCGGATCCGGCCAGCGGAACGTGCCACCGCGGAAAAACCGGACCAGATCGGCCCGCGGAATGCGCCACCGTGGAAAAAACGGACCGGATCCGGCCAGCGGAACGCGCCGCCGTGGAAAAAACCGGACCAGATCCGGCCCGCGGAATGCACCGCCACGCAAAAAACGGACCGGATCCGGCACGCGGAATGCGCCGCCGCTCAAAAACCGGACCGGATCTGGCCCGCGGAATGCGCCGCCGCTCAAAAACCGGACCGGATCCGGCCCGCGGAATGCGCCGCCGCGCAAAAACCGGACCGGATCCGGCCCGCGGAACGTGCCGCTGTGGAAAAAACAGACCGTATCCGGCCTGCAAAATGCACCGCCGCGGAAAAAACGGACCGGATCCGGCCCGCGGAATGCGCCGCCGCGCAAAAACCGGACTGGATCTGGCCCACGGAATGAGCCGCCGCAGGAAAAAACGGACCGGATCCGGCCCGCGGAACGCGCTGCCACGCAAAAATCGTACCGGATCCAGCCCACGGAATGCACCGCCGCGCAAAAACCAGACTGGATCTGGCCCGTGGAACGCGCCGCCACGCAAAAACCGGACCGGATCTGGCCCGCGGAATGCTCCACCGCGCAAAAAACGGACCGGATCCGGCCCGCGGAATGTGCCGCCGCGCAAAATCCGGACCGGATCCGGCCCGCGGAATGCGCCGCCGCGCAAAAACCGGACAGGATCCGGCCCGCGGAATGCGCCGCTGCGCAAAAACCGGACCGGATCCGGCCCGCGGAATGCGCCGCCGCGCAGTAAATGGACCGGATCCGGCCCACAGAATGCGCCGCCGTGCAAAAACCGGACCGGATCCGGCCTGCGGAATGCGCCGCCACACAAAAAACGGACCGGATCCGGCCCACGGAATGAGCCACCGGGCAAAAACCGGACGGGATCTGGCCCACGGAATGCTCCACCGCGCAAAAAACGGACCGGATCCGGCCGGCGGAATTTTCCGCCGCGGGAAAAAACTGACCGTATCCGGCCCGCGGAATGCGCCGCCGCGCAAAAACCGGACCGTATCCGGCCCGCGGAACGCGCCGCCGCGGGAAAAAACTGACCGTATCCGGCCCGCGTAACGCGCCGCCGCGCAAAAACCGGACCGTATCCGGCCCGCGGAACGCGCGGCCGCGCAAAAACCGGACCGGATCCGGCCCGCGGAATGCGCCGCCACACAAAAACCGGACCGGATCCGGGCCACGAAACGCGCCGCCGTGCAAAAACCGGACCGGAACCGGCCCGCAGAATGCGCCGCCGCGCAAAAACCGGACCGTATCCGGCCCGCGGAACGCGCCGCCGCGGAAAAACCGTACCAGATCCGGCCCACGGAATGCACCGCTGCGCAAAAACCGGACCGGATCTGGCCCGCGGAATGCGCCGCCGCTCAAAAACCGGACCGGATCCGGCCCGCGGAACGCGCCGCCGCGCAAAAACCGGACCGCATCCGGCCCGTGGAATGCGCCGCCGTGCAAAAACCGGACTGGATCCGACCCGCAGAGTATGCCGCCGCGGAAAAAACGGACCGGATCCGGGCCGTGGAATGCGCCGCGGAGCAGTAAATGGACCGGATCCGGCCCGCAGGACGTGCCGCCGCGCAAAAACCGGACCGGATCTGGCCCGCGGAATGCGACGCCGCTCAAAAACCAGACCGTATCCGGCCTGCGGAATGCACCGCTGCGGAAAAAACGGACCGGATCCGGCCCGCGGAATGCACCGCCGCGCAAAAAACGGACCGGATCCAGCCCGCGGAATGCGCCGCCACGCAAACACCGGACTGGATCCGGCCCGCGGAACGCGCCGACGCGCAAAAACCGGACCGGATCCGGCCCGCGGAACGAGATGCCGCGCAGTAAACGGACCGGATCGGGCCTGCGGAATGCGCCGCCGCGCAAAAAACTGACCGAATCCGGCCCGCGGAATGCGCTGCCGTGCAAAAACCGGACCGGATCCGGACCGCGGAATGCGCCGCCGCGGAAAAAACGGCCCGGATCCGGCCCGCGGAACGCGCCGCCGCGCAAAAACCGGACCGGATCCGGCCCGCGGAATGCGCCGCCGCGAAAAACCGGACCGGATCCGGCCCGCAGAACGCGCCGCCGTGCAAAAACCAGAACGGATCCGGCCTGCGGAATGCACCGCCGCGGAAAAAACGGACCGGATCCGGCCCGCGGAATGCGCCGCCGCGCAAAAAGCGGACCGGATCCGGCCCGCGGAATGCGCCGCCGCGCAGTAAATGGACCTGATCCGGCCCACAGAATGCGCCGCCGTGCAAAAACCGGACCGGATCCGGCCCGCGGAACGCGCCGCCGCGCAGTAAATGGACCGGATCCGGCCCACAGAATGCGCCGCCGTGCAAAAACCGGACCGGATCCAGCCCGCGGAATGCGCCGCCACGCAAAAAACGAAACGGATCCGGCCCGCGCAATGCGCCGGCACGGAAAAAAACGGACCGGATCCGAATCGCGGAACGCGCCGCCGCGCAAAAAGCGGAACGGATCGGCCCGCGGAATGCGCCGCCACGCAAAAACCGGACCGGATCCGGCCCGCGGAACGCGCCGCCGCGCAAAAACCGGACCGGATCCGGCCTGCGGAATGCGGTGCCGCGCAAAAACCGGACCGTATCCAGCCGCGGAACGCGCCGCCGCGCAAAAAACGGACCGGATCCAGCCCGCGGAATGTGCCGCCGCGCAAAAAATGCACTGGATGCAGCCCGCGGAACGCGCCGCCGCGCAAACGCCGGACCAGATCCGGACCGCGGTATGCGCCGCCGCGCAAAAACTAGACCGGATCGGGCCCGCGGAATGCTCCGCCGCGCAAAAAACGGACTGGATCCAGACCGCGGAACGCGCCGCCGCGCAAAAACCGGACAGGATCTGGCCCAAGGAATGCGCCGCCGCACAAAAAACGGACCGGATCCAGACCGCGGAACGCGCCGCCGCGCAAAAACTGGACCGGATCCAACCCACGGAATGCACCGCCGCGCAAAAACCGGACCGGATCCGGCCCGCGGAATGTGCCGCTGCGCAAAAACCGGACCGGATCCGGCCCGCGGAACGCGCCACCACGCAAAAACCGGACCGGATCCGGCCAGCGGAACGTGCCACCGCAGAAAAACCGGACCAGATCGGCCCGCGGAATGCGCCACCGTGGAAAAAACGGACCGGATCCGGCCAGCGGAACGCGCCGCCGTGGAAAAAACCGGACCGGATCCGGCCCGCGGAATGCGGCGCCACGCAAAAAACGGACCGGATCCGGCCCGCGGATTGCGCCGCCGCGCAAAAACCGGACCGGATCTGGCCCGCGGAATGCGCCGCCGCGCATAAACCGGACCGGATCCGGCCCGCGGAATGGGCCGCCGCGCAAAAACCGGACCGCATCCGGCCCACAGAACCCGCCGCCGTGGAAAAAACAGACTGGATGCGGCCCGCGGTATGCGCTGCCGCGCAAAAAACAGACCGGATCCGGACCGCGGAATGCGCCGCCGCGGAAAAAACGGACCTGATCCGGCCCGTGGAATGCGCTGCCTCGCAAAAACCGGACCGGATCCGGCCCGCGGAATGCGCCGCCGCTCAAAAACCGGACCGGATCGGGCCCGCGGAATGCACCGCCGCTCAAAAACCGGACCGGATCTGGCCCGCGGAATGCGCCGCCGCGCAAAAACCGGACCGGATCCAGCCCGCGGAATGAGCCGCCGCGGGAAAAAACGGACCGGATCCGGCCCGCGGAACGCGCTGCCACGCAAAAATCGTACCGGATCCAGCCCGCGGAATGCGCCGCCGCGCAAAAACCGGACCGGATCCGGCCCGCGGAACGCGCCGCCACGCAAAAACCGGACCGGATCTGGCCCACGGAATGCTCCACCGCGCAAAAAACGGACCGGATCCGACCCGCGGAATGTGCCGCCGCGCAAAAACCGGACAGGATCCGGCCGGCGGAATGCGCCGCCGCGCAAAAACCGGACCGGATCCAGCCCGCGGAATGCGCCGCCACGCAAAAAACGGACCGGATCCGGCCCGCGCAATGCGCCGGCACGGAAAAAACGGACCGGATCCGAATCGCGGAACGCGCCGCCGCGTAAAAAGCGGAACGGATCGGCCTGCGGAATGCGCCGCCGCGCAAAAACCGGACCGGATCCGGCCCACGGAACGCGCCGCCGCGCAAAAACCGGACCGGATCCGGCCCGCGGAACGCGCCGCCGCTCAAAAACCGGACCGTATCCGGCCCGCGGAACGCGCCGCCGCGCAAAAACCGGACCGTATCCGGCCCGCGGAACGCGCCGCCGCGCAAAAAACGGACTGGATCCAGCCCGCGGAATGTGCCGCCGCGCAAAAAATGCACCGGATCCAGCCCACGGAATGCACCGCCGCACAAAAACCGGACCGGATCTGGCCCGCGGAATGCGCCGCCGCGCAAAAAATGGACCTGATCCGGCCGGCGGAATGCGCCGCCACGCAAAAACCGGACCGGATCCGGCCCGCGGAATGAGCCACCGCGCAAAAACCGGACCGGATCCGGCCCACGGAATGCTCCGCCGCGCAAAAAACGGACCGCATACGGCCCGCGGAATGAGCCACCGCGCAAAAACCGGACGGGATCTGGCCTGCGGAATGCGCCGCCGTGCAAAAAATGGACCGGATCCAGACCGCGGAACGCGCCGCCGCGCAAAAAACGGACCGGATCCGGCCCGCGGAACGCGCCGCCGCGCAAAAACCGGACCGGATCCGGCCCGCGGAACGCGCCGCCACGCAAAAACTGGACCGAATCCGGACACCGGAATGCGCCGCCGCGGAAAAAAAGGAAAGGATCCGGCCAGCGGAATGCGCCGCCGCGCAAAAACCGGACCGGATCCGGCCCGCGGAACGCGCCGCCACGCAAAAACCGGACCGGATCTGGCCCATGGAATGAGCCGCCGCGGGAAAAAACGGACCGGATCCAGCCCGCGGAACGCGCTGCCACGCAAAATTCGTACCGGATCCAGCCCACGGAATGCGCCGCCGCGCAAAAACCGGACTGGATCTGGCCCGTGGAACGCGCCGCCGCGCAAAAAACGGACCTGATCCGGCCCGCGGAATGCGCCGCCGCGCAAAAAATGGACCTGATCCGGCCGGCGGAATGCGCCGCAGCGGAAAAAAAGGAAAGGATCCGGCCAGCGGAATGCGCCGCCGCGCAAAAACCGGACCGGATCCGGCCCGCGGAACGCGCCGCCACGCAAAAACCGGACCGGATCTGGCCCACGGAATGCTCCACCGCGCAAAAACGGACCGGATCCGGCCGGCGGAATGCGCCGCCGCGCAAAAGCCGGACCGGATCCGGCCCGCGGAATGCGCCGCCGCGCAAAAACCAGACGAGATCTGGCCCGCGGAATGCGCCGCCGCGCAAAAACCGGACCGGATCTGGCCCGAGGAATGAGATGCCGCGACAAACCGGACCGGATCTGGCGCACGGAACAGGCCGCCACGCAAAAACCGGACCGTATCCGGCCCGCGGAATGCGCCGCCGTGGAAAAAACGGACCCGATCCGACCCGCGGAATGCGCCGCCGTGGAAAAACCGGACCGGATCCGGCCCGCGGAATGCGCCGCCGCGCAAAAAACGGACCGGATCCGGCCCGCGGAATGCGCCGGCACGCAAAAACCGGACCGGATCCGGCCCGTGGAATGCGCCGCCGCGCAAAAACCGGACCGGATCCGGCCCGCGGAATGCGCCGCCGCGCAAAAGCCAGAACGGATCCGGCCTGTGGAACGCGCCGCCGCGCAAAAACTAGACCGGATACGGACAGCGTAACGCGCCGCCGTGGAAAAAAACGGACCGGATCGGGGCCCGCGGAATGCGCCGCCACGCAAAAACCGGACTCGATCCGACCCGCGGAATGCGCCGCCGCGCAAAAACCGGACCGGATCCGGCCCCTGCAATGCGCCGCCACGCAAAAACCGGACCGGATCCGGCCCGCGGAATGCGCCACCGCTCAAAAACTGGACCGGATCTGGCCCGCGGAATGCGCCGCCGCTCAAAAACCGGACCGGATCTGGCCCGCGGAATGCGCCGCCGCGGAAAAGCCAGAACGGATCCGGCCCGCGGAATGCGCCGCCGCGCAAATACCGGACCGTATCCGGCCCGCGGAATGCGCCGCCGCGGAAAAACTGGAGCGGATCCGGCCCGTGGAACGCGCCACTGCGCAACAACCGGAACGGATCCGGCCCGCGGAATGTGCCGCCGCGCAAAAACCGGACCGGATCCGGCCCGCGGAATGCGCCGCCGTGGAAAAAACGGACCGGATCCAGCCCGCGGAACGCGCCACCAGGCAAAAACCGGAGAGGATCTGGCCAGCGGAACATGGCACCGCGGAAAAACCGGACCAGATCGGCCCGCGAAATGAGCCACCGCGCAAAAACCGGACAGGATCTGGCCCGCGGAACGCGCCGCCGTGGAAAAAACGGACCGTATCCGGCCCGCGGAATACGCCGCCACGCAAAAACCGGACCGGATCCGGCCCGCGGAATGCGCCGCCGCGCAAAAACTGGACCGGATCCGGCCCGCGGTATGCGCCGCCGCGCAAAAACTAGACCGGATCGGGCCCGCAGAATGCTCCGCCGCGCAAAAAACGGACTGGATCCAGCCCGCGGAACGCGCCGCCGCGCAAAAACCGGACAGGATCTGGCCCACGGAATGCGCCGCCGCGCAATAAACGGACCGGATCCAGACCGCGGAACGCGCCGCCGCGCAAAAAACGGACCGGATATGGACCGCGGAACGCGCCGCCGCGCAAAAACCGGACCGGATCCGGCCCGTGGAATGCGCCGCCGCGCAAAAACCGGACAGGATCTGGCCCACGGAATGTGCCGCCGCGGGAAAAAACGTACCGGATCCGGCCCGCGGAACGCGCTGCCACGCAAAATTCGTACCGGATCCAACCCACGGAATGCGCCGCCGCGGAAAAACTGGAGCGGATCCGGCCCGTGGAACGCGCCACTGCGCAAAAACCGGAACGGATCCGGCCCGCGGAACGCGCCACCACGCAAAAACCGGACCGGATCCGGCCAGCGGAACGTGCCACCGCGGAAAAACCGGACCAGATCGGCCTGCGGAATGCGCCACCGTGGAAAAAACGGACCGGATCCGGCCAGCGGAACGCGCCGCCGTGGAAAAAAAAAGACCGGATCCGGCCCGCGGAATGCGCCGCCACACAAAAAACGGACCGGATCCGGCCCGCGGATTGCGCCGCCGCGCAAAAACCGGACCGGATCTGGCCCGCGGAATGCGCCGCCGCGCATAAACCGGACCGGATCCGGCCCGCGGAATGGGCCGCCGCGCAAAAACCGGACCGCATCCGGCCCACAGAACGCGCCGCCATGGAAAAAACAGACTGGATGCGGCCCGCGGTATGCGCTGCCGCGCAAAAAACGGACCGGATCCGGACCGCGGAATGCGCCGCCGTGGAAAAAATGGACCGCATCCGGCCCGTGGAATGCGCTGCCTCGCAAAAACCGGACCGGATCCGGCCCGCGGAATGCGCCGCCGCGCAAAAACCGGACCGGATACGGCCCGCGGAATGAGCCGCTGCGGGAAAAAACGGACCGGATCCGGCCCGCGGAACGCGCTGCCACGCAAAAATCGTACGGGATCCAGCCCGCGGAATGCGCCGCCGCGCAAAAACCGGACCGGATCCGGCCCGCGGAACGCGTCGACACGCAAAAACCGGACCGGATCTGGCCCACGGAATACTCCACCGCGCAAAAAACGGACCGGATCCGACCCGCGGAATGTGCCGCCGCGCAAAAACCGGACCGTATCCGGCCTGCAGAATGCGCCGCCGCGCAAAAACCGGACCGGATCCAGCCCGCGGAATGCGCCGCCACGCAAAAAACGGACCGGATCCGGCCCGCGCAATGCGCCGGCACGGAAAAAACGGACCGGATCCGAATCGCGGAACGCGCCGCCGTGGAAAAAGCGGAACGGATCCGCCGCGGAATGCGCCGCCGCGCAAAAACCGGACCGGATCTGGCCCACGGAATGCTCCGCCGCGCAAAAAACGGACTGGATCCAGACCGCGGAACGCGCCGCCGCGCAAAAACCGGACGGGGTCTGGCCCACGGAATGCGCCGCCGCGCAAAAAACGGACCGGATCCAGACCGCGGAACGCGCCGCCGCGCAAAAAACGGACCGGATCCGGCCCGCGGAATGCGCCGCCGCTCAAAAACCGGACCGGATCTGGCCCGCGGAACAGGCCGCCACGCAAAAACCGGACCGTATCCGGCCCGCGGAATGCGCCGCCGCGGAAAAACTGGAGCGGATCCGGCCCGTGGCACGCGCCACTGCGCAAAAACCGGAACGGATCCGGACCGCGGAACGCGCCGCCGTGGAAAAAACGGACCGGATCCAGCCCGCGGAACGCGCCACCACGCAAAAACCGGACAGGATCTGGCCAGCGGAACGTGCCACCGCGGAAAAACCGGACAGGATCTGGCCCGCGGAACGCGCCGCCGTGGAAAAAACGGACCGTATCCGGCCCGCGGAATACGCCGCCACGCAAAAACCGGACCGGATCCAGCCCGCAGAACGCGCTGCCACGAACAAACCGGACCGAATCGAACCCGCGGAATGCGCCGCCGCGGAAAAACCGGACCGGATCCGGCCCACGGAACGCGCCGCCGCGAAAAACCGGACCGGATCCAGCCCGCAGAACGCGCTGCCACGAACAAACCGGACCGAATCGAACCCGCGGAATGCGCCGCCGCGGAAAAACCGGACCGGATCCGACCCGCGGAACGCGCCGCCGCGCAAAAACCGGACCGGATCCGGCCCACGGATCGCGCCGCCATGGAAAAACCGGACCGGATCTGGCGCGCGGAATGTGCCGCCGCACAAAAACCGGACCGGATCCGGCCCGCGGAATGCGCCGCCACGCAAAAAACGGACCGGATCCGGCCCGCGGAACGTGCCGCAGTGGAAAAAACCGGACCGGATCCGGCCCACGGAATGAGCCGCCGCGGGATAAAAACGGACCGTATCCGGCCCGCGGAACGCGCTGCCACGCAAAATTCGTACCGGATCCAGCCCACGGAATGCGCCGCCGCGCAAAAACCGGACCGGATCCGGCCCACGGAACGCGCCGCCGCGCAAAAAACGGACCGGATCTGGCCCGCGGAATGCGCCGCCGCGCAAAAAATGGACCTGATCCGGCCGGCGGAATGCGCCGCAGCGGAAAAAAAGGAAAGGATCTGGCCAGCGGAATGCGCCGCCGCGCAAAAACCGGACCGGATCCGGCCCGCGGAACGCGCCGCCACGCAAAAACCGGACCGGATCTGGCCCACGGAATGCTCCACCGCGCAAAAAACGGACCGGATCCGGCCGGCGGAATGCGCCGCTGCGCAAAAACCGGACCGGATCCGGCCCGCGGAACGCGCCACCACGGAAAAACCGGACCGGATCCGGCCAGCGGAACGTGCCACCGTGGAAAAACCGGACCAGATCGGCCCGCGGAATGCGCCGCCGCGCAAAAACCAGAAGAGATCTGGCCCGCGCAATGCGCCGCCGCGCAAAAACCGGACCGGATCTGGCCCGCGGAATGAGATGCCGCGACAAACCGGACCGGATCTGGCGCGCGGAACAGGCCGCCACGCAAAAACCGGACCGTATCGGGCCCGCGGAATGCGCCGCCGTGGAAAAAACGGACCCGATCCGACCCGCGGAATGCGCCGCCGTGGAAAAACCGGACCGGATCCGGCCCGCGGAATGCGCCGCCGCGCAAAAAACGGACCGGATCCGGCCCGCGAAATGAGCCACCGCGCAAAAACCGGACAGGATCTGGCCCGCGGAACGCGCCGCCGTGGAAAAAACGGACCGTATCCGGCCCGCGGAATACGCCGCCACGCAAAAACCGGACCGGATCCGGCCCGCGGAATGCGCCGCCGCGCAAAAACCGGACCGGATCCGGCCGGCGGAATGCGCCGCTGCGCAAAAACCGGACCGGATCCGGCCAGCGGAACGTGCCACCGTGGAAAAACCAGACTGGATCCGACCCGCGGAATGCGCCGCCGTGGAAAAACCGGACCGGATCCGGCCCGCGGAATGAGCCACCGCGCAAAAACCCGACAGGATCTGGCCCGCGGAATGCGCCGCCATGGAAAAAACGGACCGTATCCGGCCCGCGGAATACGCCGCCACGCAAAAACCGGACCGGATCCGGCCCGCGGAATGCGCCGCCGCGCAAAAAGCGGACCGGATCCGGCCCGCGGTATGCGCCACCGCGCAAAAACTAGACCGGATCGGGCCCGCGGAATGCTCCGCCGCGCAAAAAACGGACTGGATCCAGACCGCGGAACGCGCCGCCGCGCAAAAACCGGACAGGATCTGGCCCACGGAATGCGCCGCCGCGCAAAAAACGGACCGGATCCAGACCGCGGAACGCGCTGCCGCGCAAAATTCGTACCGTATCCAACCCACGGAATGCGCCGCCGCGGAAAAACTGGAGCGGATCCGGCCCGTGGAACGCGCCACTGCGCAAAAACCGGAACGGATCCGGCCCGCGGAACGCGCCACCACGCAAAAACCGGACCGGATCCGGCCAGCGGAACGTGCCACCGCGGAAAAACCGGACCAGATCGGCCCGCGGAATGCGCCACTGTGGAAAAAACGGACCGGATCCGGCCAGCGGAACGCGCCGCCGTGGAAAAAACCGGACCGGATCCGGCCCGCGGAATGCGCCGCCACGCAAAAAACGGACCGGATCCGGCCTGCGGATTGCGCCGCCGCGCAAAAACCGGACCGGATCTGGCCCGCGGAATGCGCCGCCGCGCAAAAACCGGACCGGATCCGGCCCGCGGAATGGGCCGCCGCGCAAAAACCGGACCGCATCCGGCCCACAGAACGCGCCGCCATGGAAAAAACAGACTGGATCCGGCCCGCGGAATGCGTCGCCGCGCAAAAACCAGACGAGATCTGGCCCGCGCAATGCGCCGCCGCGCAAAAACCGGACCGGATCTGGCCCGCGGAATGAGATGCCGCGACAAACCGGACCGGATCTGGCGCGCGGAACAGGACGCCACGCAAAAACCGGACCGTATCCGGCCCGCGGAATGCGCCGCCGTGGAAAAAACGGACCCGATCCGACCCGCGGAATGCGCCGCCGTGGAAAAACCGGACCGGATCCGGCCCGCGGAATGCGCCGCCGCGCAAAAAACGGACCGGATCCGGCCCGCGGAATGAGCCACCGCGCAAAAAACGGACCGGATCCGGCCCACGGAATGCTCCGCCGCGCAAAAAACGGACCGCATACGGCCCGCGGAATGAGCCACCGCGCAAAAACCGGACGGGATCTGGCCCACGGAATGCGCCGCCGCGCAAAAAATGGACCGGATCCAGACCGCGGAACGCGCCGCCGCGCAAAAAACGGACCGGATCCGGCCCACGGAACGCGCCGCCGCGCAAAAACCGGACCGGATCCGGCCCGCGGAACGCGCCGCCACGCAAAAACTGGACCGGATCCGGACATCGGAATGCGCCGCCACGCAAAAACCGGACCGTATCCGGCCCGCGGAATGCGCCGCCGTGGAAAAAACGGACCCGATCCGACCCGCGGAATGCGCCGCCGTGGAAAAACCGGACCGGATCCGGCCCGCGGAATGCGCCGCCGCGCAAAAACCGGACCGGATCCGGCCCGCGGAATGCGCCGCCGCGCAAAAGCCAGAACGGATCCGACCCGCGGAACGGGCCGCCGCGCAAAAACTAGACCGGATCCGGCCAGCGTAACGCGCCGCCGTGGAAAAAAACGGACCGGATCGGGGCCCGCGGAATGCGCCGCCACGCAAAAACCGGACTCGATCCGAACCGCGGAATGCACCGCCGCGCAAAAACCGGACCGGATCCGGCCCCTGCAATGCGCCGCCACGCAAAAACCGGACCGGATCCGGCCCGCGGAATGCGCCACCGCTCAAAAACTGGACCGGATCTGGCCCGCGGAATGCGCCGCCGCTCAAAAAACGGACCGGATCTGGCCCGCGGAATGCGCCGCCGCTCAAAAACCGGACCGGATCTGGCCCGCGGAATGCGCCGCCGCGGAAAAGCCAGAACGGATCCGGCCCGCGGAATGCGCCGCCGCGCAAATACCGGACCGTATCCGGCCCGCGGAATGCGCCGCCGCGGAAAAACTGGAGCGGATCCGGCCCGTGGAACGCGCCACTGCGCAACAACCGGAACGGATCCGGCCCGCGGAACGCGCCGCCGCGCAAAAACCGGACCAATCCGGCCCGCGGAATGCGCCGCCGTGGAAAAAACGGACCGGATCCAGCCCACGGAATGCGCCGCCGCGCAAAAACCGGACAGGATCTGGCCAGCGGAACGTGCCACCGCGGAAAAACCGGACCAGATCGGCCCGCGAAATGAGCCACCGCGCAAAAACCCGACAGGATCTGGCCCGCGGAACGCGCCGCCATGGAAAAAACGGACCGTATCCGGCCCGCGGAATACGCCGCCACGCAAAAACCGGACCGGATACGGCCCGCGGAATGCGCCGCCGCGCAAAAACCGGACCGGATCCGGCCCGCGGTATGCGCCACCGCGCAAAAACCAGACCGGATCGGGCCCGCGGAATGCTCCGCCGCGCAAAAAACGGACTGGATCCAGACCGCGGAACGCGCCGCCGCGCAAAAACCGGACAGGATCTGGCCCACGGAATGCGCCGCCGCGCAAAAAACGGACCGGATCCAGACCGCGGAACGCGCTGCCACGCAAAATTCGTACCGGATCCAACCCACGGAATGCGCCGCCGCGGAAAAACTGGAGCGGATCCGGCCCGTGGAACGCGCCACTGCGCAAAAACCGGAACGGATCCGGCCCGCGGAACGCGCCACCACGCAAAAACCGGACCGGATCCGGCCAGCGGAACGTGCCACCGCGGAAAAACCGGACCAGATCGGCCCGCGGAATGCGCCACTGTGGAAAAAACGGACCGGATCCGGCCAGCGGAACGCGCCGCCGTGGAAAAAACCGGACCGGATCCGGCCCGCGGAATGCGCCGCCACGCAAAAAACGGACCGGATCCGGCCCGCGGATTGCGCCGCCGCGCAAAAACCGGACCGGATCTGGCCCGCGGAATGCGCCGCCGCGCAAAAACCGGACCGGATCCGGCCCGCGGAATGGGCCGCCGCGCAAAAACCGGACCGCATCCGGCCCACAGAACGCGCCGCCATGGAAAAAACAGACTGGATGCGGCCCGCGGTATGCGCTGCCGCGCAAAAAACGGACCGGATCCGGCCCGCGGAATGCGCCGCCGTGGAAAAAACGGACCGCATCCGGCCCGTGGAATGCACTGCCTCGCAAAAACCGGACCGGATCCGGCCCGCGGAATGCGCCGCCGCTCAAAAACCGGACCGGATCTGGCCAGCGGAATGCGCCGCCGCGCAAAAACCGGACCGGATCTGGCCCGCGGAATGCGCCGCCGCGCAAAAACCGGACCGGATCCGGCCCTCGGAATGAGCCGCTGCGGGAAAAAACGGACCGGATCCGGCCCGCGGAACGCGCTGCCACGCAAAAATCGTACCGGATCCAGCCCGCGGAATGCGCCGCCGCGCAAAAACCGGACCGGATCCGGCCCGCGGAACGCGCCGCCACGCAAAAACCGGACCGGATCTGGCCCACGGAATGCTCCACCGCGCAAAAAACGGACCGGATCCGACCCGCGGAATGTGCCGCCGAGCAAAAACCGGACGGGATCCGGCCGGCGGAATGCGCCGCCACGCAAAAAACGGACCGGATCCGACCCGCGGAATGTGCCGCCGCGCAAAAACCGGACCGGATCCAGCCCGCGGAATGCGCCGCCACGCAAAAAACGGACCGGATCCAGACCGCGCAATGCGCCGGCACGGAAAAAACAGACCGGATCCGAATCGCGTAACGCGCCGCCGCGTAAAAAGCGGAACGGATCGGCCCGCGGAATGCGCCGCCGCGCAAAAACCGGACCGGATCCGGCCCGCGGAACGCGCCGCCGCGCAAAAACCGGACCGGATCCGGCCCGCGGAATGCGCCGCCGCGCAAAAACCGGACCGTATCCGGCCCGCGGAACGCGCCGCCGCGCAAAAAACGGACCGGATCCAGCCCGCGGAATGTGCCGCCGCGCAAAAAATGCACCGGATCCAGCCCGCGGAACGCGCCGCCGCGCAAACGCCGGACCAGATCCGGCCCGCGGAATGCGCCGCTGCGCAAAAACCGGACCGGATCCGGCCCGCGGAATGAGCCACCGCGCAAAAACCGGACCGGATCCGGCCCGCGGTATGCGCCGCCGCGCAAAAACTAGACCGGATCTGGCCCACGGAATGCTCCGCCGCGCAAAAAACGGACTGGATCCAGACCGCGGAACGCGCCACCGCGCAAAAACCGGACGGGATCTGTCCCACGGAATGCGCCGCCGCGCAAAAAACGGACCGGATCCAGACCGCGGAACGCGCCGCCGCGCAAAAAACGGACCGGATACGGACCGCGGAACGCGCCGCCGCGCAAAAACTGGACCGGATCCGGACACCGGAACGCGCCGCTGCGCAAAAACCGGACTGGATCCGGCCCGTGGAATGCGCCGCCGCGCAAAAACCGGACAGGATCTGGCCCACGGAATGAGCCACCGCGGGAAAAAACGGACCGGATCCGGCCCGCGGAACGCGCTGCCACGCAAAATTCGTACCGGATCCAGCCCACGGAATGCACCGCCGCACAAAAACCGGACCGGATCTGGCCCGCGGAATGCGCCGCCGCGCAAAAATTGGACCTGATCCGGCCGGCGGAATGCGCCGCAGCGGAAAAAAAGGAAAGGATCCGGCCGGCGGAATGCGCCGCCACGCAAAAACCGGACAGGATCCGGCCGGCGGAACGGGATGCCGTGCAGTAAATGGACCGGATCCGGCCCGCAGAATGCGCCGCCGCGCAAAAACCGTACGGGATCTGGCCCACGGAATGCACCGCCGCGCAAAAAACGGACCGGATCCAGACCGCGGAACGCGCCGCCGCGCAAAAAACGGACCGGATCGGGCCCGCGGAATGCTCCGCCGCGCAAAAAACTGACCGGATCCGGCCCGCGGAACGCGCCGCCGCGCAAAAACCGGACCGGATCCGGCCCGCGGAATGCGCCGCCGCGCAAAAACCGGACCGGATCTGGCCCATGGAATGAGCCGCCGCGGGAAAAAACGGACCGGATCCAGCCCGCGGAACGCGCTGCCACGCAAAATTCGTACCGCATCCAGCCCACGGAATGCGCCGCCGCGCAAAAAACGGACCGGATCTGGCCCGCGGAATGCGCCGCCGCGCAAAAAATGGACCTGATCCGGCCGGCGGAATGCGCCGCAGCGGAAAAAAAGGAAAGGATCTGGCCAGCGGAATGCGCCGCCGCGCAAAAACCGGACCGGATCCGGCCCACGGAATGCTCCACCGCGCAAAAAACGGACCGGATCCGGCCCGCGGAACGCGTCGCCACGCAAAAACCGGAACGGATCTGGCCCACGGAATGCTCCACCGCGCAAAAAACGGACCGGATCCGGCCGGCGGAATGCGCCGCTGCGCAAAAACCGGACCGGATCCGGCCAGCGGAACGTGCCACCGTGGAAAAACCAGACTGGATCCGACCCGCGGAATGCGCCGCCGTGGAAAAACCGGACCGGATCCGGCCCGCGGAATGCGCCGCCGCGCAAAAAACGGACCGGATCCGGCCCGCGGAATGCGCCGGCACGCAAAAACAGGACCGGATCCGGCCCGTGGAATGCGCCGCCGCGCAAAAAACGGACCGGATCCGGCCCGCGGAATGCGCCGCCGCGCAAAAGCCAGAACGGATCCGGCCCGCGGAATGCGCCGCCGCGCAAATACCGGACCGGATCCGGCCCGTGGAATGCGCCGCCGCGCAAAAACCGGACCGGATCCGGCCCGCGGAATGCGCCGGCACGCAAAAACCGGACCGGATCCGGCCCGTGGAATGCGCCGCCGCGCAAAAACCGGATGGGATCCGGCCCGCGGAATGCGCCGGCACGCAAAAACCGGACCGGATCCGGCCCGTGGAATGCGCCGCCGCGCAAAAACCGGACCGGATCCGGCCCGCGGAATGCGCCGCCGCGCAAAAGCCAGAACGGATCCGGCCCGCGGAATGCGCCGCCGCGCAAATACCGGACCGGATCCGGCCCGCGGAATGCGCCGCCGCGCAAAAACTAGACCGGATCCGGCCAGCGTAACGCGCCGCCGTGGAAAAAACCGGACCGGATCGGGGCCCGCGGAATGCGCCGCCACGCAAAAACCGGACTCGATCCGACCCGCGGAATGCGCCGCCGCGCAAAAACCGGACCGGATCTCGCCCGCGGAATGCGCCGCTGCGCAAAAACCGGACTGGATCTGGCCCGCGGAATGCGCCGCCGCTCAAAAACCGGACCGGATCTGGCCCGCGGAATGCGCCGCCGCGCAAAAACCGGACCGGATCCGGCCCGCGGAACGCGCCGCCATGGAAAAAACAGACCGGATCCGGCCCGCGGAATACGCCGCCGCTCAAAAACCGGACCGGATCTGGCCCACGGAATGAGCCGCCGCGCAAAAACCAGACCGGATCCGGCCCGCGGAATGAGCCACCGCGCAAAAACCGGACCGGATCCGGCCCACGGAACGCGCCGCCATGGAAAAAACAGACCGGATCCGGCCCGCGGTATGCGCTGCCACGCAAAAAAGGGACCGGATCCGGACCGCGGAATGAGCCACCGCGCAAAAACCGGACCGCATCCGGCCCACGGAACGCGCCGCCATGGAAAAAACAGACCGGATCCGGCCCGCGGAATGCGCCGCCGTGGAAAAAACGGACCGCATCCGGCCCGCGGTATGCGCTGCCACGCAAAAAACGGACCGGATCCGGACCGCGGAATGCGCCGCCGTGGAAAAAACGGACCGCATCCGGCCGGCGGAATGCGCCGCCGCGCAAAAACCGGACCGGATCCGGACCGCGGAATGCGCCGCCGCGCAAAAACCAGACGAGATCTGGCCCGTGGAATGCGCCGCCGCGCAAAAACCGGACCGGATCTGGCCCGCGGAATGAGATGCCGCGACAAACCGGAACGGATCTGGCGCGCGGAACAGGCCGCCACGCAAAAACCGGAACGGATCCGGACCGCGGAATGCGCCGCCGTGGAAAAAACGGACCGGATCCAGCCCGCGGAACGCACCACCACGCAAAAACCGGACAGGATCTGGCCAGCGGAACGTGCCACCGCGGAAAAACCGGACCAGATCGGCCCGCGGTATGCGCCGCCGCGCAAAAACCGGACAGGATCTGGCCCGCGGAACACGCCGCCGTGGAAAAAACGGACCGTATCCGGCCCGCGGAATACGCCGCCACGCAAAAACCGGACCGGATCCGGCCCGCGGAATGTGCCGCCGCGCAAAAACCGGACAGGATCCGGCCCGCGGAATGAGCCGCCGCGGGATAAAACCGGACCGTATCCGGCCCGTGGAACGCGCCGCCGCGAAAAACCGGACCGGATCCAGCCCGCAGAACGCGCTGCTACGAACAAACCGGACCGAATCGAACCCGCGGAATGCGCCGCCGCGGAAAAACCGGACCGGATCCGGCCCACGGAACGCGCCGCCGCGAAAAACCGGACCAGATCCAGCCCGCAGAACGCGCTGCCACGAACAAACCGGACCGAATCGAACCCGCGGAATGCGCCGCCGCGGAAAAACCGGACCGGATCCGACCCGCGGAACGCGCCGCCGCGCAAAAACCGGACTGGATCCGGCCCACGGATCGCGCCGCCATGGAAAAACCGGACCGGATCTGGCGCGCGGAATGTGCCGCCGCGCAAAAACCGGACCGGATCCGGCCCGCGGAATGCGCCGCCACGCAAAAAACGGACCGGATCCGGCCCGCGGAACGTGCCGCAGTGGAAAAAACCGGACCGGATCCGGCCCACGGAATGAGCCGCCGCGGGATAAAAACGGACCGTATCCGGCCCGCGGAACGCGCCGCCGCGCAAAAACCAAACCGGATCCGGCCCGCGGAACACGCTGCCGCGCAAAAAACGGACCGGATCCGGCCCGACAAATGAGCCACGGCGCAAAAACCGGACAGGATCCGGCCCGCGGAATGAGCCGCCGCGGGAAAAAACGGACCGGATCCGGCCCGCAGAATGCGCCGCCACTCAAAAACCGGACCGGATCCGGCCCGCGGAATGAGCCGCCGCGGGAAAAAACGGACCGGATGCGGGCCGCGGAATGCGCCACCGGGCAAAAACCGGACCGGATCCGGCCCGCGGAATGCGCCGCCACTCAAAAACCGGACCGGATCCGGCCCACGGAATGCGCCGGCACGGAAAAAACGGACCGGATCCGGCCCACGGAACGCGCCGCCGCGCAAAATCCGGACCGGATCCGGCCCGCGGAACGCGCCGCCGCGCAAAATCCGGACCGGATCCGGCCCGCGGAACGCGCCGCCGCGCAAATACTGGACCGGATCCGGCCCGCGGAATGCGCCGCCGCGCAAAAAACGAACCGGATGTGGCCAGCGGAACGCGCCGCCGCGAAAAAAACCAGACCGGATCCGGCCCGCGGAATGCGCCGCCGTGCAAAAACCGGACCGGATCCGGCCCGCGGAATGTGCCGCCGCGCAAAAAGCGGACCGGATTCGGACCGCGGAATGTGCCGCCGCGCAAAAAACGGACCGGATCCACCTCGCGGAATGCGCCGCCACGCAAAAAACGGACCGGATCCGGCCCGCGGAATGAGCCACCGCGCAAAAACCGGACCGGATCGGGGCCGCAGAACGCGCTGCCACGAACAAACCGGACCGGATCCAGCCCGCGGAACGCGCCGCCGCGGAAAAACCGGACCAGATACGGCCCGCGGAACACGCCGCCGCGCAAAAACCGGACCGGATCCAGGCCGCGGAACGCGCCGCCGCGGAAAAATCGGACCGTATCCGGCCCGCGGTACACACTGCCGCGCAAAAACCGGACTGGATCCAGCCCGCGGAACGCGCCGCCGCGGAAAAAACGGACCGCATCCGGCCCGCGGAATGCGCCGCCACGTAAAAAAAGGACCGGATCCGGACGGCCAAATGAGCCACCGCGCAAAAACCGGAACGGATCCGGCCGGCGGAATGCGCCGCCACGCAAAAACCGGACCGGATCCGGCCCGCGGAATGCGCCGCCGCGCAAAAACCGGACCGGATCCGGCCCGCGCAATGCGCCGCCGCGCAAAAAACGGAACGGATCCGGCCCGCGGAATGCGCCGCCGCGCAAAAACCGGACCGGATCCGGACCGCGGAATGCGCCGCCGCGCAAAAACCAGACCGGATCCGGCCCGCGGAACGCGCCACCACGCAAAAACCGGACCGGATCCGGCCCGCGGAATGCACCGCCACGCAAAAAACGGAACGGATACGGCCCGCGGTATGCGCCGCCACGCAAAAAACGGTCGGGATCCGGTGGCGGAATGCGCCATCGCGCAAAAACCGGACCGGATCCGGCCCGTGGAACGCGCCGCCGCGCAAAAAACGGACCGGACCCGGTGGCGGAATGCGCCGCCGCGCAAAAAACGGTCGGGATCCGGTGGCGGAATGCGCCGCCGCGCAAAAACCGGACCGGATCCGGCCCGCGGAACGCTCAGCTGCGCAAAAACCGGACCGGATCCGGCCCACGGAATGCGCCGCCGCGGAAAAAATGGACCAGATCCAGCCCGCGGAATGCACCACCGCGCAAAAAACGGAAAGGATCCGGCCCACGGAACGGGCCGCCGCGCAAAAAACGGACCGGATCCGGCCCGCGGAATGCGCCGCCGCGCAAAAAACGGACCCGATCCGGCCCGCAGAACACGCCGCTGCGCAAAAACCGGACCGGATCCGGCCTGCGGAATGCGCCGCCGCGGAAAAAACGGACCGGATCCGGCCCACGGAACGCGCCGCCGCGCAAAAACCGGACCGGATCCGGCCCACGAAACGCGCCGCCACGCAAAAACCGGACCGGATCTGGCCCGCGGAACGCGCCGCCGCGGAAAAACCGGACCAGATACGGCCCGCGGAACACGCCGCCGTGCAAAAACCGGACCGGATCCGGCCCGCGGAACGCGCCGCCGCGGAAAAATCGGACCGTATCCGGCCCGCGGTACACACTGCCGCGCAAAAACCGGACTGGATCCAGCCCGCGGAACGCGCCGCCGCGGAAAAAACGGACCGCATCCGGCCCGCGGAATGCGCCGCCACGTAAAAAAAGGACCGGATCCGGACGGCCAAATGAGCCACCGCGCAAAAACCGGAACGGATCCGGCCCGCGGAATGCGCCGCCACGCAAAAACCGGACCGGATCCGGCCTGCGGAATGCGCCGCCGCGCAAAAACCGGACCGGATCCGGCCCACGGAATGCGCCGCCGCGCAAAAAACGGAACGGATCCGGCCAGCGGAACGCGCCGCCACGCAAAAAACGGAACGGATCCGGCCCGCGGTATGCGCCGCCACGCAAAAGCCGGACCGGATCCGGCCCGCGGAATGCGCCGCCACGCAAAAGCCGGACCGGATCCGGCCCGCGGAATGCGCTGCCGTGGAAAAAAACTGAGAGGATCCGGCCCGCGGAATGCGCCGCCGTGGAAAAACCGGACTGGATATGGTCCGTGGAACGGGCCGCCGCGCAAAAACCGGACTGGATCCGGACCGCGGAATGCGCCGCCGTGGAAAAAACGGACCGCATCGGGCCCACGGAATCCGCCGCCGCGCAAAAACCAGACCGGATCCGGCCCGCGGAATGCGCCGCCGCGCAAAAACCGGACCGGATCCGGCCCGCGGAATTCGCCGCCGCGGGAAAAAACGGACCGGATCCGGCCCGCGGAACGCGCCGCCACGCAAAAATCGTACCGGATCCGGCCCACGGAATGCGCCGCCGCGCAAAAAACGGACCGGATCCAGCCCGCGGAATGCGCCGCCGCGCAAAAAAAGGACCGGATCAGGCCCGAGGAATGCGCCGCCGCGCAAAAAATGGAAAGGATCCGGCCCGCGGAACGAGATGCCGCGCAGTAAACAGACCGGATCGGGCCCGCGGAATGCTCCGCCACGGAAAAAACTGACCGAATCCGGCCCGCAGAATGCACCACCGCGGAAAAACCGGACCGGATCCGGCCCGCGGAATGCGCCGCCGCGCAAAAAACGGACCGGATCCGACCCGCGGAGTATGCCGCCGCGCAAAAACCGGACCGGATCCGGCCCGCAGAACGCGCCGCCGCGCAAAAACCGGACCGGATCCGGCCCGCGGAATGCGCCGCCGCTCAAAAACCAGACCGTATCCGGCCCGCGGAATGCACCGCCGCGCAAAAAACGGACCGGATCCAGCCCGCGGAATGCGCCGCCGCGCAAACACCGGACTGGATCCGGCCCGCGGAACGCGCCGACGCGCAAAAACCGGACCGGATCCGGCCCGCGGAACGAGATGCCGCGCAGTAAACGGACCGGATCGGGCCCGCGGAATGCTCCGCCGCGCAAAAAACTGACCGAATCCGGCCCGCGGAATGCGCCGCCGCGCAAAAACCGGACCGGATCCGGACCGCGGAATGCACCGCCGCGGAAACACCGGACCGGATCCGGCCCGCGGAATGCGCCGCCGCGGAAAAAACGGACCGGATCCAGCCCGCGGAATGCGCCGCCGCGCAAAAACCGGACTGGATCCGGCCGGCGGAATGCGCTGCCGCGCAGTAAATGGACCGGATCCGGCCCACAGAATGCGCCGCCGTGCAAAAACAGGACCGGATACAGCCCGCGGAATGCGCCGCCACGCAAAAAACGGACCGGATCCGGCCCGCGCAATGCGCCGGCATGGAAAAAACGGACCGGATCCGAATCGCGGAATGCGCCGCCGCGCAAAAAGCGGAACGGATCGGCCCGCGGAATGCGCCGCCGCGCAAAAACCGGACCGTATCCGGCCCGCGGAACGCGCCGCCGCGGGAAAAAACTGACCGTATCCGGCCCGCGGAACGCGCCACCGCGCAAAAACCGGACCGTATCCGGCCCGCGGAACGCGCCGCCGCGCAAAAACCGGACCGGATCCGGCCTGCGGAACGCGCCGCCGCGCAAAAACCGGACCGTATCCGGCCCGCGGAACGCGCCGCCGCGCAAAAAACGGACCGGATCCAGGCCGCGGAATGTGCCGCAGCGGAAAAAATGCACCAGATCCAGCCCGCGGAACGCGCCGCCGCGCAAACGCCGGAGCAGATCCGGCCCGCGGAATGCGCCGCTGCGCAAAAACCGGACCGGATCCGGACCGCGGAATGAGCCGCTGCGCAAAAACCGGACCGGATCCGGCCCGCGGTATGCGCCGCCGCACAAAAACTAGACCGGATCTGGCCCGCGGAATGCTCCGCCGCGCAAAAAACGGACCGGATACGGACCGCGGAATGCGCCGCCGCGCAAAAACCGGACCGGATCCGGCCCACGGAACGCGCCGCCGCGCAAAAACCGGACCGTATCCGGCCCGCGGAACGCGCCGCGGCGCAAAAAACGGACCGGATCCAGCCCGCGGAATGCGCCGCCGCGCAAAAAATGCACCGTATCCGGCCCGCGGAACGCGCCGCCACGCAAACGCCGGACCGGATCCGGCCCGCGGAATGCGCCGCTGCGCAAAAACCGGACCGGATCCGGCCGTCGGAACGGGATGCCGCGCAGTAAATGGACCGGATCCGGCCCGCAGAATGCGCCGCCGCGCAAAAAACGGACCGGATCCGGCCCGCGGAATGAGCCACCGCGCAAAAAACGGACCGGATGTGGCCCACGGAATGAGCCACCGCGCAAAAACCGGACGGGATCTGGCCCACGGAATGCGCCGCCGCACAAAAAACGGACCGGATCCAGACCGCGGAACGCGCCTCCGCGCAAAAAACGGACCGGATCCGGACACCGGAATGCGCCGCCGCGCAAAAACCGGACGGGATCTGGCCTGCGGAATGAGCCGCCGAGGGAAAAAACGGACCGGATCCGGCCCGCGGAACGCGCTGCCACGCAAAATTCGTACCGGATCCAGCCCACGGAATGCACCGCCGCGCAAAAACCGGACTGGATCTGGCCCGTGGAACGCGCCGCCGCGCAAAAAATGGACCGGATCTGGCCCGCGGAATGCGCCAACGCGCAAAAAAAGGAAAGGATCCGGCCGGCGGAATGCGCCGCCGCGCAAAAACCGGACAGGATCCGGCCCGCGGAATGCGCCGCCGCGCAAAAACCGGACCGGATCCGGCCGGCGGAATGCGCCGCCGCGCAAAAACCGGACCGGATCCGGCCGGCGGAATGCGCCGCCGCGCAAAAAATGGACCGGATCCGGCCCGCGGAATGCGCCGCCGCGCAAAAACCGGACCGGATCCGGCCCGCGGAATGCGCCGCCACGCAAAAAACGGACCGGATCCGGCCCGCGGAACGCGCCGCCGCGCAAAAACCGGACCGGATCCGGCCCGCGGAACACGCCGCCGCGCAAAAAATGCACCGGATCCAGCCCGCGGAACGCGCCGCCGCGCAAACGCCGGACCGGATCCGGCCCGCGGAATGCGCCGCTGCGCAAAAACCGGACCGGATCCGGCCGGCGGAACGGGATGCCGCGCAGTAAATGGACCGTATCCGGCCCGCAGAATGAGCCGCCGCGCAAAAACCGGACCGGATCCGGCCCGCCAAATGAGCCACCGCGCAAAAACCGGACCGGATACGGCCCGCGGAATGCTCCGCCGCGCAAAAAAAGGAAAGGATCCGGCCCGCGGAACGAGATGCCGCGCAGTATACAGACCGGATCGGGCCCGCGGAACGCGCCGCCGCGGAAAAACCGGACCAGATACGGCCCGCGGAACACGGCGCCGCGCAAAAACCGGACCAGATACGGCCCGCGGAACGCGCCGCCGCGGAAAAATCGGACCGTATCCGGCCCGCGGTACACACTGCCGCGCAAAAACCGGACCGGATCCAGCCCGCGGAACGCGCCGCCGCGGAAAAAACGGACCGCATCCGGCCCGCGGAATGCGCCGCCACGTAAAAAAAGGACCGGATCCGGACGGCCAAATGAGCCACCGCGCAAAAACCGGAACGGATCCGGCCCGCGGAATGCGCCGCCACGCAAAAACCGGACCGGATCCGGCCCGCGGAATGCGCCGCCGCGCAAAAACCGGACCGGATCCGGCCCGCGGAATGCGCCGCCGCGCAAAAAACGGAACGGATCCGGCCTGCGGAACGCGCCGCCACGCAAAAAACGGAACGGATACGGCCCGCGGTATGCGCCGCCACGCAAAAAACGGTCGGGATCCGGTGGCGGAATGCGCCATCGCGCAATAACCGGACCGGATCCGGCCCGTGGAACGCGCCGCCGCGCAAAAAACGGACTGGACCCGGTGGCGGAATGCGCCGCCGCACAAAAAACGGTCGGGATCCGGTGGCGGAATGCGCCGCCGCGCAAAAACCGGACCGGATCCGGCCCGCGGAACGCGCAGCTGCGCAAAAACCGGACCGGATCCGGCCAGCGGAATGCGCCGCCGCGGAAAAAACGGACCAGATCCAGCCCGCGGAATGCACCACCGCGCAAAAAACGGAAAGGATCCGGCCCACGGAACGGGCCGCCGCGCAAAAAACGGACCGGATCCGGCCCGCGGAATGCGCCGCCGCGCAAAAAACGGACCGGATCCGGCCCGCAGAACGCGCCGCTGCGCAAAAACCGGACCGGATCCGGCCTGCGGAATGCGCCGCCGCGGAAAAAACGGACCGGATCCGGCCCGCCAAATGAGCCACCGCGCAAAAACCGGACCGGATCCAGCCCGCGGAACGCGCCGCCACGCAAAAACCGGACCGGATCCAGCCCGCGGAACGCGCCGCCGCGGAAAAACCGGACCAGATACGGCCCGCGGAACACGCCGCCGCGCAAAAACCTGACTGGATCCAGCCCGCGGAACGCGCCGCCGCGGAAAAAACGGACCGCATCCGGCCCGCGGAATGCGCCGCCACGTAAAAAAAGGACCGGATCCGGACGGCCAAATGAGCCACCGCGCAAAAACCGGAACGGATCCGGCCCGCGGAATGAGCCGCCACGCAAAAACCGGACCGGATCCGTCCCGCGGAATGCGCCGCCGCGCAAAAAGCGGAACGCATCGGCCCGCGGAACGCGCCGCCGCGGAAAAAACGGACCGGATCCGGCCCGCGAACGCACTGCCGCGCAAAAAACGGACCGGATCCGGCCCGCGGAATGCGCTGCCGTGGAAAAAAACTGAGAGGATCCGGCCCGCGGAATGCGCCGCCGTGGAAAAACCGGACTGGATATGGTCCGTGGAACGGGCCGCCGCGCAAAAACCGGACCGGATCCGGACCGCGGAATGCGCCGCCGTGGAAAAAACGGACCGCATCGGGCCCACGGAATGCGCCGCCGCGCAAAAACCGGACCGGATCCGGCCCGCGGAACGCGCCGCCACGCAAAAATCGTACCGGATCCGGCCCACGGAATGCGCCGCCGCGCAAAAAACGGACCGGATCCAGCCCGCGGAATGCGCCGCCGCGCAAAAAAAGGACCGGATCAGGCCCGAGGAATGCGCCGCCGCGCAAAAAATGGAAAGGATCCGGCCCGCGGAACGAGATGCCGCGCAGTAAACAGACCGGATCGGGCCCGCGGAATGCTCCGCCACGGAAAAAACTGACCGAATCCGGCCCGCGGAATGCACCACCGCGGAAAAACCGGACCAGATCCGGCCCACGGAATGCGCCGCTGCGCAAAAACCGGACCGGATCCGGCCCGCAGAACGCGCCGCCGCGCAAAAACCGGACCGGATCCGGCCCGCGGAATGCGCCGCCGCTCAAAAACCAGACCGTATCCGGCCTGCGGAATGCACCGCTGCGGAAAAAACGGACCGTATCCGGCCCGCGGAATGCACCGCCGCGCAAAAAACGGACCGGATCCAGCCCGCGGAATGCGCCGCCGCGCAAACACCGGACTGGATCCGGCCCGCGGAACGCGCCGACGCGCAAAAACCGGACCGGATCCGGCCCGCGGAACGAGATGCAGCGCAGTAAACGGACCGGATCGGGCCCGCGGAATGCTCCGCCGCGCAAAAAACTGACCGAATCCGGCCCGCGGAATGCGCTGCCGCGCAAAAACCGGACCGGATCCGGACCGCGGAATGCACCGCCGCGGAAACACCGGACCGGATCCGGCCCGCGGAATGCGCCGCCGCGCAAAAACCGGACCGGATCCGGCCGGCGGAATGCGCTGCCGCGCAGTAAATGGACCGGATCCGGCCCACAGAATGCGCCGCCGCGCAAAAACCGGACCGGATCCGGCCCGCGCAATGCGCCGGCATGGAAAAAACGGACCGGATCCGAATCGCGGAACGCGCCGCCGCGCAAAAAGCGGAACGGATCGGCCCGCGGAATGCGCCGCCGCGCAAAAACCGGACCGGATCCGGCCCGCGGAACGCGCCGCCGCGGGAAAAAACTGACCGTATCCGGCCCGCGAAACGCGCCACCGCGCAAAAACCGGACCGTATCCGGCCCGCGGAACGCGCCGCCGCGCAAAAACCGGACCGTATCCGGCCCGCGGAACGCGCCGCCGCGCAAAAAACGGACCGGATCCAGCCCGCGGAATGTGCCGCAGCGGAAAAAATGCACCGGATCCAGCCCGCGGAACGCGCCGCCGCGCAAACGCCGGAGCAGATCCGGCCCGCGGAATGCGCCGCTGCGCAAAAACCGGACCGGATCCGGCCCGCGGAATGAGCCACCTCGCAAAAACCGGACCGGATCCGGCCCGCGGTATGCGCCGCCGCGCAAAAACTAGACCGGATCTGGCCCACGGAATGCTCCGCCGCGCAAAAAACGGACTGGATCCAGACCGCGGAACGCGCCGCCGCGCAAAAACCGGACGGGATCTGGCCCACGGAATGCGCCGCCGCGCAAAAAACGGACCGGATCCAGACCGCGGAACGCGCCGCCGCGCAAAAAACGGACCGGATACGGACCGCGGAATGCGCCGGCGCGGAAAAACTGGACCGGATCCGGACACCGGAACGCGCCGCCGCGCAAAAACCGGACCGGATCCGGCCCACGGAATGAGCCGCCGCGGGAAAAAACGGACCGGATCCGGCCCGCGGAACGCGCTGCCACGCAAAATTCGTACCGAATCCAGCCCACGGAATGCACCGCCGCGCAAAAACCGGACCGGATCTGGCCCGCGGAATGCGCCGCCGCGCAAAAAACGGAAAGGATCCGGCCGGCGGAATGCGCCGCAGCGGAAAAAAAGGAAAGGATCTGGCCCGCGGAATGTGCCGCTGCGCAAAAACCGGACCGGATCCGGCCCGCGGAATGCGCCGCCGCGCAGTAAATGGACCGGATCCGGCCCACAGAATGCGCCGCCGCGCAAAAACCGGACCGGATCCGGCCTGCGGAATGCGCCGCCACACAAAAAACGGACCGGATCCGGCCCGCGGAATGAGCCACCGGGCAAAAACCGGACGGGATCTGGCCCACGGAATGCTCCACCACACAAAAAACGGACCGGATCCGGACCGCGGAACACGCCGCCGCGCAAAAAATGGACCGGATCCGGCCCGCGGAATGCGCCAACGCACAAAAAAAGGACTGGATCGGGCCCGCGGAATGCGCCACCGGGCAAAAACCGGACCGGATCCGGCCCGCGGAACGCGCTGCCACGCAAAAAACGGACCGGATCCGGCCCGCGGAATGCGCCGACACGGAAAAAACGGACCAGATCCGAATCGCGGAACGCGCCGCCGCGCAAAAAGCGGAATGGATCGGCCCGCGGAATGCGCCGCCACGCAAAAACCGGACCGTATCCGGCCCACGGAACGCGCCGCCGCGCAAAAACCGGACCGGATCCGGCCCGCGGAACGCGCCGCCGCGGGAAAAAACTGACCGGATCCGGCCCGCGGAACGCGCCGCCGCGCAAAAACCAGACCGTATCCGGCCAGCGGAACGCGCGGCCGCGCAAAAACCGGACCGGATCCGGCCCGCGGAATGCGCCGCCGCGCAAAAACCGGACCGGATCCGGCCCACGGAACGCGCCGCCGTGCAAAAACCGGACCGTATCCGGCCCGCGGAATGCGCCGCTGCGCAAAAACCGGACCGGATCCGGCCGTCGGAACGGGATGCCGCGCAGTAAATGGACCGGATCCGGCCCGCAGAATGCGCCGCCGCGCAAAAAACGGACCGGATGTGGCCCACGGAATGAGCCACCGCGCAAAAACCGGACGGGATCTGGCCCACGGAATGCGCCGCCGCGCAAAAAACGGACCGGATCCAGACCGCGGAACGCGCCGCCGCGCAAAAAACGGACCGGATACGGACCGCGGAACGCGCCGCCGCGGAAAAACTGGACCGGATCCGGACACCGGAATGCGCCGCCGCGCAAAAACCGGACGGGATCTGGCCTGCGGAATGAGCCGCCGCGGGAAAAAACGGACCGGATCCGGCCCGCGGAACGCGCTGCCACGCAAAATTCGTACCGGATCCAGCCCACGGAATGCACCGCCGCGCAAAAACCGGACTGGATCTGGCCCGTGGAACGCGCCGCCGCGCAAAAAATGGACCGGATCTGGCCCGCGGAATGCGCCAACGCGCAAAAAAAGGAAAGGATCCGGCCCGCAGAATGAGCCGCCGCGCAAAAACCGGACCGGATCCGGCCCGCGGAATGAACCACCGCGCAAAAAACGGACCGGATCCGGCCCGCGGAACGAGATGCCGCGCAGTAAACAGACCGGATCGGGCCAGCGGAACGCGCCGCCGCGGAAAAACCGGACCAGATCCGGCCACCGGAATGCGCCGCTGCGCAAAAACCGGACCGGATCCGGCCCGCGGAATGCGCCGCCGCGCAAAAAACGGCCCGGATCCGGCCCGCGGAACGCGCCGCCGCGCAAAAACCGGACCGCATCCGGCCCGTGGAATGCGCCGCCGCGCAAAAACCGGACTGGATCTGACCCGCGGAGTATGCCGCTGCGGAAAAAACGGACCGGATCCGACCCGCGGAATGCGCCGACGCGCAAAAAACGGACCGGATCCAGCCCGCGGAATGCGCCGACGCGCAAAAACCGGACCGGATCCGGCCCGCGGAACGAGATGCCGCGCAGTAAACGGACCGGATCGGGCCCGCGGAATGCGCCGCCGCGGAAACACCGGACCGGATTCGGCCCGCGGAACGCGCCGCCGCGCAAAAACCGGACCGGATCCGGCCCGCGGAATGCGCCGCCGCGAAAAACCGGACCGGATCCGGCCCGCAGAACGCGCCGCCGTGCAAAAACCAGAACGGATCCGGCCTGCGGAATGCACCGCCGCGGAAAAAACGGACCGGATCCGGCCCGCGGAATGCGCCGCCGCGCAGTAAATGGACCGGATCCGGCCCACAGAATGCGCCGCCGTGCAAAAACCGGACCGGATCCAGCCCGCGGAATGCGCCGCCACGCAAAAAACGGACCGGATCCGGCCCGCGCAATGCGCCGGCACGGAAAAAACGGACCGGATCCGGCCCGCGGTACACACTGCCGCGCAAAAACCGGACTGGATCCAGCCCGCGGAACGCGCCGCCGCGGAAAAAACGGACCGCATCCGGCCCGCGGAATGCGCCGCCACGTAAAAAAAGGACCGGATCCGGACGGCCAAATGAGCCACCGCGCAAAAACCGGAACGGATCCGGCCGGCGGAATGCGCCGCCACGCAAAAACCGGACCGGATCCGGCCCGCGGAATGCGCCGCCGCGCAAAAACCGGACCGGATCCGGCCCGCGCAATGCGCCGCCGCGCAAAAAACGGAACGGATCCGGCCCGCGGAATGCGCCGCCGCGCAAAAACCGGACCGGATCCGGACCGCGGAATGCGCCGCCGCGCAAAAACCAGACCGGATCCGGCCCGCGGAACGCGCCACCACGCAAAAACCGGACCGGATCCGGCCCGCGGAATGCACCGCCACGCAAAAAACGGAACGGATACGGCCCGCGGTATGCGCCGCCACGCAAAAAACGGTCGGGATCCGGTGGCGGAATGCGCCATCGCGCAAAAACCGGACCGGATCCGGCCCGTGGAACGCGCCGCCGCGCAAAAAACGGACCGGACCCGGTGGCGGAATGCGCCGCCGCGCAAAAAACGGTCGGGATCCGGTGGCGGAATGCGCCGCCGCGCAAAAACCGGACCGGATCCGGCCCGCGGAACGCTCAGCTGCGCAAAAACCGGACCGGATCCGGCCCACGGAATGCGCCGCCGCGGAAAAAATGGACCAGATCCAGCCCGCGGAATGCACCACCGCGCAAAAAACGGAAAGGATCCGGCCCACGGAACGGGCCGCCGCGCAAAAAACGGACCGGATCCGGCCCGCGGAATGCGCCGCCGCGCAAAAAACGGACCCGATCCGGCCCGCAGAACACGCCGCTGCGCAAAAACCGGACCGGATCCGGCCTGCGGAATGCGCCGCCGCGGAAAAAACGGACCGGATCCGGCCCACGGAACGCGCCGCCGCGCAAAAACCGGACCGGATCCGGCCCACGAAACGCGCCGCCACGCAAAAACCGGACCGGATCTGGCCCGCGGAACGCGCCGCCGCGGAAAAACCGGACCAGATACGGCCCGCGGAACACGCCGCCGTGCAAAAACCGGACCGGATCCGGCCCGCGGAACGCGCCGCCGCGGAAAAATCGGACCGTATCCGGCCCGCGGTACACACTGCCGCGCAAAAACCGGACTGGATCCAGCCCGCGGAACGCGCCGCCGCGGAAAAAACGGACCGCATCCGGCCCGCGGAATGCGCCGCCACGTAAAAAAAGGACCGGATCCGGACGGCCAAATGAGCCACCGCGCAAAAACCGGAACGGATCCGGCCCGCGGAATGCGCCGCCACGCAAAAACCGGACCGGATCCGGCCTGCGGAATGCGCCGCCGCGCAAAAACCGGACCGGATCCGGCCCACGGAATGCGCCGCCGCGCAAAAAACGGAACGGATCCGGCCAGCGGAACGCGCCGCCACGCAAAAGCCGGACCGGATCCGGCCCGCGGAATGCGCCGCCACGCAAAAGCCGGACCGGATCCGGCCCGCGGAATGCGCTGCCGTGGAAAAAAACTGAGAGGATCCGGCCCGCGGAATGCGCCGCCGTGGAAAAACCGGACTGGATATGGTCCGTGGAACGGGCCGCCGCGCAAAAACCGGACTGGATCCGGACCGCGGAATGCGCCGCCGTGGAAAAAACGGACCGCATCGGGCCCACGGAATCCGCCGCCGCGCAAAAACCAGACCGGATCCGGCCCGCGGAATGCGCCGCCGCGCAAAAACCGGACCGGATCCGGCCCGCGGAATTCGCCGCCGCGGGAAAAAACGGACCGGATCCGGCCCGCGGAACGCGCCGCCACGCAAAAATCGTACCGGATCCGGCCCACGGAATGCGCCGCCGCGCAAAAAACGGACCGGATCCAGCCCGCGGAATGCGCCGCCGCGCAAAAAAAGGACCGGATCAGGCCCGAGGAATGCGCCGCCGCGCAAAAAATGGAAAGGATCCGGCCCGCGGAACGAGATGCCGCGCAGTAAACAGACCGGATCGGGCCCGCGGAATGCTCCGCCACGGAAAAAACTGACCGAATCCGGCCCGCAGAATGCACCACCGCGGAAAAACCGGACCGGATCCGGCCCGCGGAATGCGCCGCCGCGCAAAAAACGGACCGGATCCGACCCGCGGAGTATGCCGCCGCGCAAAAACCGGACCGGATCCGGCCCGCAGAACGCGCCGCCGCGCAAAAACCGGACCGGATCCGGCCCGCGGAATGCGCCGCCGCTCAAAAACCAGACCGTATCCGGCCCGCGGAATGCACCGCCGCGCAAAAAACGGACCGGATCCAGCCCGCGGAATGCGCCGCCGCGCAAACACCGGACTGGATCCGGCCCGCGGAACGCGCCGACGCGCAAAAACCGGACCGGATCCGGCCCGCGGAACGAGATGCCGCGCAGTAAACGGACCGGATCGGGCCCGCGGAATGCTCCGCCGCGCAAAAAACTGACCGAATCCGGCCCGCGGAATGCGCCGCCGCGCAAAAACCGGACCGGATCCGGACCGCGGAATGCACCGCCGCGGAAACACCGGACCGGATCCGGCCCGCGGAATGCGCCGCCGCGGAAAAAACGGACCGGATCCAGCCCGCGGAATGCGCCGCCGCGCAAAAACCGGACTGGATCCGGCCGGCGGAATGCGCTGCCGCGCAGTAAATGGACCGGATCCGGCCCACAGAATGCGCCGCCGTGCAAAAACAGGACCGGATACAGCCCGCGGAATGCGCCGCCACGCAAAAAACGGACCGGATCCGGCCCGCGCAATGCGCCGGCATGGAAAAAACGGACCGGATCCGAATCGCGGAATGCGCCGCCGCGCAAAAAGCGGAACGGATCGGCCCGCGGAATGCGCCGCCGCGCAAAAACCGGACCGTATCCGGCCCGCGGAACGCGCCGCCGCGGGAAAAAACTGACCGTATCCGGCCCGCGGAACGCGCCACCGCGCAAAAACCGGACCGTATCCGGCCCGCGGAACGCGCCGCCGCGCAAAAACCGGACCGGATCCGGCCTGCGGAACGCGCCGCCGCGCAAAAACCGGACCGTATCCGGCCCGCGGAACGCGCCGCCGCGCAAAAAACGGACCGGATCCAGGCCGCGGAATGTGCCGCAGCGGAAAAAATGCACCAGATCCAGCCCGCGGAACGCGCCGCCGCGCAAACGCCGGAGCAGATCCGGCCCGCGGAATGCGCCGCTGCGCAAAAACCGGACCGGATCCGGACCGCGGAATGAGCCGCTGCGCAAAAACCGGACCGGATCCGGCCCGCGGTATGCGCCGCCGCACAAAAACTAGACCGGATCTGGCCCGCGGAATGCTCCGCCGCGCAAAAAACGGACCGGATACGGACCGCGGAATGCGCCGCCGCGCAAAAACCGGACCGGATCCGGCCCACGGAACGCGCCGCCGCGCAAAAACCGGACCGTATCCGGCCCGCGGAACGCGCCGCGGCGCAAAAAACGGACCGGATCCAGCCCGCGGAATGCGCCGCCGCGCAAAAAATGCACCGTATCCGGCCCGCGGAACGCGCCGCCACGCAAACGCCGGACCGGATCCGGCCCGCGGAATGCGCCGCTGCGCAAAAACCGGACCGGATCCGGCCGTCGGAACGGGATGCCGCGCAGTAAATGGACCGGATCCGGCCCGCAGAATGCGCCGCCGCGCAAAAAACGGACCGGATCCGGCCCGCGGAATGAGCCACCGCGCAAAAAACGGACCGGATGTGGCCCACGGAATGAGCCACCGCGCAAAAACCGGACGGGATCTGGCCCACGGAATGCGCCGCCGCACAAAAAACGGACCGGATCCAGACCGCGGAACGCGCCTCCGCGCAAAAAACGGACCGGATCCGGACACCGGAATGCGCCGCCGCGCAAAAACCGGACGGGATCTGGCCTGCGGAATGAGCCGCCGAGGGAAAAAAGGGACCGGATCCGGCCCGCGGAACGCGCTGCCACGCAAAATTCGTACCGGATCCAGCCCACGGAATGCACCGCCGCGCAAAAACCGGACTGGATCTGGCCCGTGGAACGCGCCGCCGCGCAAAAAATGGACCGGATCTGGCCCGCGGAATGCGCCAACGCGCAAAAAAAGGAAAGGATCCGGCCGGCGGAATGCGCCGCCGCGCAAAAACCGGACAGGATCCGGCCCGCGGAATGCGCCGCCGCGCAAAAACCGGACCGGATCCGGCCGGCGGAATGCGCCGCCGCGCAAAAACCGGACCGGATCCGGCCGGCGGAATGCGCCGCCGCGCAAAAAATGGACCGGATCCGGCCCGCGGAATGCGCCGCCGCGCAAAAACCGGACCGGATCCGGCCCGCGGAATGCGCCGCCACGCAAAAAACGGACCGGATCCGGCCCGCGGAACGCGCCGCCGCGCAAAAACCGGACCGGATCCGGCCCGCGGAACACGCCGCCGCGCAAAAAATGCACCGGATCCAGCCCGCGGAACGCGCCGCCGCGCAAACGCCGGACCGGATCCGGCCCGCGGAATGCGCCGCTGCGCAAAAACCGGACCGGATCCGGCCGGCGGAACGGGATGCCGCGCAGTAAATGGACCGTATCCGGCCCGCAGAATGAGCCGCCGCGCAAAAACCGGACCGGATCCGGCCCGCCAAATGAGCCACCGCGCAAAAACCGGACCGGATCAGGCCCGCGGAATGCTCCGCCGCGCAAAAAAAGGAAAGGATCCGGCCCGCGGAACGAGATGCCGCGCAGTATACAGACCGGATCGGGCCCGCGGAACGCGCCGCCGCGGAAAAACCGGACCAGATACGGCCCGCGGAACACGGCGCCGCGCAAAAACCGGACCAGATACGGCCCGCGGAACGCGCCGCCGCGGAAAAATCGGACCGTATCCGGCCCGCGGTACACACTGCCGCGCAAAAACCGGACCGGATCCAGCCCGCGGAACGCGCCGCCGCGGAAAAAACGGACCGCATCCGGCCCGCGGAATGCGCCGCCACGTAAAAAAAGGACCGGATCCGGACGGCCAAATGAGCCACCGCGCAAAAACCGGAACGGATCCGGCCCGCGGAATGCGCCGCCACGCAAAAACCGGACCGGATCCGGCCCGCGGAATGCGCCGCCGCGCAAAAACCGGACCGGATCCGGCCCGCGGAATGCGCCGCCGCGCAAAAAACGGAACGGATCCGGCCTGCGGAACGCGCCGCCACGCAAAAAACGGAACGGATACGGCCCGCGGTATGCGCCGCCACGCAAAAAACGGTCGGGATCCGGTGGCGGAATGCGCCATCGCGCAATAACCGGACCGGATCCGGCCCGTGGAACGCGCCGCCGCGCAAAAAACGGACTGGACCCGGTGGCGGAATGCGCCGCCGCACAAAAAACGGTCGGGATCCGGTGGCGGAATGCGCCGCCGCGCAAAAACCGGACCGGATCCGGCCCGCGGAACGCGCAGCTGCGCAAAAACCGGACCGGATCCGGCCAGCGGAATGCGCCGCCGCGGAAAAAACGGACCAGATCCAGCCCGCGGAATGCACCACCGCGCAAAAAACGGAAAGGATCCGGCCCACGGAACGGGCCGCCGCGCAAAAAACGGACCGGATCCGGCCCGCGGAATGCGCCGCCGCGCAAAAAACGGACCGGATCCGGCCCGCAGAACGCGCCGCTGCGCAAAAACCGGACCGGATCCGGCCTGCGGAATGCGCCGCCGCGGAAAAAACGGACCGGATCCGGCCCGCCAAATGAGCCACCGCGCAAAAACCGGACCGGATCCAGCCCGCGGAACGCGCCGCCACGCAAAAACCGGACCGGATCCAGCCCGCGGAACGCGCCGCCGCGGAAAAACCGGACCAGATACGGCCCGCGGAACACGCCGCCGCGCAAAAACCTGACTGGATCCAGCCCGCGGAACGCGCCGCCGCGGAAAAAACGGACCGCATCCGGCCCGCGGAATGCGCCGCCACGTAAAAAAAGGACCGGATCCGGACGGCCAAATGAGCCACCGCGCAAAAACCGGAACGGATCCGGCCCGCGGAATGAGCCGCCACGCAAAAACCGGACCGGATCCGTCCCGCGGAATGCGCCGCCGCGCAAAAAGCGGAACGCATCGGCCCGCGGAACGCGCCGCCGCGGAAAAAACGGACCGGATCCGGCCCGCGAACGCACTGCCGCGCAAAAAACGGACCGGATCCGGCCCGCGGAATGCGCTGCCGTGGAAAAAAACTGAGAGGATCCGGCCCGCGGAATGCGCCGCCGTGGAAAAACCGGACTGGATATGGTCCGTGGAACGGGCCGCCGCGCAAAAACCGGACCGGATCCGGACCGCGGAATGCGCCGCCGTGGAAAAAACGGACCGCATCGGGCCCACGGAATGCGCCGCCGCGCAAAAACCGGACCGGATCCGGCCCGCGGAACGCGCCGCCACGCAAAAATCGTACCGGATCCGGCCCACGGAATGCGCCGCCGCGCAAAAAACGGACCGGATCCAGCCCGCGGAATGCGCCGCCGCGCAAAAAAAGGACCGGATCAGGCCCGAGGAATGCGCCGCCGCGCAAAAAATGGAAAGGATCCGGCCCGCGGAACGAGATGCCGCGCAGTAAACAGACCGGATCGGGCCCGCGGAATGCTCCGCCACGGAAAAAACTGACCGAATCCGGCCCGCGGAATGCACCACCGCGGAAAAACCGGACCAGATCCGGCCCACGGAATGCGCCGCTGCGCAAAAACCGGACCGGATCCGGCCCGCAGAACGCGCCGCCGCGCAAAAACCGGACCGGATCCGGCCCGCGGAATGCGCCGCCGCTCAAAAACCAGACCGTATCCGGCCTGCGGAATGCACCGCTGCGGAAAAAACGGACCGTATCCGGCCCGCGGAATGCACCGCCGCGCAAAAAACGGACCGGATCCAGCCCGCGGAATGCGCCGCCGCGCAAACACCGGACTGGATCCGGCCCGCGGAACGCGCCGACGCGCAAAAACCGGACCGGATCCGGCCCGCGGAACGAGATGCAGCGCAGTAAACGGACCGGATCGGGCCCGCGGAATGCTCCGCCGCGCAAAAAACTGACCGAATCCGGCCCGCGGAATGCGCTGCCGCGCAAAAACCGGACCGGATCCGGACCGCGGAATGCACCGCCGCGGAAACACCGGACCGGATCCGGCCCGCGGAATGCGCCGCCGCGCAAAAACCGGACCGGATCCGGCCGGCGGAATGCGCTGCCGCGCAGTAAATGGACCGGATCCGGCCCACAGAATGCGCCGCCGCGCAAAAACCGGACCGGATCCGGCCCGCGCAATGCGCCGGCATGGAAAAAACGGACCGGATCCGAATCGCGGAACGCGCCGCCGCGCAAAAAGCGGAACGGATCGGCCCGCGGAATGCGCCGCCGCGCAAAAACCGGACCGGATCCGGCCCGCGGAACGCGCCGCCGCGGGAAAAAACTGACCGTATCCGGCCCGCGAAACGCGCCACCGCGCAAAAACCGGACCGTATCCGGCCCGCGGAACGCGCCGCCGCGCAAAAACCGGACCGTATCCGGCCCGCGGAACGCGCCGCCGCGCAAAAAACGGACCGGATCCAGCCCGCGGAATGTGCCGCAGCGGAAAAAATGCACCGGATCCAGCCCGCGGAACGCGCCGCCGCGCAAACGCCGGAGCAGATCCGGCCCGCGGAATGCGCCGCTGCGCAAAAACCGGACCGGATCCGGCCCGCGGAATGAGCCACCTCGCAAAAACCGGACCGGATCCGGCCCGCGGTATGCGCCGCCGCGCAAAAACTAGACCGGATCTGGCCCACGGAATGCTCCGCCGCGCAAAAAACGGACTGGATCCAGACCGCGGAACGCGCCGCCGCGCAAAAACCGGACGGGATCTGGCCCACGGAATGCGCCGCCGCGCAAAAAACGGACCGGATCCAGACCGCGGAACGCGCCGCCGCGCAAAAAACGGACCGGATACGGACCGCGGAATGCGCCGGCGCGGAAAAACTGGACCGGATCCGGACACCGGAACGCGCCGCCGCGCAAAAACCGGACCGGATCCGGCCCACGGAATGAGCCGCCGCGGGAAAAAACGGACCGGATCCGGCCCGCGGAACGCGCTGCCACGCAAAATTCGTACCGAATCCAGCCCACGGAATGCACCGCCGCGCAAAAACCGGACCGGATCTGGCCCGCGGAATGCGCCGCCGCGCAAAAAACGGAAAGGATCCGGCCGGCGGAATGCGCCGCAGCGGAAAAAAAGGAAAGGATCTGGCCCGCGGAATGTGCCGCTGCGCAAAAACCGGACCGGATCCGGCCCGCGGAATGCGCCGCCGCGCAGTAAATGGACCGGATCCGGCCCACAGAATGCGCCGCCGCGCAAAAACCGGACCGGATCCGGCCTGCGGAATGCGCCGCCACACAAAAAACGGACCGGATCCGGCCCGCGGAATGAGCCACCGGGCAAAAACCGGACGGGATCTGGCCCACGGAATGCTCCACCACACAAAAAACGGACCGGATCCGGACCGCGGAACACGCCGCCGCGCAAAAAATGGACCGGATCCGGCCCGCGGAATGCGCCAACGCACAAAAAAAGGACTGGATCGGGCCCGCGGAATGCGCCACCGGGCAAAAACCGGACCGGATCCGGCCCGCGGAACGCGCTGCCACGCAAAAAACGGACCGGATCCGGCCCGCGGAATGCGCCGACACGGAAAAAACGGACCAGATCCGAATCGCGGAACGCGCCGCCGCGCAAAAAGCGGAATGGATCGGCCCGCGGAATGCGCCGCCACGCAAAAACCGGACCGTATCCGGCCAGCGGAACACGCGGCCGCGCAAAAACCGGACCGGATCCGGCCCGCGGAATGCGCCGCCGCGCAAAAACCGGACCGGATCCGGCCCACGGAACGCGCCGCCGCGCAAAAACCGGACCGGATCCGGCCCGCGGAACGCGCCGCCGCGGGAAAAAACTGACCGGATCCGGCCCGCGGAACGCGCCGCCGCGCAAAAACCAGACCGTATCCGGCCAGCGGAACGCGCGGCCGCGCAAAAACCGGACCGGATCCGGCCCGCGGAATGCGCCGCCGCGCAAAAACCGGACCGGATCCGGCCCACGGAACGCGCCGCCGTGCAAAAACCGGACCGTATCCGGCCCGCGGAATGCGCCGCTGCGCAAAAACCGGACCGGATCCGGCCGTCGGAACGGGATGCCGCGCAGTAAATGGACCGGATCCGGCCCGCAGAATGCGCCGCCGCGCAAAAAACGGACCGGATGTGGCCCACGGAATGAGCCACCGCGCAAAAACCGGACGGGATCTGGCCCACGGAATGCGCCGCCGCGCAAAAAACGGACCGGATCCAGACCGCGGAACGCGCCGCCGCGCAAAAAACGGACCGGATACGGACCGCGGAACGCGCCGCCGCGGAAAAACTGGACCGGATCCGGACACCGGAATGCGCCGCCGCGCAAAAACCGGACGGGATCTGGCCTGCGGAATGAGCCGCCGCGGGAAAAAACGGACCGGATCCGGCCCGCGGAACGCGCTGCCACGCAAAATTCGTACCGGATCCAGCCCACGGAATGCACCGCCGCGCAAAAACCGGACTGGATCTGGCCCGTGGAACGCGCCGCCGCGCAAAAAATGGACCGGATCTGGCCCGCGGAATGCGCCAACGCGCAAAAAAAGGAAAGGATCCGGCCCGCAGAATGAGCCGCCGCGCAAAAACCGGACCGGATCCGGCCCGCGGAATGAACCACCGCGCAAAAAACGGACCGGATCCGGCCCGCGGAACGAGATGCCGCGCAGTAAACAGACCGGATCGGGCCAGCGGAACGCGCCGCCGCGGAAAAACCGGACCAGATCCGGCCACCGGAATGCGCCGCTGCGCAAAAACCGGACCGGATCCGGCCCGCGGAATGCGCCGCCGCGCAAAAAACGGCCCGGATCCGGCCCGCGGAACGCGCCGCCGCGCAAAAACCGGACCGCATCCGGCCCGTGGAATGCGCCGCCGCGCAAAAACCGGACTGGATCTGACCCGCGGAGTATGCCGCTGCGGAAAAAACGGACCGGATCCGACCCGCGGAATGCGCCGACGCGCAAAAAACGGACCGGATCCAGCCCGCGGAATGCGCCGACGCGCAAAAACCGGACCGGATCCGGCCCGCGGAACGAGATGCCGCGCAGTAAACGGACCGGATCGGGCCCGCGGAATGCGCCGCCGCGGAAACACCGGACCGGATTCGGCCCGCGGAACGCGCCGCCGCGCAAAAACCGGACCGGATCCGGCCCGCGGAATGCGCCGCCGCGAAAAACCGGACCGGATCCGGCCCGCAGAACGCGCCGCCGTGCAAAAACCAGAACGGATCCGGCCTGCGGAATGCACCGCCGCGGAAAAAACGGACCGGATCCGGCCCGCGGAATGCGCCGCCGCGCAGTAAATGGACCGGATCCGGCCCACAGAATGCGCCGCCGTGCAAAAACCGGACCGGATCCAGCCCGCGGAATGCGCCGCCACGCAAAAAACGGACCGGATCCGGCCCGCGCAATGCGCCGGCACGGAAAAAACGGACCGGATCCGAATCGCGGAACGCGCCGCCGCGCAAAAAGCGGAACGGATCGGCCCGCGGAATGCGCCGCCGCGCAAAAACCGGACCGGATCCGGCCCGCGGAACGCGCCGCCGCGCAAAAACCGGACCGGATCCGGCCCACGGAATGTGCCGCCGCGCAAAAAATGCACCGGATCCAGCCCGCGGAACGCGCCGCCGCGCAAACGCCGGACCAGATCCGGCCCGCGGAATGCGCCCCTGCGCAAAATCCGGACCGGATCCGGCCCGCGGAATGAGCCACTGCGCAAAACCCGGACCGGATCCAGCCCGCGGAATGCGCCGCCGCGCAAAAAACGGACTGGATCCAGACCGCGGAACGCGCCGCCGCGCAAAAACCGGACAGGATCTGGCCCACGGAATGCGCCGCCGCGCAAAAAACGGACCGGATCCAGACCACGGAACGCGCCGCCGCGCAAAAAATGCACCAGATCCAGCCCGCGGAACGCGCCGTCGCGCAAAAACTGGACCGGATCCGGACACCGGAACGCGCCGCCGTGCAAAAACCGGACCGGATCCGGCCCGTGGAATGCGCCGCCGCGCAAAAACCGGACAGGATCTGGCCCACGGAATGAGCCGCCGCGGGAAAAAACGGACCGGATCCGGCCCGCGGAACGCGCTGCCACGCAAAATTCGTACCGGATCCAACCCACGGAATGCACCGCCGCGCAAAAACCGGACCGGATCCGGCCCGCGGAATGTGCCGCTGCGCAAAAACCGGACCGGATCCGGCCCGCGGAACGCGCCACCACGCAAAAACCGGACCGGATCCAGCCAGCGGAACGTGCCACCGCGGAAAAACCGGACCAGATCGGCCCGCGGAATGCGCCACCGTGGAAAAAACGGACCGGATCCGGCCAGCGGAACGCGCCGCCGTGGAAAAAACCGGACCGGATCCGGCCCGCGGAATGCGCCGCCACGCAAAAAACGGACCGGATCTGGCCCGCGGATTGCGCCGCCGCGCAAAAACCGGACCGGATCCGGCCCGCGGAATGCGCTGCCGCGCAAAAACCGGACCGCATCCGGCCCACAGAACGCGCCGCCGTGGAAAAAACAGACTGGATGCGGCCCGCGGTATGCGCTGCCGCGCAAAAAACGGAACGGATCCGGACCGCGGAATGCGCCGCCGTGGAAAAACCGGACCGGATCCGGCCCACGGAATGCGCCGCCGCGCAAAAACCGGACCGGATCCGGCCCGCGGAATGCGCCGCCGTGCAAAAACCGGACCGGATCCGGCCCGCGGAATGCGCCGCCGCTCAAAAACCGGACCGGATCTGGCCCGCGGAATGCGCCGCCGCGCAAAAACCGGACCGGATCCGGCCCGCGGAATGAGCCGCCGCGGGAAAAAACGGACCGGATCCGGCCCGCGGAACGCGCTGCCACGCAAAAATCGTACCGGATCCGGCCCGCGGAACGCGCTGCCACGCAAAAATCGTACCGGATCCAGCCCGCGGAATGCGCCGCCGCGCAAAAATCGTACCGGATCCAGCCCACGGAATGCTCCACCGCGCAAAAAACGGACCGGATCCGACCCGCGGAATGTGCCGCCGCGCAAAAACCGGACAGGATCCGGCCGGCGGAATGCGCCGCCGCGCAAAAACCGGACCGGATCCAGCCCGCGGAATGCGCCGCCATGCAAAAAGCGGACCGGATCCGGCCCGCGCAATGCGCCGGCACGGAAAAAACTGACCGGATCCGAATCGCGGAACCCGCCGCCGCGTAAAAAGCGGAACGGATCGGCCCGCGGAACGTGCCGCCGCGCAAAAACCGGACCGGATCCGGCCCGCGGAACGCGCCGCCGCGCAAACGCCGGACCAGATCCGGCCCGCGGAATGCGTCGCTGCGCAAAAACCGGACCGGATCCGGCCCGCGGAATGAGCCACCGCGCAAAAACCGGACCGGATCCGGCCCGCGGTATGCGCCGCCGCGCAAAAACTAGACCGGATCTGGCCCACGGAATGCTCCGCCGCGCAAAAAACGGACTGGATCCAGACCGCGGAACGTGCCGCCGCGCAAAAACCGGACGGGATCTGGCCCACGGAATACGCCGCCGCGCAAAAAACGGACCGGATCCAGACCGCCGAACGCGCCGCCACGCAAAAAACGGACCGGATACGGACCGCGGAACGCGCCGCCGCGCAAAAACTGGACCTGATCCGGCCGGCGGAAGGCGCCGCCGCGCAAAAACCGGACCGGATCTGGCCCACGGAATGCGCCGCCGCGCAAAAAATGGACCTGATCCGGCCGGCGGAATGCGCCGCAGCGGAAAAAAAGGAAAGGATCTGGCCCGCGGAATGTGCCGCTGCGCAAAAACCGGACCGGATCCGGCCCGCGGAACGCGCCACCACGCAAAAACCGGACCGGATCCGGCCCGCGGAATGCGCCACCGTGGAAAAAACGGACCGGATCCGGCCAGCGGAACGCGCCGCCGTGGAAAAAACCGGACCGGATCCGGCCCGCGGAATGCGCCGCCACGCAAAAAACGGACCGGATCCGGCCCGCGGATTGCGCCGCCGCTCAAAAACCGGACCGGATCTGGCCCGCGGAATGCGCCGCCGCGCAAAAACCGGACCGGATCCGGCCCGCGGAATGGGCCGCCGCGCAAAAACCGGACCGCATCCGGCCCACAGAACGCGCCGCCGTGGAAAAAACAGACTGGATGCGGCCCGCGGTATGCGCTGCCGCGCAAAAAAACAGACCGGATCCGGACCGCGGAATGCGCCGCCGTGGAAAAAACGGACCGGATCCGGCCCGTAGAATGCGCCGCCTCGCAAAAACCGGACCGGATCCGGCCCGCGGAATGCGCCGCCGCTCAAAAACCGGACCGGATCTGGCCCGCGGAATGCGCCGCCGCGCAAAAACCGGACCGGATCTGGCCCGCGGAATGCGCCGCCGCGCAAAAACCGGACCGGATCCGGCCCGCGGAACGCGCTGCCACGCAAAATCGTACCGGATCCAGCCCGCGGAATGCGCCGCCGCGCAAAAACCGGACCGGATCCGGCCCGCGGAATGCGCCGCCACGCAAAAACCGGACCGGATCTGGCCCACGGAATGCTCCACCGCGCAAAAAACGGACCGGATCGGACCCGCGGAATGTGCCGCCGCGCAAAAACCGGACAGGATCCGGCCGGCGGAATGCGCCGCCGCGCAAAAACCGGACCGGATCCGGCCGGCGGAATGCGCCGCCGCGCAAAAACCGGACCAGATCCGGCCCGCGGAATGCGCCGCCGGGCAAAAACCGGACAGGATCCGGCCCGCGCAATGCGCCGCCGCGCATAAACCGGACCGGATCCGGACCGCGGAATGCGCCGCCACACAAAAAACGGACCGGATCCGGCCCGCGGAATGAGCCACCGGGCAAAAACCGGACGGGATCTGGCCCACGGAATGCTCCACCGCGCAAAAAACGGACCGGATCCGGCCCGCGGAACGCGCCGCCGCGCAAAAACCGGACCGGATCTGGACCGCGGAACACGCCGCCGCGCAAAAAATGGACCGGATCTGGCCCGCGGAATGCGCCAACGCACAAAAAACGGACCGGATCCAGCCCGCGGAATGCGCCACCGCGCAAAAACCGGACCGGATCCGGCCCGCGGAACGCGCTGCCACGCAAAAACCGGACCGGATCCGGCCCGCGGAATGCGCCGGCACGGAAAAAACGGACCAGATCCGAATCGCGGAACGCGCCGCCGCGCAAAAAGCGGAACGGATCGGCCCGCGGAATGCGCCGCCGCGCAAAAACCGGACCGGATCCGGCCCGCGGAACGCGCCGCTGCGGGAAAAAACTGACCGTATCCGGCCCGCGGAACGCGCCGCCGCGCAAAAACCGGACCGGATCCGGCCCGCGGAATGCGCCGCCGCGCAGTAAATGGACCGGATCCGGCCCACAGAATGCGCCGCCGCGCAAAAACCGGACCGGATCCGGCCTGCGGAATGCGCCGCCACACAAAAAACGGACCGGATCCGGCCCGCGGAATGAGCCACCGGGCAAAAACCGGACGGGATCTGGCCCACGGAATGCTCCACCACACAAAAAACGGACCGGATCCGGACCGCGGAACACGCCGCCGCGCAAAAAATGGACCGGATCCGGCCCGCGGAATGCGCCAACGCACAAAAAAAGGACTGGATCGGGCCCGCGGAATGCGCCACCGGGCAAAAACCGGACCGGATCCGGCCCGCGGAACGCGCCGACACGGAAAAAACGGACCAGATCCGAATCGCGGAACGCGCCGCCGCGCAAAAAGCGGAATGGATCGGCCCGCGGAATGCGCCGCCGCGCAAAAACCGGACCGTATCCGGACAGCGGAACACGCGGCCGCGCAAAAACCGGACCGGATCCGGCCCGCGGAATGCGCCGCCGCGCAAAAACCGGACCGGATCCGGCCCACGGAACGCGCCGCCGCGCAAAAACCGGACCGGATCCGGCCCGCGGAACGCGCCGCCGCGGGAAAAAACTGACCGGATCCGGCCCGCGGAACGCGCCGCCGCGCAAAAACCAGACCGTATCCGGCCAGCGGAACGCGCGGCCGCGCAAAAACCGGACCGGATCCGGCCCGCGGAATGCGCCGCCGCGCAAAAACCGGACCGGATCCGGCCCACGGAACGCGCCGCCGTGCAAAAACCGGACCGTATCCGGCCCGCAGAACGCGCCGCCGCGCAAAAACCGGACCGTATCCGGCCCGCGGAACGCGCCGCCGCGCAAAAAACGGACCGGATCCGGCCCGCGGAATGCGCCGCCGCGCAAAAACCGGACCGGATCCGGCCGTCGGAACGGGATGCCGCGCAGTAAATGGACCGGATCCGGCCCGCAGAATGCGCCGCCGCGCAAAAAACGGACCGGATCCGGCCCGCGGAATGAGCCACCGCGCAAAAAACGGACCGGATGTGGCCCACGGAATGAGCCACCGCGCAAAAACCGGACGGGATCTGGCCCACGGAATGCGCCGCCGCGCAAAAAACGGACCGGATCCAGACCGCGGAACGCGCCGCCGCGCAAAAAACGGACCGGATACGGACCGCGGAACGCGCCGCCGCGGAAAAACTGGACCGGATCCGGACACCGGAATGCGCCGCCGCGCAAAAACCGGACGGGATCTGGCCTGCGGAATGAGCCGCCGCGGGAAAAAACGGACCGGATCCGGCCCGCGGAACGCGCTGCCACGCAAAATTCGTACCGGATCCAGCCCACGGAATGCACCGCCGCGCAAAAACCGGACTGGATCTGGCCCGTGGAACGCGCCGCCGCGCAAAAAATGGACCGGATCTGGCCCGCGGAATGCGCCAACGCGCAAAAAAAGGAAAGGATCCGGCCCGCAGAATGAGCCGCCGCGCAAAAACCGGACCGGATCCGGCCCGCGGAATGAACCACCGCGCAAAAAACGGACCGGATCCGGCCCGCGGAACGAGATGCCGCGCAGTAAACAGACCGGATCGGGCCAGCGGAACGCGCCGCCGCGGAAAAACCGGACCAGATCCGGCCACCGGAATGCGCCGCTGCGCAAAAACCGGACCGGATCCGGCCCGCGGAATGCGCCGCCGCGCAAAAAACGGCCCGGATCCGGCCTGCGGAACGCGCCGCCGCGCAAAAACCGGACCGCATCCGGCCCGTGGAATGCGCCGCCGCGCAAAAACCGGACTGGATCTGACCCGCGGAGTATGCCGCTGCGGAAAAAACGGACCGGATCCGGCCCGCGGAATGCGCCGCCGCGCAAAAACCAGAACGGATCCGGCCTGCGGAATGCACCGCCGCGGAAAAAACGGACCGGATCCGGCCCGCGGAATGCGCCGCCGCGCAGTAAATGGACCGGATCCGGCCCACAGAATGCGCCGCCGTGCAAAAACCGGACCGGATCCAGCCCGCGGAATGCGCCGCCACGCAAAAAACGGACCGGATCCGGCCCGCGCAATGCGCCGGCACGGAAAAAACGGACCGGATCCGAATCGCGGAACGCGCCGCCGCGCAAAAAGCGGAACGGATCGGCCCGCGGAATGCGCCGCCGCGCAAAAACCGGACCGGATCCGGCCCGCGGAACGCGCCGCCGCGCAAAAACCGGACCGGATCCGGCCCACGGAATGTGCCGCCGCGCAAAAAATGCACCGGATCCAGCCCGCGGAACGCGCCGCCGCGCAAACGCCGGACCAGATCCGGCCCGCGGAATGCGCCCCTGCGCAAAATCCGGACCGGATCCGGCCCGCGGAATGAGCCACTGCGCAAAACCCGGACCGGATCCAGCCCGCGGAATGCGCCGCCGCGCAAAAAACGGACCGGATCCGGCCCGCGGAATGCGCCGCCGCGAAAAACCGGACCGGATCCGGCCCGCAGAACGCGCCGCCGTGCAAAAACCAGAACGGATCCGGCCTGCGGAATGCACCGCCGCGGAAAAAACGGACCGGATCCGGCCCGCGGAATGCGCCGCCGCGCAGTAAATGGACCGGATCCGGCCCACAGAATGCGCCGCCGTGCAAAAACCGGACCGGATCCAGCCCGCGGAATGCGCCGCCACGCAAAAAACGGACCGGATCCGGCCCGCGCAATGCGCCGGCACGGAAAAAACGGACCGGATCCGAATCGCGGAACGCGCCGCCGCGCAAAAAGCGGAACGGATCGGCCCGCGGAATGCGCCGCCGCGCAAAAACCGGACCGGATCCGGCCCGCGGAACGCGCCGCCGCGCAAAAACCGGACCGGATCCGGCCCACGGAATGTGCCGCCGCGCAAAAAATGCACCGGATCCAGCCCGCGGAACGCGCCGCCGCGCAAACGCCGGACCAGATCCGGCCCGCGGAATGCGCCCCTGCGCAAAATCCGGACCGGATCCGGCCCGCGGAATGAGCCACTGCGCAAAACCCGGACCGGATCCAGCCCGCGGAATGCGCCGCCGCGCAAAAAACGGACTGGATCCAGACCGCGGAACGCGCCGCCGCGCAAAAACCGGACAGGATCTGGCCCACGGAATGCGCCGCCGCGCAAAAAACGGACCGGATCCAGACCGCGGAACGCGCCGCCGCGCAAAAAATGCACCAGATCCAGCCCGCGGAACGCGCCGTCGCGCAAAAACTGGACCGGATCCGGACACCGGAACGCGCCGCCGTGCAAAAACCGGACCGGATCCGGCCCGTGGAATGCGCCGCCGCGCAAAAACCGGACAGGATCTGGCCCACGGAATGAGCCGCCGCGGGAAAAAACGGACCGGATCCGGCCCGCGGAACGCGCTGCCACGCAAAATTCGTACCGGATCCAACCCACGGAATGCACCGCCGCGCAAAAACCGGACCGGATCCGGCCCGCGGAATGTGCCGCTGCGCAAAAACCGGACCGGATCCGGCCCGCGGAACGCGCCACCACGCAAAAACCGGACCGGATCCAGCCAGCGGAACATGCCACCGCGGAAAAACCGGACCAGATCGGCCCGCGGAATGCGCCACCGTGGAAAAAACGGACCGGATCCGGCCAGCGGAACGCGCCGCCGTGGAAAAAACCGGACCGGATCCGGCCCGCGGAATGCGCCGCCACGCAAAAAACGGACCGGATCCGGCCCGCGGATTGCGCCGCCGCGCAAAAACCGGACCGGATCCGGCCCGCGGAATGCGCTGCCGCGCAAAAACCGGACCGCATCCGGCCCACAGAACGCGCCGCCGTGGAAAAAACAGACTGGATGCGGCCCGCGGTATGCGCTGCCGCGCAAAAAACGGAACGGATCCGGACCGCGGAATGCGCCGCCGTGGAAAAACCGGACCGGATCCGGCCCACGGAATGCGCCGCCGCGCAAAAACCGGACCGGATCCGGCCCGCGGAATGCGCCGCCGTGCAAAAACCGGACCGGATCCGGCCCGCGGAATGCGCCGCCGCTCAAAAACCGGACCGGATCTGGCCCGCGGAATGCGCCGCCGCGCAAAAACCGGACCGGATCCGGCCCGCGGAATGAGCCGCCGCGGGAAAAAACGGACCGGATCCGGCCCGCGGAACGCGCTGCCACGCAAAAATCGTACCGGATCCGGCCCGCGGAACGCGCTGCCACGCAAAAATCGTACCGGATCCAGCCCGCGGAATGCGCCGCCGCGCAAAAATCGTACCGGATCCAGCCCACGGAATGCTCCACCGCGCAAAAAACGGACCGGATCCGACCCGCGGAATGTGCCGCCGCGCAAAAACCGGACAGGATCCGGCCGGCGGAATGCGCCGCCGCGCAAAAACCGGACCGGATCCAGCCCGCGGAATGCGCCGCCATGCAAAAAGCGGACCGGATCCGGCCCGCGCAATGCGCCGGCACGGAAAAAACTGACCGGATCCGAATCGCGGAACCCGCCGCCGCGTAAAAAGCGGAACGGATCGGCCCGCGGAACGTGCCGCCGCGCAAAAACCGGACCGGATCCGGCCCGCGGAACGCGCCGCCGCGCAAACGCCGGACCAGATCCGGCCCGCGGAATGCGTCGCTGCGCAAAAACCGGACCGGATCCGGCCCGCGGAATGAGCCACCGCGCAAAAACCGGACCGGATCCGGCCCGCGGTATGCGCCGCCGCGCAAAAACTAGACCGGATCTGTCCCACGGAATGCTCCGCCGCGCAAAAAACGGACTGGATCCAGACCGCGGAACGTGCCGCCGCGCAAAAACCGGACGGGATCTGGCCCACGGAATACGCCGCCGCGCAAAAAACGGACCGGATCCAGACCGCCGAACGCGCCGCCACGCAAAAAACGGACCGGATACGGACCGCGGAACGCGCCGCCGCGCAAAAACCGGACCGGATCCGGCCCGCGGAATGAGCCGCCGCGGGAAAAAACGGACCGGATCCGGCCCGCGGAACGCGCTGCCACGCAAAATTCGTACCGGATCCAGCCCACGGAATGCACCGCCGCGCAAAAACCGGACTGGATCTGGCCCGTGGAACGCGCCGCCGCGCAAAAAATGGACCGGATCTGGCCCGCGGAATGCGCCAACGCGCAAAAAAAGGAAAGGATCCGGCCCGCAGAATGAGCCGCCGCGCAAAAACCGGACCGGATCCGGCCCGCGGAATGAACCACCGCGCAAAAAACGGACCGGATCCGGCCCGCGGAACGAGATGCCGCTCAAAAAACGGACCGGATCGGGCCAGCGGAACGCGCCGCCGCGGAAAAACCGGACCAGATCCGGCCACCGGAATGCGCCGCTGCGCAAAAACCGGACCGGATCCGGCCCGCGGAATGCGCCGCCGCGCAAAAAACGGCCCGGATCCGGCCCGCGGAACGCGCCGCCGCGCAAAAACCGGACCGCATCCGGCCCGTGGAATGCGCCGCCGCGCAAAAACCGGACTGGATCTGACCCGCGGAGTATGCCGCTGCGGAAAAAACGGACCGGATCCGACCCGCGGAATGCACCGCCGCGCAAAAAACGGACCGGATCCAGCCCGCGGAATGCGCCGACGCGCAAAAACCGGACCGGATCCGGCCCGCGGAACGAGATGCCGCGCAGTAAACGGACCGGATCGGGCCCGCGGAATGCGCCGCCGCGGAAACACCGGACCGGATTCGGCCCGCGGAATGAGCCGCCGCGCAAAAACCGGACCGGATCCGGCCCGCGGAATGCGCCGCCGCGAAAAACCGGACCGGATCCGGCCCGCAGAACGCGCCGCCGTGCAAAAACCAGAACGGATCCGGCCTGCGGAATGCACCGCCGCGGAAAAAACGGACCGGATCCGGCCCGCGGAATGCGCCGCCGCGCAGTAAATGGACCGGATCCGGCCCACAGAATGCGCCGCCGTGCAAAAACCGGACCGGATCCAGCCCATGGAATGCGCCGCCACGCAAAAAACGGACCGGATCCGGCCCGCGCAATGCGCCGGCACGGAAAAAACGGACCGGATCCGAATCGCGGAACGCGCCGCCGCGCAAAAAGCGGAACGGATCGGCCCGCGGAATGCGCCGCCGCGCAAAAACCGGACCGGATCCGGCCCGCGGAACGCGCCGCCGCGCAAAAACCGGACCGGATCCGGCCCACGGAATGTGCCGCCGCGCAAAAAATGCACCGGATCCAGCCCGCGGAACGCGCCGCCGCGCAAACGCCGGACCAGATCCGGCCCGCGGAATGCGCCCCTGCGCAAAATCCGGACCGGATCCGGCCCGCGGAATGAGCCACTGCGCAAAACCCGGACCGGATCCAGCCCGCGGAATGCGCCACCGCGCAAAAAACGGACTGGATCCAGACCGCGGAACGCGCCGCCGCGCAAAAACCGGACAGGATCTGGCCCACGGAATGCGCCGCCGCGCAAAAAACGGACCGGATCCAGACCGCGGAACGCGCCGCCGCGCAAAAAATGCACCAGATCCAGCCCGCGGAACGCGCCGTCGCGCAAAAACTGGACCGGATCCGGACACCGGAACGCGCCGCCGTGCAAAAACCGGACCGGATCCGGCCCGTGGAATGCGCCGCCGCGCAAAAACCGGACAGGATCTGGCCCACGGAATGAGCCGCCGCGGGAAAAAACGGACCGGATCCGGCCCGCGGAACGCGCTGCCACGCAAAATTCGTACCGGATCCAACCCACGGAATGCACCGCCGCGCAAAAACCGGACCGGATCCGGCCCGCGGAATGTGCCGCTGCGCAAAAACCGGACCGGATCCGGCCCGCGGAACGCGCCACCACGCAAAAACCGGACCGGATCCAGCCAGCGGAACGTGCCACCGCGGAAAAACCGGACCAGATCGGCCCGCGGAATGCGCCACCGTGGAAAAACCGGACCGGATCCGGCCCACGGAATGCGCCGCCGCGCAAAAACCGGACCGGATCCGGCCCGCGGAATGCGCCGCCGTGCAAAAACCGGACCGGATCCGGCCCGCGGAATGCGCCGCCGCTCAAAAACCGGACCGGATCTGGCCCGCGGAATGCGCCGCCGCGCAAAAACCGGACCGGATCCGGCCCGCGGAATGAGCCGCCGCGGGAAAAAACGGACCGGATCCGGCCCGCGGAACGCGCTGCCACGCAAAAATCGTACCGGATCCGGCCCGCGGAACGCGCTGCCACGCAAAAATCTTACCGGATCCAGCCCGCGGAATGCGCCGCCGCGCAAAAATCGTACCGGATCCAGCCCACGGAATGCTCCACCGCGCAAAAAACGGACCGGATCCGACCCGCGGAATGTGCCGCCGCGCAAAAACCGGACAGGATCCGGCCGGCGGAATGCGCCGCCGCGCAAAAACCGGACCGGATCCAGCCCGCGGAATGCGCCGCCATGCAAAAAGCGGACCGGATCCGGCCCGCGCAATGCGCCGGCACGGAAAAAACTGACCGGATCCGAATCGCGGAACCCGCCGCCGCGTAAAAAGCGGAACGGATCGGCCCGCGGAACGTGCCGCCGCGCAAAAACCGGACCGGATCCGGCCCGCGGAACGCGCCGCCGCGCAAACGCCGGACCAGATCCGGCCCGCGGAATGCGTCGCTGCGCAAAAACCGGACCGGATCCGGCCCGCGGAATGAGCCACCGCGCAAAAACCGGACCGGATCCGGCCCGCGGTATGCGCCGCCGCGCAAAAACTAGACCGGATCTGGCCCACGGAATGCTCCGCCGCGCAAAAAACGGACTGGATCCAGACCGCGGAACGTGCCGCCGCGCAAAAACCGGACGGGATCTGGCCCACGGAATACGCCGCCGCGCAAAAAACGGACCGGATCCAGACCGCCGAACGCGCCGCCACGCAAAAAACGGACCGGATACGGACCGCGGAACGCGCCGCCGCGCAAAAACTGGACCTGATCCGGCCGGCGGAAGGCGCCGCCGCGCAAAAACCGGACCGGATCTGGCCCACGGAATGCGCCGCCGCGCAAAAAATGGACCTGATCCGGCCGGCGGAATGCGCCGCAGCGGAAAAAAAGGAAAGGATCTGGCCCGCGGAATGTGCCGCTGCGCAAAAACCGGACCGGATCCGGCCCGCGGAACGCGCCACCACGCAAAAACCGGACCGGATCCGGCCCGCGGAATGCGCCACCGTGGAAAAAACGGACCGGATCCGGCCAGCGGAACGCGCCGCCGTGGAAAAAACCGGACCGGATCCGGCCCGCGGAATGCGCCGCCACGCAAAAAACGGACCGGATCCGGCCCGCGGATTGCGCCGCCGCTCAAAAACCGGACCGGATCTGGCCCGCGGAATGCGCCGCCGCGCAAAAACCGGACCGGATCCGGCCCGCGGAATGGGCCGCCGCGCAAAAACCGGACCGCATCCGGCCCACAGAACGCGCCGCCGTGGAAAAAACAGACTGGATGCGGCCCGCGGTATGCGCTGCCGCGCAAAAAAACAGACCGGATCCGGACCGCGGAATGCGCCGCCGTGGAAAAAACGGACCGCATCCGGCCCGTAGAATGCGCCGCCTCGCAAAAACCGGACCGGATCCGGCCCGCAGAATGCGCCGCCGCTCAAAAACCGGACCGGATCTGGCCCGCGGAATGCGCCGCCGCGCAAAAACCGGACCGGATCTGGCCCGCGGAATGCGCCGCCGCGCAAAAACCGGACCGGATCCGGCCCGCGGACCGCGCTGCCACGCAAAATCGTACCGGATCCAGCCCGCGGAATGCGCCGCCGCGCAAAAACCGGACCGGATCCGGCCCGCGGAATGCGCCGCCACGCAAAAACCGGACCGGATCCGGCCGGCGGAATGCGCCGCCGCGCAAAAACCGGACCAGATCCGGCCCGCGGAATGCGCCGCCGGGCAAAAACCGGACAGGATCCGGCCCGCGCAATGCGCCGCCGCGCATAAACCGGACCGGATCCGGACCGCGGAATGCGCCGCCACACAAAAAACGGACCGGATCCGGCCCGCGGAATGAGCCACCGGGCAAAAACCGGACGGGATCCGGCCCGCGGAACGCGCCGCCGCGCAAAAACCGGACCGGATCTGGACCGCGGAACACGCCGCCGCGCAAAAAATGGACCGGATCTGGCCCGCGGAATGCGCCAACGCACAAAAAACGGACCGGATCCAGCCCGCGGAATGCGCCACCGCGCAAAAACCGGACCGGATCCGGCCCGCGGAACGCGCTGCCACGCAAAAACCGGACCGGATCCGGCCCGCGGAATGCGCCGGCACGGAAAAAACGGACCAGATCCGAATCGCGGAACGCGCCGCCGCGCAAAAAGCGGAACGGATCGGCCCGCGGAATGCGCCGCCGCGCAAAAACCGGACCGGATCCGGCCCGCGGAACGCGCCGCTGCGGGAAAAAACTGACCGTATCCGGCCCGCGGAACGCGCCGCCGCGCAAAAACCGGACCGGATCTGGCCCGCGGAATGCGCCGCCGCGCAAAAAACGGAAAGGATCCGGCCGGCGGAATGCGCCGCAGCGGAAAAAAAGGAAAGGATCTGGCCCGCGGAATGTGCCGCTGCGCAAAAACCGGACCGGATCCGGCCCGCGGAATGCGCCGCCGCGCAGTAAATGGACCGGATCCGGCCCACAGAATGCGCCGCCGCGCAAAAACCGGACCGGATCCGGCCTGCGGAATGCGCCGCCACACAAAAAACGGACCGGATCCGGCCCGCGGAATGAGCCACCGGGCAAAAACCGGACGGGATCTGGCCCACGGAATGCTCCACTGCGCAAAAAACGGACCGGATCCGGCCCGCGGAACGCGCCGCCGCGCAAAAACCGGACCGGATCCGGACCGCGGAACACGCCGCCGCGCAAAAAATGGACCGGATCCGGCCCGCGGAATGCGCCAACGCACAAAAAAAGGACCGGATCCAGCCCGCGGAATGCGCCACCGGGCAAAAACCGGACCGGATCCGGCCCGCGGAACGCGCTATCACGCAAAAAACGGACCGGATCCGGCCCGCGGAATGCGCCGACACGGAAAAAACGGACCACATCCGAATCGCGGAACGCGCCGCCGCGCAAAAAGCGGAACGGATCGGCCCGCGGAATGCGCCGCCGCGCAAAAACCGGACCGTATCCGGCCAGCGGAACGCTCGGCCGCGCAAAAACCGGACCGGATCCGGCCCGCGGAATGCGCCGCCGTGCAAAAACCGGACCGGATCCGGCCCACGGAACGCGCCGCCGCGCAAAAACCGGACCGGATCCGGCCCGCGGAACGCGCCGCCGCGGGAAAAAACTGACCGGATCCGGCCCGCGGAACGCGCCGCCGCGCAAAAACCAGACCGTATCCGGCCAGCGGAACGCGCGGCCGCGCAAAAACCGGACCGGATCCGGCCCGCGGAATGCGCCGCCGCGCAAAAACCGGACCGGATCCGGCCCACGGAACGCGCCGCCGCGCAAAAACCGGACCGTATCCGGCCCGCGGAACGCGCCGCCGTGCAAAAAATGGACCGGATCCAGCCCGCGGAATGCGCCGCCGCGCAAAAACCGGACCGGATCCGGCCGTCGGAACGGGATGCCGCGCAGTAAATGGACCGGATCCGGCCCGCAGAATGCGCCGCCGCGCAAAAAACGGACCGGATCCGGCCCGCGGAATGAGCCACCGCGCAAAAAACGGACCGGATGTGGCCCACGGAATGAGCCACCGCGCAAAAACCGGACGGGATCTGGCCCACGGAATGCGCCGCCGCGCAAAAAACGGACCGGATCCAGACCGCGGAACGCGCCGCCGCGCAAAAAACGGACCGGATACGGACCGCGGAACGCGCCGCCGCGGAAAAACTGGACCGGATCCGGACACCGGAATGCGCCGCCGCGCAAAAACCGGACGGGATCTGGCCTGCGGAATGAGCCGCCGCGGGAAAAAACGGACTGGATCTGGCCCGTGGAACGCGCCGCCGCGCAAAAACCGGACAGGATCCGGCCCGCGGAATGCGCCGCCACGCAAAAAACGGACCGGATCCGGCCCGCGGAATGAGCCACCGGGCAAAAACCGGACGGGATCTGGCCCACGGAATGCTCCACCGCGCAAAAAACAGACCGGATCCGGCCCGCGGAACGCGCCGCCGCGCAAAAACCGGACCGGATCCGGCCCGCGGAACACGCCGCCGCGCAAAAAATGCACCGGATCCAGCCCGCGGAACGCGCCGCCGCGCAAACGCCGGACCGGATCCGGCCCGCGGAATGCGCCGCTGCGCAAAAACCGGACCGGATCCGGCCGGCGGAACGGGATGCCGCGCAGTAAATGGACCGGATCCGGCCCGCAGAATGAGCCGCCGCGCAAAAACCGGACCGGATCCGGCCCGCGGAATGAACCACCGCGCAAAAAACGGACCGGATCCGGCCCGCGGAATGCTCCGCCACGCAAAAAAAGGAAAGGATCCGGCCCGCGGAACGAGATGCCGCGCAGTAAACAGACCGGATCGGGCCCGCGGAACGCGCCGCCGCGGAAAAACCGGACCAGATACGGCCCGCGGAACACGCCGCCGCGCAAAAACCGGACCGGATCCAGCCCGCGGAACGCGCCGCCGCGGAAAAATCGGACCGTATCCGGCCCGCGGTACACACTGCCGCGCAAAAACCGGACTGGATCCAGCCCGCGGAACGCGCCGCCGCGGAAAAAACGGACCGCATCCGGCCCGCGGAATGCGCCGCCACGTAAAAAAAGGACCGGATCCGGACGGCCAAATGAGCCACCGCGCAAAAACCGGAACGGATCCGGCCCGCGGAATGCGCCGCCACGCAAAAACCGGACCGGATCTGGCCCGCAGAATGCGCCGCCGCGCAAAAACCGGACCGGATCCGGCCCGCGGAATGCGCCGCCGCGCAAAAAACGGAACGGATCCGGCCCGCGGAATGCGCCGCCGCGCAAAAACCGGACCGGATCCGGCCCGTGGAATGCGCCGCCGCGCAAAAACCGGACCGGATCCGGCCCGCGGAATGCGCCGCCGCGCAAAAAACGGAACGGATCCGGCCTACGGAACGCGCCGCCACGCAAAAAACGGAACGGATACGGCCCACGGTATGCGCCGCCACGCAAAAAACGGTCGGGATCCGGTGGCGGAATGCGCCATCGCGCAAAAACCGGACCGGATCCGGCCCGTGGAACGCGCCGCCGCGCAAAAAACGGACCGGACCCGGTGGCGGAATGCGCCGCCGCACAAAAAACGGTCGGGATCCGGTGGCGGAATGCGCCGCCGCGCAAAAACCGGACCGGATCCGGTCCGCGGAACGCGCAGCTGCGCAAAAACCGGACCGGATCCGGCCCACGGAATGCGCCGCCGCGGAAAAAACGGACCAGATCCGGCCCGCGGAATGCACCACCGCGCAAAAAACGGAAAGGATCCGGCCCACGGAACGGGTCGCCGCGCAAAAAACGGAGCGGATCCGGCCAGCGGAATGCGCCGCCGCGCAAAAAACGGACCGGATCCGGCCCGCAGAACGCGCCGCTGCGCAAAAACCGGACCGGATCCGGCCTGCGGAATGCGCCGCCGCGGAAAAAACGGACCGGGTCCGGCCCGCCAAATGAGCCACCGCGCAAAAACCGGAACGGATCCGGCCCACGGAACGCGCCGCCGCGCAAAAACCGGACCGGATCCGGCCCACGGAACGCGCCGCCACGCAAAAACCGGACCGGATCCAGCCCGCGGAACGCGCCGCCGCGGAAAAACCGGACCAGATACGGCCCGCGGAACACGCCGCCGTGCAAAAACCGGACCGGATCCAGCCCGCGGAACGCGCCGCCGCGGAAAAATCGGACCGTATCCGGCCCGCGGTACACACTGCCGCGCAAAAACCGGACTGGATCCAGCCCGCGGAACGCGCCGCCGCGGAAAAAACGGACCGGATCCGGCCCGCGGAATGCGCCGCCACGTAAAAAAAGGACCGGATCCGGACGGCCAAATGAGCCACCGCGCAAAAACCGGAACGGATCCGGCCCGCGGAATGCGCCGCCACGCAAAAACCGGACCGGATCTGGCCCGCGGAATGCGCAGCTGCGCAAAAACCGGACCGGATCCGGCCCGCGGAACGCGCCGCCACGCAAAAAACGGAACGGATCCGGCCCGCGGTATGTGCCGCCACGCAAAAGCCGGACCGGATCCGGCCCGCGGAATGCGCCGCCGCGCAAAAACCGGACCGGATCCGGCCCGCGGAATGCGCCGCCGCGCAAAAAGCGGAACGCATCGGCCCGCGGAACGCGCCGCCGCGGAAAAAACGGACCGGATCCGGCCCGCGAACGCACTGCCGCGCAAAAAACGGACCGGATCCGGCCCGCGGAATGCGCTGCCGTGGAAAAAAACTGAGAGGATCCGGCCCGCGGAATGCGCCGCCGTGGAAAAACCGGACTGGATATGGTCCGTGGAACGGGCCGCCGCGCAAAAACCGGACCGGATCCGGACCGCGGAATGCGCCGCCGTGGAAAAAACGGACCGCATCGGGCCCACGGAATGCGCCGCCGCGCAAAAACCAGACCGGATCCGGCCCGCGGAATGCGCCGCCGCGCAAAAACCGGACCGGATCCGGCCCGCGGAATTCGCCGCCGCGGGAAAAAACGGACCGGATCCGGCCCGCGGAACGCGCCGCCACGCAAAAATCGTACCGGATCCGGCCCACGGAATGCGCCGCCGCGCAAAAAACGGACCGGATCCAGCCCGCGGAATGCGCCGCCGCGCAAAAAAAGGACCGGATCAGGCCCGAGGAATGCGCCGCCGCGCAAAAAATGGAAAGGATCCGGCCCGCGGAACGAGATGCCGCGCAGTAAACAGACCGGATCGGGCCCGCGGAATGCTCCGCCACGGAAAAAACTGACCGAATCCGGCCCGCGGAATGTACCACCGCGCAAAAAACGGCCCGGATCCGACCCGCGGAGTATGCCGCCGCGCAAAAACCGGACCGGATCCGGCCCGCAGAACGCGCCGCCGCGCAAAAACCGGACCGGATCCGGCCCGCGGAATGCGCCGCCGCTCAAAAACCAGACCGTATCCGGCCTGCGGAATGCACCGCTGCGGAAAAAACGGACCGTATCCGGCCCGCGGAATGCACCGCCGCGCAAAAAACGGACCGGATCCGGCCCGCAGAACGCGCCGCCGCGCAAACACCGGACCGGATCCGGCCCGCGGAATGCGCCGCCGCGGAAAAAACGGACCGGATCCAGCCCGCGGAATGCGCCGCCGCGCAAAAACCGGACCGGATCCGGCCGGCGGAATGCGCTGCCGCGCAGTAAATGGACCGGATCCGGCCCACAGAATGCGCCGCCGTGCAAAAACAGGACCGGATACAGCCCGCGGAATGCGCCGCCGCGCAAAAAACGGACCGGATCCGGCCCGCGCAATGCGCCGGCATGGAAAAAACGGACCGGATCCGAATCGCGGAACGCGCCGCCGCGCAAAAAGCGGAACGGATCGGCCCACGGAATGCGCCGCCGCGCAAAAACCGGACCGGATCCGGCCCGCGGAACGCGCCGCCGCGGGAAAAAACTGACCGTATCCGGCCCGCGGAACGCGCCACCGCGCAAAAACCGGACCGTATCCGGCCCGCGGAACGCGCCGCCGCGCAAAAACCGGACCGTATCCGGCCCGCGGAACGCGCCGCCGCGCAAAAAACGGACCGGATCCAGCCCGCGGAATGTGCCGCAGCGGAAAAAATGCACCGGATCCAGCCCGCGGAACGCGCCGCCGCGCAAACGCCGGACCAGATCCGGCCCGCGGAATGCGCCGCCGCGCAAAAACCGGACTGGATCCAGACCGCGGAACGCGCCGCCGCGCAAAAACCGGACCGGATCTGGCCCACGGAATGCGCCGCCGCGCAAAAAACGGACCGGATCCAGACCGCGGAACGCGCCGCCGCGCAAAAACCGGACCGGATCCGGCCTGCGGAATGCGCCGCCACACAAAAAACGGACCGGATCCGGCCCGCGGAATGAGCCACCGGGCAAAAACCGGACGGGATCTGGCCCACGGAATGCTCCACCGCGCAAAAAACGGACCGGATCCGGCCCGCGGAACGCGCCGCCGCGCAAAAACCGGACCGGATCCGGCCCGCGGAATGCGCCAACGCACAAAAAAAGGACCGGATCCAGCCCGCGGAATGCGCCACCGGGCAAAAACCGGACCGGATCCGGCCCGCGGAACGCGCTGCCACGCAAAAAACGGACCGGATCCGGCCCGCGGAATGCGCCGACACGGAAAAAACGGACCAGATCCGAATCGCGGAACGCGCCGCCGCGCAAAAAGCGGAACGGATCGGCCCGTGGAATGCGCCGCCGCGCAAAAACCGGACCGTATCCGGCCAGCGGAACGCGCGGCCGCGCAAAAACCTGACCGGATCCGGCCCGCGGAATGCGCCGACACGGAAAAACCGGACCGGATCCGGCCCGCGGAACGCGCCGCCGCGCAAAAAACGGACCGGATCCGGCCCGCGGAATGCGCCGCCGCGCAAAAACCGGACCGGATCCGGCCCACGGAACGCGCCGCCGCGCAAAAACCGGACCGTATCCGGCCCGCGGAACGCGCCGCCGCGCAAAAAACGGACCGGATCCAGCCCGCGGAATGCGCCGCCGCGCAAAAAATGCACTGGATCCGGCCCGCGGAACGCGCCGCCGCGCAAACGCCGGACCGGATCCGGTCCGCGGAATGCGCCGCTGCGCAAAAACCGGACCGGATCCGGCCGTCGGAACGGGATGCCGCGCAGTAAATGGACCGGATCCGGCCCGCAGAATGCGCCGCCGCGCAAAAAACGGACCGGATCCGGCCCGCGGAATGAGCCACCGCGCAAAAAACGGACCGGATGTGGCCCACGGAATGAGCCACCGCGCAAAAACCGGACGGGATCTGGCCCACGGAATGCGCCGCCGCGCAAAAAACGGACCGGATCCAGACCGCGGAACGCGCCGCCGCGCAAAAAACGGACCGGATATGGACCGCGGAACGCGCCGCCGCGGAAAAACTGGACCGGATCCGGACACCGGAATGCGCCGCCGCGCAAAAACCGGACGGGATCTGGCCTGCGGAATGAGCCGCCGCGGGAAAAAACGGACCGGATCCGGCCCGCGGAACGCGCTGCCACGCAAAATTCGTACCGGATCCAGCCCACGGAATGCACCGCCGCGCAGTAACCGGACTGGATCTGGCCCGTGGAACGCGCCGCCGCGCAAAAACCGGACCGGATCTGGCCCGCGGAATGAGATGCCGCGACAAACCGGACCGGATCTGGCGCGCGGAACAGGCCGCCACGCAAAAACCGGACCGGATCCGGCCCGCGGAATGCGCCGCCGCGGAAAAACTGGAGCGGATCCGGCCCGTGGAACGCGCCACTGCGCAAAAACCGGAACGGATCCGGACCGCGGAATGCGCCGCCGCGCAAAAACCGGACCGGATCCGGCCCGCGGAATGCGCAGCCGTGGAAAAAACGGACCGGATCCGGCCCGCGGAACGCGCCACCACGCAAAAACCGGACAGGATCTGGCCAGCGGAACGTGCCACCGCGGAAAAACCGGACCAGATCGGCCCGCGGAATGAGCCACCGCGCAAAAACCGGACAGGATCTGGCCCGCGGAACGCGCCGCCATGGAAAAAACGGACCGTATCCGGCCCGCGGAATACGCCGCCACGCAAAAACCGGACCGGATCCAGCCCGCGGAATGCGCCGCCGCGCAAAAACCGGACCGGATCCGGTCCGCGGAATGAGCCGCCGCGGGATAAAAACGGACCGTATCCGGCCCGTGGAACGCGCCGCCGCGAAAAACCGGACCGGATCCAGCCCGCAGAACGCGCTGCCACGAACAAACCGGACCGAATCGAACCCGCGGAATGCGCCGCCGCGGAAAAACCGGACCGGATCCGACCCGCGGAACGCGCCGCCGCGCAAAAACCGGACCGGATGCGGCCCACGGATCGCGCCGCCATGGAAAAACCGGACCGGATCTGGCGCGCGGAATGTGCCGCCGCGCAAAAACCGGACCGGATCCGGCCCGCGGAATGCGCCGCCACGCAAAAAACGGACCGGATCCGGCCCGCGGAACGTGCCGCAGTGGAAAAAACCGGACCGGATCCGGACCGCGGAATGGGCCGCCGCGCAAAAACCGGACCGCATCCAGCCCGCGGAATGCGCCGCCGCGCAAAAAACGGACCGGATCCGGACCGCGGAATGCGCCGCCGTGGAAAAAACGGACCGCATCCACCCGTGGAATGCGCCGCCGAGCAAAAAACGGACCGGATCCAGCCCGCGGAATGCGCCGCCGTGGAAAAAACGGACCGCATCCGGCCCACGGAATGCGCCGCTGCGAAAAACCGGACCGGATGCGGCCCACGGAATGCGCCGCCGCGTAAAAAACGGACCATATCCGGCCCGAGAAATGAGCCACCGCGCAAAAACCGGACCGGATCGGCCCGCGGAACGCGCCGCCGCGCAAAAACCGGACCAGATCCGGCCCGCGGAATGCGCCGCCGCGCAAAAACCGGACCGGATCGGCCCGCGAAACTCGCCGCCGCGCAAAAAACGGACCGGATCCGGCCCGCGGAATGCACCGCCGCGCAAAAAACGGACCGGATCCGGCCCGCGGAACGCGCCCCCGCGCAAAAAACGGAACGGATCCGGCCCGCGGAATGCGCCGCCACGCAAAAGCCGGACCGGATCCGGACCGCAGAATGCACCGCCGCGGAAAAAACGGACCGGATCCGGCCCGCGGAATGCGCCGCCGCGCAAAAAACGGACCGGATCCGGCCCACGGAATGAGCCGCCTCGGGATAAAAACGGACCGTATCCGACCCGCGGAACGCGCCGCCGTGCAAAAAACGGACCGGAACCAGCCCGCGGAATGCGCCGCCGCGCAAACACCGGACCGGATCCGGCCCACGGAATGAGCCGCCGCGCAAAAACAGACCGGATCCGGACCGCGGAATGAGCCACGCGCAAACACCGGACCGGATCGAGGCCGCAGAACGCACTGCCACGAACAAACCGGACCGGATCCAGCCCGTGGAATGCGCGGCCGCGTAAATACCGGACCGGATCCGGCCCTACAAATTAGCCACGGCGCAAAAACCGGACCGGATCCGGCCCACGGAATGCGCCGCCGCGCAAAAACCGGACCGAATCCGGCCCGCGGAATGCGCCGCCGCGCAAAAACCGGACCGGATTCGGACCGCGGAATGCGCCGCCACGCAAAAAACGGACCGGATCCGGCCCGCGGAATGCGCCGCCGCGCAAAAACCGGACCGGATTCGGACCGCGGAATGTGCCGCCGCGCAAAAAACGGACCGGATCCGGCCCGCGGAATGCGCCGCAGCGGAAAAAAAGGAAAGGATCCGGCCCGCGGAACGGGATGCCGCGCAGTAAACGGACCGGATCCAGCCCGCGGAATGCGCCGCCGCGGAAAAAACGGACCGGGTCCGGCCCGCCAAATGAGCCACCGCGCAAAAACCGGAACGGATCCGGCCCACGGAACGCGCCGCCGCGCAAAAACCGGACCGGATCCGGCCCACGGAACGCGCCGCCACGCAAAAACCGGACCGGATCCAGCCCGCGGAACGCGCCGCCGCGCAAAAACCGGACCAGATACGGCCCGCGGAACACGCCGCCGTGCAAAAACCGGACCGGATCCAGCCCGCGGAACGCGCCGCCGCGGAAAAATCGGACCGTATCCGGCCCGCGGTACACACTGCCGCGCAAAAACCGGACTGGATCCAGCCCGCGGAACGCGCCGCCGCGGAAAAAACGGACCGGATCCGGCCCGCGGAATGCGCCGCCACGTAAAAAAAGGACCGGATCCGGACGGCCAAATGAGCCACCGCGCAAAAACCGGAACGGATCCGGCCCGCGGAATGCGCCGCCACGCAAAAACCGGACCGGATCTGGCCCGCGGAATGCGCAGCTGCGCAAAAACCGGACCGGATCCGGCCCGCGGAACGCGCCGCCACGCAAAAAACGGAACGGATCCGGCCCGCGGTATGTGCCGCCACGCAAAAGCCGGACCGGATCCGGCCCGCGGAATGCGCCGCCGCGCAAAAACCGGACCGGATCCGGCCCGCGGAATGCGCCGCCGCGCAAAAAGCAGAACGCATCGGCCCGCGGAACGCGCCGCCGCGGAAAAAACGGACCGGATCCGGCCCGCGAACGCACTGTCGCGCAAAAAACGGACCGGATCCGGCCCGCGGAATGCGCTGCCGTGGAAAAAAACTGAGAGGATCCGGCCCGCGGAATGCGCCGCCGTGGAAAAACCGGACTGGATATGGTCCGTGGAACGGGCCGCCGCGCAAAAACCGGACCGGATCCGGACCGCGGAATGCGCCGCCGTGGAAAAAACGGACCGCATCGGGCCCACGGAATGCGCCGCCGCGCAAAAACCAGACCGGATCCGGCCCGCGGAATGCGCCGCCGCGCAAAAACCGGACCGGATCCGGCCCGCGGAATTCGCCGCCGCGGGAAAAAACGGACCGGATCCGGCCCGCGGAACGCGCCGCCACGCAAAAATCGTACCGGATCCGGCCCACGGAATGCGCCGCCGCGCAAAAAACGGACCGGATCCAGCCCGCGGAATGCGCCGCCGCGCAAAAAAAGGACCGGATCAGGCCCGAGGAATGCGCCGCCGCGCAAAAAATGGAAAGGATCCGGCCCGCGGAACGAGATGCCGCGCAGTAAACAGACCGGATCGGGCCCGCGGAATGCTCCGCCACGGAAAACACTGACCGAATCCGGCCCGCGGAATGCACCACCGCGCAAAAAACGGCCCGGATCCGACCCGCGGAGTATGCCGCCGCGCAAAAACCGGACCGGATCCGGCCCGCAGAACGCGCCGCCGCGCAAAAACCGGACCGGATCCGGCCCGCGGAATGCGCCGCCGCTCAAAAACCAGACCGTATCCGGCCTGCGGAATGCACCGCTGCGGAAAAAACGGACCGTATCCGGCCCGCGGAATGCACCGCCGCGCAAAAAACGGACCGGATCCGGCCCGCAGAACGCGCCGCCGCGCAAACACCGGACCGGATCCGGCCCGCGGAATGCGCCGCCGCGGAAAAAACGGACCGGATCCAGCCCGCGGAATGCGCCGCCGCGCAAAAACCGGACCGGATCCGGCCGGCGGAATGCGCTGCCGCGCAGTAAATGGACCGGATCCGGCCCACAGAATGCGCCGCCGTGCAAAAACAGGACCGGATACAGCCCGCGGAATGCGCCGCCGCGCAAAAAACGGACCGGATCCGGCCCGCGCAATGCGCCGGCATGGAAAAAACGGACCGGATCCGAATCGCGGAACGCGCCGCCGCGCAAAAAGCGGAACGGATCGGCCCACGGAATGCGCCGCCGCGCAAAAACCGGACCGGATCCGGCCCGCGGAATGCGCCACCGCGCAAAAACCGGACCGTATCCGGCCCGCGGAACGCGCCGCCGCGCAAAAACCGGACCGTATCCGGCCCGCGGAACGCGCCGCCGCGCAAAAAACGGACCGGATCCAGCCCGCGGAATGTGCCGCAGCGGAAAAAATGCACCGGATCCAGCCCGCGGAACGCGCCGCCGCGCAAACGCCGGACCAGATCCGGCCCGCGGAATGCGCCGCCGCGCAAAAACCGGACTGGATCCAGACCGCGGAACGCGCCGCCGCGCAAAAACCAGACCGGATCTGGCCCACGGAATGCGCCGCCGCGCAAAAAACGGACCGGATCCAGACCGCGGAACGCGCCGCCGCGCAAAAACCGGACCGGATCCGGCCTGCGGAATGCGCCGCCACACAAAAAACGGACCGGATCCGGCCCGCGGAATGAGCCACCGGGCAAAAACCGGACGGGATCTGGCCCACGGAATGCTCCACCGCGCAAAAAACGGACCGGATCCGGCCCGCGGAACGCGCCGCCGCGCAAAAACCGGACCGGATCCGGCCCGCGGAATGCGCCAACGCACAAAAAAAGGACCGGATCCAGCCCGCGGAATGCGCCACCGGGCAAAAACCGGACCGGATCCGGCCCGCGGAACGCGCTGCCACGCAAAAAACGGACCGGATCCGGCCCGCGGAATGCGCCGACACGGAAAAAACGGACCAGATCCGAATCGCGGAACGCGCCGCCGCGCAAAAAGCGGAACGGATCGGCCCGTGGAATGCGCCGCCGCGCAAAAACCGGACCGTATCCGGCCAGCGGAACGCGCGGCCGCGCAAAAACCTGACCGGATCCGGCCCGCGGAATGCGCCGACACGGAAAAACCGGACCGGATCCGGCCCGCGGAACGCGCCGCCGCGCAAAAAACGGACCGGATCCGGCCCGCGGAATGCGCCGCCGCGCAAAAACCGGACCGGATCCGGCCCACGGAACGCGCCGCCGCGCAAAAACCGGACCGTATCCGGCCCGCGGAACGCGCCGCCGCGCAAAAAACGGACCGGATCCAGCCCGCGGAATGCGCCGCCGCGCAAAAAATGCACCGGATCCGGCCCGCGGAACGCGCCGCCGCGCAAACGCCGGACCGGATCCGGTCCGCGGAATGCGCCGCTGCGCAAAAACCGGACCGGATCCGGCCGTCGGAACGGGATGCCGCGCAGTAAATGGACCGGATCCGGCCCGCAGAATGCGCCGCCGCGCAAAAAACGGACCGGATCCGGCCCGCGGAATGAGCCACCGCGCAAAAAACGGACCGGATGTGGCCCACGGAATGAGCCACCGCGCAAAAACCGGACGGGATCTGGCCCACGGAATGCGCCGCCGCGCAAAAAACGGACCGGATCCAGACCGCGGAACGCGCCGCCGCGCAAAAAACGGACCGGATATGGACCGCGGAACGCGCCGCCGCGGAAAAACTGGACCGGATCCGGACACCGGAATGCGCCACCACGCAAAAACCGGACAGGATCTGGCCAGCGGAACGTGCCACCGCGGAAAAACCGGACCAGATCGGCCCGCGGAATGAGCCACCGCGCAAAAACCGGACAGGATCTGGCCCGCGGAACGCGCCGCCATGGAAAAAACGGACCGTATCCGGCCCGCGGAATACGCCGCCACGCAAAAACCGGACCGGATCCGGCCCGCGGAATGCGCCGCCGCGCAAAAACCGGACCGGATCCGGCCCGCGGAATGAGCCGCCGCGGGATAAAAACGGACCGTATCCGGCCCGTGGAACGCGCCGCCGCGAAAAACCGGACCGGATCCAGCCCGCAGAACGCGCTGCCACGAACAAACCGGACCGAATCGAACCCGCGGAATGCGCCGCCGCGGAAAAACCGGACCGGATCCGACCCGCGGAACGCGCCACTGCGCAAATACCGGACCGGATCCGGCCCGCGGAATGCGACGCCGCGCAAAAACCGGACCGGATCCGGCCCGCGGAATGCGCAGCCGTGGAAAAAACGGACCGGATCCAGCCCGCGGAACGCGCCACCACGCAAAAACCGGACAGGATCTGGCCAGCGGAACGTGCCACCGCGGAAAAACCGGACCAGATCGGCCCGCGGAATGAGCCACCGCGCAAAAACCGGACAGGATCTGGCCCGCGGAACGCGCCGCCATGGAAAAAACGGACCGTATCCGGCCCGCGGAATGCGCCGCCGCGCAAAAACCGGACCGGATCCGGTCCGCGGAATGAGCCGCCGCGGGATAAAAACGGACCGTATCCGGCCCGTGGAACGCGCCGCCGCGAAAAACCGGACCGGATCCAGCCCGCAGAACGCGCTGCCACGAACAAACCGGACCGAATCGAACCCGCGGAATGCGCCGCCGCGGAAAAACCGGACCGGATCCGACCCGCGGAACGCGCCGCCGCGCAAAAACCGGACCGGATCCGGCCCACGGATCGCGCCGCCATGGAAAAACCGGACCGGATCTGGCGCGCGGAATGTGCCGCCGCGCAAAAACCGGACCGGATCCGGCCCGCGGAATGCGCCGCCACGCAAAAAACGGACCGGATCCGGCCCGCGGAACGTGCCGCAGTGGAAAAAACCGGACCGGATCCGGACCGCGGAATGGGCCGCCGCGCAAAAACCGGACCGCATCCAGCCCGCGGAATGCGCCGCCGCGCAAAAAACGGACCGGATCCGGACCGCGGAATGCGCCGCCGTGGAAAAAACGGACCGCATCCACCCGTGGAATGCGCCGCCGAGCAAAAAACGGACCGGATCCAGCCCGCGGAATGCGCCGCCGTGGAAAAAACGGACCGCATCCGGCCCACGGAATGCGCCGCTGCGAAAAACCGGACCGGATGCGGCCCACGGAATGCGCCGCCGCGTAAAAAACGGACCATATCCGGCCCGAGAAATGAGCCACCGCGCAAAAACCGGACCGGATCGGCCCGCGGAACGCGCCGCCGCGCAAAAACCGGACCAGATCCGGCCTGCGGAATGCGCCGCCGCGCAAAAACCGGACCGGATCGGCCCGCGAAACTCGCCGCCGCGCAAAAAACGGACCGGATCCGGCCCGCGGAATGCACCGCCGCGCAAAAAACGGACCGGATCCGGCCCGCGGAACGCGCCCCCGCGCAAAAAACGGAACGGATCCGGCCCGCGGAATGCGCCGCCACGCAAAAGCCGGACCGGATCCGGACCGCAGAATGCACCGCCGCGGAAAAAACGGACCGGATCCGGCCCGCGGAATGCGCCGCCGCGCAAAAAACGGACCGGATCCGGCCCACGGAATGAGCCGCCTCGGGATAAAAACGGACCGTATCCGACCCGCGGAACGCGCCGCCGTGCAAAAAACGGACCGGAACCAGCCCGCGGAATGCGCCGCCGCGCAAACACCGGACCGGATCCGGCCCACGGAATGAGCCGCCGCGCAAAAACAGACCGGATCCGGACCGCGGAATGAGCCACGCGCAAACACCGGACCGGATCGAGGCCGCAGAACGCACTGCCACGAACAAACCGGACCGGATCCAGCCCGTGGAATGCGCGGCCGCGTAAATACCGGACCGGATCCGGCCCTACAAATTAGCCACGGCGCAAAAACCGGACCGGATCCGGCCCACGGAATGCGCCGCCGCGCAAAAACCGGACCGAATCCGGCCCGCGGAATGCGCCGCCGCGCAAAAACCGGACCGGATTCGGACCGCGGAATGCGCCGCCACGCAAAAAACGGACCGGATCCGGCCCGCGGAATGCGCCGCCGCGCAAAAACCGGACCGGATTCGGACCGCGGAATGTGCCGCCGCGCAAAAAACGGACCGGATCCGGCCCGCGGAATGCGCCGCAGCGGAAAAAAAGGAAAGGATCCGGCCCGCGGAACGGGATGCCGCGCAGTAAACGGACCGGATCCAGCCCGCGGAATGTGCCGCCGCGCAAAAAACGGACCGGATCCGCCTCGCGGAATGCGCCGCCACGCAAAAAACGGACCGGATCCGGCCCGCGGAATGAGCCACCGCGCAAAAACCGGACCGGATCGGGGCCGCAGAACGCGCTGCCACGAACAAACCGGACCGGATCCAGCCCGCGGAATGCGCCGCCGCGTAAAAAACGGACCGGATCCGGCCCGCGGAATGCGCCGCCGCGGGAAAACTGGACCGGATCCGGACCGCGGAATGCGCCGCCGTGGAAAAACCGGACCGGATCCGGCCCGCGGAATGAGCCTCCGCGGGAAAACTGGACCGGATCCGGACCGCGGAATGCGCCGCCGTGCAAAAAACGGACGGAATCTAGTCCACGGAATGCTCCGCCGCGCAAAAAACGGACCGGATCCGGCCCGCGGAATGCGCCGCCGCGCAAAAAACGGACCGGATCCGGCCCGCGGAACGCGCCGCCGCGCAAAAACTGGACCGGATCCGGCCCGCGGAACGCGCCGCCGCGCAAAAACTGGACCGGATCCGGCCCGCAGAATGCGCTGCCGCGCAAAAACCGGACCAGATCCGGCCCGCGGAATGCGCCGCCGCGCAAAAACCGGACCGGATCCGGCCCACGGAACGCGCCGCTGTGGAAAAAACAGACCGTATCCGGCCCGTGGAATGCGCCGCCGCGCAAAAACCGGACTGGATCTGGCCCGCGGAATGCGCCGCCGCGCAAAAAATGGACCTGATCCGGCCGGCGGAATGCGCCGCAGCGGAAAAAAAGGAAAGGATCCAGCCCGCGGAACGCGCCGCCACGCAAAAACCGGACCGGATCTGGCCCACGGAATGAGATGCGGCGAAAAACCGGACCGTATCCGGCCGGCGGAATGCGCCGCCGCGGAAAAACCGGACCGGATCCGGCCCGCGGAACGCGCCGCCACGCAAAAAACGGACCGGATCCGGCCCGCGGAACGCGCCGCCGCGCAAAAACCGGACGGGATACGGCCCGCGGAATGCGCCGCCGCGCAAAAACCGGACCGGATCCGGCCCGCGGAACGCGCCGCCGCGCAAAAACCGGACCGGATCTGGCCCGCGGAATGAACCACCGCGCAAAAAACGGACCGGATCCGGCCCACGGAACGCACCGCCACGCAAAAAACGGACCGGATCCGGCCCGCGGAACGTGCCGCCGTGGAAAAAACCGGACCGGATCCGGCCCGCGGAACGCGCCACCACGCAAAAACCGGACCGTATCCGGCCCGCGGAACACGCCGCCGCGCAAAAAGCGGACCGGATCTGCCCCGCGGAATGTGCCGCCGCGCACAAAACGGACCGGATCCGGCCCGCGGAATACGCCGCAGCGGAAAAAAAGGAAAGGATCCGGCCCGCGGAACGGGATGCCGCGCAGTAAACGGACCGGATCCGGCCCGCGGAACGCGCCGCCGGCAAAAACCGGACCGGATCCGGCCCGCGGAACACGCTGCCGCGCAAAAAACGGACCGGATCCGCCTTGCGGAATGCGTCGCCGCGTAAAAAAACGGACCGTATCCGGCCCGACAAATGAGCCACCGCGCAAAAACCGGACCGGATCTGGCCCGCGGAATGAGCCGCCGCGGGAAAAAACGGACCGGATCCGGCCCGCAGAACGCGCCGCCGCGCAAAAAACGGACCGGATGCGGCCCGCGGAATGCGCCACCGGGCAAAAACCGGACAGGGTCCGGCCCGCAGAACGCGCTGCCGCGAAAAAACCGGACCGGATCCGGCCCGCGGAACGCGCCGCCGCGCAAATACTGGACCGGATCCGGCCCGCGGAATGCGCCGCCGCGCAAAAAACGGACCGGATCCGGCCAGCGGAACGCGCCGCCGTGGAAAAAACCAGACCGGATCCGGCCCGCGGAATGCGCCGCCGTGCAAAAACCGGACCGGATCCGGCCCGCGGAATGTGCCGCTGCGGGAAAAAATGGACCGGATCCGGCCCACGGAACGCGCCGCCGCGTAAAAACCGGACCGGATCTGGCCCGCGGAACGGGATGCCGCGCAAAAACGGACCGGATCCGGCCCGCGGAATGCGCCGCCACGCAAAAACCGGACCGGATCCGGCCCGCGGAATGGGCCGCTGCGCAAAAAACGGAACGGATCCAGCCCGCGGAATGCGCCGCCGCGCAAAAACCGGATCGGATCCGGCCCCTGCAATGCGCCGCCACGCAAAAACCGGACCGGATCCGGCCCGCGGAATGCGCCGCCGCTCAAAAACTGGACCGGATCTGGCCCGCGGAATGCGCCGCCGCTCAAAAACCGGACCGGATCTGGCCCACGGAATGAGCCGCCGCGCAAAAACCAGACCGGATCCGGCCCGCGGAATGCGCCGCCGCGGAAAAACCGGACCGGATCCGGCCCGCGGAACGTGCCGCTGTGGAAAAAACAGACCGTATCCGGCCTGCGGAATGCGCCGCCGCTCAAAAACCGGAACGGATCTGGCCCACGGAATGAGCCGCCGCGCAAAAACCAGACCGGATCCGGCCCGCGGAATGAGCCACCGCGCAAAAATCGGACCGGATCCGGCCCACGGAACGCGCCGCCATGGAAAAAACAGACCGGATCAGGCCCGCGGTATGCGCTGCCACGCAAAAAAACGGACCGGATCCGGCCCGCGGAATGAGCCACCGCGCAAAAACCGGACCGGATCCGGCCCGCGGAACGCGCCGCCATGGAAAAACCAGAACGGATCCGGCCCGCGGAATGCGCCGCCATGGAAAAAACAGACCGCATCCGGCCCGCAGAATGCGCCGCCGCGCAAAAACCGGACCGGATCCGGCCCGCGGAATGCGCCGCCGCGCAAAAACCAGACGAGATCTGGCCCGCGGAATGCGCCGCGGCGCAAAAACCGGACCGGATCTGGCCCGCGGAATGAGATGCCGCGACAAACCGGACCGGATCTGGCGCGCGGAACAGGCCGCCACGCAAAAACTGGACCGTATCCGGCCCGCGGAATGCGCCGCCGTGGAAAAAACGGACCCGATCCGACCCGCGGAATGCGCCGCCGCGCAAAAGCCAGAACGGATCCGGCCAGCGTAACGCGCCGCCGTGGAAAAAACCGGACCGGATCGGGGCCCGAGGAATGCGCCGCCACGCAAAAACCGGACTCGATCCGACCCGCGGAATGCGCCGCCGCGCAAAAACCGGACCGGATCCGGCCCGCGGAATGCGCCGCCGCGCAAAAACCGGACCGGATCCGGCCCCTGCAATGCGCCACCACGCAAAAACCGGACCGGATCCGGCCCGCGGAATGCGCCGCCGCTCAAAAACTGGACCGGATCTGGCCCGCGGAATGCGCCACCGCGGAAAAACCGGACCGGATCCGGCCCGTGGAACACGCCGCCATGGAAAAAACAGACCGGATCCGGCCCGCGGAATGCGCCGCCGCTCAAAAACCGGACCGGATCTGGCACACGGAATGAGCCGCCGCGCAAAAACCAGACCGGATCCGGCCCGCGGAATGAGCCACCGCGCAAAAACCGGACCGGATCCGGCCCACGGAACGCGCCGCCATGGAAAAAACAGACCGGATCCGGCCCGCGGAATGCGCCGCCGTGGAAAAAACGGACCGCATCCGGCCCGCGGTATGCGCTGCCACGCAAAAAACGGACCGGATCCGGCCCGCGGAATGCGTCGCCGTGGAAAAAACGGACCGCATCCGGCCCGACAAATGAGCCACGGCGCAAAAACCGGACCGGATCCGGCCCGCGGAATGAGCCGCCGCGGGAAAAAACGGACCGGATCCGGCCCGCGGAATGCGCCACCGGGCAAAAACCGGACCGGATCCGGCCCGCGGAATGCGCCGCCGCTCAAAAACCGGACCGGATCTGGCCCAGGGAATGCGCCGGCACGGAAAAAACGGACTGGATCTGGCCCGCGGAATGCGCGGCCGCGCAAAATCCGGACCGGATCCGGCCCGCGGAACGAGCCGCCGCGCAAAAACCGGACCGGATCCGGCCCGCGAAACGCGCCGCCACGCAAAAAACGGACTGGATCCGGCCCGCGGAACGCGCCGCCGCGCAATATCCGGACCGGATCCGGCCCGCGGAACGCGCCGCCGCGCAAATACTGGACCGGATCCGGCCCGCGGAATGCGCCGCCGCGCAAAAAACGGACCGGATCCGGCCAGCGGAACGCGCCGCCGTGGAAAAAACCAGACCGGATCCGGCCCGCGGAATGCGCCGCCGTGCAAAAACCGGACCGGATCCGGCCCGCGGAATGTGCCGCCGCGCAAAAAGCGGAACGGATCCGGCCCGCGGAACGAGCCGCCATGGAAAAAACCGGACTGCATCTGGCCCACGGAATGCGCCGCCGCGCAAAAACCAGACCGAATCCGGCCCGCGGAATGCGCCGCCGCGCAAACACCGGACCGGATTCGGCCCGCGGAACGCGCCGCCGCGCAATAGCCGGACCGGATCCGGCCCGCGGAATGGGCCGCCGCGCAAAAACCGGACCGGTTCCGGCCCGCGGAATGGGCCGCCGCGCAAAAACCGGACCGGATCCGGACCGCGGAATGGGCCGCCGCGCAAAAACCGGACCGCATCCGGCCCGCGGAATGCGCCGCCGCGCAAAAAACAGACCGGATCCGGACCGCGGAATGCGCCGCCGTGGAAAAAACGGACCGCATCCGGCCCGCGGAATGCGCCGCCGAGCAAAAAACGGACCGGATCCGGCCCGCGGAATGCGCCGCCGTGGAAAAAACGGACCGCATCCGGCCCACGGAATGCGCCGCTGCGAAAAACCGGACCGGATGCGGCCCACGGAATGCGCCGCCGCGTAAAAAACGGACCGTATCCGGCCCGACAAATGAGCCACCGCGCAAAAACCGGACCGGATCGGCCCGCGGAATGAGCCGACGCGCAAAAACCGGACCGGATCCGGCCCGCGGAACGCGCCGCCGCGCAAAAACCGGACCGGATCGGCCCGCGAAACGCGCCGCCGCGCAAAAAACGGACCGGATCCGGCCCGCGGAATGCGCCGCCGCGCAAAAAACGGACCGGATCCGGCCCGCGGAACGCGCCGCCGCGCAAAAAACGGAACGGATCCGGCCCGCGGAATGCGCCGCCACGCAAAAGCCGGACCGGATCCGGACCGCAGAATGCACCGCCACGGAAAAAACGGACCGGATCCGGCCCACGGAATGCGCCGCCGCGCAAAAAACGGACCGGATCCGGCCCACGGAATGAGCCGCCTCGGGATAAAAACGGACCGTATCCGACCCGCGGAACGCGCCGCCGCGCAAAAAACGGACCGGAACCAGCCCGCGGAATGCGCCGCCGCGAAAACACCGGACCGGATCCGGCCCACGGAATGAGCCGCCGCGCAAAAACAGACCGGATCCGGCCCGCGGAATGCGCCGCCGCGCAAAAACCGGACCGGATCCGGCCCCTGCAATGCGCCGCCACGCAAAAACCGGACCGGATCCGGCCCGCGGAATGCGCCGCCGCTCAAAAACTGGACCGGATCTGGCCCGCGGAATGCGCCGCCGCTCAAAAACCGGACCGGATCTGGCCCGCGGAATGCGCCGCCGCGGAAAAACCGGACCGGATCCGGCCCGTTGAACGCGCCGCCATGGAAAAAACAGACCGGATCCGGCCCGCGGAATGCGCCGCCGCTCAAAAACCGGACCGGATCTGGCACACGGAATGAGCCGCCGCGCAAAAACCAGACCGGATCCGGCCCGCGGAATGAGCCACCGCGCAAAAACCGGACCGGATCCGGCCCACGGAACGCGCCGCCATGGAAAAAACAGACCGGATCCGGCCCGTGGTATGCGCTTCCACGCAAAAAACGGACCGGATCCGGACCGCGGAATGAGCCACCGCGCAAAAACCGGACCGGATCCGGCCCACGGAACGCGCCGCCATGGAAAAAACAGACCGGATCCGGCCCGCGGAATGCGCCGCCGTGGAAAAAACAGACCGGATCCGGCCCGCGGAATGCGCCGCCGAGGAAAAAACAGACCGGATCCGGCCCACGGAACGCGCCGCCATGGAAAAAACAGACCGGATCCGGCCCGCGGTATGCGCTGCCACGCAAAAAACGGACCGGATCCGGACCGCGGAATGCGTCCCCGTGGAAAAAACGGACCGCATCCGGCCCGACAAATGAGCCACGGCGCAAAAACCGGACCGGATCCGGCCCGCGGAATGAGCCGCCGCGGGAAAAAACGGACCGGATCCGGCCCGCAGAATGCGCCACCACGCAAAAAACGGACCGGATGCGGCCCGCGGAATGCGCCACCGGGCAAAAACCGGACCGGATCCGGCCCGCGGAATGCGCCGCCGCTCAAAAACCGGACCGGATCTGGCCCAGGGAATGCGCCGGCACGGAAAAAACGGACTGGATCTGGCCCGCGGAATGCGCGGCCGCGCAAAATCCGGACCGGATCCGGCCCGCGGAACGCGCCGCCGCGCAAAAACCGGACCGTATCCGGCCCGAGGAACGCGCCGCCGCGCAAAAAACGGACTGGATCCGGCCCGCGGAACGCGCCGCCGCGCAATATCCGGACCGGATCCGGCCCGCGGAACGCGCCGCCGCGCAAATACTGGACCGGATCCGGCCCGCGGAATGCGCCGCCGCGCAAAAAACGGACCGGATCCGGCCAGCGGAACGCGCCGCCGTGGAAAAAACCAGACCGGATCCGGCCCGCGGAATGCGCCGCCGTGCAAAAACCGGACCGGATCCGGCCCGCGGAATGTGCCGCCGCGCAAAAAGCGGAACGGATCCGGCCCGCGGAACGAGCCGCCATGGAAAAAACCGGACTGCATCTGGCCCACGGAATGCGCCGCCGCGCAAAAACCAGACCGAATCCGGCCCGCGGAATGCGCCGCCGCGCAAACACCGGACCGGATTCGGCCCGCGGAACGCGCCGCCGCGCAATAGCCGGACCGGATCCGGCCCGCGGAATGGGCCGCCGCGCAAAAACCGGACCGGTTCCGGCCCGCGGAATGGGCCGCCGCGCAAAAACCGGACCGGATCCGGACCGCGGAATGGGCCGCCGCGCAAAAACCGGACCGCATCCGGCCCGCGGAATGCGCCGCCGCGCAAAAAACAGACCGGATCCGGACCGCGGAATGCGCCGCCGTGGAAAAAACGGACCGCATCCGGCCCGCGGAATGCGCCGCCGAGCAAAAAACGGACCGGATCCGGCCCGCGGAATGCGCCGCCGTGGAAAAAACGGACCGCATCCGGCCCACGGAATGCGCCGCTGCGAAAAACCGGACCGGAAGCGGCCCACGGAATGCGCCGCCGCGTAAAAAACGGACCGTATCCGGCCCGACAAATGAGCCACCGCGCAAAAACCGGACCGGATCGGCCCGCGGAATGAGCCGACGCGCAAAAACCGGACCGGATCCGGCCCGCGGAACGCGCCGCCGCGCAAAAACCGGACCGGATCGGCCCGCGAAACGCGCCGCCGCGCAAAAAACGGACCGGATCCGGCCCGCGGAATGCGCCGCCGCGCAAAAAACGGACCGGATCCGGCCCGCGGAATGCGCCGCCACGCAAAAGCCGGACCGGATCCGGACCGCAGAATGCACCGCCGCGGAAAAAACGGACCGGATCCGGCCCACGGAATGCGCCGCCGCGCAAAAAACGGACCGGATCCGGCCCACGGAATGAGCCGCCTCGGGATAAAAACGGACCGTATCCGACCCGCGGAACGCGCCGCCGCGCAAAAAACGGACCGGAACCAGCCCGCGGAATGCGCCGCCGCGAAAACACCGGACCGGATCCGGCCCACGGAATGAGCCGCCGCGCAAAAACAGACCGGATCCGGACCGCGGAATGCGCCGCCGCGCAAAAACCGGACCGGATCCGGCCCCTGCAATGCGCCGCCACGCAAAAACCGGACCGGATCCGGCCCGCGGAATGCGCCGCCGCTCAAAAACTGGACCGGATCTGGCCCGCGGAATGCGCCGCCGCTCAAAAACCGGACCGGATCTGGCCCGCGGAATGCGCCGCCGCGGAAAAACCGGACCGGATCCGGCCCGTTGAACGCGCCGCCATGGAAAAAACAGACCGGATCCGGCCCGCGGAATGCGCCGCCGCTCAAAAACCGGACCGGATCTGGCACACGGAATGAGCCGCCGCGCAAAAACCGGACCGGATCCGCCCCGCGGAACGCGCCGCCGCGCAAAAACCGGACCGGATCGGCCCGCGAAACGCGCCGCCGCGCAAAAAACGGACCGGATCCGGCCCGCGGAATGCGCCGCCGCGCAAAAAACGGACCGGATCCGGCCCGCGGAACGCGCCGCCGCGCAAAAAACGGAACGGATCCGGCCCGCGGAATGCGCCGCCACGCAAAAGCCGGACCGGATCCGGACCGCAGAATGCACCGCCGCGGAAAAAACGGACCGGATCCGGCCCACGGAATGCGCCGCCGCGCAAAAAACGGACCGGATCCGGCCTACGGAATGAGCCGCCTCGGGATAAAAACGGACCGTATCCGACCCGCGGAACGCGCCGCCGCGCAAAAAACGGACCGGAACCAGCCCGCGGAATGCGCCGCCGCGAAAACACCGGACCGGATCCGGCCCACGGAATGAGCCGCCGCGCAAAAACAGACCGGATCCGGACCGCGGAATGCGCCGCCGCGCAAAAACCGGACCGGATCCGGCCCGCGGAACGCGCCGCCGCGCAAAAACCGGACCGGATCGGCCCGCGAAACGCGCCGCCGCGCAGTCAACGGACCGGATCCGGCCCGCGGAATGCGCCGCCGCGCAAAAAACGGACCGGATCCGGCCCGCGGAACGCGCCGCCGCGCAAAAAACGGAACGGATCCGGCCCGCGGAATGCGCCGCCACGCAAAAGCCGGACCGGATCCGGACCGCAGAATGCACCGCCGCGGAAAAAACGGACCGGATCCGGCCCACGGAATGCGCCGCCGCGCAAAAAACGGACCGGATCCGGCCCACGGAACGAGCCGCCTCGGGATAAAACCGGACCGGATCCGACCCGCGGAACGCGCCGCCGCGCAAAAAACGGACCGGAACCAGCCCGCGGAATGCGCCGCCGCGCAAACACCGGACCGGATCCGGCCCACGGAATGAGCCGCCGCGCAAAAACAGACCGGATCCGGACCGCGGAATGAGCCACGCGCAAAAACCGGACCGGATCGAGGCCGCAGAACGCACTGCCACGAACAAACCGGACCGGATCCAGCCCGCGGAATGCGCGGCCGCGTAAATACCGGACCGGATCCGGCCCTACAAATTAGCCACGGCGCAAAAACCGGACCGGATCCGGCCCACGGAATGCGCCGCCGCGCAAAAACCGGACCGGATCCGGCCCGCGGAATGCGCCGCCGCGCAAAAACCGGACCGGATTCGGACCGCGGAATGCGCTGCCACGCAAAAAACGGACCGGATCCGGCCCGCGGAATGCGCCGCCGTGGAAAAAACCGGACCGGATCCGGCCCGCGGAATGCGCTGCCGCGCAAAAACCGGAGCGGATTCGGACCGCGGAATGTGCCGCCGCGCAAAAAACGGACCGGATCCGGCCCGCGGAATGCGCCGCAGCGGAAAAAAAGGAAAGGATCCGGCCCGCGGAACGGGATGCCGCGCAGTCAACGGACCGGATCCGGCCCGCGGAATGTGCCGCCGCGCAAAAACCGGACCGGATCCGCCTCGCGGAATGCGCCGCCATGCAAAAAACGGACCGGATCCGGCCCGCGGAATGAGCCACCGCGCAAAAAACGGACCGGATCGGGGCCGCAGAACGCGCTGCCACGAACAAACCGGACCGGATCCAGCCCGCGGAATGCGCCGCCGCGTAAAAAACGGACCGGATCCGGCCCGCGGAATGCGCCGCCGCGGGAAAACTGGACCGGATCCGGACCGCGGAATGCGCCGCCGTGGAAAAACCGGACCGGATCCGGCCCGCGGAATGAGCCGCCGCGGGAAAACTGGACCGGATCCGGCCCGCGGAATGCGCCGCCGTGCAAAAAACGGACGGAATCTAGTCCACGGAATGCTCCGCCGCGCAAAAAACGGACCGGATCCGGCCCGCGGAATGCGCCGCCGCGCAAAAAGCGGACCGGATCCGGCCCGCGGAACGCGCCGCCGCGCAAAAACTGGACCGGATCCGGCCCGCGGAACGCGCCGCCGCGCCAAAACTGGACCGGATCCGGCCCGCAGAATGCGCTGCCGCGCAAAAACCGGACCAGATCCGGCCCACGGAATGCGCCGCCGCGCAAAAACCGGACCGGATCCGGCCCACGGAACGCGCCGCTGTGGAAAAAACAGACCGTATCCGGCCCGTGGAATGCGCCGCCGCGCAAAAACCGGACTGGATCTGGCCCGCGGAATGCGCCGCCGCGCAAAAAATGGACCTGATCCGGCCGGCGGAATGCGCCGCAGCGGAAAAAAAGGAAAGGATCCGGCCCGTGGAACGCGCCGCCACGCAAAAACCGGACCGGATCTGGCCCACGGAATGAGATGCCGCGAAAAACCGGACCGTATCCGGCCGGCGGAATGCGCCGCCGTGCAAAAACCGGACCGGATCCGGCCCGCGGAACGCGCCGCCACGCAAAAAACGGACCGGATACGGCCCGCGGAATGCGCCGCCGCGCAAAAAACCGGACCGGATCCGGACCGCGGAATGCGCCGCCGTGGAAAAAACGGACCGGATCCGGCCCGCGGAATGCGCCGCCGCGCAAAAACCGGACCGGATCCGGCCCGCGGAATGCGCCGCCGCGCAAAAACCGGACCGGATCTGGCCCGCGGAACGCGCCGCCACGCAAAAACCGGACCGGATTCGGCCCACGGAACGCGCCGCCACGCAAAAAACGGAACGGATCCGGCCCGCGGAACGTGCCGCCGTGGAAAAAACCGGACCGGATCCGGCCCGCGGAACGCGCCGCCGCGCAAAAAGCGGACCGGATCCGGCCCGCGGAACACGCCGCCGCGCAAAAAGCGGACCGGATCCGGCCCACGGAATGCGCCGGCACGGAAAAAACGGACCGGAACCAGCCCGCGGAATGCGCCGCCGCGCAAAATCCGGACCGGATCCGGCCCGCGGAACGCGCCGCCGCGCAAAAACCGGACCGTATCCGGCCCGAGGAACGCGCCGCCGCGCAAAAAACGGACTGGATCCGGCCCGCGGAATGCGCCGCCGCGCAAAAACCGGACAGGATCCGGCCCGCGGAACGCGCCGCCGCGCAAATACTGGACCGGATCCGGCCCGCGGAATGCGCCGCCGCGCAAAAAACGGACCGGATCCGGCCAGCGGAACGCGCCGCAGCGGAAAAAAAGGAAAGGATCCGGCCCGTGGAACGCGCCGCCACGCAAAAACCGGACCGGATCTGGCCCACGGAATGAGATGCCGCGAAAAACCGGACCGTATCCGGCCGGCGGAATGCGCCGCCGCAGAAAAACCGGACCGGATCCGGCCCGCGGAACGCGCCGCCACGCAAAAAACGGACCGGATCCGGCCCGCGGAACGCGCCGCCGCGCAAAAACCGGACCGGATCCGGCCCGCGGAATGCGCCGCCGCGCAAAAAACCGGACCGGATCCGCCCCGCGGAATGCGCCGCCGTGGAAAAAACGGACCGGATCCGGCCCGCGGAATGCGCCGCCGCGCAAAAACCGGACCGGATCCGGCCCGCGGAATGCGCCGCCGCGCAAAAAACGGACCGGATCCGGCCCGCGGAACGCGCCGCCGCGCAAAAACTGGACCGGATCCGGCCCGCGGAATGCGCCGCCGCGCAAAAAACGGACCGGATCCGGCCAGCGGAACGCGCCGCAGCGGAAAAAAAGGAAAGGATCCGGCCCGTGGAACGCGCCGCCACGCAAAAACCGGACCGGATCTGGCCCACGGAATGAGATGCCGCGAAAAACCGGACCGTATCCGGCCGGCGGAATGCGCCGCCGTGGAAAAACCGGACCGGATCCGGCCCGCGGAACGCGCCGCCACGCAAAAAACGGACCGGATCCGGCCCGCGGAACGCGCCGCTGCGCAAAAACCGGACCGGATCCGGCCCGCGGAATGCGCCGCCGCGCAAAAAACCGGACCGGATCCGGACCGCGGAATGCGCCGCCGTGGAAAAAACGGACCGGATCCGGCCCGCGGAATGCGACGCCGCGCAAAAACCGGACCGGATCCGGCCCGCGGAATGCGACGCCGCGCAAAAAACGGACCGGATCCGGCCCGCGGAACGCGCCGCCGCGCAAAAACTGGACCGGATCCGGCCCGCGGAACGCGCCGCTGTGGAAAAAACAGACCGTATCCGGCCCGCGGAACGCGCCGCCGCGCAAATACTGGACCGGATCCGGCCCGCGGAATGCGCCGCCGCGCAAAAAATGGACCTGATCCGGCCGGCGGAATGCGCCGCAGCGGAAAAAAAGGAAAGGATCCGGCCCGTGGAACGCGCCGCCACGCAAAAACCGGACCGGATCTGGCCCACGGAATGAGATGCCGCGAAAAACCGGACCGTATCCGGCCGGCGGAATGCGCCGCCGCGGAAAAACCGGACCGGATCCGGCCCACGGAACGCGCCGCCACGCAAAAAACGGACCGGATCCGGCCCGCGGAACGCGCCGCCGCGCAAAAACCGGACCGTATCCGGCCCGCGGAATGCGCCGCCGCGCAAAAAACCGGACCGGATCCGGACCGCGGAATGCGCCGCCGTGGAAAAAACGGACCGGATCCGGCCCGCGGAATGCGCCGCCGCGCAAAAACCGGACCGGATCCGGCCCGCGGAATGCGCCGCCGCTCAAAAACCGGACCGGATCTGGCCCGCGGAACGCGCCGCCGCGCAAAAAACGGACCGGATCCGGCCCACGGAACGCGCCGCCACGCAAAAAACGGACCGGATCCGGCCCGCGGAACGTGCCGCCGTGGAAAAAACCGGACCGGATCCGGCCCGCGGAACGCGCCACCACGCAAAAAATGGACCGTATCCGGCCCGCGGAACACGCCGCCGCGCAAAAAGCGGACCGGATCTGGCCCGCGGAATGTGCCGCCGCGCAAAAAACGGACCGGATCCGGCCCGCGGAATACGCCGCAGCGGAAAAAAAGGAAAGGATCCGGCCCGCGGAACGGGATGCCGCGCAGTAAACGGACCGGATCCGGCCCACGGAATGCGCCGCCGCGGGATAAAAACGGACCGTATCTGGCCCGCGGAACGCGCCGCCGCGCAAAAACCGGACCGGATCCGGCCCGCGGAACACGCTGCCGCGCAAAAAAAGGACCGGATCCGCCTTGCGGAATGCTTCGCCGCGTAAAGAAACGGAACGGATCCGGCCCGACAAATGAGCCGCCGCGCAAAAACCGGACCGGATCCGGCCCGCGGAATGAGCCGCCGCGGGAAAAAACGGACCGGATCCGGCCCGCAGAATGCGCCACCACGCAAAAAACGGACCGGACCCGGACCGCGGAACGCGTCGCCGCGCAAAAAACGGACCGGATGCGGCCCGCGGAATGCGCCACCGGGCAAAAACCGGACCGGATCCGGCCCGCAGAACGCGCTGCCGCGAAAAAACCGGACCGGATCCGGCCCACGGAATGCGCCGGCACGGAAAAAACGGACTGGATGTGGCCCGCGGAATGCGCCGCCGCGCAAAATCCGGACCGGATCCGGCCCGCGGAACGCGCCGCCGCGCAAAAACCGGACCGTATCCGGCCCGAGGAACGCGCCGCCGCGCAAAAAACGGACTGGATCCGGCCCGCGGAACGCGCCGCCGCGCAAAATCCGGACCGGATCCGGCCCGCGGAACGCGCCGCCGCGCAAATACTGGACCGGATCCGGCCCGCGGAATGCTCCGCCGCGCAAAAAACGGACCGGATCCGGCCAGCGGAACGCGCCGCCGCGGAAAAAACCAGACCGGATCCGGCCCGCGGAATGCGCCGCCGTGCAAAAACCGGACCGGATCCGGCCCGCGGAATGTGCCGCCGCGCAAAAAGCGGAACGGATCCGGCCCGCGGAACGAGCCGCCATGGAAAAAACCGGACCGGATCCAGGCCGCAGAATGCGCCGCCGCGCAAAAACCAGACCGAATCCGGACCGCGGAACGCGCCGCCGCGCAAACACCGGACCGGATTCGGCCCGCGGAACGCGCCGCCGCGCAATAGCCGGACCGGATCCGGCCCGCGGAATGGGCCGCCGCGCAAAAACCGGACCGGTTCCGGCCCGCGGAATGGGCCGCCGCGCAAAAACCGAACCGGATCCGGCCCGCGGAATGGGCCGCCGCGCAAAAACCGGACCGGATCCGGCCCGCGGAACGCGCCGCCGTGGAAAAAACAAACTGGATCCGGCCTGCGGTATGCGCTGCCGCGCAAAAAACGGACCGGATCCGGACCGCGGAATGCGCCGCCGTGGAAAAAACGGACCGCATCTGGCCCACGGAATGCGCCGCCGCGAAAAACCGGACCGGATCCGGTCCTCAGAACGCGCCGCCGTGCAAAAACCAGACCGGATGCGGCCCACGGAATGCGCCGCCGCGTAAAAAACGGACCGTATCCGGCCCGACAAATGAGCCACCACGCAAAAACCGGACAGGATCCGGCCAGCGGAACGTGCCACCACGGAAAAACCGGACCGGATCGGCCCGCGTAATGCGCCGACATGGAAAAAACCGGACCGGATGCGGCCCGCGGAATGCGCCGCCGCGCAAAAAACGGACCGGATCCGGCCCGCGGAATGCGCCGCCGCGCAAAAAACGGAACGGATCCGGCCCGCGGAATGCGCCGCCACGCAAAAGCCGGACCGGATCCGGACCGCAGAATGCACCGCCGCGGAAAAACCGGACCGGATCCGGCCCACGGAACGCGCCGCCGTGCAAAAACCGGACCGTACCCGGCCCGCAGAATGCGCCGCCGCGCAAAAACCGGACCGTATCCAGCCCGCGGAATGCGCCGCCGCGCAAAAAATGCACCGGATCCGGCCGGCGGAACGGGATGCCGCGCAGTAAATGGACCGCATCCGGCCCGCAGAATGCGCAGCTGCGCAAAAACCGGACCAGACCCGGCCCACGGAATGCGCCGCCACGGAAAAAACGGACCAGATGCGGCCGGCGGAACGCGCCACAGTAGAAAAAACAGACCGCATCCGGCCAGCGGAACGCGCCGCCACGCAAAAAACGGTCGGGATCCGGTGGCGGAATGCGCCATCGCGCAAAAACCGGACCGGATCCGGCCCGCGGAACGCGCCGCCGCGCAAAAAACGGACCGGATCCGGTGGCGGAATGCGCCGCCGCGCAAAAAATGGACCTGATCCGGTGGCGGAATGCGCCATCGCGCAAAAACCGGACCGGATCCGGCCGGCGGAATGCGCCGCCGCGCAAAAACCGGACCGGATCCGGCCCACGGAACGCGCCGCCGCGCAAATACCGGACCGGATCCGGCCCGCGGGACGCGCCGCCGCGCAAAAACCGGACCGGATCCGGACCGCGGAACGCGCTGCCGCGCAAAAACCGGACCGGATCCAGCCCGCGGAACGCGCCGCCGCGGAAAAACCGGACCAGATACGGCCCGCGGAACACGCCGCCGCGCAAAAACCGGACCGGATCCAGCCCGCGGAACGCGCCGCCGCGGAAAAATCGGACCGTATCGGGCCCGCGGTACACACTGCCGCGCAAAAACCGGACTGGATCCAGCCCGCGGAACGCGCCGCCGCGGAAAAAACGGACCGGATCCGGCCCGCGGAATGCGCCGCCACGTAAAAAAAGGACCGGATCCGGACGGCCAAATGAGCCACCGCGCAAAAACCGGAACGGATCCGGCCCGCGGAATGCGCCGCCGGGCAAAAACCGGACCGGATCCGGCCCACGGAATGCGCCGCCGCGCAAAAACCGGCCCGGATCCGGCCCGCGGAATGCGCCGCCGCGCAAAATCCGGACCGGATCCGGCCCGCGGAACGCGCCGCCGCGCAAAATCCGGACCGGATCCGGCCCGCGGAACGCGCCGCCGCGCAAATACTGGACCGGATCCGGCCCGCGGAATGCGCCGCCGCGCAAAAAACGAACCGGATGTGGCCAGCGGAACGCGCCGCCGCGAAAAAAACCAGACCGGATCCGGCCCGCGGAATGCGCCGCCGTGCAAAAACCGGACCGGATCCGGCCCGCGGAATGTGCCGCCGCGCAAAAAGCGGACCGGATTCGGACCGCGGAATGTGCCGCCGCGCAAAAAACGGACCGGATCCACCTCGCGGAATGCGCCGCCACGCAAAAAACGGACCGGATCCGGCCCGCGGAATGAGCCACCGCGCAAAAACCGGACCGGATCGGGGCCGCAGAACGCGCTGCCACGAACAAACCGGACCGGATCCAGCCCGCGGAACGCGCCGCCGCGGAAAAACCGGACCAGATACGGCCCGCGGAACACGCCGCCGCGCAAAAACCGGACCGGATCCAGGCCGCGGAACGCGCCGCCGCGGAAAAATCGGACCGTATCCGGCCCGCGGTACACACTGCCGCGCAAAAACCGGACTGGATCCAGCCCGCGGAACGCGCCGCCGCGGAAAAAACGGACCGCATCCGGCCCGCGGAATGCGCCGCCACGTAAAAAAAGGACCGGATCCGGACGGCCAAATGAGCCACCGCGCAAAAACCGGAACGGATCCGGCCGGCGGAATGCGCCGCCACGCAAAAACCGGACCGGATCCGGCCCGCGGAATGCGCCGCCGCGCAAAAACCGGACCGGATCCGGCCCGCGGAATGCGCCGCCGCGCAAAAAACGGAACGGATCCGGCCCGCGGAATGCGCCGCCGCGCAAAAACCGGACCGGATCCGGCCCGCGGAATGCGCCGCTGCGCAAAAACCGGACCGGATCCGGCCCGCGGAACGCGCCACCACGCAAAAACCGGACCGGATCCGGCCCGCGGAATGCACCGCCACGCAAAAAACGGAACGGATACGGCCCGCGGTATGCGCCGCCACGCAAAAAACGGTCGGGATCCGGTGGCGGAATGCGCCATCGCGCAAAAACCGGACCGGATCCGGCCCGTGGAACGCGCCGCCGCGCAAAAAACGGACCGGACCCGGTGGCGGAATGCGCCGCCGCGCAAAAAACGGTCGGGATCCGGTGGCGGAATGCGCCGCCGCGCAAAAACCGGACCGGATCCGGCCTGCGGAACGCTCAGCTGCGCAAAAACCGGACCGGATCCGGCCCACGGAATGCGCCGCCGCGGAAAAAATGGACCAGATCCAGCCCGCGGAATGCACCACCGCGCAAAAAACGGAAAGGATCCGGCCCACGGAACGGGCCGCCGCGCAAAAAACGGACCGGATCCGGCCCGCGGAATGCGCCGCCGCGCAAAAAACGGACCCGATCCGGCCCGCAGAACGCGCCGCTGCGCAAAAACCGGACCGGATCCGGCCTGCGGAATGCGCCGCCGCGGAAAAAACGGACCGGATCCGGCCCACGGAACGCGCCGCCGCGCAAAAACCGGACCGGATCCGGCCCACGAAACGCGCCGCCACGCAAAAACCGGACCGGATCTGGCCCGCGGAACGCGCCGCCGCGGAAAAACCGGACCAGATACGGCCCGCGGAACGCGCCACCGTGCAAAAACCGGACCGGATCCGGCCCGCGGAATGCACCGCCACGCAAAAAACGGAACGGATACGGCCCGCGGTATGCGCCGCCACGCAAAAAACGGTCGGGATCCGGTGGCGGAATGCGCCATCGCGCAAAAACCGGACCGGATCCGGCCCGTGGAACGCGCCGCCGCGCAAAAAACGGACCGGACCCGGTGGCGGAATGCGCCGCCGCGCAAAAAACGGTCGGGATCCGGTGGCGGAATGCGCCGCCGCGCAAAAACCGGACCGGATCCGGCCCACGGAATGCGCCGCCGCGGAAAAAATGGACCAGATCCAGCCCGCGGAATGCACCACCGCGCAAAAAACGGAAAGGATCCGGCCCACGGAACGGGCCGCCGCGCAAAAAACGGACCGGATCCGGCCCGCGGAATGCGCCGCCGCGCAAAAAACGGACCCGATCCGGCCCGCAGAACGCGCCGCTGCGCAAAAACCGGACCGGATCCGGCCTGCGGAATGCGCCGCCGCGGAAAAAACGGACCGGATCCGGCCCACGGAACGCGCCGCCGCGCAAAAACCGGACCGGATCCGGCCCACGAAACGCGCCGCCACGCAAAAACCGGACCGGATCTGGCCCGCGGAACGCGCCGCCGCGGAAAAACCGGACCAGATACGGCCCGCGGAACACGCCGCCGTGCAAAAACCGGACCGGATCCGGCCCGCGGAACGCGCCGCCGCGGAAAAATCGGACCGTATCCGGCCCGCGGTACACACTGCCGCGCAAAAACCGGACTGGATCCAGCCCGCGGAACGCGCCGCCGCGGAAAAAACGGACCGCATCCGGCCCGCGGAATGCGCCGCCACGTAAAAAAAGGACCGGATCCGGACGGCCAAATGAGCCACCGCGCAAAAACCGGAACGGATCCGGCCCGCGGAATGCGCCGCCACGCAAAAACCGGACCGGATCCGGCCTGCGGAATGCGCCGCCGCGCAAAAACCGGACCGGATCCGGCCCACGGAATGCGCCGCCGCGCAAAAAACGGAACGGATCCGGCCCGCGGAACGCGCCGCCACGCAAAAAACGGAACGGATCCGGCCCGCGGAACGCGCCGCCACGCAAAAAACGGAACGGATCCAGCCCGCGGAATGCGCCGCCGCGCAAACACCGGACTGGATCCGGCCCGCGGAACGCGCCGACGCGCAAAAACCGGACCGGATCCGGCCCGCGGAACGAGATGCCGCGCAGTAAACGGACCGGATCGGGCCCGCGGAATGCTCCGCCGCGCAAAAAACTGACCGAATCCGGCCCGCGGAACGCGCCGACGCGCAAAAACCGGACCGGATCCGGCCCGCGGAACGAGATGCCGCGCAGTAAACGGACCGGATCGGGCCCGCGGAATGCTCCGCCGCGCAAAAACCGGACCGGATCCGGACCGCGGAATGCACCGCCGCGGAAACACCGGACCGGATCCGGCCCGCGGAATGCGCCGCCGCGGAAAAAACGGACCGGATCCAGCCCGCGGAATGCGCCGCCGCGCAAAAACCGGACCGGATCCGGCCGGCGGAATGCGCTGCCGCGCAGTAAATGGACCGGATCCGGCCCACAGAATGCGCCGCCGTGCAAAAACAGGACCGGATACAGCCCGCGGAATGCGCCGCCACGCAAAAAACGGACCGGATCCGGCCCGCGCAATGCGCCGGCATGGAAAAAACGGACCGGATCCGAATCGCGGAACGCGCCGCCGCGCAAAAAGCGGAACGGATCGGCCCGCGGAATGCGCCGCCGCGCAAAAACCGGACCGGATCCGGCCCGCGGAACGCGCCGCCGCGGGAAAAAACTGACCGTATCCGGCCCGCGGAACGCGCCACCGCGCAAAAACCGGACCGTATCCGGCCCGCGGAACGCGCCGCCGCGCAAAAACCGGACCGGATCCGGCCCGCGGAACGCGCCGCCGCGCAAAAACCGGACCGTATCCGGCCCGCGGAACGCGCCGCCGCGCAAAAAACGGACCGGATCCAGGCCGCGGAATGTGCCGCAGCGGAAAAAATGCACCAGATCCAGCCCGCGGAACGCGCCGCCGCGCAAACGCCGGAGCAGATCCGGCCCGCGGAATGCGCCGCTGCGCAAAAACCGGACCGGATCCGGCCCGCGGAATGAGCCACCTCGCAAAAACCGGACTGGATCCGGCCCGCGGTATGCGCCGCCGCGCAAAAACTAGACCGGATCTGGCCCACGGAATGCTCCGCCGCGCAAAAAACGGACTGGATCCAGACCGCGGAACGCGCCGCCGCGCAAAAACCGGACGGGATCTGGCCCACGGAATGCGCCGCCGCGCAAAAAACGGACCGGATCCAGACCGCGGAACGCGCCGCCGCGCAAAAAACGGACCGGATACGGACCGCGGAATGCGCCGCCGCGCAAAAACCGGACCGGATCCGGCCCACGGAACGCGCCGCCGCGCAAAAACCGGACCGTATCCGGCCCGCGGAACGCGCCGCGGCGCAAAAAACGGACCGGATCCAGCCCGCGGAATGCGCCGCCGCGCAAAAAATGCACCGTATCCGGCCCGCGGAACGCGCCGCCGCGCAAACGCCGGACCGGATCCGGCCCGCGGAATGCGCCGCTGCGCAAAAACCGGACCGGATCCGGCCGTCGGAACGGGATGCCGCGCAGTAAATGGACCGGATCCGGCCCACAGAATGCGCCGCCGCGCAAAAAACGGACCGGATCCGGCCCGCGGAATGAGCCACCGCGCAAAAAACGGACCGGATGTGGCCCACGGAATGAGCCACCGCGCAAAAACCGGACGGGATCTGGCCCACGGAATGCGCCGCCGCACAAAAAACGGACCGGATCCAGACCGCGGAACGCGCCTCCGCGCAAAAAACGGACCGGATCCGGACACCGGAATGCGCCGCCGCGCAAAAACCGGACGGGATCTGGCCTGCGGAATGAGCCGCCGCGGGAAAAAACGGACCGGATCCGGCCCGCGGAACGCGCTGCCACGCAAAATTCGTACCGGATCCAGCCCACGGAATGCACCGCCTCGCAAAAACCGGACTGGATCTGGCCCGTGGAACGCGCCGCCGCGCAAAAAATGGACCGGATCTGGCCCGCGGAATGCGCCAACGCGCAAAAAAAGGAAAGGATCCGGCCGGCGGAACGCGCCGCCGCGCAAAAACCGGACAGGATCCGGCCCGCGGAATGCGCCGCCGCGCAAAAACCGGACCGGATCCGGCCGGCGGAATGCGCCGCCGCGCAAAAACCGGACCGGATCCGGCCGGCGGAATGCGCCGCCGCGCAAAAAATGGACCGGATCCGGCCCGCGGAATGCGACGCCGCTCAAAAACCGGACCGGATCCGGCCCGCGGAATGCGCCGCCACGCAAAAAACGGACCGGATCCGGGCCGCGGAACGCGCCGCCGCGCAAAAACCGGACCGGATCCGGCCCGCGGAACACGCCGCCGCGCAAAAAATGCACCGGATCCAGCCCGCGGAACGCGCCGCCGCGCAAACGCCGGACCGGATCCGGCCCGCGGAATGCGCCGCTGCGCAAAAACCGGACCGGATCCGGCCGGCGGAACGGGATGCCGCGCAGTAAATGGACCGGATCCGGCCCGCAGAATGAGCCGCCGCGCAAAAACCGGACCGGATCCGGCCCGCCAAATGAGCCACCGCGCAAAAACCGGACCGGATCCGGCCCGCGGAATGCTCCGCCGCGCAAAAAAAGGAAAGGATCCGGCCCGCGGAACGAGATGCCGCGCAGTATACAGACCGGATCGGGCCCGCGGAACGCGCCGCCGCGGAAAAACCGGACCAGATACGGCCCGCGGAACACGGCGCCGCGCAAAAACCGGACCGGATCCAGCCCGCGGAACGCGCCGCCGCGGAAAAATCGGACCGTATCCGGCCCGCGGTACACACTGCCGCGCAAAAACCGGACCGGATCCAGCCCGCGGAACGCGCCGCCGCGGAAAAAACGGACCGCATCCGGCCCACGGAATGCGCCGCCACGTAAAAAAAGGACCGGATCCGGACGGCCAAATGAGCCACCGCGCAAAAACCGGAACGGATCCGGCCCGCGGAATGCGCCGCCACGCAAAAACCGGACCGGATCCGGCCCGCGGAATGCGCCGCCGCGCAAAAACCGGACCGGATCCGGCCCGCGGAATGCGCCGCCGCGCAAAAACCGGACCGGATCCGGCCCGCCAAATGAGCCACCGCGCAAAAACCGGACCGGATCCGGCCCGCGGAACGCGCCGCCACGCAAAAAACGGAACGGATACGGCCCGCGGTATGCGCCGCCACGCAAAAAACGGTCGGGATCCGGTGGCGGAATGCGCCATCGCGCAATAACCGGACCGGATCCGGCCCGTGGAACGCGCCGCCGCGCAAAAAACGGACCGGACCCGGTGGCGGAATGCGCCGCCGCACAAAAAACGGTCGGAATCCGGTGGCGGAATGCGCCGCCGCGCAAAAACCGGACCGGATCCGGCCCGCGGAACGCGCAGCTGCGCAAAAACCGGACCGGATCCGGCCAGCGGAATGCGCCGCCGCGGAAAAAACGGACCAGATCCAGCCCGCGGAATGCACCACCGCGCAAAAAACGGAAAGGATCCGGCCCACGGAACGGGCCGCCGCGCAAAAAACGGACCGGATCCGGCCCGCGGAATGCGCCGCCGCGCAAAAAACGGACCAGATCCGGCCCGCAGAACGCGCCGCTGCGCAAAAACCGGACCGGATCCGGCCTGCGGAATGCGCGGCCGCGGAAAAAACGGACCGGATCCGGCCCGCCAAATGAGCCACCGCGCAAAAACCGGACCGGATCCGGCCCACGGAACGCGCCGCCGCGCAAAAACCGGACCGGATCCGGCCCACGGAACGCGCCGCCACGCAAAAACCGGACCGGATCCAGCCCGCGGAACGCGCCGCCGCGGAAAAACCGGACCAGATACGGCCCGCGGAACACGCCGCCGCGCAAAAACCTGACTGGATCCAGCCCGCGGAACGCGCCGCCGCGGAAAAAACGGACCGCATCCGGCCCGCGGAATGCGCCGCCACGTAAAAAAAGGACCGGATCCGGACGGCCAAATGAGCCACCGCGCAAAAACCGGAACGGATCCGGCCCGCGGAATGCGCCGCCACGCAAAAACCGGACCGGATCCGTCCCGCGGAATGCGCCGCCGCGCAAAAAGCGGAACGCATCGGCCCGCGGAACGCGCCGCCACGCAAAAAACGGAACGGATCCGGCCCGCGAACGCACTGCCGCGCAAAAAACGGACCGGATCCGGCCCGCGGAATGCGCTGCCGTGGAAAAAAACTGAGAGGATCCGGCCCGCGGAATGCGCCGCCGTGGAAAAACCGGACTGGATATGGTCCGTGGAACGGGCCGCCGCGCAAAAACCGGACCGGATCCGGACCGCGGAATGCGCCGCCGTGGAAAAAACGGACCGCATCGGGCCCACGGAATGCGCCGCCGCGCAAAAACCGGACCGGATCCGGCCCGCGGAATTCGCCGCCGCGGGAAAAAACGGACCGGATCCGGCCCGCGGAACGCGCCGCCACGCAAAAATCGTACCGGATCCGGCCCACGGAATGCGCCGCCGCGCAAAAAACGGACCGGATCCAGCCCGCGGAATGCGCCGCCGCGCAAAAAAAGGACCGGATCAGGCCCGAGGAATGCGCCGCCGCGCAAAAAATGGAAAGGATCCGGCCCGCGGAACGAGATGCCGCGCAGTAAACAGACCGGATCGGGCCCGCGGAATGCTCCGCCACGGAAAAAACTGACCGAATCCGGCCCGCGGAATGCACCACCGCGGAAAAACCGGACCAGATCCGGCCCACGGAATGCGCCGCTGCGCAAAAACCGGACCGGATCCGGCCCGCAGAACGCGCCGCCGCGCAAAAACCGGACCGGATCCGGCCCGCGGAATGCGCCGCCGCTCAAAAACCAGACCGTATCCGGCCTGCGGAATGCACCGCTGCGGAAAAAACGGACCGTATCCGGCCCGCGGAATGCACCGCCGCGCAAAAAACGGACCGGATCCAGCCCGCGGAATGCGCCGCCGCGCAAACACCGGACTGGATCCGGCCCGCGGAACGCGCCGACGCGCAAAAACCGGACCGGATCCGGCCCGCGGAACGAGATGCAGCGCAGTAAACGGACCGGATCGGGCCCGCGGAATGCTCCGCCGCGCAAAAAACTGACCGAATCCGGCCCGCGGAATGCGCTGCCGCGCAAAAACCGGACCGGATCCGGACCGCGGAATGCACCGCCGCGGAAACACCGGACCGGATCCGGCCCGCGGAATGCGCCGCCGCGGAAAAAACGGACCGGATCCAGCCCGCGGAATGCGCCGCCGCGCAAAAACCGGACCGGATCCGGCCGGCGGAATGCGCTGCCGCGCAGTAAATGGACCGGATCCGGCCCACAGAATGCGCCGCCGTGCAAAAACAGGACCGGATACAGCCCGCGGAATGCGCCGCCACGCAAAAAACGGACCGGATCCGGCCCGCGCAATGCGCCGGCATGGAAAAAACGGACCGGATCCGAATCGCGGAACGCGCCGCCGCGCAAAAAGCGGAACGGATCGGCCCGCGGAATGCGCCGCCGTGCAAAAACCGGACCGGATCCGGCCCGCGGAACGCGCCGCCGCGGGAAAAAACTGACCGTATCCGGCCCGCGAAACGCGCCACCGCGCAAAAACCGGACCGGATCCAGCCCGCGGAATGTGCCGCAGCGGAAAAAATGCACCGGATCCAGCCCGCGGAACGCGCCGCCGCGCAACCGCTGGAGCAGATCCGGCCCGCGGAATGCGCCGCTGAGCAAAAACCGGACCGGATCCGGCCCGCGGAATGAGCCACCTCGCAAAAACCGGACTGGATCCGGCCCGCGGTATGCGCCGCCGCGCAAAAACTAGACCGGATCTGGCCCACGGAATGCTCCGCCGCGCAAAAAACGGACTGGATCCAGACCGCGGAACGCGCCGCCGCGCAAAAACCGGACGGGATCTGGCCCACGGAATGCGCCGCCGCGCAAAAAACGGACCGGATCCAGACCGCGGAATGCGCCGCCGCGCAAAAAACGGACCGGATACGGACCGCGGAATGCGCCGGCGCGGAAAAACTGGACCGGATCCGGACACCGGAACGCGCCGCCGCGCAAAAACCGGACCGGATCCGGCCCACGGAATGAGCCGCCGCGGGAAAAAACGGACCGGATCCGGCCCGCGGAACGCGCTGCCACGCAAAATTCGTACCGAATCCAGCCCACGGAATGCACCGCCGCGCAAAAACCGGACCGGATCTGGCCCGCGGAATGCGCCGCCGCGCAAAAAAACGGAAAGGATCCGGCCGGCGGAATGCGCCGCAGCGGAAAAAAAGGAAAGGATCTGGCCCGCGGAATGTGCCGCTGCGCAAAAACCGGACCGGATCCGGCCCGCGGAATGCGCCGCCGCGCAGTAAATGGACCGGATCCGGACCACAGAATGCGCCGCCGCGCAAAAACCGGACCGGATCCGGCCTGCGGAATGCGCCGCCACACAAAAAACGGACCGGATCCGGCCCACGGAATGAGCCACCGGGCAAAAACCGGACGGGATCTGGCCCACGGAATGCTCCACCACACAAAAAACGGACCGGATCCGGACCGCGGAACACGCCGCCGCGCAAAAAATGGACCGGATCCGGCCCGCGGAACGCGCCGCCGCGCAAAAACCGGACCGGATCCGGCCCGCGGAACGCGCTGCCACGCAAAAAACGGACCGGATCCGGCCCGCGGAATGCGCCGACACGGAAAAAACGGACCAGATCCGAATCGCGGAACGCGCCGCCGCGCAAAAAGCGGAATGGATCGGCCCGCGGAATGCGCCGCCGCGCAAAAACCGGACCGTATCCGGCCAGCGGAACACGCGGCCGCGCAAAAACCGGACCGGATCCGGCCCGCGGAATGCGCCGCCGCGCAAAAACCGGACCGGATCCGGCCCACGGAACGCGCCGCCGCGCAAAAACCGGACCGGATCCGGCCCGCGGAACGCGCCGCCGCGGGAAAAAACTGACCGGATCCGGCCCGCGGAACGCGCCGCCGTGCAAAAACCAGACCGTATCCGGCCAGCGGAACGCGCGGCCGCGCAAAAACCGGACCGGATCCGGCCCGCGGAATGCGCCGCCGCGCAAAAACCGGACCGGATCCGGCGCACGGAACGCGCCGCCGTGCAAAAACCGGACCGTATCCGGCCCGCAGAACGCGCCGCCGCGCAAAAACCGGACCGTATCCAGCCCGCGGAACGCGCCGCCGCGCAAAAAACGGACCGGATCCAGCCAGCTGAATGCGCCGCCGCGCAAAAAATGCACCGGATCCGGCCCGCGGAACGCGCCGCCGCGCAAACGCCGGACCGGATCCGGCCCGCGGAATGCGCCGCCGCGCAAAAACCGGACCGGATCCGGCCGTCGGAACGGGATGCCGCGCAGTAAATGGACCGGATCCGGCCCGCAGAATGCGCCGCCGCGCAAAAAACGGACCGGATCCGGCCCGCGGAATGAGCCACCGCGCAAAAAACGGACCGGATGTGGCCCACGGAATGAGCCACCGCGCAAAAACCGGACGGGATCTGGCCCACGGAATGCGCCGCCGCGCAAAAAACGGACCGGATCCAGACCGCGGAACGCGCCGCCGCGCAAAAAACGGACCGGATACGGACCGCGGAACGCGCCGCCGCGGAAAAACTGGACCGGATCCGGACACCGGAATGCGCCGCCGCGCAAAAACCGGACGGGATCTGGCCTGCGGAATGAGCCGCCGCGGGAAAAAACGGACCGGATCCGGCCCGCGGAACGCGCTGCCACGCAAAATTCGTACCGGATCCAGCCCACGGAATGCACCGCCGCGCAAAAACCGGACCGGATCCGACCCGCGGAATATGCCGCCGCGGAAAAAACGGACCGGATCCGGGCCGTGGAATGCGCCGCCGCGCAAAAACCGGACCGGATCTGGCCTGCGGAATGCGCCGCCGCTCAAAAACCAGACCGGATCCGGCCCGCGGAATGCGCCGCCGCGCAAACACCGGACTGGATCCGGCCCGCGGAACGCGCCGCCACGCGCAAAAACCGGACCGGATCCGGCCCGCGGAACGAGCCGCCATGGAAAAAACCGGACCAGACGCGGCCCCCAGAATGCGCCGCCGCGCAAAAAACAGACCGAATCCGGACCGCGGAATGCGCCGCCGCGCAAAAACCGGACCGGATCCGGCCCGCGGAATGCGCCGCCGCGCAAAAACCGGACCTGTTCCGGCCCGCGGAATGGGCCGCCGCGCAAAAACCGAACCGGATCCGGCCCGCGGAATGGGCCGCCGCGCAAAAACCGGACCGGATCCGGCCCGCGGAACGCGCCGCCGTGGAAAAAACAGACTGGATCCGGCCAGCGGAACGTGCCACCACGGAAAAACCGGACCGGATCGGGGCCGCAGAACGCGCTGCCACGAACAAACCGGACTGGATCCAGCCCGCGGAATGCGCCGCCGCTCAAAAACCAGACCGTATCCGGCCTGCGGAAAGCACCGCTGCGGAAAAAACGGACCGTATCCGGCCCGCGGAATGCGCCGCCGCGCAAAAAACGGACCGGATCCAGCCCGCGGAATGCGCCGCCGCGCAAACACCGGACTGGATCCGGCCCGCGGAACGCGCCGACGCGCAAAAACCGGACCGGATCCGGCCCGCGGAACGAGATGCCGCGCAGTAAACGGACCGGATCGGGCCCGCGGAATGCTCCGCCGCGCAAAAAACTGACCGAATCCGGCCCGCGGAATGCGCCGCCGCGCAAAAACCGGACCGGATCCGGACCGCGGAATGCACCGCCGCGGAAACACCGGACCGGATCCGGCCCGCGGAATGCGCCGCCGCGGAAAAAACGGACCGGATCCAGCCCGCGGAATGCGCCGCCGCGCAAAAACCGGACCGGATCCGGCCGGCGGAATGCGCTGCCGCGCAGTAAATGGACCGGATCCGGCCCACAGAATGCGCCGCCGTGCAAAAACAGGACCGGATACAGCCCGCGGAATGCACCGCCACGCAAAAAACGGACCGGATCCGGCCCGCGCAATGCGCCGGCATGGAAAAAACGGACCGGATCCGAATCGCGGAACGCGCCGCCGCGCAAAAAGCGGAACGGATCGGCCCGCGGAATGCGCCGCCGCGCAAAAACCGGACCGGATCCGGCCCGCGGAACGCGCCGCCGCGGGAAAAAACTGACCGTATCCGGCCCGCGGAACGCGCCACCGCGCAAAAACCGGACCGTATCCGGCCCGCGGAACGCGCCGCCGCGCAAAAACCGGACCGGATCCGGCCCGCGGAACGCGCCGCCGCGCAAAAACCGGACCGTATCCGGCCCGCGGAACGCGCCGCCGCGCAAAAAACGGACCGGATCCAGGCCGCGGAATGTGCCGCAGCGGAAAAAATGCACCAGATCCAGCCCGCGGAACGCGCCGCCGCGCAAACGCCGGAGCAGATCCGGCCCGCGGAATGCGCCGCTGCGCAAAAACCGGACCGGATCCGGCCCGCGGAATGAGCCACCTCGCAAAAACCGGACCGGATCCGGCCCGCGGTATGCGCCGCCGCGCAAAAACTAGACCGGATCTGGCCCACGGAATGCTCCGCCGCGCAAAAAACGGACTGGATCCAGACCGCGGAACGCGCCGCCGCGCAAAAACCGGACGGGATCTGGCCCACGGAATGCGCCGCCGCGCAAAAAACGGACCGGATCCAGACCGCGGAACGCGCCGCCGCGCAAAAAACGGACCGGATACGGACCGCGGAATGCGCCGCCGCGCAAAAACCGGACCAGATCCGGCCCACGGAACGCGCCGCCGCGCAAAAACCGGACCGTATCCGGCCCGCGGAACGCGCCGCGGCGCAAAAAACGGACCGGATCCAGCCCGCGGAATGCGCCGCCGCGCAAAAAATGCACCGTATCCGGCCCGCGGAACGCGCCGCCGCGCAAACGCCGGACCGGATCCGGCCCGCGGAATGCGCCGCTGCGCAAAAACCGGACCGGATCCGGCCGTCGGAACGGGATGCCGCGCAGTAAATGGACCGGATCCGGCCCGCAGAATGCGCCGCCGCGCAAAAAACGGACCGGATCCGGCCCGCGGAATGAGCCACCGCGCAAAAAACGGACCGGATGTGGCCCACGGAATGAGCCACCGCGCAAAAACCGGACGGGATCTGGCCCACGGAATGCGCCGCCGCACAAAAAACGGACCGGATCCAGACCGCGGAACGCGCCTCCGCGCAAAAAACGGACCGGATCCGGACACCGGAATGCGCCGCCGCGCAAAAACCGGACGGGATCTGGCCTGCGGAATGAGCCGCCGCGGGAAAAAACGGACCGGATCCGGCCCGCGGAACGCGCTGCCACGCAAAATTCGTACCGGATCCAGCCCACGGAATGCACCGCCGCGCAAAAACCGGACTGGATCTGGCCCGTGGAACGCGCCGCCGCGCAAAAAATGGACCGGATCCGGCCCGCGGAATGCGCCGCCGCGGAAAAAACGGACTGGATCCGGCCAGCGGAACGTGCCACCACGGAAAAAACCGGACCGGATCGGGGCCGCAGAACGCGCTGCCACGAACAAACCGGACTGGATCCAGCCCGCGGAATGCGCCGCCGCTCAAAAACCAGACCGTATCCGGCCTGCGGAAAGCACCGCTGCGGAAAAAACGGACCGTATCCGGCCCGCGGAATGCGCCGCCGCGCAAAAAACGGACCGGATCCAGCCCGCGGAATGCGCCGCCGCGCAAACACCGGACTGGATCCGGCCCGCGGAACGCGCCGACGCGCAAAAACCGGACCGGATCCGGCCCGCGGAACGAGATGCCGCGCAGTAAACGGACCGGATCGGGCCCGCGGAATGCTCCGCCGCGCAAAAAACTGACCGAATCCGGCCCGCGGAATGCGCCGCCGCGCAAAAACCGGACCGGATCCGGACCGCGGAATGCACCGCCGCGGAAACACCGGACCGGATCCGGCCCGCGGAATGCGCCGCCGCGGAAAAAACGGACCGGATCCAGCCCGCGGAATGCGCCGCCGCGCAAAAACCGGACCGGATCCGGCCGGCGGAATGCGCTGCCGCGCAGTAAATGGACCGGATCCGGCCCACAGAATGCGCCGCCGTGCAAAAACAGGACCGGATACAGCCCGCGGAATGCACCGCCACGCAAAAAACGGACCGGATCCGGCCCGCGCAATGCGCCGGCATGGAAAAAACGGACCGGATCCGAATCGCGGAACGCGCCGCCGCGCAAAAAGCGGAACGGATCGGCCCGCGGAATGCGCCGCCGCGCAAAAACCGGACCGGATCCGGCCCGCGGAACGCGCCGCCGCGGGAAAAAACTGACCGTATCCGGCCCGCGGAACGCGCCACCGCGCAAAAACCGGACCGTATCCGGCCCGCGGAACGCGCCGCCGCGCAAAAACCGGACCGGATCCGGCCCGCGGAACGCGCCGCCGCGCAAAAACCGGACCGTATCCGGCCCGCGGAACGCGCCGCCGCGCAAAAAACGGACCGGATCCAGGCCGCGGAATGTGCCGCAGCGGAAAAAATGCACCAGATCCAGCCCGCGGAACGCGCCGCCGCGCAAACGCCGGAGCAGATCCGGCCCGCGGAATGCGCCGCTGCGCAAAAACCGGACCGGATCCGGCCCGCGGAATGAGCCACCTCGCAAAAACCGGACCGGATCCGGCCCGCGGTATGCGCCGCCGCGCAAAAACTAGACCGGATCTGGCCCACGGAATGCTCCGCCGCGCAAAAAACGGACTGGATCCAGACCGCGGAACGCGCCGCCGCGCAAAAACCGGACGGGATCTGGCCCACGGAATGCGCCGCCGCGCAAAAAACGGACCGGATCCAGACCGCGGAACGCGCCGCCGCGCAAAAAACGGACCGGATACGGACCGCGGAATGCGCCGCCGCGCAAAAACCGGACCAGATCCGGCCCACGGAACGCGCCGCCGCGCAAAAACCGGACCGTATCCGGCCCGCGGAACGCGCCGCGGCGCAAAAAACGGACCGGATCCAGCCCGCGGAATGCGCCGCCGCGCAAAAAATGCACCGTATCCGGCCCGCGGAACGCGCCGCCGCGCAAACGCCGGACCGGATCCGGCCCGCGGAATGCGCCGCTGCGCAAAAACCGGACCGGATCCGGCCGTCGGAACGGGATGCCGCGCAGTAAATGGACCGGATCCGGCCCGCAGAATGCGCCGCCGCGCAAAAAACGGACCGGATCCGGCCCGCGGAATGAGCCACCGCGCAAAAAACGGACCGGATGTGGCCCACGGAATGAGCCACCGCGCAAAAACCGGACGGGATCTGGCCCACGGAATGCGCCGCCGCACAAAAAACGGACCGGATCCAGACCGCGGAACGCGCCTCCGCGCAAAAAACGGACCGGATCCGGACACCGGAATGCGCCGCCGCGCAAAAACCGGACGGGATCTGGCCTGCGGAATGAGCCGCCGCGGGAAAAAACGGACCGGATCCGGCCCGCGGAACGCGCTGCCACGCAAAATTCGTACCGGATCCAGCCCACGGAATGCACCGCCGCGCAAAAACCGGACTGGATCTGGCCCGTGGAACGCGCCGCCGCGCAAAAAATGGACCGGATCTGGCCCGCGGAATGCGCCAACGCGCAAAAAAAGGAAAGGATCCGGCCGGCGGAATGCGCCGCCGCGCAAAAACCGGACAGGATCCGGCCCGCGGAATGCGCCGCCGCGCAAAAACCGGACCGGATCCGGCCGGCGGAATGCGCCGCCGCGCAAAAACCGGACCGGATCCGGCCGGCGGAATGCGCCGCCGCGCAAAAAATGGACCGGATCCGGCCCGCGGAATGCGACGCCGCTCAAAAACCGGACCGGATCCGGCCCGCGGAATGCGCCGCCACGCAAAAAACGGACCGGATCCGGCCCGCGGAACGCGCCGCCGCGCAAAAACCGGACCGGATCCGGCCCGCGGAACACGCCGCCGCGCAAAAAATGCACCGGATCCAGCCCGCGGAACGCGCCGCCGCGCAAACGCCGGACCGGATCCGGCCCGCGGAATGCGCCGCTGCGCAAAAACCGGACCGGATCCGGCCGGCGGAACGGGATGCCGCGCAGTAAATGGACCGGATCCGGCCCGCAGAATGAGCCGCCGCGCAAAAACCGGACCGGATCCGGCCCGCCAAATGAGCCACCGCGCAAAAACCGGACCGGATCCGGCCCGCGGAATGCTCCGCCGCGCAAAAAAAGGAAAGGATCCGGCCCGCGGAACGAGATGCCGCGCAGTATACAGACCGGATCGGGCCCGCGGAACGCCCCGCCGCGGAAAAACAGGACCAGATACGGCCCGCGGAACACGGCGCCGCGCAAAAACTGGACCGGATCCAGCCCGCGGAACGCGCCGCCGCGGAAAAATCGGACCGTATCCGGCCCGCGGTACACACTGCCACGCAAAAACCGGACTGGATCCAGCCCGCGGAACGCGCCGCCGCGGAAAAAACGGACCGCATCCGGCCCGCGGAATGCGCAGCTGCGCAAAAACCGGACCGGATCCGGCCCACGGAATGGGCCGCCGCGGAAAAAACGGAAAGGATCCGGCCCGCGGAACGGGCCGCCGCGCAAAAACCAGACCGGATCCGGCCCACGGAATGCGCCACCGCGCAAAAACCGGACCGGATCTGGCCCGCGGAATGCGCCGCCGCGGAAAAACCGGACCGGATCCGGCCTGCGGAACGCGTCGCCGCGCAAAAAACGGACCGGATCCGGCCCGCGAACGCACTGCCGCGCAAAAAACGGACCGGATCCGGACCGCGGAATGCGCCGCCGTGGAAAAACCGGACTGGATCTGGTCCGCGGAATGCGCCGCCGCGCAAAAAACGTACCGGATCCGGCCCGCGGAATGCGCCGCCGCGCAAAAACCGGACCGGATCCGGACGGCGGAATGCGCCGCCGTGGAAAAAACCGGACCGAATCCGGCCCGTGGAATGCGCCGCCGCGCAAAAACCGGACCGGATCTGGCCAGCGGAATGAGATGCCGCGAAAAACCGGACCGGATCTGGCCCGCGGAACGGGCCGCCACGCAAAAACCAGACCGGATCTGGCCCGCGGAATGAGAAGCCACGGAAAAACCGGACAGGATACGGCCTGCGGAATGCACTGCCGCGGAAAAACCGGACCGGATCCGGCCCACGGAATGCGCCGCCACGCAAAAAACGGACCGGATCCGGCCCGCGGAATGCGCCGCCGCACAAAAAACGGACCGGATACGGACCGCGGAATGAGCCGCCGCGCAAAAACCGGACCGGATCCGGCCCGTGGAATGCGCCGCCGCGCAAAAACCGGACCGGATCGGGCCCACGGAATGCGCCGCCGCGGAAAAACCGGACCGGATCCGGACCACGGAATGCGCCGCCGCGGAAAAACCAGACCGGATCCGGCCCGCGTAACGCGCCGCCGCGCAAAAACCGGACCGGATCCGGCCCGGGTAATCCGCCGCCGCGCAAAAACCGGACCGGATCCGGCATGCAGAACGCGCAAAAACCGGACCGGATCCGGCCAGCGGAACGCGCCGCCGCGCAAAAAACGGACCAGATCCGGCTCCTGCAATGCGCCGCCGCGCAAAAACCGGACCGGATCCGTCCCGCGGAACGCGCAGCTGCGCAAAAACCGGACCGGATCCGGCCCACGGAATGGGCCGCCGCGGAAAAAACGGAAAGGATCCGGCCCGCGGAATGCTCAGCTGCGCAAAAACCGGACCAGACCCGGCCCACGGAATGCGCCGCCGCGGAAAAAACGGACCAGATACGGCCTGCGGAATGCGCCGCCGCGGAAAAAACGGACCGGATCCGGCCCACGGAACGGGCCGCCGCGCAAAAAACGGACCGGATCCGGCCCGCGGAATGCGCCGCCGCGCAAAAAACGGACCGGATCCGGCCCGCGGAATGCGCCGCCGCGCAAATACCGGACCGGATCTGGCCCACGGAATGCGCCGCCGCGCAAAAACCGGACCGGATCCGGCCCGCGGAATGCGCCGCCGCGGAAAAAACGGACCGGATCCGTCCCGCGGTATGCGCCGCCGCGCAAAAACCGGACCGGATCCGGACCACGGAATGCGCCGCCGCGCAAAAAACGGACCGCATCCGTCCCGCGGTATGCGCCGCCGCGCAAAAACCAGACCGGATCCGGCCCGCGTAACGCGCCGCCGCGCAAAAACCGGACCGGATCCGGCCCGGGTAATGCGCCGCATCGCAAAAACCGGACCGGATCCGGCATGCAGAACGCGGAAAAACCGGACCGGATCCGGCCCGCGGAACGCGCAGCTGCGCAAAAACCGGACCGGATCCGGCCCGCGGAACGCGCCGCCGCGCAAAAAACGGACCAGATCCGGCTCCTGCAATGCGCCGCCGCGCAAAAACCGGACCGGATCCGGCCCGCGGAACGCGCAGCTGCGCAAAAACCGGACCGGATCCGGCCCACGGAATGGGCCGCCGCGGAAAAAACGGAAAGGATCCGGCCCGCGGAATGCGCAGCTGCGCAAAAACCGGACCGGATACGGACCGCGGAATGCGCTGCTGCGCAAAAATCGGACCGGATCCGGCCTGCGGAACGGGCCGCTGTGCAAAAACCGGACCGGATCCGGCCCACGGAATGCGCCACCGCGCAAAAACCGGACCGGATCTGGCCTGCGGAACGGGCCGCTGTGCAAAAACCAGACCGGATCCGGCCCACGGAATGCGCCACCGCGCAAAAACCGGACCGGATCTGGCCCGCGGAATGCGCCGCCGCGGAAAAACCGGACCGGATCCGGACCGCGGAACGCGTCGCCGCGCAAAAAACGGACCGGATCCGGCCCGCGAACGCACTGCCGCGCAAAAAACGGACCGGATCCGGACCGCGGAATGCGCCGCCGTGGAAAAACCGGACTGGATCTGGTCCGCGGAATGCGCCGCCGCGCAAAAAACGTACCGGATCCGGCCCGCGGAATGCGCCGCCGCGGAAAAAACGGACCGGATCCGGCCCACGGAATGCGCCGCCGTGGAAAAAAGCGGACCGAATCCGGCCCGTGGAATGCGCCGCCGCGCAAAAACCAGACCGGATCTGGCCCGCGGAATGAGATGCCGCGAAAAACCGGACCGGATCTGGCCCGCGGAACGGGCCGCCACGCAAAAACCAGACCGGATCTGGCCCGCGGAATGAGAAGCCACGGAAAAACCGGACAGGATGCGGCCTGCGGAATGCACTGCCGCGGAAAAACCGGACCGGATCCGGCCCACGGAATGCGCCGCCACGCAAAAACCGGACTGGGTCCGGCCCACGGAATGCGCCGCCGCGGGAAAAAACGGACCGGATCCGGCCCGCGGAACGCGCCGCCGCGCAAACACTGGACCGGATCGGGCCCGCGGAATGCGCCGCCGTGGAAAAAACCGGACCGCATCCGGCCCGTGGAATGTGCCGCCGCGCAAAAACCGGACCGGATCTGGCCCTCGGAATGAGATGCCGCGGAAAAACCGGACAGGATGCGGCCTGCGGAATGCACTGCCGCGGAAAAAACGGACCAGATCCGGCCCGCGGAATGCGCCGCCGCGCAAAAACCGGACCGGATCCGGCCCGCGTAACGCGCCGCCGCGCAAACACTGGACCGGATCCGGCCCGCGGAATGCGCCGCCGCGCAAAAAAAGGAAACGATCCGGCCGACGGAACGAGATGCCGCGCAGTAAACAGACCGGATCGGGCCCGCGGAATGCGCCGCCGCGGAAAAAACGGACCGGATCCGGCCCGCGGAATGCGCCGCCACGCAAAAACCGGACCAGACGCGGCCACCGGAATGCGCCGCCGCGGAAAAAACGGAAAGGACCCGGCCCGCGAAACGCGCAGCTGCGCAAAAACCGGACCGGATCTGGCCCGCGGAATGCGCCGCCGCGCAAAAACCGGACCGGATACGGCCCGCGGAACGCGCCGCCGCGCAAAAAACGGACCGGATCCGGCCCGCGGAATGCGCCGCCGCGCAAAAACCGGACCGGATCCAGCCCGCGGAATGCGCCGCCGCGGAAAAACCGGACCGGATCCGGACCACGGAATGCGCCGCCGCGGAAAAACCGGACCGGATCCGGCCCGCGTAACGCGCCGCCGCGGAAAAACCGGACCGGATCCGGCCCGGGTAATGCGCCGCCGCGCAAAAACCGGACCGGATCCGGCATGCAGAACGCGCAAAAGCCGGACCGGATCCGGCCCGCGGAACGCGCCGCCGCGCAAAAAACGGACCAGATCCGGCTCCTGCAATGCGCCGCCGCGCAAAAACCGGACCGGATCCGGCCCGCGGAACGCGCAGCTGCGCAAAAACCGGACCGGATCCTGCCCGCGGAATGCGCCGCCGCGCAAATACCGGACCGGATCTGGCCCACGGAATGCGCCGCCGCGCAAAAACCGGGCCGGATCCGGCCCGCGGAATGCGCCGCCGCTCAAAAACCGGACCGGATCCGGCCCGCGGAACGCGCCGCCGCGCAAAAACCAGACCGGATCCGGCCCGCGGAATGCGCCGCCGCAGAAAAAATGGACCGGATCCGGCCCGCGGAACGCGCCGCCGCGCAAAAAACGGACCGCATCCGGCCCGTGGAATGCGCCGCCGCGCAAAAACCGGACCGTATCCGGCCCGCGGAATGCGCCGCCCTGCAAAAAACGGACCGGATACGGACCGCGGAATGAGCCGCCGCGCAAAAACCGGACCGGATCCGGCCCGCGCAATGCGCCGCCGCGCAGAAAACGGACCGGATCCGGCCCGCGGAATGTGCCGCCGCGCAAAAAACGGACCGGATACGGACCGCGGAATGAGACGCCGCGCAAAAACCGGACTGGATCCAGCCCGCGGAATGCGCCGCTGCGGAAAAAACGGACCGGATCCGGCCCGCGGAATGCGCCGCCGCGCAAAAACTGGACCGGATCCGTCCCGCGGAACGCGCCGCCGCGCAAAAACCGGACCGGATCCGGCCTGCGGAATGCGCTGCCGCGCAAAAAACGGACCGCATCCGGCATGCAGAACGCACAAAAACCGGACCGGATCCGGCCCGCGGAACGCGCCGCCGAGGAAAAAACGGACCAGATCCGGCTCCTGAAATGCTCCGCCGCGCAAAAACCGGACCGGATCCGGCCCGCGGAACGCGCAGCTGCGCAAAAACCGGACCGGATCCGGCCCACAGAATGGGCCGCCGCGGAAAAAACGGAAAGGATCCGGCCCGCGGAACGCGCAGCTGCGCAAAAACCGGACCAGACCCGGCCCACGGAATTCGCCGCCGCGGAAAAAACGGACCAGATCCGGCCTGCAGAATGCGCCGCCGCGCAAAAATCGGACCGGATCCAGCCCGCGGAATGCGCCGCCGCGGATAAAACGGACCGGATCCGGCCCGCGGAATGCGCCGCCGCGCAAAAACCGGACCGGATCCGGACCGCGGAATGCGCCGCCATGGAAAAAACGGACCGGATCCGGACCGCGGAATGCGCCGCCGCGCAAAAACTGGACCGGATCCGGCCCACGTAACGCGCCGCCACGCAAAAACCGGACCGGATCTGGCCCGCGGAATGTGCCGCCGCTCAAAAACCGGACCGGATCTGGCCCGCGGAATGCGCCGCCGCGCAAAAACCGGACCGGATCCGGCCCGCGGAACGTGCCGCTGTGGAAAAAACAGACCGTATCCGGCCCGCGGAATGCGCCGCCGCGCAAAAAAAGGACCGGATCCGGCCGGCGGAATGCGCCGCCGCGCAAAAACCGGACCGGATCTGGCCCACGGAATGAGCCGCCGCGGGAAAAACCGGACCGGATCCGGCCCGCGGAACGCGCTGCCACGCAAAAATCGTACCGGATCCGGCCCACCAAACACGCCACCGCGCAAAAACCGGACTGGATCCGGCCCTCGGAATGCGCCGCCGTGCAAAAATGGACCTGATCCGGCCGGCGGAATGCGCCGCAGCGGAAAAAAAGGAAAGGATCCGGCCCGCGGAATGCGCCGCCGCGCAAAAACCGGACCGGATCCGGCCCGCGAAACGCGCCGCCACGCAAAAACCGGACCGGATCTGGCCCACGGAATGCTCCACCGCGCAAAAAAGGGACCGGATCCGGCCCGCGGAATGTGCCGCCGCGCAAAAACGGGACAGGATCCGGCCCGCGGAATGCGCCGCCGCGCAAAAACCGGACCGTATCCGGCCCGCGGAATGAGCCACCGGGCAAAAACCGGACGGGATCTGGCCCACGGAATGCTCCACCGCGCAAAAAACGGACCGGATCCGGCCCGCGGAACGCGCCGCCGCGCAAAAACCGGACCGGATCCGGCCCACGGAACGCGCCGCCACGCAAAAACCGGACCGGATCCGGACCGCGGAACGCTCTGCCGCGCAAAAACCGGACCAGATCCAGCCCGCGGAACGCGCCGCCGCGGAAAAACCGGACCGGATCCAACCCGCGGAACACGCCGCCGCGGAAAAATCGGACCGTATCCGGCCCGCGGTACACACTGCCGCGCAAAAACCGGACTGGATCCAGCCCGCGGAACGCGCCGCCGCGCAAAAACCGGAACGGATCCGGCCCGCGGAATGCGCCGCCACGCAAAAACCGGACCAGATCCGGCCCGCAGAATGCGCCGCCGCGCAAAAACCGGACCGGATCCGGCCCACGGAATGCGCCGCCGCGCAAAAACCGGACCGGATCCGGCCCACGGAATGCGCCGCCGCGCAAAAACCGGACCGTATCCGGCCTGCAGAATGCGCCGCCGCGCAAAAACCGGACCGTATCCGGCCTGCAGAATGCGCCGCCGCGCAAAAACCAGACCGGATCCGGCCCGCGTAACGCGCCGCCGCGCAAAAACCGGACCGGATCCGGCCCGGGTAATGCGCCGCCGCGCAAAAACCGGACCGGATCCGGCCCGCGGAACGCGCCGCCGCGCAAAAAACGAACCGGATCCGGCCCGCGGAACGCGCAGCTGCGCAAAAACCGGACCGGATCCGGCCCACGGAATGCGCCGCCGTGGAAAAAGCGGACTGGATCTGGTCCGCGGAATGCGCCGCCGCGCAAAAAACGTACCGGATCCGGCCCACGGAATGCGCCGCCGCGCAAAAACCGGACCGGATCCGGCCCACGGAATGCGCCGCCGCGCAAAAACCGGACCGGATCCGGCCCGTGGAATGCGCCGCCGCGCAAAAACCGGACCGGATCTGGCCCGCGGAATGAGATGCCGCGAAAAACCGGACCGGATCTGGCCCGCGGAACGCGCCGCCGCGCAAAAACCAGACCGGATCTGGCCCGTGGAATGAGAAGCCACGGAAAAACCGGACAGGATGCGGCCTGCGGAATGCACTGCCGCGGAAAAAACGGACCGGATCCGGCCCGCGGAATGCGCCGCCGCGCAAAAACCGGACTGGGTCCGGCCCACGGAATGCGCCGCCGTGGAAAAAACCGGACCGCATCCGGCCCGTGGAATGCGCCGCCGCGCAAAAACCGGACCGGATCTGGCCCGCGGAATGAGATGCCGCGAAAAACCGGACCGGATCTGGCCCGCGGAACAGGCCGCCACGCAAAAACCAGACCGGATCTGGCCCGCGGAATGAGAAGCCACGGAAAAACCGGACAGGATGCGGCCTGCGGAATGCACTGCCGCGGAAAAAACGGACCGGATCCGGCCCGCGGAATGCGCCGCCGCGCAAAAACCGGACCGGATCCGGCCTGCGGAACGCGCCGCTGCGCAAACACTGGACCGGATCCGGCCGGCGGAATGCGCCGCCGCGCAAAAAAAGGAAACGATCCGGCCGACGGAACGAGATGCCGCGCAGTAAACAGACCGGATCGGGCCCGCGGAATGCGCTGCCGCGGAAAAAACGGACCGGATCCGGCCCGCGGAACGAGATGTCGCACAAAAACCGGACCGGATCCGGCCCGCGGAATGCGCCGCCGCGCAAAAACCGGACCGGATCCGGCCGGCGGAATGCGCCGCCGCGGAAAAAACGGACCGGATCTGGCCCGCGGAATGCGCCGCCGGGCAAAAACCGGACCGGATCCGGCCGGCGGAATGCGCCGCCGCTCAAAAACCGGACCGGATCCGGCCCGCGGAACGCGCCGACGCGCAAAAACCGGACCGGATCCGGCCCGCGGAATGCGCCGCCGCAGAAAAAATGGACCGGATCCGGCCCGCGGAACGCGCCGCCGCGCAAAAAACGGACCGCATCCGGCCCGTGGAATGCGCCGCCGCGCAAAAACCGGACCGGATCCGGCCCGCGGAATGCGCCGCCGTGCAAAAAACGGACCGGATACGGACCGCGGAATGAGCCGCCGCGCAAAAACCGGACCGGATCCGGCCCGCGGAATGTGCCGCCGCGCAAAAAACGGACCGGATACGGACCGCGGAATGAGACGCCGCGCAAAAACCGGACTGGATCCGGCCCGCGGAATGCGCCGCTGCGGAAAAAACGGACCGGATCCGGCCCGCGGAACGCGCCGACGCGCAAAAACCGGACTGGATGCGACCCGCGGAATGCGCCGCCGTGGAAAAAACCGGACAGGATCCGGCCCGCGGAATGCGCCGCCGCGCAAAAACCGGACCGGATCTGGTCCGCGGAATGTGCCGCCGCGCAAAAACCGGACCGGATCCGGCCCGCGGAATGCGCCGCCACGCAAAAGCCGGACCGGATCCGGTCTGCGGAATGCGCCGCCGCGCAAAAACCGGACCGGATCCGGCCCGCGGGATGCGCCGCCGCGCAAAAACTAGACCGGATCCGGCCCGCGTAACGCGCCGCCGTGGAAAAAACCGGACCGGATCGGGGCCCGCGGAATGCGCCGCCACGCAAAAACCGGACCGTATCCGGCCCACGGAATGCGCCGGCATGGAAAAAACCGGACCAGATCCGGCCCGCGGAACGCCGCGCCGCGCAAAAACCGGATAGGATCCGGCCCGCGGAATGCACCGCCGCGCAAAAATCGGACCGGATCCGGCCCGCGGAATGCGCCGCCGCGGATAAAACCGGACAGGATCCGGCCCGCGGAATGCGCCGCCGCGCAAAAACCGGACCGGATCCGGACCGCGGAATGCGCCGCCATGGAAAAAACGGACGGGATCCGGACCGCGGAATGCGCCGCCGCGCAAAAACTGGACCGGATCCGGCCCACGTAACGCGCCGCCACGCAAAAACCGGACCGGATCCGGCCCGCGGAATGTGCCGCCGCTCAAAAACCGGACCGGATCTGGCCCGCGGAATGCGCCGCCGCGCAAAAACCGGACCGGATCCGGCCGGCGGAACGTGCCGCTGAGGAAAAAACAGACCGTATCCGGCCCGCGGAATGCGCCGCCGCGCAAAAAAACGACCGGATCCGGCCCGCGGAATGCGCCGCCGCGCAAAAACCGGACCGGATCTGGCCCACGGAATGAGCCGCCGCGGGAAAAACCGGACCGGATCCGGCCCGCGGAACGCGCCGCCACGCAAAAATCGTACCGGATCCGGCCCACGGAACACGCCACCGCGCAAAAACCGGACTGGATCCGGCCCGCGTAATGCGCCGCCGTGCAAAAATGGACCTGATCCGGCCGGCGGAATGCGCCGCAGCGGAAAAAAAGGAAAGGATCCGGCCCGCGGAATGCGCCGCCGCGCAAAAACCGGACCGGATCCGGCCCACGAAACGCGCCGCCACGCAAAAACCGGACCGGATCTGGCCCACGGAATGCTCCACCGCGCAAAAAACGGACCGGATCCGGCCCGCGGAATGTGCCGCCGCGCAAAAACCGGACAGGATCCGGCCCGCGGAATGCGCCGCCGCGCAAAAACCGGACCGGATCCGGCCCGCGGAATGAGCCACCGGGCAAAAACCGGACGGGATCTGGCCCACGGAATGCTCCACCGCGCAAAAAATGGACCGGATCTGGCCCGCGGAATGCGCCAACGCACAAAAAACGGACCGGATCCAACCCGCGGAACGCGCCACAGTAGAAAAAACAGACCGGATCCGGCCAGCGGAACGCGCCGCCACGCAAAAAACGGTCGGGATCCGGTGGCGGAATGCGCCATCGCGCAAAAACCGGACCGGATCCGGCCCGCGGAACGCGCCGCCGCGCAAAAAACGGACCGGATCCGGTGGCGGAATGCGCCGACGCGCAAAAAACGGTCGGGATCCGGTGGCGGAATGCGCCATCGCGCAAAAACCGGACCGGATCCGGCCGGCGGAATGCGCCGCCGCGCAAAAACCGGACCGGATCCGGCCCGCGGAACGCACAGCTGCGCAAAAACCAGACCGGATCCAGGCCACGAAATGCGCCGCCGCGGAAAAAACGGACCAGATCCGGCCCGCGGAATGCGCCGCCGCGCAAAAACCGGACCGGATCCGGACCGCGGAATGCGCCGCCATGGAAAAAACGGACGGGATCCGGACCGCGGAATGCGCCGCCGCGCAAAAACTGGACCGGATCCGGCCCACGTAACGCGCCGCCACGCAAAAACCGGACCGGATCCGGCCCGCGGAATGTGCCGCCGCTCAAAAACCGGACCGGATCTGGCCCGCGGAATGCGCCGCCGCGCAAAAACCGGACCGGATCCGGCCGGCGGAACGTGCCGCTGAGGAAAAAACAGACCGTATCCGGCCCGCGGAATGCGCCGCCGCGCAAAAAAACGACCGGATCCGGCCCGCGGAATGCGCCGCCGCGCAAAAACCGGACCGGATCTGGCCCACGGAATGAGCCGCCGCGGGAAAAACCGGACCGGATCCGGCCCGCGGAACGCGCCGCCACGCAAAAATCGTACCGGATCCGGCCCACGGAACACGCCACCGCGCAAAAACCGGACTGGATCCGGCCCGCGTAATGCGCCGCCGTGCAAAAATGGACCTGATCCGGCCGGCGGAATGCGCCGCAGCGGAAAAAAAGGAAAGGATCCGGCCCGCGGAATGCGCCGCCGCGCAAAAACCGGACCGGATCCGGCCCACGAAACGCGCCGCCACGCAAAAACCGGACCGGATCTGGCCCACGGAATGCTCCACCGCGCAAAAAACGGACCGGATCCGGCCCGCGGAATGTGCCGCCGCGCAAAAACCGGACAGGATCCGGCCCGCGGAATGCGCCGCCGCGCAAAAACCGGACCGGATCCGGCCCGCGGAATGAGCCACCGGGCAAAAACCGGACGGGATCTGGCCCACGGAATGCTCCACCGCGCAAAAAATGGACCGGATCTGGCCCGCGGAATGCGCCAACGCACAAAAAACGGACCGGATCCAACCCGCGGAACGCGCCACAGTAGAAAAAACAGACCGGATCCGGCCAGCGGAACGCGCCGCCACGCAAAAAACGGTCGGGATCCGGTGGCGGAATGCGCCATCGCGCAAAAACCGGACCGGATCCGGCCCGCGGAACGCGCCGCCGCGCAAAAAACGGACCGGATCCGGTGGCGGAATGCGCCGACGCGCAAAAAACGGTCGGGATCCGGTGGCGGAATGCGCCATCGCGCAAAAACCGGACCGGATCCGGCCGGCGGAATGCGCCGCCGCGCAAAAACCGGACCGGATCCGGCCCGCGGAACGCACAGCTGCGCAAAAACCAGACCGGATCCAGGCCACGAAATGCGCCGCCGCGGAAAAAACGGACCAGATCCGGCCCGCGGAATGCGCCGCCGCGGAAAAAACGGAAAGGATCCGGCCCACGGAACGCGCCGCCGCGCAAAAACCGGACCGGATCCGGCCCGCGGAATGCGCCGCCGCGGAAAAAACGGACCGGATCCGGCCCGCCAAATGAGCCACGCAAAAACCGGACCGGATCCGGACCGCGGAACGCTCTGCCGCGCAAAAACCGGACCAGATCCAGCCCGCGGAACGCGCCGCCGCGGAAAAACCGGACCGGATCCAGCCCGCGGAACGCGCCGCAGCGGAAAAATCGGACCGTATCCGGCCCGCGGTACACACTGCCGCGCAAAAACCGGACTGGATCCAGCCCGCGGAACGCGCCGCCGCGCAAAAACCGGAACGGATCCGGCCCGCGGAATGCGCCGCCACGCAAAAACCGGACCAGATCCGGCCCGCGGAATGCGCCGCCGCGCAAAAACCGGACCGGATCCGGCCCACGGAATGCGCCGCCGCGCAAAAACCGGACCGGATCCGGCCCGCGGAATGCGCCGCCACGCAAAAACCGGACCGTATCCGGCCTGCGGAATGCGCCGCCGCGCAAAAACCGGACCGTATCCGGCCTGCAGAATGCGCCGCCGCGCAAAAACCGGACCGGATCCGGCCCGCGTAACGCGCCGCCGCGCAAAAAACGGACCGGATACGGACCGCGGAATGAGCCGCCGCGCAAAAACCGGACCGGATCCGGCCCGTGGAATGCGCCGCCGCGCAAAAACCGGACCGGATCTGGCCCACGGAATGCGCCGCCGCGGAAAAACCGGACCGGATCCGGACCACGGAATGCGCCGCCGCGGAAAAACCAGACCGGATCCGGCCCGGGTAATGCGCCGCCGCGCAAAAACCGGACCGGATCCGGCATGCAGAACGCGCAAAAACCGGACCGGATCCGGCCCGCGGAACGCGCCGCCGCGCAAAAAACGGACCAGATCCGGCTCCTGCAATGCGCCGCCGCGCAAAAACCGGACCGGAACCGGCCCGTCGAACGCGCAGCTGCGCAAAAACCGGACCGGATCCGGCCCACGGAATGGGCCGCCGCGGAAAAACCGGACCGGATCCGGCCCGCGGAATGCTCAGCTGCGCAAAAACCGGACCGGATCCGGCCTGCGGAATGCGCCGCCGCGGAAAAAACGGACCAGATACGGCCTGCGGAATGCGCCGCCGCGGAAAAAATGGACCGGATCCGGCCCACGGAACGGGCCGCCGCGCAAAAAACGGACCGGATCCGGCCCGCGGAATGCGCCGCCGCGCAAAAACCGGACCGGATCCGGCCCGCGGAATGCGCCGCCGCGCAAAAACCGGACCGGATCTGGCCCACGGAATGCGCCGCCGCGCAAAAACCGGACCGGATCCGGCCCGCGGAATGCGCCGCCGCGCAAAAAACGGACCGGATCCGGACCACGGAATGCGCCGCCGCGCAAAAAACGGACCGCATCCGTCCCGCGGTATGCGCCGCCGCGCAAAAACCAGAGCGGATCCGGCCCGCGTAACGCGCCGCCGCGCAAAAACCGGACCGGATCCGGCCCGGGTAATGCGCCGCCGCGCAAAAACCGGACCGGATCCGGCATGCAGAACGCGCAAAAACCGGACCGGATCCGGCCCGCGGAACGCGCAGCTGCGCAAAAACCGGACCGGATCCGGCCCGCGGAACGTGCCGCCGCGCAAAAAACGGACCAGATCCGGCTCCTGCAATGCGCCGCCGCGCAAAAACCGGACCGGATCCGGCCCGCGGAACGCGCAGCTGCGCAAAAACCGGACCGGATCCGGCCCACAGAATGGGCCGCCGCGGAAAAAACGGAAAGGATCCGGCCCGCGGAATGCGCAGCTGCGCAAAAACCGGACCAGACCCGGCCCACGGAATGCGCCGCCGCGGAAAAAACGGACCAGATCCGGCCCGCGGAACGGGCCGCCGCGGAAAAAACGGAAAGGATCCGGCCCACGGAACGCGCCGCCGCGCAAAAACCGGACCGGATCCGGCCTGCGGAATGCGCCGCCGCGGAAAAAAACGGACCGGATCCGGCCCGCCAAATGAGCCACGCAAAAACCGGACCGGATCCGGCCCACGGAACGCGCCGCCGCGCAAAAGCCGGACCGGATCCGGCCCACGGAACGCGCCGCCACGCAAAAACCGGACCGGATCCGGACCGCGGAACGCTCTGCCGCGCAAAAACCGGACCAGATCCAGCCCGCGGAACGCGCCGCCGCGGAAAAACCGGACCGGATCCAGCCCGCGGTACACACTGCCGCGCAAAAACCGGACTGGATCCAGCCCGCGGAACGCGCCGCCGCGCAAAAACCGGAACGGATCCGGCCCGCGGAATGCGCCGCCACGCAAAAACCGGACCAGATCCGGCCCGCGGAATGCGCCGCCGCGCAAAAACCGGACCGGATCCGGCCCGCGGAATGCGCCGCCGCGCAAAAACCGGACCGGATCCGGCCCGCGGAATGCGCCGCCACGCAAAAACCGGACCGTATCCGGCCTGCGGAATGCGCCGCCGCGCAAAAACCGGACCGTATCCGGCCTGCAGAATGCGCCGCCGCGCAAAAACCGGACCGGATCCGGCCCGCGTAACGCGCCGCCGCGCAAAAACCGGACAGGATCCGGCATGCAGAACGCGCAAAAACCGGACCGGATCCGGCCCGCGGAACGCGCCGCCGCGCAAAAAACGGACCAGATCCGGCTCCTGCAATGCGCCGCCGCGCAAAAACCGGACCGGATCCGGCCCGCGGAACGCGCCGCCGTGGAAAAACCGGACTGGATCTGGTCCGCGGAATGCGCCGCCGCGCAAAAAACGTACCGGATCCGGCCCGCGGAATGCGCCGCCGCGCAAAAACCGGACCGGATCCGGACCGCGGAATGCGCCGCCGTGGAAAAAACCGGACCGCATCCGGCCCGTGGAATGCGCCGCCGCGCAAAAACCGGACCGGATCTGGCCCGCGGAATGAGATGCCGCGAAAAACCGGACCGGATCTGGCCCGCGGAACAGGGCGCCACGCAAAAACCAGACCGGATCTGGCCCGCGGAATGAGAAGCCACGGAAAAACCGGACAGGATGCGGCCTGCGGAATGCACTGCCGCGGAAAAAACGGACCGGATCCGGCCCGCGGAACGCGCCGCCGCGCAAAAAACGGACCGGATACGGACCGCGGAATGAGCCGCCGCGCAAAAACCGGACCAGACGCGGCCACCAGAATGCGCCGCCGCGGAAAAAACGGAAAGGACCCGGCCCGCGAAACGCGCAGCTGCGCAAAAACCGGACCGGATCCGGCCCGCGGAACGCGCCGCCGCGCAAAAAACGGACCGGATCCGGCCCGCGGAATGCGCCGCCGCACAAAAAACGGACCGGATACGGACCGCGGAATGAGCCGCCGCGCAAAAACCGGACCGGATCCGGCCCGTGGAATGCGCCGCCGCGCAAAAACCGGACCGGATCTGGCCCACGGAATGCGCCGCCGCGGAAAAACCGGACCGGATCCGGACCACGGAATGCGCCGCCGCGGAAAAACCAGACCGGATCCGGCCCGCGTAACGCGCCGCCGCGCAAAAACCGGACCGGATCCGGCCCGGGTAATGCGCCGCCGCGCAAAAACCGGACCGGATCCGGCATGCAGAACGCGCAAAAACCGGACCGGATCCGGCCCGCGGAACGCGCCGCCGCGCAAAAAACGGACCAGATCCGGCTCCTGCAATGCGCCGCCGCGCAAAAACCGGACCGGAACCGGCCCGTCGAACGCGCAGCTGCGCAAAAACCGGACCGGATCCGGCCCACGGAATGGGCCGCCGCGGAAAAAACGGAAAGGATCCGGCCCGCGGAATGCTCAGCTGCGCAAAAACCGGACCGGATCCAGCCCGTGGAATGCGCCGCCGCGGAAAAAACGGACCAGATACGGCCTGCGGAATGCGCCGCCGCGGAAAAAACGGACCGGATCCGGCCCACGGAACGCGCCGCCGCGCAAATACCGGACCGGATTTGGCCCACGGAATGCGCCGCCGCGCAAAAAACGGACCGGATCCGGCCCGCGGAATGCGCCGCCGCGCAAAAACCGGACCGGATCCGGCCCGCGGAATGCGCCGCCGCGCAAATACCGGACCGGATCTGGCCCACGGAATGCGCCGCCGCGCAAAAACCGGACCGGATCCGGCCCACGGAATGCACCGCCGCGGAAAAAACGGACCGGATCCGGACCACGGAATGCGCCGCCGCGCAAAAAACGGACCGCATCCGTCCCGCAGTATGCGCCGCCGCGCAAAAACCAGACCGGATCCGGCCCGCGTAACGCGCCGCCGCGCAAACACCGGACCGGATCCGGCCCGGGTAATGCGCCGCCGCGCAAAAACCGGACCGGATCCGGCATGCAGAACGCGCAAAAACCGGACCGGATCCGGCCCGCGGAACGCGCAGCTGCGCAAAAACCGGACCGGATCCGGCCCGCGGAACGCGCCGCCGCGCAAAAAACGGACCAGATCCGGCTCCTGCAATGCGCCGCCGCGCAAAAACCGGACCGGATCCGGCCCGCGGAACGCGCAGCTGCGCAAAAACCGGACCGGATCTGGCCCACGGAATGGGCCGCCGCGGAAAAAACGGAAAGGATCCGGCCCGCGGAATGCGCAGCTGCGCAAAAACCGGACCAGACCCGGCCCACGGAATGCGCCGCCGCGGAAAAAACGGACCAGATCCGGCCTGCGGAACGGGCCGCCGTGCAAAAACCAGACCGGATCCGGCCCACGGAATGCGCCGCCGCGCAAAAACCGGACCGGATCTGGCCCGCGGAATGCGCCGCCGCGGAAAAACCGGACCGGATCCGGCCTGCGGAACGCGTCGCCGCGCAGAAAACGGACCGGATCCAGCCCGCGAACGCACTGCCGCGCAAAAAACGGACCGGATCCGGACCGCGGAATGCGCCGCCGTGGAAAAACCGTACTGGATCTGGTCCGCGGAATGCGCCGCCGCGCAAAAAACGTACCGGATCCGGCCCGCGGAATGCGCCGCCGCGCAAAAACCGGACCGGATCCGGACCGCGGAATGCGCCGCCGTGGAAAAAACCGGACCGAATCCGGCCCGTGGAATGCGCCGCCGCGCAAAAACCGGACCGGATCCGGCGCGCGGAATGAGATGCCGCGAAAAACCGGACCGGATCTGGCCCGCGGAACGGGCCGCCACGCAAAAACCAGACCGGATCTGGCCCGCGGAATGAGAAGCCACGGAAAAACCGGACAGGATGCGGCCTGCGGAATGCACTGCCGCGGAAAAACCGGACCGGATCCGGCCCACGGAATGCGCCGCCGCGCAAAAACCGGACTGGGTCCGGCCCACGGAATGCGCCGCCGCGGGAAAAAACGGACCGGATCCGGCCCGCGGAACGCGCCGCCGCGCAAACACTGGACCGGATCGGGCCCGCGGAATGCGCCGCCGTGGAAAAAACCGGACCGCATCCGGCCCGTGGAATGCGCCGCCGCGCAAAAACCGGACCGGATCTGGCCCGCGGAATGAGATGCCGCGAAAAACCGGACCGGATCTGGCCCGCGGAACAGGCCGCCACGCAAAAACCAGACCGGATCTGGCCCGCGAAATGAGAAGCCACGGAAAAACCGGACAGGATGCGGCCTGCGGAATGCACTGCCGCGGAAAAAACGGACCGGATCCGGCCCGCGGAATGCGCCGCCGCGCAAAAACCGGACCGGATCCGGCCCGCGGAACGCGCCGCCGCGAAAACACTGGACCGGATCCGGCCCGCGGAATGCGCCGCCGCGGAAAAAACGGACCAGATCCGGCCCGCGGAATGCGCCGCCGCGCAAAAACCGGACCAGACGCGGCCACCGGAATGCGCCGCCGTGGAAAAAACGGAAAGGACCCGGCCCGCGAAACGCGCAGCTGCGCAAAAACCGGACCGGATCCGGCCCGCGGAATGCGCCGCCGCGCAAAAACCGGACCGGATACGGCCCGCGGAACGCGCCGCCGCGCAAAAAACGGACCGGATCCGGCCCGCGGAATGCGCCGCCGCACAAAAAACGGACCGGATACGGACCGCGGAATGAGCTGCCGCGCAAAAACCGGACCGGATCCGGCCCGTGGAATGCGCCGCCGCGCAAAAACCGGACCGGATCCAGCCCGCGGAATGCGCCGCCGCGGAAAAACCGGACCGGATCCGGACCACGGAATGCGCCGCCGCGGAAAAACCAGACCGGATCCGGCCCGCGTAACGCGCCGCCGCGCAAAAACCGGACCGGATCCGGCCCGGGTAATGCGCCGCCGCGCAAAAACCGGACCGGATCCGGCATGCAGAACGCGCAAAAACCGGAACGGATCCGGCCCGCGGAACGCGCCACCGCGCAAAAAACGGACCAGATCCGGCTCCTGCAATGCGCCGCCGCGCAAAAACCGGACCGGATCCGGCCCGCGGAACGCGCAGCTGCGCAAAAACCGGACCGGATACGGCCCACGGAATGGGCCGCCGCGGAAAAAACGGAAAGGATCCGGCCCGCGGAATGCTCAGCTGCGCAAAAACCGGACCAGACCCGGCCCACGGAATGCGCCGCCGCGGAAAAAACGGACCAGATACGGCCTGCGGAATGCGCCGCCGCGGAAAAAACGGACCGGATCCGGCCCACGGAACGGGCCGCCGCGCAAAAAACGGACCGGATCCGGCCCGCGGAATGCGCCGCCGCGCAAAAACCGGACCGGATCCGGCCCGCGGAATGCGCCGCCGCGCAAATACCGGACCGGATCTGGCCCACGGAATGCGCCGCCGCGCAAAAACCGGACCGGATCCGGCCCGCGGAATGCGCCGCCGCGGAAAAAACGGACCGGATCCGGACCACGGAATGCGCCGCCGCGCAAAAAACGGACCGCATCCGTCCCGCGCTATGCGCCGCCGCGCAAAAACCAGACCGGATCCGGCCCGCGTAACGCGCCGCCGCGCAAAAACCGGACCGGATCCGGCCCGGGTAATGCGCCGCCGCGCAAAAACCGGACCGGATCCGGCATGCAGAACGCGCAAAAACCGGACCGGATCCGGCCCGCGGAACGCGCAGCTGCGCAAAAACCGGACCGGATCCGGCCCGCGGAACGCGCCGCCGCGCAAAAAACGGACCAGATCCGGCTCCTGCAATGCGCCGCCGCGCAAAAACCGGACCGGATCCGGCCCGCGGAACGCGCCGCCGCGCAAAAACCGGACCGGATCCGGCCCACGGAATGGGCCGCCGCGGAAAAAACGGAAAGGATCCGGCCCGCGGAATGCGCAGCTGCGCAAAAACCGGACCAGACCCGGCCCACGGAATGCGCCGCCGCGGAAAAAACGGACCAGATCCGGCCTGCGGAACGGGCCGCCGCGCAAAAAACGGACCGGATCCGGCCCACGGAATGCGCCACCGCGCAAAAACCGGACCGAATCCGGACCGCGGAATGCGCCGCCGTGGAAAAAACCGGACCGAATCCGGCCCGTGGAATGCGCCGCCGCGCAAAAACCGGACCGGATCTGGCCCGCGGAATGAGATGCCGCGAAAAACCGGACCGGATCTGGCCCGCGGAACGGGCCGCCACGCAAAAACCAGACCGGATCTGGCCCGCGGAATGAGAAGCCACGGAAAAACCGGACAGGATGCGGCCTGCGGAATGCACTGCCGCGGAAAAACCGGACCGGATCCGGCCCACGGAATGCGCCGCCGCGCAAAAACCGGACTGGGTCCGGCCCACGGAATGCGCCGCCGCGGGAAAAAACGGACCGGATCCGGCCCGCGGAACGCGCCGCCGCGCAAACACTGGACCGGATCGGGCCCGCGGAATGCGCCGCCGCGCAAAAAAAGGAAACGATCCGGCCGACGGAACGAGATGCCGCGCAGTAAACAGACCGGATCGGGCCCGCGCAATGCGCCGCCGCGGAAAAAACGGACCGGATCCGGCCCGCGGAACGAGATGCCGCGCAAAAACCGGACCAGATCCGGCCCGCGGAATGCGCCGCCGCGCAAAAACCGGACCGGATCCGGCCGGCGGAATGCGCCACCACGGAAAAAACGGACCGGATCTGGCCCGCGGAATGCGCCGCCGGGCAAAAACCGGACCGGATCCGGCCCGCAGGACGTGCCGCCGCGCAAAAACCGGACCGGATCTGGCCCGCGGAACGCGCCGACGCGCAAAAACCGGACCGGATCCGGCCCGCGGAATGCGCCGCCGCAGAAAAAATGGACCGGATCCGGCCCGCGGAACGCGCCGCCGCGCAAAAAACGGACCGCATCCGGCCCGTGGAATGCGCCGCCGCGCAAAAACCGGACCGTATCCGGCCCGCGCAATGCGCCGCCGCGCAGAAAACGGACCGGATCCGGCCCGCGGAATGTGCCGCCGCGCAAAAAATGGACCGGATACGGACCGCGGAATGAGACGCCGCGCAAAAACCGGACTGGATCCGGCCCGCGGAATGCGCCGCTGCGGAAAAAACGGACCGGATCCGGCCCGCGGAATGCGCCGCCGCGCAAAAACTGGACCGGATCCGTCCCGCGGAACGCGCCGCCGCGCAAAAACCGGACCGGATCCGGCCTGCGGAACGCGCTGCCGCGCAAAAAACGGACCGCATCCGGCATGCAGAACGCACAAAAACCGGACCGGATCCGGCCCGCGGAACGCGCCGCCGCGCAAAAAACGGACCAGATCCGCCTCCTGAAATGCTCCGCCGCGCAAAAACCGGACCGGATCCGGCCCGCGGAACGCGCAGCTGCGCAAAAACCGGACCGGATCCGGCCCACAGAATGGGCCGCCGCGGAAAAAACGGAAAGGATCCGGCCCGCGGAATGCGCAGCTGCGCAAAAACCGGACCAGACCCGGCCCACGGAATTCGCCGCCGCGGAAAAAACGGACCAGATCCGGCCTGCGGAATGCGCCGCCGCGCAAAAATCGGACCGGATCCAGCCCGCGGAATGCGCCGCCGCGGATAAAACGGACCGGATCCGGCCCGCGGAATGCGCCGCCGCGGATAAAACGGACCGGATCCGGCCCGCGGAATGCGCCGCCGCGCAAAAACCGGACTGGATCCGGCCCGCGGAATGCGCCGCTGCGGAAAAAACGGACCGGATCCGGACCGCGGAATGCGCCGCCGCGCAAAAACTGGACCGGATCCGGCCCACGTAACGCGCCGCCACGCAAAAACCGGACCGGATCCGGCCCGCGGAATGCGCCGCCGCGCAAAAACCGGACCGGATCCGGCCCGCGGAATGCGCCGCCGCTCAAAAACCGGACCGGATCTGGCCCGCGGAATGCGCCGCCGCGCAAAAACCGGACCGGATCCGGCCCGCGGAACGTTCCGCTGTGGAAAAAACAGACCTTATCCGGCCCGCGGAATGCGCCGCCGCGCAAAAAAAGGACCGGATCCGGCCCGCGGAATGCGCCGCCGCGCAAAAACCGGACCGGATCTGGCCCACGGAATGAGCCGCCGCGGGAAAAACCGGACCGGATCCGGCCCGCGGAACGCGCCGCCACGCAAAAATCGTACCGGATCCGGCCCACGGAACACGCCGCCACGCAAAAACCGGACCGGATCTGGCCCACGGAATGCTCCACCGCGCAAAAAAGGGACCGGATCCGGCCCGCGGAATGTGCCGCCGCGCAAAAACCGGACAGGATCCGGCCCGCGGAATGCGCCGCCGCGCAAAAACCGGACCGGATCCGGCCCGCGGAATGAGCCACCGGGCAAAAACCGGACGGGATCTCGCCCACGGAATGCTCCACCGCGCAAAAAACGGACCGGATCCGGCCCGCGGAATGCGCCGCCGCGCAAAAACCGGACCGGATCCGGCCCACGGAACGCGCCGCCACGCAAAAACCGGACCGGATCCGGACCGCGGAACGCTCTGCCGCGCAAAAACCGGACCAGATCCAGCCCGCGGAACGCGCCGCCGCGGAAAAACCGGACCGGATCTGGCCCGCGGAACGCGCCGCCGCGGAAAAATCGGACCGTATCCGGCCCGCGGTACACACTGCCGCGCAAAAACCGGACTGGATCCAGCCCGCGGAACGCGCCGCCGCGCAAAAACCGGAACGGATCCGGCCCGCGGAATGCGCTGCCACGCAAAAACCGGACCAGATCCGGCCCGCGGAATGCGCCGCCGCGCAAAAACCGGACCGGATCCGGCCCACGGAATGCGCCGCCGCGCAAAAACCGGACCGGATCCGGCCCACGGAATGCGCCGCCGCGCAAAAACCGGACCGTATCCGGCCTGCAGAATGCGCCGCCGCGCAAAAACCGGACCGTATCCGGCCCGCGTAACGCGCCGCCGCGCAAAAACCAGACCGGATCCGGCCCGGGTAATGCGCCGCCGCGCAAAAACCGGACAGGATCCGGCATGCAGAACGCGCAAAAACCGGACCGGATCCGGCCCGCGGAACGCGCCGCCGCGCAAAAAACGAACCGGATCCGGCCCGCGGAACGCGCCGCCGCGCAAAAACCGGACCGGATCCGGCCGGCGGAATGCGCCACCACGGAAAAAACGGACCGGATCTGGCCCGCGGAATGCGCCGCCGGGCAAAAACCGGACCGGATCCGGCCGGCGGAATGCGCCGCCGCTCAAAAACCGGACCGGATCTGGCCCGCGGAACGCGCCGACGCGCAAAAACCGGACCGGATCCGGCCCGCGGAATGCGCCGCCGCAGAAAAAATGGACTGGATCCAGCCCGCGGAACGCGCCGCCGCGCAAAAACCGGACCGCATCCGGCCCGTGGAATGCGCCGCCGTGCAAAAAACGGACCGGATACGGACCGCGGAATGAGCCGCCGCGCAAAAACCGGACCGGATCCGGCCCGCGCAATGCGCCGCCGCGCAGAAAACGGACCGGATCCGGCCCGCGGAATGCGCCGCCGCGCAAAAACCGGACCGGATACGGACCGCGGAATGAGACGCCGCGCAAAAACCGGACTGGATCCGGCCCGCGGAATGCGCCGCTGCGGAAAAACCGGACCGGATCCGGCCCGCGGAATGCGCCGCCGCGCAAAAACTGGACCGGATCCGTCCCGCGGAACGCGCCGCCGCGCAAAAACCGGACCGGATCCGGCCTGTGGAATGCGCTGCCGCGCAAAAAACGGACCGCATCCGGCATGCAGAACGCACAAAAACCGGACCGGATCCGGCCCGCGGAACGCGCCGCCGCGCAAAAAACGGACCAGATCCGGCTCCTGAAATGCTCCGCCGCGCAAAAAACGGAAAGGATCCGGCCCGCGGAACGCGCAGCTGCGCAAAAACCGGACCGGATCCGGCCCACAGAATGGGCCGCCGCGGAAAAAACGGAAAGGATCCGGCCCGCGGAATGCTCAGCTGCGCAAAAACCGGACCAGACCCGGCCCACGGAATTCGCCGCCGCGGAAAAAACGGACCAGATCCGGCCTGCGGAATGCGCCACCACGGAAAAAACGGACCGGATCTGGCCCGCGGAATGCGCCGCCGGGCAAAAACCGGACCGGATCCGGCCGGCGGAATGCGCCGCCGCAGAAAAAATGGACTGGATCCGGCCCGCGGAACGCGCCGCCGCGCAAAAAACGGACCGCATCCGGCCCGTGGAATGCGCCGCCGCGCAAAAACCGGACCGTATCCGGCCCGCGGAATGCGCCGCCGTGCAAAAAACGGACCGGATACGGACCGCGGAATGAGCCGCCGCGCAAAAACCGGACCGGATCCGGCCCGCGCAATGCGCCGCCGCGCAGAAAACGGACCGGATCCGGCCCGCGGAATGTGCCGCCGCGCAAAAAACGGACCGGATACGGACCGCGGAATGAGACGCCGCGCAAAAACCGGACTGGATCCGGCCCGCGGAATGCGCCGCTGCGGAAAAAACGGACCGGATCCGGCCCGCGGAATGCGCCGCCGCGCAAAAACTGGACCGGATCCGTCCCGCGGAACGCGCCGCCGCGCAAAAACCGGACCGGATCCGGCCTGTGGAATGCGCTGCCGCGCAAAAAACGGACCGCATCCGGCATGCAGAACGCACAAAAACCGGACCGGATCCGGCCCGCGGAACGCGCCGCCGCGCAAAAAACGGACCAGATCCGGCTCCTGAAATGCTCCGCCGCGCAAAAACCGGACCGGATCCGGCCCGCGGAACGCGCAGCTGCGCAAAAACCGGACCGGATCCGGCCCGCGGAATGCGCCGCCGCAGAAAAAATGGACCGGATCCGGCCCGCGGAACGCGCCGCCGCGCAAAAAACGGACCGCATCCGGCCCGTGGAATGCGCCGCCGCGCAAAAACCGGACCGTATCCGGCCCGCGGAATGCGCCGCCGTGCAAAAAACGGACCGGATACGGACCGCGGAATGAGCCGCCGCGCAAAAACTGGACCGGATCCGGCCCGCGCAATGCGCCGCCGCGCAGAAAACGGACCGGATCCGGCCCGCGGAATGTGCCGCCGCGCAAAAAACGGACCGGATACGGACCGCGGAATGAGACGCCGCGCAAAAACCGGACTGGATCCGGCCCGCGGAATGCGCCGCTGCGGAAAAAACGGACCGGATCCGGCCCGCGGAATGCGCCGCCGCGCAAAAACTGGACCGGATCCGTCCCGCGGAACGCGCCGCCGCGCAAAAACCGGACCGGATCCGGCCTGCGGAACGCGCTGCCGCGCAAAAAACGGACCGCATCCGGCATGCAGAACGCACAAAAACCGGACCGGATCCGGCCCGCGGAACGCGCCGCCGCGCAAAAAACGGACCAGATCCGGCTCCTGAAATGCTCCGCCGCGCAAAAACCGGACCGGATCCGGCCCGCGGAACGCGCAGCTGCGCAAAAACCGGACCGGATCCGGCCCACAGAATGGGCCGCCGCGGAAAAAACGGAAAGGATCCGGCCCGCGGAATGCTCAGCTGCGCAAAAACCGGACCAGACCCGGCCCACGGAATTCGCCGCCGCGGAAAAAACGGACCAGATCCGGCCTGCGGAATGCGCCGCCGCGCAAAAATCGGACCGGATCCAGCCCGCGGAATGCGCCGCCGCGGATAAAACGGACCGGATCCGGCCCGCGGAATGCGCCGCCGCGCAAAAACCGGAACGGATCCGGACCGCGGAATGCGCCGCCATGGAAAAAACGGACGGGATCCGGACCGCGGAATGCGCCGCCGCGCAAAAACTGGACCGGATCCGGCCCACGTAACGCGCCGCCACGCAAAAACCGGACCGGATCCGGCCCGCGGAATGTGCCGCCGCTCAAAAACCGGACCGGATCTGGCCCGCGGAATGCGCCGCCGCGCAAAAACCGGACCGGATCCGGCCCGCGGAACGTGCCGCTGTGGAAAAAACAGACCGTATCCGGCCCGCGGAATGCGCCGCCGCGCAAAAAAAGGACCGGATCCGGCCCGCGGAATGCGCCGCCGCGCAAAAACCGGACCGGATCTGGCCCACGGAATGAGCCGCCGCGGGAAAAACCGGACCGGATCCGGCCCGCGGAACGCGCCGCCACGCAAAAATCGTACCGGATCCGGCCCACGGAACACGCCACCGCGAAAAAACCGGACTGGATCCGGCCCGCGGAATGCGCCGCCGTGCAAAAATGGACCTGATCCGGCCGGCGGAATGCGCCGCAGCGGAAAAAAAGGAAAGGATCCGGCCCGCGGAATGCGCCGCCGCGCAAAAACCGGACCGGATCCGGCCCGCGAAACGCGCCGCCACGCAAAAACCGGACCGGATCTGGCCCACGGAATGCTCCACCGCGCAAAAAAGGGACCGGATCCGGCCCGCAGAATGTGCCGCTGCGCAAAAACCGGACAGGATCCGGCCCGCGGAATGAGCCACCGGGCAAAAACCGGACGGGATCTGGCCCACGGAATGCTCCACCGCGCAAAAAACGGACCGGATCCGGCCCGCGGAACGCGCCGCCGCGCAAAAACCGGACCGGATCCGGCCCACGGAACGCGCCGCCACGCAAAAACCGGACCGGATCCGGACCGCGGAACGCTGTGCCGCGCAAAAACCCGACCAGATCCAGCCCGCGGAACGCGCCGCCGCGGAAAAACCGGACCGGATCCAGCCCGCGGAACGCGCCGCCGCGGAAAAATCGGACCGTATCCGGCCCGCGGTACACACTGCCGCGCAAAAACCGGACTGGATCCAGCCCGCGGAACGCGCCGCCGCGCAAAAACCGGAACGGATCCGGCCCGCGGAATGCGCTGCCACGCAAAAACCGGACCAGATCCGGCCCGCGGAATGCGCCGCCGCGCAAAAACCGGACCAGATCCGGCCCGCGGAATGCGCCGCCGCGCAAAAACCGGACCGGATCCGGCCCACGGAATGCGCCGCCGCGCAAAAACCGGACCGGATCCGGCCCGCGGAACGCGCCGCCGCGCAAAAAACGAACCGGATCCGGCCCGCGGAACGCGCAGCTGCGCAAAAACCGGACCGGATCCGGCCCACGGAATGCGCCGCCGTGGAAAAACCGGACTGGATCTGGTCCGCGGAATGCGCCGCCGCGCAAAAAACGTACCGGATCCGGCCCGCGGAATGCGCCGCCGCGCAAATACCGGACCGGATCTGGCCCACGGAATGCGCCGCCGCGCAAAAACCGGACCGGATCCGGCCCGCGGAATGCGCCGCCGCGGAAAAAACGGACCGGATCCGGCCCGCGGAACGAGATGCCGCGCAAAAACCGGACCGGATCCGGCCCGCGGAATGCGCCGCCGCGCAAAAACCGGACCGGATCCGGCCGGCGGAATGCGCCACCACGGAAAAAACGGACCGGATCTGGCCCGCGGAATGCGCCGCCGGGCAAAAACCGGACCGGATCCGGCCGGCGGAATGCGCCGCCGCTCAAAAACCGGACCGGATCCGGCCCGCGGAACGCGCCGCCGCGCAAAAACCGGACCGGATCCGGCCCGCGGAATGCGCCGCCGTGCAAAAAACGGACCGGATACGGACCGCGGAATGAGCCGCCGCGCAAAAACCGGACCGGATCCGGCCCGCGCAATGCGCCGCCGCGCAGAAAACGGACCGGATCCGGCCCGCGGAATGTGCCGCCGCGCAAAAAACGGACCGGATACGGACCGCGGAATGAGACGCCGCGCAAAAACCGGACCGGATCCGGCCCGCGGAATGCGCCGCCGCGCAAAAACTGGACCGGATCCGTCCCGCGGAACGCGCCGCCGCGCAAAAACCGGACCGGATCCGGCCTGTGGAATGCGCTGCCGCGCAAAAAACGGACGGCATCCGGCATGCAGAACGCACAAAAACCGGACAGGATCCGGCCCGCGGAACGCGCCGCCGCGCAAAAAACGGACCAGATCCGGCTCCTGAAATGCTCCGCCGCGCAAAAACCGGACCGGATCCGGCCCGCGGAACGCGCAGCTGCGCAAAAACCGGACCGGATCCGGCCCACAGAATGGGCCGCCGCGGAAAAAACGGAAAGGATCCGGCCCGCGGAATGCTCAGCTGCGCAAAAACCGGACCAGACCCGGCCCACGGAATTCGCCGCCGCGGAAAAAACGGACCAGATCCGGCCTGCGGAATGCGCCGCCGCGCAAAAATCGGACCGGATCCAGCCCGCGGAATGCGCCGCCGCGGATAAAACGGACCGGATCCGGCCCGCGGAATGCGCCGCCGCGCAAAAACCGGAACGGATCCGGACCGCGGAATGCGCCGCCATGGAAAAAACGGACGGGATCCGGACCGCGGAATGCGCCGCCGCGCAAAAACTGGACCGGATCCGGCCCACGTAACGCGCCGCCACGCAAAAACCGGACCGGATCCGGCCCGCGGAATGTGCCGCCGCTCAAAAACCGGACCGGATCTGGCCCGCGGAATGCGCCGCCGCGCAAAAACCGGACCGGATCCGGCCCGCGGAACGTGCCGCTGTGGAAAAAACAGACCGTATCCGGCCCGCGGAATGCGCCGCCGCGCAAAAAAAGGACCGGATCCGTCCCGCGGAATGCGCCGCCGCGCAAAAACCGGACCGGATCTGGCCCACGGAACGCGCCGCCACGCAAAAATCGTACCGGATCCGGCCCACGGAACACGCCACCGCGCAAAAACCGGACTGGATCCGGCCCGCGGAATGCGCCGCCGTGCAAAAATGGACCTGATCCGGCCGGCGGAATGCGCCGCAGCGGAAAAAAAGGAAAGGATCCGGCCCGCGGAATGCGCCGCCGCTCAAAAACCGGACCGGATCCGGCCCGCGAAACGCGCCGCCACGCAAAAACCGGACCGGATCTGGCCCACGGAATGCTCCACCGCGCAAAAAAGGGACCGGATCCGGCCCGCGGAATGTGCCGCCGCGCAAAAACCGGACAGGATCCGGCCCGCGGAATGCGCCGCCGCGCAAAAACCGGACCGGATCCGGCCCGCGGAATGAGCCACCGGGCAAAAACCGGACGGGATCCGGCCCACGGAATGCGCCGCCGCGCAAAAACCGGACCGTATCCGGCCTGCAGAATGCACCGCCGCGCAAAAACCAGACCGGATCCGGCCCGCGTAACGCGCCGCCGCGCAAAAACCGGACCGGATCCGGCCCGGGTAATGCGCCGCCGCGCAAAAACCGGACAGGATCCGGCATGCAGAACGCGCAAAAACCGGACCGGATCCGGCCCGCGGAACGCGCCGCTGTGCAAAAAACGAACCGGATCCGGTCCGCGGAACGCGCAGCTGCGCAAAAACCGGACCGGATCCGGCCCACGGAATGCGCCGCCGTGGAAAAACCGGACTGGATCTGGTCCGCGGAATGCGCCGCCGCGCAAAAAACGTACCGGATCCGGCCCGCGGAATGCGCCGCCGCGCAAAAACGGGACCGGATCCGGACCGCGGAATGCGCCGCCGTGGAAAAAACCGGACCGCATCCGGCCCGTGGAATGCGCCGCCGCGCAAAAACCGGACCGGATCTGGCCCGCGGAATGAGATGCCGCGAAAAACCGGACCGGATCTGGCCCGCGGAACGCGCCGCCGCGCAAAAACCAGACCGGATCTGGCCCCCGGAATGAGAAGCCACGGAAAAACCGGACAGGATGCGGCCTGCGGAATGCACTGCCGCGGAAAAAACGGACCGGATCCGGCCCGCGGAATGCGCCGCCGCGCAAAAACCGGACTGGGTCCGGCCCACGGAATGCGCCGCCGTGGAAAAAACCGGACCGCATCCGGCCCGTGGAATGCGCCGCCGCGCAAAAACCGGACCGGATCTGGCCCGCGGAATGAGATGCCGCGAAAAACCGGACCGGATCTGGCCCGCGGAACAGGCCGCCACGCAAAAACCAGACCGGATCTGGCCCGCGGAATGAGAAGCCACGGAAAAACCGGACAGGATGCGGCCTGCGGAATGCACTGCCGCGGAAAAAACGGACCGGATCCGGCCCGCGGAATGCGCCGCCGCGCAAAAACCGGACCGGATCCGGCCTGCGGAACGCGCCGCCGCGCAAACACTGGACCGGATCCGGCCGGCGGAATGCGCCGCCGCGCAAAAAAAGGAAACGATCCGGCCGACGGAACGAGATGCCGCGCAGTAAACAGACCGGATCGGGCCCGCGGAATGCGCTGCCGCGGAAAAAACGGACCGGATCCGGCCCGCGGAACGAGATGTCGCGCAAAAACCGGACCGGATCCGGCCCGCGGAATGCGCCGCCGCGCAAAAACCGGACCGGATCCGGCCGGCGGAATGCGCCGCCGCAGAAAAAATGGACCGGATCCGGCCCGCGGAACGCGCCGCCGCGCAAAAAACGGACCGCATCCGGCCCGTGGAATGCGCCGCCGCGCAAAAACCGGACCGTATCCGGCCCGCGGAATGCGCCGCCGTGCAAAAAACGGACCGGATACGGACCGCGGAATGAGCCGCCGCGCAAAAACCGGACCGGATCCGGCCCGCGCAATGCGCCGCCGCGCAAAAACCGGACCGGATCCGGCCCACGGAATGCGCCGCCGCGCAAAAACCGGACCGTATCCGGCCTGCAGAATGCGCCGCCGCGCAAAAACCAGACCGGATCCGGCCCGCGTAACGCGCCGCCGCGCAAAAACCGGACCGGATCCGGCCCGGGTAATGCGCCGCCGCGCAAAAACCGGACAGGATCCGGCATGCAGAACGCGCAAAAACCGGACCGGATCCGGCCCGCGGAACGCGCCGCCGCGCAAAAAACGAACCGGATCCGGCCCGCGGAACGCGCAGCTGCGCAAAAACCGGACCGGATCCGGCCCACGGAATGCGCCGCCGTGGAAAAACCGGACTGGATCTGGTCCGCGGAATGCGCCGCCGCGCAAAAAACGTACCGGATCCGGCCCGCGGAATGCGCCGCCGCGCAAAAACCGGACCGGATCCGGACCGCGGAATGCGCCACCGTGGAAAAAACCGGACCGCATCCGGCCCGTGGAATGCGCCGCCGCGCAAAAACCGGACCGGATCTGGCCCGCGGAATGAGATGCCGCGAAAAACCGGACCGGATCTGGCCCGCGGAACGCGCCGCCGCGCAAAAACCAGACCGGATCTGGCCCGCGGAATGAGAAGCCACGGAAAAACCGGACAGGATGCGGCCTGCGGAATGCACTGCCGCGGAAAAAACGGACCGGATCCGGCCCGCGGAATGCGCCGCCGCGCAAAAACCGGACCGGATCCGGCCTGCGGAACGCGCCGCCGCGCAAACACTGGACCGGAACCGGCCGGCGGAATGCGCCGCCGCGCAAAAAAAGGAAACGATCCGGCCAACGGAATGAGATGCCGCGCAGTAAACAGACCGGATCGGGCCCGCGGAATGCGCTGCCGCGGAAAAAACGGACCGGATCCGGCCCGCGGAACGAGATGTCGCGCAAAAACCGGACCGGATCCGGCCCGCGGAATGCGCCGCCGCGCAAAAACCGGACCGGATCCGGCCGGCGGAATGCGCCGCCGCGGAAAAAACGGACCGGATCTGGCCCGCGGAATGCGCCGCCGGGCAAAAACCGGACCGGATCCGGCCGGCGGAATGCGGCGCCGCTCAAAAACCGGACCGGATCCGGCCCGCGGAACGCGCCGACGCGCAAAAACCGGACCGGATCCGGCCCGCGGAATGCGCCGCCGCAGAAAAAATGGACCGGATCCGGCCCGTGGAATGCGCCGCCGCGCAAAAACCGGACCGTATCCGGCCCGCGGAATGCGCCGCCGTGCAAACACCGGACCGGATACGGACCGCGGAATGAGCCGCCGCGCAAAAACCGGACCGGATCCGGCCCGCGCAATGCGCCGCCGCGCAGAAAACGGACCGGATCCGGCCCGCGGAATGTGCCGCCGCGCAAAAAACGGACCGGATACGGACCGCGGAATGAGACGCCGCGCAAAAACCGGACCGGATCCAGCCTGCGGAACGCGTCGCCGCGCAAAAAACGGACCGGATCCGGCCCGCGAACGCACTGCCGCGCAAAAAACGGACCGGATCCGGACCGCGGAATGCGCCGCCGTGGAAAAACCGGACTGGATCTGCTCCGCGGAATATGCCGCCGCGCAAAAAACGTACCGGATCCGGCCCGCGGAACGCGCCGCCGCGCAAAAACCGGACCGGATCCGGACCGCGGAATGCGCCGCCGTGGAAAAAACCGGACCGCATCCGGCCCGTGGAATGCGCCGCCGCGCAAAAAACGGACCGGATCTGGCCCGCGGAATGAGATGCCGCGAAAAACCGGACCGGATCTGGCCCGCGTAACAGGCCGCCACGCAAAAACCAGACCGGATCTGGCCCGCGGAATGAGAAGCCACGGAAAAACCGGACAGGATGCGGCCTGCGGAATGCACTGCCGCGGAAAAAACGGACCGGATCCGGCCCGCGGAATGCGCCGCCGCGCAAAAACCGGACTGGGTCCAGCCCACGGAATGCGCCGCCGCGGGAAAAAACGGACCGGATCCGGCCCGCGGAACGCGCCGCCGCGCAAACACTGGACCGGATCCGGCCGGCGGAATGCGCCGCCGCGCAAATAAAGGAAACGATCCGGCCGACGGAACGAGATGCCGCGCATTAAACAGACCGGATCGGGCCCGCGGAATGCGCCGCCGCGGAAAAAACGGACCGGATCCGGCCGGCGGAATGCGCCGCCGCGGAAAAAACGGACCGGATCCGGCCCACGGAATGCGCCGCCGCGCAAAAACCGGACCGTATCCGGCCTGCAGAATGCGCCGCCGCGCAAAAACCGGACCGTATCCGGCCTGCAGAATGCGCCGCCGCGCAAAAACCAGACCGGATCCGGCCCGCGTAACGCGCCGCCGCGCAAAAACCGGACCGGATCCGGCCCGCGGAACGCGCCACCGCGCAAAAAACGAACCGGATCCGGCCCGCGGAACGCGCAGCTGCGCAAAAACCGGACCGGATCCGGCCCACGGAATGCGCCGCCGTGGAAAAACCAGACCGGATCTGGCCCGCGGAATGAGAAGCCACGGAAAAACCGGACAGGATGCGGCCTGCGGAATGCACTGCCGCGGAAAAAACGGACCGGATCCGGCCCGCGGAATGCGCCGCCGCGCAAAAACCGGACTGGGTCCGGCCCACGGAATGCGCCGCCGTGGAAAAAACCGGACCGCATCCGGCCCGTGGAATGCGCCGCCGCGCAAAAACCGGACCGGATCTGGCCCGCGGAATGAGATGCCGCGAAAAACCGGACCGGATCTGGCCCGCGGAACAGGCCGCCACGCAAAAACCAGACCGGATCTGGCCCGCGGAATGAGAAGCCACGGAAAAACCGGACAGGATGCGGCCTGCGGAATGCACTGCCGCGGAAAAAACGGACCGGATCCGGCCCGCGGAATGCGCCGCCGTGCAAAAACCGGACCGGATCCGGCCTGCGGAACGCGCCGCCGCGCAAACACTGGACCGGATCCGGCCGGCGGAATGCGCCGCCGCGCAAAAAAAGGAAACGATCCGGCCGACGGAACGAGATGCCGCGCAGTAAACAGACCGGATCGGGCCCGCGGAATGCGCCGCCGCGGAAAAAACGGACCGGATCCGGCCCGCGGAACGCGCCGCCGCGCAAAAAACCGGACCAGATCCGGCCCGGGTAATGCGCCGCCGCGCAAAAACCGGACCGGATCCGGCCCGCGGAATGCGCCGCCGCAGAAAAAATGGACCGGATCCGGCCCGCGGAACGTGCCGCCGCGCAAAAACCGGACCGTATCCGGCCCGCGGAATGCGCCGCCGCGCAAAAAACGGAACGGATCCGGCCTGCGGAACGCGCCGCCGCGGGAAAAAACGGACCGGATCCAGCCCGCGGAATGCGCCGCCGCGCAAAAACCGGACCGGATCCGGACCACGGAATGCGCCGCCACGCAAAAAACGGAACGGATCCGGCTCGCGAACGCACTGCCGCGCAAAAAACGGACCGGATCCGGCCGGCGGAATGCGCTGCCGTGGAAAAAAACGGAGAGGATCCGGCCCGCGGAATGCGCCTCCGTGGAAAAACCGGACTGGATCTGGTCCGTGGAACGGGCCGCCGCGCAAAAAACCGGACCAGATCCGGCCCGGGTAATGCGCCGCCGCGCAAAAACCGGACCGGATCCGGCCCGCGGAATGCGCCGCCGCAGAAAAAATGGACCGGATCCGGCCCGCGGAACGTGCCGCCGCGCAAAAACCGGACCGCATCCGGCCCGTGGAATGCGCCGCCGCGCAAAAACCGGACCGTATCCGGCCCGCGGAATGCGCCGCCGCGCAAAAAACGGAACGGATCCGGCCTGCGGAACGCGCCGCCGCGGGAAAAAACGGACCGGATCCAGCCCGCGGAATGCGCCGCCGCGCAAAAACCGGACCGGATCCGGACCACGGAATGCGCCGCCGCGGATAAAACGGACCGGATCCGGCTCGCGAACGCACTGCCGCGCAAAAAACGGACCGGATCCGGCCGGCGGAATGCGCTGCCGTGGAAAAAAACGGAGAGGATCCGGCCCGCGGAATGCGCCTCCGTGGAAAAACCGGACTGGATCTGGTCCGTGGAACGGGCCGCCGCGCAAAAACCGGACCGGATCCGGCCCGCGGAATTCGCCGCCGCGGGAAAAAACGGGACCGGATCCGGCCCGCGGAACGCGCCGCCACGCAAAAATGGTATCGGATCCGGCCCACGGAATGCGCCGCCGCGCAAAAAACGGACCGAATCCAACCCGCGGAATGCGCCGCCGCGCAAAAAAAAGACCGGATCCGGCCCGAGGAATGCGCCGCCGCGGAAAAAAAGGAAAGGATCCGGCCCACGGAACGAGATGCCGCGCAGTAAACATACCGGATCGGGCCCGCGGAATGCTCCGCCGCGGAAAAAACTGACCGAATCCGGCGTGCGGAATGCACCGCCGCGGAAAAACCGGACCAGATCCGGCCCACGGAATGCGCCGCTGCGCAAAAACCGGACCGGATCCGGCCCGCGGAATGCGCCGCCGCGCAAAAAACGGCCCGGATCCGGCCCGCGGAACGCGCCGCCGCGCAAAAACCGGACCGCATCCGGCCCGTGGAATGCGCCGCCGCGCAAAAACCGGACTGGATCCGACCCGCGGAGTATGCCGCCGCGGAAAAAACGGACCGGATCCGGGCCGTGGAATGCGCCGCCGCGCAGTAAATGGACCGGATCCGGCCCGCAGAACGCGCCGCCGCGCAAAAACCGGACCGGATCTGGCCCGCGGAATGCGCCGCCGCTCAAAAACCAGACCGTATCCGGCCTGCGGAATGCACCGCTGCGGAAAAAACGGACCGGATCCGGCCCGCGGAATGCACCGCCGCGCAAAAAACGGACCGGATCCGGCCTGCGGAACGAGATGCCGCGCAGTAAACGGACCGGATCGGGCCCGCGGAATGCTCCGCCGCGCAAAAAACTGACCGAATCCGGCCCGCGGAATGCGCTGCCGCGCAAAAACCGGACCGGATCCGGACCGCGGAATGCACCGCCGCGGAAACACCGGACCGGATCCGGCCCGCGAAATGCGCCGCCGCGGAAAAAACGGCCTGGATCCGGCCCGCGGAACGCGCCGCCGCGCAAAAACCGGACCGGATCCGGCCTGCGGAATGCACCGCCGCGGAAAAAACGGACCGGATCCGGCCCGCGGAATGCGCCGCCGCGCAAAAACCGGACCGGATCCGGCCGGCAGTATGCGCTGCCGCGCAAAAAACGGACCGGATCCGGCCCACAGAATGCGCCGCCGTGCAAAAACCGGACCGGATCCAGCCCGCGGAACGCGCCGCCGCGCAAAAAGCGGAACGGATCGGCCCGCGGAACGCGCCGCTGCGCAAAAACCGGACCGGATCCGGCCCGCGGAATGCGCCGCCGCGCAAAAACCGGACCGTATTAGGCCCGCGGAATGCGCCGCCGCGCAAAAAACGGACCGGATCCAGCCCGCGGAATGTGCCGCCGCGCAAAAAATGCACCGGATCCAGCCCGCGGAACGCGCCGCCGCGCAAACGCCGGACCAGATCTGGCCCGCGGAATGCGCCGCTGCGCAAAAACCGGACCGGATCCGGCCCGCGGAATGAGCCACCGCGCAAAAACCGGACCGGATCCGGCCCGCGGAATGCGCCGCCGCGCAAAAAACGGACTGGATCCAGACCGCGGAACGCGCCGCCACGCAAAAACCGGACGGGATCTGGCCCACGGAATGCGCCGCCGCGCAAAAAACGGACCGGATCCAGACCGCGGAACGCGCCGACGCGCAAAAACTGGACCGGATCCGGACACCGGAACGCGCCGCCGCGCAAAAACCGGACCGGATCCGGCCCGTGGAATGCGCCGCCGCGCAAAAACCGGACAGGATCCGGCCCGCGGAATGAGCCGCTGCGGGAAAAAACGGACCGGATCCGGCCCGCGGAACGCGCTGCCACGCAAAATTCGTACCGTATCCGGCCCGCGGAATGCACCGCCGCGCAAAAACCGGACCGGATCTGGCCCGCGGAATGCGCCGCCGCGCAAAAAATGGACCTGATCCGGCCGGAGGAATGCGCCGCAGCGGAAAAAAAGGAAAGGATCTGGCCCGCGGAATGCGCCGCCGCGCAAAAACCAGACCGGATCCGGCCTGCGGAACGCGCCACCACGCAAAAACCGGACCGGATCCGGCCAGCGGAACGTGCCACCGCGGAAAAACCGGACCAGATCGGCCCGCGGAATGCGCCACCGTGGAAAAAACGGACCGGATCCGGCCAGCGGAACGCGCCGCTGTGGAAAAAACCGGACCGGATCCGGCCAGCGGAATGCGCCGCCACGCAAAAAACGGACCGGATCCGGCCCGCGGATTGTGCCGCCGCGCAAAAACCGGACCGGATCTGGCCCGCGGAATGGGCCGCCGCGCAAAAACCGGACCGGATCCGGCTCGCGGAACGGGCCGCCGCGCAAAAACCGGACCGCATTCGGCCCACAGAACGCGCCGCCGTGGAAAAAACAGACTGGATGCGGCCCGCGGTATGCGCTGCCGCGCAAAAAACGGACCGGATCCGGACCGCGGAATGCGCCGCCGTGGAAAAAACGGACCGCATCCGGCCCGTGGGATGCGCAGCCTCGCAAAAACCGGACCGGATCCGGCCCGCGGAATGCGCCGCCGCTCAAAAACCGGACCGGATCTGGCCAGCGGAATGCGCCGCCGCTCAAAAACCGGACCGGATCTGGCCCGCGGAATGCGCCGCCGCTCAAAAACCGGACCGGATCCGGCCCGCGGAACGTGCCGCTGTGGAAAAAACAGACCGTATCCGGCCTGCGGAATGCACCGCCGCGGAAAAAACGGACCGGATCCGGCCCGCGGAATGCGCCGCCGCGCAAAAACCGGACCGGATCTGGCCCACGGAATGAGCCGCCGCGGGAAAAAACGGACCGGATCCGGTCCGCGGAACGCGCTGCCACGCAAAAATCGTACCGGATCCAGCCCGTGGAATGAACCACCGCGCAAAAACCGGACCGGATTCAGCCCGCGGAACGCGCCGCCGCGGAAAAACCGGACCAGATACGGCCCACGGAACCGGCCGCCGCGCAAAAAACGGACCAGTTCCGGCCCGCGGAACGCGCCGCCGCGCAAAAACCGGACCGGATGCGGCCCGCGGAACGCGCCACCGCGGAAAAAACGAACCGGATCCGGCCCGCGGAATGCGCCGCCGCGCAAAAACCGGACCAGACGCGGCCACCGGAATGCGCCGCCGCGGAAAAAACGGAAAGGATCCGGCCCGCGAAACGCGCAGCTGAGCAAAAACCGGACCGGATCCGGCCCACAGAATGCCACGCCGTGGAAAAAACGGACCGGATCTGGCCCGCGGAATGCGCCGCCGCGCAAAAAAACGGAGAGGATCCGGCCGGCGGAATGCGCCGCCGCGGAAAAAAAGGAAAGGATCTGGCCCGCGGAATGCGCCGCCGCGCAAAAACCGGACCGGATCCGGTGGCGGAATGCGCCGCCGCGCAAAAAACGGTCGGGATCCGGTGGCGGAATGCGCCATCGCGCAAAAACCGGACCGGATCCGGCCCGCAGAATGCGCCGCCGTGGAAAAAACGGACCGGATCCGGCCCGCGGAATGCGCCGCCGCGCAAAAACCGGACCGGATCCGGCCCGCGGAACGCGCCGCCGCGCAAAAAACGGACCGGATCCGGTGGCGGAATGCGCCGCCGCGCAAAAAACGGTCGGGATCCGGTGGCGGAATGCGCCATCGCGCAAAAACCGGACCGGATCCGGCCCGCGGAATGCGCCGCCGCGCAAAAAACGGACCGGATCCGGCCCGTGGAATGCGCCGCCGCGCAAAAACCGGACCGGATCCGGCCCGCGGAATGCGCCGCCGCGGAAAAACCGGACCGCATCCGGCCCGCGGTATGCACCGCCGCGCAAAAACCAGACCGGATCCGGCCCGCGTAACACGCCGCCGCGTAAAAACCGGACCGGATCCGGCCCGGGTAATGCGCCGCCGCGCAAAAACCGGACCGGATCCGGCATGCAGAACGCGCAAAAACCGGACCGGATCCGGCCCGCGGAACGCGCAGCTGCGCAAAAACCGGACCGGATCCGGACCACGGAATGGGCCGCCGCGGAAAAAACGGAAAGGATCCGGCTCGCGGAATGCTCAGCTGCGCAAAAACCGGACCAGACCCGGCCCACGGAATGCGCCGCCGCGGAAAAAACGGACCAGATCCGGCCTGTGGAATGCGCCGCCGCGCAAAAACCGGACCGAATCCGGCCAGCGGAACGAGCCGCCGTGGAAAAAACGGACCGGATCCGGCCCGCGCCATGCGCCGCCGCGCAAAAACCGGACCGGATCCGGCCCGCAGAACGCGCCGCCGCGCAAAAACCGGACCGAATCCGGCCAGCGGAACGAGCCGCCGTGGAAAAAACGGACCGGATCCGGCCCGCGCCATGCGCCGCCGCGCAAAAACCGGACCGGATCCGGGCCGTGGAATGCGCCGCCGCGCAGTAAATGGACCGGATCCGGCCCGCAGAACGCGCCGCCGCGCAAAAACCGGACCGCATCCGGACTGCCGAATGCGCCGCCGCTCAAAAACCGGACCGGATCTGGCCCGCGGAATGCGCCGCCACGCAAAAACCGGACTGGATCCGACCCACGGAACGCGCCGCCGCGCAAAAAACGGACCGGATCCGGCCCACGGAATGCGCCGGCATGGGAAAAACCGGACCAGATCCGGCCCGCGGAACGCGCCGCCGCGCAAAAACCGGACCGGATCCGGCCTGCGGAATGCGCCGCCATGGAAAAAACGGACCGGATCCGGACCGCGGAATGCGCCGCCGCTCAAAAACCGGACCGGATCTGGCTCGCGGAACGCGCCGCCACGCAAAAACTGGACCGGATCCGGCCCACGTAACGCGCCGCCACGCAAAAACCGGACCGGATCCGGCCCGCGGAATGCGCCGCCGCTCAAAAACCGGACCGGATCTGGCTCGCGGAATGCGCCGCCGCACAAAAACCGGACCGGATCCGGCCCGCGGAACGTGCCGCTGTGGAAAAAACAGACCGTATCCGGCCTGCGGAATGCACCGCCGCGGAAAAAACGGACCGGATCCGGCCCGCGGAATGTGCCGCCGCGCAAAAACCGGACCGGATCTGGCCCACGGAATGAGCCGCCGCGGGAAAAACCGGACCTGATCCGGCCCGCAGAACGCGCTGCCACACAAAAAACGGACCGGATCCGGCCCGCGGAATGCGCCACCGCGCAAAAACCGGACTGGATCCGGCCCGCGGAATGCGCCGCCGTGCAAAAATGGACCTGATCCGGCCGGCGGAATGCGCCGCAGCGGAAAAAAAGGAAAGGATCCGGCCCGCGGAACGCGCCGCCGCGGAAAAACCGGACCAGATACGGCCCGCGGAACGCGCCGCCGCGGAAAAATCGGACCGTATCCGGCCCGCGGTACACACTGCCGCGCAAAAACCGGACCGGATCCAGCCCGCGGAACGCGCCCCCACGTAAAAAAAGGACCGGATCCGGACGGCCAAATGAGCCACCGCGCAAAAACCGGAACGGATCCGGCCCGCGGAATGCGCCGCCGCACAAAAACCGGACCGGATCCGGCCCGCGGAATGCGCCGCGACGCAAAAAACGGAACGGATCCAGCCTGCGGAACGCGCCGCCGCGCAAAAACCGGACCGGATCCAGCCCGCGGAACGCGCCGCCGCGGAAAAATCGGACCGTATCCGGCCCGCGGTACACACTGCCGCGCAAAAACCGGACCGGATCCAGCCCGCGGAACGCGCCCCCACGTAAAAAAAGGACCGGATCCGGACGGCCAAATGAGCCACCGCGCAAAAACCGGAACGGATCCGGCCCGCGGAATGCGCCGCCACGCAAAAACCGGACCGGATCCGGCCCGCGGAATGCGCCGCCACGCAAAAAACGGAACGGATCCAGCCTGCGGAACGCGCCGCCGCGCAAAAAGCGGACCGGATCCGGCCCGCAGAATGCGCTGCCGTGGAAAAAAACGGAGAGGATCCGGCCCGCGGAATGCGCCGCCGTGGAAAAACCGGACTGGATATGGTCCGTGGAACGGGCCGCCGCGCAAAAACCGGAGCGCATCCGGCCCGCGGAATGCGCCGCCGCGCAAAAACCAGACCGGATCCGGCCCGCGGAATGCGCCGCCGCGCAAAAACCGGACCGGATCCGGCCCGCGGAATTCGCCGCCGCGGGAAAAAACGGACCGGATCCGGCCCGTGGAACGCGCAGCCACGCAAAAATCGGACCGGATCCGGCCCGCGGAATGCACCGCCGCGCAAAAAACGGACCGGATCCAGCCCGCGGAATGCGCCGCCGCGCAAAAACTGGACCGGATCCGGCCCGAGGAATGCGCCGCCGCGCAAAAACCAGACCGGATCCGGCCCGCGGAATGCTCCGCCGCGGAAAAAACTGACCGAATCCGGCCCGCGGAATGCACCGCCGCGGAAAAACCGGACCAGATCCGGCCCACGGAATGCGCCGCTGCGCAAAAACCGGACCGGATCCGGCCAGCGGAATGCGCCGCCGCGCAAAAAACGGCCCGGATCCGGCCCGCGGAACGCGCCGCCACGCAAAAACCGGACCGCATCCGGCCCGTGGAATGCGCCGCCGCGCAAAAACCGGACTGGATCCGACCCGCGGAGTATGCCGCCGCGCAAAAACCGGCCCGGATCCGGCCCGCAGAACGCGCCGCCGCGCAAAAACCGGACCGGATCTGGCCCGCGGAATGCGCCGCCGCTCAAAAACCAGACCGTATCCGGCCTGCGGAATGCACCGCTGCGGAAAAAACGGACCGTATCCGGCCCGCGGAATGCACCGCCGCGCAAAAAACGGACCGGATCCAGCCCGCAGAATGCGCCGCCTCGCAAACACCGGACTGGATCCGGCCCGCGGAACGCGCCGACGCGCAAAAACCGGACCGGATCCGGCCCGCGGAACGAGATGCCGCGCAGTAAACGGACCGGATCGGGCCCGCGGAATGCTCCGCCGCGCAAAAAACTGACCGAATCCGGCCCGCGGAATGCGCTGCCGCGCAAAAACCGGACCGGATCCGGACCGCGGAATGCACCGCCGCGGAAACACCGGACCGGATCCGGCCCGCGGAATGCGCCGCCGCGGAAAAAACGGACCGGATCCGGCCCGCGGAATGCGCCGCCGCGCAAAAACCGGACCGGATCCGGCCGGCGGAATGCGCGGCCGCGCAGTAAATGGACCGGATCCGGCCCACAGAATGCGCCGCCGTGCAAAAACCGGACCAGATCCGGCCCGCGCAATGCGCCGGCACGGAAAAAAACCGGACCGGATCCGAATCGCGGAACGCGCCGCCGCGCAAAATGCGGAACGGATCGGCCCGCGGAATGCGCCGCCGCGCAAAAACCGGACCGGATCCGGCCCGCGGTATGCGCCGCCGCGCAAAAACCTAACCGGATCCGGACGGCGGAATGCGCCGCCGCGCAAAAACCGGACCGTATCCGGCCCGCGGAACGCGCCGCCGCGCAAAAAACGGACCGGATCCAGCCCGCGGAATGTGCCGCCGCGCAAAAAATGCACCGGATCCAGCCCGCGGAACGCGCCGCCGCGCAAACGCCGGACCAGATCCGGCCCGCGGAATGCGCCGCTGCGCAAAAACCGGACCGGATCCGGCCCGCGGAACGCGCCACCACGCAAAAACCGGACCGGATCCGGCCAGCGGAACGTGCCACCGCGGAAAAACCGGACCAGATCGGCCCGCGGAATGCGCCACCGTGGAAAAAACGGACCGGATCCGGCCAGCGGAACGCGCCGCCGTGGAAAAAACCGGACCGGATCCGGCCAGCGGAACGCGCCGCCGTGGAAAAAACCGGACCGGATCGGGGCCGCGGAATGCGCCACCGTGGAAAAAACGGACCGGATCCGGCCAGCGGAACGCGCCGCCGTGGAAAAAACCGGACCGGATCCGGCCCGCGGAATGCGCCGCCACGCAAAAAACGAACCGGATCCGGCCCGCGGAATGCGCCGCCGCTCAAAAACCGGACCGGATCTGGCCCGCGGAATGCGCCGCCGCTCAAAAACCGGACCGGATCTGGCCCGCGGAATGCGCCGCCGCGCAAAAACCGGACCGAATCCGGCCCGCGGAACGTGCCGCTGTGGAAAAAACAGACCGTATCCGGCCTGCGGAATGCACCGCCGCGGAAAAAACGGACCGGATCCGGCCCGCGGAATGCGCCGCCGCGCAAAAACCGGACTGGATCTGGCCCGCGGAATTCGCCGCCGCGGGAAAAAACGGACCGGATCCGGCCCGCGGAACGCGCTGCCACGCAAAAATCGTACCGGATCCAGCCCACGGAATGCACCGCCGCGCAAAAACCGGACTGGATCTGGCCCGTGGAACGCGCCGCCGCGCAAAAAATGGACCTGATCCGGCGGGCGGAATGCGCCGCCACGCAAAAACTGGACCGGATCCGGCCCGCGGAACGCGCCACCACGCAAAAACCGGACCGGATCCGGCCAGCGGAACGTGCCACCGCGCAAACACCGGACCGGATACGGCCCGCGGAACGCGCCGCCGCGCAAAAAACGGACCGGATCCGGTGGCGGAATGCGCTGCCGTGGAAAAAAACGGAGAGGATCCGGCCCGCGGAATGCGCCGCCGTGGAAAAACCGGACTGGATATGGTCCGTGGAACGGGCCGCCGCGCAAAAACCGGAGCGCATCCGGCCCGCGGAATGCGCCGCCGCGCAAAAACCAGACCGGATCCGGCCCGCGGAATGCGCCGCCGCGCAAAAACCGGACCGGATCCGGCCCGCGGAATTCGCCGCCGCGGGAAAAAACGGACCGGATCCGGCCCGTGGAACGCGCAGCCACGCAAAAATCGGACCGGATCCGGCCCGCGGAATGCACCGCCGCGCAAAAAACGGACCGGATCCAGCCCGCGGAATGCGCCGCCGCGCAAAAACTGGACCGGATCCGGCCCGAGGAATGCGCCGCCGCGCAAAAACCAGACCGGATCCGGCCCGCGGAATGCTCCGCCGCGGAAAAAACTGACCGAATCCGGCCCGCGGAATGCACCGCCGCGGAAAAACCGGACCAGATCCGGCCCACGGAATGCGCCGCTGCGCAAAAACCGGACCGGATCCGGCCAGCGGAATGCGCCGCCGCGCAAAAAACGGCCCGGATCCGGCCCGCGGAACGCGCCGCCACGCAAAAACCGGACCGCATCCGGCCCGTGGAATGCGCCGCCGCGCAAAAACCGGACTGGATCCGACCCGCGGAGTATGCCGCCGCGCAAAAACCGGCCCGGATCCGGCCCGCAGAACGCGCCGCCGCGCAAAAACCGGACCGGATCTGGCCCGCGGAATGCGCCGCCGCTCAAAAACCAGACCGTATCCGGCCTGCGGAATGCACCGCTGCGGAAAAAACGGACCGTATCCGGCCCGCGGAATGCACCGCCGCGCAAAAAACGGACCGGATCCAGCCCGCAGAATGCGCCGCCTCGCAAACACCGGACTGGATCCGGCCCGCGGAACGCGCCGACGCGCAAAAACCGGACCGGATCCGGCCCGCGGAACGAGATGCCGCGCAGTAAACGGACCGGATCGGGCCCGCGGAATGCTCCGCCGCGCAAAAAACTGACCGAATCCGGCCCGCGGAATGCGCTGCCGCGCAAAAACCGGACCGGATCCGGACCGCGGAATGCACCGCCGCGGAAACACCGGACCGGATCCGGCCCGCGGAATGCGCCGCCGCGGAAAAAACGGACCGGATCCGGCCCGCGGAATGCGCCGCCGCGCAAAAACCGGACCGGATCCGGCCGGCGGAATGCGCGGCCGCGCAGTAAATGGACCGGATCCGGCCCACAGAATGCGCCGCCGTGCAAAAACCGGACCAGATCCGGCCCGCGCAATGCGCCGGCACGGAAAAAAACCGGACCGGATCCGAATCGCGGAACGCGCCGCCGCGCAAAATGCGGAACGGATCGGCCCGCGGAATGCGCCGCCGCGCAAAAACCGGACCGGATCCGGCCCGCGGTATGCGCCGCCGCGCAAAAACCTAACCGGATCCGGACGGCGGAATGCGCCGCCGCGCAAAAACCGGACCGTATCCGGCCCGCGGAACGCGCCGCCGCGCAAAAAACGGACCGGATCCAGCCCGCGGAATGTGCCGCCGCGCAAAAAATGCACCGGATCCAGCCCGCGGAACGCGCCGCCGCGCAAACGCCGGACCAGATCCGGCCCGCGGAATGCGCCGCTGCGCAAAAACCGGACCGGATCCGGCCCGCGGAACGCGCCACCACGCAAAAACCGGACCGGATCCGGCCAGCGGAACGTGCCACCGCGGAAAAACCGGACCAGATCGGCCCGCGGAATGCGCCACCGTGGAAAAAACGGACCGGATCCGGCCAGCGGAACGCGCCGCCGTGGAAAAAACCGGACCGGATCCGGCCAGCGGAACGCGCCGCCGTGGAAAAAACCGGACCGGATCGGGGCCGCGGAATGCGCCACCGTGGAAAAAACGGACCGGATCCGGCCAGCGGAACGCGCCGCCGTGGAAAAAACCGGACCGGATCCGGCCCGCGGAATGCGCCGCCACGCAAAAAACGAACCGGATCCGGCCCGCGGAATGCGCCGCCGCTCAAAAACCGGACCGGATCTGGCCCGCGGAATGCGCCGCCGCTCAAAAACCGGACCGGATCTGGCCCGCGGAATGCGCCGCCGCGCAAAAACCGGACCGAATCCGGCCCGCGGAACGTGCCGCTGTGGAAAAAACAGACCGTATCCGGCCTGCGGAATGCACCGCCGCGGAAAAAACGGACCGGATCCGGCCCGCGGAATGCGCCGCCGCGCAAAAACCGGACTGGATCTGGCCCGCGGAATTCGCCGCCGCGGGAAAAAACGGACCGGATCCGGCCCGCGGAACGCGCTGCCACGCAAAAATCGTACCGGATCCAGCCCACGGAATGCACCGCCGCGCAAAAACCGGACTGGATCTGGCCCGTGGAACGCGCCGCCGCGCAAAAAATGGACCTGATCCGGCGGGCGGAATGCGCCGCCACGCAAAAACTGGACCGGATCCGGCCCGCGGAACGCGCCACCACGCAAAAACCGGACCGGATCCGGCCAGCGGAACGTGCCACCGCGCAAACACCGGACCGGATACGGCCCGCGGAACGCGCCGCCGCGCAAAAAACGGACCGGATCCGGTGGCGGAATGCGCCGCCGCGCAAAAAACGGTCGGGATCCGGTGGCGGAATGCGCCATCGCGCAAAAACCGGACCGGATCCGGCCCGCGGAATGCGCCGCCGCGCAAAAAACGGACCGGATCCGGCCCGTGGAATGCGCCGCCGCGGAAAAACCGGACCGGATCCGGACCACGGAATGCGCCGCCGCGGAAAAAACGGACCGCATCCGGCCCGCGGTATGCGCCGCCGCGCAAAAACCAGACCGGATCCGGCCCGCGCAATGCGCCGCCGCGCAGAAAACGGACCGGATCCAGCCCGCGGAATGCGCCGCCTCGCAAACACCGGACTGGATCCGGCCCGCGGAACGCGCCGACGCGCAAAAACCGGACCGGATCCGGCCCGCGGAACGAGATGCCGCGCAGTAAACGGACCGGATCGGGCCCGCGGAATGCTCCGCCGCGCAAAAAACTGACCGAATCCGGCCCGCGGAATGCACCGCCGCGGAAACACCGGACCGGATCTGGCCCGCGGAATGCGCCGCAGCGGAAAAAACGGACCGGTTCCGGCCCGCGGAATGCGCCGCCGCGCAAAAACCGGACCGGATCCGGCCGGCGGAATGCGCCGCCGCGCAGTAAATGGACCGGATCCGGCCCACAGAATGCGCCGCCGTGCAAAAACCGGACCAGATCCGGCCCGCGCAATGCGCCGGCACGGAAAAAACGGACCGGATCCGAATCGCGGAACGCGCCGCCGCGCAAAAAGCGGAACGGATCGGCCCGCTGAATGCGCCGCCGCGCAAAAACCGGACCAGATCCGGCTCCTGCAATGCGCCGCCGTGCAAAAACCGGACCGGATCCGGCCCGTGGAACGCGCAGCTGCGCAAAAACCGGACCGGATCCGGCCCACGGAATGGGCCGCCGCGGAAAAAACGGACCAGATCCGGCCTGTGGAATGCGCCGCCGCGGAAAAAACGGACCGGATCCGGCCCACGGAACGGGCCGCCGCGCAAAAAACGGACCGGATCCGGCCCGCGGAATGCGCCGCCGCGCAAAAAACGGACCGGATCCGGCCCGCAGAACGCGCCGCCGCGCAAAAACCGGACCGAATCCGGCCAGCGGAACGAGCCGCCGTGGAAAAAACGGACCGGATCCGGCACGCGTCATACGCCGCCGCGCAAAAACCGGACCGGATCCGGGCCGTGGAATGCGCCGCCGCGCAGTAAATGGACCGGATCCGGCCCGCAGAACGCGCCGCCGCGCAAAAACCGGACCGCATCCGGACTGCGGAATGCGCCGCCGCTCAAAAACCGGACCGGATCCGGCCTGCGGAATGCACCGCCGCGCAAACACCGGACCGGATCCGGCCCGCGGAACGCGCCGACGGGCAAAAACCGGACTGGATGCGGCCCGCGGAATGCGCCGCCGTGGAAAAAACCAGACCGGATCGGGGCCCGCGGAATGCGCCGCCACGCAAAAACCGGACTGGATCCGGCCCACGGAATGCGCCGCGGCGGAAAAATCGGACCGTATCCGGCCCGCGGTACACACCGCCGCGCAAAAACCGGACCGGATCCAGCCCACGGAACGCGCCGTCGCGGAAAAAACGGACCGCATCCGCCCGCGGAATGCGCCCCCACGTAAAAAAAGGACCGGATCCGGACGGCCAAATGAGCCACCGCGCAAAAACCGGAACGGATCCGGCCCGCGGAATGCGCCGCCACGCAAAAACCGGACCGGATCCGGCCCGCGGAATGCGCCGCCTCGCAGAAACCGGACCGGATCCGGCCCACGGAACGCGCCGCCGCGCAAAAAACGGACCGGATCCGGCCCGCGGAATGCGCCTCCGCGCAAAAACTGGACCGGATCCGCCCCGCGGAATGCGCCGCCGCGCAAAAACCGGACCGGATCCGGCCCGCGGAATGCGGCGCCGCGCAAAAAACGGAACGGATCCGGCCTGCGGAACGCGCCGCCGCGCAAAAAGCGGAACGGATCGGCCCGCGGAACGCGCCGCCGCGGAAAAAACGGACCGGATCAGGCCCGCGAACGCACTGCCGTGCAAAAAACGGACCGGATCCGGCCCGCGGAATGCGCTGCCGTGGAAAAAAACGGAGAGGATCCGGCCCGCGGAATGCGCCGCCGTGGAAAAACCGGACTGGATATGGTCCGTGGAACGGGCCGCCGCGCAAAAACCGGACCAGATCCGGACCGCGGAATGCGCCGCCGTGGAAAAAACGGACCGCATCCGGCCCACGGAATGCGCCGCCGCGCAAAAACCAGACCGGATCCGGCCCGCGGAATGCGCCGCCGCGCAAAAACCGGACCGGATCCGGCCCGCGGAATTCGCCGCCGCGGGAAAAAACGGACCGGATCCGGCCCGCGGAACGCGCCGCCACGCAAAAATCGTACCGGATCCGGCCCGCAGAATGCGCCGCCGCGCAAAAAACGGACCGGATCCAGCCCGCGGAATGCGCCGCCGCGCAAAAAAAGGACCGGATCAGGCCCGAGGAATGCGCCGCCGCGCAAAAACTAGACCGGATCCGGCCCGCGGAATGCTCCGCCGCGGAAAAAACTGACCGAATCCGGCCCACGGAATGCGCCGCCGCGCAAAAAGCGGCCCGGATCCGGCCCGCGGAACGCGCCGCCGCGCAAAAACCGGACCGCATCCGGCCCGTGGAACGCGCCGCCGCGCAAAAACCGGACCGGATCCGGCCCGCAGAACGCGCCGCCGCGCAAAAACCAGACCGGATCTGGCCCGCGGAATGCGCCGCCGCTCAAAAACCAGACCGTATCCGGCCTGCGGAATGCACCGCTGCGGAAAAAACGGACCGGATCCAGCCCGCGGAATGCGCCGCCTCGCAAACACCGGATTGGATCCGGCCCGCGGAACGCGCCGACGCGCAAAAACCGGACCGGATCCGGCCCGCGGAACGAGATGCCGCGCAGTAAACGGACCGGATCGGGCCCGCGGAATGCTCCGCCGCGCAAAAAACTGACCGAATCCGGCCCGCGGAATGCGCTGCCGCGCAAAAACCGGACCGGATCCGGACCGCGGAATGCACCGCCGCGGAAACACCGGACCGGATCCGGCCCGCGGAATGCGCCGCCGCGGAAAAAACGGACCGGATCCGGCCCGCGGAATGCGCCGCCGCGCAAAAACCGGACCGGATCCGGCCGGCGGAATGCGCCGCCGCGCAGTAAATGGACCGGATCCGGCCCACAGAATGCGCCGCCGTGCAAAAAACGGACCGGATCCGGCCCGCGGAATGCGCCGCCGCGCAAAAACCGGACCGTATCCGGCCCGCGGAACGCGCCGCCGCGCAAAAACCTAACCGGATCCGGACGGCGGTTTGCGCCGCCGCGCAAAAACCGGACCGTATTAGTCCCGCGGAACGCGCCGCCGCGCAAAAAACGGACCGGATCCAGCCCGCGGAATGTGCCGCCGCGCAAAAAATGCACCGGATCCAGCCCGCGGAACGCGCCGCCGCGCAAACGCCGGACCAGATCCGGCCCGCGGAATGCGCCGCTGCGCAAAAACCGGACCGGATCCGGCCCGCGGAATGAGCCACCGCGCAAAAACCGGACCGGATCCGGCCCGCGGTATGCGCCGCCGCGCAAAAATTAGACCGGATCTGGCCCACGGAATGCTCCGCCGCACAAAAACCGGACAGGATCTGGCCCACGGAATGCGCCGCCGCGCAAAAAACGGACTGGATCTGGCCCGTGGAACGCGCCGCCGCGCAAAAAATGGACCTGATCCGGCGGGCGGAATGCGCCGCCGCGCAAAAACCGGACCGGATCCGGCCCGCGGAACGCGCCACCACGCAAAAACCGGACCGGATCCGGCCAGCGGAACGTGCCACCGCGCAAACACCGGACCGGATACGGCCCGCGGAACGCGCCGCCGCGCAAAAAACGGACCGGATCCGGTGGCGGAATGCGCCGCCGCGCAAAAAACGGTCGGGATCCGGTGGCGGAATGCGCCATCGCGCAAAAACCGGACCGGATCCGGCCCGCGGAATGCGCCGCCGCGCAAAAAACGGACCGGATCCGGCCCGTGGAATGCGCCGCCGCGGAAAAACCGGACCGGATCCGGACCACGGAATGCGCCGCCGCGCAAAAAAAACGGACCGCATCCGGCCCGCGGTATGCGCCGCCGCGCAAAAACCAGACCGGATCCGGCCCGCGCAATGCGCCGCCGCGCAGAAAACGGACCGGATCCAGCCCGCGGAATGCGCCGCCTCGCAAACACCGGACTGGATCCGGCCCGCGGAACGCGCCGACGCGCAAAAACCGGACCGGATCCGGCCCGCGGAACGAGATGCCGCGCAGTAAACGGACCGGATCGGGCCCGCGGAATGCTCCGCCGCGCAAAAAACTGACCGAATCCGGCCCGCGGAATGCACCGCCGCGGAAACACCGGACCGGATCTGGCCCGCGGAATGCGCCGCAGCGGAAAAAAACGGACCGGTTCCGGCCCGCGGAATGCGCCGCCGCGCAAAAACCGGACCGGATCCGGCCGGCGGAATGCGCCGCCGCGCAGTAAATGGACCGGATCCGGCCCACAGAATGCGCCGCCGTGCAAAAACCGGACCAGATCCGGCCCGCGCAATGCGCCGGCACGGAAAAACCGGACCGGATCCGAATCGCGGAACGCGCCGCCGCGCAAAAAGCGGAACGGATCGGCCCGCGGAATGCGCCGCCGCGCAAAAACCGGACCAGATCCGGCTCCTGCAATGCGCCGCCGTGCAAAAACCGGACCGGATCCGGCCCGTGGAACGCGCAGCTGCGCAAAAACCGGACCGGATCCGGCCCACGGAATGGGCCGCCGCGGAAAAAACGGACCAGATCCGGCCTGTGGAATGCGCCGCCGCGGAAAAAACGGACCGGATCCGGCCCACGGAACGGGCCGCCGCGCAAAAAACGGACCGGATCCGGCCCGCGGAATGCGCCGCCGCGCAAAAAACGGACCGGATCCGACCCGCAGAACGCGCCGCCGCGCAAAAACCGGACCGAATCCGGCCAGCGGAACGAGCCGCCGTGGAAAAAACGGACCGGATCCGGCACGCGTCATACGCCGCCGCGCAAAAACCGGACCGGATCCGGGCCGTGGAATGCGCCGCCGCGCAGTAAATGGACCGGATCCGGCCCGCAGAACGCGCCGCCGCGCAAAAACCGGACCGCATCCGGACTGCGGAATGCGCCGCCGCTCAAAAACCGGACCGGATCTGGCCCGCGGAATGCGCCGCCGCTCAAAAACCAGACCGGATCCGGCCTGCGGAATGCACCGCCGCGCAAACACCGGACCGGATCCGGCCCGCGGAACGCGCCGACGGGCAAAAACCGGACTGGATGCGGCCCGCGGAATGCGCCGCCGTGGAAAAAACCAGACCGGATCGGGGCCCGCGGAATGCGCCGCCACGCAAAAACCGGACTGGATCCGGCCCACGGAATGCGCCGCGGCGGAAAAATCGGACCGTATCCGGCCCGCGGTACACACTGCCGCGCAAAAACCGGACCGGATCCAGCCCACGGAACGCGCCGTCGCGGAAAAAAACGGACCGCATCCGCCCGCGGAATGCGCCCCCACGTAAAAAAAGGACCGGATCCGGACGGCCAAATGAGCCACCGCGCAAAAACCGGAACGGATCCGGCCCGCGGAATGCGCCGCCACGCAAAAACCGGACCGGATCCGGCCCGCGGAATGCGCCGCCTCGCAGAAACCGGACCGGATCCGGCCCACGGAACGCGCCGCCGCGCAAAAAACGGACCGGATCCGGCCCGCGGAATGCGCCTCCGCGCAAAAACCGGACCGGATCCGCCCCGCGGAATGCGCCGCCGCGCAAAAACCGGACCGGATCCGGCCCGCGGAATGCGGCGCCGCGCAAAAAACGGAACGGATCCGGCCTGCGGAACGCGCCGCCGCGCAAAAAGCGGAACGGATCGGCCCGCGGAACGCGCCGCCGCGGAAAAAACGGACCGGATCAGGCCCGCGAACGCACTGCCGTGCAAAAAACGGACCGGATCCGGCCCGCGGAATGCGCTGCCGTGGAAAAAAACGGAGAGGATCCGGCCCGCGGAATGCGCCGCCGTGGAAAAACCGGACTGGATATGGTCCGTGGAACGGGCCGCCGCGCAAAAACCGGACCGGATCCGGACCGCGGAATGCGCCGCCGTGGAAAAAACGGACCGCATCCGGCCCACGGAATGCGCCGCCGCGCAAAAACCAGACCGGATCCGGCCCGCGGAATGCGCCGCCGCGCAAAAACCGGACCGGATCCGGCCCGCGGAATTCGCCGCCGCGGGAAAAAACGGACCGGATCCGGCCCGCGGAACGCGCCGCCACGCAAAAATCGTACCGGATCCGGCCCGCAGAATGCGCCGCCGCGCAAAAAACGGACCGGATCCAGCCCGCGGAATGCGCCGCCGCGCAAAAAAAGGACCGGATCAGGCCCGAGGAATGCGCCGCCGCGCAAAAACTAGACCGGATCCGGCCCGCGGAATGCTCCGCCGCGGAAAAAACTGACCGAATCCGGCCCACGGAATGCGCCGCCGCGCAAAAAGCGGCCCGGATCCGGCCCGCGGAACGCGCCGCCGCGCAAAAACCGGACGGGATCCGGCCCGCAGAACGCGCCGCCGCGCAAAAACCAGACCGGATCTGGCCCGCGGAATGCGCCGCCGCTCAAAAACCAGACCGTATCCGGCCTGCGGAATGCACCGCTGCGGAAAAAACGGACCGGATCCAGCCCGCGGAATGCGCCGCCTCGCAAACACCGGATTGGATCCGGCCCGCGGAACGCGCCGACGCGCAAAAACCGGACCGGATCCGGCCCGCGGAACGAGATGCCGCGCAGTAAACGGACCGGATCGGGCCCGCGGAATGCTCCGCCGCGCAAAAAACTGACCGAATCCGGCCCGCGGAATGCGCTGCCGCGCAAAAACCGGACCGGATCCGGACCGCGGAATGCACCGCCGCGGAAACACCGGACCGGATCCGGCCCGCGGAATGCGCCGCCGCGGAAAAAACGGACCGGATCCGGCCCGCGGAATGCGCCGCCGCGCAAAAACCGGACCGGATCCGGCCGGCGGAATGCGCCGCCGCGCAGTAAATGGACCGGATCCGGCCCACAGAATGCGCCGCCGTGCAAAAAAACGGACCGGATCCGGCCCGCGGAATGCGCCGCCGCGCAAAAACCGGACCGTATCCGGCCCGCGGAACGCGCCGCCGCGCAAAAACCTAACCGGATCCGGACGGCGGTTTGCGCCGCCGCGCAAAAACCGGACCGTATTAGTCCCGCGGAACGCGCCGCCGCGCAAAAAACGGACCGGATCCAGCCCGCGGAATGTGCCGCCGCGCAAAAAATGCACCGGATCCAGCCCGCGGAATGCGCTGCCGCGCAAAAACCGGACCGGATCCGGCCCGCGGTATGCGCCGCCGCGCAAAAACTAGACCGGATCTGGCCCACGGAATGCTCCGCCGCACAAAAACCGGACGGGATCTGGCCCACGGAATGCGCCGCCGCGCAAAAAACGGACCGGATACGGACCGCGGAACGCGCCGCCGCGCAAAAACTGGACCGGATCCGGACACCGGAACGCGCCGCCGCGCAAAAACCGGACCGGATCCGCCCCGTGGAATGCGCTGCCGCGCAAAAACCGGACAGGATCTGGCCCACGGAATGAGCCGCCGCGGGAAAAAACGGACCGGATCCGGCCCGCGGAACGCGCTGCCACGCAAAATTCGTACCGGATCCAGCCCACGGAATGCACCGCCGCGCAAAAACCGGACCGGATCTGGCCCGCGGAATGTGCCGCCGCGCAAAATATGGACCTGATCCGGCCGGCGGAATGCGCCGCAGCGGAAAAAAAGGAAATGATCTGGTCCGCAGAATGTGCCGCTGCGCAAAAACCGGACCGGATCCGGCCCGTGGAACGCGCCACCACGCAAAAACCGGACCGGATCCGGCCAGCGGAACGTGCCACCGCGGAAAAACCGGACCAGATCGGCCCGCGGAATGCGCCACCGTGGAAAAAACGGACCGGATCCGGCCAGCGGAACGCGCCGCCGTGGAAAAAACCGGACCAGATCCGGCCCGCGGAATGCACCGCCACGCAAAAAACGGACCGGATCCGGCACGCGGAATGCGCCGCCGCTCAAAAACCGGACCGGATCTGGCCCGCGGAATGCGCCGCCGCTCAAAAACCGGACCGGATCCGGCCCGCGGAATGCGCCGCCGCGCAAAAACCGGACCGGATCCGGCCCGCGGAACGTGCCGCTGTGGAAAAAACAGACCGTATCCGGCCTGCAAAATGCACCGCCGCGGAAAAAACGGACCGGATCCGGCCCGCGGAATGCGCCGCCGCGCAAAAACCGGACTGGATCTGGCCCACGGAATGAGCCGCCGCGGGAAAAAACGGACCGGATCCGGCCCGCGGAACGCGCTGCCACGCAAAAATCGTACCGGATCCAGCCCACGGAATGCACCGCCGCGCAAAAACCAGACTGGATCTGGCCCGTGGAACGCGCCGCCACGCAAAAACCGGACCGGATCTGGCCCGCGGAATGCTCCACCGCGCAAAAAACGGACCGGATCCGGCCCGCGGAATGTGCCGCCGCGCAAAATCCGGACCGGATCCGGCCCGCGGAATGCGCCGCCGCGCAAAAACCGGACAGGATCCGGCCCGCGGAATGCGCCGCTGCGCAAAAACCGGACCGGATCCGGCCCGCGGAATGCGCCGCCGCGCAGTAAATGGACCGGATCCGGCCCACAGAATGCGCCGCCGTGCAAAAACCGGACCGGATCCGGCCTGCGGAATGCGCCGCCACACAAAAAACGGACCGGATCCGGCCCACGGAATGAGCCACCGGGCAAAAACCGGACGGGATCTGGCCCACGGAATGCTCCACCGCGCAAAAAACGGACCGGATCCGGCCGGCGGAATGCGCCGCCGCGGGAAAAAACTGACCGTATCCGGCCCGCGGAATGCGCCGCCGCGCAAAAACCGGACCGTATCCGGCCCGCGGAACGCGCCGCCGCGGGAAAAAACTGACCGTATCCGGCCCGCGTAACGCGCCGCCGCGCAAAAACCGGACCGTATCCGGCCCGCGGAACGCGCGGCCGCGCAAAAACCGGACCGGATCCGGCCCGCGGAATGCGCCGCCGCGCAAAAACCGGACCGTATCCGGCCCGCGGAACGCGCCGCCGCGGAAAAACCGTACCAGATCCGGCCCACGGAATGCGCCGCTGCGCAAAAACCGGACCGGATCCGGCCCGCGGAATGCGCCGCCGCGCAAAAAACGGCCCGGATCCGGCCCGCGGAACGCGCCGCCGCGCAAAATCCGGACCGGATCCGGCCCGTGGAAAGCGCCGCCGTGCAAAAACCGGACTGGATCCGACCCGCAGAGTATGCCGCCGCGGAAAAAACGGACCGGATCCGGGCCGTGGAATGCGCCGCGGAGCAGTAAATGGACCGGATCCGGCCCGCAGGACGTGCCGCCGCGCAAAAACCGGACCGGATCTGGCCCGCGGAATGCGACGCCGCTCAAAAACCAGACCGTATCCGGCCTGCGGAATGCACCGCTGCGGAAAAAACGGACCGGATCCGGCCCGCGGAATGCACCGCCGCGCAAAAAACGGACCGGATCCAGCCCGCGGAATGCGCCGCCGCGCAAACACCGGACTGGATCCGGCCCGCGGAACGCGCCGACGCGCAAAAACCGGACCGGATCCGGCCCGCGGAACGAGATGCCGCGCAGTAAACGGACCGGATCGGGCCTGCGGAATGCGCCGCCGCACAAAAAACTGACCGGATCCGGACCGCGGAATGCGCTGCCGTGCAAAAACCGGACCGGATCCGGACCGCGGAATGCGCCGCCGCGGAAAAAAACGGCCCGGATCCGGCCCGCGGAACGCGCCGCCGCGCAAAAACCGGACCGGATCCGGCCCGCGGAATGCGCCGCCGCGAAAAACCGGACCGGATCCGGCCCGCAGAACGCGCCGCCGTGCAAAAACCAGAACGGATCCGGCCTGCGGAATGCACCGCCGCGGAAAAAACGGACCGGATCCGGCCCGCGGAATGCGCCGCCGCGCAAAAAGCGGACCGGATCCGGCCCGCGGAATGCGCCGCCGCGCAGTAAATGGACCTGATCCGGCCCACAGAATGCGCCGCCGTGCAAAAACCGGACCGGATCCGGCCCGCGGAACGCGCCGCCGCGCAGTAAATGGACCGGATCCGGCCCACAGAATGCGCCGCCGTGCAAAAACCGGACCGGATCCAGCCCGCGGAATGCGCCGCCACGCAAAAAACGAAACGGATCCGGCCCGCGCAATGCGCCGGCACGGAAAAAACGGACCGGATCCGAATCGCGGAACGCGCCGCCGCGCAAAAAGCGGAACGGATCGGCCCGCGGAATGCGCCGCCACGCAAAAACCGGACCGGATCCGGCCCGCGGAACGCGCCGCCGCGCAAAAACCGGACCGGATCCGGCCCGCGGAATGCGGTGCCGCGCAAAAACCGGACCGTATCCAGCCGCGGAACGCGCCGCCGCGCAAAAAACGGACCGGATCCAGCCCGCGGAATGTGCCGCCGCGCAAAAAATGCACTGGATGCAGCCCGCGGAACGCGCCGCCGCGCAAACGCCGGACCAGATCCGGCCCGCGGAATGCGCCGCTGCGCAAAAACCGGACCGGATCCGGCCCGCGGAATGAGCCACCGCGCAAAAACCGGACCGGATCCGGACCGCGGTATGCGCCGCCGCGCAAAAACTAGACCGGATCGGGCCCGCGGAATGCTCCGCCGCGCAAAAAACGGACTGGATCCAGACCGCGGAACGCGCCGCCGCGCAAAAACCGGACAGGATCTGGCCCACGGAATGCGCCGCCGCACAAAAAACGGACCGGATCCAGACCGCGGAACGCGCCGCCGCGCAAAAAACAGACCGGATACGGACCGCGGAACGCGCCGCCGCGCAAAAACTGGACCGGATCCAACCCACGGAATGCACCGCCGCGCAAAAACCGGACCGGATCCGGCCCGCGGAATGTGCCGCTGCGCAAAAACCGGACCGGATCCGGCCCGCGGAACGCGCCACCACGCAAAAACCGGACCGGATCCGGCCAGCGGAACGTGCCACCGCAGAAAAACCGGACCAGATCGGCCCGCGGAATGCGCCACCGTGGAAAAAACGGACCGGATCCGGCCAGCGGAACGCGCCGCCGTGGAAAGAACCGGACCGGATCCGGCCAGCGGAATGCGGCGCCACGCAAAAAACGGACCGGATCCGGCCCGCGGATTGCGCCGCCGCGCAAAAACCGGACCGGATCTGGCCCGCGGAATGCGCCGCCGCGCAAAAACCGGACCGGATCCGGCCCGCGGAATGGGCCGCCGCGCAAAAACCGGACCGCATCCGGCCCACAGAACCCGCCGCCGTGGAAAAAACAGACTGGATGCGGCCCGCGGTATGCGCTGCCGCGCAAAAAACAGACCGGATCCGGACCGCGGAATGCGCCGCCGTGGAAAAAACGGACCGCATCCGGCCCGTGGAATGCGCTGCCGCGCAAAAACCGGACCGGATCCGGCCCGCGGAATGCGCCGCCGCTCAAAAACCGGACCGGATCGGGCCCGCGGAATGCGCCGCCGCTCAAAAACCGGACCGGATCTGGCCCGCGGAATGCGCCGCCGCGCAAAAACCGGACCGGATCTGGCCCACGGAATGCTCCACCGCGCAAAAAACGGACCGGATCCGACCCGCGGAATGTGCCGCCGCGCAAAAACCGGACAGGATCCGGCCGGCGGAATGCGCCGCCGCGCAAAAACCGGACCGGATCTGGCCCACGGAATGAGCCGCCGCGGGAAAAAACGGACCGGATCCGGCCCGCGGAACGCGCTGCCACGCAAAAATCGTACCGGATCCAGCCCGCGGAATGCGCCGCCGCGCAAAAACCGGACCGGATCAGGCCCGCGGAACGCGCCGCCACGCAAAAACCGGACCGGATCTGGCCCACGGAATGCTCCACCGCGCAAAAAACGGACCGGATCCGACCCGCGGAATGTGCCGCCGCGCAAAAACCGGACAGGATCCGGCCGGCGGAATGCGCCGCCGCGCAAAAACCGGACCGGATCCAGCCCGCGGAATGCGCCGCCACGCAAAAAACGGACCGGATCCGGCCCGCGCAATGCGCCGGCACGGAAAAAACGGACCGGATCCGGCCCGCGGAATGCGCCGCCGCGTAAAAAGCGGAACGGATCGGCCTGCGGAATGCGCCGCCGCGCAAAAACCGGACCGGATCCGGCCCACGGAACGCGCCGCCGCGCAAAAACCGGACCGGATCCGGCCCGCGGAACGCGCCGCCGCGCAAAAACCGGACCGTATCCGGCCCGCGGAACGCGCCGCCGCGCAAAAAACGGACTGGATCCAGCCCGCGGAATGTGCCGCCGCGCAAAAAATGCACCGGATCCAGCCCACGGAATGCACCGCCGCACAAAAACCGGACCGGATCTGGCCCGCGGAATGCGCCGCCGCGCAAAAAATGGACCTGATCCGGCCGGCGGAATGCGCCGCAGCGGAAAAAAAGGAAAGGATCCGGCCGGCGGAATGCGCCGCCACGCAAAAACCGGACCGGATCCGGCCCGCGGAACGGGATGCCACGCAGTAAATGGACCGGATCCGGCCCGCAGAATGCGCCGCCGCGCAAAAACCGGACCGGATCCGGCCCGCGGAATGAGCCACCGCGCAAAAACCGGACCGGATCCGGCCCACGGAATGCTCCGCCGCGCAAAAAACGGACCGCATACGGCCCGCGGAATGAGCCACCGCGCAAAAACCGGACGGGATCTGGCCCACGGAATGCGCCGCCGTGCAAAAAATGGACCGGATCCAGACCGCGGAACGCGCCGCCGCGCAAAAAACGGACCGGATCCGGCCCGCGGAACGCGCCGCCGCGCAAAAACCGGACCGGATCCGGCCCGCGGAACGCGCCGCCACGCAAAAACTGGACCGAATCCGGACACCGGAATGCGCCGCCGCGGAAAAAAAGGAAAGGATCCGGCCAGCGGAATGCGCCGCCGCGCAAAAACCGGACCGGATCCGGCCCGCGGAACGCGCCGCCACGCAAAAACCGGACCGGATCTGGCCCATGGAATGAGCCGCCGCGGGAAAAAACGGACCGGATCCAGCCCGCGGAACGCGCTGCCACGCAAAATTCGTACCGGATCCAGCCCACGGAATGCGCCGCCGCGCAAAAACCGGACTGGATCTGGCCCGTGGAACGCGCCGCCGCGCAAAAAACGGACCTGATCCGGCCCGCGGAATGCGCCGCCGCGCAAAAAATGGACCTGATCCGGCCGGCGGAATGCGCCGCAGCGGAAAAAAAGGAAAGGATCCGGCCAGCGGAATGCGCCGCCGCGCAAAAACCGGACCGGATCTGGCCCGTGGAACGCGCCGCCACGCAAAAACCGGACCGGATCTGGCCCACGGAATGCTCCACCGCGCAAAAAACGGACCGGATCCGGCCGGCGGAATGCGCCGCCGCGCAAAAGCCGGACCGGATCCGGCCCGCGGAATGCGCCGCCGCGCAAAAACCAGACGAGATCTGGCCCGCGGAATGCGCCGCCGCGCAAAAACCGGACCGGATCTGGCCCGAGGAATGAGATGCCGCGACAAACCGGACCGGATCTGGCGCACGGAACAGGCCGCCACGCAAAAACCGGACCGTATCCGGCCCGCGGAATGCGCCGCCGTGGAAAAAACGGACCCGATCCGACCCGCGGAATGCGCCGCCGTGGAAAAACCGGACCGGATCCGGCCCGCGGAATGCGCCGCCGCGCAAAAAACGGACCGGATCCGGCCCGCGGAATGCGCCGGCACGCAAAAACCGGACCGGATCCGGCCCGTGGAATGCGCCGCCGCGCAAAAACCGGACCGGATCCGGCCCGCGGAATGCGCCGCCGCGCAAAAGCCAGAACGGATCCGGCCCGCGGAACGCGCCGCCGCGCAAAAACTAGACCGGATACGGACAGCGTAACGCGCCGCCGTGGAAAAAAACGGACCGGATCGGGGCCCGCGGAATGCGCCGCCACGCAAAAACCGGACTCGATCCGACCCGCGGAATGCGCCGCCGCGCAAAAACCGGACCGGATCCGGCCCCTGCAATGCGCCGCCACGCAAAAACCGGACCGGATCCGGCCCGCGGAATGCGCCACCGCTCAAAAACTGGACCGGATCTGGCCCGCGGAATGCGCCGCCGCTCAAAAACCGGACCGGATCTGGCCCGCGGAATGCGCCGCCGCGGAAAAGCCAGAACGGATCCGGCCCGCGGAATGCGCCGCCGCGCAAATACCGGACCGTATACGGCCCGCGGAATGCGCCGCCGCGGAAAAACTGGAGCGGATCCGGCCCGTGGAACGCGCCACTGCGCAACAACCGGAACGGATCCGGCCCGCGGAATGTGCCGCCGCGCAAAAACCGGACCGGATCCGGCCCGCGGAATGCGCCGCCGTGGAAAAAACGGACCGGATCCAGCCCGCGGAACGCGCCACCAGGCAAAAACCGGACAGGATCTGGCCAGCGGAACATGGCACCGCGGAAAAACCGGACCAGATCGGCCCGCGAAATGAGCCACCGCGCAAAAACCGGACAGGATCTGGCCCGCGGAACGCGCCGCCGTGGAAAAAACGGACCGTATCCGGCCCGCGGAATACGCCGCCACGCAAAAACCGGACCGGATCCGGCCCGCGGAATGCGCCGCCGCGCAAAAACTGGACCGGATCCGGCCCGCGGTATGCGCCGCCGCGCAAAAACTAGACCGGATCGGGCCCGCAGAATGCTCCGCCGCGCAAAAAACGGACTGGATCCAGCCCGCGGAACGCGCCGCCGCGCAAAAACCGGACAGGATCTGGCCCACGGAATGCGCCGCCGCGCAAAAAACGGACCGGATCCAGACCGCGGAACGCGCCGCCGCGCAAAAAACGGACCGGATATGGACCGCGGAACGCGCCGCCGCGCAAAAACCGGACCGGATCCGGCCCGTGGAATGCGCCGCCGCGCAAAAACCGGACAGGATCTGGCCCACGGAATGTGCCGCCGCGGGAAAAAACGTACCGGATCCGGCCCGCGGAACGCGCTGCCACGCAAAATTCGTACCGGATCCAACCCACGGAATGCGCCGCCGCGGAAAAACTGGAGCGGATCCGGCCCGTGGAACGCGCCACTGCGCAAAAACCGGAACGGATCCGGCCCGCGGAACGCGCCACCACGCAAAAACCGGACCGGATCCGGCCAGCGGAACGTGCCACCGCGGAAAAACCGGACCAGATCGGCCTGCGGAATGCGCCACCGTGGAAAAAACGGACCGGATCCGGCCAGCGGAACGCGCCGCCGTGGAAAAAAAAAGACCGGATCCGGCCCGCGGAATGCGCCGCCACACAAAAAAACGGACCGGATCCGGCCCGCGGATTGCGCCGCCGCGCAAAAACCGGACCGGATCTGGCCCGCGGAATGCGCCGCCGCGCAAAAACCGGACCGGATCCGGCCCGCGGAATGGGCCGCCGCGCAAAAACCGGACCGCATCCGGCCCACAGAACGCGCCGCCATGGAAAAAACAGACTGGATGCGGCCCGCGGTATGCGCTGCCGCGCAAAAAACGGACCGGATCCGGACCGCGGAATGCGCCGCCGTGGAAAAAATGGACCGCATCCGGCCCGTGGAATGCGCTGCCTCGCAAAAACCGGACCGGATCCGGCCCGCGGAATGCGCCGCCGCTCAAAAACCGGACCGGATCTGGCCCGCGGAATGCGCCGCCGCGCAAAAACCGAACCGGATACGGCCCGCGGAATGAGCCGCTGCGGGAAAAAACGGACCGGATCCGGCCCGCGGAACGCGCTGCCACGCAAAAATCGTACGGGATCCAGCCCGCGGAATGCGCCGCCGCGCAAAAACCGGACCGGATCCGGCCCGCGGAACGCGTCGACACACAAAAACCGGACCGGATCTGGCCCACGGAATGCTCCACCGCGCAAAAAACGGACCGGATCCGACCCGCGGAATGTGCCGCCGCGCAAAAACCGGACCGTATCCGGCCTGCAGAATGCGCCGCCGCGCAAAAACCGGACCGGATCCAGCCCGCGGAATGCGCCGCCACGCAAAAAACGGACCATTTCCGGCCCGCGCAATGCGCCGGCACGGAAAAAACGGACCGGATCCGAATCGCGGAACGCGCCGCCGTGGAAAAAGCGGAACGGATCCGCCGCGGAATGCGCCGCCGCGCAAAAACCGGACCGGATCCGGCCCGCGGAACGCGCCGCCGCGCAAAAACCGGACCGGATCCGGCCCGCGGAACGCGCCGCCGCGCAAAAAACGGACCGGATCCAGCCCGCGGAATGTGCCGCCGCGCAAAAAATGCACCGGATCCAGCCCGCGGAACGCGCCGCCGCGCAAACGCCGGACCAGATCCGGCCCGCGGAATGAGCCACCGCGCAAAAACCGGACCGTATCCGGCCCGCGGAACGCGCCGCCGCGCAAAAACTAGACCGGATCTGGCCCACGGAATGCTCCGCCGCGCAAAAAACGGACTGGATCCAGACCGCGGAACGCGCCGCCGCGCAAAAACCGGACGGGGTCTGGCCCACGGAATGCGCCGCCGCGCAAAAAACGGACCGGATCCAGACCGCGGAACGCGCCGCCGCGCAAAAAACGGACCGGATCCGGCCCGCGGAATGCGCCGCCGCTCAAAAACCGGACCGGATCTGGCCCGCGGAACAGGCCGCCACGCAAAAACCGGACCGTATCCGGCCCGCGGAATGCGCCGCCGCGGAAAAACTGGAGCGGATCCGGCCCGTGGCACGCGCCACTGCGCAAAAACCGGAACGGATCCGGACCGCGGAACGCGCCGCCGTGGAAAAAACGGACCGGATCCAGCCCGCGGAACGCGCCACCACGCAAAAACCGGACAGGATCTGGCCAGCGGAACGTGCCACCGCGGAAAAACCGGACAGGATCTGGCCCGCGGAACGCGCCGCCGTGGAAAAAACGGACCGTATCCGGCCCGCGGAATACGCCGCCACGCAAAAACCGGACCGGATCCAGCCCGCAGAACGCGCTGCCACGAACAAACCGGACCGAATCGAACCCGCGGAATGCGCCGCCGCGGAAAAACCGGACCGGATCCGGCCCACGGAACGCGCCGCCGCGAAAAACCGGACCGGATCCAGCCCGCAGAACGCGCTGCCACGAACAAACCGGACCGAATCGAACCCGCGGAATGCGCCGCCGCGGAAAAACCGGACCGGATCCGACCCGCGGAACGCGCCGCCGCGCAAAAACCGGACCGGATCCGGCCCACGGATCGCGCTGCCATGGAAAAACCGGACCGGATCTGGCGCGCGGAATGTGCCGCCGCACAAAAACCGGACCGGATCCGGCCCGCGGAATGCGCCGCCACGCAAAAAACGGACCGGATCCGGCCCGCGGAACGTGCCGCAGTGGAAAAAACCGGACCGGATCCGGCCCACGGAATGAGCCGCCGCGGGATAAAAACGGACCGTATCCGGCCCGCGGAACGCGCTGCCACGCAAAATTCGTACCGGATCCAGCCCACGGAATGCGCCGCCGCGCAAAAACCGGACTGGATCTGGCCCGTGGAACGCGCCGCCGCGCAAAAAACGGACCGGATCTGGCTCGCGGAATGCGCCGCCGCGCAAAAAATTGACCTGATCCGGCCGGCGGAATGCGCCGCAGCGGAAAAAAAGGAAAGGATCTGGCCAGCGGAATGCGCCGCCGCGCAAAAACCGGACCGGATCCGGCCCGCGGAACGCGCCGCCACGCAAAAACCGGACAGGATCTGGCCCACGGAATGCTCCACCGCGCAAAAAACGGACCGGATCCGGCCGGCGGAATGCGCCGCTGCGCAAAAACCGGACCGGATCCGGCCCGCGGAACGCGCCACCACGGAAAAACCGGACCGGATCCGGCCAGCGGAACGTGCCACCGTGGAAAAACCGGACCAGATCGGCCCGCGGAATGCGCCGCCGCGCAAAAACCAGAAGAGATCTGGCCCGCGCAATGCGCCGCCGCGCAAAAACCGGACCGGATCTGGCCCGCGGAATGAGATGCCGCGACAAACCGGACCGGATCTGGCGCGCGGAACAGGCCGCCACGCAAAAACCGGACCGTATCGGGCCCGCGGAATGCGCCGCCGTGGAAAAAACGGACCCGATCCGACCCGCGGAATGCGCCGCCGTGGAAAAACCGGACCGGATCCGGCCCGCGGAATGCGCCGCCGCGCAAAAAACGGACCGGATCCGGCCCGCGAAATGAGCCACCGCGCAAAAACCGGACAGGATCTGGCCCGCGGAACGCGCCGCCGTGGAAAAAACGGACCGTATCCGGCCCGCGGAATACGCCGCCACGCAAAAACCGGACCGGATCCGGCCCGCGGAATGCGCCGCCGCGCAAAAACCGGACCGGATCCGGCCCGCGGAATGCGCCGCCGCGCAAAAAACGGACCGGATCCGGCCCGCGAAATGAGCCACCGCGCAAAAACCGGACAGGATCTGGCCAGCGGAACGTGCCACCGCGGAAAAACCGGACCAGATCGGCCCGCGAAATGAGCCACCGCGCAAAAACCCGACAGGATCTGGCCCGCGGAATGCGCCGCCATGGAAAAAACGGACCGTATCCGGCCCGCGGAATACGCCGCCACGCAAAAACCGGACCGGATCCGGCCCGCGGAATGCGCCGCCGCGCAAAAAGCGGACCGGATCCGGCCCGCGGTATGCGCCACCGCGCAAAAACTAGACCGGATCGGGCCCGCGGAATGCTCCGCCGCGCAAAAAACGGACTGGATCCAGACCGCGGAACGCGCCGCCGCGCAAAAACCGGACAGGATCTGGCCCACGGAATGCGCCGCCGCGCAAAAAACGGACCGGATCCAGACCGCGGAACGCGCTGCCACGCAAAATTCGTACCGGATCCAACCCACGGAATGCGCCGCCGCGGAAAAACTGGAGCGGATCCGGCCCGTGGAACGCGCCACTGCGCAAAAACCGGAACGGATCCGGCCCGCGGAACGCGCCACCACGCAAAAACCGGACCGGATCCGGCCAGCGGAACGTGCCACCGCGGAAAAACCGGACCAGATCGGCCCGCGGAATGCGCCACTGTGGAAAAAACGGACCGGATCCGGCCAGCGGAACGCGCCGCCGTGGAAAAAACCGGACCGGATCCGGCCCGCGGAATGCGCCGCCACGCAAAAAACGGACCGGATCCGGCCCGCGGATTGCGCCGCCGCGCAAAAACCGGACCGGATCTGGCCCGCGGAATGCGCCGCCGCGCAAAAACCGGACCGGATCCGGCCCGCGGAATGGGCCGCCGCGCAAAAACCGGACCGCATCCGGCCCACAGAACGCGCCGCCATGGAAAAAACAGACTGGATGCGGCCCGCGGTATGCGCTGCCGCGCAAAAAACGGACCGGATCCGGCCCGCGGAATGCGCCGCCGTGGAAAAAACGGACCGGATCCGGCCCGCGGAATGCACTGCCTCGCAAAAACCGGACCGGATCCGGCCCGCGGAATGCGCCGCCGCTCAAAAACCGGACCGGATCTGGCCCGCGGAATGCGCCGCCGCGCAAAAACCGGACCGGATCTGGCCCGCGGAATGCGCCGCCGCGCAAAAACCGGACCGGATCCGGCCCTCGGAATGAGCCGCTGCGGGAAAAAACGGACCGGATCCGGCCCGCGGAACGCGCTGCCACGCAAAAATCGTACCGGATCCAGCCCGCGGAATGCGCCGCCGCGCAAAAACCGGACCGGATCCGGCCCGCGGAACGCGCCGCCACGCAAAAACCGGACCGGATCTGGCCCACGGAATGCTCCACCGCGCAAAAAACGGACCGGATCCGACCCGCGGAATGTGCCGCCGAGCAAAAACCGGACGGGATCCGGCCGGCGGAATGCGCCGCCACGCAAAAAACGGACCGGATCCGACCCGCGGAATGTGCCGCCGCGCAAAAACCGGACCGGATCCAGCCCGCGGAATGCGCCGCCACGCAAAAAACGGACCGGATCCAGACCGCGCAATGCGCCGGCACGGAAAAAACAGACCGGATCCGAATCGCGTAACGCGCCGCCGCGTAAAAAGCGGAACGGATCGGCCCGCGGAATGCGCCGCCGCGCAAAAACCGGACCGGATCCGGCCCGCGGAACGCGCCGCCGCGCAAAAACCGGACCGGATCCGGCCCGCGGAATGCGCCGCCGCGCAAAAACCGGACCGTATCCGGCCCGCGGAACGCGCCGCCGCGCAAAAAACGGACCGGATCCAGCCCGCGGAATGTGCCGCCGCGCAAAAAATGCACCGGATCCAGCCCGCGGAACGCGCCGCCGCGCAAACGCCGGACCAGATCCGGCCCGCGGAATGCGCCGCTGCGCAAAAACCGGACCGGATCCGGCCCGCGGAATGAGCCACCGCGCAAAAACCGGACCGGATCCGGCCCGCGGTATGCGCCGCCGCGCAAAAACTAGACCGGATCTGGCCCACGGAATGCTCCGCCGCGCAAAAAACGGACTGGATCCAGACCGCGGAACGCGCCACCGCGCAAAAACCGGACGGGATCTGTCCCACGGAATGCGCCGCCGCGCAAAAAACGGAACGGATCCAGACCGCGGAACGCGCCGCCGCGCAAAAAACGGACCGGATACGGACCGCGGAACGCGCCGCCGCGCAAAAACTGGACCGGATCCGGACACCGGAACGCGCCGCTGCGCAAAAACCGGACCGGATCCGGCCCGTGGAATGCGCCGCCGCGCAAAAACCGGACAGGATCTGGCCCACGGAATGAGCCACCGCGGGAAAAAACGGACCGGATCCGGCCCGCGGAACGCGCTGCCACGCAAAATTCGTACCGGATCCAGCCCACGGAATGCACCGCCGCACAAAAACCGGACCGGATCTGGCCCGCGGAATGCGCCGCCGCGCAAAAATTGGACCTGATCCGGCCGGCGGAATGCGCCGCAGCGGAAAAAAAGGAAAGGATCCGGCCGGCGGAATGCGCCGCCGCGCAAAAACCGGACAGGATCCGGCCGGCGGAACGGGATGCCGTGCAGTAAATGGACCGGATCCGGCCCGCAGAATGCGCCGCCGCGCAAAAACCGGACCGGATACGGCCCGCGGAATGAGCCACCGCGCAAAAACCGTACGGGATCTGGCCCACGGAATGCACCGCCGCGCAAAAAACGGACCGGATCCAGACCGCGGAACGCGCCGCCGCGCAAAAAACGGACCGGATCGGGCCCGCGGAATGCTCCGCCGCGCAAAAAACTGACCGGATCCGGCCCGCGGAACGCGCCGCCGCGCAAAAACCGGACCGGATCCGGCCCGCGGAATGCGCCGCCGCGCAAAAACTGGACCGGATCCGGACACCGGAATGCGCCGCCGCGCAAAAACCGGACCGGATCCGGCCCGTGGAATGCGCCGCCGCGCAAAAACCGGACCGGATCTGGCCCATGGAATGAGCCGCCGCGGGAAAAAACGGACCGGATCCAGCCCGCGGAACGCGCTGCCACGCAAAATTCGTACCGCATCCAGCCCACGGAATGCGCCGCCGCGCAAAAAACGGACCGGATCTGGCCCGCGGAATGCGCCGCCGCGCAAAAAATGGACCTGATCCGGCCGGCGGAATGCGCCGCAGCGGAAAAAAAGGAAAGGATCTGGCCAGCGGAATGCGCCGCCGCGCAAAAACCGGACCGGATCCGGCCCGCGGAACGCGTCGCCACGCAAAAACCGGAACGGATCTGGCCCACGGAATGCTCCACCGCGCAAAAAACGGACCGGATCCGGCCGGCGGAATGCGCCGCTGCGCAAAAACCGGACCGGATCCGGCCAGCGGAACGTGCCACCGTGGAAAAACCAGACTGGATCCGACCCGCGGAATGCGCCGCCGTGGAAAAACCGGACCGGATCCGGCCCGCGGAATGCGCCGCCGCGCAAAAAACGGACCGGATCCGGCCCGCGGAATGCGCCGGCACGCAAAAACAGGACCGGATCCGGCCCGTGGAATGCGCCGCCGCGCAAAAAACGGACCGGATCCGGCCCGCGGAATGCGCCGCCGCGCAAAAGCCAGAACGGATCCGGCCCGCGGAATGCGCCGCCGCGCAAATACCGGACAGGATCCGGCCCGTGGAATGCGCCGCCGCGCAAAAACCGGACCGGATCCGGCCCGCGGAATGCGCCGGCACGCAAAAACCGGACCGGATCCGGCCCGTGGAATGCGCCGCCGCGCAAAAACCGGATGGGATCCGGCCCGCGGAATGCGCCGGCACGCAAAAACCGGACCGGATCCGGCCCGCGGAATGCGCCGCCGCGCAAAAACCGGACCGGATCCGGCCCGCGGAATGCGCCGCCGCGCAAAAGCCAGAACGGATCCGGCCCGCGGAATGCGCCGCCGCGCAAACACCGGACCGGATCCGGCCCGCGGAATGCGCCGCCGCGCAAAAACTAGACCGGATCCGGCCAGCGTAACGCGCCGCCGTGGAAAAAACCGGACCGGATCGGGGCCCGCGGAATGCGCCGCCACGCAAAAACCGGACTCGATCCGACCCGCGGAATGCGCCGCCGCGCAAAAACCGGACCGGATCCGGCCCTCGGAATGAGCCGCTGCGGGAAAAAACGGACCGGATCCGGCCCGCGGAACGCGCTGCCACGCAAAAATCGTACCGGATCCAGCCCGCGGAATGCGCCGCCGCGCAAAAACCGGACCGGATCCGGCCCGCGGAACGCGCCGCCACGCAAAAACCGGACCGGATCTGGCCCACGGAATGCTCCACCGCGCAAAAAACGGACCGGATCCGACCCGCGGAATGTGCCGCCGAGCAAAAACCGGACGGGATCCGGCCGGCGGAATGCGCCGCCACGCAAAAAACGGACCGGATCCGACCCGCGGAATGTGCCGCCGCGCAAAAACCGGACCGGATCCAGCCCGCGGAATGCGCCGCCACGCAAAAAACGAAACGGATCCGGCCCGCGCAATGCGCCGGCACGGAAAAAACGGACCGGATCCGAATCGCGTAACGCGCCGCCGCGTAAAAAGCGGAACGGATCGGCCCGCGGAATGCGCCGCCGCGCAAAAACCGGACCGGATCCGGCCCGCGGAACGCGCCGCCGCGCAAAAACCGGACCGGATCCGGCCCGCGGAATGCGCCGCCGCGCAAAAACCGGACCGTATCCGGCCCGCGGAACGCGCCGCCGCGCAAAAAACGGACCGGATCCAGCCCGCGGAATGTGCCGCCGCGCAAAAAATGCACCGGATCCAGCCCGCGGAACGCGCCGCCGCGCAAACGCCGGACCAGATCCGGCCCGCGGAATGCGCCGCTGCGCAAAAACCGGACCGGATCCGGCCCGCGGAATGAGCCACCGCGCAAAAACCGGACCGGATCCGGCCCGCGGTATGCGCCGCCGCGCAAAAACTAGACCGGATCTGGCCCACGGAATGCTCCGCCGCGCAAAAAACGGACTGGATCCAGACCGCGGAACGCGCCACCGCGCAAAAACCGGACGGGATCTGTCCCACGGAATGCGCCGCCGCGCAAAAAACGGAACGGATCCAGACCGCGGAACGCGCCGCCGCGCAAAAAACGGACCGGATACGGACCGCGGAACGCGCCGCCGCGCAAAAACTGGACCGGATCCGGACACCGGAACGCGCCGCTGCGCAAAAACCGGACCGGATCCGGCCCGTGGAATGCGCCGCCGCGCAAAAACCGGACAGGATCTGGCCCACGGAATGAGCCACCGCGGGAAAAAACGGACCGGATCCGGCCCGCGGAACGCGCTGCCACGCAAAATTCGTACCGGATCCAGCCCACGGAATGCACCGCCGCACAAAAACCGGACCGGATCTGGCCCGCGGAATGCGCCGCCGCGCAAAAATTGGACCTGATCCGGCCGGCGGAATGCGCCGCAGCGGAAAAAAAGGAAAGGATCCGGCCGGCGGAATGCGCCGCCGCGCAAAAACCGGACAGGATCCGGCCGGCGGAACGGGATGCCGTGCAGTAAATGGACCGGATCCGACCCGCAGAATGCGCCGCCGCGCAAAAACCGGACCGGATACGGCCCGCGGAATGAGCCACCGCGCAAAAACCGTACGGGATCTGGCCCACGGAATGCACCGCCGCGCAAAAAACGGACCGGATCCAGACCGCGGAACGCGCCGCCGCGCAAAAAACGGACCGGATCGGGCCCGCGGAATGCTCCGCCGCGCAAAAAACTGACCGGATCCGGCCCGCGGAACGCGCCGCCGCGCAAAAACCGGACCGGATCCGGCCCGCGGAATGCGCCGCCGCGCAAAAACTGGACCGGATCCGGACACCGGAATGCGCCGCCGCGCAAAAACCGGACCGGATCCGGCCCGTGGAATGCGCCGCCGCGCAAAAACCGGACCGGATCTGGCCCATGGAATGAGCCGCCGCGGGAAAAAACGGACCGGATCCAGCCCGCGGAACGCGCTGCCACGCAAAATTCGTACCGCATCCAGCCCACGGAATGCGCCGCCGCGCAAAAAACGGACCGGATCTGGCCCGCGGAATGCGCCGCCGCGCAAAAAATGGACCTGATCCGGCCGGCGGAATGCGCCGCAGCGGAAAAAAAGGAAAGGATCTGGCCAGCGGAATGCGCCGCCGCGCAAAAACCGGACCGGATCCGGCCCGCGGAACGCGTCGCCACGCAAAAACCGGAACGGATCTGGCCCACGGAATGCTCCACCGCGCAAAAAACGGACCGGATCCGGCCGGCGGAATGCGCCGCTGCGCAAAAACCGGACCGGATCCGGCCAGCGGAACGTGCCACCGTGGAAAAACCAGACTGGATCCGACCCGCGGAATGCGCCGCCGTGGAAAAACCGGACCGGATCCGGCCCGCGGAATGCGCCGCCGCGCAAAAAACGGACCGGATCCGGCCCGCGGAATGCGCCGGCACGCAAAAACAGGACCGGATCCGGCCCGTGGAATGCGCCGCCGCGCAAAAAACGGACCGGATCCGGCCCGCGGAATGCGCCGCCGCGCAAAAGCCAGAACGGATCCGGCCCGCGGAATGCGCCGCCGCGCAAATACCGGACAGGATCCGGCCCGTGGAATGCGCCGCCGCGCAAAAACCGGACCGGATCCGGCCCGCGGAATGCGCCGGCACGCAAAAACCGGACCGGATCCGGCCCGTGGAATGCGCCGCCGCGCAAAAACCGGATGGGATCCGGCCCGCGGAATGCGCCGGCACGCAAAAACCGGACCGGATCCGGCCCGCGGAATGCGCCGCCGCGCAAAAACCGGACCGGATCCGGCCCGCGGAATGCGCCGCCGCGCAAAAGCCAGAACGGATCCGGCCCGCGGAATGCGCCGCCGCGCAAACACCGGACCGGATCCGGCCCGCGGAATGCGCCGCCGCGCAAAAACTAGACCGGATCCGGCCAGCGTAACGCGCCGCCGTGGAAAAAACCGGACCGGATCGGGGCCCGCGGAATGCGCCGCCACGCAAAAACCGGACTCGATCCGACCCGCGGAATGCGCCGCCGCGCAAAAACCGGACCGGATCTCGCCCGCGGAATGCGCCGCTGCGCAAAAACCGGACTGGATCTGGCCCGCGGAATGCGCCGCCGCTCAAAAACCGGACCGGATCTGGCCCGCGGAATGCGCCGCCGCGGAAAAACCGGACCGGATCCGGCCCGCGGAACGCGCCGCCATGGAAAAAACAGACCGGATCCGGCCCGCGGAATGCGCCGCCGCTCAAAAACCGGACCGGATCTGGCCCACGGAATGAGCCGCCGCGCAAAAACCAGACCGGATCCGGCCCACGGAACGCGCCGCCATGGAAAAAACAGACCGGATCCGGCCCGCGGAATGCGCCGCCGTGGAAAAAACGGACCGCATCCGGCCCGCGGTATGCGCTGCCACGCAAAAAACGGACCGGATCCGGACCGCGGAATGCGCCGCCGTGGAAAAAACGGACCGCATCCGGCCGGCGGAATGCGCCGCCGCGCAAAAACCGGACCGGATCCGGACCGCGGAATGCGCCGCCGCGCAAAAACCAGACGAGATCTGGCCCGTGGAATGCGCCGCCGCGCAAAAACCGGACCGGATCTGGCCCGCGGAATGAGATGCCGCGACAAACCGGAACGGATCTGGCGCGCGGAACAGGCCGCCACGCAAAAACCGGAACGGATCCGGACCGCGGAATGCGCCGCCGTGGAAAAAACGGACCGGATCCAGCCCGCGGAACGCACCACCACGCAAAAACCGGACAGGATCTGGCCAGCGGAACGTGCCACCGCGGAAAAACCGGACCAGATCGGCCCGCGGTATGCGCCGCCGCGCAAAAACCGGACAGGATCTGGCCCGCGGAACACGCCGCCGTGGAAAAAACGGACCGTATCCGGCCCGCGGAATACGCCGCCACGCAAAAACCGGACCGGATCCGGCCCGCGGAATGTGCCGCCGCGCAAAAACCGGACAGGATCCGGCCCGCGGAATGAGCCGCCGCGGGATAAAACCGGACCGTATCCGGCCCGTGGAACGCGCCGCCGCGAAAAACCGGACCGGATCCAGCCCGCAGAACGCGCTGCCACGAACAAACCGGACCGAATCGAACCCGCGGAATGCGCCGCCGCGGAAAAACCGGACCGGATCCGGCCCACGGAACGCGCCGCCGCGAAAAACCGGACCAGATCCAGCCCGCAGAACGCGCTGCCACGAACAAACCGGACCGAATCGAACCCGCGGAATGCGCCGCCGCGGAAAAACCGGACCGGATCCGACCCGCGGAACGCGCCGCCGCGCAAAAACCGGACTGGATCCGGCCCACGGATCGCGCCGCCATGGAAAAACCGGACCGGATCTGGCGCGCGGAATGTGCCGCCGCGCAAAAACCGGACCGGATCCGGCCCGCGGAATGCGCCGCCACGCAAAAAACGGACCGGATCCGGCCCGCGGAACGTGCCGCAGTGGAAAAAACCGGACCGGATCCGGCCCACGGAATGAGCCGCCGCGGGATAAAAACGGACCGTATCCGGCCCGCGGAACGTGCCGCCGCGCAAAAACCGAACCGGATCCGGCCCGCGGAACACGCTGCCGCGCAAAAAACGGACCGGATCCGGCCCGACAAATGAGCCACGGCGCAAAAACCGGACAGGATCCGGCCCGCGGAATGAGCCGCCGCGGGAAAAAACGGACCGGATCCGGCCCGCATAATGCGCCGCCACTCAAAAACCGGACCGGATCCGGCCCGCGGAATGAGCCGCCGCGGGAAAAAACGGACCGGATGCGGCCCGCGGAATGCGCCACCGGGCAAAAACCGGACCGGATCCGGCCCGCGGAATGCGCCGCCACTCAAAAACCGGACCGGATCCGGCCCGCGGAACGCGCCGCCGCGCAAAATCCGGACCGGATCCGGCCCGCGGAACGCGCCGCCGCGCAAATACTGGACCGGATCCGGCCCGCGGAATGCGCCGCCGCGCAAAAAACGAACCGGATGTGGCCAGCGGAACGCGCCGCCGCGAAAAAAACCAGACCGGATCCGGCCCGCGGAATGCGCCGCCGTGCAAAAACCGGACCGGATCCGGCCCGCGGAATGTGCCGCCGCGCAAAAAGCGGACCGGATTCGGACCGCGGAATGTGCCGCCGCGCAAAAAACGGACCGGATCCACCTCGCGGAATGCGCCGCCACGCAAAAAACGGACCGGATCCGGCCCGCGGAATGAGCCACCGCGCAAAAACCGGACCGGATCGGGGCCGCAGAACGCGCTGCCACGAACAAACCGGACCGGATCCAGCCCGCGGAACGCGCCGCCGCGGAAAAACCGGACCAGATACGGCCCGCGGAACACGCCGCCGCGCAAAAACCGGACCGGATCGAGGCCGCGGAACGCGCCGCCGCGGAAAAATCGGACCGTATCCGGCCCGCGGTACACACTGCCGCGCAAAAACCGGACTGGATCCAGCCCGCGGAACGCGCCGCCGCGGAAAAAACGGACCGCATCCGGCCCGCGGAATGCGCCGCCACGTAAAAAAAGGACCGGATCCGGACGGCCAAATGAGCCACCGCGCAAAAACCGGAACGGATCCGGCCGGCGGAATGCGCCGCCACGCAAAAACCGGACCGGATCCGGCCCGCGGAATGCGCCGCCGCGCAAAAACCGGACCGGATCCGGCCCGCGCAATGCGCCGCCGCGCAAAAAACGGAACGGATCCGGCCCGCGGAATGCGCCGCCGCGCAAAAACCGGACCGGATCCGGCCCGCGGAATGCGCCGCCGCGCAAAAACCGGACCGGATCCGGCCCGCGGAACGCGCCACCACGCAAAAACCGGACCGGATCCGGCCCGCGGAATGCACCGCCACGCAAAAAACGGAACGGATACGGCCCGCGGTATGCGCCGCCACGCAAAAAACGGTCGGGATCCGGTGGCGGAATGCGCCATCGCGCAAAAACCGGACCGGATCCGGCCCGTGGAACGCGCCGCCGCGCAAAAAACGGACCGGACCCGGTGGCGGAATGCGCCGCCGCGCAAAAAACGGTCGGGATCCGGTGGCGGAATGCGCCGCCGCGCAAAAACCGGACCGGATCCGGCCCGCGGAACGCTCAGCTGCGCAAAAACCGGACCGGATCCGGCCTGCGGAATGCGCCGCCGCGGAAAAAAACGGACCGGATCCGGCCCACGGAACGCGCCGCCGCGCAAAAACCGGACCGGATCCGGCCCACGAAACGCGCCGCCACGCAAAAACCGGACCGGATCTGGCCCGCGGAACGCGCCGCCGCGGAAAAACCGGACCAGATACGGCCCGCGGAACACGCCGCCGTGCAAAAACCGGACCGGATCCGGCCCGCGGAACGCGCCGCCGCGCAAAAACCGGACCGGATACGGCCCGCGGAATGAGCCACCGCGCAAAAAACCGTACGGGATCTGGCCCACGGAATGCACCGCCGCGCAAAAAACGGACCGGATCCAGACCGCGGAACGCGCCGCCGCGCAAAAAACGGACCGGATCGGGCCCGCGGAATGCTCCGCCGCGCAAAAAACTGACCGGATCCGGCCCGCGGAACGCGCCGCCGCGCAAAAACCGGACCGGATCCGGACACCGGAATGCGCCGCCGCGCAAAAACCGGACCGGATCGCGCCCGTGGAATGCGCCGCCGCGCAAAAACCGGACCGGATCTGGCCCATGGAATGCACCGCCGCGCAAAAAACGGACCGGATCCAGACCGCGGAACGCGCCGCCGCGCAAAAAACGGACCGGATCGGGCCCGCGGAATGCTCCGCCGCGCAAAAAACTGACCGGATCCGGCCCGCGGAACGCGCCGCCGCGCAAAAACCGGACCGGATCCGGCCCGCGGAATGCGCCGCCGCGCAAAAACTGGACCGGATCCGGACACCGGAATGCGCCGCCGCGCAAAAACCGGACCGGATCCGGCCCGTGGAATGCGCCGCCGCGCAAAAACCGGACCGGATCTGGCCCATGGAATGAGCCGCCGCGGGAAAAAACGGACCGGATCCAGCCCGCGGAACGCGCTGCCACGCAAAATTCGTACCGCATCCAGCCCACGGAATGCGCCGCCGCGCAAAAAACGGACCGGATCTGGCCCGCGGAATGCGCCGCCGCGCAAAAAATGGACCTGATCCGGCCGGCGGAATGCGCCGCAGCGGAAAAAAAGGAAAGGATCTGGCCAGCGGAATGCGCCGCCGCGCAAAAACCGGACCGGATCCGGCCCGCGGAACGCGTCGCCACGCAAAAACCGGAACGGATCTGGCCCACGGAATGCTCCACCGCGCAAAAAACGGACCGGATCCGGCCGGCGGAATGCGCCGCTGCGCAAAAACCGGACCGGATCCGGCCAGCGGAACGTGCCACCGTGGAAAAACCAGACTGGATCCGACCCGCGGAATGCGCCGCCGTGGAAAAACCGGACCGGATCCGGCCCGCGGAATGCGCCGCCGCGCAAAAAACGGACCGGATCCGGCCCGCGGAATGCGCCGGCACGCAAAAACAGGACCGGATCCGGCCCGTGGAATGCGCCGCCGCGCAAAAAACGGACCGGATCCGGCCCGCGGAATGCGCCGCCGCGCAAAAGCCAGAACGGATCCGGCCCGCGGAATGCGCCGCCGCGCAAATACCGGACCGGATCCGGCCCGTGGAATGCGCCGCCGCGCAAAAACCGGACCGGATCCGGCCCGCGGAATGCGCCGGCACGCAAAAACCGGACCGGATCCGGCCCGTGGAATGCGCCGCCGCGCAAAAACCGGATGGGATCCGGCCCGCGGAATGCGCCGGCACGCAAAAACCGGACCGGATCCGGCCCGTGGAATGCGCCGCCGCGCAAAAACCGGACCGGATCCGGCCCGCGGAATGCGCCGCCGCGCAAAAGCCAGAACGGATCCGGCCCGCGGAATGCGCCGCCGCGCAAATACCGGACCGGATCCGGCCCGCGGAATGCGCCGCCGCGCAAAAACTAGACCGGATCCGGCCAGCGTAACGCGCCGCCGTGGAAAAAACCGGACCGGATCGGGGCCCGCGGAATGCGCCGCCACGCAAAAACCGGACTCGATCCGACCCGCGGAATGCGCCGCCGCGCAAAAACCGGACCGGATCTCGCCCGCGGAATGCGCCGCTGCGCAAAAACCGGACTGGATCTGGCCCGCGGAATGCGCCGCCGCTCAAAAACCGGACCGGATCTGGCCCGCGGAATGCGCCGCCGCGGAAAAACCGGACCGGATCCGGCCCGCGGAACGCGCCGCCATGGAAAAAACAGACCGGATCCGGCCCGCGGAATGCGCCGCCGCTCAAAAACCGGACCGGATCTGGCCCACGGAATGAGCCGCCGCGCAAAAACCAGACCGGATCCGGCCCGCGGAATGAGCCACCGCGCAAAAACCGGACCGGATCCGGCCCACGGAACGCGCCGCCATGGAAAAAACAGACCGGATCCGGCCCGCGGTATGCGCTGCCACGCAAAAAAGGGACCGGATCCGGACCGCGGAATGAGCCACCGCGCAAAAACCGGACCGCATCCGGCCCACGGAACGCGCCGCCATGGAAAAAACAGACCGGATCCGGCCCGCGGAATGCGCCGCCGTGGAAAAAACGGACCGCATCCGGCCCGCGGTATGCGCTGCCACGCAAAAAACGGACCGGATCCGGACCGCGGAATGCGCCGCCGTGGAAAAAACGGACCGCATCCGGCCGGCGGAATGCGCCGCCGCGCAAAAACCGGACCGGATCCGGACCGCGGAATGCGCCGCCGCGCAAAAACCAGACGAGATCTGGCCCGTGGAATGCGCCGCCGCGCAAAAACCGGACCGGATCTGGCCCGCGGAATGAGATGCCGCGACAAACCGGAACGGATCTGGCGCGCGGAACAGGCCGCCACGCAAAAACCGGAACGGATCCGGACCGCGGAATGCGCCGCCGTGGAAAAAACGGACCGGATCCAGCCCGCGGAACGCACCACCACGCAAAAACCGGACAGGATCTGGCCAGCGGAACGTGCCACCGCGGAAAAACCGGACCAGATCGGCCCGCGGTATGCGCCGCCGCGCAAAAACCGGACCGGATCCGGCCCGCGGAATACGCCGCCACGCAAAAACCGGACCGGATCCGGCCCGCGGAATGTGCCGCCGCGCAAAAACCGGACAGGATCCGGCCCGCGGAATGAGCCGCCGCGGGATAAAACCGGACCGTATCCGGCCCGTGGAACGCGCCGCCGCGAAAAACCGGACCGGATCCAGCCCGCAGAACGCGCTGCCACGAACAAACCGGACCGAATCGAACCCGCGGAATGCGCCGCCGCGGAAAAACCGGACCGGATCCGGCCCACGGAACGCGCCGCCGCGAAAAACCGGACCAGATCCAGCCCGCAGAACGCGCTGCCACGAACAAACCGGACCGAATCGAACCCGCGGAATGCGCCGCCGCGGAAAAACCGGACCGGATCCGACCCGCGGAACGCGCCGCCGCGCAAAAACCGGACTGGATCCGGCCCACGGATCGCGCCGCCATGGAAAAACCGGACCGGATCTGGCGCGCGGAATGTGCCGCCGCGCAAAAACCGGACCGGATCCGGCCCGCGGAATGCGCCGCCACGCAAAAAACGGACCGGATCCGGCCCGCGGAACGTGCCGCAGTGGAAAAAAACGGACCGGATCCGGCCCACGGAATGAGCCGCCGCGGGATAAAAACGGACCGTATCCGGCCCGCGGAACGCGCCGCCGCGCAAAAACCAAACCGGATCCGGCCCGCGGAACACGCTGCCGCGCAAAAAACGGACCGGATCCGGCCCGACAAATGAGCCACGGCGCAAAAACCGGACAGGATCCGGCCCGCGGAATGAGCCGCCGCGGGAAAAAACGGACCGGATCCGGCCCGCAGAATGCGCCGCCACTCAAAAACCGGACCGGATCCGGCCCGCGGAATGAGCCGCCGCGGGAAAAAACGGACCGGATGCGGGCCGCGGAATGCGCCACCGGGCAAAAACCGGACCGGATCCGGCCCGCGGAATGCGCCGCCACTCAAAAACCGGACCGGATCCGGCCCACGGAATGCGCCGGCACGGAAAAAACGGACCGGATCCGGCCCGCGGAACGCGCCGCCGCGCAAAATCCGGACCGGATCCGGCCCGCGGAACGCGCCGCCGCGCAAAATCCGGACCGGATCCGGCCCGCGGAACGCGCCGCCGCGCAAATACTGGACCGGATCCGGCCCGCGGAATGCGCCGCCGCGCAAAAAACGAACCGGATGTGGCCAGCGGAACGCGCCGCCGCGAAAAAAACCAGACCGGATCCGGCCCGCGGAATGCGCCGCCGTGCAAAAACCGGACCGGATCCGGCCCGCGGAATGTGCCGCCGCGCAAAAAGCGGACCGGATTCGGACCGCGGAATGTGCCGCCGCGCAAAAAACGGACCGGATCCACCTCGCGGAATGCGCCGCCACGCAAAAAACGGACCGGATCCGGCCCGCGGAATGAGCCACCGCGCAAAAACCGGACCGGATCGGGGCCGCAGAACGCGCTGCCACGAACAAACCGGACCGGATCCAGCCCGCGGAACGCGCCGCCGCGGAAAAACCGGACCAGATACGGCCCGCGGAACACGCCGCCGCGCAAAAACCGGACCGGATCCAGGCCGCGGAACGCGCCGCCGCGGAAAAATCGGACCGTATCCGGCCCGCGGTACACACTGCCGCGCAAAAACCGGACTGGATCCAGCCCGCGGAACGCGCCGCCGCGGAAAAAACGGACCGCATCCGGCCCGCGGAATGCGCCGCCACGTAAAAAAAGGACCGGATCCGGACGGCCAAATGAGCCACCGCGCAAAAACCGGAACGGATCCGGCCGGCGGAATGCGCCGCCACGCAAAAACCGGACCGGATCCGGCCCGCGGAATGCGCCGCCGCGCAAAAACCGGACCGGATCCGGCCCGCGCAATGCGCCGCCGCGCAAAAAACGGAACGGATCCGGCCCGCGGAATGCGCCGCCGCGCAAAAACCGGACCGGATCCGGCCCGCGGAATGCGCCGCCGCGCAAAAACCGGACCGGATCCGGCCCGCGGAACGCGCCACCACGCAAAAACCGGACCGGATCCGGCCCGCGGAATGCACCGCCACGCAAAAAACGGAACGGATACGGCCCGCGGTATGCGCCGCCACGCAAAAAACGGTCGGGATCCGGTGGCGGAATGCGCCATCGCGCAAAAACCGGACCGGATCCGGCCCGTGGAACGCGCCGCCGCGCAAAAAACGGACCGGACCCGGTGGCGGAATGCGCCGCCGCGCAAAAAACGGTCGGGATCCGGTGGCGGAATGCGCCGCCGCGCAAAAACCGGACCGGATCCGGCCCGCGGAACGCTCAGCTGCGCAAAAACCGGACCGGATCCGGCCCACGGAATGCGCCGCCGCGGAAAAAATGGACCAGATCCAGCCCGCGGAATGCACCACCGCGCAAAAAACGGAAAGGATCCGGCCCGCGGAACGCTCAGCTGCGCAAAAACCGGACCGGATCCGGCCCACGGAATGCGCCGCCGCGGAAAAAATGGACCAGATCCAGCCCGCGGAATGCACCACCGCGCAAAAAACGGAAAGGATCCGGCCCGCGGAACGCTCAGCTGCGCAAAAACCGGACCGGATCCGGCCTGCGGAATGCGCCGCCGCGGAAAAAACGGACCGGATCCGGCCCACGGAACGCGCCGCCGCGCAAAAACCGGACCGGATCCGGCCCACGAAACGCGCCGCCACGCAAAAACCGGACCGGATCTGGCCCGCGGAACGCGCCGCCGCGGAAAAACCGGACCAGATACGGCCCGCGGAACACGCCGCCGTGCAAAAACCGGACCGGATCCGGCCCGCGGAACGCGCCGCCGCGGAAAAATCGGACCGTATCCGGCCCGCGGTACACACTGCCGCGCAAAAACCGGACTGGATCCAGCCCGCGGAACACGCCGCCGCGGAAAAAACGGACCGCATCCGGCCCGCGGAATGCGCCGCCACGTAAAAAAAGGACCGGATCCGGACGGCCAAATGAGCCACCGCGCAAAAACCGGAACGGATCCGGCCCGCGGAATGCGCCGCCACGCAAAAACCGGACCGGATCCGGCCTGCGGAATGCGCCGCCGCGCAAAAACCGGACCGGATCCGGCCCACGGAATGCGCCGCCGCGCAAAAAACGGAACGGATCCGGCCAGCGGAACGCGCCGCCACGCAAAAAACGGAACGGATCCGGCCCGCGGTATGCGCCGCCACGCAAAAGCCGGACCGGATCCGGCCCGCGGAATGCGCCGCCACGCAAAAGCCGGACCGGATCCGGCCCGCGGAATGCGCTGCCGTGGAAAAAAACTGAGAGGATCCGGCCCGCGGAATGCGCCGCCGTGGAAAAACCGGACTGGATATGGTCCGTGGAACGGGCCGCCGCGCAAAAACCGGACTGGATCCGGACCGCGGAATGCGCCGCCCTGGAAAAAACGGACCGCATCGGGCCCACGGAATCCGCCGCCGCGCAAAAACCAGACCGGATCCGGCCCGCGGAATGCGCCGCCGCGCAAAAACCGGACCGGATCCGGCCCGCGGAATTCGCCGCCGCGGGAAAAAACGGACCGGATCCGGCCCGCGGAACGCGCCGCCACGCAAAAATCGTACCGGATCCGGCCCACAGAATGCGCCGCCGCGCAAAAAACGGACCGGATCCAGCCCGCGGAATGCGCCGCCGCGCAAAAAAAGGACCGGATCAGGCCCGAGGAATGCGCCGCCGCGCAAAAAATGGAAAGGATCCGGCCCGCGGAACGAGATGCCGCGCAGTAAACAGACCGAATCGGGCCCGCGGAATGCTCCGCCACGGAAAAAACTGACCGAATCCGGCCCGCGGAATGCACCACCGCGGAAAAAGCGGACCAGGTCCGGCCCACGGAATGCGCCGCTGCGCAAAAACCGGACCGGATCCGGCCCGCGGAATGCGCCGCCGCGCAAAAAACGGACCGGATCCGACCCGCGGAGTATGCCGCCGCGCAAAAACCGGACCGGATCCGGCCCGCAGAACGCGCCGCCGCGGAAAAACCGGACCGGATCCGGCCCGCGGAATGCGCCGCCGCTCAAAAACCAGACCGTATCCGGCCCGCGGAATGCACCGCCGCGCAAAAAACGGACCGGATCCAGCCCGCGGAATGCGCCGCCGCGCAAACACCGGACTGGATCCGGCCCGCGGAACGCGCCGACGCGCAAAAACCGGACCGGATCCGGCCCGCGGAACGAGATGCCGCGCAGTAAACGGACCGGATCGGGCCCGCGGAATGCTCCGCCGCGCAAAAAACTGACCGAATCCGGCCCGCGGAATGCGCCGCCGCGCAAAAACCGGACCGGATCCGGACCGCGGAATGCACCGCCGCGGAAACACCGGACCGGATCCGGCCCGCGGAATGCGCCGCCGCGGAAAAAACGGACCGGATCCAGCCCGCGGAATGCGCCGCCGCGCAAAAACCGGACCGGATCCGGCCGGCGGAATGCGCTGCCGCGCAGTAAATGGACCGGATCCGGCCCACAGAATGCGCCGCCGTGCAAAAACAGGACCGGATACAGCCCGCGGAATGCGCCGCCACGCAAAAAACGGACCGGATCCGGCCCGCGCAATGCGCCGGCATGGAAAAAACGGACCGGATCCGAATCGCGGAATGCGCCGCCGCGCAAAAAGCGGAACGGATCGGCCCGCGGAATGCGCCGCCGCGCAAAAACCGGACCGTATCCGGCCCGCGGAACGCGCCGCCGCGGGAAAAAACTGACCGTATCCGGCCCGCGGAACGCGCCACCGCGCAAAAACCGGACCGTATCCGGCCCGCGGAACGCGCCGCCGCGCAAAAACCGGACCGGATCCGGCCTGCGGAACGCGCCGCCGCGCAAAAACCGGACCGTATCCGGCCCGCGGAACGCGCCGCCGCGCAAAAAACGGACCGGATCCAGGCCGCGGAATGTGCCGCAGCGGAAAAAATGCACCAGATCCAGCCCGCGGAACGCGCCGCCGCGCAAACGCCGGAGCAGATCCGGCCCGCGGAATGCGCCGCTGCGCAAAAACCGGACCGGATCCGGCCCGCGGAATGAGCCACCTCGCAAAAACCGGACCGGATCCGGCCCGCGGTATGCGCCGCCGCGCAAAAACTAGACCGGATCTGGCCCACGGAATGCTCCGCCGCGCAAAAAACGGACTGGATCCAGACCGCGGAACGCGCCGCCGCGCAAAAACCGGACGGGATCTGGCCCACGGAATGCGCCGCCGCGCAAAAAACGGACCGGATCCAGACCGCGGAACGCGCCGCCGCGCAAAAAACGGACCGGATACGGACCGCGGAATGCGCCGCCGCGCAAAAACCGGACCGGATCCGGCCCACGGAACGCGCCGCCGCGCAAAAACCGGACCGTATCCGGCCCGCGGAACGCGCCGCGGCGCAAAAAACGGACCGGATCCGGCCCGCGGAACGCGCCGCCACGCAAACGCCGGACCGGATCCGGCCCGCGGAATGCGCCGCTGCGCAAAAACCGGACCGGATCCGGCCGTCGGAACGGGATGCCGCGCAGTAAATGGACCGGATCCGGCCCGCAGAATGCGCCGCCGCGCAAAAAACGGACCGGATCCGGCCCGCGGAATGAGCCACCGCGCAAAAAACGGACCGGATGTGGCCCACGGAATGAGCCACCGCGCAAAAACCGGACGGGATCTGGCCCACGGAATGCGCCGCCGCACAAAAAACGGACCGGATCCAGACCGCGGAACGCGCCTCCGCGCAAAAAACGGACCGGATCCGGACACCGGAATGCGCCGCCGCGCAAAAACCGGACGGGATCTGGCCTGCGGAATGAGCCGCCGCGGGAAAAAACGGACCGGATCCGGCCCGCGGAACGCGCTGCCACGCAAAATTCGTACCGGATCCAGCCCACGGAATGCACCGCCGCGCAAAAACCGGACTGGATCTGGCCCGTGGAACGCGCCGCCGCGCAAAAAATGGACCGGATCTGGCCCGCGGAATGCGCCAACGCGCAAAAAAAGGAAAGGATCCGGCCGGCGGAATGCGCCGCCGCGCAAAAACCGGACAGGATCCGGCCCGCGGAATGCGCCGCCGCGCAAAAACCGGACCGGATCCGGCCGGCGGAATGCGCCGCCGCGCAAAAACCGGACCGGATCCGGCCGGCGGAATGCGCCGCCGCGCAAAAAATGGACCGGATCCGGCCCGCGGAATGCGCCGCCGCGCAAAAACCGGACCGGATCCGGCCCGCGGAATGCGCCGCCACGCAAAAAACGGACCGGATCCGGCCCGCGGAACGCGCCGCCGCGCAAAAACCGGACCGGATCCGGCCCGCGGAACACGCCGCCGCGCAAAAAATGCACCGGATCCAGCCCGCGGAACGCGCCGCCGCGCAAACGCCGGACCGGATCCGGCCCGCGGAATGCGCCGCTGCGCAAAAACCGGACCGGATCCGGCCGGCGGAACGGGATGCCGCGCAGTAAATGGACCGGATCCGGCCCGCAGAATGAGCCGCCGCGCAAAAACCGGACCGGATCCGGCCCGCCAAATGAGCCACCGCGCAAAAACCGGACCGGATCCGGCCCGCGGAATGCTCCGCCGCGCAAAAAAAGGAAAGGATCCGGCCCGCGGAACGAGATGCCGCGCAGTATACAGACCGGATCGGGCCCGCGGAACGCGCCGCCGCGGAAAAACCGGACCAGATACGGCCCGCGGAACACGGCGCCGCGCAAAAACCGGACCGGATCCAGCCCGCGGAACGCGCCGCCGCGGAAAAATCGGACCGTATCCGGCCCGCGGTACACACTGCCGCGCAAAAACCGGACCGGATCCAGCCCGCGGAACGCGCCGCCGCGGAAAAAACGGACCGCATCCGGCCCGCGGAATGCGCCGCCACGTAAAAAAAGGACCGGATCCGGACGGCCAAATGAGCCACCGCGCAAAAACCGGAACGGATCCGGCCCGCGGAATGCGCCGCCACGCAAAAACCGGACCGGATCCGGCCCGCGGAATGCGCCGCCGCGCAAAAACCGGACCGGATCCAGCCCGCGGAATGCGCCGCCGCGCAAAAAACGGAACGGATCCGGCCTGCGGAACGCGCCGCCACGCAAAAAACGGAACGGATACGGCCCGCGGTATGCGCCGCCACGCAAAAAACGGTCGGGATCCGGTGGCGGAATGCGCCATCGCGCAATAACCGGACCGGATCCGGCCCGTGGAACGCGCCGCCGCGCAAAAAACGGACCGGACCCGGTGGCGGAATGCGCCGCCGCACAAAAAACGGTCGGGATCCGGTGGCGGAATGCGCCGCCGCGCAAAAACCGGACCGGATCCGGCCCGCGGAACGCGCAGCTGCGCAAAAACCGGACCGGATCCGGCCAGCGGAATGCGCCGCCGCGGAAAAAACGGACCAGATCCAGCCCGCGGAATGCACCACCGCGCAAAAAACGGAAAGGATCCGGCCCACGGAACGGGCCGCCGCGCAAAAAACGGACCGGATCCGGCCCGCGGAATGCGCCGCCGCGCAAAAAACGGACCGGATCCGGCCCGCAGAACGCGCCGCTGCGCAAAAACCGGACCGGATCCGGCCTGCGGAATGCGCGGCCGCGGAAAAAACGGACCGGATCCGGCCCGCCAAATGAGCCACCGCGCAAAAACCGGACCGGATCCAGCCCGCGGAACGCGCCGCCACGCAAAAACCGGACCGGATCCAGCCCGCGGAACGCGCCGCCGCGGAAAAACCGGACCAGATACGGCCCGCGGAACACGCCGCCGCGCAAAAACCTGACTGGATCCAGCCCGCGGAACGCGCCGCCGCGGAAAAAACGGACCGCATCCGGCCCGCGGAATGCGCCGCCATGTAAAAAAAGGACCGGATCCGGACGGCCAAATGAGCCACCGCGCAAAAACCGGAACGGATCCGGCCCGCGGAATGCGCCGCCACGCAAAAACCGGACCGGATCCGTCCCGCGGAATGCGCCGCCGCGCAAAAAGCGGAACGCATCGGCCCGCGGAACGCGCCGCCGCGGAAAAAACGGACCGGATCCGGCCCGCGAACGCACTGCCGCGCAAAAAACGGACCGGATCCGGCCCGCGGAATGCGCTGCCGTGGAAAAAAACTGAGAGGATCCGGCCCGCGGAATGCGCCGCCGTGGAAAAACCGGACTGGATATGGTCCGTGGAACGGGCCGCCGCGCAAAAACCGGACCGGATCCGGACCGCGGAATGCGCCGCCGTGGAAAAAACGGACCGCATCGGGCCCACGGAATGCGCCGCCGCGCAAAAACCGGACCGGATCCGGCCCGCGGAATTCGCCGCCGCGGGAAAAAACGGACCGGATCCGGCCCGCGGAACGCGCCGCCACGCAAAAATCGTACCGGATCCGGCCCACGGAATGCGCCGCCGCGCAAAAAACGGACCGGATCCAGCCCGCGGAATGCGCCGCCGCGCAAAAAAAGGACCGGATCAGGCCCGAGGAATGCGCCGCCGCGCAAAAAATGGAAAGGATCCGGCCCGCGGAACGAGATGCCGCGCAGTAAACAGACCGGATCGGGCCCGCGGAATGCTCCGCCACGGAAAAAACTGACCGAATCCGGCCCGCGGAATGCACCACCGCGGAAAAACCGGACCAGATCCGGCCCACGGAATGCGCCGCTGCGCAAAAACCGGACCGGATCCGGCCCGCAGAACGCGCCGCCGCGCAAAAACCGGACCGGATCCGGCCCGCGGAATGCGCCGCCGCTCAAAAACCAGACCGTATCCGGCCTGCGGAATGCACCGCTGCGGAAAAAACGGACCGTATCCGGCCCGCGGAATGCACCGCCGCGCAAAAAACGGACCGGATCCAGCCCGCGGAATGCGCCGCCGCGCAAACACCGGACTGGATCCGGCCCGCGGAACGCGCCGACGCGCAAAAACCGGACCGGATCCGGCCCGCGGAACGAGATGCAGCGCAGTAAACGGACCGGATCGGGCCCGCGGAATGCTCCGCCGCGCAAAAAACTGACCGAATCCGGCCCGCGGAATGCGCTGCCGCGCAAAAACCGGACCGGATCCGGACCGCGGAATGCACCGCCGCGGAAACACCGGACCGGATCCGGCCCGCGGAATGCGCCGCCGCGGAAAAAACGGACCGGATCCAGCCCGCGGAATGCGCCGCCGCGCAAAAACCGGAACGGATCCGGCCGGCGGAATGCGCTGCCGCGCAGTAAATGGACCGGATCCGGCCCACAGAATGCGCCGCCGCGCAAAAACCGGACCGGATCCGGCCCGCGCAATGCGCCGGCATGGAAAAAACGGACCGGATCCGAATCGCGGAACGCGCCGCCGCGCAAAAAGCGGAACGGATCGGCCCGCGGAATGCGCCGCCGCGCAAAAACCGGACCGGATCCGGCCCGCGGAACGCGCCGCCGCGGGAAAAAACTGACCGTATCCGGCCCGCGAAACGCGCCACCGCGCAAAAACCGGACCGTATCCGGCCCGCGGAACGCGCCGCCGCGCAAAAACCGGACCGTATCCGGCCCGCGGAACGCGCCGCCGCGCAAAAAACGGACCGGATCCAGCCCGCGGAATGTGCCGCAGCGGAAAAAATGCACCGGATCCAGCCCGCGGAACGCGCCGCCGCGCAAACGCCGGAGCAGATCCGGCCCGCGGAATGCGCCGCTGCGCAAAAACCGGACCGGATCCGGCCCGCGGAATGAGCCACCTCGCAAAAACCGGACCGGATCCGGCCCGCGGTATGCGCCGCCGCGCAAAAACTAGACCGGATCTGGCCCACGGAATGCTCCGCCGCGCAAAAAACGGACTGGATCCAGACCGCGGAACGCGCCGCCGCGCAAAAACCGGACGGGATCTGGCCCACGGAATGCGCCGCCGCGCAAAAAACGGACCGGATCCAGACCGCGGAACGCGCCGCCGCGCAAAAAACGGACCGGATACGGACCGCGGAATGCGCCGGCGCGGAAAAACTGGACCGGATCCGGACACCGGAACGCGCCGCCGCGCAAAAACCGGACCGGATCCGGCCCACGGAATGAGCCGCCGCGGGAAAAAACGGACCGGATCCGGCCCGCGGAACGCGCTGCCACGCAAAATTCGTACCGAATCCAGCCCACGGAATGCACCGCCGCGCAAAAACCGGACCGGATCTGGCCCGCGGAATGCGCCGCCGCGCAAAAAACGGAAAGGATCCGGCCGGCGGAATGCGCCGCAGCGGAAAAAAAGGAAAGGATCTGGCCCGCGGAATGTGCCGCTGCGCAAAAACCGGACCGGATCCGGCCCGCGGAATGCGCCGCCGCGCAGTAAATGGACCGGATCCGGCCCACAGAATGCGCCGCCGCGCAAAAACCGGACCGGATCCGGCCTGCGGAATGCGCCGCCACACAAAAAACGGACCGGATCCGGCCCGCGGAATGAGCCACCAGGCAAAAACCGGACGGGATCTGGCCCACGGAATGCTCCACCACACAAAAAACGGACCGGATCCGGACCGCGGAACACGCCGCCGCGCAAAAAATGGACCGGATCCGGCCCGCGGAATGCGCCAACGCACAAAAAAAGGACTGGATCGGGCCCGCGGAATGCGCCACCGGGCAAAAACCGGACCGGATCCGGCCCGCGGAACGCGCTGCCACGCAAAAAACGGACCGGATCCGGCCCGCGGAATGCGCCGACACGGAAAAAACGGACCAGATCCGAATCGCGGAACGCGCCGCCGCGCAAAAAGCGGAATGGATCGGCCCGCGGAATGCGCCGCCGCGCAAAAACCGGACCGTATCCGGCCAGCGGAACACGCGGCCGCGCAAAAACCGGACCGGATCCGGCCCGCGGAATGCGCCGCCGCGCAAAAACCGGACCGGATCCGGCCCACGGAACGCGCCGCCGCGCAAAAACCGGACCGGATCCGGCCCGCGGAACGCGCCGCCGCGGGAAAAAACTGACCGGATCCGGCCCGCGGAACGCGCCGCCGCGCAAAAACCAGACCGTATCCGGCCAGCGGAACGCGCGGCCGCGCAAAAACCGGACCGGATCCGGCCCGCGGAATGCGCCGCCGCGCAAAAACCGGACCGGATCCGGCCCACGGAACGCGCCGCCGTGCAAAAACCGGACCGGATCCGGCCCGCAGAACGCGCCGCCGCGCAAAAACCGGACCGTATCCGGCCCGCGGAACGCGCCGCCGCGCAAAAAACGGACCGGATCCGGCCCGCGGAATGCGCCGCCGCGCAAAAACCGGACCGGATCCGGCCGTCGGAACGGGATGCCGCGCAGTAAATGGACCGGATCCGGCCCGCAGAATGCGCCGCCGCGCAAAAAACGGACCGGATCCGGCCCGCGGAATGAGCCACCGCGCAAAAAACGGACCGGATGTGGCCCACGGAATGAGCCACCGCGCAAAAACCGGACGGGATCTGGCCCACGGAATGCGCCGCCGCGCAAAAAACGGACCGGATCCAGACCGCGGAACGCGCCGCCGCGCAAAAAACGGACCGGATACGGACCGCGGAACGCGCCGCCGCGGAAAAACTGGACCGGATCCGGACACCGGAATGCGCCGCCGCGCAAAAACCGGACGGGATCTGGCCTGCGGAATGAGCCGCCGCGGGAAAAAACGGACCGGATCCGGCCCGCGGAACGCGCTGCCACGCAAAATTCGTACCGGATCCAGCCCACGGAATGCACCGCCGCGCAAAAACCGGACTGGATCTGGCCCGTGGAACGCGCCGCCGCGCAAAAAATGGACCGGATCTGGCCCGCGGAATGCGCCAACGCGCAAAAAAAGGAAAGGATCCGGCCCGCAGAATGAGCCGCCGCGCAAAAACCGGACCGGATCCGGCCCGCGGAATGAACCACCGCGCAAAAAACGGACCGGATCCGGCCCGCGGAACGAGATGCCGCGCAGTAAACAGACCGGATCGGGCCAGCGGAACGCGCCGCCGCGGAAAAACTGGACCAGATCCGGCCACCGGAATGCGCCGCTGCGCAAAAACCGGACCGGATCCGGCCCGCGGAATGCGCCGCCGCGCAAAAAACGGCCCGGATCCGGCCCGCGGAACGCGCCGCCGCGCAAAAACCGGACCGCATCCGGCCCGTGGAATGCGCCGCCGCGCAAAAACCGGACTGGATCTGACCCGCGGAGTATGCCGCTGCGGAAAAAACGGACCGGATCCGACCCGCGGAATGCACCGCCGGGCAAAAAACGGACCGGATCCAGCCCGCGGAATGCGCCGACGCGCAAAAACCGGACCGGATCCGGCCCGCGGAACGAGATGCCGCGCAGTAAACGGACCGGATCGGGCCCGCGGAATGCGCCGCCGCGGAAACACCGGACCGGATTCGGCCCGCGGAACGCGCCGCCGCGCAAAAACCGGACCGGATCCGGCCCGCGGAATGCGCCGCCGCGAAAAACCGGACCGGATCCGGCCCGCAGAACGCGCCGCCGTGCAAAAACCAGAACGGATCCGGCCTGCGGAATGCACCGCCGCGGAAAAAACGGACCGGATCCGGCCCGCGGAATGCGCCGCCGCGCAGTAAATGGACCGGATCCGGCCCACAGAATGCGCCGCCGTGCAAAAACCGGACCGGATCCAGCCCGCGGAATGCGCCGCCACGCAAAAAACGGACCGGATCCGGCCCGCGCAATGCGCCGGCACGGAAAAAACGGACCGGATCCGAATCGCGGAACGCGCCGCCGCGCAAAAAGCGGAACGGATCGGCCCGCGGAATGCGCCGCCGCGCAAAAACCGGACCGGATCCGGCCCGCGGAACGCGCCGCCGCGCAAAAACCGGACCGGATCCGGCCCACGGAATGTGCCGCCGCGCAAAAAATGCACCGGATCCAGCCCGCGGAACGCGCCGCCGCGCAAACGCCGGACCAGATCCGGCCCGCGGAATGCGCCCCTGCGCAAAATCCGGACCGGATCCGGCCCGCGGAATGAGCCACTGCGCAAAACCCGGACCGGATCCAGCCCGCGGAATGCGCCGCCGCGCAAAAAACGGACTGGATCCAGACCGCGGAACGCGCCGCCGCGCAAAAACCGGACAGGATCTGGCCCACGGAATGCGCCGCCGCGCAAAAAACGGACCGGATCCAGACCGCGGAACGCGCCGCCGCGCAAAAAATGCACCAGATCCAGCCCGCGGAACGCGCCGTCGCGCAAAAACTGGACCGGATCCGAACACCGGAACGCGCCGCCGTGCAAAAACCGGACCGGATCCGGCCCGTGGAATGCGCCGCCGCGCAAAAACCGGACAGGATCTGGCCCACGGAATGAGCCGCCGCGGGAAAAAACGGACCGGATCCGGCCCGCGGAACGCGCTGCCACGCAAAATTCGTACCGGATCCAACCCACGGAATGCGCCACCGGGCAAAAACCGGACCGGATCCGGCCCACGGAATGTGCCGCTGCGCAAAAACCGGACCGGATCCGGCCCGCGGAACGCGCCACCACGCAAAAACCGGACCGGATCCAGCCAGCGGAACGTGCCACCGCGGAAAAACCGGACCAGATCGGCCCGCGGAATGCGCCACCGTGGAAAAAACGGACCGGATCCGGCCAGCGGAACGCGCCGCCGTGGAAAAAACCGGACCGGATCCGGCCCGCGGAATGCGCCGCCACGCAAAAAACGGACCGGATCTGGCCCGCGGATTGCGCCGCCGCGCAAAAACCGGACCGGATCCGGCCCGCGGAATGCGCTGCCGCGCAAAAACCGGACCGCATCCGGCCCACAGAACGCGCCGCCGTGGAAAAAACAGACTGGATGCGGCCCGCGGTATGCGCTGCCGCGCAAAAAACGGAACGGATCCGGACCGCGGAATGCGCCGCCGCGCAAAAACCGGACCGGATCCGGCCCGCGGAATGCGCCGCCGTGCAAAAACCGGACCGGATCCGGCCCGCGGAATGCGCCGCCGCTCAAAAACCGGACCGGATCTGGCCCGCGGAATGCGCCGCCGCGCAAAAACCGGACCGGATCCGGCCCGCGGAATGAGCCGCCGCGGGAAAAAACGGACCGGATCCGGCCCGCGGAACGCGCTGCCACGCAAAAATCGTACCGGATCCGGCCCGCGGAACGCGCTGCCACGCAAAAATCGTACCGGATCCAGCCCGCGGAATGCGCCGCCGCGCAAAAATCGTACCGGATCCAGCCCACGGAATGCTCCACCGCGCAAAAAACGGACCGGATCCGACCCGCGGAATGTGCCGCCGCGCAAAAACCGGACAGGATCCGGCCGGCGGAATGCGCCGCCGCGCAAAAACCGGACCGGATCCAGCCCGCGGAATGCGCCGCCATGCAAAAAGCGGACCGGATCCGGCCCGCGCAATGCGCCGGCACGGAAAAAACTGACCGGATCCGAATCGCGGAACCCGCCGCCGCGTAAAAAGCGGAACGGATCGGCCCGCGGAACGTGCCGCCGCGCAAAAACCGGACCGGATCCGGCCCGCGGAACGCGCCGCCGCGCAAACGCCGGACCAGATCCGGCCCGCGGAATGCGTCGCTGCGCAAAAACCGGACCGGATCCGGCCCGCGGAATGAGCCACCGCGCAAAATCCGGACCGGATCCGGCCCGCGGTATGCGCCGCCGCGCAAAAACTAGACCGGATCTGGCCCACGGAATGCTCCGCCGCGCAAAAAACGGACTGGATCCAGACCGCGGAACGTGCCGCCGCGCAAAAACCGGACGGGATCTGGCCCACGGAATACGCCGCCGCGCAAAAAACGGACCGGATCCAGACCGCCGAACGCGCCGCCACGCAAAAAACGGACCGGATACGGACCGCGGAACGCGCCGCCGCGCAAAAACTGGACCTGATCCGGCCGGCGGAAGGCGCCGCCGCGCAAAAACCGGACCGGATCTGGCCCACGGAATGCGCCGCCGCGCAAAAAATGGACCTGATCCGGCCGGCGGAATGCGCCGCAGCGGAAAAAAAGGAAAGGATCTGGCCCGCGGAATGTGCCGCTGCGCAAAAACCGGACCGGATCCGGCCCGCGGAACGCGCCACCACGCAAAAACCGGACCGGATCCGGCCCGCGGAATGCGCCACCGTGGAAAAAACGGACCGGATCCGGCCAGCGGAACGCGCCGCCGTGGAAAAAACCGGACCGGATCCGGCCCGCGGAATGCGCCGCCACGCAAAAAACGGACCGGATCCGGCCCGCGGATTGCGCCGCCGCTCAAAAACCGGACCGGATCTGGCCCGCGGAATGCGCCGCCGCGCAAAAACCGGACCGGATCCGGCCCGCGGAATGGGCCGCCGCGCAAAAACCGGACCGCATCCGGCCCACAGAACGCGCCGCCGTGGAAAAAACAGACTGGATGCGGCCCGCGGTATGCGCTGCCGCGCAAAAAAACAGACCGGATCCGGACCGCGGAATGCGCCGCCGTGGAAAAAACGGACCGCATCCGGCCCGTGGAATGCGCCGCCTCGCAAAAACCGGACCGGATCCGGCCCGCGGAATGCGCCGCCGCTCAAAAACCGGACCGGATCTGGCCCGCGGAATGCGCCGCCGCGCAAAAACCGGACCGGATCTGGCCCGCGGAATGCGCCGCCGCGCAAAAACCGGACCGGATCCGGCCCGCGGAACGCGCTGCCACGCAAAATCGTACCGGATCCAGCCCGCGGAATGCGCCGCCGCGCAAAAACCGGACCGGATCCGGCCCGCGGAATGCGCCGCCGCGCAAAAACCGGACCGGATCCGGCCGGCGGAATGCGCCGCCGCGCAAAAACCGGACCAGATCCGGCCCGCGGAATGCGCCGCCGGGCAAAAACCGGACAGGATCCGGCCCGCGCAATGCGCCGCCGCGCATAAACCGGACCGGATCCGGACCGCGGAATGCGCCGCCACACAAAAAACGGACCGGATCCGGCCCGCGGAATGAGCCACCGGGCAAAAACCGGACGGGATCTGGCCCACGGAATGCTCCACCGCGCAAAAAACGGACCGGATCCGGCCCGCGGAACGCGCCGCCGCGCAAAAACCGGACCGGATCTGGACCGCGGAACACGCCGCCGCGCAAAAAATGGACCGGATCTGGCCCGCGGAATGCGCCAACGCACAAAAAACGGACCGGATCCAGCCCGCGGAATGCGCCACCGCGCAAAAACCGGACCGGATCCGGCCCGCGGAACGCGCTGCCACGCAAAAACCGGACCGGATCCGGCCCGCGGAATGCGCCGGCACGGAAAAAACGGACCAGATCCGAATCGCGGAACGCGCCGCCGCGCAAAAAGCGGAACGGATCGGCCCGCGGAATGCGCCGCCGCGCAAAAACCGGACCGGATCCGGCCCGCGGAACGCGCCGCTGCGGGAAAAAACTGACCGTATCCGGCCCGCGGAACGCGCCGCCGCGCAAAAACCGGACCGGATCCGGCCCGCGGAATGCGCCGCCGCGCAGTAAATGGACCGGATCCGGCCCACAGAATGCGCCGCCGCGCAAAAACCGGACCGGATCCGGCCTGCGGAATGCGCCGCCACACAAAAAACGGACCGGATCCGGCCCGCGGAATGAGCCACCGGGCAAAAACCGGACGGGATCTGGCCCACGGAATGCTCCACCACACAAAAAACGGACCGGATCCGGACCGCGGAACACGCCGCCGCGCAAAAAATGGACCGGATCCGGCCCGCGGAATGCGCCAACGCACAAAAAAAGGACTGGATCGGGCCCGCGGAATGCGCCACCGGGCAAAAACCGGACCGGATCCGGCCCGCGGAACGCGCTGCCACGCAAAAAACGGACCGGATCCGGCCCGCGGAATGCGCCGACACGGAAAAAACGGACCAGATCCGAATCGCGGAACGCGCCGCCGCGCAAAAAGCGGAATGGATCGGCCCGCGGAATGCGCCGCCGCGCAAAAACCGGACCGTATCCGGCCAGCGGAACACGCGGCCGCGCAAAAACCGGACCGGATCCGGCCCGCGGAATGCGCCGCCGCGCAAAAACCGGACCGGATCCGGCCCACGGAACGCGCCGCCGCGCAAAAACCGGACCGGATCCGGCCCGCGGAACGCGCCGCCGCGGGAAAAAACTGACCGGATCCGGCCCGCGGAACGCGCCGCCGCGCAAAAACCAGACCGTATCCGGCCAGCGGAACGCGCGGCCGCGCAAAAACCGGACCGGATCCGGCCCGCGGAATGCGCCGCCGCGCAAAAACCGGACCGGATCCGGCCCACGGAACGCGCCGCCGTGCAAAAACCGGACCGTATCCGGCCCGCAGAACGCGCCGCCGCGCAAAAACCGGACCGTATCCGGCCCGCGGAACGCGCCGCCGCGCAAAAAACGGACCGGATCCGGCCCGCGGAATGCGCCGCCGCGCAAAAACCGGACCGGATCCGGCCGTCGGAACGGGATGCCGCGCAGTAAATGGACCGGATCCGGCCCGCAGAATGCGCCGCCGCGCAAAAAACGGACCGGATCCGGCCCGCGGAATGAGCCACCGCGCAAAAAACGGACCGGATGTGGCCCACGGAATGAGCCACCGCGCAAAAACCGGACGGGATCTGGCCCACGGAATGCGCCGCCGCGCAAAAAACGGACCGGATCCAGACCGCGGAACGCGCCGCCGCGCAAAAAACGGACCGGATACGGACCGCGGAACGCGCCGCCGCGGAAAAACTGGACCGGATCCGGACACCGGAATGCGCCGCCGCGCAAAAACCGGACGGGATCTGGCCTGCGGAATGAGCCGCCGCGGGAAAAAACGGACCGGATCCGGCCCGCGGAACGCGCTGCCACGCAAAATTCGTACGGGATCCAGCCCACGGAATGCACCGCCGCGCAAAAACCGGACTGGATCTGGCCCGTGGAACGCGCCGCCGCGCAAAAAATGGACCGGATCTGGCCCGCGGAATGCGCCAACGCGCAAAAAAAGGAAAGGATCCGGCCCGCAGAATGAGCCGCCGCGCAAAAACCGGACCGGATCCGGCCCGCGGAATGAACCACCGCGCAAAAAACGGACCGGATCCGGCCCGCGGAACGAGATGCCGCGCAGTAAACAGACCGGATCGGGCCAGCGGAACGCGCCGCCGCGGAAAAACCGGACCAGATCCGGCCACCGGAATGCGCCGCTGCGCAAAAACCGGACCGGATCCGGCCCGCGGAATGCGCCGCCGCGCAAAAAACGGCCCGGATCCGGCCCGCGGAACGCGCCGCCGCGCAAAAACCGGACCGCATCCGGCCCGTGGAATGCGCCGCCGCGCAAAAACCGGACTGGATCTGACCCGCGGAGTATGCCGCTGCGGAAAAAACGGACCGGATCCGACCCGCGGAATGCACCGCCGCGCAAAAAACGGACCGGATCCAGCCCGCGGAATGCGCCGACGCGCAAAAACCGGACCGGATCCGGCCCGCGGAACGAGATGCCGCGCAGTAAACGGACCGGATCGGGCCCGCGGAATGCGCCGCCGCGGAAACACCGGACCGGATTCGGCCCGCGGAACGCGCCGCCGCGCAAAAACCGGACCGGATCCGGCCCGCGGAATGCGCCGCCGCGAAAAACCGGACCGGATCCGGCCCGCAGAACGCGCCGCCGTGCAAAAACCAGAACGGATCCGGCCTGCGGAATGCACCGCCGCGGAAAAAACGGACCGGATCCGGCCCGCGGAATGCGCCGCCGCGCAGTAAATGGACCGGATCCGGCCCACAGAATGCGCCGCCGTGCAAAAACCGGACCGGATCCAGCCCGCGGAATGCGCCGCCACGCAAAAAACGGACCGGATCCGGCCCGCGCAATGCGCCGGCACGGAAAAAACGGACCGGATCCGAATCGCGGAACGCGCCGCCGCGCAAAAAGCGGAACGGATCGGCCCGCGGAATGCGCCGCCGCGCAAAAACCGGACCGGATCCGGCCCGCGGAACGCGCCGCCGCGCAAAAACCGGACCGGATCCGGCCCACGGAATGTGCCGCCGCGCAAAAAATGCACCGGATCCAGCCCGCGGAACGCGCCGCCGCGCAAACGCCGGACCAGATCCGGCCCGCGGAATGCGCCCCTGCGCAAAATCCGGACCGGATCCGGCCCGCGGAATGAGCCACTGCGCAAAACCCGGACCTGATCCAGCCCGCGGAATGCGCCGCCGCGCAAAAAACGGACTGGATCCAGACCGCGGAACGCGCCGCCGCGCAAAAACCGGACAGGATCTGGCCCACGGAATGCGCCGCCGCGCAAAAAAACGGACCGGATCCAGACCGCGGAACGCGCCGCCGCGCAAAAAATGCACCAGATCCAGCCCGCGGAACGCGCCGTCGCGCAAAAACTGGACCGGATCCGGACACCGGAACGCGCCGCCGTGCAAAAACCGGACCGGATCCGGCCCGTGGAATGCGCCGCCGCGCAAAAACCGGACAGGATCTGGCCCACGGAATGAGCCGCCGCGGGAAAAAACGGACCGGATCCGGCCCGCGGAACGCGCTGCCACGCAAAATTCGTACCGGATCCAACCCACGGAATGCACCGCCGCGCAAAAACCGGACCGGATCCGGCCCGCGGAATGTGCCGCTGCGCAAAAACCGGACCGGATCCGGCCCGCGGAACGCGCCACCACGCAAAAACCGGACCGGATCCAGCCAGCGGAACGTGCCACCGCGGAAAAACCGGACCAGATCGGCCCGCGGAATGCGCCACCGTGGAAAAAACGGACCGGATCCGGCCAGCGGAACGCGCCGCCGTGGAAAAAACCGGACCGGATCCGGCCCACGGAATGCGCCGCCACGCAAAAAACGGACCGGATCCGGCCCGCGGATTGCGCCGCCGCGCAAAAACCGGACCGGATCCGGCCCGCGGAATGCGCTGCCGCGCAAAAACCGGACCGCATCCGGCCCACAGAACGCGCCGCCGTGGAAAAAACAGACTGGATGCGGCCCGCGGTATGCGCTGCCGCGCAAAAAACGGACCGGATCCGGACCGCGGAATGCGCCGCCGTGGAAAAACCGGACCGGATCCGGCCCACGGAATGCGCCGCCGCGCAAAAACCGGACCGGATCCGGCCCGCGGAATGCGCCGCCGTGCAAAAACCGGACCGGATCCGGCCCGCGGAATGCGCCGCCGCTCAAAAACCGGACCGGATCTGGCCCGCGGAATGCGCCGCCGCGCAAAAACCGGACCGGATCCGGCCCGCGGAATGAGCCGCCGCGGGAAAAAACGGACCGGATCCGGCCCGCGGAACGCGCTGCCACGCAAAAATCGTACCGGATCCGGCCCGCGGAACGCGCTGCCACGCAAAAATCGTACCGGATCCAGCCCGCGGAATGCGCCGCCGCGCAAAAATCGTACCGGATCCAGCCCACGGAATGCTCCACCGCGCAAAAAACGGACCGGATCCGACCCGCGGAATGTGCCGCCGCGCAAAAACCGGACAGGATCCGGCCGGCGGAATGCGCCGCCGCGCAAAAACCGGACCGGATCCAGCCCGCGGAATGCGCCGCCATGCAAAAAGCGGACCGGATCCGGCCCGCGCAATGCGCCGGCACGGAAAAAACTGACCGGATCCGAATCGCGGAACCCGCCGCCGCGTAAAAAGCGGAACGGATCGGCCCGCGGAACGTGCCGCCGCGCAAAAACCGGACCGGATCCGGCCCGCGGAACGCGCCGCCGCGCAAACGCCGGACCAGATCCGGCCCGCGGAATGCGTCGCTGCGCAAAAACCGGACCGGATCCGGCCCGCGGAATGAGCCACCGCGCAAAAACCGGACCGGATCCGGCCCGCGGTATGCGCCGCCGCGCAAAAACTAGACCGGATCTGGCCCACGGAATGCTCCGCCGCGCAAAAAACGGACTGGATCCAGACCGCGGAACGTGCCGCCGCGCAAAAACCGGACGGGATCTGGCCCACGGAATACGCCGCCGCGCAAAAAACGGACCGGATCCAGACCGCCGAACGCGCCGCCACGCAAAAAACGGACCGGATACGGACCGCGGAACGCGCCGCCGCGCAAAAACTGGACCTGATCCGGCCGGCGGAAGGCGCCGCCGCGCAAAAACCGGACCGGATCTGGCCCACGGAATGCGCCGCCGCGCAAAAAATGGACCTGATCCGGCCGGCGGAATGCGCCGCAGCGGAAAAAAAGGAAAGGATCTGGCCCGCGGAATGTGCCGCTGCGCAAAAACCGGACCGGATCCGGCCCGCGGAACGCGCCACCACGCAAAAACCGGACCGGATCCGGCCCGCGGAATGCGCCACCGTGGAAAAAACGGACCGGATCCGGCCAGGGGAACGCGCCGCCGTGGAAAAAACCGGACCGGATCCGGCCCGCGGAATGCGCCGCCACGCAAAAAACGGACCGGATCCGGCCCGCGGATTGCGCCGCCGCTCAAAAACCGGACCGGATCTGGCCCGCGGAATGCGCCGCCGCGCAAAAACCGGACCGGATCCGGCCCGCGGAATGGGCCGCCGCGCAAAAACCGGACCGCATCCGGCCCACAGAACGCGCCGCCGTGGAAAAAACAGACTGGATGCGGCCCGCGGTATGCGCTGCCGCGCAAAAAAACAGACCGGATCCGGACCGCGGAATGCGCCGCCGTGGAAAAAACGGACCGCATCCGGCCCGTAGAATGCGCCGCCTCGCAAAAACCGGACCGGATCCGGCCCGCGGAATGCGCCGCCGCTCAAAAACCGGACCGGATCTGGCCCGCGGAATGCGCCGCCGCGCAAAAACCGGACCGGATCTGGCCCGCGGAATGCGCCGCCGCGCAAAAACCGGACCGGATCCGGCCCGCGGAACGCGCTGCCACGCAAAATCGTACCGGATCCAGCCCGCGGAATGCGCCGCCGCGCAAAAACCGGACCGGATCCGGCCCGCGGAATGCGCCGCCACGCAAAAACCGGACCGGATCTGGCCCACGGAATGCTCCACCGCGCAAAAAACGGACCGGATCGGACCCGCGGAATGTGCCGCCGCGCAAAAACCGGACAGGATCCGGCCGGCGGAATGCGCCGCCGCGCAAAAACCGGACCGGATCCGGCCGGCGGAATGCGCCGCCGCGCAAAAACCGGACCAGATCCGGCCCGCGGAATGCGCCGCCGGGCAAAAACCGGACAGGATCCGACCCGCGCAATGCGCCGCCGCGCATAAACCGGACCGGATCCGGACCGCGGAATGCGCCGCCACACAAAAAACGGACCGGATCCGGCCCGCGGAATGAGCCACCGCGCAAAAACCGGACGGGATCTGGCCCACGGAATGCTCCACCGCGCAAAAAACGGACTGGATCCGGCCCGCGGAACGCGCCGCCGCGCAAAAACCGGACCGGATCTGGACCGCGGAACACGCCGCCGCGCAAAAAATGGACCGGATCTGGCCCGCGGAATGCGCCAACGCACAAAAAACGGACCGGATCCAGCCCGCGGAATGCGCCACCGCGCAAAAACCGGACCGGATCCGGCCCGCGGAACGCGCTGCCACGCAAAAACCGGACCGGATCCGGCCCGCGGAATGCGCCGGCACGGAAAAAAACGGACCAGATCCGAATCGCGGAACGCGCCGCCGCGCAAAAAGCGGAACGGATCGGCCCGCGGAATGCGCCGCCGCGCAAAAACCGGACCGGATCCGGCCCGCGGAACGCGCCGCTGCGGGAAAAAACTGACCGTATCCGGCCCGCGGAACGCGCCGCCGCGCAAAAACCGGACCGGATCTGGCCCGCGGAATGCGCCGCCGCGCAAAAAACGGAAAGGATCCGGCCGGCGGAATGCGCCGCAGCGGAAAAAAAGGAAAGGATCTGGCCCGCGGAATGTGCCGCTGCGCAAAAACCGGACCGGATCCGGCCCGCGGAATGCGCCGCCGCGCAGTAAATGGACCGGATCCGGCCCACAGAATGCGCCGCCGCGCAAAAACCGGACCGGATCCGGCCTGCGGAATGCGCCGCCACACAAAAAACGGACCGGATCCGGCCCGCGGAATGAGCCACCGGGCAAAAACCGGACGGGATCTGGCCCACGGAATGCTCCACTGCGCAAAAAACGGACCGGATCCGGCCCGCGGAACGCGCCGCCGCGCAAAAACCGGACCGGATCCGGACCGCGGAACACGCCGCCGCGCAAAAAATGGACCGGATCCGGCCCGCGGAATGCGCCAACGCACAAAAAAAGGACCGGATCCAGCCCGCGGAATGCGCCACCGGGCAAAAACCGGACCGGATCCGGCCCGCGGAACGCGCTGCCACGCAAAAAACGGACCGGATCCGGCCCGCGGAATGCGCCGACACGGAAAAAACGGACCACATCCGAATCGCGGAACGCGCCGCCGCGCAAAAACCGGACCGGATCCGGCCCGCGGAATGCGCCGCCGCGCAAAAACCGGACCGGATCCGGCCCACGGAACGCGCCGCCGCGCAAAAACCGGACCGGATCCGGCCCGCGGAACGCGCCGCCGCGGGAAAAAACTGACCGGATCCGGCCCGCGGAACGCGCCGCCGCGCAAAAACCAGACCGTATCCGGCCAGCGGAACGCGCGGCCGCGCAAAAACCGGACCGGATCCGGCCCGCGGAATGCGCCGCCGCGCAAAAACCGGACCGGATCCGGCCCACGGAACGCGCCGCCGCGCAAAAACCGGACCGTATCCGGCCCGCGGAACGCGCCGCCGTGCAAAAAATGGACCGGATCCAGCCCGCGGAATGCGCCGCCGCGCAAAAACCGGACCGGATCCGGCCGTCGGAACGGGATGCCGCGCAGTAAATGGACCGGATCCGGCCCGCAGAATGCGCCGCCGCGCAAAAAACGGACCGGATCCGGCCCGCGGAATGAGCCACCGCGCAAAAAACGGACCGGATGTGGCCCACGGAATGAGCCACCGCGCAAAAACCGGACGGGATCTGGCCCACGTAATGCGCCGCCGCGCAAAAAACGGACCGGATCCAGACCGCGGAACGCGCCGCCGCGCAAAAAACGGACCGGATACGGACCGCGGAACGCGCCGCCGCGGAAAAACTGGACCGGATCCGGACACCGGAATGCGCCGCCGCGCAAAAACCGGACGGGATCTGGCCTGCGGAATGAGCCGCCGCGGGAAAAAACGGACTGGATCTGGCCCGTGGAACGCGCCGCCGCGCAAAAACCGGACAGGATCCGGCCCGCGGAATGCGCCGCCACGCAAAAAACGGACCGGATCCGGCCCGCGGAATGAGCCACCGGGCAAAAACCGGACGGGATCTGGCCCACGGAATGCTCCACCGCGCAAAAAACAGACCGGATCCGGCCCGCGGAACGCGCCGCCGCGCAAAAACCGGACCGGATCCGGCCCGCGGAACACGCCGCCGCGCAAAAAATGCACCGGATCCAGCCCGCGGAACGCGCCGCCGCGCAAACGCCGGACCGGATCCGGCCCGCGGAATGCGCCGCTGCGCAAAAACCGGACCGGATCCGGCCGGCGGAACGGGATGCCGCGCAGTAAATGGACCGGATCCGGCCCGCAGAATGAGCCGCCGCGCAAAAACCGGACCGGATCCGGCCCGCGGAATGAACCACCGCGCAAAAAACGGACCGGATCCGGCCCGCGGAATGCTCCGCCACGCAAAAAAAGGAAAGGATCCGGCCCGCGGAACGAGATGCCGCGCAGTAAACAGACCGGATCGGGCCCGCGGAACGCGCCGCCGCGGAAAAACCGGACCAGATACGGCCCGCGGAACACGCCGCCGCGCAAAAACCGGACCGGATCCAGCCCGCGGAACGCGCCGCCGCGGAAAAATCGGACCGTATCCGGCCCGCGGTACACACTGCCGCGCAAAAACCGGACTGGATCCAGCCCGCGGAACGCGCCGCCGCGGAAAAAACGGACCGCATCCGGCCCGCGGAATGCGCCGCCACGTAAAAAAAGGACCGGATCCGGACGGCCAAATGAGCCACCGCGCAAAAACCGGAACGGATCCGGCCCGCGGAATGCGCCGCCACGCAAAAACCGGACCGGATCTGGCCCGCGGAATGCGCCGCCGCGCAAAAACCGGACCGGATCCGGCCCGCGGAATGCGCCGCCGCGCAAAAAACGGAACGGATCCGGCCCGCGGAATGCGCCGCCGCGCAAAAACCGGACCGGATCCGGCCCGTGGAATGCGCCGCCGCGCAAAAACCGGACCGGATCCGGCCCGCGGAATGCGCCGCCGCGCAAAAAACGGAACGGATCCGGCCTACGGAACGCGCCGCCACGCAAAAAACGGAACGGATACGGCCCACGGTATGCGCCGCCACGCAAAAAACGGTCGGGATCCGGTGGCGGAATGCGCCATCGCGCAAAAACCGGACCGGATCCGGCCCGTGGAACGCGCCGCCGCGCAAAAAACGGACCGGACCCGGTGGCGGAATGCGCCGCCGCACAAAAAACGGTCGGGATCCGGTGGCGGAATGCGCCGCCGCGCAAAAACCGGACCGGATCCGGTCCGCGGAACGCGCAGCTGCGCAAAAACCGGACCGGATCCGGCCCACGGAATGCGCCGCCGCGGAAAAAACGGACCAGATCCGGCCCGCGGAATGCACCACCGCGCAAAAAACGGAAAGGATGCGGCCCACGGAACGGGTCGCCGCGCAAAAAACGGAGCGGATCCGGCCAGCGGAATGCGCCGCCGCGCAAAAAACGGACCGGATCCGGCCCGCAGAACGCGCCGCTGCGCAAAAACCGGACCGGATCCGGCCTGCGGAATGCGCCGCCGCGGAAAAAACGGACCGGGTCCGGCCCGCCAAATGAGCCACCGCGCAAAAACCGGAACGGATCCGGCCCACGGAACGCGCCGCCGCGCAAAAACCGGACCGGATCCGGCCCACGGAACGCGCCGCCACGCAAAAACCGGACCGGATCCAGCCCGCGGAACGCGCCGCCGCGGAAAAACCGGACCAGATACGGCCCGCGGAACACGCCGCCGTGCAAAAACCGGACCGGATCCAGCCCGCGGAACGCGCCGCCGCGGAAAAATCGGACCGTATCCGGCCCGCGGTACACACTGCCGCGCAAAAACCGGACTGGATCCAGCCCGCGGAACGCGCCGCCGCGGAGAAAACGGACCGGATCCGGCCCGCGGAATGCGCCGCCACGTAAAAAAAGGACCGGATCCGGACGGCCAAATGAGCCACCGCGCAAAAACCGGAACGGATCCGGCCCGCGGAATGCGCCGCCACGCAAAAACCGGACCGGATCTGGCCCGCGGAATGCGCAGCTGCGCAAAAACCGGACCGGATCCGGCCCGCGGAACGCGCCGCCACGCAAAAAACGGAACGGATCCGGCCCGCGGTATGCGCCGCCACGCAAAAGCCGGACCGGATCCGGCCCGCGGAATGCGCCGCCGCGCAAAAACCGGACCGGATCCGGCCCGCGGAATGCGCCGCCGCGCAAAAAGCGGAACGCATCGGCCCGCGGAACGCGCCGCCGCGGAAAAAACGGACCGGATCCGGCCCGCGAACGCACTGCCGCGCAAAAAACGGACCGGATCCGGCCCGCGGAATGCGCTGCCGTGGAAAAAAACTGAGAGGATCCGGCCCGCGGAATGCGCCGCCGTGGAAAAACCGGACTGGATATGGTCCGTGGAACGGGCCGCCGCGCAAAAACCGGACCGGATCCGGACCGCGGAATGCGCCGCCGTGGAAAAAACGGACCGCATCGGGCCCACGGAATGCGCCGCCGCGCAAAAACCAGACCGGATCCGGCCCGCGGAATGCGCCGCCGCGCAAAAACCGGACCGGATCCGGCCCGCGGAATTCGCCGCCGCGGGAAAAAACGGACCGGATCCGGCCCGCGGAACGCGCCGCCACGCAAAAATCGTACCGGATCCGGCCCACGGAATGCGCCGCCGCGCAAAAAACGGACCGGATCCAGCCCGCGGAATGCGCCGCCGCGCAAAAAAAGGACCGGATCAGGCCCGAGGAATGCGCCGCCGCGCAAAAAATGGAAAGGATCCGGCCCGCGGAACGAGATGCCGCGCAGTAAACAGACCGGATCGGGCCCGCGGAATGCTCCGCCACGGAAAAAACTGACCGAATCCGGCCCGCGGAATGCACCACCGCGCAAAAAACGGCCCGGATCCGACCCGCGGAGTATGCCGCCGCGCAAAAACCGGACCGGATCCGGCCCGCAGAACGCGCCGCCGCGGGAAAAAACTGACCGTATCCGGCCCGCGGAACGCGCCACCGCGCAAAAACCGGACCGTATCCGGCCCGCGGAACGCGCCGCCGCGCAAAAACCGGACCGTATCCGGCCCGCGGAACGCGCCGCCGCGCAAAAAACGGACCGGATCCAGCCCGCGGAATGTGCCGCAGCGGAAAAAATGCACCGGATCCAGCCCGCGGAACGCGCCGCCGCGCAAACGCCGGACCAGATCCGGCCCGCGGAATGCGCCGCCGCGCAAAAACCGGACTGGATCCAGACCGCGGAACGCGCCGCCGCGCAAAAACCGGACCGGATCTGGCCCACGGAATACGCCGCCGCGCAAAAAACGGACCGGATCCAGACCGCGGAACGCGCCGCCGCGCAAAAACCGGACCGGATCCGGCCTGCGGAATGCGCCGCCACACAAAAAACGGACCGGATCCGGCCCGCGGAATGAGCCACCGGGCAAAAACCGGACGGGATCTGGCCCACGGAATGCTCCACCGCGCAAAAAACGGACCGGATCCGGCCCGCGGAATGCGCCGCCGCGCAAAAACCGGACCGGATCCGGCCCGCGGAATGCGCCAACGCACAAAAAAAGGACCGGATCCAGCCCGCGGAATGCGCCACCGTGCAAAAACCGGACCGGATCCGGCCCGCGGAACGCGCTGCCACGCAAAAAACGGACCGGATCCGGCCCGCGGAATGCGCCGACACGGAAAAAACGGACCAGATCCGAATCGCGGAACGCGCCGCCGCGCAAAAAGCGGAACGGATCGGCCCGTGGAATGCGCCGCCGCGCAAAAACCGGACCGTATCCGGCCAGCGGAACGCGCGGCCGCGCAAAAACCTGACCGGATCCGGCCCGCGGAATGCGCCGCCGCGCAAAAACCGGACCGGATCCGGCCCGCGGAACGCGCCGCCGCGGGAAAAAACTGACCGGATCCGGCCCGCGGAACGCGCCGCGGCGCAAAAACAAGACCGTATCCGGCCAGCGGAATGCGCGGCCGCGCAAAAAACGGACCGGATCCGGCCCGCGGAATGCGCCGCCGCGCAAAAAACGGACCGGATCGGCCCGCGGAATGCGCCGCCGCGCAAAAAATGCACCGGATCCGGCCCGCGGAACGCGCCGCCGCGCAAACGCCGGACCGGATCCGGTCCGCGGAATGCGCCGCTGCGCAAAAACCGGACCGGATCCGGCCGTCGGAACGGGATGCCGCGCAGTAAATGGACCGGATCCGGCCCGCAGAATGCGCCGCCGCGCAAAAAACGGACCGGATCCGGCCCGCGGAATGAGCCACCGCGCAAAAAACGGACCGGATGTGGCCCACGGAATGAGCCACCGCGCAAAAACCGGACGGGATCTGGCCCACGGAATGCGCCGCCGCGCAAAAAACGGACCGGATCCAGACCGCGGAACGCGCCGCCGCGCAAAAAACGGACCGGATACGGACCGCGGAACGCGCCGCCGCGGAAAAACTGGACCGGATCCGGACACCGGAATGCGCCGCCGCGCAAAAACCGGACGGGATCTGGCCTGCGGAATGAGCCGCCGCGGGAAAAAACGGACCGGATCCGGCCCGCGGAACGCGCTGCCACGCAAAATTCGTACCGGATCCAGCCCACGGAATGCACCGCCGCGCAAAAACCGGACTGGATCTGGCCCGTGGAACGCGCCGCCGCGCAAAAACCGGACCGGATCCGGCCCGTGGAATGCGCCGCCGCGCAAAAACCAGACGAGATCTGGCCCGCGGAATGCGCCGCCACGCAAAAACCGGACCGGATCCAGCCCGCGGAATGCGCCGCCGCGGAAAAACTGGAGCGGATCCGGCCCGTGGAACGCGCCACTGCGCAAAAACCGGAACGGATCCGGACCGCGGAATGCGCCGCCGCGCAAAAACCGGACCCGATCCAGCCCGCAGAACGCGCTGCCACGAACAAACCGGACCGAATCGAACCCGCGGAATGCGCCGCCGCGGAAAAACCGGACCGGATCCGACCCGCGGAACGCGCCACTGCGCAAATACTGGACCGGATCCGGCCCGCGGAATGCGACGCCGCGCAAAAACCGGACCGGATCCGGCCCGCGGAATGCGCAGCCGTGGAAAAAACGGACCGGATCCAGCCCGCGGAACGCGCCACCACGCAAAAACCGGACAGGATCTGGCCAGCGGAACGTGCCACCGCGGAAAAACCGGACCAGATCGGCCCGCGGAATGAGCCACCGCGCAAAAACCGGACAGGATCTGGCCCGCGGAACGCGCCGCCATGGAAAAAACGGACCGTATCCGGCCCGCGGAATACGCCGCCACGCAAAAACCGGACCGGATCCGGCCCGCGGAATGCGCCGCCGCGCAAAAACCGGACCGGATCCGGTCCGCGGAATGAGCCGCCGCGGGATAAAAACGGACCGTATCCGGCCCGTGGAACGCGCCGCCGCGAAAAACCGGACCGGATCCAGCCTGCAGAACGCGCTGCCACGAACAAACCGGACCGAATCGAACCCGCGGAATGCGCCGCCGCGGAAAAACCGGACCGGATCCGACCCGCGGAACGCGCCGCCGCGCAAAAACCGGACCGGATCCGGCCCACGGATCGCGCCGCCATGGAAAAACCGGACCGGATCTGGCGCGCGGAATGTGCCGCCGCGCAAAAACCGGACCGGATCCGGCCCGCGGAATGCGCCGCCACGCAAAAAACGGACCGGATCCGGCCCGCGGAACGTGCCGCAGTGGAAAAAACCGGACCGGATCCGGACCGCGGAATGGGCCGCCGCGCAAAAACCGGACCGCATCCAGCCCGCGGAATGCGCCGCCGCGCAAAAAACGGACCGGATCCGGACCGCGGAATGCGCCGCCGTGGAAAAAACGGACCGCATCCACCCGTGGAATGCGCCGCCGAGCAAAAAACGGACCGGATCCAGCCCGCGGAATGCGCCGCCGTGGAAAAAACGGACCGCATCCGGCCCACGGAATGCGCCGCTGCGAAAAACCGGACCGGATGCGGCCCACGGAATGCGCCGCCGCGTAAAAAACGGACCATATCCGGCCCGAGAAATGAGCCACCGCGCAAAAACCGGACCGGATCGGCCCGCGGAACGCGCCGCCGCGCAAAAACCGGACCAGATCCGGCCCGCGGAACGCGCCGCCGCGCAAAAACCGGACCGGATCGGCCCGCGAAACTCGCCGCCGCGCAAAAAACGGACCGGATCCGGCCCGCGGAATGCACCGCCGCGCAAAAAACGGACCGGATCCGGCCCGCGGAACGCGCCCCCGCGCAAAAAACGGAACGGATCCGGCCCGCGGAATGCGCCGCCACGCAAAAGCCGGACCGGATCCGGACCGCAGAATGCACCGCCGCGGAAAAAACGGACCGGATCCGGCCCGCGGAATGCGCCGCCGCGCAAAAAACGGACCGGATCCGGCCCACGGAATGAGCCGCCTCGGGATAAAAACGGACCGTATCCGACCCGCGGAACGCGCCGCCGTGCAAAAAACGGACCGGAACCAGCCCGCGGAATGCGCCGCCGCGCAAACACCGGACCGGATCCGGCCCACGGAATGAGCCGCCGCGCAAAAACAGACCGGATCCGGACCGCGGAATGAGCCACGCGCAAACACCGGACCGGATCGAGGCCGCAGAACGCACTGCCACGAACAAACCGGACCGGATCCAGCCCGTGGAATGCGCGGCCGCGTAAATACCGGACCGGATCCGGCCCTACAAATTAGCCACGGCGCAAAAACCGGACCGGATCCGGCCCACGGAATGCGCCGCCGCGCAAAAACCGGACCGAATCCGGCCCGCGGAATGCGCCGCCGCGCAAAAACCGGACCGGATTCGGACCGCGGAATGCGCCGCCACGCAAAAAACGGACCGGATCCGGCCCGCGGAATGCGCCGCCGCGCAAAAACCGGAGCGGATTCGGACCGCGGAATGTGCCGCCGCGCAAAAAACGGACCGGATCCGGCCCGCGGAATGCGCCGCAGCGGAAAAAAAGGAAAGGATCCGGCCCGCGGAACGGGATGCCGCGCAGTAAACGGACCGGATCCAGCCCGCGGAATGTGCCGCCGCGCAAAAAACGGACCGGATCCGCCTCGCGGAATGCGCCGCCACGCAAAAAACGGACCGGATCCGGCCCGCGGAATGAGCCACCGCGCAAAAACCGGACCGGATCGGGGCCGCAGAACGCGCTGCCACGAACAAACCGGACCGGATCCGGCCCGCGGAATGCGCCGCCGCGGGAAAACTGGACCGGATCCGGACCGCGGAATGCGCCGCCGTGGAAAAACCGGACCGGATCCGGCCCGCGGAATGAGCCTCCGCGGGAAAACTGGACCGGATCCGGACCGCGGAATGCGCCGCCGTGCAAAAAACGGACGGAATCTAGTCCACGGAATGCTCCGCCGCGCAAAAAACGGACCGGATCCGGCCCGCGGAATGCTCCGCCGCGCAAAAAACGGAAAGGATCCGGCCCGCGGAACGCGCCGCCGCGCAAAAACTGGACCGGATCCGGCCCGCGGAACGCGCCGCCGCGCAAAAACTGGACCGGATCCGGCCCGCAGAATGCGCTGCCGCGCAAAAACCGGACCAGATCCGGCCCGCGGAATGCGCCGCCGCGCAAAAACCGGACCGGATCCGGCCCACGGAACGCGCCGCTGTGGAAAAAACAGACCGTATCCGGCCCGTGGAATGCGCCGCCGCGCAAAAACCGGACTGGATCTGGCCCGCGGAATGCGCCGCCGCGCAAAAAATGGACCTGATCCGGCCGGCGGAATGCGTCGCAGCGGAAAAAAAGGAAAGGATCCAGCCCGCGGAACGCGCCGCCACGCAAAAACCGGACCGGATCTGGCCCACGGAATGAGATGCGGCGAAAAACCGGACCGTATCCGGCCGGCGGAATGCGCCGCCGCGGAAAAACCGGACCGGATCCGGCCCGCGGAACGCGCCGCCACGCAAAAAACGGACCGGATCCGGCCCGCGGAACGCGCCGCCGCGCAAAAACCGGACGGGATCCGGCCGGCGGAATGCGCCGCCGCGCAAAAAACCGGACCGGATCCGGACCGTGGAATGCGCCGCCGTGGAAAAAACGGACCGGATCCGGCCCGCGGAATGCGCCGCCGCGCAAAAACCGGACCGGATCCGGCCCGCGGAACGCGCCGCCGCGCAAAAACCGGACCGGATCTGGCCCGCGGAATGAACCACCGCGCAAAAAACGGACCGGATCCGGCCCACGGAACGCACCGCCACGCAAAAAACGGACCGGATCCGGCCCGCGGAACGTGCCGCCGTGGAAAAAACCGGACCGGATCCGGCCCGCGGAACGCGCCACCACGCAAAAACCGGACCGTATCCGGCCCGCGGAACACGCCGCCGCGCAAAAAGCGGACCGGATCTGCCCCGCGGAATGTGCCGCCGCGCACAAAACGGACCGGATCCGGCCCGCGGAATACGCCGCAGCGGAAAAAAAGGAAAGGATCCGGCCCGCGGAACGGGATGCCGCGCAGTAAACGGACCGGATCCGGCCCGCGGAACGCGCCGCCGCGCAAAAACCGGACCGGATCCGGCCCGCGGAACACGCTGCCGCGCAAAAAACGGACCGGATCCGCCTTGCGGAATGCGTCGCCGCGTAAAAAAACGGACCGTATCCAGCCCGACAAATGAGCCACCGCGCAAAAACCGGACCGGATCTGGCCCGCGGAATGAGCCGCCGCGGGAAAAAACGGACCGGATCCGGCCCGCAGAACGCGCCGCCGCGCAAAAAACGGACCGGATGCGGCCCGCGGAATGCGCCACCGGGCAAAAACCGGACCGGATCCGGCCCGCAGAACGCGCTGCCGCGAAAAAACCGGACCGGATCCGGCCCACGGAATGCGCCGGCACGGAAAAAACGGACTGGATCTGGCCCGCGGAATGCGCCGCCGCGCAAAATCCGGACCGGATCCGGCCCGCGGAACGCGCCGCCGCGCAAAAAACGGACCGGATCCGGCCCGAGGAACGCGCCGCCGCGCAAAAAACGGACTGGATCCGGCCCGCGGAACGCGCCGCCGCGCAAAATCCGGACCGGATCCGGCCCGCGGAACGCGCCGCCGCGCAAATACTGGACCGGATCCGGCCCGCGGAATGCGCCGCCGCGCAAAAAACGGACCGGATCCGGCCCGCGGAACGCGCCGCCGTGGAAAAAACCAGACCGGATCCGGTCCGCGGAATGCGCCGCCGTGCAAAAACCGGACCGGATCCGGCCCGCGGAATGTGCCGCTGCGGGAAAAAATGGACCGGATCCGGCCCGCGGAACGCGCCGCCGCGTAAAAACCGGACCGGATCTGGCCCGCGGAACGGGATGCCGCGCAAAAACGGACCGGATCCGGCCCGCGGAATGCGCCGCCACGCAAAAACCGGACCGGATCCGGCCCGCGGAATGGGCCGCTGCGCAAAAAACGGAACGGATCCAGCCCGCGGAATGCGCCGCCGCGCAAAAACCGGACCGGATCCGGCCCCTGCAATGCGCCGCCACGCAAAAACCGGACCGGATCCGGCCCGCGGAATGCGCCGCCGCTCAAAAACTGGACCGGATCTGGCCCGCGGAATGCGCCGCCGCTCAAAAACCGGACCGGATCTGGCCCACGGAATGAGCCGCCGCGCAAAAACCAGACCGGATCCGGCCCGCGGAATGCGCCGCCGCGGAAAAACCGGACCGGATCCGGCCCGCGGAACGTGCCGCTGTGGAAAAAACAGACCGTATCCGGCCTGCGGAATGCGCCGCCGCTCAAAAACCGGAACGGATCTGGCCCGCGGAATGAGCCGCCGCGCAAAAACCAGACCGGATCCGGCCCGCGGAATGAGCCACCGCGCAAAAATCGGACCGGATCCGGCCCACGGAACGCGCCGCCATGGAAAAAACCGGACCGGATCAGGCCCGCGGTATGCGCTGCCACGCAAAAAAACGGACCGGATCCGGACCGCGGAATGAGCCACCGCGCAAAAACCGGACCGGATCCGGCCCGCGGAACGCGCCGCCATGGAAAAACCAGAACGGATCCGGCCCGCGGAATGCGCCGCCATGGAAAAAACAGACCGCATCCGGCCCGCAGAATGCGCCGCCGCGCAAAAACCGGACCGGATCCGGCCCGCGGAATGCGCCGCCGCGCAAAAACCAGACGAGATCTGGCCCGCGGAATGCGCCGCCGCGCAAAAACCGGACCGGATCTGGCCCGCGGAATGAGATGCCGCGACAAACCGGACCGGATCTGGCGCGCGGAACAGGCCGCCACGCAAAAACTGGACCGTATCCGGCCCGCGGAATGCGCCGCCGTGGAAAAAACGGACCCGATCCGACCCGCGGAATGCGCCGCCGCGCAAAAGCCAGAACGGATCCGGCCCGCGGAATGCGCCGCCGCGCAAAAACTAGACCGGATCCGGCCAGCGTAACGCGCCGCCGTGGAAAAAACCGGACCGGATCGGGGCCCGAGGAATGCGCCGCCACGCAAAAACCGGACTCGATCCGACCCGCGGAATGCGCCGCCGCGCAAAAACCGGACCGGATCCGGCCCGCGGAATGCGCCGCCGCGCAAAAACCGGACCGGATCCGGCCCCTGCAATGCGCCGCCACGCAAAAACCGGACCGGATCCGGCCCGCGGAATGCGCCGCCGCTCAAAAACTGGACCGGATCTGGCCCGCGGAATGCGCCACCGCGGAAAAACCGGACCGGATCCGGCCCGTGGAACACGCCGCCATGGAAAAAACAGACCGGATCCGGCCCGCGGAATGCGCCGCCGCTCAAAAACCGGACCGGATCTGGCACACGGAATGAGCCGCCGCGCAAAAACCAGACCGGATCCGGCCCGCGGAATGAGCCACCGCGCAAAAACCGGACCGGATCCGGCCCACGGAACGCGCCGCCATGGAAAAAACAGACCGGATCCGGCCCGCGGTATGCGCTGCCACGCAAAAAACGGACCGGATCCGGACCGCGGAATGAGCCACCGCGCAAAAACCGGACCGGATCCGGCCCACGGAACGCGCCGCCATGGAAAAAACAGACCGGATCCGGCCCGCGGAATGCGCCGCCGTGGAAAAAACGGACCGCATCCGGCCCGCGGTATGCGCTGCCACGCAAAAAACGGACCGGATCCGGACCGCGGAATGCGTCGCCGTGGAAAAAACGGACCGCATCCGGCCCGACAAATGAGCCACGGCGCAAAAACCGGACCGGATCCGGCCCGCGGAATGAGCCGCCGCGGGAAAAAACGGACCGGATCCGGGCCGCGGAATGCGCCACCACGCAAAAAACGGACCGGATGCGGCCCGCGGAATGCGCCACCGGGCAAAAACCGGACCGGATCCGGCCCGCGGAATGCGCCGCCGCTCAAAAACCGGACCGGATCTGGCCCAGGGAATGCGCCGGCACGGAAAAAACGGACTGGATCTGGCCCGCGGAATGCGCGGCCGCGCAAAATCCGGACCGGATCCGGCCCGCGGAACGCGCCGCCGCGCAAAAACCGGACCGGATCCGGCCCGCGAAACGCGCCGCCACGCAAAAAACGGACTGGATCCGGCCCGCGGAACGCGCCGCCGCGCAATATCCGGACCGGATCCGGCCCGCGGAACGCGCCGCCGCGCAAATACTGGACCGGATCCGGCCCGCGGAATGCGCCGCCGCGCAAAAAACGGACCGGATCCGGCCAGCGGAACGCGCCGCCGTGGAAAAAACCAGACCGGATCCGGCCCGCGGAATGCGCCGCCGTGCAAAAACCGGACCGGATCCGGCCCGCGGAATGTGCCGCCGCGCAAAAAGCGGAACGGATCCGGCCCGCGGAACGAGCCGCCATGGAAAAAACCGGACTGCATCTGGCCCACGGAATGCGCCGCCGCGCAAAAACCAGACCGAATCCGGCCCGCGGAATGCGCCGCCGCGCAAACACCGGACCGGATTCGGCCCGCGGAACGCGCCGCCGCGCAATAGCCGGACCGGATCCGGCCCGCGGAATGGGCCGCCGCGCAAAAACCGGACCGGTTCCGGCCCGCGGAATGGGCCGCCGCGCAAAAACCGGACCGGATCCGGACCGCGGAATGGGCCGCCGCGCAAAAACCGGACCGCATCCGGCCCGCGGAATGCGCCGCCGCGCAAAAAACAGACCGGATCCGGACCGCGGAATGCGCCGCCGTGGAAAAAACGGACCGCATCCGGCCCGCGGAATGCGCCGCCGAGCAAAAAACGGACCGGATCCGGCCCGCGGAATGCGCCGCCGTGGAAAAAACGGACCGCATCCGGCCCACGGAATGCGCCGCTGCGAAAAACCGGACCGGATGCGGCCCACGGAATGCGCCGCCGCGTAAAAAACGGACCGTATCCGGCCCGACAAATGAGCCACCGCGCAAAAACCGGACCGGATCGGCCCGCGGAATGAGCCGACGCGCAAAAACCGGACCGGATCCGGCCCGCGGAACGCGCCGCCGCGCAAAAACCGGACCGGATCGGCCCGCGAAACGCGCCGCCGCGCAAAAAACGGACCGGATCCGGCCCGCGGAATGCGCCGCCGCGCAAAAAACGGACCGGATCCGGCCCGCGGAACGCGCCGCCGCGCAAAAAACGGAACGGATCCGGCCCGCGGAATGCGCCGCCGCGCAAAAACCGGACCGGATCCGGCCCCTGCAATGCGCCGCCACGCAAAAACCGGACCGGATCCGGCCCGCGGAATGCGCCGCCGCTCAAAAACTGGACCGGATCTGGCCCGCGGAATGCGCCGCCGCTCAAAAACCGGACCGGATCTGGCCCGCGGAATGCGCCGCCGCGGAAAAACCGGACCGGATCCGGCCCGTTGAACGCGCCGCCATGGAAAAAACAGACCGGATCCGGCCCGCGGAATGCGCCGCCGCTCAAAAACCGGACCGGATCTGGCACACGGAATGAGCCGCCGCGCAAAAACCGGACCGGATCCGCCCCGCGGAACGCGCCGCCGCGCAAAAACCGGACCGGATCGGCCCGCGAAACGCGCCGCCGCGCAAAAAACGGACCGGATCCGGCCCGCGGAATGCGCCGCCGCGCAAAAAACGGACCGGATCCGGCCCGCGGAACGCGCCGCCGCGCAAAAAACGGAACGGATCCGGCCCGCGGAATGCGCCGCCACGCAAAAGCCGGACCGGATCCGGACCGCAGAATGCACCGCCGCGGAAAAAACGGACCGGATCCGGCCCACGGAATGCGCCGCCGCGCAAAAAACGGACCGGATCCGGCCTACGGAATGAGCCGCCTCGGGATAAAAACGGACCGTATCCGACCCGCGGAACGCGCCGCCGCGCAAAAAACGGACCGGAACCAGCCCGCGGAATGCGCCGCCGCGAAAACACCGGACCGGATCCGGCCCACGGAATGAGCCGCCGCGCAAAAACAGACCGGATCCGGACCGCGGAATGCGCCGCCGCGCAAAAACCGGACCGGATCCGGCCTACGGAACGCGCCGCCGCGCAAAAACCGGACCGGATCGGCCCGCGAAACGCGCCGCCGCGCAGTCAACGGACCGGATCCGGCCCGCGGAATGCGCCGCCGCGCAAAAAACGGACCGGATCCGGCCCGCGGAACGCGCCGCCGCGCAAAAAACGGAACGGATCCGGCCCGCGGAATGCGCCGCCACGCAAAAGCCGGACCGGATCCGGACCGCAGAATGCACCGCCGCGGAAAAAACGGACCGGATCCGGCCCACGGAATGCGCCGCCGCGCAAAAAACGGACCGGATCCGGCCCACGGAACGAGCCGCCTCGGGATAAAACCGGACCGGATCCGACCCGCGGAACGCGCCGCCGCGCAAAAAACGGACCGGAACCAGCCCGCGGAATGCGCCGCCGCGCAAACACCGGACCGGATCCGGCCCACGGAATGAGCCGCCGCGCAAAAACAGACCGGATCCGGACCGCGGAATGAGCCACGCGCAAAAACCGGACCGGATCGAGGCCGCAGAACGCACTGCCACGAACAAACCGGACCGGATCCAGCCCGCGGAATGCGCGGCCGCGTAAATACCGGACCGGATCCGGCCCTACAAATTAGCCACGGCGCAAAAACCGGACCGGATCCGGCCCACGGAATGCGCCGCCGCGCAAAAACCGGACCGGATCCGGCCCGCGGAATGCGCCGCCGCGCAAAAACCGGACCGGATTCGGACCGCGGAATGCGCTGCCACGCAAAAAACGGACCGGATCCGGCCCGCGGAATGCGCCGCCGTGGAAAAAACCGGACCGGATCCGGCCCGCGGAATGCGCTGCCGCGCAAAAACCGGAGCGGATTCGGACCGCGGAATGTGCCGCCGCGCAAAAAACGGACCGGATCCGGCCCGCGGAATGCGCCGCAGCGGAAAAAAAGGAAAGGATCCGGCCCGCGGAACGGGATGCCGCGCAGTCAACGGACCGGATCCGGGCCGCGGAATGTGCCGCCGCGCAAAAACCGGACCGGATCCGCCTCGCGGAATGCGCCGCCATGCAAAAAACGGACCGGATCCGGCCCGCGGAATGAGCCACCGCGCAAAAAACGGACCGGATCGGGGCCGCAGAACGCGCTGCCACGAACAAACCGGACCGGATCCAGCCCGCGGAATGCGCCGCCGCGTAAAAAACGGACCGGATCCGGCCCGCGGAATGCGCCGCCACGGGAAAACTGGACCGGATCCGGACCGCGGAATGCGCCGCCGTGGAAAAACCGGACCGGATCCGGCCCGCGGAATGAGCCGCCGCGGGAAAACTGGACCGGATCCGGCCCGCGGAATGCGCCGCCGTGCAAAAAACGGACGGAATCTAGTCCACGGAATGCTCCGCCGCGCAAAAAACGGACCGGATCCGGCCCGCGGAATGCGCCGCCGCGCAAAAAGCGGACCGGATCCGGCCCGCGGAACGCGCCGCCGCGCAAAAACTGGACCGGATCCGGCCCGCGGAACGCGCCGCCGCGCCAAAACTGGACCGGATCCGGCCCGCAGAATGCGCTGCCGCGCAAAAACCGGACCAGATCCGGCCCACGGAATGCGCCGCCGCGCAAAAACCGGACCGGATCCGGCCCACGGAACGCGCCGCTGTGGAAAAAACAGACCGTATCCGGCCCGCGGAATGCGCCGCCGCGCAAAAACCGGACTGGATCTGGCCCGCGGAATGCGCCGCCGCGCAAAAAATGGACCTGATCCGGCCGGCGGAATGCGCCGCAGCGGAAAAAAAGGAAAGGATCCGGCCCGTGGAACGCGCCGCCACGCAAAAACCGGACCGGATCTGGCCCACGGAATGAGATGCCGCGAAAAACCGGACCGTATCCGGCCGGCGGAATGCGCCGCCGTGCAAAAACCGGACCGGATCCGGCCCGCGGAACGCGCCGCCACGCAAAAAACGGACCGGATCCGGCCCGCGGAATGCGCCGCCGCGCAAAAAACCGGACCGGATCCGGACCGCGGAATGCGCCGCCGTGGAAAAAACGGACCGGATCCGGCCCGCGGAATGCGCCGCCGCGCAAAAACCGGACCGGATCCGGCCCGCGGAATGCGCCGCCGCGCAAAAACCGGACCGGATCTGGCCCGCGGAACGCGCCGCCACGCAAAAAACGGACCGGATTCGGCCCACGGAACGCGCCGCCACGCAAAAAACGGAACGGATCCGGCCCGCGGAACGTGCCGCCGTGGAAAAAACCGGACCGGATCCGGCCCGCGGAACGCGCCACCACGCAAAAACCGGACCGTATCCGGCCCGCGGAACACGCCGCCGCGCAAAAAGCGGACCGGATCCGGCCCACGGAATGCGCCGGCACGGAAAAAACGGACCGGAACCAGCCCGCGGAATGCGCCGCCGCGCAAAATCCGGACCGGATCCGGCCCGCGGAACGCGCCGCCGCGCAAAAACCGGACCGTATCCGGCCCGAGGAACGCGCCGCCGCGCAAAAAACGGACTGGATCCGGCCCGCGGAATGCGCCGCCGCGCAAAAACCGGACAGGATCCGGCCCGCGGAACGCGCCGCCGCGCAAATACTGGACCGGATCCGGCCCGCGGAATGCGCCGCCGCGCAAAAAACGGACCGGATCCGGCCAGCGGAACGCGCCGCAGCGGAAAAAAAGGAAAGGATCCGGCCCGTGGAACGCGCCGCCACGCAAAAACCGGACCGGATCTGGCCCACGGAATGAGATGCCGCGAAAAACCTGACCGTATCCGGCCGGCGGAATGCGCCGCCGCAGAAAAACCGGACCGGATCCGGCCCGCGGAACGCGCCGCCACGCAAAAAACGGACCGGATCCGGCCCGCGGAACGCGCCGCCGCGCAAAAAACCGGACCGGATCCGGCCCGCGGAATGCGCCGCCGCGCAAAAAACCGGACCGGATCCGGACCGCGGAATGCGCCGCCGTGGAAAAAACGGACCGGATCCGGCCCGCGGAATGCGCCGCCGCGCAAAAACCGGACCGGATCCGGCCCGCGGAATGCGCCGCCGCGCAAAAAACGGACCGGATCCGGCCCGCGGAACGCGCCGCCGCGCAAAAACTGGACCGGATCCGGCCCGCGGAATGCGCCGCCGCGCAAAAAACGGACCGGATCCGGCCAGCGGAACGCGCCGCAGCGGAAAAAAAGGAAAGGATCCGGCCCGTGGAACGCGCCGCCACGCAAAAACCGGACCGGATCTGGCCCACGGAATGAGATGCCGCGAAAAACCGGACCGTATCCGGCCGGCGGAATGCGCCGCCGCGGAAAAACCGGACCGGATCCGGCCCGCGGAACGCGCCGCCACGCAAAAAACGGACCGGATCCGGCCCGCGGAACGCGCCGCTGCGCAAAAACCGGACCGGATCCGGCCCGCGGAATGCGCCGCCGCGCAAAAAACCGGACCGGATCCGGACCGCGGAATGCGCCGCCGTGGAAAAAACGGACCGGATCCGGCCCGCGGAATGCGACGCCGCGCAAAAACCGGACCGGATCCGGCCCGCGGAATGCGACGCCGCGCAAAAAACGGACCGGATCCGGCCCGCGGAACGCGCCGCCGCGCAAATACTGGACCGGATCCGGCCCGCGGAATGCGCCGCCGCGCAAAAAATGGACCTGATCCGGCCGGCGGAATGCGCCGCAGCGGAAAAAAAGGAAAGGATCCGGCCCGTGGAACGCGCCGCCACGCAAAAACCGGACCGGATCTGGCCCACGGAATGAGATGCCGCGAAAAACCGGACCGTATCCGGCCGGCGGAATGCGCCGCCGCGGAAAAACCGGACCGGATCCGGCCCACGGAACGCGCCGCCACGCAAAAAACGGACCGGATCCGGCCCGCGGAACGCGCCGCCGCGCAAAAACCGGACCGGATCCGGCCCGCGGAATGCGCCGCCGCGCAAAAAACCGGACCGGATCCGGACCGCGGAATGCGCCGCCGTGGAAAAAACGGACCGGATCCGGCCCGCGGAATGCGCCGCCGCGCAAAAACCGGACCGGATCTGGCCCGCGGAACGCGCCGCCGCGCAAAAAACGGACCGGATCCGGCCCACGGAACGCGCCGCCACGCAAAAAACGGACCGGATCCGGCCCGCGGAACGTGCCGCCGTGGAAAAAACCGGACCGGATCCGGCCCGCGGAACGCGCCACCACGCAAAAAATGGACCGTATCCGGCCCGCGGAACACGCCGCCGCGCAAAAAGCGGACCGGATCTGGCCCGCGGAATGTGCCGCCGCGCAAAAAACGGACCGGATCCGGCCCGCGGAATACGCCGCAGCGGAAAAAAAGGAAAGGATCCGGCCCGCGGAACGGGATGCCGCGCAGTAAACGGACCGGATCCGGCCCACGGAATGCGCCGCCGCTGGATAAAAACGGACCGTATCTGGCCCGCGGAACGCGCCGCCGCGCAAAAACCGGACCGGATCCGGCCCGCGGAACACGCTGCCGCGCAAAAAAAGGACCGGATCCGCCTTGCGGAATGCGTCGCCGCGTAAAAAAACGGAACGGATCCGGCCCGACAAATGAGCCGCCGCGCAAAAACCGGACCGGATCCGGCCCGCGGAATGAGCCGCCGCGGGAAAAAACGGACCGGATCCGGCCCGCAGAATGCGCCACCACGCAAAAAACGGACCGGACCCGGACCGCGGAACGCGCTGCCACGCAAAAAACGGACCGGATGCGGCCCGCGGAATGCGCCACCGGGCAAAAACCGGACCGGATCCGGCCCGCAGAACGCGCTGCCGCGAAAAAACCGGACCGGATCCGGCCCACGGAATGCGCCGGCACGGAAAAAACGGACTGGATCTGGCCCGCGGAATGCGCCGCCGCGCAAAATCCGGACCGGATCCGGCCCGCGGAACGCGCCGCCGCGCAAAAACCGGACCGTATCCGGCCCGAGGAACGCGCCGCCGCGCAAAAAACGGACCGGATCCGGCCCGCGGAACGCGCCGCCGCGCAAAATCCGGACCGGATCCGGCCCGCGGAACGCGCCGCCGCGCAAATACTGGACCGGATCCGGCCCGCGGAATGTGCCGCCGCGCAAAAAGCGGAACGGATCCGGCCCGCGGAACGAGCCGCCATGGAAAAAACCGGACCGGATCCAGGCCGCAGAATGCGCCGCCGCGCAAAAACCAGACCGAATCCGGACCGCGGAACGCGCCGCCGCGCAAACACCAGACCGGATTCGGCCCGCGGAACGCGCCGCCGCGCAATAGCCGGACCGGATCCGGCCCGCGGAATGGGCCGCCGCGCAAAAACCGGACCGGTTCCGGCCCGCGGAATGGGCCGCCGCGCAAAAACCGGACCGGATCCGGACCGCGGAATGGGCCGCCGCGCAAAAACCGGACCGGATCCGGTCCTCAGAACGCGCCGCCGTGCAAAAACCAGACCGGATGCGGCCCACGGAATGCGCCGCCGCGTAAAAAACGGACCGTATCCGGCCCGACAAATGAGCCACCACGCAAAAACCGGACAGGATCCGGCCAGCGGAACGTGCCACCACGGAAAAACCGGACCGGATCGGCCCGCGGAATGCGCCGACGCGCAAAAACCGGACCGGATCCGGCCCGCGGAATGCGCCGCCGCGCAAAAAACGGACCGGATCCGGCCCGCGGAATGCGCCGCCGCGCAAAAAACGGACCGGATCCGGCCCGCGGAATGCGCCGCCACGCAAAAGCCGGACCGGATCCGGACCGCAGAATGCACCGCCGCGGAAAAACCGGACCGGATCCGGCCCACGGAACGCGCCGCCGTGCAAAAACCGGACCGTACCCGGCCCGCAGAATGCGCCGCCGCGCAAAAACCGGACCGTATCCAGCCCGCGGAATGCGCCGCCGCGCAAAAAATGCACCGGATCCGGCCGGCGGAACGGGATGCCGCGCAGTAAATGGACCGCATCCGGCCCGCAGAATGCGCAGCTGCGCAAAAACCGGACCAGACCCGGCCCACGGAATGCGCCGCCACGGAAAAAACGGACCAGATGCGGCCGGCGGAACGCGCCACAGTAGAAAAAACAGACCGCATCCGGCCAGCGGAACGCGCCGCCACGCAAAAAACGGTCGGGATCCGGTGGCGGAATGCGCCATCGCGCAAAAACCGGACCGGATCCGGCCCGCGGAACGCGCCGCCGCGCAAAAAACGGACCGGATCCGGTGGCGGAATGCGCCGCCGCGCAAAAAATGGACCTGATCCGGTGGCGGAATGCGCCATCGCGCAAAAACCGGACCGGATCCGGCCGGCGGAATGCGCCGCCGCGCAAAAACCGGACCGGATCCGGCCCGCGGAACGCGCCGCCGCGCAAATACCGGACCGGATCCGGCCCGCGGGACGCGCCGCCGCGCAAAAACCGGACCGGATCCGGACCGCGGAACGCGCTGCCGCGCAAAAACCGGACCGGATCCAGCCCGCGGAACGCGCCGCCGAGGAAAAACCGGACCAGATACGGCCCGCGGAACACGCCGCCGCGCAAAAACCGGACCGGATCCAGCCCGCGGAACGCGCCGCCGCGGAAAAATCGGACCGTATCGGGCCCGCGGTACACACTGCCGCGCAAAAACCGGACTGGATCCAGCCCGCGGAACGCGCCGCCGCGGAAAAAACGGACCGGATCCGGCCCGCGGAATGCGCCGCCACGTAAAAAAAGGACCGGATCCGGACGGCCAAATGAGCCACCGCGCAAAAACCGGAACGGATCCGGCCCGCGGAATGCGCCGCCGGGCAAAAACCGGACCGGATCCGGCCCACGGAATGCGCCGCCGCGCAAAAACCGGACCGGATCCGGCCCGCGGAATGCGCCGCCGCGCAAAATCCGGACCGGATCCGGCCCGCGGAACGCGCCGCCGCGCAAAATCCGGACCGGATCCGGCCCGCGGAACGCGCCGCCGCGCAAATACTGGACCGGATCCGGCCCGCGGAATGCGCTGCCGCGCAAAAAACGAACCGGATGTGGCCAGCGGAACGCGCCGCCGCGAAAAAAACCAGACCGGATCCGGCCCGCGGAATGCGCCGCCGTGCAAAAACCGGACCGGATCCGGCCCGCGGAATGTGCCGCCGCGCAAAAAGCGGACCGGATTCGGACCGCGGAATGTGCCGCCGCGCAAAAAACGGACCGGATCCACCTCGCGGAATGCGCCGCCACGCAAAAAACGGACCGGATCCGGCCCGCGGAATGAGCCACCGCGCAAAAACCGGACCGGATCGGGGCCGCAGAACGCGCTGCCACGAACAAACCGGACCGGATCCAGCCCGCGGAACGCGCCGCCGCGGAAAAACCGGACCAGATACGGCCCGCGGAACACGCCGCCGCGCAAAAACCGGACCGGATCCAGGCCGCGGAACGCGCCGCCGCGGAAAAATCGGACCGTATCCGGCCCGCGGTACACACTGCCGCGCAAAAACCGGACTGGATCCAGCCCGCGGAACGCGCCGCCGCGGAAAAAACGGACCGCATCCGGCCCGCGGAATGCGCCGCCACGTAAAAAAAGGACCGGATCCGGACGGCCAAATGAGCCACCGCGCAAAAACCGGAACGGATCCGGCCGGCGGAATGCGCCGCCACGCAAAAACCGGACCGGATCCGGCCCGCGGAATGCGCCGCCGCGCAAAAACCGGAAAGGATCCGGCCCGCGGAATGCGCCGCCGCGCAAAAAACGGAACGGATCCGGCCCGCGGAATGCGCCGCCGCGCAAAAACCGGACCGGATCCGGCCCGCGGAATGCGCCGCCGCGCAAAAACCGGACCGGATCCGGCCCGCGGAACGCGCCACCACGCAAAAACCGGACCGGATCCGGCCCGCGGAATGCACCGCCACGCAAAAAACGGAACGGATACGGCCCGCGGTATGCGCCGCCACGCAAAAAACGGTCGGGATCCGGTGGCGGAATGCGCCATCGCGCAAAAACCGGACCGGATCCGGCCCGTGGAACGCGCCGCCGCGCAAAAACCGGACCGGACCCGGTGGCGGAATGCGCCGCCGCGCAAAAAACGGTCGGGATCCGGTGGCGGAATGCGCCGCCGCGCAAAAACCGGACCGGATCCGGCCCACGGAACGGGCCGCCGCGCAAAAAACGGACCGGATCCGGCCCGCGGAATGCGCCGCCGCGCAAAAAACGGACCCGATCCGGCCCGCAGAACGCGCCGCTGCGCAAAAACCGGACCGGATCCGGCCTGCGGAATGCGCCGCCGCGGAAAAAACGGACCGGATCCGGCCCACGGAACGCGCCGCCGCGCAAAAACCGGACCGGATCCGGCCCACGAAACGCGCCGCCACGCAAAAACCGGACCGGATCTGGCCCGCGGAACGCGCCGCCGCGGAAAAACCGGACCAGATACGGCCCGCGGAACGCGCCACCGTGCAAAAACCGGACCGGATCCGGCCCGCGGAATGCACCGCCACGCAAAAAACGGAACGGATACGGCCCGCGGTATGCGCCGCCACGCAAAAAACGGTCGGGATCCGGTGGCGGAATGCGCCATCGCGCAAAAACCGGACCGGATCCGGCCCGTGGAACGCGCCGCCGCGCAAAAAACGGACCGGACCCGGTGGCGGAATGCGCCGCCGCGCAAAAAACGGTCGGGATCCGGTGGCGGAATGCGCCGCCGCGCAAAAACCGGACCGGATCCGGCCCGCGGAACGCTCAGCTGCGCAAAAACCGGACCGGATCCGGCCCACGGAATGCGCCGCCGCGGAAAAAATGGACCAGATCCAGCCCGCGGAATGCACCACCGCGCAAAAAACGGAAAGGATCCGGCCCACGGAACGGGCCGCCGCGCAAAAAACGGACCGGATCCGGCCCGCGGAATGCGCCGCCGCGCAAAAAACGGACCCGATCCGGCCCGCAGAACGCGCCGCTGCGCAAAAACCGGACCGGATCCGGCCTGCGGAATGCGCCGCCGCGGAAAAAACGGACCGGATCCGGCCCACGGAACGCGCCGCCGCGCAAAAACCGGACCGGATCCGGCCCACGAAACGCGCCGCCACGCAAAAACCGGACCGGATCTGGCCCGCGGAACGCGCCGCCGCGGAAAAACCGGACCAGATACGGCCCGCGGAACACGCCGCCGTGCAAAAACCGGACCGGATCCGGCCCGCGGAACGCGCCGCCGCGGAAAAATCGGACCGTATCCGGCCCGCGGTACACACTGCCGCGCAAAAACCGGACTGGATCCAGCCCGCGGAACGCGCCGCCGCGGAAAAAACGGACCGCATCCGGCCCGCGGAATGCGCCGCCACGTAAAAAAAGGACCGGATCCGGACGGCCAAATGAGCCACCGCGCAAAAACCGGAACGGATCCGGCCCGCGGAATGCGCCGCCACGCAAAAACCGGACCGGATCCGGCCTGCGGAATGCGCCGCCGCGCAAAAACCGGACCGGATCCGGCCCACGGAATGCGCCGCCACGCAAAAAACGGAACGGATCCGGCCCGCGGTATGCGCCGCCACGCAAAAGCCGGACCGGATCCGGCCCGCGGAATGCGCTGCCGTGGAAAAAAACTGAGAGGATCCGGCCCGCGGAATGCGCCGCCGTGGAAAAACCGGACTGGATATGGTCCGTGGAACGGGCCGCCGCGCAAAAACCGGACTGGATCCGGACCGCGGAATGCGCCGCCGTGGAAAAAACGGACCGCATCGGGCCCACGGAATCCGCCGCCGCGCAAAAACCGGACCGGATCCGGCCCGCGGAACGCGCCGCCACGCAAAAATCGTACCGGATCCGGCCCACGGAATGCGCCGCCGCGCAAAAAACGGACCGGATCCAGCCCGCGGAATGCGCCGCCGCGCAAAAAAAGGACCGGATCAGGCCCGAGGAATGCGCCGCCGCGCAAAAAATGGAAAGGATCCGGCCCGCGGAACGAGATGCCGCGCAGTAAACAGACCGGATCGGGCCCGCGGAATGCTCCGCCACGGAAAAAACTGACCGAATCCGGCCCGCGGAATGCACCACCGCGGAAAAAGCGGACCAGATCCGGCCCACGGAATGCGCCGCTGAGCAAAAACCGGACCGGATCCGGCCCGCGGAATGCGCCGCCGCGCAAAAAACGGCCCGGATCCGACCCGCGGAGTATGCCGCCGCGCAAAAACCGGACCGGATCCGGCCCGCAGAACGCGCCGCCGCGCAAAAACCGGACCGGATCCGGCCCGCGGAATGCGCCGCCGCTCAAAAACCAGACCGTATCCGGCCTGCGGAATGCACCGCTGCGGAAAAAACGGACCGTATCCGGCCCGCGGAATGCACCGCCGCGCAAAAAACGGACCGGATCCAGCCCGCGGAATGCGCCGCCGCGCAAACACCGGACTGGATCCGGCCCGCGGAACGCGCCGACGCGCAAAAACCGGACCGGATCCGGCCCGCGGAACGAGATGCCGCGCAGTAAACGGACCGGATCGGGCCCGCGGAATGCTCCGCCGCGCAAAAAACTGACCGAATCCGGCCCGCGGAATGCGCTGCCGCGCAAAAACCGGACCGGATCCGGACCGCGGAATGCACCGCCGCGGAAACACCGGACCGGATCCGGCCCGCGGAATGCGCCGCCGCGGAAAAAACGGACCGGATCCAGCCCGCGGAATGCGCCGCCGCGCAAAAACCGGACCGGATCCGGCCGGCGGAATGCGCTGCCGCGCAGTAAATGGACCGGATCCGGCCCACAGAATGCGCCGCCGTGCAAAAACAGGACCGGATACAGCCCGCGGAATGCGCCGCCACGCAAAAAACGGACCGGATCCGGCCCGCGCAATGCGCCGGCATGGAAAAAACGGACCGGATCCGAATCGCGGAACGCGCCGCCGCGCAAAAAGCGGAACGGATCGGCCCGCGGAATGCGCCGCCGCGCAAAAACCGGACCGTATCCGGCCCGCGGAACGCGCCGCCGCGGGAAAAAACTGACCGTATCCGGCCCGCGGAACGCGCCACCGCGCAAAAACCGGACCGTATCCGGCCCGCGGAACGCGCCGCCGCGCAAAAACCGGACCGGATCCGGCCCGCGGAACGCGCCGCCGCGCAAAAACCGGACCGTATCCGGCCCGCGGAACGCGCCGCCGCGCAAAAAACGGACCGGATCCAGGCCGCGGAATGTGCCGCAGCGGAAAAAATGCACCAGATCCAGCCCGCGGAACGCGCCGCCGCGCAAACGCCGGAGCAGATCCGGCCCGCGGAATGCGCCGCTGCGCAAAAACCGGACCGGATCCGGCCCGCGGAATGAGCCACCTCGCAAAAACCGGACTGGATCCGGCCCGCGGTATGCGCCGCCGCGCAAAAACTAGACCGGATCTGGCCCACGGAATGCTCCGCCGCGCAAAAAACGGACTGGATCCAGACCGCGGAACGCGCCGCCGCGCAAAAACCGGACGGGATCTGGCCCACGGAATGCGCCGCCGCGCAAAAAACGGACCGGATCCAGACCGCGGAACGCGCCGCCGCGCAAAAAACGGACCGGATACGGACCGCGGAATGCGCCGCCGCGCAAAAACCGGACCGGATCCGGCCCACGGAACGCGCCGCCGCGCAAAAACCGGACCGTATCCGGCCCGCGGAACGCGCCGCGGCGCAAAAAACGGACCGGATCCAGCCCGCGGAATGCGCCGCCGCGCAAAAAATGCACTGTATCCGGCCCGCGGAACGCGCCGCCGCGCAAACGCCGGACCGGATCCGGCCCGCGGAATGCGCCGCTGCGCAAAAACCGGACCGGATCCGGCCGTCGGAACGGGATGCCGCGCAGTAAATGGACCGGATCCGGCCCACAGAATGCGCCGCCGCGCAAAAAACGGACCGGATCCGGCCCGCGGAATGAGCCACCGCGCAAAAAACGGACCGGATGTGGCCCACGGAATGAGCCACCGCGCAAAAACCGGACGGGATCTGGCCCACGGAATGCGCCGCCGCACAAAAAACGGACCGGATCCAGACCGCGGAACGCGCCTCCGCGCAAAAAACGGACCGGATCCGGACACCGGAATGCGCCGCCGCGCAAAAACCGGACGGGATCTGGCCTGCGGAATGAGCCGCCGCGGGAAAAAACGGACCGGATCCGGCCCGCGGAACGCGCTGCCACGCAAAATTCGTACCGGATCCAGCCCACGGAATGCACCGCCGCGCAAAAACCGGACTGGATCTGGCCCGTGGAACGCGCCGCCGCGCAAAAAATGGACCGGATCTGGCCCGCGGAATGCGCCAACGCGCAAAAAAAGGAAAGGATCCGGCCGGCGGAATGCGCCGCCGCGCAAAAACCGGACAGGATCCGGCCCGCGGAATGCGCCGCCGCGCAAAAACCGGACCGGATCCGGCCGGCGGAATGCGCCGCCGCGCAAAAACCGGACCGGATCCGGCCGGCGGAATGCGCCGCCGCGCAAAAAATGGACTGGATCCGGCCCGCGGAATGCGACGCCGCTCAAAAACCGGACCGGATCCGGCCCGCGGAATGCGCCGCCACGCAAAAAACGGACCGGATCCGGCCCGCGGAACGCGCCGCCGCGCAAAAACCGGACCGGATCCGGCCCGCGGAACACGCCGCCGCGCAAAAAATGCACCGGATCCAGCCCGCGGAACGCGCCGCCGCGCAAACGCCGGACCGGATCCGGCCCGCGGAATGCGCCGCTGCGCAAAAACCGGACCGGATCCGGCCGGCGGAACGGGATGCCGCGCAGTAAATGGACCGGATCCGGCCCGCAGAATGAGCCGCCGCGCAAAAACCGGACCGGATCCGGCCCGCCAAATGAGCCACCGCGCAAAAACCGGACCGGATCCGGCCCGCGGAATGCTCCGCCGCGCAAAAAAAGGAAAGGATCCGGCCCGCGGAACGAGATGCCGCGCAGTATACAGACCGGATCGGGCCCGCGGAACGCGCCGCCGCGGAAAAACCGGACCAGATACGGCCCGCGGAACACGGCGCCGCGCAAAAACCGGACCGGATCCAGCCCGCGGAACGCGCCGCCGCGGAAAAAACGGACCGCATCCGGCCCGCGGAATGCGCCGCCACGTAAAAAAAGGACCGGATCCGGACGGCCAAATGAGCCACCGCGCAAAAACCGGAACGGATCCGGCCCGCGGAATGCGCCGCCACGCAAAAACCGGACCGGATCCGGCCCGCGGAATGCGCCGCCGCGCAAAAACCGGACCGGATCCGGCCCGCGGAATGCGCCGCCGCGCAAAAAACGGAACGGATCCGGCCCGCGGAACGCGCCGCCACGCAAAAAACGGAACGGATACGGCCCGCGGTATGCGCCGCCACGCAAAAAACGGTCGGGATCCGTTGGCGGAATGCGCCATCGCGCAATAACCGGACCGGATCCGGCCCGTGGAACGCGCCGCCGCGCAAAAAACGGACCGGACCCGGTGGCGGAATGCGCCGCCGCACAAAAAACGGTCGGAATCCGGTGGCGGAATGCGCCGCCGCGCAAAAACCGGACCGGATCCGGCCCGCGGAATGCGCAGCTGCGCAAAAACCGGACCGGATGTGGCCAGCGGAATGCGCCGCCGCGGAAAAAACGGACCAGATCCAGCCCGCGGAATGCACCACCGCGCAAAAAACGGAAAGGATCCGGCCCACGGAACGGGCCGCCGCGCAAAAAACGGACCGGATCCGGCCCGCGGAATGCGCCGCCGCGCAAAAAACGGACCGGATCCGGCCCGCAGAACGCGCCGCTGCGCAAAAACCGGACCGGATCCGGCCTGCGGAATGCGCGGCCGCGGAAAAAACGGACCGGATCCGGCCCGCCAAATGAGCCACCGCGCAAAAACCGGACCAGATCCGGCCCACGGAACGCGCCGCCGCGCAAAAACCGGACCGGATCCGGCCCACGGAACGCGCCGCCACGCAAAAACCGGACCGGATCCAGCCCGCGGAACGCGCCGCCGCGGAAAAACCGGACCAGATACGGCCCGCGGAACACGCCGCCGCGCAAAAACCTGACTGGATCCAGCCCGCGGAACGCGCCGCCGCGGAAAAAACGGACCGCATCCGGCCCGCGGAATGCGCCGCCACGTAAAAAAAGGACCGGATCCGGACGGCCAAATGAGCCACCGCGCAAAAACCGGAACGGATCCGGCCCGCGGAATGCGCCGCCACGCAAAAACCGGACCGGATCCGTCCCGCGGAATGCGCCGCCGCGCAAAAAGCGGAACGCATCGGCCCGCGGAACGCGCCGCCACGCAAAAAACGGAACGGATCCGGCCCGCGAACGCACTGCCGCGCAAAAAACGGACCGGATCCGGCCCGCGGAATGCGCTGCCGTGGAAAAAAACTGAGAGGATCCGGCCCGCGGAATGCGCCGCCGTGGAAAAACCGGACTGGATATGGTCCGTGGAACGGGCCGCCGCGCAAAAACCGGACCGGATCCGGACCGCGGAATGCGCCGCCGTGGAAAAAACGGACCGCATCGGGCCCACGGAATGCGCCGCCGCGCAAAAACCGGACCGGATCCGGCCCGCGGAATTCGCCGCCGCGGGAAAAAACGGACCGGATCCGGCCCGCGGAACGCGCCGCCACGCAAAAATCGTACCGGATCCGGCCCACGGAATGCGCCGCCGCGCAAAAAACGGACCGGATCCAGCCCGCGGAATGCGCCGCCGCGCAAAAAAAGGACCGGATCAGGCCCGAGGAATGCGCCGCCGCGCAAAAAATGGAAAGGATCCGGCCCGCGGAACGAGATGCCGCGCAGTAAACAGACCGGATCGGGCCCGCGGAATGCTCCGCCACGGAAAAAACTGACCGAATCCGGCCCGCGGAATGCACCACCGCGGAAAAACCGGACCAGATCCGGCCCACGGAATGCGCCGCTGCGCAAAAACCGGACCGGATCCGGCCCGCAGAACGCGCCGCCGCGCAAAAACCGGACCGGATCCGGCCCGCGGAATGCGCCGCCGCTCAAAAACCAGACCGTATCCGGCCTGCGGAATGCACCGCTGCGGAAAAAACGGACCGTATCCGGCCCGCGGAATGCACCGCCGCGCAAAAAACGGACCGGATCCAGCCCGCGGAATGCGCCGCCGCGCAAACACCGGACTGGATCCGGCCCGCGGAACGCGCCGACGCGCAAAAACCGGACCGGATCCGGCCCGCGGAACGAGATGCAGCGCAGTAAACGGACCGGATCGGGCCCGCGGAATGCTCCGCCGCGCAAAAAACTGACCGAATCCGGCCCGCGGAATGCGCTGCCGCGCAAAAACCGGACCGGATCCGGACCGCGGAATGCACCGCCGCGGAAACACCGGACCGGATCCGGCCCGCGGAATGCGCCGCCGCGGAAAAAACGGACCGGATCCAGCCCGCGGAATGCGCCGCCGCGCAAAAACCGGACCGGATCCGGCCGGCGGAATGCGCTGCCGCGCAGTAAATGGACCGGATCCGGCCCACAGAATGCGCCGCCGTGCAAAAACAGGACCGGATACAGCCCGCGGAATGCGCCGCCACGCAAAAAACGGACCGGATCCGGCCCGCGCAATGCGCCGGCATGGAAAAAACGGACCGGATCCGAATCGCGGAACGCGCCGCCGCGCAAAAAGCGGAACGGATCGGCCCGCGGAATGCGCCGCCGCGCAAAAACCGGACCGGATCCGGCCCGCGGAACGCGCCGCCGCGGGAAAAAACTGACCGTATCCGGCCCGCGAAACGCGCCACCGCGCAAAAACCGGACCGTATCCGGCCCGCGGAACGCGCCGCCGCGCAAAAACCGGACCGTATCCGGCCCGCGGAACGCGCCGCCGCGCAAAAAACGGACCGGATCCAGCCCGCGGAATGTGCCGCAGCGGAAAAAATGCACCGGATCCAGCCCGCGGAACGCGCCGCCGCGCAAACGCCGGAGCAGATCCGGCCCGCGGAATGCGCCGCTGCGCAAAAACCGGACCGGATCCGGCCCGCGGAATGAGCCACCTCGCAAAAACCGGACCGGATCCGGCCCGCGGTATGCGCCGCCGCGCAAAAACTAGACCGGATCTGGCCCACGGAATGCTCCGCCGCGCAAAAAACGGACTGGATCCAGACCGCGGAACGCGCCGCCGCGCAAAAACCGGACGGGATCTGGCCCACGGAATGCGCCGCCGCGCAAAAAACGGACCGGATCCAGACCGCGGAACGCGCCGCCGCGCAAAAAACGGACCGGATACGGACCGCGGAATGCGCCGCCGCGCAAAAACCGGACCGGATCCGGCCCACGGAACGCGCCGCCGCGGGAAAAAACGGACCGGATCCGGCCCGCGGAACGCGCTGCCACGCAAAATTCGTACCGAATCCAGCCCACGGAATGCACCGCCGCGCAAAAAACGGAAAGGATCCGGCCGGCGGAATGCGCCGCAGCGGAAAAAAAGGAAAGGATCTGGCCCGCGGAATGTGCCGCTGCGCAAAAACCGGACCGGATCCGGCCCGCGGAATGCGCCGCCGCGCAGTAAATGGACCGGATCCGGACCACAGAATGCGCCGCCGCGCAAAAACCGGACCGGATCCGGCCTGCGGAATGCGCCGCCACACAAAAAACGGACCGGATCCGGCCCACGGAATGAGCCACCGGGCAAAAACCGGACGGGATCTGGCCCACGGAATGCTCCACCACACAAAAAACGGACCGGATCCGGACCGCGGAACGCGCTGCCACGCAAAAAACGGACCGGATCCGGCCCGCGGAATGCGCCGACACGGAAAAAACGGACCAGATCCGAATCGCGGAATGCGCCGCCGCGCAAAAAGCGGAATGGATCGGCCCGCGGAATGCGCCGCCGCGCAAAAACCGGACAGGATCCGGCCAGCGGAACACGCGGCCGCGCAAAAACCGGACCGGATCCGGCCCGCGGAATGCGCCGCCGCGCAAAAACCGGACCGGATCCGGCCCACGGAACGCGCCGCCGCGCAAAAACCGGACCGGATCCGGCCCGCGGAACGCGCCGCCGCGGGAAAAAACTGACCGGATCCGGCCCGCGGAACGCGCCGCCGTGCAAAAACCAGACCGTATCCGGCCAGCGGAACGCGCGGCCGCGCAAAAACCGGACCGGATCCGGCCCGCGGAATGCGCCGCCGCGCAAAAACCGGACCGGATCCGGCGCACGGAACGCGCCGCCGTGCAAAAACCGGACCGTATCCGGCCCGCAGAACGCGCCGCCGCGCAAAAACCGGACCGTATCCAGCCCGCGGAACGCGCCGCCGCGCAAAAAACGGACCGGATCCAGCCCGCTGAATGCGCCGCCGCGCAAAAAATGCACCGGATCCGGCCCGCGGAACGCGCCGCCGCGCAAACGCCGGACCGGATCCGGCCCGCGGAATGCGCCGCCGCGCAAAAACCGGACCGGATCCGGCCGTCGGAACGGGATGCCGCGCAGTAAATGGACCGGATCCGGCCCGCAGAATGCGCCGCCGCGCAAAAAACGGACCGGATCCGGCCCGCGGAATGAGCCACCGCGCAAAAAACGGACCGGATGTGGCCCACGGAATGAGCCACCGCGCAAAAACCGGACGGGATCTGGCCCACGGAATGCGCCGCCGCGCAAAAAACGGACCGGATCCAGACCGCGGAACGCGCCGCCGCGCAAAAAACGGACCGGATACGGACCGCGGAACGCGCCGCCGCGGAAAAACTGGACCGGATCCGGACACCGGAATGCGCCGCCGCGCAAAAACCGGACGGGATCTGGCCTGCGGAATGAGCCGCCGCGGGAAAAAACGGACCGGATCCGGCCCGCGGAACGCGCTGCCACGCAAAATTCGTACCGGATCCAGCCCACGGAATGCACCGCCGCGCAAAAACCGGACCGGATCCGACCCGCGGAATATGCCGCCGCGGAAAAAACGGACCGGATCCGGGCCGTGGAATGCGCCGCCGCGCAAAAACCGGACCGGATCTGGCCTGCGGAATGCGCCGCCGCTCAAAAACCAGACCGGATCCGGCCCGCGGAATGCGCCGCCGCGCCAACACCGGACTGGATCCGGCCCGCGGAACGCGCCGCCACGCGCAAAAACCGGACCGGATCCGGCCCGCGAAACGAAATGCCGCGCAGTAAACGGACAGGATCCGGCCAGCGGAACGCGCCGCCGTGGAAAAATCAGACCGGATCCGGCCTGCGGAATGCGCCGCCGTGCAAAAACCGGACCGGATCCGGCCCGCGGAATGCGCCGCCGCGCAAAAAGCGGACCGGATCCGGCCCGCGGAACGAGCCGCCATGGAAAAAACCGGACCGGATCCGGCCCCCAGAATGCGCCGCCGCGCAAAAAACAGACCGAATCCGGACCGCGGAATGCGCCGCCGCGCAAAAACCGGACCGGATCCGGCCCGCGGAATGCGCCGCCGCGCAAAAACCGGACCGGTTCCGGCCCGCGGAATGGGCCGCCGCGCAAAAACCGAACCGGATCCGGCCCGCGGAATGGGCCGCCGCGCAAAAACCGGACCGGATCCGGCCCGCGGAACGCGCCGCCGTGGAAAAAACAGACTGGATCCGGCCAGCGGAACGTGCCACCACGGAAAAACCGGACCGGATCGGGGCCGCAGAACGCGCTGCCACGAACAAACCGGACTGGATCCAGCCCGCGGAATGCGCCGCCGCTCAAAAACCAGACCGTATCCGGCCTGCGGAAAGCACCGCTGCGGAAAAAACGGACCGTATCCGGCCCGCGGAATGCGCCGCCGCGCAAAAAACGGACCGGATCCAGCCCGCGGAATGCGCCGCCGCGCAAACACCGGACTGGATCCGGCCCGCGGAACGCGCCGACGCGCAAAAACCGGACCGGATCCGGCCCGCGGAACGAGATGCCGCGCAGTAAACGGACCGGATCGGGCCCGCGGAATGCTCCGCCGCGCAAAAAACTGACCGAATCCGGCCCGCGGAATGCGCCGCCGCGCAAAAACCGGACCGGATCCGGACCGCGGAATGCACCGCCGCGGAAACACCGGACCGGATCCGGCCCGCGGAATGCGCCGCCGCGGAAAAAACGGACCGGATCCAGCCCGCGGAATGCGCCGCCGCGCAAAAACCGGACCGGATCCGGCCGGCGGAATGCGCTGCCGCGCAGTAAATGGACCGGATCCGGCCCACAGAATGCGCCGCCGTGCAAAAACAGGACCGGATACAGCCCGCGGAATGCGCCGCCACGCAAAAAACGGACCGGATCCGGCCCGCGCAATGCGCCGGCATGGAAAAAACGGACCGGATCCGAATCGCGGAACGCGCCGCCGCGCAAAAAGCGGAACGGATCGGCCCGCGGAATGCGCCGCCGCGCAAAAACCGGACCGGATCCGGCCCGCGGAACGCGCCGCCGCGGGAAAAAACTGACCGTATCCGGCCCGCGGAACGCGCCACCGCGCAAAAACCGGACCGTATCCGGCCCGCGGAACGCGCCGCCGCGCAAAAACCGGACCGGATCCGGCCCGCGGAACGCGCCGCCGCGCAAAAACCGGACCGTATCCGGCCCGCGGAACGCGCCGCCGCGCAAAAAACGGACCGGATCCAGGCCGCGGAATGTGCCGCAGCGGAAAAAATGCACCAGATCCAGCCCGCGGAACGCGCCGCCGCGCAAACGCCGGAGCAGATCCGGCCCGCGGAATGCGCCGCTGCGCAAAAACCGGACCGGATCCGGCCCGCGGAATGAGCCACCTCGCAAAAACCGGACCGGATCCGGCCCGCGGTATGCGCCGCCGCGCAAAAACTAGACCGGATCTGGCCCACGGAATGCTCCGCCGCGCAAAAAACGGACTGGATCCAGACCGCGGAACGCGCCGCCGCGCAAAAACCGGACGGGATCTGGCCCACGGAATGCGCCGCCGCGCAAAAAACGGACCGGATCCAGACCGCGGAACGCGCCGCCGCGCAAAAAACGGACCGGATACGGACCGCGGAATGCGCCGCCGCGCAAAAACCGGACCAGATCCGGCCCACGGAACGCGCCGCCGCGCAAAAACCGGACCGTATCCGGCCCGCGGAACGCGCCGCGGCGCAAAAAACGGACCGGATCCAGCCCGCGGAATGCGCCGCCGCGCAAAAAATGCACCGTATCCGGCCCGCGGAACGCGCCGCCGCGCAAACGCCGGACCGGATCCGGCCCGCGGAATGCGCCGCTGCGCAAAAACCGGACCGGATCCGGCCGTCGGAACGGGATGCCGCGCAGTAAATGGACCGGATCCGGCCCGCAGAATGCGCCGCCGCGCAAAAAACGGACCGGATCCGGCCCGCGGAATGAGCCACCGCGCAAAAAACGGACCGGATGTGGCCCACGGAATGAGCCACCGCGCAAAAACCGGACGGGATCTGGCCCACGGAATGCGCCGCCGCACAAAAAACGGACCGGATCCAGACCGCGGAACGCGCCTCCGCGCAAAAAACGGACCGGATCCGGACACCGGAATGCGCCGCCGCGCAAAAACCGGACGGGATCTGGCCTGCGGAATGAGCCGCCGCGGGAAAAAACGGACCGGATCCGGCCCGCGGAACGCGCTGCCACGCAAAATTCGTACCGGATCCAGCCCACGGAATGCACCGCCGCGCAAAAACCGGACTGGATCTGGCCCGTGGAACGCGCCGCCGCGCAAAAAATGGACCGGATCTGGCCCGCGGAATGCGCCAACGCGCAAAAAAAGGAAAGGATCCGGCCGGCGGAATGCGCCGCCGCGCAAAAACCGGACAGGATCCGGCCCGCGGAATGCGCCGCCGCGCAAAAACCGGACCGGATCCGGCCGGCGGAATGCGCCGCCGCGCAAAAACCGGACCGGATCCGGCCGGCGGAATGCGCCGCCGCGCAAAAAATGGACCGGATCCGGCCCGCGGAATGCGACGCCGCTCAAAAACCGGACCGGATCCGGCCCGCGGAATGCGCCGCCACGCAAAAAACGGACCGGATCCGGCCCGCGGAACGCGCCGCCGCGCAAAAACCGGACCGGATCCGGCCCGCGGAACACGCCGCCGCGCAAAAAATGCACCGGATCCAGCCCGCGGAACGCGCCGCCGCGCAAACGCCGGACCGGATCCGGCCCGCGGAATGCGCCGCTGCGCAAAAACCGGACCGGATCCGGCCGGCGGAACGGGATGCCGCGCAGTAAATGGACCGGATCCGGCCCGCAGAATGAGCCGCCGCGCAAAAACCGGACCGGATCCGGCCCGCCAAATGAGCCACCGCGCAAAAACCGGACCGGATCCGGCCCGCGGAATGCTCCGCCGCGCAAAAAAAGGAAAGGATCCGGCCCGCGGAACGAGATGCCGCGCAGTATACAGACCGGATCGGGCCCGCGGAACGCCCCGCCGCGGAAAAACCGGACCAGATACGGCCCGCGGAACACGGCGCCGCGCAAAAACTGGACCGGATCCAGCCCGCGGAACGCGCCGCCGCGGAAAAATCGGACCGTATCCGGCCCGCGGTACACACTGCCACGCAAAAACCGGACCGGATCCAGCCCGCGGAACGCGCCGCCGCGGAAAAAACGGACCGCATCCGGCCCGCGGAATGCGCCGCCACGTAAAAAAAGGACCGGATCCGGACGGCCAAATGAGCCACCGCGCAAAAACCGGAACGGATCCGGCCCGCGGAATGCGCCGCCACGCAAAAACCGGACCGGATCCGGCCCGCGGAATGCGCCGCCGCGCAAAAACCGGACCGGATCCGGCCCGCGGAATGCGCCGCCGCGCAAAAAACGGAACGGATCCGGCCTGCGGAACGCGCCGCCACGCAAAAAACGGAACGGATACGGCCCGCGGTATGCGCCGCCACGCAAAAAAACGGTCGGGATCCGGTGGCGGAATGCGCCATCGCGCAATAACCGGACCGGATCCGGCCCGTGGAACGCGCCGCCGCGCAAAAAACGGACCGGACCCGGTGGCGGAATGCGCCGCCGCACAAAAAACGGTCGGGATCCGGTGGCGGAATGCGCCGCCGCGCAAAAACCGGACCGGATCCGGCCCGCGGAACGCGCAGCTGCGCAAAAACCGGACCGGATCCGGCCAGCGGAATGCGCCGCCGCGGAAAAAACGGACCAGATCCAGCCCGCGGAATGCACCACCGCGCAAAAAACGGAAAGGATCCGGCCCACGGAACGGGCCGCCGCGCAAAAAACGGACCGGATCCGGCCCGCGGAATGCGCCGCCGCGCAAAAAACGGACCGGATCCGGCCCGCAGAACGCGCCGCTGCGCAAAAACCGGACCGGATCCGGCCTGCGGAATGCGCGGCCGCGGAAAAAACGGACCGGATCCGGCCCGCCAAATGAGCCACCGCGCAAAAACCGGACCGGATCCGGCCCACGGAACGCGCCGCCGCGCAAAAACCGGACCGGATCCGGCCCACGGAACGCGCCGCCACGCAAAAACCGGACCGGATCCAGCCCGCGGAACGCGCCGCCGCGGAAAAACCGGACCAGATACGGCCCGCGGAACACGCCGCCGCGCAAAAACCTGACTGGATCCAGCCCGCGGAACGCGCCGCCGCGGAAAAAACGGACCGCATCCGGCCCGCGGAATGCGCCGCCACGTAAAAAAAGGACCGGATCCGGACGGCCAAATGAGCCACCGCGCAAAAACCGGAACGGATCCGGCCCGCGGAATGCGCCGCCACGCAAAAACCGGACCGGATCCGTCCCGCGGAATGCGCCGCCGCGCAAAAAGCGGAACGCATCGGCCCGCGGAACGCGCCGCCGCGGAAAAAACGGACCGGATCCGGCCCGCGAACGCACTGCCGCGCAAAAAACGGACCGGATCCGGCCCGCGGAATGCGCTGCCGTGGAAAAAAACTGAGAGGATCCGGCCCGCGGAATGCGCCGCCGTGGAAAAACCGGACTGGATATGGTCCGTGGAACGGGCCGCCGCGCAAAAACCGGACCGGATCCGGACCGCGGAATGCGCCGCCGTGGAAAAAACGGACCGCATCGGGCCCACGGAATGCGCCGCCGCGCAAAAACCGGACCGGATCCGGCCCGCGGAATTCGCCGCCGCGGGAAAAAACGGACCGGATCCGGCCCGCGGAACGCGCCGCCACGCAAAAATCGTACCGGATCCGGCCCACGGAATGCGCCGCCGCGCAAAAAACGGACCGGATCCAGCCCGCGGAATGCGCCGCCGCGCAAAAAAAGGACCGGATCAGGCCCGAGGAATGCGCCGCCGCGCAAAAAATGGAAAGGATCTGGCCCGCGGAACGAGATGCCGCGCAGTAAACAGACCGGATCGGGCCCGCGGAATGCTCCGCCACGGAAAAAACTGACCGAATCCGGCCCGCGGAATGCACCACCGCGGAAAAACCGGACCAGATCCGGCCCACGGAATGCGCCGCTGCGCAAAAACCGGACCGGATCCGGCCCGCAGAACGCGCCGCCGCGCAAAAACCGGACCGGATCCGGCCCGCGGAATGCGCCGCCGCTCAAAAACCAGACCGTATCCGGCCTGCGGAATGCACCGCTGCGGAAAAAACGGACCGTATCCGGCCCGCGGAATGCACCGCCGCGCAAAAAACGGACCGGATCCAGCCCGCGGAATGCGCCGCCGCGCAAACACCGGACTGGATCCGGCCCGCGGAACGCGCCGACGCGCAAAAACCGGACCGGATCCGGCCCGCGGAACGAGATGCAGCGCAGTAAACGGACCGGATCGGGCACGCGGAATGCTCCGCCGCGCAAAAAACTGACCGAATCCGGCCCGCGGAATGCGCTGCCGCGCAAAAACCGGACCGGATCCGGACCGCGGAATGCACCGCCGCGGAAACACCGGACCGGATCCGGCCCGCGGAATGCGCCGCCGCGGAAAAAACGGACCGGATCCAGCCCGCGGAATGCGCCGCCGCGCAAAAACCGGACCGGATCCGGCCGGCGGAATGCGCTGCCGCGCAGTAAATGGACCGGATCCGGCCCACAGAATGCGCCGCCGTGCAAAAACAGGACCGGATACAGCCCGCGGAATGCGCCGCCACGCAAAAAACGGACCGGATCCGGCCCGCGCAATGCGCCGGCATGGAAAAAACGGACCGGATCCGAATCGCGGAACGCGCCGCCGCGCAAAAAGCGGAACGGATCGGCCCGCGGAATGCGCCGCCGCGCAAAAACCGGACCGGATCCGGCCCGCGGAACGCGCCGCCGCGGGAAAAAACTGACCGTATCCGGCCCGCGAAACGCGCCACCGCGCAAAAACCGGACCGTATCCGGCCCGCGGAACGCGCCGCCGCGCAAAAACCGGACCGTATCCGGCCCGCGGAACGCGCCGCCGCGCAAAAAACGGACCGGATCCAGCCCGCGGAATGTGCCGCAGCGGAAAAAATGCACCGGATCCAGCCCGCGGAACGCGCCGCCGCGCAAACGCCGGAGCAGATCCGGCCCGCGGAATGCGCCGCTGCGCAAAAACCGGACCGGATCCGGCCCGCGGAATGAGCCACCTCGCAAAAACCGGACCGGATCCGGCCCGCGGTATGCGCCGCCGCGCAAAAACTAGACCGGATCTGGCCCACGGAATGCTCCGCCGCGCAAAAAACGGACTGGATCCAGACCGCGGAACGCGCCGCCGCGCAAAAACCGGACGGGATCTGGCCCACGGAATGCGCCGCCGCGCAAAAAACGGACCGGATCCAGACCGCGGAACGCGCCGCCGCGCAAAAAACGGACCGGATACGGACCGCGGAATGCGCCGGCGCGGAAAAACTGGACCGGATCCGGACACCGGAACGCGCCGCCGCGCAAAAACCGGACCGGATCCGGCCCACGGAATGAGCCGCCGCGGGAAAAAACGGACCGGATCCGGCCCGCGGAACGCGCTGCCACGCAAAATTCGTACCGAATCCAGCCCACGGAATGCACCGCCGCGCAAAAACCGGACCGGATCTGGCCCGCGGAATGCGCCGCCGCGCAAAAAACGGAAAGGATCCGGCCGGCGGAATGCGCCGCAGCGGAAAAAAAGGAAAGGATCTGGCCCGCGGAATGTGCCGCTGCGCAAAAACCGGACCGGATCCGGCCCGCGGAATGCGCCGCCGCGCAGTAAATGGACCGGATCCGGACCACAGAATGCGCCGCCGCGCAAAAACCGGACCGGATCCGGCCCGCGGAATGCGCCGCCACACAAAAAACGGACCGGATCCGGCCCACGGAATGAGCCACCGGGCAAAAACCGGACGGGATCTGGCCCACGGAATGCTCCACCACACAAAAAACGGACCGGATCCGGACCGCGGAACACGCCGCCGCGCAAAAAATGGACCGGATCCGGCCCGCGGAACGCGCCGCCGCGCAAAAACCGGACCGGATCCGGCCCGCGGAACGCGCTGCCACGCAAAAAACGGACCGGATCCGGCCCGCGGAATGCGCCGACACGGAAAAAACGGACCAGATCCGAATCGCGGAACGCGCCGCCGCGCAAAAAGCGGAATGGATCGGCCCGCGGAATGCGCCGCCGCGCAAAAACCGGACCGTATCCGGCCAGCGGAACACGCGGCCGCGCAAAAACCGGACCGGATCCGGCCCGCGGAATGCGCCGCCGCGCAAAAACCGGACCGGATCCGGCCCACGGAACGCGCCGCCGCGCAAAAACCGGACCGGATCCGGCCCGCGGAACGCGCCGCCGCGGGAAAAAACTGACCGGATCCGGCCCGCGGAACGCGCCGCCGCGCAAAAACCAGACCGTATCCGGCCAGCGGAACGCGCGGCCGCGCAAAAACCGGACCGGATCCGGCCCGCGGAATGCGCCGCCGCGCAAAAACCGGACCGGATCCGGCGCACGGAACGCGCCGCCGTGCAAAAACCGGACCGTATCCGGCCCGCAGAACGCGCCGCCGCGCAAAAACCGGACCGTATCCAGCCCGCGGAACGCGCCGCCGCGCAAAAAACGGACCGGATCCAGCCCGCTGAATGCGCCGCCGCGCAAAAAATGCACCGGATCCGGCCCGCGGAACGCGCCGCCGCGCAAACGCCGGACCGGATCCGGCCCGCGGAATGCGCCGCCGCGCAAAAACCGGACCGGATCCGGCCGTCGGAACGGGATGCCGCGCAGTAAATGGACCGGATCCGGCCCGCAGAATGCGCCGCCGCGCAAAAAACGGACCGGATCCGGCCCGCGGAATGAGCCACCGCGCAAAAAACGGACCGGATGTGGCCCACGGAATGAGCCACCGCGCAAAAACCGGACGGGATCTGGCCCACGGAATGCGCCGCCGCGCAAAAAACGGACCGGATCCAGACCGCGGAACGCGCCGCCGCGCAAAAAACGGACCGGATACGGACCGCGGAACGCGCCGCCGCGGAAAAACTGGACCGGATCCGGACACCGGAATGCGCCGCCGCGCAAAAACCGGACGGGATCTGGCCTGCGGAATGAGCCGCCGCGGGAAAAAACGGACCGGATCCGGCCCGCGGAACGCGCTGCCACGCAAAATTCGTACCGGATCCAGCCCACGGAATGCACCGCCGCGCAAAAACCGGACCGGATCCGACCCGCGGAATATGCCGCCGCGGAAAAAACGGACCGGATCCGGGCCGTGGAATGCGCCGCCGCGCAAAAACCGGACCGGATCTGGCCTGCGGAATGCGCCGCCGCTCAAAAACCAGACCGGATCCGGCCCGCGGAATGCGCCGCCGCGCAAACACCGGACTGGATCCGGCCCGCGGAACGCGCCGCCACGCGCAAAAACCGGACCGGATCCGGCCCGCGAAACGAAATGCCGCGCAGTAAACGGACAGGATCCGGCCAGCGGAACGCGCCGCCGTGGAAAAATCAGACCGGATCCGGCCCGCGGAATGCGCCGCCGTGCAAAAACCGGACCGGATCCGGCCCGCGGAATGCGCCGCCGCGCAAAAAGCGGACCGGATCCGGCCCGCGGAACGAGCCGCCATGGAAAAAACCGGACCGGATCCGGCCCGCAGAATGCGCCGCCGCGCAAAAAACAGACCGAATCCGGACTGCGGAATGCGCCGCCGCGCAAAAACCGGACCGGATCCGGCCCGCGGAATGCGCCGCCGCGCAAAAACCGGACCGGTTCCGGCCCGCGGAATGGGCCGCCGCGCAAAAACCGAACCGGATCCGGCCCGCGGAATGGGCCGCCGCGCAAAAACCGGACCGGATCCGGCCCGCGGAACGCGCCGCCGTGGAAAAAACAGACTGGATCCGGCCAGCGGAACGTGCCACCACGGAAAAACCGGACCGGATCGGGGCCGCAGAACGCGCTGCCACGAACAAACCGGACTGGATCCAGCCCGCGGAATGCGCCGCCGCGTAAAAAACGGACCGGATCCGGCCCGCGGAATGCGCCGCCGCGGGAAAACTGGACCGGATCCGGACCGCGGAATGCGCCGCCGTGGAAAAACCGGACCGGATCCGGCCCGCGGAATGAGCCGCCGCGGGAAAACTGGACCGGATCCGGACCGCGGAATGCGCCGCCGTGCAAAAAACGGACGGAATCTAGTCCAAGGAATGCTCCGCCGCGCAAAAAACGGACCGGATCCGGCCCGCGGAATGCGCCGCCGCGCAAAAAACGGACCGGATCCGGCCCGCGGAACGCGCCGCCGCGCAAAAACCTGACCGGATCCGGCCCGCGGAATGCGCCGCCGCACAAAAAACGGACCGGATCCGGCCCGCGGAATGCGCCGCCGCGCAAAAAATGGACCTGATCCGGCCCGCGGAATGCGCCGCAGCGGAAAAAAAGGAAAGGATCCGGCCCGTGGAACGCGCCGCCACGCAAAAACCGGACCGGATCTGGCCCACGGAATGAGATGCGGCGAAAAACCGGACCGTATCCGGCCGGCGGAATGCGCCGCCGCGGAAAAACCGGAACGAATCCGGCCCGCGGAACGCGCCGCCACGCAAAAAACGGACCGGATCCGGCCCGCGGAACGCGCCGCCGCGCAAAAACCGGATCGGATTCGGACCGCGGAATGCGCCGCCGTGGAAAAAACGGACCGGATCCGGCCCGCGGAATGCGCCGCCGCGCAAAAACCGGACCGGATCCGGCCCGCGGAACGCGCCGCCGCGCAAAAACCTGACCGGATCCGGCCCGCGGAATGCGCCGCCGCGCAAAAACTAGACCGGATCCAGCCCGCGTAACGCTCCGCCGTGGAAAAAACCGGACCGGATCGGGGCCCGCGGAATGCGCCGCCACGCAAAAACCAGACTCGATCCGACCCGCGGAATGCGCCGCCGCGCAAAAACCGGACCAGATCCGGCCCGCGGAATGCACCGCCGCGCAAAAACCGGACCGGATCCGGCCCACGGAACGCGCCGCCGTGCAAAAACCGGACCGTACCCGGCCCGCAGAATGCGCCGCCGCGCAAAATCCGGACCGTACCCGGCCCGCGGAATGCGCCGCCGCGCAAAAACCGGACCGGATCCAGCCCGCGGAATGCGCCGCCGCGCAAAAAATGCACCGGATCCGGCCGGCGGAACGGGATGCCGCGCAGTAAATGGACCGGATCCGGCCCGCAGAATGCGCAGCTGCGCAAAAACCGGACCAGACCCGGCCCACGGAATGCGCCGCCGCGGAAAAAACGGACCAGATGCGGCCGGCGGAACGCGCCACAGTAGAAAAAACAGACCGGATCCGGCCAGCGGAACGCGCCGCCACGCAAAAAACGGTCGGGATCCGGTGGCGGAATGCGCCGCCGTGGAAAAAACGGTCGGGATCCGGTGGCGGAATGCGCCATCGCGCAAAAACCGGACTGGATCCGGCCCGCGGAACGCGCCGCCGCGCAAAAAACGGACCAGATCCGGTGGCGGAATGCGCCGCCGCGCAAAAAACGGTCGGGATCCGGTGGCGGAATGCGCCATCGCGCAAAAACCGGACCGGATCCGGCCGGCGGAATGCGCTGCCGCGCAAAAACCGGACCGGATCCGGCCCACGGAACGCGCCGCCGCGCAAAAACCGGACCGGATCCGGCCCGCGGGACGCGCCGCCGCGCAAAAACCGGACCGGATCCGGACCGCGGAACGCGCTGCCGCGCAAAAACCGGACCGGATCCAGCCCGCGGAACGCGCCGCCGCGGAAAAACCGGACCAGATACGGCCCGCGGAACACGCCGCCGCGCAAAAACCGGACCGGATCTGGCCCGCGGAACGCGCCGCCGCGCAAAAAACGGAACGGATCCGGCCCACGAAACGCGCCGCCACGCAAAAAACGGACCGGATCCGGCCCGCGGAACGTGCCGCCACGCAAAAACCGGACCGTAACCGGCCCGCGGAACACGCCGCCGCGCAAAAAGCGGACCGGATCCGGCCCACGGAATGCGCCGCCGCGGAAAAAACGGACCAGATGCGGCCGGCGGAACGCGCCACAGTAGAAAAAACAGACCGGATCCGGCCAGCGGAACGCGCCGCCACGCAAAAAACGGTCGGGATCCGGTGGCGGAATGCGCCATCGCGCAAAAACCGGACCGGATCCGGCCCGCGGAACGCGCCGCCGCGCAAAAAACGGACCAGATCCGGTGGCGGAATGCGCCGCCGCGCAAAAAACGGTCGGGATCCGGTGGCGGAATGCGCCATCGCGCAAAAACCGGACCGGATCCGGCCGGCGGAATGCGCCGCCGCGCAAAAACCGGACCGGATCCGGCTCACGGAACGCGCCGCCGCGCAAAAACCGGACCGGATCCGGCCCGCGGGACGCGCCGCCGCGCAAAAACCGGACCGGATCCGGACCGCGGAACGCGCTGCCGCGCAAAAACCGGACCGGATCCAGCCCGCGGAACGCGCCGCCGCGGAAAAACCGGACCAGATACGGCCCGCGGAACACGCCGCCGCGCAAAAACCGGACCGGATCCAGCCCGCGGAACGCGCCGCCGCGGAAAAATCGGACCGTATCGGGCCCGCGGTACACACTGCCGCGCAAAAACCGGACTGGATCCAGCCCGCGGAATGCGCCGCCGCTCAAAAACCAGACCGGATCCGGCCCGCGGAATGCACCGCCGCGCAAAAAACGGACCGGATCCAGCCCGCGGAATGCGCCGCCGCGCAAACACCGGACTGGATCCGGCCCGCGGAACGCGCCGACGCGCAAAAACCGGACCGGATCCGGCCCGCGAAACGAGATGCCGCGCAGTAAACGGACAGGATCCGGCCAGCGGAACGCGCCGCCGTGGAAAAATCAGACCGGATCCGGACCGCGGAATGCGCCGCCGTGCAAAAACCGGACCGGATCCGGCCCGCGGAATGTGCCGCCGCGCAAAAAGCGGAACGGATCCGGCCCGCAGAATGCGCCGCCGCGCAAAAACCAGACCGAATCCGGACCGCGGAACGCGCCGCCGCGCAATAGCCGGACCGGATCCGGCCCGCGGAATGGGCCGCCGCGCAAAAACCGGACCGGTTCCGGCCCGCGGAATGGGCCGCCGCGCAAAAACCGAACCGGATCCGGCCCGCGGAATGGGCCGCCGCGCAAAAACCGGACCGGATCCGGCCCGCGGAACGCGCCGCCGTGGAAAAAACAGACTGGATCCGGCCAGCGGAACGTGCCACCACTGAAATACCGGACCGGATCGGGGCCGCAGAACGCGCTGCCACGAACAAACCGGACCGGATCCGGCCCGCGGAATGCGCCGCCGCGGGAAAACTGGACCGGATCCGGACCGCGGAATGCGCCGCCGTGGAAAAACCGGACCGGATCCGGCCCGCGGAATGAGCCGCCGCGGGAAAACTGGACCGGATCCGGACCGCGGAATGCGCCGCCGTGCAAAAAACGGACGGAATCTAGTCCACGGAATGCTCCGCCGCGCAAAAAACGGACCGGATCCGGCCCGCGGAATGCGCCGCCGCGCAAAAAACAGACCGGATCCGGCCCGCGGAAAGCGCCGCCGCGCAAAAACCTGACCGGATCCGGCCCGCGGAATGCGCCGCCGCACAAAAAACGGACCGGATCCGGCCCGCGGAACGCGCCGCCGAGCAAAAACCGGATCGGATCCGGCCCGCGGAACGCGCCGCCGTGCAAAAAACCGGACCGGATCCGGACCGCGGAATGCGCCGCCGTGGAAAAAACGGACCGGATCCGGCCCGCGGAATGCGCCGCCGTGGAAAAAACGGACCGGATCTGGCCCGCGGAATGCGCCGCCGCGCAAAAAACGGACCGGAACCAGCCCGCGGAATGCGCCGCCGCGCAAAAACTAGACCGGATCCAGCCCGCGTAACGCTCCGCCGTGGAAAAAACCGGACCGGATCGGGGCCCGCGGAATGTGCCGCCACGCAAAAACCGGACTCGATCCGACCCGCGGAATGCGCCGCCGCGCAAAAACCGGACCGGATCCGGCCCGCGGAATGCACCGCCGCGCAAAAACCGGACCGGATCCGGCCCACGGAACGCGCCGCCGTGCAAAAACCGGACCGTACCCGGCCCGCAGAATGCGCCGCCGCGCAAAAACCGGACCGGATCCAGCCCGCGGAATGCGCCGCCGCGCAAAAAATGCACCGGATCCGGCCGGCGGAACGGGATGCCGCGCAGTAAATGGACCGGATCCGGCCCACAGAATGCGCAGCTGCGCAAAAACCGGACCAGACCCGGCCCACGGAATGCGCCGCCGCGGAAAAAACGGACCAGATGCGGCCGGCGGAACGCGCCACAGTAGAAAAAACAGACCGGATCCGGCCAGCGGAACGCGCCGCCACGCAAAAAACGGTCGGGATCCGGTGGCGGAATGCGCCGCCGCGCAAAAAACGGTCGGGATCCGGTGGCGGAATGCGCCATCGCGCAAAAACCGGACAGGATCCGGCCCGCGGAATGCGCCGCCGCGCAAAAACCGGACCGGATCTGGCCCACGGAACGCGCCGCCGCGCAAAAACCGGACCGGATCCGGCCCGCGGGACGCGCCGCCGCGCAAAAACCGGACCGGATCCGGACCGCGGAACGCGCTGCCGCGCAAAAACCGGACCGGATCCAGCCCGCGGAACGCGCCGCCGCGGAAAAACCGGACCAGATACGGCCCGCGGAACACGCCGCCGCGCAAAAACCGGACCGGATCCAGCCCGCGGAACGCGCCGCCGCGGAAAAATCGGACCGTATCGGGCCCGCGGTACACACTGCCGCGCAAAAACCGGACTGGATCCAGCCCGCGGAACGCGCCGCCGCGGAAAAAACGGACCGGATCCGGCCCGCGGAATGCGCCGCCACGTAAAAAAAGGACCGGATCCGGACGGCCAAATGAGCCACCGCGCAAAAACCGGAACGGATCCGGCCCGCGGAATGCGCCGCCGGGCAAAAACCGGACCGGATCCGGCCCACGGAATGCGCCGCCGCGCAAAAACCGGACCGGATCCGGCCCGCGGAATGCGCCGCCGCGCAAAAAACGGAACGGATCCGGCCTGCGGAACGCGCCACCACGCAAAAAACGGAACGGATCCGGCCTGCGGAACGCGCCGCCGCGCAAAAACCGGACTGGATCCGACCCGCGGAATATGCCGCCGCGGAAAAAACGGACCGGATCCGGGCCGTGGAATGCGCCGCCGCGCAAAAACCGGACCGGATCTGGCCCGCGGAATGCGCCGCCGCTCAAAAACCAGACCGGATCCGGCCCGCGGAATGCACCGCCGCGCAAAAAACGGACCGGATCCAGCCCGCGGAATGCGCCGCCGCGCAAACACCGGACTGGATCCGGCCCGCGGAACGCGCCGACGCGCAAAAACCGGACCGGATCCGGCCCGCGGAACGAGATGCCGCGCAGTAAACGGACCGGATCGGGCCCGCGGAATGCTCCGCCGCGCAAAAAACTGACCGAATCCGGGCCGCGGAATGAGCTGCCGCGCAAAAACCGGACCGGATCCGGACCGCGGAATGCGCCGCCGCGGAAAAAACGGACCGGATCCGGCCCGCGGAACGCGCCGCCGCGCAAAAACCGGACCGGATCCGGCCAGCGGAACGCGCCGCCGTGGAAAAATCAGACCGGATCCGGCCCGCGGAATGCGCCGCCGTGCAAAAACCGGACCGGATCCGGCCCGCGGAATGTGCCGCCGCGCAAAAAGCGGAACGGATCCGGCCCGCGGAACGAGCCGCCATGGAAAAAACCGGACCGGATCCGGCCCGCAGAATGCGCCGCCGCGCAAAAACCAGACCGAATCCGGACCGCGGAACGCGCCGCCGCGCAATAGCCGGACCGGATCCGGCCCGCGGAATGGGCCGCCGCGCAAAAACCGGACCGGTTCCGGCCCGCGGAATGGGCCGCCGCGCAAAAACCGAACCGGATCCGGCCCGCGGAATGGGCCGCCGCGCAAAAACCGGACCGGATCCGGCCCGCGGAACGCGCCGCCGTGGAAAAAACAGACTGGATCCGGCCAGCGGAACGTGCCACCACGGAAAAAACGGACCGGATCGGCCCGCGGAATGCGCCGACGCGCAAAAACCGGACCGGATCCGGCCCGCGGAATGCTCCGCCGCGCAAAAAACGGACCGGATCCGGCCCGCGGAATGCGCCGCCGCGCAAAAAACGGACCGGATCCGGCCCGCGGAACGCGCCGCCGCGCAAAAAACGGACCGGATCGGGCCCGCGGAATGCGCCGCCACGCAAAAGCCGGACCGGATCCGGACCGCAAAATGCACCGCCGCGGAAAAAACGGACCGGATCCGGCCCGCGGAATGCGCCGCCGCGCAAAAAACGGACCGGATCCGGCCCACGGAATGAGCCGCCTCGGGATAAAAACGGACCGGATCCGGCCCGCGGAACGCGCCGCCGCGCAAAAAACGGAACGGATCCGGCCCGCGGAATGCGCCGCCACGCAAAAGCCGGACCGGATCCGGACCGCAAAATGCACCGCCGCGGAAAAAACGGACCGGATCCGGCCCGCGGAATGCGCCGCCGCGCAAAAACCGGACCGGATCGAGGCCGCAGAACGCACTGCCACGAACAAACCGGACCGGATCCAGCCCGCGGAATGCGCGGCCGCGTAAATACCGGACCGGATCCGGCCCTACAAATTAGCCACGGCGCAAAAACCGGACCGGATCCGGGCCACGGAATGCGCCGCCGCGAAAAAACCGGACCGGATCCGGCCCGCGGAATGCGCCGCCGCGCAAAAACCGGACCGGATTCGGACCGCGGAATGCGCCGCCACGCAAAAAACGGACCGGATCCGGCCCGCGGAATGCGCCGCCGTGGAAAAAACCGGACCGGATCTGGCCCGCGGAATGCGCCGCCGCGCAAAAACCGGACCGGATTCGGACCGCGGAATTAGCCGCCGCGCAAAAAACGGACCGGATCCGGCCCGAGGAATGCACCGCAGCGGAAAAAAAGGAAAGGATCCGGCCCGCGGAACGGGATGCCGCGCAGTAAACGGACCGGATCCGGCCCGCGGAATGTGCCGCCGCGCAAAAACCGGACCGGATCCGCCTCGCGGAATGCGCCGCCACGCAAAAAACGGACCGGATCCGGCCCGCAGAATGAGCCACCGCGCAAAAACCGGACCGGATCGGGGCCGCAGAACGCGCTGCCACGAACAAACCGGACCAGATCCAGCCCGCGGAATGCGCCGCCGCGTAAAAAACGGACCGGATCCGGCCCGCGGAATGCGCCGCCGCGGGAAAACTGGACCGGATCCGGACCGCGGAATGCGCCGCCGTGGAAAAACCGGACCGGATCCGGCCCGCGGAATGCGCTGCCGCGCAAAAACCGGACCAGATCCGGCCCACGGAATGCGCCGCCGCGCAAAAACCGGACTGGATCTGGCCCGCGGAATGCGCCGCCGCGCAAAAAATGGACCTGATCCGGCCGGCGGAATGCGCCGCAGCGGAAAAAAAGGAAAGGATCCGGCCCGTGGAACGCGCCGCCACGCAAAAACCGGACCGGATCTGGCCCACGGAATGAGATGCGGCGAAAAACCGGACCGTATCCGGCCGGCGGAATGCGCCGCCGCGGAAAAACCGGACCGGATCCGGCCCGCGGAACGCGCCGCCACGCAAAAAACGGACCGGATCCGGCCCGCGGAACGCGCCGCCGCGCAAAAACTAGACCGGATCCAGCCCGCGTAACGCACCGCCGTGGAAAAAACCGGACCGGATCGGGGCCCGCGGAATGCGCTGCCGCGCAAAAACCGGACCGGATCCGGCCCGCGGAATGCACCGCCGCGCAAAAACCGGACCGGATCCGGCCCACGGAACGCGCCGCCGTGCAAAAACCAGACCGTACCCGCCCCGCGGAACGCGCCGCCGCGCAAAAACCGGACCGGATCCGGCCCGCGGAATGCGCCGCCGCGCAAAAAATGCACCGGATCCGGCCGGCGGAACGGGATGCCGCGCAGTAAATGGACAGCATCCGGCCCGCAGAATGCGCAGCTGCGCAAAAACCGGACCAGACCCGGCCCACGGAATGCGCCGCCGCGGAAAAAACGGACCAGATGCGGCCGGCGGAACGCGCCACAGTAGAAAAAACAGACCGGATCCGGCCAGCGGAACGCGCTGCCACGCAAAAAACGGTCGGGATCCGGTGGCGGAATGCGCCATCGCGCAAAAACCGGACCGGATCCGGCCCGCGGAACGCGCCGCCGCGCAAAAAACGGACCGGATCCGGTGGCGGAATGCGCCGCCGCGCAAAAAACGGTCGGGATCCGGTGGCGGAATGCGCCATCGCGCAAAAACCGGACCGGATCCGGCCGGCGGAATGCGCCGCCGCGCAAAAACCGGACCGCATGCGGCCCGCGGAACGCGCCGCCGCGCAAAAACCGGACCGGATCCGGCCCGCGGAACGCGCCGCCGCGCAAAAACCGGACCGGATCCGGCCCGCGGAACGCGCCGCCGCGGAAAAAACGGACCGGATCCGGCCCGCGGAATGCGCCGCCACGTAAAAAAAGGACCGGATCCGGACGGCCAAATGAGCCACCGCGCAAAAACCGGAACGGATCCGGCCCGCGGAATGCGCCGCCGGGCAAAAACCGGACCGGATCCGGCCCACGGAATGCGCCGCCGCGCAAAAACCGGACTGGATCCGACCCGCGGAGTATGCCGCCGCGGAAAAAACGGACCGGATCCGGGCCATGGAATGCGCCGCCGCGCAAAAACCGGACCGGATCTGGCCCGCGGAATGCGCCGCCGCTCAAAAACCAGACCGGATCCGGCCCGCGGAATGCACCGCCGCGCAAAAAACGGACTGGATCTGACCCGTGGAATGCGCCGCCGCGCAAAAAACGGACCGGATCCAGCCCGCGGAATGCGCCGCCGCGCAAACACCGGACTGGATCCGGCCCGCGGAACGCTCCGCCGCGCAAAAACCGGACCGGATCCGGCCCGCGGAACGAGATGCCGCGCAGTAAACGGACCGGATCGGGCCCGCGGAATGCTCCGCCGCGCAAAAAACTGACCGAATCCGGGCCGCGGAATGAGCTGCCGCGCAAAAACCGGACCGGATCCGGACCGTGGAATGCGCCGCTGCGCAAAAACCGGACCGGATCCGGCCGGCGGAACGGGATGCCGCGCAGTAAATGGACCGGATCCGGCCCACGGAATGCGCCGCCGCGCAAAAACCGGACCGGATCCGGCCCGCGGAATGAGCCACCGCGCAAAAACCGGACCGGATCCGGCCCGCGGTATGCGCCGCCGCGCAAAAACTAGACCGGATCTGGCCCACGGAATGCTCCGCCACGCAAAAAACGGACCGGATCCAGACCGCGGAATGCGCCGCCGCGCAAAAACCGGACCGGATCCGGCCCGTGGAATGCGCCGCCGCGCAAAAACCGGACAGGATCTGGCCCACGGAATGAGCCGCCGCGGGAAAAAACGGACCGGATCCGGCCCGCGGAATGCGCCGCCGCGCAAAAAATGGACCTGATCCGGCCGGCGGAATGCGCCGCAGCGGAAAAAAAGGAAAGGATCTGGCCCGCGGAATGCGCCGCCACGCAAAAACCGGACCGGATCTGGCCCACGGAATGCTCCACCGCGCAAAAAACGGACCGGATCCAGCCCGCGGAACGCGCCGCCGCGCAAAAACCGGACCGGATCCGGCCCGCGGAATGCGCCGCCGCGCAAAAACGGACCAGATCCGGTGGCGGAATGCGCCATCGCGCAAAAACCGGACCGGATCCGGGCCGCGGAACGCGCCGCCGCGCAAAAACCGGACCGGATCTGGCCTGCGGAATGCGCCGCCGCGCAAAAACCGGACCGGATCCAGCCCGCGGAACGCGCCGCCGCGCAAAAACCGGACCGGATCCGGCCAGCGGAACGAGCCGCCGCGCAAAAACCGGACCGGATCCGGCCCGAGGAACGCGCCACCGTGCGAAAACCGGACCGGATCCGGCCCGCGGAATGCGCCGTCGCGGAAAAACCGGACCGGATCCGGCCCGCGGAACGCGCCACTGCGCAAAAACCGGACCGGATCCGGCCCGCGGAATGCGCAGCTGCGCAAAAACCGGACCAGACCCGGCCCACGGAATGCGCCGCCGCGCAAAAACCGGACCGGATCTGGCCCGCGGAATGCGCCGCCGCGCAAAAACCGGACCGCATCTGGCCCACGGAATGCGCAGCTGCGCAAAAACCGGACCGGATCCGGACCGCGGAATGCGCCGCCGCGGAAAAAACGGACCAGATCCGGCTCGCGGAATGCGCCGCCGCGCAAAAAACGGACCGGATCTGGCCCGCGGAACGCGCCGCCGTACAAAAACCGGACCGGATCCGGACCGCGGAATGCGCCGCCGCGGAAAAAACGGCCCGGATCCGGCCCGCGGAACGCGCCGCCGCGCAAAAGCCGGACCGGATCCGGCCAGCGGAACGCGCCGCCGTGGAAAAATCAGACCGGATCCGGCCCGCGGAATGCGCCGCCGTGCAAAAACCGGACCGGATCCGGCCCGCGGAATGTGCCGCCGCGCAAAAAGCGGAACGGATCCGGCCCGCGGAACGAGCCGCCATGGAAAAAACCGGACCGGATCCGGCCCGCAGAATGCGCCGCCGCGCAAAAACCAGACCGAATCCGGACCGCGGAACGCGCCGCCGCGCAATAGCCGGACCGGATCCGGCCCGCGGAATGGGCCGCCGCGCAAAAACCGGACCGGTTCCGGCCCGCGGAATGGGCCGCCGCGCAAAAACCGAACCGGATCCGGCGCGCGGAATGGGCCGCCGCGCAAAAACCGGACCGGATCCGGCCCGCGGAACGCGCCGCCGTGGAAAAAACAGACTGGATCCGGCCAGCGGAACGTGCCACCACGGAAAAAACGGACCGGATCGGCCCGCGGAATGCGCCGACGCGCAAAAACCGGACCGGATCTGGCCCGCGGAATGCGCCGCCGCGCAAAAAACGGACCGGATCCGGCCCGCGGAATGCGCCGCCGCGCAAAAAACGGACCGGATCCGGCCCGCGGAACGCGCCGCCGCGCAAAAAACGGAACGGATCCGGCCCGCGGAATGCGCCGCCACGCAAAAGCCGGACCGGATCCGGACCGCAAAATGCACCGCCGCGGAAAAAACGGACCGGATCCGGCCCGCGGAATGCGCCGCCGCGCAAAAAACGGACCGGATCCGGCCCACGGAATGAGCCGCCTCGGGATAAAAACGGACCGGATCCGGCCCGCGGAACGCGCCGCCGCGCAAAAAACGGAACGGATCCGGCCCGCGGAATGCGCCGCCACGCAAAAGCCGGACCGGATCCGGACCGCAAAATGCACCGCCGCGGAAAAAACGGACCGGATCCGGCCCGCGGAATGCGCCGCCGCGCAAAAAACGGACCGGATCCGGCCCACGGAATGAGCCGCCGCGCAAAAACAGACCGGATCCGGACTGCGGAATGAGCCACGCGCAAAAACCGGACCGGATCGAGGCCGCAGAACGCACTGCCACGAACAAACCGGACCGGATCCAGCCCGCGGAATGCGCGGCCGCGTAAATACCGGACCGGATCCGGCCCTACAAATTAGCCACGGCGCAAAAACCGGACCGGATCCGGCCCACGGAATGCGCCGCCGCGAAAAAACCGGACCGGATCCGGCCCGCGGAATGCACCGCCGCGCAAAAACCGGACCGGATTCGGACCGCGGAATGCGCCGCCACGCAAAAAACGGACCGGATCCGGCCCGCGGAATGCGCCGCCGTGGAAAAAACCGGACCGGATCTGGCCCGCGGAATGCGCCGCCGCGCAAAAACCGGACCGGATTCGGACCGCGGAATGAGCCGCCGCGCAAAAAACGGACCGGATCCGGCCCGCGGAATGCACCGCAGCGGAAAAAAAGGAAAGGATCCGGCCCGCGGAACGGGATGCCGCGCAGTAAACGGACCGGATCCGGCCCGCGGAATGTGCCGCCGCGCAAAAACCGGACCGGATCCGCCTCGCGGAATGCGCCGCCACGCAAAAAACGGACCGGATCCGGCCCGCAGAATGAGCCACCGCGCAAAAACCGGACCGGATCGGGGCCGCAGAACGCGCTGCCACGAACAAACCGGACCAGATCCAGCCCGCGGAATGCGCCGCCGCGTAAAAAACGGACCGGATCCGGCCCGCGGAATGCGCCGCCGCGGGAAAACTGGACCGGATCCGGACCGCGGAATGCGCCGCCGTGGAAAAACCGGACCGGATCCGGCCCGCGGAATGCGCTGCCGCGCAAAAACCGGACCAGATCCGGCCCACGAAATGCGCCGCCGCGCAAAAACCGGACTGGATCTGGCCCGCGGAATGCGCCGCCGCGCAAAAAATGGACCTGATCCGGCCGGCGGAATGCGCCGCAGCGGAAAAAAAGGAAAGGATCCGGCCCGTGGAACGCGCCGCCACGCAAAAACCGGACCGGATCTGGCCCACGGAATGAGATGCGGCGAAAAACCGGACCGTATCCGGCCGGCGGAATGCGCCGCCGCGGAAAAACCGGACCGGATCCGGCCCGCGGAACGCGCCGCCACGCAAAAAACGGACCGGATCCGGCCCGCGGAACGCGCCGCCGTGGAATAAACCGCACCGGATCCGGACCGCGGAATGCGCCGCCGTGGAAAAAACGGACCGGATCCGGCCCGCGGAACGCGCCGCCGCGCAAAAAACGGACCGGATCCAGCCCGCGGAATGCGCCGCCGCGCAAAAACTAGACCGGATCCAGCCCGCGTAACGCACCGCCGTGGAAAAAACCGGACCGGATCGGGGCCCGCGGAATGCGCTGCCGCGCAAAAACCGGACCGGATCCGGCCCGCGGAATGCACCGCCGCGCAAAAACCAGACCGGATCCGGCCCACGGAACGCGCCGCCGTGCAAAAACCAGACCGTACCCGCCCCGCGGAACGCGCCGCCGCGCAAAAACCGGACCGGATCCGGCCCGCGGAATGCGCCGCCGCGCAAAAAATGCACCGGATCCGGCCGGCGGAACGGGATGCCGCGCAGTAAATGGACCGCATCCGGCCCGCAGAATGCGCAGCTGCGCAAAAACCGGACCAGACCCGGCCCGCGGATTGCGCCGCCGTGGAAAAAACGGTCGGGATCCGGTGGCGGAATGCGCCATCGCGCAAAAACCGGACCGGATCCGGCCCGCGGAACGCGCCGCCGCGCAAAAAACGGACCGGATCCGGTGGCGGAATGCGCCGCCGCGCAAAAAACGGTCGGGATCCGGTGGCGGAATGCGCCATCGCGCAAAAACCGGACCGGATCCGGACCGCGGAACGCGCCGCCGCGCAAAAACCGGACCGGATCCGGCCCGCGGAACGCGCCGCCGCGCAAAAACCGGACCGGATCCGGCCCGCGGAACGCGCTGCCGCGCAAAAACCGGACTGGATCCAGCCCGCGGAACGCGCCGCCGCGGAAAAAACGGACCGGATCCGGCCCGCGGAATGCGCCGCCACGTAAAAAAAGGACCGGATCCGGACGGCCAAATGAGCCACCGCGCAAAAACCGGACCGGATCTGGCCCGCGGAATGCGCCGCCGCTCAAAAACCAGACCGGATCCGGCCCGCGGAATGCACCGCCGCGCAAAAAACGGACTGGATCTGACCCGTGGAATGCGCCGCCGCGCAAAAAACGGACCGGATCCAGCCCGCGGAATGCGCCGCCGCGCAAACACCGGACTGGATCCGGCCCGCGGAACGCTCCGCCGCGCAAAAACCGGACCGGATCCGGCCCGCGGAACGAGATGCCGCGCAGTAAACGGACCGGATCGGGCCCGCGGAATGCTCCGCCGCGCAAAAAACTGACCGAATCCGGGCCGCGGAATGAGCTGCCGCGCAAAAACCGGACCGGATCCGGCCCGTGGAATGCGCCGCTGCGCAAAAACCGGACCGGATCCGGCCGGCGGAACGGGATGCCGCGCAGTAAATGGACCGGATCCAGCCCACGGAATGCGCCGCCGCGCAAAAACCGGACCGGATCCGGCCCGCGGAATGAGCCACCGCGCAAAAACCGGACCGGATCCGGCCCGCGGTATGCGCCGCCGCGCAAAAACTAGACCGGATCTGGCCCACGGAATGCTACGCCACGCAAAAAACGGACCGGATCCAGACCGCGGAACGCGCCGCCGCGCAAAAAACGGACCGGATCCGGCCCGCGGAATGCGCCGCCGCGCAAAAACTGGACCGCATCCGGACACCGGAACGCGCCGCCGCGCAAAAACCGGACCGGATCCGGCCCGTGGAATGCGCCGCCGCGCAAAAACCGGACTGGATCTGGCCCACGGAATGAGCCGCCGCGGGAAAAAACGGACCGGATCCGGCCGGCGGAATGCGCCGCCGCGCAAAAAATGGACCTGATCCGGCCGGCGGAATGCGCCGCAGCGGAAAAAAAGGAAAGGATCTGGCCCGCGGAATGCGCCGCCACGCAAAAACCGGACCGGATCTGGCCCACGGAATGCTCCACCGCGCAAAAAACGGACCGGATCCAGCCCGCGGAACGCGCCGGCGCGCAAAAACCGGACCGGATCCGGCCCGCGGAATGCGCCGCCGCGCAAAAACGGACCAGATCCGGTGGCGGAATGCGCCATCGCGCAAAAACCGGACCGGATCCGGCCCGCGGAACGCGCCGCCGCGCAAAAACCGGACCGGATCTGGCCTGCGGAATGCGCCGCCGCGCAAAAACCGGACCGGATCCAGCCCGCGGAACGCGCCGCCGCGCAAAAACCGGACCGGATCCGGCCAGCGGAACGAGCCGCCGCGCAAAAACCGGACCGGATCCGGCCCGAGGAACGCGCCACCGTGCGAAAACCGGACCGGATCCGGCCCGCGGAATGCGCCGTCGCGGAAAAACCGGACCGGATCCGGCCCGCGGAACGCGCCACTGCGCAAAAACCGGACCGGATCCGGCCCGCGGAATGCGCAGCTGCGCAAAAACCGGACCAGACCCGGCCCACGGAATGCGCCACCGCGCAAAAACCGGACCGGATCTGGCCCACGGAATGCGCCGCCGCGCAAAAACCGGACCGCATCTGGCCCACGGAATGCGCAGCTGCGCAAAAACCGGACCGGATCCGGCCCACGGAATGCGCCGCCGCGGAAAAAACGGAAACGATCCGGCCCGCGGAATGCGCCGCCGCGCAAAAAACGGACCGGATCTGGCCCGCGGAACGCGCCGCCGTACAAAAACCGGAACGGATCGGCCCGCGGAACGCACCGCCGCGCAAAAAGCGGACCGGATCCGGCCCGCGGAATGCGCAGCTGCGCAAAAACCGGACCAGACCCGGCCCACGGAATGCGCCGCCGCGGAAAAAATGGAAACGATCCGGCCCGCGCAATGCGCAGCTGCGCAAAAACCGGACCAGATCCGGCCGGCGGAATGCGCCGCCACGGAAAAAACGGAAAGGATCCGGCCCAAGGAACGTGCCGCCGCGCAAAAAACGGACCGGATCCGGCCCGCGAAATGCGCCGCCGTGGAAAAAACCGGACCGCATCCGGCCCCTGCAATGCGCCGCCGCGGAAAAACCGGACCGGTTCTGGCCCGGGGAACGGTCCGCCGTGCAAAAAAAAAGGACCGGATCCGGCCCGCGGAATGCGCCGCCGCGCAAAAACCGGACAGGATCTGGCCCGCGTAACGCGCCGCCGCGCAAAAACCGGACCGGATCCGGCACGCGGAACGCGCCGCCGTGCAAAAACCGGACCGGATCCGGCCTGCGGAATGCGCCGCCATGGAAAAACCAGAACGGATCCGGCCCGCGGAATGCGCCGCCACGCAAAAACCGGACCGGATCCGGCCCGCGGAATACGCCGCCGCGGAAAAACGGACCAGATCCGGTGGAGGAATGCGCCATCGCGCAAAAACCGGAGCGCATCCGGCCCGCGGAATGCGCCGCCGCGCAAAAAACGGACCGGATCCAGCCCGCGGAATGCGCCGCCGCGCAAAAACCGGACCGGATCCGGCCCGTGGAATGAGCCACCGCGCAAAAACCGGACTGGATCTGGCCCACGGAATGCGCCGCCGCGCAAAAACCGTACGGATCCAGCTAGCGGAATTCGCCGCCGCGCAAAAACCGGACCGTATCGGGCCCGCGGTACACACTGCCGCGCAAAAACCGGACTGGATCCAGCCCGCGGAATGCGCCGCCACGTAAAAAAAGGACCGGATCCGGACGGCCAAATGAGCCACCGCGCAAAAACCGGACCGGATCCGGCCCGCGGAATGCGCCGCCACGCAAAAACCGGACCGTATCCGGCCTGCGGAACGCGCCGCTGCGCAAAAACCGGACTGGATCCGACCCGCGGAGTATGCCGCCGCGGAAAAAACGGAACGGATCCAGCCCGCGGAATGCGCCGCCGCGCAAAAACCGGACCGGATCTGGCCCGCGGAATGCGCCGCCGCTCAAAAACCAGACCGGATCCGGCCCGCGGAATGCACCGCCGCGCAAAAAACGGACTGGATCTGACCCGTGGAATGCGCCGCCGCGCAAAAAACGGAACGGATCCAGCCCGCGGAATGCACCGCCGCGCAAAAACCGGACCGGATCCGGCCCGCGGAACGAGATGCCGCGCAGTAAACGGACCGGATCCGGGCCGTGGAATGCGCCGCCGCGCAAAAACCGGACCGGATCTGGCCCGCGGAATGCGCCGCCGCTCAAAAACCAGACCGGATCCGGACCGCGGAATGCGCCGCCGCGGAAAAAAACGGCCCGGATCCGGCCCGCGGAACGCGCCGCCGCGCAAAAACCGGACCGGATCCGGCCCGTGGAATGCGCCGCTGCGCAAAAACCGGACCGGATCCGGCCGGCGGAACGGGATGCCGCGCAGTAAATGGACCGGATCCGGCCCACGGAATGCGCCGCCGCGCAAAAACCGGACCGGATCCGGCCCGCGGAATGAGCCACCGCGCAAAAACCGGACCGGATCCGGCCCGCGGAACGCGCCGCCGCGCAAAAACTAGACCGGATCTGGCCCACGGAATGCTCCGCCGCGCAAAAAACGGACCGGATCCAGCCCACGGAATGCGCCGCCACGCAAAAACTGGACCGGATCCGGACACCGGAACGCGCCGCCGCGCAAAAACCGGACCGGATCCGGCCCGTGGAATGCGCCGCCGCGCAAAAACCGGACAGGATCTGGCCCACGGAATGAGCCGCCGCGGGAAAAAACGGACCGGATCCGGCCGGCGGAATGCGCCGCCGCGCAAAAAATGGACCTGATCCGGCCGGCGGAATGCGCCGCAGCGGAAAAAAAGGAAAGGATCTGGCCCGCGGAATGCGCCGCCACGCAAAAACCGGACCGGATCTGGCCCACGGAATGCTCCACCGCGCAAAAAACGGACCGGATCCGGCCCGCGGAATGTGCCGCTGCGCAAAAACCGGACCGGATCCGGCCCGCGGAATGCGCCGCCGCGCAAAAACGGACCAGATCCGGTGGCGGAATGCGCCATCGCGCAAAAACCGGACCGGATCCGGCCCGCGGAACGCGCCGCCGCGCAAAAACCGGACCGGATCTGGCCTGCGGAATGCGCCGCCGCGCAAAAACCGGACCGGATCCAGCCCGCGGAACGCGCCGCCGCGCAAAAACCGGACCGGATCCAGCCCGCGGAACGCGCCGCCGCGCAAAAACCGGACCGGATCCGGCCCGCGGAACGAGCCGCCGCGCAAAAACCGGACCGGATCCGGCCCGCGGAATGCGCCACCGTGCAAAAACCGGACCGGATCCGGCCTGCGGAACGCGCCGCTGCGCAAAAACCGGACCAGACCCGGCCCACGGAATGCGCCGCCGCGTAAAAACCGGACCGGATCCGGCCCGCGGAACGGGCCTCCGTGCAAAAAAAGGACCGGATCCGGCCGGCGGAATTCGCTGCCGCGTAAAAAACGGACAGTATCCAGCCCGCCAAATGAGCCACCGCGCAAAAACCGGACCAGATCTGGCCCACGGAATGCGCCGCCGCGCAAAAACCGGACCGCATCTGGCCCACGGAATGCGCCGCCGCGGAAAAAACGGACGGGATCCGGCCCGCGGACTGCGCCGCCGCGCAAAAACCGGACCGGATCCAGCCCGCGTAACGCGCCGCCGCGCAAAAACCGTACCGGATCCGGCCCGCGGAACGCGCCACCACGCAAAAACCGGACCGGATCCGGCCCGCGGAATGCGCCGCCGCGCAAAAAATGTACCGGATCCGGCCCGTGGAACGCGCAGCCGCGAAAAACCGGACCGGATCCGGCCTGCAGAACGCGCTGCCGCGAAAAAACCGGAACGGATCGGCCCACGGAACGCGCCGCCGCGCAAAAACCGGACCGGATCCGGCCTGCGGAACGCGCAGCCGCGCAAAAACCGGAACGGATCGGCCCACGGAACGCGCCGCCGCGCAAAAACCGGACCGGATCCGGCCCACGGAATGCGCCGCCGCGCAAAAACCAGAACGGATCCGGCCCGCGGAATGCGCCGCCGCGGAAAAACCGGACCGGATCTGGCCCGCGGAATGCGCCGCCGCGCAAAAACCAGAACGGATCCGGCCCGCGGAATGCGCCGCCGCGGAAAAACCGGACCGGATCCGGCCCCTGCAATGCGCCGCCGCGGAAAAACCGGACCGGATCCGGCCCGCGGATTGCGCCACCGCGGAAAAACCGGACCGGATCCGTCCTGCGGAACGCGCCGCCGCGCAAAAAACGTACCGGATCCGGACCGCGGAATGCGCCGCTGCGCAAAAACCAGACCGGATCCAGCCCGCGGAATGCGCCGCCGCGCAAAAACTTGAACGGATCCGGCCCGCGGAACGCGGCGCCGCGCAAAAACCGGACCGGATCCGGCCCGCGGAACGCGCCGCTGCGCAAAAACCGGACCGGATCCGGCCCGCGGAATGCGCCGCCGCGGAAAAAACGGACCGGATCTGGCCCACGGAACGGGTCGCCGCGCAAAAACTGGACCAGATCCGGCCCGCGGAATGCGCCGCCGCGCAAAAACCGGAACGGATCCGGCCCGCGCAATGCGCCGCCGCGCAAAAACCGAACCAGATCTGGCCCGCGGAACGCGCCGCCGTGCAAAAACCAGAACGGATCCGGCCCGCGGAATGCGCCGCCGCGGAAAAACCGGACCGGATCCGGCCCGCGGAATGCGCCGCCGCGCAAAAAACGGATCGGATCCAGCCCGTGGAATGAGCCACCACGCAAAAACTGGACTGGATCTGGCCCACGGAATGCGCCGCCGCGCAAAAACCGGACCGGATCCAGCCAGCGGAACGTACCGCCGCGGAAAAACCAGACCAGATCCGGCCCACGGAACGCGCCGCCGCGCAAAAACCGGACCGGATCCGGCCGGCGGAACGCACCGCCGCGAAATTCCGGACCGGATCCGGCCCGCAGAACACGCCGTCGTGCAAAAACCGGACCGGATCCGGCCCGCGGAATGTGCCGCCGCGGAAAAAACGGACCGGATCCAGCCTGCGGAACGCGCCGCCGCGCAAAAACCGGACCGGAACCGGCCCGCGGAATGCGCCGCCACGCAAAAACCGGACCGGACCTGCCCACGGAATGCGCCGCCGCGCAAAAACCGGACCGGATCCGGACCGCGGAATGCGCCGCCGCGGAAAAACCGGACCGGATCCGGCCCGCGGAATGCACCGCCGCGCAAAAACCGGACCGGATCCGGCCGGCGGAACGCGCCGCCGCGCAAAAACCGGACAGGATCCGGCCCATGGTATGCGCCGCCGCGCAAAAACTTGAACGGATCCGGCCCGCGGAACGGGCCGCCGCGAAATACCGGACCAGATCCGGCCCGCGGAATGCGCCGCCGCGCAAAAACCAGAACGGATCCGGCCCGCGGAATGCGCCACCGCGCAAAAACCGGACCGGATCCGGCCAGCGGAACGTGCCACCGCGGAAAAACCGGACCAGATCGGCCCGCGGAATGCGCCACCGTGGAAAAAACGGACCGGATCCGGCCAGCGGAACGCGCCGCCGTGGAAAAAACCGGACCGGATCCGGCCCGCGGATTGCGCCGCCGCGCAAAAACCGGACCGGATCCGGCCCGCGGATTGCGCCGCCGCGCAAAAACCGGACCGGATCCGGCCCGAGGAATGCGCCGCCGCGCAAAAACCGGACCGGATCCGGCCCGCGGAATGGGCCGCCGCGCAAAAACTGGACCGCATCCGGCCCACAGAACGCGCCGCCGTGGAAAAAACAGACTGGATGCGGCCCGCGGTATGCGCTGCCGCGCAAAAAACGGAACGGATCCGGACCGCGGAATGCGCCGCCGTGGAAAAAACGGACCGCATCCGGCCCGTGGAATGCGCCGCCTCGCAAAAACCGGACCGGATCCGGCCCGCGGAATGCGCCGCTGCGCAAAAACCGGACTGGATCTGGCCCGTGGAACGCGCCGCCGCGCAAAAAATGGACCTGATCCGGCCGGCGGAATGCGCCGCCGCGCAAAAACCGGACCGGATCCGGCCCGCGGAATGCGCCGCTGCGCAAAAACCGGACCGGATCCGGCCCGCGGAATGCGCCGCTGCGCAAAAACCGGACCGGATCCGGCCGGCGGAACGGGATGCCGCGCAGTAAATGGACCGGATCCGGCCCGCAGAATGCGCCGCCGCGCAAAAACCGGACCGGATCTGGCCCACGGAATGCTCCGCCGCGCAAAAAACGGACCGGATGTGGCCCACGGAATGAGCCACCGCGCAAAAACCGGACGGGATCTGGCCCACGGAATGCGCCGCCGCGCAAAAAACGGACCGGATCCAGACCGCGGAACGCGCCGCCGCGCAAAAAACGGACCGGATCCGGCCCGCGGAACGCGCCACCGCGCAAAAACTGGACCGGATCCGGACACCGGAATGCGCCGCCGCGCAAAAACCGGACCGGATCCGGCCCGTGGAATGCGCCGCCGCGCAAAAACCGGACCGGATCCGGCCCACGGAATGAGCCGCCGCGGGAAAAAACGGACCGGATCCGGCCCGCGGAACGCGCTGCCACGCAAAATTCGTACCGGATCCAGCCCACGGAATGCACCGCCGCGCAAAAACCGGACTGGATCTGACCCGTGGAACGCGCCGCCGCGCAAAAAACGGACCGGATCTGGCCCGCGGAATGCGCCGCCGCGCAAAAAACGGGCCGGATCCAGCCCGCGGAATGCGCCGCAGCGGAAAAAAAGGAAAGGATCTGGCCCGCGGAATGCGCCGCCGCGCAAAAACCGGACCGGATCCAGCCCGCGGAACGCGCCGCCACGCAAAAACCGGACCGGATCTGGCCCACGGAATGCTCCACCGCGCAAAAACCGGACCGGATCCGGCCCACGGAATGTGCCGCTGCGCAAAAACCGGACCGGATCCGGCCCGCGGAACGCGCCACCACGCAAAAACCGGACCGGATCCGGCCAGCGGAACGTGCCACCGTGGAAAAACCGGACCAGATCGGCCCGCGGAATGCGCCGCCGCGCAAAATCCGGACCGGATCTGGGCCGCGGAATGCGCCGCCGTGGAAAAAAACGGAACGGATCCGGCCCGCGGAATGCGCCACCGGGCAAAAACCGGACCGGATCCGGCCCGGAGAACGCGCTGCCGCGAAAAAACCGGACCGGATCCGGCCCACGGAATGCGCCGGCACGGAAAAAACGGACCAGATCCGAATCGCGGAACGCGCCGCCGCGCAAAAAGCGGAACGGATCGGCCCGCGGAATGCGCCGCCGCGCAAAAAACGGACCGGATCCGGCCCACGGAACGAGCAGCCGCGGGAAAAACCGGACCGTATCCGTCCCGCGGAACGCGCCGCCGCGCAAAAACCGGACCGGATCCGGCCCGCGGAACGCGCCGCCGCGCAAAAACCGGACCGGATCCGGACCGCGGAATGCGCCGCCGTGGAAAAAACGGACCGCATCCGGCCCGTGGAATGCGCCGCCTCGCAAAAACCGGACCGGATCCGGCCCGCGGAATGTACCGCCGCGCAAAAACCGGACCGGATCCGGTCCTCAGAATGCGCCGCCGTGCAAAAACCAGACCGGATCAGGCCCACGGAATGCGCCGCCGCGTAAAAAACGGACCGTATCCGGCCCGACAAATGAGCCACCACGCAAAAACCGGACCGGATCCGGCCAGCAGAACGTGCCACCGCGGAAAAACCGGACCAGATCGGCCCGCGGAATGCGCCGCCGCGCAAAAACCGGACCGGATCCGGCCCGCGGAATGCGCTGCCGCGCAAAAAACAGACCGGATCTGGCCCACGGAATGCGCCGCCGCGGGAAAAAACGGACCGGATCCGGCCCGCGGAATGCGCCGCCGCGCAAAAACCGGACCGGATCCGGCCCGCGGAATGCGCCGCCACGCAAAAGCCGGACCGGATCCGGCCCACGGAATGAGCCGCCGCGTGATAAAAACGGACCGTATCCGGCCCGCGGAACGCGCCGCCGCGCAAAAACCGGACCGTATCCGGCCCGCGCAATGCACCGCCGCGCAAAAAACGGACCGGATCTGGCCCGCGGAATGCGCCGCCGCGCAAAAACCGGACCGGATCCGGCCCCTGCAATGCGCCGCCACTCAAAAACTGGACCGGATCCGGCCCGCGGAACGTGCCGCTGTGGAAAAAACAGACCGTATCCGGCCTGCGGAATGCGCCGCCGCTCAAAAACCGGACCGGATCTGGCCCACGGAATGAGCCGCCGCGCAAAAACCAGACCGGATCCGGCCCGCAGAATGAGCCACCGCGCAAAAACCGGACCGGATCCGGCCCACGGAACGCGCCGCCATGGAAAAAACAGACCGGATCGGGCCCGCGGTATGCGCTGCCACGCAAAAAACGGACCGGATCCGGACCGCGGAATGAGCCACCGCACAAAAACCGGACCGGATCCGGCCCACGGAACGCGCCGCCATGGAAAAAACGGACCGCATCCGGCCCGCGGTATGCGCTGCCACGCAAAAAACGGACCGGATCCGGACCGCGGAATGCGCCGCCGTGGAAAAAATGGACCGCATCCGGCCCGTGGAATGCGCCGCCGCGCAAAAACCGGACCGGATCCGGCCCGCGGAATGCGCCGCCGCGCAAAAACCAGACGAGATCTGGCCCGCGGAATGCGCCGCCGCGCAAAAACCGGACCGGATCTGGCCCGCGGAATGAGATGCCGCGACAAACCGGACCGTATCCGGCCCGCGGAATGCGCCGCCGCGCAAAAACTGGAGCGGATCTGGCCCGTGGAACAGGCCACTGCGCAAAAACCGGAACGGATCCGGACCGCGGAACGCGCCGCCGCGCAAAAACCGGACCGGATCCGGCCTGCGGAATGCGCCGCTGCGCAAATACCGGACCGGATCCGGCCCGCGGAATGCGCCGCTGCGCAAATACCGGACCGGATCCGGCCCGCGGAATGCGCCGCCGCGCAAAAACTAGACCGGATCCGGCCAGCGTAACGCGCCGCCGTGGAAAAAACCGGACCGGATCGGGGCCCGCGGAATGCGCCGCCACGCAAAAACCGGACTCGATCTGACCCGCGGAATGCGCCGCCACGCAAAAAACGGACCGGATCCGGCCCGCGGAATGCGCCGCCGCGCAAAAACCGGACCGGATCTGGCCAGCGGAATGCGCCGCCGCGCAAAAACCGGACCGGATCTGGCCCGCGGAATGAGATGCCGCGAAAAACCGGACCGGATTTGGCGCGCGGAACAGGCCGCCACGCAAAAACTGGACCAGATCCGGCCCGCGGAATGCGCCGCCGCGGAAAAACTGGAGCGGATCCGGCCCGCGGAACGCGCCGCCGCGGAAAAACCGGAACGGATCCGGCCTGCGGAATGCGCCGCCGTGGAAAAAACGGACCGGATCCGGACCGCGGAATGCGCCGCCGTGGAAAAAACGGACCGGATCCGGCCAGCGGAATGCGCCGCCGCGGAAAAAACGGACCGGATCCGGCCCGCGGAATGCGCCGCCACGCAAAAACCGGACCGGATCCGGCCCACGGAATGCGCCGCCACGCAAAAACCGGACCGGATCCGGACCGCGGAATGCGCCGCCACGCAAAAACTAGACCGGATCCGGCCCGCGTAACGCGCCGCCGTGGAAAAAACCGGACCGGATCGGGGCCCGCGGAATGCGCCGCCACGCAAAAACCGGACCGGATCCGGCCCGCGGAATGCGCCGCCACGCAAAAACCGGACCAGATCCGGCCCGCGGAATGCGCCGCCGCGCAAAAACCGGACCGGATCCAGCTAGCGGAATGCGCCGCCGCGGATAAAACGGATCGGATCCGGCACGCGGAATGCGCCGCCGCGCAAAAAACGGACCGTATCTGGCCCGCGGAACGCGCCGCCGTGCAAAAACCGGACCGGATCCGGCCGCGGAATGCGCCGCCGCGCAAAAACCGGACCGGATCCGGCCCGCGGAACACGCCGCCGCGCAAAAACTGGACCGGATCCGGCCCGCGGAATGCGCCGCCGTGCAAAAACCGGACCGTATACGGCCCGCAGAACGCGCCGCCGCGCAAAAACTGGACAGGATCCGGACACCGGAATGCGCCGCCGCGCAAAAACCGGACCGGATCTGGCCCGCGGAACGCGCCACCACGCAAAAACCGGACAGGATCTGGCCAGCGGAACGTGCCACCGCGGAAAAACCGGACCAGATCGGCCCGCGGAATGAGCCACCGCGCAAAAACCGGACAAGATCGGCCCGCGGAATGCGCCGCCGCGCAAAAAACGGACCGTATCCGGCCCGCGGAATACGCCGCCACGCAAAAAACGGACCGGATCCGGCCCGCGGAATGCGCCACCACGCAAAAACCGGACCGGATCTGGCGCGCGGAATGCGCCGCCACGCAAAAAACGGACCGGATCCGGCCCCCTGAACGTGCCGCAGTGGAAAAAACCGGACCGGATCCGGCCCACGGAATGAGCCGCCGCGGGATAAAAACGGACCGTATCCGGCCCGCGGAACGCGCCGCCGCGCAAAAACCGGACCGGATCCGGCCCGCGGAACACGCCGCCGCGCAAAAAGCGGACCAGATCCGGCCCGTATGCGGCCCGCGTAACGCACCGCCGCGTAAAAAAACGGACCGTATCCGGCCCGACAAATGAGCCACGGCGCAAAAACCGGACCGGATCCGGCCCGCGGAATGTGCCGCCGCGCAAAAACCGGACCGGATCCGGCCCGCGGAATGGGCCGCCGCGCAAAAACTGGACCGCATCCGGCCCACAGAACGCGCCGCCGTGGAAAAAACAGACTGGATGCGGCCCGCGGTATGCGCTGCCGCGCAAAAAACGGAACGGATCCGGACCGCGGAATGCGCCGCCGTGGAAAAAACGGACCGCATCCGGCCCGTGGAATGCGCCGCCTCGCAAAAACCGGACCGGATCCGGCCCGCGGAATGCGCCGCTGCGCAAAAACCGGACTGGATCTGGCCCGTGGAACGCGCCGCCGCACAAAAAATGGACCTGATCCGGCCGGCGGAATGCGCTGCCGCGCAAAAACCGGACCGGATCCGGCCCGCGGAATGCGCCGCTGCGCAAAAACCGGACCGGATCCGGCCGGCGGAACGGGATGCCGCGCAGTAAATGGACCGGATCCGGCCCGCAGAATGCGCCGCCGCGCAAAAACCGGACCGGATCTGGCCCACGGAATGCTCCGCCGCGCAAAAAACGGACCGGATCCAGACCGCGGAACGCGCCGCCGCGCAAAAAACGGACCGGATCCGGCCCGCGGAACGCGCCACCGCGCAAAAACTGGACCGGATCCGGACACCGGAATGCGCCGCCGCGCAAAAACCGGACCGGATCCGGCCCGTGGAATGCGCCGCCGCGCAAAAACCGGACCGGATCTGGCCCACGGAATGAGCCGCCGCGGGAAAAAACGGACCGGATCCGGCCCGCGGAACGCGCTGCCACGCAAAATTCGTACCGGATCCAGCCCACGGAATGCACCGTCGCGCAAAAACCGGACTGGATCTGGCCCGTGGAACGCGCCGCCGCGCAAAAAACGGACCGGATCTGGCCCGCGGAATGCGCCGCCGCGCAAAAAACGGGCCGGATCCAGCCCGCGGAATGCGCCGCAGCGGAAAAAAAGGAAAGGATCTGGCCCGCGGAATGCGCCGCCGCGCAAAAACCGGACCGGATCCAGCCCGCGGAACGCGCCGCCACGCAAAAACCGGACCGGATCTGGCCCACGGAATGCTCCACCGCGCAAAAACCGGACCGGATCCGGCCCACGGAATGTGCCGCTGCGCAAAAACCGGACCGGATCCGGCCCGCGGAACGCGCCACCACGCAAAAACCGGACCGGATCCGGCCAGCGGAACGTGCCACCGTGGAAAAACCGGACCAGATCGGCCCGCGGAATGCGCCGCCGCGCAAAATCCGGACCGGATCTGGGCCGCGGAATGCGCCGCCGTGGAAAAAAACGGAACGGATCCGGCCCGCGGAATGCGCCACCGGGCAAAAACCGGACCGGATCCGGCCCGGAGAACGCGCTGCCGCGAAAAAACCGGACCGGATCCGGCCCACGGAATGCGCCGGCACGGAAAAAACGGACCAGATCCGAATCGCGGAACGCGCCGCCGCGCAAAAAGCGGAACGGATCGGCCCGCGGAATGCGCCGCCGCGCAAAAAACGGACCGGATCCGGCCCACGGAACGAGCAGCCGCGGGAAAAACCGGACCGTATCCGTCCCGCGGAACGCGCCGCCGCGCAAAAACCGGACCGGATCCGGACCGCGGAATGCGCCGCCGTGGAAAAAACGGACCGCATCCGGCCCGTGGAATGCGCCGCCTCGCAAAAACCGGACCGGATCCGGCCCGCGGAATGTACCGCCGCGCAAAAACCGGACCGGATCCGGTCCTCAGAATGCGCCGCCGTGCAAAAACCAGACCGGATCAGGCCCACGGAATGCGCCGCCGCGTAAAAAACGGACCGTATCCGGCCCGACAAATGAGCCACCACGCAAAAACCGGACCGGATCCGGCCAGCAGAACGTGCCACCGCGGAAAAACCGGACCAGATCGGCCCGCGGAATGCGCCGCCGCGCAAAAACCGGACCGGATCCGGCCCGCGGAATGCGCTGCCGCGCAAAAAACAGACCGGATCTGGCCCACGGAATGCGCCGCCGCGGGAAAAAACGGACCGGATCCGGCCCGCGGAATGCGCCGCCGCGCAAAAACCGGACCGGATCCGGCCCGCGGAATGCGCCGCCACGCAAAAGCCGGACCGGATCCGGCCCACGGAATGAGCCGCCGCGTGATAAAAACGGACCGTATCCGGCCCGCGGAACGCGCCGCCGCGCAAAAACCGGACCGTATCCGGCCCGCGCAATGCACCGCCGCGCAAAAAACGGACCGGATCTGGCCCGCGGAGTGCGCCGCCGCGCAAAAACCGGACCGGATCCGGCCCCTGCAATGCGCCGCCACTCAAAAACTGGACCGGATCCGGCCCGCGGAACGTGCCGCTGTGGAAAAAACAGACCGTATCCGGCCTGCGGAATGCGCCGCCGCTCAAAAACCGGACCGGATCTGGCCCACGGAATGAGCCGCCGCGCAAAAACCAGACCGGATCCGGCCCGCAGAATGAGCCACCGCGCAAAAACCGGACCGGATCCGGCCCACGGAACGCGCCGCCATGGAAAAAACAGACCGGATCCGGCCCGCGGTATGCGCTGCCACGCAAAAAACGGACCGGATCCGGACCGCGGAATGAGCCACCGCACAAAAACCGGACCGGATCCGGCCCACGGAACGCGCCGCCATGGAAAAAACGGACCGCATCCGGCCCGCGGTATGCGCTGCCACGCAAAAAACGGACCGGATCCGGACCGCGGAATGCGCCGCCGTGGAAAAAATGGACCGCATCCGGCCCGTGGAATGCGCCGCCGCGCAAAAACCGGACCGGATCCGGCCCGCGGAATGCGCCGCCGCGCAAAAACCAGACGAGATCTGGCCCGCGGAATGCGCCGCCGCGCAAAAACCGGACCGGATCTGGCCCGCGGAATGAGATGCCGCGACAAACCGGACCGTATCCGGCCCGCGGAATGCGCCGCCGCGGAAAAACTGGAGCGGATCTGGCCCGTGGAACAGGCCACTGCGCAAAAACCGGAACGGATCCGGACCGCGGAACGCGCCGCCGCGCAAATACCGGACCGGATCCGGCCCGCGGAATGCGCCGCCGCGCAAAAACTAGACCGGATCCGGCCAGCGTAACGCGCCGCCGTGGAAAAAACCGGACCGGATCGGGGCCCGCGGAATGCGCCGCCACGCAAAAACCGGACTCGATCTGACCCGCGGAATGCGCCGCCACGCAAAAAACGGACCGGATCCGGCCCGCGGAATGCGCCGCCGCGCAAAAACCGGACCGGATCTGGCCAGCGGAATGCGCCGCCGCGCAAAAACCGGACCGGATCTGGCCCGCGGAATGAGATGCCGCGAAAAACCGGACCGGATTTGGCGCGCGGAACAGGCCGCCACGCAAAAACTGGACCAGATCCGGCCCGCGGAATGCGCCGCCGCGGAAAAACTGGAGCGGATCCGGCCCGCGGAACGCGCCGCCGCGGAAAAACCGGAACGGATCCGGCCTGCGGAATGCGCCGCCGTGGAAAAAACGGACCGGATCCGGACCGCGGAATGCGCCGCCGTGGAAAAAACGGACCGGATCCGGCCAGCGGAATGCGCCGCCGCGGAAAAAACGGACCGGATCCGGCCCGCGGAATGCGCCGCCACGCAAAAACCGGACCGGATCCGGCCCACGGAATGCGCCGCCACGCAAAAACCGGACCGGATCCGGACCGCGGAATGCGCCGCCACGCAAAAACTAGACCGGATCCGGCCCGCGTAACGCGCCGCCGTGGAAAAAACCGGACCGGATCGGGGCCCGCGGAATGCGCCGCCACGCAAAAACCGGACCGGATCCGGCCCGCGGAATGCGCCGCCACGCAAAAACCGGACCAGATCCGGCCCGCGGAATGCGCCGCCGCGCAAAAACCGGACCGGATCCAGCTAGCGGAATGCGCCGCCGCGGATAAAACGGATCGGATCCGGCACGCGGAATGCGCCGCCGCGCAAAAAACGGACCGTATCTGGCCCGCGGAACGCGCCGCCGTGCAAAAACCGGAACGGATCCGGCCGCGGAATGCGCCGCCGCGCAAAAACCGGACCGGATCCGGCCCGCGGAACACGCCGCCGCGCAAAAACTGGACCGGATCCGGCCCGCGGAATGCGCCGCCGTGCAAAAACCGGACCGTATACGGCCCGCAGAACGCGCCGCCGCGCAAAAACTGGACAGGATCCGGACACCGGAATGCGCCGCCGCGCAAAAACCGGACCGGATCTGGCCCGCGGAACGCGCCACCACGCAAAAACCGGACAGGATCTGGCCAGCGGAACGTGCCACCGCGGAAAAACCGGACCAGATCGGCCCGCGGAATGAGCCACCGCGCAAAAACCGGACAAGATCGGCCCGCGGAATGCGCCGCCGCGCAAAAAACGGACCGTATCCGGCCCGCGGAATACGCCGCCACGCAAAAAACGGACCGGATCCGGCCCGCGGAATGCGCCACCACGCAAAAACCGGACCGGATCTGGCGCGCGGAATGCGCCGCCACGCAAAAAACGGACCGGATCCGGCCCGCGGAACGTGCCGCAGTGGAAAAAACCGGACCGGATCCGGCCCACGGAATGAGCCGCCGCGGGATAAAAACGGACCGTATCCGGCCCGCGGAACGCGCCGCCGCGCAAAAACCGGACCGGATCCGGCCCGCGGAACACGCCGCCGCGCAAAAAGCGGACCAGATCCGGCCCGTATGCGGCCCGCGTAACGCACCGCCGCGTAAAAAAACGGACCGTATCCGGCCCGACAAATGAGCCACGGCGCAAAAACCGGACCGGATCCGGCCCGCGGAATGTGCCGCCGCGCAAAAAGCGGAACGGATCCGGCCCGCGGAACGAGCCTCCGTGGAAAAAACCGGACCGGATCCGGCCCGCAGAATGCGCCGCCGCGCAAAAACCGGACCGGATCCGGACCGCGGAATGCGCCGCCGCGCAAACACCGGACCGGATTCGGCCCGCGGAACGCGCCGCCACGCAAAAACCGGACCGGATCCGGCCGGCGGAATGGGCCGCCGCGCAAAAACCGGACCGGATCCAGCCCGTGGAATGGGCCACCGCGCAAAAACCGGACCGGATCCGGCCCGCGAAATGGGCCGCCGCGCAAAAACCGGACCGGATCCGGTCCTCAGAACGCGCCGCCGTGCAAAAACCAGACCGGATGCGGCCCACGGAATGCGCCGCCGTGCAAAAAACGGACCGGATCCGGCCCGCGGAATGCGCCGCCGCGCAAAAAACGGACCGGATCCGGCCCGCGGAATGCGCACCCGCGCAAAAAACGGAACGGATCCGGCCCGCGGAATGAGCCGCCACGCAAAAGCCGGACCGGATCGGGCCCGCGGAATGCGCCGCCGCGCAAAAAACGGACCGGATCCAGCCCACGGAATGAGCCGCCTCGGGATAAAAACGGACCGTATCCGGCCCGCGGAACGTGCCGCCGCACAAAAAATGGCCCGGATCTGGCCCGCGGAATGCGCCGCCGTGGAAAAAACCGGACCGCATCCGGACCGCGGAATGCGCCGCCATGGAAAAACCGGACCGGATCCGGCCCGTGGAATGCGCCGCCGCGCAAAAACCGGACCGCATCTGGCCCACGGAACGCGCCACCACGCAATAACCGGACCGGATCCGGCCCACGGAATGCGCCGCCGCGCAAAAACCGGACCGGATCCGGACCGCGGAATGCGCCGCCACGCAAAAAACGGACCGGATCCGGCCCACGGAATGCGCCGCCGCGCAAAAACCGGACCGGATCCGGCCCACGGAATGCGCCGCCGCGCAAAAACCGGACCGGATCCGGACTGCGGAATGCGCCGCCATGGAAAAACCGGACCGGATCCGGCCCACGGAATGAGCCTCCGCGGGATAAAAACGGACCGGATCCGGCCCGCGGAATGCGCCACCACGCAAAAACCGGACCGGATCTGGCGCGCGGAATGCGCCGCCACGCAAAAAACGGACCGGATCCGGCCCGCGGAACGTGCCGCAGTGGAAAAAACCGGACCGGATCCGGCCCACGGAATGAGCCGCCGCGGGATAAAAACGGACCGTATCCGGCCCGCGGAACGCGCCGCCGCGCAAAAACCGGACCGGATCCGGCCCGCGGAACACGCCGCCGCGCAAAAAGCGGACCAGATCCGGCCCGTATGCGGCCCGCGTAACGCACCGCCGCGTAAAAAAACGGACCGTATCCGGCCCGACAAATGAGCCACGGCGCAAAAACCGGACCGGATCCGGCCCGCGGAATGTGCCGCCGCGCAAAAAGCGGAACGGATCCGGCCCGCGGAACGAGCCTCCGTGGAAAAAACCGGACCGGATCCGGCCCGCAGAATGCGCCGCAGCGCAAAAACCGGACCGGATCCGGACCGCGGAATGCGCCGCCGCGCAAACACCGGACCGGATTCGGCCCGCGGAACGCGCCGCCACGCAAAAACCGGACCGGATCCGGCCGGCGGAATGGGCCGCCGCGCAAAAACCGGACCGGATCCAGCCCGTGGAATGGGCCACCGCGCAAAAACCGGACCGGATCCGGCCCGCGAAATGGGCCGCCGCGCAAAAACCGGACCGGATCCGGTCCTCAGAACGCGCCGCCGTGCAAAAACCAGACCGGATGCGGCCCACGGAATGCGCCGCCGCGCAAAAAACGGACCGGATCCGGCCCGCGGAATGCGCCGCCGCGCAAAAAACGGACCGGATCCGGCCCGCGGAATGTGCCGCCACGCAAAAGCCGGACCGGATCGGGCCCGCGGAATGCGCCGCCGCGCAAAAAACGGACCGGATCCAGCCCACGGAATGAGCCGCCTCGGGATAAAAACGGACCGTATCCGGCCCGCGGAACGTGCCGCCGCACAAAAAATGGCCCGGATCTGGCCCGCGGAATGCGCCGCCGTGGAAAAAACCGGACCGCATCCGGACCGCGGAATGCGCCGCCATGGAAAAACCGGACCGGATCCGGCCCGTGGAATGCGCCGCCGCGCAAAAACCGGACCGCATCTGGCCCACGGAACGCGCCACCACGCAATAACCGGACCGGATCCGGCCCACGGAATGCGCCGCCGCGCAAAAACCGGACCGGATCCGGACCGCGGAATGCGCCGCCACGCAAAAAACGGACCGGATCCGGCCCACGGAATGCGCCGCCGCGCAAAAACCGGACCGGATCCGGCCCACGGAATGCGCCGCCGCGCAAAAACCGGACCGGATCCGGACTGCGGAATGCGCCGCCATGGAAAAACCGGACCGGATCCGGCCCACGGAATGAGCCTCCGCGGGATAAAAACGGACCGGATCCGGCCCGTAGAACGCGCTGCCACGAACAAACCGGACCGGATCCGGCCCGCGGAATGCGCCGCCGCGGAAAAAACGAACCAGATCCGAACCGTGGAACGCGCCGCCGCGCAAAAACCGGACCGTATCCGGCCCGCGGAATGAGCCACCGCGCAAAAATCGGACCGGATCCGGCCAACGGAATGGGCCGCCGTGCAAAAACCGGACCGCATCCGGCCCGCGGAATGAGCCACCGCGCAAAAACCGGACCGGATCCGGCCCACGGAATGCGCCGCCGCGCAAAAACCGGACGGGATCCGGCCCACGGAACGAGCCTCCGTGGAAAAAACCGGACCGTATCTGGCCACGGAATGAGCCGCCGCGCAAAAACAGACCGGATCCAGGCCGTGGAACGCGCCGCCGCGCAAAAACCGGACCGAATCCGGCCCGCGGAATGCGCCGCCGCGCAAAAACCGGACCGCATCCGGCCCGCGGAACGCGCCGCCGCGCAAAAACCGGACCGCATCCGGCCCGCGGAATGCGGCGCCGCGCAAAAAACGGACCGGATCCGGACCGCGGAACGCGCCGCCGCGCAAAAACCGGACCGGATCCGGCCCGCGGAATGCGCCGCCGCGCAAAAACCGGACAGGATCCGGCCCACGGAATGCGCCGCCGCGCAAAAACCGGACCGGATCCGGCCCGCGGAACGCGCCGCCGCGCAAACGCCGGACCAGATCCGGCCCGCGGAATGCGTCGCCGCAAAGAACCGGAACGGATCCGGCCCGCGGAATGCGCCGCCGCGCAAAAACCGGACCGGATCCGGCCCGCGGAATGCGCCGCCGCGCAAAAACCGGACCGGATCCGGCCCACGGAACGCGCCGCCGCGCAAAACCGGACCGGATCCGGCCGGCGGAATGGATGCCGCGCAGTTAATGGACCGGATCCGGCCCGCAGAATGCGCCGCCGCGCAAAAACCGGACGGGATCTGGCCCACGGAATGCTCCACCGCGCAAAAACCGGACCGGATCCGTCCCGCAGAATGCGCCGCCGCGGAAAAAACGGACCGGATCCAGCCCGCGGAACGCGCCGCTGCGCAAAAACCGGACCGGATCCGGCCCGCCGAACGCGCCGCCGCGCAAAAAACGGACCGGATCTGGCCCGCGGAATGCGCCGCCGCGCAAAAACCGGACCGGATCTGGCCTGCGGAATGCGCCGCCGCGGGTAGAAACGGACCGGATCCGGCCAGCGGAACGCGCCGCCATGCAAAATCCGGACCGGATCCGGACCGCGGAATGCGCCGCCGCGCAAAAACCGGACCAGATCCGGACCGCGGAATGCGCCGCTGCGCAAAAACCGGACCGCATCCGGCCCGCGGAATGCGCCGCCGCGCAAAAACCGGACCGGATCCGGCCCGCGGAATGCGCCGCCGCACAAAAACCGGACTGGATCCGGCCGGCGGAACGGGATGCCGCGCAGTAAACGGACCGGATCCGGCCCGTGCAATGCGCCGGCACGGAAAAAACTGACCGAATCCGGCCCGCGGAATGCGCCGCCGCGCAAAAACTGGACCGGATCCGGACCGCGGAATGCACCGCTGCGGAAAAACCGGACCGTATCCGGCCCGCGGAATGAGCCACCGCGCAAATACCGGACTGGATCCGGCCCGCGGAACGGGATGCCGCGCAATAAACGGACCGGATCCGGCCCGCGGAATGCGCCGCCGCGCAAAAACCGGACCGGATCCGGCCCGCGGAACGCGCCGCCGCGCAAAAATCGTACCGGATCCCGCCTGTGGAATGCGCCGCCGCGCAAAAACCGGACCGGATCCGGCCCGCGGAATGAGCCGCCGCGGGAAAAAACGGACCGTATCCGGCCCGCGGAACGCGCCGCAGCGGAAAAAAAGGAAAGGATCCGGCCCGCGGAACGGGATGCCGCGCAGTTAACGGACCGTATCCGGCCCGCGGAACGCGCCGACGCGCAAAAAACGGACCGGATCCAGACCGCGGAACGCGCCGCCGTGCAAAAAGCGGAACGGATCTGGCCCGCGGAATGCGCCACCGCGCAAAAACCGGACCGGATCCGGACCGCGGAATGCGCCGCCGCGCAAAAACCGGACCGGATCCGGACCGCGGAATGCGTCGCCGCGCAAAAACCGGACCGGATCCGGCCCGCGGAACGCGCCGCCATGCAAAAACCGGACCGGATCCGGCCCACGGAATGCGCCGCCGCGCAAAAAACGGACAGGATCCGGCCAGCGGAATGCGCCGCCGCGCAAAAACCGGACCGGATCCGGCCCGTGGAATGCGACGCCGTGCAAAACCCGGACAGGATCTGGCCCACGGAATGCGCCGCCGCGCAAAAACCGGACCGGGTCCGGCACCCCGGAATGGGCCGCCGCGCAAAAACCGGACCGGGTCCGGCACCCCGGAATGGGCCGCCGCGGCAAAAAACGACCGGCTCCGGCACCCCGGAATGGGCCGCCGCGCAAAAACCGGACCGGATCCGGCCCCCGGAATGGACTGCCGCGGAAAACCCGGACCGGATCCGGCCCGCGGAATGGACTGCCGCGGAAAACCCGGACCGGATCCGGCCCCGGGAATGGACTGGGGGTAAAACCCGTATAGATCTGTCCTGAGGATGGACTGGGGGTAAAACTCGGACTGATTCTACCCTCAGAATGGTCTGGGGTTAAAATCTGAACTGGATCTGACCTGAGAATGTACTGGCAGTAAAACCCGGACTGGATCCGCCCTCAGAATGGACTGGGGGTAAAACCCAGACTGGATCCACCCTCGGAATGGACTGGGGGTCAAACCCAGACCAGATCCGCCCACAGAATAGACTGGCATTAAAACCTGGACTGAATCCGCCCTCTAGAATGGACTGGGGTTAAACCCGGACCGGATCCGCCCTCAGAATACAATGTGGGTCAAACCTGGATAGATCTGTCCAAGAATGGACTGGGGGTAAAATCTGGACCGGATCCATCCTGAGAATGGACTGGGGGTAAAACCTGAGCTGGATCCGCCTTCAGAATGGACTGGGGGGTAGTACCCGGACTGCATCCGCTCACAGAATTGACTGGCAGTAAAACCCAGGCCGAATCCACCCTCGGAATGAACTGGGGGTAAAACCCAGACTGGATCCGCCCTTGGTATGGACTGGGGGTCAAACCTGGACTGGATCCACCTTCGGAATGGACTGGGGGTAAAACACGGACAGAATCCACCTGGGGAAGGGAATGGGGAGTTAAAACCCGGACCGGATCCGCACTCGGATTGGACTGGGGGTAAAACACGGACCGGATCCGCACTCGGATTGGACTGGGGGTAAAACCCCAACCAGATCCGCCCTCAGAATGGACTGGGGGTCAAACCCGGACCGGATCCGCCCTGGAATGGACTGGGGGTAAAACACGGACCGAATGCACCCTATGCATGGACTGGTGGTAAAACCCGGATCGTTTCCGCCCTCGGAATGGACTGGGGGTAAAACCCGGATAGATCTGTCCTGAGGATGGACTGGGGGTAAAACTCGGACTGATTCTGCCCTCAGAATGGACTGGGGTTAAAATCTGAACTGGATCCGTCCTGAGAATGGACTGGGGGAAAACCCGGACCGGATCCAATCTCAGAATGGACTGGGGGTAAAACACGGACTGGATCCACCCTCGGAATGGACTGGGGTCAAAACCCAGACCGGATACACCTTCAGAATGGACTAGGGGTAAAACCCGGACCGGATCTACCCGGGAAATGGACTGGGGGTAAAACCCGGACAGGATCCGCCCTCGGAATGGACTAGTAGTAAAACCCGGACTGGATCCGACACCGGAATGGACTGGGGGTAAAACCCAGACTGGATCCTCCCTTGGAATGGACTGGGGGTAAAACACGGACCAAACGCACCCTCAGCATGGACTGGGGGTAAAACCCGGACCGGATCCGCCCTGGAATGGACTGGGGGTAAAACACGGACCGAATGCACCCTATGCATGGACTGGTGGTAAAACCCGGATCGTTTCCGCCCTCGGAATGGACTGGGGGTGAAACCTGGACCAGATCCGCCCTCGGAATGGACTGGGGGTAAAACCCGGATAGATCTGTCCTGAGAATGGACTGGGGGTAAAACTCGGTCTGAATCCGCCCTCAGAATGGACTGCGGTTAAAATCTGGACCGGATCCGTCCTGAGAATGGACTGGGGGTAAAACCCAGACTGGACCTGCCCTCGGAATGGACTGGGGGCAAAACCCGGACCGGATCCGCCCTCGGAATGGAATGGGGGTAAAACCTGGATCGGATCTGTCATGAGAATTGACTGGGCGTAAAACTCGGACTGAATCCGCCCTCTAGAATGGACTGGGGTTAAAACCTGGACTGGATCCGTCCTGAGAATGGACTGGGGGTAAAACCTGGACCGGATCCGCCCTTGGAATGGACTGGGTATAAAACCCGGACCGGATGCGCCCTCGGAATGGACTGGGGGTAAAACCCGGACCGGATCCACCCTCGGAATGGACTGGGGGTAAAACTCTGAGCGCATCTGCCCTCGGAATGGACTGGGGGTAAAACCCGGATCGATTCCGCCCTCGGAATGGACTGGGGGTAAAACCCGGATCGATTCCGCCCTCGGAATGGACTGGGGGTATAACCCGGACTGAATCAGCCCTAGGAATTGACTGGGGGTAAAACCCGGACCGGATCTGTCCTTGGAATAGACTGGGGGTCAAACCCGGATCTGATCTGCCCTCAGAAGTGACTGGGCATAAAATCCGGAACGGATCCGCCCGCAGAATTGACTGGCAGTAAAACCTGGACGGGATCCATCCGGGGAATTGACTGGGGGTAAAACCCAGACCGGATCCGCCCTCGGAATGGAATGGGGGTCAAACCCGGACCGGATCCGTCCTTGGAATGGACTGGGTATAAAAGCTGTACCAGATCCACCCTCAGAATGGACTGGGGGTAAAACCCCGTCCGGATCCACCCTCGGAATGGACTGGGGGTAAAACCCCGTCCGGATCCACCCTCGGAATGGACTGGGGGTAAAACCCAGACCGGATCCACCCTCGGAATGGACTGGGGGTCAAACCCGGACTGCATCCGCCCTCAGAATGGACTGGGGGTATAAAAGCCAGACCGGATCCCTCCTGAGAATGGACTGGCGGTAAAACCCAGACTGGACCCGCCCTTGGAATGGACCGGGGGGTCAAATCCGGACCGGACCTGCCCTCAGAATGGACTGGGGGTCAAATCCGGACCGGACCTGCCCTCGGACTGGACTGGGGGTAAAACCCAGCCCATTTAGCCAGGATCCTTCCCAGTATCACACAGGCTTATATACAGTAGGGATAGTATGGGAATTACATGGTTTAAAATAGAAATATAGAAATTAATGGATCCAAGTAACTCTTTCCCATGTACCACTTGAGGTTGGCAGGTATGGTGTCATTGTTTTTTTTATGAAGCATTCTAGAAAGTAATTCTGTCTGCCCAGCACCTATTAACTAGCTAACACAGACCCTCTCTCTGGTGTCTTTCTGTCAACTTAATAATCCACGCAGTGAAGCAGCACTTAATTGTCTTCCCAGAAGAAAGAAGTAATCTTTTCACCTACTACAGCTAATAAAATTTGAAGTTTAACCAGCCAGGTCTGTCAATGTTTAGAGATTTTTTCCCTTCTGTATCCCCAAGTAGCTTATAAGATGACAATCATGACAGTTTACCATGTTATTTAAGAACAGGCAATTCTAACATAGCTACAAAGGGAATGGAAAGAATCCCAGTTTAAGTAGTAACCATTAGGAGCAGAAGACTGCATATGCATATCTTTGTATTTGTATTTCTGTGTGCACACACTTGAAGATACTACAAGTCTCTTGGGCAAGGAAACGTAAACAGCAGTGCAAATTCTAGTTTTACATGTGCGACTGCTTCCTAATGATTCTCCCTCACCTGGAAGAGTTTTGAGGGAAGCAGCTGGAAGCCATTTTATTAAACAGGCCTGGACAGAGCCAAGATCCCATTCAGAAAACTACTATGTTCTACATCTTGTGATTAACATGGTCTGAGCTTTGATTCTTTGCTTTCCTTCTGTGAAAAATGAAGAAAGGGAACTTTATGAAAGACATTGTTATAGACAGCTGTCAAGGAAAAAAAAAATTTATTCATTAATCTTCCTTTTTTTTTTTTTAAGGTAAATTAAGTGTACTACTTTTCAGAGTGGATATGGCCAGACAGCCTTACCGGAAACAAAAGACACCACAGAGGATGGGAGTAACAGAGTTGCTCTCCGACTTCTGTCTGAAATACCACGTTAATGTGATTATTGCAGTAAACGTCTCTACAAAGGACAATCTAGAAACCTGCAGAACCCAGACCTCCCCCAGCCATAGGCAGCTGGCATTCTTACTTGACTGTAGACCCAAACTTCAGTTCGCAGCAATACTTCATTAAGGCAGAAGAGATTGATTACTACCTGATACAAGAGTAAAAATCTTGTTAAAACTAACAGCAATAAGCTAATGTTAAGTGAGGCCAAAGAAAAGACAAAAACACAGCCAAACACAAAACATCCTTTTGTGACTAAATGATGGAGGATAAAGTTTTTCCGTGACAGGATGTTTAAAAATAAAAGCAGATTTAAAGAAGTCAAATTCACGCAACTGTAACACATTGTGCTAAAATGCACTGTGGTTTAAGAAAAGGAGTGCGCGCACACATGTTTTTTAGCAAAGAGCATGCGCTTAAGATAAAAAAAAAAAAAACCCAACAACTGTGCTTCATAGTCTCCAGCCTGAATCAGAGGCCTCTCAGTCAAGCTACATACTGCAGAATGATGATCAGTAAGTTCCTAGACAATGACCTTTCAGAGAGGATGGCAATTCTTATGGAAGAGGAGGGAAACAATTCATTGGGGCTAAAAGAGCTGGGGGGTGGGCAGGCAGGAAGGAATCAGAGTGACCTCTCTGGCTTATCATTTGCCAGCTGCTAAGATCTGAAGCACCTATCTAGCAGCAAAATCAAAGGAAATGCTAAAAGAGAATGAAACCTCAGAGGATGCAAGAACTTGCCATTAAGGTATGTTCTTACTTTGTCAAAAGTCAACACCTTAAATAACAAAACTCCCCATCACTATCTAAGAAAATTGTCTTAATCCCCTTTCCACTCTTCATATATGCTTTTATTAGATTGACTACATTTACAGTACAGATAAATTTTAAGTTTACATAAGATTCTCAGTTGCTTCCCATTCAAACATCTACTATTTCTAGCAAATTATTATTTGTATAGCCTCTTGCATACCTACTTCACCTATACCAATAGTCAAAATTAGACCCACCCAGGATTCCACACTTTCAGTATTAGACTACAAGAAAGTATCTCCTGTGCTGGAGCACCAGACATACAAGTGTAAAGAAAGAACCTCAGACAACCACAGCTTTCATCTTTTCATGAAACAGTAAGACAGTGCTTTCAGCGAGTGAAGCTACTCTGATTTACATAGCCAGGAATATAATCACGTTTCTAGCCCTGTTTCTCACACATTCTACAAAAGGAAAACAAAGAGGTATGCAAAGAGAATCAAAGGTGGACTCCACTTCAAGAAAAATAAAAAAATTAAAACCTAGGATGTTTGCAAGAGCCCCTTACAAACACTTATCCAGCTCAGTGCTAGCGGCATACTTTGAGAGAAATAATTTTTCAGGGCCACTCACAAGGCCAGCTCAGCTATAATGAATCTCAGAACTAAAACTCATTAAAGCAGCAGCGATCACAGTTTCTTCTACAGCGATTCTTACAGATCTTGGTCCTGGAATCATTAATCAAGAACAATTCCCTTAAAGGTTTGCTTGAGTAATGGTTCAAAGATAATGACTAATTACAGTCCTCTTCAACTTGGATGCCAAAAGTGTATTGTTAAGTTGTGATAATACATGATTTTAGGGTGAGAATCAACTCAGATTATCTTTTAACATTGGAACATGGGTGTCTAGTCTAGGTTTATTATTTATGTATCTCCATAGACAAGAAAGATGAGTGTCTCCAGAGATAAACTCACTCCATCCTAAAATAGGTCTTTTGTAGGGGATGTACTGCCCTGCGGAGCTGCTTGCCCTCTCCACTGACTAAAGAGCCTAGAGTAGTGGCTCAATTTTTCCATGAGCAAGATGATTGAGATGGAAGCCCCTTGTATCAGAGCGTTCAGTTTTTTAAAAAAACGACTGCTGTTGGGCCTGACAGTGGCGGCTGCCTTCTCCAAACGTATTACAAAAGACGTCAAGAGGCATCTTCCCTTTAGATCATTTAGATCATTGAGAAAGCTAATTTCAAACATGGCTCCTTCCTGTGAAAAGTTCAAATAAATTTCAACAAAATCTAGTTATGGTGAGACTGAAAAACTACTACTAGGATAATTATTCATGTAGACTTTGTGCTTTAGGCGAAGGAAAAGTGAACGGAACAGGTACATAATCTTTGTGAAAATTATTGCTTCTGGTTTTAATTCTTAAATAAAAACTTACACCTATCAGGCAGGACCTTGGAAGAAAGTTGGGGGAATCGCTTTTGGTAGAGACAAATAAGTAGCAGGTAAAAAGTGTGGGATGATAGGGATACTCAAACCCTTCTCACCTCTGGTAACAGAGAACGATTACTCAAAACTTTTGAAGAATAAGTGAAATGCAGAAATAGATGCTACTGGTACAATGCCTGAATAATAATAATTGTACCTGGCACTTCTATAGGCTATAGTGACTTTCATCAGAGAATTGCAAAACACTGAGTGTGTTTCTCTTTCTAGAATGGCAGGATCTTGGAAGGTATTGAGTGCTTGAAGCAATAGAAGTTGAGGGCGTACAGCACAATACAAGAGGTACTTAGCAGCTTGGAGAATCAAGTCTTTTAGCCTTATTACAACCTTATAAGCAAAATAACATAGTGAAGTAAACAGACTTTCAACAGCAAGAACACAGTATAAATGCAGAGACAGACAGCTAGTGAGAGATTCAAGGGGATGTGTTGAAATGGCATAGATCTGACGCTGATTTGAGTTTATTTTTCTTGTATCACTACTGCTGTCGGAACTAGACACACTGCATTGTCCTGAACTCCTCATTGCAAGAGCTCAAGAAATTGGCTATTTGGGACTCTCTGGTGAAACTCATGTGGTCTAATACAAAGAAATGTCTAAAGCCAGTTGAAGCATTGCCTTTTAAAAACCTGATAACTCTGAGACTTGTAGGGCTGTAAACAAGAACGTTTTGTCAACGTGAAACAGCATCTCGATGGTCAGATTCTCCAGCTGTGTAACTGGAGAAGTCAAAGTCCTGTTACTTTGATTTTATTTATTTTTTAAGTGCTGAACAATCAGTTCATGTGACCTAGTGATAGCTACTTTGTACATTTACAGAATTAACAAGAATCCAAATCATTTTTCTGTAATTATCTAATTCACTTGGTCTCCTTCCAATATCACTGCCATAACCCAGACATGCAACAGTTTTCACAGACTTGTGAAAAATGCAACCATCTCAGGCTATTTTACATTCACGCCTAGACTCCATTAAACCTAAATCAAAAATGAAAGGTACATGGTAGCCAGAAGTAATAGAAAGCCAGTCCTCAGGGGAAAGAAATCACAACAGTGCTGGAGCCACACAGGAAAATTAATTTAAAACAGCACAGAGAAAGAGAGCAAGGGAAAGAAGATATCACATGGTATGAACCCTGTATCTGCTCTTAGTCTCCCATTTGGGTCAGCCCTGTACGCCTCCATTAATGTTACAACATCTGTGGCTATATTCCCTCCCTCCTCTTCAGCCCCACTGCCTAGGGACCACATGGTCTTGTTCTCCAGTGGCTGGTGTCCTCTCCTGCTCTTTGCCACCTGTCTTCCTCTTCTGTATTTAAAGCATTATATAATAAAACCATACGATAAAGAGGAGTTAAATGCCTGGCTTGGTTCACCCTCATAAAAGTTATTTCTGTTACAAGGCTTTCTCCCTTCCTCCCCAGATCCTGGCAAATCCAAAATGACTTGAAATTTTCCATTGTGACTCTGCATGAGCAAATGGTAGTTTCTCAACAGGGAACCAGAAAGAAGTGAAAGAGTTTTTTAGGTAAAGGCATTAGTTGCGGTGCAGTGCCTGTGAAAAACAGCAGCAAACGAGCTGCAGTCAGCAGTGTCACGCCACCAGCCAGCACAGCGAGCGCGGCCAGGCTGCAGGCCGCTGCGGATGACCACGGAGTGGAAACAAAGCAGGATCAGGAGCAGATAATGCCACGGAGGGCCAGGGTGCAGGGCAGGGCTCACAGCTTCTCTAACCCATGTTGCTCCGTATTTGGTTTCACAGTTCCAGGGACCCACAGAGTAACACAAATGCAGGTTCAGCAAAGGGTAGAACTGAGATCTTACCTTTTAGTCATTATTTACTCCTTATTTAGTCATTTTAGTCACTATTCTTCCTTCTGTCAAATTTAAATAAAAGAGGCATTTTTGTCTCAGTAGTGTGGCAGCACTGGCACCTGCTGAATGTTTGTAGGGATCAGGCAGCAGCAGCACGAGCGTCCCTACCCCTCCTTGTCTATGTCCCTCCCTCCAGTCGCAGTCCAATGTTAACGTCTCTGCCGGAAGAGCCTTCAACAGCTTTTGCCACCTGCAACAAGAATCCTCCTCTGTGAAGCAAACTGGCGTCATGAACTCATTTCACGCAGGCCAGTGAAGCCAGCACATACAAATGACGCTATGGCGAATCGGGCAGCATTCATTCAAGTGATCTAAAGGTTAAAGTCTCTGTATGTTATTACGTCTCCCGAAGTCAAAGCATCCCCCTTGTTAGGAGCTCAGCTGTATATAGACCCGAAACACTGAATTTTCTATTCAACAGAAATAGTTCAACACTACTTAAGTGGAAATTGCACATTGTTTCTGAAAACAGGACATTTTTTTATATATATATATATATCTGGGGGGGAAAAAACCAGGATGCCCTAGCCAAGATTCAAAAATATTACCCTTTAGCAAGGAAATAAATAGATTAGGTTTACTCTGAAAAGAAGCAGTGTATCAGGGTATGCTTGATGTGACCAAAGTGCTACATACCTGCAGCTCCCTTTTACCAAGGAGCTGAGGTGCATGGCACACCATGCAGCATCCCTTTAGCATCCCTCCAGAAGTTGTTCAGCTCCTGAGTTAGAAAAGAGCAGTTTTACTTCAGAACTCGTACAAACATCAAAGGTAACTCAGCTGAATTAAATACAGCTCTACCAGGATAAAATTAGTATGCAAAACATACAGGCTGAATCAACCAGGTATGTCTATGCATAACTTTACTTGCAATTCTCAAATATTAAAAAGACATCGCTAAAGAAGCCACCCAAAGCTGTTTAAAACCCATTCTTGGTTTTAAAAAGTATACGAGCAGTGAACTTTCCAAACAGACCAGAAATACTTCACAGCTAGAACTATAAGAAACATTCACATGGAAACCTGAAGCAACAATTTTTTTTTATCCTGTTCAGAGTCTTAAAATGTGCTTATCAGTGCAGAATCTGCCAGAAAGAAGTTTCCTGACTTTCCCTTTCAGTACAAACTTGTGACTCTTGAACCTTAGTAGGCTGACTACAGTTTACAAAAGCTGTTTGTGAGAAGACACCAAACTAGAGTATGTTTGCGTGGGTTAATCAAAACCATAACTCAGTGCAACATGCCTCACTGCACAGACTCTTGAAATGTTACCTCTTTTGAATTCACACTTCCAGTTAAAAACTTGAAAAACATTCTCTGATTCTCTTTTATTCCAATATCTTAATTCAAATGTGAAATTTAGTGAAACAATCCTAACCAAAACACTTTGGTCAGTTTTTCCAGTTCTGCGCTACAATCTGCTTTCATTCCTACGATGGGGTGTCTGTAACCTGACTACAATAAAAGCAGTATCTGGGTCTAGCAAAGACAAAATGCTCTTTGCAAGTATGGGAGGGCCCCCCACATGAGGGCATCAGCCTTGTTTCCTCACACAAAATTTCGTTTAAAAAAAAAAGACACGGAAAAAATTCATAGCATTTTGCCAAGTACTTCCATTCCTATATAGGTCTGAGAAAACAAATACATTGTAAATAGAGTTATGCCCTATCTCCCTGAGGAACAAAGTAATAAATCAAATTAGAAAATAAAACTGGAAAGTCTTGTTACTATCTGGCTTTTTAAAGAACACTACTGTTGGCATCCAGGACTTCCCAGTCACGTGGTACCACGAAATGGCACGCAAACTTCAAGACTCCAGAGGAGCTGAGTAGCCAAAGCTACCTTGCTCTGTTATTTTCTTTAATGAACAACATTATCAAAGCCAGAAAAATATGACAGCAGCTGACAGTGTGGGTGGTGACAGAAAAATATGAAGAGAAGTATTCTAAGGGTTTTTTCTTTTCTTTTTCCCCTAATGTCCCATAAAACACATCCATATACTGCATTTATTTAAAGGCTTGTGATCAAAATTAGTCAACATGGTAGCTCGCAACAACCTAACCAGGATATTTATAGAGAGTGGTTCCCTGAAGAGACCAGAAACGTGTCCTAGTGCCTTTGCTTTATCGTTAGGCTGCAAAAGTTCTGAGCAGCGTTTAATCAAAGCCAATTAGGATAATACAGCTTACTGCCCAGTGCCTTGGTGGCTGCATGACCAACACAGAGTGGGAAAATGAAGAGACAGAACAAGTACAACAGTGAAAGGAGGCGAGTCCTGCAGTTCTGCAGGCTGTCACTGAGGCCCCCGACCTGCGGCAGCGCGGCGGTGGGCACTGCGAATTCACTGCTTGCTGCAGGGCGCTCCATGACGCTGTAACGGTGCAACAACAGTAATAAAGCACCGTCTAATGTAACAGCCGTGCAGGTGCTCACGCTGCCATCCCCACCGAATACTAACCCCGTGCTGCCACTGAACTGGTCCACAGTGCAAGCCCCTTTCCAGGTTCTCTTCTACATGGATTTCAGCTCTTTACCCATCTCTAGAATCTTTGTGCCTCCACCTACTGTAGCCCAGGAGTTCACAACTGATGGTGCAGTGCCCAGAAGCGAGGTCTCTAGTCTTGCCAATAACACAGGGGGAGGTGTTCCTCATAACCAATACCTTAACTGCTTTCTCTGAAAGACGTTTCAGGTACATACAAGAGAACTAGGAAACGCCTGTGCAGCCTCAGTTCTGCCTTCTCATGAGTAGGTACTGTGACACGTAGTTAAAATTTACCCATGAGGCGATCACACGCTCTTGTGCCCTACAAGTCCCCTGCCTCACTCCTTGAGATCCAGCCCCAAAGGACAGCGAAGAATAGATGTTACGTTGACAAATGCAGCTATTCCCACAACTGCTCATGTGTGGGCGTGGTAGTGCATAAACACACACACACAACAACGCTTCTGAACCACAGTCAGAAAAGCTGAGCCTTAGCAAGATTTATTCCATCTTTAAAGTCAGGGATTCATTATTTTTTAGTATCACTAACTTCTCAATAATTTATGAAATACTTATCAAAATTTGATATGCCCTTCATGAATCTCTTAATTTAATACTTTTTTTTTTTTCCTTATAAAGATGGGCAATAAATACAGGCTCCTTTGGAAGAATCTGGTGCTGTGTACACCAAACACAAGGATATCACAGCTGTTTCAGGATTAAGGTCTACGAGTGGTGGGAGGTAACACGCAGGCAGAGCAGGCATTCTAAACCGGAAAACTTTGTCCTCATGCATTTGGCTATGTGCAGGCAACACTCAGGTTCAGTTATCATCACCGCTTACAGAGGAAGCTTCCTAGAGTTATGGAAAGTCATCACTTCCTTACAGAAACATGAAAAGGCAGCAGAGTTGCCAGCAAGGCTCTTGCCTACCAGCTATCACATGTGAGCAACTTCCACTTCTCAAGAGGAGAATCCAGTTTGCTCCTTCCTGTCCACCCGCATGTTCGACAAAGGCAGCCTGCATCTGCAGTACTTGTGCTTTGAACCGTCTCTTTCAAACTGTACTGTCTGTGTTGCAACTTGACTCGTGTGAGAACGACCGCTAAAATGTTGTCACATCACTTCCGCTTAAGTTTGATTCCTAGAACTTTTGCACAGTATAAAATGATCTCGGAATGAAAGATTGCATTTGCCATCTTATTTTTGACAACATGAAACATTTCAATTGCATTCACACACACAAAAAATACCTGTGATAACTATAGCAGTTCCTTACTTGGAAAAGTAATATTAGAAAGAAAACACTCAGAACATTTATCCCTTTCAGCTCAGCAGCTACATTTTCACCATGTAATCTACCCACATCACATGCACCACCATCAAATGGACAGCCAGTGGCCCACAAACCTATAAATAAGAATAACTCTTTCAGAACGCTTATTTAGAAACTATGAAACAACATGATTATAGGCAACATCGCATTTCTTATGCTAAAGATTGCTTTTTGAAAGCTGTACCAGCTTACATAGCCAAGGACAAAGCCAGAATCTGATAGAACTCTGCAGCTAGATCTAATATCTTTAACACTCCATTCTATTTTGAACTTTGCTTTTCTTCTTCAAATTGTCCTCTGTTTATAAACAAGATCTAAATCCCTCCTGGGGTCAATCAATAAGCACAAAATACAAACCCAAAGAAGAGAAAGCACCTCCAAAGCTGATATTCGCTCAAAACCTGGAGCAGTTGCCATGGAAATCATACTCTTTTGATCCATAAATAGCATTGAAGTAACATGAATATTTGAACCGGGTCCAGTTAGTTTGAAATCAGAAAATAAGAGGAAATGAAAATGACAGAAGGAAAAAGAAGTGACAAAAATCTCCCCAAAAGTTACATTTGCCTCTCCTTTTCAAACTTTCTTCCTAAGTCTGTGTTTTACTAAAAACTTCATTTTAATCTTTATTTAATGAAAATTTGAACTGCTGAAGAGGCAGAAGATTTAAACAGAAAGATTAAATTGAGAGCAGCATTGTTAAATACTGCATAAAATAACTATACTAGCTGTGTGAATGCTGTGTAGTTATTAGTTGTACATAGTCAAGAAAACATCATTGTACCTGAACATGTCTGCATCTAAACTTGTGAATACATAATTTGATTCAGAAGGATTACTCATCCAAGTACTCAAGAATCTTTGCCATGAAGTGATGGTTACGTCAAACTGTACCCTTGCAGACCTAGGCATCATGGAAAAAGTCTCACCACACAACTGTATCCACTACGCGCAACACCATTAATATAGATTTTCCTATACATGGTCTTGAAACACTTCCCCCCATCCTATTTTGCACTTTCACTGACTTAAGACAATGATCCAGTTTAATAATTGGCTCCTTTTTTTTTTTTTTAATAACAAGCGAGAAAAGGCAGTTTAAGTGTACCAGTGCTATATCCTGTGAGGCTACCCTTCCCCTGAGCAGCTGTAGAACATTCCTCTACAGCCCTAAGGCATAGCAATGCTGGTCTATGCCTCAGGGGGGTGGTGGGAAGCGCTGTAGCAGCCCTCGTGCCTTCCTCTGTGCTTTGTCACATCCTTACCAAGAGGCAGGAACCACTACGCTTGCAAACTAGGAGGACTGACTAAAAGTTTAGCTCTGTTCTAGGCTCAGTTCTCCATGGCTTTTACCGCTAAAGCAAGACCAGGAGACCTAGACTTCCCCTTCATTATAACTCTCATTACTTACGGTTTTCCTTCAAAACCAGAAACGACTGAGCTTCGATTTCCTGTCTGCAGAGAGTAGTCTATGCTGGAGATGACTCCAAAGAGGCAAATTTATATGGTGTTGGATTATTTGGAAATACACAAACTTATCTTGTCTTCCTCTTTCACCTCCCTGCACAACAGTTTCTTGCACAGAAAGAGACTGAGGACAGCTTCAGAGCTTCCTGGGCACGCTCTTGGAGATCACACTGCAGAATAGCTACAGCAGCTTCTCCGCCAAGATAAGTCTGGAGGCAGGATTTATTTTCTCTACTTCAAAATGGTACTTAGAAAAATCCTGTTCTGCGAGCTGCTTCATCCTGCAATCTCCCAAGCTTTCTCAGACAGCTTTTGGAAAACAACTTAGGGAATGAGAAAGTGATTCTTCCTTCACTGAATCAGCAATAGTATCGGAGACATTGTTCCTTTTCTGGAGGAAACTGCTGCTTACCGGTCCTTATTTTATCTTGCAAAACAGTGCTTCATTGGGATGAAATAAGATCAGTAATTGCTGCCTTACAGCACAACCTACCAGAGCAGGAAGGGGGTTGTGAAAGCAAGTATTTTTCAGGTCTGTACTGGAAAACATCTCTAAAAGAGCCCTTACTTCCAGTTTCATTATTTTTTTCCTTAAAGATACTGCTTTCAGCGCCCAATGGCTATGGTGATGAACACGTTCAAAACAAACCAGGAAACTAAAAACTTATATTGAAATATAAGTTCAAACTGCTAAACTGACGAGTCAGAGGGGTAAAACAAGCAAGGAAACAAACAGAAAACCCACACTAATTGGTCACCTACACAATGACCCCACAAAAATATGATAAAACAGGAATTTATAAATATCAGCATGAATTAAATTGAGGAAAAATCTGAAACAAACCTGAGAGTTCTACTGAAATGCAATGTAACTATTGTATTGATGTTGTTGTAATGCAATGGTCAAGTTGCTTAAAACCTACTGGACTTCATGAAACATTTTAAGTAGCATTTTTCAGGAGGAAAAAGTCAGTTTTCCAAGATAGATTTGTCATAAAATACTGACTGGTTCTATAACAATTGTTTCACAATATCATTTACTGTTCCTCTTATATCTAGGATCAGTACAGCTAGAAAACTTCCTTACTGTTACCCCTAAACAATGACATATGTAGAAGTAAAGACGACATCATACTTACGTTATGGCACATTTGCATTACGGAACAGTTCAGATGCTCCAGTGGAGGCCTGAGTATTTTAGACACTATGAAATATTTATGAAGATGTATTCCTTTGTTGTAAAGTAGTCCCGGGCAAGACCTGAAGAAGGAACAAAAACTAATAATCTATACACTCTGCTTTCCTATTTGTATACCTTTGGAAACTTCCTTTCAGGCAGTCAAAGATTCAACAGCACTTTCTGCTTCTTGAGCCGTCAACAGCTACCCAACAGCCTTTCGAGGCAGCACAGACAGGGCAAGGTTGGACAGGACGGAGATGACAATAGGTACTGGGCTTATGGCTCAGACAGGAGCGCCCCACGTACAGGCTGACTCACAGGCTCCCTGCAGAAGAAAGGAAAGGGGAGGCAGGCAGCCACGCTCTACAAGGAACCATCAGTGTGCCACAGACTGAAGAGTTATCCGATAGCAAAGAGCAATACCAGTGATCGATGACTATATTCTCTATATATGGACTTCCTATGTTATAAGGCAGTTGAGATACATAGAATTATTTACGTTAGAAAAGAACTTTAGGATCATCAAGTCCAACAGTTAACCCAGCACTGCCAAGCCCACCACCAAACCATGTCCCCGAGCACCACAGCTACACATCTTTTAAATACCTCCAGGGACTCCACCATTTCCCTGGGCAGCCTATTCCAGTGTTTGACAACCCTTTCAGTGAAGAAATTTTTCCCAATATCCAACCCAAACCTCCTCTGATGCAACTAGGTGCCGTGATACATGTACATGATTTGCAGTCACTGCTTTGGAGCAAAGGACTTCTTCAAAAATGCAGTTAAGACTTCTGCTTATGTTAAAATTGTATTGGAGATCAGGAAGGAAAAGAAGGAAGAAAAAAAGACAAGGTTCATACAAAATATAGTTCCAGGATTACTCAAAGCAACATCCGAGTACAAATTTAGTGGACTCAAGGACCAGAATTATTGCTTATGTCCACCAGAGGATGAGATCCAGCAACTCAGAAATAGCTGGACAGTGACTAAAGATGCAGGACATTTAAAACAAGCAGATGATTTTCCCACTAAAGTTGTCAGAACTTTTCTAAAAGTTCTGAAACCCTGTGTCCCCAGATCAATAAAGACATACATACTTGGGTCACAATCCTGCCATCTAGTATATGTAAGTGCATACATAGGGGAACACATTTTGTGTACAACTATTTGCACATCAAGATCCTTATTTTCCATTTTCATGCCTATCCTGCATGACTTTCACTTTCAGAACTTACGTACTAGTATTTCAGGATGTTAAGTATGTCTTTTTTGACTGGAAGGCACTATGTGCAAATATGTTGTAAATAAAGCCTGTTTGGTGCCTTAGTGACAGCCCCGTTGGCTTTTTGTATTTGGACACTTCTTTTCAAAAAGAAATGCAGAAATAAAATATTTTCAATGGTATAAGCCTCACAGCATTCCTTGAGGCATGTGTTATCTTACTGCTACATATTCCTTGGCATATGCTTTTTTTTTAATAAAAAGCTCCTGAACAAACACTGTATCTTTTGTTGAACAGAGGAAACCCAAATTATTCCCATTCCATTTACGCCGTGCAACTATTATGTAGAAAATTAGACTACAGCTTGCTTTCTAAAGAGAGGTAGGCCCAAAAGCAGATCTTTAAGCAAGCTAATTTGTTGTGCTAAGGAACATTAGAGGTGGGTGTAAATTAGTCAGAAAATGATCACAGATGGTAAGGAAGTGCACCTTATAAGAACTCATACACTATAACCAGAAAATTATGCATAAGAGTATATATGAGGCATAACTAGAAAAAAGAAAGTACAAATTAAAGGTGGCCTTGCTCTTTGTTTGCAGTTTTCCCAACTGCACCCGCAACTTTCCCTGAGCCCATGATCACAACACATGGCTGGAGGAGCCTTGGAGCAAAGCACTTAAGAGACACCGTTCAGCTGCCCTCCACAAACTCTCCCTCCTCCCAAACCTGGTGATCCTGGCACACTGCCACCCTTTGAGCCCTGACCACCTCTTCCTCTAACGGCCACACTAGGGGCGGGAGGCAGAGTTCTCACCGTCTCCAGTATGAGCTGCCACACAAGAAGGTTTTGGCCCATGAGAAATAATAACCTGAGAAAACTAGCCCATTTCGCATTTCTGGAGGAACTGAGAACTCCATGCATTCCCTCTAACAGGCAGCAGCCCGCTGGAACTTCTCCAGGCTAAGAGGGAGTTCCCTGAATTTCTTTTTGAATGCTTCCTTATAGAGTTGTTCACCACCTCCCTCTCTACACCCTTCAGGCATGGGTCACCACTATATCCTTCCTCTGATCGGTTTTACATAAAATCCTGATGCTATTTCTTCCTAGTAGCTATGAAATTCACCCACCCTTTCTACCTCAAATCACTGGCTCACAACTGCACTGTTAATTACTGACACCTCATTCTCTACAGGTTTCTGTGGAATTAGCTGTTATCTCCTGCTAGTCCAAAACATCCTCACAAAAAGCATCCTTTAGGTAACTAAATTTGCGTTATTGTCTTTTCTCTTCTAAAACTGTACTAAGATTTTACTCTTAGCGCCTCCCGTACAATAGACCCCAAACATCATTGCTTGCAAGTTGTGTAGGGCAGCTGTTTTTAAAAGATCTTTTGAGACAGATATACATGTGATCTAAGTTGGTTCCCAGGATGTTATCTGCAGTCCTGCTTTATTCTCACTTCACTTGGCTCTTACCCACTCAGTATTTTATCTCAGATCCTAAACGATAAACTCTCCAGGCAAAGCTGCTACTCCCCTCTGCTTTACCAGGCGTCAGGCATCCCTTTACACAATACATAGGCAAGACTATGCAAACAGCATATACTTTGAAAGTACACAGGAAAAGGTGTTTGACAGTTGATATTTCACCATGTAAAGTCTGGGGCACAGTTTGTTACTGACAAGGTAAACAGGAATAGAATTGCAGCCCCAACAAGCAGTGCCAGGGGTGACAAACACAGCAGATCCCCTGGCTCGCTCCACAGGATCACAACAGAATAGGCAAGGCCAGCAGGTCCCTCAGGCCAGCCTTCTGCTCAAAGCACAACGCGGCTTGTATGGCCTTCCCAACAACCAAATGCGTGCTTCCATGGCAGGAGAACCCCAACCACGCCGTCTCCTGCAGAAGCAGACACATACAAACCTCTGCACAGTTCTGATGTCTTCTTTTATTCATTAACTTATAAAGACAGGGCCTATCTGAAAACATTCCAGGCCAAATTCTTTAATTTCTGTTCACTACAAGCCTAATTGCTTTCAGTGTGAATTTCCTGTAACTGAAATATTGATAATGAAATTACAGACTTTTCCCTTTGGAAAAAATCTGACATTTCCACTAAGATTATGAAAAGAAATTAAACCATCACAAGTTTCAAACACGGCACCAGCATACCAAAGCAATAAATGCACACTGTGTGAACTGGCATCCCCCCGCCTCTCCAAAACTGTATTTAGATTGTGGCCCTAGAAAAATACAGTGTGAAAACAGCATTTGTCCAGAGAAAAGACTGAAGATACACACCTTTCAGTTATATGAAAGGGGGCATCCTCCTGATTTGCTATTAAGTGCACAATCCTATACAATTTTTTAAAATCTGATACAATATCTTCAGAATTACAAGTTTTGTTCTGTCAGAAATTACTCAACAGGACAACATCAGTTTGAAACAGCAGCATTTCTAAACAGATCTTTCAGTTCTATCATTCGGCTCTTTGGAGTACTGTTTAGCAATATAGAAGAGGAAAATTCTAAGTAGTCACAAATTTAAAAATCAGAATTAGCTCTCACAGTGAATGAATCCCATTCATAGAAGCATTTGTAGGAAGGGTCCAACCAAAAGGTCAGCTAGTCCAACCTCCCACTTTAAGCTATAGCTTAACCACCACTAAACCAGATCAGTCACAGGTTTACACAGCAAAATCTTGAAAACCTCCAAGTACAGAGACTCCAGAATATCTGGGCAACCCCTTCTGGTGCTGTACTACCCTCATAGTAGATTTTTTTCCCCCCTCCTCTAAAGTTCTGCCCAAACCTCTCAAACTACACTTTATGGGCATCACTCAACTCTGGTGAGATTGCATCTGGAGCACAGTTCCTGCTGGGTGGCCTAGTTCAAAAAAGAGGCTCAGAAGCTTGCGAAAGTACGTTGGAGGACCACCTCTGTGGTGGCAGCACTTGATCTAAAGGAAAGGTTGAGGGAGCTGAGCTTATTTAGTCTGGTTGAGAAAAGTCTAAGGAACAATCCAAAAGTTCCTCCAAGTTTTGATGGATAACTTCAAAGAGGGGGCCAAACTCTTCCAGGCAATATAACAAGGTCCAGAAATCTCTTGCAACCAGTATTTCTATGCTGCTACAACTCTAAGGAAAAAAAATTGGCCTCAATATTAACTCCTGGGGCACTCTGCTCGTGATCGGCCACCAACCCTTCGAGCCTGGCAGTACAGCCAGTTTTCAGGTGACCATTTAGCCAGCCCATACTTCCCAAGTTTCCACATGAGAACACTGCAAAAAGGTGTCAAAGCCATACCAAGGTCAAACCATATTACAGCTTCACTGATCTCCCTTCATCTACATTACCGGGCCCTTTTCAATTAAAAAACAGTTAAGGTTAACAAACCAGAGCTTTCTTTTGATAAATCAATGCTGACTACTTCCAACTGCACGCTTGTTCTTTATGTGCTTGTAGCTGGCACTCCAAAGATGTTTAGCATGACCTTCCCAGGGACTAGAGTAAGTCTGACCAACCTTAGTTCCCCAGGTCCTCCCTCTAGTATTAAAGATGGGTGTAATCTTAGCTGTTCTCCAGTTGTCAGGGGCCTCCCTTAATAACTGTGATTTTCCAGCCTTGCAAAATCACATGGGCAATCTCTTTCACCGTCATTGAGTGAAGCCCATCTGGCCCATGGGTTTGAACACAGAAGAGGAGCAGGAGGGCACATGACCTCCAAAGTGGACATGCCTTATTAGACCCTGCTTTGGAACAGGCGTGGAGAAAGATTCTACTCTCTATAAATACCAGGGACATGAAGCTGATTTAACTCTCCTATTAGTGGTGTTTTCCGCTAATGCATAAACACACACGAGGAGAGTCTTATTGTTTTATTCTGAAATTAGGAAATTCTTCTGATTCCTTACAAGTCCCAACAGATGAATTAGTACATCATCTCTGCCATCACAAATGTGCCAGTGTGATCACAGCAAACGAATAATGTAAACAGGCATGATTTATTTCAAAGCTGTGAACTTTCACACACGACATTTTTTTAAAAATTCCTTGTGCTTGATGAACCTTGCCTTATCATGCTTCATTATAGAATAGTTACCTCACTTTGCATTATGCAAATCCTAGAAAAACCCTAGAAAATCTTAAATAGGTCACTTGCATAATTTCCAAGTTATGTCATGGGAAAAAAATAAATCACACAGTTGCCTTTTTTTATTTTTAAATGTGCATGGAATGGTGAGAAGATTTGTTTACTACTTCTGAGGGTTGCAGGAGAGCTTTTGTTAAAGTAAGATTTAAACTTGTTTAGGAAGTCCATTTTGATTGTCTGAGCATTGTTACACGATTTATCATATTGGCAATAAACATCTGTAGCACACTCTATAACGGTTCCATGGGACTTTATAGTGGGATATGCTGAGAATACATATGAAGAATACCACTAAGAAAAAGTCCCATTAGCTTAACAAGTTGCTAAGCCGAAACAGAAGCTAAGCAACTGCATTGCATTTTCTTTAAACAAATGAAAATATCTAACAGCCAGCAAATTCAGATATTTGGATGCAGGTGTCTGCACATCACATATGTTACTCCTAGTACGGATGTTCAGGGGAAATACTTCAAGGCTTCAAAATGAAATTTAATACAAAAGATTGGGTGTGGGGTTTTTTAGTAAAAATAAAAAGTCAATAGCAAAATGACAACAGAGCTATCAGCATGTAGGCAATAACTCTGCTGCTGACTAAAATTTAAACAGGTCAAGAAAGACTAAAGAATAAGTGCAATGAATAAGCCTGACTCATATCTGGATAAAACGAAGTATTACTTAGCACGGCTGGGAATAGACTTTGATGTAAGACTACAAGAAGTGTGAGGAGAGGTTAAAGCTTTCTAAGTCACCCTGCAGTTAGTAGTAAGAGGGTGAAACGAGAGTCATCTACATGGGTTTCTACCCCACTGCAGAACAGGCACTACCAATTCACTATCTCCTTGAAAAGTCATACTTAAACCAATACAAACTCACATTCTTAATGATAAGGGAATCACAGATTTAAATTCTTCATCTTAATTTTTCAGTTAATTATAAAACAACACATCCCTTTGAGGCAAAACAAGAAAATCCACTTTCTCTAGAAGATCAAGCCAAGGAAAAGCAATGCTACTGCACAGCAAAACTCAAAGAGGGCATTATGATGCAACATCACCCTGCAACAGATAGGACACCTCCACTATTTTAAACTCCTGTGCAAAGCAACTGTATCAGGAGCGGATGCCTCTATTTCTTCCAGCCACCACCTAAACGCAGCACAATGCAATTACCGTTTTACTACAAGACACCTTCTGGCACAGCATTTGGGAAGCCAACACCTCCCTAGCGTACAAACCCCTTCAGAGCCCAGCTCTAGCTTTTCTGCAGGTGTATTAGGTAAGAGCTGTGCACCTCTCCACTGTCTTTCTCTTATCTGTTTCTGGAGCACAGTAACTTAGTGTCACACCTTAAACTTGACTCTTCCAAAAGCACAGTCACATCCCAGCATGAGCTTGGGGCCTACAGCCAATGCACCAGCCTCTTACTTGGAAGGTAAATTGAGGAAGAGCATTACTAACCAGTGAAATACCAAGTTTGATAGAAGTGGCATCTTTCAACTCTTACTATTTCTTAAGATTCACTATGTATCTTTAAATCCTGAAAATAGTAGACGACAAATCAATGATTATGTGTCACAGAGAATATATCAGAAAATGGTAAAAAATTGTGTCTCACCAAGCATGGCGAATACATGAGCCCAGAGCCTTGATCAAGACTAACTTCATGTCTCGCTTTTTGCATAATGTCTTTAACCAGCAGCTTTCCAGAAGTGAAGATACCTTCAGTTTGTAGCACTTGGGAGATTTCAAGGTGTGCACATGCTGAACATAAATGATTTCTGCAACTTGAACTCTTTAATTGGCATAATGACAATAATACAAGTGTGCTTGCATGAGTAAGTCGCAACATTTCAGTCAATGTTCACATGCGTGCCCAGCCAGCCACAGCAGATGCCTGGTAACTTGTGTTAGGATTAACTGTTTGTGAAAAGTTCACCTTGTCTGTGGGATTGTCAGAGACACATCACTTAAATTCCACAACACTGAAACTCATAGCCCTGAATATACTGCTATCATTATAATATGACTTGGAGGAGAGGCGGGGCGAGGTGCAGTGTCCTGTAACAGCTGATCCCAGACTCCACCCTGAAAAGAGGGATCTTTTTACTTTCATACCAGCAGAGCAAAATGTTCTAACTCCAAAGCATCACAGTGGCTGCAGATTAGCTACAGATGATCATAGGCATTACTACCAGCCTGATTTCCCAGAACTACCCAGTTAGACTCCCATGATCCTGGAAATGGAAGTCACTTGACCTATCAGCTTTATTTCCTGCCCCTTTTAGGCCCTTTTATTAGTAATGGCATGTAGCTGGTCACGACACACTGGCTCCCAGAAAACCCAGTCCTGCTTCCTTTGTCACCATGAGTTAAGAACTGAAATTCCCAGGTCCTACAAACACAGTTGGTTTCCACTTACAATTCCAAGTTCACAGCTCTGTCACAGTAAAGGCAACATTTTATTCCAAAAGCACTAATAAGACTCTTTTCCAGGGGATTGCCTAGCAGACTTCAGTTTGCCACAGAGGCGCATTTATTCTCTCCTGCATTATTGCTGTTACAGAATAAGCCTCTGTGGAGGATTTAAATTTAAAGATATGTTTTGCTTATTGAAACCTAACTGTACAAAACCTCTTATTGACATGTATTTGAAGGAAAAGATATGGAACAGGATCCAGCTGCAGGACAGATGCCGAAGTACCTCTGGGGAGCTGAGACATAGTCAACAAGCATTAGACAGGAACCAGGATTAGCCTTGAACTTGGGTATGAAGAGGCCAGGTAGCAACACACTTGTTGGGACTGAAGGGCAAAGATGCCAAGGAAGGAAAAGCCCTGCTTCTGATGGGAAACTAGTAGAACCTACAAAGGAAAACTTATCCAGAAGGTGTACAAGACATTTTAATGGGATCATCATAGCCTGCTAGCATATTACCTACACACAATGGATTCCTGACTGCTTTTTCCTCTTTGCTTCCATGAGTCTACAACATACGCCTTCCACTCTGTCAAACGTCATGCGATACCTTTTAGCTTACACCCACCATCTGATCTTTCCTACTGCCATCTCCTTTCTGCCAGCAGAACAACATGGGTTCATCATGTCTCTTGGAACCCATTAATGCCACTTTCTCATTTCCCAGAGAGTGTTTCTACAGGACGACAGCAAGGTATTCCTCCCCTTCAGATGCTGTGCGCATTTGCCTATGGTCTGCTCAAAGCCGCCCGCTTTCTGCACTGCAAATCAGACACCAAATTCAAGAACTGCACACAGTATTTTAGCACAGAGCAGAGAAAAAGCCTAGCCTAAGCATTACCTATGTTGATTTGATTCAGACTGAACCTTGACAGATTTTCAGTCTGGATAAAATTTTGATAAGAAAGACTTAAAATAGTTAAGGCAGTTTTCTTAAGTACAGTTACACTGGATGCTACAACCCCTCTATTTAAATTTACCAAGTTAAGAATACTCAGCTAATTAAGCAGTCTGATTAGCCAAGAATTAAGTACTTTATAGCAGCACTGAAGATCAAACTGACAAAGCTGACAGTACCCTGTTGCACCCAGATACAGCAGGATGTAAAAATACACTAAATGAAAAGATAAATATATTACACAGAACTATGCTCGGACAGCAGGAAGATTGCAAACTGACTCAAAACTTGGCAAGTACCAGAATCAGGGCTGCCGGTATACCTAGAAAATAGGAAAAATGTTTGAGGCAACTTCACAAAAAGCTGATCACAAGCTGTTTGACCCGTATCCTGGGTAAGGGCAAGGATGCAAGTCACTCTAACTGCAAAGGCAGGCTTGGAAGTTAAAGGCAGTCTTAATTTACATTCAGGACTGGCCAGCGATCTAAAGGTTAGTGAGTACAGTGCAGATATATGGGACTGACAGGTCTGACAACTGCAGGCTGGTAAGTTGGACGCCAACAGTATTCACGGTTTCTGAAAACATGTTGAAACAATGTGGCAAAAGCAAGTCAGTATTACCTTGAACATGCATATCTGGAACTAGTTTGTGACCCAATGTTATCTGAAAGATTCTCCTACCTATGCTATACCACAGCATATTCAGACAGTCTTTAATCTCCTTTGAGGGGACCAAAGTCCTTTAAAGATTTCTGGATTAGCATTGTTTATGAAGTAGAGTGTCATCACCTTTAGATCAATAGAAACATGCCAAGTTACCTTATAGCATCAGTTATTTGAACATTTAATTAGGTCTGTTCTATATTATAGATTGTTATATGGAATTCAGTATCAATGTTATCTTCCACGAAGCATAGCCTGTGAAGTTAAACATTCCGAGACAAGGAAGCAACAGAATGAGCTAAATGAAGACATGGAAGAAAAAAACTCACACTGAATTTGTGGCATACTTGTAAGTAAAGTTAATTATGTGTAGAAGTGTGGCCATTCTGGACCTTTACGGTTAAACATACAAGTTTATATTCTACCCCTGAACTTGATTTTCTTTTTTCTTTTTAGGCACAATTGCCTTCCAGGATGAAGAAATCTGATTTGGAGTACAGAATCCTGTAATAAAATGTTTGTAGTTATGGAGCCACATGGGTATTTTAAAACACTATACCAGTGTTAACTAATAAGGAACAATAGCAGCTATTTAACAGTCTTGAGATTTGGTCCAACTCCCTTTAAAAACAGCAGCAGTACTTCCCCATGTAAGCACGCCTTTAGCAACACGCAAGGTTTTTGGTTGAGCAAGAAACATATTATAAAGTTCTATATGAATATTCACAAGTCTCCTGTGGACATACTCATGCTCTGCAACTTCATGCCTTTGTGTCACTGAACTTAAAGGCATGAAGAACAGACATATTTATGAAATGGGCACACTCACAGAAAAAAATCGGTTGCATAGTTGCATTCTCACAGAGGAAAGAGATGACATTTCTTCCAGAAGCAATTACATTAATGCTGACTGTTAGAATTATGCCCCTCCAAAGAGTAGAAATCCTACCTGAAATACACCTGCACACACAAAAAAAGCCATTCTAACAAAGATTTCTCCCACTTCTCTGAGCGACGTGCGCCAGTGGCTCACCACCCTCATTATAAAAAAATTTCTTCCTTATATCTAGTCTAAATCTACCCTCTTTTAGTTTAAAACCGTTACCCCTTGTCCTATTACCACAGGCCCTACTAAAAAGTCTGTCCCCGTCTTTCGTATTAGCCCCCTTTAAGTACGGAAAGGCTGCAACAAGGTCTTCCCGCAGCCTTCTCTTCTCCAGGCTGAGCAACCCCAGCTGCCTCGGCCTGGCCTCACAGCAGAGGGGCTCCAGCCCTCGGAGCATTTCTGTGCCCTCCTCTGGACCCGCTCCAACAGGTCCACGTCCTTCTTGTGCTGAGGACCCCAGAGCTGGACGCAGCGCTGCAGGGGGGGTCTTTTGAGGTCTCTCACTTGAAACAAAGATTCCATCATGCAAACTTTCACCATCTTTCTGAAACCACGGCAAAAAGGAATCAACACGTAAAAGGTGTCCATCAGCTGCCATTACAGGATTATTGAGGCTTTTAAACATGACGTTGTGGGAAACGCATCATACGTTCAGAAAGACAGGGGGAAGAGGAGGCAGATAGAGAAGGGCACTGATAACTAAGCCAGCTATTAGCTGCATTATCTGACAGGTGTTTGTTCTTACGCAGCTGGGTGTTATTTAGTCCTGACTCAGTGATCCCGAAATGCTTTAGAGGCACCTCAGGGAGTCAAGCTCCCTGCTGTTAAAGTGACAGTGACTCAGTAAATGGGTTCCTTATGTACATGCCAGCATACTCGGCACCTGCCTGCATGATTACACCACAACTCTGTCAAAAGAATTAGAAGAGCTCCTATTAGAACAGAAAAGAATCATCTGCAATTCTTACCCCTGAGTTCCTTTATAACTATGGAGGCCCCATCTTAAAAATATTACTTAAATCAAGATCCTTTTATTACAGAGGTGTTAGGCTTAAAGGCTTTTATGTTTATATCTGTACAATAAGTGAAAGGTATAAATAATGCAAGTAACCAAAACCACTCATCGCTAGTTAGCTTAACCAGTTTCACCAGTGGCTAAAAAGCATGCTGGAATCTTTCACAGTACTAAAAAAAAACCACAACCCACAGCAACACAATGAAGAACAATGACTGAATGTAATGCAGAAGTCTCTGTGAAAGGTAACAAAGCACTTAACTCTGATCTATAATGTGATTTTCCAGGTAGATTCAGGGTCTTCACATACTGCATCCATAGTGGGAAGGAGACCAAATCATAGCTACAGAAATAATATCTGCTTATAATTCAAATTAAAGAACATTACGTAGTTTCAAGGCAATATGACATTACCCTCCCCAATAATAGACGAGTTCACATTTATCACTCCACCTCCAGTCCATATTGAAGGAAACAAACAAAAAAAACTGAGTTCCTCAAAATTATGGCAGACTTAAATCTAAAATTGATGTTGGCTTCACGAGTAATTGTTCCCGTTTAATTTCTTATACAATTTAAAGCGATATTTTACGATATATGCCTCCCACATGAAACTCATGCCAGCAAACATTCCCCATCGCTTCCACAAAAAGTAGGTGGGGTGGGGAAGAGTGGGATTAAGAGACCTCTGATTCCTCTGATGGATGCTGGAACCCAGGCCCACAGCATGCAATGAACAGGCTACCTGGCAGCTTGGCCATTTGGTGTATCACCTCCCTTTGCACACTTCAAACACCTCAGCTAACCCACAGACCAAAGCTGGCATCAGTTTTAATTGTCACAGATTTAACCTCTCAGAGGAAAGAAAAGAATAATATAAATAAAGCCTCACATATAGGCAAGACACTACAGACATAAGCAAGGCTGTACACTATAGGTTTCATTTACAGAACAAACTGGGAGAAAACACTTGACAAAGCAACACAGTTAAGTGAGTCCCTGAGTAACAGCAAACTGGGCAAGAGATTGGAGCAAGTATCATTGTTTAAGGTATGAATATCAACTATTTTAACAACATGAAAAAATTTTAAATCACATTGTGGTTATAATTAATTTTTTGAAGTTTACCCATTCAGAGAAGTGATGTTTACTTAAGTTATTCTGTTTACCTGAAGATTCATGTGCAGGCTGGTCTGTAAAGCCAGGCCAGACTCTGGAGCTATTTAATTTCTAAACAGGGCATCTATTTTTACTGCTTTGCAAATGACTATTAAGCAGGATACCTGGAAAAGAATTTGGTTTTCATTTTGAGAGCGAGCTTCAGCAAACACATACGTAAAACTGACAGTCAGCTGATGACTTCCTCGACTCTTGTAATTTCTAGGTTTGAGTCCAAGTCAGACTTCGCAGTGAACATAAAAAGCTGTAAGAAAATACTAGTAGGGAAAAGTTTAAGTAATCTACATCTGTCTGCAGCAAGCTATCTATCAGAGCCAGCTTTTAGAGATAAACAGTGATGCATAGACAGTATTAAAACTAGTGAAACACAGGATCCTGAAGAAAGTCACTGGTAAAAAAAGGGAAACCCCTCTATTTTTGTATGCTTTAAATGAATCTTCTACACAAAAGTCAGGTAATGTAAAGTGCTACAAAGCTCCACGTAAGGAGATTAGAAAGTTTAGAGAGGTCTTTGAAACGTGGTTCTTAAAGAACAGAACAGTTGAAACAATGTTCTGACAATGTTTCAAGGAATATTGCGTGGAAGTTTCCCGTGGATGGCTTACCTTCTCCCCGAGACACGGTACTGCAGCATCATTTCTGATTGTACAAATAGAACACAAATACAACAATTAGCCAAATTCTCAGCTGAAGTAAATTGCTGTACTTCCACGGAAATTAAAAGTTTTAAATATATTTAAAAGAAGTGACTGCTCTTTCATAACCATCAGAATTGCTTTTGCAAGCAATATTTTCACCTTGGCAGCTGTGAAGTTAACTGAGGCCCACCGTAGATTAACACCCAAGAGCAGTAACAAGCAACTAGTCATTAAAGACCGCGGGAACAAAATATAACAGCAGTTCTTACTGTTGTGCAGCAGCAACGAATTCAACAGGGCAGGTGACAGCCTTTAAGTAGCAGACTAGTTAACTAACCAAGAAATGTGGGTCAAATTCCCCTTTACTCGTGCCGGTGCAAATTAGTAGGAATTTCACTGCAGCCGGTGGCGACACACTGACATACCGGCAGGGCTGTCAGTCTTTGGCCAATGCCTGTGTGCAATTACAGTCTACAGCAGGATGCAGTGGCAGTCTACTTGCACTTTCTTCACACCCCTGAATAAAACACAGAATTATCTATCCCATCACAGTTATGTAGCTTAATTCCCAAATTCCACTTTGTTTACATCTTAAACATGACTGAGTATTATTACAACCTTGAATTGTCTAGTATAGTTCAATTGATTAGGACAGGGCAATGTGAGCTATACTACTTCTGTAGTATTGACCTTCAGTCTAGGTAATCATTTTTGCTGTCAAAAATTGACTAGCTAACCATTGACCAAGTCAGAGTAACACGGTCTTTGACCTAAAATTAAGAATCCTCAACAATGAAAAAATACTGATAATACAGCACAAGTGGGCTTAAAAATCTCACCGTGTAATTGTACCTGTCCAGCTTAAGATGCAGCATGAAACAAGGAATGCACAATTAATAAGACGACTGAGGGTAGTCACAAAGCTAGACACAGAGAGGTCTCTAAGTTACTCCTGCCAGAGGGTAACAAACTAACACAGTGTCACGTACATGACTGCAACAAATGATGCAGAATTCCCTGACAGTGATTTCCACATTATTTATTACCATGTCAACTGTTAAGTCACCCACCAGCGATGTGTTTATGTCACTTATTCACAGCTTACAAAAGCATTCTTTGTAAAAACACTTCTACAGGCAAAACTTGTCTCTAATGACACACTCCATGAGGATTATCTCTACAGAGTGACATTAGGTTAGTAATGTCACTGTGTTCACTGACCGCTGGTTGTCACCTAACCAGAAATTATATCAATGTCATCTCTCTTAACAGGAGTCTTTGAAGATACACCATGGAATTTTCCAGTATGAGGAATAACAAAGTATAAGAGAAAATTCCATGGATATTGCAAGGTAAATTTAACATTATACTTTTATAAATGTAGTATGCTTTCGCAGTATGCAATATGGTACTTTTGTGGCCACCGATTTGAAAAGCTACAGTAGTTACTCCTGGGGGTGGGGGTTGCACAGGGAAAGGGGGAAGCAGGAAAAAGAGATCTATCCATTAAAATTTTCCTGCAATAGCATTGGACAGACCTTCTAAATGGCACAGGTTTTCTCTGCAGGAAAGGCAAGAAGAGTTAAACTCGCAGAGCAGAAGGCAGCTTAAGATATATATGCACACGCACTTTTGGCTTGGTGTCACACAAACATTTTTACCTTGTGTTACTTGCCACTGCTTCTCACTCAATATCCACCGAGAGAAGAATAACCACCCCTAGTCTGTTTAAAAACCAATAGAAATTGACAGTGAAAACCACTCTTCCATTCCCAAACTAGTCCTCAGCTTAAAAAGGACATTTTGCAAGAAATCTGTATTTTGCCAGTTACATTTTTTTGCAAATAATGCTTAAAGCGCCAGGCATGTTTCAGCCAGTAGACAAATGGGGATCTTGTCCATTGGTTTGTACCTGTGAAAAGCCTCACATGTTCAAGGTGTGCTGATTTTGGCTGGGATAGAGAGAATTTCCTCCACACCAGCTAGGATGGGGCTGTGGTTTGGATTTGTGCTGGGAACAGCACTGATAACCCAGGGGTGGTTTCACTCCTGCTGAGCAGGGCTTGCACAGAGCCAAGGCCTTTCCTGCTCCTCACCCCACCCACCAGCAAGGGGCTGGGGGGCACAAGGGGTTGGGGGGACACAGGCAGGACAGTGACCCCCACTGCCCTCAGGGCTCTCCCACACCACACGGCGTCATGCTCAGCACACGGAGCTGGGGGAGAAGGAGGAAGGGGGGGACGTTGGCAGGGATGGCGTTTGCCTTCCCCAGTCACCTTTAGGCGTGATGGAGCCCTGCTGCCCTGGGGATGGCTGAGCCACGCCTGCCCGTCGGGGGGGAGGGGATGGATTCCTTGGTTTGCTCTGCTTGTGTGCGCACTTTTGCGTTCCCTGTTACACTGTCTTTGTCTCAACCCATGAGGTTTCTCACTTGTCCTCTTCTGATTCTCTTCCCCATCCCACCAGGGGGAAGCGAGCGAGTGGCTAGGTGGAGCTTAGCTGCCAGCTGGGGTTAAGCCACAGAGGTGTTAGAAGAATTGAATCATAAAAGAAAATGTGAATATTCTTAGAAAACTCACTCTCTTGGCAGCAATAACACTTCTAAATTGAAATGCTGAGTAAATAAGCAACTTTTGACCATGAGCTGACCCCCCTTTCTCTTACAGACAGCAATCTGAGCTGTTGATTTTCCACTGTAGCACAAATTATGAAGACCTGACCAAAATAATAATAAAAAACCCGTGCAATATGTGGGATGTGGGGGGCACTAGAAGGGAGTTTTTGAGGAAAGAGCACCACTGTTTCCAACATGAAAAGGTTTTCTGTGCTGTTGATGACTTCATCTAATCCAAAGACAAAATAAAGTAATCTACACACCCCTGCTGCAGGATGCCTGGCAATGCTGCTCAGTGACCAAAGAGTAATTACTCGAGAAGCAGCACTGCTTCCCCTGGCTGTTAGAATTCTCACATTCTGGAATAATTCTGTCTGACCTACCTTTCTGTCCTTGAATAGTTCTGTCTCCTGTCCCTAGCCAACCATTTTAGCTGTACTTCCATCCCAGAGAGTACAAAACTGCCATCCGGACCTGTGCTGTCCTAGTACATCTCTCTCCAAGCTTCCCGCATCTCTCAGCAACACTCCTGCCTTTTGGGTGTTCTTGCTTGTTAGTTATGAGCTTTAATTCCTTACTTGGTCTAATTCTTTGTAACTATGACAAGTGCTGAAAATACCAGAGTTATTGTATTAGGATATTTTTCTATCTCAATTATTTTCAACCTTCACATCTTAAGACCAACAATGAGAATGAAATAACTTTGTCATGTTTAAGAAATGCCTAACAAGACAGCTAAGACTCCCCGTTTCCAATAAATGCTATCTGCATTCACTGTGATTTTTTTTCCATTTTAAACATGAGCACCCTTTCTAGTGCTGTTGTCTTCCCAGCAGTGATGTTTCTATTATTCATCACATTGAACGATACTTCTGTTAAAAACCTCCACTGTGACATTTTACTATGAACTTTTTCAGCAGCAGAAAACAGAGTGTGGTCCCACACAGTTCACCCCTTATGAGAGGAAGTCTCAGAGTCAGTGGTGAAGTCAGATAAAACTAGAAAGCCAAAGCTCAAGTGTCAGAGTGGTAGAACCAAAGATTTATTTCAGCATAAAAGACTACTGACAGTAGCAATGCTGGCATTTTTGCTTCCATGGGCAAAGGCTATGCATCCATGGCCTTCCACATATCCAGTGTGGAATATAGACAGCCCTAGCACAGCAATAACTGCTCCATTATTTGCAGAGCCCAAAGGAAGAAGCTGAGAGTCAAAGCAACTTCTGAAGCCCAGGCGCTGAAGATGGATCATAAGCAGCTTCTGCTTGCCTTTTATCAGCAAGCACTAACCTTCTATGAAGAGTATCTTGCCAAAGGAGAAGCTGATGGTGGGTGGGTGCGTGTTTTTTTTGTTTGGTTGGTTTTTTGTGGGGAGGTGGTTTTGCATGGTTTGTTGCTTTTTTGTTGCCAGTGGGGGCTGTGGTTTGTTGGTTGTGGTGGGTGCTCGGGGTTTGTTTTGGTGGTGGTTTTTTTTTTAAGAGACAAAATGAGTCTGCAAGTATGTTGAAGAGGAGGTAGATTTCACAGGGAAAGCCACTTCCCCAATATGTGGGGAGAAGAATCATTTTAAGACCATCAGTGTGCAACCGTTCTGGAGACCTAGAATAGGAATTTGGTTGGAAGGAAGATTAAAATTATCCTCTCAAAGGGCAAGTTCCCCATTATGAGACATTCCTATAACCACAGAGAATTCACATTACAGGTTATACCTATGTACCATGTATCAGAATCTGTGGTTTAGATTGAAGTAATGCGTAACTGTTCCTGAAACCAAAAGAACTGGCATCAACTGTAAAAAAAAAAACAAACCACAAACAACCACAATTCAATCACTATTGGAGAAAACAGGCCATGAACATTGACTGTCTGAATGCATAGGCTTCTACCAAATTTTTTAAGTGTTTGCTGAAAAGAATGGTAAAGCCTTTTGTAAAAAGTGAAATGGTTACACCAGTAAAAAGGCTCCTTCACTTAATTTTCATACTGAGTTCATTGTAATCCATAAGGAACAAAGTTCACCATCATACCAAAGAAATATCCATGTATTTAGAGCAATGACACAGACCAAGAGAGCTGAAATTCTTTAAGCACTAGATGAATACTTTAAACCACACTCTTCATGAAAAAAGGCATCAGTTCTCAAACCAAAAGAATAGATTTTTTGCTAAATTCCACACTAGCACTAAGGCTTTTCTTTAAACTATTGTTTTCATAGATTATGATCAAATCATGCTTTGTGCCAGGTAAATAAGAGACTAGTCCCTATGAGGTTCTCACCATGAAACATCCTAGATGTGCTCCATTTGCATATATTCTTAACAGAAACAGAAGCAGGCAAAGAAGGATTTGGGGAGAAGTAAACTGATGAACTTAAGTAATACATATTACTTATGAACTTAAGTAATGCAAAAGCAAAACTAAGTAACTGAAGCGACTTCAGTTAAGTAAATAAGTGAAACAACTTCTTGCGATCCTGCTGCTCAGGTATTTAAAAACCACTCTGCAAAATATATTTATTTAATCTCAAGAGAAGTGTTGGGGAACTAAACCAGCCTCCAATGCTAAGCTAAAGGAACTTCAGTGAGTAAACAATGCTTTATGAACGTGTCAGGCAAACTGTCTGAGGAGAAGTATTTCACCTCCAGGAATTTTAGTTTTGCTCTTCTGGAACATCTTTGTAGAAAACTTATTCTTCTGCAGCACCACATCTGCAGTTGTTATTATCTATCCTCAGGAAGCCCTTGCATTCTGCTAAGAACACACATATTTTAGAGTCCCAATTCCAATCTCTCACAATTGCTTGCTCAGCCTGAAATGGCTGATTGCTGCCTCTTATTATTGCCTTTATGTCTGTAGAACCAATATTGCTCAGAGCTAGCTTCTTGGGGGGGGGGGAGGGGGGGGTGTCTGCATGTGTGAGCTGTAGAATTATTTTTCCTAAATCCCTGTTAATTACATCAATGCTTTTTCGTTAAAGAGAACAGACTGATAAGAAGGGACTGAGACCAGAAGACAACGTAGCTCCACAGTTAACCAGGGACATGATGATTATCGCTAATAATTAATAAAAACAAAATAAGACGGATGGACTTTTTTGTGCTGAAGCGACTGTAAAGAACCTGGAAGCTACAAACTAAAAATATGCCTTAATTTTAAACTGAGTACATTGTGTGTGGAAGTTACTGGCTGAGAATTGGGCAGAGTCAATTTCCAAAGTTCAAGAGCACTTTAAAAAATGTGCATTCAGTCTTAATGAGATTCAAACAAATTTAAGGTTAATCTATACTACCTTTCAGGTTCCACTTTGCGTGCTAGTCTTGTCTTAGGCTAAAACACAGCTCCCAAATTATTATTTTTTGAATATAAATAGCTATAGATATATACACACTCACACATGCATTACCCAGATTTAAATTTACTTATCTTAAATTACTGGAAAACAAAATTAAATAAAACCTACCAAACCCTAACCATCCATAGTGCTGAAGGGGAGGCTGAGAAGATTAGCCTCTGAAATATTCGGTCTGGAGCCCAGTTCACCACCAGGGGAATACTAAAGCAAACAGAAAACAGACCAAAGGTCCTCAGAGCTGCATCCTCCGCTGTAGTAAGCAGGCTGTGCTAAATTACTCCATTCATGGAGCTGGTCTGTATTGTGGCACGTTGCTATCTGTTACCAAACCACTGCACCGAACTTCAGTAGGGTGTAACGGACAACAGGCAACAAACAAGAAAAGAATTTAAGAGGTCTTATGAAGAATCTTATATGAGCTAGTTCTTCTCTCACTTTTAAAACCAGTTCACCCATCCTTAGCAAGAGATCTCTCAAATGACAAGAGTCATAGCCAAAACCTTGCCAGGCACTAACTAGCTATGTCTTTGATTGCACTGTTTACAAATCCGTAAGAGCATTTCTTCCATCTGTTCTGCAGTTTCCATCTATGCGCTGAATTTACAAAATGAAATAAACTGCCTAAAAATTTGTCTTCCAGCATGTTGGCTATTGTGGACAACAGCCTAAACTTTGGACAAAAATATTCAAGTGAGGTGGAGAGTTTGTGTGGGGGAAAAAGAAAAGGCTCTTGAGAAAAACTGATAGGGTTCTCGGGGGAAAATTTTAAAGAAATACGTATCAATTACTACTCAGGCACTGACTGTCTCTCCAACATAACATACAAGTCGTTAGCAGAGCCATTTTGTTTCAAACACCAATGTAAAAAACTAGCCAGTTTTCAAAAGCAAAGTGGAAATTCCGCACATTATCTCCGACAATTCTGTGGTAAAATGATAAGCAGTTTCTGAAACTAGAGCAAAGAAGTTCCCTGTTACTCTAGGCAGGACACTGCAAAATTGACCTGAGGAGGCCCAGATCCTCCTCTGGAGGAGCTCTGAATTCTCTCTGCTCCACATGGGTGATGCTTCTTGCCTTGCTCAACACCCCCCAGGTGTGAGCAGATGTTGCAATGACAGCCACCAGGAAAAACTTTCATAGCTAAAGCCTGAGTTACATGTGAAGAGGTTAGATTTCGTCTCAACAAATGTCCATCACAGAACTACAACTCTCTTTTTCTGATGTAAAAAGGTGATATCAATCAAGTTGCTTTAATAAAAAGCTAACATTGGTACTGAAACAAATGGCATTCCTCACAACAAATAACATTTAATGTTTGCTCACTGGGTGGCTAGTTACATGTTGCCCTGTTCATTTAGCCAAGCACTCACAATGGCACCAGATTGAAATTATTTTCATGGCAAGCCTTCTACTAAAACCCTTTTTTGTGTTGTGTATGTGCTTCTCTAGTTGTTTGAAAGCTATGTAAAGGAGCCATATATTTCATTTCTTTTCTGTTATAATAAACTACTACTTTTGCTGTTATTGTTATTATTGCTCAAGCGTGCCACTTGTTCCCACAGTTATATCTAAAACACCACCAACTTCGTCATGCGTTACTACTATTACTACTAAGCAAGGGTCTAACACTTCGAAGGGCTCAGTCGCTGAGCAAATACTCCAGACATTGCTGGAATTAAATAACATGGCACTTACGAATATAGCGCATGTTTCCTTCTTCATTTACAAGGCACAGTGAGCCAGAAAAGTAGCACCCGAATATGATTCGAAAGAAATGCTTTCTGACAGCCTGCTCTGCAGTGAGTAGTGAACATTGAGTCACCACCACCATTTATTTTTTTTTTTCATTTTTAATTTCAGCTTGTTTTGCTTGCAATTTTTAAAAGAACTGCTTTTGTAGAAGCGTAAAAGGTCTCTGTGGTACCTCGGGTCATGAATCCATTTGCTAAAATAATGTTTTTGAAATCCTTTTTGTTCATCATCCAAATCCATTTTTGAATTTTTGTCTTTTAAAGAGCCAGTTCTTGTAAGCAGGTCAGCTAGTGAGCTGTGATTTCAATAGCCATACTGAAAATTGACAGCTATATAGATTCATTAACCATATGGTACTGACAGGGAATCTCTGCATCACAATGATTTAGGCCCAATTTTTTTTTTTTTAAAAAAAAAAAAGCTCAGTTTAACTTGCACTTCACCATCTGTACGTCTAGCTAAATGCAAACATGCTCACGGTGTGAGCAAAAAAATCCCAAATGGTGTTAAAAAAATACGCGAGTCATCCCATGGAATAAGACCAAAAAAAGCAATGGCCAAGGCTCACAACACTGAGATGTGCATACCCAGAGGGGAAAATATTACTTAGAACAGCATCAATAGGAATTATGCAGTTCAGTTAATTGGCATCAGAATTAACAGCATAAACAAGGTGCAAAAAATATCTAAACTGGTGGGAATTCAGGAATGGTTGGTGGGACTTCTTACTTTACATGCACTACTTTCTGTCTCCAGCAAATACTGGGCAAATTAGCTTCTCTTGATTCTGGTGAACAACCAGCAGCAGGAAGGGCACGAATACTAACATTTTAGAAGCTCAGTTCCTTGAGCACTTTTAGAGAGAACCTCTTTTTTAGATATCTTACTGACCACTTTTTTCATGTCTAATATTGAAAGCTTTTGAAAAACAGGAACGGGTTTGGTTCTATACAGGACAGAGTTGCTCAGAAATTGACCCTGGTCACTGCTGGCCTCAGCGACCCAGTGGCACACACTCCTGTTACTGGCTGATCTGGCAGCTGGCTGTAAAGAAATCGAATCTTTTTTGTCGTGGCTGGGGGGTGGTGATGGTGGTGTTGCTGGTGTTCTGCCTCAGCTCTATAATCCGTAAGGGAACAGAGACTTTAAGGTGTATCATATTACTGGTTTGGTAGGACTTGCATGCTAGAGAAGAGTTGCTCAAGTAACTTGCTCCTTTTATAACCTCTTGCTAGAAGGAGCAAGAGGGAACAGGGAAGGGTGTAGAGGAGGACCGGAGCAGCCCCGTAGCTGGTGTGTGCCGCCAGCATCGCCCTCGTACAGCCGTCTCGCCAGCAAAACGCAGGAGGAACAGAGCAGCTTATGGCCACTGCACGAAGCAGCTGCAGCGCAGGAAGGGGAATTTAACTGCGAGGCTGTGAGGCACAGCACGCGTGGTAGCCGAAGCCTCGCGGGAAACACGCGGAGATGTCAAGCTCTCTGAAAGACCCTGAAACAGGAAGAGCTTAGCAACTGTTGACCTGGTATTTCTTAAAAACAGAAGCAGCTGAAGGCTTCCTCTTTATTTGCTTCTAGTCCAGTCGCTGGGCAGAGAGGCCAGACCTTGCAGCAGGGCATACCTGCTGGAGAGAAACTGCTAAAACTGCTTCTTTGTTGCTGCTCCCACCAGTCTGTCACGATCCACTGCTGGGCTGAACAATTTGGCAGAGGTTAAATCCCCTTGCTTTCCAACCGACCTCAGGTAATTCTGGGAGGTTGCAGGCGGCTGGGCTTAACTTCTGACTGACTCCAATGTGTTATCGTGACCAGTCTCCTTTTACATTCTCGGGAACAGAATTAAGACTCAAAACGGAATCAAAGTGCCAAGTCACTTCATTTGGCCAAAGAGAAATACACGAGAGAAAAGCAGAGAAAGAGAGAGAGAAAGAGAGAAAAAAAGAGAGAAAAAGCGAGCAAGCGAGCACGAGAGCGCTGCAACAGCTACCCCCACGGACCTGAGGCGGTCCGTCCCTCCACGCGGTCCGTCCGTCCACGCGGTCCGTCCGTCCACGCGGCCCGTCCCTCCACGCGGCCCATCCCTCCACGCGGTCCGTCCGTCCACGCGGCCCGTCCCTCCACGCGGCCCGTCCGTCCACGCGGTCCGTCCGTCCACGCGGTCCGTCCCTCCACGCGGTCCGTCCGTCCACGCGGTCCGCCCGATGTATCTCCAAATCCAGCAGCAGAGGGACATCCCAGAACGCTCCTCATGGTCGCCGCTGGTTTCCCCTTTCTACAGCGTTGCCCTCTTGCACAGTCAGTGACTGGTTTCCCTCCCCCGCCTCCCGCCCGGCGGCGCCGCGCATGCCCAGTACCGCCACCAGAGGGCGCTGGAAAGTTCTAGAGGGTCCGGGCCGCGGTCAGGCGGCGCTGGGCCCGGCGCATGCGCGGAGGGCGCGCGCTCCAGAGGCCGCGGGACATGCGCGCCGCCGCCGGGCAGGGCTCGCCGGGCGGCCGCGGGGACCGGCCCGGCCCGCTCGGTTGCCGCGGTGATTGAGCTGCGGTGGTGAAACCTGTCCTGCTCGGGACAGGTGTCTGGTCCCTTACACGCTCTTTCGCAAACACGTGTGAAAGTCCCGCATCGGGCACAGACCGCGCCTGTCCCGTCCCTGCGGGGGCCGCCTCAGTGCGTCCGGAGGGTCAGCGCTGCCCCGCTGGAACCCACCGATAAGCCCCACCAGAGAGATCAACCCACCACGCCGTACTTTGACACAAAAATCGAAGTGGGATCATACATTTACGTCCCACCGTGGTAAATCATGTTGCTAATTGGTACGTTATTTCATGTGGATTATGGGTCCGGGTTTGATGTCCTTCCATGGATTATGTGAATCAGCATATACACACACAAATGGCAACATTAACCGTAGTGGCATTAAAACACTTGCATTTGAAGCAATAAAAGAATTGCTGTTCCACAAGATACTAAAAATCAAAAGTATTCCATACTACAGAAGTAAAGTGTCCTTTTAGTCATCACCTACTGACAAGCAGTTTTTTACTGTTCAGAAATATTCCATCTTTACAAGATTTTGATTCCAATCATGGAAAAATATTTTCAGATTCTAGAAATTCATGACTTAGAATTGTTCAGGGCCAGAATTTTATTTTGCCACGTCCTGCAAAATACACTACAGATTCTCTTTACTCTTGAAATCCTTTGTGCATTAGTGCTGCTCAGCTAGTTTTAGTTAGATGAGAAAGAAGTGTTTTACTCTGGCAGCACAGAACGGAAAAATGGCAAGAATCAAAATGGTCATTTCCCTGACAATTAGAATAACTGCATTTGTTTTCTCCACTTTACCTTTTAATATGTAATAGACGTCCTTGAGCTAAATGATAGATGCTATTCCCCCTATACAGGATTATCCAAGGGCACGTTAGTAATATTGATTAATAAACAGGGACAAATGTTAGTGGCTAACTCATATAAGCAGACCCAGTAAGGAAAATTAGTTTATTGAATGTTTCACTGAAGCTTATAAGGAATCGAGAGCAAATACTTATTTAGGAACTCAGTGTTCTAGTCATCTTTAGGGATTGCTTGGGCTATAAATAACATGAAGACTGCAATATCTTTGGGGCAGTAATTTCATTACATATTTGTTATACTTGAGGCTGCTGTATAAAGACTCCACCTAGATAAGATCTGTGGGTACTACAAAATAGATGAATACATGAAAATGAAAACATTAGAAACAAGCTGCTACTGTCTAAGTAGTTAATTGAAAATAATTTGTTTATTTAGTATAAAACGTGAGCTTCAGATTTTTTTTCTCATGGCATATCTGTAACATCTATTAATGTAACGTCTTATTTATAATTAAGGAACTTAGTTCCTTTCAAGTCTTTCCCGTACAGACTGTGGTCCCGTCTTCTTTTCATCAAACACATGTAAGTTCTATTAATTCTAACGGGAGTTTAGCCTGTACATCAAGGCAAGACAAAACCCTTTCATGTTGAATGTTTAATTACAGTTCTTCAAAGATTTTCACATGTGCTATAATGTGCTAATTATTTTTGTACCTAACAACCACAAAACTTGGAGGGGACTAATAGAAGTTGTCGTTCCGATTAGAAAGCAGAAACCCTTAGACTGTGCACGGAAGTTTACAAAAAGCCCAGATTCATCTAGCTTCAAAATCAGGACACAGGGGCAATATAATCATAATTAATTTTTAGAGAGCTTTTTGCATTTCATCAGTGCAACACTCATTGGTTCTCCAAACCATCAGTTATGTCTTATTTCCATCTAATAAACAAGCTGTGTTCGGGGCTTTATGGTTTCAGCCTATGTCAATGACTTGCGAACCCTATATTTTGTGGTGGGTACCTTTAATTTTTTTTTTTTTTCTTGTGGAATGTTGTATCCTAGCAAGTGTCACACACCAGAGTTGTTAGCAGTGGGGTGTGCACGCTCACTGACTGTTGCGGCAACCAATGATAAAAATAAAATGACAGTAAAAGTATGTAGGACTGAATGACATCTGGAGGGTATGTGAAGAGGGACAGCTCGGTGGTTTGGTAGAGGCTGAGCTGAGCTTCCCGTGTTGTTTCTGCGAAGCTGGAATGGCTGCCGCTAAGCATGCGGAAATCAGAGAAACAATTCATCTGACTTACAGGCTACCTTCTGCTATTGCCTCATTTTTGGGCTGCAAGAAGGGTACAGGGTATTTGAGGCTTTCTGGGGTCCAGGATCTTCTCCTTGCTGCTTTCATCGAAAGGGCATTAAAGGGTCTCCAAGCACTCAGATGTACATCTGCTACATGATCAGTGTCCAGATGTCCCCAAACCACATTAGAAGAGGCGTTGTAGAGTATGTGTTGGTAGACTGGCTCTACATAGTCCTCTATGTAGAAGAGAGACCTGGATGGTCTTCCGCAGTACACTACAAATTACGATGCACTTCACGTAATTCGTGGGAAGCACTGCTATTTGGATAGCATTGTAGGCCAAAACACTCTGGCCGAACAGTTGCTAGGCTCGGAATTGAGACAAAGGTGACCTGCTAACAAAAGATCTGATACCTGCACCCACTCAGTGATAACATGAACTAGACTGGGGCATTTGGAAAACTGCCATGTGCGGGAAGAAGTGCAGAGTGAGGATTAACTCACTTTGCAGATGTGCAACTTCATCACTCAGGCTTGATAAAGCCTTTTACTGGATGAAACTAATTCCTTCTGCATAAATCCTAGAAGCCTTTCGGCAGTGGCTGATGGAGGTAGGAGAGCAGGGCAGAAAAGATGGCTCTGTCCTAACAGCATGGAAGGCTGCAGGAAACAACACAAGAATTAGGACTGCCCTATGGCTACACATCAGATCTGATCAAATCTCATCCAACTGTAGCTTTGCTCAGTGTTGTAGGTGGTAATGTACCAGGTTCGGAAGCTAAGGATTATAAAATCACACAGTAGGTGACTGCGTCCCTCTATTTTCACTTGGAAGGGCCATGATAAAACGGAATAACCATTTACTCTCACTGTGTGGGTTCCCTTGCCCACCTCCCTCACAAAGCAAGGGGTGACCAGTCAAAAGGACCTCCTCCTCGGTCAGCAGGCTCAGCCAACGAGCAGCCCCAGCACTACCTAATCAAACATTTGAGCACCGTAGTCTCAGAATCTGTACAGACTGTGAAGGGCATTTGTTATGTTTGTGAAATTGTTTGTATCTACAGCTGGCAATTTTTAGCTGTGGATTTGCTCTAGAGAGCTTGTCCCTCAGAGTGAAGTCACAGGAAATTTGCACGTTGACATCGGCAGGAACAGCACTGGTTCTAAAGCGGGAATAGTAAGGATTATATATATCATTGTTATTTGACCAAGTCTTGTTAGACTGAATTCCCATGTGTCTGTCCCAATGGGAAGCCTTTTGCCCTCACCTGTAGTACCTCATCTCTTCCCCAGTTGAGGCTCCAATTATTTATTTTCAGCCTTTTGGAATCTGTAGTTAATCTAAAAGCAAATATATCCTTTAATTTTGTTTCTGTGTGAGAGCAAATCTGGGAAGCTAAATGTTGACCAGATTTCTAACTGCCAAAACTCATAACATTTTAAGACATCAACATAAGGGAAAGGAATAGGAAACCATCAGGACATACCCCTTAACCGTGCTGGAAAGCGTTTGGTTTGCAGAAAACAGATCCAAACTCCTCTCCTCACAGTGAATGGGCCTTATCTCTTCACACAGGAAGGCTAGATACAAGGGACTTCGGAAGACTGCAAGATCTGTGACAGCATGAAAGAAACTGCTAAAGGGATGCTCGAGCTGATTAGAATTACTAAAATATCTTTTCATATCTAGACAGTAGTTACTCTGTAACTGCTGCATCCACAAAACCATTTGCAAAACAAGGCCTTGTAGTCCACAAATTAAATGAGGCCCTGTGGTATGTTTCGATGAAATCTCTGGGCAGTCTGAACTCTGCTACACAGACAGTCTGGCCAGCCTTCACCATCTGACGCCATCTCACAGTCCCTAGACCTCCACCTCTATATGGGACCACTGCCATCTCATCCTCTGGAAGACAAGTAGAAAGCAAAACACTCTTCTTTCACCACCATGCCTGCCATTTCCACTAGCAAGGACAGTCCCTTCTTTTGAAGTTTGATTTACAGGTGCTATAGAGCCATTGTGCTGACTGCATGTCAGTCTCCAAGGAAACTAGTAGCATATATATTCCAGAAGCATCCCTAGATGAAAAGAAGTGTTATTAAAAGTGTTCTCAGCATAACCCCTGCTATGAGAAGGAGCAGAGTTCAAGGTCTTCTGTTGAATGGTTGAAGGATGCTGGGTTCAAATAGAATGCTCTTAAGGAAATAATAGCAGGTCAAGCTGGGGATCTGGCTGTTGTACAGTCTCCAGTTCTGAAAGAGTCAGAAATTGAAAAATAATCTATGTGAAGCTTTAGAAAGATTTGCTATTCTTTTATAATTCAGCGTAATTTTAGGTTGGCATCTCCTCTGTATACTTAAGTATTAGCACTTTCTGTAATACATTGCCTTTTTGCGGCTATTACGCTTCTCAGCCCAACCTGTATCAGCTTGCACATCTCTACTTTGAAGTTGATGCTCAACTAGGCTTTTATATCACTCTTTTAAAGGACTGAACAGAAGCACAAGGCAGCCAGGCTGCAGTCCTCCCCGCTCCCCGGTGCCAAGCAGCTGGGTGCCCCACAGCTGGGATGGGTGCTCTGCGCAGTTGTTGGGAAAGACATCCCATGAGAACGTGCGCTTCCATGATTGTTAAAAACTGTCTGTGGCATTTTCAGAGTGTGTGCGCTGAGAGCAACATCTTACTTGAATTTTAAATAATGAAATAAATTCCCTTTCTTCTCTAAATTCCCTGGTAAGTTCCCATCTGAATAATATATGCTTTCCTTTTTTGTCTTAAACCTGTAAGGATATTACTTATTCAGTCCTAGTGGAAGCTTTATCCAGGAGGAGCCGAACCAACCCTATTCTAAAGTTTAAGTTGCTAAAGCACTGGGGGAACATGTGAAATCAAATGTATTACATAATATATGAGATTCGCATTATGTTGCTGTAGTTCTGACTGCCAGAAACATAGCTGCTCAATATTGAAACTCATTTTCTCTTTTATGGCACAGTTCAGTATAACCAAACACAAATAAATGGAACAAAAGACTAAATCAAACAAAGCAAATAAAAAGAGCAAGAGAGCACTGCCAATAATGTGGAGTTTCGTTCCCAGCTTGGATCCAAGTGGACCATGATAATTCCAAGCATTTTCACAAAACAGTTTAATTTCCCTTTATGAAGGAGTTTCAGTTTCATAACGCTCTCTGCCTGAGTGTGTATCTGAACAGACACTTACAGCTACAAGAAAACATTTGAAGACTCAAGAAGGAAGATTTAGGCATTCGCAAAGCTCAGATCTGATCCTCAGTAAAGAAATGGAACTGGCTGGGAGAAGAAAAGGGATAAAGACATTTTACAGGGGAAGAACAATTGAAGTAACTAAAATGATATTGCTTGCAATTCTTTTTTCATTTTTCTGTTTAAATCAGAAAAACAGCACGTGATGGAGTTAAGTTCTCATTTGTCCCTGTTGTACTGCTTATCTTCACCTTTCATACCTATGCATCCTTAGGATGCCCATAAACAACAACTGCAGTCATTGTAATGGACAGAGAAAACGAAGCGTAAAATTGGAATATAACATCATAGCCAGTCTGCTATTTCCTACCGCAGTTCTATCAAATCCAGAAATGAAACGACTGTAAGCTTGGCAGCAAGTAACAGAAGAAGAGTTATACCTGCGTCGTGGTTCAGCCCCAGTCGGCAACTAAACACCACGCAGCCACGCGCTCACTCCCCCCACTGCTGTGGGACGGGGGAGAGAATCGGAAGAGCAAAAGGAAAAAAACTTGTGGGTTGAGATAAGAACAGTTTAATAATTAAAATAAAATAATAATTATAATAATAAGGGGGAAAAAAACCCAGAAACACAAATGACACAACCACTCGCCACCCGCCAACTGACGCTGCTGGTCCCCGACCCATGATTGCCCCTTCCCTCCCCCGGCCAGATCCTCCCAGTTAACCTACTGGGCGTGATGTTACATGATATGGAATGTCCCTCTGGCCAGTTTGAATCTGCTCTCTTAGCTGTGCCCCCTCCCCTCCCGGCTGCTTGTGCTCCCAGCAGAGCCTGGGAAGCTGGAAAAGCCCTTGACTAGTACAAGCACTGCCCAGCAACAACCAAAACATCGGTGTGTTATCAGCATTGTTTTAATACTAAGTCCAAAGCACAGCACTGCACCAGCTGCAGGGAAGAAAATTAACTGTCTCCCAGCTAAAACCAGCAAAATATTCGTTTGCCAAATACCAATCGTACATACACCCTAACCTGGCTTATATTTTCTCCTCAGAACTGGCAGTAGGACGAAATAGTATTGACAAGACAGCCTTGCTAGTACTTGCTTCTAAATCGCCTACCTTGTGGGACATCAACTGCAGCTATCATTGCATTACTCTTTCATTATGAAATAGGATTTAACGCAGCATTGTGCAACGTGAGAACGTTTTCAAACCCTTATCCTACCCTTCTGCATTTCTTATTGAATTTGCCCTGCATTTCCCCTATCAGTAGACCTTTGTTATTTGATGCTAAAATGTTTTAGGTAAACACAGATATATTTCCCTATTAATTTCCACATCCCATGTGAAAACCAGATTAAATTTACAACACTCTACCAAATGTTAACACTTCATGTGACAGGATATGCCCAAAAGCATGTACACAAAGCGGACAGCAGAAACACTCTGCCAGAGACATAATAGCAGAAAGAAAATGGAAACCCTTTTTAGCATAATTTGCAGTATCTTTTCTCCTTTCCTTAAAAAAAAAATTTGCAACAGAAGAGACAGCTGATGAGAGTTTGATGTTCAGATACATAACAGCATCAATGTATAGCATTTTCCTTGACAGAAACCACAGGTCTATTTTAGCACAGAAAACACAGAGAGTACCCCACGTGCTTGCTTAGAATCATGCCCTGGTGGGGAAAGCACAGGAGATTGGGTGTTTGTAAGGGCCTACCTAGTAGAATAGCAAATACTTTCATAGAATTTGCATGTTCCTCCTCTATCCAAAAGGTGATCAAGCCATCAAATATCAAAGGAATAAAAGAGCAATATGCAAATTTACCAAACTCAAAATCTCAGGTCTGTAGTGAGGGAGACAAACAGGGAGCAGAAGGCAATTTTCACCACCTGGAAAGGATGCAGATTTAGGTCAATATCAGAAAAACTCCTTGTAACAGGATGAAGAAATAAAGTGGTATTATTAGCTGTAGGCTCGGTATAAGGCACTTGCCAAAGCAAACAATACAAGCAATCTACAAAACCCAACGATAGTTAATTTTCAAAGAAACCACAAATAGGTTATATCAAATTATCCCTTTTAAGATTAACATTTTAAAATGCTGGATGGTTTTATGTGGAGAAGCGCATGAGATGAGTGTTTCAAATTGTAGTGACAAAAATATAATGAGAACAGATTTCGTTTTCTATCGTGTTAGAAAACAGCCTGTGCAAAACAATACTAGGGGGATAATTCCTGTTCCTCCAGGCATCTGACCATGCCGTATCTACCCACCAGCCTGCCTTTCAAGTGCAAGAGAACATCTTGTTTGCATTCAAACCTGAAAGACCTGAGAAGAACCCAAACCGCTTTGTAGGTGAGTTAACTTATACTTAAACTGTTTAGTTAATAAGTTCAGCCCTTCTCCATGCACTTGGCAGTTAAAGGAAAATAAACATCTGTTGCAGCTCTGTTGCTAGTTCAAACAGCAAAGCATTAATGCTTGACCAGGTATTGGCACAGCACTGATGCTGCAAATCTAACAAGAGACGCTTTGGTCGGATAACTTAAGCAAATGCTTAACAACACTCATTAAGCTGCCAGTAAAGCAGGATATAACAACAAAATAGATTGGGTAATGTATCTTGATTAATCATACAATTTAAATTTTTTCATTGTTGAATTGAAATGAAGGAATGAAACAGACGTCACAGCTACACCAGTAATTGTGCACAGCAGTCATAAAGCAGGGATTATAAGGTTACGGATAATTTGAGAATAATGTGAAATTACTTCAGGAGTTAGGCTAGGCTGTTTTTTTCTGGTTTGGATCAGGCTACTTAGAGAACCATCATACCGGATCCTGAGAATGGAGACATGCATGTTACTAATATAAAATTCATTCTCTACTCACTAGAATAGAGGACAACATTCATATGTTACCTGAACATTGAATATTTGTCTTCCTTTTTATCTTAATTGTACAACATATCAAACAATAGGTCTAATACTTAAACAAAGGGGAAATAAAACAATTAATCCTAGGAAAAGTCATGTGTTTGGTATGAATATCTGCTGGGCTCTACCGAGATGCTTGGTTTTACTGACACTTCCCACCACAGTTACTCAAAACTGACACATTAATTATTTACATTAAGAGTATCACCAGTTCAAATATATTTATTTTCCTTATTTTGTGTCTGTTTACATAAGTTACACATCCTGACCAAACCAATTTGCTCAGTAAGTGATAACACTGGCTTCCAGAAAACAGATGTTAACATGCAGACTATCTTTCATTTAGTCCCAAGATTTTCAAAGGTTGGAAGAATGATCATAGGATCTGATTAATTTTTGAAATTAGCTGTTTATTCTCAAAGAAATCACAATTAAAATTATACCTTTGCCTGCAGCAAGTATTACTAAACGGAGCTCCTCCTCTCCAACTTGGTGAAAGGCAGACTAGGTGCACTGGGCAGCCCGTACAACTCAAGAACATGATTCCTGCCACACCAAGTCAAGTCTCATGGATTTAAGCAGGAGCAGAAGTGCTCTTCCACTGGGAAATACACTCTCAGAAAACATTACTCCTTTCTCCTCCTTCTGGACCCATCAAGCCCGTGTATGAAATAGCCTTTCTATTTCAGCACAAAATCATTCAATCTGAACAGAACAACTTCTGAGGACCAAATAAACATGTTACACAAATGAAGATCAAACCAAATCCGCTGCTGCATTTCCTTTTGTTTCCAACCATTAACCTTCGCTCTTTCCAATTCAGCCTAAAGCATCTTCCTTGGTGAGGCAAAAATGTCTGATCCTGCCAACTTCACTATGCCAAGGCAGTTGAAGACAAACGGCTTTTCATTTTTTTCCCCTATGAACAAATATTTCCCCTGTGATCAGCAAAGTTAGGAAACACTAGACTGTAAGTAGTGGCACAATGTTCCCCACAGCTCAGAAAATACACTACATCCCACACTTGTGCTGTAATCACTTGTCCATACCGGCAGGTACGACAGATCTGATTTCCATGGCTGAGCAAAGGAAAGAAAGGCTGATATCATCAGCATATCATTTCCATTTGTCAACAGAAACAGGGCTGTGATTCACATCTTTGCAATGGGAAACCAATGTACTAACCATTTCAGAAGCTGAGATACTATTCATGAATACCTGAAAAGTAGATTTCCCATAGGATTTTTTTCCCTCCTGTCTGCATTTCAGTAACTTGAAATGGGCTCCTTATGTGTATATTTTTTTACCTCTGTTGGGATTTCTTTTAAGCAAACATTTTAAAACGTTTTGTTCATCTGTTGAAACCTACTATTTCCTGACAGAAAACATCATATGACAAAATGCAACTCCTATTTGAGAAGGCACATTAGCGAAATGTGCAGTGTTACCATATTTTTGATGTAACATTGAAGCACAATGTTAAGATCTTTCAGATTAACACAAGCTTTAATTGAAATTAAAAAAGGAGAAACCTAAGCACGTATAATGCGTTAGGATTCAAAAAGGTTGCTTCTAGATCACCACTTATAAGTCATCTAAGGTAGACACATCCCAACATCTAATTGTATTTCTATTTCAGTATTTTTTATAAAATTATTTCCACTTCATGTTTACTACTTATTTATCTTTGCTCTTATTGCTTAAACATATTTTACCGCTCCCTTGTCACCTACAAGAGAAGGACAGGAGAATAAAAGGTGTCACTACAAAAACTTCCGTGACCTCTCAATTTACAAACATCCACATCCTCAATCTTACACTTCATTGATGTTCCAGGTGCTGTTAACAGGCGCTTCTGATGGGTGCACAGCTATTGCACGGTCAGCTTTATTCCCTGACCTACATGTTTGCAACCATGGCCCAACAAACTTCTAACACAGCCTAAGTACAAAAGAGCTTTTGTTCCCAGATCACAAGCACCAGTCATGACAAAAGGAGTCAGCTCTAATCCTGTCCAAGGAATCAGAGCGTTATGACAAATTTTCTCTACGGACCTGCAGCACCTTCCCCACTTGTGCAGAAAGTGGAGATTTTGCTTTTCTCTCCTTAGAACAAAATAAAATGGAGTGGTGGTTGACATCCATGTGACACCTGGGAGACTGGGGTTAACCTGGGATGTAGGAGAGCTCCAAGGGTATCAGTGGGGCGTGGGCAGGGTGCTCGTCGGGGACTCAGGGGAATGGCAAAAGTCACAGCGCACGGGTCTCCCACGCACCGGGTGGGCACCTCAGCTCCTCCCTACGGGCTGGCTACGCTTCTTTCCCCTCTGTGGACTTCACTACGCTGCCAGACATTTAAGAGTTAAGCGATGCAATAAATCTCCATGCCAGTGGTGCGCTTCCCTAATTACACAAAGCTCCAAAAATCTGTCCAGAAATTAAATAAATTTAGCTAGAAATATACTAAACTTTGGATGACGTGATTGATCTATTTTATCAGTATCAAAACCCCATAGGCTGCGTTTTGTTTAATGGCAAGGTATTTAACGTTGGTTTGCATTTGCACTCTGTTATTAAGTCTAACTGAATAATTAGATATATTTTTTGCAAACAAAGAAACTGAGGCAAAGGGTTTACCCATCCAAGATACACATAAGGACTGTGAACGGGTTATTAACACAGCTCTTACATACCAACGTGTTGTCATTCCTGCAGATTTTCACCTCACAAAGCATACTCTTGTATAAGAAATGTATTTGAGATACCATCCATGTGACTATTTCCTCTCTAGCAACAAATATACCCTTTCTGCATCATGCATGATGCATTTTCTTCAAATTAGCACATCATCATCATGCAAATTGGATCAATCTGAGCCATCCATCTGTCACTAAAATTTAGGGGTATATTCTCAACATCATGTGTAAGGAGTTATGCATGCAAATCCCTGCACATCAAAATGATTCAATACCCAGAAGAATATTACGATATTAAGAATTATAGCCAACGTGGCACTCCTGTGTACATAATGTTCCACGCTTCCCAGGCATTTTGCTCGATGCCTGAGAAGTAGGAAAGAAGACACTGAACAGAGAAGCCAAATAAATGAAAAAATCACAAATGGGGTTTTTTTCAGCGTCGAACTGTAACTGCCATTCCCACACCCAAAACTTGCTAAATCGGGTAATTAATACAAAGGGTAATAATATTTGTAATAGCAGGTACAAAAACATCTGTTTTAGGCAATCAAGTTCTTGCTGTAGGCTGGTCTCTTAAAACATGCAAAAATTACCTCTGGCAACCGCCAAGCACAAGAACTCCTTTAATAATTCATAATGATCTAATGAACACCTTTCATCTGACTCAGAAATTTCTTTCAAGTCTACGCCAAGTCATGATCATGCCTTTGTATGTTTGTTACTTTCTTGGACTCGTGAGCATTTTGTTTGGTTTCGTTTTGTTTCATTTCGTTTAGTTTTGGCTGGAGGAAATCTGTGACACTGAGAGGGTGGAATTAGTGTTTTCCTCTGTCCAAATCCTTGCTACGTTTTGTTCCTGAGGAAAATGGGATTCTGACTGCCTGATGGTCGATGGGATGGTTTCCCAGTTAGGAGACCAGGCTGAGAAGTTGTGGCGGAGAGAGGAAGGAGGAACTGGGAAATATCCACCTCCTGGTTTACATGTGAGTGTTGTGTTCGCTGAAGACAACAACAACCACCAAAAACCCCAGCCCCAGCCCAGCCCTCCCCAAAGCCAACGATTTCTCAAAGGGAGGAGTTTTTAAAAAACTTTTACCTTTTCATTTCAGGCACTGCTGGAGCTCTATTTGCTAGAAGGCGTTGAAGAAATCTACAAACATGCCATTGTATCCCTTTGAGTTATTTCTATTACACCTCCAGTATACGCGCATCAGGGGTCTGAAATGTTTGTCACCTACGTGTTCGATACATTTTCTAATTTATGCTTCAAACACACTGCAGGTGAACACGTTTAGTTAAGAATTAAGTCATAGACAGAAGCACTGTTTTATTTCTTTGTACTGTAGATTTTTTAGGAATTTTTAAAATGTATTGTTGCAAAGTCTTTTCTGATATGAGAGAACAGGTTTACTAAGCAATGTTAAAGGTAGAAAGCTCCCTTAGATTTTCTCAAAATGTAAACTGTTTTTCATTTTTGAAGCACCCATACCTGTAGCAAACAGCTGCTTCCTAGAGCGATGCACTAAAACGTGCTGCTTCAGAGCAAAAGGATTTCTAACAGTGGTTTACCAGTACTTGATTTTGCTGAAATCATCCATTTTCCAGGACAGCTAAGAGGGCTTGCATTTGTTCTCTTAAAAGTGCAGGCACACAGAATAATAAACAGAGAGAAGAGAAAAGTAATTGGGCAGAAACTTACTTTTTAAGCTGCCGAAATACCCTGTGCTACTTCGGTTGTTTGTTGCCTGACCCGAGAGGGGAGCCTAGAGAGCAAGGGTTTGAAAAGCTGTTGCACCCCGGAGCTCTCTGATTAGCATACATCCCCCAAAACCAGCTGTCAGAAAGAGAAGGGGACACTGCTGATGAGTGATCCACATACTGGTTTAAATCCAGTTTTAATCATTCAGAGCTAAGCTGTGTTGTAAGGACGCCCTAATTTCAATTGTTTTGTATTCACTGGAAAGGAGAGGAAAAACCAACTGTAGAATTTGTTTGCTTTAATAATCAAGCATTGGCTGTTCACGTGTTTTGAATGTCCAGCTGGTGGCTCCGCTGACTAAAGAGGGAGCCTGAGTTTCCAACAGAACTATTTAAATAGCGAAAGGTAACCTTTCTGAATGCCTTAGAGAAATCAAAGAGTCTTTCTTTCTGGTTATTTATTCAGAATGCAATTTTGTTGTTAGGGCCTGACTATCTTCAGGTTGCAACAGCATAAAATGGCAAGACTAGCACATGAGTATTTTCTGCGTCCTACCACTATTATATTCTTATTTCACTTTATTATTTATTAATATAATAGTAATAATATTATTTCATGTGATAAATTGTTCGTCTTGAAAATTTATTAGCCTTAATTAGATACCTGATATCAGACAATTTACTTGCTGCTAGACATCATACATTCCTTTCCAAATAAAACAGGAACTTCAATCGACTCCTTCACAGCTGCCTTTGCCATCCCTTGGAGTCTTGTTAAGTTTATTCAAGGTTTTTGGCTTCTAGACCACAAGGACTATGAAGTAAGTATGTTCCAGTTTAGTTAGGCATACATTGCAGTACAACGCTATGATCTATAAAATGACTTCAGAAAATCGGTGCTTAGCTAATAATGGTGACAAAACATTGGAAGCTTTTTTTGTAATACTGCTTCAGCAGCACCTTCAGCAATACGTGATGGTCTGCAGTTTGGTTTTAATTACGTTGACAGGAAATGGATTAAGACAATGAAGAAGTCAACATTAATAATGCTTGACACATGAATTGCCAAAGCCATCTGTTCACAGTTGTTTTCAGCAGAGCAGTCGAGCGCTTTCTCAAAAGCAGTGGTTTGGGTACTTTTAAATATTAAACTACCATCCTGGCAGCAAGGTTTGAGACAGAAGACCGCAAAAGTGACTTTTCAATCTAATTCATGTTCCTTCTGATGCTAAAGGTTGTTTGTTGCCTGTCACGATGTCAATATAACCTGTTTGCCTGGGAGAATAACTTGTATTTATAAAAGGTGATGTTTGCATATGGAGATTTGGTGATCCTAGAAAAGTGAGAATCACTCTCTTCAAAAGACTCCCTTTGTTCTGTACAGCTCACTGAATTTTTTTTTCTGCAGATACTTCAGAATGTATATTTACCTGTCCTGTATCAAGTCCTTCATTAGTCATCATCTAAGTTTATTTAACAGACATTCACCCTTACTGAAGACACTTTTGAATAGTTCTGTGTCTGTGTGTCTATATATTTTAATAAATCTGATCTCTACCTTCTGCAGAACTCCCTGGCCCTGCTGGTTGAACCAACTGCAACCAAACCTGTGTCGTGGCAAGACGTGCGAATTCTTCAGTCCCTCATGTGCCAAGGAGAGCATAGGCGAGCCCTCAGATACACACAGGTTATGAAGCTATCGGTCTCCAGCTGTAGCGAAGTGCGGCTTTTCCTCACTGTGCTGTTGTCCAATAGGTAAAGAAATATCTGCCACCATTTTGGCACTCAAATACTGTGAGAGGTGGAGAACAAACACTAGAAATCACAATCCCCTAAATTTCCTTTAAACTTTGAATACAACATTTGTGGGGCATCTTTTTGGTGATACTATTAATATGCCTTTATGTCTCAAAAAATGAATTACAGGTGCATGGTGGAGGCTTGGGGTCTGCTGCAGGAACACACCACTAAGTTAAAGGTGGAAGAGCTATTAAAAGACATGTATGACATCTGTCAGGGGATGGGACTAGTGGAAGACTTCCTGAAGCTGCCTTTCACAGATGCCCAACAAGTAAGTGTGGGCAAGAAAAAAATCTTATTCCCCTCTTTGCCAAGAGAAGAAGCAGTATCATCATATATGTTTTAAAATGTGTTATTTCTCATAGAAGTGTTTGGAGAAATTTTTACAGAATCATGCAATTCTTTTAGTCCAGCATCTGCAGCGTGCCAACTGTGTGCCAGCACTACAGCTGAACCAGGCGATGAACGTTCATCTCATGCTAAGTGTAAAAGTTCTGCCAAGTGTGCCAGTTTCTCTCAGGGGTTACTAACCGGTTTTACCAGTACTCAATAAGAATCCTGCTTTCTTTATCACACCATTCTTTGAAATACTTGGAATAAGCCTCTATACCTTACATTACAGCTGAACCTAAAAGTTGAACAAAAGACGTCACTACTCCAAAGCTACCCTTTGAAGTTGGAAATTCAATGTTACAGGCTGTTGTTGACTCCACTTCAAATTGTTTGTTTGTGTCTGAGGATTAAATAAGTATCTTTCCTGTCAGCTACTCTTGCCATTCAGTTATTCACAGACCTACATTATGTAGGGTTCGGATTATTGGATGTTGTTTGGGTCACTGTGGAACGAAGAGTGTGTTGTATGTCATCTCTTGTATCTCGCACACAGCTCTGGGTGCCAATCCACAGGCAAAATTTGCATCATGGGTTGTTCTTTTTATTATTTCCTGAAGTTATAGCGCAAGGTCTGCAATTCCACAACTTTCATTTTACCACTTTTAGGACAGAAATTCCTACCTAACTTCTGTATCTCAAAATAGCCAGGTCAAATTTTGTGTTATGTGAACTTCTGTTGTGGTTTTGTGATACATTTGCTGTTTTCCGGAACCATAGTTTTCCAGGGAAGCAAACTTATAGGGTGATTTTGGAAGGTGAGGGCCTGCATTTGAAAGCTTTAATCCAGGGTGAAGGTGTGTGTAGGTAGCTTTCTCTTCCTCATTTTAATACTCACTTCCTTTTGTCCAACGTAACCCGCCGCTGCCCTGGAGATTCAGTCACCTGGGGCAGTGGCGTTTCAGGAAAAACAAGGGAAAGGCTGCTGTTTTGTCAGCCACGTGAAACTTGTGGGTGCTGACAAGTGTGTCAGAATGAGGTTCTGCAGAGTGCCGGCATGGTTTTAACTTAAAGTTGTAGGTTCTGTTATTATTCTAGTCTTGCTTCCACTTGGCTAAAAATTCCGGGTAAAGCTGGTGTGCGTTAATGGGCAGAACCTGCTGCTGTTCTGTGCAGTGGGTGTATTTTACTGCACCTGTAGAGGAAACGTATTCACTAACTTGAAATAGCACCGAGAGATCCATGCAACGAACTTGAAATTAGTTAACTTCTTGCCTAGATTCTTACCTAGATTCTTCAAGAATCTAGGTGACAGAGAGTTCTGTCACCTTGGGGTCCAGGTGCTTGAGTCACTGAGGACAGGGCAGAGCTCCCCTCCTGGCCTTCCCTGCACCGGGGTGGTAGGGCAGGGGGCAGAGCGTGGGCTGGGTACAGCTATGCCTTGCCCCTTGCTCCTGAGAAACGCTTCAGGGGCAGAGGAACAGGTCAGGGCCATTTGGGGCATTCCTGAGCAGCAGCCTTCAAGTAATTCATTTGTCCCACCTGCTCCTCCTGGCCAGGGAAGGGGATAGGTAGGTGTGGCATACTCTGGAGGGGATGCCTGGGGTCTCTGCAGATAGGTGGGTATCAGCTCTGCTCTCTTTCCTTCCCTTGCAGCCCTTCAGCTCTTGGAGAAAGACGCCGGACCCTCAGTCTCGTCCCTGGCAGCTCAGACCGTGCTGATCCTGAGATCTCCAAGGGAGCAGCCAACATCGGGATGGACCCTGTGGGCGCTGTGCTGACGGCTCTGCACAGCCAGGCAGCGGTGAAACTCTCTTCAAGAAAATTGGTGTCTTTGCCTCAAGCTGGAACCACAAGCCCAAGGCCATGGTGTCCTTCACAGGGGAACCACCGTGAACGTGCTGAGCAGACAGCATTCCTCTGGGCCTCTACCACTATGTGCGGGACAGCTCGCCCCTCGGCACACCCTGGCCCCATTATCGGTTTAGCATGTCACCCCTCTGTTAGGCTTTCCCTCAAAAGAAGGCCTGTTTGTTCACCTCCCATGGAAGTCTTCTCTCTCTGGGCAGGCAGAGGGCAAAAGGGAAAAGGCAGAGCCTGAAAGAACAGGGATTGCCCTGAGAGCTGCTGGATGGCCAGGCTTTCCAGCAGCCCATGGCAGCACAGCACACACTGAGCCAGGGTGTCCTTGCAAGAAAGGCCCAGCTGCCCTGCTGGGCTGCAAAGCCTGGAGGTTTCATCCTGGTGTGCAGACGTGGCCACCTCTGACATGCTCTGGCTGGTGTTGCTGAGCACGACGTCATGCGGTATGGAATATCCCTTTGGTCAGCTGGGGTCAGCTGTCCCAGCTGGGTCCCCTGCCAGCTTCTGGGGCACCCACAGCCTCCTCCCTGGCACAGCACCGTGAGGAGCAGAAAAGGCCTCGACACCGTGTCAGCGCTGCTCAGCGATAACTGAAACATCCCTGCGTTATCAACGCTGTTTTCAGCACAAATCCAAAGCACAGTCCCAGACCAGCTACGATCAAGGAAATCCACTCTGTCACAGCCCAGAGCAGCACACCCGGCCAGCTGCTGGGATGGGGACTACAGCTGCCCGCATGCCACTGGCGGTGGAGGACTACACCCCCCCGGCAAGCCCCAGGGCAGGGAGTACAGCTCCCAGCACGCTGTGGAGTACGGCCCCACCAGCCGGAGGCCAGCGGCCCTGCTGCTGGCCCAGGAGGCATCAGCCGATGCGATGCGGGGGCTGGCCCCGCACCTCCTCACCCTCCCGCCACCCATCCTGCCTGGGGCAGGAGCGCCCAGGGCAGCACCACCAATGACTTCAGAAAAATATATTCCAACAAGCTGGAGAACGGTGACAGAGGTTTGTCAAGTTGTCAGTTGTTTGCTTTTTAAAGGGAGGAGCTGGAAGTAACTGGAAGATGCTCCGATCTAGCAAGTCCGTCCAAACTCCCCACCAGATGTGGAGGAAGAGGCCAAGATGGCCGGTGCCCAAGAGAAGAGGCTTCCTCCTGCTGAGGCAGCCCGAGAGGCGTAATGAGTTTTATCTGTTCTCAGGCACAAGCGACTTCCAGACAAAAGGCTTCAAGGACCTTGAATCTGACGATTGAATAGCCAACATATCTAAATTGCCTCCATCCTGGCTATGTCTGACTGGGGCCATGGATGCCTCCGGAAGGCTTCTGCCCCTGCGCTGGGGCATCAGACGTGGTGAGGCACAGCAGCGGCTTGGCATCTCACCCAGCCTTTCATTCTGCTTGCAGCCCAGCTAGTCCCTACCCAGCCCTGCTGGCGCATCAATGTTCGGGACCAAGGGAAAGAGCTTCCCTGGCCAGGACAAAGGGAGAGGTGGGTGCAGAGGTGCTTTGTAGGGCAGTGCTGGGAGCTGCAAAGGAGGAATGAGTGTGCCTGACGCCCCCTGCCCATCAGGAGACCCTGCTGCTCCTCAGGGGTGGCAGTGCCCAAGGAGAGGCCGCTGGCTGCCTGCTGCCAGCCCTGGGAGGCCCTGGAACACACAGAAAGGCACGGGGAGCTCCCTGGGTGCCATGAGATGGCACCACAATCCTGCATGGTAAAAAGGAAATGGTATATTTCAATGTGGGCAAAGTCAGGTCTCCACAGACTCAGGGCTTTTCAGGAAAAAGTAGCCCGCAGGGGATTGACTGACTGACCCAACCTCCTTTAGCACTGTTAAGCCTGCCTGGGCTCTGGAAACATCGCTGCCACCACCTGCATGGAGTCCCCGTGGAGGCCGGGCAAGGTGCGGGTGCCCAAGAGCAGCAGCTCGGGCTTCCCTCCCTCCTATGCGTAACCTGCTTTCTGGCCCCTATAGCATGCATTATGCCAGCTCAGGTGTGTGGAGAGGAGCTTTTGGAGGTGCCCCCATCTCACCTCAGCTCCACCCCTCCTTTCTAACCAGGAGGTGTTGAATAAATGGCTCGGGAGCCCAGGCACAGCTTTGGCTCAGTCAGCCTATGCACCTGGAAGGCTGCCCCCCATAACTTCCCTCTCCCCCGGCACGGGTCCTGCCTGGGGTTTTGGTGTCCCCACGGCACACGGTGGTGCCTGCACAGCTCTGGGTACCCCTGGCAGCGCTGGCCTGGGCACCCCGCAGTGCCCGGGCTGTGCGAGCCTCCAGATGCTTCCCCCTTCAGGTCTGCTCCCCTGGGTGCCCAGCACTACTCTTCCTCCTCCTCCCTCCTCTCTCCCCAGCGATAATCCCCTCCCCAGCAGGGATGTGCTGCCCTCTTTCCTGCACTGGCCTTTCCCTGCCCCACCAACACTCACCCACTGCCCAGTGCAGCTTTCACAGCCGCCAAGAAGAGACCCACAGCGTCAGACGCAGTGGTTTGCAGATGGAGCTTTATGGAACAGAAGGAAGCACTGGTGTTAGCGGCCTGGCTGGCCGGCACTGGTGCTTGTCATGCTGGAGGAGGCTCTTGCTGGACCCCTCTCTCGGGATATTCTGTGCCCAAGAAGCTCTCCTGGGACTATGCCAACGTGGACTGGATCGGCTTCCCCAGAGCTGCGGAGTGGAATACAAAGCTCTGTAGTCTTGTATGCACAGATTGGGGCAGAGCAACACTACAAGGCTAGACAGGATACGTGTGGTGGGATCTGCTGCTGCCCGGAGAGAGCAGCCCCCATGGTCCCTGTAATGCAATCCCAGCCTGCTGCTCTCCACGCCACGAGGGCTGCCAGGAAGACACCCTCTTTGCCCAGGGGCTGCGGGGAGTCGAAGGGAGGGAGGGAGGGAGGGAGGGAGGGAGGGTGCTGCCGGGCAGGGGCAAACGCGGGGCATGTTTGGAGATCCTTAGCTGGGGGAATCCTCCTGGGGAAAGGCTCCTACCGCAGCAAGGACAAAGCCTCACATCTCGACCTGCCTCTCCCCTCTCCCAGTCACCCCCACGGTGCCATTCAACCCCACAGACTGCTCAGGGCCAGCTGTGCTTGGGGCTGCAGAGAGGCACCTTTGGGGACCTTGGCTCCCTGGCAGGAAAGCAATGCTTGTTTCCTAATTGTTTTTCCCTGCCTGCGGTACCTGGGCCTCCACTGGTCTCGCTCTTCTTGCCAAGGCTTCTTGGGTGCCACTTTTGGCCCTTGCCTTCTGCTGGTACTTCTTGCGCAAGGAGTCCCAGAGCTTGCATCCTTCCTCCTCCGTGCACACGCGGGACTGTGCCTGCAGGACCACGGCAATGCCATAGCAGGCAGGGCTGGTGCAATTTTAGCTCTCCCCCTCCCTCCTGCCCCTTCTTCTCAGCATCTCCATCAGCCCCGGTTTCCTCACAGCCCTCTCAGGCCTGACTGCAGAGCCTTTTTGCAATGACCCCTGAGACAAGTGACCATGGGACTGAAAGCGACCCAGATGCCTGCTATCCCAAAGAAGCCTGGCATCAGAAACACCGCCAATCAAGCCTTGGGGTGTTTCTGGTGATGACACAAGTGAAGGCTGCCTTCTAAGTGGACAGAACAACCCGCGGCCTCTCGAGAAAGCCGTGGGAGAAGTGCTTCAGCCTTCAGCCGAGCACACGGTAGGGGGTCTTGCAGGACGTGACGTCCATATAACATTGCTTTTCTACAGGCGGCTATGACGCCGTCCCTCCAGGAGCTCACGTACCGGTCGTGCCCTCCTCTTCCCTGGCCTAGCAGGGGGTGCAGGCTGGAGTCCAGCTTCCCGCAGCTGTTGGCTGCTGCGTTCCTCTTTCCGCGAGCGATGCCACCGCAGCACTGCCAGCTCGCTGCAGAAACACAGTAGGAGGAGGTGGTGTGAGCGCGGGCAGACTGCTCTCCAGCCGGGGCTCCCAAGCTGGGCGCCCACCGCAGCCGCTGAAGGCGGCTCTGCCGAGAGGCGGGTGCCAGGAAAAGCGCCTCTCTGCCCTGGTGCTTCGGGGGGCAGGAGGAAGGGCACTGCAGGAGAGGAAGCACTGCCCGCCTCTGGAGAGATTTACCACTTGAGCTTGTCCTGCAGAGCCACCTCCTCGTCCCACTGCCCGCTGCGCTTGCGCTCAACCTGCCCCAGGATGCACGTCACCACCTCCTGCAGGGACCGGTGTGTCCGTGGGGACAAGCTCCTGCAACAGCAAGGACAAAGTTTCTCTGACCCTCCTGCCTCTTCCCGCACCCAGGCCCACGCATACATGGCCCCATTCGGCCCCACAGCCCCTTTGAGGCAGGAGGAGTTTCAAGCCCTGCTTTGCTCCCTGCTGTCGGGCTCTAGCCCAGCTCATTCCCGTGGCTGGAGAAATCTCTGGGCACGCTCTGCGGCCCCTTGGCTCTCAGGGGTTGGCTTCCCTGACCCACCGCCGGCGGCTCACCACCACCACCCCCCCGCCCCAGGCCCTGGCTGGAGCTGGTGCACTCTTACCGCTTAGGGGGAACAGTGTCATCCTCGTGGACTGTGGGTGGACCTTCGCTATCCCCTTCCCACTCCTGCATCGTCATCATCTCCAGGAGGTCGAGGCTGGACTCCTCCGTCTCTGTGCTCGTCAGGTCGCTGGCTGATAATTCGTCAGAGGAACTGGATTCCTGCACAGGAAGAGACTCTCATGCAACGGCCCCGCACCCGGAGGGTGCTGCTTCCCAGCGTGCAAACCCCCAGACCACTTCTGGCAGGGACCCTAGTGCGATGGGGAAAACCAGGAGCAGGACCTCAGCACGCCCTTGGGGTGACGCCTGCTTGTCACCAGGGTTTCACTACAACCCCCTGGCACCCCTCTTGCTCAGGAAAGGCAGCCGTCACCCGCCCAGCTCCGCTGCAGCGACGCTGCTATGACGGCTGGGGTGCTGGAGGTACCGTGCAATCTCAGCCCCACCTGGAGGAGAAAGTGCTCTTTCTCGGCACAAATTCAAAATACCTGGCTCCTCTGTGTCTCCTTTTCTCGCTCAGCTTTCGCCTCGGGCGTCTCCTTTTGTCTCTTGGCCTTCCATTCAGTTGCTGGTGGGGTTTGCCCTCGACTTGTTTTTGCCTTCGCCAGCTCCTTTTTCTTCTTTTCCTCTTCACCCAAGAATTTCCTGATGTGTTCTGGAAGCCTCTCCTTGCTCTGCAAGTGGTTATTCTGCAGGGCGACCAAAATGCAACAGCAGGCAGCGTTAGTCTGCCCTGCAGAGGGCTGAGCTCTTCTCATTCCCGCCCTCCCTTTTGCCCCTTCTCTTCTGCCTATCTAGCCACATTGGTTTGCCCCCGGGCTCCTGCAGGCTCCACCCAAGAGCCCGTCTACAGTAAGAGGGAGCTAAGTGACTCCTGGGAGAATCGGCAGGCATGGAGCGAGGCCCCTCTACAGCCCGCTACGACACACTCTCTGCAGCAGCCTGTGTCAGGTACCTTTCCTCTGCTCTCAATCGTTCTGGCAATGAAGTCGACTGTTATGGGTTGAACCAGAGGAATTACTTTCTCTTTCGCCTCTATTTCCTTCAAGGAGCTCCCCTGGATGGGCGGCAGCTGCCTGCAAAGACACAACGGGGTGCGTTGGCAGGAGCGCAGGAGGAGCTGCTTCTGCATCTTGTGCTTCCGAGCGGCGCACCTGCTTCTGCAGCAGCATGCGCTCTGCTTGCCGCCTTGTGATCAAGTGCGCAGAGACAGAGAAGACCCCCCAGGCTGTCAGGCTCAGATGTGCCCCACAGCCCCGCTGTAACGCAGGATGCCCAGGTCTAGGCCCTCTCTTGCTGGACCAATGAGAGGAACAGCGTCCTATGCCCGGCGGTACCGCTCCGCCCTCCGGGTCAGCGCACTGAAGTCTGCTCAGTGGTCCAAATCCAGAGTGCTCACGGGCTGGACAGGCAGGTTGGGTGCTGGGGACGCAGCGTCAACAAGGGGGAGGACACGACCCCATGTGAAAAGCAATCGTGCCGCTGAGCTCTCCTGGGCCCTTCCCTTTTGCAAGGCCATAAGGCTGGTGTTAGCATAGAAGAGGCTTCTGGTTAATCAGAGGAATCCTCTGCAGAACCTAACTGCAGAACACTATTCTCAGCCAACAGAAAGGTCGGGGTCATTTCCACCTGAAGGGAAAGCCACGCAGGCCTTCCGCTCCTGGAGTGAGCATCTGCAGTTAGTTCCTCAACAGATCTGCACGCTAGGAGCAAGGAAAGAAACGATGCTGCCAGCAGCGTCCCAAGGAGCTACGAGAGGCTTGCCGTGCACCAAGAAACCATGAGTTAGTGGAACGTGGGATAACCACGCGTTGCGGTCATCTAGCCTCTGTGTCCAGGAGAAACGCCTCGCTCCCAGAGAGGTGGGAGCACGGGGTCACCCTCATCGCGTTGTGCAAGTGTCTCACCTGGCACGAGGCTCGCTCCTCTCAGTTTTGTGACTCTGCTCTGACTTCACAGTCACTGCAGGTAAGCGCTGTGGGGAAAGCCTTGCTCGGTGGAGGAGGCGCTTCTCAGCAAGAGCCTCTAGAGAGAGGAAATGAGACGATTCTTCAGAACATCGACCTGGTGTTGGTCGGGGAACTGGGTGCCTCTCGTGTCCCAGTTGCAACGAGAGCAACGTGCAGGTCTGCTCAGGCCTGTGGTAACACTGCTGAAGGTGGTCCTTTTCACCCCTTTGGATGAAAGCCGTGTTTCCTGGGACAGCAGCAGGGTCAGAGCTTTGCACCGTTTGCAGCACAGGCTGGGGAGTGGAGGCCACCGGGAAGGGGCCCGTCAGCAGTCCCAGCGGCCGTTTGTGGGGCAGGGCTGTCCCAAGGCCTTGTTCCACCATGGGTCACTGGAGTTTTACCGCCATGGGTACAGAGAGTCACAGGAGGTGCCTCTCCCTCTTCCAGGCATCCTGGGTAGCCTCCGCCCTAATCCCCTGCAGACACGGAGGAAGGAAAACCTACAGCCCCCTGCCAGCAACCCGCTGGTCCCTTACCTTTCTTTCCAGCGCCTTCACCTTTTCCCCAGCCCTGCTCTGGGGTGGCCTTCACGGGTGCGCTCAGCTCCACTTTTGCTGCTGGCGCTTTAGGCACGGTCTCAAGCTTGTACCTGGAAAGAGGAAGAAAGCACCGGGCTGAAGAAAGGACACCGCGTGGTTTCCCACGACAGCCCAACCACGAGGACCATAGCAGGAACTCCAGTGCCTGGAGGGGCAGGCGACGCCCCGTCGGCCCGTGCCAGTGTTTCCATCCTCCCTCTGAGAATGGTCGTCTTCCCACAAAACGCCCTTGCTGCTTCTGGGGAAAACGAGACCTCTCCTACTCCTAGTGCACGTGGCAAGCAGACTAATCTCTAGGTTGCGAATCTTGTCCTCCAAGTTTCTTGTAGAGCCTCACAGATTCCTGCTCTTAAGGAGTCACCTCCCTCCCCTCAGTCGTCGATGGCACTGCACAGCAATGTTGGTACCAGACAGAGCTCTGCAGAATCCCACCAGACGCAAGCTCCCGTTTGGAGCCCTCTGCCCCTTGGCCCCAAGCAGAAGGCACTCTCATGCATGGGAGCGAGAAAGAGCTGGAGAAGCCTGCTGGAAAATGTTGCCTAAATGCCTCTCTTGGGCCACAGTAGGACAGAGGCATAAAGCGTTGTCGCTGTCCCGTCTTCCTCCAAATGAAGTCAAGCTGAAGGAGAGCAAGCAGGGAGCTCCCTGCCAGCGAGGCCTCTGAAACACGCCCTCCGCAATGCCATCACGAGTACAGTTCTCAGTGCCCGGCAAGGCAGGCGTCCCAGGCACGAGGTGAGAAGCTGCTCGCCTGCTCCGCCAAGGGCTGCAGGAGCAAACATACCGTGGTAGGACGATAACACGTCCAGAAGAGGTCTGGGCAGCAGCGGTGTCATGGCGTGAGATGACCGAGTCCCTCACCTCCGACATCTGCAACGAGGACGGAGACAGATGGCGGGAGATGGGGCCGCTGGGAAGGGCTGGCTGCTCAGCCCACCTTAGGCCAACGCAAGCACAGGGCCAGAGCAGGCAAAGGGCTCTGGCCTCTGCAAGCCTTGCTCTGCCTGTGCCTCTGCTCCCTACCCCGAAGAGTGGGGCAAGCGGCACTCCCCACCCACCATCAGCGCTGGCCTTTTGCCACGCAGTGAGGCCCCTCTGGGGGTATCTCTTGCAAAGCCAGACCGTTGCACGCAAGCACGCAAGGGAAGCGCTCCACAGAGAGCGTGCTGTACTGTGCAGCGCGAGGAGCCCAAGGGGCTGAACAAGGCGTGGCAGGCCGGGAGAAAGCAGCCCCCCAGTCCCCAGGACACCTTCCAGAAGAACCAGGGGTGGCCCTGGGAAAATGAAAATCCTACCTCAAGAAGAGCCTGGAACATCTGCCCAGTCCCATTCAGCCTTCTCAAAAAGTCTCTGTAAAATCTCATTTTTACGTCTTTTCCCTCTATGATCAGCATGCCCACGTCGCTCCAAATGAGGGCAACGTTCTTGCTCTTCTCTAGGCAGGCATGGAGAAGAAAGATGGTCCTTTCCATGCAAAGCTGCACCGTGCCCTCAGAGACAGCGTTGTCGGACGCTATCCGAGCGTACGGCAGCTGCTCAAAATGTTGATGACCTGAAAAACAAGAGAAGAGGAACACACCAGCTTGCAGAGCTGCCAGGCAGGCTGCCGTCAAAGGTCTGCAGCTTCCAGGCCCTCAGGCAATACATTGCTGCTGAGTTGCCTAGCTGGGACAGCGCTCTGAGGAGAAGCTCGCATCGTCCCTTCCTGTTCCAAGTGGAGAGTGAGGTGCGGGACGGACAGCCCTGGCTTCTGCGATACAGGCGGCTCTGGCTTCTCCAATACAGACAGGGGAAGAGAGAGCCTTAGGTGCTTGGCAGGAGGAAGAGCCATGACGCAGGACAGGGTGGGGGGACAGGTGACAGGCCTCACGGCAAGCTGGAGGGTGCCAGGCCATTGGAGCCGTGCCCACATTCGGTGCTCTCTTGGACATCAGAGAAATGCACCCCAGGCACAGACCCAAGCTCTCGGTGCCCCCCAGGCTCCTACGACAGCTGCTGCAATGGCAGCAGTGACTGGAAAGCACAGGCATCGTGGTCGCTGGGTTTTGGAACAACCCCTCTTTCTGCCCTGGCTTTCCCCTGCTTTCCCCCCTTTCAGTCTGCCTGCTTACCAGGAATGTCTATGCAGCCGTATCGGAGGTCATGATCCCGCGCCAGAGTGTTTGCAAGGTGAAACACGGGTCTCTCCACAACCACCAGGCCCTTCTCCTTGCTGGCTACTCGCTGTCTGACAACCACAAAAGTCCCAAGTCCAGGAATGCGGACAGCCTGAAACAGGTGACATGGCGGATCAGAAGAAGTCTTGGAGGGACAGAGGGATGGCTTGTCAGAGAGTGGGGATGGTGCTTAGCGCCCTGCCCAGGCCTAGGCACAAAGGAGCGAGGCGGGCTCTTTGGAAACCCTGGGAGAGGACAAACTGCATCTGCACTTTTCCCTCTCGCTCCCCTTCACCTTCACCTTCACGAAGAACCCAATAGTGCAGGAAAAGCTGACAGCCATCCTTTGGCTCAAGAAGACGAAAGGCGGGGCGGGGAATTCCCACACTTGGAATAAGCCCTGAAGCCTCCCAGGTTTTGTCATGCAACTCTGGCCATGGGGACGCCAGAAGCCCCAGAAGCCTAGCGCTTTTTCTGACCCTAGGCCTGGACCTTATTGCACAGCTGAATAGGCAGAGGTGGCGGTGCGTGGCACATCTGCGCATCGCAGCGTCACGCCGGGGCATCGTTTCTGCTTTCAAGGAAGGGCAAGAACAATTGCACTCCAAGGCAAAGGGCTGTCAGGACTTCATCGGCCTTCATCAGGATGTGAGGGGAGGAGAAGGAGGTAAGCCCCACCTGGTGGAGAGCCAGCTGTTGGCCGAGGTACCATGAGGAGCTGGCCCAAATCTTAGCAAACTCTGGAAAAACAAGGGGAAGAGATGTCACGCTCTGAAGCAGCACCCTCAAAGCCATTCAGCCCGCTCCTGTCCAGGGACCGAAGCAGTTTGAGCACAGGCATTTCAGACGGCCTCTCTAGAGCCCGGCAAGAACCAAAGGACACCTCAGCCTGCCTCCAAGGCAGCTCCTTTCCTTTCAGGCGCAGCTCTCCAGGCTGTGACCCGCTGCCATGGGAAACCAGCAGTGCATTGCCACGCCAGCGAGGGCAGGGTGCTGTGCTCCACAGAACCTCAGAGGCTCAGGGCAGGCCCTGGTGGCTCCCCAGCAGGGGCCACTTTCCCTGTGTCGCACCTCCAAACAGACCAACGCCACACGGCCCACGAGCACCTTCAGCTCTCCCGTTCACACACGAGCTCAGGGTGGCACCGCCCACCACCCGGCAAGGAGCAGCCCTTTGGGGCCACGCACTTCTGCCTGGGGTGCCCCAGGAAGGCAGGGGCCACGTCAGGAAGAGAACCAGGAGCCCTGGCTGCCGGATCAGCCCCCCAGCCCTTAGGCATGGCCAGGCTGGTCCCTCCTTGCAGTCACCAGCCCCGAGCAGACACCCCCACAGCCCTCGGGCTTTCCACGCCTGTTTTCAGAGATGGCCTTGACCCGGCAACGCTTACGCAATTGGGTCCGAAGGCCTTACCAGAACTCTTGAGCTTCCTAATCGTTGGACACAAGTGAGGCCGCAAGAAGCGGTCGTCTGCCATCTTAGTTCCACCCTTGCTCCAGGTCAACAACTGCAGCAGGTGGCTGGCCGGTGGCGTTCCTGCTTCCTGCAAAAAGCCTCCTGCTCTCTGCTCTCCTCCTCCTCCTCGTGTGCCCTTCAGCAGCCCCAGTGCTGTGGCACTGCCTCTCTCCGCCTTCTCCTCCTCGCTGCAGAGCAGCTCCTCCGGAGCAGCGCGGTGGCGAGAGCAGCTCCCAGCACCTGGAGTCACCTCTGCCTCGCCGGCGTGTGTGGGGTGGATGCTGGTCACGACCCGGGAAAAGGGGGCTGTCCCCACTGTGATGTGGGGCTGTCCCGTTGTGACCCCAGACCGTGTCACAGAGGGGCTGCACACAGCCCACCCCCTCCCCACCCGCCCAGGCCCTGCCAGGGGGCTTTGCAGTGGGCAGGGGCTCCAGGGGGCTGCCCCCGCCTCACTGTCTCCTGACCAGGAGGGGGTTCCCCGCGCTGGGGCTCACCCCCGCCATCTCCCCACATGGCGACACCGGGCTGTAAGTGCTTAGGGGCTTCCTTCTGCCCTTCCCTGCTTCTTCCTGCCTCTCTCACCCAACATGTCTGGAGCGGGGGGCAGCGGGCTCCCCCGACTGGCAGAGGTTTGGCAGGCGATGGCTGTTCACATCTCTTTTGGAGCTGGTGGGAACCGTCTCCAACCGGCCCCAGCAGCACCTGTGCTGCTCCCACGCAGGTCCCGCTGCAGCTCCCGCTGCTCACCCCTTGCCATCCACGCCCAGGGCAGAGCACCCTTGCCCCCCCCAACCGCGTGTTTAAGGACCCTTGGGACACGCATCCGTCACAAACGCTGCCTTTAGCATCCTCACAGTGGAAATGAACTGCACCCCTGTGCCCTCAGAGCAGACCACAGGGCTTCCTCCTAGCAGTGGGGCACGGATATTGCGGAAATCCCAGCACATTCCCCGCCAAGTACAAGCAGCGCAGGTCACTCCGTGACCGTCGGGGCATCCCACCACCCCACCAGGCCTTGCCGGAGTGGCATTACCTGTGTGTTACAGCATCCAGGAACGGCCAAGAGCTGTGACAAACCTAGGTGCTAAGGCGGAACCTGGCTCTGCCCAATTTACTTAAAAAAGAATGATAACTCTTTATTTTTAGATCCATTCCGAGTCTCCTGGAGAGACTGCGCCGGTGGCAAGAATGCAGTCGGCAGGGTTGGTAAGGAGGAGGAATACATTACGCTGGGAGAGCTCACGGGTCTGGGACTTTGGCCTTTTCTTTGATAGCCATATCAGCCCGTTTATTAAAACCCGGGTTCTTCTTTGCATCATCATTATTGTAATTATCATCATTGTTCTTACTGCAAACAAGTTCCAAGCTAGAAACCTAGAAGTAGCTCTGGCTGTACAACGCTTAGTAGTGCAGCGTGTAACCTCGAGGGCACCTGGTCTCTCCGGTGGAGGCGAAGTCCCAGGTGGCTGAGTAGGTGCTAGGGCAGGACTCTGAGCCTGGCTTGTGATGCCACTTGTAGCTGAGTGGCTTTGAAGGCAGGAGGGGAACAGGAGCCCAGCATGTGCAGGCACCTGTGATGTCCCAGGCGGCCAAGTAGCTGCTGGGGCAGGATGAGGCGATTTAACTCTCCAGGAAACGTTAGGTAATCACAGGGTCAGGACGCCAGGCGGGAACTATCACTGCTCATCCGACTTGGGAATTCTTAAGGTTATTCTTAAGAATGAGGATCCAGAATGCGCAGTCACTCACCAAAGCAGCTGAGGGGTCTCACCTCAAGGAGTTGCCTTAGGTGGCATCCCGACGTAACGGGAGAGCCCCTGACTGCAGGAACCACTGCTCCGAGGAGGACCGACTTCATCGGCCCCCCGGCAGGACTCCGCTATATCCTAATCGAATCCGACCTGTGGTCATGGATGGTCACGGCCGTTCCCTGTTGCCGAGGGCTCTGTCTGTCGGCAACTGTGCACGTGACAGCGGTCACAGCAAGGCAGCAAGGGCGCCAAAGTAAGGGTGCGAACAGCAGCCGTGGCTGCTCTGCTCCAGCAGTCGGAAAGCCCCGGCCTCATCATCAGGGGTGGGGCATCTCCCACTTCTCTGAGCGACGTGTGCCAGTGGCTCACCACCCTCATTATAAAAAAATTTCTTCCTTATATCTAGTCTAAATCTACCCTCGTTTAGTTTAAAACCGTTACCCCTTGTCCTATTACCACAGGCCCTACTAAAAAGTCTGTCCCCGTCTTTCGTATTAGCCCCCTTTAAGTACGGAAAGGCTGCAACAAGGTCTTCCCGCAGCCTTCTCTTCTCCAGGCTGAGCAACCCCAGCTGCCTCGGCCTGGCCTCACAGCAGAGGGGCTCCAGCCCTCGGAGCATTTTTGTGCCCTCCTCTGGACCCGCTCCAACAGGTCCACGTCCTTCTTGTGCTGAGGACCCCAGAGCTGGACGCAGCGCTGCAGGGGGGGTCTTTTGAGGTCTCTCACTTGAAACGAGTGACACGAAGCTGTGTGCCAGTGGCGAAGCCCTTCTTCTGCGCCTCTGGGATAAAAACCGGCGTGGAAAAGGAGTCGGCGAGTGCAGCCGGCGATGCTCGTCCTCCCTTTGCGTCCCTGTAGCTGCATGAGGCCAGCCGTTAAAGCCGGTGTCTGGGGATACTAAACTTAAACCTGGTATCAGGGAAAACTGAGCTTAAAACCAGACCTTCATAGGGCTGCACTGCAGACTGTTAAGCCGAGACTCAAAAAAACAACAACAAAAAAAGCAGCAACCATGACCCCGTTGCTCTAAAACATGTTTATTTTAAAACAAATAAAGAAACACAAACTTTTTATACTTTTGTGAGGAATAAGATTTTTTTGACCATTAATGAGGTCTTTTGGAGATATTCTTTCCTCTTTATTTCCTCTTTAAGTTTCTATTTATAATGTAAGTAACCCATTGGCACAGACGTGCGTGTGTCTAAATCAACAGCTATAGGGGGCCGGGCGGAGGGGGGGAGGAGCCTTCAACAATATTTATGGGCTCGGAAAAGAGAGTCGGAGACCACCCCCCTGGGAGGGGGAGGAGTGACGTCAGGGCTCGCTTGCCCACGACCTGCATCCGCTTTCCCGGTGACGTCACCCCCTCCCAGCGCGTGCGCACCGAGGCGCCTCCCCTCCCCTCCCCTCCCCGCCCTCGGTGCGGCGCTGCGCTGCGCGGAGGATGCGGGGCCGCAGGTGGGTGCGGGGCTGAAGGGGGGTGTCCGAGCGTCAGGGACGGGGTTGGGGTGCAGCCGCGCGGGGTGCAGGCGGCGGAGGGTGCAAGGGGCGTTGCTGCTGCGTGCGGGGGGTGGGGGGGGCGTTGAGGTGGAGCACGGGGATGGCAGGGGGGTGCGGGCACCCCCGGGGGCGCGTGCAGGGTGTGTAGGGGGGGTGTGCATCGGGAGCGCGCCGCCGCGGTGTGTGGTGGATAATGCATGCATTGCGGGGTGCAGTGGGGGTTTGCTGGCGTGCGGGAGCGGGGGAGGGAGCTTGGGGGTGTATCCGGGGTACGTCTGGGGGCGCCTGCATGGGTGGAGTGTCTGGGTTGGGGGGTTCGCTCCGTATCGGTACATTGTGGGGGGCGGAGGGGCACCCGCATTAAGGGGTGCGCTGGCCGTTACGTTTACGTGCGGGGGGAGGGGATTTCGGGGGTGCAGCATTGGGGTGCAGGCGCCACGGTGCATTGTGGGGGGTGCCCGTGTTGAGGGTAGGGGGGCCGCTGGGCGCTCCCTGCCCTGGGTGTGCTCGGCTGCGCATCAGCATCTGTGCAAGGGCGGGGCGCGCACGCGCTGCGGTGGGGGGAGAGGAGGGCGCAGGGCAAAGGCAGGTGCTTTGGGGGCGTTTTGGGGTGCTCTAGGGGGGTGGAAGCACGGGGGTGCACGCACATGCGGTGCACGGGTGTGTGCATGCACAGAGCTGCATGTACGGGGTTGCGTGCGGGCAGGGGCTGCAGCAGGCGCAGCGCATGCATGCGCAGGTGTGTGCATGCAGCTGGGGGGGTCACATTTGAGGGTGCTCGGGGGGAGGCGTGTGTGAACAGTGCAGGCACGTTGGGGTACATGGCGCACGCTTGATGTGCATGCAGAGGGATGCACGCATGCACAGTGGTGCATGCATGTACAGCTGCATCCTTGCACAGTTTGGGGGGGGTCCATGCATGTGGAGGTGCAGTGCTTGCTTGCACCCCTGTGCACGCACCTACCCCAACACGCATGTACCGTCTGAGCACGCACGCATGTGTGCACCACGCATGCGTGTCCCTTCATCTGCACACACCCCTCGTACACGTGTGCCTCCCTGTGCGTGTGCGCTGCATGCATGCATCGAGCTGCTCGTCTGCAGAGGCGCAGGCAGGCGCAGGGTCTGCACCTGCAGAGCGTGTAGGCATGCATCATGCACAATGTATGTGCATGCGCTCCTTGCGCCCATGCATCATGACGTGTGTGCAGCGTGCACCCTCAAGCACACGCACAGGCATGTGCATACACCCCGTATGTGTGTGGGGGTGCGTGGTGCAGACGTGCGGAGATTCACGCGTACTCAGTGTGGCATGTGTGTGGGGGTGCACGTGTGCATGGTGGGCATGCAGACATGCCACACATGAGTGTGAGAACACATGTGCACGGGCAGCACTGAAAGCCCCAGTCTGGCCAGCTTTTCCCCCAGAAGCTGCAGCGTGTTTCTGCTCTCCTCCCCCTCCCAGGGGAAGCGTGGCCAGAGCTGGGTGAGTGGGTTGGGGCACCTTTGCTGGGCTTACTACTAGGTTACTATTTGCTTCCTATGAGGCTACTGCTGAGATACTACTGGGATAGTCTCAGCAACCTTGAGAGAGAGTAGTGAGATACTATCAAGATACCGCTGAGATACTCTCAGGATACCACTGGGATGCTACTAAGATGCTCTTAGGAGTTTACTAAAATGCTGTCAGGATGCTCTGCAGACCAAGGCACTCCCAGGGTGGCACTAAGATACTTGCAGGATGCTCTGAGGGTGCTACTGGGTTGCCAGAACACTAGTAAGGTACTATCAGGGCACTACCAGGATGCTACCAGGACACTGCTAAGGTAACAGTTACACCACTATTAGGATCCTCTAAGGACACTTCTCATATGTGGTACTCTCAGGGACTAGGATGCTGTTGGGATGCTCCTGATGAAGTAGCAGGATGCTACTACCTGTGCTGGTGCAACATCAGAGCCATGCTGAGCTCTTCAGTAGCTGCTACTAGGATACACGCAGTGTAGCACAAACGTACTGTCAGGATGCTGCCTGGGTACTCCAAAAGGTACCGCTGGGGTACTTTCCCAAGACGATCGAGGCACTGCTGAGATTCCACAAGGCCATAGTAGGATACTACTACGGTAGTATCAGGGTATGATAATACCAGGATATTATCACAGTGCTGCTAAGGTGCTCTCAGGGCAGTACTCATTTCTTAGTAGGATGCTGTCGGGATGCTAGTAGGGTATCAGTAGGATACTTCTGAGATACTACAAGGAGACTAGGAAAGATCATGTAAGATACTTCTGGGATACTATTAGGGCAACATTTAAATTATTGGGGTACTGACACTAGTATGGTACTGTCAGGGCACTACTAAGATAGTGATATACTATAAGGATACTCCTGGTTCAGTAAAAAAGGTAGTGTTATATTTTTTGTAGACTATCAAGGTCACACTAAGATACTTTCGTTGCCACTAATGAAGTACTGCTAGTACAGTGTCCGGATATCAGCATATTTCTATGAAGACAGTACTAAGATGCTGTTGTGATACTAATAGGATACTACAGAGATAACTGTTGGTGGTGTAATAGCCCTGACAGTAGGCTTTCAGCCAGCACGGCAGTGGCAGAGGGGACCAGGAGCCCTGGTGTTGTAACTGGGAGTAACCCGGTGCCTCACGGGCACCCTCTCCCCGCAGCTAAGGTGGCGCATCGGCGTTGAGGAGGATGGAGGCGCCCCTGGTCAGCCTGGAGGAGGAGTTTGAGGAGGGGCCCAGGGACAATGGGGGGACCCCACACTGCACCGCGGACCTGGCGCTGGCTGAGCTCGAGAGCTTCTCAGCCGAGATGATGAGCTTCAAGTCGATGGAGGACCTGGTGCAGGAGTTCGACGAGAAGCTCACCGTCTGCTTCCGCAACTATGATGCTGCCACCGAGGGTCTGGCTCCCGTGCGGGGGTGTCTCCAGGCGCAGGAGGAGGAGGAGCGCCTCCAGGATGAGGAGTGAGTAAGGCCCCCCCCCTCCGCCATTCCTGTGCCTCCTCGCAAAACCTCCCCCCCGCAATGCAGACTGGCTCCCTGCACTGCAGCGTGGTCTTGCAACACAGCAGAGTAACGGTGTAGTAACCTGTGAGTAAGCCCCCTCATGGCCAGTGGGCCTCCTCACACCCTTGTGAGACTTCCCTGGCCAGCTCTGCATTGCGGCATGATCATACATGTCAGGAGTAGTGCTGTAGTATCCTATGAATAAGGACTCTATCAGGGTCTGCATGCTAGCAAGGTATACCCCACGTGCAAATCAGCCGCCTGCATCGCAGCGTAGTCACACAGCATTTTGGAGTAGCTGCGCGGTATCCTATGAGTAGCAGTATAGGATCCTTGAAGTAGCTTTATAGGATCCTGTGAGTAGGCTACCCTTGGGCCCACATGCTTCCTCGCATGGTCATGTGCTATGCCGCTGGTGTGCAGACCAGCCTACCCCAGTGCAGCGCAGTCGTGTACATCAGAGTAGCAGTGTAGTATCCTATGAGTAACACCCCTCTGGAGCCTATTGCACCTACTTGCCTGCTTGCAAGATCTCCACCGCATGCAAATCAGCCCCCTGTGCTGTGGTGTGATCACGCAGCACTTCAGAGTAGCTGTGTAGCATCCTTGGAGTAGCCTCCTACAAGGAGGCACAGCAGGTGCCCCGCGTCACGTTGCAGGGGGACACGGCAGGCTCATGTCAGGAGAGCCCCCTGGGGGGTGAGTGTAAACCTTGAGTAAGGTGTGAATAGAGCATTAAAATCTAAATTTTCATTAAAACCCTTTTTTTTTTGGTAGCAAAATGCCATTTTCCGCAATATTTGTGCGGGGTTTTCCAGTGATGTTTATACATTAACACCTTTCTAATGGATTTTTTTTTTGTGGTTTAATTGGGATTATTCCCCAGGCTACAATTCCTAATACTCATTTTTTCACTGCGCAAACCGGTTGTTTTCAACCCAAAGGCCCCCAAACCTGTTTGTTTTAGGCAGGGGGGGTTCCCACCACAATCCACTGAGGCCGAATTGATTTTCATAATCGCCCAAACTGATGGTTTTTTCAGAGAAAAAGCCATGATGGCCCAGTACCAGAGCGCCGCGCTGTCGCCGGCAGCTGCCTCACGGCGCCGCTTTGTGCTGCTTATTGTGTCTTTGTGGGTCAGTTTGGGCAAAACAGGGCTTTTTTTTTTTTTATCTCCCTCTTGAATAAGCCCTGTGTGCACGGGTGGGGGATGGGCTGGGGCCTTAAAAATGCTGAATTTTCCTAATTATTAACCAATTCTTGCCCTAATTAACCCAGAAATCTGCTGCTTGCCTGACCCTGCAGGGTGCTGGCCCTTTAAGAGCAGAAAAAAAAAAGGGCAAATTTTGGGGGATAATCATTTACCTTTTATCTGCTGTATTTTTGTTAAAAATAGGAACGTGGGGTCTTTTCGACGTGCACATTTTTGTGCATTAATTTGTGAAATAGGCAATTTAGGGGGGAATTAAGATCAGGGGAGGTGGGAGATGAGGTAAACTGAGCGGTTGTGGGGCTGGGGAGGGGCAGGCGGTTTGGGGACGGTTTAGAGGGAATCGGGCTGTGCGTGGGCATGGTGCCGTATCGGAGCGAAAATGCCGTTTGTGGTGGGGAAATCTGTGGGTTTGCCTTAATTGGGGAGAAATTTTCTAATCTCATTGTGTGCCTTTTTCCTCATTTTTGGCCTTTGTCCCCATTTTTGACCTTTTTCCCAGCATCACCACTTCCCAGCTCTTTTCTCTTGTTTTCCCCATTTTTCCTCTTTCTCCCTCTTTTCTCCCTTTTTTGCCACTTTTTAACCTTTTCCCCATTTTCCCTCATTCCCCCATTTTTCTCACATCTTCTCTTTTTCCCCATTTCCCCTATTTCCCCCCATTTTTTCCTTTTCCCCTCTTCTACCCCTTTTCCTTCTTTCCCATCCCCAATTTTCCCATCTTTCCCTTTCTCCCCCTTTTTCCCCCTTTTCCCCATTTTTCCTTCTTTTCCTCTTTCTTATTTTTTCTTCCATTTCCCCTCTTTTGCCCCCATTTTCCCCTTTTTGCCCTTTTTCCATCTTCTTCTTTACAGCTTTTTTCTCCTCTTATGTTTTCCCTCTTCCCCCATGTTTTTCCCTTCCCTCTTTTTCCCTTCCCCCCTTTTCCCCTTTTTCCCTGTTTTTCACCTCTTTTCACCTTTTTTCACCTCTTCTCACATCTCTTCACTTTTTTCTCATTTTTTTTACACTTGTTCACACTTTTTCCCTTTTTTAGTCCCCTTCCCCCCTCCTTTTTTTCCCCCCTTTTTTCCCATTTCCCCCTCCCCTCCCCCATGCACCTTTTCTGGGGTGAAATTGGGCAAAATTGGTCCAAGGGAGAATCGGGCACCCCTAGTAGTGGTGCAGAGGAGGCTTTAGGGGAATTCAGGACAATTTGGTGGGGGGGTCGGTGCATTTTGGGGCATCAGGGCCATGTTTTGGGGTGGTTTGGGGCAGTTTTGGGTTGGTTTCCAGGTATTTCAGGGCTGTGTGTTGGGGGTGGCATTTCAGGGTATTTGGGGGGGGGGGGGGGTTGGGGGTTTCAGGGCATCACAGCTGGGTTTTGGGGGTTTCAGGGTGTTTTGGGAGGTATTTCAGGGCAGCATATTTTGGTGTTTCAGGGCAGTTTTGGGGGTATTTCAGGGTAGTTTTAGGGTGTTCCAGGGCTGTTTCAAGGTGACAATTTGGGGTGTTTCAGGGTGGCATTTTGGGGTGTTGTGACTGCATTTTGGGGCATTTCAGCATGTTCCAAGGCTGCATTTGGGGAAGTTTAGAGGCATTTTAGGCGTTGCAGAATCATTTTGGAGTATTGGGCAATTTGGGGGTGTACTGGAGCATCACAGTGGCGTTTTGGGGTGTTTCTTTGGGGTATCAGGGCAGCCTTTTGAGGCATTTTAGGGTGTTTCTGCGCAGTGCTTCAGGACAGCATTTTGGGGTCTTTCACAGTGGTGTTTTGGGGTGTCAGGGCAGTATTTCGGAGTGTTTGAGAGCTTTTTGGGGTGGTGTTTTTGAGGCATCATTTTGAGATGTTTCAGGGTGTTCTGGGGCAGCATTTTGGGGCACTGTTTCCAGGGAAGCGTTTTAGGGTATTTCTGCATGTTCAAAGGTGGCATTTTGGGATGTTTTGTGGCACTTCAGAGTATTGGGGGTTTTTTTGGGGGGTGGGGGGTGGTTTGGACCATTTCAGGGTGGCATTTTGGAGCAATGTGGCTTTTGGGGTCATTTTTAGGTGTTTCAGGATGGCATTTTGGGGCATTTCAGGGCATTTTTGAGCTTTGGGACCTTCAGGGACATTTTGCGGTGTTTCAGAAGAATATTTTGGGACATTCTGAGGTGTTCCAGGGCAGCATTTTGAGGTGTTTTGGGGCCTTTTGGAGATTCCTGGGGCTTTGGGGCAGTGTTTTAGGGTGGCATTTTGGGGTGTTTCTGGGGCTTTGGGGGCATTTCAGGCTGTTTTGGGGCATTTCAGGACATTGTGGTGATGTTTTGGGTGGCATTTTGCAGCATTTCAGAGTGGTGTTTTAGGGGAATCTGAGGACATTGCAGTGGCCTTTTTGGGTTACTTTGATGGCAATCGCAAGTGCTGGGGCAGAATTTTGGGGTACTTTGGGGTCTTTCAGGGCAGTGTTTCATTATATTTTGAGAAGCTTTGGAGTCTTCTAGGGCAGCATTTGGGGTGTTTTGGGATATTTCAGGCATCTCTGTGGCGTTTGGGGATTTTTCCAGGCAGTATTTGGGGACGTTTCTGGGGCTGCATTTTGGGGCGGGGGGGGGTGGGTTGAGGCACTTTGGCATACTGTTTTGAGACGTCTTTCTGGGAGGCAACATTTTGGGATTGCCACTCACCACCCACCTCCCTGCAGGGTCTGGGATGCTCTCACCGACGGCTTTGCCCCCCGGGGCTCCCCCCAGCCCTGGCTGCTCCCCGGGGCTGAGGCCCCCGACGGCACTGACCCCCAGGTACGGCTGCAGCCCCCACCTTGGCTCCCCAAAACCCCCCGTCCCTGCATGACTCCCTGGTGATGCTTGACAGCTGTCAATCAGCCCCAAGGCTCAGTGACCATCAGGGTACTGTAAACTAATGGTATTTTTAAGGTGCCCCAGCACCAACCCAGTGGGTGTCCAATTTTAGGAGGAAAACAGACTAAAAGAGGCAAAATTGGTTTGGCAATGTGGTTTTTGCCAATTTGCCCCCAAGCCAGGGGTGAAGTGGTGTCTTTTTGGGGGTAGAAAATAGTGTTTTCATTGTCGTAGTGAGTTCATGCTGTGAAGGCACCTGGGGTTGTAGGAGGGCTGCAAAGATGCCCCAAAATCCATTTAATTTAAGCCGTTTGAACACTACACAGCCTGGTGCTAAAGGGGAAGAAGAAGGTAAATTTCTTGGGTTATTTTCTGCTAAAAAGGTCAAATAACCTGTGAAAGGTGGTAAAAAAAAGAAGATGCCTCCCCATCCAACATCTCCATCCATCACCTCCCCATCCAGCATTCCCCTCTGACATCTCCCCATCTAATGTCCCCATCCAATGTCTCCATCTGACCTCTTCCCCACTGAGCTTCACCATCCGTTGTCTCCCCATCCAGCATTCCCGAATCTCCATCCAGCATCTCCCACATCTCCCCATCCAGTGTCACCGTCCAATCTATAATTAAAACATCCCTCCATCCAACATCTCCATCGAATGTACCTGTACTTCTCCCCGTCCAACGTCTTCCCCGTCCAACGTCTTCCCCATCTGATGTCTCCATGCAATGCCCCCGTGCAAGCCGCCCCGTGCAGCGCGTCCCCTGGAGCTGCGGTTCCCTGGTGGCTCTCCCTGAGCCAGGGCCGTGTGTCCATGCTGGGGCCATGCCACCGCGGCCGCCCAGCCTGTGTCTCCCGCAGCTATGCGAGAAGGAGGAGGAGGAGCTCACCGAGAAGAGCGAGCAAGACTCGGGCATCAATGAGGAGCCGCTGCTGACGGCTGAGCAGGTACCTGTGGCCCCTGTGGGCATCCAAACCCCTGCGTGTCCCCCAAAAGCTAGGCTTTATCCCCCCAGCAGGGCCTCAGCCTGCCCCAGCCCCATGGCCATGTGCTGGAAGCACAAAAAAAGGACCAGATCCCGTCTTGGAATGTGAGATGTGGGGTGTGGGATAGAGATTTGGATGCAGGCGGAGGTCCAGGTTGTGGGTGCTGATGTGGGCTTTGGGTGCAGACGGGAACATGGGGCGCGGGTGCTGGGTACAAATGCAAATGCGGAGGCAGGATGCGGCTGCGGGGTGCAGGGTGTGGATGCTGGATGCAGGTGCAAGTATAGGATGGGGGTGCAAGTGGAGGATGCAGGACGAAGGGAGCAGGTTGCAGGCATGGGTGCAGGGCGTGGATGCAGGGTGCAGGTGTGGTATGTAGCTGTGGGGTGCTGGGCGAGGATGCAAGATGGAGGTAGGGTGCAGGTGCAGATGGAGGACACTGGTGCCTTGCAGGTCATCGAGGAGCTGGAGGAGCTGATGCAGAGTTCGCCCGACCCCGAGGCCGACCCTGAGGGTGATGAGGACGAGGAGGAAGAGGAGGAGGAGGAAACCGAGGCCGACGCTGAAGGCAAAGGTGGTGGTGGGGGCATGGAGCCCATCCTTCTGCATGAGCTGCGTGCTTTCTCCCCTGCCTTCAACAACAACTGCTCCCATGAAGGTACGGCCAGCAAAATCTGGGCCAGGCAATTTTTGGGGGCAATTCCAACCAAACTGGACAACTGAGTCTCTCCAGGCTTCAGGGCTTCCCTGTCCCAGTGTCTACACACAGTTTGGCCAGGAGGTGGCTCTTCAGCAAAAAAACGAAGCCCACGTGGGTGTTGCTTTTTAGTATTGCTTTAAAGGCACCCGGGGTTCCGCCAAGAGTGCCCTGCATTTTGCAAAGTGCATCATGCATCGCACCGAATGCGTTGCGCTGAACATGTCGCACCTTTCCCTGAAGCGCTCAGCGTTTTGCAGAATGCACCATGCCGTTCAATAAACGTGCCATGCCTGGTGTCAGCGGTGCTGTGCGCCGCCCTTCCTCTGCGTGCGCTGAGCTCCTGGCCACGCTTGCCGTGCATTTTGCAGAACCACCTGGCGTGCCCTGCGTTTTGCTGGGCGTTTCAGGAAATGCGTTTTCTTGACAGCACCGTGCCCACAACTGAACGCGCCCGGTGCTTCGCTGAGCTGTGCGTGGTGCACGTTCCTGACTGTACTGCGCATTCTGCTGAGCGTTTCGCTCCTCTGAATGCACCACGTGCCACAATGCTCTGTGCACCATGCATTTTCCTAAAAATGTGGAAAATATGGTGCTTTTCGCTAATTGCGTTATGCATTTCCCCAGGAATACTGTGCATGCTGCTAAGCACACCGTGCAGCATGCATTTAACTGATTGCACCGAGCAGCACGTGGTGCATTTCTCTACATGCAGTGTGCGCGTGCTGATAAATGCACCGTGCTCCAGGCTTCTCACGAACGGCACAGTGCACGTCACCGATTGCCCCAGGCGTTCTACTGATCGCTCTGCGCATTTCCCTAATTGCACAGCGTGTTTCATTTATTGCACCGTGTGTGTCACCAATTGCACCAGGCAGTTCTGTAATTGCTCTGGGCCTTCTATTTATGACACTGGGCATTTTGGTACTTGCACAATGTATTTATTTATTGGTGGTCCAATAAATGCACCGTGCCCCTCATTAATCACGTGATGCATTTTAACAGTTTCGGTGTGCCTTTCACTAATTGCACTGTGCATTTCATTAATTGCCCTGGGAATTTCACTAAAAGATGGGTGTGTTTACTTGCACCGTGCATGTCACTAATTGCCCAGGCATGTCACTAACTCCCCTGGATGTGCCAGTAATTGCATTGTGCATATCACTAATTGCACCAGGTGTGTTACTAATTGCACTGGGCATGTCACTGATTGCATTAGGTGTTTCGCTCATGCACGATCCATTTCACTGGTTGTTCCAGGCAGGTCACTAATTATATCAGGCATTTTACTAATTGCACTGGGAATGATGCTAACTGCACCAGGAATGTCACCGTTTGTACTCTGCGTTTCACGAATTGCACCGGGCATCCCACTAATTGCACCAGGCGTGTCCCAAGTTGCAGCGCACGTTGCACTTCCCGCACAGAGCGCCTCGCCTGTTGCGCTGGGCAGCCCACGAGTCGCCCTGTGCATCATAATAATTGTAGCGTGCATCTCACCAACCGCACGAAGCGTTTTGGAAATCACAGAGTGCCTTTCCCTAATTGCACCCGGCACATCAGTGAATGCACCGGGCATGTAACTGGATGCAACAGGCGTTTCAGTAATGGCTCCAGGAGTATGACTAGTCGCACTAGGCATTTCACTAGTTGCACTGTGCATTGCAGGTTTTGCACTGTTTCATTTATTGCACTGTGCATGGGATTTATTGCACCAGGCGTTTCACCAATTGCACCAGGCAGCCTATTAATCGCCCCTTGCATCTTAGCAATTGCACCGTGCACGTCTCTAACGACACGGTGCATCTCCCTGTGGGCGCGTGCCCGTCTCTGCCCGCCGCGGCAGGGCTGGGGCGGCTGTCGGCGCGGGAGCTGGCGGCGGCAGCGGGGCGCGCGGAGGCAGCGAGCCGGGCGCTGTCGGCGGAGCTGGTGGCGCAGCTGGCGCGGCGGGACGAGCTGGCCTTCGAGAAGGAGGTGAAGACGGCATTCATCGGGGCGCTGCTGGCGGTGCAGGGGGAGCAGCGGGAGCAGCGGGAGGCCGCCCGTCGCCGCCGTCGTGACAGGGGGCTGAGCCTGCAAGGGGGGCATCCTGAGCGTGGGAACCACATGCCCCGGAAGGTGGGGGAGGCTGCGGCCATGGGGACAGGGAGTGGGGGGACAACAGAGGGAATGGGGGGACTTGGAATGGTGGGAGAGGAGATAGGGGTATGGGGGCTGCAGGGACAGGGTGACGTGGGGCAGGGGGATGAGGGGTGGCGGGACGGGGATGCGGGATCGGGATGGGACGTGGGACACAGGGCAGGGGATGAGGGGTGGGGGATGGGATGGGACAGGGGGACATGGGATGGGGACATGGGGCAGGGGGATGAGGGGTGGGGGGACGGGGATGTCAGGGACGTGGGTGGGAGTCGGGGAGATGTCGGTGCCAAGGGAGGTGTCACAGGCGATGTCCGTGTCCCTGGGAGGTGACAGGGCGACACATGTGTCCCCAGCGCTTCAGCATGGAGGGCATCTCCAGCATCCTACACTCAGGCCTGCGCCAGACCTTCAGCCCCACCACCAATGAGAAGCAGGTGCCTTCCCCCCCCGCCCCAAAGTGCCAGATATGTCCATTCCCCCCCTACACTGTGCACCCCTTTCCCCTGCATCCCCCAAAACCCCTTTTTAAATATTCTTCAATCATACAGCCCCACTCCATCCCATACACCCCCTAATCCATCTTGGAAAAGTCACCATTTTTCAGCCAAAAAAAATCCTCCCTAAGCAGGGGGTTTGCGTTTGGGCAGGTTTTGCAGCATGCAATTAATTCAATACCCCCCCCCCCCAAATACCTGCAAATCAAATACAAGTGCAGGAAAAATCAGAGACGTATTCTGCTTTTGCACCGGTTTAGGGTGTTTTGTCTCAAGGCGGTACAAAATACAGGCAGGTTTGTGCCATCTGGGTGTTTTTGGGGTGGGTTTTGTTTTTTTTTAATTTGCAGTACCTGAACACGGTGATTCCCTACGAGAAGAAGGGGTCACCGCCCTCCGTCGAGGACCTGCAAATGCTCACTAACAGTGAGTATTCATTCCTGCCTGTTTTTGGGACATAACTGGCCTTATTGCATCGCCGCGGCATGGCAGACGTGGGACGCAAGTGCACGTTTCGCACTGCTGCAGGGGCTGTGATGTGGGTGCATCAGTGCAACGCAGCCAGTTTGGGGTGCAGTCCCCTTTGGGGTGGGTTGTTTGGGTTTTTTGCGTCGTTGCAGCATGAGCAATTTGAGGTGCAATTGCCCGTCTTGCATCATTACAATGAAGCCCATTTGCAGGGGTGGGGAAAGACCCACTTTGCAGCACGGCAGCGCAGCTAGTTTGGGGTGTGATTGCCTGTTTTGCAGCACCGCAACACAGCTGATTTTGCAGCACTCCCATTTTTGCACCACAAACCGGTGCCGATTTGGGGTAAAACACCCATTCTGCATTGCCACGGACTGTCTGGTCAGGGGTAAAAGCACTTGTTTTGGTTGCTCTCAGGCCTGGTGCATTGTGGGAAACTCTGGCAGTGTCTCTGTGGTGACTGTGGGGCTGGTTTGGGGGGGGGGGAGGGAACATTTGGGGGGCTGCGGGGCTGGGTTCACAGCTCTGTTCCCACTCACAGTCCTGTTTGCCATGAAGGAGGGGAACGAGAAGGTGCCCACGCTGCTCACGGACTACATCCTCAAAGGTACCTGCTTGCTCCATGCATCCCCCATGCCATCCATCCCTGCAGCCCTTGTGCCTCCGTGCATCCACCATGGATCCATTCTGCATTCTTGTGTGTCTCCCTTGCGTCCTTCATGCACCTCCTGCACATCCCTGTGCATCTTGTGTCCATCCCTCATGCATCCTTCATGCACCTCTGTGAATCCCTTCTGCATCGCCGGTGCATCCTTCAAGCGCTCTCTGAAGCCCAGGTACATCTCCTATGCATCCCTCAAGGACCTCACGCACCTTCATAGATCATTGTGCATCCTCCTTGCACCTTCCTTGCACCCATCTGCTTCCTTCATGCAGCTTCATGAACCCCTGTGCACCCCCTTTCACCCCTCATGCATCATCGTGGATCCCTCAAGCATCCCCCCATTCATCCTCCATGCATCTCCTGGGCACCCGTCGAGCATCACTGAGGCATGCTTGTGCATTCCTGTGCATCTCCCACACAGCTCTTGTGCATCTCTTGTGCAGCCTCCTGCATCCTTGTGCATACCTCGTGCACCAATCTTGCACATTCCTTGAGTATCCCTTTCGTGGTCCTCCTGCACCCTCCGGGCACCCCATTTGCAGCCATTGGGCAGCCTCATGGAGCATTCATGCATGCTTGTGCATCCTTATGTGCCTACCCACCCTTGTGCTCAGCCATGCATCCTTTCTGCATGCTCATGTGTGCACGCTCCTGCACCCTTGCACACCCCCGTGTATCCCCACACAACCCCCGTGCGGGCTTGTGCACCCTCATGCATCACTGTGCACCTTTGCACACCCTCGTGCATCCAAGTGCAAGCCTGCGCATCCTTATGCATCATAGTGTCTGCTCATGCATCCTCATGCATGCTTGTACATCCCCCTGCGCGTTCATGCATCATCCTCATGCATCATTGAATAGCCTCGTGCATCCCTGTGCACACTCGGGCATCGTGCATCCCCGTGCACCCTTGTGGAGCACCTTGTTTCCCTGTGCATGGTTGTATGTCATTGTGCATCCTCATACATCCCTGTGCACGCTCGTATATCATTGTGCACCCCCACGCACACTTGTGGAGCACGGTGCATCCCTCTGCAGCATCCTCATGTATCCCTGTGCGTGCTTATGCGTCCCTGTGCACGCTCACGGAGCATCCCGCATCCCCATGCAAGCCTGTGCATCCCCGTGCACCCTTGCACAGCATCGTGCATCCCTGTGCACCCTTATGCACCCCTGTACATCCCTGGTGCACCCGTGTGTGCGCCGGTGCACACCCACGACCTCTCTCTTTGCAGTGCTCTGCCCGACCTGATGCGGCGCTGCCCTCGCGCCCCCACCCCACCCCGGCGCCCCCCCAAAACGGGGCCAAACCGGAGGAAAATGGGTCGCCTGCAGCCCCCCCCGCCCCCCCACTCCCCCCACCTTTGCACAGCTGGGAAATAAAGAATTCGTTTCATTAATTAAGCAACCGGCCTCCGGTGTCTTCATCCCCTGCTCGCGACGTTGTTTTGCAACTTTTCAATAGAAAAAAAAATGCACTTTTTTTGTTTTGGCAGAAAATACGATTAAGGAAATTTTGCTGCAATGCTCATGAATATTCAGCACTTCATAAAGTATGCAAATCTATGGCTAAGGAGCTGCTGGGCGCTCAGCCCACTGCAGTGCCGCAGGCAGCTGCCGTGACCGGAGGGGCAAAATTCAGCTGTAAATTCCGTTTTGAGGGTATTTTTCCCATTTTCTGCTAAAAATTGTGCAAAAATCACCCTCCCCCGCCCACCCCACCCCACCCCCACCCCGAAAATCAACCCATTAATTAGCAGTGGCTCATGGCGAGGGGGGGGGTGCGTCCGTTTTGGGGAGAACTGCTAAGTTTTAGGGTTTGTCACCCCTTTTGGGTGACAGTCCTTAATTTGCGGGTGATTGCTCATTTTTGGAGAGTCATTTTGGGGACAAATTCAGTCATTTGCAGGGAAGTCACTTATTTGGGGGAGATTTACTCATTTTCGGGAGGATTGCTGGTTTGGGAGAGCATCATTTTGGGGGAACATCACTCATTTTGGGGAGTATTGCTCATTTTGGGGGAAACATTTTGGGGAGCGTCACAGTTTTGAGAAGATCAATCATTTTTGGGGCACTGCTCCAAAAAAAAAGACTAGTTTTTGAGGAAAGACACTAATTTTGGGGACCGTTGCTCATATTTGGAGAACAACATCCCTCATTTGGGGGAAATACCACTTTTTGGGGGAAACACTTCAACTTTGGGGAGGAAAATCACTCATTTTAGGGGGGAGAATCACTATTTTGGGGGGGGGATTGCCCCTCTTGGGTAGCATCATTTTTGGGGGGCATCCCTCATTTTTGGAGAATATAACTCATTTTGGGATGAGCATCACTAATTTTAGGGGGAGGGCATGACATTTTGGGGGAACATCACTCATTTTGGGGGGAGCAGCACTTTCGGAAGTTTAAATCCTATTTGCACCACATCACTTCATTGCAGATTTGGGTTAATTCATTTTGAGGCTGATTTTGCCTATTTGAGGTGAGTTTTGCCTGTTTTGGCGGGTTATTTGCCCATTTTGGGGCGTTCTCCACCCATTTTGGGGCTTCTCCACTCACAGGAAGAAGCTGCCAAGAAAATAAAAGCTGCGAAACCTCATCTCGTAGCACTTTATAATAAATGGCCATGAATTAATACTAAATTACAATGAATCCTTTATGAAATTACAGATTACATTCACGCCAGATCAGTATCGAAAAATAGGCTTTTCTGCCCATTGCATCACTCGGGTTTTTTTCTTTCCCCCGGCTGCTGTTATTTTTTTTTCTTAACTCCTCAAGAGCAAAAAAAAAAAGGACAAAACCGGCAAAAAGCCGACAAAAAAAAAGATATCCTTGCAGAAACCCGCATTTACGAGAGGAACCTGCAGAAGAAAATTTCTTCTATTTTTCCCCTGCGTTACCCAGGTTTGTTTTTGCGTTTCTCCCGCACCATGTTTTAAGGTGAAATTCACCCTTCTGTCAGCATTTAAAGAAAAACCAAAAATATGTTGGTTTTTTTGCAGAGCCGCCCTCCCCTGTGGCTCGTTTGGGGTAAAACTCCACCATTTTCCCACGTCAGTGGACAATATCAGGGAGAAACCAGCTTTCCAGCAACAATATTGAATTTCCTTCCACCCGGGTGAATCTCAGGGGTTGCCATTCAGTTTTGGGTGAAAATCTGTATTTTTAAAACCCTTCCCCCCGCCTCCCCCCCCCCCCCCCCCCCCTTTTTTCCTGACTTGGTGCCAAAACGCCCTGGGAAAGTCTCGCTCCCAGCAGCCTTTGCCCCATCTCTGCATCCAGTGTCAGCCCTTAAGGATGAGGATGGGGTGGGGTTTGGGGTTTTTTTTTCCAGATTTGATGGGGTTTGAGCACATAAATTAAAGGATTTGGGGGAATTTCCTCCCTTTTCCAGAAAGTTGCATCCAGAGTCACCAAATGGCAGCAGCATCAGGGCCAAAACAGGAAGGTTTGGGCAATCCAGTGGGTCAAGAGTGCGAAACCCTCCTCAGATCCCACCCAAAGCGGAATTTGCACTCGCTGATTTTCTCTTTTTCCCCGCGTGCCGATATTTATGCCTGTGACTCATCTTTTTTGGGGGAAAAAAAACCCAAAAAGCATCAGTCCTGGGGTTGGGATGTTGGGGGGGTTTTTTTTGCACCAAGAAATCCAAGTGATGGATGTGGTGGCCCACAGTGAAAAACCTGCTGTCACCCAACAGCATCTGAGCATCGCGCGGGGAAAACAGCTTCCCCTTAAAATGCTTTTTTCTTACCAAAAACAAAGGGGGGGGGGGGAAGGGGAAAATAAGAATAAAACCTGAAAAAAAGGTTAATCTGGCCACAATATGTGCCTTGTAAACATGTGTCCTTCACTTCCACGTGCCGACATGGTGGTCCCCGTGCTCCCGTGGGTAGCCGGGGCATCCGCCAGCACCTCCAATTCGCTTTTTTCTCACCAATTATGTTTTTGTTCTTGCCGGGTTTTTTTTTGTTTGGTTGGTTTTTTTGGCATTTTTGCAGGAGTCTTGTTTCTGGTGCCATCAATGAATCGGGGAGGGCGCAGGAGGAGCTATTCCAGTGAGTCACTGTGGTCCAAGCCGAGGTCGGCTCCAGGCGCTGCCTGGAGGCCACCAGGCTCTTCCTCCAGCTCTTCCTCCTCTTCTTCCTCCTCCTCCATATCGTCCTCGTCCTCCTCGTCCTCCTCCTCTTCCTCGGTGCCGTCGAGGGAGTCATCATGGGCTGCCAGCATGGCCTGCTGCATGGCCATCGTGGCCGTGGCTGACGAGAGGGGTTGCAGGTTGTCCATGCTGAGCGAGCCTGAAGTTAAAAAAATAAAGAGAGAGAAATAAAGACTCCCCAGCTAATATAAAAAGGACCAAAAAAAAAAAAAAAGGCATAAACCAAGAATAACCCAAGCAAAAAGCTGCACCTAGACAGAGCACCCTGTAAGGTGTCCCACATGTCCCAGCCACTCCCCAAGGTCCAACCTTTAATTTTTTTAGCTAATGTATCTTCATTAAATAACAGGAAACTTTCATTTCTGAGCAAGTTTATGCTCAAATTGGTTGGGCGGATCGTCTCTTTATCCTCTTTTGATTTCCACCCCTCTTCATCTTCTCTCTTCTCATCGTCTCTGGTTGATGCTCATCTCTGCCCTCTTCACCTTCTCTTCATCTTCTCTGCTCCTCTTCATTTTCATTCTCTACATCTTCTGCTTCCCATCTGTCTTCTCATTTCATCTGCAATTTTTTCTCTTTTTTTTTTGTTGTTTCATCTCTTCTTCCTACCTCCCCCTCCATCCTCTCCCCAGCACCGCAGAAGATATCCCAAGTGATTCTATGATTTTCATGGCTTAGATGGGTGTGCTCTTTGCTGGATTAAAAAACTGGCTGGTGGCCAAGCCCAGAGAGTTGGGGTGACCGGAGCTAAATCCAGCCGGCCGCCGGTCACGAGCGGGGCTCCCCAGGGCTCGGTGTTGGGGCCGGCCTTGTTTAATGTCTTTATCAACGATCTGGAAGAGGGGATCGAGGGCACCCTCAGTGAGTTTGCAGGTGACACCAAGTTGGGCAGGAGTGTCGATGTGCTCGAGGGCAGGGAGGCTCTGCAGAGGGACCTGGACAGGCTGGATCGATGGGCCGAGGCCAGTTGTGTGAGGTTTAACAAGGCCCAGTGCCGGGTCCTGCCCTTGGGTCACCCCAACCCCAGGCAGCGCCCCAGGCCTGGGGCAGAGGGGCTGGGAAGTGCCCGGCGGAGAAGGCCCTGGGGGTGCTGGCTGACAGCCGGCTGGGCATGAGCCAGCAGTGCCCGGGTGGCCAAGGAGGCCACCAGCCCCCGGGCTTGTGTCAGCCCTGGTGTGGCCAGCAGGAGCCGGGCAGGGATGGGGCCCCTGTGCTCGGCCCTGGGGAGGCCCCACCTCGAATGCTGGGCTCAGGTTTGGGCCCCTCGGGACAAGAAGGGCCTGGAGGGGCTGGAGCGTGTCCAGAGAAGGGCAGCGGGGCTGGGGCAGGGTCTGGAGCACAAGTGTGCTGGGGGGCGGCTGGGGGGGCTGGGGGGGTTTAGCCTGGAGAAGGGGGGGCTGAGGGGAGCCCTTCTCGCTCTCTGCAGCTGCCTGAGAGGGGCTGGAGTGAGGGGGGGGCTGGTCTCTGCTCCCAAGTCACCAGTGACGGGACGAGAGGGAACGGCCTCAGGCTGCGTCAGGGGAGGTTTAGGTTGGGTGTGAGGGAAAATGCCTTCCCTGCCAGAGGGGTCAGGCCCTGGCACAGGCTGCCCAGAGAGGTGGGGGAGTCACCGTCCCTGGGGGTATTTAAAAGACGTGTAGACGCGGCACTTGGGAACATGGTTTAGGAGCCATGGGGGTGTTGGGTTGGGTTAGTGGTTGGACATGATCCCAGAGGTCTTTTCCAACCTTAATGATTCCATGATTCTCCGATGCCCCCTACGCAGTGATCCTTGAAGGCCATTCCTGTGCTGAGATGGCAGAGCCCCATTGCCCTTGTGATGGCCAATGGGAAGGACCTTCTCGCATGAGCCTTCTACATGTTGGTTTTTTTTCCCCCACAGTGCACTAAGGGGCTCTAGAAATCCTTAATTACCAATTAAAGCCATAATTTTATGCATGGCCACCCTATCCAGGAAGGGAAGGAGCCATCAGTGTTTGTCCTTACCATCAGGATTTGTCCCCGAATTGCCACCCTGCTGCTGCAGGACACCAGCGGCGATGGAGTTGGGCCAGAACCGCTGGGTGGGCCGGTGCTGAGATTTTATCTTCTTGGCTTTGGGGGCTGGGTCTGGGTTGCTGGCGTCGAGCATTGGCTGCAGGATGCGCCGCCGGGCATTTATGAACCTTCCCAGGGGAGGCAGAGACCATTCAAGGAAATAAAGAGTCATTACAACAGTTGCAAGTTAAAACAACAGGTATTATAACAATTTAATGAGCTGCAATATAAAACCCTTTTGAAAGTGGCTGCATGGACCAAAAAGCTGGGTTTGTTGTTTTTTTTCCCCACTATTATATTTGTCTGTGGCACGTTACACCATTGCATTGATTTTTCCAGCTAGGAGTTGGAGGCTGCTGCATGTTGGCTTTGCCAGGAGAGGGCACTGAGTCATCGTAAATGAATACTGTCAATTAAACACAGCCAAGCCCGTCTCCAAGAAATCCTCCCTAACCACCCGTCACCCCCCCACCCCGCCAAAAAAAGCATTAAATAGCACCAAAATAGCGAGGAAATAAATCTCTAAAGCCAGCAGAATGACTGCATGGACCACCGAGGTGCTCACCAGTTGTTGACTTGCAAGAGGGTCAGGTTGGTTTGGGCAGCGATTTGCCTCTTCTCGTCCTCTGTGGGGTAGGGGTGCTGGAAAAAACAGGAGCGGTGGGGCAGCAAAATTACATCGCTGTGTGCAAAACGGCCATCCTGAATAAAAAAAAGAACAACCCACCCCTATTTTTTGCATTTCCCCCCCCCCCCCCAAATTTGTTGGCTTCTTGCATTTCCAAGATGCATGGCTTAAGGGTGGCATCCTAGAGCATCACAGATTCCCCGGTGTCCTTAGGGATCTTCCAAGGCTTTCCATCCAAGCCTCTTCCTTGAAGGAAACTATTTTTTTTTAGTATTAGCAATTTTCTAATAATGGTTGTTGGTAAAGGTGGGGTCTGGGCTTCAAAACCCGCTGTTGTTGCCCACAATGTTCCTTGTCAGGTGCATCGATAAAACACCCTGAAACACCTGCAATAAGAAATGACCAGCACTCAGAGCTTCAACAGCTCTCTCCCAGCTGTGCTAAAATCCTCTTTTCCAACCCCAAAAATGAAATTATTACCAAAGCAGCCCCACGTATGATTTTTCGGAGCCCCAAGCCAGCGTGTGTTGATTTGCATGACTTGTTTTCCAGCTCTTTGCCCCCAAACTAGTGTGATTTCCTTGACAAAAGCACCCACAGTCATGGCATGCAGGAGGCTTCCATCCCACCCGGCCCTCAGGGATGCCAAAGATGTTAAAAACAGCTTTTTTTAAAGCCCCTCCATTGTTGGCATGTTATTTCCAGGATTCCTTCCTCCTGCTGGTACTACAAAACTCCCAAACCCAATAAAATGACGAGCATTGATGCTATTAGGTTAAAGACCACATCATTTATGATGCCAGATGGAGAAATCTCACGGGGAATCCCAAGTATCTTCTGACCATGAGGACCAGGCTGAGAGCAAAGGTCCAACCGTCCAGTAGAAGAAAAAATTCTTTTAGTTTTTTGATCCAGTTTGGGGAATTTCAAACCATGCGGTTCTCCCAGCACCTGGCAGAAAGTTGTTCTTCAGTTTCTGGTCTTCTCAATCCTTTTTCTGCTTGCAGATCTGCAGGCCAGCCCTCCAAAAGCATGGGAGATGCACAACACAGCTTGGAATGGTTGCCCAACACAGCGATGCTCTTGTCCTCAATGCAATAAATCAAAAATTTCCCATTAAAAAAGGCTGGGAAGTTCCCAACCGGCTGCTGCTCCATGTCCTAGGTCATGTTTTACCCCAAGTTGCTCCTTGGAGCTGTTATTTTCCATCTACCTTGGGGGTGGCCCACCTTCCTGGAGACCCTCAAGCAACTCTGCAACCAGCTTCCGAGTGATTTCTTGGCCAATAATTGAGGAAAAAGGGGTTTTTTTTAGCTTTTTGCCCTTCTTCCAGCTCTGCTGATGGGAGAGCAATCTCCTTCCGTGAAAATATTCCGGTTGCATCCTCTGAGCTCCCTCCTTCTACCTACATCTCCATCCCCCAAAATGCGGGGGGGGTGGTGTCTGCAATTCTGCATTTCAGCTGATGGCCATGTGCCACAGCCATACCTGTGGAGCAGCTTTCATGCCCTGGGCTTGCTGGAAAACGGTATTTTGGAGCTGTTAACTGTGAAGAAAATGATCCATCACCCATCCACAAGAATTTGTAGAAGCCCCCCTGGTTTTGTTTGCTTCTTCGTGCATTAAAGGAGTATTTTTGCCACCTGCAGTGAAAACAGTCAGCCCTGAAACACTCCCAAAATAAAACCAAAGCCACTTTGTGCCTCTGAATATACATTCAGACAAACCAATGCCTCAATTTGCTCATTTTGGGGGGGTCTTGCCTTTCTTTTCCAGCTTTGCAGGGTGTTTTGGTGGCGGCGGTGCTCACCATGAGATGCTGGAAGAGCCATGAGCGCATGATGTTGGTGGCATGTTTGGGCAGGACGCCTCGCTTGTTCTTGGACTTCTTGTCCTCACCGTCGAGGAGGGAAGTGAGATCCAGGTTCACCTGCCAGGGGAGAGGAATGGGGAGAGAACTGGCTGAAAACGGCAATGGACAACCCAAAAAATGAGGAAAACCAACACAAAAAAATGAGCAAAACCAAGCCAAAATGGGAGTTGGGCAAGTGCAAAAAAACTGGCACTTGCAGGGAGCATCCAAAACCCATTTTTCCCCCCAGAAAAATTACATTAAATCCCCATTTTCCCCCAGGATCTCTATTTAATACATCCTTTTTTTTTTTTGCCAAAGCTTTGCAAAGAGCAACGGGCTTTGTCTCCCTGCGGTGGCACTGGCACACCTGGAACTGTGGTGCCCATGCCACAACTGTTTTCAATGTACGATTAAGAGGGGGGAGACACTTTTACCTTAAAAAAAACAGCCAACCAAAAAAAAAAAACCCCAAAATTACTTTTTAAACCTGAGGTGAAACCCCTGCCATTCATTAACCCCTTGTAAACCCGCTTTCCACACCCAGTTGATTCCCACCTCGAAGAGGAACATGCCCATTGAGCAAAAATTTGCGCTTCCCCCCGCCCCCCCCCCAAAAAAATAAAAAATAAACATCTTGCTTCAAGAGAAGAGTTAATGAGGTTGCGGGAACCAAATTGAACTTGGAGCGCTTGAGTTAAAAAGGGATTTTTTTATTATTTTTTTTTTTTCCCCAGCTCTTCATCAAAACGCTTCTCCTGGATGAATTAAACATCAGGCCAGCAGGTTCCTGCGATTCCCCTGGGCTCCGGCTGAATAAATCATGCCGGCAGCATGAGAAGAGCACATGGAGGTGCTTGTCCGGGGCTCTCTCCCTGCCCCGATAGTCCCTGCGCGCATGTATTTTGCACCACAGAGGGTTTTGCTGCAAGATTCAAGCTGGCAATGGAGAGATATTAAAGAAATAGGGGGAAAAAAGGCATTGCACAGGCAATAAAACCAGCCAGGGAGGTGTCACCCTTTTCCAAAATGCCTTTTTTTTAATTAAGAGGCTCCTGCTATTAAAATTAGGGCATTTCAGAAAAAAAATTGCATGGGGGGATTTTTGCTGATCTGACAGAAATCAATGGGGTTTTTTCCCAAATTCCTGGGGAATGGGGGTTTGGAAGAGAGCACTGCAGCCAACGGGGATTGCGAGTTCTCCTTATAAACCCATTTATATCCAAATTGTCAACTTACTGCAAGAATGCAGCTACGCGGGGAAACCCCATGTAGGTCACCGCAATTACCAAAAAAGGAGTAAAAACAGAGCAAATGGCTAAAAATTACCCTCAAATCCAGAAAGCAAGGGGAAAAATGTATCTTTCCCATGAGCGCTGGGATTGCCAGACCGAGCAGGAGATGCTGGTGATCCCAAATTCATAATACAATAGAAATAATTAATACAACATAACTCTTAAATGCGTTATAATATTATATCATATAGCAGTCATATAAGCATTGCTATAATTTTTAGGTACCCCAAAGGTGCCCGGCAGATGGATTTAATCAACGTTTCTTGCTAATTAAAAATTTAGGATGCTCCAAGGGTTGAATTTATGGAGAAACTGGGGTTTTTGCTTGCTCCAGCAGTGCAAAATATTGCGCAAAACGGAAATTGGAGGGGAAGGTCTTACCTGGGTGTTGGGGATCTGCAGGGCACCGGGGGCGATGGCTTGGGCAAGGACCTGGCCCTGTGATGTCACCATCGTCACGGGCTGGTACAAGGCTCCACCTATGGAAAAAAAGGCTCGTGGGGGTAACAAACCCCCAAAATTCTACCCCGCCTCGGGGCAGCCTCCCCCACGGCCCTACCTGGCACGGCAGGCGAGCCGCTACCAGCACTCATAGCCAAGTTGCCTGGTGGTAGCGCGGCCGCAGGCACCACAATGCCCGGCGGCGGGTTGGAGGCAGGCGGCAGTGCCGCGGGTGAGCTCTGCAGCATCTCCTGCAGGGGAAAAGAAAATATGTTAAAAAACATGAATTTTATGTTTTAATTTTTCCCCTCAAATAAATAACCCCTGCCGCCTTCTTTTTTTTTGCTCTTGGTGGTCCAACAGGCGAAATCACAGAAAAAGGGATTTTTCAGTCTGTTGCAATTGAAAAAAAAAGGGGCACATTAAGGATTTCCGCTTTGCAAAGCTCCCACGTAGCATCTTCCCCAACCTCGTCCTCTTTGTGCAACCACTATTTCCCATTAGGAAAAAGGAGAGGGAAAAAAAAGGCCATGACAGACAAGAAGGAATTTCTTCAATCTTCTTCATTCTATGAATTTCTTGTTTGTTTTTTTTTTCTTGGGCCTTTGACTGGAACTGGATGAAGCAGCATTTGCTAAAAGCTGGAGCAAACGCCACCGTTTCCCCTTGCCAGAATGAAAATAATGATTATAAAATAATGAAAATGAAGATAAAATAATGAAAATAATAATAATATAACCCAATTTTACATCATTCCCTGCAGCTTTAAGCTGATTTCGAGCAAAAATGGTAACTTTTTTAGCTGGGAGCTGTAGTCTTAGTATCACCCTGGCTCTGGAGCGGCTTCTGAATGTGAGGGGCAATTGGAAAAAGCCCAAACTGAACGATTATTTGAGTATTTAGTGCATATTTAATGCAACATTTTGGGAAAGGAAGAGTGCCATGCCTGAGGATATGGGGGGTCACAGGGTGATGTACCGCCACCTCCCAGACGGGCAGGATTTTTGTGCGTGATGCCAATATTTAGAAAATGATCATTTCAAAATAAGCCCAAGATAACTATATCTCTCTATTTCGTCCAGCTGTAATGGAAATAAAACTGCACTTATTTCTCTCATTAAAAATATTTCTCCCCCTTCCCAATCCATTTTCCCATTCTGCCTCACTCCCCTGCTGTCTGGATGGATCTCAACTGTTGAACAAAATGCCAGCAAAAGGGATTTTTTTTTCCACCTTTTTATTCAATTTCCCCTAATTTTGATGCATTTCTTCAAGAAACCTATTTTTTGGCTTAAAAAGAGAGGATTTCTCTGGACTGGTGACATGCAATGCCACTGGAAAACGTGACCACGCCACATGGTCGGGTCAGAAAAAAGCTGTAGCTCCTCTTTTCCTCGCAATAAAACTACAGAGATGGTAATTTGAACACACAAATCGATTAATTTTACATCGAGAGATAATGTGGGTGTATTGTTCAGCAGTGAGTTAGGGTACCCTTGTGTCCACATCAATGCATTTCCCATTTCTGGGGGAAAAAAATGTCAATTTTGGTCCCTTTTTTTTTGCTTTTCCCCATTACATTCATGCTTCTATAGCTTTTTCCCCTTCAGACACCCCTGATTTGCCTGTGCAATGGTTCTCAATAAACCCTGAGTTCCCCATGTGCTTTTGCTATCAAAATCCCTTGCTGCATTTTCCCCTCCTGTGATGCCGAGCCTAAAACGTTGCAGCCGACGCCTCTGCCCGTGTTATTTTTGTCCTCCCCATTGATGATCTGAATATTATTTATCGGGAAATTTTGCTGCAAAGCTGTGAATTTTTGCTTCGCCTCCCAAACATTCCCTTTCATAACTAAATTAAATTTTAAAACAATGCAAATATGATGGCAAAATACTTGTACTTTTCTTAATATCCCTTCCCCATTTCCAGCCTTTTGGGGGAAATGGTTTTCAATTTGAAAAATGAGGATTTCTCAGCACACAGACAGCAAACATCCGTTGCTTTTGCTTGCTCTTGGACTTGGCTTTTTAAGCATCTGGCTAAGAAACACAGTGGAAATATTCATATGGAACCAAATGTGGTCCTTGAGGAACCGCAAAAAACAGAGAGGGCCAGGGGCAACCAGAGACCTCCAGCTTTCCTCTCCTGCCTGGGTTTCCCATGATTCCTCCAAAAGAAGGGCGTCCACAAGACTGGTTTTGGAAGTGCATTGGGAAGAAATAACTTGGGCTATTGGAAAATGGGAACAAGAAACTGCAATTTCCAGGTAGAATGGACAAAGCCATTTTCAACAGCGTTTTATGATGACAAAAATGGAAACTTTTTGGTGGCATAGAGGAAAACTGCCCCAAAACACCAGTGTTGTCCAAAAACACAGAATATTGGTAATTATTAGGTATGAAAGGAATTCATGGCTTTTCTGCAACATCACTGTGAAACCAAGGGTACCGAATGAAAGTGGAGGCTGTGCCTTAAAATAAATATAGATACCTCCTAGAAGACTTAAAAAATACTTTTTTTCCATAATAATTGCCTCAGATCGCAAATGCCAGCCAACATATATTATGCTTGTGATTTTGCTGCAGTGGAAAATGTTTTATATTTTAGGACTCAAAGAAGTTGAAATGTTTCTGGCAATTTTGAAATTTGAGTGTAAAAAAAAAGTGTATCACTAGGTGTCTCTGCAGATCCACATCTCGGCACTGACCTTCCACTGCTCTATGGCAAAATACAATTTCTCTGAATTAAAAGTCACTTCAATGAAGAAAAAGCCCTGGTGCATATTGCATCACACAAAAGCCCCCTCTCTAGCAATACGGCAAGTGTCAAAGAACAAGTGCCCAAGTGTGAATCTTGCCCTTGGGGCCAAGGGGGCCAGCGGTGCCCTGGGGGGCATGGAAAGGCGTGTGGGCAGCAGGGCGAGGGAGGTTCTCCTCCCCCTCTGCTCTGCCCCAGTGAGGCCACATCTGGGGGGCTGCGTCCAGTTCTGGGCCCCCCAGTGCAAGAAGGGCAGGGAACTGCTGGAGCAAGGCCAGCGCAGAGCTGCCAAGGGGATCAGGGGCTGGAGCATCTCCCTGATGAGGAAAGGCTGAGAGACCTGGGCTTGTTCAGCCTGGAGAAGAGAAGGCTGAGGGGGGATCTCATCAGTGCTTATAAATACCTGAAGGGTGGGTGTCAAGAGGATGGGGCCGGGCTCTTTCCAGCGGTGCCCAACGCCAGGCCAAGGGGCCACGGGCACAAGCTGGAACACGGGAAGCTCCCCCTGAACATGAGGACAAACCCCTTCCCTGTGCGGGTGCCAGAGCAGGGGCACAGGCTGCCCAGAGAGGCTGTGGGGTCCCTTCCCTGGAGACATTCACCCCCAGCCTGGACGCGGCCCTGTGCCCCTGCTCTGGGGGTGCCTGCTCACGCAGGGGGTGGGATGGGGTGATTCCCAGAGGGCCCTTCCAACCCCATCATGTGATTATGTGATTCTGTGAATAAGTGCCAAAATTCAGCCCTACTGGGGTTGACACCTTCCCTTTATGCTTTACGATACAGCAATTTCTTTTCGGATGGCACACGTGTCAAAATTTCTGTCTCACCCTAACTTTGTGATATTTATCTGTGCTTGAGTAAAGCTGGGGGAAATTGGGGTTAGTTGGAGAAAAAAGAAACCTATGAGTTTGCTGAGAAAAAGCTGGCCAAATTGAAACTCATCTAAGAAGATTCACAGGGTTCCTTCATGGATGGATGGGTGGATGGATGGAGACAAAACAAAAGTTGGCTACAAAATACAGAAATCCAGGCTTGTCCGCAGGCCAATCTTGGATAAATTGCTATCTATACAGAGAAGCACTGCATCAAGTCAGGCCAACCCAGTCACCAGCCTCCAACCACCAGCAAGATGGGGAAGAAGAAAATGCCCCCATAAACACTGACAACCTGCTTCAATTCTCGCCTAAAAATGAGAGCCGAAAACCACAAGATTTAATGCAATTTAGACGTCCCTGGCAGTGCTGTAGTTCCCAATATGATTGGTTTTGTGGTGGGCTTTTTCTTGCAAGCGAAGTCAACTGGAGAGCAGTGAGGACCACACTGATGTCAAAGGTAAGTTGAACTGATTTACTTTAAGTGTTGGGGCTTCCTCCTCCTCCATGCAACAAGCACCTCCCCTCTCCTATCCTTGTCTGAAAACTCAAAAAATATTCACTAAATGAAGGGAAGGAGTTAAAAAGGGTCTGATGAGGACACCAGGCATCATCTCCAGACTTGGTGACATGAAAAGATTTTGGCAATGGTGGAAACGCCTCCGTTTGCCCCAGTTTCCCGTCAGGCACCTGCCCAGTGCTCGCTCATCTTTCCGTCACCTCCAGGCATTTTTGCATTCCTAGAAATTCTTGCATTTTTCATCTTAGAAAGCACAAACGACAGCAAGCCAAAGGCCATCCTTTTTGGATACACCAGGGAAATCCAACCGCAAGTCTCCTGCGATGACATTTTGGCAGCTCCAGCCATTGTTTTCCCAGTTTTGGTTGACAACCTTGTTCTCGCATACCCATAATTTTTTAGCAGGCTGTCCCACAGTAAAAAACTTTGCAAAGAAAGGAAATATTTCACTTTCATGAACAACCTGGTGTATCTGCTCATAAAATGGTCTCCCATACCCTGAGAAAACCTATTTTCTCAGAAATCTTGTTCATTGATATTAATCCCATTTCCATTATTTAGATTTTTTTAAAAACCCCTATATTACTGGTCCCTTAGCTGTTTTGCCTGCCCTCAGCGTGAGATTAACAGGATAATTAGCAAAATCATCCCACTTGCCATATTTTAAACACTGATCCCATGATTCTTCAGCTCTCTGGAGCATGCTCAGCCCTTAAAACTCAACTGATGGATATAAAGTATTTCCACCCATTTCTTTTTAAGCATTATCCACGCAAACTCAAGTACACTCAACGAGTCAAAGCAGAAACGTAGAAAACATTTGCAATTACATCATCACTGGTCCCTCATCCTCATCCAATGACCAGGTGAGACGGTGGCTCCTTCCGGTCTGTCACAGTGAATATTTTGGCTCCTGTTGCCTGCTGACAGTTTCTTCGTCGCTAAGCAAGCGTCTCCCCTCCAGTTGGGCCTTCCTTGGGTGCGATCCCATTTATTTAGCAACTGCCTCCAAATCCTCACTTGAATTTCTCAACTTTAGAGTCTTGCTCAGAAGGAAAATACCGGCAGGTCCAGGTTTGCAGGAATCAGAGGCACCTCTCCATGGGCCTGATTATTTTCCAAAGACTCATGCTAATTTTCTGATACGATCCCCACCTCTTTGTGAAGCACTAAATCCTCATTACTTTTCCTGACCGATGTATTCTAATTAGATCAACACTTTAAAAAAAAAAAAAAGAGGGGAAAAAAAATTCACAATAGCCACAGGACAGCTTTCCATCTCATTAACTCCCTCACTTATTATTTTCATGAAAATTACTGATAAAAAACCTGCATCTCCATTTGCTGGGACCGGGAGCTTCGTCGGCTCATATCTAACATCTCTCTCATCACCCGGGATGCGAGCTGTTGCCATGGCGACGCACAATAATAGAAACTAATAAATTACAAACGAGATGCTCGTTGAGCAATTATTGTTCTCTTTTATGCAAGTGTCTTGCTAATTTTGATCATAAGAAATGCTACCATAAAGCAGCGAAGGGATAATAAGTCCATTTCTAGAGATTATTAGAAAACAGAGAGAAGCTGCGCTTTTTTAGATCAATGATTAAGTGGTTTGGTGCTTTCAGGAAACCTAAATAAAACTTTTTTTGGGGCTTTTCCCTCCCTGCGCTGGGGGAAGAAAGTGGCCACAAGCGTCATGTTCAGAGCTTCAAACGCCGCCACCTTTTGGAGCAGAGCTGCTAAAATCACTTATTTTTTTCCTTTCCACCACCCTAAAAATGCCCTGAAAACTCCTAAAAAAGCCTTCACCACCTGCCTCTTTTTGGGTGATAGCTCCAAGAGCTGCCGGGGGATGCCCTGGCTTATTTTGAGTTGGCTGCAGTTATTTCTGGTGGGATTGTGCAACCCCAAATTTAATTTTCCCCGCAAAAAAAAATCCAGCATCTGAGAAAGAGAAATCCGTAAGGGACACCCAATGTTGCATCAAAGAAGTTTTGCAGGATGCCACCAGCCAACATTTACTCCCTGTACTGCAAATGCACATGAAAACCCCAAGCCACGAGCAATGTTTTTTCCAAATACTAAGTTAAAAATCCCTTATTTTGCCCCAAAAGCCACCAAGGTGCAGCTCGGTTTGGCCATCTTGGTTGATATTTCTGCAATTCTTGCACCTCAAATTGTACTTCCCCACTGTGCTTGAGGCACCAAATGTTGCCTTCTCCAAGCTAAAACCCAAGTTATCCAAAAAGAAAAGTCTAGGTGGGACCGTTGCTCGTGTTGGGGGAGAACTGCAAATGTGCTGGGGCAAAAAAGGAGCAGCGAAGGCAAAAAGGGTTACCTGAGACCCAAAAATCTGTTAAGCTGCCTTGAAACAAAGACAGGAATGGAGAGAGGGGAAGAGGTGGAGAAAATCACGGTGTTTCTGCCCTTCCTGCCAACAGATAGTATTGTTAAGTGAAAAAATGCAAATTACTTGTCCGCTTTCCCATGCGGTTGCATGGCTTCTGCAATTCCTGCCCCCACGTTTCACTGCTGCAACGTAAGAGTTTAAGAGAAGTCCGCATCTCTCCGGTTTGCAGACACAAACATTGGGGTTGCTGCGCTGCCAAACCCATGGAAAAAAAAAAGCCATGAAAAAAGCATTTTAAAAAAAGATTAAAAAATCACCACAGCGTCATTTATTGCACCATCTGAGCAAAAAACAGGTTATTTGTAATGATTTTTCTCAGTTGGGGATGGGTTTTGATTAATTTCCAGGAGGCCACAAGAGTTGTAGGGCAACCCCCAACGTCACTGGCCCAACTTGCCCGTTGGCCAATGTGCAACGACGGTGATTAGAGGCGGTTTTTAAGGCATTACCTGGGGGTGGAGGCTGATGGAGGAGGGGTTGGGGGAGTAGGGCCCCCCCAGGTCGTTCCTGAGTAGGTTGTCGCTGTGCATCTTGGTTTTGAGGCAGGTGATGTAGCGGTTGCAAAAGTCCTTGCACAACTCGTTGACCTTCTCCAGCTCCAGGAGATGGATGCGCAGCACCTGGATCGCCTTCACCATCTACGCAAAGACACAACGGCAAAGTTAAAATTATTTTTTTCCTGAACAAATTGGGGAAAAAACTCCAAAAAATCAATATTCCCACCCAAAATCTAACCTGAAACCAATACCTGTTGTAAAAATAAATGCACTTCCTTCCTCAACACACCAAAAAAAAAAGCCAAAAAAAATCAATATTCTCCCCCAAACCCCGGTCCCAGAGCCCATCCCTCTGTACCTCCACATTTCTTTGCCCTCCCCATCAATCACACCTCTGAAATCCCAGTAGGTGAAAATTCACAAAATTTACCATTGCCTTCATGGGAGTTTCTCCCTGTGTCCACAAAAATTCCAAGCCAAAGCCCTGGATGTCGAAAAGTCTTTGGTTATTCTCTGGAGGCCACTTCTTCTAACAAGATTATGGAGCTGCAACTCCACCGTGAGCTGTTGCCGGTGCAAAGCCTGGGCCTCATTAAAACGTACCCCATAAACGTTAAAAAATTTACACATAAAACATTCCTCTCGCCGAGCTGAAACCTTAAGTTTTACAGCTGCTGTTTGAAATCTTGCATAATATATAAAATTTCAGCTATTCACTCCGGGGCAATAAATCCAGTTTTATGTAACAAAGTGTCTTTGCATTTCAAAGGGTGTTTTTAACTTGCAAATTTTAGTGGTCATCTTTACAAACTGCAAGTCGCCACGGTTGGGAAACATCCCGAAAAATCCAGGGCCAAACTCAGGTGACGGCTCCGTGAAGGGGAAAGTGAATTTTTTTGTTGGCGAACCACAAGGGTGATGGGCTGTGGCTGGACAAATTCTTTATTTTTTGCCCTTTTTTGCCCTTTTTTTTTCTGTTTTTGGCTTTTTTTCCTCCTCCACAGTTGGTGTAGGCAAAGTGCAAGGTGGAGGCGTCGCGCCCCAGCTCTCCGCATCCTCCCAGGGCTCAACGGCCATGAAAGTCAATATTCAAGGGCAAAGGCAAGAAGACCTGACACATATATGTATAAAAAATAAATCTCTCAATTATCTCAGCTCATTTGCTTAGGGTCTCATTTTATGTCCCTGCTCCGCTGCGCCGTATATCTGTCCGGATAAAGAATTACAGTCCGACGGTGTACGTGCGCGGGGTTGTAAAAAATACAGATGCTGAATTAATTGACTGTGTGGCACTCGGCAGCTGATTGAGTTGATAATGGTGAGATCTGACCTTTTTCTAATTTCTAATTATGTGCATCTTGGCGGTGAGGAATACATGACTCTTATTCTAATGATAGCTAATGCTGCTGGCCTTTTCATCCTTGCTTTGCCATCGCCGATTTCCGGGGAATTGGTAGCATTGAAATAAAAAAAAACCACAACCCAAAAAATAACCAAAAAAAGAAAAGGATAATGCAATCATGGGAAAAGTGTCAGCTCAGGATCAGGTAGAAATATTGAGTTTTGAGCACTGCAAGACTTTTTCATCCAAAATTCCCTCCAGTTGGCGCTCCCCACCAACAGGAACGGTCTTTCTTAAGCATCCCATTAACTATCTCCTCTGTCTTGATTGAGGCCAACCACACTGAGCGATTTGGACAGCTTTTGGAGAAGTTCTGGGCATTGGATAGACTATACAGATACTTACAGGTATGTCCTAGAAACAGGGCAAAACTACATACTTATATATACATATATATGAATATAAACATATCCAGTGCTGCAAGATCATACATGGGATCAACGCAACTGCCCGCAGCCGAATTTCACCTCGGCAGCAAAATTTGCTCCAAAATATGCCCAAAAAACATTATCGGTGTGGGGTTTTTTTTAAGAAACTACAAATAAAAAAAAAACCAGTGAAAATAGCCTCTGCAGACACGTCTGCACTGACTGTTTGCTGGAGATGTTTCACCTTGATAAGCGTAGGAATAGATTTTCCTCCCAAAATTTTAGATTTTTTTTTTAGCTTCAGCTGGCTTCATCCCTCTCCTCTTGCCAGATCATTGCACCCATTTTTATGTAATTTAATGCCACGGGGGTTTTTTTGGTGCACCTCAACATCTGATGCATGTTCAGTCCCAACACTGAAATAACGCAAAACACTGCTTATTTTGGTTGCTTGTCCCAGAGCAATTTCTGTCCTTGACTACAAGACACTGTGGAATGGGCTCAGTAACCTGCAAACAGGGCTTTGCATGGCCTGTCATTTTTTTTGGAGTCCTTTCCACAGACTGCTAAGCCACTTCTGATTTAGGAATGTTGCAAAACCCTACTCCAGGAGCTGAAACTGCATATAAAAGATGTGGGATTTTAATCCATCTTGAAACTGTTGCTTGTGTTTTCAGGAAAGCGGTAGTGTTTGAGCTTGGATGAGCATTGCTTGGTCTTCCCTTTGTGACAGGTTGCGGGGCAACCTCACCTCCTCGATATCTCCGATATTTGGAAAAAGCTGCGAGTTGCCTGATTTTGCTTCTTTTCTAGGATGGAAATCCCTCTGCGACACATCCCAGGGGGCACGCCAGCCCTCAGGGAAGGTGTTTTGCTCTTTGCGTCATCAAAAGTGGGTGAAATTGCTTCTTTTGACCTTAAAAATCTGCTTGCAGAGCACCAGGAGGGTGCACCAGGATGGTGCCATGGAACCGTCCACCCACACATTTGCCATGGAGACCACGTGCGGAGGCTTTCTGGGCAAAAAAAAATGGGATTTGGGTATGTTTCCTGAGGTCCCCGCAAGAGAAAAGCTCCATCCCAAGCAGAGTCTTCTGAGGCGCCTTCCAGCAGCAATGGGTACGGTAGGAAATTTGGGCTGCTATGACAGGGAAGCCACCAAACACAGTCTGAAGTGTCCTAAACCATTTATATGCATCATCCTTTTTGGAAAAAGCTCTTATTTTGCCTTGTTCCTGTGACAAGAGCCGGCAATCACACTTGAAACAAGATGGTGCCAGACAATAATGCAGATGCTATTATATGTTGCACCGAAGACAAGTAATTCCTCCGGAGACTGCACGTTTTGGGGCACAAACCACCCATTGATCTTGGCTGCTCCCAGGAAATGCATTGACCCCATGGCATTTGTGAGGGAAAACTAGCCAAAAATCGGGCAAAGGTTTATTCTCACAGGCAATCTTACGGAAAAAGGCTCAGAAAAGGTCTCACAAGGTCTAAGGAGAACATTGCCAAGATGGCCAACACTACAAACGGAGCCCCAAGACATTGCCCAAGGTCTCCATAATTTGTTCCTCATCCCCTACCTTCTCCCCACCCCCCAAAAACCATCCGACAAGCCCCGGCCGCCTCTACCAGGTTGTCCAGCTCAGGGTCATCACTGAAGAAGGGCTTGTGCTCCTGCTCCTGCTGGTGGACAAAGTTCTCGATGTCGACGTCGAAGCTGGCCGAGGTGATGCACTCGGAACCCTGTGTCGCCTGCTCACACTTCTCAAAGAGCAGAGTCAGCAGTGGAAACAGCGGGTGCCTGCAGAGGACAAAGGAGACCCCACGTAACGCCCACTGGTTTAGGTCCCAGGTCCATTTTTACCCCACACCATCCATCCATTCCCTCCCAGCTTGCAAGAGCCTGGTGGTGCAAATCTCACTCCTGAGAAAAAAAAAAAAAAAGCTTAAAAAATCACAAAATTCACCCTCTTCTCCACCAGGCAATGTCTTGGTGCTTTCCACCATTGCACCAAAGCCGGCATTTCCTAAATATTTTGCCCTGGGCAAAAATGTTTGGCTTGAGGTTGGTTGTCTTGGAGCCATCAGCCGCCTTGGTGGCTTTGCATTTTGGGGATTGACATCAGCACCCACTCATCGATGTGTCATTTTACCCCATCGATCACCGTTTTACCCCAAAATGTCTCTCTTGGTCGGAGACGCTAGTATATCCACGTGCCCACAGCATCCTACGGACTGACCTTGCTTTGGGTTGCTCCTCCACCAAGGGGTCTCTTTGCACTTCTGTCAAGCATCATCCACGTCCATCTACAAAGATGGGTCAAATCCCCCTTCTTTCTTACCACGAGACGACTCTTAGGAAACAACGATTTGCAATTCTTCTTGCAAACCCACTATTCGCTCCAATGATTAGAAAAGGAGCTTGCAATTCTTGCAAATCCACGATCTGCCCTAACGATGATGCTAAATCGATGCAATATGATATGCAAATACACAACACCGAAGCAGGTGGAGAAGGAGGGGAGGAAGCCCGTGAGTTAGCACAACCCTCAATGAACCTCCCCAGCTGTGCAAATTGGAAAAAAAAAAAAAGCATTTATGGAGTCTTTCAGGGGAGAAACGCAAAGCGCTGCTCCAAGGAGGCTCTCCCCCAGCACCCCAGTTATCCCAGCGCAATGGGATTTGCTCCACCATTTTATCTCCAAAAGATGCCCCAAAAGGTGGTGACGAATCACTTCCTGCTGGTCTTTTCCAAGCCACAGTCAAGCGAAGGGGTTAAACCCCTCAGCTAAGTCTTCATTTGCAGCCATTAATACTGCAGCATATTATAGTTTAATCTGTCCTGATCCCGGTTTAATGCAAGATTCGCCGAGGCTGGAGCTGGGGGGGGGGGCGGGGGGGAGCAGGAATAATTTCATAATTTTGGCAGCCCCGCCGGGGCTTAGCCGAGGGATATGAAAGGCAAATTCCAGGCAGTGGCCTGAATTATTGGGACTTATGAACCGGCAGCTCAGCGGCAGATGCCTGCTGCTGTTTCCAGAGCCGCTCCATCAACTAGGAGCAAAGGCAAGGAATTGCCCCACAGATGGGGGTGGTCGGGGGGGGGCATTGTGGGGATTTCAGCCCTGCCACAATTTGTAGCCCCTTTGCCTTGAGGGGTTGCATTGACCAAGGCAGGATGAAGACCGGCGCCAGCATCGCCTCGCACTGCTTGGCATTAATAACGGGGGCGGCGCTGCCTCTGACCCCCACAAATGCCTCGGAGCGCTGGCAGGGGGGAGGAGGGGGTGGCACGTGGCTTATCAGTTGGGAATAAAATAAAATTAAGAAAACAGAAGAGGATAGAATCGAATCAATTTAAAACATAAAATAAAAATTAAGAAACAAAACAAAAAATTGACATAAAGTAAAATAATAAAATAAACAAGTATGTAAAAAAACAAAACCAAAACTTAATATAAAATAAAATAATAAAATAAAAAACAAACAAATAAATATTTAAAAAACACCAGCATGAAGTAAAATAATAAATAACTATTTTAAAAAAAAGTCCCCAGCGGTGGGCTAAGGGAGAGGACCGAGGCCACTAGTCACGCGCAGTGTCAAGGAGCAGTGGAATTTGGGTTTGCGCCACAAGCTATATGCGGAATCAGTTTTGCAATGGTTTTTTCCCTTTTTGCATTCAAAAAAAAAAAAAAAAAAGTAGTTTTTCTCTCTTTCCAGCCTTTGTGTGACAAGGCAGGGGGAAGGGAACAGCCACCACGGGGGTCTGCAGGCAGAGGTCGGGGCATGGACATTGAGAGCTGGAGCCCATCCTTGCCGTGAAATCTGGGGGGAGAAAATAAATGGATATCCAGGACGCACAGGGAACCAGAGGCTGTTTGCCCACGGTAAGGGGTGGAAAATCACCCCTACAGCACAAGGAGGAGTTCTGGGGTGGAAAAATCTCATTTTGTTGAATACGGTTTTACCAAAACACTTTTTTTGGGGGTTGTTTTTATTTTTTTGCCATGGAATCCTCCAAATCAAAGGGCTGAACCAGCCCTGACATTTTCCTGCAGGAGAGAGGTCGTTCGCAGACACTAATAAAAAGGATTCGACACGGGCTAATAAAGAGAAATTAATTCCTCTAATGGCCTAATTTCGCACCTTCGGCAGGGCTCTGTCCACGAGCCGGCGGCCCCGCGGCCACATCACAACGCACCTCGCCTCCCGCAGAAATATAAAATCAACCGAATGCAAAGAAATCCAGCTGCTTCCCACTTGGAAAAATCCAGCCTGGGGCGGTGCAGGCACCGCTTCCCGCGGGCCCATCGTTTTCACTGGTCAGGCCGGGAAGTTCCAGCCCCGCTGTTGCATAAAGGGAATAAAATACTTTTTTTAGCTGGGGAAAAAAGAATTGCAGCAGAGAAGTGATGCTGCTGGGCCAGACCTGGCAAAGACACTCCCACACCAAGCAGGGAGGGGGGGATTAACTTTTTTTTCCCCTTTTTTTTCCTATTTTTTTTAATGGGTTATAAACCTCCCGCTAGAGCATAAAACCCAGCAGGGTGACCTGTCCAGCGCTTTTTGTATTTTCCCATCGCATTTTCCTAGCGATTTCCCTCCATGTTGATCGACTGACGCTTGTAGCCTTCTGCCTTGGTGCAATTATTGAGAATTAACAAAAAGCCATCGTTTTGGGCAGAGGGCACAGCCCTGGGAGAGCTGAACGCCCCCCGGCAGCGCGTGTTTGCTTGCAAATGACATACGCACAATATATTAACCGCCATACAGGTGAATATTCAGATTTTGCTGATAAAAGGCTCGTTGGGTGTGGGTTTAGAGATAAAAATATATTTGCCGGGGGGTAGTTTTGGCTCCTTCCCAAAAATAAGCGTCCAGATTTGGACAAGCCAACAAATTTTTCTCACTTTTCTGGATGGGAAATACCTCCAAAAAGATATTTCTGGTTTTTCTCTCTTTTTTTTGACCTTCTAACAACGGCTGTAAAAACTCCAAAGGGTTTCTTGGTTTTCGTTATCCCACGAATGCTGCAAAAATCCTCGCCGAAGCGTGAAGAAAAGGCGTTTCTTTTCCTTGACTGACATCTTTTGCCTTGAGAAAATTATTTCCATCATCGGGATGAATCTTGAGACCCGCCCCACATAATCCTGTGCGTTTTCCCGGGGACCAGTGGGTTTATTCCACGCCTTCATCCGCCCTTCCGGACCTTTCGGACTCATTTAAATATATGGCATCAAAATATTTTAGCTGCTATTTTTTGGTTTACGAGGCCCCGCAGCCCGGGCCATTAAGGGGGGGTTAATCCTTAACCTTAAACCTTAATCCTAATTATAATATTATACATTAATGTTACATCATGACTGTACTGTAGCACTGTAAATAATTACATATCACTTATGTAATTATATATGACTTATATAATTACACTATTTACATAATTATAAAGTTAGTTACTACAATTACACAAAAACATTACTGCATATATTACAATATTATATACTATTATCGCCAAAGTGACAAAAAAAGGCAACTGGAGGGCCTCATCCACCCTGCGCCCACAGCTGCCCCCACCCCATACGGATGCATGAACCGCACCCCTCAAGTTAATACGTGACTTGACTCCTCCTGGGTGCTTTTTCAGCCCAAAATCGCATGGTTTGGCCAATAAAAAAAAGGGCTAATTTGGTTTTTCTGGGCGGTGACAACCTGGGGAGGGCGGGGTTGCTGCAAAACCGGGTCCATGAAGGAGCCCTACCACCGTGAACTGTTGTCGATAGTTATTATTAAAGGATGTAATTGCTAATCCCCCCCCATTTGCTGCCTGTTAATTAATGCATTTGATTAATAGTGGATTAATAATGCATTTTAATAGGGAATGCATCAATGAATCCATGCATCAACCAATGCGTCAATTAATGCAATTAATGCGTCAACGAATCGATGCGTCAACTGATGCATTAATTAACACATCAACTAATCGATGTACCAACTAACGTGCTAATTAATGCATCAAAGAATCGATTCCTCAACCGATGCGTCAATTAATGTATCAACGAATCGATGCATTAATAACGCATTAGAATAGCTGATGCATTGATGAATAATGCTTTAATTAATTAACGCACACCGATATTAGCTTGCATCACCTGTAGACGGCTCGTTTGTCGGCCTCCAGCTGCGCCTGGGGGTCACCGGCCGCAGCGGGTACCGGCGCGTTGGCGGCCGCCGGCGTGGCGAGATGCACGGGCTGTGCCTTGGCGGGCTGCGGGGCTGTGGCCGTCATCTGGGAAGGGGGGGGGTGGAATAAAGGGGAGGGGAAAGAAGGAAGAGAAGACAACAAAAACGGGGTTTATTGCACTTCGCTGAGTTTTGCAGCCTGCTGCGCTAGGTTGTTACAATTTAGGAGGAGGCAGCCCCGTGATGGGGCTCTAAGCAGGATGGTCTGCATTTCACCTGACCCTGGAAACAGCAGGATTAGGTTTTCCCCATTTTTTTTCCGCTTTTTACTAGGGGAAAACATGAGAAAAAAAATCCTGACGTCCTTATTGCACCGCCAGCAAAGCGAAGGCGGGGGGTAATTTACTAAGGGATGCTTTGCAGAGGTCCCAGATTAAATCAGCTGCAATGCTCGTCTCCTGCTCGCCGCCACTTTTTTCAAAGCAGGTATTATTGTCTAGACACACAGGCATTTTAAACTTTCTTCCAAAATTATGTGAGCCTCTTCCAGGTCGCCAAGCCCAGGGATGAATCATTTTTGTACCGTATGAAGCCAGCAAAAAAAAAAATCCACCTTTTTCTTCTTTTGCCCGTACCCAATCACTTCATCTCCACAAGATTCAGTTTAAAAAAAAAAACCAGGGAGAATTTTAATCGATTTGGGTTCAAATGCATCAGCAACCCCCAGAATCTGTTGGTTTTCGCTCAAAATCTCAGGAGAAAATTAATGCAAAGAGGCTGTTTTGTCCGCTTTGGTGTTGAAATGTTGACAAAAAAAATCAGCATTTTTCTGTTTTCACCCGTAACTCTCCAATCTTCCCGCGAGCTGGGTGGCAAAAGGAAAGTTCTGCCTCTTCATAAGTGTTATATATGTAAGTTATTTATTTGCCTAATATATAGGTTCATTTCTGTGTTTGGTTACATATAAATAAAATCTCTCATTTATTCATTTGCCTAATATACTTCTGTATTGCTGTGTTTGTTTCTATAGAAATATGTATATATATTTGTATAATATACATTTATAGTTATTTCTGTGATTATTTATATAGAAATACAATGTTTTTATATCTATGTATACACATATCTATACATATACATATACAAAAAGGTATATCCGTATGCCCAGAGATGCCTCCAGCCAAACTCACCCTGACACTCAGCTTTCTTGGCATGAAAAAAGCACATTTCTTGCCTCCCTTGAAAGCTGCGTAAATCCGAGCTGGGCCAAACCCGCGGCCCCTTTTGCTTTCAGAATGTTTGACTTTAATATCTCCTGCCTGACCTTTTGCTGCCGGTACGGCGCTTTTTTTTTTTTTTTTTTTTCTTTTAATCTCCTTTATTGTTCATAACACCAAAGTTTGGCTCCGGCACCTGTATATTCACCCAGCGCTGTTTAATTTCTAACTCTCCCAACCCAGCGTTCGATTTCCACCCCTCGTCCCTTCTCTGGTGCTAAATAAATCAGCGAAAAAGTCAGGGTTCCCACCCCAGCAGTCTGGATTTTGCTTTTTTCTCCCCCAATTTCTATCTAAAACCAAAATGCAAGGGGGTTTGGGGATGCGCCAGCAGCGCCACTGAGTATCTCCCCATCCTCTTCCTCTTCTTCCCCTTTTTTCTCCCTTGAAAATTACTTTTTGGGTGGGAGAATGGCTTTTTTCCTTTTTTTTTTTCCCCCTTGTCACACTCATGTACGGGGGCGCCGCAGCCCTTTTCTGCATCCTGCCAAGTTGGCTCTTTCCAGCCCAGGCTGCAACTAATCGGGCAGTTACCCCAAAAAATTCCCTCCTCTGCGGCTGTTTCAGAGCCATTACCTCACCTTGGGCTAAAGAAAATAATAAAAAATAAATAAAAATAACCCCAAATTGGCATAAAAAGAGACGAGAGGATGCTCGGATGTGCGTATTCGCAGCCTGACGGGGATGCTGGGCAGGAAGGAAGGGGAAAACGCAACCAAAAATGGCTTTTTGGGGAGTAGGTGGGGATGGGAAGGGAGGAAAAGGGCAGCAGGTTCCTGGCCTGGGAGCGCGAACGTCTCGGAGTGCGAAAATGGGGAAATAGGGGGGGAAATGGTCTGGATTTGGGTAGAAAACTTGCAGGCATTGACCAAAAAAAAAGCAGGCAGGTTTTTTTTGTTTGTTTTTGTTGTTTTTTTTAATGGCCAAAAATAGTTACAGGAGGGGAAAGAAAAAGGGGGGGGGGAAGGTAAACGCAAAAAATGTGAAAAAAGTTAACAAAGTTTTTAAAGATTTAAAAATACGTAAAATGATTGTGTAGAAGTATGTAAAAATATAAAAACTATTGTTAAAAAATTTGAAAAATACGTTAAAAAGGTAAAAGGTTAAGAAAAACTAAAAAAAGTTTTTAAAAAGTAAAAAAGTTTAAAAAAAGTTTTAAAAAAGTTTTTAAAAAGTAAAAAAAAAGTTTTAAATGCCAAAAAAAAAATTGCCAAAAGATGTTTTTGCAAGGCTCCGGTTAAAACAAGAGATTTTTGAGGTGCCGCTTACTCAACACTGCGCATCATTTGCTGTTTATATTCTTTTTTATATTCTATTTTTGGGGTTTTTTTTTCCTTCTTTAGGAAGAAAACCCTTGGCTGGAGTTCGTGGCCGCTCGCTGGGCGATGCAGGGGCTCCCCGCAGGTTTAAGTGCCATAATCCCCCTGCTTTAGGGGTTTTATTGCTTTGAAGACTATGGCCAAATACGCTGACTCCAGAGAACAGCCATGGTGAAGGTCTTCAGGGCAAGAAATTCTCCTAAATCAGCCATATTTACCTTATTCCTTAGTATTTCACAGGGAAATTTCTCTACCGCCATCACATGTGCTGAAAACAGTGGTTCTGAGCCCAAAAACGTGCTGAGGACGCCAGGAGTTGCGGGGGGTTTCATTGATCCTAGTGAAAAATCAACATCACCCAGTTTTGAAGCTGAGGCTTGGCTTTTTAAAAAAATCTTTTCATAATTAAAAAATTTTGTATTTTTCTAATTTTCCATTTTTGTCCCTGATGGAGCCACCTAAAAAGCACTTTTTTGGCGGGCAAAGCTGCTTTTATCTCTTTCTGTGTTAAAAATGCTGGAAAAAACATCATCTACACCCAATTTTTAATAATTTTTAATAATATATTTACATACTAAGCAAATAAATAATTTAATATTTTTTAATTTTCCACTCTCACCCCTGGCGGAATCACTTGAAAAAGCCCTTTTTCGGGGGTGCAAAGCTGCTTTCATTGCTTTTGGTGCTGAAAACGCCTATTTTTAAAACACCATTTTTTCCCCTAACTTTGATAATGAAACAGCTGAAGACTTTCCCTCGGCTTTTTGTTTTAATTTATTATGGAAAACCTACGGATTTTTATCCTGACTTCCTAATTTCCACGATCACGCTCGGTATAAACAGTGCTCCGTATTATACCCCTTTAGCAGAACCAGGTGATTATTAAAGCAACTATTTTTCCTCTGAAAGGCAGCTTTTCCCATCATTTCTGCTTCAGTTTTGCACATTTCTGACAGTGAGGGTGATTGCTCACACAGCCTCTGCAGTAAAATATTAATGCAAACCCCTTTTTTAGCCCTTTTCTCCCCAAAACAGTCCCCTTGACAGTCAGGAGATGGTTGTAGCTCTAATAATTGATTGTTTTTTATTTATTGCTGACCGTCCCCATCTCTTCCCGGTCTTTGGAGAGAGGAAATTTGTGCGATTTGCTTTACCAACCCTTAGAAATCCCAAATTTTCAGGTGAAAAGCTCGCAGCAGTTGCAGCGTTGAGGCAAAAAAAGGCAACTCTCGGCTGCAGCTTCTCCTCCAAACCCACTAAACTGAAGGAAAATCGCTTCAGCAACCCTCTCGATAGGGAAAAACAGGAGGGTTTTGATCAACCATGCTCCTGAGGGTCCCCAAAATTCCATGGATTAAAATGGAGGGGGGCAGATATGGGACGGGGAAGGTAGCAGGGACATCTCTGTAGGGCACTGCAGAAAATCTCGGCTATTTTAGACATCCCTTAAATTGCCTATTAGGAGTAAAACAGCGTCGCAGCTCCCCGCTGCGTAAGCAAGAAAGGCGGCATATTTCGACACGGGGGGAAAAAAAAGAAATTGGGAAAGAAAAAACAGAAAAAACCTCTCGGAGCGGAGGAGCGAAGCGAGCAAATGATGACACAGAAGTTGGAGGAGCCATAAAAACCCCACCAAGGTGTCGTTTGCAAGAAGTGACCTTTTCCCACTGAAGGAGACGAGCGGAAAGGAGACCTGGGTGGCTTCAGGGGGGTGTAAAACTCAATTTATTTATTTTAGCTTGTAGAGAACAGGCTTGATTTGGTTTTTTTTCCCTGGGAGGGGAGATTTTTCTGCTTTTGCAGCTGAGATATGCAGCAAATGGGGGAAAAACTCAAAATGAACCCCCGCAAAAAGCTGCTTTGAACATAAAGCCGGTTCAGCGCTCAAGCCAGATCATTCCCATTTGATCACTGAAGCCAGTAAAGTGGAAACATGATGTGGATTTGCCCTCCAAAAAGTCTCAGGATGGGCTAGAAGGCGCCAGACCATCTCTGAAATCCAACCTCAACCCCCACGTCCAGCCCATTGGGGTGCTCCAGTAGCGTTTCTCTTGGACAAACTCCTTTTCTTATAATAACTCCATAACGAAGCTTGGAAAAGTTATTCGACCCCTTGGAGCAACGTTGGAGATGAAGTCTTTTTTTCCCCCTGCCACAGGTTGCCAAAAAATTCCATAAAAATAAATGAAAAGGCCATTCCTATGGCTAAACCCATCCTGGTTTAGTCAGATGTTTTGACTTTCCAGTTTATTAACCCGCTGGCTGCAAACACGCCACCATGTTGGCTTTCCAACAAGACCCCGTGACCCCAAAATAAGCCAGAAAGGGGGAAAAAAAACCCCATACTTTGACCCAAAACCTGTCAATCCTGGAGGTTGTGTCAAGAGGGAGTTGAATTTTTGCCAGTCTCTTCAACGAACGTGTTAGGGTAAAATACTTTGCAATGGTCATTGTTTAGGAAGGCACCATAATTAATGCAGGAGTTGGGGGTCACAAGGGGTCTGGAGGAGCCCATGGGTGCTAGGGGACACTCACCTGTGGGGTGTCTTGGTAGGGAGGAGGGGGCACCGTCTGGGTGGCCATCATCGTCAGAGCCGATGCCGGGGAGACATGGTGCATCCTGGGTGGGAGTCACATCGAGAATCTGTGGGCAGGACAAATGCCGCTGCATTAAGGGACATCTTCCCCCTCAAACAGTCCCACGGAAAGGGGAAGAAAAAGGGGACAGAGAGGAGAGGTGACGTTCCTCGCATGAGTACCCCAGCTCCACCACCCAGTCTGTCCCCGGAAGAAGCCCAAGATGATTTCAGGACCCTTATCATAATTGGGTGATTATTTGAGATTTGTGATTTTTGGATAAGGAATGCATCAGCAGCAAAGCAAAGAAGGCTGCTGGCAAGGAGATCGTCCCTGGGGAGCAGCCAGGCAAGGGCAGAGCTCTTGGAAACGATGGCTGCCATCAGTGAACCTCAGTATATTTTCCCCTTGTGAGCCTTGGTGCACTCAGGGCATTTTCTTTCCACCCTTTATGCCTATAACCACAGCACTTCAATGGGGATTTCCATCCCCTTTCCAGGTATTCCTCCTTTTTGGAAGCAGGAAGGAAAGACAGACATGCAAAACCTTCCATTTTCTGAAACTATTCACCAAAAAAAACCCCACAGGATGTGTCTCTTTGCCTTTGGCCACCATGGAGTCACATCCACAGGCATTGCCTGCTCGATCCAGAAAGGACATTGAGCAGCCAATGTTGAGCTGACTGACCAGTTGACTCCTATGTTGCATTGACCAACCAGCTGACTCCTGTGTTGAGCTGACCGACCCTGTGGCGATTAAATGCGCAGAATTGAAGACAGAGAGTTCAAACCCTTGCTTGATTTGAACCGGGGAGCAAGCCCCCATTTTGCACGTCCCGTACAGACGTCCTTGAAGCCGGGAGGCAGTCTGCCGCCCTCAACCTCTCTCGAAGTTGCTCTGCTTTCTGTAAATGCATACTTATTTGAGGGGGGAACACACTCTTTTTTGGTATCCTCAGGTCCCAAGGTGATGGAGAAAGAAGAGGGGCCCCAGGGAGGGACAAATTTGTTCCCTTGAAGCTCTCGGGCTCTTGGCTGGATGCGTTGGTAGACCTGGTGTCAGGGTGTAACCAAAAATCAGCTTTGCCCCGAAGCGCCTCCTGTCCTATTATTTCACTGCAGCTGCCTGGTTGCTTCAGAAGGAAAGGCTTAAATCTTGCTTAAATCCTCAAAAAGCCCTGCCCTGGGTCCTCTCGGTTTCAGCTCTGGATTCAGCAAACTAATGAAGCCACCTGGTAAAATCTCCCCGGAGCCTCCAAAAGTGCATTTCTCCCTGCAATTACTCATTTTCGTAAGAAGGTGAGGAGGTGACATCTCTCGAAGGGCTCGCCCAGTTGCAATGCCCGTCGTTGCGTTGGCTTCCCTGTTGGCTTCTCATCCAGAAAGAATCTGCCGCACCGTCCCGCGGGAAGAGGAAATGCAAAAAGTTACACACAGTCCTCTGGTATAGTGAAGGGATCTACCAAACAATGGCATCGGTGTTGCTTTTGCCATGAAATGGCGACATGAGGAAGAAACCCTCTCACACAAGGCAGAGGAACAGGGATACCAATGAGCTCAGTAAAAACTGAGGCACATTTGGGGTCTTCAGATCGATCTCCACAGTTTTTTGGGGGAAGATTCACAATATTCTGGTCTTCTCTGTAAGGCTTCGGGCTTTACAAGCACCAAGAGAATAAATGCACTGAGCCCCCAGGGAAAGCCAAGTGCTCTCTGCACAGGATGAGTGTCAACCACTCCTACTATTTTGCATTAATGAATTAATTTTTTTTTTAACTTTGCCCTAGTATGGACAATCCATGAATTGAGTATTAAGAGAGCACACCCAAAATCCTGTGCACTGGGAAGGCAGACTGGGCTCCTTGCATGACACAGACCTCTTGCAGTGAGAAGGATATTGCCTTTATGGGATTAAAACAATGCTTTTCATCCTTTTCCCCCAACAGCAAAATAGCAGGAGGCAAAATTATCCGCTCCTGAGTGAACTCGCAGCTTAAAATCTTCACTGTCCAATGTCAAAACTTGGCTCACAGCTGCAGGCACAGCCTCAAGGGCTAACGCCACGGGGAAATCTCCCCACCAGAAATAGCTGCAGCTGGAGAAAAGCAGAATTCAGCACCGTGACGGTCTAGACACCTCGGTGGGAAGCTAAAAAAAATAAGAGGTTACTATTTGGGGAAAAAAACCCTGCTCGGCATCTATTGTTCATGCCAGGAGTGAACCTATCTCTAGTGCGTGGCCATTTATTGTGGGGTGCGAGCTTTTCGGCCAAATATATTCCCAGAAGGTGGCAGTCCAGAGCCCGGTTTAATTGCCGAATATCATCTAACTTGCTAAAATCAAGCCATTCGTTAAGGCTTTATGGGCGTTGATTTGTTCAGAGAATAGGACTTACAGCCAAGTGTAAAAAGAAAAGGATAAAAATGAGAGACAGCTGTTGCCGATAGTGGTAAATTTATCTTGGGGGAAACAAATGCACTCGGGCACCGTAAATATCCAGGGAAGCGCCTGGTGCCCGCGAGAAAAGCCGGAAGGGTGTTTCACACGGGAGCCCCCGGCCATGAATCTTGGGCTAATGGTGCAAAGCTGTCAGCCCCACGGATTTATTGGCAGCCAAACACAGGGAAGGGTCAAAAGCTGCTATTTTATACATTAATCCTTTCTTTTTTTTTTTTTTTTTTTCCTCCCACCTCTGAAATCAATTTAGCCACGTGAGCTCTTGACCATCGGCATCCGGATGACGAAAGGAGCCAAACCCCTGCCAACCCCTTGCAGATCAGCTCAAGGCAATGATCAAACCTTGGGCAAAGAATGAATTCTGGGGGGCTGGGGGTTGAGGAGGGCAGGAATTGCAGCCAACTCCCAGGGCGTTTGCACAGAGGAAAGAAATGGTGAGCAATAAAACCCATAAAGGCTCTTTCATTTCCGGAAGCGGCGGTACTTTAGGTTTTGGCAGCGACCTGAAATCAAAGTATCCTAAATTTCCTTACGAAATAAAATTATTTCAGCTATCGCTGAAATATTGCCATTAAGTTGAAAATGTATTTCCCGAAGGGCTTGCGTCTACCTGAAAGAGTCTCAGATTTATAGGCTGCTTTTTTGCCAGCAATATATTACCTCCTCTTTCAAATAAAAATAATTAAAGACTAAGTTGAGAAGTTGCGGGGGGGGAGGTTCAGTGTGGTCACTGGTGCCTTAAAACATTTTAAAAATCAAAGTATTGCAGACAGTCGTCCACCACCCCCCAGGTGAATACAGCCTCCGTCATTAATAAAACAGCCATAAAACCATATTAAAAGTAGGGCTGAATGCAAAAACAAACAAAAAAAATCACATTGTTGGGACTCGACGTTAGCGTTTTCAGTGGATAACGTTAATATTAGCTTTGCAAGGTGCAGCTTCTGTTTCTAAATCAATGGGAAAATGGGGGCTGTTTTTTTCTAGCTCACTCAGCACCTTCTGCTCCGCAGCGAAACATGCAATTGATGACGGAGGATTCAACGTGAGAAAACAGAAAATCAGCTTTTCGGGCATTTCCTCTTCTCTACCCAAAGTTTCAAAATTATTAGAGACAGTTAAGGATGTTTTTCCAGACATGGAAAGATATTTTTATGTATTAAGGGAAGATTGCCTTTTCTAAAGGGTATTTTTTAAATTTTTTTTTCTTTAAGGCTTGCAATGACACCGTGTCAGTCATGCTCCCTCTGCAGCGGGCTGCAAGTTTTTCATGCCACCATCTTCGCAGAGGACTTCTGCATGCTGGAGTTTATGATATATGCATTCATTATGTGCATATATCTAAGTTAAAATGAAGAAATATAGCTGAGGGGGAAGGGAGAGGCACCTCCAGAGGACGATATATCTCGCTCTGAACCACCAGCGAGGACAGGTTCACCCTCGGCGGGTGATGCCGACTCTTCATTGGCCATAAAGTGAATGCAGAGCGACCCTCTTGCTCTTGAATGTCTCATTTCTATCCGCCAACCTTCACTCTTTTTGCTTGTTTTTAACAAAATTCCCCCGTTACCCTGAAAGATAAACACCAGGTTTTCACAAGCTATTAAGGGAAGCCCCTTACGCCATCCTGAGCTCATTAAAAATAAATGGAATGCTATTAAATGGTTGAAAACGGAGAAGAATCCCATTTTTCAGGACATCAGCCATTCTTGGTCATTCCTCACATTAAAAGGTTGCTTCCGAGTGGGCTTGTGCGATGCCTTATCTGAGGCGTCAGGAGTGTTTGTGCAAGAAATACCTCCACGCCACCAGGTATTTTTAATTTTTTTAGGAATATTTCGTAGCCAAATTTCCTCTCACCAAATCCAGGAGAGTTTTTGCACTGGGAGCATCCTTTGCTCTTGGCCAAGATGCTGGTTCCCTAAATGCTGGCCTTCGTACCCTTCCCAGCACCCGGTTATCGAGTTATTTTCCAGTAAAAAAGGATGAACCAAGCCCTGCTACAACCACAGGCTAAAGCAGATGGAGATTCGCTATTTCTGCAGGATAAACCCTGGATCAGAGCAAACCCCTTTTCTGTTTTTCACCTAAAAAAGCTCTTGGTCAATGCGTAAGCGCTGGGGTAAAAGGGAGAGGGAAATGCCGCATCAGGCAAAACCCGAGAGTGGGAAAAAACTCTTGCTAAGCACCCATTTGGTTTGTCATTGATGGGACACCTCCCCTGCGTGAAGGGGAAAGCAGCATTTTATTCACTTGATATTTGCATTTATTTATTTAATAGTTGCAAATCCTTCTCCCAACTCCAGCTCCACAGAAAGGGGGGAGCTGCTACAGTGAATTTCCGATGAGAACAACAATTACCGCTAAGTATTTCTCTCCTCTCCAAAGATCCCCATCCCTAAAAGGCTCCAGGGATATCTCTGCAACATAAACATGAGAATAAAAACTGCAAGAGCCAGTCAGAGCTTTAGTAGACAAGGTTAATGTACCTTGAACGGCAGCATTAAACAACTTTGTTCTTTTTTTTAAGTGGAAAGCTGAGATACCTACGTACATTCTAAAGTGTTTTTATAGAGGGAGACCAGACCATTAAAGCACCTTCCAAAACAAACTAGCACAGGGAAACCATCAAAAAAGCTTCTTCAAAGTAACCTAAAAATACTTGCATTTTGGGCCATCCAGCCCCCGGCCCAGCAGAAGTTCCCAAAAGAGCAAATTGTGATTTTTTTTTTCGGAGGGCAAATCAAAAAGCTTTGAAGTGAAATGTAGCTGAGGAACCCAAAAAATGTGCAAACTTCCTCTTGCCAGAACCAAATTGTCCAGGAAAAGTCTGATTGCCTCAAGAGTGCTTGGAAAAAATAAGGAGTGGATTAATTTTCCAACAGTTCTTCGCTGCGAGCAATTAACTGTGAATAATTTATGCAAAATCTTGCCCCACGCTTTCAAACCTTGCCTTGCAGACTTCGTTTTCCATCGCAGCCTGCTAATCCCACGAGAGAGGAATCGCCGAGCACCCACATTTCCATCACGCAAACACCAAATCTCAATCCCACGCCAGCCCTGGAGGGTCCCACCTCCACGGTCTTGGCCAGGGTCAGAGGAGCTTCTTAGAGGATAAAGAAGAGGATGGTGAAAAAATGCGATGAATTTTGGAGAGATGGGCCAGAAGAAGAGGCTTAAGGATGAGTCTGAGATGAAGGCGGTGCAGGAAAAATGGGAGATTTGTGGATTCTGCATGTCTCCTGTCCCACCAGCAAAGTTGATGTCAGAGCTGTTGCTTCAAGGACGGGCAGCTGAGAAGGAACACGCTCAAGAACAGTCTTGCTCAGCAAAATGTGACCGTCAGCTGCATTTTTCCATCCCAGACTGACAACTGCAGTCCTTCACCACATTCTCAGCCAGCACAAGTATTGCAAAGTGCCAATCAGAGCAACGCCGGTGCAAAACCCACCCGCAACCGCGATGTAGATGTGTCCCAACAAAGATCCCACCACCAACTATGCAGTGACTTTTTGCAACCGTCGCTGCAGCCCACCGCATGAGCAGCAAAGCAGCCTTTAATAATGCCTTTTGGGGGTATTTATTTTGCAAATCAAAGCCCACAGGCTTCAGGCTCCTCTCCCAACACCTGCAGGAGTAATTGCACCATGTAAACGCCAATGGAAACCTGCTCTTTGCTGGGCTTGCAGAAGTTGGGCTAATAACAGCAAACCTAACCCAACTGCAGAAACATGGGTGAGACGTGCACGGGAGCGTGCAAAGATTTCCCCACCCATGGGAAAGCCCCAAAAACAGAGCAATGCCGCAGCACACCTAATAAAACGCTCTCCTCCCCTAAATCTGCCTCGTTTCTTGCTATATCCTGCTAACACGCTTGCAAATTTTCCCATTGGGAGAGGGAAAGAAATCCCTCTGGAGCCGGCTGTTTTCCTCTTTCCCATATGGCAGATAAATCAGAGCTCCCAACTCGCCAAGTTTCCGCTTCACATCCCTCTCTTGCAGCTCTCCAGCTCCTCCTGGTCTTACCTCCCCAGTGAATTCCCTTTTAAAATGCAGAATTCCCAGTGAGAAATGACTCTACAAACCAGAAGACAAAACTAAGGTTTTCCTTGAGGCATGCCAGGCTTCCCGGTAGCGGCAGAGAGCTGTTCCCACCCGAGCCCTGCGCCAAGACACCAAAGATTGCGATGTGAGCCGCTAGATTAATTGCCTCAATTTAAACATCTTTCATTTACCCATTTGGAAGCAATTTTTTTTTTTTTTGCCATTTTTCCAGCGTCAGTGACAAAAGAGTGGTTGGAGACATGACGTGGTGATTCATACAAGCTCCAGCTAGCTAGGGACACACAAATGGTTTCAAACTCCTTTAACTATGCTTAATTACACCGTCTTCTTCATTTACTCTGAATGGTAGACCCTAAGATATGCTCACCCTCGTCTGAACTCAACACAATGAGGAAATCGGGGACAAAAACAGACTACAAAGCATTTACAGCATGAGGCAGATATGCCAAATTTTCTTGCAGCTTTTTTTGCACAGTGACAAAAGGCATGACCTGGCCTTGGAGCTGCATCTCTGTGAACATACAGGCTTCAGGAGGAGGTAAGCTGAAATGGTTTTGTGCCTGCAAAATGGGGGGACCCACATATGAGGTGGAAAAGGCCAAGGGGAACCAAGTTACTTCTCCGAAGATGTCTTCAGGATAGATAATTTCTATCATTACACTTAGAACAATGCCAGCCTTCTGTTCCAGAAGGTAATTAGGTGGGCACCCATCATCACATCCTTCTGCGCCTTTAGTGGAAGGTGTCTGGACCTTGTTGGCACAATTTGCTGAATAAGTTGGGTTTGGTCTTCTTGCTGGAGATGCTTCCCAGGCCAGGTTGTGCTTGTGTCCTCCACAAGCTCAGTTTCCTCCATCGCAGGGCAGCCAGCCCTTCCATGCAAGTGCCAGGCAGCTCACGTCAAACTACTGACTGGGAAGAGGGCATCAAGGCAGGGAGGATCTCCCCAAAATGGGGTCCTTGTGGTGACCCCAAGCTCCCACAAACCATCCAGAGAAGTAATTTCAAAGTGAATCCAACCTGTACCTTTATTAGAAATGGGGCAAAACCAGACTAATAAGAAATTCAGCAGCTTCATCACATCCTTAATCATGGGGGGTTTTTGGCCGAAGGAAGGTCACCAGTGTGAATCAGGGCTGAAAGGGCAGCCTGGGGGAAATAATCCTGCCATTATTGGCCTCTGTTTATTAAAAAGCACTTTCACAGGAGGCAAGACTCAAAGAAAAGATGCTCTGCTCCACCATGGACCAAATGAAGCTTCACTTCGGGATGGAAGAACAAAAAAGTAGCTTTTGGGTTTTCCCATGAGATGCCCCCACCCTAAACATCACCAGTTTAGGAAGAAATCGGGCACTTTTTCAGGTTACTTGCACAAATTGAAGGCGGCTCCTCCATTTTCAGTGACCCAAGATTGCTCTTTGCTCCTTTAGGAGGAAAGTTGCCGCCAACGGGGTTGTATTTTTTTTTGTCACCTGCCAGCTGCCTACGGTTTTGGCACAGATCAAGCGTATCTGTCACTCTGTCAAGCCCTAATTTTAGCGATCGGGGTTGACTAAAGGACTGTGAGACCCTTGGTTTCATGTACCTCTTATTTTAAGCTCCGCGTTTCAGTTATTTTTAGCTGGTGACCATTTCTCCACATCCTACTGCTGTGCCAAAATTTTGCAGTGATAGCAGCCCATATTTCAGGGTATTTTTATAAAAATATATCTGTGTTTTCCTCCAGGCTGGCCATGGCTTGTAGGGCTCATAACAACATGTTTTCAACACTTGAGCTTTGAAGCAAGATTCTTTGCACAGCCTGATTTCTAAAAAATGAAGAAAAACGCATCAAGAAAGATTAATTCCTACCCTAAATGGTCACTGCATTTAGGGAAGAGGTGATATAACTTGGGTAGACTGGAAAAGCGCAAGAATTCCTCCACATAAAGCCCCGCTGAGGTCACAACGTGATACATCCCACTCGATTAATAAATATAATTGTCCAATTAATAAAACGCGAAGCAGCCTTACCGTTTGGGGGTGCTCAGGGAGCTGCTGCCCTCCAAGAATCCTACCGCTGCCCCGAAAACAGGATTTTCTGGGTAGGGATCACAACCTGGGAAAGCAAGGATGAAATATTTGAAATGTTGAGAGGAAATGATGAAACGAGAAGACGAAATATTAAGCAGAGGATGAAGCTTTCTGCACTAGCTTTCAGCAGTGTCAGTGAAGCCACAGTGGGCAAGGCCACCCTTAATGCACTTTTCTTGCAGGACAGTGGGGAAAATAGAAGGAATCAAGGAAAACTTTGGTGGGAATATCCCCTTGGAGGTGAAAACAGGGCTGATGGCTGAGCTAGACCAGACCTCCCAGGTTTTGCCCAGGCAGGTTTGAACATCGCCAAGAAAGGACAAAAAATAAATCAGCTTTTTAGAGGTCGAACCAAGATGTGTCCAGAAAATGAAGGCGTGCTCGTTGCCGGTCTGTCCGCAGAGGATGAAGGGCAACACAGTCCCGTCTTGTCCTTTTTGGCTCCTGGAGGGCGGCGAATTCCTGGCACGGGACCTCACTGAGGGTTAGTGGTACAATCCGGGTCTGAAAAGGGGAAAAAAGGGGAAAAGCAGTGAAATGGCATTGCCGTTGGCCATGCCCCTGTTTCGCACCAGCCACCACCATCCGCCTGGTTAATTATAATCTTCGATTGAGTGTAAATGTGCTTTTACACTCGGGCTCGGCCGGCGCAAACTAGGGAAGAGCCATTAACTCAAAAACAGGGGAGCTCCCAGCTGTTATTTAATAAGAAAAAGTCCACAGAGATGTTCGAGATGGTGCTGCATCTACCAAGGATCTGGCCTTTACAGAGGCTGAGGTTGGGATTTCTAGACCCATCTAAGCATATCCAGTGGACAAATGAAGATGAGTTGAGCAAGGATCAGCACAGCCACGGGGGTGTTTTGTGTTTGACTGCAAAAAAATAAATAGAAGAGATAAAAATACCCAGATCTCTGAATAAACATCACCCCTAGTGAGCCCCTCAGATCTCCAATATAGGTCTGATAAATGTCCCTTGATACACATCACCTCCAGATATCGCCTCTATGTTAGCAGATAAACATCACCTGAGATCTCCAATACCTCTGATACCTCCACCTTGATATCTATCACCTGGTAGAGAGCTCCTCAGATCTCCACTATATGTCTGATATATGTCCCTTGATACCCATAATCTCTCTTGAGCTCCTCAGATCTTCAGTATTCATCTGATATATCTACTTTGACATAAATCACCTCCAGACAGCTCCTCACCAATGTACATCTGCCATATACATCTTTGATACATGTCACCCGACTGGAGCTCCTCAAATCTCCATGATGTATCTGATACATCTAGCATGATACACATCACCTCTAGAGAGCGCCTCGTATCTTCAATATACATCCGATAGATCTGCCTTGATATATATAACCTGGTACAGAGCTCCTCAGATTGCTGGTATATGTCTAGTGTATGTATATATATATATACACCCCTTGATCTGCTGAACTGCTCAGATTCACATGTACATCTGATACATGCACCTCTAGATACACATCACCTCTGGAGAGCTCCTCAGATACCCAATATACATGTGATATACCTACCGCGATGCGTGCCACCTCCAGAGAGCTCCTCAGGTCTCCAAGACACACCTGAGGGACGCGCCTCTGCTATATGTCACCCATGCCTCATGTGGTGACGCCATATGGGAGACCCATGAGAACCATCTCCCCTGGTTCTATTTCCATCCCAAACCCCTTGCAATAACAACGCTCCCGTTTTCGGGCCCTCACGGACAGTATCCATCATCATGGCCAGGAGCATGGTTCCAAAGGACAGAGGTGTATGCGGAAGCTCGCATAGGAAGTGCCGTTTCTGGAAACCGGAATGTCACCGAGGCCATCAGCCAAGGAGAGATATGGAAACAATGGGGTGACTTCAGGGCAAAACAGGGCAGAAACCCCCAAACATGGAAAACTTGGTGAAAGGAGTGAAAGGTCAAGATGCCCCTTGACTTCCCAGGGAAGTGTAGGTCCTGCTGAGAGGTTTAGAGACCTAATCTGGGTTATGCTAAATGCTCAGAAGGGGCTTGAGTCCAAAACTCTTCCACCACAACAGCAGCTGAAATATCCTTATGGATATTTATGATCAGGAATATAAAAAAAATCCCAACCTATGGGGTCATGCCTTGGAAAAGCATGCACAGGCTGACTCCAAATACGCAGGAGAAGGACCCAGGCCTTGATTTGTGGTGGATTTGTCCTGACAATGTGATGAAAAAGCTCATGTTTTGCAGCAATCCTTCATCCTTGTAAAGACTTTTTTCCATCTCATGGGACAGACTTTTCTCATCTGGGCTCACCATATGAACAAAACATGAGGAGCGGAGGAAAAGGAGCAGATAAGTAAAGCTCTGCCAGTGCTAGAAGAGATCTGGTAGACTGATTTTCATCCTTGGAGGTGATCAGGGCAGAGGTCTTGGATGCTGTATGCATGTAGGACAAAAATATGGACTTGTGCAGCTGCTGCACAAAAGATGCCATTTTTGTCCCCATCACCAAGAGCACCAAGAGCCAACCGCGCCAGGGACACCCTTGCTGAGGGACGTAAGTCCTTCTGAGCCAGCACACACTTTTAGTGACTTTTAAAGCCATCCTTTGAAGTTTAGCGGAGGACTTTGAAGTCTTCCCAGCGCGAAAGGGAATGGAGGAGATGCCTCCTTCAAGATGTTCCACCGTGGGCGATGCAAGCCAGCAAGAAACGTTGTGTCCTGGGCACTCAAGGTTGCATGGAGTGTATGCCAGAGGGTCAGAAATGAGGCAGCATTAATGACAAGCCATCAATCCCCCAAAATGCCCTAATCAATCCCCCAAAATGCCCTAAATCCTGATCTACTCGACCTGAAAAACATCCAGCTGCGGAGATGGAAATGCAGCATCCCGGGATCTCAGCCTGTACCCAGACTGCAAAACGCCAAGGGCATTGCTGTTAATAAAGATTTAATTAAGTGTAAGGGAATGCTAATAAAGCTGACATTTAGCAAAACAAAATCCAGAATTTTTGCAAAAAGTCTAGGATTTTAAAGCAAGAAAGCTTCTCCTAGTGTGTCGCCTTGTTTCCAAAGGGAGCAGATCATGATGCTTCAACCTCATCACATCGGTGCTGTGTAATAGTGACGACCGTTTTTTAATAAATTTTATGCCAGCTCCTCTGACATAAGTGGAAACAATGAATGGTGAAATCCCTAATAACACTGCTGGTTTGTACTGAATTATTTTTATACCCCACGCTACTCTCAGGAGTCCATTGCAAGCTGTACTGGCCCCAAACTCTACCCCCATGGGGAAGACCAAAGAAACCCTGTACACATGAAAAATTGTGTAAAGGCAGAAATCAAAGCTCCGATTTCAGTTTAACTCTTTAAGGAGCTCCAGGGGGCGATCGCGACTCTCCGAGCACTTTGGCAACACCTGCTGCCATCTGCAGTGAGGACTATTGCACTGAAAACCTTTGCTTTGATGGTTTTTTTTTCTCCCAGCGGTGCAATTTCTGTAGCATCTCCCACTTCCAAGAAAAAGCTGGGGCTGCAAGGCAGGGATGCTCAAAGGTGCAAAGAGCAATAAGGCATTTTCACCCTTCTACCTCCCCAGTCCCACAAGTTAAACATAGCGATGCACTAACCCCGTCCTTGCTCAGAGAGAGTGAAAAGACTTAAGACATGCCCACACGCACGCAATATTTCTATATTTCTTCAAAAGCAAAGCCGTTTCGCCGCAAAACACGGTCCGAGAGAGACGAGTCGCTCCGAGGCCCGCTATAGGTGATTTGCATTATCCGAAGGGGGCACGCATGGAAATATCAGACACCCCCACCCCCGGACGTGCACATGTGCGCACATCTGGGCCCGGGGAACAAAAGCGGCCTCGCTACACCGCACGGATAAATAATGGAAAGTCGAAGTGCCCCGCAGAAGCGGCACCATACTGTTCGGCCTCAGGCGAGACGGAGGGAAATTTGGTACCCATGAGGTCTGGAACAGTGGGATTAACAACACATCAATTTTAATGCAGGGTGGGTTGGGTTGGGGTTGGAATTTTTTTTTTTTTCTGCTTCACAAACAGCAAAGTGAATGTTTGAGCATCTCGGCGGGGGGTTAATGAGGACTCTGATTAGTTATTCAGATTTGCCGATGCTGCCTCCATCCATCCTCGGATGGTGGAATAACGGGAAAGGGTTTGTAGAAAAATCCCTTAAAGATGACCTGCTTGGCTTTTGCAGCTCAGGCAGACGCAGGTTTCGGGAGGCTCATGGCTAGGGGTCCCCAAAACTGAAATCCTAGTGCCAGCTTTGGGGCAGAAAAGCACATTTTCCCATCATTTCAGGGGGGGATGTGAAAACCTGCTGATTCCTATAAAGGCTCAAGGGAAAATATTTGGATTTGTGGTGTTTTTTTCACATGAAAAACAAATTCTTGGGTGCTTTTAGTAAAATTTGTGTGCAATTACAGTCAGAGGTACATGACCAAAAATTACGGATGCGTGGACGCAAGGATTCACAGATGAACAGATGCATTGATGTGCAGATGCGAGGGCACATGGATGCACGGATGCGAGGATGGAAGGAAGGAGCGACCATCCACTGGGTTGCACAAATGCACCATCATCCACTGTTGCAGTATTTGTCACAGCATCCCACAAAAGTCTAACAGAGAGTTTTATGTCCGAGCAAGGAGCTCACCTCTTTGCTCCTTGGCCCAGAAACATTTTAAGCAGGTTGAGCTCACCCACAGCTGGTATATTTTGGGGTTCATTTCTAGATTTAGGCTTTCGTTCTTCACCTGCATCAAAGGAAAAAGGCAACCTGAGAAAATAGATGGCAGGTATCCGAAAGGATGCTGCAAAAAGGCTTAAAGGATGCAGCCAGAGCGGCATTTCGTGGCACTGCAAAGGGGGCTTGTCAAAAAAAAAGTAGGCCTTGTTTCAGGATTCACTTTAGGATTCATTATTTCTTCATCAAGAATATTTTAAGGATGGATGGCATGGCGACAGCACTCACTCAACAGTGAATTCATCCCAGTGATGAAGATCAGCACTTTATTTCTAGCTGGGTCCGAAGACCCAGTTGGCTCTTGCTTTGAGGGTCACTCAACTTAGCGTTCACCAGAGGTTTTTTTGGATAAACTCCCCGGTATTCGTGTCATTCCCCACAATGCCTGCCAGGATCTCAAAAGAAAGACAGACTGGAGTTATCCATCTGATTTTGTGAATGCCGGGGCTCTCCAGCCCAAACAGGCTCTTTTCCCCGGGACCGCCTCCATATGCTTCGACTTCGTTTTAAATGGCGCGTTAATTGTCCTGAATTAACAGCTCCAGCTGGAAGAGCAAACAAGCAATTTGCAACCTTAAGATGATGCCCAACTTATCTCAAGTGATTTAAGTCAGTTTTTTTTTTTGAGGGGAAATCTCGTCTTTCTGGTTCCAAATGCACTGCTCAGAGCTTGGCTACAACCACATCCCCGAGAGGATTAATGCACCCATTTAGCAGAAGTGGCTATTAGCCCATAGCCACAGGCGGGATGGTAGGAAAAAAAGGAAGAAATAAGAAATCTCTGCATTTGGCTTTACTTTAGAGAGAGGAGAAATACAATTGGTCCTCTTCACTGCTGGGCAACCCAATGATTGCAGTAGGGCTCATGAATATTTTCTCCCCAACACACCTTTTTTTCATATTACATTCACATTTTGTTTCAAGATATTCATGCTCTCAAAAAAAAATCTTTCAAGGTTTATCCCTTTGGCCTCTTTCATCTCTTTTTCCCTTTTCTTTTTTCAGCTGCTGCTCGAAAGAGGAGGTGAGAAAGTAAGACCACGACGATTATTTGTTTACAACTCTAGATCTTCAACATAGAATTTTTTTTTAAATGGCATTTTCATCACTTTAAATCCCTCCTAATATCACCCAGTGTGTGGGAATCAAGAAGCAAAGTCCACCCCCATCTCCCCACCCTGTCATGCCTGGTTTCAAGAAGAACAAACGGTGCTGGCAGTGAAAAGGACTCTACAGAAATGTTATTTCTCCTACGGGAACACAAAACTGCTTTGGAAATGCAAGAAAAGCTGTCTATGATTACGACCAAGTGTCTTCTGCCAGATCAAGTAGAAACTACACTTTTTACCCCAGCCAATGTTGAGTTGGGAGTCAACGTCCATCAACCCCTAACAGCCTTCCAAGAGCATCAAGGCTGGGTCCCATCAGATGACCACTGTTGTGGATGGAGTAATGGCCCTCCAGTAAGGTTTTCTGATGGAGTCAGGACAGTTCGCCTCTGTTTTACAGGGAAAAAGGAGTTTAACTGTGTCCTGAAGACACCAAAGAGGGATACAAAGGCGATCCTCAGTATGGACGCTGCATCAAAATGCAATGATGCATCCTCCTCCAACAACAGGAGGTACCTCCAAAATACAGACCCATGGTCCAAGGCCATGGCAATGCTGTTGGGACTTGAGCAGCCTTAAATGCCTGGATCCCCGGGGCCGAGCTGTGCTACCTGACAACCTCCTGGCTCATGTATAAAGTAAGAAGAGAAGCGATAAATCACTTTGGCACCTTCCCTGGGCAAGGCAGCCCCCGATAAAAGCCCAAAATTCAAGGGAGGCAGCCTGACACCACACTATTCCCAGCGCACCCTGTTACGCAGATTAATCCTTCTTGATGGAGAATTACAATTAGGGCTCCGTCTTAAGGACATATCAGCAATCAGATATCTTATCAAATGCCACCTCAATTATTCAAATAATCCCTGGCTCTTAGATTTGGGTGCTGTTTAGGGAAAGCGGTCCGATTAATGTGCTGACACTTCCCCATCACGTCCAACATCCTCAACTTCATGTCTGATTACAGAATTTGCATTCAATTTAATATTTTCCATCTGGAGTAAATGAATAATCCGAGTACCTACCCCAGCCTTAATTACATTTGTTAAATTAAAAACCCAGGATGTGAGAAATTTAAATGCATGTAGCTCCGTGGCCAGACAAACCTGCACGTTCAACCTGCCGCAGCCCTGCCATCTCCTGCTCCAATTTCTCTTCCTTCCCCATAGCCATGCATCAAAGAAATTACAACTAGAAAACAAAAATTCTTTCTAAACGATGAAACAATAGATGATCTTTTGACATTTGCAGCACTGTTTGCAGGGGAATGAGATAAAATGTAATAAATTCATATACTTCTGTGTGTTTCTTGGCTCCAGCAGCTAAAATTTCCATCTCTTTATGCAGGAGTCCTGGGGAGCAGAAATCCTTGATAATGCCAAACAATTCAACACTTTATTTTCTCTTTACGCCACACCATGCAAAACACAGGCTTCAAGCTGCCAGCTGCTGGGAGTGAAACCAGATGCCACATCCCTTTTCCATATGGAAACAGAAATCGCCCCGTCTGGGGGCGCGCGTGCTCCCCTCCGTCGCAACCCTCCGTGACCCCAGGGTTGCTACCGGGACATGGCAAAGCCTCTCCCCAACAGCAAAAAAATATCCTTGCAATGGTGCAATTGTAATTTTTTACACTCAGCCTGGTTCAGGCCAGATCCTGGTCAGCCATCAGCCCCGGAGATTTGCCCCAAGCCACCAAATTTCCTAATTCTAAAATACAAAGGTAAACAGGGGGGTGGAAATCAAACCACTGAACGTGACATTTTTTTTTAAATAGCTTTGCAGAAACTTGCTAAATGCCCCTTCATTTGGAGAAGATGAAACTTAAAAGGCTGGAATTAATAGGTGGACTCAAGCTGGTGGCAAGAAAAGCAGCCAAATAATTAAAGAATAATTAGACATAAATGGAAGATAAAGCATTTCCAGCCCTGGCCATTCTAGGAGCAACACTCCATATATCGCGTGATACAAAACGTCCAATAAATGTATTTGGGTGTTGATCTAGATGTCAGCGACAATGAAAACATTCAGGAAAGTCTGTTCTTAGCGCTCCCAAAGACTGAATTAAATAACTTACGAGTGAGGGAGTGCAATGGTAATAATCGCCCCCGGTTTGGGGCTTGCAAGACCGGTAATAAAACACAGCTAAAAATATTCAGGAAAGCCACGCTCGGGTAAAGTGAGACAGGTGAGAGCAGAGCCAAAAATAGCTTCTCCCTTTGCTCCCAGCGTGCTCGCAGCTCAGACGACATTTCTGCACTCCGGGGAAGCTGGATTTGACTCCCCACCCCCAAAAAAATCCCTTCAGAGGGTGTAACAGAGCGTGTCCCCCCCCAGGCACAGCAGCAGGATTTGGACATCGGAGAATTCCCCTCCGAGCAGGCGGCTCGGATGCCGTCTGACGGACATTGCGGTTCCTCATCCTTTCTGGCTTTCTTCTGCTTTGTTTTCAGTTAACAGTTATGGTGCCGGAGGAGAAAACATCATGTTTTAGCAATGAGGTCCCCAGTGAGCCTGTTTAAAAATTAATTGGTGCCATACAACGTATTAGCAATGAATAGTAATTTTAGGTTTTGTACCTACTTCATCGCCTTCTATACTGCCATTATTCCAGCTTTTCTATGCTCATCCCAGCCAGCCAGGACCTAATATGGAGCGTACCTGAGAAACTGTTGCCCGTGTCTCCTGGAAACACCCCATTCAACACCACGCACACAACCCCACTATGTGTTTTTGGTTGAGCTTCTAAATAAATTAAGGTTGTTGTAGCTGAGCTGGCCAGAAGGTAAGAATCTGCTCTGCTCATGGAGCAGGTTCCTGCCGTCCCAAAACTGCCATCATCCAAGGGCACAAGCCTGGCTGGCCCCTCCACGGCTCCTGTGCAAGGTGGGTGTTGTCATATGGAGGAGGTTGTGGGTCCTGGCTTCATGCAGGATGGAGGACAGAGATCCTCCATGGGTGGAGTTGCCTCAACCCTGGGAATGGAGAACCTTCAAGGATGGAGATCCCCCATCCCCAAGGATGGAGATCTGCCAACCCCAAAGATGAAGATTCCACCCCCAAACCCAAGAAGGAAGATCCCCATAACGCAAAGATGGAGACCCCACCAAATCTGAAGGTGAAGATGCCCAAGCCTCAAGGATGGAGCTCCACAAAACCAATGGAGATCCTCCTAACTCCATGGATGGGAATTCCCCCAACCTCAAGAATGGGGATCCCCCAAATGTAAAGGTGGAGATCTCCAAAACCCAAGGATGGAGACCGCCAAACCTCAGGGATGGTGGAGATCTTCCTAACCCCAAGTACAGGGGTCCCCCCAGCCCTGAGGATATGGTTCTCCAAACTCCCAAGGACCCTCACAACCCTGAGGATGGGAATTCCCCAAACTCCAGGGATGCAGATCCCAAATCTATGTGTGGAGCCCTTCTGAGGAGAGCCAACCCTCCAGCCATGAGGATGAAGATTCCCCCAAAACCCAAGGTTGGAAACTGCCCCTTCCCCAGTCCCAAAGAGGGCGATCACCCCCTGGGACTTCCCTGGCTGCATCCCTTACCCCACACCACACCGGGCAGGACCTGGGGGCATCACCCTGCTCCGGTGATGGCCACCCTCCCAAATTACAACCCCAAACGAGCTGCCATCCCGCTCCTTTGGGCAGCAAGCAAGGCGGCCAGGACCAAGGAGCCTCGCCGCGTTGGCCGCCTTCAGGTGGATGGCGAAGCTGAGGGGGATTTGCAGGGACATCTGGAATATATTCATTTTACGGCATGTTTCATATCACAGACAGGTACTTTGAAGCAGTTAAGTAGTAGCAGGGCGGCACGTCCCCATGGGTGGGCTGCGGTTTGTGCTTTCAGCCCGAGCTGCCCCGGCATGACAAAGGGGCTGGGGAGACGGAGCTGACGTTTTCCAAACACAGCTTTGTGCCTCTGGGGGCAAATCCAGAAAGAAATTAAAACCCAAACGGCAAAAAAAAAAAAAAAAAAAAAGAAAAAAAAAAGAAAAAAGAAACCAACCCCCACGTCTAAGCGATTTTGATCCCCGTATCAGGCTATTAACAGTCCCATCACAAATTGTAAATGACTCAGATAAATTAAACGGCTTAGCAGCTGCGAGGAAAGGCCTTTCCGAAGATTCATTTGTTTTGCGGAAAAGAAATTATTCAGAAATTTAAAATCTTTTCCAGCGGCTTGACGCAGATGCCCCTGCCAAAGCCCACATGTTGCTGCTCGCGCAGCCCCGGGATGCAGCCGGCCCCCGAAAGGAAAAGCTCTCTGTGAGCATCCGAAAGAAGGGGGATGCGGACACGGTCCCATTAGTGCGCCACTAACGAGGCTGTGCCTCCTCCCAGCAAACCTATTAAAAGCCTCGAGCGATGAAGAGGCCTGAAAGTGGGATGATTTTGACCCAAAACACCCCCATGGTGAGAGGAACCCAGCGACCGAGCTGCAATTAAAACAGGCTTCCCTGGCATAGTCCTGCTCCCCATCCACATCCCTTTTAGCTCACGGAAAATTGGGGGGGGGGGGATGGTTTCACCTTCAGATGCTATTTTGCCAGCAGCAACATCTCAAAACCACTTTTAGTGGAAGTTCAGAGATATGAAAGATGCAAAATGCCCCTAAATTATTCACAAGGCATTTCAATCGAAGCCCCGCGATGGGATAAAGGGAAGGATCTTGTGACGGAGCCACAAGCCTGGGATGTCTCCTGGTCTCTGTCTGGATGGAAAAACCCTCCTTGTATTTACTGGGGAGAAGGGAATGGGGGAGTGGATAAAATAAAAGGGTTTTCTCCAACCAGAAAAGGGCTGGAGACTGAGAAAACACAAGGAGCACCCCTTTTCAGGTGCATCCAACCCAGCTAGCACTTGCCTGTCGGTAACACTGAAGCTTTTCAAGACTTTAACAGGATCGGAGGAGCAAAATTAAAGTGGGCATGGGAAGAGAAACTGCAAACCAAAAACCCCGCCATGACAAGAAGGGATAGAAGCAACCAAAAAAACCCAGTGAAAAATAAGTAAGAAACTCAGAAGTGATTTTGCATTTCAAATACAGGAGGTTTTCAAAACGAAGAAACCGTGAAAGACCTTTTTTCTTCCAGTTTTTCCTCTCTGTTTTGATTCTTTCTGTTTCATTGAGCATCCAGGTGCTCCCGAGCTGGGATTTCTATTTCTCCATCTCCTACTCAGGGCAAAACCCCAACAACTCAGTGCAAAGGAGAAAAAAAAATCCCCGAAAGTAGGACACCAAGCCCTGCTCAAGCCAAACTCAGCTTGATGCTCACTAATTACCCAGTAATAGTATTTATATGCTGCTGGCACGCTTGGAAATGAAGCTCCTAATAACTGAGGTCCACATCAATATTAATGTCCCGACTTGACTCTCGATATCTGGGGACCAACGGGAGATAAAGAAAAATCACAGCGAAGTGATGGAGGGAAGAAAATGAAATAAAAAGTTGTTTTTCCCATGTCTGGCAGGAAGGGACTGCTTGAGATCAAATGATGGGATCCCCCCTTGGCGTGTGTCAGCAATAAAAATAAATATAAATTCTAAGTTCCCATCTCTGCGGTATAAATATTCCAGGAGCAGAGATTTTTTCACCATCCGTAAGCCTTTCCCCAAACTTGGGAGCTTCCCCAGAGGTAGGAGAAGGCTGGAAAAACACTTTGCTTGTTATAGGAATGGATTTCTAAAATTCGGGGCCTTCCCCTTACCTGAGTTACTCCAAAACGACTGCCTGCAAATATTCATCCCTGCAAACTTCAGTCCGCTTTTGGTTGCCCATGCAAAACCTCAAGCTTTGGGTTGGCTCAGCAAGAAATGCTGCTTGTAACGAGCTCCTGAAAGCATTTATTTTTCCAGCAACGCTTCGGTCCTCACAGAAAGAGGGAGCCCATCCCCCCCAAATTCACCAATATTACATTGCACATGAACATGCGCGTGAATATTTGCAGAACCGTGATCACGCAGGGCATGGCGTGGGTTGCAAATGTGCCCCAGCACCACTCTGGAATTCCATTAAAAACAACTTTTCTTAATAATTTCTATACAGGAACGCTTGGCACACCGGGAGCTTTTAGGCAGAGTTTAAATGGAGTTGTTAAACTATTAACAGCCTGCAGTAAGGCTGTGATAGGGTTGAGCTGCATGTGCTCTGCGCACCTCATGCAAGGCGTTATCAGCAATGTCTGCGCTCGGCACGCATCAAAAAAAAGCACAGAGGTCTTCCATGGAAAATGCAGTTCCAGGAAACCCAACATTTCTCAGGTAAAGATGCACGTTTTCAGGATTTTTTTCCATCAAAACAAAATCTGGCAGCTTGAGAGTGAGCGTGGGCATGATGTTTACCCTGTGGAGTGTTGGGTCTGGTGTTAACCCCCATTGTTGACCTGTCAATTAGTGTTGAGCTGTGCTTGTTAGTTATTAATAGTCAAAGAAAATTAATGGAAGGTGTAAAGTTCAAGTCCAGAAATTCAACGTTAGGATCTTCCCAGATCATTGTTTTTCAGTACTTTTGTTTCGATGTAAGTTGAGAATTGCCCTACTTTTAGTCAAATTCCAAGCAAGAAAAAGGCACGTTCTAGAAAAACCTTGAAAATGGATGTTTTCCTTCCCCAGTAAACCATGGTTATGAACCATTTACTGACAGGGATTTATCTGAACAGTTATTAAACAACAGCAACGAGTAACACGTTGACCTTTCAAAGAGCCAACCCTGTGCCGACAACTATAACAGCAACAAGTAGCACGTTGACCCTTCAGAGAAGAGCCAACCCTGTGCCGACGACTACCCTCCACAGAAGCAGGACTCGAGCCAGCTGCCCGAAGAGTGCCATAACAGTCAAATGCCACTATAAAGTGACTTCAAATGTTACAAGAAATCCCGAGAAACCGACTATTTATAACTTCGTTTGGCAATTTGGGCTGGAAAGAGCGCTCTGCAGTTGTAGGCTTGGCCATCAATTCTGGTCAAACTCGTGAAAATCTTTCTACAGAGCAACTGAGTGACCCAGTGAAAATGGCTATTTTTCATACGCGAATTTTCCCAAAGCTTAAATCACCTCCTTATTAAATAATTTCTTAGTTCTAACTTGTGGAAAGAGGCCACAAGGTCTCTTCCAAGAAGAGTGGTCTAGAAGAAGTTGGAGGGTAGAAACGAGCTTTTCTGAGGGAAAAAAAGTGAGGATTTCCACTCAAGAGAAGTTGACTGGCACCACTGGAGGACCCAAACCCTAAAAGAGGGCTTTTCTGTCTGTCTTTGTTGGGATAATGGAAGAAGAACCATGAGAAGTAGCACAACCTTCTTCCAACTTCTCCGGCTGCAGGCGCTCATCACCTTTTGGGCATTCAGAAACACCGTTTTTCCGAGCAAAACCACGTCAACCCATGAGAAGACCCTTCCCCACCACTTCCACCCACGATGAGCGAAGAAGGAACACCTTGCCCCATCAGCACCAGAGAAAACATCCAAATCACCCCGACGCGGAAATGCCTCCCTATCTGCCTCCCGATGGCTTTTTCCCCCAAGGAACCTCCGAGATGCCCAAAAGCTGCCCAAAATCACCACTTATCAAAAAAAAAAAAAACAAAAAAAACCTAAAATCAAATGAGAAATTGAGCCAATTAATTATTTGGGAACTGACGCAAGTTGACACACCGCACAATCAACTTGCTGTATGGCCTCCTGTGCCGGACATGGCTGGTTTATGGGTGCTTGATGTTGGCCCCATTTTTATTTACCATGAAACAGGAGCTGCATTGACTGGGATAAAGAAGAGTAAAAGCAATTTTGAGGGACGCTGCAGCTTTTCGGCTCTCCGTCGAGATACTGTCGGCTGATCTCCTGCACAGCTGCTCCATGCTGAGTGGGCGCATCCCACCTCCAACGCCATTGGCCATCAACAAATGTGGGAATAAATACAAGTTTGGGGTTTTTTTTTACAGTTGATGTGACTTATATGGGGATTTTTGGGTGGGGTTTTTTTTGAGGAATATGCAGTGATTTATCCAATATTGCAGTTAAATGGAAAAAAAACCCCAACCCTTCTTTGCTGTCTCATCTCCACCGACGCGGGCAGCTGGAGAGGATTCAGCATGGTGACCACCATCCTGCAGAAAACTGGGTCAGGACTACTTAATACCAAAACTGGGGGGAAATATTTTATTTCTTCAGCAATAAATGCTCCTTTTTTCCAAAGCGCTAGTCCAGAACAGAGAAAAACATTAAGTTTTGAAATGCCTCAATGAAATTTAATTTTTGGTTTGAATCAACAGCTTCACATGGTGCCATTTTAACGCTATTTTAAGTTGAAATGTCAATTGGAAACTAACATTTTAAAATGTCAAAACATTTCACGTCTGCAGACGGAGCCGATAGTTTTTTGCTTCCATGTGTCCAAACAGAAAACGCTTTTGGAATTTTACCGTGAAAAAAATTATATATATATTTTTAAAAATCAATATTTTGACTTCTCAGAATGAAAACAAAGCTAAAATATAATATTTCCTCCAGGATGCAAACACTATTTTCTGACAAGCTGTAATCACCAAAAAGTAATCTGAACCAAATGTTTGCTACCACGGCCTCTTCTAGCTACACGGGAAGAGAAGAGAAACAGGGATTTTTGTTATTGTAGACTCTCTGAACCCTTTTTTTTTGCCAGTTATTTCTCTATTTCTACAGCTTTTCTCTATTATATCCCAACAGGATAAAGCTAGGGTGCAGGAAGCCCCTTCCACCACCCAGAACCATTTCCAACGCACTGATTTCCCTTAATAGTGGGGGGAAAACCTGGGAAAAAAGATGGTTTTTCATCTCTAGAAGAGGCAACATTTGATTTGGGGGGGGGGGGTTCACTGTATTTTACATTAATGACACCCCACAGTTTGGGGGGGGTTGGGGGAAAACAGCACCGGGAGTTTTTTCCCGCGCTCACACCAGCTGCAGGGAGCACATGCATGGGGGGGGTGGGGTTTTTTTATCCAGTATACATGTAATTTTCCAGTGATCTCACCTTTTAAATTCCTGCCTCGGCCATGCGTTGCCAAAAAAAAAAAAAAAAAAGAAGGGAAAAAAAAAAAAGAAGAAAAGCAATCCAGGCCAGCTGAAGTAAAAACAACAAAAAAAAGAGAGTATTTTACAGATTTTTCTGGTTCCAGGAGCTGGGTGTAAAAATGAAGCGCTGCAAAATGGGATGAAAACCGGCGTTTTTGGAGCCATCGCCGGGCTGTAAAGCAAGTTTTTCATCCCGGAGCTCACAGTCCCACCACCCTCGCCGGAGTGGCTGGGCCACCCTCCGTCACCTTTGCATCTCCCCCAAATTTCTCTTTTTTCTCTTCTTTTTTTCCGAGCCGGGGCTACAGCCCCGCGCAGGGAATAAGCGCAATTATCTCGTCTCGCCACATTTTTTCCAACGCTGCCTGAGGTTTAATTAAAGCCAAGCGAAAAACACAGAGGAGAAGCGCTTGGTTGCAATATCGCCCCACTGCATGCGGCGGGGAGGAGGGGGAAAAAAGAGGGAAAAAGGGGGAAAAAAGGGAAAAAAAAGAAAACCTTTATCGTAGACTTTTAAATTTAATTTAGCAAACCTTCCTGGGTATTGCTCCTTTATCATATTTCCTTTGAAAATAGAGATATAAATATATATATATATGGATACGTGTGCGCCCGTGGGTATATATGCATATATATACGTATGCTGGGATACACACGCACCCACCTGATATAAAAAATATATATATAAGCACACCCTAATCCCCTGTAATCTCCTTGAATTACACCTAAATCACCCTCCTTGCAGGTGACCTTTCCACAAAAGGCTGTTTCTATGCCAACAGCATTGTTTGAGTCAGGCGAGAGAAAAAAATACGGCACGATAATGTTTAATTTTTTGCTTAATTTGGCGTTTTTACTGATGCCCATGAGCCAGTTGATGCTAGAAACCCCCTCCCATCATGGGAAAAAATTCATATTAAAAATTAATTCATATATATAGGGTTTGAATATCGGGGGGAGAGCGTGGCAACCTCAACCCATTTTACATTTTTGCCTAAATTCCTCATCAGTTTGGGGTAAAATTCCCCTTGTTTTGGGGGTTTAAGAGCAAAATCCTGTAGGTTTGAGGTCCTTTTCACCTCAAAATCTGCATTTCTACCTCCTTCCCCACCTCGCCCTGCGAACGCAACCCACAGGCATCACTTCCTACCATAAAGTCCAAATATGGAAAATTCCAAAAATCCCCCGTTTTTTTTCCCTTTTTGGGGAATTCCAGCAAGGAACTTGTCTCCAATGGGAAAAAAAAATAAAATTACAATAAATAGCAGACCCAAACTCTAAAAAATTCAGAGAAATTGTTAAAAAATTAATATGCGTCATGGCGGCGAGTAACCCCGGGTAATAAGGTGGTGATGAGATTTGGCGGAGTAAAAGCAACGCAATTTAAAGAATTTTCTGAGGAAAAAGGCTGGTTTGGGTCCGGATAATTCTATTCCATCAAAAATTTGGGATATTTTTCCTCACTTTCTTGAGTTCCTTGAGTTCCAGCTCAGCCCGTAAAGGCAAATCCCAAACCGGAGCGTTTAAAAATGATACAAAGAAGGAAAAATGAGATTTTTTTTCCAGCACAAATGACTAGTTTTCACTCATTTCTGGGGGATTTTGGTGTGTTTTAGGGAGTGGCACAAAGACCCGCGGGCCCGTTGGGTCGCGGCATCCCCAGAATTGCCTTTTTTTGGGGGGTCATTGCAAGAGGGATGTCATCCAAGTTCCTGCGCGTTATTTTATTGGCGGGCAGGGATGTTATTCTTATTTTTCTTCTGACCCAACCCAAACACCTTCGCGTGTCTCAGGGGGGAATATATTCCTGATGGCTCCATCTCGCAAGGCGCCAAATAAAGAGGATAAAAATACTGGTTGCCATGGAAACGTAAACTCCAGAGTTTGAAAATACCGGAATTAAACCTTGCACTAATTTCAGTCCTTAAACCTCCGTTTTTGCGTCCATGTTTTGGAGGGTTTGGGGGGTTTCGGAGCAAAAAAAAAAAATCTGAATTTCAAGCAACCCAACCATGGTTCAACATCCTGACAGATGGTTCCCCCCCCCTCCAAAACCAGAAAGACATTTATAAAGAATTTTTTTAAATTAAAAATAAGGATTAATCCCAGCTTGTGGAATCGCCTCTCGCCATCCGGCCTCGGAGCCATCGCTCTGCATCGGAGGCGGCCCGGCAAGGAGCTGAGCACCCAGGGCTGGGCTGAGATAAATACCACAGGAATCAGTGCGATCGTCCGGGAAAACTACTCGCGAGGCTTCATTTTATTTGCTTAAAATACACCACGATCACTTAATAAATATTAAATCAGAATAATTAGGCCCCAGCGCTAACAATGGTCAGCCAGAGCATCCCCTTTTCTGGCGGCATCTTTAGCTTTGAGGAGGCTTAAAACAACTTTTGGGGTTGGTGTCTGCAAAACTGCTCAGCCTGAGCAGGGGAAAACCACGCTCAGAGGGAAAAAAATCTTTTTAAAATTCATAATAAGCAACAAATTTGGGATCGCAAGCGAGGGGAGAGGCAGCGGGTCACGTAAGAAAAGCTAAACAGTAATAAAAGGATTATGAATTAAAAGGGGGCAGGGGTAATCCTCTGAGCAAAGAAAGCTTCCCATCATTAAACTTGAGTTTCCAAAGGCAAAACAGAAGAAGGAATTCATTCTTTGCGTCAGAAAAACACAGAGTTACTGGAACTAATTTGTTGGCAATGGCAATAAATCGACTCTACGCCGGCACCTGGGGAACTCTGCAAGTCTGAAGGTTTTGCGATGCGATGCAATGCAACGCGTCCGCACGTTTTGCAACGCCACAGGTTTGTTCGCAGCTTCTGCACCGCACTGCAACGTGTTTGCAGGTTTTGCGATGCAATGCAATGCAACGCAACGTGTTCGCAGCTTCTGCACCGCCCTGCAACGTGTTTGCAGGTTTTGCGATGCAATGCAATGCAACGCAACGTGTTCGCAGCTTCTGCACCGCACTGCAACGTGTTTGCAGGTTTTGCGATGCAATGCAATGCAACGCAACGTGTTCGCAGCTTCTGCACCGCACTGCAACGTGTTTGCAGGTTTTGCGATGCAATGCAATGCAACGCAACGTGTTCGCAGCTTCTGCACCGCACTGCAACGTGTTTGCAGGTTTTGCGATGCAATGCAATGCAACGCAACGTGTTCGCAGCTTCTGCACCGCAACGCAACGTGTTTGCAGGTTTTGCGATGCAATGCAATGCAACGCAACGTGTTCGCAGCTTCTGCACCGCACTGCAACGTGTTTGCAGGTTTTGCGATGCAATGCAATGCAACGCAACGTGTTCGCAGCTTCTGCACCGCAACGCAACGTGTTTGCAGGTTTTGCGATGCAATGCAATGCAACGCAACGTGTTCGCAGCTTCTGCACCGCAACGCAACGTGTTTGCAGGTTTTGCGATGCAATGCAATGCAACGCAACGTGTTCGCAGCTTCTGCACCGCAACGCAACGTGTTTGCAGGTTTTGCGATGCAATGCAATGCAACGCAACGTGTTCGCAGCTTCTGCACCGCACTGCAACGCAACGTGTTTGCAGGTTTTGCAACGTTATCCCACTGCAGGTTTTTCAATGTGCTGTGCTTGTAGGATTTGGCAACTCTGCAATGCACTGCACGCTTGCGCTTTTGCAGCTTTCCAGTGCAATGTGTATTTGCGTTTTTCTGCAGCTTTGCGGTGCAGCCCCCATTCGCTTCCTTTTGCAGCTTTGCAATGCAATGCCTCTTTGCCTTTTGGGGTATTTTTGCAACATTGCCCGGACCTTTGCAACTTTGCATCGCTTCAGACGCTTGTGCTGGAAGCGCTGAATCCATTCGACCACCTCCATAACATGGGTTAAATTTCCTGCAAAATTCAGGCCGATGCTTTTGAAACCACCCCCAATCCCAGCTGCAAAACTCCAGGTGACAGAGACAATGCGGCACCCTGTTGTTTCAACAAATGACTATTTCCACTCTCTTCTACCCCCCAAAATAGGAGGGTTCTGTGTAATTTCATTTCTCTAGAGCAACCAGGCCGCTATCCTGCTGCATTTTGAGGAGAAAAAGCTCTGTTTTGGGGCATTTGTGGATGTTAGTGGGACGCTCCGCCGGACACAGAAGCAACTGCAGGAATTTACTTACCCAGGTGACGATTTCCTTTCGCAGCAATATCCCCCCCAAAAAAACCAAAAAAACTGATTTGGGGAGAAATGAGCCTCTGTGCCCAAAAAGGTTGTTTTTCTCCCAAAATTCCTAGCTAGGAGAGGAGGCTTGGCCACTTGAATGCCTCTGCAAAAAGAAAAAGCACGGGAAAACAATAGAAAAGCAGCAAAAAAGGAAGGAAAAGTGACAAAAAGGGAAGGGAAAAGCAAAAAGGGGAAGGAAAAGCAACAAAAAGAGGGAAGAAATGCAAAAAAAGGGAAGGAAAAGCAACAAAAAGGAAGGAAAAGAAACAAAAAGGGAAGGAAAAGCAACAAAAAGGAAGGAAAAGCAACAAAAAGAGGGAAGAAAAGCAAAAAAGGGAAGGAAAAGCAACAAAAAGGAAGGAAAAGCAACAAAAAGGAAGGAAAAGCAACAAAAAGAGGGAAGAAAAGCAAAAAAAGGAAGGAAAAGCAACAAAAAGGAAGGAAAAGCAACAAAAAGGGAAGGAAAAGCAACAAAAAGGAAGGAAAAGCAACAAAAAGAGGGAAGAAAAGCAAAAAAGGGAAGGAAAAGCAACAAAAAGGGAAGGAAAAGCAACAAAAAGGGAAGGAAAAGCAACAAAAAGGGAAGGAAAAGCAACAAAACGGGGGAAAAAAAGGCCAAAAAAAAAGGAAGGAAAAGCAAAAAGCCTGGAAAAGCAAGGAAAACGAAGCAAAAAGCAAGCTCGTCGGAGCAGTTTGGGGGAAAAAGGTTGCAGTGAGCTCGGCGGAGCCGCTCTCCCGGCGCCCCAGAATCCCTCGCTGTCCCCCCGTGGGCTTGAGTAAACAGCATCGAGCGGCCGGGCTCCGGCCACACTCCTGCGGGCCGGGCTTTTAAATAAATAGGTTAAATCGGCCGCAGGCGAGGGGCAGGGAGGGAGGCGGCTCGCGGGGTCCCCGTACCAGCAGGCACCCCGCGTTTTAGGGGTGCTGGGGGGGGGTTGGGGGGGGTCTGCGGCTCCCCCGCACCCGAAATATAGGACTTTCTGGGTAGCGCGGGAACGGGACGCGCTGTTTTTGGGGGCAAGGCGAGCGTTGCGAATGGATCCTGTACGGCGCGGGCTCCAGCCGGAATTAACCTGCCACCGCTTTCGTTCCGCGGCCGGAAAATTCAAGGTCTGGGTATGACAGAGAGAGGGGCGTGGGCACACGGGCGCCCAGTTCCGTTACACACCATATAGTATATATTATATTATATTATTTATTATAATATTATATATAATATATATTATAGCTTATATTATGCATTGTCTATTATATATTATTTATTATATATCTTGTATATTGTATATTATCTGTGTAAGTGTTGTATGTTATGTATTATGTATTTTGCATTATGTATTATATATGTTATACGTTATATATGTTGTATATGTTGCACGTTATAATATATAGAAATAATATGCAATGTATTGGTTATTATTCCAATAATATACTATATATTTATCCCATATATTTTTATATATATGCTATGGTATGCCATGTATTATAACATATATGGGACCAATAAGTTATTTATTCTCTATTATTCCCATATAGGGATATAAATTGTACAATGGGAAGGATATACAATATATTATGTATTATTCCAATATATATTATCTATTATTCCCATGTATTATATTATATTATATACGTGACACGTATGGCATGGTATGGTACAAGGATATGATAGATGATATATGATAGATGATATATGATATATGACGTGACGTGACATATATGGAGCAATAAATAATATAAATTAATCCCATATATGGGAATCTATATAATGGGAATAATACAGAATATATTGTATATATTACCTATTTCAGTATCCACTGTACACACCGTATGTACGCGTTCGCATCTACGTGAGCCTCGTTATTTCCCTTGGGTACCGGGGGAAGGCGTTCCCGCAGCCGGGAGCGAGGGGGCAGCGGCCGGGCGCCGAGCGCCGCGTGAGGCGGCCGCGGGGGGCACGGCCCCTCGCAGCCCCCCCCCAAACCCCCTCTTCCCCCCCCGATAAACCCCCGCTGATTCACTCCAGGGACGCTTCCGGTGCCCCGAAACCACCCAGATGTTCATGACGGGGGGAGGAATAAAGAGATTTCCCTTATGGCCCACCACCCTGGCCCGCAGGAGCTGAAATGCGCTGCCTCCCCCACCCCGAGGCTTCACCTCGCCCTGTTTTTCAGCCCCTCCCTAATAACAAACAAGCCAATAAAGCAAAGGCGAAAATATATTCATTAGGATTGATAACGCTCATTAAAACCGGCGGTGGAGGAAAGCATGACTCTGCTTCGGAGATGTAAGGGGGGGAAAAAATGCAAATCCTTCCGCATGAAAAGAGGAGATTTCCCTAATCGCCCCAATCAAACGCCGGCGCAATTATCTGCGGCCAACCCAACGGGTTAAAATTATCCTCTTCATCTCCGGACACAGTACGGAGCCGAAAAATGTTTCATTTTAATAAAAATGAAATCTGGACCCTGCAGAAACCAGCTTCACTAATGACGTGTTTACACAGAAAAAGACAATTTCTATTTAATGGTGATTACTAGCAAGAAGAAATTAAACTTCCTGGAGTATATGGGTTAGAGATAATGGGAAGAAAAGTAAGTTATTGAGAGTGCGTAAATCAGGAGGGCTGCAGACGGGGGGCTGTATCCGCACGTGCCGCCCGCTAGGAGCACGCGCTCCTGCCTCGCCGGGCTCCTGCAGGGGTTCTTCGCGTGCAAAAACCGTCTACATTTCGCTACGAGGGCTTTCGCGCGCCCGCAGAGCTGCACGCAAGCGTGCAAACGCACGTGCACGCGTGCACCTGAACACAGGCACGTGCCGCCTTGCAAAGGCACGTGCAAACGCCAACGCACGCGCCCGTGCAGGCGTGAACCTGGAAGTGCACACGCAAGCATGAACGCGCACAAACACGCGTGCAAACATGCAAACAGGCAAACGTACACGCCAACGTGCAAACACGTGCATACACGCAGCAGTCTTCGTAACAAAACATACGCTTTGTTTTGCAAACCTGCCTGGTTTTTTGCTCCCACGTTGGGAGAAGAAAGCGCAAACCAGGGTTTGAGCGTGGAAATTCAGGTTTGGGGCTTGCCAGTTTACCTGTGCTGATCCTTCCTGTTCTTTTTTTTTTTTAATTATTCTTTCTTTCCAGGGCACAAATTATTTCTTTTCCAAAAAAGCCAAGCCAAGATGAGGCTCCTGCATAGGACGAAGTAAGTTTTTAGGTTCCTTTGTGTTCCAAGGCCATTCCCATCCCGCGCCGACCTGTGCAAACCCATCCCGGGGCAAAATCATTTCGATGTCAGGCTTTAATGTCTGCTCCTTTCTAAAGCGGAGCAAACATTTGCAGAACAAGCCCAGATGTGAGTTGTCATCCCCCCCGCCCCGCCTCCAGTTCAGGAATTTCAGCTCCGAGGCACATAATAAGGCAATGTCTGGGATGGTTTAATCATAGTAAAATTAAAATTGTTACCGAAGCATAATGAAGAAATGCGCTTGCGAGGAGGTTTGCAACAACAACAAAAAAAAAAAGCAGCAAAATACCAGGAGCCGAAGTCCCCAGGGAACCGTTGGTTCGGAGGAACGGTAAACAACGTGCAGAAATGCAACTTAATTATCTTTACAGCCAGAGCACGCCGACGGCCGCCGCAGCTTGCAAGGGACGCGGGAGCAGAGAGGTGCGTGCATCCCTGCGCCAAAGCCCAAGAATCCCCAAAACAGAGAGGAAAAGACTTTATCTTGCAGAATTTCGCGCGATTTTTAAGCAAATAAATAAGGGGGTGGCGCTGGGGATGCTCACCCCCATTTCTCACTCGCCTGGGCAAAACACAGCTCGTCGGGTCATTTTTTTGATCCCATTTTTTATCCTGTTAGGGCAAGGAAAGCAAACGCCTGGCTTTAACTCGGGCAGGTCTCAGAGCCCACGCGACCGCAAACCCCCCCCCCGCATTACCGCCCATCGCTTACCGGGACCATCTACCCTGAAAAACTGCTGAAAAAAAACATGGGAATGGGCAATAAAAGTGCCTAAATTCAGCTCTTTACCCAATGCTCTAGAAATTCCAGGTACGGGCCGAGTCTCTTAGGAAGCGCAAGCCCCTGCGCTTCATTTTTGCATCACCTGAAGCTAAAACGAGATCAAAAGCAGGAAAGTGCCACGCCACGGCGGATTCGGGAAGGAAAAGGGCTTGGTTTTTGCAAGGACTTGGTTTCTACAAGAGCTGCTCAGAGGCTGTGGGGTGTGGCGGGCTGCACCGGCCCCATCACAGCAGCCGGAAACGTATTTTTATATACAAATATTTGTATATTTACGTATATAAGCTGGAAATTGTGCTCATTTAAACTGGGATGGCTTAGGAGCAAAGCAAGGTTTAAAACCCAAGAACGGGGATTGCAGAGGTACGGATTTGATGGGGGGACTGTTTGGCTGGATGGTCGCATCCAGAGGGTCGTGGTCAGTGGCTCAAGGTCCAGATGGAGACCGGTGACGAGTGGTGTCCCTCAGGGGTCCATCCTGGCACCGGTACTGTTTAACATCGTCATCAATGACACAGACAGTGGGATCGAGCGCACCCTCAGCACGTTTGCAGGTGACACCAAGCTGAGCGGGGCGGGTGACACTCCAGGACGGGACGTCACCCAGAGAGACCCGGACAGGCTGGAGAAGTGGGCCTGGGGGAGCCTCATGAGGTTTAACAAGGCCGAGTGCAAGGTCCTGCCCCTGGCTGGGGCCACCCCCGGTATTAATCCAGGCTGGGGGGTGGGGGCATGGAGAGCAGCCCTGCGGAGAAGGACCTGGGGGTGCTGGGGGTGAAAAGCTGCCCCCCTGCCCCGCTCTGTGAGACCCCCCTGCAGCGCCGCCTCCAGCTCGGGGCTCCTCAGCACGGGACAGACACGGGGCTGTGGGAGCGGGGCCAGAGGGGGCACAGAAATGCTCCGGGGGCTGGAGCCCCTCTGCTGCGAGGCCGGGCTGGGAGAGCTGGGGTTGCTCAGCCTGGGGAAGAGAAGGCTGTGGGGAGACCTTGTTGTGGCATTTCGGTGCTTGAAGGAAGGAGGGGGGCGACCTCTTTAGCAAGGCCTGCTGTGACAGGACATGGGGGGATGGTTTGAAACTAAAGGAGGGCAGATTTAGGCTGGATCTAAGGGAGAAATGTTTTACGACGAGGGTGGGGAAACCCTGGCCCAGGTTGCCCCGAGAGGCGGTCGATGCCCCATCCCTGGAGACATGCAAGGCCAGGCTGGACGGGGCTCTGAGCAACCTGGTCTAGTTGCAGATGTCCCTGCTCACTGCGGGGGGTTGGACTGGATGGCCTCTAAAGGCCCCTTCCAACCCAAACCATGCTGTGATTCTATGACTGGCCAGGATCAAACCAGGGATGCTGGTTAGGGAGCCAAGGACAGCAGATAAACCAAAGATGGTGGTTAGGACTGAAGAAAAGCTGCTCTGTAGAACCGAACCAAGGATATCGGCTCAAATCAAGCACGGGATGCAGGTGAGGACCAAATCTGGGATTAATCTGGGGAGACCAGGATCAAGTGACGGCTGCTAGCTGGACACACACTGAGGGTCAGAGCAGGGATGCCCCAAGGACGCTACCTGGAAGCAAGATGCAGGTGACGGCTAGGACTGTGTAAGCTGGAGTCAAACCAGTGCTGCTGGCTAGGCACCAGCCAAGGATGCTGCTTAAAATCACCCCACGGACACAGGTGAGGACCAAACCACGGGTACTGGCTGAAATCAAAGCAGGGATGCTGGCTAGGCTCAAACCGCAGCCACGAGCTAAGGGCAAACTGACCGCGTTGGCTGGGAGCACAGCGAAGACACAGGGTAAAAGTAAAGCTCTCCATTTAGTTCTAACTTCTTCAAAAAAACGTGGATTTCTACATCTCCCCCCGCTGCCAGCAGCCTCTCTGGCGAGGCTCAGCGCCGCTCCGCAGCCCCTCTGGCGAGGTGGCAAGGGGGGGGGGGTGCATTACCCTGACTGAACTAGCTGGGAAACCAGAGGCGCCTTCTGGCACGGTTTGGATCCCAAAAAAGTCCGTCCTGCTCCTGACTCTGAAGCTCAGGGCAGCCTCGGGCTGCCTGCATCCCGCTGGTGCGTGGTACGGGCACGCCTCCGAGTCGGATCGTCTCCCCCAAACCCCACGGGCTGTTTCTTACCATGGTTTTTTTCCTGCAAAAATCTGCTGCCGCTGTTTAACACAGCCCTGGCGCACAAATTCAGAGATACTTGGGTCAAAAGGTGCTTTTTACCCCCTATTTTCTGCAAAACACGCACCACTAAATTCCTGCACCAAGCGCAGGCTGTTAAACAGTGATGTGGCTTGTTGGGGATAGTCAGCTTTCATCAAAGGCTTCCAGCAACCCCAAACCAAATCCCTCCCCCCAAAAATCTGTATTTAGTTCGCAAGCTCGTAAGAACAGCTCAGGATTTGGGTTTTTGGGGTTTGGGGTTCTTTTCACACCTGTTTGCATTGGTAAGCCAGCTGTCCCAAGTGCTGAGTAATTCAGTCCTTTACCTGCCCTGAAAAAAAAAATAATCTTCCTGCTTTGAAATTCAAATAACTGCTTTTTTTCCTCTATTTTTTTTTTTAAAAAAGGTGTTTTTTCCCAGAAACATCTGATTTTTCATCACTCCCTCAGGATACCTGAGCGAGATTTAACCCCCAGAAGTAACTCCAGGACAGAGAAAGCTGCAAAAAAAAGGGTGGTTTCCCTGCAAAACTAACAGCGAAGCAACAGCCGGAGGAAAAAAATGGTCCCTGACCACACGCCCAAATTACACCCAGCTTCCAAATGGGACAAAAAATAATTCCTCTGCTGAGCTTTGAAGCTGATGAAGCCGCTTTACAACATTTTTCTGCCCCGGGATGAAGATAAATTAAGCCGCGGGTGTCGCTAAAGCCCCACTCAACATTACATCCTAAAAAAAAATTAACTGCAGAATAGTTTTATAATTATTTTCATAAGGATGCAGCTCCAGTGCGATGAGATGTGATGCTCTGCAACCACACCGGGCTTTTTGTTTTCCACACATTTGAGCGCTGTCATGTCGCGATTTGGGGCCAGGGAGGTTTGGGCGCCTTGTTGTACAAGGTCTGTGCTTAATGATGGGCGCCTAATTAAGGCCGGGGAGCGCTGGCTTCGTCAGGAGACCCTGCGACAAGTCTGCCCTGGGTTTTATTTTGGAGGTGAGCATCCCCAGCCGTCTGGTCGCTCATCCCAGCAAGGTCACGTCTGCAATAATTTAGTATTTTAGCTCATCGGGTTGCGCTGTCCTTTCACCATCAGGGTGGCTTTTTGCTCCGCGCCGAAATAATCACAAATAATATCCCCAATTATTCTGCCGATCGAGCCGGCGTTTGTGTCCCCAGGGAAGGAAAAGCATGTGGAAAAACATGGATGCTCTCAAATTCCTTGGCAATAAGGAGGGCTGAAAGCTTGGAGGGACGCAACCCCCAAGCACGGATGCTAAAATAGGATGAGGATGAGGATGTTTGTAGAATAAGGATGAAGGCAACGGTGTGCATCCGTCCCGGCCGGTTGCCGGATGGTAAGGAGCCCCGAAAGGACAGGGCGAAAATTAGAAAGAGCCATCAACTTAACGAAGTGGAGGTCTGGTGTCTTCCCAGCACTGGGTTAATGGAGCTCTGCAGCAGCAGCTGGCGGCCGCTTTTGCAAAAAACGCAGCATTTTGCCCCAAATCAGACACTAAAACACACTTTTGGTGCGAGGCGAGGATGCAAACAGTTGTGCGTCACCGTGGCCGGTTGCCGGTCGTTGCTTTTCCCCCTCCCGGGTGCCCAAACTCTGGCAAAATCTATTTAAGGGGTGACTTTTTGGAGAGCGGGGGCTGGGTTTGCACCACACCTCAGGCACTTTGGCGTCATCTGGCGCAAACTGCTGCCACCCGAAACTTTGCCATCTCGATTGTAGAGGTTTTTCTACTTTCTAAACCTAAAATCATAGCTCTGGGAAATTAAAGCAAACCCGAGGTGACCCCCATCATGAGTCACCGCCATTTTACGAAGCCGTTTGGTACCTATGTGCATTTGCGTGCCTAAAAAATGCCATTTCTATAGGAAAAATCCCACTGCGTGCACCCTCCTGGCAGGGAAGGCTTGGAAGTCAGTTAGTTTCTTTAAAAGATAAATTTTGCAGATTTTTTTTTAATCCATTTTATCTCTTTTTATCTCTTGGAGGGAATAAGGGTACTGCGGATAGCACGCAGGCATTCGTCCCGGCTCCCTGAACGACGCACGCCTCAGTATTTCCATTATTATATGGACAATGCGAAACCCTCGGCCCTACGGCAAAAATCGGTATTTTAATTTTTGTCTTTTAATGGGGCACAAGCGGTTTTTGGGGGGAGACACTCGATGTGCGCGAGCCGGAGCTACAGGAAATCACGGATCTGGGGCCGACGCCCAGGCACCGGCCCCCCGAAAATCTGCCACCTCCCGCAACAGCCATACCCACCTTCCCATGCCTGACGTGTGTGTATATATATACACACATATATATACATATATATGTCTTCAGACACATTGTCCAATTATATCCATCCAATAGATATATTATTGGATGATTAAACGTATTTTTTATATGTTAGACATATATATGTCTTCACCAACATTATCCAATTATATAAATATCCAATTTATATATTTATAGATATTATACATATCCAATTATAAATATATGAATAACCAATATATATTATTTGATTATTATACATGTATTATATATATTAGATATATATGTCTTCATCCACATTATCCAATTGAATCCAACCGATATATGTATTATTGGATTACTGTATATATTACGTGGATATAATTGGATAATGTGGACGAAGACATACACATAATGTCTATACATATGTCCTATATATATTCAGGGCACGGTTTAGGAGCCAAGGTAGCGTTGGGTTGACAGTTGGACTTGATGATCCTAGAGGTCTTTTCCAACCTTAATGATTCTATGTTTCTATGATTAAAAATATATACATATATATCTATATAATGATATATTGGGGGGGAAGGATATATACAGAGAAGGTATATAAAAACATCTATCTGTATAATACATATTGGATTGATTTATTGGATATATTATATATTCAAATGGATATATGGATATAATAGTATGGATTATATAATAAGAATAAAATAATAACATCTTAAATGGATATAATATATACAATGGATGGATATAATGTAATATATCCAATATATCCAATATATATCATATATATATAAAATACACCCAACCGACGTAATAGATCCAATGGATGGATAGGATGTAATACAGGTTTCATAGAATCACAGAATCATTAAGGTTGGAAAAGGCCTCTGGGATCAGCAAGTCCAACCATCAACTCAACGCTACCCAACAACCATCAACCCAACACCCCCATGGCTCCTAAACCATGTCCCCAAGTGCCATGTTTCCACAGTGTTTGAACCCCCCCAGGGACGGTGACTCCCCCACCTCTCTGGGCAGCCTGTGCCAGGGCCTGACCCCTCTGGCAGGGAAGGCATTTTCCCTCACACCCAACCTAAACCTCCCCTGACGCAGCCTGAGGCCGTTCCCTCTCGCCCTGTCACTGGTGACTTGGGAGCAGAGACCAGCCCCCCCCTCACTCCAGCCCCTCTCAGGGGGCTGCAGAGAGCGAGAAGGGCTCCCCTCAGCCCCCCCTTCTCCAGGCTAAACCCCCCCAGCCCCCTCAGCCGCCCCCCAGCACACTTGTGCTCCAGACCCTGCCCCAGCCCCGCTGCCCTTCTCTGGACACGCTCCAGCCCCTCCAGGCCCTTCTTGTCCCGAGGGGCCCAAACCTGAGCCCAGCATTCGAGGTGGGGCCTCCCCAGGGCCGAGCACAGGGGCCCCATCCCTGCCCGGCCCCTGCTGGCCACACCAGGGCTGACACAAGCCAGCCAATATACCCAATATATCTCCAACATACATACCCCACCTTCCGTCAGCATTAACCCTTTCTGCTGCCATTTTTCAGCTCCTTTATCAAACTTCTGCACTTTGCTTAAAAATCAAACCCTTTTCCCATGTTTTCAGCTTTTTCCTCTCCACCATAACGGCAATAATCCCATTTTTTCTCTGCTCCCTGCGATTAAGGCAGTTCTGCCTCCGTTCTGGGCTGCCCCTTGCCCCCTGCTTCCAGAAATAGCTCTTTCTTGCAGAAGCTTACGAAAGCGATACAGCCATTTCAACCCAGGTTTTACCCATTCCTAGACATCTCCCCCAACACCTGATAACCCTAGCCCTAAGTAGGAATTTTTCTTGTTCGAAGGGTTGTCTGTGAGTTTCCAGCCCAATTGTCCTTCACCGTGAAGCCCCATGCCTGTGCTAACGACGTCCGTGGCGGGGCACTTTGGCCCCGACATCACGCTACAGCCAAAGGTTCCATTTCACCTTCTATTTTTTCAAAAAAATTAAAGTTCTGCTAGGAATTGATTAATTTTTTTGCCAAAAGACCAACATCCCTGAGCCGTAGTGTCTGACTCTGCATGATACTGAGACGGATCCTGGCTCCGTCCCGGCACCTGGGCCACATCGGCATCCAGCGAAAGAAGGGAAACCGCAGGAGGATAGTGAAAATGGGGAAAAAAATAATATTTAAAAAAAAAAAAGTTTAATACATCAAAAGAAATAATACCTGCTGATATAATACCCGCTCGAAGAGCAAAAATAATACCCAGTGAGCCTTCAAATTCCAACCAAAACCCAAAAAGCTTTGTCTCTGCTGGTAACAGAAATGGGTATTTTATAGCAATAAATAGATTATACAGCAATATTTATATAGGAATATGATTATTGTTATTATAAATAACCTCTGCTATATAATGTATAGCCATATAATCACTATTAGCAATATCATATATCGCTATATATCAAGTATTATATATTTATATATTATAAAATTATATCGCATAGTTATTTAATAATTTATTAGTATATTCTTGTTTTATATTAATATATAATTACAAGTTGTGGTATATAGCAATGTTATTATATTGCTAGATATCATATATTTCTATAATATATTATTTTATAGCAATAAATACAGTATATCACTACATATATAGCCAATAAAGGGCGGGGGGAAGCCAGCTTTTGCAAGCCAGATGGAATTTAAAGCAAAAAAATTTTTAAAATCCCACCAAAAAAACCCCAAAAGGTTCAAACATGGATATGGGGAAAATCCCACACGCGCCGCACCGATGCCGCAAATGACGGTCGTTAACACCCACCCAACACCAAAATCTCCCCCAAAACCCCTTTATACCAGGGAAAGTTATCGCGATAAAAGAAGCTGTTTAAATATCGTTGGGGGCTTTTTTTCCCTTTTTTTTCTTTTTTTTTTTTTCTTTTTTTTGCCCACAGAGCTGGAGCTGGGAATCCATTAGCCTTTAATGAAGTGAAACCCTCATCTTGCTGGAGCCACCTCATTTAGCGCAATTGTTTCGCAGCCATTACGGAAAGACAATTACAAGGAAGCGGCGAGAGTAATTGGAAATGCTGGCGGGAGTTGGGCGAAATGATAATAAATAAAAATATTCCCCCTAATAAGCTTGCCAGGAGGGGGGTGGGCTGGAGAAAATCAACATAATTAGAACTGAACCTCGGCGAGGAAAAACAGACAGTGGGGTGGCAAGCGCTCGGCGCGGAGAGGAAGGGCAAGTGGAGAAAACATCTTTTTTTTGCCCCAAAAGGAGCAGGGAAAAAACATAATACTTTTTCCCACCTGTACAAAGTTAGCAGAAGCGAAAAGCGGATGGAAAAGGGGGGGACACTGCCCACTCTGCTCCCCACCCCGGGATGGGTTTGCACCTCCGTCACCGGCTCTGGGCTGAAATTAAAGCCAAAAAAACCCCAAAAAAACATTAAAACCAAGATGGTTTTGCTTGTGGGACGGCGTCGAGGAGCCTCGTCGGGTAATGTGAATTTCTCCACGATAGAAGTGTCTGTATCCTGCCCCAACACTGCTTTAGCAGCTCCTCCAAAGCGGTTTGCAGCCAGAAAAGTCCTTTAAATTGGAGTTTTCCACCAAACAAGGCCATTGAGGCAGGCGTTTGCAGCAAAAAACATCCTTTAAGCAGGTTTGCATCCAAAAAAATCCTTAAAACAGGGATTTGCACTCCAAAAAAGTCCTTAAAACACGGGTTTGCAGCAAAAATTGCCTTCAAGCAGGGATTTGCAGGAAAAAAAAGCACTTTAAATGAGGTTTGCACCCCAAAAAAGTTCTTCAAAAAGGGGTTTGCACCAAAAAAATGTAATTCAAGAAAGGGTTTGCACCAAAACAAGCACTTTAAACACAGCTTTGCACCCAAAAAAAGCCCTTAAAACAGAGGGTTTGCAAGAAAAAAAGGCCCCCCAAAAAAGGGTTTGCACCAAAAAAGACCTTCAAACAGCAGTTTTGCACAAAAAAAAAAAAACACACCACTTTAAACAGGGGTTTTCACCCAAAAATGGCCTTCAAAAAGGGGTTTGCACCCAAAAAAAGATGTTCAAAAAGGGGTTTGCCACTAAAAAAGTCCTTCCAACATGGGTTTATGCCCAAAAAAGCCCTCAAAATTGAGAGTTTGCACCCAAAAAATCCATCCAAGCCAACGTTTGCACCCAAAAAAAGCTCCTTTAACGAGGGGCATGCACCAAAACTGCCCCCCGGCACCTTCCCTCCCTGCTCCCACCCTCCAGACACACAATATTTGCCCCAAAATTCATCCGAATTTCGGGGGGTTGGGTTAAATCCCTACCCCACCATATTTTCCTGAATATAGGGGGAATATTGCCTCGGGAATTATATTTCTTAGAATTCCTTTCCCACTTGCCCACTGCTTGGGCCAGGGTCCTGCCCGAGCCCTGGCTGGGATGCTCCCTGATTTAAAAGACTCCTCCAAAATAAGAAAATATCCCCCCAAATTAATAAAATAACCCAATAAATAAATAATAATATCCCCAAAATAATCCAACACCCCCAAAATAATAAATGCCCCAAATAAATCATAAAATGTCCCCACAACTAATAAAATACCCCTCCAAAGAAAAAATAAACCCCGCAAAATAAAATACCCTCCAAAAAAAATGAAATACTGCCCAAATATAATAAAATACCCCCAAAAAGATCACAAAACACCCCAAATAAATGATAAAATATCCCACAAAAAATAAGAAAACCCCAAATTGCAGCTCAGGCCCTCTGGAGCGAAGGCGACTTTCATTTAAAAACCAGGCCCCTTTTTTCCCTTGTCGCTCCCGAACTCCGCGGGCTCGTTATCGCAGAACGAGGCCGGAGATAAAACACTTTTATTTTCTTTCCCTTCCGTTCCAGAGGGAGTTTTCAGCCACGCACCCCCCGCGCCCCGCTCCCGCCGCACCGTCAGAGTTAATGTTTCGTTAATATTATTTTTTTTCCGTTAATATATATATTTTTTTTGTCATTTTATTTGGTCTCATTCCTCCTCGGTCACCAATTATTTTGCTCTCAAAGGGGTTCTTGCAGTTCTCCCTGCAACTTTTTTACTCTTTTTGCTTTACTGCCTGCCATAAGCCACAGGTGATGCTTACGCCGCAATACCACATGATTAAGCGATATTAGGTAATATTAAGTTTAAAAATACATAATAAAAATAAATAATAATATATACTAATAATATTAATAAATACTAATATTAATAAAATCTATAAATAATAATAAATCTATATAAATGAAAATAAATATACTAATAACTAATAATAAATACTAATAATAAATAATAAAAATAAATTTAAATAAATAATAGTGAACAGTAAATAATAATAGATAAATAATAATAAAGTTATAAATGATAATACATAATAAATAATAAACCATAATATATGTCATTAAATATTATTGAATATTACTAAATATCACTAAATATTACTAAACACCCCGCAAAGCCGCGGGCACTAATGTTTAGGAAGCGCAAAATGCCCCCGCTGCCAGGCTGGGTGCAGCGGTGGATACCAGCGGGCAGAGTCCCGCCAGGAAGACGTTGGACAAAGCTCTTGCAAACTGGGGGGAAACTGGGGGATTTTGGAGCTTCTCTAGCTCCCTGATGGCGGCGGAGGGGGGAGGGAGGCAGGCGCGGTGCTGGCTGGGGTGTGCGGGGGAGCAGCCGGGGGAGGAGGTGGGAAATGTGCGGAAAGTTGATTTTCAGGGAAATCCTCCTGTTTTTCCCTTCGGGGAAGGAGCGAAAGCCACTTTGGATAAAAAGGAGTAAAAAACAACAAATTTGCTCTTTATTTAAGCGCACGCCCAAGCGGCCGCCCAATGCTCTCGCAGCCCTCAGCTTTTGGTGCCAAAATCTGAATTTTCAGTGCATTTTCGCCCCTTCCCTGGGATGCCTCCGGGCGCCCCCTCAAAATCCCGCCGGATTTGCCAAAATTGGGAAAATTCAGGGTGTCACCGCGCTACCTGCTGGGCGGGCGGCGACGCTCCGTGAGGGCTTGGCCCCACTGTGGCACGGCTGCGGCAGCGCGCGGCCCCCCACCGTCTTTCACCTCTTCATTTTCATCTTCATTTTCCTAATAATTTTGCAATTTGGGGGCGAAAATTTGGAGCGAGTCGGTGCTGCGGCTGCCGGCGGCAAGCGCGCTGCACGTGAACTGGGGCGAGGGGGAGAAGGCTGGGCAATAATGTATATTAAAAAATAGATAATGTATACAGAGTTCTACATATTACGTATGTAGGATATTTAACTCTGTATATTTAGATTCTATTATATAATTATACATTACCTATATTACCTGTATTATCCATGTTATATGTGTTAACCTATAGTATATATTATATATTATAAATATACAGTTAATAGTTTATTATATATAGTTTATATTATATAATATAGCTAGATAATATGGATCATATACTATACATATATATACATAGATAATACATATCTGTATTATCTATGTGCTCTATATTATTACTATTATTAAACAATAAATGCCTTATATTTATATAATTTCTTCTATACACACTATATAATTCTATATTTTATCTGTATTACCTATATTATCTATTATAGATATTATAAATATACAGAGTTAATATCATTTAGTATATATTATATATCCACACTATATTCTGTATAACATAGATATATAGATAATATGGATTATATATTATTCATCTATTTATATTATCTATATATATGATAAATATACACAGTTAATATGTATAAATGTCTCATATATTTTATATTCTCTAGTTTATTATATATTGCATATTATATATTGTATATTGTATATTATATATGTGGTGGGTATATATTACATATTATATTACAGTACTATATATTATACATTTTCTGTATTTTCTATATACATATTACATATTACGGCTGCACTTGATGATCCGAGAGGTCTTTTCCAACCTTCGTGATTCTATGATTCTATATTATATATTATGCTACGCATTATGTATCCTGTATACTACATACAGGGATATACGATTACAATATACGATATATTATATATATGATATGTATTTGATTCAAAACCTGTGGTTCAGCCCGTATTTTATATAAAATACATATATTTTAAGTCAAAACCTGCACTTCAGCCCCTAAAGACACCCAAAATCTCCCCAAAGCCCCGAAATCTCTCCCACCGGCAGCCAAACACCCACGAGCGGGTGGCGCATCCCTCCCCCAACCGAATCTGCATTATTTAGACTTGTTTTATGAAGGAGCTGAGATTTATATTTCCAGGGTCAAAATCTGGCACATGACCCACTTCTAGGGATTATTTCTCATTTGATAGAAATATATAATGATATTAGAGATATTAGAGATACCTGAGATGTAGCTCAGCTCCCAGTCTCAATGGAGACAGACTGAGAAATCAGAATATGAGATATTTGCGAATCTCTCATTTTTACGGTTCTGCTCCGCTCCATTCGACTGAATCCAAAGCGGATGTGCTTGGAGATTCGGAAATAGGGATTTTTAGGAGAAAAACCGGTGCTGCAATATAGAGATGTACAACTTTGGGTTGAACGGGACTTCCCTGAATTTGCAAGAATTTCCGTCCTGAATTTCCTGGATTCTTTTTCCTGAATTTCCAGATTTTGCAGGATTTTGCGATCCTGGCGCTGCGGCTCTTGGGAGAAAATCCAATTTATTCCTAAATAAACCCACCTTCTCCTGAAACACCCCAAAACCCCAATGACAAATCTGGGGCTATTTTAGAACCTCCAAACCCCGCTCTGATTTTTCCCAATTCAGTCAACCCCAGATAAGACAAAACCCTCCGGAATTCAGTATTTTGCAACCAAAAATACACGTGTTGTTTTGATGCATGAGCATCCCAATGCGTGGCTGCACCAGAGTGAAATGGGGACGCGGGGAGCAACTCCTCTCTATTTTTTTAGAGGGTGGAAAAGCCTTTTTAGGTCTGCAAACCCCGCGGTTTGGGGTTTGTTTTTTTCTGGTAGCCGAGTGGAAAGGTTTATTTAGCCGGCAGCAGCGATGGCTTCACAAACATTTCCCCCTATCCTGCAGGGAGAGCGGCACCGACCGAAAGGAGATTTAATTAGCGAAAATCTCGTTAGGCAAACGAAATTATCCGTAAGACAATACTCCTCTGGACAGGGGGTATGATTAAACAAAGCCATTAATTGAGAAAGGCTCCGACAGTCATCTTGGCTCGAGGATGGGGGGGGTATTTTTTTTTTTTTGGGGGGGGGGTGTTAATGGTAAGACCCCTCTGTGCTCGCCCGAAAAGCCCTTGAGCATCTCATCAGCGCGCCTTGATTGCATCATGCAAATTGCACGCTGGCGTGCGCCAACCCGCCGTTAGTTTTTTCAGTTTCATTGCCCAAAAAAATAGAAAAAATACCCCAAACCCCTGTATTTTGGAGGCACATGAGCAGGTAACCCCAAATTTAGGGTGGGGCCAGACTGGTACCCACCAGGACCACATGCCTGCTGAGTACTAAGTGATGTAAACTCTATTATTTGAAGTTATTTTAAGATATTTTGGCATTATTTCCAGCTCTTATGCAAAGTTTTTTACCCTAAGGCTGCGGGCGTGTTCACACTGGTCCCTAATGACGCCCGGGAGCGCCACGGCATCCACATGTCGTAACGCTAACGGCATTCGTTTAGACAGCATGGCACTATAGGGAAAGCTAAAATAGCTGATAGCACAAGCTGCTGTACTTAATAATTCCCCATGATTTAAAATCAGAGGTTATAACAACCGGCTGGAGAAGAGAAGGGAAACACCGCTGTTCTTTTAACCTTTGGCTTTATTAGTATGTTACGGAGAACCTATAAAAAGCATCAATTCAAGGCAGGAGAAGCCCTCCCTTTTCCAGGAGGCATTCCAGGATCCCTTAAAACATGGGAAAAAAGGTACAAAACCCTCATAAAATAGATAGGTGGCGAACACTCGTGGGTTTTGTATATATATAAAATCAGAGAATCATGGAATCATTAAGGTTGGAAAAGACCTCTGGGATCAGCAAGTCCAACCATCAACTCAACTCAACGCTACCCAACAACCATCAACCCAACACCCCCATGGCTCCTAAACCATGTTCCCAAGTGCCGCGTCTACATGTCTTTTAAATACCCCCAGGGACGGTGACTCCCCCACCTCTCTGGGCAGCCTGTGCCAGGGCCTGACCCCTCTGGCAGGGAAGGCATTTTCCCTCACACCCAACCTAAACCTCCCCTGACGCAGCCTGAGGCCGTTCCCTCTCGTCCCGTCCCTGGTGACCTGGGAGCAGAGACCAGCCCCCCCCTCACTCCAGCCCCTCTCAGGCAGCTGCAGAGAGCGAGAAGGGCTCCCCTCAGCCCCCCCTTCTCCAGGCTAAACCCCCCCAGCCCCCCCAGCCGCCCCCCAGCACACTTGTGCTCCAGACCCTGCCCCAGCCCCGCTGCCCTTCTCTGGACACGCTCCAGCCCCTCAAGGCCCTTCTTGTCCCGAGGGGCCCAAACCTGAGCCCAGCATTCGAGGTGGGGCCTCCCCAGGGCCGAGCACAGGGGCCCCATCCCTGCCCGGCTCCTGCTGGCCACACCAGTGCTGACACAAGCCCGGGGGCTGGTGGCCTCCTTGGCCACCTGGGCACTGCTGGCTCATGCCCAGCTGGCTGTCAGCCAGCACCCCCAGGGCCTTCTCCGCCGGGCACTTCCCAGCCCCTCTGCCCCGGGCCTGGGGCGCTGCCTGGGGTTGGTGTGACCCAAGGGCAGGACCCGGCACTTGGCCTTGTTAAACCTCACACACTTGGACTCAGCCCATCGATCCAGCCTGCCCAGGTCCCCCTTCAGAGCCTCCCTGCCCTCGAGCACATCGACACTCCTGCCCAACTTGGTGTCACCTGCAAACTCACTGAGGGTGCCCTCGATCCCCTCTTCCAGATCGTTGATAAAGATTAAACAAGGCCGGCCCCAACACCGAGCCCTGGGGAGCCCCGCTCGTGACCGGCCGCCGGCTGGATTTAGCTCCGATCACCCCAACTCTCTGGGCTCGGCTATCTCAAGAGGAACCGCTGGGGACCTCACCTCAGTTCCCAAGCGACATCAGCCTGAAGAAAGCCGCAATATTGCAATCGCTACCCAAAAGCTGGGAAATTTGGGGGTTCTTAGGCACGGTGTGAAGATGAGCTCACCAAAAACAAGCCAGGGATGTGTTGGGTACCAGGGGGGAGCGAGATGATGGAGCAGGGCAGTGACGGATGCTGGAGGAACGACCCACCTGATGCCGGCAGGACCAGGAGGTATTTAAGAAATCCCAATTAAATCCCAATTAAATCCAGGCTGGCAGAGCCCAGAGGGTTTGCAAACACCCTCAGCAGCAGCACCCTCTAATTTTGGACATATTTGAGCCTGTTTTGGCCAAAATCCTGGCAAGCCCTCACACGGGGCGGTGTGCACTGGCTCCTCCGTAAACTGCTGCCGACAGCTTTTCCCGGCCCAGATATAAAAGGCAAAGAGGAAAAATCCCAGTCTGCCATGGGCAAGGCGGGCAGGATTTTTTTTTGCCTCCTACATTATATTTTGGGGGGAAACCCAAAAATTCCCCCCCACCTCAGGACTGCAGGATTTCACCTCCCGCTGCTCAGCCGTGCATCCCATTGCCCATGGCACCCCAGATATCCCAGCCAGACCCATCTTTGCTCCCAGGGAGGAATAAAATACCTTGCCAAGGTATGGCAGGAGAGATAAGTTATAGGGAATGGCTGAGCCCTGATGTGTGGAACAAATTCCCCATCATTTATAGGGAATATATATCATATTCCCCAAAATATATATATCGGGGAATATATATTCCTCGATCTCTCTCCAATGTATTACATATTTCCCAATATATAATATTCCCAAATATATTCTCCCAATATATTCCCCAGCATTACATATCTATACACACACACATATATAATATATATTATATTCCCCAATATATATAGCTAGTATAACATCCTACGTATATATATGAGAATAGGCACTATTCCCCAATCTATTCCCCAATATATTTCCCAATATTAAATATCTATACACATATATTAAAAAGTTATATTCCCCAATATATAGTTATTATATTATTCCACATGAGTATAGATACCATTCCCCAATCTATTCCCCCAGTCTATTCCCCAATATTCTATATCTACACACACATATATAAAATATATTATATTCCCCAATATATAGCTAAAATAATATTCCACATATATATGAGAATAGATACTATTCCCCAATATTATATATTAAATTATAGGCATATAAAATATATATTTAATATTCTCCTATATATAATTATATCTGTATTATTTTAATTATTTTTAATTTTAATTTTTAATAATTTTACTTTTGAAATAAATACCATTTCTTCCTTTGAAAGAAGATTTTTATATTTTAATTGTGTCTGATGTAGCGGAAGCAAACATTTAGGTGGTACCAGGGCCAAGATGCTCATGGGAGTGCTCAGACCATCCTCTCCCTCCTTCCTTGTTTTGGTTTCGGCGCTTCATCATCACCCCCCCGCACCCTCCCTCACACCCAACCCCACATCAAAAACCACCCCGTTCCCACCAAACAGTACAAAAATGCCCCGATTTAAGATGCCCTTAACTTAGAAACAACTCAGTGGCTCCAATCAATGCAATTATTTGCATTTTTTTTTGCAATTTCCATTGATTTTTCCACCTCTCGAGCTCAAATGCGATTGTCCGATTTCTGCCTCAAATTTGCTACGAGTTTTGAGCAAAACCCACTTAATTATTCGCAGGCCAAAGGGGTTTATCCTTTAATGATGCTCGCAAGGTCCCACTCTTGGGCCACAAAGAAACATTGAAAAACACGGTTTTATTTAAAACCTGGTTCATCAGATTTGGCAGAAAAGCTCTGTTTTTAATGAAAACCGTCAACAGGCATGAGGCGCAGATGGGAATCATGAACCTTGAGCATCAAACGCGCCGAGAAATTAATTTTCAGATGAGACGGGAGCGACCAGCTCAGCACCGCGGCATGTTTTACACTCACGGAGAGGAGCGTTTGGGATGGTTGGGGGGAATTGTAACGCTAAAAGTGAGATTGTGGCTGCTGGGGTCTTGAGTTTGGGCACCCTGCGAGGGTCTTCGATCTGTACTGGGGAAGATTATGGAGCAGATCCACCTAGAACCCATGCTAAGGCACGTGGAGGACAGGGAGGTGATCCGAGGCAGCCAGCACCACTTCACCAAGGGCAAGTCCTGCCTGACCAAACCAGTGGCCTTCTCTGATGGAGTCACTGCATCAGTGGACATGGGAAGAGCTACTGATGTCATCTATCTGGACTTCTGTAAGGCCCTTGACCCAGTCCCCCCCAGGATCCTTCTCTCTAAAATGGGGAGATTCAGATTTGATGGGGGAACTGTTCGGTGCACAAGGAACTGGCTGGATGGTCGCATCCAGAGGGTCGTGGTCAGTGGCTCAAGGTCCAGATGGAGACCGGTGACGAGTGGTGTCCCTCAGGGGTCCATCCTGGCACCGGTACTGTTTAACATCGTCATCAATGACACAGACAGTGGGATCGAGCGCACCCTCAGCACGTTTGCAGGTGACACCAAGCTGAGCGGGGCGGGTGACACTCCAGGACGGGACGTCACCCAGAGAGACCCGGACAGGCTGGAGAAGTGGGCCTGGGGGAGCCTCATGAGGTTTAACAAGGCCGAGTGCAAGGTCCTGCACCTGGCTGGGGCCACCCCCGGTATTAATCCAGGCTGGGGGGTGGGGGCATGGAGAGCAGCCCTGCGGAGAAGGACCTGGGGGTGCTGGGGGTGAAAAGCTGCCCCCCTGCCCCGCTCCGTGAGACCCCCCTGCAGCGCCGCCTCCAGCTCGGGGCTCCTTGGCACGGGACAGACACGGGGCTGTGGGAGCGGGGCCAGGGGGGGCACAGAAATGCTCCGGGGGCTGGAGCCCCTCTGCTGCGAGGCCGGGCTGGGAGAGCTGGGGTTGTTCAGCCTGGGGAAGAGAAGCTGCGGGGAGACCTTGTTGTGGCATTTCGGTGCTTGAAGGAAGGAGGGGGGCGACCTCTTTAGCAAGGCCTGCTGTGACAGGACATGGGGGGATGGTTTGAAACTAAAGGAGGGCAGATTTAGGCTGGATCTAAGGAAGAAATGTTTTACGATGAGGGTGGGGAAACCCTGGCCCAGGCTGCCCCGAGAGGCGGTCGATGCCCCATCCCTGGAGACATGCAAGGTCAGGCTGGACGGGGCTCTGAGCGACCTGGTCTAGTTGCAGATGTCCCTGCTCACTGCGGGGGGTTGGACTGGATGGCCTCTAAAGGCCCCTTCCAACCCAAACCATGCTGTGATTCTATGATAATTAGGGTGCCCTGCAACGTTCTTTGCTGACTTGGGTACGATCCCACAGTCTTTGCTGATTTAGGTGTCACGCCAGGCCTTTTCTGATTTGGGTGCCCAGCATGAATCCTGGCTGATCTGGGTGCCCTGTTGGGGTCTTCCACTTGGGTGCCTTGCGAGCATCTTTGCTAATTAGGGTGCCCTGCAGGGCTCTTTGCTGATTGGGGTGCCCTGCAAAGATCTTTGCCAATTCGGGTGCCCCATCGGGACTGTTGCTAATTTGGGTGCCCTGCTTAGGTCATTAATTTAGGTGACCTGCAAGGATCTCGGCTGATCCGCGTGCCCTGTGAGCATCTTTGCTAATTTGGGTACCGCCCTACGATCTTTGCCAATTTAGGTGCCACACGAGGGTCAGTGCTAATTTGGGTGCCACATGTCGACCTCTGCTGATCTGGGTGCCTTGCTGGGGTCTTTATTTTGGGTGCCCTGTGAGCACCTTTGCTAATTAGGGTGCCCTGCAAGGGTTGTTGCTGATTTGGATACCATCCCACGGTCTCCGCTAATTTGGGTGCCCCGTTGGGGGCGCCCATTCGGGTGCGCCGGGAGCACCTTTGCCGACCTGGTTCCCCAGGCAGCTCCCAGGATGCCTCGCTGGCATCAGAGCATCCCGATACCGCACCCGCAGCCCCCGCGCTGCCTTAACGGCTCGGATTTTGCTAATTGTAGAAACCTAATGGGGGAAGGCGCTGGCGGGGGGGGGGAAAGGGTAATGGCCATCAGGCCAGCAATAAAGCAAAATCAATGGTCCGTGGGAAGAAATCATGTCCACTTAATACCAGCTTTGAAACTCTAATAGAATAATGTAATACTGAGGGGGTTTTGCTCTATACAGGGGGCACTAACGGCGCCGTCCATCCCGCACGGAGCCCTGGCCCCCGCCGCCCTCCACAGCAGGGATATTTGGAAAATATCTGGGAAGTACCGTGCTGGGGGTGCGCCCTAAGCTGGGCAGTATTGCTTTTTATTTGCTTTTCTTAATTTTTTTAAATTTTCTTTATTTTTTCTTTTTAAAATTTGTTTTTTAATTTTTCAACTTTCTTTTTTCAAATTTTTCTTCCAACTTCCTTTTTTCTATTTATTACCTTCCTCACTTTATTCTCTATCAGTCTTCTTCTTTCTTTTCCTTAATTTTCCTTTTGTCTTTTTCCTTTTCTCCCATTTTCTTTTTTCTCTTTATTTTCACTTTTCCAATTTTCCTTTGTTTTTTATCATCTTCCTCTTCCTTTTTTTTCCCCAATTTTCTTTTTATTTTCTCTTTTTTTTTCCCCTTCAGACAGGAGGGGAACAACTCCCCTGCCACATCAGGGGGGAAAAACCCACCCAACCCCTCAGCGTCCCCAGCAAGCCGCCAGCACCCAACCCCTATTTTCAACCTCTCCCGTCCAACCCTTTCCCCTGCCCTGCTTCACCCCAGTAAAAATTTAATTATTTCAGGGTTTTTGCTCACCCTGGGATGAAAAACCAAGTGTCCCTGTTCCTGGCAGGGAGGGACGCGGAGGAGATGCGTCCCAAACATTCCCCTTCAGATTAGGAAAAAAAACCCGACACAAAAACTTTTGCCTGGGGAAGTTTGGGCACAGGCAAAGCCCTTAATTCCAGGAAAACTGGGATTAAAAGCGGATGTGGAGTATTTATATGAAGTTGTGTAAATACAGACGCCACAACCCGGCCGACGTCACCAGAGCTTTTAAAAATCTAAAATATGCGACCGGAAAAAAATCTGTGTTTTCCCATCAAGCTACACCACCCCGCAGCCAAAAAAACAGTATAAACCAGTGGGGTTTTTATTAATGCCCTAAATCATACTGGTAACGCACAGATGCCCTCCCTGAGCATCCCAAATCCAGGCTGCGGCCCCCACCTCCAGCCGCAGGGTGGTTCCCCTCTGCTGGTGCCAACCCCCCACCCAACGCAGGCTCCGGAGCTTTTTCCTATGGGGAAAAATCTTAATTTTTCCCCCTAAAAATGCCGGGAGGGGGGGAATAATTGTTAAAACACACTCCTACTGTGGAGGAGCTGGGGGTGATGGATCATCCCAGGCTAGACCAAAGATGCTGGGGATGCTCTGGCTCCCTGCGTGCAGCGGGAAAAGGAAGCACCAAGCGCAGATACCCTCAACTCCCGGATATTTCCCGCAAGGATTCAGGCTATCCGCAGGGAAAACTCCACCGGGATTGCCGGCACAAGCTGCTTCATCCCCCCACCCACCCCCAAACGCAAAACGAGGAGCAAACAGCCGCTCATCTAAATAAACCCGGGATAAATAATAAAACCGAGGGATGCGCCGGAGCAGCTCGTGTTGCAGGACCCGGCCTCGCCAAGGGATTGCAGGGCCGGGCCATAAAGTGGCTATTTTGAGACGAGATATCGTTTTGCCAACAATTTCCCTCGGTTTCATGTGTCAGTGACCCAGCATCCCTAAAATAAATGGGAGGCCGCTCCCCCACCTTAAAGGGAATAGAAATAGAAATGTTAAATATAACAACGCAGGCACCCAAATAATTTATATTAATGATTTTTCTTATTTTAGGTTATTTACGGGAAGGACAATAAAAGCACGCCCAGGGTGAAAAGTGCTTTGGATTTCAGCAAATATCTGGAATTTTTTTCATGTAGAATCATCTATGATTCTATGAAATCTCATTAATTAAAAGTACACCTGACTCAAAGATGCTCCGAAGCTTGGGATCACAATTTGGGGGATTTTTACCCTGATTTGGAGAGTTTTCCCATAGAATTAAAAAAATAAATAAATAAAAGTTATCACCCTCCAGGCAGGATTGGTCCCCACTGGCCGTGCGCTCGGGGCTTTCTTGCCCAAAGCGGTGGCAAAGCCGTGATGCTCTTTGTGCCAACGCAGCAAAAATTGTTGGCAAAATCATCGTTTGCCCTTTTTTTTCCTTATTTGCCGCCCGCAACAAGCCCAACGGGGATTTTTTTGCTGTTTGGGGCCAAAAATCTGTAATTTAGGATTATCCCCATCCTCCCACTCCCTGGAGCTGATCATTATTATACATTAAAATAATTTCATATTAGATATACTATGCTCTACGTTAAAAGAATTTCACTAAAATTTCAATCTCTTGATTGAAAATTATCCTTTATCAGCTGGAATAATCGTCTGCGTCTCTCCCAGGAGAGAAACGTCATTTTTCGCAGCTAAAACTCGCTCCGTAGCGAGTCTTGAAGATATTTTTGACTCTCCGCAGCTCCGGGGACCTCACCTCCGCAGGATTTATTTTCCTCGCTTGCAAATGGGACAAAAAGTTTGAAACTCTTGTTATAAACCAAAAAAAAAAAACCACCAGTACCAGGATAAGGATTTTTCCAGGAATCAGCGCATCCGCAATGCTCGGAGGCTTAACTCGCATTGGAAAACTTCTCTGTATTGAGAAGTATGTGGCTGGGTTGACGGCCAGCTCGCGGCTCGCTCACGGAGGATGCCACGATGATTTTCTGGGGCAGACGTCACGCGCCCGCGCTCGCTCCCCTCCCCAGCTTGATAATTTCCGTTTATAAATCAATCCATCAATAATTTTCTATTATCAACCAGTCAAGCCATGATTTCCTATTATAGATCAATCAATCAATACATTTTTATTAGAGGTCAATTGGAATTAAATAAAATTTAATTAGTTTTAGGTTCAATCGCCGCCGGGCTAAACGCCACCGTGCATATCCCCCCCCCAAAAAAAAAAGCAGGTATTTATAGCTGGCGCGTCTCATCCCCGCTGCCCTCGGCCCCAGCGATTAATTAAATTAGCACAAAGAGGGGCTTGTTGAGCGTCTCCAGCCTGGAGAAGTCGAGCCGCCGAACAGGAAACAAAGGGTTGAATTCTGTCTGGTTCGCTGGAGGGTGCTGCGCGTCCCCAGCGGGTGCTGGAGTGGGGCCAGGGGTACCCCGTCCCGTGTGTGTCCCCCCCCCAGCCCTGTCCCGCACCCTGGTGGGATGGGGGTGGATGGGGAGAGCGCGCGCTGGGCTGGCGCGGGTGGGCGAAGGGGGTTTTGCTAAGTGGGGTTTGCTAAGGGCGGGGGTTGCTAAGCAGGTCTTGCTAAGCAGGGTTTGCTAAGTGGGGTTTGCTAAGGGGGTCTTGCTAAGGTGGGGTTTGCTAAGCAGGGTTTGCTAAGTGGGGTTTGCTAAGCAGGGTTTGCTAAGTGGGGTTTGCTAAAGGGGTCTTGCTAAGGTGGGGTTTGCTAAGCAGGGTTTGCTAAGTGGGGTTTGCTAAAGGGGTCTTGCTAAGGTGGGGTTTGCTAAGCAGGGTTTGCTAAGTGGGGTTTGCTAAAGGGGTCTTGCTAAGGTGGGGTTTGCTAAGCAGGGTTTGCTAAGTGGGGTTTGCTAAAGGGGTCTTGCTAAGGTGGGGTTTGCTAAGCAGGGTTTGCTAAGTGGGGTTTGCTAAGGGGGTCTTGCTAAGGTGGGGTTTGCTAAGCAGGGTTTGCTAAGCGGGGTTTGCTAAAGGGGTTTGCTAAGTGGGTTTTGCTAAGCGGGTCTTGCTACACAGGTCTTGCTAAGGGGGTCTTGCTAAGCAGGTCTTGCTAAGCGGGGTTTGGTAAAGGTGTCTTTCCCAAGGAGGTCTTTGCTAAGGGGGTTTTGCAAAGCAGGTTTTGCAAAGGGAGCTTCACAAAGTCGGGTTTCCTAAGTGGGCTTTGCAAAGGGGGTTTCGCAAAGGGGGTTTTGCTGAGGGGTCTTTGCTGAAAGGGCCTTTGCAGGGCAGTTTTGCAAAGGGGTCTTCACAAAGGCGACTCCGCAAATCCCACCGGGGAGGGTTTCCCAGCATTGTCGCTCCCCAGATTTATGCTCAGCCCAAACCGGAGGCCAGGGCGCCGCTTTGGGCACGTTTCAGCTGCTTTTGGTGCCGGCCTCCATTACGACCTGAGGATTAATGGTTAAAGAAGCGGTGGGGGGGGGGGAACCATAATCCCCCTGAGTCCTTCCCAACTCATCACAGGAGTGTGAGAGCACTGACACACCCAGTCCCTCTCCAAGGGCAATTAATTCAGGGTGAAAAAGCTCCCAGTAATTCCTGCAGGGATAACAGCACCAGGAATTTCTCCAGCTTCCCCCCGTCGAGCCTAAATCCCAACATAAATGGTCGCAGGGAAAATAAAACCCCCTGATGTCTATACCTTGAGATAACCTTGGCCACCTTCCAGGTGCTCTGCTATTAAAGATGCTACAAAACCACTTTATTTGGTGTTTTTCGGATAAATATCCTCACCGGGTCCTGCAGCCACGCTGTTTGGGATGGTAATTTTATAAGGGCAGGAAGCGGAAAAAAAAAGACAACTCTGTTTTCGGAGGTTGTTTAGGTAGGGAGGAAGGATTTAGCGCGGCGTAGGGCGGTTTTAGAATGGAACAGGTTATGATAAATAGAAGGGAAAGCTGCCCGGTGGCAAGAGGCAGCTGCCCGGACAAGGAGAAAACGCTGAAACACTCAAAAAGAGTGAAAAGCAACTCAATTAAAAAGCGACGGGTGCGAGGGCAGGATCGGGGCGGGGATCGGGTTTGCACGGGGGGAAAGAAGTGGGAATGGAATGGGGCCTGGGGTCACAGCCAAAAGCTGGAGGAGCATCACTGAAATTGCAGGAGCTTCCCTAAAATTGCACCAGCATCCCTAAGAATGGCACCAGCATCCCTAAAAACCGCACCATCAACCTTAAAATGGCACCAGCATCCCTAAAAATTGCATGAGCATCACGAAAACTGCACTGGCATCCCCAAAATTAGACTAGCATCCCTAAAATTAAACTGGCATCCCTAAAATTGCACCAGAATCCCTAAAAATCGCATCAGCATCCCCAAAATTGCGCAATCAACCCTAAAATTGGACCAGCATCCCTAAAATTGGGCGAGCATTCCTTGAATCAGACCAGCATCCCCAGAATCAGACCAGCATCCCCAAAATTGCACGAGGATCTGTAAAAATCACACCAGCATCCCTAAAAATTGCACGAGCGTCACGAAAACTGAACCAGCATCCCCAAAATAAGACCGGCATCCCCAAAACCGCACAAGCATCCCTAAAGATTGCACGAGCGTCCCCAAAATTGCACCATCAAGCCTAAAATTGGGCCAGCATCCCCAAAATTGCACGAGCATCACTAAAACTGCACCATCAACTCTAAAAATGGCATCAGCACCCCCAAAATTGCATCATCAACCCTAAAATTGCACCGGCATCCCTAAAAATTGCATGAGCGTCACTAAAATAGCACCGGCATCCCTAAAATTGGGCCAGAATGCCCAAAGTCGGACCAGCACCCTCAAAATTGCAAGAGCTTCACTAAAACTGCACCAGCATCCCCAAAAATCACACCAGCATCCTTAAAAATTGCATGAGCGTCACAAAAACTGCACTGGCATCCCCAAAATTAGACCGGCGTCCCTAAAATTGGGCCAGCATCCCTAAAACCACACAAGCATCTCTAAAAACTGCACAAGCATCCCCAAAATTGCACCATCAAGCATAAAATTAGGCCAGCATCCCCAAAATTGCACAAGCATCCCCAAAATTGCACCAGAATCACTAAAATTGGACCAGAATGCCTGAAATCAGACCAGCATCCTCAAAATTGCATGAGAATCCCTAAAAATGGCACGAGCATCCCCAAAATTGCCCCACCCCTCCTAAAATTGCAGGACTACCCCTAAATCCCCACCGGCATCCCCGGAGTAAGGCGGAACTGCGGGGAGAGCCGCGGTGGGGCCGGCTTGCCAGCGCTGATAGGGGTTTTAATTATGGGTTCGTTACGAGCATCACAGTTATCAGATGAAGCTTCATCCAGGCAAGCATCCCTCCGGCACCCCAGGGAGCGAGCTGAACCCCGGCTCCAGGGGGACTGGGCTGCAAACGACCCCGCTAACGAAGGGGAGATGGGAGGCAGCCACCATCCAAGGATTTCCTAGCTCCTATCCCGGGAAAAGCGAGGGAGGGGGAGGAAAGTCCCGGAATATATATAAAAAACTAGCCTTTTCCTTAAATTTATTTATTTTAGAGTGCAAATAAAGCAGGTTCCTCGTCTTGAATATTTCTTGTTTTATAAAAAGGAGAGTTGTAAGGAGGAGCAAGGTGAGGGAGAGGATGCGGGACACGGGATGCTCCGGAGGGAAGGCGCCCGCCGCCATCGCCGAACCGATTATTTATCATTAATTATGAACTGATAAAGGCGCTAATAAAATATAACACCCAGAGAGGGTTCAGCTCATCGACCCCGCACACCTGAGGGCTCCCCTTTGGAAAGAGGCAGCGGAAAAATGCTGGAAGATAAGAAGGGGAATAGAAAGTTAGGGGGAAGATTTAAAAAATCAGAAAAATCAAGTGGTTTTTTCTGGGAGAGGCACCAAAATCACCAACCCGCAGCCCGGCCATCCCCGGCATTGCCGCTGGCAACAGGCGGCAGCATTCGGCTGGAGAAATTAGCAGCTTGGAACAATAAATTCCCTTTTAAATTTATTGCTCGGGAGCATTAAAAATGTCTAAAGCGGTTTACATCCCCCACCGCAGTGGGAATTTGCTTGGGGATAAGGGAGCTTGTAATTGCTATTCTAAAACTTGCCTTAGAAGCTTCAAGTAGTGTTTAAAAAAACCTTTTAAGGGCTTTATAAAGCTATAAAGTGTCTTCCGATGTACCTAGAAGTGATATATCTGTAAAAGACTCGTCCTGCCTCCACCAAATAATCCGAGGAGTAACGTGCCGCCGGTCAGATAACGTGAAATAAAACCACTAAAATAAAATATTCTGGGGTTTTTTTTTTTAATTGTTTGGAAAAGTTTTGACTCGCCGCCTGATTAGCCAAGTTATTTTGGTGTCGCCTGCAGCAGGGGAGGGGGACGGGGATCGGTGAGATCCCCCCGGGGATGCGGAGGATCCCGGTGTGGGGTGCGTGGCGGCCTGTCTGCCTGAGGTGGGCTGCTGAAAGGGGGGGAAAAGGGGAAAAGGGGGGAAAAGGGGGGGGAAAAAGGGGGGAAGGGGGGGAAAGGGGGGAAAGGGGGAAAAGGGGGAAAAGGGGGAAAAGGGGGAAAAGGGGGGAAAAGGGGGAAAAGGGGGAAAAGGGGGGAAAAGGGGGGAAAGGGGGGAAAGGGGGGAAAGGGGGGAAAGGGGGGGGAAAAGGGGGGGGAAAAAGGGGGGAAGGGGGGGAAAGGGGGGGAAAGGGGGGAAAAAGGGGGGGAAGGGGGGGAAAGGGGGGAAAGGGGGGAAAGGGGGGGAAAGGGGGGGAAAAAGGGGGGAAGGGGGGAAAGGGGGGAAAGGGGGGAAAGGGGGGGGAAGGGGGGGGAAGGAGGGGGGACAGGAGGGAGGAAAAAGGAGGGGTGGAAAAGGTGGGGAAAAAAGGCGGGGAAAAAGGGGGGGGGGGAAATGGGGCAGGAAAGGAAAAAAAACCGCCATATTTCCCATCAAGGAATGATCCGGGGGTTCAAGTCCTAAACCAAACCGAAGCCCGACGTGAGCGCGAGGCAGCCCCCCGGGCGCCGCCGCCTTCCAACGGGGACGAGGCGACTGTCCTGCTCCAAATCCCAGTTGCAAACGTGTCCTGGCCAAAAATCTATCAAACCGGGGCCAAATAAAACCAGAACCTCACAAAACGGTCCGAAATTGGGCTTATTTTGAACTGGCTTTATGGGATTTACGGATAGGAAGCAGGCAGCCGGGGCGGGCGGTGAAAGGGAGAACGAGAAAAAAAATGTGCTTTTGGTTATAACTTTTTTCATAGTTTTTGCGACACCTTATTAAAGTCGAAAGCTCTGTTTAGAACATTATTGGGGTATTTTTTTCCCCCTCTCATCCACCCAAGCAGGATTTCACGGCGGTTTGCAAAACTCTCCTCCACCTGCAGGGAAATATCTGAGGTTTTTTTCTGGGTTCTGCATCCCTATCTTGAATTTTTATGGCATTTTGGTGGATATTTGGGATTTTCCTGCCCAGATGATAGCTGGTGCGTGTGGGATGGGACAGGTCACACGGGCCGGGACGCTCAGAGGGCTTCAAGGGTGGATGGGAAAATAAAATGGAATATTAAAAAAAAATAAAATAAAATGGAGAATAAAAAAAAAGTCAAATAAAAAGTGAAATTAACGATTTTGAAATGAAAAATTTTAAAAAATAATAAAAAAGAAAGGTGTGGACGTGGTACTTAGGGATAGGGTTTTAGTGGTGGGCTTGGGAGTTGGACTCATGATCTTAAAGGTCTTTGCCAACCAAAATGATTCTACGATTATGAAACTAAAAGAGAAGAGGAAGAGGAAGGGAAAAGGAAAAAAAGGAAAAAAGGAAAAAAGGAAAAAAGGAAAAAAAGGAAAAAAGGAAAAAAGGAAAAAAGGAAAAAAGGAAAAAAGGAAAAAGGAAAAAAAGGAAAAAAGGAAAAAAGGAAAAAAGGAAAAAAGGAAAAAAGGAAAAAAGGAAAAGGAAAAGGAAAAGATATAAAAGAAAAAAGAAAATAAAAATTAAAAAGAATATAAAAATTAAAAACAAAGAATTAAAAGTTAAATTAAAAATAAATTTAAAATTAACTAAAACTTTGAGGGTCCTGGAAAATTATTTCTAGTTGAAACAGCTCTAAAGCCGAGCTCTAGATAAGCCTCAACCTTCTCCCAAGCCCTCCTTCCCTCGCTCCTCTGGTCCCTCGGAGCATCTGTATCCCATTAGCGGCAAAGAGCATCCCGCCAGGGCAGTGCCCACGGAGGAAAAAAGCCCTTTTTGGCCTTTAAAGACTAAAAAAAAAACCCCAAAACAACACGCCAGAAGCTCGCAAACCTTTAACGAACACAGCTTTAAAGCAAGGTGTGGACTCACGAGGGTTTGTGTTCCCTTTTGGAAGAGGGAAAGCCAAAAAAATAAGATATAATCAGGCGGGGGGAAGAGACGAGGCCAAATCCTTGTCTTATTTATACAGCTGCAAATCACAGCTGGGCAGAAGCGACCTCATCCCGACACGATTGGCTCCATCCCGATGCGATCGGCTGTTTTTCCCCATGGCTGTTACCTGGAGCATCACCTCGGTCCTTGCAAGGCTCGAGGAGGGGATGAAACCGGGTCTAAACTTAATCTAGGATTAATTCCCATCCCTCTGGATTATTATTTTGAGCTGGCGTCTTAACGATGCCAGGAAACCATTTAGTTTTCGCTAATTAGAGGGCATTTGTTAACACCCTCTTCGGCGGCGGTGGAAAATTATTTGGGAATCAAGTTATTCGACGGCATGGGGGATTGTAAATCCAACCGGGAATTGTCTGGATCCAGCAAATTATCCCGCCAACACCCCAAAAAAGGCATATTTGCACATCCTGGAGGAAAATAAGGATGGAGAATAACGGGGGATGGGGTGCTGAGATGGCGTCAGGGCCTGAAAAAAGAGGATATTGATGCTCGGTCCTGCTTTCGGGGACGTCAATCTCCTTAATCTATCCCTAATCGGGGCAAAAGTTTCCTCTTGGCTTTAGGAAACACAGTCCCTTGTTCGAATTTGGTATTTCTGCGAGGGAAAAGGAGAGATGGCGAAGAGGGAGTTTATGGGAGCTGGGGAAAAGGGAGCTTGGCAGCGTAAAACTCCTGCTTTAGTATTTTAAATTAACATTTCCCGCTAGAGCAAGGCTTTAAAATCCTTATTTTAAACCCCCGAAACGCGAAGCCACCGCATGCCACGGGCGCCTGGAGGCGGCAAGTTGGGAAATGAGGTTGTTCCCCAGCGCCCCGGGGGGATAAAACCTTCCCCTCCCGGCACAACTGCCTGCATTTACTCAAGGAAAAAGGAGATTTCCTTAAAAAAAAGGAATTTCCTGAAAACTATTTATTTTAAAAAGTATTTTCCTTACAAATAAGATATTTCCTTTAAAAAGGCAATTTCCTTTAAGAGATTTCCTTATAAAAAAGGGAGATTTCCTTTAAAAAGGGGTGATTTCCTTAAAAAAGGTTTCCTTAAAAAAAGACTTCCTTAAAAAATACTTCTCTTAAAGAAACCTGATTTCCTTAAAAAAAGGCAATTTCCTTAAAAAAAAAGTCATTTCCTTAAAAAAAAGATATCCTTCAAAAAATTCCCTTAAAAATCCTGATTTCCTTAAAAAAAAAGGCAATTTCCTTAAAAAAAAAAAGGCCATTCCCCCCAAAATAAAGGCCATTCCTCACCCAAAAAGGGCAATTTCCTTAAAAAAAAAAAGGCGATTTCCCTTCTCCTCCCAGAACGGCTGGCGGGAGCGCAGCACGTGCCCCTCCGCGCCGGGCGGCGACGCCAAGCGTCCCTTCTCCCCCTTCCCCCCCGTGCCGCCAGGGCGCTGGCAGTACGTCCCGCCGAGGTGTCGCAGACACCGCGCCATATGCTCGTCCTGTCAAAACTCGGGGGTTACGGGACCCCCCGATGCTGGTTTTGGGGGGCAAATTCCCTTAAAATCCTAATTTGGGGAGGACGGGGGGTGCGGTGTCACCCCCCCACGCTGCTCCCTGTGAGCCTCTCCCGTAATTAGCCTCGAGCAATTAACATTTGCCCCTGATGAAGGAATCTCAGCGCAGGGCGGGAAATAAAATAGGGGGGGGAATGAAATAATCCCCGTCCCGTCATCCTTCTGCCCCTCCCCAAAAGAAGAAAAGGTGTTATTTTTTAACCCAAATCACCAGAAAACCCATTAATTCACCCCAACCCCTCTCCCCGCCTGCACAGGGCTGCGAGGGCCCCTCAAACATCAGACGCCGAAGGTTTTGGGGGTGTTCGGTATTTTTCAGGGAGCACCCCCCCTTTTTTCCAGCAACTGGAAGATGCCGAATATGTCGAGTCAGCACTTTTGGAGCCCACAACGCCCAAAAGTTTCGCTTAAGCCGGGTCTACCGAGCCACGCTCCGCTTTCCCGCCCCCCCCAGCTCCAGCTGTGCCACTTTTGGGGTTTTAAAGGGAAAATAAATCTTTTAAAAAAGTAAAATTAAGGCATTTCCCCTTCTGTGCGTCCCCCCGGCAGACGGCAGCCCCCACATCCCGGCCAAAAATAATCCATCCCCCCCCTTCCCCTTAATCTAATCTCTCCAGCCGGGAGTTTGAAAATATCCGGCGGGTTTAGGGTTTCCCGTTACGAGATAGTGGGGAAAAAAAGATCCTCGGGAGCGAGAAAAACCGGGAAGAGCCCAAACAAAGAGCTGGAGCCAGAGCCTAAGTCGAGCTTCGACGCCCGGTGAGGACCGGGATGAAGCTGGGGGGGACACGCGTCCCTCGGCAAAACTTCCCGAGCTGCGCGACGCCGCCAGCAGAGCCGCCCTCCTGCGGATGTAAATCGGCTAAAAAATTAAAAATAAATTTAAAATTTCCATAATTATTAATAAACCACACACACACATTGCTGCCGAGCCGCGAAAAAAATCGGATTATTGGGGGGGGTTCAGCATTTATCCAGCCCTACGGGCACAGGAGGGATGTGCCGGGGGGGTCCCGCGGAGGAAACAGACACAGCGAGGGAAATGGGGGTCACTGGGGGGAACGGGGGTCACTGGGGGAATGGGGGTGCTTTGTGGGGGGTGGGTTTACACCCCACCCCGGGAAGCAGCGGGCTGCGGTGCGCCAGCAAGGGCCCCGTTTCAGCGCTGGCGTCGAGCCCGCGTGGGGCCCTGCGAGGTGGCGGCGGCGGGTGTGTGCGTGCCCCCCCAACAGTGGGTGTCCTGGGGGTGCTGGGGGGCGCCCCGAGGTCAAGGGGTGCCTTGTAAGCTGCGGATAAAGCAGGCCCCCCCCCCCCCCAGCCCTGTTTGCACAGCAGGCAACTTCCAGCTGCAAAATGCAATGAGCTGGAGGGGGCTGCGAACCCCAACCCCCCCGGGGGTGAGGGGAACAGTTGCAACCGGTTGGGGGGTTCACACACACCCCCGGAGGGCATTGCAACCGGCTGGAGGGGAGCTGCAAACCCCGCACCCCCCCGGGAGCATTGCAACTCGTCGGGGGTCTGCAGAGGATATTGCAACCGGCTGGGGGGGGCGAGGGGGGTTGCGACCCGCCGGGGGTGCGGGGGTGGGCATTGCAACTGGCTGGGGGGTCTGCAGCAAGCCCGAGGGCATTTGCAACCCCCCCGGGGGTCACTGCAACCGGTTGGGGGTCTGCAGACGGGGTTGCAACCCCCTCCGGGGGGGGGGGCACTGCAACCGGTCAGAGCGTCTGCAGCAAGTCCGAGGGTATCGCAAATAGCTTGGGGGGCTGCGCCCCTCCCCGCCACACCGGGGGGGCCATTGCAACTGACCGAGGGGTCTGCAAGCAGTCCCAGGGCATTGCAACCGGCCGGGGGGGTGGGCTGCAACCAGCTGGGGGGCGGCGCAGGGCATTGCAACGGGCCGGAAAGGGGTGCAAACCCCGCCGTAGAAGCACTGCAACCCCCCCCGGGGGGCACTGCAACGGCCGGGGGGGGGGCGGCTTTGCAACCCCCCCGGGGGGGCACTGCAACCGGCCGGGGGGGGTGCAGCCCCCTAGGAGCACTGCAACCCCCCGGGGGGCACTGCAACCGACCGAGGGGGGTGCAGCCCCCTAGGAGCACTGCAACCCCCCGGGGGGCACTGCAACCGGCCGGGGGGGTGCAGCCCCCTAGGAGCACTGCAACCCCCCCGGGGGGCATTGCAACCGGCCGGGGGGGGTGCAGCCCCCTAGGAGCACTGCAACCCCCCGGGGGGCATTGCAACCGGCCGGGGGGGGGGTCTTCAACGGGCCGGGATCGTTGCAATCCCTCGGGATCGTTGCAAATCCCCCCGGGACCGTTGCAACCGGGGGTGGGGGTCTTCCAACCCCCCCGGATCATTGCAGCCTCCCCCCCCCTCCGAAATCATCGCAACCGGCCGGGGGTGGGGGGGGGGTGGGGGGGGGGTCGCCGCAGAGAACCGCAACGGCGGGGGCAAACCGCAGCCGGCTGGAGGTCAGCCCGGCGGGGGGGGGGGGGCGGGGGGGGAACCGGACACCGGGGACGGACAACACACACGCTGCGACCGAGGCCCGCGCCGGCCCCGGCCCCGCACTGCGAGGGGAGGCGGTGCGGAACGGCAAGTTACTTCCCGCACCGGAGGGGATGGGGGGGAGGGGGGGTGGGGGGTCCCCGCCGCCGCCGCACGTGCCCCGCCGCCCGGGCCGCTTTGTCCGCGGCGCTCGGCGCGGCTCCGCCCGCCCCCGCGCGGCGGCCCGCCGGTGAGTGACAGCCTACCTGCCCGCCAATCTTCATCACACCGACACCGGCCTGACAGCGCGGCCGCCGCTCGCCGCCCGCCCCGCCCGGCCCCGCCGCGCCGCCGCCGCCACGCCCCGCCCCGCCCCGCCGCCGCGACACGCCCCCCCGCCGCCGCGGGACACGCCTTCCTCGCGGGGAGCCACGCCCCCTCCCGCCGCCGCGACACACCCCCCTCGCGAGAAGCCACGCCCCCGCCCCAAGCCACGCCCCCGCCGCGCCGCCGAGCGCCACGCCCCCCGCCGCGCCGCCGAGCGCCCCCTGCCGGCCGGCGCCCCTCCCACACACCCCCTCCCCCGGCCAGCCCCCCCCCCCCCCCCCCCCCCCCGCGGCAATGCTGACCCTCCCCCAGGCACCCCCAAAAGGACGCCCCCAAGCAGCCCTCGGACCCCCCCAGCACCTGGGTCCCCCACACCACCACTCGGCTCCCCCCCGGCTGCATTAGCCCCCCAAACACATTTGCTGCCTCCATCTGCTTTTGCCCCCCCAAACAACATTTGCCACCAACCCTATTCGCCCCCCCGAACACATTGCCCTCCCCAGCCCCATTCAGAGCCAACCCCGGTGGCCTTTGACCCCCCACTCCAACCACTGACCCCATCCTGGTGCCACCCCACCATCAAGGTCACCAACACCCCCCCCCGACCTTTACATTTAGGGCACCCCAAAAGTCCCCCCGGGGCGCTTCCCACCCCAGGCCCTTCCTGCGGGATTATCCCCCAGGGCAAAATGCTCCCATTTTGGGATCATTTGTTAATTATTATTAATCTGGGGGGAGGTTTCTGATGGAGCTCCCCCCACCAGATTTTGGTCCGGTGAGGCATTAAACCCCCCTCCCCTTCTCCCAAGGACCTGGAGGTGAGGTTTCACTGGAGTCACTTCCACTGGGAGCACTGGGAGCACAGGGTCCCACAGCCAAATTTTCCTATATTTCATTGCAAAAGCCGCAGGGACGGATTTTTCTGGATCAGCCCAGCCACAGTTTGGTTCCTCCTGATTTTCCATCCCCTTCCCCGATAAAAAATGCCATCAAAAGTGGGGTTTGTGAGAAACGTTGGATTTCTGCCTGTTTCCTAAGGGATATTGGATGGGAGAGGGGATGACTCAAACTAGCCCCAGAATTATTTCGGGATGGGTTAAAATCGACTCTGAAGAGTCCCAGCAGGACGTACGAGCCAGCGGCGACAGATATTCCACTAGGGATGGTCGCGGGGTCAGGGATGCGATGGGAAAGGTGCAAAACTGAGCTTATATCTCAAGCTAGGAACCCAAAAAAACTCAATTTCCCCTCTTGTGGTCCTCAGGGTAAGTGACAGCTCGCAAAACCCCATTTTGAAGTCTCTCCTTCCAGCTTAGCCCAAAAAAATAACCCCAATCTGGAAAATATTTGCTCTGACATTTGCACCTCGTGCTTGAGAGCAGCCTTTAAAATACGGCACCCTCCTTCAGCTCAGCTGTCGGAGAGCGACCGAAAATAGACGGTTTGCGCTCGGGCTCCCTCGATGAAGTAACGGCGAGGTGCAGCGGGCGGTTGGGATGCCTCCCCGAAAATACAAGCGTCGCTGCATCGTGTCGCTGCAACAACCGCGGGAAGTCGGAGCATCCCCCTCCCCCCCCGTGCTCCTTCGAAGACGATGAGGTGATGATTTATAAGAATTTCGTGCCTTGTAAATCAGCCGGCGGGACGGTTTCCCCCCTCCCCTCATTACTATTCCACGGAAGCGAGCGGAGACGAGGAGCCGTAAAGCTGTCGCCAGTTGTTTCGGCCAGCTGGGGATGCCGGGCGAAAAATATTTCAGGTTTTTCAGAAGCTGAAGGGTTTGAAGGGGAAAGATAAGGGGAGGGGGATGGAAACCCCATCATCTTGGTATCAAAGGGCAGCGGGATCGTCTGCACTCGGCATCTTGTCTTGAAAAATGGAGGTGGAAATAAGGCAGGCCCGCATGGGGCGTATTTTAAGCCCCATCGTCACCAAAAATATCCTAATGACCAATATTTTAAGGTTCTCCTGACGTAAGGCAGTTTCTGCTGGCACCAGCAGCAGTGGGCATCCCGTGTTCGCTCCCTGGGCGTCCCGTGTTTGCTCCCTGAGCATCCCATGTTTGCTCCCTGGGCATCCCGTGTTTGCTCCCTGGGCGTCCCATGTTTGCTCCCTGAGCATCCCATGTTTGCTCCCTGAGCATCCCGTGTTTGCTCCCTGGGCATCCCGTGTTTGCTCCCTGAGCGTCCCATGTTTGCTCCCTGAGCATCCCATGTTTGCTCCCTGAGCATCCCGTGTTTGCTCCCTGGGCGTCCCATGTTTGCTCCCTGAGCATCCCATGTTTGCTCCCTGAGCATCCCGTGTTTGCTCCCTGGGCATCCCGTGTTTGCTCCCTGAGCGTCCCATGTTTGCTCCCTGAGCATCCCATGTTTGCTCCCTGAGCATCCCGTGTTTGCTCCCTGGGCATCCCGTGTTTGCTCCCTGAGCATCCCGTGTTTGCTCCCTGGGCGTCCCGTGTTTGCTCCCTGAGCATCCCGTGTTTGCTCCCTGGGCATCCCGTGTTTGCTCCCTGAGCGTCCCGTGTTTGCTCCCTGAGCATCCCGTGTTTGCTCCCTGGGCATCCTGTGTTTGCTCCCTGAGCATCCCGTGTTTGCTCCCTGGGCGTCCCGTGTTTGCTCCCTGAGCATCCCGTGTTTGCTCCCTGGGCATCCTGTGTTTGCTCCCTGGGCGTCCCATGTTTGCTCCCTGGGCATCCCGTGTTTGCTCCCTGGGCATCCCATGTTTGCTCCCTGGGCGTCCCGTGTTTGCTCCCTGGGCGTCCCATGTTTGCTCCCTGAGCGTCCCATGTTTGCTCCCTGAGCATCCCATGTTTGCTCCCTGGGCGTCCCATGTTTGCTCCCTGAGCATCCCGTGTTTGCTCCCTGAGCATCCCGTGTTTGCTCCCTGAGCGTCCCATGTTTGCTCCCTGGGCATCCCGTGTTTGCTCCCTGAGCATCCCATGTTTGCTCCCTGAGCGTCCCGTGTTTGCTCCCTGGGCGTCCCGTGTTTGCTCCCTGAGCATCCCGTGTTTGCTCCCTGGGCATCCCATGTTTGCTCCCTGAGCGTCCCATGTTTGCTCCCTGAGCGTCCCGTGTTTGCTCCCTGAGCATCCCATGTTTGCTCCCTGAGCATCCCGTGTTTGCTCCCTGGGCGTCCCGTGTTTGCTCCCTGAGCGTCCCATGTTTGCTCCCTGAGCATCCCGTGTTTGCTCCCTGAGCATCCCGTGTTTGCTCCCTGGGCGTCCCGTGTTTGCTCCCTGAGCATCCCATGTTTGCTCCCTGGGCATCCCATGTTTGCTCCCTGGGCATCCCATGTTTGCTCCCTGGGCATCCCGTGTTTGCTCCCTGGGCATCCCATGTTTGCTCCCTGAGCGTCCCGTGTTTGCTCCCTGGGCGTCCCGTGTTTGCTCCCTGAGCATCCCGTGTTTGCTCCCTGGGCATCCCGTGTTTGCTCCCTGAGCGTCCCATGTTTGCTCCCTGGGCATCCCATGTTTGCTCCCTGAGCATCCCATGTTTGCTCCCTGGGCGTCCCATGTTTGCTCCCTGGGCATCCCGTGTTTGCTCCCTGAGCATCCCATGTTTGCTCCCTGAGCGTCCCGTGTTTGCTCCCTGGGCATCCCATGTTTGCTCCCTGAGCATCCCATGTTTGCTCCCTGGGCGTCCCATGTTTGCTCCCTGAGCATCCCATGTTTGCTCCCTGAGCATCCCGTGTTTGCTCCCTGAGCATCCCGTGTTTGCTCCCTGGGCGTCCCGTGTTTGCTCCCTGGGCATCCCATGTTTGCTCCCTGGGCATCCCATGTTTGCTCCCTGGGCATCCCGTGTTTGCTCCCTGAGCATCCCGTGTTTGCTCCCTGAGCATCCCATGTTTGCTCCCTGAGCGTCCCGTGTTTGCTCCCTGAGCATCCCATGTTTGCTCCCTGGGCATCCCGTGTTTGCTCCCTGGGCGTCCCGTGTTTGCTCCCTGGGCGTCCCGTGTTTGCTCCCTGGGCATCCCATGTTTGCTCCCTGAGCGTCCCGTGTTTGCTCCCTGAGCGTCCCGTGTTTGCTCCCTGGGCATCCCATGTTTGCTCCCTGAGCATCCCGTGTTTGCTCCCTGAGCATTCCATGTTTGCTCCCTGGGCGTCCCGTGTTTGCTCCCTGGGCATCCCGTGTTTGCTCCCTGGGCATCCCGTGTTTGCTCCCTGGGCGTCCCGTGTTTGCTCCCTGGGCATCCCATGTTTGCTCCCTGGGCATCCCGTGTTTGCTCCCTGAGCATCCCATGTTTGCTCCCTGGGCATCCCGTGTTTGCTCCCTGGGCATCCCGTGTTTGCTCCCTGAGCATCCCATGTTTGCTCCCTGGGCATCCCGTGTTTGCTCCCTGGGCGTCCCGTGTTTGCTCCCTGAGCATCCCATGTTTGCTCCCTGGGCGTCCCGTGTTTGCTCCCTGGGCATCCCATGTTTGCTCCCTGGGCATCCCGTGTTTGCTCCCTGAGCGTCCCATGTTCGCTCCTCAAGTGTCCCACATTCACTCCTCGAGTGCCTCATTCCTCCTCCCCAGTTTCTGTCGCCAATCGCCAAAGCGATTCTTCCACTGGTTTCGGAAACTCACGCTCATCCTCCAGGAAAAGTAGCCGGGCCTGGATTTTTCCTCTGCAAAAGCTGCCTCTTCCCTGGAGAGTTTTTCAGAGGTTAATTTTCATCCCTGGTTAAAAAAAACAACGCCTGATTTCTCACTTGAATTGGCTCCGCTTCAACCAGCCAAGGGGTCTTGCTGTATTTTTTTCACCAGTCAATTAACTCTCCTGCACTCAATCTTGGGGTTTTTTCCCCCTGGGAAAACATCCTTCCGTTGTAACAGGTCACCCCTGGATGGTGGTTTTTTGACAGGGTCTCATCCTGCCAGCGCTGAGCCCCGCAGATCTGCAGGAACGGCGATGCTCAGCAGAGCCTGGCTCCCACGGGGGTTCTGCTTGGTACCAACCCGCTTCTCCCCACCCAGGACCACCTTCCAGTGACTGCTGGCACCAGCTGGAAGGGTTATCCACACCCCCGAACCCCCAGACTTCTCAATCAAACACCTTAGTCCCCGTCCCCACCCCAAGCCGGGGCACGGACCGCTGGAAAACCTCCCTGAAATAAAACCCTCTTCACTCGGGGGTCCCCCAAAATCTGGGGGTCGTGCCATTTGCCTGCCCCAAAGCTGGGGCACCTGGGAGGGAGATTATTTTGTGCACTCAAAGTCAGCATCGTAAATATATAATTACAGCAAACTAATCAGCGCTTCTTCAAGAGCACACGGATGGTTCCTTCTCAAAAGTGATGAGTACTCGGAGCGAGTTCGCTAAAATATTAAACATTTGGCAAGAGCGGCAACGTATATAACCGGCAATATTTACATTTTTTACATAACGGGCTTCAGGAGAAAACAAATTACATAAAATATAGCAGTTTAGTCTCCGTCGTTTACAGCTCCTCCATAAATAATTCAATTCTCTTTCCAAGATTGCATTATTGCTCGTGTCGGATTTCTCTAAGAAAACTGTGACGGGATACTCTGAAAAATACATAAGAGCAAAGCCGAGTAAATTATTAAACGATAGATGTTAAAAACAAGACGGGTTTTTAGGATGCAGCCACAGCCGGGGCTTAGCTCCTAAGGCTGAGCTTTGCGGCTGAGCCCAGCTTAAGCACTTCGATGGGTTAGAGGGGTAAGATAACCCCTCCAAATTGCAAGCTTGCTGCCTGGGAGGACGTATGACCCCCTCGGGTGTTAAAGGGTGTTAAAAAGGGATCCCTAAGGAAAATTTAGGCCTTGTTTCGGATCAGACGTGGCTCCAAACTGTCCCAGCTCAGACACTGGCAGTACCCAGCTTCACCCCTTCTGCTCGGGCACCGTGCGGCGACCGGGGGACAATGCTTGATACAAATCACCCACTAAAATTTGTCTTGGATATTTAGAAGACGTTTAGGATGTGGAGATTTTCTCACGCCGTTCGAAACCCTCTCCAGTTACGAGTTTCAAGAAGAGAGGAAAAAAACCAGCATCATCCAGCACAACCTTAAAAGCAACGTAATTAACCCAGGCCCGGACACACAGACAGTTTTCTGTCTGAATCCAAGGACGCTTGCACCGAATCCGTGCTGAAGTTAAGGGATTCCCTAAATTTTAACTGTTTAGCTCACAGAGGATTTCTCTTAAAGCTGATTTCCCTCCATTTGTGGTACTTCAGATAGCCACGGGGCAATTCCTCTTCTTAAATATGTTTATTTTTACCTCTGCACGTGCTTTTCCTGAGGATAGATAATAAGAGAGCGAACCCAAAAAGATTTATGGCACCGAGACAAGAGCATTATTTTTGAAGCCACAGTGCATTTCAAAGAGTCTCAGACACACAAATAAGAGCAAGTAACGCTACACAGATTTGATGACTATTAATAGGTAAATACACGGGCGAATATAATTAAAGGCTTTATCGATAATCCATACGCACAAGAAGGATGTATTAAGAATAAGTGATCGATGCCAGGATGGCTTGATATTCCCGGAGGTTCCCCCACGCAAGATTAAAGAAGATTAAAGCTTATTCCTTGTGCGGGATAGAAGGATCGATAATAAGGCAAGCTAAAGCCGAAAGAAAGGATTTTTCCCTCTCGTCGGCACCACGAAGCAGCCAGGATCAAGTGGGAAAATAGCTGGAAAAAATGGGATTCCTGCCCTCCCTGTGCCGGCTGAGCAAGGGTTAATGGTGGCTCACGGAGCCGGGAAAGGACTTTGCGGTCCTTCTGAAGGAAAAACGCTGGCTAATGGCAGGTTATATATATTTGGATTAGAAAAATCCCTGCTGCCAGCTTCCTCCTTTTAAATGTTTAATTTCGAGGCGTAAGAAGTCCGCGGCTGGTTCTTGCTGCTCCTTCAGGCTCTCCCGTGCAGAGTTACTGCCAGCATCCAATCTACGGATCCTTTCCCAAGCATTTCCAGGATTAAAAAGAAAAAAAACAGGAGGATCTGGATGGTTAAAGCGACTTACCTTCAGCACTCGGGCAAGATTTGGAGTCTGTTTTCTTGAAGCGGCACCGGCCGGTTGAGATAGGGATGGGCTGGAGGGATACGCACCAGGGGGAACAAAAAAGTCTAAATAATCACAAAATACACCTTGTATGAACACTGTGAAAATAAAAACTAGGGGTGATTAACAGGATAATCCTGGTAAAGCAATTAAACCCCCCTCAACTTATTTTTCACTTGGATCTCTGCAGGAGGTGGGTACCAGGCAGCCGGCAAAAGCGATGTGGAGGTGCTGAATCCTGCCCTTTTAAATTTTGGCTCCACCTGAGATGTTTCTTCATCTTGGCTCGGCTTCAGCATCCCTTCCCCATCCTCGTTTCGGTTCAGTCCACGACAGGAGTTCAACCTTCGCCTGCAGCATCTCTTTACCAAGCGACACGAGCGCAGCACCAACCACCGGCGCTGGCCTGGCTTCAGAGGAGCCGGCGAAGGGAGAAGCGGAGAGGTGGTCACAACTCCTTAAAGATGCAAATTGAGAAGCAGCCATCATAACAGGAGAGCTCTGTTAATTCTCTTATGAGTATGCAGATTTCAACGTCGACTTTTTTCCTAGGTTTATTTGTTTTATTTAGCAATAAATTTAATACCGGCTCCCTGAAGCAAAGAGACAGATGGACTATAAACTTTGAATTTTGAGTAGCTCAACTTCCTTAGGTTAGTGTCATCTTTGATCTCTCCTGAAATTACATCTAGGAAAGTTTGCATGGATTGAATTCTGCTTTTTTACAGCCCTCAACGCCAGTGGCTGGGAAGTGCCCGGCGGAGAAGGCCCTGGGGGTGCTGGCTGACAGCCGGCTGGGCATGAGCCAGCAGTGCCCGGGTGGCCAAGGAGGCCACCAGCCCCCGGGCTTGTGTCAGCACTGGTGTGGCCAGCAGGGGCCGGGCAGGGATGGGGCCCCTGTGCTCGGCCCTGGGGAGGCCCCACCTCGAGTGCTGGGCTCAGGTTTGGGCCCCTCGGGACAAGGAGGGCCTGGAGGGGCTGGAGCGTGTCCAGAGAAGGGCAGCGGGGCTGGGGCAGGGTCTGGAGCACAAGTGTGCTGGGGGGCGGCTGAGGGGGCTGGGGGGGTTTAGCCTGGAGAAGAGGGGGCTGAGGGGAGCCCTTCTCGCTCTCTGCAGCTGCCTGAGAGGGGCTGGAGTGAGGGGGGGGCTGGTCTCTGCTCCCAAGTCACCAGTGACAGGACGAGAGGGAACGGCCTCAGGCTGCGTCAGGGGAGGTTTAGGTTGGAGATGAGGGAAAATGCCTTCCCTGCCAGAGCGGTCAGGCCCTGGCACAGGCTGCCCAGAGAGGTGGGGGAGTCACCGTCCCTGGGGGTATTTAAAAGACACGTAGACGTGGCACTTAGGAACATGGTTTAGGAAGCCATGGGGGTGTTGGGTTGGGTTGTTGGGCAGTGTTGGGTTGGCATTAGGATTTGATGATCCTAGAGGTCTTTTCCAACCTTAATGATCCATGATTCTATGATTTGATTAGCCACCTTTTAATATTTTTTTTCACAGGCTATCCAACAGGATCTTAAATACCACCTAAATGATTCATACCCTTGGCTCATGGAGTTATCTCAGGAACTTGCCAATGGACCTGAGAAAACCAAAGTACTACATAATATCTCCTCCACAGGCAAAGGAAAGCAAAATAACTTTGAGTTATCCTTTGGACTGTAAAGCTCCCTGGGTGCAAGACCACAACTCCAGGCCTGAAATAAAATGGTGCCCTTGGAGAACGTGGGGCAACCGTTGTGTGGTTTTGGAAGGACCATGGAGTCATGATGCAGCAGAAAGGACTCATCCTTTTTTTCTTTTTTTTGCCATCCAACAGCAAATAAAAAATCAGGTTGGAGGGAGGAGGAGCGGCTGGCCACGGGGGATGGTGCAGCCTGTGGAAGCCCCCGAAAGGTGGGTGATCTCCATCTTTGAGTTTTCCACAGGCAGTAGGGTGATGCCATGAGTTGATCGAGCGCTGTGATGGCCGGAAACACAAGAACACCCTTTTTACCAATGACCCCAGGGTGTATGAAAATCCAGAATTGAATTTTGCTATATAAAAGCCACATCCCACATGCTCAAGACTTGGGGAGAGAAAATCTTAAGTGCAACACTGTGACTTTTGAAGGAAGCTCCCAGAAGCCACGCGGTGCTTTGACCTTGGTGCTCCAGGCCCAGACGGTTCCCACCACAAGTAATTTCCCTGCCGCCACACACAAATAAGGAAGGAAATTAAATTTTTAAAAAAATAAACAACAACAACAACAGCCACGTCATTTCCAAGCTGCCACCCGACGAACGGGAGAAAAATGTCGATATACATCAAACGAAAAAGGGTGAGAGCAAGGTGTTGCGAGGAGTGGAGAATAAAACCGTATTTAAAACTGCAAATGGGCTTGGGTGCCAAAAAAAAACCTGCCTGAAAGTCTTGGGGACTGCAGTGACAGATCTGGGCCATTTCAGCAGATGTCGGTTGCTCACGGTCACCCAATATCCCACCATAGATGGACGTTGCCATTGCCCAACCCTTTCCAATAAGGAGACATTATCGACCACTCAATTGCAATTGAATTACTGCGGAAGAACATATTACGGGCACATTAAAGTCTAATGAGCGGCCGGTGATTAATGCCATTATGAGGAATACCAAAAGAACTAATGATGATGAGCCACTTAAAGTGAAGTGTCGAGAGTTTTATTATCGATGACTCCTTGGTTTCTCGCCTAAAAACTCTTGGGTTGGAAGGAGGAAGAGGTTGACACAGGTAAAGGCAAGAGGTTTCCAGAAGCGATGACACAAGGAGGTCCCATACTGATACTCTTTGAAGGATAAGATTGATGGGAAATAGCATTTCTCGGAGAAATGTATGGGAAATAGAAGTTTCTTGGAAAAACACCTCACCATGGGCTTTAGCACCCTTGGGAATGCCATTATAATTGCAAATTTTAATTTTTAGCATTTCCCCAGACCCTGCTCTTGCCTTTCTTTTTCCTCTCAACCTTTTTATATTCATTTTCCATCGGTTCTTTGCCCCCTTCCTTTAGCTTTGCCTCTGCTCCATCACTTGCAGCACCCAGGGAGGTGTCTACAACCCGATTTAGGTCTCTCAGGAGCTATCTCTCCTCCTTCCTCTCCTTGGCTGGGTCAGATTTTGTCATGATATCACCCAGGGCCTGTGATCCCATGGGGAAATGTCACCCTGTCTGGGCACGATGACATTTAAACATCCCCAGAAGACAACTGTAGGACTTTTTTTTTTAGGATCTTTTGGGGAAATTGCTCTGCAGATGCTTTAACTTCAGACAGCCAAGTATCAGAAAGCCTTGTTTGTACTGACGTACAGATTTACCGGACTGAATTAGAATTGTGTTTAGTATAAAATGTCACCAAAACAAACAAACAAAAATACCACTCAGGAGCATTTTGAACCATAACGGGTGATGATGGAGACACCCCATCTTCCTCCATCCACCTCTTCCAAGTGCCCCTTGGTTGGGCTTGGACTCATCCCACCATGGGAAATGCTTTCGCTCCTCCACCTCTGCCAACCAGGGCCTTTTAGAGGCATCTCCTCTTGCTGGGCTGGGATTTTTAAAATTATTATTATTATTTTAAAAGTGACTTCATATCCCATTTTATTATTTTTTTGAACATTACAGGATTTGTTCTGTTTGAAGTTCTTACAACCTCATTTCCCGTCAGGACGATTAAAATTGATTTCCGCCATCAGCAAGAGAAAGATAATCCAAAGTGGGTTCCTGCGAGAGAGAGCTGTATCCCCACTGGAGCCATTACAAACCCTCTCCTATTATTTGAACTTTCTTTTCTTAGGGATTTCTCTTTGGAAAAGGCAACTTAGCACTTCTCAGCCATACGCGTCCTCCAAGAAGTCAGGGAGAACTATTTAACCTTATGTATTTCCATTGCAGAAAGTGGACCAGGGGATTTAAATAGCTCTTGTTTACCACCGCCACCCTCCCAGAGGTATTTTTAGAGGGGTAACTGGATCCTCTCAATGCCTTCACTTTGCTTTCTCGGGCTCCGCATCCTCTGACCCCATCCCCGCACCTGTCCCGGTTTGTATCCAGGCAAAGTGAAACAGGATGGGTTTTTCCCGTTGCGTTAAGCTGGGTGGTTCCCAGTGCACCTGGAGGCTTTGCAGGAGGAGGATGGAGGGATTCGGGCTGGAAAAGCATCTCCAAGGTGTAAAACCTCCAGCCGACGAAGATGTGAAAATAACGGGCACAGAGGGCGAGCAGCCCTCGGGGATCCAGCCATGTCCACCTTTACCCACCTCTTACATCAATGAAACCCAGAACATCCTCAGATAAAAAATCAGTTAAAATAATTAAAATCAAATATATACATTTTTTAAATCAATTAAATGGAAAAAAATAATTTAATTAATTAAACCCTGAATATCCTAAATAATCTCTGAAATACACCAAAAACACCCAAAAAATACAAATAATAGCTTCTTTCCAGACTGGAGGATTCTGGGGTCCGGCGACCATCCCACTCCTGTGCCAGTTTGCAGCCAACCTCCGTAAGCAAATTTATGCAAATAAGGGGTTTTGGTGGTTCCTAGCACACGTCAGCAGGGAAACAATGGGTTTGTACTAATGCTGCAAGAGCTCGGCTTTCCCCAGCTGCCATCCCGGGGCTCCCAACCCAACAAGGAGCCACCCCAAAAAGGGGGTCCCCAGCCAGGTCCCCACCATCTAAGGGCACCCCCATCATAGGCTTAAATACCTTTACAAGAGAGTAATTTAACGCCATCCCCAGCTTAAGCTCCATATCTACCGGGCGTGAAATTAGTTCCAGCAAGCTGCAAATTTGCCGCTAATAAAAATATTTAGCAATTTGCTAGTCTTTAAATCAGGAGCAGAATATTTTCCTGCTTGCATCAACGCCTGTTTCTTTTTAATTCTAATATTGGAGAGTCGGGGACCTCCAGCCGTAAAACTGCAAGTTTTACGACTGCTCAAAGAGTTTTAAATCAATTCTCTCAGTGCTTCTAAGTCCTCCACCAAGAGTTTGATCATTTAATATCATTTGATATTAGATCATGGTGGTCAGATTGGCCACCAGGATGAGCTGGGCATGGTGGATTTGCAGATTTTTAATCCCAAAAAGACTTTATCAGCCCAAACCCGCCCCTTTCTGGGAGCTGCTCCTCGAGCGGTGTCTTACAAAAGAGCTTTGATCCATCTGATCCTGCCCTTGCAGCCCTTGAAGTAAGGTGACCTCTCCATCCTCCTGGGCCAGGCATTTGACTGCTCTCAGCGCTAATTGCATCTCTCTGCCAAGCCCATTTTGTCCAATTCCAACATTAGGATCTTTTTCATGCTTTTGCCAAGAAATGTCGCAATCCCCTGATCTTTTCCTTGGGAAAAACCACCCGTGGTGATGACGCATCCTTCAGATTGTTCCTGGGCAGGACAGCATCTCCCATCGGCGACCACGTGAATCATTTGTGTCCAAATAAATTCTTTGCGTTGGGTTTGGCTGGGCTGTGAGCATCCGACAGCTTCCAGATGACTCCGCTTCTCCTTATTTACCACGTAAAGAGCAACATCACTTGAGAGCCTTGACAGTAAAGGCTTAATGCTACCTAGATTATTGATATCAAATGTGTTGGACCTGGAATTAACCATTACCACATTGTTCGTCATCAGTTTAATGCATCCTGCGCAGAGCAAGGGTTTGGATGCAAGTCAAAAGTCTTGGTGAAATTCGCATCTGCAGACACCCCCACATCAGCCATTATCCTGGAAAAAACCACCACAAATAGGAAGTCTCTCCCAGCAATCAACATGAAAATCCTCAATTTCTGCTGCTTTCTTACATTTTTTAAATTCATATTTTATATTTTATTGCTTTTTCCCCCCTTTCTGTTTTTTTTTTTTACAGGTGCAATGCAACTCTGACACAAGCAGTAAGCGATACTAGATCCTAGCAGGTAAAAACTGGAAAAAACCCTCATTTTAAGACAGCAATAAATTATTCTTTGGCCATAAAATCTAATCTTTGCATTGAACTGACCAGCTGCCAGAGCAGTCCTGTGTGGCAAATCCCTGTCAAGGCATTTCCAATGCCAGGATGAGGCTGAGATGAAGAAAAGGGTGTTGGGCATGATGCGTTTTTCTGCAGATGGTTGAAGAAATTTCTAAGGAAGGTTGTGCTTGGAAATCTCACACCGATAAAGTTTGTTTTCCCAGGTACCTTCTCCCAATTCCTTAGCTGTGGATTTACAGCTTCCTTCCATTGAGCTCAGAGAAGCCCATGGCCCTGCTGCAAGACCCTATGTGCCACATAAATAAATCTTATAGGGGATATTTTGGAGTGCGTTGGGATGCGGGCATCATTTCACCTCCAAATCTTAGTACTAGAGTTACCACCAGCCCAACCGTGCTGGGTACAACAGATGGGATTAAAACCAACAAGCAACATGGCTAAAACCTTGCTGCTGGACGTAAATACATCACATTTATTCTTCGACCTCTGGCCAGATACCTGGGATGCGGCGTGGTCCAGCAGTGGGTTCAGTAGCTGGATGATTCGAGCTCTCTGCTGCAACCTCTTGGACTTGCTTAACAGTGTCATTGCCAGCATCAAGAAACTACCAGGCAGCACCAAGGGGAGATGAAGGAGATAATAAATAGTGAAAAGACCCTGTCGATAGGGGAACGGGTTAAAGATTACGTTGTTAAAGCTGCAGATAAAAGGTAGAAGGGAAAATCCAGTAAAGGTAAAGCCTCATTGGCTGATGGACAAAAATGACGAGATGGAAAGCCAAAGGCTGGAAGAAGAATGGCAGAAGGAGAAGGGTCTTGTTGCAAACAGGGCTATGAAGAAGAAATTTAGGGTTTTATAAACTACCGGGGTCCAAAAATGTGAAGAAATGGGAAAACAGAGAAAAACAAAGGGAGATTCTCCAACAACAGGAGGAAATCTATAATTTCTGACTGAAAACACAAGCAGGAAGAGGAGGGTTGCAGAAATGATGGCAAAGACGGATGTTGCCAATGTGGGGTTTGCAGAGAAGAAAAAAACCAAACCCTCTCTGGTGGGATTAACAGCACAAGACGGTGCAGGAGGGAGTTTGCTGTCAAACATACGCTTTGAACATGTTGGCAGGAGGTTCCTACTCGATGCCAAGTAAAGGCAGGTGTCGGAGACAGTTTGCGCTCTGTGCGCCGAACTGGTTGGAGTCACGCCGGCGACTTTGATTTCATCGCAGGAAAAGGCAGGTCGATGCTACACAGCATAATTAATCGCCATTTTATTCCTCCCATTGAAAGAAATGACAGAGAGAAAAACAGCAGTTACGTGACATTTTATGCAAAGTATCATCAGACTTCAAGTAGCTGAGAAGAAAAGCTGAATATATCAACCTATTTACTTTTTTCAGGATAACTGGTAGATAAGCCCTGAGTACCGGCAAAAAGTCACCCATCAAACCACACCAGCCAGTCTGGTGGGCGAGATGTGATGGGGGAAGAACAGGATTTAAAAACAGATGGGAAAATGAGTTTATAATGGAAATCCCTCTTGTCTTGGTGTTAAAAGATGCTCAGTGCATTGACAAACCTGAGCTCGGAAGGCCTCAGCTCCCAGTGCAAAACCCTGCCGTATCCAGCCGCGTTTGTGTTAACCAAATCTGCCTGATTTCGACCCTAAATATTTTAGGGCTGTTACATTTCAGGTTTTTGGGGGCGAGACCTTGCTCAAAGGGAGGTGCTCCCTGCGGCGGGGTGGGCGCGGGCTGGCTCGCGCCTACGGGCGGTGGCACAACCCACGCACCGAGCAACGCGGGCTTACTTCAGCACCGATCAGTCGGCGCCGGCGCGCGCAGCCCAGTCACACGCCTCCGCCTATCGCGGCGCAGGAAAAGCCACGATCCCGCCCCCGCAATCCGCTCCTCAGCCAATAGAAAACGTCAGGCGAGAGCCGGGCGACACTGATTGGCTTGTCCGTTGCGGCGCGGCGCGGTTGCTAGGGGGAAGCGGCAAGCGGCGGAGTGGCATGGCGGGCATGGTGCTGGGTGTGGGGCCGGGTGTACTGGTGCTGCAGCTGCTCTGGGGCCTGGCGCTGTTGCTCTGCCTGGCGCTCTCCCGTGCAGCCGGCCGGGCTCGGTGAGCAGCGGGGAAGGGCGAGGGGGGTGGGATCAGAACGGGCCCGGTGCTGAGGCCTCTCCCTACAGGTTCGCCGTGGTGCTGGTGACGCTGGGAACCGCCATCCTCAGCGCCGCGCTGCTGCTCTTTCCCCGGGAGGAGGAGCGCCCGGCCGCAGCAGCCGCCGATGAGGTGAGCCCCCGCCACGGCCCGCGTGGCCGAGCGGGACCGGGGGCGGCGGACTGTTACCTGAGGGGAGTCCCCAGGAGTCGCCCGGATACCCCGGGGATGGGCCTTTACTTCATGGAAGGCTCCAAACTGCTGCCCCGAGGCCCCGGGGATGGGCCTTTACCTCAGGCTGGAGTCCAGGAACAGGTTTTTACCTCAGGGGAGGCCCCAGCAGGTGCCTTCAGGCCCTGGAGATGAGCTTTTACCTCAGGGACGAGACTCACGGCAACCCCGAAGCCTTGTGGATAGGCCTTTTACCTTAGGATGTGGTCCTGGGATGGGCCTTTACCTCAGGCTGGAGTCCAGGAACAGGTTTTTACCTCAGGGGAGGCCCCAGCAAGTGCCCTTAGGCCCTGGGGACGGGCCATTTACCTTAGGATGTGGCCCAGGAGTGGGCCTTTACCTCAGGGAAGGCTCCAAGTGCTGCCGTGAGGCTTGGTCCGGGCTCTCTGTGCTCCCGCCTGCCTCCGTCTTCCAACACACCTTGGAGCGCACTGGTAGCCACGTGACAGGTAGATTTGATAACTTTGCTTCTAATTCTGCAGCCTTCCACTTTCCCCCAGCTCTGTTTTCTGTTTTAAAGCGCAGTTAACTGCATTGGGCCGCATCAGGCTGCCTGCACGACCGCTGCCTGAGCTGCCATCTTGAGCTTTCCCAGAGCTCTTTGGGCTGCGAATACACAGTTTTGTGGCGTTTTAGGTGCTGTTTCCTCTGTTCTATTATTAATGCACATCAATTATTGCTCTTCTAGATCTTGATCTGTGTAAGTCGCTACTAAAGATCCTTGTAAGTTTTTTTTGCTTTTCTCTGCCTTGTGTGGGACCCGCTTGTGTAAAGGTTGGAAGCGAGATGAAGGGCAGCCGAGCGCATGTTGGTGCCCGGGAGGCCAACAGAAATGGAAAGCTTTTTTTTTTTTTTTTGGATCTTCAGTTGGACTGGACCTGCCCTGACTATCAATAATACATGACCTGGGCTTTCTGCACCGAAACTCTGCTAATTGGCTAATTAAAAAGTGAAACATGCAGAAGGAGCCAAGGCATCGCTCACAAGAGACTCTTTCTGCAGCAACACCAAGGCTGAGCATGTGCTAATGCGTTTTAGAAAACTGAGCAGGGGGTGAGCGAAGCTCTGGGGTAGTCTCAGGAGCCAAGAGGATGATTTTGTAACCGGCCTTCTTGCATTTGGCTTCTCATTGTGTCTTTTTAATCTTCACACACACACACACACACCCGTTTCCCTTCTAAAAGGGAAGACCTGCGCACAGTTCCTTGCAGCGCTGGGAGGTTTGTGGCCGGGGAGAGCTGCTGCAGGTTTTGACTTGTGTTTCTTCCCAGTGCTCAGTACCGTGCTGCTTTTTCCTCCATGCTAGCTTTCCCAAAAGCAGCTTTTTTTCAGAGGAAAGGGATTCTTTTTTTCAATCATTTGTCGCACACCCCGCCTGCCGTGTCAGGGATGGAAAACGAGGGGAGAAATCTGGGGGAACCCCAAAGGTTTTACTCCCCCTGGGTGATCTTTGTGGACAGTCTTCTTTTCCAGGCCATGGCGTGCTCCCTCCCAGAGCAGACCGAGGCTGTAAAATGTGTTGTGGTCTGTGGTTTTTTCCCCACTCTCTGCAGATCGTGGACACCTTCTTTATCGGCCGTTTCGTCCTCCTGGCTGCAATGAGTCTGGTTGCACTTGGGTGCCTGTTCCTACTCCTGATTTACCACCTCATGGAGCCAACATATGCCAAACCACTCCACAGCAGCTAGCAGTGGCCAGAGGCAGCAATCCCATGGAGAGCAAATCCAGTTTTCATGGCACTAAACCAGGAAGGGAGACCAGGAGACTGTTCTGGACGTGAATATGCCAAGTTTTTCCAGACTCGGAAAGAGCCAGCGGAGCAAGTGAAGCACATCGCTTGCACCCAGCACTGCATCTTCCATCTTCAAAAGTGAAGTTTGGGCTGAGCATGAGCACCTTCCTCTCCAGGGACTCTGCAGACTGCAAAGGTGCTTTAAACTCTCTCTTCTCTTTTCCAGGAGAGTTGAAACCCATGCACTTTATGCTACACTTGATTTAATTAATTGAACTGAGCCGGGATGGTTTGTTATCGTTATCCACAAGAGATGGTTTGTTATTGTTCCTTTTCCACCTTAGTTTAATAAAACTCTCTCAGAAACCCCTGACTCGGTCTTTATTTATTCTCCAGGAACATCACTTCTGCCACCCTCTGGTGACAGTGTCTTTGCAAACCGCCTTTTCCCGTGGCAGTGGTGGGGTTTTTTGGAAATTTGGTGTGTGGCTGTGGGTCACGGTCCCTTTGGCCTCCCTTCACTCATCTTTTGTCTCTGTAATGGGCACTGTTCGGCCTTCCTGCAGCTTTCCCAGGAACGAGCTGAATGATCTGGCTGGGGGATTTGAAACGGGGGAGTAACCCATGTTCCCTGACATCTCCCCTCCGCGAGGATGCAGGGGAAAGCCAGGGCTTGCCTCCCTGCGCCAAACAATCCTGCCAGCCCACAAAAAACCCTCCTGGTTTTCAAGGACCATGCTGATACCCGAGTGTTTCCCACGTGCATTGGGACCCAGGCTGGCATCCTGGGGTGGGCAGCCGAAGGATTTTACAGAATACAAAACGCTGCTCACACTAGTGCAGACCACTGGCCGAAGCCAGTAGTTGACTCCGATACCGTTCCCCTTGAGGGGGGAAAAAAACCCACTTTTTCTGTTTTTTCAGCAGCAGTGATGGGGTCAAATCCCCTTTATCTCCCTATTTTTTCATGGAAACAGAGGGGAATAGCCCCACTGGAACAGAGTGGGGAGGCTGGGCCAAGCTGTCAGCTGGCAGACACCTCCGTGTCCTGCCCATGCCGCAAATCCACCTGTTGATAGCAGCGGCTCGTGCAGGCCGGGTGTCTGACCTGACTAGTGATAATTCCCGCTTTGCCCTGTCTCAGCCGTCCCTTGGTAGTGATGTTTTTTGGGTTTTTTTTTTTTCCTTGCATGAAATCTCACAAGGCTCTTAACTTAATTGCAGGAGAAAAGCCTTCCAGTGGCATGGAGCATTGTGTGACCATTTTGGAGCAGGGAAGGAGCCTTTATCATCCATTCTGTGCCACGAGAGGCTCCCACAGGTGCCCCCGCGGTAGCTGGGTGAGGTGAGTTACACTGCAGCTCGCGTTTTGCAGCCCGGGAGGGATGAAGCTGCTCAGCCTTTCACGGTTGAGAGGGCTGCAAGTATTGCTGTGAGTTTAAAGCTGAGCGCAAGGCAGCACCACAGCCCTGAGCTGTGTCAGGGGCAATACAGCCAAAAACCCAAGGGCAACAAACACAGCTCTTGTACAGGGTTGGGTTTTTTCCCCATTTTAGAGGTTTTTTTTTTTCCTTTTTTTCATTATGAACTGAATATGGTGAGCAGTAAATAAAAGAACCGGCTGGCTTCTTCCAGCCCTGTCCTGCCAGCTGTCAGTCACAAACTGTCTCTAGCAGGACATGAAAGATTAATAAGGCAGAGCTAGCGGGCTCGGAGACCATGCTTCCCCTGCAGAAAATGCCCCAGCACCCTGGAGCCCTAACTCAGTCAGCTAAAAATGTGTAAGGACATTCCAAAAACAGGCAGAGGAGTGTGAACGCTCAGTCCCTTCCTATCCTGAAGGCTGCATCCAAGGGATTCGAACTATCGTGTTAAGGAACACACCAAACGTTTATGCAACACAAGTGCGTCAGGTCTCTTGGTGATTTTGAAGTTACGCCTGAAACAAAATTCATATTTAATTCATCATCTTAATAACATTTATGAACACGAAGCTTGTCTTGCAGCTCGCCTCGGATCTGCACCTGCCGTGGCTTTATTCCCCGTGCTCGTGTGAGAGCAGCGGGCTGATTTGGAGAGGCTCGGCGAGGCTGTGGTGGCAAACCGCGCCAGCTGGAGACAGCAGTGTTTTGCCAGGCTTTGAGTCTGGCTAATGGGGAAACCACAGCAAAAGCAGCTGGGGCACTAAATAAACTAACCCTAAAAGCAGAAACGTGAAGCTTCTTCCAGTTTCACACCATAAATAAACCCAGGATACTCACTTCTTCCATCCCCGTAATCCATTTGTAACTAAAATCAGTCAAAAGGCTCATCATGCCGGGGGTGTTTTGGGGGGTGCGGACAGCCACGCTGCAGGAGGGAGGCAGTGGCTCTTGCACGCAGAGGCCATTTCAGCACTTCCCCAAAAATCCTGCTAATTGGGGAAAGAACCCCATGTGCTCTCACCCCCCGCAGGGCATTTCGAGCTCTGTCCTCATCATTTGCCGCCCTTGGCAGTGGGGAACAACCGGCTGGACGAACTCAACCCGGGCTCTCTCTGTGTATTTATTTATTCTGGGCTATTCTGCTCTTCCCTGCGCAGGGGCTTTCCAGACAGTTCCTGTTTATTTTTGGGAAAGGAAAGACCGCATCAAGGAATTGGTATGAGCTGGAGCTGCTTCCCAGCCAGCCTCGGATAATGATTTTTTTTGCTGCTGTCCCCAACCCAACCCTTCAGCTCCTGGGGGATGACCTCTCGCTAGCACATCCGTACACTGATAATTTTGGGGAGGTTTGGGGTGGTTTTTTTTGCAATTCATGTGTAGCAGGAGGCTGGGTTTGGCTTAAGTCCCGACCTCTCCATCGCTGGCGAAGGTGGTGGGAGCTCAGGAGATGTTATAGCCAAGAAGTCCTGCTCCAGTCCAGCTTCTCCCAAAACTGTGAGCAAATGATCCCAGTTTTCCTCTTGCAGGGTGGGAGCATCGGGCACTCCATGTGCCAAGGAGCCAGCCCCGTGCAGGTGAAAAATCCCATTAAATCCCAGCGAGAGAAAGCTGCCGTGCCAAAAGGGACATTTGCACAAGATACTGCGCGCACCAGGAAGAGTGTGGCCAAACTGCTTTCAGCTCGGGTGGGAAAGCAGCCCTTTTCCCCACTAAATTCCCTGCCTGGCTCATTAGAAATGAGGAGGGATGCCCCTGCGCCGGGATGCCGGTATCCCGCTCCTCACGGGCTCACACGACCCAAGGGCAGCGGCTCCCTCCTGCCAGAGGCTGGGTGGTGAGCAGGTACCGGGGCGGGGATGGAGGGCGAGCAAGCGTCTGCAGGAGAAACTCCTCTCCTTGATTTAAGGTCCTTGAATGACGGCAATTCCTCACGCCTTGTGCTGCGCTCTGCCGGCACTTAATTACCCTCACTGGTAAAAGCTGGCCTCTTATTTCCACCTTGACTTTGCTGACTTCAGCTTCCCTGCTGTTGAATCCCGCTTTGCCTTTGGCTGCTAATTAAAAAGCCCTTCAGCGTTCGCCGGCTGCTCCTTGCATAGGTAATTACGGACCGTGCCCCAGCCACCTCTTCACCTTCACGGCAGCCCGACAGCGTTCCTCCAAAACACGCGCAACCCCTTCCCGGGCTACCTCCCAGCAAAGTTCAGCCCAAACAGTGTTGCTGCGGTGACACCTATAGAAAATCACCTATAGAAAAACACCCAGGCTCTGCATTAACCAAACGGGCTCCTAACGAGCTCATTCCAGGCACAATGGTTATTGGCTTTTTCCCCCCATCCGCAGGACAGCAGCAGGAGCGCGTTTGTGTTCTGGCTTGTGCAGCCCCCACGTCACGATGCTGCGCGGAAGGGGCTCGTGGCGGGGGACGGAAAAGCAGTGGCCCCTTCTCCGGCGGAGGAGGAACGAGAGGAGGTGAGTTGCAGACTTATCCTGGAGGAGCTCAGCTCGATTTAAACAGTTCTTGGCTGCGGCAAACCCAAGGGATTCCCCGCTGCCTTCCTGCCTACCCCTCAATCTCTGAAATCTCAGGAGATCTGGGGTTTTCTTTGGCATTTGGCCCCCCCCTTTTTTTTTTTTTTTTAGAGTTTAAAACCACTGTGGGCTGTCTGCCCTTTCTCCCTGCTCCCGGCAGCACAGCCAAAGCTGCTCAGACTTTCCAAACATGAGCGGGACGTGGCCCAGGCCTAAATTTGTCCCGGAAAAACTACAAGCAGCTGAAAGAACAGGCTGGAGGTGGTGGAGGGGAAAAAAAAAACAAAAGAAGAAAGAGGAAAAAAGCCCCAGCTTGCTTTTGCAGTAAACCCCCACGTGTGTCAGGGCTTGCTGGGTTTTATGTATGAAAATGTATTTCAACCCCCCCCATCCTCCTCTATGAGGTGGATGGTGATTAAGCAAAGCGACAGCTCGGTCACACATGCACCGAAATAACCGTTCTCAGGCCGGTGCGTGGTAAAGATTGACCATTGTGCCATCGGAGGCCCCATTTGCTGGGAGCCACACAGCCTGGGGATGCCACGGTGTCAGCAGTTCGCTTCTGCTGAGGACAGATCCCCTCGTGACGCCTGTGGCTCCATCAGGGTTTGCCTCAGGGTGGGGTTATTTCCCTGGGAAAAAGGGCGATTGGGGATGTTGCTTTTCTCTGCCTGCCCCATCATTTCTCCTTCTTCCCCCCCAGGGATCCACAGGCAACCAGCCAGTTTTCAAGGCCCCATCAGGCATCTCCACTTGCTCCCGGGGGTCGGCAAGGAGAGGACTGAAGGTCATCGCCAACTTGAACATGCGGCTGCCGCTCTCCGAGTTGCCCCCGTGCCACTCTGTCTGGGTTTACAGGGAGCTGATCCAAATGGCCAGCAGGTTTTCTTGGGGTTTTTTTGCCTTTTTTTTTTCCCTGCACTGATGAAATCAGCACTTAATAAAATCACATCAGGCCCAGATGTTTTCTCCTTGGGTTAAGATCCAAAGAAGTGAAGTCAATTAGAGTTCAGATTTATACCGGGCATAAACACAGCCCCTGGCAGTGCTCTCCCCTGGGCGAAGAGCCGGAGCCTGCCCAGGCGCAATCCCTCAACGGTGAGCGGGCTGGGAACCCCCCTCCACGGCTCGCAAACATCCCGTGTGCCCCGGGGTGCTCATCAAAGTCGGCCCCCCCCCCAAGTGCACAGCTGGCCCCCACCTTAATCAAGTAACACTGGCAGAGCCTCCCAGACTCGCCTCTGCCCAGGGGAGCCATGTGGCCAGCGGCACCCGTTTAACCTCCCCAGGGGTCTCCCGGGCACCTGTCACATGGCTACTCCTAATTATGAGGTGTCTAACAAAGACCATCGGCCACCCACGCTGGACTGCGAGTGGCCATGGTATGCGAGCAGCTGTCTGCTGTGGCACGGGGGGCCGATGCATGGCTACGGGTCCTTCTTTTGGGGCTAAATGGTACGAATTAGGAATCTTAATCAGGAAAAATGCTGGTTTGTGTTGGTTGGTTTGGGTTTTTTTTTTTGCAGTGGGATGAGACAGGGAGCAAAACCAGCTTAATTAGGGCTCAGTGAAAAGCCCAGGGATGTTCTCTATGTAGAATGAGCGGTGGTTTGTCGGTGAGACAGTGCCATAAGGGATCTGGTGCAGTCTTCCTAGCCTGATATCCTGAAATACCAAATGCAGGCTGCACGTGGAAAAAATAAAAAGCAAGAAGAGGGGCATGATCATCGCCCAAGTTCCTGCAGAGCTGGCCGAGCGTCACCAGGAAATGGCACAGAGTGGCAACACAGGTTTTGCACATTTTTATTAAGAAAATGGCTGACGGTGAAGAATCGGCCCAGAAAACCAGTCAGCCGGGCCCTCAGCCTGCTCCTTGCCACTGCCTCCCTCCGAAGCAAACCCACTGTGGCGGAACAAGCCCATGGGGCCATGCCTGAGGCTGTGCCTCGGCTCTGCCGAGACGAATGTGCTCCCGGTGTGCCCTGGCCTCTTTCTTCCCTCCAGGCCTCTCGGCTCACGGAGGGGCACGTCAAAACTCCTTAAACCTGCAGGGAGAGAAGCAAGCAGCTGAGCGTGGTGGACGCCCTTCGGCAGGTGTTGGGACTGATGACGGGTGCTGCCAGAGAGACGGGAAGAGGAAATGGCTCTGCCGGGAAACCGCAGCCCCATCTGCAGTGCAAGCCTGGAGGAGAAGCAGGCGCAAGAAAGATCTGGCCACCATTTTGTCTCCAGCCAAAGCTGAAATGTTTCCCCCCCAAAAAAAAACCCCTCAGCATTCGTGCCTCCTCTCCACAAGCTGCTCCGGAGACAACACACTCCCCAAAGGCGTTGCAGGATTTCCACAAAGTGAGTCAGCTGCTTTCCCCAGCACAAACCAGCCGGGTTTTGGCACAAATGGGGATGGTGCTGAGCCAGCCAGGACAGTCCTTGCCCCAGCCAGCCCCGGCACAGGAGAGTGGAGACTGACAGCCCTCCACCGGCGGCCAGAGAAGGAGATTTGGGCTGCACTTACCGCAGCACAAGGCCCAGGCTATTGGTATTTCACCTGCAAACACAAGACATAAAGGACCAAACATTCACGGGGGAGCCGGGGTCTGGCACCCCCAACTAACGGGACTGGCCGCTGCCCCTTCCCTCTCGGTGCTTGTGGCAGGGCTTCGGTGGCAATCGGAGATGGGCCAGTGCTGATTTAGAGATTATTTACACCCTTGCTGCAGTGATTTGGCTGCAGATTTGATTAGCAAGCCCGCATTCTGTGTAATCAAGCTCATTAGCATGGGTGGGTGAGTCAGCCTATAAATTCAGCTGTTTCAGGTGCATTAATCAATGTTTTACTAATTGAGCATCTGGGCTAAGGTCTCATAAGTCAGCTGGAGACAAGGACATGCTGCCCACCCGCCTGTCCATGCTCTCTCTTCCCCGGCCATCATGATTTGATCCTTTGATTCCCAAGTCTTCATCCCAGCCCTTAAATTATCAGTAGAGCGGCTGTTTCTAGGCTGAGCCTGCCAAGCAAAACTCAAAATCAGGGTGAATCAGGCTTGTGTTTGCATTTAATCCTCAGGGCTCAAGCAGGGATACTCACACTGAGCTACTTCCCATCCAGCACTGACTCTGTTAGCTGCACGCTAGAGCTACAAAGACACAAGGACGTCGTGTTTAGCACTGAGAGAGTTTTGTAAGGTGCGGATGGCTAAAATCCCCCAGGTGGTGCCCTGGCTTGAGGTGGAAATGTCTCTCTGTGCCCTTGGGAGCGAGGCGTCGGGCAGGCGGCCTCACGAAGCCTGACGTGATGCAGCAGTGACAGCAAGGGATAGCAAACATCTTTCCAGAGCAGCACCGATGCCGTGTTTGGGCATCGCGGGACCGGAGGCTGCCCCGGGGCAGTATGTACGTACCCTCTCTTCCTCGCTATGCAGCCATACCACCCACGGACCTCTTTGACCACCACACGGGCGAGGAGCTGCAAGAGGAAAGGTGGAAGATGGCAGCGGGGCTGATGGCTCTGCAGCCTTCAGCCTCGGCGCGAGTGTTTCCATTGCTGGGAGGAAAATTTTAAGGCTCTTCCTAGGAAAGATGGCATGAACTAAAACCACGTGGGGAGGAGGTCGTCGGGAAAAGCCAAGTGGATGAAGGCAAAGGTCCAGGAGTCAATACAGGGCTTTGCAGTTGTCTCCGGAGGATCATCCCTGCCCTCCACAGGTGAGCTAAAAGGGAGCCCTGGAATATCCAGGGTAGCAAAACACCTCCTGCCGGGGCAGGACCTACCAGGCAAGCCAAGACGTCAGCTGCTATCAACATGTAGAAGACGTTATTCCAGCCAGTGGGGGAGATGAGCCCTGCGAGCAGCGGCCCTAGTGCAGCACCTGCAAGGATGTATGAGGCACGTTAGGAGACGCCCTGTGCACAGGGGAGGGGAGGTCAGGACCTCGCGGCGCCACAGCACCAGGGGAGATCGGAGCTTGGCATCTCCCAGCTGTACAGACCTATGGATCCTGTGCCATCAATGATGGCCGTGACAGTAGAGAGGGCTTTGGCGTTTCCTTTGAGAGACTCGTGGGTTCCCTGTAGGGACGGAGGAGCAAAACATAAGGAGGAAAGGCAGCTTCGGGGTCTGCAGCTGGCACGTCCGAGCGTGAGGGTGCTTACACCCCCAGCAGGAATTTCCATGCATCAGACCTCGCCGTGGATGGGAAGACTGAACTCGGACGCTGCCTGCAGCCAAGCCACAGCAAAAACCAGGATCACCGACAGCGGGCAGCAAGCCTTGGTGAGTTCCCTGCAAATTTTTCCACTCTGGGCTTAGAGGGAGATGCAGCGGGGCTGAATGAGTGATGTGGCCAAGGTGAAAAAGCAATAGGAAAAAAAGCCGCGTTTAAGGGAGTGTGCCGACCACAGCACGAGGTGTGACAGCCCTGCCCTCCTCCGCCTGGCTTCAGAGGCATTGGAAAGTAAAAAGCCCAGCAAACAACCCTCTGGGAACGAGGGAGCAGCCTTTGGGTGTGCGAGGGCAGCGAGGCGAGGTCTGAGGCACACCTCTTACCAAATCTGCAGAAACCGCTGTTGTGATGAGAGCATAGGGCCCGTTAACCAAAGCGCCGCAGATGATCAGCATCACTACGAGGAAAGAGACAGCCATGGAGGTATGTGGGAAAGCATGAAATCTTTAAGGACGTTGGGTCCATCGTCCCTGGCCTGCGTGTGGGCATCGCTGTCCCGTGCGTCGGTCTCTGGTTTCCCACAGAGATCCCACCCCACGGGCAGTGAACGCTTATCCAGCATTCCGTCCCCCAGATCCCAGCCTGGGAGCCCTGATCAAGAGGAGAAATAAAGTATCCGCAGCATCTCCCCTTGCCCCTTCGGTGATGGGGGCTGGCTGTGCCAAGGAGCTCCTTACCTATTGATGTGCCGATGCCTTTCTGGCCGACATGGTTATACAGGAACAGCTGGAAAAGAGACACGAGATGAACCAGTTATGGCTATTCCAGCTGTTTTCCTTGCAGGAGCACCCCGAGGACAGGACGGAGAAGGTGGGGACCTGAATTATCGCTGGTGCCAAGCTTCGCAGACCCCGCCCTCTACGCAGCCTTTGAGGAGGAAAGCACCAGCCGTGGAGCCAAGCACACCCTTGGCTCCACGTCCCGCTGTCTGCCTGCCAGATGAAATACCTGGCAGCTGGCAAACAGAGGTGCTGCTGCGATTTATGGCTTGGCGAGGCTTGCACGCCTCCCCGCCGGCTGAAGCCAGACGGTAATTTGCCCTGCTGGTGCTATCAAGGGACGCGGACGTGATGCGGCCTCTCCGCTTCTCAGCATGCGCCAGCTTCTTTGGAGGGGAGAGGCTTGCGACCCAGAGCCAGCCAGGCTTGGATTACAGCTAATTAGCTGCGTTTTTGTGGCAGCAAAGCCAAATGAGCTTTGTGCAGGTGCTTGGGAAGGATGTCCCAGCCAAGCACTGGCGGAGCATGAGGCCGTCGGCACAGGGGCTTTCGGGATGCAAAGCAAAAGGATGAAAGCTGGACTGGCTCAGTGGAATCCCCAAGGCTTTAAGACAGAATGGGGTTATGGAAGGAGGGAGGAAAAAACTACCCCTAAAGGTTTTTTTTTTAAACTGTCAAGGGCTATGTGATTCCCTCCCAGCCCCCAGATCTGGACATCCACCCCGGGAACGTATGGGCGCGTGGATCAATCCCAGCTCCTGTCTCAGCCGAGCGCATGACCAGCTCATCCTGGGTGCTTGGGAAGAGGAAGACAGCCGTGACTCAAAGGAGCCGGAGGAGAGGAAACCCTTGTGACCAGGCTTTTTTTCCCCCCGTGTGATGACGCACCATGGGAGCAGCAACAACCAGCATCGCGCAGCACGTGGTGGCTCTGCCACCAGTGTAGTCAGAGATGAGGCCGGCAAAGATCCCCCCTGCGAGAAGGAATCGCGGGTATCGGTCACACTGCCCCAGCAGCAAAGCTTCACCCTGGCTTAACCCAGAATCCAACTGGATGATGCTCTTTCACCCCCATCTTTTCAGCAAGATGCCCACAAGGTTAAATACAGTAATATCAAAGTGAAGAGCTTTGATTTATCCACACCATGCTCTCCCTGCGGATGGTTTCCCTACACCTGTACGTAGCTCTGGTCTCTTCCACACTTGCAAAACACATTATTTATCTATGAAAAAGGAGAGCTTGAGCAAGCGAGACCCAAGGAAATGTGTTGCGCTGGTCGCCTGGTTGCTGAAATAAAAGCGAGGGTTGTTTGCTGCCTGCTGAGTGCTACGGATGCTGAAAAAACCTCGCTACGGTGCTCCAGGGAAAGAGATGGTGTGGAGCAAAGAAAGCGCTCCTGTGGAGGGGACTTTCCATCAAGGCCAGGATTGCCCCCAGATTGTCCCCGATCTGCCCCCTCCACCCAGGTATGCAACAAACCTAAAATGCCCCCGACATCAAAGAGGGTCGACAGGTCCCCGGCTTCCTTGGCACCGAAGTGAGCTGTGAGGGAGAGGGGAGGGATGAGGAGGCGCTCCCCTCGCCAGGCTTGCTCCCACCTCACCATCCCCAAAAACTCACCAACGTTCACGATATAGAGGGGCAGCCAGTAGAGAAAGGTGTAGCTCACCAGCTTGGCAAAAAGCAGGCAAAGGGAGAACTCCACCACGCCCTGGGAGGAGAGGAGGAGACGTCAGAGGAGGCTCATTCTCCCAGCCTCCTCTGGATGGTGGTTTTTCTCCCCAGTTTTCTGCCCTGTGGGCGCCCCATTGGTGGGGTGAGCTTTGCTCTTTCCTCCATCCATGCAAGGGACATCCTGACACTCACGGGTATCCGGAGGGCCCCGAGGAAGCTGATGGCTTCGGGCTCCTCGGCTGGCTCCTTGGGGCTGTTGGAGTGATCTGCGCTGCTCTGGCCTGAGATGCTGAGCGGCCCCTCATTGGGGGTGATTGCTTCAGGATCCTTCTCGTTGGAGGTCACCCCTCCAGCGTCCTCCTCGTCAGAGGCCATCTAAGAGCAAGCCAAAGATAGGAGACGTGGCTGTCATTGCTGGAAGGGGACCGAAACATTGGGTTTGCTGCCGGGATGCGACCCACACCGGAACAGCAACGAGCATCCTCTGCTAACTGAACATCACTCTAATTTCTGACGTTATGACCTGACGTCCCGGTTGTTTCGCTGTAAACTGAGTGACCAACCAGCCCAGGAAAAGCCCGTTGGGAACTGATGCGACTCACGTGATGCAGAGGTGGACTGCAGCCAACGTCCTCAGGGTCTGCAGGGAGAAACAAGATTCTGTGAGAGCCTGGATCAGCCCTGCTCCACCTGCTCTCCCTGCAGCATCTCACGCCACAGGGGAGAAATGTGGGGCTGGGAACACCCCGGTGCTGGGCTGCATCTCTGGGTACCCACTTCCCAGCAGCGAAACACCCCGGAAAAACCCCAAAGGGCTTCCCAAATGTTTCCTAGAAAAACAGGCTTGGAGGGACGAGCGGCACAGGGGCTGAGCCTGCCTGGGTGACCCCAAAGCATCACTGTGGTGCTTGGGTCCACGTCCCTGCTTGCTACAAGCTAGGAATAAGGATTTGGGGTTGCCAAAAATGCTTGGAAACAGGTAAGGAAAAAAACTGTGGTCCCGCTGGTCTTGGCATTACGGCAGGCATCTGCTGCAGCCCGGATCATGCCACTCACACTCCACGAGGAAGAAGAAGCAGATGATGCCCATGGCGCCGATGATGATGCCAGGCACGATGAAGGACAGGCCCCAGGCGGAGGAAACCCAGACACCGGCGATAAGCGACCCTAAGATGTTGCCGACGGAGGTGTGCGAGTTCCAGATACCCATGATCAAACCTCTCCTGGTGGGGACAGAGCCGGGGTCAGCATTGCTGGGGCGGCTGCCAAGGCCAACAGGGACCAGGACCAGCATGGGAGAGGCCGGAGAAACACTCACTTTCCCTTCCCGAACCAGTTCCCGACGCACGCCACGACCGAGGGCCAGCCGGTTGTCTGCACCAGCCCGTTGCAGACCTGGCAAGAGATGGGCAGCGTCATGCGGCAGCGTCGGCACCCAGCAAGCGCCGGTTCAATCCCTGGAGTGCAGCCCCTGTGCTATTTTGGGTAGCCGGGCTCGAAAATTGTCACCCCCACCCCAAAGCTGTCAAGAAAACACTCAGTTTGGGGTATTTTTTGTCTGCTGGGGCAATCCCAGTGCTGCTTGCATTGTTCCCATGGCTAAAGTGGGAGTGGCTGGTGTTGCCAAATGGGCTGCCCGCCCTGCTCGGCAAGACGGGCATGCCCAGTGGTTTTGGCACCCACGCCACACGCGACCAAGTTTTGCGGGGAGTGGAAATGCCCGGTGTTCTGCCACTCAGAAACTGGGCCACCCCCATCCCCAACAGTCACTGGAAAACCAGGATGGGGCCGCCGCGGCGGTAAAATCCAGAGCCTGGGCATCCTCCAGCACGGACATACCTGCATGATGATGAAGTACCAGAGGACGTGGATGTCCCAGAAGTAGCCGAGGCCAAAGAGTGCGGTGAAGAGCCCGCTTACCACCATCCCCCCTGACAGGTAATAGCGCAGGGGGAGACGCTCCCCAAAAATGCCGCTGCAGAGAGAGGGAAGAGCGTGGACAGGAGCTGTCATGGGTGAGGCCACCCATGGGTGTTATTGCACCGAGCTGGTGCCCAAATCCCGAGCAGATCCCAGCACCCCACTGCTTTCCCGTTAGCACAACACCATCCCGATGGAAACCAGTTTCCTGGCGGACTGGTGCAAACTGGTGCGCGGAGAAAAAGGGGTGTAAAGGACCTGGGTACCTGATAAACATCCCGATGGCATAGGCCACCAGGAAGGCATTATCCAGCGCCCCGAAAAGCTCCTTGTAGTTGTCCCCATCTGGAAAAGAAATATTAGGGCCATGTCAGACAGGTCCCCATCTTGTTTTCCCTCCCCATGGCCACTGGCTCGTCCTCGTCCCCCGTCCCCAAAACCCTCCTCCCTGGGGCGGGGTTCTCGGAGCGTGGCCAGGTGCCATCAGCATTGGGACCCGCTCCCATCCCGGCCCCGATTTCACCACCCGCTGCTGCCCTTTGGCCTGGGGGCACAGGGCAGACGCACGCTGCTTAATTACCTCCGGGTGCCTAATGAGCAGCCAACCCCCTGCCAAAACCTCCGGCCACGACCGGGCTTAGGGCATGGCGGGGAGCCCGCCTCAGCTGCCATGAGGGGAGTTTTGGGGGTGACTGGGGGGGAGCTCAGCCTTACCGAAGGGCGCCCAGCTGCACCACGTGCTGCTGTTGGAGTTGTTGTGGGGGTTTGGGCCCAAAGCTGAGCAATTGGGGTGCAGCTGGCTCTGTGGGGAGAGAGAATAGGAGAAATCGGGATGCTTGAGTACCCCCCGTGTCCCCTCTCTGTGGTTGGGGCGAGGGTGGAGCTAACCTTGACGATGCTGATGGGTTTTCGGGAGAGGTGGTAGCTGGTGTAGCAGAGGAAGGTCAGCACCAGCGTCAGCCCCCGATACCTGCGGATAAAGCGAACGGGGAGGGGTCAGGTTTGGTGGGACAAGGATGGGGATGGGGACGGGGATGGGTGGACTGTCACCATCCCAGAAGGCAAAGCCCAGCTTGGCGGGGATGGCTCGGATACCTCCAGCCTCAGCGTTAGCCGTGCTCTCCTTTCCCCCTCCCAAAATTCATGCTTTTTGGAGAAAAATATCAGGCAAGGGGGATGAGAGCCGCCACCAGGCTGGGTTGAATCCAATTCATTGCGAATTTTGGAGGCACACGTGCAGCTCTGGCACTCTTTAACCTGTGGGGTCTTAGAAATACATGGGAAGAGGGAAAATGGGGTTGTTTCTGCTTGTTTCCCCAGCAAAACAACCCCTCGGCAGCAAAGAGGGATGATTCTGCCAGATCGGTGAGCTGAACTGGCTCAGACCCCTAAAACAGCCAAGGATGCAGTTTAAAAAGATAAGCTGAGATTTGCGGGGAGCACAAATCAGTGTTTCCCCTTCCTCGAGCCACAGTCCCGGCAAACTGTGGAGTGAGCAAGCGCCTTCCTGGCATCATGGGTTGAAACAGGGCGCAAGATCGCAGCTGATTCATCGTACTCCTGGCGTTAATTAAAAACAAGCTGGAAAAAAAAAGGGGGGGGAGGAAATGCCCTGAGCAATACCCGCTCCAGTTCCTCCACCAAATAGCAACTTTTTATCCCTTTTGCTTCAATTAAATGCAGGAAAAGAGGGAGAAAACAAGATCTGCACTCAGGGACGGGGATGCTGCTCCCAGCAAAGCTGATGGATGAAGCCTGGAGAATCCCAAATAGGTTCCAGCACCCTCTAGAGCAGGGTGAGCATCTCCAAGGGGCCCCATCCCACATTGAGGTGGGGGTTGCAAAGGGTTTTATGGCAGCGCAGAGGATACGAGCGGTCGGGGTGACTGCGGCATAGAGAGGTCACGGGGTTGCTCCAACTTTGGGGGGGAAGCCTTTTTTTTTTTTTCAGTTTTAGCCTGTTCTGCTCCGCTTCGCAGTTTCACTTCTTCATGAAACTGCAGCGATTACAGACACCCTTCAAATCCAGGGCAGCACTCTCCTCCAGGGTGCTGGCTCCGCAACCGTACCACAGCTGGAAAAATTGCTGGTTTCCACCCAAAAATATAAATACACACACAACCCCCCTCAAAAAAATCCCTATGGGGCTGATCCTAGAGAAGCAGAGAGGCTGCAGAGAGGAAGGGGCAGAAAAACTTCACGTGCTGTACCCGGCTCAGCCAGACACTTGTTCTGGTCTTTTTTTTTGCCCTTCGTGTTGTGGCAGAGGAAAAAAATTACAGCTGATGGAAACACATGGGTTGTTTGGCAACAGGCTTCAAAAACAAAAGATGTAGTAAATAAAATCAACCAGGCTGTGGGCTTGTCACCTTCCCAGGAGGGAGGGAAAGGAGTAGGAGCTCTGCGCCGGCCACATCCCGCTGGATTTTGAGGACGAGGGCCTGGCACAAGTGGAGGGACAGCTGGGGGCTCGGCAGGCACCACGGCCCACCTTGGAGTCCCCCTTGCATCCCTCCTGCACTGCTCCAGGCGGGGCTCGGTGCCCCCCCATCCCCTGGGCCATACTGAAACCCCCAGGGCTCGGCGCCGGTGCTGCTCTGGATCCGCTCTCACAGTGGGGCCGGTGCCCGGGGGGATGGTGGGCCCTGGGCCAGTGACCCCGGGTGCAGGGCCAGTCCTGGGTCGGTCCCCAGGTGAGTCACACCTGGTCCAGACGGGTCGGTCCCCATCCCGGTGCCAGTCCCTATCCAGTGCTGGTCCCTCAGTCCAGAGCTGGTTCCCAGCCTTCTACCAGTCCCAGTCCCTATCCCAGTGCCGGTCCCTTGGTCCAGGGCCAGTCCCCAGCCCAGTGCCTGTCTCCTGGTCCAGTGCCAGTCCCTATCCCAGCGCCAGTCCCTTGCTTTAGGTCCACTACCCAGCCCAGTACTAGTACCAGTCCCCAGCCTGGTACGAGTCCATTGATGCAAGGCAAGTCCCTAACCCAGTGCCAGTTCCTATCCTGGCACCAGTCCCTTGGTCTAGGTCCAGTCCCCAGCCCAGTACTGGTACCAATCCCCAGCCTGGTAACAGTCCCTTGGTCCAGGGCCAGTCCCCAGCCTGGTACCAGTCCCCAGCCCAGTGCCTGTCTCCTGGTCCAGGGCTGGTCACCACTAAGGCACCAGTCCCTTAGTCTCAGTCCAGTCCCCAGCCCAGTACTGGTACCAGTCCCTTTATCCAGAGTCAGCCCCTGTCCCGATGCCAGTCCCTACCCCATTGCTGGTCCCTCCGTCCAGGGCCGGTTCCCAGCACGGTACTGGTACCATTCCCCAGCCCAGTACCAGTCCCATGGTCCAGAGCCGGTCGCCAGCCCGGCACCGGTGTCCAGGGCTGGTCCCCATCCCGGAGCCAGTCCCGTGGTCCAGAGCCGGTCCCCAGCTCGGTCCCTATTCCGGTGCCGGTCCCGGTGTCCAGCACCGGACCCCGTGGTCCCATACCCCATCCCCGCCCCGGTGAGCCCTCCCCGGCCCCCGCTCACCGGCTGTCCCGGGGCAGGGCGCGGAGCAGGCGGACGCCGGGGGCGAGCGCTGCCCTCATGGCGGGCGGCGGCGGAGCTCCGGTCCCGTCCCGTCCCGCCGCTCCTTTTCACCGCCCCGCGGGGCCGCCGCTCCCCGCCCCGGTCCCGCCCCGGCCCCGGGTGCAGCCCCGCAGAGCCCCTCGCCCGTCCCCTCCTCCTGCCCCGAGGTGCGAAACCGGAGCTTCCCCTCGGTCCCCGGATAAAACAAACAAAATCAACTTAAAATCCAGCTCGAAAGAGGAAAAAGCAAAGTTGGGCACCGGGGAGCGGGGAGGGGGGGGGGGGGGGGAGTCCCAAGGGGGGCTCCCCTGCACCATGGGGCTCCAGGACCTTCCCCACATCCTGTTTTTCCAGCAGAAAATGCCGGGTTTAACTATTGCCATCAGCCCCCGAGAGGGCTTTGGTGGCCTGATTTCAGCTAAGCCACTCCAGCCATGCTTTTGGGTTTATTTGCAGGGGTTTTGGGAGTCCTGCTCGCCTCTCCCACAGGTTTCACTCTAAGAGAAATCCCCCCCCAGCTCTGAGGATCCCATTTACAGCACCAGGACAGAGCCGACGAAGTGGCAGCTCATGAGGTTGAAGAGCAGCAAGGGCTTTGTTTAACCATCATTCCTTTAAACTGAGACCCAAACAAGCCCGTGGCCCTTCGGGGGCCACTCCGGAGACGCAGAATCAGGGGTCCCCAGGGTGTGAGCAAGGGCTTGGGGACCTGCCAAGGAAACGCTTGTCCTCAGGTGCCCTGGCACAAAGCCCTGCCCTGAAATCAGTTTAAAAAAAACCCAACACATTTGCAGCTTTAGCCCTTTGCTTCCCTGGCCCCAACGCATGCAAAAACCACCCCGGCCGGATCCTGCCCTTTACAAATCCACCCCAACACCCCTTATTAGGTCGGCAGTGTCTTCCCCTGACGCAAATGGCGGTTAATAAATAGCACCGATGCCACGAATAAGTTGGTGAATGATTCTCCAGCGGGAGCAGGGAACGGAGGAGCATCCCTGGCCACGGCTTGGCACCTCCATGCCACTGCCGGACTGGGGTCACAGGTTTACCTCGCACCCGGCAGGATGGTAACGGAGCGTGCCGGGAAGGGGGAGGAAATTAAATTAGGCGGTGGGGAGTGGGAAGCAGGCGCCCAGCACACTCGTCCACCTGTCCTTCCTGCCGCGGTTAATATTGTAGAGGTGGCAGGAGGGCGGCCAGCAAGCAGTAAATATTAATGACAGCTTGTGGTGCAACCTCCATCCAGGAACGCATTACCCCACCGGTGTCGTTTTTGATAAAAACGATCTTGCTCCAGCAACCCCTGCCAAGGAGCTGCAGCAGCAGAGAGACACACACGCACCTGGAAATTAAATAAAGATTTTTTCACCCCTAGGAAAAAGCTCCTTTCTGGAGCAAAACAGAGGCTGTGGAAACACAAGTTGGGTACCAAGCTGGGAGGATGTTGCTGAAGGAGAGGTCCTCATGCGGAAGAAAGGGAAGGAGCAATAAACACCTGGCTCTGGATCGTGACTCAAGAGGCAGAGGCTGGCAGAAGCCTCAGGGAAATGGATAAAAGGGAATGGGAAGGAAGAGGTTAGAAATCAAGAGGTTTTGACCCCACGTACTACCTTGTTTCTCCTCATTTTGCACTCCCAATAAGACAAAAAAAACCTTAAAAACAGTTTATTCCGCAGCTGAATGCTAAAATTCCAGTGCCTGCCTATAAGCCAGCCCCGCAGAGCGCTGGGCTCCTTCGCACCCATCATGGCCCCGTGCTCCTGGTCCAGCCGAGCACGCACACGGAGCAAAAAGGGAGAGGTGCAGCTTAAACCCGAGCACGAGGAGTAGGAGAGGGAAGGTGCCGTCCTGCGGGACGGAGCAGAGGGACCCGCAGGACAGGGCCCAGCCCCGCTCTTTACTTACAACAGTTGCCAAAATACAAGGTGGGGACGGGGGACGCGGCTGCCATCGTCACAGATGCTTCCCCCAGCGAGCACAGAGCGCGGCCAGGTCCCGGAGCGGCAGCCTCGCCGAGGAGCTCCTGCCTGCGGGGTCGCAGGACAAGATGACCGACTGCAGAGCGTGGCTGTAGGCTGAGCGCAAGGGGGATGCAGAAGAGATGAGAGTTTCACTTACGGCCCAAAACTGGGTTTGGCTTCAGCCTTTTACCATAAAGCAGTGAGAACTGGTTTTTAAGGTAAACCAACATGCCTGTACGTTTCCACATGCTTGTTTGCACACTCTGCCCACTCCGCCCACTCCTGAGCACGAAGCCGTATGCAAGCCAAAGCAGGAAAGCCAAATATTTTTTTATAAAGCCCCAATTTCTCTATTTCTTTCCCTAGAAGATGACTCCCAGTTGCTCAGCCAGGTATTTTTCCAAGCTGCACTCCAGATGAGAGCACTCTCCATCACCTAACGAAGACGATTTCCACATCCTCCCAACAGAAGATTCAGCATTTAAGGCAAAGAGGTTTTCTGCGCCCATAACGAGCCCGTTTTGCCGAGTTTTCCTTATGCTTCTCCCCCTACCAACCCACAGATGTATTGCACAGAGGCTGGTGCTTTGCTGAGGATACCTCTAAGCTCCCTGAAGGGCCAGAGGAAGAGGCTGGGTTAGAAACAAGCAGCAGAGCACCCAACTTGCCCCCTCTGGAGTGTATTTGTAAGAGCACCTCTACACAGCAGCCCAGGACCAGGGAAGTGTCTAGGCACATTGGATTTCTCCCTGTGTAATGAGGGATCCAGGTCCAGGTGCCTCCTCTCCAGAAGCAGGAGGCTCCTACCTTTGTGGTTTTTGTAGAAGATGCAGTTGTTGGCGCAGGTATCCGGGTGGGAATCCCAGAAATCGGACCCACAGGAGCACAGCGGGGGCAAGTCGATGTTATACAGTTTTATCTTCTCCCTCATCTGGGCTCTTAGAGCTTCGATGTACCTGCAAGGGATATAATAGTCACCTTTGCCAGTAACAGCTGGCTCTGTGCAAGGCGAGGGGATCCGGCCGTACCTCATGTACTCCTTATTTCGCTGCTGTTTTTCCTTAATATTTTCTGCTCTCCTCTCCTGCAGTTTAAGCTGGGCCAGGGTTTCACAGGTGCCCTCTCCCAGGGAGGGTTCTTGCTGCTCAGCTGCCTCCTGCATCCTCTGCTCTTCCGCCTGGCGCTCGTTCTCCTTCTTGCCCTTAATCCTGCAGGCACACGCACGCTTAGAGAAGGAGCTTCCCCATCCCGACCTCCGTTCCCTGCCAGCCCACAGCTGGAAGACCAGGGCAAGGGGATCTAGTTGCTGCTGCTGCTTTTGCCCCAACTACCCACAGCAGGTGAAAGTAACTCTGTGCTAATTGTGGCATTGACTTACAAACAGCTTTAAATACAAAAGGGTCAAAAACGCTCTCCAAGCCTCCCTTCTTTCTCCCATATGGAAATACCAGCCTACCAATGCTCTCCTGCCCTTGACCTCCTCCCTGCCTGCTAGTTTTCTCATTCCAGCTCCCTCCTGTAACACATTCACAAGTGCCACCTGCTGTTCCCCAAAAGAGCTGCTCTTCTGCCCTTCCAAATCCAAGAGTAGTGCCTGGGCTCTTTTAGATCCACGAGAAAGGACCGACAGCTCAGCTTCTCCACTTCGGAGCTCTCCTGATCACGGGGCAGCTTGGATCCTACCGTAAGCTGTCCTTGCAGCTTCCAGGACCAGGACCATAATGGGGCTGTAGAAGAGCACTGGGTACAGCGGAGAAGCCCCAAGGATCCCATACCTACTCCAAAATGGGCTTTAAGAGGCATTTTTAACCAAATCTTCCCCTATTTCCTCTGTCTCCCTTGCACCAATGCGGCGCTCCAGCCCTTTCAGTGGAATCTGGGTTGTATAAGTCACACCAAACGCAACGCATGTTCCCTTGACAAGCAGCAATTACGAAGCACAAAGACTTTAAACCGAAGCATCTGTCATTTTATTCCCGCTGATGAGGACCAAATGCAATAACACGTTACAGGCTGATCGCTGCCAAAAGGCATTCAATAACCCAAAATATCAAGGCTGGGTAGAAGCCAGGGGGAGAAAGCGTAACTGAATGAGACATTTTGGATGTTACTCCATTTGGGGGGGGGTCAAATCTTTACATCAAGAAGGAAAGTGCTGAAGCCAAACTCCTCTGGTCAAGTTATAAACTCCAAAATGTTTTTTAAATGAAGTGGTAATAGAGACTGAGCTACCCCACCATAAATCTTCTGCTATAGAAACTCAGGCCAAGGCCAACTTAAGGCTTTACACTAAGTAATTACAAAACCAGCTCTTTGCTGCATATACTCCGAGTGGCTTCCAGCCCCAGCAGTGCCCCTGCAACCAGGGAAAAAAAGCATATAGAGAATAAAAAAAAAAGATATCACACTAATTAGGAAGTTCCCTGGCCCTCACCAGCACTTGCAGGGCAAGAAAAGTCTCTAAGCTCCCAATTTAAGAGTCAGGAATGAAAAGTGACCATGAAAATCCTGCCCTCGGGTTTCCGTGCTGCTCCCACAGAGCTGAGCCAGCGTTAGGGGCTGAGGTGGTCGGAGCTACACCACTTTATTTTAGAGCGAGGCAGAAACAAAAAGAGTCTAGTTTCTTTCCTATTTTGGTGTGAATTTGCAGAGCAACTCCTTAACGAACCCCTTGAAAGGGAGAAGACAACTAAACCACCAAAAGAAGTACTGATACTTTTACACAGGTACTGAGTTTTCAACTCCAGAACAAATCCTGGGAAATCTTTTTATTATACTATAAACGTCTATTGCTGCGAGGGCGAAGGGTCCGATATTAAAAACCCTAGGGATAAGATCAGTTTAACAGCGGCAACATGGCCTCACCCCAAGGTTTCTAAACATGGCCTGTAGCACTGGGTCTTGGGATCAGCTCCCAAGAATCACGCTTTAGCGAGCAGCAGCCCTCCCAGACTGATGTTTTGGCTCCCAACTCCTATCCAAGCTGCGTGGGGACTCGGACAGCAGAGACAGGAGCACTGAGCGCCTCTGAAGGACTCAACGTGGCCCGAGGGTCTCTCTTGGGGGGTTGGTCAAATGAATCCCAGCCCAGGGTTAACAGATCGGGCACTAAACTAAAGCCAGGAGATAAGTCAGGCTTTACAACCGGCATTCGTATTGCGGAGCTTCTTTCAACCTACTCCATGATTTTTAAAAAGTTGATAACATGGCCTTTTTAATCCCTCAGGGGCGGCTTGCAGCCAAGGAGGCAGGGCACTACCCATCACGTGGGGTTTTTTTCATATCAAGCTGCACAGTCTTCTCAAAGCCTCCGTATTTGGGCTGCGAAAAGTGCCTTCTGAAATACCGCTGCCTGGCTCACACCGGGCACGAACACAAGGCCTCTCCAGCCTTAAGAAGGGCCCTGCCTGTGACGAAGGAGGAGACGCCGCGAGGCTGGGGCTCATCCGCACGTACTCACTTGGCGATTCTCTTCTGCCTCTCTTTCTGCCTCTGCTGTTCCTTCACTTGCTCGCGCTCGATGTTCATGAAGAGGCGCCTGTATCTCAGGTACTGATCCTGACGCTGCGGGAGAGAAGAGGCACCTTTGAGAAGGATGTTTGGGGGCAGGCCGGGACATCGAGTGACAGCAGCGCTCAGCCTGATTCCTGGAGCGCATGTCTATCGGGATGGAAACCTCATGCCTTCCCCAGGAGATCCTCAAATGTCCCCTAGCACACACACCCCAGGGCTGAGAAGCTGGAGAGACGGTGGCGAGACAGGAGAGGAGGGCCAAGACATCTCAGAGCATCGGAGCTTTGTATCAGCATCCCTCAACTGAACCTTCCTGTGGATGGAAGCTCCACCACCTCACAAATTCCTAAACTCACTTTCCTGGGGGTTCCCACTTCAACCCACTACCCAAGAACTTCATTCTGGGGACTGCTGGTCCTCTGCAGTTTGCTGGAAGCCTGCATCTCCAAAAAAAAAAATAAATGCATGGACAACACCAAGCAGGACCCACTCCCCGCAGAACCACAGAGGTGGCAAAGGCACTGCTGAGACAAATCCAAGAGCCCTGCAGGGAACACCCCCACGCGCTTGGTACCTGTACAGAAGAGGTTTAATGTCTGGGCTTCAGCTTAACCCCATGAATGCAGCAAGGACAGGGAAACCTCCTGGCTAAAGCTCACACCAAAAGTCCTCCCACCCGCATGGGAATTGGTCAGCATGCAGCTATTTTGAGCTCCACGATGCCAGAAAGTTTAAGGCACAGATTTTTCCTCAGCAACACCGAGAGCTGTGGGCTGAGTTTGTCCATCTCGCCCAGCAGAGAGCACCCCGCACAGCTGGGGGTAAAGGAGCCGGAGGAATCGCCAGGCAGAAAGGAGGGAAAGCCAGATGGGAAACAAAACCCATGAGGAAGGGAGTGCTGCAAAACCAGTTATTCTCAGAGCCAAGAAGATAAAAAGCAAGGGGCAGAGGCAACCGCTGGGGGAAGGAACAGCCTGACAGGCCCCAGCTGCTGTCACAGAGTCCGGAAACCACAGCTAGATTTTGGGTCGGCTTGTCGGAAAAATGCATGCAAGGAACTAAATAAAAATACCATTTCTTCTAAGTCCTTTTGAGTTTTATGCTGTAAGCTGCAAGAAAGCCGATGAAAGAAGAGGGAAGTGTTCCCCTTCGGGTCAGAAGGAAGCAGGAAAATAAAAGTCACTTCCTTTAGGCATCCAGGAGAAACACCATCTCTTCGCACTGCCTAGATTAGCACGAGGCAAAGTGCCCCGGACGCAGGCTGGTAAGGCCTCGTCGTTAAATCAGCACGAGGCCTGCATCTGTGCGTGAGTGCTACCACCCTGATGCCGGTTAGGTGCTGATATGGTAGAAACCTTTATACTCCCAGCCTTAGACCCACACAAGATGAAGCGGGTTTTATTCTTCTTTTTTTGTTAAAGCATTTTTGGCAGCTCCCCTCTCTCCCCTTGCAACTACAGAAAGTGACACCTTTGTTTTCCCAGGCAAAATGAAGGAAGCCCATTTCTCCTCCAGCCCTTCAGAGCCATTCAGATCCCAGATTTTGTGGGAAGAGCAGCCAATGGTTGCACCACTTACGGTCACAACAGACCTTAAAAGAAGAACGCAGTTGGTTTGCCCAAGGCCTGAGACACCATCAATGCTGAGAAACGTAGCGCCTGATACATGAAAGCTGCTCTTGACGCTTCTTATCTGAGCTAGCAGCATCCCCTACGCTCAATACCTTTCAGTCCTGATATGGAGACAAAATAATGGGGACTTGGCTCCAGCAGACAAACCTGCTTCTTGGTTTCCTCTTGGTCTACACCGGCCCAGAGCATGAGGGGAGCCTGGTAATAGCTGTGCAGCCTCTGGGGAGGCTCAGGTGAGCTTGAGTCCTTCACCGGTCCCTCACAGAACTGGAAGATAATGTAAGAGAGTGGCATCAGCATCTGCAGGGTCAAGTTTCTCATCTTCCCTCAGCAAAATACTCCCGACCGTCCTCAACAGGGTAACGCGCCCATGAGCTGTGCCGGTTTTTGGGGTATGGGTTGGCTATAGACAGGAGAGACACGGGGGACATCTCCGTACAGGAGCCTGAGCACCAAAGCTTTGTCAGAGCACTGCTGAAGATACCCTTGGAGGAGGTTTCTGGTTTATTTAAATATGGATTCGCACCTCGCCTCCCCAGATTTTCATTCTGAACTTTGCAAAGTGCAAGAAAAATACCAATAATCAAGATAACAAAAGTGTCGGAGAATTCAACAGCCAGTGACTCCCAAAACCTCGGTGTAAACCTCTGCCTTCTTCCCTCTGCTCAATATTTGTCAAGCCAGTATTTCTGCTCCTCGCTGGACTAATCACCAGCCAAGGCTGGGCACACACTGCTACAGCCATCAAGTATTTGCTAACAACTCCAGGTAATCGGGGGCGAAACATTTCCGCATCTCAGATGTTTAAGGAAAGTCTGCCTGAAGACAAAAGAGGAATCGATAAATACATCAGCTCAGTCCTCACAAGCAGAGGTGTTCACGCCGCCTCTAAGGGAGGCGATTCACCAGCCCTGAGGCATAGGAATCGGCACAGCCTGCTCGCTCCCCTGATGCAAAGCTCTTTTTTTTAATCTTTTCTAGGAGTTTTCTGGCTTATTTGACCAGCTGCAGGTCCCGCCAGCCCCGGAGTTCGGTTAAGCGTACGATGCAATTGCACTCTCAGTTTCAGATTTCCGCTGAGCGCCAGCCAACTGGCATCACGAGGCAGGCACAAATAAAACCCCTTTTGAAGCCACAGCTGTAAGATGAAAGCAGTGAAAGAGAAGCCGCCAATCTCGCTTAGCTCTGACACCGCTCTCAAGCCTGTTTTGACAACAGTAGGCTTGAGAGTTAACCAGGCCTGAGGGAGCAAGTGCTCTACCAGAACAGCAGCCTCGCCGCCTCTGCCAAAATAAACCCAAATCCCAAAGATTCGAAGCTCTTAAGACCAACTGGCCCGTACAAGTCTTACTTTTGCAAATTCAATTTTGATGTAGAAGTCATCTTCTTGCTCAGCTCGATGGGGGGCGACCCCCTGGTCTTGCAGTTCAGCCGGCAGATCGTGGTGTCCTGCTAGCAGCAGTTCCTCACTCTCATCTTCTGCGGGCACTGTGGCTGTCCTGCAAGACTCTGGTTTCTAGAGGAGACGGGCATAAATATGAAATTCAAAGGCGCCCGCTTTGGTGTTGAGGGCGAATTCGACATCCTCGTGCACGGGTTAGAAGTAGCTTTAACCCGAGGGTGCTGGCTCTTTAGAGTCAGTTGAGATCTGGCGAGCAGCAACATGATGTGTTCAAGCATCGCCGCAGGGCATGAGAGCCAGAAAAATCTGAATTTAGCAGGGTAACTCGTGACTACGTTCTCACCAACTGCAGAAACAGAGGGACAGACGTGTGCAGGGCGAAGGAAAGACAAGGAAATAAAAGACATCTCCAGGCACCGTTTCGCAACTGCGAGGAGTCGGAAGGGTGGTGGGATCTCTGGAGCGACACTAGACTCCTTCAGATGGTAAGTGGGCAGGCTCCCCGGTAGCAATTAACAATATTTTGAGAGGCAGCAGATTGTTTCCTACAAACTAAAAAAATCAAAATGCCAGAAACAAGCTCGGAGCCAGGATTTCTGTTTTTTTTATGGGAAGAGCAGGACTGCTGACAGAGGGAGACGATGGATCAACAGGAGGAGAGCAGGTCAAACCAGGGATCCCTTGAGATGGCCCTGCTGCAGTGCAGGAAGGACAGAGGATAGCCTGGAGTTAAATCTGAACAGGAAATTATTCGATAGGCATAGGAATGACTCTGTCAACCCTGTTATGACAGAAACACAACACAGAAGAGCTGCTTCGATGAGGGTAAGGGAATAGGAATGGTTATTGCTTTGTAAAGATGCTCCGAAGCCCTGAAGGTGGAAGGAAATGAAACGGTGGGGAAAAAACCACCCCAACTCTGGGGAATGATAAAGTGGGGAAAAGAATTTGAGTGCTATCGTGCTGGGGACCTACAGCAGCCTACCAAACCCTAAAGGCAAAGCGGCAGGAAGCGCGGTGAACAGGATCATCTGAAACACAGGGCAGGTCATTTCCACGCAGTTACCGTCCAGGTAATGCTTGGGAAAGCAGCAAAGGAGCTCTTTGCACCCTCCCAGAGACTTATGTTCAGGTCAAAAACATTCAATGATTTTGGGAACACTGGTTTTTGATCACAGGGAATGCAAATCTTTTGAAGGAAGAACTAAAATTAAGAAAATGCAGAAAACAGGATTGAAGGAGAAGCAACAGTTCCTTTAAACTACCCAGCTAGAGTGGAAAGAGAAGCCAGACAGCTCTGGCTAAGCCCCAAGCTCTTCTTGCACCCACGATCTGCATGAGCACGGAGGAAGCAGAGCACGGGTCAGATTACCGAAGGTATCATGCAGCAGACAACACAAGCACGTGGGGGAAAAGAAAAGAAAAAACAAAACAAGGGCCAGAAAGGCCAAAGCTCTAAGCAAACCAAGACAGAGGAAGGTAACAAGCCAGGCTCTGGTAAGAGAGACTAAAGCACTTGCTACTCGAGGACAGCCATCAGAGGACACCAAGCATAACAGCGCTTCATCTTCTGGGCATCGGCATTCAGCCAAAGGCTTGCTCTGAGCTGACAGCAGCAGCAAGAAAAATCTTGGATTGTTATTGAGAAGAAAAAAAGTCAGATTATTCCTAAAAACTGAAGTTTTTAAGCAGGCAGGATCTGCCCTGGGTCACTGCCAGGAGCAGCTGACAAGCTGCAGCCCCCCCTCCCTCCCCCCCCAAATCTGTGGAGGCCCAGGTTACCAGAAAAGGGCACGACCAGGGTCTCTTTTTAAATAAAGGCGGGGAGAAGGAAATACTAAAGAGGCTTTTGGAAAACACAGGAAGAAATCACCTGACAAACTGCCTGTAAGCTGCTAGAAAACAAGATAAGCAGCAACCACTGTCAATTTGTCAAGAGCAAGTCACGTCGAGCTGGTTTGAATTTTTCCCACAATAGAAGAAAGAGGCCTCGGGCAAAGCGCAGCGGAAGACGTCTCTGGCTTAGCTTAGCTTTTGACATGGCCTAATTCAACACTTGTATAAAGAAATACCTGTTAGATGAAACTATTATATGGGAGGTGCAGTGCAGATTAACAACACTACCCAGATTCAGCCTCAGGAGTTCACTGCCCAAAAACAGAGTCAGAACTAGGTGGGCTCTGCTTGATAATGTCATTATCGGCCTGGGTGATGGAAGAAAGAAGCATCTTGATTACATTTACCGACCCCACTGAGCCACTTGAAGTTGCAGAAGCATTTGAGAACAAGCTAAAAATGCTTGGGTTCAAATCAAAAGAAATCAGCTGGAATAGATAGCACAAGGAAATTCACTGAGGACAAAAGCAAAGGGCAAGGCAGCGCACTAGGGCAGCAATTACCAGGGTGGTTGAGTTCACGGCAGCCTTTTGCATCAGGAGACAAGGGGATAAACTGCTGTCCTGGCTAGCCATGAACATGGCAAACCTTTATACAGGGTGAGAGAGTCAGATTAATATTAGAGCTTTTTCCCCTCTACTATCTTGGAGTAATAAAACAGAGTAATGCAATAAATCAATAAATTCCTCCCAGAAAAAATTGCCTAGGGAAGCTGTTAAATCCTCCTCGCCTGAGGTTTGAAGAGAACATAGATTAATGTGGCTGCAGTAAGGTTCAGGTGGGAGGACGGCCCAAGATCCCTCCCAGCCTTGTTTCTCACCCGCCACAGGACTCCTACGCATCCCGTTCGCTATCTGCTGCAACCCTCTGCCTCGCGTGGGCAGCGACTATTATTCATGTGAGGCTTTAGTGCTGCTAATAACTAAGTAATGAATCACTCCCTCTTGCTGAGCGCTCTGAATGCACCGAGGACTTAAACAGAAGGTATGTTTTGTGGCCAAAACAGATAAGGTGTTTTCGAGCCCACAATTATACTGTTTCTGTAACTCTTGTTCACCAAGCTGACTTCCTTAACAGAAATCCAACAGTACACAGAGGAGGACAAGCCAGACCAGCCCTTATATAAAGGGTATTTTCTAGATAACAGCCAGCCAAGATCTACTTCACCTTTGGTGAACCCGAGAGAGATGGGAATGAAGAATTGCAAGACAGGCAGGAAACTGGCTCTGGAGGAGGCAATAAGACAAAATACCAGGTCGGGTCACTGCCGGTGTTCTCCTGGATGGACAAAGTATGTCAGTTTAAGAAAGGTCTTGGCACAGGAAGGAGGATAATCGCTGTGACACAAAGCTGCTCGAGAACTGGACTGACCAACCCAGGATGAAATTCAACAGAAGACAAGGTGAGGCACTTGGGCCTGGCCCCCTTCTGAGGCTCTATGCACTGCTTCGAGGAATGCAGATGCATGACAACAATTCCCTGCCAGAAGCCAGCCCTGGGTGAGGAAAACCCTCCAGATCTTTGCCACCCACAAGAAATGAGAAACGAGGGACTGATGCAAGTGAAATAGTTGTTGACATTTGTTGAAGAAATAAGGGCACCTAAGGGGAGGGCCGATCATCACATTCCTCCCAGATACCCAGAGCACAATCTCAACCTTTAAAAAAATCTTTACTGAATTTTTGTTTCCTAGTTTCTCTCTCCTTGGTCTCTGCAAACAGAGACATTTTCACCCACTTGAGGCTGCTGCCTTCTCTGAAAGGCAGCAAGAGCAGAGGGACAGAAGCCTTGGCCCACTGAAATCCATCAAGTGGGTCACAAAAGCCCGGTTTGTTTCACTTCTGCTGGAGAAAATCACTGAACTATGCTTTGGATTCGCTAATTAGAGCCAGACCTTCCACAGTCTGTAGGGTAATTCCTCTTACCCCACCCCAGGCACCCACCCCTCACTCACCTCTCGCTTCCAGACGCCGCCAGGGAGCTCAGGGGCACCCGCTCCTTGGGGCACAGTTTTGCAGGACGCCAGCCTGCGCCGAACTTGCTTCACAGTTTTGCTAAGCTGCAGTTAAGAGGGAAGGTAAAGACAAGACAAAACAGAGGTCACCAGCTGCCTTCTGTGAGGGCTATGCCAAGTTTAGCCGCACAGAAGAGATCTCCTAACGTACCCTGCTCCAACCAAGGTGCTTTATCAAGGGAGCGCAACAAAACACACAGTGAGCTTCACCAGTAGGTAGAAGGTAACCTTTAACCCAAGGTGTCTTTCAGAGCTGCCCCCATGCACTAAAATCCTCATCCAGGCAAGGTAAAGGGCTTGGTCACGGCTCATCCACTCCCAAATCACTTTGCTGAGATGCCAGAAGTCCCAGATCCCCGATTCTCATGCCTGGTGCCCAGCCAGAAGTGAATCTCCGCCCCAGGGGAAGCAGCCCTTCAACTGGAATAACTCCAACTCCGAGGCGAACACATGCACTTTCTAAAATGCCAGATGCAGCAGAAGCAGCACTATTTAAAAAAGGCTTAAAGAAGTCCCTAAGGCAGGTTTTCCACGATTTCGCGATCCCCTACGTCTGGTCTGCAGGAGACAAGCCGCAATGAGGTGGCACCACCTAGTGACACCTCTCTGACACGGCGGGCCCGCGCAGCGACGAGTCCCTGCGCGCAGAGTGAAAATTCACTGCGTCTACAAGCAGCAGGGCAAGTACAACCACAGCATCCTCCAGGAAGACATCTAGAATCATAGAATCATGGAATCATTAAGGTTGGAAAAGACCTCTAGGATCAGCAAGTCCAACCATCAACCCAACACCTCCATGTCTCCTAAACCATGTCCCCAAGTGCCGCGTCTACATGGTGTTTGAACCCCCCCAGGGACGGTGACTCCCCCACCTCTCTGGGCAGCCTGTGCCAACCCCTGACCCCTCTGGCAGGGAAGGCATTTTCCCTCATCTCCAACCCAAACCTCCCCTGACGCAGCCTGAGGCCGTTCCCTCTCGCCCTGTCCCTGGTGACTTGGGAGCAGAGACCGACCCCCCCCTCACTCCAGCCCCTCTCAGGCAGCTGCAGAGAGCGAGAAGGGCTCCCCTCAGCCTCCCCTTCTCCAGGCTAAACCCCCCCAGCCCCCTCAGCCGCCCCCCAGCACACTTGTGCTCCAGACCCTGCCCCAGCCCCGCTGCCCTTCTCTGGACACGCTCCAGCCCCTCCAGGCCCTTCTTGTCCCGAGGGGCCCAAACCTGAGCCCAGCATTCGAGGTGGGGCCTCCCCAGGGCCGAGCACAGGGGCCCCATCCCTGCCCGGCCCCTGCTGGCCACACCAGGGCTGACACAAGCCCGGGGGCTGGTGGCCTCCTTGGCCACCCGGGCACTGCTGGCTCATGCCCAGCCGGCTGTCAGCCAGCACCCCCAGGGCCTTCTCCGCCGGGCACTTCCCAGCCCCTCTGCCCCAGGCCTGGGGCGTTGCCTGGGGTTGGTGCGACCCAAGGGCAGGACCCGGCACTGGGCCTTGTTAATCTACTCTCCATCTGGATGCTCCAATGAGCAGTACAAAGGAGTACAACAATACGCAGTAAATCAAAGTGAAAACGTAAGCCGGTGTTTCATTCAGTATTAAAATCCTCAAGGATGTGTCACAAACGACAAAGAAGTATCACCTGTCCTCCCTTTCAAACCGTGAGCCACCAGAGCGATGAAGCGGGTATGGGAAATGCAGGAGGGGAACCGCTCACCTGGGCGGCTTGCTGCTGGAACGGCTCGCTCGGCGTCCACTGCCGCTGTGCCGGGACGGCGCGAGCTCCAGGACCACAGATGGCGGGTGCGGGGTGGCTCCGGAAAAGGCACGTGTTCTTCCTGGGGGTCAGGCGCAGCGCGGAGTCCGAGTACTGCGTGGCAATGCAGCTCTCCCTCTCTGCCTGCCAGGACACAGGCCCCAGAGTTAAAAAGCCACGTGCAAATCTCTACCCATCACCTAGCAGGACATCACCCGTGCTGCGTGGGATTCCATGGCATTTCGTGGGCTGGATGCTTTCGCCCTCCACACGGAGAGGGGGACAAAGAGGCACCAGGCTCTCAGGGGTTGAAGGCATCTGTCGAGCGGCGCGAGCAGAGTTACGTGAGGACATCCCCACTCAACCATGCCTCCCGAGCCCTGGAAACAGCCCAAACACCCCAGGGGTGGCCAAAACCATTGACATTTCGGTGCTTCACAGTCAGTTTCTGGCAAGTCTTCCTGGCAGTTTGTTTAAAAGTACAAAGGATTAAATATATTCAACAGGATATTCTAAAACAAGCCCGTGGGGGGGGGGCGGGGGGAAATGGGAATGTGGAGACGGTGTGAAAGTGTTGCTTGCGAACTATGATTGCCCTGGCAAAGCGACAGCAGAAACAAGCTGCTTTGTTTAAAACTCAACCAGGAGACACCCACATCGTTCACAACTCTGGCCTGACTATTTTTTAACTCTGCACAATTCCGCACAGGGCGCCGGGGCTCTGTTCTGCCACTGCCCAAGAGAGCCAGCGACCTTTCCGCAGGGAGGCAAAGGGCTTAGAGCGCCTGCAGCACCGGAACAAGCCGAGGCGTTGTGCTGACCTCGCTCGAGGGGACACCGTTTGCGGCTGCGGGGGCTGCTGTGACCATGAGTTTCCTCATTTTTTTTTCTTCTTAACACCTTGATTTAAGGTCTAGTGGGGTTTTTTCCCCCCGATTTATGCTGGTTTCAGAGGAGTTTGTCCTGGTGAAGCCGGGACAGAGACGTGCTTACTGCTTCGTAGGACTTCTGCAGCTGCTGCCTTCTTCGCATCCTGACCTGCTGGTTCACCCGCTGCTTCACCTCTCCCTGGAATCGTCTCAGGCTGGCTGCTTTCTCCCGTTGCAGCTCCTTCAGCTCCTCCTCCACCTGAAATGCTGAAGCCTGCAAGAGGCGAAAGCAGATTTTACATGAGCTTTGCTACATCACAGCGTTACAGCGGCTTGTACTGTGCCTTCCCTTCCCGCCCCTGCATTGATGAGCTGGGCAAGCAGCACCCGGAGCAAACTTAACGATGTTTTGGTTTAAAATCTGTGCAGCAACAGCTTGGACAACGTCTACTAAATCATTCCAAGCTTGGATTGAATGTAACTAGCCAGACACGGAGCGTGCACACCTTTAACTCTCTGCAACACACACGGAAAGGGAAAAGGAAAAAAGAAGGTGGCCTCAGAGCACCTCCCAGCCCCTGCTCCCGCAAAAGGGTGCGCAGATAGAGTCTGGATCCAAAAGGAACAGGGCAGCCTCTGATCCCACCAACGAGGCTGGAAGCGCGTCAGGGAGGCGGTTTGCAGAGCGCAGCACAGGCGGGGCTGCCGCTCTGAGAATGTCTGAAGTACAAAAATAAAAGCAATGACCTAAAAAAACAAAAAAATTGGTTTTTTTCTTTAAGGTTCTCACTCAAAGTCAAGCCAAACAATTCTGTTGATGCTACCACGGTTTAAGCAAAGCGGTATCGCCCTCCCAGCTGTTGCCGCAGCATGGCCTAAAGCAAGAAAAATCAGCGAAGGGAGAGAGGAAAGGGGTGAGTCTGAAAATCAATCTAAAAAAAGCCAGGTCAGATGCTCCCTGCATCCCGCTGACCACCAGGGACGTCACCAGCGGCAAAGCCAGGTCAGCGCAACCAAGCGAAGCACGAAGATGGGCAGAAACCTGCACCGTTAGCGATGAAACCGAGCCGGAGCCACACGAAACAGCGCCATTGACAGCTTCCTCCGCTCCCCGTTGGTGACCTCATTAGCAATTCTGTTGCAAGAGGCATTCATAGATGTATTTTTAATACCATCCCCTGGCATACGGAAGTATATTAAATAAGCTCCGATAACCCTGCATGGCTTCACCCGCGCCCAAAAGCTCCTGTGGCGGGGGGCAGGACCGGGAGCACCCTGGCCCCCCAAAGCAGGCAGGAAGAGTTTGGCTCCCCCAGAATTTTCACGGTGCCGAGGTGGAAGTTACATGGAATATGGCAATGATTCATTTCCATATATTATCTCAACCTTTCAAGATTTAAATTACAATATGGAAATAAATCATCTCAGAAGGGCAGGAGCTGCTGTAACATTTAGACATTAATTACAGGGGACTGAACTCATCATCCTATATTTAATGCACTTTTAGTCCTCTTATAATAACCCTCAAAGCAGAAAGCCCTGAGATAAGCATCAGTAAAGATTTCTTAAGTGTTTCTAACGGGGTGCAGCAGTTCAGACCCTGAAATATTTAAAGAAATATATAAAAATTAAATAAGTGGAAATAAGCAACGTGGAAATAAAACCTCAGCTCACCCACGTGCTTCACAGGAAGCGAAAAGCAACGTTAATATGGCAGGGAGCTGTCAGCCGGGTACGGCCGCGGGCACCTCAGAGTGCAAAGCTACGGTGTGGAATTCAAACCCCAGAGCTGATAAACCAAGGAGCATCTGGGAACGGCGAGAAAAAACCCACACGGCGGCAGGGCACAACCCTTACCAGCTTCTGGTAACACGCTGAGAATCTATAGGCACGGCTAAAATTAAAAGCGTAAAGCAAAGAAAAAATGAAGTAATTATTGGCGACCCCTGGTTAGAGCCGACTCACGCAGGCCAGGCTCCCCTGCGGCTGCTCCAGAGCACTCTCCACCCAGGCGCCCACGGCGGCCACGCTCTGGTTCCTCTCGGCCAGCACCCGCCAGCTGCACCACGGGGGTCCCGCCTGACGCCCCCCAGGCTGCTCCCCGGCCCCCCGCAGCCGCTCCTCGGAGGGCGGCGGCATCGCAGCACCTCTGGCCCTGGGGAAGGGGCGGAGGTGAGCATACCCCTCCTCGGGGGCACCCTGACCCACAGCCCCCCACCTCTGCTCAGCCACGAGGCACCCCGTTTCCCACCACACCACTGCACCCCCTCCCCCGCCTCCCCACACTGACTGGGGACCCCCAACCCCTCACAGCTGAGTACCCCCCGTGCACCCCCACACCAAGGCACCCCCCTCCCCATCAGCCTCCCCCACTGCACCCTCACCTCCCCACACCCCCTGGGTGCCCCCTTCAGCCACCAGGCACCTCCACACCCCCCCTCCCCAACCCACAGACCCCCCTCGGGCATTCCATAGCACCCCCTGTTCCTTCATCTTCCCATAACCCCAGCCCCTACAGCCCCCTCCCCTCACCCCTGGGCACCCCCAAACCCTGCAGCCCCCCTCCCCTCACCCCCAGGCGCCATAAGCCCTGCATCCCCCTCCTCTACCCAGCAGCCCCCTCCCCTCACAGGCACCCCCAAGCCCTGCAGCCCCCCCAAATCCTGCACACACACCCCTCATCCCCAGGCACCCAAAAACCCTGCATCCCCCTCCTCACTCCTGGGCAACCCCTCCCCTCCAGGCACCCCAAACCCGTGCATTCCACTTCACCCCTGAACCCCCTTCCCCTCACCCCCGGGCACCCCCAAACCCTGTACCCCCTTCCTCACCCCGGCACCCCACTCCCCTCACAGGCACCCCCAAGTCCTGCAGTCCCCCCTCACCCCCCGGCAGCCCCAAACACTACACACCCCCTCACCCCGGGCTCCCCCAAACCCTGCACCCCCCCTCCCCTCATCCCCCGGACACCCGAAAACCCCGCACCCACCCACCCCTGCACCCCCCTCCCCTCCGGGCACCCCCAAACCCTGCACACCACACCACCCCCCCCGTCCTTGCACCCCCTTCCCCTCACCCTCGGGCACCCCCAAACCCGACCCCCCTCACCCTCGGGCACCCCGCCATCCCTCACGCCCCCTCCTCTGGCCCCGAGCCCGCCCCCGACCCCACCAACCGCCACTTCCGCCTCAACCGACGCTTTGAATCCCGGCGCCACTTGCGCCCGCTCGGCCCCGCCCCAGACACGCCCACTGGACGCGCCCCCCTCGGGCCCCGCCCCGTTCCCCGCCCCCGGCCCGCTCAGCCCCGCCCCCACAGAGGCGCCCGCCCTACACCGGGGCCGGAGGGTTCGCGTCCCGCCACGGACGGGCAAGGTGGGGGGCGGCGGTGACTGCTCTGTGTTCCCCCAAAGCACCCCCGAAACAACCCCCTGATCATCCCTGAGGCACCCCCAGAGCGCGCTCCTGAAATCCCCACCAAATATCCCCGCCGTGTCCCCCACAGCATCCCTGAACCCCCCCAAAGTATCTTCCTGTAACATCTCCCCACAGCATCCCCCCCAGAGGCCCCCCTACAGCATCACCCCAAAGCATCCCCCCCACCCTCACAGTACCCCCCTTAACATCCCCCCAAAAGTCCTTCAAAGCATCTCCCTATGGCATCCCCCGAAACCCTCCTTATAGCCTCTCCCAAAAAGTCCCCCCAAAACACCCCCCTATACCACCTCCCCATAACACCCCCCCAAAGAAAAATCTCTCCCAAAGCACCTCCAACCCGCTGGGGCAGGATGCTCAGAGGCCTCGACCCTGTTTGGGGCCTGCAGAGCCTCCTTGGGGTGGGGGGGGACGGGGACGAGCAGGGGCTCACTGGGGTGATGAGCTTGGCAGGTCTCAGTGTGGGGGTGGGAAGTGGCTCCGGGCACCCTGCCCCGCATCCCCGCTGCCCTATTCAGCGACGCCTGGGGGAACCGGCGCTAATTGGCACCGGGGCTGGAACGAAGCCTGGACGCCTCTGTGGCTTCTTTATAAAGCCTGGGAAGAAATGGGGCGGGGGGAGGGGGAAAGTGGGGGAGCTTCGTTTGGGGGGGATGGGGAGCAGCTCTGCAAAATGCCCCCCCCAAAAAAAAAAACAACTTAGTGGGATGCTCTGAGCCCTAAATCCCATGGGATTGCCCGCGGAGGGAATGGCAAACCTCACACCTCAGCCAGGCTCAACGGGGTGATGCCCCTGACCTCGAGCGTCTCCCCAGGATGGGGAAAACATGGAAACTTGGGGGGGAGAAATTGCAAATCTGAGTGTTTTTTCCCCAAATAAATGCCAGATCAAGGCCGCCGGGGAGGCGAAAGCCACCAGGACACAGGGCTCTATTGAGAAAGGAAAGAACAAAAAAAAAAAAGGAAAAAAAAACCAACCCAAGAGACATGAGCGGGGCCGAGCGCCAAGCCGGGAGCGCCGAGGGACGTGCCCGGAGTGGGGAAGCGGAGCGATTCGGGGGGCGAACCTGCCCGAAATGTGGGGAGCACCTGCCGCCCTGCGGGGCCACCCCGCTCCCCCCTGCTTGCTGCCGGTGACCTGGCTCCTGGCGCTGCACGCAGGTAGGGGGGGTTCCCCCCATTTTTCCATGCTTTTTTTTTTCCCTATATTTCCATGGGTTTTGGGGGGGCTATCCGGGTGGAGGATGTTGGGGCGGGTAGCCAATGTAGGGGGGTCTGGGGGGGGTTGCTGTGCTGTCGAGCATCCCCTCCACTTGGGAGAGGATAAAAAGGGGGATGTGTGGGAAATAGGGAATAAAAACTGGGGAAAACACTTTTCCAAAACCAAACAGGTCCTGCTGGGGGGTGGATCTGGCACCAGCCAACCCCAAGCTTCTCCCCAGCTTTTCGGCTTCCCCTGTACCCCTTTTTTGCTCTTTTTTCAGCATCCCTCAATCTATTTTCTTCCCCACCCCCCCCTTCAGCTTCCCCCAAAAGCCCATTTTTCACCCCATTTCTAGGTTCTCTCCCCACCCCACCGCAACCTCGGTTCCATCTAGCATCTGTTCCCTAAATACCCACATTTTGGGGTTCGATGAGCACCAAACTGCCCCGCCCTGGGTCCAGCAAGGAGAAAAAAAATGACCTGCAATAATTTTGCACCATTTTTCCAGAGTTTGGACCCAAAACTAACCCTGGGGAGGCCTCGGTTCCCTCCGGCTGAGCCGAGGATGCAAAGCAAAGCCAGTCGGATTTGTACCCTAAAAAAAAATGCCAAGGCTGCAGCCAGGGCACCCCAAAAATGCTGCTGTGCTTTTTGCCAAAGAAATAGGGATTTATTGCATGAAATAGTGGGAAAATGAGGATTTTTGGTGAGGCTGTTTTTCAGCAAAAGCCAGCCAGGAAGGGTGGGAGATCTCCCTCCCTGCGGCAGGGATGTTGCAGGAGATGGGGAAATTGCCTCATTTATGAATTAACTCCTAAATTTATTACCCAGAGCAGAGAAAAAATTAGCAATTGGGTTAAAAAGGGAAGAAATGGTTAAAGAGCAGCGATTTGGGGGTGCAAGGATGCATTAAAAGCTTCATCCCTATCCCATCCTGGCTTTTTCCCTATGGGGGTCCCCTAAATTTTTGGGGTCGGGGCATGTGTTTGGGGCCGAGCTCTGTGCTGCCCGGGAGGACGGACGGACGGACACTGCATACCAATAGGTCCCATGACTTTTCGGGCTTGTTTAAAGCCTTTCTTGCTCCTGCTTCGCCCTCCCCAGCTGCTTTTCCTGCTCCCTCCCCTTCAATATGCGGTTTGTTCACAGTTGGATGACGGCATCTGGATGGGGGTTCATGGGTGAGACCCCTGGGCTGCCAAGGGGGGGATAAGGCTGTTTTGGGGAGTGTGTCCCCCAAAAATCCATTTTTTTTCCACTTTTTCCCTGCCTGTTTTGGCTTAAAACCAGTGATGAGGAGCAACGCACGTGCGCCGACCCCCGTGATGCACTTTTGCATCTGCGCTTGGCGGGGGGGTTGGCTGCACCGGAGCATCCAACGGGGCTGAGGGTGGGATGCAAAACTTCCTCCCCAATTGTTGGGGTGACACAGGCATCTTTGCAAAGCATTGCATTGACCCGGGCGCAGGAGCTCTCTCACACACACCCCCCCACGCAATTTTGGGGGGTAATGGATGCATTTTCGCAAAGGGTTGCATCAACCTGGATGCAGGACCGCTCCCACCCCACACCAAACCTCATTTTTGGGGTGATGCATGCATCTTTTCAAAGCATTGCATTACCCTGGGTGCAGAAGGGCTACCACACACACACCCCCAGACATTTTTTGGGGTGCTGCATACATCCTTGCAGAGAGTTGCATCAACCTAGCAGCGCTCCCGCCCTCCCACGCAATTTTGGGGGGTGATGCACGCGTCTTTGCAAAGCATTGCATTGACACGGCCACGGGAGGGCTCCCACCCCCCATGCATTTTTTTGTGATGATGCACGCAAGTTTTTTTTGCAGAGCCTTGTCCCGGCTGCAAGAGCGCTCCCACCCCCAACGCAGTTTCGGGGGTGCATTTTTGCAAAGCGTTGCATTGAGCCGGGGCACAGGAGGGCTCCCACCCCGCCATGCACTTTTCAGGGTGATGCATGCATCTTTGCACAGGGTCATGCAACCAGCCCGCTCGCATGAGGGTTGGGATGCATTTTGGGGGTGCTCAGCGCAGCTCCGGGAGGGGGCTCCCCATTTTTCTCTGGGCTCAGAGGACCAGGCAGCCTGCCCGGACTCGGTGTCCCGCTGTCTCTCCCCACCCCAAGGTCTGCTGGCGGGGGTGAACATCACCAGCCCCACGCCGCTGGTCCGTGGCACGGCGGGCAAAGCGGCGCTGCTGTCGGTGCGCTACGCTAGCGCCAGCGCCGACAAGCCGGTGGTCAAGTGGCAGCTGAAGCGTGACAAACCCGTCACCGTCGTCCAGTCCATCGGCACCGAGATCATCGGCAACCTACGGCCCGATTACCGTGACCGCATCCGAGTGCTGGAGAACGGCTCGTTGCTCATCAGCCCCTTGCAGTTGACTGACGAGGGCGCTTACGAGGTGGAGGTGTCCATCACCGACGACACCTTCACCGGCGAGAAGACCATCAACCTCACCGTGGACAGTAAGCGCTAGAAGGATGTCCAGTGGAGGCTGGGTTCTCCATGGGATGTCTTCCCTGAGCACTTTTTGGGAGGGTTTTCTCCAACTGGGAGGTGGTTTCTGGGGTTCAACCACCCCATGCAGCCAAGCTACATCCCTGGTGGGATTTTGATGTCCCCCTTCCCATCCCCTGGGCCCATCCATCCCCCGAGCCATGGCATCACTGTGGCTCCCCCACTTGCCCGCAGTCCCCATCTCAAAGCCGCAAGTGCTGGTGGCTTCCTCGACGGTGCTGGAGCTCAGCGAGTTCTTCACCCTCAACTGCTCACATGAGAATGGCACCAAGCCCACCTACACCTGGCTGAAGGATGGGCGGCCGCTGAGCAACGACTCCCGCCTGCTCCTCTCCCCTGACCAGAAGATCCTCACCATCACCCGTGTCCTCATGGCTGACGATGACATCTACAGCTGCCTGGTGGAGAACCCCATTAGCCACGGCCGTAGCATCCCTGTGAAGATCACTGTCTATCGTAAGCCACCCGTCCCCCCCTTCTGCACACCCGGGGCTGGCCACCCTTTGTGGGTTCTCCCAGCTCAAATTTGGTGGTGGGGGGGTGTCCTCCCTCATTCCTCTCCCCTAGGCCGGAGTTCCCTCTACATCATCCTCTCCACGGGCGGCATCTTTCTCCTCGTCACCCTGGTGACTGTTTGTGCCTGCTGGAAACCCTCCAAGAAGTACGGCTGGGAGTAACGGAGGAGCCTAAGGGGGTTCCTCTTGTCCTCTCCTATCTCATCCCATCCTGTCTGCCCCATGTCATCTCTTCCCATCCTATCTCATCCTGTCCCATCACATCACATGACACCCCATCTTGTCTTGACCTATCCCATCCTGCCCTATCTTACCTTGTCCCATCATGCTTCATGCCATTTAGTCTCATCTCATCTCATCTTGTCTTGTCTTATGTCATCCCATCCCATCCTGCCTTGACCCACCTGTCCTGCCCCATCCCACCCCACCCCATCCCATCTCATCTCATCTCATCTCATCCCATTTTATCCTGTCCCATCTGGCCTTGTCCCATTTAGTCTTGTCTCATCTCCTCTCATCTCACCTGATCCCATCCCATTCCATCCCATCCCATCTTGTCTTGACCTATCCCATCCCACCCTATCTTACCTTGTCCCATCTTGCCTCATCCCATTTAGTCTCATTTCATCTTGTCTCACCTTGTCCCATCCCATCCCATCCCAACCCCAATCCCATCCCATCATGCCTTGACCCATCAGTCCTTCCCCATCCCATCCCAGCCCATCACATACCACCTTATCTTGCCTCATCTCAATTAGTCTCATCTTGTCTCCTCTCCTCTCGTCTCATCCCATCCCATCCTGCCTTGACTCCCCTGTCCTGCCCCATCCCATCCCACCCCATCTCATCCCATCTTATGTTATCCCATTTTGCCTCATCCCACTTAGTCTTGTCTCATCTCATTTCATCTGTCTCATCTTCTCACCTCATCCCATCCCATCCCCATCCCACCCCATCCCACCCCATCCCATCCCATCCCCATCCCCATCCCCATCCCCATCCCCATCCCATTTCCATCCCATCCCCATCCCACCCCCATCTCCATCCCATCCCACCACCCCCCCGTCCCTCTCACCACAGCACCGGGCCCTCCCTCAGCTGAGCCACAGGACCCTCCCTGCTGCCCCCCCGCGGTCCCGGTGCTGCCCCATCCCTTATCCATCCCCCAGGGAGAAGCGGCAGACAGAAACACAACCTGCCTCCGACTACGCCGAGCAGGACGAGGAGCGCCTGAAGCACGAGGGTGAGTGCTGGCCCCGCTGCGGCGGTGGTGGGTCGGGGGACGCCAGCGCTGCCGGTGCGGTAAGCAACGCCTTGCCTCCGCACAGCCGAGGGCATCCCGCGGAGCGGCGAGCACGAGCGCAAAAACCCGGTGGCCTTGTACATCCTCAAGGACAAGGTGAGAGGCTGGAAGCGTGTCGGCTTGGCGTCGCGGTGCCGCCTCCCGCGCGCTTTGCACGCTCGCCCACGCTCGGCTTTTGGCAGGACTCGCCGGAGGCGGAGGAAGATTCGCCGCCCGAACCCCGCGGCACGGTCGAACCAGGTTACGGCAGCTCGCCGGCGCCGGCAGCTGGTCGCTCGCCGGGACCAGTGGGGCGTTCGACTCGTCGTTACCATCGCTCGCCGGCTCGCTCGCCCGCCTCGACGCGGACGCACAGGTCGCCACCGGGTTCACCGGCGCGTTCCCGTGGCGCCCCACGGCTGCTGCGGACTGCCGGCGTCCACGTCATCCGGGAGCAGGAGGAGGCCAACGCCGTGGAGATCAGCGCCTGAGCAGGGGGGACACGTGCGCGCTTCGGCGGCGGCAAGCGAGCGGGGACACTGGCGTGGCCCCGCTCCCACCACCGGGCATCGTTCGGCTGGGCGTAAAGTCACTAATTTGCTATTGATCCCACCCGGAGCTCCCCTCTTCCGTCCCCCGCCTTCCCGGGGCGTCGCTTGAATGGCTTTCTCGGCGGGATGAGCGTGCAGGGAGCGTGCAGAAAGCGCACGCGCTTTCTGGGAGCGTGCAGGAGAGAGCGTGCAAGAGGGCATGTGCGGAGCGTGCAGGGAGAGCGTGCTCGGAGCGTGCAAGAGGGCGTGCACAGAGCATGCAGTGCACAGGGAAAGCACGCTCGGAGCGTGCAAGAGGGCGTGCACAGAGCATGCAGTGCACAGGGAAAGCACGCACGGAGCGTGCAAGAGGGCGTGCACAGAGCATGCAGTGCACAGGGAAAGCACGCACGGAGCGTGCAAGAGGGCTTGCGTGGAGCACGCACAGAGGGCGCGGAGGTAACACTCAAGGGGTGAGCGGAGAGGGTGTTCCCAGAGCATGCCTGAAGCATGCAGAGAGCGTGCACGAAGGGTGCCAGACAGCACAAGGGTGTGCAGAGAGAGTGTGCACAGAGAATGCAGGAGAGAGCACGTGGAGCACATGGAGACGGCGTGGATTGTGTGGAGGGCAGGCACGTGGGGAACGTGGAGGAAGTGTGCATGCAGTGTGCAGAGAGCACGTGTGGCGTTTGCAGGAGAGTGCAGTACTGGGAGTGCTGTCCGAGGATGCACAGAGTGTGCAAGGAGCACGAGCGTGCGGAGTCTGCGCAGAGCATGCACAGAGCACGTGGAGATTGCGTGCATGCAGCAGTTGCAGACACCGCGTGCAGAGCACGCAGGGACACCACGCGTGGAGTGTCAGAAGAGAGCGTGCATGGAGCTGGCAGGAGGGCACGCGCAGAGCGTGCACAGAAAGCATGCGTGCAGCATTTGTACGGGGCACGCATGGAGCACGCAGAAAGCGTGCAAAGAGCATGAGAGAGCGTGCAGAGAGCATGACAGAGCACGCGTGCAGTGCTTGCACGGAGCGTGCGGGAGGAGCGCGCTTGGAACACGCGCAAAGAGCATGCACAGAGCCTGCAGGGCCGTGCAGGGAGCACGCTCCAGGCACGCCGAGCCAGCACACCCGCAGCCGGTGTGTGCGCGTGCAAGGGCACCGTGCCCACCCACCGCCGCACGCAGAGCCGCGCACGCAGGCACCTGGCGCTGTATGGAGCGGAGGGCACGCTAACATGCAAGCTCGCCCAAGCGAGCGCAGGAGGCCTAAACGGGGGGTGGGGAGGGTGCTCCCTTCTTCCCCCCCAGCTCCCCAGCTGCACCGTCCCCTGAAGGTGGGCTCAAACCCCTGGCCCGAGTGCTGCCCCTCTGCCGCACCAGGATTTTCTGTGAAAATCCCCTGGTTTTGGGGCTCACAGCATGGCCTCTCCCCAGGGCCTTCCCGGGAAATAGGTTTAGGATGAGAAGCCGAGGGCAGCTGGCCAAGCAAGCTGGGCTCCGGGGGCTTCTGGAGTGGGTGCCAGGGCACCCCGGGGTGCTCAGGGTGCACTACTAACCAATAAACTAAACGTACTACCCGGCCAGCAGCGGCACCCTTGGGTGTCTTTGTGGATCACAGTGCCCCCCTGCCTCCCCGGAGAGGGGGGGACACACGAGAGGTGGGTGGCAGCCAAGAACAGACAAGCTTGACGCACCTGGCTGGCACCCAAATTTAAAGCTTGCAGAGCCTGGGAGCCCCTGAAGCGTTCACTCTGGCCCCTACTGATGGTGTCTCCAGCTGAGAGCTCATTTCTTCTTAATTTATCTTGGGGGTGGGGGGAATTGCTTCTGATTAATTAAATTCGTTAACCACCTGTGTCCCCAGCCCCGCTGCCTCTGGGTGCTGTGGGTGCCACCGCGATCGAGTGCTCCCAGCGCCGTGGCTCAGCTGAGCTGTTTCTGCCCATCCCCACCCCCACCCGTCCCTTCCCAGCCCCCACGTCCGGCTATTGTGCCCCCCCATCCGGAGCCGGATCCGGCCCCGGTGCTGGCGGGGAGGGACCGGGATTTAGGGAGGAAGCGGGAAGGCTGGCCGGGTGTGGCATGGCGAGCGGCTGGGTGATGGCGCTGGGCCTGGGGCTCTGCCTCGCCGTGCTGCGCCAGGGAGGTGAGTACGGCCCCCAGGGGGGCAAAATACCCTTAACTCTGCCCCCGCCCCCCACCGGGGCTGAGACGGTGCCTGCTCAGTGCATCCATGGCCTCCATGTCACCCCACAGGCTGCTACCCCCCCAGCGCAGCCACAGCACCCCAAACCGCAGCTGGTAAGGACACCTCGGAGGGATGATGTGGGTGGGGGGCACCCCAAAAAATCCTTTCCTCCCCCCTCCCACCACCACCCATGGTGTCCCCTCCCCACCGCAGCACTGCGGGAGAATTTCCGCCTGCAGCCGGGTGATTTGGTGGCCACAGCGGGGCAAGCGCTGGAGCTGGATTGCGTGCCGCCCTCGGGGCACCCCGAACCCCGTGTCACCTGGAAGAAGGATGGGGTGACCTTGAACTTGACTGGCGACCGGTACGCGGTCACCAATGGGAAGTTGCGGGTGGCACCGGCACGACGGAGCGACTCCGGGCTCTACGTCTGCGTGGCAGCCAACACGGCGGGCGAGAGGGAGAGCCGGGGCGCCCGTGTCTCCGTCCTGGGTAAGCTGAGGGTCTCCTGTGGGTGGTGGACGCATCATGCCTGGGCCTTGGTGCCACGTCCTCGATGTCCCCCTGCTGCAGAGAAGCCGACCATCGTGCGGCGCCCGAGCGATGCCATGGCGGTGGCTGGCAGCACCGTGGAGCTGAGCTGTGGCGCCCAAGGTGACCCAGCACCGCGGGTGCAGTGGCACAAGGAGCGTGGGGACCTGCCCTGGGGCAGGTAGGTGGTGGCTGGGTGGAGGTGTCCCATCTCCAGGGTGGGACAGTGGTGGGGCTGATGGAGAGCTGGTGATCCACAGGCATGAGGTGGACCAGGAGCACACGTTGCGCCTCCACGCTGTGACGCCCGCTGATGCCGGCACCTACGTGTGTACAGCGCAGAGCCAGCTAGGCACCGCCGCCGCAGCCGCCCACCTCCACGTGGAGGGTCAGTGGTGGGACCTCCATGGCTTCCACCGCCATGGGCACCTAGGGCCAGCTGGGGCGTCCTTGCAAGTGGAGTCATCTAATAGGATCTATCTAACGGGGTTCATCCAAGGGGTTCGTCCATGGAGGTTATCCAAGGGGAGTCTGCCCAAGGGTGGTCCATCCAAGAGGTGTCCATCCAAGGGGAGCCCAATCAAGGGGGTCCATCCAAGGGGGTCATCCAAGGGGATCCCATCCATGAGGATCCATCCAACGGCATCTGTCCAAGGAGGTCTATCCAAGGGGGTCCATCCAACTGAGTCATCTAACAGGGTTGATTCAATGAGGATCCATCAAAGGGGGTACTTCAGAAGCAGTGGGGTCCATCTCAGGAGGTCCATCTAAAGGCATCTGTCCAAAAGGATCCATCCAAGGTGCCCATCCAAGCATGTCCACCTAAGGGGTTCCATCTAAGGGGATTCATCCAGGTGGGGGTGGATCCATCCAATGGGATTCATTCAAGACAGTCTATCTAAAGGAGACCCATCCAAGAGAGTTCCTCCAAGGGGATCTATTTCAAGGGGTCTGTCTAAGGTGGGGGAGCCACTAAAGGGGCATCCAAAGAGAGACGAATCCATCCTAAGGGACCATCCAAGAGGGATGCATCAGTGGGGTCTATCATGGGGTCCATCAAAGGAGGTCGATCCAAGAGGTGTCCATTCAAAGGGTCCATTTGAGTGGGCCCTTCCAGGGAGACATCAGGGTCTCCGGCCATGGGTGACTGGGGTGGGTGCTTGGGCTGGTGCAGGACCTTGCTCCTGCCCAGCACTGTTGCTAGCCTCCCTCTGCCCCACAGACCAGCTGCCAATGGGCCGGCGGGAGGCTGCGCCGTGGGACCTGCTGGCTGTGAGGCTGCACCTGGACAATGGCACTGTGCTGCCCACCACTGCCGCTGTCCAGCTCCGCTGGCAGGTTGGTGTAATGCTGGCGTGTTCATCTGAGGCTGACATGATCCCACCAGCAGGGTGGGATGGGACATAGGGATGAGGCTGGAGCTCTGTCCCCGTGTCCCATCTGCATCCCACCGTGCTTCATAACCCTTCCCATCCCCTCCAGATGCTGACGCCGGCACTGGTGCCAGAGGGCTATGTGGTGCTGTACCGCTGCCTGCTCCCTGCCAGCCCCTCCTGGGACCAACACGATGCAGGCAGGGAGCTCAGCACCGTCATCCCCGCGCTCCGCAGGGGCTACGTGTACGAGTTCAAGGTCCGCCCCTACGTTGGAGGGACCCAGGGTTTGGACAGCAACATCAGGCACCTCTGGATACCTGAGGAAGGTATGCTGGGGGTGAGGTGTCCCCAGGGATGCCCAGGTGAAGGATGGGGGGGCCGGCTAGGGGTCCCAGGGGTCTCAGTGCCCCTGTCCCGGCAGTACCAAGCGCAGCGCCCCAGCACGTCACCCTGGGCCAGGCTGAGATGGAGAATGGCACCGTGGTCGTGAGCTGGGAACCACCTCCTCCTGAGGCCCACAATGGCATCATCCAGGGCTACAAGGTTGGGGGTGATGGGGCAGGGGGAGGCTGGGGGCTTCTGGTCCACCCAAGGGGTCTGTCTAAGGGGGAGCCATCTGAGGAGGGAGCCTTTCAAAGGTGGGGCTCTATCCACGGTGGGACCACTCGAGCAGTCCATCCAAAAGGGATGCATATAAGGGGTCCGTCCAAGAGGGATCTCAACAAGGGGGGTTCATCCAAGGGGGACAACCAAGTTGGGGGTCCATCCCAGGAGAGCCATCTAAGTGGGGAATCCATCGAAGGCGATCCATCCAAGGGGTCAATCTAAGGAAAGGGGTCACCCAAGAGGATCTAACCCAAGGGGATTCATTTAAGGGGTCATCCAAGGGATCTGTCCAAGAGGGACCCATCAATGGGGGTCCATCAAGGGGACTCATCTAAGGGGGGCCATCCAAGGGGTTCATCCCAGGGGTGTTCACCCAAGGGGGTCCATGCAAAGGATTCCATCCAAGGGGGATCCATCAACAGGGATCCATCAAGGGGATTCATCTAAGGGGTCCCTTTCTCTTGGTGTATACCAGGTCTGGTCAATGGGTGAAGGCTGGCAGCGCCCCACCAATAGGACAGTGGATGGAGGCACCCACCGCCTGGAAACCCTCCTCCCGAGCCCTGGGGCCAAATTCTGTGTCCAGGTGGCGGCTTTCAACAGTGCGGGGCTGGGGGTCCCCAGCAATGCCACCTGCAGCATCCTGGGTAGGGGACGGGAAACAAGGTGGGGTGCAGGTGGGAGTCAAGGTGGTGGCATGAGAGTGACACTGGTGGCACCCTTGCAGGGCTGATGGCGGAGAGCAACAGGGTGGTACGGGTGCTACAGCAGCCCGCTGTCATCGCAGCTGCTGGCTCACTGCTCTGGTTGGCCTTGTTCGCCCTCCTCCTCCTCGTCTGCCAGCGCCGCGCCAGCCAGGACGCCGCGACTCGCCGCAGGTGAGTGGCCATGGGGTGGGGGACATGGTAGGTCCCCAGTATGGTGGGGATGGGACACCCCAATGGCACCCCTTGCTCCACAGGCTGGTGGCTGGTGACTCACCGTGGCTCAGTGGTCCGTGGAAACGCAGCTGTGCCCCGCGAAACCTCAGCAGCAGCAGCAGCCTCAGCAGCCGGCTCCTGGGCAGCGATGGCAAGGACCCCCACCCCTCCAGTGAGCCCCAGGGCTGGGAACCCCACCCAGAGCCATGGGACCCCCACCCCTCCAGTGAGCCCCAGGGCTGGGAACCCCACCCAGAGCCATGGGACCCCCACCCCTCCAGTGAGCCCCAGGGCTGGGAACCCCACCCAGAGCCATGGGACCCCCACCCCTCCAGTGAGCCCCAGGGCTGGGAACCCCACCCAGAGCCATGGGACCCCCACCCCTCCAGTGAGCCCCAGGGCTGGGAACCCCACCCAGAGCCATGGGACCCCCACCCCTCCAGTGAGCCCCAGGGCTGGGAACCCCACCCAGAGCCATGGGGAACCTACTCCTCCAGTGAGTCCTGGGACCTGCCTCTGGTGCCATGGGGCCCCCACTCAGTTCCATGGGACCCCCTCCCAGGGTACTCTGGAGAAGTCCACCTGGTGCCATAAGACCCCCACCCATCCCAATGAGACCCCCCACATGATGCGATGAGACCCCCACTCAGTTCCATGGGACCCCTCACCCACTGCCACGGGACCCCCACCCAGGGCCTGGGATCCCCCCAGTGTGCTATGGGACCAGCAAAGACTACCCAATAACCCCACCCTGTGCCTGGGAGCCCCCAGTGTTATGGGGTCCCCACCTGGGTGCCCCCCATTGCTGTGGGACCCTCTCTGCAGGCAGCAGGGCCCTGGGGACAGTCAGAGCTGAGGATGGAGGGGACAAGGGACACCCGCTCAGCACCCATGGGTGCCCTGACAACTTTTTCCCCTTCAGCCCTGTCCTTGGAGCCATCAAGCCTCGGCCCCCCCACGCCCCCCAACCGCAGCAGCCTCCGCGGTGGGCACCCATTGCCCCTTGGGGACACGGGGTGCTGCAGTGGGGGGCACCCCGGCGTGCGAACCTCGCCCAGCACCCCGAACCCGGCACCCTGGGAGCGCCTCCACAAGAGAGGTGGGTATGGGGGGGACACACGGGCGGATGTGGGGGTCACCAGGGAGCTGGCTCACGGCCCTGTATCTCCCCGCCCCATGCAGAGCTGCACCAAGTGCACAGCACCCCAGTGCTCATGGGTGGCCCTGGCCACGTCCCTGTCACCGGGAGCGGAGGTGAGTGGGGGATGGATTTTGGGCTGGCAGCCGGGTGGCCTCAGCGAAGGGGACGTGACGGTGACACCACCACCGCCGTGCTAGCCGGAGGGGACCCACGGCAGCTGCCAGTCTTCAGCTCCCCAAAACCACGGCGGGGCAGCGTCTCGCTGGCCTCTGGTGTCACTGGGTCACCAGTGACACCCCTGAGGCCACCCCATGCCTGGCACCCGCCAGTGACCCGGTAAGTCTGGGTGCCCCAATCCTGGAGACACAGATAGGTGCCCTGCACCCCAACCCGTGCTGCAAAAGCCACCGTGTCCCTTGCACCTGCAGGTCCCCGGCCACTGCATGCCCCAGGAACACGTCCTTGGTCACCAGGCACCCCAAGGACCTGTCCCCAGTCACTGGGATCCCCAGGGACAAATCTCCAGCCACCCGGCGCCCCAGGGACATGTCCCCGGTCACTGAGAGCCCCAGGGATGTGTCACCAGTAACCCGGCGCCCCAGGGACACATCCCTGGTCACTGAGAGCCCCAGGGATGTGTCACCAGCCACCCGGCACCCCAGGGACATGTCTCCAGTCACTGAGAGCCCCAGGGATGTGTCACCAGCCACCCGGCACCCCAGGGACATGTCCCCGGTCGCTGAGAGTCCCAGGGATGTGACACCAGCCACCCGGCACCCCAGGGACATGTCCCCGGTCGCTGAGAGTCCCAGGGATGTGACACCAGCCACCCGGCACCCCAGGGACATGTCCCCAGCCACTGAGAGCCCCAAGGACATGTTCCTGGCCACCAGGCACCCCAAGGACCCATCACCAGCCACCAGGAACCAGAAGGACACAATCTCGGCCACCAGGCACCCTGAGGACACATCTCTGATCTCCAGGTGCCCCAGGGACATGTCCCTGATGACCAGGCACCCAAAGGAGATGTCTCTGGTCCCCAGTCAATGTGGAGACATGTTCCTGGGCAGCAGGTACCCCAGGGACATGTCCGCAGCCACCAGACAACCCAGGGACCCATCACCGGTGACCAAGCACCAGAGGGACATGTCACCAGCCACCAGGCACCCCAAGGACACGTCCCCACCCGGTGGGCACCCAAGGGACACATTGCTGGTCACTAGGCTCCCCAAGGAGAAATCCCCAGCCATCAGGCACCACAGGGATGCATTCCTGTCCACCAGGTGCCGCAACATGTCCCTAGCCACCAAGTGCCCCAGGGACACACCACCAGTGACCAGGCACCTGAGGGACATATTTCTGGCCACCAGATACCCAAAGGAAATGTCCCCAGCTACCGGGTACCCAAAGGACACATCCCCAGACACCAGGCACCCCAGGGATACATCCCCCATCACCAGGCACCCAACGGAGATGTCCCCAGCCACCAGTCACTGCGAGGACACGTTCTTGGTTACCAGGTACCCCAAGAATATGTCCCTGGCTGCCAGGTGCTTCAGGGACCCATCACTGGTGACCAGGCACCCAAGGGACATGTTTCTGATCACCAGGTACACTGAGGACACCTCGCCAGCCACCAGGCACCCAAGGGACACATCTCCAGTCACCAGGCACCCTGAAGAGATATCCCCAGTCACTGGTCACCGAAGGGACATGTTCTTGGGCAACAGGTACCCCAAGCACATGTCCCTGGTCACCAGATACCCCAAGGACATGTTCCTAGACACCAGGCATCCCAGAGACAAGTCCCTGGCCAGAAGACACCCCAAGGACATGTCCCTGACCACCAGGCACCCAAGGGACAGGTCCCCAGTCACCAGGCGCCTCTCGTCAGCATTCAGCGATGGGGTCCTCACGCCGCAGCAGGTGGCTGAGGACTTGGAGATGGACCAGGACACCACCTGCCCCAGGTATGCGCCGTCCCCCTGGGACACCACCATTGTAGCAGCATCCTCCAGTGCCAGTAGCATCCCCACGGTGTCCCCCACAGCCCCCCAGCACCAACCACGCCACAGTCCTTCTCGCCGCCACACACCTATGGCTACATCTATGGGCCACCAGCCTCCGAGCTGGGTGAGGAGGAGGAGGAAGAGGAGGAGGAAGAGCAGCCAACTATGAGGGGCTCGCCAGGAGGGTCACTGCTGAATGGGTGGGGGTCTGTCTCGGAGGACAACTTCGCCAGTGCCCGCTGCAGCTTGGTGAGCTCCTGCGATGGCTCCTTCCTCCTGGACGCCAGCTTCGCCCGGGTGCTGGCCGTGGCCGTCGATGGCCTCTGCTTCAGCCTCGAGGATGCCGATGGGGGCTATGGGGGTGAGCGGAGTGTCCCCAGAGCCCACCTCTGACCCCAGGCATCCTCACCTCCCCGGGGATGTGGCCCTATCATGACACCATGGTGATACCACCATCTCCCGCCTTCTCCCCAGCAGGTCCCTCACCACCACCATCACCCTTGGAGGGGGTCTTCTCACCCGAGGTCCCCGTCCCCACCTGGGACTGGGGGACAGAGCTGGGGGTCCCACAGAGAACTGGGACAGAGGCAGCCACAGGCATCCCGCAGCACGGTGAGCAGCACCCCAACACCGGGGTTATGGGTACCACGGGTGGTGCGGGGTGTCATCTGTTGCCGGGTGCTGGAAAACATCCCCTTTTCTTTCCAGGTGGCCACGGGATTGGGAGCGGCAGCCCCTGGGCCAGGGCAAGTGGCGAGCCAAGGACAGGAGGGACAAGAGCATGGTGGTCCCCAGGGTGTAGGGCGCAGCAAGGCCAGAGTCCCCTTGGCTCAGCTAAAATCCAGCTTTATTAAGCAGTTCCCCAAAAAGGGGCTCTTTGCTAGCAAAAGCCACCCACAAAGGGTGGGTGGCACCAAGGTGGGTGGGTGTCCCTTCTTCTCCAGCATCCTTGTCCTCCCCAAGTGTCCTCATCCTTCCCCAGTGACCCAACCCTCCTCAGTGTCCCCATCCCTCCCCAAATTCCTCATCCTTCTCCAGCATCCTCATCCTCCCCAAGTGTCCCCATCCTCCTCAAGTGTACTTGGCCCCTCCAAGTGTCCTTGGCCCCTCCCCAGGGTCCTCCTCCCCAAGTCATCCTCATCCGGCCCAAGCACCGTTGTCCATCCCAAGTGTCCTTCTCCTTCCCCAGGGTCATTGTCCCCCTGACCATCCTCATCCCCACTGACCGTTCTCATTCCTTCTGACTGTCCTCATCCTTTCTGACTGTCCACATCCTCCCTCAGCATCCTTGTCCCACCTCAACCATCCTTGGCCCTCTCAGGTGTCCTCATCCCTCCCAAGCCACCTTGTCCTTCTTGAATGTCCTTGTGCTCCCTCTGAGTGACCTCATCCCTCCTAACCATCCTCATCCACAGGGTCCTTATCCCTCCTGAGCATCCTCATCCTCCCCAACTGTTCTTGCTGTCCCCCAAGTCTTCTCATCCCTCCCCACCATCCTCATTCTCCTGTGACCATCGTCCTCGTCCCTCCCTACTGTCCTTGTCCCTCCCAGGCAACCTTGTCTTTCCCAAGTGTCCTCTTCACCCCAGCGATCCCCAGCCCCTGGGCATCCTCGTCCTTCCCCAGTGTCCTCATCCCCCCAGGCACCCTTGCCCCCCAACATCCCTCCCCAGCACCCTCATCCCTCCCAACTGTCCTTGTCCCCAGGGTTCTTGCCCCACCTGAGCATCCTCCTCATCCCTCCCCAGCATCCTTGTCCCTCCCCAGCATCCTCAACCCTAGTGACTGTCCTCGGCCTCCCCAAGCATCCTCATCCTTCCTCAAGCATCTTCATCCCTCCCAATTGTCCTTGTCCCCAGGGTCCTCGTCCCTCCCCAGCATCCTCATCCCTAGTGACTGTCCTTGGCCTCCCCAAGCATCCTCATCCCTCCTGAGCCTCCTCGTCCCTCCCAACTGTCCTCATACCCAGGGCCTTCATCCCTCCCCTAGCATCCTCACCCCTCCTAAGCATCCTTGTCCATCCTGACTGTCCTCATCCCTCCCACCCCGAGCATCCCCTTCCCCCCACCTCGCGCTGCTGCCCACCGGCTGCTGGCTCTGTGCAACCCTATTTACATGGCGCCACTCAGAAATTAAAGAGCATCCCCCTGTCCCCCCCATGTCCCTCTACCCGTGTCCCCAACCCTGCCACTGGCTCGCCCTCTGCTTCATCACTTCTCCTGCGACGGGCAGGGAAACGGGGGGCCCGGGCGGCGGCGATGGCCAGTCCCTTCGCCACGGTCCACCAGCGTCCGGCTGCGCCCCGAGCTGTGGCCGCGGGAGCCGGTGGAGCCACGGGATGAGACGCTGCCTGTCGTGGAGCAGCTGCCGGATGCCTGACCCCGGGACAGGCAGGACGGTTTGCCATAGGGGATGACCTCATCTGCAAGGGAGGGGATGAGGTTGGGGGTTCGGTGGTGACACCCCCAAAACCTCTTTGGCATGCGGTCGGCGGCTCTGGCTTACCTCCGCGGGGCAGGCGATGGGTGACCTTGCGCTCAGCCCCACTCGGCTCCCGCTCCAGCGAGGGGCCAGGGGTCTCGCCCGGCGGCGGCAGCGGCGGTGGCGGCAGGTCTGCGGCGGAGAGGGAGGAGAGGGCTGACCCCCCCCGAAATCCCACTGGACCCCCCCCATTTCCTCTCCCCCCACTCACCTCCTGGCTGTTTTTCCCGGCGGTAACGGCTGCATTTGGGCTTTGGGCCACTTTTTGGGGTCTCCCCACGTGTTTTCCCTAGGCGAGATGGCAGTGTTAGCCCCCCACACAAGCTGCTGAGCCACCCACCCAAAAGGGCCCCCCAAGGCTTACCTGTGCCAGGAGGGTGGCGGGCTCGGAGCGGGTGCCCCTTGCCAGCATCCGGACTTGGAAGGGGGCTGGGTGCCCGTGGGGGGGTGCCGGCACTGTGGGGGGGTCTCCTGGGAAAGAGGGGGTGTGGGGTGAAGCCAGGGGGGGGGAGGGGGAGTGGGGAGGGGAGCTTGGTGGCCACCTCGGTGTCGGCAGGACCCCCGCAGTGCCATGTGGCAGTAGCACAGCCAGATGGCAATGGCATGGGTGGGCTCAAGAGTCACAGCTGGATGGCAGTGCCACAGCTGGCTCACCGCTACACAGAGGGGTTGCGATGGCACAGCTGGCTCACAGTGGCACAGCTGGGGCACAGCTGCAAACCAACCACTCAGCCACACTGCAACAGCATAGCTGGATTGTCACGCTGCGGCCAGCCCACGGAGTCACGGATGGGTCGTGACAGCATAGCCAGGACACGACCGGGCAACGGGGATGGATGGTGGCAACATGGGTGGGTCATGAAGGGACATCTACACCATGGTGGGACATCTGGACTCCAGTGACATAGCCAGACCACGATGGCATGGCAGGGCCAGATCGTGACACGACTGGATTGCGATGGGATATCTGGACCCCCATAAGAATCTGGATGCCAGATGACATGGCCAGACCATGATGGCACAGCAGGGCTGGATCATGACAACATGGCTGGGTCATGATGGGAGCTCCAGACCCATGGGACATCTGGACCCTGATGGGACATCGGGCCAATGGCCAGACCATGACCACCAGCAAGGCAAGGTGGTGACAACATGGCTGGATTGCAATGGAACATCCAGACCCTGGTGGGACATCAAGACCCCAATGCACCACACCCCAGTGGCATGGCCGGACCATGATGGCACAACAGGGCTGGATCGTGACAACATGGCTTGATTGTGGTGGGACATCTGGACCCCATGAGACATCTGGATCCCAATGACACCATTGGACCATGATGGTATGGCAAGGTCAGGTAGTGACATCATGGCTGGATTGTGATGGAACACCCAGAACCCGATGGGACATCCAGACCCCAGTGGGACATCTGGACCATGATGGGACACCCAGACCCCGATGGCACAGCCGGACCAAGCAAGGCCCATCTCCTACCGGGGCAGGCGGGGGCTATTGAAGTTGTGGAGGCGAGGGATGTCCTCGGTGGTGCGTGGCGATGGCGTCAGCGTCGCGGTGGTCCGGCAGCCGGAGGAGGTGGTGGGCGAGGATGCGGCGGTGGTGCAGGGGACATCCTCGCTGGGGTACCACTCCTCCATCCCCAGCCTGAGGGGTGGGGGCCACAGGGTGGGTGCTGGGGCCAGCGTGCCCCAGCCACCCCAGCCATCCACTCTCACCTGCCACCTGCTTCTTCCTCTTCATCCTCCTCTTCATCGTCCTCTTCCTGGGTGCACTGGCTGAGCTCGCTGGCCGAGGGCGGCGGGGGCAGCAGCTCCGTCCAGCTCACTGCCGGCAGTTTCACCGCTTGCCCCAGCTTCTTCCCTCTGGCCCCTGCAGTGAGGAAGGATGCCGGGGGGGGGCTGCGGGGAGGGGACGGCACCACCAGCACCCATGTGTGTCCCCCACCCATCCCACCACCCTACCGTGCTCAGCCCAGCCGCGGGGTGCCTGGGGGGCCGGGGCATCCATCGGCTGGGGAAACCCCCCGTGGTAGGGGGTCCCGTGCTGCGAGAAGGGACGGGGGAAGGTGCGGAGCTCCTCACCGCCCGCCTCAATGGTGCTGTAAACCGGCCCCTCGCCGGCCCCTGCCCCAAATTGCTCCGTCTGGGTGATGTAACGGGTGATGCCGGCGTCTGCGGAGGGCAGCCGGCACCATCAGGGCTGACCATGACGCCCCTGCCCCCCAGTCCAAGCCACCCATCCCCATGATGACCCCTCACCATTGTAGTATCTTTCGGCGGTCCCCAAGCAACCGGTGGCACCAGCCACGCCGCCGCCACCGCGCCATGCATCCGCCAGCCACGGGTAACCACTGCCGGCAGCTGCCCTGCAAGGAGACAGGGTGAAGGGATGCCAGCGGTCAGCGCTGGGGTTCCCGGGGAGGGGGAGGTACGCTGGGGGGTTACCTGGGGCTGCCGCGCACTGGAGCTGGGAAGGCCACTGCGGAAAGAGGTGGGGGTGAGGGTGGTGAGGGGCCGCGTCGGGACCCCGTGACGCCTATAGGCTTACCAGTAGGTGTATAGGCGAAGGATGCTGTAAAGAGAGAGGCAGTGGGTGGCTGGTGGGGTGATGGGTGCCAGGGTAGGGGTGTCTCAGAGGTAGCACCCTCCCTGTACCAGCAAAGTGGCTCAGCTCCTTCTTCCTCCGACGGCGGCTGTAGAGCCAGGCGGCGAAGGCTGCAAGGATGACCCAGCAAGCGCCACCGACACCAGCGATGAAGGCCGGCTGCCTGACCACCTCGGCCAAACGCTCAGCCATGCTGCTCCCGCCCGCCGGCCCCACATCCTGCTCCACTGGGGGGGCTGCAAGCAACATGGGGAAAAGGGGGGGACACACCGGCGGGGCTGCCGAGGACCCGTCCCCAGCACTGGAGTGACCCCTGCCACCCCCCACCCATGGGTGCAGAGGCGGTGATGAGGGACTCACCGATGCGGATGGGGACGGGGGCACTGCGGGCGCCCACGCCGGCACCGGTGGCGGCGGCTACTTCAGCGTGGTAAGGGACACCCGGGACCAGTCCCCGCAGTACCGTCGCCAGCACCGTCCCCTCCACGCTCTGGTTGATGTGGAAGCGGCTCTCGTTGCCCAAGCACCAAATCTGGGGATGGCGGCCATGATGGGGACACCCATGGGGACACCATGACGCGGCGTCATGGGGGACAGAGGGGACCCACTGCGTCCCCGCCGCTGCCTGACCTTACCCGGTAATCGCGGATGATGCCGTTCTGCTCAGCTGGTGGCGGTGGCTGCCATGAGATGCGGACGCTGGTGCCATTACCGGCCACGCTGACGGCTCGTGGCGGGGCACTGGGGACTACCAGGGGACACACATAGCATGTCACCTCCAGGGGTTCCCTGGAGAGCCTCACCATCCCCCCAACCCTGCACTCACCCGCCTCAGGGGTGCGTAGAGCTCGCACAGCACTGTCGGGGCCGTGGAGGTGATGAAAGTAGGGTCGGACCTTGACCTCGTACTCCTGGCCCCGGCGCAGCTCGGTGAGCAGGGCCACCCGATCCCCCGGCGCCTGCACCGTCCGCGCCTCCTCCCAGCGCCCACCGCGCTGCCGGTACAGCACCCGGTAGCCCTGAAGGAAGGGTGCTTGGCGTTCCACCTGGGGACCCAAGAGGAGGGTGGGATGGGGGTGATGCTCGGCACTAGAAGCCCAGCACTGGCGGCGCGGCACGGCGTGGCACGGCACTCACAGTCCAGGAGAGGCGGATGGTGCCTGGAGGCAGCACCACAGGTTCCTGTAGGTGCACGGCCACTTGCGCCAGCTCCCGTTCCACCTGTTCGGGGTCCAGCCCTGGCTGTGTGGGGCTGGCATCTGCCAAAAACACAAGAGGGTGGTGGGTCCTTGGGCACCTCCATCGGCGTCCTTGGGTGGGGATGCACCCAAGGGTGGTGGGTCCCTGGGCAACTCCACTGGTGTCACCAAGTGGGGGTGCACCCAAGGGTGGTGGGCCTTTGGGCACCTCCATTGGCATCATTGGGTGGGGATGCACCCAAAGATTTTGGGCGTATGGACACTTCCATCAGCATCACCAAGCAGGGGTGCACCCAAGGGTGCTGGGTCCATGGACATCTCTGCTGGTGTCACTGCCGGGTCTCACCTTGGGTGCGCACGGGCTCCGAGATGCCGCTGGGGTCGCTGAGCCCATAGGCGTTGACCGCCCGCACCAAGAAGAGGTAGACAGTGTCGGGCACGAGGCCACTCACTGTGTGGGTCTCACCCTCCACGTCGGCCGCCACCGTTCGCCATGGGCCACCCGCCGCCTGGCTGCCAGGGGACAGGGGTGACACCAGGCCACCGCATCACCCCTGCACCCAGAGAGGATGCTTGAGGGATACCTGAAAGCCTCCACGATGTAGGAGGTGACGTCGGTGGCGCCGCTGTCCTCATTCCCTTTCCAGCGCAGGGTGACACTGCTTTTGGTGATGTTGGTGACCACGGGGGTGGAGGGTGGCCCAGGGAGGACACCAGGCTTGGAGGACGGCGGGGCGAGGCTGGATCTGTCACCTGTGGGGAGATGCGTGGAGACCTGGGGTGGCTTTGTCCCTGGTGCCACGGCGTCCCCAGTGTGGTGACGTCCCCATGACCCACCTTGCACATCCAGGGAGACACCCCAGCGTGTCTCGCCCGCCAAACTGGTGGCTACACACTCATAGTGCCCGGAGTCTGTCACCTGCAAGGGGAAAAGCTCCTGCCCCATCACCCTGAGCACCCGCCACCTTGGCACCCACCACCCTGATTGCCCACCGCCCTGAGCACCCATTGCCCTTTGCACCCACCACCCATTGCACCCTCAGCCATGAGCACCCACCACCCTTTGCACCCATTATCCTGGGCACTCCTTGCCCTTTCCACCTGTTGCACCCACTGCCCCTTACACTTACCACCCCTTGCCCCCACCACCCCGAGCATCCACCGCCCTGCGCACCCCCTGCCTGTTGCCCTTTCCACCACCCCTTGCACCCATGACCCTAAGCACCCACCATCCTCAGCGCCCACCACACCTTGCCCCCACCACCCTAAGCCCCCACAGCCCCTTGCCCCCACCACCCTGAGCACCCACCACCCCCAGGAGCCCCTCCTGCCCCTGCAGTGCCACCCCAAGAATGCCCGGGGGGGGATGCCCGAAACCCCCGCTCCGGGCTGCCTCACCCGGAGGCCGGTGATCTGCAGGGTGCTGTTCTCCAGCAGGCTGGTGCGGGGCTGGGCACCCATCAGGGTGTTGCCATCCTTCAGCCACTCCACGCTGGCTGGGGGGTCACCACCCCCCACCCAGCACGGTAACTGTGCCGTGGCCCCCACCGGCAGCACCGTCCGGTTAGAGGAACCCCGGTGGATCACCGGCGGTGGGTGCTTGGCCGGCGCTATGGTGAAGAGGGTGGGGGGGGTGGGGTGGAAAAAGGGAGTTCCTCAGTGCTGGGATGGGTGCTACTCGTGCACCGAACGTACCCGTTCTCTGCCAGCGCAGGACTTACCCTCTTCCACCTCCAGCCGCGCCTTGGCCAGGACGCTGCCGACCACGCTGATGGCCTGGCACAGGTAATAACCGGCGTCGGCAGGCTGCACGTCGGCGATGGTGATGGCGCCGCTGGGGCTCACCGAAAAGCGGCCGGTGGGGTGCGGGGGCTGGCCGGGGACCAGCAGGGTCTGGGGGGGAAGGGAGGGGTGCTGAGAGGGGGAGGGCGGGGGGAATGGGGGGGATGGGACGGGGGGGAAGGTCATGGGGATGGGGATGGGGACAGGACAGGGAAGGGGACAGGATGCGGATGGGATGGGGACAGGGATGGGACAGGGATGAGACAGGGATGGGGACGGGATGGGACAGGGATGAGACAGGGATGGGGACAGGATGGGAAAGGGATGGGGATGGGATGGGAACAGGGAGGGGACTGGGATGGGACAGGGATGGGGACAGGATGGGGATGAGGAGGGGATGGGTTCAGGATGGGGACACGGATGGGACAAAGATGGCAACAGGGCCGGGGAGTGGGACGGGCGCAGGGCCGGGGCCGGGGACAGACCTGGCTACCCTCCTTCTGCCAAAACACGGCGGGCGGCGGGTTGCCCTTGCTCTGGCACTGGAAGGTCACGCTCTGGCCGGGGGTGACAGTCTGGTTGCGGGGCCCAGTGACAAGCTGGGGGGGCACTGCCACAGCACAGGGAGAGAAAAGGGCTTGCCCGGCCACTTTGCCAGCACCCCTGGGTGCTCCCACGGGGCCCCCCTTACCGTGCACAGTGAGGGTGCCCGACGCCTCCGACCTGCCCACGCTGTTGTCGGCCACGCAGGTGTAGGTGCCCTCGTCCTCCTCCCGCAGCCGGCTGATCCGCAGGGTGTTGTCGGGCAGCACCTCCCACCTGGGGCGGGGCGGGGGGGGAACGCCGCGAGGCAGGGTGCCGGGGTGCCATGAGGGCGCGGGGTGCCATGGGGACGTGGGATGCGGTGAGGATGAGGGATGTGGTGGGGATGAGGGATGGGATGGGGATCAGGGGTGTGATGGATATGCAGGGTGTGATGGGGATGCGGGATGCCATGGGGATGCGGGATGTCCTGGGGATGCGGGATGTCCTGGGGATGCGATGGGATGTGGGATGCAATGGGATGGGGATGCAACCGGGATGCGATGGGGACGCAACCAGGATCTGGGATGCAGGATGCAATGGGATGTGGGATGTGATGGGGATGCGACAGGATGCGGGATGCCACGGGATGCAGGATGCCACGGGGATGCCATGGGGATGTGGGGTGCCATGGGGATGCAGCGAGATGCAGGCTGCGACACGGCTGCGAGCCGCTTCAAGCACACCAGGCCAGCATGCAGCCCATGCTGCCCGGGCTGCACCGCAGACCCCCACCCTAGCCCCGGCACCTGCCGCGCCAGCCCCCCTCGCCCACCGCTTACCTTCCCGGCGGCATCTCGCCCTCCTCCTTGCGCCAGCGGGCCGCCGGCCGGGGGTCCCCCACCGCCTCGCAGGGAAACTCCGCTGTCCCCTCCGCCAGCACCGCTTGGTTGAGGGGCCTCTTGCCAAATGCTGGGCGCTCTGCAGGGTGGGCATCAGGCCAGTGGGATGACCCCCACCCTCCCCACCAGCACCCCAAAAATGCCATCCCCATCCCCACGCACCGAAGACCACCAGCTCGGCCGGCTCGCTGTCCCTCTCCCCCACCACGTTGGTGGCCACGCAGACGTAGACGCCAGCGTCGCTCTTGCGGGTACTGGCCAGCATCAGCTTCCCACCGCGGATCTGCCGGTGAGCCCAGCTCAACCGGGGGGGGGGGGCTCAGGACCCCCCACCCCCCAACCTTGGCTTTGGGGCCCCCCGCCCCGTATCCCTCACCGTCAGACGCTCGTCCTTGTCGCTGAGCCGGGCGCCATTCTTCTTCCAGGAGACGCTGGGTTCGGGGTGGCCGCGGGGAGGGACGCACTCCAGGACAGCCGGTTCGCCCGCCGCCACCGCCACGTCCCCGGGGGGCTGCCGGAACTCGTCCCGCAGCACTGGGGGGCGGGGGGGTGTGGGGCCACATGGGCCCTGCCTCAGCTTCCGCACCCGCGCACCCCTCGTGCCCCCCCAGGCCTGTCCCAGCACCGAGGTAATAAAGCTCAGCGATGCCGTGGTTAATGTGGGCAGGGCCTGGAGCCAACCCCCGATGCGGGGTGTAACACCCCGACCCCAAATCGAGGCCTGCCCCCCCCCCACCCCGATAATCCCTGGTGGCTGAGCTAAGGGCACGCCCGGGTCTAAGCCTGGACGGGAGTTAAACCCGGCATCATCCCGGCCCTGGCTCTAACCCTGAGCCTGGGATGCGGCTCGGCAGGTGCCCCGGAGCAACGTGACAGGCAAAATGGGGGGGGCTCGAGGTGTCACTGGGGATGTTGTTTAGTCCATGTTAATTTATTTTCACTTATATTCACTTATTCTAATTTATTTACAATTATTATATTTATTTTCCCTTATTTTTACCTATTTCCATTTCTTTTCAATTTTTCATTTGTTTTCACTTCTTTTCACTTTTTAAAAGTCCTTTTTACTTATTTTCATTTATTTTTCTTTAATTTCACTTTTCATTTCTTGTCATCTATTTTTATTTCGTTTCACTTGTTTTCATTTATTTTCCACATCTTTTCACTTCTTTTAATTTCTTTTTACTTATTTCCATTTGTTTTCCCTTATTCTAACTTTTTCCATTTATTTTCACTTACTTCCACTTATTTTCCCTTCTTTTCGTTTATTTTCACTTATTTTCATTTATTTCCAATTAATTTCACTTACTCCCATTTCTTTTCCTTTATTTTCACTTCTTTTCAATTATTTTAATGTCTTTTCATTTATTTTCCCTTATTTTCAATTATTTTCCATTATTTTCTGTTATTTCCCCCATTTTCGATTCTTTTCCACTATTTTAACTTCTTTTCATTTCTTCTTTTTACTTTTTGCACCTATTTTTACTTATTTTCACTTATTTTCATCTATTTTTCACTTCTTTTCATCTATTTTCACTTTTATTTCCCATTATTTCCCTTTCTTTTCCGTTATTTTCACTTCTTTTCAATTATTTTAACTTTTTTCCCCCAATTTTTTTCAATCCTTTTCATTCATTTCGTTTCTTTTCCTCTATTTTCTGCCTCTTCTCACCCAGCAGCCCCAGGCCCGGGGGTTTTGCAGCCCCTCACCCTGCAGCGGGCTGGGCTCAGCAGTGACCCCAACCCCCCCCCCAGCACCCCCAACCCCCTCCCAGCCCCCCCAGACTCACCAGCCACCTCCAGGGAGGCGTTCCTGCTGGTGGCCTCCCCCAGGTAATTCCTGGCCACGCAGACGTAGACCCCCTCGTCGGGCTTCCCCCGGCGGCCGTGGAGGATGCGGAGGAAGAAGAGGGACCCCCCGGGGAGGAGGGTGCGGTGGGAGCGGGGGTCCTCCCGGTCCGTCTCCACCCGCTCCCCATCTTTGTACCACTCCACCGCCGGGGACGGGCGACCTTCAGCCTTGCAGCTCAAGGTGGCCGGTTCCCCCTTGGAGACCAGGAGGTCCGAGGGGTGCTCCACGATGCGGGGGGCCGTGTCCTCCAGCTGAGGGTGGGTGCCTGTGTAATAACGGTGGGGGGGTGGGTCCCCACTACCCCTCCCACCCCAAGGAGCGCGGAGGGGGGGTCTGGGTGGGGCTGAGCGTCTGCTCTCGGCTCGCACGGCGCTCTCCCGGCACCATCACCCGCTGTGCTCAGTCAGCAGGGGTGAGATGAAGTGTTGTCAGGTCTCAGCCCAGTGTATCCACCACCACCACCACCAGGAGATGAGATGAAGTGCGGTCAGGTCTCAGCCCAGTGTGCTTATATCCCCCCCCACGAGGAGGTGAGATGAGCAGGGGGAAGGATGAGGTGCAGCCAGGTCTCAGCCCAGTGTATCCCCCACCCCCTGCCAGGAGGTGAGATGAGCAGGAGGTGAGATGAATTGTGGCCAGGTAGGACAATATATCCCTCCCCCCTCCACCCCCCAACCAACCCCAGGTGGGTGCTGGTGGGGTGGTGGCACGACTGGGAGGGTGTCAGACCTCAGACACACTGCGGGATGAGGACAGAGGGACAAAGCAGCTCTGCTCCCAGTAACGCCCCTTTTCCACCCAGTTTCCAGCTGGGCATCCCTGGGGAAATGGGGTTGGGGCTAAATTGCCCCCAAAAAAGGGACTTTTTTTTTCCATCAGCTGCAAGTGACAATTTTCTGTAGCTGGTTGCAGAAAACCCTTAATTTTAAGTTCAAAAGCCCCCATATTGGGTCTGTGGTGCTGTTCCAGGAAAACCCCCGCTGTTAGGACAAGGGGATTAATGAATGCTCGTTAGTGCCGGGGTAATTAATGCTCATTAATGCTGGGGACTAACTCGCATTCTGGTGGGGTGCGCTTACCCACATCCCCATGTGCACACGCATGCACATGTGTCCCTGCATTTGCACACACGCTCCTGCCCCGGCTCCCAGGCATCACGGGGAGGGGGCTGCAATTTGGGACACCCTAGGGGGGGTGTGGGGGGTGTGAGGGGTTGCCATGGGGACAGGATGCTGCTGCCATGGGGATGGGGAGGGATGCTGCGGGGTACTGGGTACCCCAGGGGGCGGCGGTAGGGTGGGGTGGGCGCAGCAGGGGCTGAGGGGGACGCAGCTGGGCCCAGTGGCTAATTGGGACAAGCGGGGGGTCAGGCCAGGCCCCCGGCTGTGCCAGTGCAGAGGGTCCCAGAGGGGGGTTCGGGGGGGAACCCCCCCCTTCTGATCAGTCACCCAGAACCAAACAGAGGGGGAAGTTCAGACTAGAAAAGAGGCAGAAAAGCTCAAACAGGGCTTAAAATTCAGGTGGACACCCCCTCCCTCACCCCCCGGTACCCACAGCCAGCCTGGGCTGCCCCCCACTGCCCCCCACTCTGCCTTGGCTCAGGGACACGGAGTCGGTTTGGGGACACGGGGCTGGTTTGGGGACACGGGGCTGGTTCAGGGACATGGGGTCTCTCCCAGCTCAGAGTCAGGGGGTCAGCGTGGGGACACAGGGACAGATTGTGGGGAGAGGGTCACTCCCGGTTTGGGGTCTGGGGGTTGGTCTGGTGACACGGGGACACTGGGTCAGTCCCAGTTTGCAGTCTGGGCTTTGGTGTAGGGACACAGGGCTGGTTTGGGAACAGCGGGTTGCTCCTGGTTTGGGATTTGGGGACACGAGGCTGGTTTGGGGACACGGGGTCGGTCCTGGTTTGGAGTCCAGCAGCCGGTTTGGCGACACAGGGTCACACCCGATTTGGGGACATGGGGGCTGGTCCCAGTTTGGAGTCCCGGGGACTTTCTGGGGACACAGCATCGCTCCCGGTTTGTGGTTGGACAAATTGGTTGGTCAGGGAACACGGAGCCCATCCCAGAGTGGGGACACGGGGCTGATTTGGGGACAGCGGGTCACTCCCAGACTGGGGACACTGGGCAGGTCCCAGTGTGGGAATATGGGACCAGTTTGGGGACTGGGGGCCAGTCCCGGTGGCTGGGGCTGGGAGGCTGTGCGCTGTTTCCAGCATCACCGCTGGACCAGGACCGGGCACCCCGGGACGCGGGGACAGCGGGACACGGGGACGGCAGGACAGCGGGACCGGGGGACAGCAGGACAGCACGTACCGTTGCCGGGGGTGAGGCCGGGGAGGTGGAGCGCGGCGATGGTGCGGTTGATGCCGACCAGGAGCTGGGAGGAGTTGGAGCCCTCGGCCCCCAGCGAGTCGGCGAACAGGTTCATCTGCAGCAGAGTCTTCAGCAGGTACCGCAGCATCCTGGCGGCGGCTTGGCTAGGCTCGGCTCAGCACGGTCCAACCCAACACGGCTCAGCACGCTGTGCTGGGCACGGCTTGGCTCGGCTCGGCTGAGCTCAGCTCGGCTCGGCTTAGTTTGGCTCAGTTCTGCACGACCAGATTCGACACGACTCGGCACGGTCGAGCTCGGCACGGCTGAGCTCGGCTTGGCTCGCCTCGGCTCTGCACGCCCCGGCTCAGCTCAGCACCGTCCGACCCAGCGCAGCACGGCACGGCTGAGCTCCGTTCGGCTCAGCTGAGCTCGGCTCTGCAGGGCCCGGCTCGGCTCAGCACGGCCCGACCCAGCGCAGCTGAGCTCGGCTGAGCTCGGCTCAGCCCAGCGCGGCTCAGCTCAGCTCGGCTCAGCCCGCGGCGCCGCCCCCCGGGTCCGGCGGGGAGCGGGGGCGCGGCCAGCGGAGGTGGGGGAGATGGGGGTGACCCTCCCCACCTTTTGGGCAAGGGTCTAGGCTGGGAAGAGCAGGCTCCCACATGGGGGGGGGGTCCATGATAGGGGGCGGGATTGAGGGGGGCAGAGGAAAGGGGGGGCGTCTTGGGTTGGAGGGAGGAGGAGGAGGAGAAAGGGGAGGAAGAGGCTGCCGTGCTGCCCGGCCTCGCCCCAAATAACACGTCAACCCACAGGGATGCCAGCACCCCCACCCTGGGACACCACCCCCCCCCAGTGTCCCCCCAAAAAGGCAGCATCACCCCCCAGCCCATGAGGGAGCACCGCGGCTCGGGGGGCGCAGCCTTGCAGCCCCATCCCCCAACACTGGGTGCGCTGGCAGAGGTGGGTGCTGCCTTTGGGGGTGCTGGGACCCCCGAGTGGCCTTGATCTTGGGGGGTCAAATGGGACGATCTGCCACCTTACAATGCCTCTTGGATTAATAATTTGCAATTAGCCACTTAATTAATGGGCTGGGGCTGATGTGGGAAGCAAGGGGGCTCTTCCAGCAAGCCCCCTGGTATGGGGGCGTCCGTTGGGGGGTGTATGTCGGTTTGGGGGGGGTTCGTTATGGGGGGTTTGTTAGAGCAGCATGAACAATCCCCTTGGAATAGGACAAAAGAGGGGTGATGATAGCGTGGGGTGGGGAAAAAGGGGGGGTGTTGGGGTTTTGGGGATCCTCTGGGGGGTTGGGTGGGGATGGGGAAGCTCGGGAGGAGGTGGGGAGGGGAGGGGGTGGGAGGGTGACATCTCCGCACACATCTGGGGGGTGACGGGTGGGGGGAAAAGGACAAGGGGCCTCACATCTGGGTGGTGAGACAGGGGATGTGTGCCTTTGCACATCTGGAGGGGGTGCAAGGGCGTCCCGACGAGGTGCACATCTGGAGGGCTCTTGGGACACAGCTGGGGCGTTTGAACATCTGGGGGGGCGAGCGCCTCTGGGGGCTCACATCTGGGAGGGTCAGGTGGCCTGGGGGAGGCGTGCGTGTTTGGGCGAACATCTGGAGGGCTCAGGGCACAGCTGGAGGCGGCCCCCGGGGCCACAGCTGGGCACGCACCTGAATGCGCGGTGGGGGGGAGCCCGAGCACATCTGGAGAACCGGGCGCGCTGGGTCGTGCACATCTGGCGGTGCAAGCGGGAGGCGGCCGGGCGCACATCTGGGCACACATCTGGAGAGTTAATCCCCGGAGAGTTTTGGGGCCTCTTTTCATGGAGCACTTTGAAGAGAGGAGAGTTTTGAATGGGAATCCTGGAAGTGTTTTGGGGGAGCCCCGGGGATTAAAGCACCTCTGTATTAATCCCGCCGTGAGGCCTGAGGCTGCAACGACGGGCTCCCGAGGGCGGAGGGGCCCGATGAGGGCCTTGGGATGGGGGAAAGGAGACAAAGGAGCCACTTCATCCCTGTCGGATAATCCCCCTCCCCAGCTTCATCCCCGTCAATCAGCTGGGCAAACAGCGAGCGCGGGGGGCATCGCCTCCTTGTTAGCAGATTTATTACCACTGCCGGGGCGTTTAATTGCCCTTTTATTCAGCGATTAGCCGCTGTTTGCGCAGGCTTTGCCCAAACCTCCCGCTGCCGTAGCCTGAAATCACACACACCCCCCCACATCATTATCCTCCTGATTTTTCCTGCCAGGTGGGGAAACTGAGGCACGAAGGGTCTTGGGGTAATGAGGAGCGACGAGGTATTTGTGTGGGTAAATGAGCGGCTGGACTCCCCCCTCCCCAAGGGTGATGCCGAGGGGGGCGTAAATCCCTCACAGACCAGTTATTACCCACCCCACCAGGAGCCCCCACCCTGCGCCCAGCGCTTTGCCGGAAAACGCGGCTTTTTGAATATTTATAGAGGTGGTGGGGCGGGGGGAGGGGCGGGGGGGCTGCCTGGTGGGGCTGGAGAGGAGCAGTGCTGGGGGGGTGATGGTGGGTGGTTTAGGGGATGATGGTGGGGTGGGTTGGGGGAGCATACTGGGGTGCTGTGGGGGATGATACTGGGGTGCTGTGGGGGGTGATACTGGGTTGCTGTGGGGGATGAGACTGGGATGCTGTAGGGGGTGATACTGGGAGACTGTTGGGGATGAGACTGAGATGCTGTAGGGGGTGATACTGGGATGCTTTAAGGAACAATGCTGGGATGCTTTAGGGGAGCATACTGGGATGCTCTAGGGGCTGCTGCTGGGATGTTGTGGGGATGACACTGGGATCCTTTAGGGGATGATGTTGGGGTGCACTAAGGAGAGACGCTGAGCTGTTTTACGGGAGTGTATGGGAGTGACACGCGGGTGCTTTAGGGGATGACGGTAGGATGTTTCTGCGGAGCATAATGGGATGCCTTAGGGGATGTCACTGGGATGCCTTAGGGGGTGATGGGGGAATGCGTTAGTGGGTGATGGGGGGATGCTTTAGGGGGTGATGCTGGCATGTCCTAAGGACAGATGCTGGGATGTTTTAGGTGAACGTATGGGTTGCTCTTGGGGATGACGCAGGGATGCCTTAGGGGAGCATACTGGGATGCCTTTGGGCTGATGCTGGGATGCTTTAGGGTAGTTATGCCAGAACACTTTAGGGGCTGATGCTGGGATGCACAGAGGGATGCCAGGATGTATTAGAGGATGATAGTGAGATGCTTTAGGGGAGGACACTGGGGTGGTTTAGGTGGGCGTACTGGGATACTTCAGAGGATGACAGTGGGCTGCTTTAGGGCATGATGCTGGGATGCTTTAGGGGATGATACTGGGGAGCTTTAGGGGATGATACTGGGAAGCTTTAGGGGATGGTGCTGGGATGCTTTAGGGCATGATGCCTGGATGACCCTGGCATGCTTTAGGGGAGTGCACTGGGATGCTTTTGGGCATGATACTGGGATGCTTTAGGGGCTGATGCCTGGATGATACTGGGAAGCTTTAAGGGAGTGCACTGGGAAGCTTTAGGGCATGATACTGGGATGCTTTAGGGGATGATGCCGGGATGCTTTAGGGGATGATGCTGGGATGCTTTAGGGGATGATGCTGGGATGCTTTAGGAGAGCAGATTGAGATGCTTTAGGGGATGACCAAGGGTGCTCTGTGGGGATGCCTTAGAGGCTGGGTGTCAGGCTGTCTTTCCTCCACGCCTGGCAGACGCAGCAGGCCAGTGGGTTGAGGTTTCCTTGCGGGGTGTCCCAGCCCGCCTCATTACTGCCGTCTTTGGGAAGCTGGAGCCCATGTGTTCTCGAGACGAGCAACTCTGGGTATATTAACATCCCATTTCCACCTCTTTAATATAGAGTTTGTCGAGATCATTTATCAGCCAAGCCTCCCTTCAGGGCCGGGGGAAGCCGGGCAGAGCTCAGCAGCTGGGTCACGGCAAGAGGCGAGGGATGCTCATCCCCGAAGGAAGCTGGCTGCGGGTTTAACAGGTAGTGGCTCATGTGCGAATCGCTAGTTTGGGACCGGCGCATCATTGGGAAAGGCTCTATCAAAGCTGGGCTTAATTGGGTGGAAGGCTTGTTTGCATGGCTGTTAATGGGGGATCAGAGGGCCAGGGACCCAGCGCTGACGGCCCTACAAAGGCAAGCAATTACTTGCTTGTCTGCATTATGTATTAACCCATCTGGGGCCGGGATATTGGCTTTGAAAGGGAGACAAAGACGGAGGCGTGACGCTATTCCCCCTGCCGAATTAGTCCGCCTGGGTCCCCTTTGTGCGGCCGGCAGGGCAGGGCAGCTGGGTACAGAGTGCAGCCCCTGAGGATGCTGATGGGTACCAGGGCGTGGCAGCAGGGTGCCGCCTCGCTCAGCATCCCTGCATCCTCCTTGATATTGCACCGAGCATCTTTTCTCGCCTTTCATCAGCCACCGTGGTTTCCTGCCCGCGGCCACAGCTCTGGGTAATTAAAGCCTTGGCTTTAATTAGCCACTGCTGCCGTTAATAAGTTTATACCTCTTCTTGGTGGTGTATTTTGGAGACAGGAGGTTCATTATGAAGAGCAAAGTCTGTATCTACTGACTTGTCCGCTTGGCTTTTTTGGCTAATTGTTAATTATTGTTATAGAATTGGAAGGTTGGCTCGAGCCAGGCAGCGGGGGAGCATTGGGGAACAGGGCTGAGGGTTCCCCACCCTTGCCCCAAGTTGCTTGTCCCACTGTCCGTGCATCCCCGGCGAGCTGAGGGCAGCCATGACTCATTGCACAGATGAGCCCTGGCTGAGAACAGCCGCAGCTCATTGCATTAGGCAATCCCGGCTGAGAATAGCCACGACTCATTGCACAGGGTGATCCTGGCTGAGAACAGACATGATTCATTGCACAGGTGAGACCCGCTGAGAACAGCTGCAACTCAGGTCAAGGGTGAGCCCCCATTGAGAACAGCCACAACTCATAGCCCAAAGCGACCCGCTGCAGGGAGGCTGAGAATGGGCACAGCTCGCTACAGGAATGGCTCTCTGCCACTTTCAGTGGGGTGGAGGGGGACCCACAAGCCCCCCGCCACCGCGTCATTAGCAAGCGGTCAAATGGCCCTAATGGGGACGCGGGGCTGCATCGCAATCAGCTGCTCTAGAGGAATAATGAATTTTAAAATCTCTAATTAACCGTTAACCTCATTTGCATTCCTCCCCCGGCTTACGGCGAGCCCCTCTAATTGGGGCCTGATTAGCTCCTGTGCAGGGGGGGTCTGTACGGCACAGTGCCGGTGGGCTGGGGGATGGCAGGAAGGGGCTGGTGGCCCCCCGGGGCCTGGGGACATGGGCGCCCCGCTGCAGGGACACGCTGGCAGCGGGTGCGTCCCCATGGGAAGCTGGCTTTGGGGACACTGGGGGTGGGCAGATCCCTTTGGGGACACGCCAGCAGTTTTGTCAGCCCTTTGGGGACACCCCACGGGGGCAAAGTGGGGACATCCCTTTGGGGACACACTGCGGGGGTGGCATCAGGGACATCCCTTTGGGGACACGACGCAAAAGTGGCGTTGGGGACACCCCTTTGGCGACATGGTGGCAGTGGGTGCATCCCTTTGGGGACATGCTGCAAGGGTGTCATTGGGGACATAATTCTGGGGACATGTTGGCAGCAGGGACGTCCCTTTGGGGACACACTGCAGGGGTGGCAGTGGGGACATCACTTTGGTAACACGGTGACATTGGGGACATCTCTTTGGGGACATGCCACAGGGGTGGCATTGGGGACATCCCTTTGGGGACACGCTGCAGAGCTGTCACTGAGGACCCCCTCCTTGGGGACAGGCAGCTGGTGACAAAGAGCTTGGTGTCGCTGCGCGCCCCCCCCCCCCGCCGCAGCCTCACGCCGCCGCCAGCCCCTAATCCCCGTAATTAGAAGGGGATAATTACGGCCCCCGATCGCTCCCGGCCGCTCCCCTGCGAGATGCGCTGCAGCAGGCAGGAGCAGGCAGCCCCCCTAATCCTGCCCTTTCTCCACCACCACACCACCCCCCCCCCCCCCCCCAATTTGTTTAACCAACACTGCCCTAATTAAAGCGTTTAATTAACAAGCCCAAGCGGTTGATGCCAGTCCTGGGGGAACCCCCATAGGACCCCCCCAAAACCATCCCTGTTTGGATGAGGAGGACTTTTAGGCGAGGTCAAATCTCCTCACTGCTCGTTAGTCTTGGCTTAATGAAGAGTTGGGGGCGCAGCTGGGGTGCTGGGCCCCCCCGCCGGCGGAGCTGGGCCAGGCCCCCGCTCCCCTTCGTTAGCTGCCCCCCAAGCTCATCAATCAAGGGCCCCCTCTGGTCCCGAGCCCATTAATTGGGATCCCGGCAGGCAAAGGGCCAGGGAGCACACGTGGCCGCACCAGGGTCAGGGGGCAGCAGCCGGCCTGGCTGCCACGCAGGGCAAGAGTGGTCCCCCAAAAAAGGACAGGAGCCCTGATGTTTGGGGGGGCTCAGCTCCAATAGCTTGGGGGTGCTCAGCCCCGGGGTTGGAGGGTGCTCAGCCTCAGCATTTGGGGGTGCTGAGCCCCAGTGTTTGGGGATGCTCAGCCCCGGGCTTTGGGGTGATCAGCCCCGGAGTTTGGGGGTGCTGACCCCCAGAATTTGGGGGTGCTCAGCTCTGGGGTTTGCCTGCTCAGCCCCAGGGTTTCAAGGTGCTCATGCCCAGCATTTGGGGGTGCTTGGCCCTGGATTTTGGGGTGATGAGCCCCAGTATTTGGGGGTGCTCAGCCCTGAGGTTTGGCTGCTCAGCTCCACGGTTTGGGCGTGCTCAGCCCTAGAGTTTGGGGGTGTTCAGCCCCAATATTTGGGATGCCTAGCCCTGGGGTTTGGGGTGCTCAGACCGATGTTTGGAGGTGCTCAGCCCCGGGGTTTGGGGGTGCTCACCCCAGTGTTTGGGGTGCTCAGCCCAATGCTTGGGGTGTTCCACTCCAGTATTTCAGGGTGCTGACCCCAGTGTTTGGGGGTGGTCAGCCCTGGGGTTTGGCAGTGCTCCACCCCAGTGTTTCAGGGTGCCAGCACTGGGTTTTGGGGTGCTCAGCCCAATGCTTGGGGGTGCTCAGCTCCAGTGTTTCAGGGTGCTCAGCCCTGGGTTTTGGGGTACTCAGCCTCAATGTTTGGAGGTGCTCAGCCCCAGAGTTAGGGGATGCTCAGCCCCAGCATTTGGGGGTGCTCAGCCCCAATGTTTGGGGGTGCCCTCCCCCGGGCTTTGGGGTGCTTAGGCCCAGGGTCGGGGGGATGCTGAGCCCCAGTGTTTGGGGGTATTCAGCCCCGGAGTTGGGGGTGCTCAGCCTCGGGGTTGGGGTGGGATCAGCCCCAGGTTTTGGGCATACTCAGTCTCGGGGTTTGAGGTCCTCATCCCAATGTTTGGGGGTGCTCAGCCCCCGGGGTTTGGGGTGCTCAGCCCCAATGTTTGGGGGTGCTCAGCCCCCGGGGTTTGGGGTGCTCAGCCCCAATGTTTGGGGGTGCTCAGCCCAGGGTTAGGAAGGGTTGGGGTGTCTCTGTCCCCAGGGGTCCCTCCCCTATCGCCCCTCCCCGCCGATGGGGCCCGTGTCCCTGCGGGGGCTAGGGGTCCCCGCCTGCGGGGGGCCCCGGGGCCACGCCCACTCCCGGAGCCACGCCCACTGCCCGTGGCCTCACCCTATGAACGATGCCCTGACCCCACTCCGCGCCCCCAGCCCTGGCCACGCCCCACCCGGACAGCCCCTCCCCTCCTCCTCCCGAGGCCACACCCCCTGCGGCACTCCCCGCCCCTACAGCCGCAGACACGCCTCCTTCGCGCCGAGCCACACCCCCTAAACACGCCCTCTCCTGCCGTGGTCACGCCCCCTCCTTGACCACTCCCCCCGGCCCGGCGGCACGTGCTCCCCCCTCCCGCCCTCCTGCCGCCAGCGCCCCGCTCCTCGGGGCTGCCGGAAGTCCCTCCCTCCGGGGGAGCATAGCGTCACTTCCGCCCGCTCGGTCCGGCATCTCCAATATGGCGGCGTCCTGCGGCTCCTCGCAGCTCCCGGCCGCCGAGCCGCCGCTGAAGATCCCCAAGATGGAGGTGCTGTCGCCGGGCTCGCCGGGGGCGCTGAGCGACGGCAACCCCAGCCTCTCCGACCCCTCCACCCCCAGCGGCGCGTCTCCCCTCGGCCCGGGGCCGGCGGCCGGCGGGGCCGGGCTGGGGGGCGGCGGCGGCGGGGCGGGGGGCCGCGGCGGGGCCTCGCCCTCCGTCTCCTTCTCCCCGGGCGGCGCCGCCGCTGCCGCCGCCGCCGCGGCTTGCCGGGGGATGTCCTGGACGCCGGCGGAGACCAACGCGCTGATCGCCGTCTGGGGCAACGAGCGGCTGGTGGAGGCGCGGTACCAGCAGCTGGAGGGCGCCGGCACCGTCTTCGGCAGCAAGGCCCCCGGGCCCGCCATGTACGAGCGCGTCTCCCGCGCCCTGGCCGAGCTGGGCTACGAGCGCACCCCCTCCCAGTGCCGGGAGCGCATCAAGGTACCCGGCGGGGGCGGGCGGCTGCTCCCCTGGGGACTCTTCTGGCCCTGGGGGATGGGGGGTGAGGTGGCATCTCCCCCTCCGTCGGATCACCCCAACCGTGGGACCACCCCCTCCGTGGGATCTCCCCCTCGGGGTCTCCCCGTGCCGGCTGTTTTCTAGAGCATCCCTTGGGCCCTGAGCATGGGGTCACTGCATCTCCAGGGCTCAGCCCAGCCTTTGGCCCAAGGGGTGGGCGCCCTGCATCCCCTGAGCTCGATCCCTTCAGGGTCTCCCCTGAAGCATCCTTGGGCCCTGGCTTTGAGTTGGGCTCAGCCCAGCCTTTGGCTCTGGGTTTGGGGGCACTGTGTCCCTTGGGCTCAGCCTTCTGGTGTCTCTCTGTGCTGGCAGCTTTCCCAAGCATCCTTTGGCCCTAGGTGTGGGGTGCCTCATCTCCTGGGATCACCCCATCAGGGTCTTCCCATGCAGGCAGCTTTTTGGAGCACCCTTTGCCCATGGCTGTGGGTGTCCCATGGGCTCAGCCTTTGCCCCTGGGTGCAAGGCACCCCATCCCCTGGGCTCAGCTGCTTGGCTCCCCACAGCACCCTGCTGTCCCAGAGCAGACTGGGCACCATGTCCTGTGGATTCAGCCTCGCACCAGCAGCATCTTTCAGCCCGAAACGCTGCATCCTTTGGGTTCAGCTGCTCAGTTCCTCCTGCGTGGGTGGGCTGCGGCAGCATCCTTTGGTCCCGAGTGTCCTGGTGTCCATGTCCCCTTGCGTGGACAGCCCCCAGCAGTATCCTTTCCCTTCAGTTTTTGGGGTATCCCCTGGGTTGCCAACTTAGTCCCAGAGTGTGGTGGGCACCATGGTCCCATGTGAATGGATTCATTCCCCTTACGTGTCCTCCAGCATCTTCTGGCTGTGTGGGGGTGGCATGAGCTGCTCCCTCAATTCCTCATGGGAAAAGGGGACTCCCAGTTACTCTAGTAATAAGGGGTGGCTCATGCTGTAGTTGCCTTCTTGCGCTCGTGGCTCCCTCCTTTGCTTTGGAGTTGCTTTACAGGGTATGAGATCTTCCCCTGGCTCACACCAGAGCGTGCTGCAGTCTCAGAATCTTTAATAACTGAGCTGCATTAAACAGCCCAATGGGCTGTATTTCCTCTGGCAGCGGGTTTGAAAGAGGGATCTTCCCAGTTGCGTTATTCGCTGGGGAAAAGGGAAAGGCTGGGTTTGGTGGCTGGCTTGGGAGCAGCCATGCCACATGTCCTGCTTTTATGAAGACGAGGTATTTGGAGGGACTGTGGATGGGGTGGGAATCGCTGCGGGGTTTCAGTTTATAAAGGTGAATGAAGCTTGGAAGGGCAAACTAAACACTCCGAGCTCCCTCTGGCTTTTATTTTCCCCTTTCATGACCCATTAAGCTGCCTGTGCAGCAGCTTAAAATGCCGATCGATTAAAAAAGTAATGTCTTGTTATTGCTAGGGATCAGCGAGGCTGTTTGCTTCTCTGTTCTTTATCTCATCTGTTAAATACAGCCATGCCAGCCCAGCCAGGCTGGGATTCTCCAGGTATATATGCCCAGGCTGCCTTTGATTTGCAAAATATATGAAATAAGGGGTTCTGCGGTATCAAGGATGCTCAGCAATGAGCGAGAGGCTCGCCTTTTGATCCCTGTTAATTAGAACAGCCTTCGTCCCTGGAAGTAGGTGGTCAAAACGAAGCAACCCCCCTTCCTCTAGCTGTTTTAGTTTCTTAATGTATTTTCCTCGTGTTGCCTCATTGACCCCATGTTTTTGCTGCTCAGGGATTTATTTCCCTTGAATGCATCCAAATGTTTTTTGAGAGGAATGTTGCTGCACCGTGAAACCTGTTTGAATCCCTTGTTTTCTCAGCGGTTTTCAAGGTGCTTGTTGCTTAAATTGGTTCTTCTGTAAAACTTTGGGCTTTGCCAGAGGCTGGTGCGTGATGGAAAAGTTTCTTGAGGTGGTTTGGCTTTGTCCGCGGGACTCTGATGGTTTCAGGTTGCGGTGGGAGCTTACGCAGCAACCCTAGAGGACCGCTACCCCGATTTTGGCTGTGGCCTCTGTAACTATTCATGCGTCGGGAGACGTTAAGCAGGTTGTGAGGAGAGAAGTCTTGCTATTAAAGCAGCCCAAAAGCGGCCGTTCACGTTCAGATGATGCTTTTAGTTGGAGCTGGTCGTGGGTTGTGGCTGCTTTGGGGCCAGAGTGAGTGTTTTGGTGACTGCTGGAAGATCCCGTCCTCCCGGCGGTTTGTGAGCTTCCTGCAGAGGAGGACTTCTCCCCTTTTGCCTTAAGAAGCGATGCTTGAACAAATCTTTGCCCATGAAATGTTCAAGCGTGAAAGAAACCACACATCATGCACGTATCAAACAGCGTAGGGGGAATAAAAGAGCTCAAGGCATATATTTATTGTCTTGAAATGGCTCCAAGATCAGCTCTTGACAGACCTGTTAGATATTTCCGGATCACCATGCGATATGTTGGGGTGGGCTCTTCGTCAATCCCATAACGTCTGATTGAAAGGTCTGGCTGGAAGGGGATTGTCTGCTTTCCATCTGTCTGCTCTCCTGCGCCTGTAGCCACTCACAGGTTGGCCTGTCTACCAGGTGAGGAACAACCGTTTGACGTCGGTTGTGTCCAGCATGATGTTGCCTGAGCTTTTGCATAACCTGGGTCCCCACTGCCAGGGTCTTCATTGGTGCAGTCATCTGGAGGCACTAAAACATGGCTTTTTCCAGAGCCTTTGGCCTCGCAGAAGGTTTTTCACTAGAACAGCTGTGAAACAAACGCTTATCAAAAGCCGGGGTTTCTCGCGAGAGCCAAGGGTTGACCTTGTTACGGGGATTATTGAGATAGTTATGGTAGCCACTGCGAACCTTAAAATCCCAATTTTTATAGAATTCCAGGTGGAATTGGCTGCTCGGCTCTTTCATGCTCAACTGAGAGCTCCTGGGCGTGAAGGGGTCGGTGCCTGAAGTCACCTTTAAGACGGAGCAGGACGGCTCAAGCACACTGTTGGAACAAGGGGAGGTCAGAGGCACGTCGTCGTCCTCTGCTGTCGGCTCTCTGAGCTGAAAGCAAAGCTGGGGAAATAGTGATGGAGTGCTTAGCTCCATCTTCCATTTGTTATCTGTAACGCTCTGTTTCCGTGATTTTATTTACTTTGACTCCATGCCTATTAAGGGAGAGCAGCATGAGGATTTACTGATGTATTATAAATGTAAATCGTGCTTAAAACATATTGGAGTCAACTTATTTTATAAATGCGTTTTAGATAAGAACTGGATATTGGCTTTCTTCGGGACACCTGCCTTCCCTGGACTCTGCCAAATCTTGAAGAGCGAGTTAGAAATGAACTGGGAAGGAAAAAAGCTCCAAAGAAGAAAGTTTTCCAGTTGTGTCGCGTAGATGCATTCTCTCCTAATTCAAACAGGATGCAAAGTAAGGTCCCAGTTCAGATTTTCGACTGTGTCTCAACATCTGCATGTGCTTTTCCTCACATAAGCGGCGCTGGCCTGCGAGCTGGGAACAAGGCCGCTGTTGGGTTTGAGCCACTCTGGAAGTGTCTGTTTCAAATTTAGGGGTTTCACGTGTAACCGTTCCAGCAGCTTTTCCTGGTTTCTTCCTTCGGAAAGAGGCTTTGAGTCCGACTTTGTGCCTCTGAGGTCAGTGGATTGGTGAGTTTGGCAATCGGGAGGTGCAGGAGGATTGAAACATCTCGATTTCTGCCTTCTGGGTTCCTGGAAAAGCTGCCTTGTGCTCTGTAGCTTCCTCATCCTGTTGTATCCTTAATCCTTCCTTGTTTAGTAACATATTCTGACCATCCCTATGACGCGTAGCTCTTGTTCAAGAGTCGTTTACCAAAGTGCACGTGCTTCTCATCCGGACCTCCTCCTAAATCTGTTCCTGGTCAAGGATTCAGCCTAAACTGTGTATCCCAAAACTCGTCACCCCTCGCCAGCCCGTGGAGCCTGTAAGTTTTAAGGTTTGACCTTAGCGCTGGTGTTTTAAGGCAGGTGATAGAATAGTTGGCAAAACCCTTTCCAGCTTTGCGCACTGATTTTGAGCCCTTCGCCTGGCAGTGCTGTTTCAGCCAGAGAGCAGGAGGTTAGCCGTTACCTCAAGTGCTTTTAACCGCAGAAGGTGAGCCATCGCCTCGTGCTGTGGTGTTGCCGCGTGAAGGCCAAAAGCTGACGTACCCAGCGTGTGTTCTTTGAGGTCACTTTCCGTCAGGTGATATGCTGGGACATCGTTTCATCCTCTTCCAGCCTTCCCGTGTGGCTGCAACGATCGGGGGATGCTCTGAGAAAAGAGCTCGGGTTTTACAGTTGCCGCTGACCGGTGCAGAGCTGTGCATAATTTTCAGGCAATAAAGGAGTGTTCTTGAAATAACTTGCTCCAGGTGTCGTTTGCTTTTTCAATACTGGATCTTGTGCATTTTTTTTTAAATCGGCAGAAAAATTTCTGCTTCTGTTGCATCTTTCTTCATCGAAGGTGGAAACAAAGACTCGCTCTCCTGACAGCACTTTGCTTAGCTGAGCTGCAAGAGGGTTTTGGTGCTAGAAATTCACCGGCTGCAGTTGCAGCTAGTGAGCCTTTCTCAAACAGAGAGAAGTCCTTCCTTAAAAGTTGCTGTTCAGCAGCAGGAGACCGTTAAAATTAATTTGGGGGCATTTTTAACATGTCATTTCTTCAGCTACCGCAGAATTGCGGGTTCTGCTTTTGTTTTGCGAGAGAGCCACTGAAATTTGTTCGCCTCTCCCTGGAGTCGGTGCCAAGCCATTTATTCAAGGAGGAACAGCTCCAACGTCTAACTCCCGGCTGCAGGAATTCACGAGTCCCGCTGCCGACTGCAAACCCGCTCCCCTGGTGTTGGATTTTGCTGTAGGTAGCAACCTCCCTCTCACCCCGGATGGGTGACTGGAGGTTTTGGGTGGGTTGTGGTTGTCCGCTAAGCGTGTAATTTATTTTTCAAAGGAACAATAAACACCTTGAAGACACTGGTTAAACAGTCACAGAGAACGTAGGCACAGAGGGGAGAAGTGAATGCCTCGAACCCACATGAAATGGGAAGGAATGAAGTTATGCCTGAGTACCGGCCGTTGGTGTTCTCTTGCTTGAAGCTATACGTAAAGCGATGACGGCAGGGGTTTATTTGTAGTGGGGCTGTGGTTTTAGCTGCTTTACAATGTAAACAATCTATTTTTAAATCTTAAATCTTACATGAAGTTGTTTTTAAGGAAGGAAAAGCTGTGCTAACTGGACTACCAGAAGCAAAGCTTGCCATAATCGTGTTTGACCTCCTGCGTGGTACAGGAGATTGGATTTCACCCAGAATTTCATCGTTGGGCCCGATAACGTTGAGCCGAGTGGCTGTCTTTTAATTTGAAGATCTCAAATGATGGACCATCAGTACAGTTTGTGGGAACCAGCCAACTGTCCCCCTTCAAAACAGCTTTGCCTTCTGCTTTTTTCTTATTTTGTTTTAAACGCATTTTGTCTTTGTCTTGTATTTGTTATCTCAGGCCCAGATCCTCTTCTGGGCAGCTCCACTGGCTGCGATGCGTGCAGGTGGTGTTCAAGTTATCTCCGGATCTTTCTTTGGCTTAAGTAGATTCAGATGAGCCGGGTTTTCCAGGCTGGATCATCTCTTGTCATTCCTTGAATCCTTTCCAGCAGCCCAGCTTATCGCTGGAGGATCTCACAGGCCCTGGTAGATGGGAGCAACTTTCAGTTGACATTTATAAGCTGGAAAAAATAAACTCTTCAGTGACAAAGAACAGATTGATTTGTTTGACTCCTTCTTGGATGTATTGTGGGGCTGCAGGTGAGGAGTGTCTCTGGGAGGAGAGCATCACGTGGAGCAAACCCTCTTGCAGAGCCGCTCTCTTCGGCCAGGGTATTTGTAGAGTGGTGTCGGGCTGGTAGGAATCTGGCTTGCTTTGCATGTGCAGGACAAGTGCCTTTACTGTCCGGTGGTTTCTGCAGCCGTGCTGTGAGTCTGTAATACCCTGTTCTGGTCGTCTTGGCATACCTGGGTCATCCACCGCTCATTGCATGGGTGCAAGATGGTTCCCAGCGGGAGCTGGGAGCGAGCCGGCAGGTTATCCTGGTGAGGCAGAAACAGCTGCTGGCCAGGAACTCATTGCAGAAGGACAGACTTGCTAAACTTGAATATTAAATCTCCGTTTGGGAGATTGGTGACCGTGAAATCTTAGTTTGGGAGCGCGCAGTTTTTCCCTCTCATCCTCCTTGACTATGGAGGACTTGGGGAGGTGTTAAAAATCCTCCTTCTGACTTTTGTCATTTGCCCTTAGCCAGCACATGCAGGCAGGTGGAAATTTTGGGCATCCCGTTGGCACCGGTTATTGCAGGGGCTGCTTTGACATCAGAGAATAGTGCCAGTGATGCAGGAGGTGTTGGATGGTTGATTGTGGATTTTTATTTATTTTAGAAGTGGCTGGATGCACCCGAATGAAGCTGGGTGTGAGAGCATACAGCTTTGAGCGCTGGTTTGGGGGCAGATTTGCTTTCATTACTCTTCCTGGCTATGCTCCATCCTGCTGAGTGTATGAATTTGGGAGCCAAGTAGATGCTGTTTGGCAGACTGCTGTGGTCTCACCAGTTACCAACCCTTGCCCACTGGTCCTGTGAAAATCGGAGTTAAAGCCATCTTTGGTATTTCACTTCCAGCTTTTCCCGTGGATTTAGGTATTGCTCTCCACTGATGAAGTTTTCTCAATGCAGCTGAAGGCCAGTGGCATGGACCTTCCTCTAGAGACACCCGGCCCCAGGACAGGCAGCAATGCGCTGCTAGGATGTGTTGCATGTAATGTTTTTTTAGCTTTCTGAACTACACAAGAGGTTTCCCCTGTGTTGCCACCTGCGTTGATGCCGCTTGTTTTGGAGAGGAGCGTTTTCTCTCCCACCTGAGGGAGGGTTTGTGCTGCTCTTCATCTTCTAGAGGGGCTCATGGCCTCGCTCCGCTTGTTCATTTGAGAGCAAGAACCAGCAGGGATTTAGTCTGCGTGGTGTGTCTTGCCTTCCTGATAGCAGAGGTGTGACCTCTCAAGTACGTCTTGGGCCTTTTTGGTCCAGGCTGCTCTGCTTTGGCCTTTCCTTGAAAGGCAGGCTTTGCAGGTGGCCTGGAGATGTGTGTCCCCATCATAGTGGATGTATGAAGCTTCAAGTTTGCTTTTAGGAACAATTGTGTTTCTGAAGGGAAGACAAGTCCACTCAAGCATGGCCTTCATTGCTCTGAAGTAAGTAGCGATGGGTTTTAAGCACTGTTTTTGACCAGGACTAGGTTGAACCTTACTCACATGTCTCTGCAAGCCAAGCTCTGTCTGTAGGACACATCCATTGTATCGAAACTCCTCACAGAGCCAAAAGTCTCTGGCTGTGGTGGGTATGGGCACGGCAGAGGGTTTTGCTGGTCTGCCTTCTCAAGCTCTAACTTGTTACTCTTCTTTTTCTCCAGTGCCGTCTTAAACCAGGAGCTTGGCACGTCGGGAGATGGAGGTGCCTGGCCATCTGCCTTTCTGCAGGCAATACTGGAGAGTTTCTCCTCTCTAGATGTCTAGCCCGATTAGCATCAAATCCCTGAGAAGGATAGGAATAATTTTATTTTCAGCACTCTAATAGCAGCAGAGATGGAGCATCTTCACAGGTGGCTATTTTGAGACGCGAGGTGTTCATTGTGTCTCGGCACCGCATGTCGCTGCGTGACTTCCTCACCCAGCCGGGCCACAGCTCGTTACACCCCGGCTTCGTTCTCTCTTGGTCAAGGGCAAAGTCCTGCCTTATCTAGACTGACCTCTGCAATTGGCTGTAGTGCTTCTGTAAATAATTCCTGCCCAGGCAAGTCTTTTTTGTTTTTAATATATTGTGATTTAGAAATTGGCAGCAGTGGAAAATCCGCTGTGATTTTTGTTAGATTCTAGCTCTGGCTAACGAATCCAACTTAAAACCATGTGCCTTACCTGCCTCGACTCACATCCCTTATCTGCGTCTTCTAGGGTGACTTTGCTTCTTCAAATCATTGTCCAAAGCGATCTCTGGTTCCTGTCTCGATCAGGCGATCGGCTTGTCTGTGTTCCCTCTCAACACCCTTCTCCCCTTGGGACGTCCCCATCGCTTTCCTTGTGCCGTACCGGAGACCTTCAGGAAGCCCCTGTGTGTGCGGGCACGTCAGGTTACGGCTGAGGCTTCGCTCTGGTACAAAACGTGATTTATTTTGACTGCCACGATCTGGCAGATGCACAGCCTTTGCAGACAGGTCCGCGGCAGCTCCTGCAGTGCGCGCCTGCAAAGTTTTATGGGCAGGTTTGCACGAGGCTGCTGGTGTTTCGCAGAGGGGTGTTACAAATTGGCATCTCATGCTGGAGACACGTTGAAGCCGTCAGCTACCTTTCTGCAGCGGTGTATGGCGCTCTCAGGAGTTTAAGGCACTCTTTCTTCTCCTTTTATTCTGGATAGACCACAGAAATAGGGCTCCTTGTCGCAATATCCCATGGAAGTCTCGTGTTTTCCTGCCTTGCACGCATCTTTTAACCTAAAAGTTCGCGAGCTGGCAAGTTGAGCAGAGCTATCAGGCTACTGTAGACAGTTCTGTTTCCTTGTGCTGCCACCAGCCAGCTCGGGAATGAAGATTTCAAGAGCTTTCACTGCGCCGCTCATCCCTACAACCGCTCCAGGCTTCAAAAGCCATTTCTTTTGTGTCAGTGTAGTTTCATCTCATGTTGCTTGTGAGTATCCTGGCACGACAAGGAAGGAGGCTATTTGATACTGCCGTTCTTAATTCAGGATGTAAAGACAAGAGCTCCTCTCGCATTAAGTAAAAGATCCTCTTTGGAGCTGAACGTTGTGCTAAGTGGTGCTCTGTGCCATCGGGATCCCTTCTAGGTCAGCTGCTTTCATTTAATAGACTTAAATAGATGAACATGGACACACCTGTAGGCCACCTAACTGCTCTGCAGAGCCTGTAGCATCTCGCCAAGTAAGTGTACGTCTCAGATCAGCGATCTGGAGTTTCTTGTGTTGGACCATCTCTGGGGTTATCTGTAAAAAGCTCGCTGTAGTGTGGTTCTCCCTCATCTTATTTTTTGCTGGGGGGGAGGACTGTGTCTACAGCCTTCCTCAAAGTCGCTTCCTAAGGCTTTTCTGACCAGCGTTTCTGCTCATCAGTGCTGCAGTTCCTGCAGAGCGATCGGTTCCCCTATGGTTTCACTTGTAGAAAAGATGAGGGCTCGTGAGTTAGAAAAGGTGAGAAAATCCACACTGAGCTTTTTGACTGTCTCTTCCTTTGGATTTCGTGATTATAAATTAAGCGGGGATAATCTGTCTTCGTATTGCAGGCAGTGTTGCAGAACAATAAGCAAAAGCCTCGGTCTCTTCCAGTCTGTGCAGTCACTGGGCAGTTATCAGGTCTGTTTTCAGTTATTTGTCCTAAATTTACTGGTTTCTTGTCTATCTGTATCAATATATGTATGTGCACTTTAGGAACCACGGAGCAGGAGTTGAGCTGGACACCGGGAGGAATAGAGGAGGTGCGTAAGAAAAAAAACCTCGATCTTAAATCTTGGTGATCAGAATAACCTGCCGGGAGGAAAGTGGCTGAACCACTGAGTGCTATAAAACGTCCAGGGGAGGTTTCCTGAAGGCCGAGCATTTAGGTCTTACAAGGGTCTCGGAAGAAAGTCGTGGGAGGTGCAGGCAGCTGCAGAGGGAGAGCCATCGGTCTGGTCCACACAGAAGCCTGTGGGCATCAGTGGAATGGAGCTGACCCGTGTTATTCAGAGGTGAACATCACTTAGAAAAGGGGTACGAACTGGCTGTTGGAGAAACTGGGGAATGCCTCCGAGAAGGAAGAGCCGGAGGCAGTCTTGATTCTCCAGGAAACAAGACCAAGGAGCCACCAGCTGCCTGGCTGCAGGCCTTCTGGTGCTTTTGAAAGTGCCAAATTTTAGGTCGTCTCACTCAAATTTTAGATTATCTGTTGCCAGAAGCGGAGGTAAGAGGTGGCTCACGCAGCCAGGTCCAGAAGCAGCTAGGCAGTAACCTCAAAAGTACTCTTGACTTGCAAGAGTAATGAGCAACGAGAGTATTGCTCGTTTATTTGTGCCCCCTTTCTGCGTTGCTCCCTTTAATTCTTGTACCAGTCTCCATTGACTTCATGCTCAATTATTTTCATGGTAAAAGAAGCCAGTTTGCAGCCTGGATGGAATAATTCAGTACTACTAGGCTACTACCCAGCGTGAGATACCCTAACTCTGTCAGTAGGGAGAGATGTCTGAAGCACACGCTTAAAATAGAGCACATGGCTGTGGCTGTTGGGCGTTCCCAAGAGGGCTTGGCCAAGAGTCTTGATGGTTTTTTGGTTAACTGTGCTGGAGACTGTTTAGCTTAAAGGCTGCTAATAATTCCAGCTAGAGGCTCTAAATCTGCGGTTAACTCTGACAGATAAGCTGGGGCAGATGTAAGAACTGGGGTATGGGAAATATATTTCAAAAAAATCTGACTTGGGTGGATTTTAGAAAGAGTCTGGGAGCAAGAAAAGTTTACCCCTATTGTTGGCTGAGACTTGAGCTGAAAGGGGAGAAATTGGAGTGGAAAAGCTGGGCGATGCGTCCTCCAATGTGCTCTTCAGGGCAAACCAGACCATTTAAAAACTACCTTGGTGTTCTCAAGGGGTTCTTGTTGCCAAATTTTAACAACAACATTTATCTGTACCCCCCAGCCCAAGGGTACCCAAGTCTCTTCCAGTGAATACTGGCAGGTTTCTTGGCCAGGTCTTTGGCTCCAGGTTGACAGAGCCAGTTGTTTCTCTACCCCACTTGCAGATGGAGTCTTAAAATTTGCTGGTGTCCACCCAAAAAGGAGCTCCCTGTTTATTCCAAAGGCAAAATTGGGAAGGGTTCCACCTTAAAGCACTGAATAACCCTGGTACTTATTGCTCTGTGTGTGTTTGTTTGTTGGGTTTTTTTAATATATATTTTGTGTTCTTTGGGGGAGGGGGGGGGGAGAGATTTTTTTCTGAAACAGCAGGGTAAAGTTGACTTGCTGCTTAGCAGTTTTGCTTCTGCCCCCAGGGCTCTGAATATCACGAGGAAACTGGTTAGAAATGTATTCCTTTCCTGCTGATGCTGTTAAACCAGTATATGAGGAGCATTAGGTAGGTTTGTGGAGATGTAAAGGTTCCTTTTTGGGGGAAAAAACAAGTGGGTTTTGCAATGACGTGTGCTTGAAAGTCCGTTACAGTCGTCCTCCAGGGAGCAAGGCGACAGGACTAGCCCTTCCCAAATTAATGCCTCTCTCAAACTCCAGAGGCAGCTTTACCATTCAAGCTAGAACCTGAGCAATCTAATAAATTTAAGGGGGGGGGGAGTTTTCTAGCACTCTACCAATCCAAAAACTATCAAGATCCATCAAACCTGGGGCACGTCATTATGTTTCAAAAGTGGAGCGGTGGTAGAACTAAAACCACGTTGAGGGATGCGCATAAAGATACTCTTTTTTTTTTTAACCCCCAAACAGTTGTGTGTTGCTCTGGATTAGGGGGGAAACGTGGACAGAAGTCGTAGGCTTTGCGTTGCTGTCGCACGGCGAACGCGATGCACCGGCTCGGCCATCGGTGTGGGATGCTAACGGGATCACCAAGAGTAGAGCAGGTTTTTCCGTCTGTCCTTATGCGAGGTTTCGGCCTCAGCACCGTTTGTAAAGGCTTGTTAGACAGAGCCATCTTAGTATTGTTTCTTAATGCTTGATATCGAAGTCTGGCAATTTGGAGCATTATTGATTTGACCTCTTTTAAATTTCAGCAGCTTCACAAGAGACAGAGTGAGTTAGTAAGGAATGCAAAATATGTAAGTAATATATATTTTCCTAGCTGAATAGCTTAGGCATATACATTTTGTACCTTGTGTCTTCTTAGCAGAGTAAGGAAGGTTGGACCGCCTTTGCTTTGGGGGACTCTTCTTTCTCTTTCCCTTTCTCTCTCCTCCCCGCTTCACCTTCTCCAAGCTGTGGGCACAACACCAGCTCTGCTTTCTCCTCCTTGTAGTAGGTGTGCATTTCCTTGGCTCGTTGGTATCTCTGACTGGGGTTCTCTTGGTATTTTTATTTTATTTTTTTCCCCCCTTATGTTACCTACCAGATCTGGGGATTTTTTTTTTTTGAAGTGGGGAAGAGACTAAATCACCCGAGTTAAATCTGATGAACCTGTCGCTGCTACGCAACATTGTCCCGTGTCGTAGATGTTAACGTGAAACCGCTGCAGCGGGAATGTCGGATACGTACGATGTTTCCTGGTGGGCGTAGATTAATTCGGGAGCATTGCACTTAGCTCATGAGCAAATACTGATCAGCAGAAGTAAAAAAAAACAAAAACCACAAACTTAAACTTTGCCTAGCAGCTGTGTAACTGTCTTCAAGTGAATGTGTGCTCTTCCAACCCATCGCCGCCCGATTAATGCGCATTTTTCTGTCTTAGACCCTTCGCAGGTGCTACAGCCGGGTGAAGGAGCATGGCGTCGGGAAGAGGAAAAGCAGCTACACGTTTGAACAGCTGGAGCAGGTGTTTGGGCAGGGAGGATGGGACTCCCAGCCCTGCCAGCCCGTCCTCATCAACAGCAGCGGCTTGTACCAGGAGCTGGAGTCGGACGGCAGCACGATGGAGGAGTATTCGCAGGAGGACTGGGGAAACCACAGTCAGGATCTTCATTGCTACCAGACCGGTGAACAGGAATTGGGTAAGAAATCCCATCCTGGTGCGTCTCCGGCCTCTGATTTTACCTGTGCTCCGTCCTTGTACCCATCTCACGCACGCGTATCTCAGTACCAGCTTTTGTGTTTCGCACATAGTGTGCCCCAGATGTTAAAACCTGGGGAGAAAAGGGAAAGAAATTCCCTGGTTCATCATCCAAAGCAAACCGTGGTTCTTGAGGTATTTTAGGATCAGGATTTGAGTTTAAAGAGATGAGCAAGAGGAAAAGACAGGCTGTGTGGCCAGAAGCAGTGGAGAGGGAGGTGGCAACACGTTCCCTGTCTCCCCTTCCCTGCTCAGTTCTCTGTCCCCTCGCGGGATCCTGGAGGTGTTTTCCCCTTGGGTGGTACCCTGCTTTGGAGGTCCTTGGGCACCAACTGAGCCTGGGGGTTACCGTTCAAACACCGTTTGCTTGAATTCCAAAAAGGACTTCAGTGCACTGCTGTTACTGCTGGTGACCGTAAAAAAGGTTGCTCCTTCTTCCCGCATACCCTAACTGGTATGTTTGCTTTAAATCTATAAATATGCTTATATCCAGATGTGTGGCCTTTTTTAAATGGAAGAAAGCCAAGCAAGCTCACACTTCAGGACTGAGACCTAAACCAAACTCCTCCACGTGCTTTTCTTGCCTGAATTATTGGTGTCTCTGCGTAAGGAGAGATTTGCTTGTTGCCTGTGGCTTGCTGAACTTTGTCAAACGGAGCAAGGCAATACATTCTCGATCGAAAACACGCACTGATCTGAGCAGCTTTGTGAAGAAGTGGGTTTCTTTAAGTATATTTATATCTCTCGAGCCACCGACCTTATGGGTGCATGTTCCTCCCTCGCCTGAGCAAGGGGGTTATTTTGACAGCGGAAACATTACAGTGATCAAACTCAAAGGAGCCCCAAGCTAGAAGGTGAATTGGGTAAAGGCCCTTGGTGCGATGAGGGTTGTTCCCCCCCCCCCCTCGTGATTTGTAGGATGAAACAGGGAGAGGAGATGCAGTCACGTATCTGTGTTCAGGGGACTGGTGAGCTGGGGTGCTTTGAGAGAGGCTTAAATTGCACGTTAATGTTAAAATTTGCAAGTTGGCTGTTAACCATGTTGCAGTTCTGTCAGGCTTCTTCCCCAGGGGGTTTAACAGTCGTAAAAAATAGGTGGGGGAGAAATGGCAGGGAGAAGCTGGTGTTACAGAGCGTATGTAAATGATGGCTAATTCTGTCTGGTTTGACTCGTTCCAGTGAGGCAAACTGGGGGCTCTTGGTTTGTCACCGTTTTCCTTCGGTCGAATCGGAGGCATTTGTGTGCGCTTGGGCTGACGACGTTCTTAACGTTCCGAGAAGTTACAAGGAAAGCACTTAGCGCCCAACATCCAAATGGAACACAGATGCGCTTGCTCTGAGAGCAGAATAGCCTTTCTTCGTTCTTTTTCCTTTTTTTTTTTTAAATAATGTAGTTTGCAGTCAATTTTATTTGTGATTTAATAGTGGGAATTGGAGCCTTCTCCTTCAAAGGTGTTGCACTTGCAGAGTGGATTCAGACCTTAACTGGTCACGTCGCTTCCAATAGTAAAAAACCAACATTCAGTTACGGAGGATTTAGGAGCCGTCTCGTGCAGAGCTTAGTGGACTGCCTGGCTTAGGAAGCAACTCTCTTTTTAATTATTTTTTAATTTCAGGCTTTAAAAAAAAGCCCCAGGAACATGATTTACAATGTAATTCTGTGTTGGAATTTTACCTTTCAGATGAAATGCCTCCCACAAAAAGAACATTAAAGATAAAACAGGAATCTTCAGAAGACACGCAGTAAGTAACTTATGAATGTTTTACATGGAATGTATTTCCCGGGGGATGTTGTGCAGGAGGGGAGGATATTCGAAACTTCTGATTATAATTATAAATACGTTGTGCAAGACTATTCATACAGTTGAATCCGCTTGATGCATCGTTCCAGTTACCTCAGAACATCTGAAAAGCTTCACAACTCTCTCTTCTTGGCTTTGTCGTTCAGCGAGCGAAACAAGGCTTCCTACGTGAATGCGAGGGCTTAAAACGCTGACAAAATACGCTTCAGGTTCATTGGGGGGGCGTGGGCAGGCTGTGGGTGTCGTGACACGAGGCCAAACTCCTGGATCTGTTTGTAATCTGGGGTTTGTGGTTTTTTGATGTTGTTTTTTTTTTCCATCTGCCTGAAGTTTTCCCCTTTGGACGTAAGGAAACAAAGAGAATGTAGGAGGAGACAAGGAAAGAAAGAGCTAGATGAGGGACGCAGCAGCCCGGTAGTTGTGTACTGTTGGCTTGCTGTGAGTAACGCTTGGAGGGAAGGCATGCCAAAGCTTGTGATATAAATATATTTTTTAAAAATTATTTTTATAACTTTCCAGAGCTGACTTATAACCTTTTGGATCGGTTTAATCTGACAAATACCGGAGCATTTCGAATGCTTTGAGCATGTGAATCTCCCTTGCCTCGCCAACAATAACACAGAGCACTTTGAAAAATGAAAGGAATCGTGCCGTATTTATTCAGACCGGGGCTACTTTCTTCCGACCTTTAGGGTTTTAAAACCCCCAGGGTGGTTGTAGATCTGTCCGCAGTGGGAGCGAGCTGTCGCAAATTGGCTCGCAGACCCTTCTGGGTGGGTTCCGCACGCGAGCGTCCCTGCCAGCGATTCGTGGCGTCATCTGAAGTCAATCTGGTGTTTCCTGCGCTGGAAAACAAGCTTCCCTAGGGTAGGAAGTCATCGGTGCGGTGTCTGTTAATGTAGCGTCCCTGGTTAGTGGTACAGCAGAGGCTTTTTACTGTAACTAAATGGGAAAAAAAAAAAAGGCCCCTGAAACCTGAAAAATAATTTAAAAAAGAAGGTTCCTTTGCAACGGCCTAGCTCCATCGAACTCCTTGCTTCAGGTGGGTTTTCACGGTACCCGAAGGTGACCTTTTTCCTTAATGTGGAGCAAATTCAGTTTAGGGGCAGTTCTGGGATGACCCGGAGAAAAAAATAACCTTTTTTTTTTTTTCCGCGTAAATGTTATTATTGCCTCTTTGACCAGTGTCTTAGGGCTGTTGTGGGATGATCCTACCTGTCAAGGTGTGCTTTAGGGAATCGCATAGAAAATAATCCCAAATCTTCAGCAGTGGGAGCTCGGACTGCCTCAATCTTCTCTTCCAGGTTTTGTTGTGTAGGTGGACAGCTGGATTAGATTTAGTAGATTAGATTTCAGAGTTTTGTGGTCGTTTTTCCCCCCCTCCAAGTTCCCTCTAAACTGCACAGAAGCCTCTGAACTCCCGGGTGTTTTGCGAAGCGTGCAGGCGATAACCCCGTCTTACGTACTCAGTGGAAGCACGAAGCGTCTTGCGACACAGATTTGCTGAAAATTACTTCTCTCCCCCCGCTAGGGGAGCCAGGAAGTTTTAAACTCTGATCTAGTAGATTAAAAGCAGTCAGGGGAAGCATCGCTGATACAAAGATAGGCCGGGTATTTATTTATTTATCCTAAAAAAAATAGACTTGTGTCTGTTCTTAAAAGCCGCAGACGATAAATAGATGCCAAACTATTTCACCTCTTTGGCCAGCATTTTAAAATACGTATAACGTCTTTCAAAGAGGGTGGGGCTTCAGTTCTTCCGCATTCTTGATCACATGCAGATTTTCAGCAGAAATAATCCCAATCAAATCGGCGGGAGTGGTGGTGTGTTCCAATTCTTCGCTGAACGTTGCCGTTTTTGACATGGGGGAATTACAGCGTGGCGATGCTGGACTATAAGCACCTGTGTTGCTAAAAATCCCACCTTTGCTTATCTCTTTTCCTCCCCTGGGATTTTGGAAGGATTTTTGGAAGGATTTTTTGGAGCAAAACAGCCTGTAGAAAAGCACGGGAGCAGAGTCGCACCATGACATTATCTTCCTGGCAGAGAGGGTGGGAGAGTGCCGCTAAGATGCCATAGGAAACGTATCGCTGAGCTCTCTCGAGCACTGGAATTTGTTCTGGCTCTTCTTTTCCTAATAAAACATGCACGTGTGGCTCTGCCATCGCTATCGGCTGACCACGAACCCGCACAGGAGAGGGAGCTCACGTCGCTCCTGCTGCCTGCGAGGGCTTCAGCTGCTCCTGCCAGCGCCGAGGCTTGATCGTGCACCGACAAACCGAACGCGTTGTGTCTCTAAGCGAGCCGCACAGCACGGACAGCGCCGCCTCTCTCAGCATCACGTAGTCAATCACTGGCCTCCGAAGACATAAGGACCTCTCGTATTTCCTGGGCTGCCTTATTTCGGCGGTGTCGGAAGTGAAGAGCAATAGGTAAGCTGTGTCCGGGTCCCGTGCTCTGTCAGCTGGGCTCTCCTTCCCCGCCTCGGCTCTACTGTTGCACCCCCAAATTGCTGCCTCCAAACAAACTGTTTTGAAAAGCAAAACGCTACTTAAGACCCTGTTCTGCTATTTGAAATTTATTTGAGGAGCGGTTTTATTCGCTGCGGGCTTTGTGAAGATGAACTAGAAAAAGCTTGGGGAGGTTGGTCCTTTACTGAAACCAGCTGTTTCAGCCTCTTTGAAGTCTGCTTTTGTTTGGAAACAGCGCCTTAGAACAAATTTGCGCCACGTCTTGTCTCGCATCTTCCGTCATTTGAATTGCAAAAGCTTCCAAGGAGAAAGAAATGGAGGTGGCCAGTCTCCAGCGTGGAGCTGGTGGCTTGACGGGAGGGGAAAATCCAGCTCTAGGGCACCTTCTGCAGATGAAAAACGAGATTGCACGTGACGCACAGTGCCGACACAGGGGAATCCCTCTGCTAGCTCAGGTTTTTCTATTGAAAAATAGAGAACAGTAACAATTTGACTCTTGTACCTCTGCCTCGGCATTGCGGAGGGGCTGGATAGAGCCTGGGAAAGCGAAGCTCAGCAGGGCAGGCGCCGAGTCATCGAGTCCTGGATTAAGCTAAACAGCAAAGCAGAGCTTTTTAAAACTTCTTTTTCCCCCCTCGTGCCGCTTCTGTGCTCGAAGCGATGGATTCCCTCTGTGGAAAGCCCTTCTCCTCCCGTATGCGAGGTGCTGCCGGAGATCATCTCCAGTGAAATTATTCCTCTTCCCAGCAGGAGCAGTTTGAGTGACTAATTTTTTTTCACCAGAGCTTCAGCTCTATTTTGTGCTGAACTAAACTTAGCGAGAGTATTTATAGTGTAATTAATAAAGGTGGGGGCTTTTTTTTTTTGGTTCTTAGCTCTGTTCCTCCACTGTTGAATGAAAATCTACCCACGCTGCTTTCTCCTGTCTCTGGTTTGGTAGGGAGTGCTTTCTCTCAGCTGTCTGTCTTGTGTCGAACGAGCGTAGAGCAGCGGTGAAACACAGGCTCTGTGCAAGCGGACAGCCCTGTGCCGAGCCGGGGCTGGCCATGTCCCCTTGTCTCTCTAGTCCCCCTGTCTGTCTTGTCCCCGGAAGGTGAATTTCCACTTCCAAAAATCTTAAAAAAAAAAAAGTTTTCTGAGCGTAGCAACGCCGCACTGCTCAGCATCTGAAGAAGCATCAGGGAAAGCTGTAGAGAAGCTTTGAAACAGCCCAGGCTTGTATTGCAGCGGTGTTTGGGTGTAAATATAAACAGGTTTGGGGTAAATACACATTTTTCTCATACGGTGTTTCTCTCCTTGCCTTCTCCTTCACTGCTAGACAGGGGGAAGTGGAAATAATTCCTCAGAAGTAACTTAAAATAGGAACCAGGTGTTTGTCGATGATGCAACAGGCGTTTTGAAAAGCCGCTGGCTCAAACGGAGCTCCGCTTGCCCAGCAGGTCCCCTCCTGGGTGCTCAGTTACACTCCGATCGTGGCGAGGATGTGTTGGCAAAACACCTTCCAAGGTCTGTCCGGGAATCGTCTGGCACGGTTGCGACAGGTGGCTACGCTAGGCGGCGTGCTGGTGGATGCGGTCCCTCCCATCGCCCTGAGGAGTGAGCGGCCTCAGCCGGGGCTGCTCGGAGCTGGGCTCTGGGCGGGGGGCTTGGACACCCCACCGGAGGCTCGCACGGCTGGCGCGCCCCAACCATCATGTGTCAAACTGCTCGGCTCCGTGGTCCCAAGCCCGGTGCCTTCAGCCTGCCCTGGAGCCGCCAGATGACCGAAAGGGCAGCCGGCACTTGAAGAGCCTTCCCAAAGTCACGCACGTGTTAGTTATGCCTACAAAAGCGGCTTTTTTTTTTTTCTGACGTGAGAGGCTGTGAGGTTGGGGAAAGCTCATTTTAGGGATTCGAAGCAACCTTCACCAACGCAGCAAAGGAGCCGGCAAGAGGAGGGACGTTCCTGCGTGCCCTGCAGAGGAGAGCCGGTGTCACCGGGTGCAGGTACGGATGCGAGAGGAGGAAGGATCCCCTTGGGGATGTGGTGACCCCTGTGTTATCCCAGCTCAGCGTCACAGAAGAGTTGTTTTGCGTGGAGCAAGCTTTTAAATCCCATTTGTTGGACTAAGAAAGGCTTCTCCGGCGCCAAATGAGTCGCATTATCTTCCTACGGCTTCGATTGTAGGACAATAACTCCTAAAATGAGTAGTTCTCCCTACGAGCTAATTACACCCTGCGCGTCTCATTCATCCTGGAGGAAGCTGTTCCAGTTTGCTTCAGGCACACGCGAACGCTCTCTCCCGATCGCTTAGCGAAGCGTAAATCCCTCCGTGGACATTGGCTTCGATGCCAGCGTCGCCACCCAAAGCAAAAAGCGGTCTTTGCAAACGGGAGTTTTGTTGGCTCTCCAGAGGGGTTCCCGCTGTCCGTCGCACCGCGGGTTGTCTCCTCGGCCGCGTCCGGGCGCAGGGTGATCTCCGCGGGGTCGGTCCCCGGAGCTGTGTTTCTGATCCGGCGCCGGGAGCGAGCCTGTCGGAGCGGCTCGCCGCTTGCTTTGTGGTTTGTTTGTTTTTTTTTTTTACCATTACAGCCCCATTCCCTCGTGTTAATTTTGGAGCGACGACGAGGCGGAAGCGTTTCGGGTGGCGGTTGTGAATTAGGGATGCAGGTTGTCTGTGGAAGACAGCACGGCTGCAAGGAATAACCCGGTAACCAAGTCTGCGTTTATTTAGCGGCACCAGGCGTGTGTTTGCTTGCAGTCGCTTTGAAGCAGCCCAGGTAGGAGCAGGACATTCCCACCGTGTGGGTGTTTGGGGTTTTTTTTTGGGGGGGGGTGGCAGGGTTGGCGAGAGCTGAAATCTTTCCTGGAAGGTGAACTTGGGGATTTATCGGCTCTCGTTTCCTTCACCGGGTTATCTCCTGCAGAACTTTTTGCATGGAATCTGGTTTCCGGCAGAGATTGTGGTTTGCTTGAGATATTAGAAGGAGGTTGGGTTGGGTTTTGCTGAGATTAATTAAAAAGCCACCCTCGGCGTGGTGCTATAATCCATAAACTCACGTAGCAACGTGGGACCTGTATAGTCGTAAAATCCCCACTGCCTAAAAGCAGCCGAAAGGGACTCTTATTTTTCCGCAGGTTGGTGCCTTTGCCGGGACGGCTTTGCAGCGTCGCTTTACTGATGCCTTTATCCTTCTCTCCATGTTTTTTACTTTCCAGGAAGCGCGACGTCATGCAGAACATCATGCAAATCTTGGAGTCGGTCCAGTTGAAGTGGGAGCTGTTCCAGAGCTGGACGGACTTCTCCAGGCTACATCTTTCTAACAAACTGGCCATTTTCGGCATCGGTTACAACACCCGCTGGAAGGAGGATATTCGTTACCACTACGCGGAGATCAGCTCGCAGGTACCCCTCGGCAAGCGGCTCCGGGAGTATTTCAACTCGGAAAAACCGGAGGGTCGGGTTATCATGACCAGAGTGCAGAAAATGAACTGGAAAAACGTTTATTACAAATTCCTGGAGATCACCATCAGCGAAGCCAGGTGCCTCGAGCTGCACATGGAGATCGACTGGATACCCATCGCCCACTCCAAACCCACCGGGGGAAACATTGTTCAGTATTTATTACCGGGAGGGATCCCCAAAAGCCCCGGCTTGTACGCCATCGGTTACGAAGAGTGCCACGAGAAACCCCCCTCCCCTCTGGCTGAGCACCGGGGGCCCGATCCCGGCAATGAGACTGCGGGGGAGCTGGAGGTCCCTTCGCCGCAAGCCTCCCTCCGGGTGGATATGGAATCCGCCCGGATTATCTACTGTTACCTCGGCATCGCCGAGGTCCGGACTCTCCAGCAGTGCCTGTTTTTACACTTTCAGGCAAACACCAAAACCTTCAGCAAAGATTGGGTTGGGATCAACGCCTTTTTATCTCAGAACTGCGTCGTAGAGCCCGGCGTGTCGCCCAAATCCATCTACATCAAATTTGTGGAGGTGGAGAGGGATTTTCTTTCCGCTGGCTCTTTGGTAGAGTGCCTGGAAAAAGCCATCGGATACCCCTTAAAATTTAACAACTGAGTCTCGTCCTTCATAAGGATCAGGGCTTTCTGCCCCTTTTTCCCATCTCGCTACCAGACGCTTTCGGATCACGGCCGTTCGCAGCCGGGCAAGTCGGACTTTTTTTCCCCGCCTGGAAACGAGTTTTGGGGTGATAAAGAGGTTTGCGGGGTGCTTTCCACGAGCTCACCCCCAGCAAGCGAGCGTCTCCCGGCTCCCTCGCCGGACAGACCGGCCGGGTTTTCCTACCGGAGCGGCGCGGCGAGGAGAATCCCCCCGCCCCGGCCCACGAAACAACTGTAGGTACATTCCACATCGGACAAGCGCGTACACGTGGCGTTTTCATACAAAAAGCTGGGTGTTTTGGGTTTTTTTTGTTTTTCTTTCTTCCACGGTGTCTCATTTTGACGCATCCGTCTCTCTCTTAAGTGTTGTTACGGATCTGAATAAATAAGCAATAGATAACGGCAAGTTAAACCTTGAATCACGTTAAAGGAGACTGTTTTTCAAAGCCACACTTAGATACTATTGTATATAATTTAGAACTTCACTTTTTTCACCCGTCAAGTGTTCTCCTCTCTCCAAACAGTGTTGCCTGCAAAAAGACTTTGGTTTCGGTGATGTATTCCACTTTACTAGTAGCGTTGCCATATCTGCTTTTATTTTATTTTATTTTTTAACTCAAAATAATTCCTGGCCTTTTTATTTTTTTTCTTTTTATTTTATTTTTGTTGTTGTTGTTTTGGGTTTGGTTTTTTTTTTTGAGTTCTAGTTAGCCTCTTCGTGAGAATAACCTGGCAGCTGGGAAACGTTTTTGTTTTGTTTTTTTCCTGTCGAACCATGCTTATGGATACAATCAAAGCTGTGAGAATGGGGAAGGGGGGAGTTGGGAGGGGGGGACGTGGGGACGGGGGGGACACGGGGACGGGGGAGGACGCATTTAATGCCTTTTTCTGATGTGTTACTATATAAGCCCCATTATCTCGCTGGCTGGCGCCGGCCCTTTCGGTTCTTTTTTTATTTTCAAAAGCTCATCGATCGGTGAAGTTGTGACATACGATGAATGTGTCGGTCCTAATAAAATCAAGCAAACACGGACGGGCTTCGGCAAATGTCTTTCTCCTCCCCCGGGGGGGGTTTTGAGGGGGACGCGGAGCTCTTCTCCCGGGCTATTCCCGCCCGAGCTTTGTTCCGGGGGTCGCTGGGGCGGGAGATGTTTGATTTATGTGTTTTATGGGGGAGTGAGCGCCCCTGGAGCCCGTTTCCTTCCCCACGGAGGCGCCCCAAATCCTTGAAGACACGAGGACCGCCGGCCGGCTGCAGGGCGTCGCCTTCGCCTGCGGTTTGGCCCTGAGATGACGGAGCGAGGAAGAGGAGGAGCAGGTCACCCCCGCCCTGCTCCCAGTGCTCGAAATAGGGTGAATTGCCCCAAAAACAGGGTGAGTGACCCCAGAAAAGCCTCCGTCGGGAGAGGGGAAACATCAGAGGGCCCAGGAGGGGAGATGCCGGCGGGGTCGGGCCAGGGCGATCCCCCAAAGCAGCTGGATCCCCCAATCCCAGCGGCCAGGCTGGATTTACTGAGGGGGGGTGGATGAGGATGAGGACGGATTAATTCCAACCCCCCCCCCTTCCTCCTCCTCATCCTCCTGCGCCGACGTCTAATCTCTGATCTGCAGAACAAACTCTACAACTCAGAGAGTTACAAAGCAGGTATGTTTATTTCGGCGCCGGGTGCGGGGGGGGTCGCTCCCCCAACGGCACGCACCCCCCTTGTTTCAGTTTTCATCTTTTTATGCCGTTTCTGCTACTGCTTACATCGTTACGGCGATGGGTTCCCTCAATTAATTTACATTTCTCCCTGCCCTTAATTCTTCTGCCTGCGCACGCGCGGAACCTTCGGGTGGTCCCTCTGGTGGTCGTGGTGATGAAGGCTCCAAGTCTTCCTCCCCTTGCCTTTGCCACCTTTCGTAGACTTCACTCGCAGTGTCGGCTCTGCCCGGTCCCGCGCCGACCTCGTGCTGCTCCCCTTTCCCTTCCTCTTACCTCTTGTGCGCGCCGGGGGGTTCCTTCGTCGTTCCGGGTTCCTCTCCAGCCTTCGCACGTTGGTGGGCGCTGTGCAAGCCCCTCGCCCTCGCCGCTGCGGTTCTAAGGCAAATTACAGTTAGAGGACTCTGTTTATCTTAAACTGCAGAGCAAATTCTGCGCCCGTGTTCCTGAGCGCTCCGACTCATCTCCGTGCTTTGAGGGGTGGCGGACGGCGATGACCTCGGCCGAGCCGCCATGGATTCAGCCCGGGACTCCCTAAAATCAGGGCGTTTCGCCCAGAGGGGCAAAAAAAGGGCCTTTTTTTTGGGGGGGGGGCCGTGGGGGTCTGTGTGTGTTCTTTTTACATTTATTTTTTAGGCTTAATGTGTTTATCCAAGGGGGAGGGATGCTGGAGGAGGTGCTCTGTGCCCCTCCACAGCTATGCCTGGGGAGGGTTTGGGGGTCCCTGTGTGCCCCCGCCCGGGGAGGGTGACATTGCAGTGCCACATTCCACACACCCCCCCACTATAATTAATTGTTAGGGTTAATATTAATTAATAAATCATGGCAAAAGTGTCGGTGTGTGGCTGGTGCTCACGGCTGGGGGAGACTGGTTTGGACCCGCCCCCCCCCCCCCCCCCCCCCCCCACGCTGGGGGGTCACTGCCCGGGGCTGGGACACCCCAACATGGGGTGGGAAGAGGCCCCTCCCCTTCCCCAGACCCCGCCCCCTCGAAGGCCCCGCCCCCACCTGCGGGGCGGGGGGGCCCCTCCCGTTCCCCCCCCGGCCCCCCCCCCCCCCCGCTGTGTCCCCCCCCCCCTCCCAGGCGCGGCCCCGGCACCTGCTGCGGCGGCGGCTCCGGCCATGGGCGCGCTCCCGCGGACCGCGCTGGCGCTGGCTGCGCTGCTGGGTGAGCCCGGGGGGGTGACACCGGGGTGGGGGGGGGCACCGGGGGGGGGTCCGGGGCGGGGGGACCGGGGGGACACCGGGCAAGGCGGGGAGGACCGGAGAGGGGAAGCGGGGAGGGCGCAGGGGAGACGCGGGGGGCACCGGGTAGGAGCCGGCGGTGCCGGGGTGGGGGGTCACCGGGCAGGACCCCGGCGGTGCCGGGGTGGGGGGTCACCGGGCAGGACCCCGGCGGTGCCGGGGGGCACCAGGAGAGACGCTGGAGAACCGCGCGGGGACAGCGGGCGGGACGTGGGGAGCTTTTGGGGGGCACCGGGCAGGACCCGGCGGTACCGGGGCGCGGGGGGGGGGTCCAGCAAGATGTACCGGAGTTGGGGACCACCAGGCAGGACCTTTGGGAGCTTTTGGGGGGCACCAGGCAGGACCCGGCGGTACCGGGGGGGGGGGTCCGGCAAGACGTACGGGAGCTGGGAACCACCAGGCAGGACCCTGGGGAGATTTTGGGGGGCACTGGGTAGGACTCAGGCATACTAGGGGGGTCACAGCACCCACTGGCCCCACCCTGTACCCCCAATCCCCCCCCCCCGCAGTGGGCAGGTGGGTGCTGGAGGGCCCAATCCATCCCCGTCCCCTCTTTGGGGTGCCCTGAGAGGGGAAAATCTGGGGAAAGCCACTTTGCCCCTCAGAGCTGCACCTTCCAGCACCCCCAAACCATCCCCCCCCGCTGTGCAGGGAGGGACCCTGATGTGTTGGAGCCGGTAATTCCCCTCCCCACGTGGCATCAGGCAGAAAGAAGACGAAAAAAACCCCGATTTATTTTCTTTTCCTACCGATAAAAACCTGCCGTCTCCCTTGTTTACTGGTGCTTTAGGGCCACCTGAGCTGGTTTTGGGGCAATGGGTCTCAACCCCTCTCTGTCTCCGGGGTTTTTCTCTCCTTCCCTCCCTCAAATTTCCATCCCTATTTCTTTTTTGTTGTTGTTTTGAAATTTGGAAACGCCACAGATGCTCCGAGGGGAAACATCCCTTGGCGTTCCCGGCGAAGGAGAGGCCTTTGGGGAAAGGAAACGGCCCCAAAAACAATGGCAGCAGCATTTCCTCCCCGGCGGGACGTGGGGTGGGGGTCCCCGCTCCCAGAGCCACTCGGGTTTGCTCCTTAAAGGTTGGGTTGGGATTTTTTTTTTTTTTCTCTGATGATAAAAGTTAATCAAAGGGCGTTGGGATGAGGCGAGGGGGTCGCTTCAGCCTTAAATCCCACCGGGATTCTCCTTCGCCGCATCCTGATAGTGGAAATTTGCACGGGGTCGTGAGGGATCCCCCCAAAAATGTCAGGTCTGACACCTGGGGCGTGATGCTGTAGGCACCGAAAGCCCAGAAATGCGGCAAAAAAGCAGCTTTTGGAGCCAAAAATAGGTGGGTTTTTCCCATTAAGTTTGCTTTCAGACGTCCCGTCCCCAGCCTGTGGGTCCGTACGGGATCATGATGGGGAAAAGCAAAATGGAGGGTGATGCTCGGCATCCCTGTCCCCAGCCCAATCCCACCCCATCCCCACTCAGATCCCAATCCCAGCCCCAATCCTACCTGAATCCCATCCCAACCCAAATCCCAGTCCCACCCCATCCCCAGTCCTACCCCAATCCCATCCCCAATCCCATCCCGACCCCATTCCTGTCCCATCCCATTGCTGCCTCCTCCCCCACCAGGAGTTAGAGCCCATTTCTATCTATAGCGATGTCACGTATTACTATTATTATTATTTTATTTAATTTTTTTTTTCCCAAATTTGGTCTCTCCGGAGGATACGGCACTCGCTGCGCTCCCCCCGCTCCGGGGTCGTGAGAAAAGCCGCCGGGGATTTTTCCCAATGGACGCTGCCCCGCGGCCCGGCATCCCCTATCTCTCCATTTATAAATAGTCAGAGTTAAGGGAAGAAAAGGAAAAAAAAGAAAAAATCCCCCAAAAATAATAATAAAACCCCCGGCCAGTGGCTGCGTCACGGCGCCGAGATGCTCCTTGACCTTTTTCCGACGATTTTACGGATTTTTTCCTGTCTTTTTTTTCCGCCCAAATTCCCTCTGGGTGTTTTAAATCCCAAACTCGTCTTTCGGGATTTAATTTGGGGACGGGTTTCACATGACTCCGGCGCCTTAATCCCACCGGGTCGGTCATCAAACCCCAGCCCCCCCCAGCCTTTAATTCCCCGCGCGGTTAATGGCTCATCGGGTTGGGCGGGGCTGGTTTGGGGGGTTCAGGCTGAGCCTTGCGCCGAGAAGCAGCTTTTTTGGGGTGAAATAATGCGATTTTAGATGAGGAGGGGTGTTTCGTACAGGTTGTGGGGTTTAATATTGTGGTTGCTGAGGGTGCACGGGGATTTGGAAGTGGGTTTTTTTCCCCCGGGGTTAAAATTTAAAGGTATTTTTAAAGGTTTTGGTTTTTTTTTTCCATGGGGAAAAAATTTAAAGATATTTTTTTCCATGGGAGAAATTTTAAAGGTATTTTTAAAGTAAGTTTAAAGGTGGTTTTTTTTCCCACAGAGAAAAAAATTAAAAGGTGGTTTTAAAGATAAATGTGAAGTTTGGGGGTTTTTTCCCATGGGGAAAATTTTTAAAGATAAGTTTAAAGGCATTTTTTTTTTTTGATGAGGAAAAAAATGTAAAGATATTTTTTTCTGGGGGGAAGAATCTAAAGGTATTTTTAAAGGTAAATTTAAAGGTGGCTTTAAAGGTAAATTTAAAGGTTTGGGTTTTTTTTAACATGGGGAAAAAAAATAAAGTTATTTTTAAAGGTAAATTGAAAGGTATTGTTTTCCATAGGGAAAAAATCCCGGCAGATGGGCTGGAGCAGAGGGAAAACACCCGGGCAGGTGCTTAGCTCGGGGCAGCTGGAAAAAAATCAAGGTTTTTCAGCCCAAACAGCAGCCGGGAGGTCCCAAGGTTCCCCCCGCCACGATACATATGAGCGCCGCGAGCGGCTTAATTTTTTCGATCTGGTTAAAGCATTAGAGGATTTGAAGCGGCGAGGTGGCTAAAGCCGGAGCTGATGCCAAAGGGTTCGGTCCCATGCCCTCGGCTCAAGCACCAGCTCTCCCAGCCCTTTTTAGGGTCAAATTTGTCCGGGATGAGGAATTTTGGGTGAATTCTGCAAGAAAAAGGGGATTTGGGGTGCGAGCAACCTCAAGATCCGGACCCGTCCGCCTCTCCCCGACCTGCTGGGAGGGAGACGATGGAGCCGCGACCTCCCATCGCCACAGTTCAAGGATGATAGAGCAAAGCTGCGGCCAGAGAGCACTATTAAAGTAGCCATCATTAGGTTTCAGAGTTAACATGCCTAGGCGAGCGCGCAGGGAGCCTGGCCGGCGGCGGGTGCTGGTGGGTTTGCTGTGCTTGAGACGGCCGGGGCTGTTTTCACACCCGGGGGTGCGCTGGGAACCCCTGGCCGGTGCCAGAGCAGCTCTTCCCCCTCCGGAGCCTGGATTTCCCCAGGGCCCCGCAGCACCCTGTGACCCCTCACCCGTTCTTTGTCCCCAAAAACGGTGCTGGCAGAGGAGCCGGGCTGAAAAACCTGGATTTTTTCTGACCGTGGGGGTGCGCAGAGGGTTAGGAGCTGTTGTGTCATTTTATGATGCCGGCTGCATCATTAATGAACTATTATTATTATTGTTGTTGTTGTTGTTACTATTATTACTACTATTATTATTACAATCACTCTTATAATTATTTTAACTATTATCCTTATTCTTATAAAAACATAATCATATTCATAATTATTATATCATATATATTACACCTTATCCATTTTCTTATACAAATGACAATATACTTATTGGATATCCAATATTTTTTCCTATATTATCTAAATTTAACACAATTATATTTATAATGCTGGAAGAGCTGGGGCTGTAAAAAAGCCCCTGGATTTTTCCTGGCTGTTGAGGATGTGTGGAGGGTTTAGGAGCTGTGATGTCATTTAATGATGCCATCTGCATCATAATGAACTTATTATTATTATTATTATGTGTTTATTATTAACATTAACATTATTATTATCACTATCATCACTATTATTAATAATATTATCATTATGATGATCGCTATTATCACTCTCACCTCCCCACTATTACCACCATTCTTACAAAAACACAATTATTATAGAATATACGTTATTTATGATCTATTTTGTTACAGAAATGGCAACGTAATCATTAGTTATCCTACATTTTCTTACATACTCTCTAAATCTAACACATTTATCTTTATAACCACACAGAATTACAATATAACGCCCATTTTTTTCCCTACTACGTATTTTATTCTACACCCTATCGCAACATAATTATCAATAATAAATTAACACCACCAGCAGCAGTGGTTTCGCCCCCGCCACGGGCTCCCCGCTGCCCCCCCGTCCCCCCTCGCTGGGACTTAAGGGTTTATGTTCTTAGCCCGGGTCAGCTATTTTTACGCACCAGACCAGGGCTGAAATTTCTCCCGCTCTTTCACCAGAGAAGGGAAATTTGAGTTTATTATATTTTTTTTAATTTTTGTTTTTTTTCTCTCTTCCCCATTCTTGGGAAGACTTATCGGTTGGAGCAGAGTTTCCTGCCCGGAGCTGGAAGGCTCCGTCCGGAAACCGCACCAATGCCTTGCCGGGGGGGGGATGAACGGATGCAGGGAGGAGGCTAAAAATACTCCCCCCGGAGCCTTGAGTTCCTCTTCCCACCCTGGAGAAAAAAAAAATCAAATTAAAACCTCTGAAGATATAGGGAAGAGGGTGACGCTGTCAGAGGCTCCCTAAATCCTTCAAACCCAGGGATCTTGGTTTTTTTTCCCCAAATCCCAAGTGGCGGCGAGGGTAGCGTCGCTCTTCCCCCCCGCCCCAACCCCGCATCCCGATCCAGAGCATCCCTGGGGCGCTGGCAGGAGCGGGGCCGGCCGGGGACACGGATCGATGGGTGGGATGCCAGGACGGAGCCGCCGGGACGCGGGGCCTCGGTGCCGTTCCCCCGGGGAGAAAAAAATATATCCCCGGCACAAACCCGGCCTCGCCTGAGCCGATTAATTTGCTGGCTGAGCCTTACGGGCAAAGCCGGGGAATAATCTTCCCCGTCAGAGCCGAGCATCCTTCCCTGGTCCGTGGTACCAGCTTGTGTCCCAGTGCCTCCTCCCAGTGGGGCTCTGGGGGATACTGGGATGCAGGGGACGCGGGGATGGGGTATTTGGGGTGGGATGTGGGGTTCAGGGAAGGCCACCCGTGAATTACCCCCGTTTAGCACTGGCAGCAGAAAGGGGGGGATGCTGGGATGCTTTGGAGGGCAGGTGGGGTGCATATGGGTGCCCCCCCCAAAAAACCAACCCCATGGGGTGGAGGATCTGGTGCAGCATTAGGGTTGGGGGGGGTACCCCAATACTCAGCTGAAGCCCCCTGGAGCCCATGGGGAGGGGAGGCAGTCCCCTGTGAGGGGGGGGATCATTCCCATCTGGGCCAGGGGGGAAATGGGGGTGGGAGGGAATGGCATTGTCTCGCATCCTCCGGAGCAGCCGGAAAGCCCTTCCCATGTTGGGGAAGGAGGAGAAACGTCCTCCTGGCCCAACCTCCGGGCGATAACCCGCGATTGTTGGCCTTTCCCTTGGGAACGGGGAGGTTTTTCAAACAATCTGTGGGTTTTGGTGGAAAAATGGCTCCTGGCATTGAGTCACATCCCGTTTTCTTCCCTCTCTGGCTGTGGGCAGGTGTCTCCTCAGCCATGCTAGAGGTGCATGTGGGGATGGGCTCGGTCTTCTCCGTGGAGGGACAGCAAGTGGTGCTGCCGGCTTGGTACACCAGCCGCTCCCAGAAGAAGCCCTACGTCACCTGGCTGCTGGATAAGGAAGATGCTGACCCCTTCCAGGTGAGCGGTGGGGAGGGGATGTGGCAGGCGAGGGATGTGGCCGTGGTGGGGGGATGCTCGTGAGGCCCACCGTGGGGAGGTGCCCGCGATGGAGGGATGCTTATGGTGACGCGTAGGTGTCCACAATGAGGTCACGCCTGTGGTGCCTGCGATGGGGAGGTGCTTGGGGTGCCCACGGTAGGGTGGGGCCCACGATGGCGCCCATGGTGCCTACTGTTGGGAGATGTCTACGAAGGGGAGGTGCCCACCATGGGGAGATGCCCACGATGGGGGAATGATCCTGGTGCCAATGATGAGAAGCTGCTCCTGGTACCCACGGTGGGGAGATACTCTTGGTGGGGCAGTTGCTTGTGGTGCCCACGGTGGGGAGATGCCCAAGATAGGGGATGCCCTTGGAAGGAGGATGCTCATGGTGCCCATAGTGGGGAGATGCTCATGGTGGGACAGTTGCTTGTGGTGCCCATGATGGGGGGGATCCCCACGATGGGGGGGGTGATCATGGTGCCCATGACGGGGGGATGCCCACGGTTCCCGTGCTGTGGAAGCTCAGGGCAGGTGAGGCTGGAGCAGGGACTCACACAGCAACCGCTGCTCCCCAAAATGTGGAACTCAGGGCTGGGGGGGAGGGGTTCCCTCTCCTGCCGTCCCAGCCAGAGGTGCTCGAGCGGGCGTTCCCCCCCTCCCCCTGCTGCAGATCCTGACCTACCTGGACGGGGTGGTGAAGGTGGAGGAGACGGAGCTGAAGCCCCGCGTGGGGTTCCTGTACCCTGTCCTCACCCACAACATCTCAGTGCTCATCAACGCCACGCGGGAGCGCGACTCCGGCCAGTACATGTGCACCGTTAACGTGGTGGACGACGACACCAGCACAGGCAAGAACATCGGTGTCATCAACCTCACTGTCCTGGGTAAGGCTCCGCCGCTCACCCCGCCTCCCTCTGCCCCCCCCCACCCCCGCCTGCCCCCCGCAACGTGACGTCCCTCGGGGTTCACGGCGGTGCCCGCAGTGCCGCCGGCCGCCCCCTCCTGCCAGCTGCACGGCAACCCCGTCGTGGGAGCCAACGTGACGCTGAGCTGCGCCTCCGCCAAGGGGAAGCCCCCGCCCGCGTACCAGTGGCACCGCACAGCCCCCGCCCTGCAGGTCTTCTTCCCCCCCGCCCAGGGTAAGGTGCTCCCCGACGCCCAGGCAGGGCGATACCCTCTTAACTCTGCCCCCTTCTCCCCCGCGCAAGGAGTTTGGGGGTGCGGGAGGGCGGCCGTGGGGCAGCACCCAAATTTCTCGCCCTCAGACCGGGCCAGGGGCACCCTCAAACTGACCAACCTCACCCTGGACATGTCGGGTCTCTACGTCTGCGTAGCCGAAAACCGAGCAGGTTCGGCCGAGTGCAGCATTGTCCTGGAGGTGCACTCAAGTGAGTACGTGTCCGCAGGGCCGGGGAGCGGGGGGACGCGGTCCCTGTGAGGTCCCCGTGGGGTCCCCGTGGCAATAAGGGGGGAGGCGAGCCCCGCCCCACCCCGCCACCTCTCTGTCTCTCTCCGGCAGCTAGCACCAAAGCCGTCATCGCTGGCGCCGTGCTGGGCTCCCTGGGTGCCCTCGCCATCGTCATCTTCTTCGCCCAGCGGGTCGTTGGCTACCGGAGGAAGAAACGTGACAGCCAGGAGGAGGCAGCCAATGAGATCAAGTGAGGCTCCCCTCCCGTGGAGGAGGTTCAAGTTGTCATCCCTCGGTTTCAGGGTTAACGGTGGGAGCAGAAACTTTCCACCTCTGGCCCAGCCATCACTAGTTTCAGAGTTAACAGCGGGGGAGGAGATTTCCCTCTCTGGCCAGCCATCATTAGGTTTTAGAGTTATGAGGAGCAGGGGAGGATGTTTCCCTCTCTGGCCAGCCATCATTAGGTTTCAGAGTTAACAAGGGCATTTTCCACCTGTGTTTCCCCCCCCCTTTCCCTCTTGCCCCCCTGTTTTGGGGCCCAGGAGCTCTGCACAACCTTGGGGGCCCCGTTGCTTTGCGGCGGGCAGGGGTTTCCCAGTGCCGATCTCTCCGACACTGTTCCCTCTCGGCAGGGAAGACGCCGTGGCCCCCAAAACCCCGTCGTGGGCGAGGAGCCCCGCTTCGGACACCATCTCCAAAACCAGCACCTTGTCCTCCATCGGCGGCACCCGGGAGAAACCGTACAGGGCCAGACCCCCTTCCGACACCGCCTCCATCCTCACCACTACCGGCAGCTACCGGGGACCCCCGCCGCGAGCAGGGGGACGCACACCCAGCCTCTCACCCCCCGCTATTAACGGGGGCCCCCGGTGCTGCCAGGATCCAGCCGCCCCCCCAGGGTCGTTGCCCCCCTCCAGCTTGGCACGGGCGGGCGCCGTCCCCGTCATGGTGCCGGCGCAGAGCCGAGCCGGCTCCTTGGTGTGAGACACCCCCCCTCCGACCACCCCAAGAAAAAAAGGGGTGCCTGTATCCAGCGCACACACACCCCTCCCCATTTTCTGGGGTGTTTTTTTTCCCTTTTTGGGGTTGGTTTTCTTTTTAAAAGATGCCTCGAGCAGCTGGACTCGTCACGGCGCTGTTTAATGGGTGTGGGAGGTTTCCCAGGTTTGGGGGGGGGGCCTCCCCGGGTTTTGGGGGGCTCCCCGGGTTTGGGGTGGGGGGCAAGTCTCCCTGTAAATATAACACCCCAAAATAGCCCTAGCCCCGCCCAGAGGGGGGGGCATGTCCTTTTTTTATATATATATATGAGTTGAAACGTGGGATTTTCATAAAAGAGCATTATAAGCGGGGGGGGTGGGGGTGGGGGGGCGACCGTGGGGGCGGAGCAGGGGTGACACGCACTTTTTTTAGGGGTTTTCTGATTAAAAGCCGGCCCGCGCTGTCCAGTGCCATGGGTTTGGGTGAGTTTGTGGGGATTTCGGGAGCTGCGGGTCCCACGTCTGTCCGGGTGACGTCAGAGCGGCCCTGTGATGTCACGTCGCATGGGGGGGGGGGTGTCCTCACAGCGTGCGTGTGTTGTCACCCACCATGATTTCACGCCCTGCCGGGTCCTTGAGTTGGGTGGTATGATGTCACAACAAACATGCAGCTTCGCAGTGTCCGACTCGTGCCTGTGTGACGTCATGGTGGCTGTCACGTGTCCGTCAGTGACATCATGCGCGGCCGCGTGATGTCACACCTGCCATCGCACAGCCAGCAGGGACGTGACGCGTGCCTGTATGATGCCACACCTGCAATCGCATCCAGCACTGATGTCACACACTCCTGTATGATGTCACACGCCCAGCAGTGATGTCACACCACCCAACTCACAGCCACAGAGCGTTACCTGCTATCTCCTGCCCACGCGCCACAACACGCACACTGGTGTGATGTCATGCTGGCCATTGCACGCCCTGCGGTGATGTCACACAACTGGTACGATGTCACGAAAGCCAGTGGCGTCACGCGGGCGCGGACGGCGTCACCCACCCTGTGACCACCCCACCTCCGCAGCGCTGTGACCTCACCGCTCCGCTGGATGACATTGAAAGGCGCCAAGGACAGGCCGGGGCCTCTGGCAGGGGCGTTTATTGGGGCGGGGAGGGGCCGGGGCGGGGGGGCCGCCGGCTGCGGGGGGGCCCCGGGGGGCGCATGCGGGGGGCGGCGGGGCGAAGCGGGGGCTCCTGGCCTCGGCGGTCGGCGGGGGCTCAGCGGTGAGGGGCGTTGGGCCAGCACCTGGTGGCCCCTGCAAGTGAGGAGAGAGCGGTCAGCCCCACCTGAGCTCTGCCTGCACCTGCACCCCACTCCTGCACCTGCACCCCACTGATGCACCTGCACCCCCCTGCTGCACCTGCACCCCACTGATGCACCCTGCCTGCACCTGCACCCCACTGCTGCACCTGCACCCCCCTGCTGCACCTGCACCCCACTGATGCACCTGCACCCCACTGCACCTGCACCCTGCCTGCACCTGCACCCCACTGCTGCACCCTGCCTGCACCTGCACCCTACTGCTGCACCTGCACCCCCCTGCTGCACCTGCACCCTGCCTGCACCTGCACCCTGCCTGCACCTGCACCCCACTGCTGCACCCTGCCTGCACCTGCACCCTACTGCTGCACCTGCACCCCCCTGCTGCACCTGCACCCTGCCTGCACCTGCACCCTGCCTGCACCTGCACCCTACTGCTGCATCCTGCCTGCAGCTGCACCCCACTCCTGCACCTGCACCCCCCTGCTGCACCTGCACCCCACTGCACCTGCACCCTGCCTGCACCCCACTCCTGCTCCTGCACCCCCCTGCTGCACCCTACCTGCACCTGCACCCCCACTCCTGCACCTGCACCCCACTCCTGCACCCTGCCTGCACTCTGCTTGCTGTAACCTGCTCCCTCCCTGCCCATGTCCTGCTCCTGCTCCTGCATGCTGCCTGCACCCTGCCCATGCCCTGCTCCTGCATCATGCACCCTCTCCGTACCCTGTCCCCTCCCTGCCGGCCCTCCTGCCTGCACCCTGCCCACATGCTGCCTGCACCCTGCCCTCTTTGCACCCTGCCCACGCCCTTCTCCTGCAGCGCGCACCCTCTCCCTGCTCGCCCCCTCCCCTGCCCTGCCTGCACCCTGCCCCTGCCCTACTTGCCGCCCACCCACACGCTGCCTGCACCCTGCCCATGCCCTGCTCCTGCAGCCTCGTCCTGCCGCCCGCCGCTGCCTGCACCTGCCCTCGCCCAGCCCCATCCCAGAGCCAGGGGGACACCCTGCCTGGAGGACCCCGTTGGGGGGGGATTAGGGGGTGAACCCCGTTCACCTGGGGCTGGCGCCCATACCCAGGGTGCAAGCCTGCTCGGCCCACCTAACGAGCTTCACGATTTGCAATGTGCAGCTGTATCCCAATTGCATCCCCACTGAACCCCCACTGCATCCCCATTGCTTCCCCACCACATCCCCGGTTCATCCCCACTGCCCCCTCACTGCCCCCCCACCGCACCCCGTGCCCTGCCCCCCCACCGCACCCCAGCTGCCTCCCCACCCCACACCCCCGCGCGCACGCACACGTTGCCGGGGCGGCAGCACGCCTTCCCCGCCGCTAACCCCAAACCAACCTCCCCGTAGCCAGGGCCGTTCCCCCCCTCACCCCGCCGGGATGGGGTACGGCACCACCCCCCCGGGGCACCGATGCCACGCGGCCTCGGCACCGTGGGCGCTTTTTTAAATTTACCTTTTCCTGCCAGGAGACTGTGACACAGGCTTTTAAAAATAGCATGTGCTGAGGCGAGGCGTTCGGGGTGGTGTTGCTAAGGGAGAAATTCGATTCAAATCTAGGGCTTCGCCTTCCCATGCTAACTACTACGGCGCGCACCCAAAATTAGGGCAGGCAGGCGGCCCCTGCGTGCTTTCGCCTCTTGGGAAGGGAAAAAAAAAAACCCCACCTTTCTCCATCCCAAATCGGAAGGACGCTGGGCGCAGCATCGTTATTAAAAATACCAACCTGGTTTGGGGGGAAATAAGGGCAATTTGGGGCGTACCTAGTCGCCGTTGCGGAGGTCGCCGCCGCGGGTGCTGTTGGCGCACTCGGCGTCCTTGGTTTTCCGATCGATCTCACCCCCTTTGATCTTCTTGCGGGTCATATGGCCGCGGAAACTAGCCTGGATCTTGGCAGCTGCCGCGTTGGCGTCGGGATCGTCCAAGGGGATGTCCAGGATGTCCTCGTCCAGCTTCGTGCAGGCTCCCTCCTGCCAGCGACAACGGGAGGGTTACGGCTGGGGGCACCCCGGAAAGGGCACCCCCCGCCAAGTTAAGCCAGTAAATAAGGTCTTAAATTAGCCCCTCTGCTAAAAACATGGGGATCCTTTGCTAAAAATTAAGGTTCTGTGCTAAAAAATTAGGGTTCTTTGCTAAAAATCAGGGATCGTCGCTAAAAATTAGGATCCTTTGCTAAAAAAATGCAGGTTCTTTGCTAAAACATAAGCGTCCTTTGCTAAAAATTAGGGTCCTTCGCTAAAAATTAAGGTCCTTTGCTAAATATTAGGGTCCTTTGCTAAAAAAAATGAGGGTCCTTTGCTAAAAACTGAGGATCCTTTGCTAAAAATTGGGTTCCTTTGCTAAAAAATTAGGGTCCTTTGCTAAAAATAAGGGGTTTTTTGCTAAAAAATGAGGGTCCTTTGCTAAAATTTAACACCCTTTGCCAAAAAACTGAGGGTTCTTTGCTGAAAACTATGGCTCTTTGCTAAAAGTCAGGGTCCCTTGCGGGTGTCTTGGGGGATTTGCAACCAAAGGCACGGCTGGGGAAGACGCTTCCCCCCTGCTCATCCCTAAATCCCCCTCCCCGCATCTCCTGGCTGCAAGAATCCGCATCCCCCCCAGCCCCACCGGGGCCGGATCCTGCTTTGCGAGGGCCGTGATACAGGGAGAGGAACACCCATGGGGGGGGGGGGATTTTGGCACCCTGGGGGGGGTCACGCTCTGTAAGCCAAGCTGGCCGTGCCTCAGTTTCCCCTTCCCTCGCCGCCTGTTGCATCCCTCCGCACCCCAGCTCAGGGCTTTGGCAGAAACACCAGGAAATTTGGGAAGGGAATGATGCCGGGCGGGGGGGGAATGTCCCCCCTCCAAGGATAGATCATCCCCCTCCCCTCCTGCCGCATCCCACCAGAGCGGTTAGACCTGGTGCCGAGGTCTAGGGGGGGAAAAAAACCCCACGGGGGAGCGAGGTGGCGTTGGGTGCCCCAGTGTCGGCAGCAGGTGCATCCTTCGCATCGCCCCGGGACTGCTTTAAAGGAGGGGGGTTTTTTGCGGGTGGGGGGGTTATTTGGGGGGTGGGCAGTGGGATGCTCTTCCCCTCAGAGCGTGCCATGGCTCCGCAAAGTTGCTCGGGTTGTTTTACCATTGCAAAAGGTGAAGGGAGCAAAAAATGAGCGGTGGCGGCTTAAGTGACGGCTCCGAGGTGGAAACGATATGTCCAGGGTGGAAATGTTATAGCCAGGGCTGGAAATCCTATAGCCAGGGGAGAAATCCTATATCTTGGGGGCAGGAAATCCTATAGCCAGGGGAGAAATCATATATTTGGGGGAGGAAATCCTATATCTAGGCAAGGAATCCCATATCCATGGGAGAAAACCTACGTACAGGTGGGGAAAACCTATATATAAGGGAGAAATCCTACATTCAAGGGAGAAAACCTAAATATGGGGGGGGCATAGCTTATATCCATGGGAGAAATCCTATATTTCGGGGAGAAATCCTATATTCAGGGGGTGGAAACATGTATCCAGGGCAGAAATCCTATATGCAGGAAGGGAAAACTACATCCAGGGGGAGAAATCCTATATATGGGGGGGGGAAATCCTATATGCAGGGAGAAATCCTATACCCGGGGGGAGAAATTCTGTATCCAGGGTGGGCTTTGCCTCTCTGGATGTGCCCAGGAGGGTAGATGGGGGCTTCTCTCCGTGCCGCCAGATGGGCAGGAGGGAAAAAAGGAGAAAAAAAGAGGGGGAAATGGGGAAAAACGGGGAAAAAAGGGGGGGAAAGGGGGAAAAAACAGAAAAAGAGGGGGAGAATGGGTAAAAAAGTGGGGGGAAAAGGGAGAAAAGGGGGGGAAAGGATGTGGTTTTCTGCCGGATCAGCTCCACAAGCTGGCTGGCGGCTGGGCGGTGAGGGGTGCTCACCCTCGGGTGAGGATGGAGAGGTGCAGCCCCCTGCTCCCCCCCCCCCAGTTTATTCCTTTATCCATAAGCAACAGCCGATCCTGCCTGGAGAGTAATTGGGGGGGGGGGGGGGGGCGAGGAAAAAAGCTGACTAAAAGCAGGAACCCCCCCATGTGGCTGCTGGATTTGGGGATGGGGGGGTGCTCCTGACCGGGATGTCGGATGCTGGGGTGGCTGCCGGGTCCTGAACTGGTGTGAAACAGGACAGGGAGGGTTTTTTTGGGGGAGGGGGCAGAATATGGGACTGGGGGTTTGCAGCAGCACTGGGCAGGGGGGACGGGCGCAGAGTTGGTTGAGCTGTTGGGTGCAGCACCCATCGCCGCATCACATCCCCCCCAACTCTGCAAACAACCCCCCCGCCCCCCAATCAGCACCCCCAAATCCCCTCCGCCGCCCCCGTACCCCGCTCCAGGAGGGAGAGGGTCAAATAATAATCATAATAATAAATTCAATGCAGAAAAGCGAGATGCTGGAGGGGGTGGGGGGGGACCTACATTGCAGCAGTCCATGGCGGAGGACGGGTGGGCGGCCAGCGATGGGCGAGGGGCTCCGGCAGGGTCTCGCTTCCCCGGCGGCTCTCCCGGCGCAGGTGGCAAGTTGAGCGGAGCCGCTTGCCTACGTAATGCGCTTTCCTCCGGGCGAGCCTATCAGCCCTACACCCCTGCCAGGCTTTTACGGTGGGGAGGAGGGGGGGGGGGGTGTGTTTCTTAAATTTTTTTTTTCCTTTTTTTTTTTTTTAACCTCCTCCAATTTTATTTCACAGCCTCCAACTCCCTCCTAACACTTAAAGGAGCCGGCAGCTCGCAGCGGAGTTTCGTGTCATAGAAAAATCACCCGCGGAGGACACAATCAAATATTTAACGGCGCTTTCGGGTCTCACCCTCAGCGTGGCGGGTTCCATCGGCCCGCGCCGAGATTTGGAGGGTTTATTTTTTTGGGGGGGGAGGTGTGAACCCCCAGCAGATGGGAGCGATGGGTTATTTTTTGGGGGGGGGGTATGCTTGGCCCATAGCGATGCTGGAGGGGGGTTTTGCCCACCTGGGTTTCTTTGCACAAGGGGGCAAAACCTTCACGACCTACTTAGGGCTTGGACCCAAAGGAGGGTGAGGATGAGGATGGGTGGGTATGGAGGGACACTGCCTTCCACTGAGTATCCGCTGAAGCCCGGGGGTGATGTGCCCAAACGTGGGCTCCATGTGGAGGGGGGCGGGCTCCGAATTTGGGGTTTGGACGTCCCTTCCCTACTTGCAGGAGTATCCAACCCCCCCAAATTTGGGGTGTTTTCCAGCCAGACCTGAAAACCCAGCCATTTTCCAGCCCTCGGTGAATTCTGCGGACCCCACTTTTGCCCTCGGACCATGCTGAGGCACCGGGGCCAGCAAGGTGAGACAGGAGAACCCCAGGAAAGATGGGGGACCCCCAGGGCAATGCGGGGGGCTGCTGTCTGCAGCCCCCCGCATCGCCCGCCTCACTCGCCTCTAATCCGGGTTTGAGAGTTGCTAAGCAACCACATAAGTCGCCCGTGGGCTCCGTGCGCCGATGCTGGCTCCGGCTGGCCCCCGAAATGCGGCATGGCCCCCCCAGCCAGGCGCCGGCACCTCCCAGCCCGTGGGTGCAGTCGGGCCTCCCCAGGCTCGCTCAAGGGGCTGCGTCCTGCCTGGGGGTCTGGTGGCACCGAACTTCCTCTTTGCCATCACCGGCATCATCATCATCATCATCATCACCGTCATCATTAGCATCCCCGTCCCATTGACATCACCATCCCCGTTCCTGGCACTGTCACCATCCCCATCCCTGTCCTCATCCCCATCACCTCCAACACTGTCCCCGTCCCCACCATCGGCCCTGTCCCATCTCCATCATCATCCCCTTCCCTGTCCCATCCTCACCATCATCCCCTCCCCGTCCCATCCTCACCATCATCCCCTTCCCTGTCCCAACCCCATCATCATCCCCATCCCTGTCCCATCCTCACCATCATCCCCTCCCCGTCCCATCCTCACCATCATCCCCTCCCCGTCCCATCCTCACCATCATCCCCTCCCCGTCCCATCCTCACCATCATCCCCATCCCTGTCCCATCCTCACCATCATCCCCTTCCCCGTCCCATCCTCACCATCATCCCCTCCCTGTCCCATCCTCACCATCATCCCCTTCCCTGTCCCAACCCCATCATCATCCCCATCCCTGTCCCATCCTCACCATCATCCCCTTCCCTGTCCCATAATTGTCATCATCCCCTTCCCTGTCCCATCCCCATCACCATTCCTGTCATGATCCCCAACCCCATCCCCATCTTCAGCCCCACCATCTCTGTCCCCATCCCCATGCTCATCCCCATCATCATCTTTGTCCCCATCCCTGTCCCCGTCACCTTCCCCATCATCATCCTCACCCCTGTCCCTGTCCCCATCCCTGTTCCCGTCACCTTCCCCATCATCATCCTCACCCCTGTCCCTGTCCCCATCCCTGTTCCCATCTCTGTTCCCATCCTGCCTCCATCTCTGTCCCTGAGGCCACTCCAGTCGGGGGGCAGGTGGTGGCATCCCCTGACACCCCCAGTTCCCCAGGGCACCCAGAACACCCTGCACCCCATCCCATCCCACCCCTTCCCTGCTACCCACCTCAACCTCTTCACCCCACGATTCACTGCCTGATGGGGGTCAAGCCCGCCCCCCCCAGCAGCACCCAAACCCCACAGCCAGGGAGGTGGGTGCCCCCCAAGCATCCCCCGATCACCCTGCCAGCCGTCAGCACCCGGCTCTCCCCACCGGAGCCACTTTTCCGCCAGCACCTCTTCCCACCGGCGCAGCGAGCGGGGCGGGGGGGCAGAAATAGCTCTGCTTCAGAAAACCGCACTCCAGCTTCCAGGCAAAGCCTCGGCCGCTCCGCCGGGATTTTTAGACGGGAAAACAATCGCTTTCCCTTTTTGTTTTAAAAAAAACCCTCCAGATCCATTGCTGCCTGCTCTGGTGAGGGAAGATGGATTGTTCTGGGGGAGCCGAGCGGAAAGGGTTTTTGGGGTGACCTGTGCGTCAAGGATCTGGGAAAACAAACCCCAAAACTAGGATGTAAAATGCTGGGAGGGTCATCCTGGAACAAATAAACCCCTAAAATTGCACAAAAACAGGGGGGTTTAGGCGCAGTTTCAATGCAAAGGTGGCTGGCACCCCCCTCACCGAAACCTGCTCCGGCCGCGGCCCCCTGGTCCTGGCAGAGCCGGCGAGCGCCGACGTCTCCCGCAGGCTGCGGCTGCGGAGGAGGGACGCGAAATGCCAGAACATTTCTAATCATTAACGGCAGGTTTTGAGCCTGTTCCAGGCTCTGCATTTTTTTTTTCCCCTCACTGGGCCCCTTCATCCAAGAAAACAACCCACCCCGGGGCGTAAAATGGAGCTTGGGGGGGAGGAAGGAATATTGGGGTGATGCTTTTCCAGGTGCTCCAGAATCTCCTAAATCTGAATCCTGATAAAATAACTGGAATTTTGGAAAGGGGAGGACGGGCACTGCAGCTGGCGAGACCTGCAGGAAACATCCCGCCGTCGTGGTTTGAGATGGTGGCCCAGAGGTGTTAAAAAAATCCTTTAAAAAACCTAAAAAAAAGGAGGAATTTGATGGCGAAAAGGTGGCGGGTGCTGGCAGCCGGTGCTGGGGGGGGGTCAAGGCGTAGCTGCTTGGCACCAGCCCCGGGCACAGGGTCCCCGCCAGCTTTTATTTCCCCATCCCTCCTTCCTGTTTTTCCCAGGGGAGCCCCCCCGCCTCCCTGTGCCACCGTGGGCGAGCGCATATGGCCAGATGCCCCCCCTCGCCCCAGGAAAAACAGGAGGTGGGGGGAGACGCACACAAAACTGGGTGAGGATGGGTTGGGGGGGTTCAGTCCCCCCCAAAAAGAGAGCAGCTGGTTTTGATGCACACCCCCCCCCTTTCATGCCGGTTAGGATTTTGCAACTGTTCCGGGTGGGAAAAAATCCTGAATTTAACGGCTTTTTTTAATGGGATGGTGGGGAGTCCCCCCACTGTGGTCCCCCAAAACGCTGGGGAGGCTGTTGTGGGGGGGCGGGGAGAGGAGCAAAGTCACATCCTTCCTTCACGCAGGAACACTATTAAATTTTCGACAACCTCCAGGGATGCAGGGGCCTAAATATAGAGCCTTAAAATATCATCTCAAGCTCAGCCCAGCTCCTAAACCCGAGTTTTTTTTTTAGGGAAGAAATCTCAGGTGAGAGTTTCTAATAACGGCGGGGACCTCGTTAATAAAAATCCTCATTAAAAAAGCGCCACGGGGGTGGGGTGGGAGATAGTTGCCCACCCCCAAGAGAAGGACAAGGAGCCCGGTGGGCAAATTGAGGGAGGGGTTTGGGAGGGGATTTATTTTGAGTCCTGGCACCTCATTTTGGGTTCAGATGTCGCCAAATGGGAGATTTGGGGCGAGCGCTCGGGCCAGGTCCCTGGGGAGGTGTCCCTTTTAAGGAGGATTATGGGGACGCGATCCCCTTCAGCCGTGGGTTTGCTCCTCTCTGCTGCATCACGGCGAGGATTTTCTGGGAGGAATCACAGTGTGTTGGTGCCCGTGGGTACTGTCAGCTCCCCCTGCCACTGTTTTTGGGCTTAAATAGCCTTGTTTTGGGTGCGTGTGCAGGGTTTTTTTACCATGTCCATAGATGCAGCGCTGCCTGCTTGCTCCCCTGCCTTGTCCTCCGTGTCCTCCTCTGGCTCCTGGAGGAAAAGCAGGAAAACCTAAAATTTAGGGGGTGGGGGACAAGGGTGCCAGGGCAGGGTGGGTGCGGGGTACCAGCCCTTTGCTCCCGGCACCCCAAATTCCCTGGGGAGGGGGCAGCCAGGGAGGGCAGCCTACCTGGAAAGGGGGCCGGGTGAGAAGCTCGTCCTCCTCCAGCCGGGCTCCCGACACCACGGATCTCTCTGGGGAAGGGGGAGGCTTGATGCCATGGGCGATGGGCACAGGTGGAAGGCCTGACGCCCCATGGATGGGCACAAGGGGTAGGGCTGACACCCCGGGTAATGGGCGCAAGAGGAAGGCCTGACGCCCCGGGTGATGGGCACAAGGGGCAGGTGTGTAGCACTGAGCAATGGGCACATGGGGCAGGCCTGACGCCCCGGGGATGGGCACAGGCAGAAGGCCTGTCACCCCGGGTGATGGGCACAAGGGGAAGGCCTGTTGCCCTGGGCCATGGACACACGTGCAGGCCTGATGCCCTGGGTGATGGGCACAAGGGGCAGGCCTGAAGCCCTGGGCCATGGGAAGGCAATGCGGCGTGGGGCAGGGGATGGAGGTGCAGGGATGGCTGCTGCCGGGCCAGGCCACTCACCCTCTCTCTGCTCCAGCAGCGTTTGGAAGTGCCGAGCAGCAAAGGCCACCAGGTCTGTGGGCTGCGCCCGCAGCACCTCCAGTACCAGCCCCTCCAGCAGGTTTTGGAAGCCGGGGGGCAGCCGCAGGGTGGTGCCAGAGGAGGGGATGGACATGGCCGCCTCTCCCGGGTCCCTGCACCGCCACGGCCGGGGTTAGTCGCGACCTGCATCCCCCGCCCTCCCGACCGGGCGGCGCCGGGACTCGAACCCGCGATCGCGGGGGCTGGCGGAGAGCGGGGACAGCCAGCCGCTAGGGGGCGCTCCCAGCCGCGCCTGCGCACGGCCGCCTCTAACTGCGCCTGCGCGGCGGCTGCCCGGGCAGGGCGGGGTGAGCGGTCGGGGAGGGCCCCGGACCCCCGGAACCCCCCGGACCCCCGGAACTCCCCGGTTCCCCGGATCCCCCCGGTCCCCTCCGGTTACCCCCGGACCCCCTCCTCTCGACCCCTCACCCCCAGCCCCATCCCCGGCCCTTTCCTCCCCTCGGGCCCGGCCAGGCCGCGCCGGCGCCTCTGGACGTGGTGAGGACGCTGTCGCTTGGCAACCGCTCCCCCCTCCCCACTGGCGTTGCGCTGGCCACGCCCACAGGGGCGGGTCTGACGGGGCGGGGCCTGGCCGGGCGGGGGCGGGGCCTGGCGGGGTTGGGGGTCCCGCTGCCCTCACGCCCCGTTGTCCCCCCCAGGATGGTGGCGTGGGTGCTACTGGCCCTGGCTCCCGTGGCAGCAGGTAACGGGCTCGGGGGGAGGGGGACACGGGGACTGTTTCCACACCACCAGCCCCACGGGCACCCTCCGCAGCCAGATCCGGAGGGCAGGACACCCACGAGCCCCCTTCGGGGCGCTTGGCACCCCCTACACCCTGCTTCGACCCCCATCTCATCCTCCTGAGCCCCACTTCGTCACCCTTTGCACACCCAGAGACCCACTTTGGGGCCCTTTGCACGCCCTAAACCCCGCTTTGGCACCCCTGGCACCCCCCAGCCCCGCTGCAATGCCTTTGGTACCCCCAGAGCCCCACTTTGATGCCTTTGGTACCCTCAGAGTCCCGCTTCAATGCCCTCAGCACCCCCTGAGCCCAGCTTTGATGCCCGTGGCACCCCCCTGAGCCTCACGTCAGCACTCTCAGTATCCCCCCGAGCCCCGCTTTGAAGGCCTTGGCACCCAGCAAGCCTTGCTTCAATGCCCTTCGCACCACTCTGAACCCTATTTCGACGCCCTTCGCACCCCCCGCAGCCTCATTTCAACGCCTTCTCACCCCCCCGACGCCCGCTTTGATGTCCTTGGCACCCCCCCCAGCCCCTCTCTGACACCCTTTGACTCCCCAGCCCCTCTTCGATGCCCTTGGCATGTTGCTGCTGCTGTGGGATGATTCTTTACGTAAGGTGGGAGTCGCATGCGGCTTCTCAGCAGTGTCTCATGGGCTCTCCTCCCTTCCCTCCTCCCAGCCGCTTTTTATAGTCTCCAGTCTCTTCCCTGGCGTCTCGTTTTTTTCTCTTTTTTTCCCCTTCGACTCATATATTTTATGTAACTTGTCCTTCCTGGAGCCTCGTTGCATGAGACGGTGGGACCAGCGATGCAGCTGATTCCGGAGAGGCCGAGGACACAATTTCTTTCCTTCGTTAAGCCCAGCCTGGGACAGGCTGCAGAGGAGACAGGGCTCTGTGAGCCCCACTTCGGTCGCTACGTTGGGGACCACTGCCCAGATCGCCTCTCCATGCCCACAAATGTTGCCCTGACCTCCTTTTAAGCGTGGTTTTATTTTCACACCCTAAAAATGGGGCTTTTGGGGGTACCTCCGCTTCCCTCCCCACTGAGGGCACCTTTGCCAGTGCCACATGCCCAGCGGCTCCCATCCCACTGCTCGCCAAACTTCTTTTGCAAGGGAAGAATACATTAGAACATATTTATTAGCAAGGCTGGACTGGTGAAGATGCTCCCATACTGTTATTAGAAGAATTTTTACCAATATTCGGATCCAAACTCTGTGTTACACAAGCTCCTGTGCTTTGGGAGGTGACTTCCCTCGTAGGGCTGGACTCTCTTGGGCACTTCAAATCCTGCTGCTTCCTCAGCTCTTTGCTTGATTCAGTTGATCAGGACTGAAGGAAGCTGTAAAATAAAGCGGCATCTCAAATAATCTGTGTTTTAAGAGGGAGTCGGAGGATTTTTCTTGTTGCTTTTTGTCTCTTGGAGATGATGTTGGCGCTGTCTCTTGATCCTAGGGGCGATGCTGGCCTTCGCGTCCTACTACGGCGACCACATGGTGTTGCAGAAGGAGCCGGCGGGGGCCGTGGTGTGGGGCTACGGGGAGCCGGGGGCCACCGTGACCGTGGCTCTCTCCGGGGACGGTGGCATCATCCTTGCGAAGAAGATGGCACAAGTTAAAGGTTGGTTCTGGACCCTCACCGGGCAACTGGGGCCGGTAGTTTTGGTGACTAAGGAACATGTCTGAACCCAAATGGCTGCCGTCCATGGCCCCATTGCCCCTGGGTTTGTCCCACCGCTGCTCTGGGGCTGCGGAGGTGATGGTGACGTCTCCAGCTGTGCACCCCCGGGGCCGTGCTTTCCCCTTCTCTGGGTGTGGGGGGCGTTCAGCTGTCCCCCTCCCCACCGACACCAGCCTTTGCTCACTTTGGCTTCCCAACAGGAAAGATCCCGTAGGCGCCGAGCGGGAGCTGAGCTGCCGCTGGGGTGGGTGGCACCGTGTGGGCTTGAGCCTAACAGTGAGGCTCCGGAGAGGAGAGGAGGGGGATTTAGCTCCTCTCCCTGTCAAAACCATCTCTGGGGAAATCTCCAGAGCGCTCCTGGTTTCTTTTTCTGACATATCCCCCCCTTGGAGGATACTGCTGGTGTTCTCTAAGCCCTGAAGGATGTCATCCCTGCAGGCAGAGCCTTCCTCGAGGAGGCTGGGAGGGCTTGGCGGCATCTCATCTCCCCTGGTGGCCTCATGCCCTGCCTAGAAAGTCCGGGGGTCTGCTCAGCACCTCTGGGGAGCAAAACTGCTGCCTAAAGGACTCCTCCACAAGCTGGAGGGCCCAGAAACATCTTGTGAGGAAGCAGCAACCCGCTGCTACCAGGAGATCTGCGGGATCCGGCCCCAGACAGGCCAGAAAAGCCACACTAAGCTCCAGCAGATCTTTATGCCTCGATTCGGCACCTCTAAAATTAGCTGGAGACATCTCGGTGTCACACACACCAAGCTGCTCCTGTAATCCTGGTTCCTCCCAGCAGCTTCTGCTCTGACACACATTTGTCTTTGAGATTCTTTTTAACCCCTAAGTTCCTGCAGGAGGAGAGACCCTCTGATGGCAGAGAGCTTCCAAGATCTATTTCTCCAGCCCGGCTGTGCGGTGGGGAAGCTTCCCCTCGTTACCTGCCCATTCCCACCAGTTGTTGGCTGCTCATCCCGCCTCTTTGCAAAGCTCCTGAGGTCTTTATAGGGGTCATGAAAGACAAACACCATCCTCTTCTTCCAGGACCTTCTGGGACGTGGACAACTGTCCTGGACCCCATGGACCAAGGCGGTCCCTATTCGCTGACGGCCGGGCAGGGCTCGGCAAACGTGACGCTGCGGGACATCTACTTCGGGGACGTGTGGCTTTGCAGTGGGCAGAGCAATATGGCAATGACAGTCTTGCAGGTACGTGCCCCATGACACGGCCTGATCCTGCGGGATCAGGCAGGGATCAGGCAGGGATCAGGCAGGGAAGCACCTCGCACGCTCCCAACCCTTCCCTAGATCACCAATGCCAGCCAGGAGCTCGCCACCGCTGCTCGCTACCCCTACGTCCGCGTCTTCGCCGCAGCGCCCGCCCGCTCTGACGTGGAGCTGGAGGACCTGGCGCAAATCGACTTGCCGTGGTCCATCCCCACAGCCGGTGAGTGCAGTGTGCCACCACAAAAAAAGCCTGGAAGTGGCTTTTTTTTGTTGTTTTTTCCCCCCTCTTTTTCCCTTCGCAGCCTTCTGTTTCTTGAACAGAAAACCTGGGCCATGGGAATTTCACCTACTTCTCGGCCGTCTGCTGGCTGCTGGGGCGCTACCTGTACGAGGCCCTGCGGTACCCTGTGGGGCTGGTGGAGGCGGCCTGGGGGGGCACCCCCATCGAGGCCTGGTCCTCCCCAAGGGCTCTGCGGGCGTGTGGGCTCCCGGAGGACGCGGGGAGGTGAGAGAAGAGGCGGTGGGAACACCTCCAGCCCCATGCCATGCCGCTCTCGGGGGGCATCCTCCATCCCTTGCCATCCCACCTCCGCTCCTGAAGCATCCCTGGAGCCCCGCTCTCCCCTCCGTGCATCACTTTGTGCCCCCTTGGGTAAAATCCCCTCCTGGGAGGCACATCTCGTCAGGTGAAGCGGGCGGTGAGGGGAAGAGGGGGACTCCAGGGCTCCACTTTTGCATAGCATTTGCTTAAACCATGCAAGGCTGGCTCCTGAAGGCCCAGCTTCAGGGTCAGCCTTGTGTTTTACACTCCCCTTACGCCCAGCTTTATCTTCCAGCATCTCCACGCACCCGCATCTCTCCGGCCCGCAAACGCCCTCCGTGCTCTGGAACGCCATGATCCACCCGCTGCTCAACATGACGCTGCGGGGTGTTGCTTGGTACCAGGGTAAGCCCCCCCCATTTTTTTCCCCCCTCCCCAGCATGGAACAGCCCCCCACTGTTCCCCCAGGCGCTCAGTGGCCCCTCGTTTTTGGGGACAGGGGAGGCCAACGCCTTCCTGCACACGGACCAGTACAACTGCACCTTCCCCGCGCTCATCGCCGACTGGCGCCGGGCGTTCCACGTCGGATCGGCTGGGCAGACGGAGCCGCTCCTCCCCTTCGGCTTCGTGCAGGTGAGGCGGGGGGACAAGGGGCAGGACCCCCACCCTCCCGTGGGGACAGCATCATGATGCTCGGGGAGGTTTTACCCATCCTTTCGCACCCTGGAGGCCGCTTCCAAGCGGGTGGGAGGGAGAGGATGCCGTGAACATGCGGACATGTCCTGCTGGGGTGCTGAATCCCAGGCAGGGACCGCAGCGGCCGCTTACCCAGCTCCACCCCTGCACCCCTCTGCCTTGCAGTTGTCCACCTATCGCCGGCAGAACCTGGACGACAGCTTCGCCCGGCTCCGCTGGCACCAAACAGCCGATCTGGGGGTTGTCCCCAACGCCAGGATGCCTGGCACCTTCATGGCTGTGGCGATGGATCTGTGCGATGAGCGCTCTCCCTACGGCAGGCGAGTCCCGGTGGGGCGAGGGTGCAGAGATAAAGCTATCGGACACCAACCCCACGCTGCCCTCCTTTTCTCGGCAGCATCCACCCCCGGGACAAGCAGAATGTCGCCCGCCGGCTGCACCTGGGCGCCAGGGCCGTGGCGTACGGGGAGAAAGACCTGGTTTTCCAGGGGCCGTACCCGACCCACGCCATCCTGGAGGTGACCAGGGGTCTGCTGAACCTCACCTATAGCCAGGAGCTCGTCTGCCGTCAGAGGGACCTGCGGGCGTTCGAGGTGAGGAGGGAGGAAGAGCTTCCCCCGGGGCTGGAAGAGGGAAGCCCACCCTGACGGAGGTTTCCTGCCTCACCCAGGTCTGCTGCTCCAGCCAGCCGTCCCCATGCAGGTGGCTGCCGGCACCCGTGGTGGCCGTGGAGTCCCAGACGGTGACGCTGTCCCTGGCCGGCTGCAGGACGCTGGTGCTGGGCTTGCGCTACGCCTGGGCCGAGTGGCCCTGCGAGTACGAGTCCTGCACCCTCTACAACACCTGGGGTCTGCCTGCACCCCCTTTCCTCATGGGTGCCCTGCCTGTAGGGGAAACCCCGGGGCTCTCTGAAACAGCCGGAGTGAGGGAGCTGCTTCTCCTCCCCGGAGAACCCCGGGGGATTTAGGGGAGGGGACGTCAGAGGGAGCTCAGACCTCTCGCCAAGCAGCTCGGGGCTGCTGGCACCGTGCCCTTCCGATTTGGGGAGGCGGCTGGCTTGATTACTCGCTTACTAATTAAACGCTTTCCAGCTTCTCTTTGGCCCGAAGTCAAGGCTGCAGCGGGAGAAAAAATAAAATTTTAAAAAGGCCAATTTAAAATGAAAATCTATGAAAAATTACATTAAGCCAAGCAGCAGGACACACTGCTGGGAGTTGAACCCCTCACCGCTGCTCCTCCCTGCCTGTGGAGCTGGTCCTGGCTCCCCCCAGGACACCCCAACCTCTCCGGGCATGGGCAGCTGGCCCCCACAGCAGGGTGCTCGCAGGATCCAAGGCCTGGCCTCCGTCTGAGGGGCGGAGAGAGGAGCTCTGCCAAAAAAACCCCAAACCCCACAACCAAATGCTAATGCTGGGGCTGGGACACGGGGCGTGTTGCTTTGCAGCAGTAGCGAGTGCCTTCCACCTTTCTGTGTTAATAACTAGTTAATAAAATGGCTCACTTTATTTTTGGGTCCTTTTTTTTCTTCAGAGGAGCAGCCTTTAGTCCTCCCTCCCTAACAGCAGGGAAATAGGCATGGAAGAAGCACCCAGCACTCAGAATAAGACATCCGAGAGAGTCTCTGCACAAAAATATTGATTGTTTAACCTTTTTTTCTGGGAAAACATTACGTAGGAAGGGGAAGCCCAACCACAGGTGAACTCAGCCCGGCTGCCGCCGTCCCATTACAGACGTCACCCCACCAGGCTGTATCAAAACCGGAGTTTAATGCGCTCGAGGAACACTGGCAACAAGGGATTAGATCGAACTGGATCCCAGCAGACCGACTGGGCAGGCACCAGCAGCAGCCGCCCCGCCTGCTGCCTGCTCCTGGGGTCAGGCAGAGCCCAGTGAGTCCCGGGAGGCTTTTCCCATGGCTTCCGCTCCAGGCTTTGCTTCTGGGCAAGGAGGGGAAAAGAGGAGGAAGTTAATTAACTGGGTGATCGCAAACTGGGATCTTGGGCTTTCTCCACCAGCGTACAACTAGCCCGAGCGCCAGTTGTGCTAGCCCTGTGGTTGCCATGCCAACAAGGATGCTAAAAACAGCTCAATCTGGGTGTTTGGTTTTTTTTTTTAAACCACAGCCCTCAGACTGTGTTCAGGGCCAGGAAAGGAGCCCAGGCATCCTGGCTCCCGCCCTGCCAGGTTGGGGATCCCCATGAGGCTGCGGAGGAGGCGCCTCCGGCTCCCCAGAACCCAAAGGGTGTAGGGGAGGGAGCAGCAGTGCCTGGGGAGGCCCCAAGAGATGCAGCTCTGCCTCGGAGACCCATCTCCATCTCCCCACGGTGCCCACCAGTGCCATGCTAACAGGAGAAGGGGGCAGGCACCACCCCCCCACCCAGGATTTAAAGCTCCCAACTCCGCTCCCAGCAGGCTGGGCTGCTCTCTCCACCAAAAATGGGGACCCTCTGTTTTGCCCAGAGCTTGGATTTAAGCAGCAAGCTCTCCGCTTTCCGTTCCTATAGCAACTCCTGCCCACGCGTGGGCTCGCAGTCGCACCAAATCCCGGCTGCCAGAACCCATCTCCGGCTGTAAACGGAGCCGTTGGCCCTCCTGGCAACCCCCCATCCCTCCCCCAAAACCTGAAGGTCTTGGCGAAGGGTTTAGGGCAACGGTGGATCCGGCCTCACCCCACAGGCTGGGATCTGGCAGTGCAGGAGGCAAGAGGGGAGCAAAGAAGTCTTCGCTACCGAAAAAAGCCTACCTGGAGCCCTGCCGTTGGCGAGGGACGTGCTGCCGTCGGCCTCGGGGGCGCAAGCATGGTGTTTGGGCTTGGTGGTCTCCAGCCCAGCCAACAGCGTCATGAAGTCGACGACAGTATCGATGTCCTCCTTGTTGGCAGTGGCTTCCCTCAAGGCGCTCACGGCGTTGAGGCGGCCGAAGGAGGTCAGCTCAGAGATGTTGGCCCGGAGGAAGAGGAGGATGATGTTGAGGTCGTTGATGGGGCAGGTGAGCATCTTGCGGCTGAGGAGATCGAAGGCGGGCAGCATCTCGTAGACGGAGAGCAGCCCCTTGTCCCACTGGCAGAGCTGCAGGGCGTTGTAGATGACTACAGGTATGAGGAGGACGTAGACACCACCGACCGAGAGGCTGATGAGCTGGAAGACGGAGAAGAAGACCAGCTTGCAGGGGATGAGCGGGGGTATGTGGGGCTCCGCCTGCAGCAGCCCTGTTTTGATGGAGCAGCTGAACTCATCCTGGAAGAAGATGTTGAGGTGGAGGAAGACCAGGTAGAGGCAGGTGGCAGCCAAGAACAGGAGCAGCAGCAGGTTCCTCAGGATGTAGATGAACACCAGGGAGTGGGCGTGCTGCTTGCAGGTGAGGTAGCGCTCCAGCAACGGGAACTCAAAATACCTCTCCCGGCGGGCCCTGGGGGTAGAGGGGACACACCGGGGACTTAGAGCCACCCCCCAAAACTGAGTCGCTTCACCAAGCCCGGCCTGAACATGGCCACAGCCACGCCACACGGAGGGGCTTCGGAGGGACGCGGTGACCGGTCGAGGCCACCCAGAACTCTCACCTCTCGTATTCCTCCCAGAATTGTTCCGGCTCAGCACTGGCCTGCTGGACCTTCCGCATGTGCTGCACCAGGCGCACAGAACGGTTGTAGGATTTGTCCAGCTCGTCGATGATGAAGAGGAGGTCGGAGTGGAGGGCGGGAGCGGCCACGTAACGCCACAGCAGGTAAGGCATGTACATGAGCACCGCCACCACCAGCAGCGAGTAGGGGAAGACCTGGGCAAAGGAGATGAGCAGGCGTCGAGCGGCGCGGAGTTGTTTCACCTCCGCCGCGCACCCGGATGGGACCTGAGGGCACCGGGATGTGAACTCAACCCGTACCTTGAGAGCCCAGAGGGACTTGGTGATGGCGTGGCCCTCGGCATCGAAGCCGTGGTGGACGAGGGAGTCCCAGCAAGCCATGTCAACGAAGGCGGACTGCTTCCCCGTGAAGTTGGTGGGAGAGAAGCAGCTGATCTGTGAGCCTAGGGTGAGGAGAAGGGTGAACCTCAGCTGCGGAGGTCTGGCGAGGTCCCACTCCGCAGCCAGGTGCCAAGGCGTTGCAGGAGAGCAATTATGTATAACGCATCACTTCGAAGCCTTTTTCGCAGCCACTTTACAGCTGTCCTTCCCCACCGCTGCGATTTCCAGCAAGGACTTTACCATCGCTTCCCAAACACAAACGCTTTGAGCCCGGCCGCGGGCGCACGGGGTGGGGAGGGAATTGGAAACTGCCCAGAAACTGGAGTCAAACCAAATCCCAGCGGGACAACGGCCCAAGGTCGGATTTAGCCTGAGGGCATGATGCACTGTCAATGCAGCCCTCTGTGCTGCCCTCAAAACGCTGGCGGGACGCGTACCCTGAGACGCCCTGCCGGCACCCTCCTCCTCCTCGGAAACAACCCTGCGGCACCCAAAGGTGCTGGGGGCGAGCGGCTGAGGCGGGGCGTTGATTCACCACCGGTCCTGAGCTTTCCCAGTGACCAATAATCCATTAAAAACAATTAATAAATATCCCTGAGAAAGAACAGTTCCTAAAACTAGATTTCCAGGCTGCTCCGCCTCAGACCACAACCGTGCTGGTGCAAACACGAGAGTTTTGCAGTGATAACCCAACCGCTGTCGGCAATTGTCCGTGACCCAAAAATCCCCGTTGCAAAGCGTCGACTCACCAGCAGAGAATTCCTGGGCAAAAGCCAGCGAGACGAGGAAGAGGGGCAGCCCCACGGTGACAAACTTCAGCAGGCGATCGCTCGGCAGCTCCAGCCGCAGGCCTTTGGCTCGGGATCCACCAGGATCCGGGAGGAGAGCATCGGAGAGCATGTACTCGGCAGCCGTGTGGGAAAGAGACATTTTTCTATCGAGGAAGAGGAGACGACAGTGACTGCTGCTGCTGTCCGGGGGCTCCGGCGTTGTCTGAGGCGTGACCAGCTCAAGGAGTGACTTTGTAGGGCTGCAGGCATCGCTCGCCAAGCGCTCCGTCCCCAACGGCTATAAATGACAGCTTAGACGGCACGTTAAATTGACTGGTAATTACAGGGGGAAGCCTTTTTGCAAATAGCACACCCTAAAATAGAAAGAGGCAGCGTTCCTCCCCAGCCGCAGCCGCTCCCCGGCTCCTCGTGGTTTTACATCCCTCTCTCATTAAGGTGTATTTCTGGCGGCACGTTTGAGGGGTGTGGGGCTCCCCAGCTATGTGTGAGGCGCGGGGAGGCAGGGGACAGGGCATCACCCTACCGAAATGCCCCAGCCAGGTACGCGGCAGCCCCGCGGGGTTACAAAGAGCCCTTTCCTGCACCCAAACCAACCAGAGGGGCTGGCAAAAGTCCTGCTGCTCAAGCCCCAAGCTTTTGGGGACAGGCCAAGACACACTGAATGCCTGTGGCTGTGATTTTGTGGCAGGACGTGGTTCCCCAAGTTTTGGATCTCCCCTCTTGCCTCCTTCTTGGGGCATGGGGGAAGGAACCTGGTGCCAAGGCAAGCTCCCGAGGGAGCAGGATCCCAACAACGGTGTCTGAATATAAGTGATAAGGGAATACGGAGTGGTGGGATAGAAGAAATTCTCCCAGCAGTGTAAACGCTCCCCCAGAAACCCACGCCAACACCTCTGGCAGTGCAGAGCAGGAGGAGTCCTGGAGCTGCTCGGCCAAGCCAAGCAGAGGAACTCCCCGCACAGTTTCTCGGCACAGTGAAAAAAAAACCCACGGCCGCTGCCAAATTGCACTTTCGATGGATTTTTCAAATGAAAGGAGTCTCTAAATTTGAACGCAGAATGCCAGGATGTGAGGGAGAGACTGCTGAACAGCTCTGGAGGGACGAGCGACAGCCCTCAGGGACTGCACCCGGGTGCGATCAAACCTGCCCAGGCACCGAGATCCGCCCGCCCCGAGCGCAGAGAGACACGCAACCCTTCACCGCCGCAGGAACTGCATCTTTTATTGCTCAGAGGCAAGTTCAAAACATGCACTGGGCAAAGCCCAGTGTCTACCCAGCCACGTTTGTCTGAACAAGAGGCTTTTCAGCGTGTCCGGCCACCTTTTCTGCACCAAATCGGGGCAAGAAGCTCACGCAGGTACCTGGTTTGAAGCCAGCAACACCGGTACCAGCGCAGGAGGTCTCTGGCGAGCGGGAGAGACCACAGACTTCATCGCAGTGCTGGCTCCAAGGCAGACACCGCTGCAGAGCGGCCGGACCCAGCGCTACCGCGCGCTGGAGATGCGGAGGTAGAGCGTACCGCTCCCGTCCTGCCTCGTTAGTCATTAGCGACATCCAGCTCCAGCTTCTTCAGGGTCTTTTGGAAGAAGAGGGGTGGCTTGCAGACGAGGTCTATCCGCTCGCCCAGGGGCAGGGAGAGCCGGCGGGCGTGGAGGTGGAGGGGCAGGTGGCGAGCCTTGCTCTGCTCCAGCTTCAGCCTCTTCAAGGTGATTTCAGGAAGCTTCTGCAGCGAGGACACAAAACTTCCCTTTCACAAACCCACCTCTTCAGCCAGGACTTGAAAACACCAGCCCCGGGGGAAGTGGGGGGACACAAAGGGGTTGCTGGGCCCTGGATCCGGCTCTGGCAGCTCCCCCCGATGCAGGACCTGCCTTACCTGGGGTGCCAGTTTGCTCCAGTGCGAGTATTTGTGATCCCCCAGGATGGGGCACCCCAACCCGTAGGCCAGGTGAACCCGGATCTGGTGCTTCACCCCTGAGGAGGGAAGGGAAAAGAGGAGAAACATGACAACCCACCGAGGGTGCCAGGCCTTGGCTCCCTCCTGCCACCCTCGGTGTCGGCTAATCCCCTGCCAAAGTCACTGGCAGCCAGAGAGTGGCCTGGCAGCAAACCATCACCCCAGGGCGGCTTGCTCCCAGAGCCTCAGCCCAAAAAGGATTTTGGTGGCATCTAACAATGAGTTCCCGCTTCTCTTGGCCGCAGAGCCACAGAGAAAGCGGACCCAGCAGCCGACACAACCCCAGGGACACCCAGCCAGGCCTTACCCGTGATGGGCTGGAGCTCCAGCAGCGAGCAGGCAGAAGAGCTAGCCAGAAGGCGGTACCGAGTCACGGCGCTTTCGGCGTTGCGGTTCTTGCGGATTTTCACCACTTTCCCATCCTCAGGAGACAGGCGATAGTTGGGGGCCAGTGTCATCTGAACGGAGAGGGTGAGCCCGCGGGAAGGCAGGAGCAGGGTGCCGGGGCAGGGAGCTCAAGGCCAGAACGGCGGCCCAGAGGACATCCCGCTCACCTTGTAGTGTGACTGGTGGCTCCGCACCTCCTTCTCCACCATGGGTATCTCCACGATGCCCTCGGTGGGGTCTGGGTCCCCCAGGCTAATGGCCCTGGGGAGGGAAAGCAAAGGTCTGCAGGGGGTCACTCTAGCAGGAAGGGAACCCTCCCCTCATCCCCGTAAAACGATGCTTGAAGGAAGACGTGCACAGCCCCACACCCTGCTGTCCCCTCACCCCTTCTTCAAACCCTACGGGCCCGTCAAAGCTGCTTCCCCACCTAGACCTTTCCTACCAGTAGATCTTCTCCACCTGACGAGTTTTGAAGAGAAGCCGGATCTTCTCGGCTGCCTCCTTGTTCCATGCCAGCACCATCACGCCCGTGGTCTCTTTGTCCAGCCGGTGGCAGAGGTGGAGGGGTTCGGCTTTCATGTTCTTCAACATCTTGGCCAAAATCGGCAGCACGTCAGCAATGCAATTCTTGATCCCAGGGCCACCTGCGTAACCCACAGGCAAAGCCATCAGCAGAGACGTTCACCTCCCCGTGTACCTTCCATCACCCACAAAACGTGAGGTGAAGGCTGTGATCTAAAGGTGGCAAACTCCCCGCGCCCCACCCTGGGAAGGGAAACCTCAGCACAGGGAGGACGGAAGCAGAGGATCCCCCATTGGCACCACGGAGCCGCAGAATCACAGAATGTTCTGAGTGGGAAAGGACCTAGAAAGATCACTGAGCCCAGCTCCTGTCCCTGCACAGGACAGCCCCAAATTCACACTGTGTCTCTGGGGGCCTTGTCCAAGTGCTTCTGGAATATCACCAGCCTTGGTGCCGTGATGCCTCCCTGGGGAGCCTGTTCCAGGGCTCCACCACCTTCTGGGGGAAGAACCTTCTCCTAATACACAGCCTACCCCTCCCCAGCACATCTTCCTGCTGTTCCCTTGGGCCCTGTTGTTGGTCACCAGAGAGAAGAGATCAGCACCTGCCCCTCCTCCTCCTCCCCTCGGGAGGAAGCTGCAGAGCATCATGAGGGCCGCCCTCAGCCTCTGCTGCTCCAGGCTGAACAAACCAAGGGACTTCAGCTGCTCCTCGTACGGTTTCCCCTCTAAACCCTTCCCCAGCTCCGTGGCCTCTTCGGGACACTCTCGGTAGCTTTATACCCTCGATGTCCTGCGGCGCCCAACCCTGCCCGCAGCACTCGGGGTGAGGCCGCCCCAGCGCAGAGCAGAGCGGGACAATCCCCCCCTCGCCCGGCTGCGATGCAGGGCTCGGTGCCCCCCAGGGCACAGGAGGCCCTCTGGGCCGCCAGGGCACGCTGGGGGCTCGTGTTCAGCCTGCCGTCGGCCAGAGCCCCCCGGTCCCTCTGCAGAGCTGCTCCCCAGCCCCTCGTTCCCCAGTCTGTCTGTACAGCCAGGGCTGCCACGCCCCAGGGGCAAAACCCAGCCCTTGCCCTTGTTAAACTCCGTATGGTTGGTGATTGCCCAGCTCTCCAGTTTGTCTAGGTCTCTCTGCAGGGCCTCACTGCCCTCAAGACTGTCAGCATCTCCTCCCAGCTTTGTGTCATCAACAAACTTAATTAGCATTCCTTCTGGTCCTGCGTCCAAGTCATTTATGACAACACTAAAGAGCACCAGCCCCAAGATATCCGGATCCCTGCGGAACCCCTCTAGTGACTGTCACCAGCCCAGTGTAACCCCATTTACTATGGCCCTTTGAGCCCGACCTGTCAGCCCATTGCTCACCCGCTGCATTACGTATTTACCCAGCTGTGCGCTGGACATTGTGTCCAGGAGGAGACTGTGACAGACAGGATTGGAAGCTTTACTGAAATCCAAAAAGATCTCATCCACTGGCTTCCCTTGGCCAACCAGGTGGGTGACTTTGTCATAGAAGGAACTTAAGTCTGTTAAAAAGGACTTTCCCCTCGTGTACCCGTGCTGGCTGGGACCAATGACTGCGTTGTCTTTTGGGTGTTTTTCAGTAACTCCCAGAATAACCTTCTCCATAGTATCACCAGGCACAGAAGCGAGACTGAGGGCGAGCCATCGCCGTTCCCCTGCTCTACGGCACCAGCACGGCCAGCTTTTCCTCACCGTGCACGGGGAGGCCGTAGGGTTTGTTGATCGCCACGATCTCCTCGTTCTGGTACAGGGTTCCCTGCTTGAGCACTTTGGCCAGGACGTTGGGGTGCACCTGCTGCAGCTGCTGGCTCAGCACAGCGAGCTCCCGAATCCGTTTCTGCGCCGGGTCTTTGGGGATCTGCGGGGAGGATAAACGGCTCTTGGCTCCTGCGTGACCTCCCACCCGCGCCTCGCTTCACAGCGGCGTTTCCCCGCAATCCCACCCCGCCGCCTGGAATCTCCCTTGGCCACACACAGGGGTGACCACCCGCAACCCCCCGCTCCGGACCATCCCCCCTGCCCGGGCGAGGCGGGGAGGGAAAAACCCTCGGCAGGGCGGTACCGCCAGCCCGTCCCCACCCGCGGCCGCCCATCGCGGGGGGCGGGAGGGCCACGGCCGGGCAGGGCGAGGGAGCCGCCCCCGCTCCACGCGTGGGCCCCAGCGGCGCGGTGCACGCCGGGAGGTGTAGTCCCGCCCGCTCAGCGCTCTGCCCGGCCTAACCGCCCCACCGCTCACCTCTCGCTTCTCCTCCTCGCTCCTCCGCAGCCGCTCCGCCAGCTGCTCGGCCCGCAGCGCCCCCGCCGCCCGCCCGCTGCCACAGACGGTGCGCACCGCCCGGCCCAGGCCCTCGGCGGGCCTCCGCCACCGCCGCAGCAACCCGCCGCCGCTCGCCGCCGCCATCTTCCTCCCTCCACCCCTTCGTTCTCCCTCCGGCCAATGGCGGCGGCGCGGAGGCGGTACTTCAACTCGCCCCCCCAATCGGAAGGGGGTGCTAGCCGAGCGACACCCACACCGCCCAATGAGGGTGGTGCGAAGGGCGGGCCTCATGGGGAAGACCCCGCCTCCGCCCGGCTGTTTAAACGCCCGCGACGGTTGGCGACCGGTAACAGCCGCGGCGGGAAGACGGGAACGGCCGGGCCCGGTCGGGTACCGGGGGGAGGAAACGCGAGACCCTCGTCAGGTACCGGGGAGGGGCCTTGGGGGGCCGGGCAGACGGGGCCCCGAGCCCTGGGGCCGCCCTGAGGTGAGGTGAGGGGCTCTGAGGGGCGAGGCCCCTCCCAGACTAGGACACTCTGCAGGATTTCTTAAAATTTATAAAAATAACATTGAAAAATTGCATTTTTTTAAGTAAAAAAAAAAAAAAAGAGTAAAGCAGCAAGCTGCCCTTGTCCCGCCGAGGTGACCCCTCACCATCATTCAGCATCCACACAGACCCGCTTGGGGAGCTGCTCGGCAGCATCACCCCTCCCCGGGGCGTCACTGCGGTGGCTCCTCTTGGTTTCGGGGGGCTGCTCGTCTCTGTCCCCGTCCAGCCCCAGGCCCTGCGGGGTTTCGATGCGGCCCCGCCGCACAAAGTGGCGGATGCGGGCCTCCAGCCCCTCGCACTTGGGGCGGGCCAGTAAAGGTTTGTAGGTGCGGGCTTTGATGCCTTCCACGAAGCTGCTGACCTGGCTGCAGAGCGGAGGCTTCATATCTCCCCAGAGGATGGTCGTGCCGTTCCCCGGGCCTGTAATATAATTGAAAAAAATACCAGTGGTTTGAAAAATCTATTTACCCCTTTCCTTCACTCCTTTGGTTTTATTAGTTACCTCCATCCCACAGTATTGCCAGAAAACCACCACTTACTTTCTCCAGCAGCCACGGGAGCAGCATCTAACCCCCGTAACATGTTACGCAGCACTTGAGTTTTGACTGCGTGGCTGGCCCAGAGCTGCTGTAGGTGGGTAATGTTGAACTCCTGCACCTCTCGGTCGTAGAGCCACTGAAGGTTTTCAAACTCGCAGTCATACAGGACAAGGGGAAACTCAACTGCCATGCTAGGGAAAAGGAGAGAAAGCATCACCTGTGGCGGGCTGGAGGGATGCTGTGACAAAAAAAGCTTGTGTAACAGCCCATCAGCCTGTCTTTTCTGCCAAAACCAGCCCTGTCTTTTACAGAACTCCTTTTTTCAATGAAAACTGGATTAGTTGTTACCAAATGCCAAGGACTAAAGCCATCCAAAGCTTGTCCAAGAGCAAGAAAACTGGGATCCTTACGGATACCTCCCAGAGAGGCTGCTGGTGGCTGGCTTCCGTATTGTGAGCAACCGCTTTGCAGGTTGGCAGAGAAGCGGCTCGCAGCAGTGCTTTGTGCGCGGCCGTTGCTTTGAGGCAGCCCGGGAGGCTTCCCCAAGCTCTCCATACCTGTACTGCGGTTTTCGGGGGTTCTTCTCCACGTCCAGCAGCTCGTCAATGATCTCTGGGCTCTCCATCCTCTGGCCAATGAGGAAGAGGATGGCCATCATGCAGCGGACTTGGTGATAGAGGAACGCCTGTCCCGTCACCTCAAACTGGCACAGACGGAAGGGATCCTGCAGCCCGGTTTCTCCTCCTCTCTCCACCCATGTCACTCCGGCGCTGAGAATTGTTCTCTGGAAGTTGACCACCCCGTTGGCGACATCCATTTTACACAGGTTACGGAAATCGTGGGTCCCCACGTACCTCTGGGCCGCGACGTGCATGAGGGCCACATCCAGGTCGGCGCAGGGGAAGAAATATCGGTAGGTTCTCTTGAGGCAGCTGAACCGGGCACTGAAATCGGGCTCCACGGGGGCCCAGGCCAGCGCCCGGATGTCGGGCGGGAGCACCCTGTTCAGAATATGGGTGTAGCGGAGCTCCTCCTCCCCCTCGCTTCTGCCTCCTGGGTCGCCCTCGTGGCCGTTGTGCTTCTTCCCCTCCAATAGGTTCGAGCGGAGATCTAGGGAAATCACCTGCAAAATGAGGAAAGCCAGGATTAGATTGCAGATGGGCGTATTTGGGATGGCAAGCCAAGTCTTCCTACACCGCTGTGAAATAAATTCAGGATCTCCTACAGATGAAGGAGTCTTAAATCAGGCGCTCTTACCACTCCTTCCTGCGGGTAAAGCTGCAAGTGCCTCTGCTAAGCTTCCTAGCAGATGCTATGGATTCCTTTAATAAAACAGAGAAAGTTGCAGACTGCCTACATAGCATGGTCTCGAAACAGCTTCAACTTTAGTCACTGTTTTTAGGCTAAAATATGCTGCTTTTTTTTTTTTTTTTTCCTGTGCTGGAGGTGACGCCTCGAACCCAGTAACAGCCTGGCTGTCTGGGAAACCTGCAGTGGGAACAAGTTAATGCTGCAGGTGCACAAGAAAATGCAAGAAAAGGCAGCCCCTGCCCTTATTCCGTGCGGCTCATCTTGCCAAGGAGAGCAGACCGCCCACCTGAGCCAAAACCACCCCAAAGCCAAGCTTCCAGAGCCGGGAGGGAGGGAAGGAGAGACTGGCCTGACAGTGAAGCCGTGGTGGCGCAGGAAGGGCTGCGCTCTCCCCAACAGCGCAGCCAGCCTGGTGGCTCCGTGCCCACCGAGCCGGCCGGCTGGCTCGCCTCCCTCCCGCTCCTACGCTCCCTTCCGCTAGCTGCCGCTCCCCTCAGACCCTTCTGCGCAGAGATTCAGCTGCAGGAAGCTACCCAATTCTTGGAGACTTTTGGTGGGGTTAGCAAATGAAATCCGCTGAGGGGGCTCTGCCAAGCGCCGCAGTCAGCGCAGGAAGAGCAACAAGCGCGTCTGTGGAGGAAGGGGCATCTCCCCTTCTGTTTGGCAGCACTGAGCTACTGGGGAAGCTGCAGCCTAAAACGCATTTCATCCTCTCAAAACAGGCCCCTGGAAAAAAACCTAGTGCTAATATGGAAAAAAAACCCAGCACTAATAAACACTTTGAGGGTCTAAAGTCATCATTCCACATGCAGGAAGCCATCATTAGGCTCACTTTCAGATTTAAAAGCTGATGGCTTTTAAAAACCAACTGCAACCTGTGCTGCCTTGGCTCACCGCCGTGGGACAGCCATCCCACCGGATTCCCACCCGCACAGGAGCCTGGAAAGCCCCAGGGGGAATGGACATCCTGACCTGTCCGAAGGCGCTGACTCCTTTGTCCGTCCGCCCGCAGCGGTGGTAGTTGGAGGTCTGTCTGTCGTCTACCAGCCGTGTCTTCTTCAAGGCCTCAAACAGTTTCTCTTCAATAGTGTTGCTGGTGTTTTCCTGGCTGGCAAAACCCTGGTAGCCCCAGCCCAGGTAGGCGATCTTCAGCGCCACGTGTCTGCGGCCGTAGGCGCCAAAATCGAACGGCCGTTGCTGGCGTTTCTTAGCTTTGCCAGGGGCCACAGGAGCCTCCCTTCTCCCAGCACCCTCCTTGTCCTCTCGGAGCTTCTCCTGCAGCCGCTTCACCTCCTCTTCCAGCTCCTGCACCCTCCTCAGGAGTCGCTCGTGGTCGGTAACCGCGCTCCCTTCAGTCATGGCTGCTCTCTGGGAACCTTAATTAGTTGCTGGTAGCTCCTTGGGGTCTGTGGAGAAAGAAGGAAATTGGGGGGTGTGTGTGTGTCATGTTTTTATGTGGCTTTTATTACACCTAGAGCTGTGCTCTGTAAAAGAACTGTTACCCATGGAATAATTCCTCATTTTTCAACCCTTCAGTGTTCCTAGCAGAGCCAGCGGGGCTTAGCTGGGACAGCTTCATCTTCCTGAAGTCTCTTTCCACTTTTTCATCGCCCCTCTTCCCCCGGCTGCCGCCGCACAATCGGATCTGCTCCGCCAGCCCCAGTGCGACGGCAGCACATTCCCAGCTAGCCTTTCCCTACAGGCGCGGGGCCGTCACGGAGCCCTTTCCATTTTCGCACTGTGCTCAGCCAGCATCAGCACTCCAGACAGCCCGCTAACGGCTGCCATTCATCTCGCTGCGCCATCTGCTCCAACATTGCCTAACGGCACCACTAAAACTTGCATTTTATTTTTTTTCCAACCCATTTCACGGCGTAAAGATATCATGAGTGGAAACAGCGTCCGGATCCCTTTTTGCAGCAGGTCTTGAGGTTTGTTATAACCAAACAGCATTTGGGCTGCGATAGCCAACATCTAAACCAAGCATCTAAACACGCGGCGCTGAGCCTTTTCCTCTTCTGCGGAAGCAAAGTACCCTCTCAGATGTCCCTAGGTTCAATCACGACTAGATCCTGCGTTTGTCCATCATCCCGTTAGTACTTTATATATAATGGATTGATTTTAGCGTGGTTTTTAAGCGGGGAATTTAGGAGTCGCGTCAGAGGGGGCTTTGGGGCTTCACAGCTCCGCTCTTTCCATTTAATGTGGGGCAAGAACCTTCTGCTCCAAGACCTCCACCCGATTAACCTCAGTCAACACCCGTGAACCCCAGAAGCTGAGTCACAACACCCCCTTTTATGCCTTTAGCCAGCTGCAAGATATTAACTGTGGTTTATTTTCGCAGGATCCATCCAGCTCGGTGGAAATGACGGAGGAGGCGCCGGGGCTGGAGGACGAGGAGTGGCTGGTGGCCGCACTGGCCCCGCGCCGCCCCTGCTCCGATCCCTATGCCAAGGCCTCCTTCGTTCTGGGGGCGCAGCCAGCCCTCCCTACACCTTCCGAGGATCGGAGGGGAAGCAGGAGGTTGGTAATGAAAAGGAAGGTGCTGAGGCACAGACCCGATGGAGGAGTCGAGGTCTCCGACGAGTCGGCAGCCAGCGAGCCGGACAGCGACGCCGAGGTTTTGAGCCTGAGGCAGAAAATGCTTCAGCTACGGACATTTGCAGAAGACAGCATCTCCGAGGGGGAAATTGAGATGAGCAGCAGCTCCCTCGATGAGTCCCCTTCCTGCTGGCCCCATGGGGACAGTCCCCCCTTTCTCCTCGGGGATTTCGGGAGCCGGAGCTCTCCTGCTTCTCAGTACACCGCAGCGGCTGGACAACCCAAGTCCTTCATTCCTCCGCGCTTCGAGCCCTTGGGCCGTAACCAGGGCAAAACCGACCGAGTGGCCAAATATTTTGAATATAAACGAGAATGGGAGAAATTCCGAATCCCAGGGGAGGATCAGCGGCAAGAACTGCGCTGGGGCATCCGGGAGCAGATGCTCTGCAAACCCGAGCTCCCCGGCAGGCCACAGCACCTCTACGCCCCCAACCCTTACATCGTGCCCACCGAAAAAAAGAGAGCTGCCCTACGCTGGGAGGTGCGCTGGGACCTGGCCAACGGCCTCGTCCCCAGGAAACACACCTCCTCCTAGACTCCCGAAGCCCTGCTCCGCGCCGACCGTCCTCTAACTGTGCGCCCGCTGCTCTCCTGAGGACTATTTTTTTTCCTTTTTTCCTCCTCAAAATCCCTGATAAGTCGGAAAATCTCCCCATTTTTTTTTTTTTTTGCACTTCAAGTGGGTTAAATTGTGGTATTAAAACTTTAATTAAAGTTTTAAATTAAAATTAATTAGATTTAAATTAAAATTCAAACTTTAACCTTAAAGGGGTAGGGTAAAACACCCTTGCACCCTGCAGAGCTTCTCTTTGAGATTAGACCACACGGCTCGTGAGACTTTTCAAATATCGGGAGAAATAAGACTGTAACAAACCTGGGGATTTCAGGGTGTTTTTTCAGCATGTAATGGCTGCTGGGTTGCTGTGCAAGCTCTCACGGCGGTTTTATTTATGGCAATATCTTTAATAAAGCATGCGGAAAGATCTGATCTGGTTCTGTGGGCTAATTCCCAAAGCCCTCGGTTTATCCCTCTACCACCCATCAGCTCCCCTCGCCTTGTTTTTACCTCCTTTTTAGAATGAATGAACTTTAGGATGAAGTGAAGATAATATTGTTATTTTTTTTCCTCCAGGCTTCGGGGCAGGCCAACAATTCGGCAGCTTTTGCACAGGAAAAGGCCTTGAAGCTGCGGCAGGGCGAGAGGTTGGGGACCCCCTGTGGAAGGGCCCCCCCGAAATCCTGTCGGGAAGCTGGAAAAGGACTCCCCCCACCCCAAATCTCCTCTGGGGGGTCAGGGAGTGACCCTGGCTGGGGATGAGGGGACACACACGCTCCCCGCCCTGCTGCTGCCCCCCACCCAGGGCTGGGGAGTTCCTATGAGGGGGTCTTCACCCCCCCAAAAGCCCATGGGGGACAGTGCCACCTCCCTATGGGGTCTCCACTCCTCTGGCACCACAGGGACCCCCCAAAACCCTATGGGGACCAGTGCTGGCACCCTACAGGGTCCCTTCTGCCACAGGGGACCCACCCCACCCCAGGGGGTCCCTGTCCTCAGCACCCTGAGGAATCCCCCACCAACCTACGGGGGTGTCCCTGTCCCCAGTGCCTCAAGTACCCCCGCGGGATGGTCTCTGCTGCCCCTGGGAACCCCCCCAAACCCCACAGCAGCGTGTCCCTGTCCCCAGTGCCCCGAGGACACCCCCCACCCACCCCACCGGAGGGTCTCTGCTCCCCCAGGGACCACCCCAAACCCCACGGTGGGGTGTCCCTCTCCCCAGCACGCCAAGGACCACCCAAACCCACGGGGGGGTCTCTGCCCCCCCCAGGGACCCCCTGAAACTCCGCAGCAGCGTGTCCCTGTCCCCAGTGCCCCGAGGACACGCCCCACCCACCCCACCGGAGGGTCTCTGCTCCCCCAGGGACCACCCCAAACCCCACGGCGGGGTGTCCCTGTCCCCAGTGCCCCGAGGACACGCCCCACCCACCCCACCGGAGGGTCTCTGCTCCCCCAGGGACCACCCCAAACTCCACGGCGGGGTGTCCCTGTCCCCGGCACCCCAGGGACCCCCCACCTCCCCACGGGGCGGGGTGTCTCTGTCCCCCAGACCCCACGGGGTGCGCCCCCACAGCCCCGGGGGGCTCCCGCTCCCCGGCCCTACCTGCGGCCGCCGGTACCGGTGCCCCGGAAGCGCCCGCCCCGTCCGGTGGTGCCGGCCGCGCTCCGCCCGCGCGCCAGGGGGCACCGCCCCTCATGAATATTCATTAGCCGGGAGCCATGGCGGAGGCGGGCGACTGGCCGCTGCGGGTGGGGACCGGGCCGGGCCTTCCCCCCCCCCCCGCCCCCCCCGGGCCCCGGCGCCGGTAACGGCCGCCTCTCCTCCCTCAGCTCCCCGGTCTCCGCCCGCCGACGCGCCGCCGGGACCCCTCCGTGCACCGCCGGGGTAAGGGGGGGCTCGGCCTCCGGGAGGGCCCCGGCCTCGGGCCGCTCCCCCCACACACACCTTCCTCCTCCCTCGGCAGGGCGCGGCGATGAGGGACAGGAGGAGGAGGAGGAAGAGGAGAGAGGTGGGTCCTGAGGCTGGGGTGCTGAGGGGTCCCCGTGGGGTCCCTGTGGGAGGGTGGGGGTCCCTGTGAGGGTCCGGGGGTGTACTGAGGGGTCCCCGGGGGGGGCCGGGGGATGCTGAGGGGTCCCTGTGGGAGGGCGGGGGTCCCCATGAGGGGCTGGGGAGTGCCACGGGGTGTACTGAGGGGTCCCCGGGGGGGGCCGGGGGATGCTGAGGGGTCCCTGTGGGAGGGCGGGGGTCCCCATGAGGGGCTGGGGAGTGCCACGGGGTGTACTGAGGGGTCCCCGGGGGGGGCCGGGGGATGCTGAGGGGTCCCTGTGGGAGGGCGGGGGTCCCCGTGGGGTCCCCATGAGGGGCTGGGGAGTGCCACGGGGTGTGCTGAGGGGTTTCTGGGGCGGGGGGGGGGGGACATGCTTGTACTCACTAATTCCCTATAGGTCATAGCGGTGCCAGGGCGCCCCGAGAGGGGGATGGCCAGAGACCCCGTATTTGCAGGAAGGGGGAGAGACTTCTCCTAATAAGTCTTTTTTTTGTTGTTGTTGTTTTTTTAAATTCTTCTCTGCCTTTTCCAGTGACCTCGGCGGAAACCTCCCTGCTGAACAAGCTGATCCGTACGTCCCTCGTGGAGTCCAGCCACCACGTGGAGATCCTGCAGCAGGACCCCAGCTCCCCGCTCTTCTCCATCAAAACCTTTGAAGAGCTGCCCCTGTGAGTCGCCAGCGGCCCCCGGCCCGGGACCTGCTGCCGTTCCTCACACCGGCCCTCCTTTTTATTTTATTTTTATTTTTGTTTTACAGGAAGAAGGAGCTTTTGAAGGGGATTTACGTCATGGGCTTCAACAGACCATCCAAAATCCAGGAGACGGCCCTGCCGATTATGCTGGCGTATCCGTGAGTAGCATCGCGGTGTGGGTGAGCCCCGGCTCCCTCCCGGTATCCCTGATGCCCAACCCTCGGGCGCCGCTGAGCTGCCTTTGCTTTGCAGGCCCCAAAATCTGATTGCCCAGAGCCAGTCAGGGACAGGGAAAACAGCAGCTTTTGTCTTGGCGATGCTGAGCAGAGTTAATGCCGCTGAGAAATACCCACAGGTAACAGAGGGAAGGGAAAGGTGACGCAGGAGGGGTTTGCTGCAGCCCTCAAGATGCTGCCACGGGGGTTTTGTCCCCTATCTCTGATTTTATCTGCTGGAGGGGGATGATAAACCCCCAGGTTCTGTCGCAGCAGCAGGTAGGACAGAAAGCATGGTGCCTGTCAAAGGGAGGTGCTTTTACTTGCTAGAAGTAGGTTAAGCCAGGCTTTAGATATCCTGGAATATACACTTTGGGGAGCATCCAGCTGAATTTGAAAAGCAACTGCAAAGACCACTGGTTTTCTGGTAGCTGAACCCCCTCTGCGAGCCCCTCTCTGCGAGCAGAATCAGCTTTGCGAGCTGGCTACTGCCATTCAAAGCCTCTCACCTCATGCATACGGGGCAATTTAATCGGTTGCTTTAAAGCTCCGTGCAGAAACGAACCACGTGGTGCTTCAGGAGACAGATTTCTCCTCTGGCGACTTCTTTCTGCCTACATCCGTCGAGCTGTGCTGCGTTCTCACCTCCCTCAGCTCCAAACGCGATCACCCTGCACCTCTGAGGGATTTTCCTGTGCTCTTCTTTCGGTCCCTTTGAAATACCTCCTCATCTGCCAGGGGTAGCCCATCCCGGGAGCAACCCTCGACTTTGAATCGAGGCATTTCTCATGTGACAGCCTTTTATCTCCCCTCAAGTGCCTCTGCTTGGCTCCCACCTACGAGCTGGCCCTGCAGATCGGGTGCGTGGTCGAGACCATCGGGCGGTTTTGCGCTGATGTCAAGGTGATGTACGCTGTCCGGGGAAACCGAGGTGAGTCTGCTCCCACCAAGCAGAGTTACCGGCGTCATAACAGGAGCGTTCAGTGAGTACAGGGATCCTCTCTCGGAGCCTTGAGCTACCGGGAGCCATGCAGACCTCCACGGAGGCGTATGAAATGGTGTCTGTATTCCCCTCTCCTGCTAAGGAGGCTTTTCCACAAACCCTGGCTGCTTCCAGGTGCCCCATTTGCGTGTGGGGCTGGCTCCCACCCCACCGAGGCAATAGGGAGGTATCAGCCCCACTTGCAGTTTTAAGCTCCGCTTTGCGATGACCCCCTCAAAGGCTGGAATCTGCATTCAAGTAGCAGAAATGCGTCGCGTTTGGAGACGGCCGGATGCTATTTCCCCCTCTCTTGCAGTTCTGCAGGGCGCTGTGCTGGAGGGCCAGATCGTCATCGGGACTCCGGGGACGATGCTGGACTGGTGTTTCAAACGGCGGGTCATAGACGTGAAGAAGATCGACATGTTTGTGCTGGATGAAGCCGACATCATGATCGATACCCAGGGCCTCTCCTATCAAAGCATCCGCATTCAGAGGCAAGTACTCCCGATGGCTGGCATCCCGCTTGCCGTGCTTTTCTCCCGCTTTGCCCAGCTCTGAGGGAACCAGTTGCCGGATGAGCTGTATCGGTGATGAAAAAGAGCATCCTTGTGGTGTCAAAGGGGCATCTGGGGAACCGCAAGTCCCGGGATCCAGCTTTCTGTAAAACCGCATCCGTGGGACACGCAGGGAGGTTTTTATCTTGCTCCCCTTTCCTTTGAGACGTTGCAGCTCCCTTTCTGTCCAAGGTGACCCAAAATCAACTTAAATTAGCTTTTATTCCTAATGAGTCCCTCTTCTGGGCTGACCGGTCCTTTTTCTCCACCCCAGGTCTTTACCCAAGGGCTGCCAGATGCTGCTGTTCTCGGCCACCTTCAAGGAAACGGTCCGGGCGTTTGCCATGCAAATAGTCTCCAACCCCATCGTGATAAAGCTGCGGGAGGAAGAGCTCACCCTTGGCAACATCAGGCAGTACTTCTTCGTGTGCAAGAGCAGGGAGGAGAAGTACAGAGCCCTCTGCAACATCTACGGCAGCATCACCATCGGCCAGGCTATGATCTTCTGCCAGGTAAAGTGGCTCAGCCTGAGATCAATGAATTTTGCAGTTGGCGATAACAGAAATGGCTCATTTTACGGCGTGGGCGCAGGGGGCTCCTCCCAAGACCCTCAGAATCAAGCAGCGGACCCCCGGGAGGGGTGGGGAGTGCACTGCCAGCATTTACTGGCAGCTCTCCTACCAGTTGTGACTGCTTTTGCCTGGCTTCCACAACCACCAGTGCATGGAAAACACACTGTGTTTCCTTGCCCTTTGTGCTGCATATCCCGACAGAGGCTTCTGGCTTGTCTGCGTCGGATTTTTGCCTTATTCTGAGGTGTTATAAAATGCCAGGAGCTCCCTCGGAAAGACCAGGGGACTCGGGAGGGGGGGAAATATCGGGGAAGGGTTGGCCAGGAGCAAGCAGAGCAACAGAAGAGCTGCTGCAAAACCTCAGCCCGCCTTCCCCGCTGTGCCCAGACCCGGAGGGTGGCGGACTGGCTGGCGGCGGAGATGACGCAGGATGGGCACCAGGTTGCCATCCTGACGGCGGAGCTGACGGTAGCCCAGCGGGCCAACGTCATCCAGCGCTTCCGCGACGGGAAGGAGAAGGTCCTCATCGCCACCAACGTCTGCGCCAGAGGTACCGCCCGAAAACCCGGCGCCCCGTCCCTTTTCCGATGGCAGGGGAAATGCGTTTCCCAGCCCACTGGTTCTCCCGCTGGCAGCACGGGCTCGAGGAAGGGACCCTCCCTGGCCTGCGGGGTGATCCCTTTCCACAGCCCATCTCCTCCTTTCTCAGGGATCGACGTGCAGCAGGTGACCATCGTGGTGAACTTCAGCCTCCCCATTGATCAGAACAACGAGCCGGATTTCGAGACCTACCTCCACCGCATCGGGCGAGCGGGACGCTTTGGGAAGAAGGGCATCGCCTTCAGCATGGTGGAAAGCCAGAACATGCGGCTGGTGCAGATGATAGAGGAGCATTTCCGTGAGTATCCATGCGGATCGAGGCGGTTTTGGGACCGGTGATCCCCCTCCGGCTCTTCCCACCTGCAAAGGGACCTTGTTGGGCGGCACTTCGCGCTCAGTTCAGGCGGCAGAAGCAGCTCTACTTTCAGCCCCTCACCCTTCTAGGGTTAGTTTTTTATCCCCAGCAGCCCAGTTTTCAGAGAAGCAGCCTAGGAGGACGTGTGTGACTTGCAAGGGACCTCGCAAGCACCCAGGATGTCTCAGCACCTCTTTTTTTTTCTTTTTTTCCCCTCCTTCAGGCATTTTATCTGCCTTTATCCTGCAAATCCCTGTCCTGGGGGAGCCGGTGCTGCGGCTCAGCTGAGCCCTGGCTGAGGGAGAGAAGCCGGCAGCTGAAACGGCACAGGTCATTCCTGATGGGAAATCGATTGTCAGTCATAAATGTCATGAGGATTTTCATGGGATTTGCAAGATTTTTTTCAAGACTTTCCAAGTCTCGCTGCCTCTCTTCCCTGTGATTTTTTCCCTAAAAGAAGGCTATCAAAACATTTCGGTGCGCAGAGAACTATGTCCCTTCCTCAGCTTCGTCCTCAGAGCTGCCCAACCTTCTCGGCAGCTTGAAAATGGAAATTTAAAAACCAGATGAGCAGAGCAGGCACGAGCCAGATACTCCAGCAAAGGCTTTTCTCTGAGCAGCGGAAGCGTCAGCCGGCTGCGACGAGCAGCTCGAACAACCGTGAGGCGGACGAGCCCGACCCCTGCCAGATTTAGCCTGGTGTGGGATTTCGGCGGGGTGAAAATCCGAGCAGCTGAGCTCCCAGCGCCCTGCCTTTTTGCTTTTTTTTTAACACCACGACGTTGCGATTTGAGGGCCGGGGCTGACAACGATAATGACCCTTCCCCGGCCTCACATCGCGTTGGAGGTGGGAGCAGAGAGCGGGAGCACATCCTGGAATCCCGACCCGATGCGGTGCTGCTCGCTTGGGCTGCCTCTCGCTTCCTTAGCGGCCTCCTCGCGGCCGCTGCCCTTCCTCCTGTGCTTTCTCTGAGTTTATTTGACTATCGTTGAAGGCCACAGAGCAGAAACACTCTGCCGAGTGCTTGAGGGGGTTTCCCAGCCCGTGCCGGTGCCCGCGAGCAGCGCGAACACGGCCCCGCGGGGCGGCCGGGCTCTGCTGCCACCCTGGTTGTGCCAAACGCTGACAATTTCTTTTTTCCTTCCTGCAGAGACCAAGATCAAGCAGCTGGACCCAGATGACATGGACGAGCTGGAGAAGCTTGCAAACTGAGTGAGGGGAGGGGGGGATTTGCTCCCCCAGATCAGAGTTTTGGTTCAAAAAGGGAGGGAAAGTTCCAGGGGAAAATCTCCCAGTTCTCTCGTAACTTCCTAAAGCCATTGGGTTTTGTTGTGATGTTTGAGGAGAAGACAGGGCCGAACCCTTGGCCCTGGCGATTTATTGCCCTTGGTTTTGTTCCGTGTTACCTCTCTGAGGTTTTTTTCACAGCCGTGATGCTGCGTGTCCTGAGGAATCCCCGGAGGGGCTCTTAAAACATGGGGTAACGTTCCTCAAAAATGGGTGCGGGGGCACTCGGAGCGCTCAGAAAACATAAACTCCATTAACTGGCCCAAAGTATCTGGTGAAAAGTTTATAAAGAAAAAAAGTTAGGAGAAAGGAGCGAGTCATTAAAAAGCCAAGCCCGTCTCACTAGATGGCAGCATGAACCCACCGCTGCCATCCCAAATCCCAGCGGCACCCGAACCGCTGGCGGTCGGGGTCACGGCGGTGGCGGGAGAGCGAGGTCGGGCCCCCCAGGCTGCGTTAGTGTCCCCAGACAGTTTATCCCAGCTCCTCGCTAATAAAATGAAATTATTTATAACTACTGGGGTGTTGTTGATCCTCCTTTGCCGAAGTCCCTTGAAATTTATCACTTATTTTACTCGCGGAAGGATTTTTATTGGGTCAAAGTGTTGACAACGGCGGCGTGCCCGACCTGCCGCCGCTCCCCTCCCTTCGGCTTTGGGAAGATATTAAAAGATGTGACCTCTGCGGGCAGAAAAACGCCACCGAAGGCATCCAGCAGCGGGGAGGAATCTTTACAGTGGGGAATCTTTTAAAATATTTAAAGCCAAGAATTTTTTTGTATTTTATTTTCTCTCCCCCTTGCGTTATCAGCCCCCCTTGGGCCAGGCTGTCAATGTCCTCCCTAGGAAGGCTCAGGCCCACAAAAAAAAAACCAAAACCAAAAAAACCTAAAAACAATAATTTGTAGGGTATTGCACAAAAATTGGGATAATTCTGGCCCCGTTTTGAGGGGAATTTGAGCTGCCGGGCTGCGTCCTGCCGCCTCCTGAGCTCAGTTTGCTCCGGCTGAGGCCCTTTCTGGGTGGATCCTGACTTTGGGGAGGGGCTGCCACAGGCTCCTGCATCCCCCCACTGCCATCCGCACCCCAAAACCCTCCCGCTGGGGTGCTCCAGCCCCCCCGTCCCTCCGGCATTGCATTACAGCGCCGCCGCCGCCCCCCATGAATGTTTGATGGGCGGGAGATGAAATATCAAACCCCGCTGGCTGCCAAGCGCCAGCGTCCCCCAGCTTTTTTGATCGAGGTGGGGGGTGGCAGCATATTTTCCCCTCCTTCAGCCAAAAAAAATGCACAGGAATTAATTTCCCCCAGGGAAGGGGGTGGGAAGGAGGCGATGCTGCCACTCCTGCAACGAGCATGCCTGTCCTCAGCCCTGAGATTGCAGGGGCCGAGGCGGGCAGCGGTGGCAGGTTCCCCCCCTCCTTTCCATCCTATAATATAAGCTTTAAATAATTAACAGTTAATCAGGGCTGGGCCTAATTACCCAAGGGGAAACTGGAGAGGAGGCCGGGGCGGAGAGCGCGGCCCTGCTTGGGCAGCCCGCTGCGGTGCCGGACATGGCGCCATGGAGCGCGGCCAGGCACCGGCACCACCGCCGTGGAGGGGGCCCTGGATCCTCTGCCTGCTGCCGGCACTGGCAGGGGGTGAGCAGAGACCTGATTCCCCCCCAAATCTTCCCCCGGGGGTGGAGGGGGAGGGCGTGGGGAGGGGGTGCCGCGGTGCAGAGACCTGACTGACTCGCTGCGCCTCCGGCCAGGTCAGCTGCTGGCGGCCGGTGAGGCAGCTTATGAGGAGCGGGCGGTGACGGGGGTCCGGGGCCGAGCGGTGGAGCTGAGCTGCGGGTCAGCGGCGGTATCGGCCCCACCGGCGGTGGTTTTCTGGAGCTTCGCGACGCCGGGGGGCTCAGGGCCGCCGCGGGTCGTGGCGGTGGGCTCGGGCCGGGAGGCGATGGTGGCCGCCAGCGCAGGGACGCTGGGCCGGGTGACCCTGCGCAACGGGACGCTGGAGCTGCGGGAGCTGCGGGCGGCCGCCCAGGGCCGCTTCCTCTGCCAGGGGCTCTTCCCGGAGCAGGGCCGGCTCCGCGTTGGCCACGCCGCCGTCCTCCTGCGCGTCCTGGGTAAGCCGCTGGGCCGTGGCCGCCCCGGGGGGCCCCTCTAGCCACAGAAGCATCCCCTCGCCCAGTAGCCCATAGAGCCTTCCAATGGCCAACGTAGAGTGCTACTGGCCAATGAAGCAACCCACCGGCCGACAAAGGCCCCACTAGTCAGTAAAGCACGCCGCTAGCCAGTCTAGAGCCCCACTAGCCAAGGGAGTGGGGCAGTAACCACCAAAGGGCCCCACCAGTCCATGAAGCATGCTACTAGCCAACATAGTGCCCCACTAGCCAACATCAAGGCCTGCTAGCCAACATACTGGCCCACTAACCAGCAAAGCATCCCGCTAGTCAGAAAAGCACCCTACTAGCCAATGTAGCACTCACCAGCCAACACAGCACCCCACTAGCCAGTGTAGTGACCCCCTAGACAACATTGCACCCCACTAGTCAGCATGGCACACTGCTAGCCAATATAGCAACCCGCTAGCCAATACAGTGCTGTACTGGCCAACATAGAATCCCCACTAGCCAATATTGCACCCCCATGAGCCAAGGTAGTGCCGCACTAGCCAATATAGCACCTCACTAGCCAGCATAGCACCCTACTAGCCAATGTAGCACCTCACTAGCCAGCATAGTGCCCCATTAGCCAACATAGCACCTCACTAGCCAGCATAGTGCCCCACTAGCAACATAGCACCTCACTAGCCAGCATAGTGCCCCATTAGCCAACATAGCACCTCACTAGCCAGCATAGTGCCCCATTAGCCAATATAGCACCTCACTAGCCAGCATAGCACCCTACTAGCCAATGTAGCACCTCACTAGCCAGCATAGTGCCCCATTAGCCAATATAGCACCTCACTAGCCAGCATAGCACCCTACTAGCCAATGTAGCACCTCACTAGCCAGCATAGTGCCCCATTAGCCAACATAGCACCTCACTAGCCAGCATAGTGCCCCACTAGCAACATAGCACCTCACTAGCCAGCATAGTGCCCCATTAGCCAACATAGCACCTCACTAGCCAGCATAGTGCCCCACTAGCAACATAGCACCTCACTAGCCAGCATAGTGCCCCATTAGCCAACATAGCACCTCACTAGCCAGCATAGTGCCCCATTAGCCAACATAGCACCTCACTAGCCAGCATAGTGCCCCACTAGCCAGCATAGCACCCCACTAGCCAGCATAGCGCCCTCACTAGCCAACATAGCACCCTAATAGCCCAAGTAGCTCACCACCAGCCAACATAGCACTCACCAGCCCCATTAGCCAAAGTAGAGCCCCACCAGCCAACATTGCCCATGACTGCCTTCATTAGCCTGTACGTGGCTGCTCCATGGGTCCCTGTGCCAGGACGTCTGCCTCACTAGCCCGCAGACATTGTCACTAGCCATCCCACTAGCCACAACAGCACCTCACTAGCCAACATATGGTCTGGGCTGGAAAGATCATCCCCAGGTGGGGCAGGAGGGATCTGGGGCAGCTTCGGGGGCCGCTCATGGCTCGGTGCCCCCAGTGCCTGTCTCCAAGCCCTTTGTGCGGCCGACAGCGGCGGCGGCTGCAGAGGGAGCGGCGGTGGCCCTGATGTGCACCGTGCGGGAGGGGACGGAGCCGCTGAGCTTCTCCTGGCAGCACCGGGAACCCCAGGGGGGTCCCTCCGCGTCCCCCACGGGGCCGGGGTGCGCCGGGGCTGAGCTGCACCTGACGCCCGCCAACCGCAGCCACGCTGGCTGGTACGCCTGCACCGTGCGCAACGAGGTCAACAACCGCACCAGCGAGCCCGTCTACCTGGACATCGTCTGTGAGTGTCCCGGGGCTCGGACCCACCTCCCTGGGGTGGGGGGGCTGTCCCAAGGTGGGGGGCTCAGGCACCAGCTGCGGGGGCACCCTGAAGGTGCCACCACGGTGTAGCCATGGCTACCATGATATGGCTGTAGCCACCATATACCCTGCCACCATGGTGTCTCCATGACCACTGTGAATGGCCATGGCCACTATGTACACTGCCTCCACGGCCACCATAGTACCTCCATGGCCACCATGTAGCCTTCATTACCACCACGATACAGCCAAGGGTACCAAGCACCCTGCCACCATGGTATGTCTATGGCTACCACGTATCCTGCCACCATGATGCTTCCATGGCCACCACAATATGGCCATGACCACCATGCACCCTGCCAGATTGGTGCCTCCATGGCCACCATGATACAGGCATGGCCAACAAGCATGTTGCCTCCATGGCCACCATGTACCCTGCCACTGTGGTGCCTCCATGGCTACCATGGCATGTCCATGGCCACAATGCACCATGCCACCATGATGACTCCATGGCCACAATACAGCCATGGCCACCGTGCACCATGCCACCACGATAAGACCATGGCCAACAAGCATGTTGCCTCCATGGCCAGCACAGCACGTCCATAGCCACCATGTACCCTGTCACCGTGATGCCTCCCTGGCCACCATGGCATGACCACGGCCACCATGCACCGTGATGCCTCCATGGCCACCACGATATGGCCAGGGGCACCATGTACCCTGCCACCATGATGCCTCCATGGCCACCATATGTCTATGGACAACAAGCACGCTGCCACCACGATGCCTCTGTGGCCACCATGTACCCTACCACTGTGGTGCCTCCCTGGCCACCCTGACATGTCACGGCCACCATGCACCACGCGACATTCACAGCCACCACGGTGCACCCTTTCTAAGGAGGCTTCACAGCCCAGTTCCCGCCAGTGGCAGGATGCCCCAGGGGGGCTGCATCCCCTCTGTGGGGACATCCCGGTGGCTAAGGGTCCCCATGTTGCCACAGATGGCCCCGATGAACCAGCCATCAGCGTGGAGCCCTTCTCCCCCGAACAGGGGGGCTTCTCGGCTGGTGAGCGGGAGGAGGTGGTGCTGAGCTGCCTGGCTCCCTCCAACCCCCCCAGCCGCTACGTGTGGCTCCACAACGGCTCCCAGGTCCACACTGGCCAGACCTATGTCATCGTTGCCATCACTCGCACCCAGGCGGGCACCTACACCTGTCTGGCTGAAAACACCCACCTCCAGACCCGCACCCAGGCCACCATCATCCTCACCGTCTACTGTAAGTAACCCTGGGGGCGGGGGGCGGCCTGGTGGGTCCCCCCCTGGGGTGAGATGGACCAATGCAGCTCCCCGGTGAGGATGTGGGTGCAAGGGGAAATTTGGGGGTGTGGGGTGTGGATCTCCCGCTCCATACCCCAGTGCTGACGGTCTTCTGCAGATCCACCAGCCGGGAGCCCCAGCTGCTCTGCCGTGGCCACCGGCAACCTGTGGGACGTGACCCTGCGGTGCCGCTGGCTGGGGGGCTTCCCCCCGGCACGGCTGCGCTGGGTGGGCCCTGGGCCCCCGGAGGAGGAGGAGGAAGAGGGGGTGACAGGGACGAGCTTTTCTGTGGCCACCAGCATCCAGCCAGGGGTGGCCACCAGGAACGGCAGCTCCTTCTCCTGCCTGGCCTCCCACCCGGCGCTGCCGCAGGGGGCTGCGTGCGGGACCACCCTGTGTGAGTGCCAACAGGTCCGTGCCCCGACCCCCAAAATCCCTCCCTGACCCCCCCTTGGCACAGCAGTGACCCCCTCGCCATGGGATGGGCAGCCCAAGGACATCCAGCAACCCTAGGTCGCTCTAAAATGGGGTCCCCACAGCACAGCTGGGGGGTGGGGTCCCCTTTTTTTGGGGTGGTGGTGGAATATGCTTCAGCGCAGCGTCACGGCACCCCACCCTGACGCCTCTGTGTCCCGCAGGGGTCCCAGCTGGCGGCCCCTCCTGCGCGGCAGCAGCCACCAAGGGTGACGAATACGTGATGCTGCGGTGCCGGTGGGAGGGGGGCACGCCGCTAGTCACCCTGCGCTGGCACAACAGTGAGGGCCGGGCCTTGGGGGACCCCTCGCCCTCCGCCACCGTCCTGGTGCTGAGCGCCAACAACGGCTTGCGGGGCCAGGAGTTCATCTGCATGGCCACCCACCCGCTACAGGCCACCAGTGCCGAGTGCCGCCTTCGGCTGGGTAAGCCGGGTCGGTCCCCAGGTGCCCGCACCGCAGCGGGGTTACACGTCCCTGCCGCCTGCGTCCCCCGCTTCTTGCCGCGCAGAGGCGCCCGGACTGGAGGTGGCGAGGAGCGAGGTGGCGGTGCTAGAAGGTGGCGAGGCACGGTTGGCGTGCCGGCAGCACGGCGGCAGCGCTGATCTCGGTGCCACGGCGGTTTGGTACGATCCCAAGGAGCAGGAGGTGACATCAGGGCTGGCCAAGTACCAGTTGGAGCGGGGAGAAGCGTGGGTCAACCTGACCGTCCGCGATGCCGAGTGGCCGGGGGATGGTGGCACCTACCGCTGCACCGCGGCCAACGCCGTGGGCACCGCCAGTCTCCCCGTCCGCCTCCGCATAGACCGTGAGTCCCAGGAAAAGCGGGGGGGTCGCCGGGGTGGGGGCTCAGCGGGGTGTCAGCCCCCCTCTGCCCCGGCACTGTCCTGCCGCAGGGTACCCCGCCCCCCCAAACGTCACCATCAGCAAGCTGCGGTACACACGGGCGCGCACCGAGGTCCGGCTGGAGTGGCGGACGCAAGGCGCCGGCAACCTCACGGGCTTTGTGGTACAGCGGCGCCAAGCCAAGAAACCCCCCCGGCGGGCGCCCAGCCCCTGGGAAACAGCCGCCGGTGACATCGAGCCCCATTCCCGCGACCGGCGCCTTGGGGGGCTGGACCCGGCCGTGGTCTATGCTTTCCGTGTCCTGGCTGTCAACCACCGGACAGCCGGGCACCCCTCCGAGGTGCAGACACCAGGTGAAGTGCGGGGGGGACCCACTGCTCCGTGGGGGCAGAGCAGGTTTGAGTGGAGAAGGGCGATGTTTGCATCCAGGAGGAGCTTAGTGTGAGCAGCTGTCAGTAGGTTCCAAAGTGAACAGGCACAGACTCCCACCTCTGGGCTCTGCCAGGCATTGGTGAGGGGTGCCTGCTGCCTGCCACGCTCCCTCCTCTCCCTTGTTACCCTCATTACCCCTGGCAGGGGGAGAGGCTGACAGCAGCCCCTCTCTTCCAGCCGAGCCTCCCTTCGAGGCCTACCCGGCGGTGATGGGAGCGGCGGTGGCGGGGATGCTGGTGGCCACCACGGCATCGCTCCTGGCCCTGCGCTGTATCGCCCACCGGCGGGACGCCCTCCCACGTGAGCGCTGGGGTGGGGGGGAAGCGCGGCAGGGGCAACAGCAACACGCCAGACACCCACACCTCACATCTGTCTGTCTGTCCATCCCCAGGCCTGCATGACCTGCTCTTCCGTATGTGAGTGTCCGAAGTCCCTCACCCCATGGCTCCCACACCCCAGTGCCGGAGAGACCCCCCCATTACTTCCCCCACCTCCAGGGCTGGGCCCAGGGCCCAGGAGCCCATCAGCACACTGGAGGATGCCGGAACAGCCACGAGCAGGAAGGATGGAGCAGCACCAGCACCTGGAGACGCGGCTGCTGCCGGCACAGCAGCAGGTGACAGCACCCGTGGGGCAAGCTGAGGGCTGAGCCCCCTGCCCCAGTTACCCAGCACCCACCCGGTGTCACCAGGGGCTCTCCCACCCCTTGCAGAGCCACCCTTGGCACCGCTGGACACCACCGAAGACCCACCGGTTAACGTCACCATCACGGTGACGGCAACACCCTGAGCCCTCCAGCTTTTTCCTCCTTATTCCCCTTTCCTCCCCTTGTTTCACACGATGGGACGGCAGCGCCTGCCTGCGCCGTGTCCCACTCGTCCCTTCATGTTAATAAAGGCGGGAAGGGTGGATGCATCTCCCAAACCTCGGCTCCTACGATGCTGCTGAGTCAAAACTCAGCAGCTAGAAAAATATCCGTGATCCAGACCCGGCCCAACAATCTGGGGCTGGCGGCAGAGGGGTTTTGCTTATGATATTTGAAAAGGCCACTGGGTGAGAAGTAGGATTTTTGCTGGGGGACAGCTGGCTTGGGAAAGGGAAAGCTTTTCTAACCCCAAAATGTACAAAGGAGCGATAAAATCATGATACAGGACAAGGCAAAGCCCCTCAACCTTTCTTACCGGTAAAAAGCTCACGCTGGGTTTTACCCACGGCTATAAAAAGCAGCACAGTCCGAGGGTGGAGATGAGCTGGGTGACGCCCAGGGAAAACAGCTCCAGCTCAGCCTTGAGCCTTCAGTTACTTCTGGAGGTAAAACAAATATTTAGGTTAAAAAAAATATTTTCTCACCGATAGGAGAAAAAACCCCAGGGGTGAAGCTCCGCCCTCAGCCCAGGGCATGCGTTGCCTGAGGTCGTGGTCACTGCTTTGGGACCGTGGCGAGGTTTATGTGGTGTGAAGACAGCCGCAAGTCTTCCGTGGGGTGGGGAAGGGGTCCTTGTCTTCACCCCAAACTCTCCATTTTCAGGCCAAATCACCGGATGTTAAAAATAGCAATTAGTGAGGGTTTTTATCCACATGGGTGCAAGCATGGAGGGAGGCAGCGGCCAAGGAAAGGGGTGAGTGAGCCCCAGCCTTCCTCAGCCCTCGCTCGCGTTCATCAACACACACCAGAAGACGTTTCTAGCCATTTTCTCCTGTATTTGGTTAATAACCTGTTGGGAGGTGTCAGGTGATGAGAACCAACCTCACTTCAGTGCCTGTGAAGTATCAAGCCCCACTCCTGCCATAAAGCAGCATCACTCTCTGATTCAAACCACCCAAAAAATAAAAACCCCAACCCCAAAACCCTGCAAAAACATACATACAATTTCCAAAGGAATATATTTTCCTAAGAAGCTGTAATAGTGTCTTTATGTGATGCGACCATGACAAAGGGGATCATGGGCAGGGTCCAATTTAAGCGAGGTCATTTAAAAATGGGGTTAAACCTCAGTGTTTGGGGAAAACAACGCAGCCCGAGTTAAAACCCACCCACTCGCCTGTCAATCTGTGTCAGAAACCAGGGAAAGCCTTGCAGCAGGTCTCGTGAAGGGAAAATCCAGTGAGGCTAACGCCACGCTGCGAGGAGCGGAGGGAGAAGGCCGGGTTTAGGAGGGGAGTCGATAACTGAAGAGGGAGGAGCGGGGCTTTGCGGCGGCTCCGGGTAGATGGCAGTCGAAGCCCACAGGTTTCGCCGTGCGAGGACACACAAACCCTAAAAACAAATGCAAAAAAAAATTAATATAAACAGTACAGTAAAAGAAAACCCCCGTCACGGCACTGAATACAGCCCACAGAGAAGCTGCTACCAAAGCAGATTGCCAGAGCTTCCTCCTCAAACAGAAATCGCTCCCCCAAACCCCAACGCTCGCAAAGCGCCTCACTGCACCTGTAGCGCCTTTGCTCCCCGAGGGGTTTGCAGCAGTTCCAGCCAGGCCAGCATTGCTTCCTCCCTTCCCAGCCCCGCAGCCAGCATTGGCTAGAAAAATACTCGCTCGGTGAAAAGGCGGCTGCACATGTGTCGCCTCGGGGCGGCCATAATCGTAATTTATGCACCTCATTTCGGGGGTAATGTGCTCTCCATTTTTTGGGGGGAGGGAGTGCTTTACAACCACCGGTTTATTTACTCTGATTAAATTTGGAAAGGGAAAAAAAAAAGCCCCAAAATCCCAACCCAAACCCTGCAGTTAACGTTGCAACACCTACATCACGCTGTTTCTGAGGGACAGGCAGGTTTCTCACAGCGGCGCGCGGGGCCGCCGGGAGCTGCTTCGACACGACCTGTTTCATTTCAGAGGCTATCCAAGCCGTTAGTTAAGGACTTAAAAGCGCAGCTGAATTGGATTTTGTCTCCTGCAAGCGGGAAGGTGAGACAGGCCGGATTTTCAGCCGTGCTTCTGCAAACATAAGGGTTATCAAACACCTGGAGACACAAAGAGTCACCAAATCGAGCTCTGCTTCTCGAGCCGTGCCGTACAGACTCAGCCAAGGTTCATTTTTCTTATTTATTTTCTTATTTACCCTCTGGGTTCTTCCCAGAGTTCATGGAAAGGAGGGTTCAAGTACCACGATGCCGCGCTGCCAGCCATCGGTCATAAGCAGCACTTAGCAGTCGCTAAATCCCCGTAACCGACTCCTCAGAAGCGCTTCCCACACTGGTAATATGCCACGGAAAACACACTCTGTATTTCCCATCGTTGTTCTTTATATTATTACAATTCTTTTTTATACACATAACCAGGCTAGTTTCGCGGTGTGTGGGGTGGGGAGAAAGGGGGTGGGGAAGGAATTTCAAGGCATAAATAATATAAAAAGGCAACCATTTTTAAAAACAAGATACATTCATACGACACTACTACAAAAAAATAAATAGTGACTCTCTCTGTTATAATTAACATCCCTCCATCACTCCCTTTCAGCGACTCTGCTGTGCAGTTACTGGCGTTAAGTGGGGACAACGGTCACTTCCTCAGGTTTCCTGCAGCTGGAGCTGCCGAAGGTCCCCAGAACCGTTTAAGGTGACTCCGGATGAACTCCATCCTGGCTTTTCCTTACAGTCCTTCGAAACAGGCTGCAGAATAAGGGGACTCCAGCTCAAAATGGGGTTCGACGTTTCCGAGTGCGCACAGTTGTCACCTGCAAAGCACGAGCAGCGCGGGTTGGTTGTTGGGGTTTGGTTTTGTTTGGTTTTTTTTTTTTAAGTAGATCGTCTGCTTCTTCAGCTCAACAGCCCCAAAATTTCAGGTTGATAAAAGCAGGTGAAGCTCCTTGAGCTCAGGCTCACTCCCACCGTACCAGGCACAGAACATTAGGCAACAGCTGAGAGCACCGGCTCTTTCGGCACACGCCGATGGCACCGATATCAAATAGATCACGCTGATTAGGTCAGCCCATCTCCCACCTACATTTTGGTGCCTGCTCTTGCCTAGGGATGGCTTGAGGCTGTCACAGAAGCCTGCTCATTAGGGGGAAACTCCATTAGGGAGCATTTCAGCAGTTTCAGGAGACCATGGGTGTGCTGTAGGTGACTGCGAGCCAGCGTAAATCAGTCCCAGCCTCGTTATCTGGAGTGTGCCGGCTCAATGAGCTCCGTTTAGGGACATCAATCACAAAGGGCACGACAGCCACAGGCACCTGAGCACGGCCGCTCCTGTTTCCCACCACAGGAAGGGAGGAATGCTTCACCTTTCTCAAATAGCCAGGTCTTTTTGAAGGCTTAATTACTGGCTTCTCCACAATAAATTAAGCACCCTACAGCTGTCCTATACAGAATATTCCTGGCTTCAAAGCCAGGCGCTATCCCCTCTGGAATGCCTTACCGTCCATGTAATCCACGGAGAGGCGGTTCATGCCTTCTCGACAGCAGGAATGCTGGGCGGAGGGCTGCTCCACTTTCTCCTTGCCATCCTCCTCCAGCAGGGTGCTGCACTCCGGCATGGCGGAGGCCAAGCACATGGCCACCATGACGTGGTGATTCAGGGGTTTCATCTCCAAACCGTCCTGCTGGTAAGGTGCGACGATGGGCACGACAGGTAGTGCGTTGCTGCTGAAAGTGCCATTGGTTTTGGTGAAACACCTGCAGACAGGACGTAAGCCAAAGCGGGGTTAGTCAGAGCCGCTTCTTTCCACCACTTATCTTGAGAAACTGCGATTTTTAAGTACTTTACCCACATGTCATTCACTCTAACAACAGTCAGACAGCTTGCCGAGTAAGTTTTACGTATATTTTTGGATCAATCCTGACATTAAGAAAATTATCAAGCATTTTTTAATCCCAACAGAGAGCCGAAAATATTCAAAACATGCTCTCAGTTACTTCCCCATCGATTGCGACCCCATGACCTGACTTGCAAGTCCATTTCTCCATCAAGGCAGCCCCATAAAACAGGTTTTCACTGCCAAGAAAAAGAGCTCAAGTTTGAAACCCAAACAGCAAACTGAAGTACTGTGGAAAAGAAATACTAAGCGTTATCAAAGTGAACACAAATTAGAAAAATATATGCAATATTATAAATATAAAACCCCCCTCCTCTGCTGTGCAACTCTGATTGTGGCCCTATAATACGTGCGTAAGGCTGTGAAATTCAAGTTGAGCTGCAAAATCCATTAAATAAACCTGTAAACAAAAAGGAGCTGGACCTTAGGAGACACGCAGATGACTGCAGCAAGCAGGGAAAACACCTATGATGTTTGGAGCCCCATGACCAACGTGGCCTCAGTGAACATTTACATAAGCAATTGCTACGTAAGAAAGCCTCCCCAAAAAATCACATTTCAGGGTGGTTTTATACAAAACCATAACTACCGCAAAAGTAAAAAGTTCACTTGGACAGTTGCCGTAAAGTTTGGGAAACAACCCCCCCAAAACACTGCATGCTTCGTGGTGCAGAACAGGGGTGGATCCCCAGCTAAAAGAAAAGCATCAGAATAAGGATGGAGGGCGTTCAAACCCGCTGTGATACTCTGAAACGCTCCTGCGAAGGCTAAACAGGCTTCGAAGGTTTTTATATGCTGATATGGATACGACTCGGAGCATTCAGTTTTGGTTTTGGCTGCCAGATTTAAATATATCCATTGCCTGTTCTGCTCACGGTGAACGCATCTTGCTGCGGGTAACTGGTTATTACTGGGATGCCACCCAAGTGCCGCCATTTTGAAGCACAAGAACCGATAGCTGGGGTATGGCAGTTCAGGTGCCAGCTTATCTAGCAGCACAGCAGGTTTCTTCAGAGTGATTCTGGCCCGAAACTGATCGTTATATTGCTGCAAGAGAGGGGAAGATGGACTTTGACATCATCAGTGACAGGGTATCAGCCATCAGAGCCTACTTTGACAGCAGCTGGGCCCTCAGCACTGAGAAGTACTCAGTTCAGTCGGATTTAAAACTGGGAGATGTTAAGCTTGGCAAGAACATTAAGTAGGGTCCTGCCCCAGACCCAGAAACCACATTTATCCCATTAAAAAGAAGTCACGGCAAAGCCTAAAAACATCATGCTCAGGGGACTTGTCCTGCCAACTCGCTTGGAGCCTCAGTTTATACTTTCACCTGAAAACCACAATCGCTATTGCCAGAACTGAAAGAGCAACAAAACACCCACAAATAACACAAATTAACTTTCTAGAGGAGGAACTGATACAAGTTTCCCCTCTGGCAGATGTTTCGCTCGCAAACGGGACAAGGGGGGTTCCCTCCAGTGCCTGGGCTGCCGCCCTGAGAGTGTGCTCCCCTCCCGAAGGCAGTGAGGACGGAGCAGCACCAACCTTCGCTCTCCTATTTTGTCCTTCCGCTCCCACAACTGCCTCCAAAATCATTATTCCAAGTACCAAAATACCACAGAAGCCACTGAAGAATCCACATGAAACACATCTGGTCTTCAAACAAATCCATTTATTAGTTTGCATTTCTTTCCACAGAGGTTTTGACTGCACTCACTTATTATTTAAAAAAAATATATTCTTAGAGGAACCCATTTAAAATGTTTGGGTTTGCATGCTTATGGCGCTTTCTTTTTAAAGATACAGGGGCTGGTGTAGTTCTTTGTATTACTGTATGGGCTTGAATGATGTTTCAAGACAGCAGTTCAGTTTTTTAAGCTTAAATAACCACATTTTGATGGAAACTAGTCATTGGTATACCCAGAGCAGAGTGCATGCAAACAGTGACGTAAAAACCCCTGCGGCAGCAAACACATTTTCTATCCATTCTCGGTGCTAAAATCCTACCAAACTATAATCTGACTTAAAAGCACACACCAATGTAATTTAGATTTAAAGAGCTGGAAAACCAGCTGGAAAACCAGACTGATGCTGGTTTATTTGAAATGCCTATTTCAGATTTCTGATCAGAATAAAGCGAATTTGCAAAGGACAGATCTGCAACAATTTGCATTCCTCTGCAACCATCAGCTCTCTAGAAACTTTTAGTGCAAAAGCACAAGAAAAAATAAAAACATCAGTTCTCAATCCTAATGTAACAAGCGTAAACCACATTCGTCTTACCAGCTTTGTCCACAATAGCAAAGCGGGTATCCACGTTTCAGCAACTTCTACCTCTGGCAAGCCTCCACGAGCAGTTACAACAGCATAAAGTGCTAATTTAAACAGAAGACCGAGGGATTTCACCACCGTAATAATAAAACCTGCTCCGAGATGGCTATTGCTGAAAGCAGCCATGGCAGCCGGCTATTAAACACACTAAACTTTTAGGATTCATTTGCACGTGGTCACAATTCAAACGACTGCTAAATTCAACCCAAATCAGCAACAGCTCCAGGCGTTCGGTGGAAACAGGGTCGTTTGGGAATTAGCTCACGAGCAAGAGACCATCGTGCGGCTGGAGACGTTTCCACTCGAATCTACCTTCCTCTGTTATCACGCGGGTGTTTTGCAGAGGGAATTGCCTGGTTTTACTACACAAGGTGCAATGACTCGACGGTGGGACAAGGCATGGGCCCTCTCTGCACAAACAGGAGACCAGGCAGACGGGAGAGCCCTTAACCTGTGTGTAAAGTAGCTACAAGGTTGAATGAAGATGAGGGAAAAGACTGCAGCCTAAATTCCCACTTGCCAAAACCCACCGCCTTGACCGGGCTGACGCACCAGGCCTCCCTCCTCCTCCTCGCCCCGGCCATACATCCAGCTCCCCGGCCCCTGGTGTAATGCTCAGGCACGTTTCTGGTCCTCCCCGTTCCCCTCTCCCATGTCCTCCTTCCACTCCCCCAGCACCAGGAAGGGAACAGAGCGGTCCCGGCTGCGCAGCTCTCCTGCCAAACGGAGGTTAATGGTCCCCTCTGGGGTAGGCAGCTGTAAAGGACAACTTGTTTCTCTATCAAGCAGTCAAATATAGAATGGGGATGTGAAAATTCAAAGTTCAGACCCTGCTGATGACCCATCTGGGAGAAACAGTACAGTTGCAGAGGACGGAACCTACTCTCCCCTCTTTCTTAAGAGCTTGCTTTCCAGTTTTAAGCATATTTAAATTTTTTATTGTTCTCTTTTTCTCTTCGTTACTGCCTAACACATACAGCATGTTCCAAATTACAGCCAGTCCTACACATCTTGATGACTGCTGTTCCACTGCCTCGAAAACAACTGGCTTGTAAGGAAATGGTAGCTCGCTTCCCCTGGAGAGCAGCCGTGACACCGGTCCGGACAAACACACCCAGCCCTACCTGCGAGTAGCGGCCCGTCTCCATCACTACCACATGGATATTTATGGAAGGAGGAAGAATTTAAAGCCTATCGTAAGCTATATTTTAAAAATTAAAGCCATGAAAATATAGTGAACACGTTTTCTGCCTTCAACAGCAGCTTGATTTCAACTCAGCTTCTCCCGCTGCTGTACGCCTATAGGCAGCTGACAATTTTAATAAGACAGAAAATTCAAGGTATGATTGAAAAAAAAAATCCAGATTTTATCAGTCAGAGCAGTCCAGCTCCTCTGGCTTTCAGTCCTACTTTTAGTCATTAAAAGAACCAGAGATTTAGTCAGAAGCCTGGAAGGATATTCTTTAAAACTTTCAGAAGCAAAAAGCCTAATAAAGATCCAGACTCCCAGCTACAACGTAGAAGTCATTTTTTTTCTCCCCCTTATTCTATACAAGAGTCCTTTTTTCTTACAAAAAAAAAAAAAAGCATCCCACAGTGACAATGGCTGGCCAAATTGCTCCTTGAAGGCCTGAAGAACCTCAAATTGCATGTTTTACAAAGAACAGCATTGTGAAAGCGAAGCTGCGGCTCTAGTTCCTTGGTATCCTTAAGAGAATGGCAGGAAACGTAAAATACAGAAGACCAATTAAATCTTATTTGACAAACTCCATATGGAATGATTTTGTTATCTCAAAACTGAAGAAAACACAGGAAATAAGGTTTTAAAAAACCCAACCCAATCCAGGGCCCAACCTGCCTCCCCCTTCCTAGAGAGCATCAGAGGAGTATTTGAGCAAAATGAGCTCCGGGGGTTTGATGACTCTTATTCCGTCCCACAGCTGCTCTCCTTGGGTCACTCCCTGGCATCGAGCCCCTCCGTTCCCTCAGCTGGGGCTCAAGCGCTCTGCTTTCAGAGCTTTCGCCCTAGCTTTAAAAATAGGGTGCAGAGCGAGGGCTTCTGTTCGTAAAGTCCCTGCTCTCGTGCGAGTTTTACATCACCTGTTATTGTTCCGACAGTTTCGGCAACTGATGCACTCCGAGGGGTCAGCCTGCGGCACCGCTGTGTACATCCCACTGCCCTGCAGCGGGAAGGATTGAAGAAAAAAAACCCAACAATAAAAATCAATCTCTATTCAAACGCACAAGAGAGAGCCACAGAGAAGGTAGTTCAGCTCCAGGTAGCGCCCCGAGCCCCTTCGCTTTGTTTTCGAACTCTAATCACCTTATCAATCTTCGGATCCATGCCCCGTAACGTGGCATGGCAACACTGCGCTATTATGCAAAGCCAAGCAGAGGGGCTTTTGCCAGCGTGTGTGTCAGAGAAAAGTAAATAACTGCAGCTTAGACAAGCATGTGGTAATTTCCCTGGTCTGTTTTCGGCTTAATACGCTCAGGTTTAGTTTAATAAATACACTGTAAATATGTTTATTTTTAACACCGATGACAGACATGAAAGCAAATTGCTGTTCATTAGCACACGGCCCATTTGGGGAGACAGAGTATTAAATTTGCAGGGCTGATGTCACAACATAAACCCATCCCACTTTCCTGTAATTACTCTGATTAGATCAGTTTACTTCGCTACACTGATTTTTGAACCATTTAATATTTTTACAGATGGGGTAATTCCTTAGCCAGCAATGACTCTGGGTGAGAGAGATTTTGTGTTGTTAGTTTTGGCTGAAGGGGCCATTACAAGCAAGTAAAAATGCCCAGATTAACACATACCTCATTGTTAAAGACTAGGCAGACACTGATGCGGGAGCCACTCAAAAATGGCGCTGCGCAGCCAGGCTACCGTGCCGCATGTCAGGAGGGGAGCCAGTCTGGGAAAGCTCACCTGATTTGGGGGATTTCAGGTGGTAGGTAACTTCTAACAATCCCTATTTCTGCTAAAACAGGGCTTATCCTTAAGTTTTTGAGGCCGCTCAGTGCAATAGGAAGCACTGAGGAAATGCCTAATTAGTCTTGATTGCCATCCTGGCCAGTTGCTCTCTTCCTCATTTAGCCCAATCAATGAAACAATAAAGAGAGTCCTAACGAGGATGGGAACATCCTGTTCCTCTGCGCCGCCTCACCCGCGTGCCAGTCCCGTCCCTCTACGTGGGAAGAGATTGCGTGACTCAAACTTTCTACAGTGTGGAGGGGGGGGAAGAAAAAACACCCCAACCCAGTCAACTATTCACAAGGAGATGGCAGCATTGCGCATCCCACCTTGTGGCACAGAGGACCTCTGAGACTTGTGGTACCGCACGCGTGTTTCCTTCCCCCCAAAAATAAATAAAATAGGAGGGACCGGACATCGATGCAAGGCCCCAAGCTTTCTCATGGGTGAGCTTTCGAGGGCTGCAAAAGTCTCCCCTTCCTGAGGGCTTGTAGAGTTGGAGACTTTTGGAGGGTTTCACCCACCAGGAGGGTCGGACAGATCCAAAAAGCCACAGTCTGGGTCTTGGTTGCTCTTGAAAGCAACTGAAAAAGGGCACTTCTTGCTCCACGAGCAGACGAAAGGCAGAATCAGGTGAAGAACCAACTAGTCTGGACTCAAAGCTGGAGTTAACTGAAGTGGCAACTACTGTGCAAGCGCTAATTTGTTGTTCAATAAAATGAAGTGCTTGTGTTCAATTACTAACACAAACAATAGCCCCATTTTTTTTCCTCCAGAAACAGCATGGGTTATTCAGACTTTTGAACTTTTTCTTTCAGTTTTCCTGGGCAATGTTCACAGTTTTGAGTAAGTTTAGTAAGTTTGAATGCAAGCCATCTGTTTCCATAGACAATAATGAAATCATTATTCTCTCTTGGAAACGGGACGCGTTTCAGCAAATGAAGTATTTTTCCACGGCATACAAAGGCTGGATCACAGAATTAAATTAATTTTTAATTTTATTTTAAATTTCAAAACAAAAAAATGAGCCTGTCTCAACAGTCACAAACAAGGGACTAAAAAAAAAGACAGCGTTATTACGTTGCTGCATTTCAAGATGTATGGGGCATTTTGTTTTATGGAACCTCCTGCTACATTCGTGCTTTGCCATAATTAATAGCATTGCTTAGAGTTACAGATCTGAAACAGGTGGGGGAAAAACGGGTGATCCATAAAGCTGCAGAATAAGCAGCTATAATTAAATCTATTTAACTTGAAGATTGAGAAATACCATATGTACAAGTAAAGTATCTCAGCCCAGTACTGAAGCATTCTCAGAGCTTACATGCTGTTAGGAGGAGGGTAGAGGCAGATTTCCCAGAGTAAGTGGAATTCTTGCTGTCATCTGATATTCTCAAATGAAAACCATGATGTTTGTATCAGAAATATCATCCCAGTTGCTTCCTCTGGGATAAGTAATTTAGTGGAACTGGCTGTTATCAATGGATGACTATTTCCCCCGCCCGCATTAAGTCTGCTTCCACAGACTCGGAATAAATCCCGAGGTCTAGGCTGAGCCTTCCAATCGGTGCAAGAGCTTACATTCACAAGATGGTGGGGGTGTTCATAGTCCACGTGCGTCCTGGACAGTGAGCTGGTGTGCCCTGGGTACAGCCCGGCTCCTCCGTTCATGATCCCATTCCCTCCGTTAGCAACTTTGTGATGGACATGCGGACAGCTGCTGCTGAGGCCACCGTTGCCTACGAAGCTTCCATGGATGCTGCCGTTGACTCGGCTTGTGCCGGGTAAGGTCGTGTACTCGATCATTTGCCCGTTGATATCCGCCCCTTGATAGAGGTAGCCAGGAGGGTCGTATTCTGCAAAAAGACGCATTTATTGCCGAATGAGAACTTAAACGGGCGTCTCTAAGAAAAGAAACTTATTTTCTCTTTCTACAGCTTTTGTAAATTAACTGTCGTATCTAAGTGCTTAGTGTACAAACGCCGAAATGGAAAACAGCCACATCCTGGGGAACAGACCAGGAACGCTGCTCTGAAAGGACTCGGCTGACGTCAGTCGCGACGAAAAACATCCTAAAAACGGGCCACTTGTATCATCAATAGGCCCTCTGCTAACTGCTATGAAGCACTTCCAGAAATCTCTCTGGGCCACAGCTGAAGGCACTATCTTATCTTGCAAGTAGTTTTGTTTCGTTTCTCTTTGTCAGAGGGTAAAGACGTTTTAAAATAACCTACAGGCTGCAGAAAGAGCAAGGCTGATTTATGCGTTAGGAACAGAAAAGGCTCCTGAAGAGATTCTGCTGGCACAGAATCCTTTGGTGGGTACAGAACGCCCTGCAAAGCATCCTTAAGCTCCAGCGCACCAGCTCAAGGCTCCCACTTGCAAATTGGCAGGTTTTCCTCATTAACACCTCTTAAAGACTTGGACATTGAACTCCATTTTACTGTGAAGGGACTGAGAGGTAACAGGGGACTTGTCCTCCACATGGTGCAAGTTCTTTTTCTTTCCAGATATACGCAGGAGAGGGAGAGATCCGGGGTTTATGCCTCCACGGTTTAACAAACACGTACGACTACACACAAACTCTGCCGCTGCAATCGGCGGAAACTTATGTGCCTGCTTAAAGTTAAACATGAGCTGAGGAAACTTTGCCCAGGAATTTCACAAACCGTTCTGTGGGTGGAACTGCGGCACAACCGCGCAGCAACGCGGCAACCGAAGAAAGGGAGACGTTGCTGCTCCTAAAAAAACCCCACATCTTCACCTAAGGCACACCTAGAAAGTACAAGTCTCCAAATGGATGCCAGTTGGCTCATAACAGGAAACCGCTTCCCATTCATAAAATGTAATACGAACATGACTAATTTTACTCCGATAATATTTTTTCGTCAGGAAAGGAAACCAGAAATAACTCACTCTGCATGGCGCTTTGCTGACGGTTCTTCCACAGGCACATGGCAATAAAAACGATGAGAATAAGGACCATCACCCCGAGGACGCAGCCCACAATCAAGTACAGCATGTCGCTGCTCCGAACGGGGCCATTCGAAGGCCCGGCTCCGCTTCCCCCGATGCGGTCGGGGGGATTCGGTGGTGTACTCAGGTCCTTCACTGGATATTCGGATGCTCCCGGCATGCGTTTCACTGGAGGAAATAAGAGACATGTATGGGTCTGTTCACTAAATGCGGGCTTTTTTGTTGAGAAATGAAGTTAAATGTGTTTTTTTCATTATGAAATAAAAATAATTACTGCTGAGTTAGAACCCTAACGCCTCAAAAAAGGAAGATTCCGAGTCAGTATTAAAACCCATAATGAGAAGGCCAACTACTATTGGGTAATAACTACTTGCCTTGGAAAATGGTTATTATCCAGCTTGCTAACCCTCTCATTGAGGTCACATGAAACTTCAACGAGCAACTCGACATATGCATGGCTGGAACCGCGCTAACGCCCAACTTGAAAGAGCGCAAATCTTTCCACTTCTGAGGTCAGGAAAAACCACAACGCGCATTGCTATCGCCTAACCACTGCCAGATGACCTACTTTTTATCTGATGTGAACCCTGCTAACCCTGTTTTCAAAACCATACTCTTGAAGATACTGAGAGCTGAACAGAAAATCACTGAAAACAAGACGCTAGTTTAGCCCAGGAATTACATTTGTATTAGTTTTCAGCACACCGCAGCTCAGATTCATCTCATTTGACACTAAAAACCTAGGAGAGTGCCTGGCTTAGGAGAAAAGCTGGTCAGAGGGACAGAAGCACCTCCCTGCAGGTATGCTAGATAAGCTGGATCACCCCCATAAAGCCTGGAGGAGACGTGTTTTAAGGAAGAGTCAGGATGAATGACAGATTACGTCTTGCCAATTTTAAAATTAGGGAAGAAAGTCACATTCCTTGCAGAAGGAAGACCAACTGTGCGTGCAGCCTTGAAGCCCTGCAGCTCCTAACCTTTCTTTCAAAGGCTTTGCTACTAACTTAGCTAAATTTTGATGCTTCCGCTCCTAGAGGGCTGTTTTTCTTTCTTTTTTTTTTAAAAACATTTTTTCAGAGCACTGCATTTGAAGTTTGCTGTCTGCATTTTCCCTTTACAGCCTTACTTGGGTTTAGAGATTAAAGGAGACAGGAATTCTTTGCAAAATAAATGTGACTGCCATATCTGACACTTCCAGAGAACAGTACAAACTTTGTGCCAGAGGCATGCAGGATTAGCGATGGAGGCAGCCAACATAACCATCAATTGCTGTGGTCTGCACTTATACAACGTGTCACGGAGCCCCGAAGACATAAAACAGACGTACAAATCAATTCTGTCATCTTCAAGAGCACGGTTGTCTCCTAAGGAGAGGCTATCAGCACAGCAAAAAGAAAAAACCCAACCCAGAAAAACAATACTATCTCTTAGGCCAGGCAAATCTACAGAGGTTTGCTGAGAGCCTCAGGAGCGCAACGTATCAGTTTCCGTACGTTCAAAACAATCCCAGCCTCGGAAGACAAAACAATCCTCCAAAACGTTCCAGAAAAAATCACGGGCTGCATCGCAGCTCAGTTTTGCACTGCAAAAAAAGCAACACACTCAGCGCAGCGGCGGCTGTTTCACGCCCCAGAACGCCTCCTTCGCAGGGTGTCGCAGGCGAGCGGATGCGCTGTTTCGGCACTCACCTTTGGTTTCGCAGATCATCACATTGCTGTACTCGCTTTCACCACCTTCGTTATAGCACTGCATTTTAATGTCGTAAGATGTTTCTGGCTGCAGGTGATTTATCAAGTGCCATTGCTTCGTGCCTACGGGGGGAGAAAAAAGAAATAAATCAACTCACATGAGCCAGAATTAGGTAGGAGTACGCGGCAGCGTCTCTCTCTCTATAAAATGCAGGGGTATTGCAGCTTTTCCTGTTAGCACAAAAGTCTTTATTAACCATTTATGGACCTATCTGAAATCATAAAGACTCACACTGTCTTGTGAAACAGGTTCTTAGAAGAACCTTTTGATGAATCAAGGCGGTTTTCCCCCAGGATTTTGAACCGATTTTTTTAAAAAACAAAAGATCTTTCTCTACAAAACCCAGAAGTCGCTGAACTCAAAAACCCGACGTTCAAGCTTCCAGCATCTGTACATTGAAAATCAACAGCAGTTCTGTGCATCTTAAATACGAAGCTGCTGAAGGGACAGGTTTGGGATGGGTTATGCTAGCTATTGACAATCCACGGGGCAAATCACAAGGGAAAACTGGCACAGAAAACACATTAAACTTGGGACAGGAGAAAACTTCACGGTGGTGAGACCCTCTCCCAGCCCGCAATCCCGCAGGATCCCTAGAGACGCAAGGTACCGAGCGAAGCCACCCGTTTTTCGCAGGAAGGATAGATCTGTGTCGCTCAACTTAGCCGAAACCGCAAATAATTGAACGTGCATTTTATTAAATGTACTAGGAAACAAAATTAGACAGCGAGGCTGTCTCTCGCACTGCCTGCCCCTGCAGAGACGGATCCCAAGCCAAGCAATCTTCTCTAATAGGATGGTTTTGTCATCTCTGGCTCCCGGCCAGCATTTCATTTAGACACCCTCCTGAAGTACTGAGCACTTCAATATAAATCACTCTCAGTTTTTACTTTCACGGGCTTGTGACAAATTTTAATAAACAGCGACCCTTTTTTTTTCCCCTCTCTTTTTTTTAGGGAGTTTAATTAACTGTTTGAGCGCTCTTAATCCTTCTTGGAAAATACCACCTCGAACTGTTTCCACTGTTTCTAAGAAACTGTCATACCACCTACTGATTTAAGCATTAATAAAAAAAAATAAAGCCTGCTCGCCTGGCGGGGACTGTCACTACGGCTCTGTTCGAACCTCTCCCGGACCCACGCCCTGGTGCAGCACCCCTGCCCGGCCCAAGAAGGGCAGGGGGTACCCAGGAGGACCCCATCTCAGTTCAGGGGATTTGGGAGGGGACGCACGGCACGGTCCAAGCTCCATCCCTTGCATGCGGGTCGTCCCAAGTGAGGGCAGACGAGCCCTGGCTGAAGCTGGAAGCCGCCTTTCCCTAAATCGCACGTTTTTCCCAAGATTCATAGTCGGTTTTCCCGTCGCCCCCACCCCCAAGCATTCCTTTCGGTAATTACTACACCAGGTTTTAGGTTTCCGCTTCAAACCATTAGTGGAACTGGAATCAGTACAGGCACTTTAACTGTCCTCTTCGTGCACCATTAGCAAGGAAAAACATTTAAACAACTGACATCAGACTGCATTTACATTTAAAATTCAATCTCCAGGACCCTCGAAACAGAGAAATTCAGACCATCAGTGCAGGATAGGGTGGATTTTGCTTTGCTTTTGCTTAAAGCTGCTGAAAGATACTGAGGAGCCATCTGAGTCAAGCTTTTTACTTGGTTGGTTGTTTTTTTCTTTAAATAAAATCTGATTTTGCCTGTAGCGGCATTTATAAGAGAAAAAAAACAACCTTTCTGCAGAGTTTTGAATGTCTCGAAAGACAAGACTTAACAGGAAACAGTAAGGAAAGCCTACGGCAAGTGCTTAGCTAATACAGGCATCACAACACTTTTTCCACGACTCACGCAGTCATTTCAAGATAAAATTCCCTGTCAAAAAACAGACAGATTAATTCAAATGTAAGGGGGGGGGAGAGCAAAGAACAAGTGATTTATGGCAAAAATACCTTAAGTCACATGTTTCTCTACATATTTCACATCAAATGCTTCCAGTCACGCTTCAATTGAAAATAGCTCTTTTTTTTTTTTCCCCTCCCCAAAAAGCTCATTTAGGGGAGCACAGTAAAGAAAAGTTTAAGTTTCAATATTTCCACCAAACGAGTTTCTGTTCCAGGCTTTGGCAGAGCAGAGCAGCTGCTAATGGTTTCAGACTGCCACAAAGAGTTCAATGCACACACACACACTCTCTCTCTCTCGGAAAAAAAAAAATCAGAAACAAGCTAATTTCACAGCACAGTGGAGCCCACTTAAACAACTAACTGCTTAGTGTATAAGATTTATAAACACGCAAGTCCTGCCTAGCAAAAGCTAAAACACGTTTGCAGATGAAGGTGCAGACTGCATAAGCTGCTTTAAAGCAATCCTCTGAGCCGAAACTCTCCATCTTTAATAGCTTTATAGTGTGCAAAAGCTTATGTCACGCATCAAAGTACTATGCGGAGTATTGTCTAGTGGGGGAAAATGTTCAAAATAAAGGCCCATTCCTCTTGTAACTGAAATAAACGAGGGGAAAAAATAATTAACGTCATCGGGACAGAATGAGATCACTGCGTTTACTCAGCCCAAGCAATAAGGACATTAAGTAAAATATTTTTAAAAGGGTTTTCCACTTCTGGACTAATATAGACATTATCTAATAACTTCTTCCAGGAAAATGATGATCTAATATGCACAGGGAAAAAAAAAAATATACAGTCCGATTAAAAAGCAAAATGAAGCACAAACATACCTGCATTTGCAGCGTACTACAGCACTTGAGGCTAAAGGTAACTTCCTTCTAGTAGGATAAGCAATTAAGCAAGGTAAGAGGAAAGAAGGGCAATTACACCCAAGGTACTACCTAGCTGAGAAAAAACCATGCTGGGGTAAATAATTTTAAAAGCCAGCCAGTTGTTAGCACAGTCCGTAACAGATGCGCTTACCCTGGGTTAAACCCCAGTTACGCTGCTTTCTCTTCACTCAACTGCTTTAAGCTAAACCAGTTTAAATAGACCTACAGTAAGGATTTGCAGCAGTATAACAGGACAAACTTAAACCCGGTGTTTAGTTCTCAAGTTTCCACGCAGAAGAGGCTTCAGAAGGAAGAAACAAGTTCATGTGTGGGCAGAGCTTGACGTTATGTAGTTGAGATAGCTACTTCTGTGAAATATATTGTGAAGACTTAGTTTGGGAAAAGCAGTTTAGATTTCATATAAACACAGCCAACGTGGCTACATGATGTTCTTCCCCATCCAGTGGTGCTATTAAGCATGCGTCCACCGAACCGTACCTTCCACGACATCCCTCTTGTAGTCGCTATCGTTGTCGCTGTCCGTAGGCCGATAATAGATATAAAACCCTTGGATGGGCGTGTTGTTGTTGCTTGATGTAATATACTAAAGGGAATTTTAAAAGATTACATTAGAGGAGAAAAATTTTCCGTGAGCCCTGCTGAGTTGTCATCACTGAATACTTTAAAACCTTGAAATAGGTATTTTTTTTTTAATAAGGTTGTGCAAACAAGTGTAGGGGGAGGTTTGCGCAGGAGCTACAGTGCGGAAGAGGATTATCCATCGCTGTGGACGTGGGGACACGGCTAAGACAAGCATGATGCTGGGGGTTCTCACAGTGTGGCGGGAGGGCGCTCTGCCACCGAACTCCTCCGACCACTCGAAATAAAGGAGGGTAGCTCGGGGAGAAAAGACTGAGCTGGGGCCGACACTTCCCTCCCACACCACTTTCCCAACTGTCAATTAGGGTTTGGCCAAGAGCAGCCTGAAAACTTGCATGATTGATGGAAATGGAAAAGTTAGTCCATTTTTACTTCAGGAAGAGTTAAGGTCGCTCTAAAACTCAGCTCAAGAGTATTTTACTTTAAGTTATGCAGCCTCCTGAGGAACTAGAGGTTATTTTAAGTTTATTATCCTAAACATCTCTTAAGGCTGAGCTAGCAGAGCAAACTAACACTGGGAACTCTACACGTAAAATCCTCCAAAGTATACCAGGGGGTTAGATTTCAAAACAAGAGCAAAGAATTTCTGTGGGTTTCAATAAGGACTTTAAAGTACTTGTTTACAAAAGACAAAGTAACAGGGGAAAGGAAAACGTTTCTCTAACACTAATCCTCTACCAGATACAAGGGAAGACAGCGGGTTTTAAACGCAGCGCCCGCTCCCAGCCATCGCAGCCTAGATTGACAAAGGCAGCAGGAATTGCAGAAAACGAAGGCAACTCGCTCACAAACTCATGGCACGAACAGGGGCTTGGAGAGAGTTAAGCCCGCTGGTGCCTCTTGATAAGTCCATGCCAAGCAGGTGGACTGAGGCAGCTGCAGCCTTTCACTGGAGCTGCCAGTTGGGCTCAAATCTGGCGTAACCCAAGGAGGTGGCGCATGGCATCCCCGGGGAGCTGGGAGGGGAAAGCGAGGCGGAGGGAAGCTGGGAGACAGCGCAGAAGGCAGCAAACAGCCAACAGGGCTGCCTCCAAGGAGGAAAAAGGGTCTGGAAATGGGGGCAAAGGGCTCGAGAGGCATATGGCCCGTAAGTTACCCAATTCCAGCATATGAGCATGAGGTATCTCAGCCCTCTTTGAGCAAAGAGATGACCTCTGAGACTCGGCGGGGGGAACCACCGCCCGCTACTCTGCAATCAGCTCTTAATCCTTGACTTTTAAGAGCCAAAGCAGTAAAAACTGGCCCACAGCTGTGAGAAGAACAGGAGACAATTATACGTACCGTCCATTTTAACATGATCTGAGTGTCACTGATGGCTTCAGTGTAAGCAATGTGAGGTCCTGTAATAGGGCGGTTGGAAAACCGGCTGGTAAATCCAGCCACCTGGTAAGGGCGAGATGCTGCGCTGCGTGGGCTCTCCCCGTAATTGTTCACAGCAATCACACGGAACCTATACATTTCTCCTTTTAAGGGAAAAAAAGCAAAAGAAAGATGACATTGTAGCAAAACAAGCACTAGAAACAGGATTCAAGGAGAGACTAAACAGATTAGGAAGTACTTTTTGCACAACATCCAATTAGAAAAAATGTAGCACTCATTGCCACAGACTGATGTGGATGTCAGAAACATAAACAGCTTCTGAAAGCTATTAGGGAAATTCACCCAAGAAAAATCCAAAGGCTAATATACACAGAGATGGAAACGCCTCCATCAGCTCGGGAAGTCCCTAACTGGTGGGCAACCAAGAAGATGCTTCAAAGGAGACCTCTCATCACCCGTTCCCCCTACTCTTGCGCTCTTTCCCCATGCTTTCAGGGCTTAACACGGGGAGAAATTGGGACAGATGTTTTTCCATTAATGCATTTTTCTCTTTTTGCATTCTCATTGCTTACTAGAAGGACAATTAAGTTAAAAATAGCAATAATACACAACCCTCCTCTCCACACGAACAAGTATTAAATTATGGTGGCTTGAGATTTTTTTTTTTCCACTTGGAAAGCCAGAAATCAACTTTAATTCATGTAACAAGCTCCTATTCCACACACAAAAAAACCCTAAACGACCAGGAACAGCATAATCCAAGTAGAAGTTAAAGCAAAACAACCGAAGACTTGCAGTATTCTCTCAGCAGGAGCGCAGTCATCGAAGCAAAGACAACAGTAACAACAGCTGAGGTGAAGGAAAGATCGTGTTTAGTACCTGGCTCCAAGTTACGAACTTCTACAGACAGCTTGGAAGGAGAAATGTTATCAGCTGCAACTAGCCAGTCACTGTTTCGACCCAAGCGTTTATACTCCACTTTAAAGGCAGTAATGGGGGAGCCACCATTTGCTCGTGGTATCCACGTGACGTAGACGGACGATTCTGATGCTGTGGAGATCGTGGGTCGGTCGGGAGCTTCTGGAACTGCAACAAGAAATTCAGTTACAAGAGGATTAGAGTTGGCAGAAACTTCATTTTCTCTAACAACCCTTTAAATGAGTTGCTGATGATTAAATTAGACTTCCTGTATTAACAAGGAGAATCTTAAATCCTCCTGTAATGACTACTCCCCTTGCTCTTCTGGAAAAGATGCTTGAAGAGCCGAAAACAGAGGGATCACTTTGTCAATATAATAACCAAAAAGGATCTGGTGTTGCACTACCCCAGCCCATCTCTACACGGCCAGAGAAACACATACTGAGGGAACAGGAAAAATCCGGTTATCATTTTCAGAACCCTGAAATTCCCCCAGACCCAGAGACTTCAACCCTTCCACGCTAGCGAGCACTGCATTCATTGCCAGGGAAGCGAGGACGAGGAGCAAACAAAGCATGCAACGTATAGTATACTTACTGAACTCACTTGAAGTTACAGACAGCAGTGGAACAGAGAGAACGGAAAGAGGTGGTGTTAGTAAATCTGGCGATAACCATACTGACCACCAGCGAGAGCTGTAAGGCTTTACTAAACTATCTTGTACTCATCAACGTGGAGCCGGTTCCTCATGAGAGGAACCGAGCAAGGAACAGCACGCTGGCCGCTTTGGGGCACAAAGCGGGCTGAGCATTTGCAGCTGGGCACACGTAAGGGGTCCCCTTGTGTGGCTCCTCCGATATTTAGCACTGTCACAAGCATGCGACGCTCCACACCTGCATTACTAATAAACCTCTCCGCTCCCCTTTGGTTTTACCCAACCTTTAGACACCAAATCACCTCTGAGGTCTCAGCCCCTGAGTAAATTTGCCTGAATCAGGTCAATGAGTTCCAAGGCTGGGGTGATGACAAAAAGGACTACGAACATTCAGTTTTCACTGGAAACCAGGCTAAAAATCACACCTACTGGGAAATGGCTGTACCTTCTTGCCATCAGAAATAAGCCTAACCCTGGGAAAGCACAGGAAAACATTCAGAACAGATACAAGCCACTTGGAGAACTTCAAACTCTGACACAGGCATCTCCCATTTCCCCTCTTCCTCTGGATCTTGCACAGTGGACGAGAAGAGAAACACGGAGCATTTAGCAAAAGCATTGGCAGGTTTAAATATGAGCAGCAAGAACATGGGTTACCCGTGAAAGACTTGTTTTTTAAGAGCCACAATTGGAAATATTACACATTCACTAGATTAGGGCATGCATTTGCTAAATTCGTAGCTTCAAACACCCCACCGCAGATGACAAAGTCTCTAAGAAACTCACTACTACTTGGTGATTTAATGTTGCTGTGGAAACCTGAGGCATCAAGGCAAGTATTTCAAATCCTAAGTCACTGACTGGAATAAGGTAACCTTTCAGCGAATCCCAAAGTATGAACTATGATCTTTCACTCTGGAAACACACAGAAGAACAGAAAATCTAGCAGACATCTGACCTCACTCACCAAAGTCCCACAAGAGAGGAAAAATACCTGTAACAAAGAAGCCTAAGGAATAAAGAGGAAATAGAAGAGGTAGCACAAGTACCTAGAGCAGTAATAAACACAGGATAATGTAGAGGCATCTGTCGCTAACACAACTTTTTTAGCATGCGGATTACAAACCACCCATACACCCACCTCCGCTGTGTCGAGACAGGTCTGGAAGGATGACACCAAAATTATTTGTCCCTTCGTGAACGATGGGATGTTTAGGAATGCCTACTGGTGGAGACGGAGCCTGAGTGTTTTTCGAGGATGATGTTCTTTCTAAGAAAGATGTGATATACAGTACATCAGCTCAGGGACTGGGTAAGAAAATACCATTCATTGCCTCTCACAATACGCTCAGCTCTGCAAGATCCCTCGCTACAGCACAGGGGACTAAAGCCCTGCCTGGCTTTCAAAGCCTTTCCTCATCGCGAGGTCAAAACAGCTGGTGAAAACTGCACACCGAAATCCACGTCTAGAGGAAGACGTTCAATAAAAACACTACAGAAGCCTGGACCCAGGATACCGGCTTGAGTGGACTTTCAGCTCGTGGCCATACGTATGTACCATCAACTCACAGATTTCACAAATACATTATGTTCTTAATAAAATTTTAAGCTCTCTGCTGCTTGTACAGAAGTATGAAGACTATCTGACTGGACGCTCAAGGGCACAGCCGCCGGCATCCCAACTTGAAAGAAAAGTCACTTTGATTAGAAATGCTCTTTTGCTTGTCGCTGTCTGCACGCAGCTACCAGAACAGCTGGCTCCTGGTCAGCTGAGGTGTTTTCACAGAGGTGCCTGCAAAGCAAACCAGAAGCAGTTTTGTCCCTCTATGAAAATTTGATGGTGCAGAGAGTGTCTTTTGTGGTACTCTGAAAATCCTGAACAAGGACAGGCTGCTTCCTGGCTTCGCTCCTTTAAGCGAGAGGAACCATAGAGTTTAAGTCTTAATAATCATCCCAAAAATAATATTATCAAGCTTTTAATAGCTTTTACTTACCAACAGACCTGGTAACACTCAGGAAAGTTTGCCCCACAGCTATTTTAGTTATTAGAGGCTGCTCTTTAGCAATTAAATTGCAAAGCGTTTCATATACGGCTTAGCAGACAACATACAGTTGATGTAATTTAAATAAATGTCCTCTCAAAAGCCTAGGACACAGGGCACATTGTGCTGCACCTACCTTTGCTGGTGCGAAACGTCAGCATGGCGGGCTGGCCTTCGCCAGCAGCACTCCTCGCCACCATTAAAACTTCATACAGGCTGGACGGCTCCAGCTCGGTGAGCTGCAGCTCGTTCTCGCTGCCAGGGACACGCACCGTGTGCCAGCTCCCCGCTGCGCTGACGCTGTCATCCAGCTGCGCAGGACAGGGAGAGAAAGCTCAGCATCCGCAACGAACTGCGCAGAACCCAACAGCAATACTCAAATCCCTCACTGCTTTCACACACAAGCATCCAAAGACCACTCTGTCTCTTGCCAAAACTCCTCATGTTTTCCTATATCTACCTATGGTTTGTGCCAAGTGCTTCTGCCACAAATCAGCACTTTTGCAACAGTCTTCGCGGTGCTCCTTTGATAAACCTGGCTTATTTTCCCTCTCCACATGCACGCAGGCCCTTGTTTTTTGAAAAAAAAGGCCATTTTCACTTGTGGCTAAAACTAGCTGGAGACCCAAATGATTTTCAAGATTTCAATCAGCCTTTGCTGGCAGCGTGCGTGTGACATCATTAAAGGGCTGGACCCAACACCCTAATGAGAAAGATATGTTCCCTGAACTATCCCAGCTTTTCCAGCACTGAAGCATATTAAAATATTTATGGGCTAAAATGGGCAACCAAAAGTGTGTCTTAGTTACTTCTCGAGGCTGGGGGAAAAAAAAAGTCATCAGGGAGACCAAAGATTTGGTTTTAAAAAAAACAAAACAAAACACAACCCAATTTTTAATTTAACAGTGAAATCACCAGCTCCATTTAAGAAAGGAAAGAGATTCAGGGTAGTCTCTTAATGCTTGACCTTTGAGGAAAGCAGTACCCCAAATCCCAAAGGAAAAGCTAAAGATTCTACCAAAAATAAACTACTAAACAATATAAGACTTTAATAAAACACAGAAGGCAGATCTAAATGCTGCGGATTATCAAAGGTTATGCCAGAGGTCTTCATTCAAGTATTTTCTTCTGAAGCAACCACTCTAAGGCTTTTATTCCCTCAACTTCTGCTTTTCCCCCCCTCTTTAAAAGAGGAAAATCAATAAAATGATTTAATGACACAAAGAGATCACCACCCTAAAAAAAACACGGTAAACTCCCTACTGAGAAATGCGTGAGTGAGCACATTTAACGCGGAAAGGATTGTTACGAGCGAAGGGTAAGCATCAAAAAAGTCCAAGAAGTCTTCAAAGCTTTCAGTGCTTACGTGAACCAACCACTTTTGGATGAGAAATTGTATCAACAGACTCTGGCACTAGGTTTTCAGGAACTAACAGGTCAAAAATCTAAGCGCTCCCTCCAGGCTAAGACAAGACCAGGATGCAGAGGATTAAAAAGCTTATGAAAAATAAACCAAACAGCTTTGCCATGCAGAAAACTGTTTGCTTGGAAGAACGGGCACAGGCATCGCCTGGTTCTGATGTTAATGAAAAGGGCTCGCTGTGGACGTGCCATTTTTAAGGGCACGATAGGTATCTGTTTAGGAAACTTTAGTTCACCTTCGTATTTGATAACTTCAGTTTAACAGCATCTCTTTGGGACGCAGAGCAGCAAACCCTTTGATGTGTTAGGCTAATTCCCAGCTCCCCTTCTCATCTCAAGCATACCCGCCAGCTCGTGCGAACGTGTTTTTAACATCACTGAAGCTGCGCACAATAGGCCCTGGAGCCCTGTTCCCTGTAGGCCATCATGATACTGTAAAGGAAACAAAAGCCCAGGATCTGCTGAATAAATCTCACTTAAAACTAGCTAGAACAGCGTACTTGTGACCAACTCCAGGCACTCCTAAAAATGCACAGCCACGGTAACGCTTTGGTCCCACAGTATCCCATGTTCTCTCTGGCCTGACGCTGCATTCCTGTTCATGCCAGCACCACAACGATTAGTGGTTCCTTGAGAAAGCCAGAACACTGAAATCCATCTGCCGCGGTGCACCGCTTCGACGCTACGGAGGAACGTTACCTTGCGGTATTTGACAAAGTAGGCGTTGATGGGCAAGCCCCCGTCCCTCCCCGAACGCCACACCAGGTTGTACATGTCCGGCTTCAGCGTCTGCGGGGGGCTGAGGATGATGGGGGCTTCGGGGGGAGCAGCGGCATTCGAGGCTTTTTCCGTCGCAGCTGCATCCACGTGCAATCTTGTTGGAGGTGAGCTTGGAAACGCCATTCCTGCACCAAAATCACCCTCACTCTCATCACTCTGGGCAACCTCCACGGGAGCCATTTCTTCTGCTTTCGTGCCAGTTTCTAAAGGAACTGTAAAGGGAGGAGCCTGGTTACATCTTCAAGATGACGTACGTTTGCCCCATGCAGAGGGAACACGAAACCATTTAAGAGCGTCATTTCCAAACAAGCCCTGCTGCAAAAAGCCAGTTCAAGGAGATGCCCACACAGACCCATGCCCGGTGCCAAGCTGCACCCTTGCGCACGCCGGTTATTTTTTCAGGGCAGAAAAGTGCTTTTTGGTTTGGTTTTTGGGTTGGTTTGGGTTTTTTCCACAGTAGCAAAGAGAGAAAACCTGAAACGCGATGTCTGCAGGCACGGTTTGACTGGTGTCTCCAGTAAATTAAGCAGTGGCAATGCTTATTAAAAGGAAAAAAAAAACCAAACTAACAAAATATATAGCTACATTTGTGACACAAACAGAGTAATTTTATATTAATTACAGTTGTACAAGGAACTTTTCACGACCTGAACTGGCGTGCACACAAGAGGACATTCTCCTACCTCAGTTTGAGGTTTTCGCTGTAATTTCGATCAGTTTTGAGAGTTGCATGACTCGACTGCTTCATTTGAAAATTTATGCTGAGAATAAACTCAGTTTACAGGCAGATCTAACACGCAATTTAATACCAACGCATTTCTAGAAATCCTGCTCCAGACTCCTCCATCCTATTTACTTTGCCTGGTATAAAATATATATATGTATTTAATATCAGTAGTTTGAAAGAGGCCGTGAGACAAAAAGAAGCACTGTTTGGCTGATGCAGGGCTTGTCAGCATTCCAGGCAGGAAAGGGGTGGCAGGTTGGCCATCTGAGATTATGCAGGACAAGTAAACGTCAGCGCTTAAAACGGGACCGTTTGGGAAGCAGCACAGCTCCTCGAGGTTGCATGCTGCAGCGCCGGGACTGCCAGATGTTCTTAGCCCTGTCCGTCCTTTCAGATTTGTGTAGGTTTATGTTACATGCAGGGGTCTGGAAGGGGAAGGGAATGAAGGGAACTTGGTTTACAAAACAAACAAATTCCTTGGTAATGTAAAGCCTAGGCACTGTTAGCCTGGCTGACTCAGATTCCTCCAAACCTCCATTAAAATACCAGCAGCAAGTGTGGCTGCTATTTTTGGCCACTTTTTAAAAAAGCTGGGAAGGAAAGTTCTCTTCTCAAATTGAAGACACACTCTCAGCAAGCATTCCTTGTTTGTTTCTTCCTATTTGTTTAGCAATGCCACAAAATTTGGAGATGGGAAGAGGGGAACAATGTGGGGAGGGTGTCCCTAAAGCCAGATGGAGTTCGCTTAGAACGTCAGACACCCCCAGAACAGTCTCCAAGTGAAAGGGTATCTACTACTGTCAGCGAAGCAGCGGGAAAGGGACGCGCCGCCACGCGTTAATATTGGAAACAAATGCTGTATCCGCTCCAGGAGGCAGAAGGCCGCATTGTGGTGGACCCGGAGGGTTTGTGGGTGGGCACAGCACGGTTTGACGCCTGCTGGCATGGGGGAAACGGACTCTTGCGCGTGGAGAACGCGTTGTGGTTTAGGCTGGTGACAGGAGACCTGCAGTCATTGCCGTGTTTATTGCTGCGAGAGGGGAGTCGCCAACAACTGGCAAGGAGTTTGTACTTTTGCTTTGGAAAACAACCCCCGGGTAACCATTTCCATTAAGCAATTCGGATCTAAGCTCTTTTTGCTAAGTTCCTGGCATAATTGCTACCCATATAAACCAGCACGAGGCTTCTCTTTGCTGCTGTGTCATTATGCAACTTTTTTCGGCCGTTGCTCTTAGTGCCATCCCTTTCCCCTTCACAACAGAGACTTACTCTTCTTCCTCGGCTTCCCAGCCCCACTGCAAAGCACGAGCAGCACCAAGCTGGGTCAGACCAAAGGCTGCGCGCGGCCAAAATCCTGCCTCCAACAGCAACCAGAGAATAACCCAACATCCCAAATTTGGGCGCTAAAAGAACGTATTCATAGCTTTTACTCACGTAACAGCCATTATTTTACAGCTTGCTTTCCTGTCTCCCCTTTGGCTGCCTCATTTTGAGGGTAGAGCCCATACCTTTTCAGCCTCTCCTCCTGCGGAAGCCATTCTGCACCCCTACAAACCCACCCACCGTGTTCCACGGCACCTTTTCTAGTTCTTCTATGCCCTTCTGGAAACAGGGGTGCAAACAAACAAGCAGATTTCAACCTGCTGGCACGTCCTGGGTTTGAATGGCAGCAGAGCAACCTTGGTATTTTGTCTCTGCTGTACGAACAGATCCCCGGCGTCAGCAGGAGGATCCTCCCTCCTCACCAGCTCCCCAAGTACCTTAGCACAGGCTGGGAAAGTGCTCTGAAAATCCAAAAATGGCAGATCAGTGAGGTCACCCATGCCTGGCAGGTTTTTCAGCTCACCCTAAGACTTCTCAGAGGTGCCTGGCTTCTATAAGACAGCCTCAGCCTGCTCTCCCCTGTATCACACACCTACCTACAATAAATGCTACTCTTTCCTGGGTTTTACACTAACCTGCCTGCTACTCGGACGTCCCGGAGCGTATTTTTCTCTTTCATTTCCATTAGATGAGGTTATTCTGGAGAATTAACCCTGTGTTTAGTAGCTCTGGGAAGCTCCGGCCATGCATGCAAACACTGTGACTGTCTAAAAAAGACTTAAAATAAGCGCCATGGGCACAGGATCGTAAGGCTATCGTTTTACATTTTGGTGGTTTCTCACTTTGATGGTGGCTTAAGTTGCCCTGCCCGCTTTTAAGACCATGCAATGAATCACTTTGTGGAATAGATCCAGCAGAAAGAACAAAAAATAAACGTATTTTTCAGCCAAATAAGCTCTCTTTACTGTGTGCTCGCACTAGGCAAATTACAGGAACAAGCTGCTGAGGCTGAGAGCTGCTTAAGTTGATCCTACTACCAAAGAAATGCACTGGAATCACAGCCTAAGTCATTCAGGTGCTTCGGAAGTGTTACCTGGCACAAAGTCTTCATTAAAACATCTAAATGTTGGAGCATGTCTTTTGGCACGGGTGGGAACTGTTCTAAAACCCTAACAGCTCCCAGAAACTACTTAAGGACTTTTATATCAAAACCAAATGCCTTAACCACCCTCTGCACCATAATCAGCAGCTAGTACAACATATTAGAAACCGATAAAAGTTAATAAACAAAACATTAAAACTGAACTTACTGCCATAAAATTCTGGAGGCAAAAGCAGTGGGATTTTTTTTTTTATCTGACACAGCCTGAATTCTGGGCTGATATTTACGTTTGTGTTTCCACTCAGCAAGGTCCAACAATAACTTATTTATAAAACTACATGATGGGATCGCTTTCTTGAGGTTTCTTCTTTCTTTCTTCCTCTCAGTGAACCTTTACACGTCTTTTCAAACTATTTATGGGAGTTTTATATTCTAATGGGTGGTAACGAAGAACTTTAAATATGGGCCCACGTATTAAATTCCACTGACCTTAAATCCCACTGACGTTCAGCTAAATTTACTGAGGCAAGATGCTGAAAGAGCCGAGAAACTAAGCTGCTTCACGTAACTAAAAATCTGTATCTTAGTTCTTGTGGAGGGAATGCGGGGGAGCTTAAGCCTGTTATTAACATCACATAATGTTCCAATGTGAAGAAGGGAAATATCTCTTTCCCATCTTGCCTTTAGCATAAGAACTGTCTTTTCCTAGTAGCAATTTTAAGAAATAAGACAAACCCCGCCACCCTTGGATAGTTTTTATCACCTGTAAGAACGCTAAGTCCATGCAATACATTCAGACATTTCTCCTCTGCCTAAGGTCCACTGCTTAGACTCCTCTGCTTCGTTTCCCCATGATACCGACACGACCCACCTGCCATTGATTTCTTATTTTGACACATTTCTCACCTAAATCAGGGAGCCGACTGTAATTTTGTGGTTCAAGCTTACCAACTCTAAGGAAGTCTCTCGACACCAGGGAGCTGTGCTTGTTGACGGTTTCGCACATGTACACCCTGGCACACTCGGGTCACATTCCCGACGTGCACAGAGCTCTAGCCCACTTGAGACAGGCGGGCTCCCCAGCGGTGCTACCCTGCATCACCTGAGGAGGTTTCTGTGGTTTGGAATGAAGCACCCGGGAAGGGCGGTTGGTAATAAGCCCTCTGCTGTCATACCAAGGGGTCCCGGGACTGTGCAGGCCGGTGGCATTGCAAGACAGCAGAGTCCCCAGCATCTACCACAGTAACACTTGCTGGTGAAGAGACTAGAACCGGCCTAAAGCCTTTGACTGGGTGGGGGGCAAAAAAGCCACCCAAAGAACACATTTGGCTAAGGAATATGGTGCATAATGCCAAAATGAGTCAGCAGAACTTAAAAAAAAAATCACACGTCCTCCTTTTTAACCATTTAAACAGTTATTTCTTCTCTGGTCAGCCTCTCCAGACTCCCTTTCCAGACCGAAGAGATCAGATGAGACTCACGCTTAGAGGGCTGGCACAATCAAACCACACTTCAATTTTTCTAAATAACGAAGGCTTGACTGTCAGTGAGGAAGGCAGCGCAGGCAAGGCTGACCTAGGCCACTCCACAGCCAAGCAGGTCACAAAATATCTGCGCAGCCAGCCTCTGCGCTGCTCACGTCAATCTTAATAGGTACAGAGAAGGTCAAAAGCTTCAACTACACATGACAGGGAGCAAAAAGGAACAGCAAGGGTCATGCCAACATCCTTCCATGAGCAGAAATCAAGTTCTCCAGGTATTAGGAAGTGTCTTAGACTGAAAAGTGATCAATAAGACTATCGGTACCTGCTAACTTGATCCAGGGAAGCGCGCACTAACCCCAGATCTGATGATCATTGTGTAAACTTGAGGATACGGAACAGGAATCATTACTTGTCGTCCAATACTGCTAAGAATTCCAGTTCAACCAGCACAACAGGACCCTGATTCTATCTAAGAATAAACTGTGTCAAATTCAATCATAAGCTGATTTAACTGCAGCTGGAAGTCTAGGTTTTCAGTATCAAGTAACCACGCTATGCCAGAAATACCTACATCTCTAAAAATTCAGCTGAAAGCTGAAAGCACTTTCTGTGTAAGATTTGCTACAAACAGTGGTCAGAAGCAAGTCTATACGTAATCTAGGGGGAAAAATCAGAAGAAAACTTGAAGGACAAATGCTTAATTTGAGCTCTTGAGAGCTGCAAGTGCTCCTACCTGGCTGGACACGAAGCCTCCCAGTGGACTGCGCAAATCCAACCCCATTGTTCGCTACGCACTGGTACAAGCCAGAGTCCTCTCGGGCGACGCCGCGGATCCGCAGACGGTTTCCTGTCAGCAGATGTCGTGGAGAGAGATGGAGGGGAGCTGCGTTGTGGAGCCAGGTGATGGTCGGTGCTGGGCTTCCGCGGACGTCACACCAGAAGTGCACCGTTGCTCCAGCGGCCACGGTTTCATCTTGCAGTCCCTTGGAGATCGAGGCAGGTTCTATGAAGGCAAATAATTTTACATAAAACACCGTATGTTTATCTTAGCTTAAGTCCTGAAAAAAATACTGCAAAACGTTACGCAAACTTATCACATACAAAGGCTTAAGCACCGCATACATCTAGTCCTTCGTAGCCTAGAGCTGTTTTACCCCCACGCACTTGCTTATTTTAATGGTCTCTCCCTTCTATTCCAGTCAGTCACATTTGCATTAATATGTTCAAAATAAGTCTTATTTAAACAGAGGTGTTTTTAGTGACATTCCCAAAACAAAAGGTGATTTTCTGTCAACAACCTGTTTTCTGGGTTACTGCAACCTATACACTTCAAAAACAAAACAAAAACAGTTTGAGGCAAAAACCTCAAACAGGAAAACCTGCTACAAAGGAAAGGGGAGATTAAGGAACAGGTTGCAGCCACACAAAAGAGGCCAAATATATTCCTTTTGCTGTTGTTTTTGCCCTCATCCAAACACATCGCCTCTCCTCGCCAGCTTTTTGCTCATATACAACCTCAAAAGAGAAACATCTGCTCTCTGGCGCATTATTGACACTGTATCCCATATACCCTTGGCACTCTGCAAAAAAATAAATAGATCAGTTCTTCCCTCTGAGTTTGATATCCTTTACCGTTTAATTATTTCAGACTGTGAAGGATCTGGAGAGATAAATAGTTACAGGTTTTAACTTGGGAGAAACGATGAGATGTGGTCATTATGAACACATACTCATTCTTTATTTTAACACGCTTAGGTCGAGAAAGAACGTCAGGCTATTGGCAGTCAGATGCCAAAACCAGCAAGCACACAGAGAAGATATCCGTTGCCTGGAAGTGAGAACGTGTTTATTTCTTACCAAGTACAGTAAGTGAATAGTTAACGTATTTCACTACTCCAGATTCGTTTCCCACCACGCAGGAGTAATTTCCAGAGTCCGACGCCTCAAGCCTGTCCGTCACCAGATGGGAGTGCAGCAGTTTCCACCTGGCTTTTCTCAGCGCGTCCCGGCCGTCCTTCACCCAGCGGACGGAGGCTGGAGGCAACCCGCTGACAACACATTCTAGTATCAGAGAGCTGTGCCGGGGCACCGCCAGGCTCTGGGGTGCCAGAGGGTGAAGTATGTGGAAGCCACCTGAGGAAGAGCCTGAAGGAAAGGAGACAAAGTCTTACCACTAACCACTCTTAAACCGCACCCTCCCAACCCGTCCCCCCGGCCCTGAGGTTTGCCGTGTCTCTCACACACAGCTACTTATACTCGTGACTAAGCCCAATGCTAGTATGGCTGTCTTCCCAAAGTCTTGCTCTGACATCGGTTTGGCGACTGGAGTATGAGCCGTATCCCTTTTCAAGGATTAAATGCTCTGTCCCCTTGAGACTGGAGAAGCAGCCAGGCTGCTCCTCCACCGTAAGGGGAAATAAGAATTGAATGTGCAAGTAACGCAGGACAGATTTTACATAACATGGTGCTTGAGACAAGGGGATATTTAGGCTGAGATGCCCGTGCTAAAACCGTAGGGATATTATTTATTTGGTTTGAGATGTACGAATTCTGGATACTCACGTGTGACTATGAGCTTACGTCCGGTAAGTTCTGTTCTGAGATCGCCAGTAACCGGGTTGTACGCTGCGCATTTATAGGATCCTTTGTCTTCTAAAGATACATTCAGAATCTGCAGGTTTCCAGATGGAAGAATTAGGTAGTTATCTAAATAAGCGGGGAAGGAAAAGAGAAGATTACATTTAACTTAATTTCAAACAAAGGCTTCCTTTTTAAAAATTTTTTTATTACTATTTAAGTAACTTGTCAGCTACATCAATCTATTCTAACTGTAGGATCACGAAGAAATCATGCTGCCATGATTAATAATTTGCAAAGGTAGGTTCAGATGAAGTGATTGGCACAGGAAGTTCTGCATATTTCTGGAGGTTTCTTTTTCCCCTAAAGAAAAAAATCCTGGCAAGCTTTTGTTGGATATTTATATTGCTGAGCAGAGGCATGAAGCATCTCACCTGTTGATTGTTCAAGCCACTTTCCCCGCACTTGAAAGCGAACCTGTGCTTTAGGGTTACTTTCTGGCACCGTGCATCCGATGAAAGCCGTACCTCCTTCCTCTGCTGCAACGGCGGGTTTCACCGACGTATCAAAATCAGCTAAACCTAGAAGAGAATTGGTAAAAGCTTAAGAGCAGCCAAGGCTTGGGAAAGGGGAAGGGCAGCAAGCTCAGTATTTGTGTTTAAAATATAGCTGCTTTCAAGCTGATTATCCTCTCCAGTGCAGCACTTGGATATTCACACCGACAGGTATGATCTTTCCTCTAGCTGGTAACAGCATAAACCCCCCGGTGTACATGTGCTTCCTTACTAGGGGAAGGGCCAGCTTTTACATGGGAACAGCGGGGGAAGAGAAAATGGTTCCTACATTCCCTCAGCTTCTCCGGGAAAAGCAAGCAGAGGTGACATGGGTAAGAGAAGACTGCAGTGCCGATCACAAGCTCTGAAGGCGACAAAGACAACGATTTACACTACCAGCAGGAAGCCTGTCCATAAGAGACATTAAATTGTCTTTGTGTGATTGTAATTAACACAACACCGAGTCCGGCAGCGCCCCTCACTCATCGCTACGAGCGGCAAGACAAGCAGGAAGCCTCAACAGCTAACGACACCTTCTAATTTGCTACGGAAACCTCAAAAAGGAGGAGAAACATACGAAAGCTGCTCTTCTACTCCCTTCATGTTCAAAGCATCTTCTAGGTTGTGAAGTTTTTCTATGTTAGCCACCCTTATAGCTCTCTTGAGAGGGTCTTGCTATGGGTCAGTACTTTACCAAAACACTTACTTCTCTCACTTATAAGAAATTTTCCTCCCGGGGGGATTTTGGACATGCTCCATAGATGAGGTACCCTTACAGAGAAATCACTCAAATCCTGCTTGACAAAGGCCTGATTCAGGCAGCCCCACCACCCCAAGCGGACAAATCGTGCTCACGGAGGAACATTATATTCCCATTCTCAGCACCACATCATCCTTTCCACGTGGAAAACATTGCCCTTGTTCTTCTAAAGTCCTTAAAGATCAAATCATTTACAGACCAAGCACCAAGGCAATGACTGAGAAGAACCAGCGTAACTGAGAGAAGGGGAATTGTCCCCAGCCAAAGAACAGCTATATAGTTTTGACCAAATAAAATGCCACAAGGGAAAAGGAAAATCTGCAGCTCCCACTTATTTCCCAGGCGACAACTCCCACTCAAGCGTGCTTCTGCAATGGCACGGCAGCTCAGCTGCTCTTTCAAGATCCTTTTTGAAGAGAAGCTTTTGGGAACCTTGTACTTTCAGGTCGATTCATTGAAACAAATGTCATTTTGTTCAATAATATTTATGTTTTCTGGAAAGGACTCTGGAGAGCTTCACTTTGAGGTGAAGGACATCGCCAACACAAATCAATCAGGCGTGGTTTTGTCTAGCTGAGCCTTTAAGAGCCTCCAAGGACAGGGATCCACAGGCTCTCTGGGGAATCTGTTCAAGGGCTGCATGACCTGACAGGTCTCAGATGACACAGGGAAAAAGAAATTGGTGAAAAGCATACGACTGATCGTATAATAGCAGAGATAAAAAACAAAAGCCTACCCTGAAACTAGGTGTTTTCTAACAGACAAATTAAAACAAACCATACACACCAGTTAAGGTCTATGTAATTTGCAAGGAGGGAGGAACATGAAGAAAAATGAACTTACTGCCCATCGATACAGTTGCAGGCCTGCTCACAAGAGCGCCCACACTGCTGTTAGCAATGCACTGATAGCAACCAGACGCTGACAGGCCGAGGGAGACGATTGTCAAAGATCCTGCCTGGATTTCCACTTCTCCCACCTTGCTGTCCAGAGGCTCCCCATTGAAGAGCCAGGAAAGGCGAGCCGTGGAGGGCTCGGCAGAGCAGCGGAGCTGTACGGGCCCACCGAACTTCTGGACAGTAGACAAGGGCTCAGAAATAAAACGGGGGGTTAAATCTACAAGGAAACAAAAGTTATATTCGGTTAGCAACAGCATTTTGAATGAATACATGTGATAAGGTTAATGACTTGTACAAAAGACAGACTATAATGTGTTTTATGGTAATGCTCTCTCCCAAGGCTCCTGCCACCGCTCACAGACCTGGCAAACTACTTTCATCAGAAGGTTAAATATTGCTAAAAGACTACTGAGATCAAACGCAGATAAATGAAGGGTCTCTAAACCCCAAGCTGCTCACGATACTCAAGCAGGCATCACCTTTTCCTCTGCAAGAGGAACTCATGACAGATTCCCACCATCTCTACAGTCGGGGAAAAACTCCAAGCCAAGATTCAGGCCCCGTGAAGAGGGTAACAGCGATTAAACAAAGGTAGGTTCGGTGTACGGGAAGGGTGAGACACAGCTCCGAGCATGCACAAGGCAAAGGTGCCGCGCTTGCCAAAGCCAGCAAAAACTGCCATCCCACGGGACTCCCACAGAGTGAAGCAGCAGCCATCACCTGCAGAGACGGAGTACGGGAACAGGCAGCTGTAGCTGATCTGTCCCAGATGAAGCGGGCCCAGACGTGACTTGTAAAATTTTAGAAATGGTAGCAGCCTGCCAGGTATTTCTGCAGAACCGTCTCCGAGTCTGCAGAACTAATTAAAAATAGCAGGATTAAAAAAAAAAGAAAAGCTGGATGAACAGCAAAGGCTCTTGTTAATTCCAAATACATGGACTTCATCAGGACGAGAATGATGGATTGGGCATCCATTATCTTTACCGAGTAAAGATGAACAGAAACAGGAAAAGCTGCTAATAAATAAAAGGTTCAGTTCCACAAAACTTGGTCACGAGAATCCATTTATTTGCCAGAATAAAATTCCTGCTTGTTGGAGGAAATTTTTTCCTACCCTGGCCAATGAAACACTGGGAATTATTTCCATTTGTTTTCTATGGAATTCTCCACTGAATATTTCGTACGAAGGGAGCAAGCAAAAGGCAACTGACACCGATACCTCCCTACTTGGTTAGAAATACTGCGAGGGGGAGGGAAAATACATTTAAAGATAGACACAGTGGCAGGGAAAAACAATTTCTAGTTTGTAAATAAGCTAAGGAATTCCAGACAGTACGGGTCAAGACGATATTAAGCGACATCCAAATAAGAGGCAGTTTTCTTGTAGGTGGGGCTCTCAGCTCATGCTTTTCTTCTAGAGTCAGTCCATCCAAGCTCTGTTTATATAGATGAGTTTCAGATGAGAAACTGCGCATTTTTAACAGAACCAGAAACTATCTGCATAAACATAAAACAAAACTAGAAATTGAAGTGTGGCTTCACTTAACGAAAAAGATTAAATCCATAAAAAATGGTATCCAAGCATTTCACAGGACTCCAGATGCCCATTTTTAGCTTTTAATTAGAAAACTGTTTCTTCCCTATTAGTTCGGTTTGAATTTCCAGGGAAAAGAGGAAAGCAATGACCTTTTCGGCTTGCTAGCCACCAACCGCTACGAAATCGCGCTGTTACTTTCATCTTCGTCCCTGCCCTTGCTTATGACACCAACACTTCGTGCTCAGTGTAAAAGTCAAAATTGGTAGCAGTGACCCTGCAGCTGGAATTTATCTCCTATGACTGCTTGAAAAATAAAATTTATCCCATTTGCTTATAACGATTGGCTATGAAGTGCTAAAAGTAGTAAAAGCTTCTTTTTTGTGTGGTTGCGTTAAGACAAGCTGACTACACAGAGCAGATGTGTCAATTAAAACCATCCCTCTTCTTTTTTTAACGCCAAGAGCTGTTCCAACTGCAGCCACGCATCAGCATTCGCATTTCAAAGATCTGATTCCCCTTTCCCCCTGCAAATTTCTAACCCCTCCCAATCCCATGGGAACACAAGATGCGCTGTACGCAGCAAAATCGGTGTCCAGCTAAGTCCACGGAGAACCCAAAGAACAAACCTACGTAATTGAGAGTCCTCCACATTCAAGCACTTTTTTTGAGCCAAGTTTTCAAAAGCAAAGTCACATATTCAGCTTAAGAGTGCACTTACATGCTCCATGCTTCCTTAAAAGCAGATTATCGATTATATGCATTAAAGTCAGCCGCTTCGAAACACGCTCCGAATCGTTGCTCGTTCACAAGTACGGGCTCAACCTCCAAAACCTCCAAGCGAGTCACCTCAGCTCAGACAAGGCCTTACCTGAACTCGTGGTAGAGGCGAGACCCACGGCAGCGATGAAGAGCAGTGCCTGTAAGCGTCCGGGATCCGGATGCATAGCGCCAGATTACAGAAGTTGAAAGCACCAAGCTCCAGACTAAGATGAGGCACCAAAACAGCTACAAAACAAACAAACAGATGTCTACTTTAAGTTTCAGGAGTTAGTCTTTTAACTCTCTTACAACAAAGTGTTTGGGGTTTTTAAAAAAAAAAAACGCAGCCAGGAAACAGCCAATATTCTTTGCAATATAGAAACCATCTGTAAAAATGAGTTAGGAGTTGAACTTAACTATGTTTCCAAGTACTATTCTTAATATAAGACTTCTTTTTTCCCCAGCTGGAGTACGAGGCATCCGCGCCGAACCGTACCGCCTTGATAAATTAGACTACTTTCCATCCAGAGGAACTGAAGTCCAAAGTAAACAGCTTATCTATTGGAGATAATATTGTTTGCAAACAATAATCATTTGACCATCTATCACCAGGCTACGCTTGTTCTACAAGTTTTTATGAATCTGCATGCTGCGACGCAGCTACCACTCATAATCGCTCTAAACCTGCTTACTGAGACATGTCATCTGCTTGCTCCTTCTAGAGCGCTTTACAGTCCAACGGTGGCAAACGCCTGCTGGAAATCACTGATATTCATCTCATTCTTGTTTATATTCCCAAACTAATACTGCTTTCTCGTATACACTTCTGGGGCGTCCATTATGTGCGCTTTTATCTACACGGCTGCTTCTACAAGAGGACAGTCCTTTCCTTGGCCTTATCACATCTGGCTGTTCTGCTACTTAAGATCTCACTGTCAGCACCAAAAAATACAAACTAAATCACAAAACCAGCAAAATGCAAACAAATCACAAACCTAAACCTGCACGAGGTAAGTCTCAGAAGTAGTTTCTGACGCTCAGTCTTCATCAAACGCTCTCTTTTCCAAGAAAATAAAAATAATCTGCAGCTGTCCTTCACTTAAGTTTTCCATTTGCCTTGCATAAGATAATGATGAATAAGATTTGAGTTCATTTAGCGCAGTTACTTCATTTATCAGCCCAGCCATACAATTTCACTGCTGATAACACTCAACGCGTATTTTAAACATCTCATATATCAGACACGTATATAAACACGTATCTAACACACATACAGCAACTAGGGAGTTTTGCTGTCAGCGTGCAGAAACAAGTGCAACAATACATATGTTCGGCAGAAATAAGTCCCAGTTATTGGGTGCTCGCAGAGCCATTTGATTTCCAAGAAGCTGGATCCAGATATCAATGGCAAAATTATTCCCATGGTTGATTTAAAAATAACAGTATTTTATCATCAGAACATCACTGTAAAAAATATATATGCAAAATAAGCATCAGGAAAAGGCTCCAATAATACTAAAAGAATCACTCTTGATTTTATAGAGCTATTTGCTTATTGCTACTTCTCCCTGCAAATTAAGCTCCAGGCTTATAATGACAGCTTGAGAAGGCTGAAAGAAACGCTCCAGTTTCCGGGCAGTTTTATCTGATCCGGCAAATTTCTTTCAGCTGTTCGGAAGAGCGGGTAATCCTGCAGACCAGGCAATCCTGCAGACCAGGCTGGTTCCCCAACGAGAGCTGGGGCTGTTTTGGTAAGAGGCAGATGGCAGAAGAGAGCGGCTGAGCCGAAAGCGTTTTGGTTTATTTGAATTCTCACTCGGTTCAAGGGCAGGAGAGCCGCTCCACCAGCGAGCACAGGGGACAAAGTAAACACCCGGAGAACTTGTTAACATCAAACACTTTGCTGAAGAGGGGCGGGGGGCGATGTTGCTTTTTGCCAAATCTTCCCTCGACTATTTATTTATGAAAAGCAATGAAACGTATATTCTAGGTCAACTTTAACCCCAGCACATGGAGCTACTGGGTTATTTTGCAGCTGTCTTTTTAAACAAGGCCAGCTCATTATCTTTAACTAAACTTTATCTTTGGAGATCTACTTTATCCAGTCTCTGATTTCCCTCTGTTTATCTTTCTCTTTACATGTTCCTCGCTGCCAGTGTCAACAGCTACTCCTCTTTTGACCTACCAGTTTGGCTTTCGCAGGCTTGCGGAGTGGTAAGATCAACTGTAAAGCAGTGAGTACACAAAGCAAGCCACAAAGACCCAAGTTCTTTGACTGGAGGAAAGAAAGGAAAATACTCGCTGTAATCGGAGCAGCATCATTCAGCAACACCGCTCAGGCACCCGAACAAAGTCTCTTTAACATCCACTTTTGAAGGGATCACAGAAACCTCTTATTTGCTGGTGGATACGGGAATGCGGGGGGAAGGTGAGATCCAACACGCAATACACACCCCAGAAATACTTGCAGCTTTTTCTTCTGCAGACAGTGTCACTACAGAAGCCCCTTGCTTGAGGAGGGCAAGACCACAGCTCATAGTTTTGGGGTCTTCAGAAACCCAGCAGAGAAGCCTTGGTTCTTTAATATTGTATGAATACATATCTGACCCTCAAAATGCCTCAGGGCTGGAAAAACAGGACTCTTCCCCGTTCGCTATCATTTCAGTAAACCTGAACCCCCATTTTGACACCAAACACCAGTCACAGGGGACCTACTGGGAACAGGGAGAGGAGAGCTTTTGTTTGATGTAGCTCCATTTAAGCATCTCAAACTCCAAGATGAGCTTGCCCGGGAACAACTCTGCCCACCGTTCCTCGCTTGAGAGGGCGAATCTCCATCTCTGGTGGATCAGAGACAAGGTTATTTTGAAGAGGTCTTGCTGACATAAGGGACTATTTCCAGGCTTTTTAAAATAAATCAGTAGTAACAGGAATTATTCATGTAAATAAGAACAATATTTAAGGTTGAAGAGAGATGGATATGGTTTCCAAGCACCAAGTCCTTTCCAGTTTCACTGGCAATTTCTCCAGACCATCAGTGCCACACACCAGAATAGTAAAAGCCTGCATTTTCCCTACTTCCACCGAGACATCTTCATCTAAAGCCATCTTCCAATGATCGTCATCCAGTGCTTGACCTCCTCGCCAGCTCTAAAGTAACCTGTTGCTCACAGACCAAGGGAAACGAGGAAGATAACAGACTTGCGTCACAAGGAGGAGGCACCCCAACCGTTCCAAAGGACGCCTGCCCCTCGGAAGCATACTGCACATGCAGGGGCATCCAGAAACATCTAACGGGCACTTTTGGAGATAATCAGTGAGACAGAATACTTCTGAAGACAACGTAATTCTGACTGTGCATCTCCTTTGTCACATATCCTTTTTAAAAGGGACCCCTCATCAAACAGCGATGGGGGCAGGCACGCGCCTGCCCATCAAGCTGAAACCCATGATTTCAGCCCCACGACCTTTGGGATGCCATCTACATGCAAGCAAAATAAATCCTCAGATCTAGCTCCAAACCGAGGGGAAGGGTATGCTTTCATTAGTCCCTTTAGGAGCACCTGGGAGGTTTCCCACTGCTAGGCTGCCGCACCAGCCCCGGCACTCGCCAGCCAAGTTCTGCAGGGCGGCTTGCACACCATCACCTTGTTGCCAAGGCCTGAAGACTTCACCAGGATGGACACAGGCCGTCCCGGGCCAGGCGGAACATGGACTTACCAAAACATCCTACTGGGCTGAGAAAGGAAGACACAGGCACCAGGCTGGCCAGATGGGCTTCTCGTCTCTGATCTGGACAGACTCGGCACGGTGAGACAGCACAGCCCCGGCAGCGACCCTCTCCTCTCTTCCCAAAGCTTCACACTTGTCACTGTTTCTCCGGAAACCAACAGTCTTCAAAGTAAGGCTCCACAAGCCTGGTCCATTCAGTGTAACTAACTGAACCTACTGCCTCCAAATTAACTCACTCCTACCAGTGCTTGCCCCCACAAAAGGTTTTACACTCCAAAAGATGACAAAACGCTGTTTGCCACGTGTTCATACGGTGCCCAGCCCCAGAGTCCTTCAAAACACAGCTGAGAACCTGCCCTGCTTATTTACCAGACCACGAACTTCTCATCTCCACCCTTGCAGCTGAGGGCAGTCACTACTAAAAGAGCATTATCTCATACCCACTTTTTTCTCCTGACAGTTTTTGTTCACTCTGGTTTAGCTCCCTGAATCATCTTCCTGCCACCTCAGGCCGCCTGGCAGGGCAACGCCGGGACCTCCCTTCCCAAGAGCGAGCAGCCATGGGCGCTGTTTAGCTACCATCCCACACCAATCTAACTGCTACCACCGCACTCCCGCTCCATCGCTCCCCTCCAAAACTCATCTGACCTTCAGCAAGCTGGTTCAGCGTGCTGAAGCTAAAGGAGGAAAGGGTTTCTTTGCTAGCCAAGTGCGCCGGGTCTGATAAAGGCCAAAGCAACGCAGGGAAGGAGGAGGAGGAAGGAAACAGCAGGCTCAGGAACAGAGCGGGTTATTCAGGTTGCCCACTCCACCTCCAGGAGCCTACGGCCTTCTCTAAGAGCAGCCCTAGGAAAAAGCAAGGGAGAGCTGCTGCTTCAGGGGCAGCACCGCCCGCCAGCTGCAGATGTGACAACAGTTTGCACTTGGAGTAAAACAGCTTTGGATACTAAAGATTTCCTATTTTTCCTAAGCAGCAGCACCTCAGAATCAATTAATCCAACCTCACTTTATAATACTCTATGTGATTTATCACCTAAAGCACAGCAAGTTGGTTTTTTTTCCTCCTAGGTTGTTTAATACAGGATTCCCAAGAATTATTTCATTTTAACTTGCTTCCCAGGATTGTTTCCATCAGCACAACCAAAATCAGATTTTCAAAGGACTTAAATTCAGAGCAAACGAACCCCCCAGAATTAACGAAAACACTGCACCTTTAGTGCGAGCAAGCCGAGTTAGATCATTAAATCTCGCACCAAGACACCTTAAAAAAAAAAAAAAAAAAGAAGGTATTGAAGCCCGTGGCATTCCAAGAGAAAGCAATCAGACATTCCTGCAGCTCGGCTCCTCAGTGATCTCCAAAGCCTTTGATCACGGACTGTCTTCATGCTGTCCTCCTGGGGTCTGGCGAAATGAGTGTAACAGCTGGCACATAGCCTTCATTAGCTTTTTGTGCCGGGGAGGAGCGGGTTAGCAGCCCCGCTAGCAACCAACAGTCTGCCCGTCGGCTCCACGGACTAACCTCTGAGCTTTATTCCTGGGTCTTTTGGTAGCTGGGAAAGCCTCAAAGAGGACCCCCGCGCAACTGACACCGGTGCATTCGTCCACATGCCACGTAACTCTCATGTGCCGCGGCTGCCGCACGTTAAGGATGCGGCGGAGGGGTTTTTAAACGCCAAGACGCAGGTTTGAGATTGCTAAAAGGCAACTGAGCCTGCTGAAGCCTCATTTTTATGAATGCTTAATGACCACTCAATCATTAACATCAACCTTTAAAAAGCAAATGCAGCACCTACAGTGTTCATTACCCTCCCCCTCCCCCCTTTTCAGGGTCTCAATCGAGTCGGTCAAGCGTGCAAACCGATCCTGTCGCCAGCAAAAGCATTTCCTTTCACTGTGGTCAGCCGAAAGCAGGGGAAGAAAATGGAAGTGACTTGGAGTTATGGCACCAAAAAGGCCAGACAAGCAAGGAAATAATCAACTCCACATGAGCCACTTCTAGCCCATCACAATGAAAAGGGCCCACGACTAACCCCAGGAAAGGTCAGCGGGACTATGGGGGTCATAAGCTGAAAAAGGCAATAGCGAGCAGCTGCCAGCTGCAATAAGAATCAATGTGTTCCTAATTACGCTCAGAAGAGAGGGCTCGAGCACCGAAAAAGTCCTGCTGTAATCACAGCTTGTGGAAGAAAAAAAAAAAAAAAAAAAGAAGAGAATTTCAAGGGCTCCCGTTTTACTCCCTTCTCCACCTCGAGCGCTGGAACTGCAGTTTCAGTGTTACTAAATTACAGGAAGCCGAGCAAAGGAGATAAGGAGCCAAGCATTTACATAAGTGGGGTTTAAAAAAAAAAACCACCATAATTAGGCATTTGTATTAGAATTATAGCATCACGAAAGACAGGATTTCGTGAGTGTAAGTAATAACATTACGTACTTCAAAGGGGTTTTGTGGGTGCTTTCAGAAAGCATGCCGAGCTCTGCCTAGCAGTCCTGCAAGCCTGATATTTTCTCTATCCTAACAAAAAATCTGAAAGGGAAAACCCCACAAAAACCAGTTTGCTGACAGTGACCCTATAAACCAAGTGTGAGAGATATGAACAGGTCAGAGAATGCAATGAAACATGCTCAAAGGCATCCAGAGAAACAAACCAAATGGAAAGGCATTTCAAAATTACAAGAAAAAAGAAAGCATCCTTTGATGTTACGTTCGTATTTATTTATGACGTTCTAAACAAATGAAAGTACTTTCTAGATCCTTATCGTAACAACTTAAAGGAGAGATATCAGTTGCACAACCTTTTCAATCCTCGCCTTGAATTTCATTAACGCCTCCAAACTTCTGCCCATGCCCAGCATCCGAATCAATCAGCACTAAGCCAGTATCCAAGTGGTTTCCTACGCATATTCCCACGTAACGATTCAACTGGCATTTTTACTCTTTTTAGGTAACACGCATTTTTATGAGCGGCCTTGCAGGGGCACGCATGAAGCTTCACGCTCGCTCCACACGATTTAAACCTCCCCCACCCTGTGAATCGGTGATGAATCCTGAGAGTGACTTTGGAGGCTAAAATATGTTCTGGATCCTGCAGCCATTTGTAATGGTGCATGATTTTTATGAAGACGAAGACCGAATGTTTGCTCAGGGCAGGAAAAAACCACCAGCACTGAGCAAACCACATTCCTACAAGGACAGGAGACCTTCAGTCCTGACAGTCTTCCTTAATAAGGCACGTGTGTCTTTTTCCAAAGCTATAAAACATCCTCAATAACACCAGTAATTACTCAGACTCTGTCACAGGTAAAGTCTGGCGTCACAGGACAAAGGTGATGCAAGAAGACATTAAGCAACGTAGAAAAAAAAGAAATAGAAGTATTAGCCTAAAACCAAGACCAAAAAGTTGGCCCGCCTCGATGGTGGAGAAGCAGATCTTTTGCCGAGTTGCTCATTGGATTTTTCTGTTTTGCTTTCAGGCCTGGAAAGTCTCATGGTTGGTATCAGCTGTTGGACTGTGATCAAAGTTTAGCTTTCCATTAATCCTTTGAGTTATATGTGAGGCTGATCGAGAATTTTTTTTTTAAGAAGACAGTTAAGATTACTCAGATACTTAATTTGCACTCCAATATTTCAAAAACACCTTGACTTTAAAACCCCGGTCTTGGCGTACATATGGTCTTGATAGAGGAACGCATGCTTTGGCATTGACTGAAGAAATGGATTCGTGAGCCGGGGGAAGAAAATTTAACGGTTTGTGTACTGTGCCTCGGCAGCACACAGCTGAAAACGCTCCTGAGGCGCTGGTCTGCAATCAACACGTGTGCGGGATCTGAGGGGGGAGACCTGGGATCTCCGTATCGCTGTAACCAGAGCCGGCCACAGCAAGACAGGCATTAGGGGGGAAAAAAAAAATAGAAGAATAAATCATCGCAGAAGCCACACTTTCTTACCCACAAACAGGCATAACAATTAGGTTAATTTTACTATTAAGTTCAGAAAAAAAGCTGAGACAGTCCCCCTGCTGCCACGCTAATGAAGTGGGTATGGTTTCTGACTCTTCTAGCCTCAGGGGAAGAAAAAGAACAGAGCATTAGCTTAATATACAGTTCTGCTGGGCTGCAATTATACTTAAATGCCTAAATAAGGGCTTTTAGACCCCAAGGGATCTGAAGGTATCATTAGTCTAACAGTTCCATCAGAGCAACTGTAGACCAAATACATATAAAATCCTCACCCTTTGCTCTTCAAGGCCCCCTGAGATCTCGCCCCTCTCATCCTCCCCTGGCTCGGCACTGCTTTGCCTCACATTCCCATTTTCCTTGCCGTATCTAGCTCAACACCTGGACTGATTCCGCCGCGCCACCTCCGATCACCGACGACAGCTCCGCTCACCTTCAGCCGTGTCTCGAAGAGTCCTTCTGCAAACACCCCTCCTTCTCTGCTCCTCCCTGCAAGGCTGGCCCAATCCTCAGAGCAAAGGCTTGCTTTTGCATTCTCAAGCGAGTGATTTTTACCAAGATTTGAGATTTCACAACCAGTTTAAGCCAATTTCAAGACAGGCTGCTGCCGAGGAGGGCAGTAACACCTTCCTTCAGGACCTGGCTTGCATTCTCCTATCTGCTCCAACGATCGTGCGGCCACCGAGTGAGTCAGATCTGCTGGCAGATCCAGCTGAAAACTCAGCCAAAGAAAAATGAGGTTGGTTTTCACCTGGATGAGGGAGCAGTTTCAGCTCACCATGCAGTCTCGGAGCGCTAGCCCAAAGGAGGGGCTAGGAATGGATGTCCAGGAAAGGGAGCTTTGCACTCTTACCAGCATGAGTCCTTGCATCAACTAACGAAGCACCACCCCAGTATCTTTAATAAACCCTGAACTGCGAGAACGTGGGCAAAAATGAAGAAAATGAACGTGCAAAACCCAACTCCAAGTGAGATGTGCCCATTTTCTCAAGCAAGCGAGGGGCTTCACCATCCTAGTCATCCAAACTACGGGTGCACACACCACAGCAAGCTTCAGTACTGCCTCAGGGCGTGTCTTTTCCCCTCCAAAGTTTGCATTTTGCACACCAAGGACAATCAGCCATGTTTATAATTTCTCTACGGTTCCTATAACCGGAATCAAGCATGATTAAAAAAAGAACCAGGACCACGCAGGCTGCTCTGGTCATCAGAGAAACCTCTCTGGCCCTCAAAGGAGCTTTCTGTGTCCACACACACCACCTAAAGATCTGCTTCCAGCAGCGCTCCCACGCCTGGTAGGTTTTGACGCGAGAAAAGCTTCATGACAAGAGCAGCAACCATGGCCAAGCTCTGTTAGAGGACAGCAAGCTCATTTCCGAGGCGATTCCAGATGAACACCGACACCTTGTCCATCGGTAGCCTCCAGCAAGCAACTGCTGTAAAAAAAAAAAAAAATGCAGGCAAATGGGTTCTTTTAGCTGCCTTACCCCGAGTCCAACTCGGTCTGTTCCAACTTGCAGGGATCCATGCTATCCGTGATCCCTTAAAGGGAAGCACAACTATTAAATCCACACCTGCAGCCAGAATTTATAGCAACCCCATCTACTGCTGTCTTACATCATAGGCAATTAGGAGCCTGTGAACTCATGGCTGCAGGATATGGGAGGCGCGCTGGAACCGGAGAGCAAAGCCTGTGTGTTACAGCACAGTTGTTAGTCACCCCACAGAATTCACCCAACTTGCAGACGGCTGAAATCACACACAGAACAGAGCAACTGATCCATTTTGATTTGGTTTCCTCCACAAAAGTGCTGTCCTCCACTTGGAATTGCTGCTTCCCCTCCTCTTACAGTAGTCCATGTTCTGTCACATGCGACGCCGACACATGCTGCCGCTGAACCCAGTCTCCAGGGTAGACAGGCAGGAGAACAATGCTTATTAAAAAGCAAACCAGCTAACTAGTGACAGCTGGGGGAGAAAGCAGGAAAGAGTCCATCCTTTCTTCCCCTGATTAAAACAAGCCTTCGAACAATTCGTCGTCCAGCATTACAGTACACTAACCGGGTAATTCGGTTTTACTGCTCTCCTCCCCTCCCTTCCCCCACACTCAACAGATCAAACCTGGTTTCAAAATTGAAGCCCAAACTCTCCAGCAAAAACACGCTTCTGTGCTTCTTAACCTAGGAGGAATGGATCCTGACACAACTGACAATACTGCTCCAGGAAAACAATCCCATTAGCCTCAGGCCCAGATGAAAGTTGTCTCAATGCAACAGCCAGGCAGAAAAACACCACGAGTGAGAAAATCGTGTTGGTCAGGCCAGGTTTGCTATCGTAAGCTGACCTGGCTCCCACGGGAGAAGAGAACACAGGGGAAGGCGAGGGGGCCCTTGGGTTGGATTTGCTCAGCGGTATTGCACAACCAGGCACCAGCCGTAGCTTCCCGCCTGCTTTCTTGTGCCAGTGGAGCCGAAGGAAAGCATCGATCCAGGGGAAGGAAGACAGAGATGACCATGAAACCATAGCCTGGAGGGTTTGGCTTTGCCAGCTCTGCTGCTTCACCCACTGCAGCTGAGCTCCACGTCCCCACCACACCATCGGCCCACCCCTGTTAGAGGCAGAGACCCCAGCCCACAGCAGGTGGGTATTTGGGGGCAGCAACATCATAGAATCATTAAGGTTGGAAAAGACCTCTAGGATCATCAAATCCAACTGTCAACTCAACACTACCAGTGTCCCAAACCATGCCCTGAAGTGCCACGTCTACACGGTGTTTGAACCCCCCCAGGGACGGTGACTCCCCCACCTCTCTGGGCAGCCTGTGCCAGGGCCTGACCACTCTTGCAGTAAAGACATTTTTCCTAATCTCCAACCTAAACCTCCCCTGACGCAGCTTGAAGCCGTTTCCTCTTGTTCTATCACTGGTGACTTGGAAGAAGAGACCAACCCCCCCCTCACTCCAGCCCCTCCCAGGCAGCTGCAGAGAGTGATAAGGTCTCCCCTCAGCCCCCTCTTCTCCAGGCTAAACCCCCCCAGCTCCCTCAGCTGCTCTCCTCATAAGACTTGCTCTCCAGACCCTTCACCAGCTGCCGTTCATGAGTCAGAGCCCTCAACCTCCTCCCGCGAAGCAGGGTAACAGCAGCTATTACCAGCAGGACCAGTTCAAACATGAGCAACTGATAGGAAAGTAGTTAGGTTTCCTCATGGGTACCAGGGAGAATTTTCCACCAGGTTAATCTGACTGCACCCTGTTTTCACTCACACAGACACATCCTACTTTGCTGAACAGGACCTTCTCTTCGGACATCCAACGGCAGACTGGAGATTGCGGGAGAATCTCACCTTCCCAAAGGAAGGAAGGAGACTGCTGCTGCAGCATCACAACATAGGAAGAAGGTTCGAGACTCTCCCTAACACGTCAGCTCCCCGATGAGACTTTAATGCCGAGCTCAGCAATGCACAGGGGCCCTGCAAAGATAACTGGCTGCTGGGATTGATTCCATCCCACGTTAGCATCCATCAGATAGCAAGAAAAACAAGATTAAGCAGCACCATGGCATTAGTCTTCATTTAAACTTGGCAAAGAAAGTGAATGTTTCTTTTTTTGTTGGCTTCTCTTTGTGTGTTTTTGAAAGCAATCTCAGACTTAGCCAGAGAAAGGTGCCTGGACTTTTTAATATCAGGGGATTAGCAGGGACAACACTTGTACGCTTGCCAGACCCCAGATAAGCAGTGAATGCTTAGGTTAAGCAGGCTAGCATCTGCCTCCTACAATATATACATTTCCAGAGTGAAAATAAACAGCTTCACACCTTTGGCTCAGGGAAGGGCTTCCTCCTCTTCTACATGCTCAACCTGCAGCCTCTCCACTCGAGGAAGAGGGGCTGGAAGGGTGAAGGTTACTCACAGTTCCCTTGTCTCAACCTACAAGAACAAGGCTGGAAGCTCTGTCGTACCAGGGAGGCTGATTAGGGGCTTTTCTACCGCGCATGGGATCTAGTCTTGCTTCATGGTGTCACTTCACGGTGTTTTACCGTAACTGGCAAGAGTCGTTTGAAACGCTGAATGATTTCCATGGGTGTCAGACACACACCAGCAACAGCAAAGGCACTAATTAGGAAAAATGCTAACTCAAAAGCTAGACCAATTTTAAGTGCTCAGCCTAAAAACCCATACTCTAGAAAAGTGCGCCTCGATTTCGTGTTACCACCCAATTCACTCAAGATCAGCTCCTACAATGACTGACAGAGCTGAAGAGGCACAAGGCACGCAATGGCAGACTGGCAAACTTCAGTATTCACCATCCATCAGCTGGTCCTAGGCTCCGCTCCAGTTGATCCCGACTCACGCAGCAATTTGCAAGTGGAATCTGCACCCAAAAAATGCCTCGGTTGGAAGAGCCGAATTTAAAATTGTATCCTTAAGCCCAAAATTTCAACATATTTAGAGTTTTGATAACAACATTTTTTGATTACATCCGTTGCCAGCTTCCTTCTACACCCTGACAAAGATTTAAAGTATACATTCCTATTTCATTCTGCAACACAGATTAGTGGCAGGAACAGAAAACATCTTCTGTTCCAGAAAACCCTCGGGGCTTTCCTCCTTCGCTTGCATTTTATTAGAGACGACTCTGATCTGCATCAAGCTGCGATACATTGTCACTGTGAAGTATTCAGGCAACAAGTATCCCAGCGCTACACCAAAACACACCTTTCTGTGAAGGCTCTTGAGAAACAAAGAGATTTCCTGAAGCTATTGCAAACGTGAAATAGTTCCTCAGAAGTAACAGCCCTCAGCAAGCTTTATGAAAATCCAAGCCTAGGCTCAAGCAAACACACACATCACTGTAATTCGGAAACTTTTGCGAGCTCTTACAGTGGGGAAAGGGTGAAAAACAAAGGAAAACCACATGCTATTGTTTAGCTTGACTCCGCAATACATTTAATCTACATGGATCTGGAACATTACACAGTAAATCTCTTCAGCTACCAGAAATTCTGTACAGCCAACACCAGCAAAACCCATTCTCCAAAGGGGGAAATGTCATTTTAAAGATCTTCTCTTCGCCCCACGCAGCACAGAAATCCTCCAAAATACAGCCAAAACCTGTCACTAGCGCTTCCGATCCCACGCTCCCAAGGGGATCGGATCAATGCAAGGATGCCAACTCTCATGACACTCAGGAAAACCAAAGCTGATGAGTTTCACCAACTTGACCTTGAGCTATCAGAGCTTCTGCCAGCAAGCAAACAGGTCTGCAACAGACTTGAGGGTCCTGAGCAGAGGGAAGATCCACGCAGACACCTCTAACCACCACCTCTCACAGCCTCTTGGAGCCTGTCAACAGTACCTACCTACCCTTGATGTCTTTGAAGACACAGCTTATGAGCTGCCTAAGAGTTACTCCAGTACATCCATAGGGACGATAACAGATTTAGCCATGCAAACTCCATCACCAAAGCTGCACAGCTCCCTTCCCAGCCTCACATCTGGCTGTGCGTGCGGTAACGAGGACTAGACACATGCCACTGGGAGATGATCTTTGGCGTGTGGCTCCAGAAAAACCTTGCTCAACTCCAAAGGCCACAGAGCCAGCCTGGCACAACCAAAGACCCATCTTCCTAAACATAGTATTTCCACTTCTAAGCCACCCGCTGCCACCTCCTCGCCTCCAACGAATTTGCTCCCCCAGCCCCAATTTTCAAGCTCTTTTATACAACTTTTTTTCTTGGATGCAGAGCACATTGCCTTGCGTTGGGGCGCTGAGAGACCCAAGCAGCGCAACCTCAATCCCCCAGCAGGTGCCAGCATCCATAATCCTAACCAGGGATAAGGAGTACGTGCAGATGGGTGATGTCATGGCCAGAGCACCCTGTAGGTGACCCCCTCCAACCTGAGCCTCCCTGGGGGCTTGGCAAGCTGCGGTTTATCATCTTGTCCACCTGGGCCTTTGGAACAGCCCCATCCTCGTCCTCGCCCCCCCTTCAGGACAAGGGGCTGGTGCACAGGCAGGTTGCTGTAAGGTTTCAGCAGGCAGGCGGAATGAAACGGTGAAGACAGACGCTTTTCAGAGGGGGGAGGTGGGGAGGAGGGGCATACACGTATTAAACAAATCATCTGTTTGGAGCGCTGGCTCCTACTTGTTCTCAGTTATATTATTCACTCAAGAGTGGATTAATCCATCACTGCAAAGGAATCTCCTGATCTCAGAGATTAAGGCAACAAGTCATGCACTGACTGTCTGTGGATCCTCCTGAAAATCGCCAGCCTTTCTCATACCCTTATTTGGGCCGATATATCATCGCATAACAAACAAGAAGAGAAAAAAACTAAAAAAAAAAAAAACAAAACCAAGAAAACACCCCCAAAAAACCCCACCTGATTACAGTAATTTTACCCAGAAAAACCTAACTTGGATCAATCTGGAAGTAGGGGATTTCAACACAGAAGAATGATCTTCAGCTTGTTTCACTGTTAACAGTTGTTAACTGTCCTCTTTCTGTGCTGCAGCTCCCCAGATGGGACTTGGCCTCACGAGAGGAACGGTCACCTGGGGGTCACCTCCTGAACCACCACATAAAAAAGCCCATAATTTCTTGTAAGATTCTTTAAAGTGAGGCCTTTTAGCCAGATAAATGGTTTGCTTCACTTGGCAAGGACTGGGAAGGAAAAAACCCTGGTACCATCCCCTTGCCACCCGGACACGAGGTGCCTACACAAAACACAACCCCCTTCCTCCAGGAGGACGGGCACCCCCAGCGTCCGTTTGTCCCTCAGTGCTTCAGTAGATGCCACAGGGCGGCTGCAGAGGTGTTCAGGAACCGTCTTTTCTTCACCTGAGATTAAGGGGGACAGAGCAGATCCCCACAGCTCACCTCTGGCTCTCACCAGCACGCAGAAGGAGCAAGCCAGCGGGGCACACCTAGCAGGCAACGCAACCCCCAGCTACCTTCACAAAGATAAAACACCCCCAAAACACCCCAAAAATGTACACCAGTGGTGCCCAGCCCCTCAGCCCTTCTCCAGAGCCTGTTTTTCAATGAGGGGCTGCTAACGGCATGAGCATTTTTACCCCTTGTCTAGTGTTTTATGGGTTCGCTGTAAGGAAAACCTGCGAGGCAGGCAGACTTTGTACGACTGCGAGGTAGGAAACATTAAACCTGTCTTTGAATTAAAGAAATAAGGCTCGACCGCTCACTTCATTATCAGATACAATGGTTGAAGTCTGCGGGGAAAACTAAACAGCAAGACCCAAGGTATAAATCAAAGGCATGATCAGACAGACAGGTGAGGCCAAGGGTGCGGTTTCACCTTACAGCTAAGCCGAAGCCAGCGCTGGCCCCTGCCAAAAGGGACGCTCTCCTTCCCCCAGCTCCCCCTGCCCCAGCTCCCTCCTGCTGCTTTTGGCACTGCCCCCAGCTGCCAAGCTGGAAGAAAACATTCCAACCGAGGTGGCTTATCTTGCTCTGGGTTTCGGGGGATTATTTTTATTATTATTACTATTTTTTTTTTTTTCTCCCTGCCGTTTTAGTGAGCTGAACTGGTTTAATCGGGCATTTCCAGTGAGAGGCAGGGGGAGAGAGTCAGAGGGGGGGAACAGCAAGACACCCCCAGCTCTGCAACACAGCCGGCTCTTGGCTCAGCTGCAGCATCCAGAGCGTGGTTTTATGAGACAGCTAAGCCAATTTAAAAGCCGGCTGTTGCCAAAAGGGGCTGTTCCTCCCCCCATCACCCCCCCTCCAGCCCCCAGAGGCCTCCCCAGTCATCAGGGTGGAAGATTTAGCAACTCTAACTGCGGGGCAAGATCCAGCAGAAAGTTTGGGGCTTGTTTTTTGGTGTTGGTTTATTTTTTTGGAGGGTTAGCTGGAGTCATTCCCCTGCAGCTGCTCCGCCGCTGGATTCGCACAGCGGGGAAGAGGCAGGAACGTACCTGCCACCTCCTGCAGCAGCGAGTCCTCGGACCAAGCTGTAATGTGAAACTGCGCCCAAGGAGCTGGGGGGTGGGGGGGAAGGGGAAAAAAAAATAGAGTCCCACCTGGCTAGAAGAGCTCCGAGACATCTCATAGGTATGGGAAATGGGAAAACAACCCACCTTGCATGATTATTTTCCCTCCTGTTGAAAGATGGGAGATATTTCTCACGTAGAAAGAGCGAGCAGGGGCTTAATGGAAAAGACAGGTGGTCTGGATGCACGAGCCTCAATCCCTTGTAGGGCTGAACAAGCGCTTTACCCTGAAGTGATAACTGTCACTGGAGAATCATCAGCCGCACCGGAAAGGGAGAAGCGAGCTGGGGAAACTGAGTGGAAAAACTATGACACACTCAGCCCTGGAGGTTGTGTCGAGCCATCTACCAAGGAAATTACTGGAAAAAACAGTCAACTGAAAAAAAAAATATATATATATACACACACATGCACACCACACAGAGAAAGCCATCTCTTCTAGCAATTCTTGCATAGCTGGAGACCTCTTGTTAGCTAAAGCAATACAACAAAGAGGTTTTTTTGCTGAGTTTGCCAAGGACAAACACCATCCCAGGGTGAACGACGTGGGAGAAGGGGACACACAACACCAGGGCTTGCTCAGGGAGGCCACCAGGACAGCACGAGGCTGGTAGGAAAGGGAATGTGCCTTGAGAGCAGACCTAGCACCAGTGCTCACCTGTTAACAAACCAGACAAAAAGAGCAAAAAAGCTTCTGGAGAACAGCGTTTGGTCCCCAGGTACCAGCTTTGAGAGTAAGAATTGCAAAGAAATTCCCATTTGAAGGGGAAATTTTACTAATTCTGCTTGATACAAGATTTACAATCTTTAATAAGCATTTGAACTCCATAAGGCAGTATTTTTGACCAGTCTCACCCCAGCTGCAGACAGGAGTCAGCTCAGAAGCTCCCCAGCCCACTGGAACACTGAGGAAAACCAGAAAAATGACAGAAAAAACCACCGCAAGAGGGAAAGCGGTGTGACTTAGCTGAAGAGAGCCACTTGCTAGTTAACAGATGTCAACAAGGCAACAGACAAAAAACTGACTCTAGGCATAAAAGTTTACAGTACCAATTAATTCATACAAATCAGATGATGCCTAAAAACAGTCGCAGGATTCAGAGCCGCACGCGGCACACCAATTAAAACAATTCCATATAAAACGTTATCCGAAAATACCAGATCTCGAGGTTTGTGGGCTAAGAGTCGCTCGGTCTCAGGGCTGCTACACCAAAGGTTTCAAAGCCTCGCTGGAGCCGAGCTCAGCGGCCACAAAATTTGCAGCTGTCACGCAGACGCAAGGGCAGCCACGGAACCCAAGCGAAGCACAAGGAACTCCGCGAAATAAAAATGCATTTTCGCGGCGTTTTGCGTACATTTGCGTGTCCTACTGCTTCTCACACCCAGCGCTGCGATTGGCTTCCCAGGGAAGGCAAAACCGAAGCTGCCGGTCCTTCACACCTCTTGCCAATGCCGCCAACGACCACGCGAAGAGGAGCGCCGGGAGAAGCTGCTGCTCGACTGTACCACGCAGTGAGATACGCGCACGTCTGCATCAGGCGCCGCTTCACAAAACAGCTCCACTCCCAAAGTGATTTATTCACCACATGCTTCCCAGTTAGTTTTCTTGGCACCACAGATGAGGCTTTTTGCTAGTCTTATCTCAAGCAGCCACCAAATTAATTTTGGTGGTCTCGGTACGACCGAGGGCTTCGTCAGGCAAAGCAGGTCTGCGCAGGGATACGCGGAGGATTTATGGGATGATGAATGCCGGGAGGGCTGTGCGCTCACGCGAGCGAATCAATTGCTTTGCTTCACAATTTCCACATCTGCAGAAGCAGTCTTTAAAAGAAGTCAGTGTATTTTTAAGCTCTGACAGTTAAAATCCTCAAGTGACATCACCTGAAGTTGGAGCACAGCTGCCTTATTCCTCTGGCACACCAGGGAGCCAAAATAAGCATGAGCCTCGGTTTATAGGCTTACAGCACACCTTGAGATAATGAAAGCGCTGGTGGGATTTGCCCCCAGAGCAGAGCCAGGCCTCTCCTTACATGTTTTTTCCCCTTGGTTTTGGGGTAAAAACCACAAAGTTTAGCACCAGCGCATCCCGGCCAGGCTGCCCAGCAAGCCAGCAGAGGGAGCACACAGGAGTCCCAGCCCAACCACCACACACCAGCATCCAGAAGGGTTGGTAGGCAAAGGACCAAGAGCACCCGGTAGAGCTGGTGTCCCTCCAAACCCCAAAAGGATGAAAAATAACCCAAAATAGCATGAGGAATGGCAAAAAAACCCAACCCCACCCCAAGCTGACGCACCAAGGCCGCCCCGCGCTTCACTTTGCACGCACAGGCACGGCTGTTGACAAGCACTCGGGGCAGCTTAAGGGTATAAAGCGCATTAATCCAAGCGACAAAGCTATCGCGCTCATCCTGGGGTGAATTACTAATCCCTCACCACTAGAGCTGTTCCCACTTCCTACCCCTCAGAGGAGAAACAAAAATAATACCTTTTAACGTGAAGCAGGCAGGTAAAGCAGTGGATCCCATCTGGGTATTTCTATCTGTGAGTCCAGCTTTAAATAACCAAATAGTTTTGAGCAACAGTCATGGGTTTCTCAGGCTGCTTCACAAGCCTGCGGATTTTTTCTGGGATGTAGACCGAGACAGTTGGAGCCTTCCCTCTTCTTTTGGAGAAGGGATTATGGGGGGGGAAAAAAAAAACCCAAAATGTTATCAAGCCCTCCCCAGAAGACAGGCTCGTAACTGCTTTAAAAAAGTCAGGGTTTGGTTTCGACGCGTTTGAATCACGCAAGCAGCACGCGCGCCTTGGTTTGGTGGAACAAAAGCACGCTGGTTGTAATTAGGGCATATAATATCAAGTTTAATGGGAAAAGCATTAAGAAATCATGCCGTGAAGCAATCCCTGCTCCTCGAGCTGAGAATTTTTGGAATATAGGGATGCAAAGGAGCGGGCTGTTGCCCTCAGCAACAGCTATTACAAAAAAAGCACTTTTTCCTCCTTAAAGAAGTTACAGGCGGGCAGTGCATCACATAAATCGCAACTGTCAAAACACCAGAGTCGCAGGAGACGAGCAGAAAAGCAAACCGGCTCCACGCCGCTCAGCTTTAAGCGCCAGCATGAGGGGATTACCTGCTTTGTTCAAAGAAAACGCTGGGCCACGAATGCCAAAACCCCAGAGAATAGAGGTTTACGTGCTCCAGGTCACCTCAGTGACCAGCGGCTGCGGAGTGACAACCCGGGTGTTTGGGTTAGTAAATTGTATTTCTGGTGCATGTGTGAAAGATACAACTCACTGAGTAAACACCCCTTCAGAGCTGACAGCTTTACAGCCGCAGGCTCGGCGCGGCTGCTCCTTCTCAGGAGCCTCCAAGCACCGAGACGCAGCAAATCATCTGGGGAAAGCAGTAAAAAAAAAAGAAAAAAAGCTACATAAAGCCATCACGTTTACCCATTCGCCAATCCTTTAAAAAGTTACGAGGCAGGGGCAAAATAAACATCTGTTTTCTGCCGAACAGTCGGGTGTTTCGTCAGAAAAACACATCCCTCTTGGTTTAAAAACATCAATACTGAGAACGTGCAACAGTCCGCTGCAAAGTTCTTTCATTAAGTCAACAACTGGATAATTAACTTTTTTTTTTTGCCTGGCTAGGACACAGGCGGCAAGCAAAAGTCACTTCAAAGTCAAGAAGCGGATAGCTTGAAGGATGGAGGCACCTTAATGCAAAAAAATAATCGGAGTTAAGATGTCACGATGCTTCCCAGCCGGTGTCCGCGGGCATCGCCCACCCCCTCTCACCATAGGGGCTGGCTTCGACCCCTCTAACTGCAGAGAACGTGACCTTACGGATTAAAAACCAGCGTCGAGATTATCAATGTTAAGATGGGTAAGAGGCTAGGCGCGACCCCAAGCCCATCGCCACAGCGGCTTCAAGCAGAACAGCATTTTAATGACCAATATAGTAGAGTCGGGGTAACTTTCGCTGTGAAATAAGTCAAGAACAGAGCAGCAAAACGGCGCTCTGGAAGTTTAGGGTATTTTGTTCGCGACTCACCAAAGCGCACTCTACGTGGGCTCGGTTTTAGGCTTTTCTTTGGGCTCGATCTCAGAGACCGAGGGCGTGATAAAAAAAACCAGAAGTCGGATGGTTCGAATAAACCCCCAGCCCCGGCTCCAAACACAGTTTTCTCGCCCTCCCCGTTCCAGATAAACACGGTCGTGCCTCGAGCTCGGCACAGGGCTTAAAGGGGGGGTGGGGAAGGACCCCCCCCTCAGGTGCCGCCTCAGCGTGTCCGTCTGTCCGCCCCGTCCCCCCTCACCCCACCGGAGGGAGGCGGCCCCGGGGGCTGACAGGAGGCGCCGAACCGCCGCCACCTGCGGGAGCCGCGTGTCCGTCCCGTCCGTGTGTCCGCCCCGCCGCCGCCCCCCCACCCGCGGCGCGCGCCCCCTCACAGAGCGGCGCGGCGGGAAACGGACGCGTTACCTCTCGGCGGCGGCGGCAGCGGCGGCCACCGCGCCCCCTCCCTGCTCCCGCTCCCGGCCCCGCTCGGCGGCGGCTCCCCAGGACATTCCAGGCTGGGACGGGCGACCCGGCGGGCGGGAGCCGCCATCCAACGCCGCCGCTCGGCCCCCCGCCCCCCCCGCCCCGCTCCCACCGGCGCCCCGGCCCGCCGGCGGCGGCCCCGCCCCTCCCCTGCCGCCCCGCCCCCGCGGAGCGTACCAATGGCTGCCGGGGGGGGGGGTGGGCGGCCGCGGCGCGGCACCGGGGCGGGCGGGCACATGGCGACGGGGGGGGGGGGGGGGGTCGCGGGCTGGCGGCGGGCGCGCTGTGGACGGCACCGCGGTGCGGGCCCTTTAAGGGGAGGGGAGCGGGGGGCACGTGGGCTCCGCACCCAGCGCGGAGGGCGGCTGCACCCACCGGGCAACCGTGCACCGCTGGAACCCCGCAACTGTGCAAGTATGCACACTTGCAGCCGTGCACCGCTGGAACCCCGCAACTGTGCAAGTATGCACACTTGCAGCCGAGCAGCCCTGGAACCCCGCAACTGTGCAAGTATGCACACTTGCAGCCGTGCAGCCCTGGAACCCCGCAACTGTGCAAGTATGCACACTTGCAGCCGAGCAGCCCTGGAACCCCGCAACTGTGCAAGTATGCACACTTGCAGCCGAGCAGCCCTGGAACCCCGCAACTGTGCAAGTATGCACACTTGCAGCCGAGCAGCCCTGGAACCCCGCAACTGTGCAAGTATGCACACTTGCAGCCGAGCAGCCCTGGAACCCCGCAACTGTGCAAGTATGCACACTTGCAGCCGTGCAGCCCTGGAACCCCGCAACTGTGCAAGTATGCACACTTGCAGCCGAGCAGCCCTGGAACCCCGCAACTGTGCAAGTATGCACACTTGCAGCCGTGCACCGCTGGAACCCCGCAACTGTGCAAGTATGCACACTTGCAGCCGAGCAGCCCTGGAACCCCGCAACTGTGCAAGTATGCACACTTGCAGCCGTGCACCGCTGGAACCCCGCAACTGTGCAAGTATGCACACTTGCAGCCGAGCAGCCCTGGAACCCCGCAACTGTGCAAGTATGCACACTTGCAGCCGTGCAGCCCTGGAACCCCGCAACTGTGCAAGTATGCACACTTGCAGCCGTGCAGCCCTGGAACCCCGCAACTGTGCAAGTATGCACACTTGCAGCCGAGCAGCCCTGGAACCCCGCAACTGTGCAAGTATGCACACTTGCAGCCGTGCAGCCCTGGAACCCCGCAACTGTGCAAGTATGCACACTTGCAGCCGAGCAGCCCTGGAACCCCGCAACTGTGCAAGTATGCACACTTGCAGCCGTGCAGCCCTGGAACCCCGCAACCGTGCGCCCGTGCACTCCTGGAACCGTGCAACCACGCACCCCTGGATCCGTACAAACGTGCTCCCTTGGAACCGTGCACCGTGCGACCGTGCACCCCTGGAACCGTGCACCGTGCTGCCTTGCAATTGTGCTCCCTTGCAACCGTGCCCCCTTGCAACCACGCACAGTGCAGCCGTGCTCCCTTGCAACTGTGCACCCTTGGAACAATGCTTGCAGCAGGGAGAGGACGCTGTCATGCACCGTGCATACCTCCCCTCGTGCACCCGTGCAAAGGTCACTGCCGTGCCCAGGCCGCGCGTTCACACGCCGGAGGGCCGACAGGACCGGTTGTAAATCCTTTGCCTTTGCACGGAGGGGTTCCCGGCCCTCCTGCGACCCGGTGGAGAGCTGGGCTTGCAAGCGGAGCTGCGGCTCTCATGCAGCCGATTGTACGGTCAGAGCGTCGCAGGAACGAGGCAGCAGGAGAGCGGCTCCAGTGTTTTCCAGAGGGCTAGAAACGCTCCTGCATGCTGTGCACATGCTCCACGCGTGATTTCCCACGACCTAATGCCACCAAGAAATGCTTTCTGGGGCAATATGGGGCTAAAAACCAGCAAAAAAAAAAAAAAGTGGGTTTATCAAGGCTTGCGTGGCGTCCAGCTGCAAACTGCAGCAAGATCATGTTAAGCATCACGGAAGCTCCCATCACTCGCAGCGTAATTTGATATTAACAGTTCACTAAACCGCTCAGCATTAGACCTAATCTGCGGGATTAAAAATGGTGAACCCGGCGCGTTACGGCCTCGTCCTGCGCCCAAACCCTCACCGCTTTTCCCGGCACTTTCTGAAAAGCCCCAAATACACCTGACACCCCTCATTTTTGGGGGGAATTTGCTAAATTTTCGGTCGCTAGGAGCTGAGGTGGGAAGGATTTATCCCAAGGAGGGTTTTGTGTGGAGCACATGGAGCAGGCCAGAAAGACACACAGCTCCTATGTTTAAAAATAAAAGAGAAATAGGCTTTAAAAAAAAAAAAAACAAAAAAAAACCACAAAAAAAGCCCCAACCACCCTTGGAACAAAGTTTCTTGGTTTTCGGGCAAACCTGTGAGACCAACAGGCCACACCACCCTGTGTTTACCAGCCCTAATTTTATCCCTCAGGAGGTTTCCTGTAGGACGTCATTATTTCCACAAGTGTAAGGGGCGGGGGGGAAAGAAAATGAAGACTAGAAAAATGCTATGGTGGATTAAAAATCCCTTTTAATCCAAAGAAAATGCCCCAAAACCAAAGCGAAAGCGGGGCTGGCTCAGCCAGCGAGTTAAACCGCTTGATATGTGGCGGCCGCCAGAAAAGCCGAGGACTCAAGGGTCGCTCTCCGTACAGAAGCAAGACGGCCAAACCTGGTTTTGGGGCTTAAAACAACATAAAAATCGCGATTATGGCAATGCTCCTTTGCAGGGCGGGGCTGCTGCCAAATCCTGTTTCCTCCCCGGACAATTTTCCTGGCGTTTTTTTTTCCGAATCCCCTCCTCAGGCGCTATTTGCATGAAAATACCCTCTTGGGGGGGGGGGGGAATTGCTGCTTAATTAGTGAACAGCAATCGCTTTAATTAGCATGTCTCCATGCTCCCTGCTATTTTGCATGGATTCAAATGAGATGCTCATTAGGGAGCAGGCGCCCGGACGAGCTACGCCCTTTAGCCGCGCACTAAACCCAATTAACCTCGAGGAAGCAAATCCCCGCCGGGTGTTTGGCCAGCGCGGGGCTTCGTGCCGGGAGGGATCTCGGCCGCTCCGGGCGGCGCAGAACCGCTCGCTTCGGCCTGCTCGCTTCTGCACGCTTCGGCGGCTCGCCGGCAGGCCCCGGCTTGCCGCGCTCCTGCCGAGCTGTCGCTTCGGCCTTCCCCTGGCTTGTGGCTTCTCCTCCTGGCAAGGTTTCCTTCCTTGCAAGGTTTTCCTTCCTTGTAAGGTCCTTCTTGCAAGATTTTGCCTTCTCGCAAGGTTTTTCCTCCTTGCAAGGTTTCCTTCCTCATAGGGTTTTCTTCCTCGCAAGGTTAATCCTCGTTGCAAGGTTTTCCTTCCTTGCAGGGTTTTGCTCCTCACAAGGTTTTTCCTCCAAACAAGGTTTTTCCTCCTTGGAAGATTTCCTTCCTTGCAGGGTTTTCCTGCTTGCAAGGTTTTTCCTCCTGGCAAGGTTTCTTTCCTCACTGGGTTTTCTTCCTCACAAGGTTTTTCCTCCTGGCAAGGTTTCTTTCCTTGCAGGGTTTTCTTCCTCACAAGGTTTTTCCTCCTGGCAAGGTTTCTTTCCTCACTGGGTTTTCTTCCTCACAAGGTTTTTCCTCCTGGCAAGGTTTCTTTCCTCACTGGGTTTTCTTCCTCACAAGGTTTTTCCTCCTGGCAAGGTTTCTTTCCTCACTGGGTTTTCTTCCTCACAAGGTTTTTCCTCCTGGCAAGGTTTCTTTCCTCACTGGGTTTTCTTCCTCACAAGGTTTTTCCTCCTGGCAAGGTTTCTTTCCTCACTGGGTTTTCTTCCTCACAAGGTTTTTCCTCCTGGCAAGGTTTCTTTCCTCACTGGGTTTTCTTCCTCACAAGGTTTTTCCTCCTGGCAAGGTTTCTTTCCTTGCAGGGTTTTCTTCCTCACAAGGTTTTTCCTCCTGGCAAGGTTTCTTTCCTCACTGGGTTTTCTTCCTCACAAGGTTTTTCCTCCTCACAAGGTTTCTTTCCTTGCAGGGTTTTCTTCCTCACAAGGTTTTTCCTCCTGGCAAGGTTTCTTTCCTTGCAGGGTTTTCTTCCTCACAAGGTTTTTCCTCCTTGCAAGGTTTCTTTCCTCACTGGGTTTTCTTCCTCACAAGGTTTTTCCTCCTTGCAAGGTTTCTTTCCTCACTGGGTTTTCTTCCTCACAAGGTTTTTCCTCCTGGCAAGGTTTCTTTCCTCACTGGGTTTTCTTCCTCACAAGGTTTTTCCTCCTGGCAAGGTTTTTCCTCCCTCAAGGTATGGCCTCCATGCAAGGTTTCCCTCCTTTTCCTTTCTCACTCGCTACTGGGATTTGGGAACAGAAAGTGGGGGGGACCGGACACCCCCAAAAAGCCACCCTCCCTCCTCGGGGACCCTCCAATCCTCGGTGTTCCCCTTCCCCAAACACCGCGGGGCCGGCGAAGACGGGCGTGCAGCAGGGCAGGAGTGCGGGGGCTTGAGGGTCTCCTTTGTCTCTCCGTGCCGGCGTGGTCGCAGCGAGGGTGATTTTTATTTTTTTTTATTTCTCCTGCCCCGTAATCCCATCGTCTTGTCACGGTTCCCCGGGAAGTAGGGCTGCTCCAAACAAAGCCCCCGGAGCATCCCGGGCTCCCGGAGGGGGTTTTGCAGCTGCGCCTCGGAGCGTGACCGATCGGGAATGAGCCTTCGCAGCGCGTCTAATGCCGTTTGGACAGGGAGCCTTTCATCCGCTCGTGGGAGCGAGGCCTCGCATTGAGCCGGCAGCTCCCCGCGCTCCAGCCCTCGGTGCTCCCAACCCCGCAGGAGCCGTCCAGCGCCGTCGCCACCACATCTTTGGGGGGTGAACGAGATGGGGACCCCTGTCCTCTCCTCCCCGCCGGGGGTTTGGGAAGTGGGAAGGCTGTGGGTGTGTAGCTCAGGGCTCGGGAAGGGCTGAGGATGGGAGATGCTCCCCACCGCCATGGGCTGGTCACCATTGCCCCATGGTGGGCTCCGGTGGGTTCCTCATCCCGGTCCTCATCACCCAGGGACCCAGCAGGTTCCTCGTTCTGGCCCCCATCTCCAGAAGGTTCCTTGTCCCAGTCCCTACCGCCCCGTCCCCAGCAGGTACCTCATCCCAGTTACCATTATCCTAACCCTAGCATGTCCCAGTCCCTACCGCCCCGTCCCCAGCAGGTACCTCATCCCAGTTACCATTATCCTAACCCTAGCATGTCCCAGTCCCTACCGCCCCGTCCCCAGCAGGTACCTCATCCCAGTTACCATTATCCTAACCCTAGCATGTCCCAGTCCCCATTGCCCTGTCCCCAGCAGGTTCCTCATCCCAGTCCCCATGGCCCCGTCCCCAGCAGGTTCCTCGTCCCAGTTACCGTTGTCCTAATCCCAGCAGGTCCTAGTCCCCATCACCCCGTGCCCAGCAGGTTCCTCATCCAGGTCCCACCACCCCATCCCAGTCGCCATCACTGTGTCCCCATCCCCGACAGGCACCTTGTCCCGGTCCCAGCTGGGTACCTCACCCTGGTCCCCATCGCCCCGTCCTGTCCCCAGAGAAGCCTCACTTCCCCATCCCGCTCCGCCCATGGGACCAGCCCAGCACCCCACGCTGCCCCATTGCCCACTGACGCCCGAGGGTCCCTGGGGAGGCACGGTTTGGGGGGCGCCTGCTGGGGAGGGGGCAGCGGGTGCCAGCCAGCTGCCTGGTGCCTCCCTACCCTCGACAGTGGTGGTGGCGTTGGGTGGCATCAGCCCCTGAAGGTGCTCCGCAGCACGGCAGGCACTCGTGAGAGTGGGGAAACTGAGGCACGGAGCAGGAACAGGCGGGGAGCTCGTGGCGGGTCGTACTGGCGCAAGGGCTGGGGGGGTGTTAGGCTGGAGCACGCGCGGACGCACACATGACCTGGGAAGAGAAGGTGGAGGTGAGGAGAAAAGGAAGAGACGAGAAGAGGCCAAATAAGGTGAAGATGATGGGAAGAGAGAGGATGAAGAGAGAAGAGGCAAGATGAGACAATGGAAGGAGAGGAAAAGGGGAGGAGGAGAAGGATAATGAGAGGAAGAAGAGAAGAGGGTGAAGGAGGAGAAGGAGAGGAAGAGGAGGAGGAGAAGAAGAAGGAGGACAGGAGAAGAAGCAGAAGGAGGAGAGGAAGGAGGAGGGGAGGAAGAGAAGGAGAAGGAGGAGGAAGAGGAGAAGGAGGAGGAGGAAGAGAGGATGAGAAGAGCTGTGGGCTTCAGAGAAGAGGTATCTCCCCATGAGCTCTGCCAACCCATCACTTCAGGGGTTGGACAGGGGTTTTTCTTGTTGGTTTATTTCCCCCCCCCGTGAAAAGTGGCTTTTTGACCCAAACACACATTTTCATAGAGAAGGTTTATTTTGGCTGAAAGCCTTTTTTTTTTTTTTTTTCTAATTAAAAAGAAAAATGGCAAGGCTGGTGGGAAGGGTCACTTCTGTAAAACTCTTTTTGCTTAAAAAAACCCAAAAAAATCTATTTTGGGTTTTTTTTTTAATCAGAAATACCTCTGCAGGAGGCTTTGGGAGTGAATCATTCCCAAAACCCCGTCCCGTGCCGTGCCTGGTCTTGCCTGGCTTTATCATCTCTCCCTGCAGCAAACGCCCAGCGACAACATAAAAATAAAGTAGAATTATTAGAAAACCATCTTTTTTCTTTAATTTTTTTTACAGTAGAGGACATTTTTGCCCCATTTTCCCATATTTTAGTCATTTTACCCTGTGGAGCCGTCCTGGTGCCGGGTCCAAAAAGTGCCCCAACCTTTAGGAATGAGCAAAGAATGGCCCCGCGCAGTGTGTGTTGGGTTTCTTAGGGCATTGGGGTGACCTCCAAGAGGAGCCTGGACCCCCTGGGGGTGGGACAGACCTCCCTGCACCCCGTGGTAGGTTCTGGGGGTGATAAGAGGTCTCTGTGGTCCCCAGGACCTCCCCAGCACCCTTCTGCCCCCGGCTGGAGCTGAGCCTTGCTGTAGGTTGTCTCCAGCCTTGTCTCCTGGGTGGACCTCAGGATGATGTAGATAGCTTCTCCCTGGTCATGTTCTCCCATGATCTGGATGAACCTCTGACTGGTGTTGCCGTAGCTTGTCTCCAGTGCTGCTCCAAGCCTTATCTCCTGGGTGGACCTCAGACCGATGTAGGTAACTTCTCTCTTCCGTTTCCAGCCCCATGGAGCTCGGATCAACCTTACAGGTAGCTCAGCTCCAGTCCTGTCCCTAGCCCCATCTCCTGGATAGACCTGGAACCTACACTGCAGGTAGCTTGTCTCCAGCCGTGCTCCCAGCCTTATCTCCAGGTTGGACACCAGACCTATGCTGTATTTAGCTTGTCCCCAACCCCACCTCCAGCCCTGTGTCTTCGCTAGACTTCAAACCAATGGTGGAGATTACTAGTTTCCACCCCTATCCTCCTGAAGGACCTCAGACCAATGCTGTAGGCCCCTTCTCTCCATCCCTACCTCCTGAAGGACCTCAGACTGCTTCTGCAGCCCACCTCCACCTTCTACGAGCTCCCCAAACCCAACCCACCACCTCACCTTGCCGACAGCACCCACCCCGATGCCGGCTGGACCTGGCTCGTGGTGGACGCCCCTTGACGGGCAAAAACCGTGGTGGAGGGAGAACCGGCGACAGGCGGAGGGGATGGAGCGCCTTCAAAATTGACACCATATGGCTGTTCCTTATCCCCAGGCCCAGTAAATAGGTCTTTCATGCTGGGCCGGTTGCCATAGGAGCAAACACGCAGGAAATATCCCAGATAACTCGAATAGTGGCGAAAGCATATGTTTTGGATAAAACCCGGCAGAAAAATCGCCCCATTTAACCCCTCCAAGGCATTTTACCCACACAGTTTTAACCCCTTTCCCCCTCTCCGTGCCTGCACAGGGTGGGGAAACTGAGGCATGCCGGGTCCCCCCTGCCCGCGTCACGCGGCGCTGGGAAATCTGATGGGTTTCTTGCAATGAAGCATAATTGCTGGCAGGTCCCTGGCATCGTCTCGCCTCCTCCTCCTCCTCCTCCTCCCTGGAGCCCCTTATCAAGACGGATGGCTGGATGCAAGGCCATGCGCTCGCTCTGCGCGCATTTCACTTTGATTTGCCAAGGAATTTGCTTTGCTTTTGCTTTTTCTTTTTGCCTACCCCCCCTCAGCCGAACCTTTCCTTATCGCATCTGGCGAGCAGCAGGCCCCCAGCGCTCCCCCTGGCCGCTCTCCAAGCACCGAATGCAAAGCCTCCAGCCAAGCTGCTGTGGCGTGGCCAGGTTTCCCAGTGCCGTGGCGTCCTGCGAGGCCAAGCCCGGAGCACACCAACGGGCCCTTGTGCTGTGCTTCCTCTCCAGGAAGGGGAAACTGAGGCACAGAAAGCCTGAAAAGCTGCTGTGGGTGTCCCCGGCTCCTGCAAAGTGGCTTTGTGCATCCCTGTGTGCTGCAAGAATCCCTGCACTCTGCAAACATTCTCGTGCGCTGTGAGCATCCGTGTGTGACACAAATATCCCCATGCACTGCAAATATCCCTGCATGCTGCAAACACCCCTATGCGCTGCAAGTGTCCCTGCACGCTGCAAACACCCCTATGCGCTGCAAGTGTCCCTGCATGCTGCTGCAGACGTCGTTGCATGCTGCAAGTGTCCCTGCACATGGCAAGCGCCCCTGCGCTATGAGCACCCATGTGCTGCAAGCACCCTGTGTTGCAAATATCCCTGCGTGCTGTGAGCATCGCTGCATCCTGCGAGCATCCCAGCATGTTGCAAGCATCCTCACGCACTGCAAACATCCCTGCATGCTGCGAGCATCCCTGCGCTCTGCAACACCTCCTAACACCTATTGCCAGGAGGAGATGGGGCTGCTGGGTGTTTCCAGCAGTGCCCAGAGATGGAGCAACCCCATGGCACAGAGCCTACCCCAAACCCTGCACCCGAGAGGGGCAGGTGCCACCCGCCCAGCAGCCCTGCCCTGGTAGCAGGATGAGTCAGGGCACCTTTGGGTGCTCGCCTGGGGAAAACGTTGGGGAAGGCTCTGGAGGGTGATGAGCAGGGCTTTTGCATCAGAAGGATCACACCTACAGGGTGCGGAGGGGACCAAACCAAGGGGACTAGGGAGGAAAAGCTGGGACGAAGCAGGAAGGCGCGGTGGAGCAGCAGCACCGGGGCGATAACCGGTGGGAGGTAGTTCAGCCGACCTGGGATTTCTCCTGGTGCCGTCGTGTAAATATCGCTGACGGGAGGAATGTGCAAGTGCGGAGGAGAAATCCCATTCCCCAGCCGGAGCCTCGCCTCGTTCCTCCCTCGCAGCGTGTAGCACAACCCCTCCAGGTGCCTTTTTCTTCTCCTGTCCTCCTATATTTAGGTGCAGCGCATGTCCCTTGTGAGGTGCAGCTGCATCCCTGCGACCTGCTGCATCCCTGTGACCGCTGCATCCCTGTGACCCGCTGCATCCCTGCGACCGCTGCATCCCTGTGACCCGCTGCATCCCTGCGACCGCTGCATCCCTGCGACCTGCTGCATCCCTGCGACCGCTACATCCCTGCGACCTGCTGCATCCCTGCGACCGCTGCATCCCTGCCACCCGCTGCATCCCTGCCACCCGCTGCATCCCTGCGACCTGCTGCATCCCTGCGACCGCTGCATCCCTGCCACCTGCTGCATCCCTGCCACCCGCTGCATCCCTGCGACCGCTGCATCCCTGTGACCCGCTGCATCCCTGCCACCCGCTGCATCCCTGCGACCGCTGCATCCCTGCGACCGCTGCATCCCTGCGACCGCTGCATCCCTGTGACCCGCTGCATCCCTGCCACCCGCTGCATCCCTGCGACCGCTGCATCCCTGCCACCCGCTGCATCCCTGCGACCGCTGCATCCCTGCCACCCGCTGCATCCCTGCGACCGCTGCATCCCTGCCACCCGCTGCATCCCTGCGACCGCTGCATCCCTGCCACCCGCTGCATCCCTGCCACCCGCTGCATCCCTGCGACCGCTGCATCCCTGTGACCACTGCATCCCTGCGACCGCTGCATCCCTGCCACCCGCTGCATCCCTGCGACCGCTGCATCCCTGCGACCGCTGCATCCCTGCCACCCGCTGCATCCCTGCCACCCGCTGCATCCCTGCGACCGCTGCATCCCTGTGATCCGCTGCATCCCTGCCACCCGCTGCATCCCTGCGACCTGCTGCATCCCTGCCACCCGCTGCATCCCTGCCACCCGCTGCATCCCTGCGACCGCTGCATCCCTGCCACCCGCTGCATCCCTGCCACCCGCTGCATCCCTGTGACCCGCTGCATCCCTGCGACCGCTGCATCCCTGCGACCGCTGCATCCCTGCCACCCGCTGCATCCCTGCGACCGCTGCATCCCTGCCACCCGCTGCATCCCTGCCACCCGCTGCATCCCTGCCACCCGCTGCATCCCTGTGACTGCTGCATCCCTGCCACCCGCTGCATCCCTGCCACCCGCTGCATCCCTGTGACTGCTGCATCCCTGCCACCCGCTGCATCCCTGCCACCCGCTGCATCCCTGTGACTGCTGCATCCCTGCCACCCGCTGCATCCCTGCCACCCGCTGCATCCCTGTGACTGCTGCATCCCTGTGACTGCTGCATCCCTGCCTCCCGCTGCATCCCTGCCTCCCGCTGCATCCCTGCCACCCGCTGCATCCCTGCCACCCGCTGCATCCCTGCCCACAGCTGCACAGCAGATGCAGAGCCCCGCTGCAATCCCAAACTAATTTTCCCTCTTCAGCTGCTAGTTCCCCCCCCTTCCCTTTAATAACCTTTCAGTGCATCTCCCCGCCTCCTCCACCCCCCCACCATAGCTCTATTATGGCTTTGTGAGGTTTAGCAAAATAAACACGGCCAAACTATAACCCTCCTAATGTGCTAAATTGCTGGAAAAGCCAGAACAGCTTCTCAGGGTGGCAGAGGGCTCGCGGCGAGGCACCAAAAGGTCCCCGGGCCGCTCAGCCCTCCAAGCAAAGCACAACAGATGCAATCAATTTAATTCCCCCCCTCTTTTTTGGCATGTTTTCCAGTGCTGTACGGTCCTCACCCCCAAGTTCCTTCACCCAACGAGGGTGTTGGTGGGTGCTGAGCCTGGTGAGATGATGGTAAATGAAGGAGGGAATGAAGCAAAGAAATAAAACCCTCCGGAACAATGGGGGGAGATGCACTTTCCCTGCCAGGCCCCCTTGCTTTCCTCCTCTCCCCGTCCCCAAAAATCCCCGCAGGGACCAAATGATGCTCATAAGCCACTTCAAGGTTCAGCTCCTCGTGCCCTTGGGGGTCATTTTTCCCCTTCATGGGCTGGTTTTACTCTTCTCCCTGCCGATGTTCAGCTTGCTCCATGCCTGGGGGTTGCAAAGCAGTGGATTTTTTTTGTTTCTGAGGGGGTGTTTTGGGGTTTTTTTAGGGCATTTAGGGTTTTTTGGGGTCTGCTCTTGACAGCATGAGCGGCATTTTCTCCCCACCCTGCCCAAGAATGTTTCTGCTGATCTTAAACCCGACCCAGAGGCATTTTGAAGGAGCCGACTTCCTCACCAAAAAAATGACCTCAGCCTGCCTGGTTTGGAGGGTTTTTTATTTTTTTACCTTTTTAAAGCATTTTTCTCACTCTCCTGCCTGCCGGATGAGAGGCACCGATGGGGTCTCCCACCCGTGGCCCCAGCACCACTGCCAGGCTGCATCCACTGTGCCCCTTCCCCAGTTTGGGGGGATATTTGCAGGTTTTAACCTGCCAAATTCCAGCTTTAACCTGCAAATTCCAGGTTTTCACCTGCAAAACCCCTCCCTGCCTCTGGCAGGAGGATCCAGAGGCCAAATCTGCTGCAAAAACCCACCTTGTACCACCCTCCAGGCACTCCGTGACCTGCAAAACTCAAGTCCCCAGTGGAATAAGAGGGGGGGGAAAAAAACCAAACAAAAAGCCGGCCTTGCCCATGATGTTTTCTGAAGGGTTTTTTGCAGGAGTTTCCTTAACAGACTCCTCTGCATTTTTGCTTTTATTAACGTGGCGGCCTTCCCGAGGCTGCTGCGATGGTTTTGCAAGAGCTAAAACATCTCCCAAGTTAAAAATCCAGCCCCTCCCACACCTCCACAGTGGGAAATGATGAGGAGAAAGGAGGGAGACACCGATTTAAAGAGAGAAAGGGTGGATTTGGGTGTTTTTGGATGGAATTGCTCCAGCTTTAGGGTTTTTTTCTTTAATAGTTGCTGCACTGGAGACACTGAGCTGATGGAGGCAGTTCAGAAAATAGAAATGCTTCTGCAAGAAGCAAATCCATTGGATTGCCAGGCCCCAAAAGGCTGATGTTAGCAAGAAAACTCCAAGTTTGCTCTTAAAAAGCAGATGGGGAAACATTTCTGCTGGTTTTCCCTGCTCAAAGTGGTGCATCGCCATCGTGGAGCTGCATCTGCACCCCACAGCCTGCATCCGCACCTTGCATCCTGCACCTGCACCCTGGATCCTGCACCCTGCACATGCACCACGCATCCAGTTCTTGCATCCTGGATCTGCATCCTGCTTTTGCATCCAACATCTGCAGCCTGCAGCTGGATCCCATGCACCTGCACCCCAGATCTGCACCCCGTGGCCCACATCTGCAGCTTGCATCCTGCATCCTGCATCCCAAATCCTGGATCGGCACCCTGAGCCCTGCACCCCACGTCCTTCATCCCACACCCTGCGACGTGCACCGCACTTCTTGCATCCTGGAGCTGCAGCCTGCCTCCTGCAGCTGCCTCCTGCTTTTGCATCCTGCATCTCAGTTCTTGCACCCCACACCCTGCATCTGCATCCCACATCCCGCACCCCGTGTCCTGCATCTGCACCCTTCCTCCCACATCCTCCATCTCCACCCGCATCCTGCGTCCCCATCCCACACCATCTTGCACCACCCCACGTCCTCCTGCTGCACCCCAAACCCTGCAGCTGCAGCCCGCATCTCCATCCCACCTCCTGCATCCTGCAGCTGCACGGGACCCCGAAGGCAGTAACAAATCCTGACAGTCTGACTGGTCTCATCGGGGACCCCGACCCCACCAGGGACCCTCTATAAGCTCAGGCCGGGGTCTTTGCTGGGCCATACTGGGCTGTGAACCCTATAGATGCACCCTGGCTGCACCTCATCCTCATCATCCCCCGCCAAACCACAGGACAAAAGCTTAATTGCAATTAAAATAATTTGCAAGGCCAGATTGGCCCCATCCAGTCCTTCCTTCCCAGCCCCAGCTGGGTGTTTCTCCGGAGCAGGTGGGACATGGGAGAGCAGCGTTCCCAAACTGGGATGAAGCGGGGAGGCTTCCCCATGGGCGGGGGCTCCGTTCCCCTCCCCGAATCGCCACCCCGCCACATCTGGCGGGCAGATGCAGCCACGCAGCCGGGCTCTGCCTCCCAGATGGGGGGGGGTCGAGTGGCGAAATCCCTCATATGGGATTCGAAAGCCATATTTTTTTCCTGGAAAGTTGCATTTCCTGCCTCGTCGCACGCGCTCCCCACCTCTGGGGGTGCCGCAAGACCCCTGCGCACGGCCGGGCCCGCGCTGTGATGCTCTGGGGCTGGACCGTCCCTTGTCCTGCACCTGCAGCCCGTATCTGCACCCTAAATTCTGCTTCTGCATCCCACGTCCTGCACTTCTCACCCCACGTCCTACATCCCATGTGTCTGTACCCTAAATCCTTCTTCTGCACCCCAAATCTCGCTTCTGCACCCCACGCCCTGCACCTGGCGCCCTTCGTCTGCGTCTCAAATCCCATGTCTCACGTCACCTGTCCTGTGTCCCACCTCTGCATCCTAAATTCGGCTTCTGCAGCCCACGTTCCACATCAGCACCCCAAATCCTGCATCTACCCTTTGATCCCGTGCCCCGTGTCCTGCAGCCAACATCTGCACCCAAAGCCCTGCTCCTGCAGCCCCTCTCCCACGTCCCGTATCCGCGTCGCGCGTCCTGTGCCTGGAAACCAGCATCTGCATCCTAAATCCTCCATCCCACGTCCTAAATCCTCCATGCCCCATGTGAAACCCCAATCCCGTCTCCTAAACCCTCTATCCCACTTCTGCACCCTAAAATTCCACGTCTGCATCCCCTATCCTGTGTTCTGCTTCCACGCCCTGTATCCTCCATCTGGGACGCTGGGCCTGCAGCCTAAATCCTCCATCCCACATCCTGTGTCTGCACCCTAAATCCTCTATTTTTTTTCCTAAATCCTATATATGCTTCCTAAATCCTGTTTTTTCCCCTAAATCCTGTACCTGCATCCTGAATCCTGCATCCTAAATGCATCTACAGCCTAAGTCCTGCTTCTGCAGCCTCTCTCCTGTGTCCTGCATCTGCACCCTAAATCCTACGTCCCACCTCTGCACCCCGAATCCTCCATCCTGCATCTACATCCTAAATCCTCCATCCCCCCTCTGCATCCTGGATCCCACCCCCTCTGTCCTCACCCTAAATCCCCCACCCCACACCCTACATCTACATCCTAAATCCTACGTCCCCCATCTGCACCCGAAATCCTTTATCCTGCACCCCACATCTACACCCCAAATCCTCCATCCCCCCTCTGCACCCCAAATCCTCCACCCCGCATCCCCCATCCCCGCATCCGCAGCCCAGGGCGCAGCAAGGAGGGGGCCGAGGGCCGCCGAAATAACCTGCGCCCTCCGGAGCACCATGAATTTGCGATGAGGTGGGGGGGAGAAGCTGCCCCCGACCCATCCTGGCCGCCTGCGCCAGCGATAATGTTGGTTTAAGGCATTTTGCACGCTCCGGTGCCTCTCTGAGAGCGCCTTGTCCCCAGCAGTGCCGCACAATGGGCGCTTTCAGGGACCCGGCTCCGCGTAGTCCCCTCTTTACCCAGATAGATTTTAAAATAAACCTTTTATCCCCCTAGAATTTCCCCCTCAAACCCCCAAAATGGAAATGAATCCCCCCTCCGGAGCAAAAATCCCCCTCCCCAACCCCTAAAAATTAGGGTTGAAAATAATCCCCGTGGGATAATCGAGCCTGGTTAACGTGCGAGAGCAAGGCGGAGCACGAGCGGAGCGCCGCTTCTGCCAAAGCATCCCAGGCAGTGGGGGGAAACGCGTCCCATGACCCCCCTAAAATAATTTATTTACAGCAGGCAATAGGTGAAAAAAGAATTTGTGGCTAACGGGGAGGCCTTTCCTTCGCAGCCTGCAGAGACCCACTCATGCAACGAATTGTGTCCAGCCTCGCACCCTCCCCGCCCCCAAAAAACCTTAATTCCCAAGGCATCCCCAAAGCTTTTATATTTTTTTGCCCTTAAAAATATAAATTCCTGGGGGGAATGAACCAGAAAACCCTGTATTCAGCCTAATTATCCCCCCCGGCCACAATCTGTGATCTCCGGGACAATTAAAAGCGCTTAATCCCGGCTGAAAAGCAAACAAGGTCGGAGGCGGCGTCTTCCTGCTTCCCCCTCGCCCGCTGCCGGGGTCTCGCTCCCCAGCTGCAATATAAATATGCAATTAAAAAATCGCCACTAATTGTTTCGCCCAAGGATGGGTTCCCACCAAAAAAAAAAGAAAAAGGCCAAGGAAAGGGATATTAAAACAATTTCAAACAAAAAAGGGGGGGAAACAAGTAAAAAGAGCGTTTTCTACCCCAATAATTAACAGCTGAGGCAGCTTTGGGGAGACAGCATGGAGGCATCTCGGGGTCTGCACCCTGGGGTGGGGGTTTTGGGGGGGATGTTCTTTTTTTTTTGGGGGGTGGGAAGGGGTTAATCCCCAGCTCTCCTCTCTCGCTCCAGCGCTAACAACCCCTGGCAGCTCTCCACTCATTAGCCCTTCCGAAAAGCAATTAGAGAGGTTGGAAAATGAGGGCAGCGGGGCAGCGGGGGGGTGTCAGCCCTTAAATCTTGGAGGGCGGGGATGGTTTAGGGCTGCACAGCTCAGCAGAGATCCCGGAGTGGGATTTACGCGGACTGAACAAATGCTGTGCCGTCAGTAGGTTTCAGAGTGAACGACACCAGGTTTCAGAGCAAACATCAGTAGGTTTCAGAGTGAACAAGCCCCGCGCTCATTGAGATCCCCCCAAAATTTAAACCAAAAATGCTTTATTGCACCCAAAACACAGAATAAGACAGGTTATATCACACCGATGCAGAGCAGTGCCCCCGCATCCCTGGGGAGGGTTTTTGGTGGCAAATCTCAGGGTTTGGGTCAAAATTGCTCTGGACTGAACGGGGTTAATTGGGGTAATGAGGCAAAATGGTGCCGCGGCCCCTTTTTAGGGTGAAAATAAGCCGGGGGGGGCAGGGGATTGATCCCTAATTGCTACTTTTTAATACCTTTATTTAATTGCGGGGTTGTGGAGCACCCCAGGGCCCCCCGTTTGCAGCACCCCAGCCCCCCGGGTGCACCCGCCTGCCGTGCCCAGCACCTGCCATGGCAAGACAGGACCGATTGCAACCTTGCCCTTGCAGCGAGCGGCGCGGCTTCGCCCCCCTTCCCCCCCTCCAGGGCTTTATTGAACCTTTAAAATTCGGAGCGCGCGGTCGGTCGCCTTCAGGGCATTGGGGTGCTGCCATGGGAGCCCCGCCAGGAGGAGGAGGAGGAGGAGGAGGAGGAAGGAGAGGAGGCAGGCGGGATGCAGGGGGCTCAGGTGGTGGGCAGCCAGACTTTCTGGGTGCTGATGATGTCACTGAGCTTGCCCTTGATTTTCAGGAAATGCCTCTTGAACTCCAGGCCGTCACCCTGTGTGGGGAGAGGCGGGGTTTGGCATCGACCTGCACCCACCTTGCATTGCCTTGCACCCCCCTTGCACTGCTCTGCACCCGCTGTGCATCACCTTGCACCACCTTACCCCCACCTTGCCCCCACTTTGCATCAACCTGCACCCACCTTGCACGGTCTTGCACCCACCTGACACCCACCTTATGTGGCCTTGCAAGACCCTGCATCACCTTGTGCCCACCATGTACTGCTTTGCACCTGCTGTGCATCACCTTGCATGGTTTTGCACCTGACACCCACCCTTGCATGGTCCTGCATCAGCTTGCATCCACCTCGCACAGCCTTGCACTCACCCGGTACTGCTCCACATCTGCTGTGCATCGCTTCGCACCCACCTTGCGTGGTCTTGCAAGACCCTGCATCACCTTGCACCCATCGTGCACCCACCCTGACCCCCCGCTCACCTTGGAGAGGCGAAAATCCACCAAAATCTTGCTCTCCATCTCCACCAGGTTCACCTTGAAGATGAGCTTGTTGTTCCTCCTGTCCGTGGTCGAGACGGTGACCTGCGAAACGACGGCAAAGGCGGGGGGATCCCCCGAATTATTTGCAGATGCAACATCTTGGAGGGGTCCCACGCCACGATTCCGCACCCCAATCCCTACCTGGTTCGTGCAGCTCTTCTTCCAGCCGTACCCCATCTTCTCACACGCCTCTTTCAGGGCGCGGTACGAGCCGTCAGCATCCAGTTTGGTGAAGAAACGCGTCATCCGCTTCACCAGCCGCTGCCACGGGCTCTGCCGGCCGCAAAACACCGGTCGCAAAGGTTACAAACCCCGCAAAGCTGCGGCCCCAGCTCTGCAAAATCACCCGGCTCTGCAAAATCCTGGCCTTAAGGAGGATAAATATTGCAAAGCTGCACCCCCTGATGGTGAACGCTGCGAGTTGCATCTCCCAGGTTGCAAAGTTGCACCCCAAATATTATAAATACTGCAAAGCAGCATCCCCAGTATTGCAAAGTTGTTCTCTAGCATTATAAATATTGCAAAGCTGCTTCTTAACCTTATATATATCATGCAAAGTTGCACCCCAAATACAATAAATACTTCAAAGTTGGACCCCGATGGTATAAATTGGATGCAAAGCCGCATCCCAAGTACGGCGGAGTTGCACCCTGACACAGTAAACGGTGCAAAGCAGCACCCCAAATGTTGCAAAGTTGTGCCCCAAGATGATAAACGTTGCAAAGCCGCGTGCCCGATGTTGCACAGTTGCGTCCTGGTATTACAAAGGCTGCAAAGCTGCGCCCTGAACACCGCAAAGTTGTGTCTTGATGCTAAAAATACTGCAAAGCCGCACCCCAAATGCTGCAAACTTGCGTTGTGAGATGATAAGTATTGCAAAGCCACACCCCCAATATCGCAAAGTTGCTCCCTAAGGTTACACGTACTGCAAAGTTGCACCCAAAATACTGCAAAGCTGCCCCCCGATGCAGTAAAACCCGCAGAGCTGCACCCCAAAAACCTGCCGCGCAGCACCTGGGAGGAGCCTGGGGTGCCAAGGAGCTGGCTGTTGACCAGCATGTGCTCGGGGCAGGCGGGCTGGGAGAAGCTGATGCCCTGCACGAGCTTGTCGATGCTGGCCGTGCCGCTCTCCCAGAGCGCCCCACCAGTGCCGGGCTCCGGCTGCGACGTGGAGTAGCTCGCCTTCTCCTCGCTGCAATGCAAGGGGAGACGGGGCCGTTAGCGACGCTAGTGCAAAGGAGAGATTGCAAGGATGGGGAACGTGGAGATACTCGAGCCTGGGAATTGCACCGCTTTGGGATTTTGCAGGGTTTTGTCTGATCCTGCGTACACCAGCAGGGTAACCGCAGGCTTGTGCGTGGCTTCCACCAAACCACCTCCTGGTGAAAATACAGGGAAAGCTCTGCAACGTGCAAAGCCCTGGAGCATCCCACAGTGTGCAAAGCCCTGAGGTGTCCCACAGCGTGCAAAGCCCTGCAGCATCCCACAGCGTGCAAAGCCCTGCAACGTGCAAAGCCCTGCAGTGTCCCACAGCGTGCAAAGCCCTGCAGCGTCCCACAGCGTGCAAAGCCCTGCAACGTGCAAAGCCCTGCAGTGTCCCACAGTGTGCAAAGGCCGGCAACGTGCAAAGCCCTGCAGCATCCCACAGTGTGCAAAGCCCTGAGGTGTCCCACAGCGTGCAAAGCCATGCAATGTGCAAAGCCCTGCAGCGTCCCACAGCGTGCAAAGCCCGGCAACGTGCAAAGCCCTGCAACGTCCCACAGCGTGCAAAGCCTGGCAACATGCAAAGCCCTGCAGCGTCCCACAGTGTGCAAAGCCCTGAGGTGTCCCACAGCGTGCAAAGCCATGCAATGTGCAAAGCCTTGCAGCGTCCCACAGCGTGCAAAGCCCTGCAGCGTCCCACAGTGTGCAAAGCCATGCAATGTGCAAAGCCCTGCAGTGTCCCACAGTGTGCAAAGTGCAACGTGCAAAGCCTTGCAGCGTCCCACAGTGTGCAAAGCCCTGCAAGGTGCAAACCCCTGCAACATGCAAAGCCCTGCAGCGTCCCACAGCGTGCAAAGCCCGGCAACGTGCAAAGCCCTGCAACGTGCAAAGCCCTGCAACGTGCAAAGCCCTGCAACGTGCAAAGCCCTGCAACGTCCCACAGCGTGCAAAGCCTGGCAACATGCAAAGCCCTGCAGCATCCCACAGTGTGCAAAGCTCTGCAACGTGCAAAGCCCTGCAGCGCCCACAGTGCCCCACAGCATGCAAAGCCCTGCAGCATCCCACAGTGTGCAAAGCCCGGCAATGTGCAAAGCCCTGCAGTGTCCCACAGCATGCAAAGCCCTGCAAGGTGCAAACCCCTGCAACATGCAAAGCCCAGCAGCGTCCCACAGTGCGCAAAGCCTTGCAATGTGCAAAGCCCCGCACCATGCAAATGTGCAGGAAAGCTCCCGCTTCCCCCGGAGCAGCGCAAAGAGCAGGGAGGCAACTGGCGGCGCGCGGGGAGGGATGCAAAGGGCACCGGAGGCTCACCTGAGCCCGCCCTTCACCGGTGAGAAGTCCATATCAGAGCGGACGTGCTTGGAGAAGCCGCCGGGGGAGTCGGTGACTCCCCCTGAGGAGACACGAGCCCGCTTGATGCCTGCAAAGGGACAAGACACCCAATAACCCCCCCAAATTTGGGGGGGACGAGCGCATTCCGTGGCAGCCCCTTACCCTTTTTGAGGGGTTTGCTGTACCACCGGTCCTTCTTGATGTCGGGGATGGTGATCCTCGCCGTTGGGCTCTCCGTCAGGATCTTGTGCAGCAAAGCTGGGGGAGACGAAAAGGGGGGAAATGGTGATTGCCAGCACGGTGCCAGGTGCCACCGGGTGCCGTTTGCTTACCTAAGGGCGCCGAATCGATCTTCTTCCAAGGCGGGAGGTAGGTTTTCCTCTCCTTCCAATCGCTGTATTCCTGGCAGCTATCGCTGGGCTGGTCCCAGGGCAGCTCTGCCGGAGGAGAAAACCCGCCGTGTTATTGCACCCGTGCAGAGGGAAAAAGGAAAGGGGAAATGCAGTCAAGGAGGCAGCGCAGCAAGATTTGCACGGGGAGTTTTTGCAAGGCAGGGGTGGGTAATAAATGCCGGTCCTGTGTGGTTTTAAAAGGGGCGACGTGCAAAGATGTGCAGCGTACAGAGGCGTTGCAATGTGCAAAAGGCCAGTGGCACACAAAGCCCTGCAACGTGTGAAGTCCTGCTGTGTGCAAAGCCCTGCAACATGCAAATGCCCTGCGGCGTGCAAAAGCATTGCAACGTGCAGACACCCTGCAACGTGCAAAGGTGCTGCAGCAGCGACTATGGCACCGCGGCCATTTTCTGTGCCAGGCATCTCTGCTCTGAACCAGGTGCTGCATCCCATGCATTCCCCCATGCTTGACATACCTCCCCTGTGCATCCCATATGCCCCCCCTTACACATCTCGTGCGTTCCCCTCCTGCGCTGTATGCCCCTATACCTTCCACACGCCCCCTTATGCGTTTCACACAACCCTATTCACATCGTACATCCCCCTCCATGCATTTCGTGCCTCCCTTATGCATCTCATGTGTTCTCCCTCTGCATTTCACACGTCCCTCCCCCTATGCATTCCATACATCCCCCTTCTGCATCTCACACGCATCCCTTACATCCCCCCAACACACCTTCGGGCCCCCTCCCCACCTCCTACGTCCCTCCGTGCGCTCCAAGCGCCTCCCCCATGCGTTCAGTATGTACACCCCCTATACATTTCATACAGACCCCCTATACATTTCATACAGGCCTTCCAAGATGCACCCCTTCTCCACCCCCCACACGCCCAAAAGCCCTTTGCCCCTCTCCACGCCGCGTTTTGCGCCCATCCCTCCAGCACCTAAGGCATCCCTTATGGACTCCATAGGTCCCTCTATAGGGTGCCGGCGGCCCACCTCCGGCCAGCATGGCGGTCAGCACCACGCCGCAAGCCCAGACGTCGACGGGCTCGGCCCGGAACTCGGGGCGCCGCAGCAGCTCGGGGGCCACGTAGGGCAGGGTGCCGCACATCTTGTTGAGCAACCGCTCCCGGCCGTTGTGCTTGAAGACGGTGGCCAAGCCAAAATCGGAGATTTTCAGGTTATCTGAGCCCAGATTGAAAAATTCAAATTTCAAACTGAAAATTCATTAAATATTCAAAATTGCAACGGGGGACGCAAAGGGGTGCGCCGCTCCTCCCCACCTCGCTCGTCCAGCAGCAGGTTTTCGGGCTTCAGGTCGCGGTGGGTGATGCCGATGCTGTGCAGGTAGACCTGGGGATGGAGGGAAGGGTCAGCGCCACGCGGGGACCGCCGCCAGCATCGCCACCGCCGCCGCACTCACCACGCCGGCGATCAGCTGCTGGAAGAAACGCTGCGCCTCCGGCTCCGGCATCCCGATATCTGGCTCTGCGTGAGGGGAATAAGAAGGGGGAAAAGCAATCCTTAAACATTGAGGGATTAATTTTTTAACGCGTTGTTTTACAGAGAATCAAAGGTATTTCTATGCGGGCGCACCGATGCGGTCGAAGAGCTCGCCGCCGCTGCAGTACTCCAGGAACAGGTATTGCGTGGCACCTTCCCGCCGGTGCCCGTAGAATTTGACGACGTTTTCATGGTTGAGCATCTTGTTGATGCAGATTTCCTTCTTGATGTTCTCCGGGCAGTCGGCAGCTCGCTTCATGTCCACGATTTTCACGGCCACAGCTTCCTCGGTGCGGCGGTTGACGGCCAGCTGCACCCTGGGGCCGGCGGGGGGTCAGCGGGGCGTGGGGCAGGAGCCAAACGCTGCCGCGGGAGCCAGGCAGCGGGCAGGGGACATGCAGGCAGTGCTGGGGGCGTGCAAGGGGCGTGCAGAGGGTACACAAGGGGCATGCAATGGGCAAGCAGTGGGCAAGGAGCAGCCATATAGCGGGCACATAAGAGGCACGCAGTGGGCGTCTGAGGGGCACACAACAGCCAAGCAGGGAGCAAGCAGTGGGACTATAAGGGACCAGCAAGCAGGGGGGACACAAGGGGCAAGCAAGGGGCAAGCAGCAGGCAAACAGCAGGGATGCGAGGGGCAAACAGTGGGGATGCCGGGGCAAGCAGCGGGGATGCGAGGGGCATGCAAGGGGCAAGCAGCAGGCAAGCAACAGGGAAACAAGGGGCAAGTAGTCGGCACACAAGGGGCAAGCAGTGGGGACACAAGGGACATATAAGGGGCAAGCAGGGGGGACACAAAGGGCACAGAATGGGCAAGCAGGGGGCAAGTGGCAGGGACACAAGGGGCAAGCAGTGGGCATATAAGGGGGACGCCAGGGGCATGCAAGGGGCAAGCAGTGGGGACACAAGGGATATATAAGGGGCAAGCAGGGGGCAAGCAGTGCGCACAGAAGGGGCAAACAGCAGGCAAGCAGGGGGGACACAAACGGCACAGAAGGGGCAAGCGGCGGGGACACAGGGGCAAGCAGTGGGCATATAAGGGGACACGAGGGGCATGCAAGGGGCAAGCAGCGGGCAAGCAATGGGGAGACAAGAGGCAAGCAGCGGGAACACAAGTGGCACAGAAGGGGCAAGCAGGGGGCAGGCGGCAGAGACATGAGGGGCAAGTGGCAGGGACGCGAGGGGCAAGCAGCAGGCATATAAAGGGTATGCGAGGGGGAAGCAGTGGGCAAGCAATGGGGAGACAAGGGGCACAGAAGGGGCAAGCAGCAGGGACAGAAGGGACATACAAGGGGCAAGCAGGGGGCAAGCAGCAGTTGCAGAAAGGGCAAGCAGGGGGGACAAGAGGGGCAAGCAGCAGGCAAGCAATGGGGAGACAAGGGGAACAGAAAGGGCAAGTGGGGGCACACAAGGGACATATACGGGCAAGCAGGGGGGACACAAGGGGCACAGAAGGGATATATGACGGGTAAACAGTGGGCAAGCAGGGGGGACACAAGGGATATATGAGGGGTAAACAGTGGGCAAGCAGCGGGGACACAAGGGGCAAGCAGCGGGGACACAAGGGGCAAGCAGCGGGGACACAAGGGATATATGAGGGGTAAACAGTGGGCAAGCGGGGGGACACAAAGGATATACGAGGGGTAAACAGTGGGCAAGCAGGGGGGACACAAGGGATATATGAGGGGTAAACAGTGGGCAAGCAGCGGGGACACAAGGGATATATGAGGGGTAAACAGTGGGCAAGCGGGGGGACACAAAGGATATACGAGGGGTAAACAGTGGGCAAGCAGGGGGGACACAAGGGATATATGAGGGGTAAACAGTGGGCAAGCAGCGGGGACACAAGGGGCAAGCAGCGGGGACACAAGGGATATATGAGGGGTAAACAGTGGGCAAGCAGCGGGGACACAAGGGGCAAGCAGCGGGGACACAAGGGATATATGAGGGGTAAACAGTGGGCAAGCAGCGGGGACACAAGGGGCAAGCAGCGGGGACAAGGGATATATGAGGGGTAAACAGTGGGCAAGCAGGGGGGACACAAGGGATATATGAGGGGTAAACAGTGGGCAAGCAGCGGGGACACAAGGGGCAAGCAGCGGGGACACAAGGAGCAAGCAGCGGGGACACAAGGGGCAAGCAGTGGGGACACGGGATACATGAGGGGTAAACAGTGGGCAAGCAGGGGGGACACAAGGGATATATGAGGGGTAAACAGTGGGCAAGCAGCGGGGACACAAGGGGCAAGCAGGGGGGCAACCCGGGGGGTGACGCTGGGCCGGCAGCGGGCTTTGGGGCGGGTGAGCAGCGGGTGGGGTCGGCCGTGGGCGTGCAAAAGCCGCGCAGGAGCCGCGCAACCCCGACCCCACCTCCCCGGCCCCGGCCCCGGCCCCGGCGCACTCACTCCCCGTAGGCGCCCTCGCCCAGCGTCTGCACCAGGTCCCAGTCCTCCACGAAGGGCACCGCCATACCCGCTCCCGGCCCCGCAGCGTCCCGCCACGCCGCCTTTTCCCGCCAGCGCCACCGCGCCCCGCCCCGCCCTGCGCGCGCACGACGCCCGGGCCCCGCCCCCCACCGCGCCTGGGCCCCTCCCCTCCTCCCACCACATCCCTTAAAAAAGCAAAACGCCCCCCCAAAATCCCTCCCCGGGCTCCGGCAGGGAGAAAGGCAGCAAAATTATGGGGGGAAAAAAGAAAAACAAACCCCATTAAAATAACCTTTTTTTTAATTATTATTATTTGTAATTCCTCGTTAATCAACCCCGGGTTAAAGCCGTTATTTCTGATTTGGCAACTGCTCCGTGTGTATATAAAAAAATCACTCCCTGGCGGGCAGGGACGGGCAGGGAGGTCCTGCTGCTGCCTGCGCGTACAAACGGTACAAAACAAACCCAAAACTCCATCGTTCCCCCCCCAAAAAAACCTCCTCCCCCCCCAAATATTTCTGCTTCACAGGCAAAGGCTGGGTCAGTGCGGTGCATGGCACGGCCGGCGGCAGCTCCTCTACGTTCTCGACAAGCCGCGGTTATCCAAATCTTTCACCTATGGGTCAAAAAAAACCCTCGGGTTTGGTGAAATGCAATGGTTTTTCCCCAAATCTGAGGGGTTTGGGCTGGTTCCGGGGCCGCACCTTGTATATTCGGACCAGCCAGTGCTCTGTGGTGTACGCCTCCTCCAGCACGTCCAGCTCAAAGTCCTTGTTGCCGATTTCGGCGTTCCTCACCCGGTCGTAGCCCGGCGGTCGCTCTAGGAGAGGGCAAAGAACAGGCAAGCACTGCCACATTGTGCCCCAAAAATATCAGGGACGCGGTGAGGCACCCCAAAAGCGGTGTCACCCCCCTACACTGGGCGGCCTTGGGGACTTACTGGCCTCGGTGTAGACCTGGCCGAAGCGGTAGTAGCACATCTTGTACATAAGGCAGTTGAGGAGCACCGGGGAGCCCTCGCGGTCGACCCGGAACTCCCCCGTAGGGGTGTAGTAGTCGTGCTCCTTGATGTGGCGCCCCGTGTCCGTGCTGCCCCCGATCCGCACCATCCAGAGGAACTTGTTGATGTCTGAAAGGTGGAGAGCAAAGAGTTGGGGGCAAGGAGCGAGGGGTCGGGTTGATTTGGGGGCCAAAGAGCGAGGGCTCGGGTTGGGGTTGAGCAAAGAGGCACGTGCAGCTTTCAGAGAGGAGCATTTTGGTACCGCTTCCCCTTTGCGGCCTCAGCTGAAGGTGGGCCTTTGCTCCTCGAAGAGCTGTTTTGGAGAAGCCTGCGGCATCGGTGGATGGGTTTGACCCAGCTCAGAGCAAGACCTTACCATCAGACGAATATCCGGTGAGGCCTCCAAAGATCACCAGCACGTAGCTGACGTCCAGCTCCCTCATGATCTCGTAGGCTTTCTCCTCCGTCGATGCCATCGCCTGGAGCGGATGCAGCGTCAGTCATGCCCCGTGGTGCCCCCAGAAAGCCAGGGCAAGGTGGCAGGCGAGGGAAGGACCTACCTGACCGACACGAGAGATGTGCGTGTTGTTCCAGGTGTTGTTGTCCACCAGGATGGTCCGGTTGGCCATGGCTGTTATCTGGTACCCGTAGTCCCACCAGGACATCACCTTTGCGTCCTGCACCCGAACACCAGATGTGCTGTCAGCACCTCGGTGGACAACGTTGGGTCCCCGCTGTCTGAATTACCCCCGTTTACCTCCGGCGTGTTGTGACGCAGCCAGTAATAAGCTTCTCTGAAGTCGTCAAAGATGATCCTGCTGCCGTCCCCACCCCGGGCCGACAGCACGATGGAGGGGGAGGAGTACGCCTCGCTGGTCACCCAGGTGGAGTGGAAGGTGTAGGTGATCAGGAAGAAAGCCATGACCAGGATCATGCCGCTGGCAACCTGGGGGAACAAACTGGGCTCAACGCCAGAGGGAAGAGGCCATCGGCCTCCCACACTTCTCCTCACCAGGACCAGGCGTCTTCACTCCCCCCTTCCTGAGCTGGTCCAACACTCACTTCGTTTTTGATGGGGTAGGTGGAGTCTTGCTGCTTTTTGCTCTTCTTGTCCGGTCGGCTGATATCCAGGTTCTTCATGTAGGTGGACAACACCTGCGAAACCCCGATGCCGGACAGGATGCACATCACCGGGGCCAGCACCAGCATAAGACGCACCTATGAGCAACAGCAGAAGAGTCAGTGCCCTGTTGGAGAAGAAATTGGGGCAGAAATCCTAGAGGAGAAATTAAATGCCATCCCTAATTCAGCACCTCAAATTCAGCAGAAACATCAGCCTTGAGATAAACCCAGAGCTGATTTATTTTTAGTGGGGGCAGACTGGGAGCTGCCACCATCTCAGACGCCCCTGAGGGAGGTTCTCTGAAGACCTCAAAATCTGGCAACATGCAGAAGTGACCTCAATTTGACACCCTCGGGCAATCTTAGGTGCAGCCTCCACATCAGAAACCAACCCGCATTTAGGGTTCAGGAGGTTACGGCGAGGGTGGAAACAGGCTCATAAGCAGCATTTGTCGTCGGTCCCTGCTCGGACACCTGGAGAATTTGGTTGCATTTGCAAGTCAGCTATGGGAGAGCAGGATCAGAGACCCAAGGGCGGACAGTGGTGGCCGTAAGGAAGCAAGGAACACCAAAACCAGCAAGTTTGGCAACGCCATGTTCCCTCGCTGCACAGAGGGGCGAATAAACCAGTTTTAAGGAAAGGAGAAAAGCTTCACGAACACTTCAACTGGTTCGAGGCGGAAGAACCATCAAGTTCAGAAAAATAAATTACACCAGCTTCGTTAAGGCCATTTCGTCATCCCGCTTGCGCCCAGCAGGCAGCAGCCCTCACCATCACAGCAGAGAAGTACATGCTGGTCACACCGTACATGATGATAAAGATGCGGGCGTCCGAGAGGTTGCTGAAGCAGTAATACAGTCCGACTGCGAAGAGGAAAGAGAAACGGGTCAGGTTCACCTCAGCGATCCGTCACCTGATGTAAAAAACAGCCGGCTGAGGCATGTAGCGCTCCGTGGCAGACCCAGCGCCGTGAGGAGGGGAGGCTGCGGTCGTGCCCGGTGGAATAAAACCCTCATCGTGCCCGGTGGTTTAATAAAGCGGGATCTGACGACACCTGCGCTGGGCTCACCTGGGAACATGAAAACAAGAAGCTGCAGGTCAAAGTAGTAGGAGGACCAAGTGGTGGGCTGGTGCTCGGAGACGGAGGCGATGATGGGGATGTTGTTCTTTGCATAGGAAGGATCCAGCAGGGAGTAGAAACGCCCTGTCCATGGGGAGATTTTCCCTACAAAAGAGGAGGGGGGAAAAAAATCAATCACGTTCAGTTCCAGCAGGGAGTAACCAGCCGTACCGATACGTCCTCTCATACCGGAAGCACGTGTGAGGCTGAATGAGCAATCCTGGACCTCATTTAACATCTCTATTGCTCAAAGCTACCATTTTAGAAGGGAAATAAAGCACCGTTTTACACTAAAAAAGACTTCTTTCCCCCACCCCGACCTACATCTTTAGCATCTCTTCGCTACTTCCGATCGACATCGTTTCCGAAGCGTCAGCTCAGCGTCCCCAGCGCGCGCTGAGTCACGGCAGGTTTCTCCCTGCGCCCAGATCTTACAGCGGCTTTTGAAATATTTTCCCGCTGAGGCACAAAATTAGGGCAGGTCCCAGCATCCCCCTTCAAGGGGAGCTCGCAAGGACTGAAACGGCAGCGTTGGCAATTTCAGACTGAGAAGCGATGTGCTCTTCGAAGAAATGAAAGGAGGCGAAGCCGGCGGTGAAACGCGCTCTGTCGCCACCGTCTCGCGCTACCTGTCAGCATCAGCACGGCGCCGATGGTGAGGAGGACGAAGCCGACCAGGGAAATGACGCTCCTGAAGAGGATTTCGAATTGCTGCGGGTTCAGCTTGCTCCGAAGGTAGTCTACGAAGGCGTGGATCTGACACAAGCCGAAGACTCCGAGAGCAGCCATGTGCTCCGAGGAGAGGACAGGCTGCAAGCAGGGGAGAGCGTGAGGAGACACGGAGGAGAACGAGTCGCATTCCACCCGATAACGGCTTTTTTTTACAAATGACTTCTCAGCAAAATCACTGCCGAAGTCACAGGAAACCGTTCCCTCCCTGTGGTCGGCACAGCTGGCACGAGTCACTTTCTTACATCAGCTTCGATTCCCAGATAGGAATCCACACGGAAAATTAAGCTGATTCTCTTGAAAACGTGAGCTAAGCCAGCATTTTTCCTGCTACACCAAGACACGCGCTGTCAGGGGCGTTTCCTTCACCGAAACCAGAACTATTCTCACTAAAGGCTACCAATGCCATGAAGGTTGTTAGGAGCTTTGAAAGTCATCTGCGAAGAATCAGCGCAACAGGAGCTAGGATGAAGAGCCAGTGCCCGCTTATAACACCAACAGTGAAGGCAAGAGGAGAAACCAGGTGCCAACTGGCTGCTAGTTCTGCCACAACCCACGAAACGACCATCCTCGATTCTGCAAATCATTCTGGTCCCCACCTGGAAGCCGACAAAGGAGATCTGCATCGAGAGGATGGTTCCCAAGCAGTAGACTGTGCAATAGGCTACGTAGATCCTGTGGGAGAAGCGGCCGGTCAGCATCAGCACAAGAACATGCAAGGGGATGAGGTTAATCAGAAAGACGTAGCCACCCCACGAGGAGACCTGCCAAGAGAGAAAACAAACAAAAACACCCCCAAGTTCCAGGACTGAACAGGTTGCACAAGTCAAAGGTGGCAGGTTTGATTCTCCTGGGATCCCGCACAGGATTTCCACCTGGCGGTGACGCCAGCTGAGACCTGCTCTCTCCGAGAGCATCCTCAGCAGTCCTGGCCACCGCGGGAGCCCAGGTTTTTCAACGCTATTAATAAATCCTTGCACAAAACCCCGCTAGTTTCCATAAGCAGAAACGAGTGAAGGAAGCATCCATTCCATGCCAAGCCCTTCACAGAGGATCCAGCTCCCCGAATACAAGGACGCAGGAACGGCTCGCCACGTATTTTTGGTCACCGCACCCAGGGCGCTCCCTGGAGTCAGAAACACCTCGGCACCGGGAGAAGGAACACTTACCATGTAGAAATAGGCAAGAGCACACATCGCTGCCCAATAGATGGAGCCAGTTTTGACGGCTTTGATCCACATGTAGTAAGTTAACAGCATGCAGAATATGGCGATACCTGCGTGGAAGAACACAGAAAGGTCAAGCAAGCTCACGTCAGAGCCCTGAAATGTCAATATAATCTCTGGGGCAAACCAGAGTGCTCAAGTGCATTAAAAATATATATATTTATACATAAATGCTTTTGCTGTCCCCATCAGAAGATGGAACAGCACCTCACAGAAAGAGCCTGGCCCGGAAAAAGAGTTTCATATCTGATTTCTAGATCAAAACACTGTGATGTTTGGTCTCACTGCAGATAACGGCTCACATGGCTTCTCCCAGCCACACCAGCTAGCCTTTCTGGACACAGCGACTCCTTACACGGCCCCCCACAGCCCAGCTACAGAAGAGGAACCTGGATCCTCTTCTGACCTAGGCACTGACGACGAGATTGCTGCCTTTGCCAGCCCCAAAGTCACCGCTGGAACGGAGGTAAAGCCGCGGGGCAGCTGCGCAGCGGCTCTGATCCCAAGCAGCGTTTGCGGAGGTGGCAAAACGTTTTTTACCCTTTTTGACTTGCAAACACGGGTACTCAGGGAACGGGGTGCGCTCGCTTCCGGAGTCGGGAAACGTCCCCTCTTCTGAACCGCGGAGGCACGAACAACCACCTGAGCAGTTGGGCTAGTAAATCCCACGGACCTGACAGGGCTTGCTGTGCAAGGACAGTTCTAACGTGCCCTGTAGCAGTTTTACCATTGTTTTCTGGCACCTGAAGTTGTTAAAGGTTTCCCTGCTCCAAGCGTCGCAAACTCACCTTCGTTATCGTAGGAGCCGGCAACAGAGCGAGAGATGTACCCAGGCACAACTGCAATCATGGCGGCAGCAAGGAGCCCGGCCCCTGCGTCCTGGCAGGGAAACACAGCAAAAGGGTGGGAAAAGGCATCAGTTTTTAGGGTTTTCATTACTGTGCCACACTACACACGGATATGCCTCAAAGGAATAAAAAAAAAAAGAGTATTGAAAGGAAATTTTGAAACAGATCTTCCATTTCCCGAAGTTCTGGGTTTTGACTGACCAGTTCAGGGTTTTGACTTCGGTGGTCACCTCCAAAGCTCCAGCACAGCTGCCTTTCCAAAAGGCAGCCGGGCTGAGCTCCCCCATAAAGCAAAGGCCTCCAGGGATCGTCCCCTTACCTTGAGCTCTTTGGTGAGGTGATAAGTCACTATGGTGGTGAAAGAGGAGAAGAGGGGAGCCAGGAACACACAGACATTTCGGATGTCGATGGTGATGTGGAAGAAGTGCAGCACGTGGTAAATCGCCGCCGAGGTGATCATCAGGCCTGCGGGACAGAAATGACACCGTTATCAGGGTGCTCTCGCTCTGCTCGCGGCACCGGGGGTCATTAGCTTGCCATTAACAGCAAGTTCATCTCACCAGGAAGGAGCCGCTGCCCAGGATGCCTCGACGAAAGGCATCCCCTGAGCTCCCCTCCTCTCCCAGCTGGCACTCACGGCTCTGCTCTGGGTGCACGACCCACCCCTCTCCTGATTTTCCCTCCCATGAGGTGCGTTTCAGCTCACCAAAAGCCTGACGGCTTACCTGGATAAATGGTCCCACCGATAATCCTGCCCAAGGGGTACCACGCTCGGTCGTCAAACCAGTTGTGGAATTTGTAGAAGCCCTCCTCCGCCAGAAAGCGGGTTGTGCGGTAGTTAAAATACCTGCAACAGCGACAAGCACTGAGCATCCCCGCATCCTGGTGTAGATATATCGACTGCTCATCGCTCCTCGGGCACCGACCATGGTACTTAACGAGCTGTCAGACAACAAGGCAGCTTTTGACAGGCTGTTAAGTACCAAATTGCAGGCCCGTTGGGATACCCTCCTCCTCCATCTAGGGGTAAGAGAGCGCCATGAGGGCCGACAGCACTTTTCCATGCGGAGGGAACTAGTCCGTTTTCCCTAGGCTACCACAAACCTCAGCTGCAAAGGTTCATCCCTCCTCAAAGGGGGTTAAAAGCGGGTTTGCAAAGGTAACGTTCTCCCTTGTGCCCGATTTAACCAGCAACAACCCTGGAAGGCACATGCAAGTTGTACCAGGAGCCCTCTCTCCTGTTGTGCCCTGCTCAGAGAATAACCAGGTCCCAGCATAAAAGTGGTATTGGGTGATGCGCCCAGCTTAGATCCAGGCTGCACGACAAGTCCTGGGAAGTGAGACGTGAATTTGGGGTCTAGAAGAGGAAAAACTAGCTGTGCTGAAAGCCGCCCTCCAAATCCCTCATCCTCAATGGGGGTTAACTTGAGCCCAGCAAAACCCATCCAACTTCTGCATGCTCCAGAAGAGAAAAAACCAGCAGCTCCCCCTCAAAAAACAGGAGGAAGACACTTACGGGTCAAATTCATGGATGACGCTTTCGAATCTTAAGACGGAGAAAAGCCTTGTGGAGAAAGCTGCAACCAGAGAAAAAGGGAAGAGTGAATCTACAGCACTCACTGAGTCAGAGTTTTATTAGGTTTATCACCTACTTTGACTACTTAAAATTGTTTCTGTCTCAAAGCAGTTGTTGAGAAGAGAGACAAACACATGTTTTTTCAAAGGAACAGACAAGGAACGAATAAAAGCTTTCACTTAACAAAGAGAGCTTCACAACCTATAGAAGAGGAAAGAAAAGGAGCAGAGGTGGCTCCGTCCCAGAGTCCGCCTTTGAGGGCACCAGCAAGGGCGGCGCGGCAGGACATAGACTTACACAGCACAGCTGCCATTGACAAGATGAGGAGCTTGAGCAGCGTGTCTTGCTTCTCGTAGGAGAGCCGGAGAAACCCTAACTTGGTCATTTTCACATCAAAAGTGGAGCTTGAGGATGCTTTAACACCTGAAAGCAAGTGGGGATGATGATCAAAGAGTGAGCCAGCTTGCAGCCCCGCAATGACTCTAAATGTTTTGTGGAATAGGAGCTTAAGTAGCCAGCTCCTGGCGGAGGAGGCTGTCGTCCACGCTCCACCCCAGCCGGGCACTTTCCCTCCCTTCCCCAAACCCCTTTGCCCCCCATCCTCACCCAATCAGTCACCCCAAGGCTCGGCGGAGGTTTTTCTTTTACGGAGACCAGAACTCCTTCGGGGCAGAGGACGCGTCAGTTTCTCTGCATCCAAAAACAAAACCAAGCATAAGCTTTTAGCAAGAACACTACATTTTCCCTGGTTGGTTTCTTGAAGTTTAACCACCACCTGTAAGTGATGCACAAAAAAGGTAATCCATGGGGATCATGAGAAGTCAGTGCTGTTTTCTCATACACAGGAGGTCTGAATGGCTCCTGGCCGCCCCCATTTTGATTTACTGATGTTAATCATATACATCCTGATGGTTTCCTCATGTGGACCAGCACAGTAAGTCAGCTTTGCTTATATCAGACAACAAGGCTGTTTAATTTGGTTTAATTAATAATGGGTGGAGGAAGAGGCAGCAAAATCCTAGTATCCAACACCAAGGAAGTGAAACTGTGGCCAGAGAATAATATCTTTCTACTCTGATTTCTTTAAAATACTTCTTTACCCAATAAATCTGGGAAAAACACCCCACTGCTCCCTGCAAATTCAGTCCCAGAACCGGTGGATAAATCCTCAGTTCACATCTCTGAGCTACGACACCGGGGAGGGCAGATTCAGCCAGGCTGAGATTTAAACATAAAACACAAACCAGGCCTGGGTCTTTCTGCGACCTCGAAGGGATTCTGACTGACACGCGCTCATCGCTAACTGATACAGAAATAACCCTGCGTTGTAATTATTTCCTGGTTCCCCTGGGGATAACAAGAAGCAGCTAACAATGATATAACCACTGTGGTACTGCTGGCACCCCGATTGCCTCAGCCCCGACAGAAGACTCGGGGGTGGTGGGGGACCCTTTGCCATCCAGTAACGCCACAGCTACTGGGGGAACCAGCAGCCCCCGGCCAGTCACCAGATACTGGGGTGGGAAGGAAGAAAAGCCGTCCCTGGGCTATGGACTATGACCCCGCACTTGCCACCGGCCCTTCCAAGCTTGCCTGTGTCCTACAAGATGCTTCACCCCATTGCTCTGTGCCTCCAGGCACTTGACAACCCTCCACCCCCCAGCCCTGGGCAACCCCAAACCCTACGCACCCCATCCGTCCAAGTCCTAAAGGCTGCAGCCCCTGGACCAGCAGTGACGCAGCTCACCTGGGCACCCCACAGCATCACCCACCCCAAAACCTGCGAATTCACAGGCCTGGGCACCCCACAGCATCACCCAACCCCAACCTGCAACCCCACCGGCCTGGGCACCCCACAGCATCACCCAACCCCAACCTGCAACCCCACCGGCCTGGGCACCCCACAGCATCACCCAACCCCAACCTGCAACCCCACCGGCCTGGGCACCCCACAGCATTACCCAACCCCAAACCTGCAACCTCACCGGCCTGGGCACCCCACAGCATCCCCCACCCCCAAACCTGTGACCCTACAGATCCGGGCACCCCATAACCTCACAGAACCTCATACCACACGCCTGGGCACCCTGTAACCGTGCAGCCCATCATCCCACAGCCCTGGGCACCCCGCAGACCCTCAGCCCACATGCCTGGGCAGCCCACAGACCCTCACCTACCCCAGAACCAATGGTCCCACAGACCTGGGCACCTCACAGTATCACCTACCCCAAAGCCTACGACACACAGACGTGGGCACCCCATAACCCCACAGAACCTCGCCCTACAGCCCCGGGCACCCCACAGCCCCAGGTACCCCAACACCCATGACCCCACAGGCCTGGGCACCCCATAACCCCACAGCACCCCGCAGGCCTCCGCACTCCCTCACCCCGGACCCGGCCACCCCGGCACAGGCCGCCCCGCCGCCCCGGGCCCGGCCCTCACCCGGGCGCCGCGCTCGGCCCCGCCGCCCCGGCCATCCGCCCCGCGCAGCCGCCCTCAGCCCGCCACCGGGGCCCGCCTCTAGCCCCTCGCCATTGGCCTTCACCGACGCCACTCTACAGACGACCGCCCTCATTGGCCGCGGCGCCGCGCACTCAGCATAGAGCGGGGGGGTGGGGGCCGCGCACACCGCCTTCCTATTGGCGGAGGGAGGGGCTGGCGGCGAACGAGCCGTGACGTGGCCGTGCGAGCCAGAGCGGTGGGCGTGGCGCCGCGGGACACGTGGGCGGATACGGAAGCGCGCTGTGCTGTTTCCCCTCCCACCCACCCCAAAACACGTGGGCAGCGCCACGTGGGCAGCGAAGGGCTGGAAATGGTGGTTTCGCCGTTTAATGTTTCGGTGTGAAAATACCAGAGAAAAGTTGACAAACCGGCCCCTCCCGCCCCAAAAAACCCGCCCCGAACCCCGGAGGGTCCCTTCCCTGACCCCTGGAGACACGGTACATGCACGGGGAGGGGAACAGAGTGCCAGCCCGTACAAAAGAGTCCGCTATAAAACAAGCGCAGGGTGCAACGTGGCTCCTCCAAACTCCCAAAGTTGTTAAAAATCGACCTTTTTTTCCCCAATAAATTTCCCGCAGGGGCGAGCTGGATCCTGCCCGTCCCCGGGGGATGTTTTTGGGGACTGAGGGGTGTCCCGGCTCAGCGCCCCGGCGCGGCCGCATGCTTGGCAGGAGAGGGCTGGGGGGAGAGGAGCCGGTCAGAGGAGGAGGAAGCACCGCTCAGGGCGGATTGAAGGTAAACGGTCTTGTGAAAGAGTCTGTTGCTGAGGAAAACCACCAGGGAGAAGAGTCGGAGCTGGAAGTGGCTGAAAGGGAAGAGAGCCCGTCAGCTCCTGGTGCCAGAACCGCCAGGTTTTGGGGGGTTTAACGGGGCGGGAACTCACTAGGTTTTGCTGGGGGTCCTTGCTTCGTTGGCGCTGATGATGAAGAGAGGGAAAAGGATGGAAAAGAGGCAACCGCTGGAAGGGGAAAGCAATAATAATAAAATAAAAATAAGATAGATGCCGGGTTGGTGTCCCCGAAGGGGGCGGGGGGATGTGGTTGGGATTTGGTGTCCCCAAATGGCAGGGGGCCAGTCACAAAATGGCCACCCTCCCGGCGACTCACCTGATGATGTAAGAGGATTGCATGGCCGTGAGGAAAGCCAGCGGTAAGCCGAAGCCGAAGTAGTAGGGCCAGTTCCTCTCGATGTTGGATAACCGTTGGTGCATTTCGATTCCTGGCGAGGAGAAAAAAAGACCCCGCCAAAGTGAAGCCACGGGGCGGAAAAACTGTCCTCGCGCCGTGTAAAAACGGGGAGGAAAGCGTAGAAAAAAAACCCCTCAATCCAGGAAACCCTCACCTTTGTTGAACCAGCGGTACTCAAAGCAGTAGAGTGAGTAGAGCAGTGACATGTGGAGGAGGCCGACGAACTGGCCGACGAGATCGATGGGGAAGAGGCTCACTATCATCCCCTGGAGACGGGGCGGGGGGGGGAAAGGAGCGGGTGAGCGAGGGGCGTGGCGGATTTGTGGGAGCCGGAGGGCACGAGGGGGAGCGGGGTATGTTTTTTTCTGGCTCGCGGCTCTGATCATACCTGGATGAGGAACAGTGCCTGCAGCAAGAGGTTGAACAACATGTCAGCAATGATTTTGCTGACACTGGGAAAGGGGTGAGGCTTTCGGCCGGAAACCTCGAATGCTAGATCGGCGATGTCCTGTGAAAACAACCGAAAAGGGGCTCGGGGGGGGGTTTTAACCTCATGCCAAAACACTGCCTACGCCGCCGATCGAGCCCTAACGAGGAAAATCCCTGCCTTAATTCACTCGACACAGGGTCCAGGCTCCCGTCACCCACCTGAAACCAGATGGCGTTGACGACCTTACTGAGTACGAAGAGGGGAAGGACCCAGAGGGCGCTGAAAATGGAGGTGAGGAGGAACTCCAGCCAGGACCAGACGTCGCCATGTAAGGACGGGTCGCCTTTGGGAGAGGGAGGAACGCGTGAGGAACCTCCTCGTTTCACATCGCACGTGTTTCCCAGTGTCGCCTCCGCACCACGGGGAGCTTCTCCCGACCGTGGGGCAGGAGACATCTCCGATCGCAACTTTTACTTACTAAAAAGAACATTTCCACCCGCTTTTTATTATTTACTTGCAAAAATATTCTGACACCCGTGCGTTATGAGCAGTAAAACCTCCCCCCGGGCTAGATCCCCACCGCACCGTTTGCGGCGTTATCCATCTCTCTGCTTTGCTACTAAATAATTAACAACGGCCTTGATTAATATGGGGAGGAAGAGGAAAACGCGGTGGGAGGAAGCACCCCACGGGACAAAGCCTCAGCACCCCGTGGATGGCGTGACACCCCGTAACACCCACAGAAGAGATCCTTACCGATGATCTGTGCCGTGACCGACTGCAGGACAGGGATAAATACTCGGTAGAACAAGAACAGACTAAGCTATGAGGGGGGAAAAAGAAACAAGGAGGGTTCTCAGTGAGGTGCCGCACCAGCGTTTCTTGCGCTCCCATAACGGCTGGCACGAAGGCAGACCCTCTGCTCCCCCACGTTATGATCCGTGAACACAGAACCAAGGGATCTCTCTTTTAACACCCAAAAATCTATAACCAAGCATTTTCCTTTTAATATTTCTGCGCCGATGCCTTGTATCCAGCCGCAGACTAACAGAAAAGCAAAGCCGGGGGTTTATTAGGCTGCCAAGCGGCCGCTCTGCTGAGGGTCAGCCACATGAAACAGCGGCGCTAAGGTCGGAGCTGAGGAAACATCTTTTAACTTATCAATATTCCATTTGCTAAAGCAATATCCTGGAACGCAGCGGAGCAGGAGTTGAATATTTAGGGGAAGAGCGATCTCGAAGGCTTGGAAAAGCAGCGCGGGTTTAACGGGCAGGTCTGCGGTCCCACACCCCATATCGGATCCCTTAAAACAGCGTTGGGACCAAGAACTCCGCGGCTCCAACCGATCCCTGTGGCCAAGCTGACGGCTCACTGAGGGTGGCACTGGCTTTCACAGGGGTTTTTTAAATGCAGAAAATAAGAAAAAAAATAAATCTGCTTACCCAAAACACACCTCCGTTCCAGGCACAACACTGAAATATCCGGCTCACTATCCGGGGTTCGCTGCAGAGCAGGGGAGATGGGAGAGACACGCGTTAAAGTCCCAGCACCCGGACGAACATCCCCAAACAAGCGACAAAAGCTTCCGTCCCACATTTTGGACACCTTAGAAAGGTCGGAGATAAGCAGCTCGACGCCAGCAATGCACCCGATTTTATCGGGACACAGGAATAATCCTGGAAGAAATCCCTGTGCAGGCCGGCACCAGGATTCAGCTGGTGCATGGTCTGTGGGAGATTTACATCGGGGAGACTCAACCGTTATCAATTCCCCATATTTTCACTGAAAGGGAGAAAAAGCAAAGCTTTCATCCAGATTTTACAGCATTAATTAAAGAGTTTTTCTTCCTCAAACCCCCACCATGATAAAATTGGGGTTTTCTGGGTGCTTTTTGTTCTTGGAAGAGACCAAAACTCGGGGCGGTTTTGGCTTCTTGCTCCTTGCAGCGTATCTGGGGACACGCAGGGGGGCAGCTCTTGTATTTGTAGTTGTAAATACACCTTGAAAGGCGCGTTTCTGACCAAACATCACCGCGTTAAGCGGCGGCCTGGCTGGAATTAGGGCAGCGGAGAAACACCTCAGCGGGGTTTGGGAGCCAGGCGCAAGAACAGATGCTGGTTTGCTCCCACGTGGGTGTAATTCCGGCGGTTCCCAGCCTCGGTGGATGTGACTGCCGAGCTGCAGAACACGGTGGTGAGGCTCGGGGAAAAATAATACTTGATCTGCCCCAGATGAATAAATCAGGTCTGAGCTGCCATTTCTCCCTCGATCCCACCACTACCAACAACAATGACGGATATTTGAGGGACAGCGTGGGTATTCCGGAAGAAAAGAAACCAGGAAATCCACGTTCTTTCAGCTTCTTCCACACCTTCCATACTAATTGCATACTCTTTATTGTCAAACACAAATATCTGAGTTCTTATCTTGCGCGAACAGTTCCGGTATCATTACACAGAGTGGAAAAAGGGCGTTTCACACCACATTTTTCATATTTATTGGCTCCGTGCTTCAGCGCAATCGGGTTTAGGAGCCACTTGCAAACGTACAGCACAAGCTCTGCTTCCGCCCAGGTCGCCGACGGTCCTGACACGTATTTTTACAGAGATCTTTGCAAGATCTCGCAACATTAGTGGCTTTATTTCTTAAGCCCCGCTTACCTCGACTTCCCTTTTAGCCAGACAACTGCGATATGACAGATAATTAGGAGGGGGAAAAAAAAAGCACAAGCACCACCAAATCACAACGACTTGCTGAGGTTTTGCAATTCATCGGGCTCTTCAAAGCTCCAGGCAGAGTCCCTGCTGCCCAGAGATGGGAAGTGAATTACCTGATCTCCGACTCACCAGGCCCCGTAATACTCACTTCTCTTGCTTCTTCTCCTCCATGTGAAACCTCCGCTGGGCGAGCGCGCTGTTTGCTCTCCTTCGCCTCTGCTCTTCCCTCTTCTGCTGGATCCGGGCGTCCAGCTTAGAGATGGTGCAGATGCCCCAGATGGAGTCCTTAATTCCCTGCGGATGTGAGGAGCAGCCGTCACGCTCCGCCCCCGGGGAGAGGGGGAACAGAATGCACCCACCAAAAACCTCCCAGTTACAGAAGGGGATGGAGCGGCAGCCACCCTCGCTCCCCGGCTGGCGGGAGAAGCCGGCCCCAGGCTCAGCCAGAGCCAAGGCCGGGAGCAGCAACGCTGACTGTTTTCCACAGCCCGCTGACCTAAATCACCACGTTCCAGCACCTCTAGGAGCAGCAGTGGTTTGTTTTTTTTTAAAAGGTGTGATTTCTCATCCAATCTCCGTTATTTATAACCCTGGCAAAAGCTGAGGAGTCAGATCTCTCACTGCCCGTTTCTCCTGCCTGGCAGACAGCCCTTCATCCCCTGCCAGCATTTCTAAGACTAATAAAATTGTATTATACAAAATATTTAGGATGTGCAAAGTCCTCGTGGCCTGAGCTCGATGCTTACTCCTTTTAGGAACAAAAGCATCTGTGCTCATCCCAGAAACATCCCCAAAGCATCAGCCACATCCGTGCACACCCATTTCCTTTAAAAGACCCCCAAGCAGTGATTTCCAGCTTCAAAAACATACCGTAGCCATCATTATTAAAATTTCACTTCAAAATAAAGACTGTAAGGGCACTGGTGTGAGCCAGGTCAGAGCCACCACCCTGGTGATCATTCAGTGTATGGAGTTTTTGACCAAAGAAGATAAATTTTGATGCCAAACGCGCATCAAACGGCTGAATGCAATGCTGCTGGTACCTAACGAGGCAGAAATTAATTACACGGGCTGCTCTACCCACCGCTTTACAGATGGCACGAGAGCATCATGCCACGACACAAGTCCTCCTGCCTTAGGTTGCAGGCAGCATGCCGCAGGTCTTTAAGATCAAACCCAGTGAGTTTTTTCGAACCAAGTTATTTCTGAAAATGAGTTATTTTGTAGCATCATGTCACAAACGTTTTTAAGCCTGTATTGAGGCCTGGACGATACAAGAAGGCACGGGAGCACTGAGCTCATGTGAAGCCACATCATCATCGTGACACAGCTGTGATGTTTATACAGGATATAAATAAATTAACTGTTGCCCAAAGGAATCCATCACAGGTTCAGCAGTGCCCCAGATGAATGCCGAGCCCTTTGCAACAGCCACACCACGCAGCAGCCAGCGAGAGAGGACCTGAAATGCGGGGACTTACCCTGACGAGGTCATGAAGGAAGGTTTTCACGCTGTCTGCCATCTTGACTCCAGCATCACCTCCGGTTCCAAAACTATCAACTACAGGGAGAGGGGAAAAGCCGAACCCAAACCTCTCTCATCCTGGAGAGATGGGAAACAGATGGAGCCTGCAGAGAGAAAAAACAGGGCCATGGCCGGCGTTAACAGTGTCAATCTGAGTGGGGTAATGACGAGCTGAGTCAACAGGCCTCCCATCAGGCAACCGTCCTCGAAGATACATTTGAGAAAGGACCCATCCTGTTAATTCCACGGTGTCTTGTGGTTTCAGCAACACGAGAGCCTGTATTTCTATGCAGCAAAACACCTCGCCGAACAAAACGCTGTGCCGCTCATTTTTGGAAGAGAAAAGCTGGCAGAACCAGCCCACAGAGGCGTGAAAACAGCTTTGCTAAATCCAATGTTAATTTAACACTTCACGACTCGGCGCCTCCTCTTCCTCGTGCGCCAGGAACTCAAGGCCTACAATTAGCAGCCTGACAAAATGAGGGCTGCTCTTGAGACATCCCATAAGCTTTTGCCCAAAGCACTAATTACTCCAAACAACCCTATTGCCAAAAGCATTGCGCTAAGACTTCTGCTCCCTGTAAAGCACCACAGAAATACAGAGTTTGAATTAAGAAAAAAGGGGAAAAAAAAGAAAACAGCTAATAAAACTCGTGGAGCTTTTCCACCAGGATCCAAAACATTCTTCTCCCAGGCAGGAGCTACCAGCAGCTCCGGAGCAGGCTGGTATTGCAAGCCCTGACATGCCGGTGTTGCTGTTGCTCTGTAACGCGCAGCGCAGAATACAATTAAAAATAATTTTTTAAAAAAAGGTTTTATTTTGGCTCTTCCAAGACACAACCTGCCAGGGTTTGAACTACGCCTCGGTGAAGCATCCCAACACCAGTTGGGATGAAACTGTGGCAGCAGAACCAGCCTCCAGCTTTACTGATATCACCCTTGGGTGCCTTAGGCACCCGCACCCTAAAATCAAGCCTTCGAAGGGGACACGCTTGGCCCCAGGCACGGCGTCGGGGTCTTTTCGCTTTACTCAGGTGTCCAAGGCATCCAAGGTCCGGGTCCCGCTGACAGACCCAAGGCAGAAACAAGCTTTTTCTTTGTTCCAGGCGGCCGTGCCTCACCACCCTACAGCGAGACCCTAGTGCCATATGCTCCCAGCTTCTGCAGAAAGCCCTGCTTGATTTGGTGTTACCCAGGAGTATTGCTGGGTAGCTGGGGAGCACCCCAGGGTTGGGAGGCACTGTGAAAGGTGGGGGGATCCTCACAGCACCCCGTAGGTGCCAGAGTGAGGAGCCCAGGTCTGCCCCGCCGCTATGCTGTGTGGGGGGATTGTTTTCCCCTGCTGTTAATGGGGGTGAGCCCCGTGGTCAGCCCGGGGTGGGAGCTCACATGTACCTCGGGGCTGCCCCTGTGGTTACCGGGGACCGTCACCCATATTGCTCCCTTGGGGGGGGCACGGTTTTACCTCAGGGCTGTCCCCACGACCCAAAATTACCTAAGGGTCCTCCCAGGGACCTGTGGGGGTGTGTGGAGGGGAGGGCAGAGTTACCCTAGGGCTGCCCCATGGATCCCCAAAGGGCTGCCCCCGCGACCCAAAATTACCTCAGGGCTGCCCCAGGGATCCCCCGAGACCCACAGTTACCTCAGGGCTGCCCCCGCAACCCAAAATTACCTCAGGGTTACCCCGCGAATCCCCCGAGGCCTGCAGTTACCTCAGGGCTGCCCCCACCCTCCCCGGGGGTGACACCCCCAGGGGGCCCACAGTAACCTCAGGGCTTCCCCCCCCACCGGCCCCGCAGCCACCGCCGGGCTGCTCCCCTCTCCCCCTCACTCACCGGCGGCCGGGGGCTCACGGCGGGGATGGCGGCCCAGCTCCCGCCGGCCCGGCCGCCGCGCACCGCGCATGCACACAGCACCCCCTCCCCGGCCGCTGCGCAGCCGCGCGCAACGCCCCACCCCGCGCAGGCGCACTGCCGCCAGCTCGGCCTCCCCCACCCTGCGCATGCGCAAGGTGCCGCCCGGCGGCGCCACAGAGCCGCTACGGGGCGCTGACGGTGCTGAGTGGGGACGCTGGGGGGAACTGGAGGGGATTGGGGGGATACTGGGGGGAATGGGGGGGATAATGGGGATACGGGGGACACTAGTGGACACTGGGAGTGGGGGTACTGGAACATAATGGGGGCATTGGGGGAACTGGGGAGATAATGGGGATACCGGGGCTGGGGGCACTGGTAGACACTGGGAGTACTGGAACATAACGGGGGCATTGGGGGCACTGGTAGACACTGGGAGTACTGGAACATAACGGGGGCATTGGGGGGAACTGGGGACACTGGGGGGAGTGGGGGGATAGTGGGGACACTGGAGGGAGAATGGGAATACTGTGGGGACACTGGGAATGGGGGCACTGGAAAATAATGAGGCACTGGGGGGAATTAGGGACAATGTGGGGGTAATGGGGATACTGGGACTGGGGGCAATGGGGGGAACTGGGGACACGGGAATTACTGGGGACACTGGGCACTGGAGGGAGAATGGGAGCACTGGGGGGACACTGGGGCTGAGGGTACTGGAACATAATGGGGTTGCTGAGGGGAAATGGGGGGATAATGGAGACACTGGAGGGATACTGGGACTGGGGAGTACTGGGGGGGCAATAGGGAAGTCGAGGCTGGGGATGTGGGAACATAATGGGAACACTGGGTCTGTGAGGGAGGCAGGGTAGTGCGGAGAACAGGACTGAGGGCACTGGGCGGGGGATACTGGGAGCACTGGAAGTGATCGCCTGGCAGCTGTGGCCGTGCTGTACTGGGGTGGAGCTGGGGGTAATGGGTGGCAAGTTGAGGGGCAGCCCAGGGGGTGTGTTTTGCGGGAGGGTCACCCCCCATTTCATTACCCCAGCACACGCATCATCCACCACTTTTATTTCTGCAGGGCACAACACCAATCCCCCACCAATATCCAGACTGGGGAGGGGGTTCCCACCGCCGTGCCTCAGTTTCCCCCCCTGCCCCCCTCAAACCACCCCATCTTCCTCCAGGGGCTCCCCCTCAACCAACCTCCCCCATCCCAACCGCCGCAGGTCCAAACTCTCGTATTTTCCCTTCACCACCAGCTCGGCCACGGCTCTGCCGGCAGCGGGCGCATGTTGTAACCCATGTCCGCTAAAACCCGCTGCTAAAAATAGATTTTCTAATTTGGGGTGAGGACCCAGCACCCCGTTACAGTCGAAGGTGTTATGATCGTAATAACCCGCCCAAGCCCCCCGGGGATGGAGGGATTCAAAGGCTGGGACGCGCCGAGCTAGCCGGGGCCAGACCTGCTCCTGGAAAAAATCATGATCCACTGAGAGATCGCCTGGATCTGGCTCTTCCTCCTAAAAAAAACACCATAAATTGGGAGTGGTCTAAAAAATAAAAAAATAACTGGGGGGGTAAATAATATAGGGGACCCCCTTTGGGCTCACCTCGGGTGGGCTCATGCCGCCAAGGTAGTTGCCAGCAATGCCATCACGGCGAAAATAAGCACCGGTGGTGTCGACGAGGAGGGGGCAGGAGAAGCCGGGGCCGTCGGGGCAGTGCCAGGAGAACACGTACCTGTGGGGATTGGGGGGATGCCCCACCCCCCAAAAAAAATGGGGGTGAGGGGCTCAGGCTGCTTCACAAAATGATGGTGGGATGTATCCCCCCCCCAAAAAAGGGGTGCAGTAAAGCACCAAGGGGTGCACCCCCAATGGAGAGGTGATGGCAGGATGGCCCCCCTGGCTGTGAGCCCCAAAAATTCCACCCTGCACCCCACACCTCTTCCTGGGCTGGATGGGCAGGGGGGGCTGGCAGAGCTCCCCCGGCAGCCCCTTTGCCTTCAGCAGCTCCCCGGCCCAGGCGCCGGCGGCGTTGATGACGATGGCGCAGGCGACGGGCTGGTACTCCAGGCTGTCCGGCATGTGGATCTGGGCAGGGGGGTCGGAATATGAAGGGGGAGGGTCATGGACACTCGTGGGGATCCCCCCACCCCCGCGTGGGGTGTGGGGGACACGCACACACGCGTACTCACGTGGACATATCTGATGCGTGCGGTCGCCGGTGCCTTTTCCCACGGTGGCATCATGTCCTCAGCCGAGGTGACGAAACCTGGAGGGTTTTTTTTTTGGTGGGGGGTGAGATGCGGGGTCCTGGGGGGTGGCAAAGGGGGGGGTACCCCATGGGGTGTGTGTCCCCCCCCTCACCTCGCACCTCCCCGGAGCAGCTCTGGACCCCCAGGGATGTGGCTTTGCGTCGGAAAGCGTTGAGGAGGGTCCAGGGGTCGAACCAGCCTTCATCCTGCAGACCTGGGCGGGGGGGAAACATGCGGGGTGGGGGGCAGCAGTGTGAAACTCCCGAAAAAAACACCCCAATTTTGGAGTGACTGGATCCCCGCTTCCCCAAATAAAGGGAAGATGAAGGATATACCCAGCAAAGAGGGAGATGAAGATGAGGATGGGAATGAGGATGGGGGTGTGGGTTGAGGATGAGGATGAAGATCAGGGTTGAAGGGGCATCCCCACGCCCCCCCCCCCATACCATAGGATGCCACGGCCACGTCCTCTGTGTCTATCCAAGGGAATTTCGCCTTCAGCTGGGTGGGGGACAGCAGGGCCACCTGCGCCCCTTCCTCCCTGGGGACACCCAGCATGCAGAGGGGGGTCAGGATGAGACACCCTCGCCACCCCCAAAACCCCATCCCCCGGCACGGTGTACGGGGTTGTGTCCCCTCCCCCCCCCCGCACCTCTGGAGCTGGACAGTGGCCTCCAGCCTGGCAGCACCCTCGGCGGGGGCAAGGAAGAGGTACCCCGAGGGCTGGAACTGGATGTCGATGGGGGGCTCGTTCGGCACCCTGAGGTGCTCCTGCAAGGGATGGGGCACCCCAATGAGCAGGGCTGGGGACTCACCCCCTAAATAACACACACACCCCCCAAAATAACCCTACATACATTGATGTTGCGGAGGAAGCTGGCAGAAAAGCGGGACATGCGGATATTTTCCGGGAGGGAAAACTGCTGCCGGATCCCCCCCACTGACAGCACCGTGGAGGCTTGGGAATACTGAAGAAGAACGCCCCCGCCAAAAAAGTGGGGTTCAGGGGGAGTCCCCAAGACTATAGCCCGTCCCGGGAGGGGGATGCCTCACCGTGGGGTCACGCTCCACCACCAGCACCTTCATGCCGTGCCGCTGGCCCTCCAGCACCTTCAGCCAGTACGCCACCGACCAGCCCACCACGCCGCCCCCCACCACCACCACATCGGCTTCTTCAGGGGGGCGTGGGCCCAGGGGGGCTCCCAGGGGGGTCCAGCCCCCCAACCCGCCCCCCAAGTCCAGCACCTGATCCTTCAGCGTCTGACCCAGACGCTGCAGCCCCGAACCCAGGTCTGCCGGTGTATTGGGGGGGGGCTGGCTGCCAGGCCTGGGACCCCCCACTTCCCTCTGGGAAGCCCCCAGCACCCTCTGCATCCCCTGGGACCCTCCAGGCCCCCACCCAGCCTCTCTGGGACCCCTCAAGGACCCCCCAGGTCCCCTAGAACCCCTCAGGACTCTCTGGGACACCCCCGGTCCCTGGGACCGACCCCAACCCCTCCTGGGTCCTCCCCAGTGCCCTCTGGGACCCCCCAGTGCCCTCCCAGTACCCTGGGAACCCCCCAGTCCCTCCTGAGTCCCCCCCAATGCCCTCTGGGACACCCCCCAGTGCCCGGAGATCCCGCCAGTCCCTCCTGCGTCCCTCCCACTCCCCTCTGGAACCCCCCAGGATCCTCCCAGGACTCTGGGACCCCACCTAGTCCCTCCTGGGTCCCTCCCAGTGCCCTCTGGAACCCCCCAGGACACACACCCCCCCGTGACTTCCCCATTCCCTACCCGCCGCATCCCTTTGACACCACACCCCATTCCCCCGGGACCCCCAAACGCCCCTCCCGCCCCCTAGTGACGCCCCCACTCCCCCATGACCCCCCCCAGTGACACCCCCCGACTCCCCCATGACCCCCCCCCAGTGACACCCCCCCAACTCCCCATGACCCTCCCAGTGACCTCCCCTCCGGTGCCCGCGGCTCCCCCCGGGTCTCACCGCGGAAGATGTCGGAGCTGAGCGGGGTCGCGGTGCGGAGGGGGCGGCCCGGGCCCCCCCCCGGGACCGGGGACCCCCCCGGGACCGGGGACCCCCGCGGTCCCGCCCTCCACAGCCCGCGCAGAGCGCGTCCCCAAAGCAGCATGCCGGTTGGCCCCGCCCCCTCCCCGCCCCAGCACAACCACGCCCCCAGCCACCACGCCCCCTCCCCGCCATTCGCTCGTGGCCGCCCCGCCCCTTCCCATCCCCTCCGCCAATGGGCGCGTGGCGGGGCGGTGGCTTCCGGCGGAAGCGCGGAGGGCAGTGCGACGTGTGCGCGGAGCCGGGCCCGGCGCCCCCGCCGCCGCCATGCTCGACTTTTTCACCATCTTCAGCAAGGGCGGCCTCGTCCTCTGGTGCTTCCAGGGCGTCCGCGGGCCCGCCGCCGCCGCCACCGCGCCCGTCAACGCCCTCATCCGCTCCGTCCTCCTGCAGGTCCGCGCGGGGCGGGCGCGACCACCGGGCGGAGGGGGGCGCGGCGGGAGGGCGGGCGAGGCCATCTGCTTTGGGAGGGGGGGAGTGGGCGCAGGCGGGACCATCACCTGGGGGGCGGTTGGGAGGGACCACCTGCCTAAGGGGGGGGGGGCAGTTGGTACCATCTGCCTGGGATGGGGTGGGTGGTTGGGAGGGACGAAACACACAGGGGGACCCTTATCTGGGAGCTGGTGGGATCACCCAGTTGGGGGGGGATGGATGGGTGAGACCACCTGCTTGGAGGGACCACCTACCTGCCGGGGGGGAACGCACAAGGGACCCATTTTGGGGGTGAAGTATTGGGGGGTGGGGTGCTGGATCCCTTTTTGGGGAGAGGGAGATCGATGGGGTGGTGACAGGGATGATTTGGGGGTGGGGTTGGGACTGCCTGCCCAGGTGGGTGGGCTGGGTCACCAATATGGGATGTTGGACCACTTTTTGGGGACTGGGGAGGTCTCCTTGCTGCTGGCACCCGCCTTCTGATGGCTCCTCTCCCCTAGGAGCGAGGAGGCAACAACTCCTTCACCCATGAAGCCCTCACGCTTAAATACAAACTGGACAACCAGTTTGAACTGGTGTTTGTGGTAAGTGACCTCCCCTGGGAGGGTGGGTTGGCTCTCTGCCCCCCCCCTCCCAGGGTGCCCTAAAACCCCAAGGGAGAAGGATTTCCCTGTAAAAGGGGCGCTCAGGTGCAGCTTGGTTTGGGAGAGGTGTTTAATGCCCTCCTGAAGGGGTGAGGCTTCCCACTGCCTTCCCAAAAACCTCCCAGAGAGCAGCAGCTGAATCGGGGATGGGGTTTCATCAGCGCCACTTGGGAAAACAGGCAGCTTGCACGGCGATAACGGGAAGGTTTTTCCTGGCGCTGTGGTTTCTTCCTCCTCCCCGCACCGACGTGGGGAAACCGGGGCCTGTCAAAAGCCGGCGCCAGTTGGGAAACAGTGCGATGGGGATGGCTGAGCCGCGCGTTAGGAAAAACCATCTGCAAGTTAGTGCTGATCCGGGCTGAAAACAGGGAGGACGATACCGGCTCGTTGCAGAAATGATGGTTTAAGTCCGTACAGCTTTAGCTTGACTGCCAGAACTGGGTTGGCTCCTCTGGCTCTGGTATTTTGGGAGGTACAATGTGCGTCTCGTCATTCCTGGCTCCGGAGGGGTCCTGGCATAGCCAAGCGCTTCCTTCCAGGGGAGCTCGGTGTGTGGACGTGGGGGTGTCAGCCGTATACCATCGCAGTTTATTTTAATCATCTGTGATAGGATTAAAACTCATTAAACCTCAAACAGAAGCTGTACAGGCTGCGACATCTGAAAAAACCTTTTTACTTTGACCAGATCTGTTTAAACAAAGGCAGGAATGCATCATCCCCTTTACTTTGGGAAATATTTTAACGTTTTCCCTGTCAGTCTCCCTGTACTTTTAAAATCCACGCAATCTTCGTTGTGTAGCCAAAGATAAGCAAAAAGCTTTCTGGTTTTTCACTTCACATCTTTGTTGCCGTGAAACAGGCAATCTGTTTTTATCGGTGTCACCTTTTAAAGCGAAGCTCTGGGCCGTGCTGTTTTGTTTTTTCCTTCTATTTTCTTTCTGAGAGCACATTAAAAGCTCAGGAGGTCAGACTAGAAAACATAGCCTGAAGCCTGCCAAAATTAAAGCGCTCTGCATCCAATGGAGAGGTTCTCACTTCCTTCACAGCAAAGTGCTGCAATTAAATTAGCTGGAAGAGCAACATCCTTTCGCTGTGCTGCTTTGCAGGTGGGCTTTCAGAAGATCCTGACCCTAACCTACGTCGACAAGTTGATAGATGACGTCCACAAGGAGTTCAGAGACAAATATCGTAACGAGTTCCAGCAGAAAGGCACCCTGGGCCTCCTAAATGGCACCTTTGATTTTAAAGATGACTTCATGCGCCTTCTCCGGTAGCAGAGCCTTTTTTTTTTTTCCCTCCCAAGTTTCCATTTAGAGCAGAGGTAGATGGGGGGGCAGAACTGAAATTCAGGCTAACGGGCCACCTCCCCACAGGGACGCAGAGGAGAGCAGTAAAGTCCGAGCTCCCACGGTAATGAAGACGTTTGAGCAGTCTCTCAAATCCCAGAAGACTGTCAAGTGTATGATAGAAACCCGAGGGGAGAAACCAAAGGAGAAAGTCAAGAACAAGAAGAATAAAGGTTCCAAAAAAGAGGGTGAGTTTATGGGAAAGATATACAGGGTGGGGGGAATAAATATTCCAGAGCTCTGTGTTCCAGCCTGCACGTTCCCAGTCCTCTCAGAGCACCCAAATGCTGGTCTGAGCTCATGTTGGTGCCCTTTCCGTCAGGATCTGAAGCTGTCACAGCGCCCGGTAAAGCGTCTGTGGGTGACAAGCAGCCCTCTGCCACCGGGGACAGGGAGGAACTGACCAAGGATGAAATCCTGCAAAAGAATCGGGAGGAATTCTTCAAGAGACACATGAAAGCAGGGGAGAAGTCCAGGTGGGAAACAAGGATGCGCTCAGTCTGCATGTGCTTCAGACCCCTCTTCCTGGCGTTCCTGGGCTGAGCCTCTCCTTCCTTCAGTGACCCCTGGAAGTCAGACCTTGCTCTCCTGGCCCTTATTTCCCTTTTCCTTATTTCCCTGCTTGCTGGAAAGACTGGAAAAAAGCCCGCTCAGGGTCCTGGAGGGGTAAAATTGAGCCTGATCCCTTCCCTGGGAGAGCCAGCAACCCAGTGCGTGCCTGGGAGAGGTCCAGACCTCTTTTTGGTGAGGCTTTCCTGCCGTGAGCAAAGGGCAGCGGCACATCGATGACTGGCTCAAGCTAAAGTTGACTGACAGAGGGTTAAAGTTCCAACAAACAAACTCTGGAGACTGAATCAGCCAGGTTTAGCCTTAGGTTCTGCTTTTTTGTGTAACCCAGGCTTTTAATTTTCACAGCTTCTAAGGAGGTGACTGCTGCTGCTTCCCTGTGCTGAACAAAACGTGTTTCTGGGGTTTGTTTCAACAGATCTCCAAAGCCTGAGGCACAGAAGGAGAAGGGGAAGAAGCCCCGAGTGTGGGATCTGGGGAACTCTAATGCCAAAGTACTCGATTACAGTAACTCCGCTACCAACGGAAGCGCAGAGGCTTGTCCTGTGGAGGAGTTTGACCCTGATACAGTAAGGAACGGTCAGGTCACTGTCTGCTTCAGCGCATTGTTCTGGGCTCAGCTGGGCATTGCAAACCCAGCCTGGTGTCTGCGGCTGGCTGAGAAGGTGTTGGAAGCAAGGATCGCAGCGCATGGCCCTTAAAGCTGCTGCCTAAAGGGTGTTTTCTCCAGCTGTAGCCTCTGCAAACAGCACTAGATGGGGTCGGCCTGCTGAGCCCTCGTGGCAAAGGTCTCAGCAGAGCTGTCTCATGGTACTGCCAAGCATGCGGGGGGAGAGGATGGTAAGCGGTTGCTGATTTTCAGGGCATGTCTTTTCTTCCCTGCCCCTCGCAGGCCCTGGGGGATCGAAATAGGGAGCCTGGCCGCCTCTACGACCTCGAGTATGAGAGTGATGACGAAGCCGAAGAGGAGAAGGTTATTCAGAACCCTTCGAAACCCAGGTAGAGGCTCCTGCAGCCCCTGCTTGTCACACGCTGCTTTATTTTTCTCCTGTAACTCCTCTTCCAGTCTAGCCAGTAACACAAGGGGGACAAATTGGTGCGTTTGTCAGCTGCGTGGTGGGCTTTTCTTGCATCTGGGCATTGCGTGCCCTACGTAACTTGCTCCTCAAACCTAAAGGTAACTCCTCTGCTTCTCCACAGCGCGAAGAAGGGTGGCCTGGGGGGCATGTTTGGCATGCTGAAAGGCCTGGTGGGCTCCAAGAGCTTGACGAGGGAGGACATGGACCCCGTACTGGAGAAGATGAAGGATCACTTGATTGGTATGTCTAGATCCACTGTGAGCGGGTTAGTTTGAGGTGGTTCCCTGTGCTCCATGGGGGTGGGCCCCAGCGTGGGGTAGCACCTCCGGTTTGGGACCTTCTTGCCCACAGGAAGGGTGCTTGTCTTGCCTCTGGGGAGCCCTCGAAGGCACATCAAAAGAGGGGCAGCAGTCTCGTCTGGTGGGGTTCCTGCACACTGACTCCATCCTTCCCTTGATGCGGATATCTGGCGTGTGTAACCTTCTCAGCAGCACTAACTCCCCTCTCATTTCTTTCTTGAAGCAAAAAACGTGGCAGCTGAGATCGCAGTGCAGCTCTGTGAATCGGTGGCTAAGAAACTGGAAGGGAAGGTGATGGGAACGTTCACCAGTAAGTGGCCGTGCATCCTCCTGCGTGTGGTTTGGGGCTCGGGAGCGTTCTCCAGGCGTGACAGGTTCTCTTCCCCTCTCCTCCTCCCTAGCGGTGACCTCGACGGTGAAGCAGGCCCTGCAGGAGGCTCTTGTGCAGATCCTGCAGCCCCAGCGCCGTGTCGACGTCCTCCGTGATGTCATGGATGCCCAGCGCCATCGCCGACCCTACGTGGTCACTTTCTGTGGTGTCAACGGTGTCGGGAAGTCCACCAACCTGGCCAAGGTAGGACATGGTCCTCCTGGCCTCTTGGGGCAGGTGCTGAGGTCAGGCTGTGGCTCCTCATGGGCTTTTCATGATCTTTTGTTCACCTACAGATCTCATTCTGGCTCATCGAGAATGGTTTCAGCGTCCTCATCGCCGCCTGCGACACCTTCCGTGCGGGAGCGGTGGAGCAGCTCCGCACCCACACCCGTCGCCTCAACGCCCTGCACCCTCCGGAGAGCCACGGCGGACGCACCATGGTGCAGCTCTACGAGAAGGGCTACGGCAAGGATGCAGCGGGGATTGCCATGGAGGCCATCTCCTATGGTAGGTGGAAAACCGGCGGCGGGAGAGGCTGTTTCGGGGGAGCATCCTGCTTAATGTTGCTTTTTGGTTTTCCCCAGCGCGGAACCAGGGCTTTGACGTGGTCCTGGTGGACACGGCGGGCCGCATGCAGGACAACGCTCCCTTGATGACGGCGCTGGCCAAACTCATTGCCGTCAACGCTCCCGACCTCGTCTTGTTTGTTGGGGAAGCACTGGTGGGAAACGAGGCTGTGGATCAGCTGGTGAGCATCATGGCTTTGTTTCCTGAAAGATTGAGGCGGGGAGGGGGGGAAAAACCACCCGCTTTTTCAGGTTTTAGTGGAGATTTGGATGGTGGCAGCACCACAACTGCGTTTCTCTGCTCTATTCCTTTCCTCAGGTCAAGTTCAACAAGGCTCTGGCTGATCACTCCATGGCCCAGACGCCGCGGCTCATCGACGGGATCGTCCTCACCAAGTTTGATACCATCGATGACAAGGTAAGGAGGCTGTCAGGACGGCTCCGTGCAGAGCTTCCCGCTGGTGACTGCAGGGGGAGAGATGGGAATTGTCAAACACGGACTATTCCGGACACCATCCCCTGCCTTCCTCTTGCATTTGAGCCATTCCTATAAAATTTAGCAGTCTGATTTCCGCACACATGGAAAACGGGGCCGTGAGGTCTCTTGGTTTATAGGCGTTACTGCGGCGGCGCGTACAGGGGACTGTACAGAGCCGAGAAGTACGAATATACTGAATATTTGCCAAGCTCTTAGGCGCATTCCCCTGAGGAGGTAGTGCTGGCTTTGCAGGCTAACGGTGCTTGTTGTCCTCGGCAGGTCGGCGCCGCCATCTCCATGACCTACATCACGAGCAAGCCCATCGTTTTCGTTGGTACCGGACAAACTTACTGTGATCTGCGAAGCCTTAATGCCAAGGCCGTGGTCGCAGCGCTCATGAAGGCCTGAAACCCACCAAATTGCTGTTTGCAGATGTCCAAGAAGAACATGCTTTACCCCGTTACCGACTAGTCTTTCCCGTGTAGTGCAGAACAGAATGAAGGGATATCTCTTTTTTTATGGATAAAACCCTTTTTATCCAGCAAAAACCCCTTCCCCTGGGTTCCTTCATTCTGTTTTAAGTGACACAGGCTCCCTCGCAGGGAGGCTGAACCCAGAGCTTTGTATTGTTCCATGCTGCACGGGGCAGGGAGGGGGCAGCACAAGGACCTGCTGTGCTTTTTGGGGTGTTTAAAGGTGGGGTTTGTTTTTTGAGCTGCTTTTGATTTTTAGACCAGCTTAGGGAGGATGTAAGAGTGACTTCTTGTCAGGGGTGAGCAGGATAGCTGTCATGTTAGAAGATCTGGCTGTTTGTGTCGCTGCTAGTGGCAAACTAAACTAAAAATACTGGCGGGCTGTGCCGGGGCTGGAGCAGAAGATGCTAAATTACTTTAAGGTCCCTGTTTTTGTTGTCACTGGGATGCCAGAGCAGGGTACCTGGATGCTGTGTGGAGAACTGTGGCTGCTTGGTCCGATAGTGCTAATCCTGGCTGGGGAAGGAAGGCAGCGTCCCCCTGCCTGTCTCCTGCCCGCTGGCCTCAGTGTTATTTGCTAGTAAAGAGAAAAAACAAAACAACAAACCAACCCAAATTAATACTGGAAGATAATGGTGGCTGATTGCTGCTTTCCTGCACCCTTTCTCCCCCTTCGAGTGCCTCTTGATCCCGGTCTGAAGTGCTACACTGAATAATACAAAACTCTCTTACGATGTCTTGTAGCTCTGTATCGCAGATGTGCTATAGTGCAATAAATTGAATGCTGTCTGCTAAGAGACATAATTTATATAAAATAAACTTCATAATTTGTTGTCCGTGTATAAATAACTTGCCTTTAGCCAGGACCTATTTTCTCCTTGGGGAGGGGAGACAAACTTCTGCCTGTCTGAGGTGTTGCAGAGGGCCTATAAATCACACACCAGCCAAAAGTTAAGTGAACAGGCCTTTAATACAAACTCCCAGGTACAAAACAGTGTACAGTAAAAGACAGGACTAGAAAACTGGAGTTTCCAGTGAAAAAACATGTTCAAGTTGTTTTTTTTAATTGAAAGTACAGGATACAAAAGCACTAAGTATGAAGTCAGAGGAGGTCGCAGCTCCTTCGCGAAGACCATGTTCTCTGGGTACACGTGGCCTTGGTAAAAAGACAATTACTATGTTAAACCAGGTGTCTGTCTGAGGAGGCTCTGCCCTGGCCTTTGCTCCTCTCTTAGACCAGCTTTAAACCACCCAGGCCTCCCTGGGAGCTGCTGGGACTGGCTTAGGCCTGTCCTAAGGGCACAGGTCTTGAAGTGAGGCTGGTGCTCAAGTGCTGCATCCTGTGGGAATGTCCTGCATCTTCTCACAGAGCTGCTTAAACTCATCCACGTCTCTTTGTATGAGCATGAAGTGTTCCAGGTCTGACTTGCGCTTCATGGCCTCTAAAAACAGGGCCTGAAACGTGATGTCATCAACAGTCCAACCACAGCCCAAGAATTAATTACTTTCATCCAGCTTCTGAATCTCTCACTTTAAAAAAGGGAAAGATGTTCTTAGTCAAGGCAAGTCTTACCTTCATGAGGCACAAGAGACACCTTATCACTGATGAGGCTCTTGCGGAGTGTCATAATTCGGTCTTCCTCAACACAAACGTAGCGAGGTGCTTTTGCAGGTTAGCAGGCGAGAGAATCCATCCCTCCTCTTTTTCAGGAAATTAAGGACTCTCCCACCACCCAGCCTTTAAACTCAGCCCAGTCTATGCCCGGGTAACACACGGGCCTGTCAGGAGCTTGCGTGGGAAGTGGGATGCATAGATAAGACAAGGTATGGGACCACAAAGTATGCCCTGCAGAGAGAGGAGGCAGGGCTGCCTCACCGCGACCTCCGTGTACCTTCTGGTACCCGGCTGGGTGGAGCACTATGCCCCTGGGGTTGGTGTAAACGCCGCGTTAGCTTCCACGGCGCTGTGAAAAACACCATGCTGGGGAAGTGTTTCAAAGAGGCAGCTTCTTCCTCACATTCTCCCTGATCTCCTCAAGGGGTCATGAGTCCATCAGCTTCTACATTGCGGCCTGCAGCTAGCAGCCTGTTTGGGTCAACGCTTCAGCTGAACGCCAGAGGTGGTGGGAAGAGACTGAACCGATACACCAGGCTCAGCCGGAGAAGGGGGAAAACTCTATGAATGTTAAGCCAGCATGTTTCTCAAGCCTGTTTTTCAAGTTTAATTCTCAAGTACAAATCAAGTTTCTTTCTTGACCCCGCTGGTCAACAGCTGACCTTCATTTCAAAAAGCTGCTTCTGAGGCTCTTGGTTTACCCCTGCAAACTAGAGCTCGTTTAGCTCATAGTAATTAGAATGCTTATTTGTAACTCTGTAAGTACTTCCAGCTATGCCGATTAAGAGGTCATGCAGCAAACGCAAAGCACAGAAATTACTCAGAACAGAAAGAGACCGAGCACTGCACAGCACCTGCTCAACCAGCGAAGAGGATATGGTGCTCCCCACCAGTAAAACCCACGGTGGAAAGATGAGGTGGGCGAAGAGCTCAGGGTCCAACAGTCTGATTTTCTGCCTGACTGGGGCAAGAGGAGGGAAGCTAGCGTGAAGTGAGCAGCTATGAATCCCAGAGCACAGCAGAAGAAGCCGGAGGACACGGAGCAACCCCACAGGAGTCATCCAGCCATTTCAGAAAGAGGACACGGGGCAAGAGGGAAGCCTGGAAGGCTACGGCCCCACAAGCGCAGTCACAAAAAGCACTCCACAGCATGCTATAAAAATAGAAAGGTCAGCTTTGTGTCTCGCACAGAGTTTCCTGTGCCAGTTAGAAATATCAACCCAAGCCCTAAGTGGAAGCGAGGCTTCCTGTACCTCAGCAAGGCCAAGCCAGAAGTTTGAAGGACAGAGATTAAAGAAATACCAGGCTTAAGGGCTTGGCCTGAGCAATGGATGTCAGCCAGCAAGCACAACATTTCAGAAACGAGCATTCATCTTCGTTCCTCTGCTCATTGCCCCAAATGTCTAGAGTCTCCGCATGGACTTTGTCTAACATCATTTAAATTGCTGCAGACAGTACAATCCCCTCACGTGGGCACAAGGGCACATCCCACAGCTGCCGCTGTCCTGCGTTGTCCCAGCTCGGCCCTGACAAAAAAGAAATCATCATCATTTACCTTCTTTTTGTTGGTTAGGTCAAGAGACTCCAGTTGCTTCCCCTGGTGTCCTGCGTACAGTTCCAGCAGGTTATCCAAGTTTGTGGTTAACACAAGAGCCCCGTTTGCCATTAAGTGAAGCACAGATTGAAGCAGTTGCTTCCCAGAATCTTCCATTTTAGATTCCAGGTCATCAAACACCTTGTATAAACAGTCTTTGAAAAAGGTTGAGCAGACATTGCTTGTGCGCTGAGAAAGGAGAGACAGATTAAAATCAGAACCTGGTTTGTTTTAGCACTTCATGCGGAAAGACATAATGAAAAAACACCCACATATTTCTCAAAGATCTCCGTAAGGCTCTAGGTCCTTGTCCAGGACACCGCGAGTGAAATACCCACAAGCTGGTGTCCATGGCAGAGTTACGTCTCAGGAACCTGGCACAGTAACTGCACTTGTGGCTTCTTGTGGGTAGAGGGATCGTTGGGAGATGGGGGCATGCTGGAGAACCAAATATGGCTATTTCCAAGAGCCAACTCCTATGCTCAGGGCTAGGTACCAAATAATTACGTACAGCACTACAAGCACACTCACTGGAGACAGCTTCTGGATAAGGCTGTGGGCAACATCAACCAAGTTCTTGCCTTCCTGGAGACACTTTTGAAAGTGTTTTTGCCCTCTTCATCCTCCAGGAGATCAAAGCCAATAGCAGCATCCAGGAGTGCCTGGATGAATCCCTTCCAAGACTTCAGCACTGGGACCTGGGGAGCAACTGCTGTGCTAATTCCTGACCCTGGTCAGGACTACTTGGGGATGAGTCCATGTGGGAGCAGGATACCCCGAAGCATCTGTCGCCATGTATAAGCCCACGCCAGAGCAGGGCAGGTATATCTCGAAGTGTCTGCGGCCATGGTTATGTCTGTGCCACAGCAGGTGTACCTCTGAAGGAATTGTGGCCCAAGGATAAATCCATGTTGGAGAAGGTACACCTCAAAGTGTCTGTGGCTGTAGATAAGTCCATGCTGCAGCAGGTACACCTTGAAGCATTGGTGGCTGTGCATGAGGTCATGCTGGAGCACCTCAAAGTGCGTGGCCATGAAGAAGCCCACAACAGAGCAGGTTTACTTCTGGAGGGACTGCAGCTGTGGGTAAGGCCATGCTGGAGCAGGTATATCTCTGAAAGCATCATGGCCCATGGAGAAGCCATGCTCGAACAGGCACACCTCAAAGTGACTGTAGCTCTGAATAAGTCTATGCTGCAGCAGATGTGCCCCTGGAGAGACTGTGGCTCCTAGGTAAGACTCCGCTTGGAGCAGGTACAACCCTGAAGGACTGCAGTCTGCAGATAAGTCCAAGCCAGAGCAGGGGCAAGGGGAAGAGTCCATTACAGTGTTAAACCAGATGGTCTGGTCCAAGGGGACCAGGGGTGGAATTGTGATGGAAATGCCTTTAAATTGTTGTAACCCAAGATTTGAGTAACATGTTACGGAAATTACTATAGCAGAAACCACTTGTTGCTGGCCAGGCTGGGAGCAAGGGGAGGAGTTCATTGCAATGTTAAAACCTATAACCTGGCCCAAAGGGGCCGGGGTGGAGACTGTAATGGTTCTACCATTAAAGTGTTATAACCCTTGATTTGAGTTGCATGTTATAGGAATTACTACAGCAGGGACTACCTGAACCCATGGAGAACAAGCCTTACCAGAAGCAGTGCAAGTGCAGCAGTGACACGACCTGAGCTGGCTTCGGTGCCCCGTAACTCCACGCAACACCCCACTTCTCCTGCCCTGAGCAACCACCGGAACAGATGGAGCCCGAAGCCATGGACTGGGTCAACTCGGGACATTTTGTGGACGTTTGTGGACCCTCTAGAGACATTTTACAGAGGTGGTCCGTAAGGTAAGGGAATGGTAAATGAATCTGTGATTTTATCAAAGGATGGGAAGGGGGGTGGAGGTCAATGAGGTTGTATTGGATAGTGTGGGACCTGAGCATGACGTAAATGGTATGGAATGAGGGGTGGATACTGTTTCAGCTGGGATAGAGTTAATTTTCTTCATAGTAGCTAGTATGGGGCTACGTTTTGGATTTGTGCTGGAAACAGTGGTGATAATGTGGAGATGTTTTAGTTGTCGCTAAGTAGTGCTTAACTCAGGAGTTCCCTCTCTTTTACTTTTCCGATTCTCTACCCCGTCCCACCAGGGAGGAGTGAGCGAGTGGCTGCGCGGTGCTTGATCACTGACTGGGGCTAAAGCACGACATGAGGCTAGGCCGCGGCTCCCTGACCCCCCGGGCAGCCCCACTGACCCCCGGTAGCGGACGGGGCGGCCGCCGCCCCCCTCCCTCACGGCGGCCCTGGGGGGCGGCCTTCGCAGCGGCCACCGCTCCCCTCAGACACCCCGCGCCGCCGTCGCCATGGCAACGCCCGGGCGCGGCGGGGCGGCGGGACGCGATTGGCCCGCCTCCACCCGGCCCCGCCCTCTCATTGGCTCGTAGCGGAAGAGGCGGGATTATGGCGGGGAGGGGTGTGCAGAAGCACTTCCGCGAGAGTTCGCTCTTCTCGCTAAGCTTCCTCCTGGTATAAACGGTACCGGGCGCATGCGCAGGGCAGTCGTCGCCTGTGCGCGCAGCGGGGAGGGTGCGAGGCGGCGGCCGCTCAGGTCGCGGTGTGAGAGGCCGGGGGGTCGGTCCTGCCCGCTGGGAGCCCGCCAGGCCGCCCGCCAGGCCGCCGTGGCTTCTGTTCGAGCGGGTATTTGTAGGCGTTGGTGCGCCCTGTTACCCCCTCAGGGGCGCGCTGCCTCCCTCTCTGCTGGGGCCCTGCCTGTGCCACAGCAGCTTCAGCCCTCTGAGGCTGTAAGAGCAGGTTGTGAAGTTGTAATGGCTGCTGTGATGCTTTTGAGCACCTTTATGAAGGAGTTTGGGTGTATCCAGAGCTTTTCAGGAAGAGAAGCGGTTCTCTGGCTTTCAAGGTCACTGTGTACCGCTTTGTATTGGCGCCATAAATAAAGCATGTTGATGGTGGGTGTATTTAGAGGGAAAAGTAGCCTTATTTTCTCACCTGAACACCTTTTTGGGGTCTGGCTTTGGCCCTGTCTTGCACTCACCCTATCCTCAACCCATTTGCTAACGCTCTTTGCAGGCGATTGCGCAAACCGCAGGTTTTCTTGTGATGCCCGACCCGGTGGTACCATAACCAAAACAAGCTCGTATTGCTGTAGATTTCAACGTGGTGCTGCTGCTGGTGGGTCATGGTGTGTTGTGAATTGAGCTGTGCTTGCTTAATTGCTCCGTTCCCTTTAATAATGATTATATTACAGCTAAGGCAGGGGTGGAGGTTGACCTAGAGGAGTGTTGCCCTTCCGGAGCTTGGGTTTGCGGGGCAGCGTTGGCTGCTGGGACACTGTCCGGCAGCTCTGGGGTTTCCAGTTGAGGCTGACTCACACAGGTGGGTGACTCACCTTCCTCTGGGGCACGTCCTCAGGTAGGGAGTTGATTTTTGGGGTGGTAGCAGCAGCAAAGTAATCAGTCTCAGGGTGGGAAAGTGGAAGAGATTAATTAAGGGATGGGGTTGAGCAAAATGAGGTGAGTGGTGCCTGACCCCGGCTGCCTGGGGGTCCCTGTGGGGCTCAGCGCTGCTCAATCTTGGGCTTTTTCCTTTGGGATTCGGCCATGGAGGAGCCGGCCTGTGGCTCCTGCTTGGTTCCTGGAGGAAAGGAAGGCAGCCGGGGTTGCGGCGGGGCTGCGGTGGGAGCTCGGTGCCTTTTGGGGGATTTATTACCTTTCCGGGCGCGGGCTGCCTTCATGCGCCCCAGGTTCCTCTTACTTGCCACCTCGTGTTCCACAATGGGCTGGGGGTAATGGGTGCCCACCAGACAGCCCGCCCGCTCTTGCACAGCCCGTGGCGCCTTCCAGGGCTCGTAGATGTACTTGGCAGGGAAATCCTTGAGGACAGGGAGGTATTTTCTACGGCAAGGGGTCAAAGCCACCAGGGATGCCACCCCCATCTTGTGTGGCTTTGTGTTTCACGCCTACCGAATGTACGCTCCATCCCGGTCCGTCTTCTTGCCGAAGGTGACGGGCGAGTAGACGTGGAAGTATCGGTGGAAGAAGGCACTGCCCGACAGCCACAGCCAGTTGCCAGCATTGAGGGACCAGTCAGCGTCCAGCAGGAGCTCCTCAAAGACCTGTGGGGACACTGTGATGGTGTGGGGTGGGGTCTCCGGGAGTCTGGTGGGTGACAGTGGGTGTCAGGGGAGATCTGACCTTCAGCCCTTCTTCCCAGGAGACCCAGAGGTCCCCACGGGTAAGGAAGCAGGCGACGGCATGCCGGGCAAGGTGGTGGATCCAGCCCTCAGTGCGCAGCTGGGTCATGATGGCATCGATGAAGGGGTAGCCTGTCTGGCCCTGGTGTGGGGTGTTGGGGTTAAATGGGGCAGGGGGACATTTTTTTTTGGGGGGTGGGTTGGAAGATTTTTGGTTTATCCCTGAGGGAAATACCTCCCTCCAGGCGTGGAGGTGCTGGGGGTTTTTGTCCCAGTCGACCTGCAGGCAGACGGGGTTGCCGACCATCTGGTTGAAATTGGGAATGCTGGCACCGGCGGTGTAGAAAAACTCCCTCCAGAGGAGCTGCCCGTGCAAAGAGACGGGGGGCCAGGAGTGCTCCTGCTGCTAATGAAAGCAGGATCAGCCTCTCCAGCTGGGCTGGCCCATCTTTTCCAGCCCCCCACCCCTCCTGCAGGTCCCTCTGGCTCACCCTCTTCCCCCCTCACCCTAAAAATGCTGCCTCACCCCCTGGTAGAGCTCATCCAGCCGCCACCAGAAGGTGCGGACTGAAAGGCAGCCAAATTTGAGGTAGGGGCTGAGGACGGTGGTGCTGGGGCTCAGTGAGTTGGGCTCCGTCTTGGGCTTCTTGAAGCTGCACACCCAGGCCTAGACAGGGCGGGACACACACCAAGGTCATGTTTTGGGACTGAGGGGGTGCAAAGCAGCCTCGAAATTAGGGTGATGGGCGCCAAACACTGACCCTCCTCTCCATAAGCGTGTTGAGCCGGGTGAGTGCCGCCGTCTCCCCGCCGGGGTAGAGGTTTGGCCCCACCGCGGTGGGGTCCTGGCCCAGCTCCTCCAAGGTGGGGACCCCGTAGTCGGCATCGTGGCTGACCTGGCATGGTGTGTGGCAGCCTGGGGTGCCGTGTAAGGTGGGGGTGTGATGGCCATCACTCCGCTCCAGGGTGAATGGTGAGGGAGATGCTGACCCAGCTTCGTGCTCTGCCCACCCTCAGGTCTGTCCTGTGCTCACCTCGAAGATGCTCCCATGTGAGTGCTGGGGCTGGCTTCTCCGGGGGTCCAAGGGATGCCAGGAGGCTCTGCAGGTGCTTGTAGGTCAGGGGGGCTTTGCCATTGTTCAAGGCAAGGACTCTGAGGTGGGAGAAGGAGGGACGTGGTTGGCACTGGGGCTGGATCCCCCGTACCCTGAGGGACGGGGCAAGGCACCCACCTCTTGGTGTCGTAGAGGGTGTGGGACACCTCCTGAATCACCTCCACGCCATGCCGGGCTGCCAGCTCTGCCACTGCGGCATCGCGCTGCCGGGCGGGGGGTTCCGTGTCCACCTCGAAGGTCAACCGCGTCGTCCCCCAGGCGTGGAAGAGATTGGGGAACACCTCCTCTGGGCAGCCCCGCACCACGAACAGCCTGCCGGGGAGCCGGGTAGGCGCGAATCCCCTCGAGATCCCCCCAAATCCCCTCAAGATGCCCCCCAAATCCCTTGGGGATGGCACCAAGACTCACCTGGAGCCCATTTCCCGCAGGCTCCCATCCAAATCCCGCAGGGTGTCGAGGAGGAACCGCTGGGCATTGGCACCTGCCCGGCCGCTGGAGGGGTCGAGGATGAAGAGGGGATGAAGGCGGTGGCAATCAGCAGCTGCCGCCAGCAGCGCTGGGTTGTCGTGTAGCCGGAGACCTTTCCGAAACCAGTGGATGGAGCTGTGTTGCATAGTGGGGGGCTCCTGGGGAGGTGCAGCCTGGGAAAGGAGAGATGGAGAATGGATTTTTTTCGGGGGAAAAAGGACCTTGTTTGGTAAATTTAACTCATAAGCGGGAGCAGCAGAGATGGAACTGTGTCTGGTTATAAAACCAGGGAGGGAAACGGGTCAGGGCTTGCAGGCGTGTGCTGGTGCCAGTAAGGGCTGGGCGTGGTGACGCCCGGCCGGCGACAGCATCTGGCCAGTGGCGGATGTGGGAGGGAGGCCCCGGGGAGGCCTGGCTTCCCTGCCCTGTGGGATCGCAGCTGACTTCCCCTGCCTGCGCTTCCGCATGCCCAGGCGGAGCCCAGACCTGTCGGCAGGCCGGGGCAGCTCCTCCATTCTGTCCCTGGGGAAGCTGGTGGGTGTCCCCGTCCTCTCCTCAGGCCCAGAGCCGCTCTGTTGGGAAGGGCTCCCAGATGGGGAAGCTGTAAGGATGGGTCGGCCTTGCCATTCACTGTGGATCCCATTAGGCTCCAGAGTGAATGTGCTGCATCCTCCCTCTCCTTTCCCACCTAAGCGATCCCAGAAGGTCTTCCTCCTCGCTGAATCCAGGGACTGATGCATCCCCCTTCCCTGCTCCGGTGCCTGACTCCTGCATCCCAGGTAGGCAAATTTCGCCCCCTCCATTTGCCATCCATGCTTGTCGTTCAAGCCACGCGTGAGCTTTTTGCTATTACTAAGCAGTGGCTCGCTTGGGGAGTGTGGTTTCCGCAGGCGTGCGAGATCTTGCCAGCATTTGCTGCACTCCTGCACTATTTTTCGGGGCAGGGGAAAGGCTTTGGTGTGACTCGGTGGGGGTTTTATTTCAGGAGGGGTGATGCAAGCAGTGGAAAACAGCGGCCGTGTTTGTTCCTGCTGCTCATTTCCCCCATTGCTGCTCCCGGGTACCTGCAGGGAGAGTCAGGGCACCCCAAACCATACCAGGAACACAATGCCGAGACGTGGGCACAGCGTGAGCTGGCACAGGGTGGACAGGGATGCAAGGGCACACCAATGCGGGCACCACCCAAGTTCTCTTTTGTTTGCCAGCAGCCGGTCAATCCCTGGTGATCCCGGCTGTTCCCCGCTTCTCCCCTCTGCAGGATCCTTTCCCCACCGCTGGGAATGACGGCCTCTCCTGCCCCTCGACTCTCGGCCTTGCTCACTGCAGGTGCGTATCTCCAGCGGAGAGAGCTGGTAACAGGCAGTAGAATGGTGGCCAGGCAGGAGGGTTGCTTGAGCTGCTGCTTCCAGCCATGCTTGAGCTCAAAATGCTCCTTCCTTCCTGGCAAGTTTTGGCAAGGCGGAAGACCCTGCCTGGGGTGACCCCGGGGCTGCAGGCGAGCACCCCGGGGCTGCACGCGAGCAGCCTGGAATAAATCCCGCAGAACTCCTGGGGCTGAGACTCACTGCAGGGAGGTTCCTGCTCTCCTAATTTTTTTTTTAATCCCTTTTTTCTGCTGGCAGGAGAGGGTTCACGCTGGCAGTCGGCAGCTGAGCAGCGCGCTGCCCGCTATGGCCGGTGAGTCTGGGCTCGGTTCATGCCAGGGCGGGGATAAACCCTCCGGCTCTGTCCCCTCCGTCACTGGCATCCCCCCGCCACCGAAACATGAGGGTGGTTGCCATGATGCGACTGCATACGGGTGTTGGTGATAGCCGAGGTTTTAGCCACTGGGGTGGTTTTGGTGGGGGGATCAGGGTGAGATCCCACCCAGCTGTTCCCATCTGGAGGTGTCGTGCTGAGCCGGCAGTGCCGGACGACACCCTCGGGAAGCCCTGGGGAGTGCTGAGCCTACCCCAAACCTCACAGTGGTCCCTCTGGCTCTGCAGGCTGGTTTAGGCGACTCCTGCACAAACCCAAGCCCAGGTCGGTGGAGAGCAGCCTTGATTCCAGCCGCTCTTCTTCATCCTCACCTTCCTCATCCTCTGACCGCTCCGGCTACTCTCCCAGCACGAGCCTGGTCAGTTCCGTCCGCCTGTCACCCATCTTGGTGTCGGACATCAATGCCTCAGACAGCGCCCGGTGGGCCAAGAGCTACGACGTCTGCATCTGTCACAGCGAGGTGGACCTGGAGCTGGTGGAGGAGCTGGTGTCCTACCTGGAGGGTCAACCCGAAAGCTTCCGTTGCTTCCTTCAGCTGCGGGACGCGGCGCCGGGAAGCGCGATGATGACGGAACTGTGCAATGCCGTACAAAACAGTCACTGCTGGGTCATGCTCATCACCCCTGGCTTCCTCCAGGACCCTTGGTGCAAGTACCAGATGCACCAGGCATTGGCCGAAGCTCCGCTGGCCAATGGGCGCACCATCCCGGTGTTGAAGGATGTGGATCGGAAGGATTATCCCAAGGAGCTGCGAAACCTTTACTACATCTACATGGCGCTGAAGGAGAACAGCTTCAGGCAAATCAGGGACACAATCATGCACTGTGAGTATGCCGCAGGTGAAACATTGCTCCGGTGGGGTAGAGACCATGGGAAGGGAGTGGATTCTGTAAACTTCACTTAAATAGTTGGTTTTCAGATGAATTGGCTGCTAATGGGGCTTCTCTGCAGACCTCCAGGAGCTGTGCCGGAGCTCTGCGAGCAGGATGGAGTAGAGCCGGGAGGGAGCGAGGCATCTTGTGGACGTTTCGGAGCTGCCACCTCTGGATCTGGATGCGGCCGTGTCCTGACAGCCCTCATGGGTGAAGCAGAGCTGCTCGGGCCGCGCCTGGGAACCGAAGATGGGGAGATCCCTGTGGCGGCGTGGGGGACAGCACCGCGGAGCCTGCCACGTCCTGACAACACTTCCAGCATCCCAAAAGCCAAACCCCCCTCGCCGGGGCTGCTGCTCATCGTGCAAACACTAAGCTCCCACGTCGGGTGGGTCTGGGGGTCTTCGGAGCTGTTTTACGGCAGCGTAACACCAGGGTGAGGGCTGGTCCCGGGGCGCTCAGACCCCACCCAGGACCCCTGGTAAGCTGACATGGTGCCTGCCCCACGGGCAGGAAAAGGAGGGGCGAGCAGTGACTTTGTTAGGACTATGAAAATGCAGAAGTTATAAAATTTTTTTGTTGTTTTAATCCCCTGGTTTGTGGGTTTCTGTGCTGCAAGTGGGTCTGGAAGGAGCCCTGGGGGTCTGTGACCCAAAATGGCGGGGTGTGTGTCAGTGTGTGTTTGATCCCTGACCCGTGGGTGGGGTGGGGTGGGGGCAGCTAAAGCAGGCGATGGCGTCGGTCCCGCACCCCAAGGGGGCGGCGGGGTTCGCGGCGCCGCCGAGGCGCCAGGGGGCGCTCTCGCCGCGTGGCGCCTGGCCCGGCTACTCTCTCGGTGGCGGCGCCGCCGCGCAGGCGCAGTGTGGGACAGGGGGGCGCAATGGCGGAGGGCCCGCCGCCGAAGAGGAAGCGGGAGGAGGAGGAGGCCGGGATCGCGCATCCCGACGGAGCCGCCGCCGCTTTCTCACTGGCGGAGCTGCGGCTGCGGCGCGTGCTGCGGGAGTCGGCGCGGGACAAGACCGTGTTCCTGCACGGGGAGGTACCGGGAGGGGGACGGGAACAGGTTGTGGGGCCCGGGGGGGGGGGGCGGGGGCGGCGGCCGCCAGGCCCGGTGAGGCCCGCCGCCATTTTCTCCGCTGAGGGGTGGCCACGCCCTCACCCCAAAAGACCACGCCCCTGCCAAGGATCGCGTGCCCGCTGCCGAGGCCACGCCTCCACTGTCGAAGCCACGCCCCCGTCAGCACATGGCGCGCCCGGGTCCAGCGTGGCCGGGCGCTTCCCCGGTGTGTGTTTCCCCCCTCAGTCCCCTCCTCGTCCCCCTCCCCTCCGCAGGGCCGCGACCCGGCCCAGCCCAGCCCAGCCCGCCCTTACTCACCAAAGCCTGGGCCCAGACTGGCGTTTCCAGCCCGGTGCTGCCCAAATCCAGCAGAGCGGGTGGGCAGGAGGCAGCTGCTCTTGGCCGCAACCTCCTGGAAACCTTATTTCCAGCCTCAGGTTATTTTTTATTACTAGTGTAATTGTCCCTTTTGGCCCAGTGAGCAGGTTTTTCATGCTTGGTAGGTAAAGCAGCACTGAATTGAAGCAAGATGCTAACTCTGGGGCTGTAAATAGGATAGGCGTGTCAATCCGGTGCCATAAAAACAAAATTTGTAATAACTCTTTTAAGTTTTATGGCTGGAGAGCCCAGCTGTGGTGCAGGAATCATACAGCCGCCTCAGGTCCTGTCTCCTGGAGATGCGTATCCGAGCAGGTGATGAGAACGGGAAAGTTTCAGGCTGCTGTTTTGGTCTCAGGGCAACGGGTTGATGGGCAGTGGATAACTGAGCTGGGCACAGACCTGCCCTGTGAGCGTAGCTGTGTTGGGAGCCCCACATGAGCCCCTTTGCCCTCCCCAAGCACTGTTCAACAAGGCTTTGCCCAGGTCCTGCACAGACAGGAAGTGATTTGGGGGTGTTCTCTGCACCTCCCAAAACCAGCATGCTCAGGCCATGTCTGGATCTGGGTTGTGGTTCCACAGAGCAGGGCGGCAAAACAGCTAAGGTTTGCTCCCTGACCATGATGCAAACCCGTGCTTCTGCCTCTGCCCTCTTCCTGACCCTCTGACTACCTGGTTGGTAGCCGCTGGTGAGTATCTGAGATTAAATCAGTGATGAAGGTCAGTGGGAATGCAGCTGCAGGCACTGGGAGCATCTGGGGAGGTACCGATGAGCTGAGATGTTGTCCACATCCCCTGCTCCTCCAGAAAACCTCCTGTGTTCCCTGATGGGGAGTAGATTCCTGCTGTGCTTCAGGGAAAACTTGCCTTTTATTTTTAAATGGGTGCTGCCCAGCAGTTGGCTGGACTAGGAGGAGGTTTGCGTGAGAATTGAGGGGCTGCAAGGTGTCCCTGGGTGGAAGTGTTCAGGTCCTGGCCTCAAACTCTGCCCAGCGCTGGATCCGTGTTTGCCAATGGCTTTATCCGTCCTTATTCCAGGTTGCCAGCCCCTCCGGAGAGGGCACAGATGCCATAGTCATCCTGGAAAAGACTCCTTTCCAGGAGGAGAAGATATTGGACCTGCTGAAGAAACATACGAAGCTGGAGCTGCAGATGCGCAATGACATTTATAGCACGTACCACCTCTATCCTCCCCCAGAGCTAAGCGGTGAGTGCTCTCGGCCTTGCCTGGGGGTTCTGGGGAGGGTGGCTCGCTCCGTGGCTTGGCTGTGGACCCGTGGTTGTGGCTGGGGTGCTGGTCCACACCGGTCCTGCTGGCTCCGGAGGGGAGGGCGCAGTAAGACAGGCAAGTGTCGCTGCTGGATCTGACCATGCCACCCTGGTTGTGGTTTGGCTGACAGCAGCAGACCTGGCTGAGGCAGGGAAATGGGTGGATCGTTGCTGCTCTGAAGGCCACGTGGTACTCTCAAGGCTTTGGATGCTGCCTTCTTTTGCCCCCTTCTCCCAGCACTTACCTCGCTCAGCTGATGAGTGTCTGGCCGTTAAATGGCCTTTGCTTGATTACTTGCAATCACCTGCCTGTGCCTTGATTTAAAGTGAAGAAGAGCTTGTGGGTGTGAAAGCTTTCCTTGTGTGTTTAATTTAGTGATGTCAGCTAATCTGGTAAGATATTGTCTCTCCTTGTAAGGCTTACCTTGAAAACAATCCCTGCAGAGCACATGTCAGCCTCATCTCACTCAAGGGAATCATCTTGCTTTATTTTTTTTGCCTGATGTCACCTGGTAAGGGCAGACAACTGGCATGCTTGCACAGGGTATTGAAAATGCTGGTAACCTCGAGTGCCTGGGGCAGATAGGCACCTGGCTTCTGCCTTTCAAGCCTCTCCCTGCTGATTTCACACATCTGTGTGTTATGAAACCCAATTAATAACCGAGTAGAACGAGGTGTCGTGAGCGGGTTGGAGAGCTTCAGCGGAAGGCTGTCATCCCGCGAGACGGATTCTTGATTCTTGTCGCGGTGGAAAGGCGTCCTGTGACTGTGGTCCTGTGCGGCTGCAAAGCGGGGCTGCCATTCGGGCAGGCCGAGCACTTCGATTTAATGTATGTGTTCACATTCTGGAAGGGCAACGATGTCGTGGTTCAGCCCCAGGTAGCAACTAAGCACCACGCAGGCGCTCGCTCACACCCCCCCACCCCTGTGGGATGGCGGAGAGAATCGGAAGGGCCAAAGTAAGAAAGCTCCTGGGTTGAGATAAGAACAGTTTAATGATTAAAATAAGACAGTAATAATAATGTAATGAAAAGGAAAATAATGAGAGAGGTGAAACCTTGGGAGGAGTGGAAAAAAAAAACCTGAACAACAGCTGATGCAACCGCTCACCACGTGCTGACTGATGCTGCTGGTCCCCAAGCTGCAATCGCTGCTTCCTGTGGCCAGCTCCTCCCAGTTAATATACTGGGCATGATGTCACAGGATATGGAATAGCCCTTTGGTCAGTTTGGAGCAGCTGCCTTGGCTGCGCCCCCTCCCGGCTTCTTGTGCACCCGGCAGAGCATGAGAGGCTGGAAAAGTCCTTGACTAGAACAAGCGCTACCGAGCAACAGCTAAAACATCAGTGTTATCAACATTATTCTCATACTAAGTCCACAGCATGGCACTGCACCAGCTAGAGTAAAGAAAATTAACTCTCTCCCAGCTAAAACCATGATAAGCGATTAATTACGTGGTGACACTTCTGTAAGCACAGTGATAGCCAAACAGGTGCATCAGAGTCAAAATCAATCAGAGTGGTAGCCTTAAGTAAGAAGTTGTTGCGGTCCTGAATTAAATTTTTGGGGTGTTTGATGTACCTTCCCAAAAATGCTCCTACTTTGGCACTATGGCTATGGTGTAGGAGGAAGCAGTGTCTGGCTTTGGGAGGTTCAGTTGTGCAAAACTCCTCTTTTCTCTCGATGGCTCTAAATCAGAGGTTCCAGTGTTACAATGCCACGTTTCAATGGCAGGAAAACACCGTGACATGGTGGTTTTTTTGCGGATGCCCTACGTGGGAAGATGTTAAAGCTATGCTTCACTCGCTGGAAAGACTCCTGCTTGGGTACACGCTGCGTTTGAGGCTGGCCGCAACTTGCGGCAATTCCCACGAGGTGGCATTGCAAGGCTAAAATCCCCTGGGCCTCTGTCCAGCTGCAGCCCTGCCAGCTGTGCGGGTGTTTGACTTCCTTGCAGCACTTCATTGCCGTGCTGTGTAACTCCAGCTTCACCCCGATAGCAACATTTTTTAATTTAATTTAAGATTTATGCCAGGTGTGAAACCCCTCACCTGGGTGAAAAGGCTCTCAAGGGTGCCAGTCCCTGTCAGCACCGCTCCAGGTGCTGCTCTTTCGGAGAGGCTGGAGCAAAACCGGGTGAATCTGGGTCTTCTCACGTCCTGTTTCCGGGTCTTTGTTGAACTTAATCCTTGCTGGGGTTGTTTCTGCTCGGCCTGTCCTCTGTGCCGTGACTGCCCTGCACAGGCACACTGTTGGTCCAGCCGTATGTGAAACAAAACGCGCTGCGCTTTTGGATGAATGTTCACGCTGTTCCTCTTGCAGTTTTGAATGGGGAAAAAGCCTCTAACATGCTTCTATTATCTTTTTAATCACTTTAAAAATTGCCTTTAAAAGGCAGCTTTTGCAGAAACATTACATGGTGGTGCATGTTTGTTTCCCAGCCCTCTCCTTGGCATTGCTGCGCCCGCTCTGGGTGTTGGGCCGGAGAGCTGGGGGGGGACTGCAGACCCTCGGCTGCCCTCCAGGCTCCCCAGCTCCGAGTGGTGAGCGAGGAGGATTCTTCCTTTGAAGCAATTCACAGCCAAATAGCTGTTTTTGCGGATGTGTTGTGTGAGCTGCTGGTGGGCAGCTGGGCTGGCGCTACAGGGAATGGTCGCTCATGTCAGGAGGGGAAGGAAATTGCCCTTTTTGAGCTGAGTCATGGCCCAGGGAGGGAGTGGACGCAAGGAATGCTGCTCATAAACCTAAAACTGAAGGAGGAGAAATTTTCTGTAAGGCTGCAGACAATGCCAGGGCTCTTGAGAAATCCCTGGGCATCGAGTGATCGTGTGGAGACGCAGCGAGCCCTTGCACGGGGCCTACCTCAGCCTCTTGGTAGCAGGGTTAGAGAGATAAAGGGTTTTATCTCTTGGTGCTTGCAGGTTTACACCTGGTTGATGTGATGCAATACAAGTATTTTGCAGCAAAGGTCAAACTTGGGCATTAAGCAGTTCCTTTGAAAAGTCATGGTGTGCTGCAGAAGAGGAACTCATTCCGGGTAGCCAAGCCCCACCACGCTCAACTTCTCGCTTTTTAAAGGTAGGTTAAACCTCCCGGGATTGAGCAAATCATGCCTGCAGGTGATTCATGACATTGGGTGCGTTGATAGCGTGAGGAGCTGCCTCCGGGTCCCTCCGGTCTTTTTGAAGCGCGTTTCTCAATGCCGCCTTTGTGGTCCGAAGCTCTTCATTCAGCTGGAGGTTCATGATAGCTGAAAGTGGATATTTTCTTCAGCCTCTCCCTGCCTCCTCGTTTGAGACGGATGTGCTTCCTCCCTGGAATCAAGCTAACACAGGCCCCATGCGATGAAAGCTTGTTTTGTCTTGGTGGTAAAAGAGCCTGCGAGGCTGGGCCAGTTGCTTTGTTTGTGTGGTTAAGGCAGAGAAAAGGAGGCCAAAAGAAGCACGTTACCTGAGCAAATGTCTCCCTTCTGCCCTGGGAAGAGGAGTTTCACTCTGCTGCTGCTTCTTAAAGATGAGATTTGTAGGCTGGGAGCACACCGGCTTGGGGACACATGAAGGCAGTGCCGGTGAGAAATAGGACCTCATCCATGTCTTGCTTGGCTCATTGGTTTTACTGGACACAAGGAGAGATGCATGGAGGCTAATGTTTGCCAAACAGCTTATTAACAGTCAGAGTTCATCTGAAGAGCAACCCGAAACCGCGCAACTAAGGAGGAGGAATTTTGTGAGTGAGTTTGTGAGGAGGAGCGGTGTTGGAGAACATGCCCTCTGATAGTAACTGCCCTGCTAACAGCAAAGGCAGGCACACGTAACTTGTGTTAAGGCTGGGTGTTGCCTAGATTTAAGAGGCAGGTTATGCCTGGAGTTGTGCGATGCTAGCGGATGAAACCCCAGCCCGGGGACTCTCAGGGAAAGCGAGGGCTGCTTTCATAGTAGGGGAAAGATTTTCCTGCTGCAAAGGCTCCGTTGCAAAAGCCAGATGGTCCAAGCAACACGGTCCGCGATAATATCCAGCTCCTGGTGGTGCTTACACCCATTTAGCAAGGAGAACTTGCTGTTTCCAGCAAAAAGCAGCCTTCTCTTGCCTGGCTGCTGAGGGATGTGATGTTTCACAGCACCAAGGCCATGGCAACATAATTTAAGGGCTCTTATCAGTCATTTAAGGAGCCTTTACTCACTGAGCACGGCTCATCCTTGCACTGCAGGCTGAACCTTATTAAAACCATCTAAAAACAAGCACAGGGGGAGATGGTGTGGCTCCATCTCTCCGATGTGGGGTGAAGAAATTGTGGGAGAACTGGGAGAGTGTGGAAGGAAAGAATTTGGTCATGCAGGAAGTGATACATATCCCTGTCTTCCCGAGCCCGAAAAGCGTCTGGTTTCAGGCAGTGAGAAGCTGGAGAAACTTGCACGAGCTGCACTGGGAAGGCTGGTTGGTTCGTCTCCTGGCATTTCCACGCTCTGCCTGCCCGTGGGGCTGGCCCAGCAAAGAAGACTCTCTTTGCATTGACACTTAAATAAAAAGCTGGAGCCTGAAGCAGCGGGAGCACGTGGAGTGGTTTGGGGGGACAGCAGGAGGCTTAATCGTGCATTGATCTGTTTTTTTGGGTAACTTGCAACTTTTCTCTTTGCCCCGGCTGTTGCATCGAGAGCCCACCGAGTCCTTGGATGAGAACCAGGGGCCAGACAGCCTTGGCAGAAGTCCCTGGCAGCACTCTTGGCTTGCCCTGGCATGTGCTGGCCTCAGAGGTTGTAAACCCTTGCAGGCTTTATCCTTTTCTTTTGTACTTTGATTTCTTTCAATAATGAGAGCCCCAGATGTCCGAGGCAAAGCCGCAGTCGTACCTGGTTGGGGCTGGCTTAAATTTAGGTGTTTCCCTGTGACTGCTACACAGCAATCATAAAAATAAACACACTGTTAATACAGCAGGGGAAGGGGGAGGTTGTATGTCGTTATATTTAGTTAGGGCTGCTTTGAAGGAGACACCTGATGGTGGGAAGTCAGTGCAGAGCTGTATGCAGCAGGAAAGAGGCTTGCAGAGGAAAAGAAAACGGAGTGCACTTTCTCTGCTGTTTCCTGGGCTTTGCACCTTCCTGCACCTGAGGGTTGAGTTGATGAGGCAGATTATAAGCCAAAGCTCAGCTTTCTACTAGCAAAGGGAGGAAAAATCACCCCTGCCCAGAAGTAGAAACAGGTTGTTCCTGCCCTGCGTGCTTCTCTTAGCTCCCCGGCATGTTTAAATCTATTTAAAACAAAACTACAGTGGTATGTTTTCATGTTGCTGAGTGGGATGGGAGAAGCGAGTGCCAGGTGCCTCAGCGGGTCGTCCTGGCCTCTCCTCGCCATTTGCATCAGTTCGAAATTTGACGTGCCGAGCTGGAGGGGGATTTTGGCAGAGCCTGGGGACGGCACGGCGTGAAAGGGGACGAGGCATTGCCAGTGAGCCTAGAGTGCGCTTTCCTATGTGCACGAGCTCTCTCTGTCTCCTCCTCGTCTGTGACACGTAGCTGTCCTGTGCCGTCGGGAGCATGGTGTAACGTGTTTCATCCTCTCCTCCTGGCGACAGCTGCCTTCAGCCCTCTTTTCCATAAGTTCCCCAAATTGATCTGGTGTTTTGGTTTTCGTTTCTTGTGCCTTGGGTTGTTTTCTTCACTCATTTTTAGCAGGAGAGGGGAGAAGATTTTTGGTGTTTCTGATCAATCCGAGCTTCCTTTTCTCCTGGGCAGGGAAACAACAGTGCAGTGCCTCCTCTCAAACACCCTTCGCAGGGTGAACTGCCGGTTGGTTGCTTTCCACCATGATGGTACCTCTGGCTCCTGTTCATCTTGGTTCCTTCATTAAACCTCCTTTTTCATAACCTCCAGTTAATTGATGGCCAGTCCTGACTTCCAGAATAAACCACAGGTGCTTTGTCGTGTCCCTGGGCTGGTGTTCAGGAACACGCCAGCTGATGTGACTCAGATGCAAGCAGAGACAATCCCTGACCCTTCAGCAAGCTTAAAAACCCACATCACGTGTCCAGCGGTTCTTTATCCCCAGTTCCAGCCCAAGGTAGGTTTGGGCTGCCCCACGACATACATGATGCTTTAATGCACGTGGAGTCTGCCAGGAGCAGGGAGACTTTTAAAATGGAGCGTGAACGCGGCCGGTTGCCAGCAATGGAAAGATTTTGTGGTAAGCCTGGTCCCGCCGTGGATGTTTCCTGCGGCTGAGTCCAGCCTTAGCTGGGACTTTGCAGCCCATGTGCGGGCTCCTAACGATAGTCAGGCCCTGAGCGTTTACCAAACCCCTTCTCTGGCTGTAGTGATTTATGCTAATTAGTGTTGCTGGGGTGTTTCAGGGTTGATGAGACCTTTAGAAGGGAAATAATCATTAGTGAACCACAGCCTCTCCCGCCTCTCCTCTTCCAAACATCTGCTGCTCAACCGCAGCTGCACATTAAGGATTTCTCTGATCTTGTGTTAGGTTTTAAAGTATCCGAAGTGGCTCTCCCCACCAAGAGCAGCCACCCCCAACCTAGGGAGGTGCCGGAGAAGCCGAGAAGGGTCCTCTGCAAACCCCACATCCCAGCCAGGACGTGTGTTGCGGTCATCTCCACGCCTGACACGGAGGGCTTTCTGCTGCAGTCCCTTGTTTTGGGGTAGAAAATTAAATAGTGGAAGTTTCAGCCTGAGGCTGGATGTGATATTTTCTTATCTTTTGCCTTTTTGTTTTCTCCCCAGTGCTTTTCTGGTCTTTGCAAGTGAGGAGCGGAGGAGCCTTGTCTTTTCTTTTTTGTTTTTGCTATTACATCATCCCACCAGAAGTGCTAATGGAGTCCTGGAAAACAACCTTGTTTGAACATGTGTATGGTGGGAATCAGACCAGACTGCCCTTGTGGTTTGCATTTTCATATTTCACGTTACCAGCATTTTCCTGTGGATTTCATTAAGCTGGGTTTGGCATGAAATGAAAAGGCAGAGTCTCCCAGCTTGTGCAGCGCCGACCTTAAAAAAAAAAAAAAAAAGAAACCAGAAAACTTAAAAAAACACCCCCAAGAACCCCAAACCACCCTAAATCCTGCCTTTAGGAACAAATAAATATTTATATTCAGTGTCTGGCTAGCATATATACGTATATAAAGCGTGAAGCATGGCTGTTTGGTGCCCTGGTGAGTGTGCTGCCCGTGGTTTTCGCGACCGTGGCAGATCTCGGACGCGAGCTGCAGTGTTTGCAGTGCCCCAGCTGCTTGCTTCGGTCTGATCTGCTCAGGGTTCATCCAGGCTCGCGGGGTTTTTCTCCTTCCTGTGCTATGTTTTATAGCAGCTCTCTCTTAGCTGGGAAGGCGGAGGCGCTGCTGGTGCCCTTGGAGTTGTGGCAGGCTCTGTATCACACATCTAATCTCAGCCAAAGAGGGATGTTTTCCAAGTGTTTTATCACTGTGGGTACGGTTTACTGCTGCCAGGTTGACGAGGTGCCTGCTTGCAGCTTGTTTAATGCCACAGAAATTATGCAGTGAAGTTTTCATCTTGAGGTAAACAGAAATTGTCTTGCTTTTGCTAGAGTAAACAGCTAAATGCTCTTTGTTTGTTGGCTGGTGTCCGGCCAGGGAATCACCCAGCCCCCTTCCCTCAGCTCATCCTGCACCGTGTTAACCCATCCACTGGCGTCGTCTGCTCCAGATCCGTCCCTGTGCCCTTGACCTCTTTGCCTCCTGCGCTTGAGGCCGAGCATCCTGATGGCTGAGAGCTCTGGGAAGGAGCTGCTCCTCGAGCCAGCCCCAGCGTGGCTCGCAGCTTGTGCAATGCCTGGTTTCGTGGCTGGAGAAAGTCGCTGCGGGCTCGATCGATAGCGTTCCATGAGATTCGGATTTAAGTGTGAGGAAGATGTGTCTCTGCCCCTGGGGTCATGTTTCTGTCCTGGTTGTTGACTGCACGTAAGCTCTTCCCTGGGAGCCTCGGCTCTGCCCCGATGTTCCTGATACGCCTGAAAGAGCAAGTGTGGGAAACAAAACCTCTCAGGCAGCAAACTCCTCCACCTGAACTGGAAAGACAGGCCCTGGCTGTGTTGTTGGCTTATCCTTCCCTGAGAAAAGGATGCGAGGTTAAAGCACTTGTTTGCTTTCCACGTCCATTCTCCCCCACCCCGCCGCTTGGTATCTTTTAAAAATATGTTAGCGTGCCATTTATTGGTAGGCAAAACAGATTTATTGGGGACTGAAGGAAGTAACGTGGGTTTCGACTGTGATGGTAACTCAGGAAACATGTTTGTTTCTAGAGATAAAAACCACAGTGGTGTACCCTGCCACGGAGAAACACCTTCAGAAATACCTCCGTCAAGAAGTGTACCTCATCCGTGAAACCTGGGAGGATTACAAGAACATAACGCTGCCCTTCATCCAGTCCCAGAGCTTCAGCATCCAGGTATGGGTACCACTGCTTCCCCTCTGCAGAGACGGACATCTTTGGTCTCCTCCTTCAACACTCTGAGCTGTCAGATGTCTCCTCCAAAGCCCAGGCTGGAGGCAGAGGAGTCAGGAGTGCTCTGTCCCCGTCTTCCTGGTGGTTGCTCCATCAGCATATTGTCAGCACCCTCTCATCTGTCTGGGAGCCTGCTCCTCAAACGCGACTGGCTGCCAGTTATTTCTGCTGGTCCCGCGTTGTGATGCTGCCTGAATCCATCCCCTCACCTACTGTGCTTTCTTGAGGCTGTCTGGCCTTTGGGGTAAGCTCAGCAATGCTAAACAGGGCTCCCTCTCCCCTAAACCTCCCCCAGTGTCCCCATCCTCTGTCCTCCAGGGCATCCTTCTCCGTCTTTGCAGAAGAACTTGTGCCTTGGAGATGTACCCAAAATTGCCTTCCTCAAGGTTTCTGGAGACTTTCTGAGCTGGGGCGTTCCTCCTCCTTTCCAAGGGTGGCTCCCTGGGCGTTGGTGCAGTTCGCTGGGCTTTTTAGGAGTCTCTTGGGTGTTGTGGAAAAGGGAAGGCACAGTTTGCTCTTGGACTCCTGCATCACAACTCGCTCCTTGGGCTTTGCCTACAGCCCCTCTGCCATTTGGCCCTTTGGTCCATATTTCACGTGCCAAAGCTGTATTTTCAGTGTCTTCCTTGCCCCAGGCAGCAGCAATGGACTTTTTTTTTTCCTGTTTTCCATCCTTTTTGAACATTCCTCTCCCTATATTTCTTCTTTAGAGTCCAAAGGAATGGAAGGCTGTAGGGACCAGTTCAAGCTAGGGGGAATAAAACAAATCCTGGGTTTGCTGAGGCTATCCGTTAGAAATAAACCCCAAAACCCAACCAACCGCAGGCCTTGGGTATCCTCCCCACCTCTTTCCTGCTGCCTTAAACAGCAGCAGAATGGTTAACAGGGCTCACTGTTGCGGCGTCTGCTTTCTGATCGCTTGCAGATGGACGTGAATCCCGCTTTCTGCGGCTCGTACCAGAAGGCACCTTGCAAGCTGCGGTGTGCGCCTAATCGCTCCTTGCCCGTCTGCTTTTCTTGTGCTCTGTCGTTCAGCTTTCCCGCCGGCAGCCGGGCTGCAACCCTGAGAACACCCAGGCGGCATTTATTAGCTGGAGGAAGACAACAGCATGTTTCCACCGGACAGCAACCTGCACGAATGTTTTCTCCATGCTTTTGTTAAGTTCCCAGGTGTAGCAGCTGTCTTCAGAAGGTGCTTGAGCTCTCTCTGCCTCTTCTGCCAAATGCTTGCGAGCTGATTTCTGTACATGGAAACATATTCCTGGCGACCATCAGGAGCATCTGCCAAGAGATCTTGGTCAGCACGGTCAGTCCTTGACCTCTGTGATTTGATAATGCGGTTTCTTGCCTTTATCGAACCGCGTTTGGCGAGCGGGAGGGGAAATGTGAAGGGTAACAGAAATATCAGCCGATATCTGCGCTGTTACAGAAGCGGCTCTGTCTTCTGCTGGACGATGCAAAGCATGGATGCTTGCGATATAATAGTTTTGTTGTGGTGACAGTCTCTGGACATGTTGTCCTCACTGGGCTTGTGCTGGAAACGGCAAGAGCAGTCAGCTGATGACCTCACATGAGGCAGCACTGGGTTTAAAATTCAGCTTATCTGATCGGTGAACTTCTTTAGGGCAGTGATAGCTTGGCACTTGTGAAAAGAGCAGGCATTTAAAAAAACCAAAAGGCAAACACTCATTTCCTGCTGAGCTTCCTGCCCTGCTTTTCTTCCGGGGTCACAGAGCACAGCGATCTTGGGCCATGCTTTCCAAAATCACTTTGCAAATCTAATCTCTAAGACTTTGTTGCTGTGAAGAAAAGACCAGCAATTTAAGAAGAAAAATACCCAGATCAAGGGAGGAGAAGTTTGTTTGTCTCTGAGGCTATATTCAGCTCAGTTTACAATGATCCTAATTTTTGATTGCATTAATTAAACTCTTGACAGATCTCCCCAAAAGGGATGTCTTTTTCTCTCGAGTGTCTGGCATGCACAGCATCTGCTGACCCAGCTTGCTCGGTGCGTCTGCGAGGCTGGCTGCATCTTCCCTACCCCCCTGGCGCGACCAAAATGTTTCCTACCCAAACTTGATGGGGGAAAATGATGTTTCAAAATGGTTTCAGCTTGCAAGCCCTAGCTGTTTTCTGCTGGCCTTTTGTCTTCTAGGGACCTGCCTGGGGACTCTGCTGGCAGTCTGATACTTAAGATAGATTTAAGTTAGAGCAGAAAGTGCATTTTGGAGCTATAAAGGAGGTGTAAAGAAGGATGCTCAAGCTCAGGTTGGTAGCCAGGAGAAACAAAGATGCCTTCTGCTTGTCTTACTGTTGGTTATCCCCGGTCTCTTCCATTTCGTAGCTGAAATTCCTCTCTGGATGGTGCTTGGCTTTGAAGGAGGAGCGCAGGGGGATTACCAGAGCAGGGGTTACAGGCAATCTGGAGGCTGAAGCTTTAAATATAGAGGAAGAAGAGTGGCGAGCTGTTTTCTAATCAGCCAGGAAACCGAGAGATGTGCATTGCCCAAGAAAACACAGGCCCTTCGTATTCTCCTGGCGAGCGCTGGCTGCCAGCAGCCGGAGCCGCATCCAACCTCAGGCTCGCAAGCAATCTGCTCCTTCCTTTCTGAATGGGAAAAACCAGCTGAGTTCCCTTCCCAGACCTAGTTGTAAAGGTTTCAGCACAGCCTGGGAGGTAAAAAGGTGTGAACAGCCCTGCAGTGCTTCGAGAGCCGTCTGCTAAGCCCCACACGAGCTGCCTTCCACCGCTGCCCGCTTCGCCGGGGTCTGGCATGCTCCGGGTTGCTTGTGTTGGTGGCTGATCTGGCTGAATGCCTGTACCTGCCCATTGCCGACCGCTGGGAGCACGGAGCAGGGATCCTGCTGCCCCTTGGGGGTTTTAGTGCTTGCAGCAGCTTCATCTATGACCAGTAAAGCAGCCAGGTCTGGTTTACTGTTAGACCCCATTGGGAAGAATGATCTCCGAATCCTCTTAGGGGGTGAATGCAGGTATTTCTACACCGTGCTAAACCATCTCTGTTCCATACCTCATCTGCAGCTGTGGCCAGTTCTTAATGCTTGAGAGGAAAACAAAAGTCCCTGAACAATTTAGCTAGCTGGTGGTGCAGTGCCACGCAGTGGGACTGGGGGTGTATCTTTTCACTGGAGTGCTCCTAATAGCCTGGAGTTTGTTGTTGGAGTGTTTTATGGGTAATTGATTACAAATGTTACTAGCCATGAAATTATTTGGTCATCTTAAAATCAAGTTGTTGCCTTTTTTTTTGTTTAAATATTCTACTTGCAGTGAATACGCACTAATCCATGGGCTTGGCCTAAATGTGCCTGAGGTGTTGGGTTTTTTTTCTCCACTGGTTTATAAATCACATATTTCTCTTTCAGTGGGTGTATAATATCCTGGAGAAGAAAGCTGAGGCCGATCGGATCATCCATGAAAACCCAGATCCTTGCAATGGCTTTGTTCTAGTCCCAGATTTTAAGTGGAATCAAAACCAGGTTTGTTTGCTTGTCTTTGAAGGGGTGCTGCTTGTCTGAAGGTAATCCAGGGGAAATGTCCGCTTTTGTGCTACTAATAGCACGCTAATGAAAGTTTAAGTAGGGAAATGTGTCCTTCCTGTTCACACTGTCACTAAGTGATGGCATTGCCTGGGCCTTTTATCACATGCTAGTGGTGGACACTGTGAAACACAGGCTGTTCTCACCACTGCTGGGTGATTTATTTATTAGCTTTGCCTTTTCTTTCCTGTATTAGCCCAAATGTTGTTGTGATGTGTTTGAACCTAAATCCAGCTGCGTACTTGTTCCTGCTGAACTTGTTTGGGGCTTTTTTTTTTGTTTTTCTTTACAAGCCTCAACCTTAGGCACAAACTGGGCAGATGTGTTGTCCTTTGGTCGCTGCAATTAACTCTCCTCCGCACAACATTAAACAGATGGTTGTTAGCTTATGAGCAGCTGCTTAACCCCTCGTGGGAGCGGCCACTCGTTGAAATGCAGAAGTTTTTAAGCCCAGGCTGTAATCCTCAATTGAGTGGCTCATTATTTCCTTGGGCTCCGCCTCCATTTTGTGCTGTAGTTCAGGGGATGTGCCCTGGGGAGGTGAAACTCCACACTTGCGTCCCTTGAATTCTGTGGAGTCAAAAAAGAAAAGTCCACTTCAGGTTTCGGATCCTCAAAATGCTTCTGTGGGTGGCAGGTGGGGGAAAGTTACCGCATAATTAAAACTTAGGAATGGGAACTGAAAACTAAAAAAATGGGAACACAAGCCTGGTGGTGGGCAAGAGGATTCTGTACTTCTGTGCTGGGAGCACCTTTTTTTGCTCTGGTGCAGAGTCGCTGGGGAAACGACTTGGGGAGGACAGGTCACTGCAGGGTAGTCTCTGGTCACCAGGAACTCCTTGCACATCAGCTGCTCCAAAAATCCCTTGTCAAGCTGTGGTGGGGTAACCAAGGTCAAATTTCTGCTTGTTCAGTGGGAGGCTTGACCTTCTTCTGGAGAGACTTTGCATAGCAGGTGATACATGGCAAGCTTGCTGTTGTGCTTATGCCATTGTGCCTTGTTCAGTGGCATTTACTTTCAGGGTGGCGATATTCCAGGATCCTAAGAAGTGCAGCACACCGTCCCTTTCCTTGCTTTGAGCAAAGCCTCGGGGTAAATCCTCGCTTGCCGCAACCAAGCTTCGCAACTCACATTGGGATTGGAGGTGGATGGGCTAAAAATAGTGCTTTAACTTTCTTTAGAGACCTGTCGTATCTGCGTCTTGCAGCTAGCATGGTCAGGGAGCACTTAAATGGTGGGATTTGTCTTCAGGGGAGGTTTCCCCACGCTCCTGTTGCCTCTTGGTATGCTGAACAGGATCTTCTTGATTTCCTCCCAAGGGCTGCTGTGTGCAGCAAGAGAGCTGTCATCCCCAGGGCTATTGGGGACCTTTGCGTTGCCTGTCTTTTTCCCAGGCAGGCGAGCTGGCATCCCAGCAAGGGCCGTTGACTTCTGCCTTCTAGCCAAGGAATTTCTTGGCTGTGGGGACGCCGAGCCAGAGCTGATCCTGGCAGCCCCAGGGCTGCCTGTGAGCACCGGTTCTTACTGCTGCGTCCCGCTGAACAGGCAAGGCTGCTGAATCAAATTAGGGAAGCGAGACAGAGCTCCCAGCAGGATCCTCCTGAGCGTCCCCTTAGAAGTCCCTTCAACAGCATCGCCTTGCACTAGCTTAGTATGTTGCCCGCAAATGCTACGAAATCACCTGTAATTATTTCAGGTTAGTTGATGAGAGGAAGATTTCTCATTTGTGTCATGAAGTCTGCACGCTTGCTGCCAGCCTCGACCTTCTGGGTGCTGCATCAGCTCCAGTTGCCCACCCTCGATAGTGGTTTGAGTTGGTTTCTTGGAGTTTTTTTTTCTTTTTTTTTTAAATCTATTTTTTTAGCGTGGGCTTTTTCCCCCCGCTTCTTTTGAGCTGGTTTCAAACCCGCAGGAGCCCTGAGGCGTTGCCTGAAACGATGCCCAGCATGACATCATTCAGGGCCTTTTTAGCAACAGGCTTATTTGTTTCAAACAGCAACATGCAGATGTTCTAAGGGGAAGAGATTTTTGCTTATTCTTCCGCCAGCCAGCCCTGATCCAGAGGGAACAAGCTGATATGCCGTCTTTTTCTGGAGCTGTGCACAGGCTGCTTTGGGAATCAAACCGAACCGCGAGCATCGCTGTGCTGGCTGGATGCAAATAGAAGCTTCGTGTTTTGAGAGCCCCGAGACAGAGTCCTGAGAGCATCTTTTGGCACAAGTATCTGTTTCCAAATAGCCAGATGGGTTTCTCACAGCCCTGAAAAGATCTGCTGGGTCTCAAGTATCTAAACCCTTTGCTTTGCAGTGTTTATATTAGAAAGCCGCTAGCTGAGCTGAAGGAGACAGGGATTTTTATTTTTAGTTTTTTCTTTAAAGTGTAGCAATCCACAACGCTGTGTCTTGTTAAACACTGAATTCAGTAAGTGCTTCAGGAGATGCTAGAGGTCTGGCTGAGAGCTGCTGAACGGACGTATTTTACTGCACCGGGGTTGTCTGGTGACTGATTAGGTCTTGATAATAGTTATTTGTAGAACTGGTGTGACTGGAAGGTGGTCGGCTATTTGCACAGTGGAACTATAGGAAGCTTTTCACTCAGGGAAAAATCTACAGTTGCAGTTTCGGCTGCTGCGATTCACCGTAAATCCTCGCCTGAGCGTGGAGATAAACCATTCGCTCGCTCTGCAGAATAGCCGTGCTCGGCACGGTGCCCGCGCGTGGGGGTTGCTGGCAGACCCTTCTGGGCTCGGGCTGGCGGGCGCCTCGGTTTCCCCCACGTAGCTTGGTGGGTGCAGCCTCGATCCGCACTGGGACAACGTATTTTTTCGTGCACGGGGAGATGTTGTGAACGTGCAAGAGCAACAGCTAGTGCTGTGTTTATGGTAGAAAAGGGCTGATTAATCGATCTGCCTATCGAGCTGAGAAGTTATTTGTGATCCCACCATTTATCAGTTGGGGTGAAGCTGTCCGCTTTGTTTTTTTCTGGACAAAACCTAATTTGTCCAAAGACGATGCTTTGAGGCTCAGTGGCTTTGCGAGCGCATCTCGTACTGGGAGATCCACACTGGATTCAACCCAGCGTGGCCATGGGTTACGCGTGATGGCAGGTAGCCCCTTATAACACAGCCTGGAAAACTGCGGTTGTTATGTCAGTTCCAAAGGACTCGTGCCTCCGTCTGCTCTTTCTGTGGTCACCTTCATCACCATCCTCCATCCCTCTGCAGCTGGATGACCTCTACCTGATAGCCCTCGTTCACCGCCGGGAGGTCAAGTCGCTTCGGGACCTCACTGCTGAGCACCTCCCGCTGCTGAGGAACATCTTGCAAGAAGGCAAGGTAAGCGGGAGGCCAGGCCGACGCTGCCGTCCTGGGCAAGGAGAGCACAGCCTGCCTGCTGCAAGGTCGCTGCCTGCCTTCCCCGGCAGCTGCCTGTCCAACCCATGCGCAGGATCTGTGTGGGAATCATAGAATCATAGAATTATTAAGGTTGGAAAAGACCTCTAGGATCATCAAGTCCAACCATCAACTCAACACTACCAGTGTCCTAAACCATGCCCTGAAGTGCCACGTCTACACGGTGTTTGAACCCCACCAGGGATGGTGACTCCCCCACCTGTGCCAGGGCCTGACCACTCTTGCAGTGAAGACATTTTTCCTCATATCCAACCTAAACCTCCCCTGACGCAGCTTGAGGCCGTTTCTTCTTGTCCTAACAACCAAGAGATGATGATACATCACGAAGTGGGGCTGCTCTCCCCTCTAGCATCTCTGCTTGCAGTCCCCTGTCCCTGCTTCTCTGTCAGCATTTGGGCCGTTTCAGGTGTTCTCGATATTTCTTTGTTAGCAGTGAGCGCCATCCTCGTGTTAATAACTTCCTTCCCAACCCCTTGACTGTTTTCACTGACCGACAAGTTTTTCCAGCCCCGTGACAGGGTGTGCTTGGTAGATGGACGTGCAATAACTTCTCTTTCCTTCACTGCGTTAGAAATTTGGGAAGCAATTGCACTGGAGAAAGTGGAGATTAATTAAGAGATTAGTCAGGGGATTGCAGCGTGCTGAGCAGCGAACCAAGCCAGTGTGCCGGAGTTCACCGTTGCTGTTTATAGCTTTAATTACACCGGCTGGTAACAGGATCCTCGTAACTTGCCGAGTGAGCCGAAGCGATAAGGGTGAAAGGGAAAACGATACGAGCGGAGAGCACATGGAGAAAAGTGGGGCGGCTGGAGGCATCGCTCCATCCCCGCGGAGGCTGAAACAGAGGATGGGGAAAGAGCTCTGTCCTTCCCAAGTTCTCCCTCTCCTTTGCTGTGAGGATGGAGGAAGCAGAAATCACTTCTGCCTTTCTCTTCGCCTTCGTGCCATCAGGGATGCTCCTTTTCATCTGTTGTGAGGTCTGTCCATGCGCTGCCTGCCCCCAGCCGCCCCGTGCCCTTGCTGCATGTCGCTAATCCTGACCTGTAGGGTTTTTTTTCTCTCCTTAGGAGGCCATAGCGAAGCGCTTCGGTGTGCCGGGATCCCAGCTGCGAATCTACCTGCATTACCGGCCCTCCTACTACCACCTGCACGTGCATTTCACCGCTCTGGGCTACGACGCCCCGGGCAGCTCCGTCGAGAGAGCCCATCTCCTGGCAGACGTGATCGACAACCTGGCGATGGACTCCATGTACTACCAGAAACGGGCTTTGAGCTTCGCCCTGCGGGCCGACGAACTTCTGCTTAAGAAATTCCAGGAGGCAGGAAGAGTGTGAGCCGGCAGAGGCGCTTTTGTATCTATTTTTAATAAATGCCCGTTTTCGGGTTTTTTTTTTATTTCTTAAAGGTTTTGGTGCTTTTATTTTTTTTAACTCTGATTTTGTACAAGTTGGGGCTGATGGCCCATTGCTATGGAAACCATTCCTTCTCCTCAAGTCAATTAAAACGTTGATTGAGTAACCCCTTTGAGCGTACTGGTTTTTATCAGGGTTGTAGCACCAGGCTGGGCACCTCTGGGCTGCAGTGAGCAGAGGAGTTTGGGCAGGAGGGTTTGTGTGTGCCCATTTTCTCCACCCAAAAGACAGCCCCAGCCCAAACGGGGGGGAGTAGGCAGCCAGAGGGGTCCAAGAAAACCCACTGCCCTCAGAAAGCTTCACGTATTTCTTATGAATTTACCCCTGGGAGCGGGATTGCAGCTTTCCTGGGACAGGGAGGGGTTTCTTGCTCCAAATAAATCAAATGACTAACCCAAGTCCTTGCCCCTCCCGGCCGGCCGGCTGCCGTGGGTCCAAAGGCAAAGGAGGCTGCGTGCACTGCCTGATCCCCAGCCTTGGAGCTATCACCTCTACCCTGCTAATTAGTCATGTATCTGCCTTAAATGAGCTCATTTAAAAGGGCAGCCCCTCCCTGCCACAGGCTTGTCAAGATTTTGCAAGGATTCCTCAGCGTGCTCGTTTAAAGAAAAACATAAAAGAAATAAGATTGCTCTTCCTTCTGCCGCAGTGGTGGCATGGCGGGGCAGTAAATGCCTTCCTGCAGCAGGAGGGGCCCGGCAAAGGAGCCTCCCGAGACCCTGGCTGACTTCGCTGCCACTTTCCAGTTCCAGTGAGGTTTTTCTTGTTCCATCTGTGAGGTGCCGACTCCTTCCCCACTGCCTGACTCTGTATAAACAGTCCTCACGCCATGACCTGGCGAGAGCTGCCTCTTGTGATGGGAGAAAACCAATTTCTACGTACAGAGAGAGGCTTGGTCTGCCAACCCAGCCATTGTTTCCCCTGCACCTTCTCCGCCAGACACCAACCCCTGAAAACTTCATGAGTTCTTGCTGCCAAAAAGGGCTCTGGTTTCTAGTCAGCCGGTAACTGGGGATGTAATTGCAGGAATCTCTTGCTGGCTACCCTGTTTTTTTATTCCTTTCAACACACTGGGCTCTTAAGGGTTTATTTTTTTGTGGTAAGGTGGGGGAAAACCAGATGTGACTTGTTGTTTGCAGGGCTGCTCTGCATGCCACAGCGCTGCCCTGTGATGGAGCGGTCCAGAGCTGGCTGGATTGCAGGTAGCAGCATCAGAGGTGCCCGGGGTTTTGTTCGGCTCATCCGATTAATAAATATTCAGGTCAGGCGGTTCCCTGCTACCTTTTGAGCAGCAGGGAGAGGCAGAGCATCTGGATGCAGCCACATTTTCTTATTTCTCTGCAAAAATGCGATGCGTGGTAAGAAAGCCGGGGTAATCTGTTTGGGGAGTCTTTTTCCCTCATTTCACATCTACCCATGTCCTGGGCAGAGGATGTCTGGGGCCGGAGTTGGTGTAGGAGCTGGGGAGCGGTGGGTCTCGAGATGATTGGCGTGGCTGGCCGTCCCTTGGCTCTTTGTGTCCCTGGGTTTTAAGTTGCCAAGGGGAATTAGTGGCATTCATTTATAGATTCATAGAATCATTAAGGTTGGAATAAGGCCTCTAGGATTATCAAGTCCAACCCCCAACCCAACACCCCCATGGCTCCTAAACCATGTCCCCAAGTGCCATGTTTCCACAGTTTTTGAACCCCCCCAGGGACGGTGACTCCCCCACCTCTCTGGGCAGCCTGTGCCAGGGCCTGACCGCTCTGGCAGGGAAGGCATTTTCCCTCATCTCCAACCTAAACCTCCCCTGACGCAGCTTGAGGCCGTTCCCTCTCGTCCCATCACTGGTGCCTTGGGAGCAGAGACCGACCACCCCTCACTCCAGCCCCTCTCAGGCAGCTGCCGAGAGCGAGAAGGGCTCCCCTCAGCCCCCCCTTCTCCAGGCTAAACCCCCCCAGCCCCCTCAGCCGCCCCCCAGCACACTTGTGCTCCAAGTCTTCCCATCTGGCCAGAATCTTCCCAGTCTGGCCCCCGTCTAGGGCTAGAGTTGATGTAGCAGCTGGGGAGCAGTGGATCTGGAGATGATCGGCGTGGCTGGCCATCCCCTGGCTCTTTGCATCCCTGGGTTTTAAGTTGCTAAGGGGAATTAGTAGCATTAATTTGCTAGTATTCAATTTTTTTTTTTTTCCGATATTGGAGTGCTTTTGGTGCCAAGAGGGAGCTTGGTCTCTCTGCGTGAGGGAACATCACAGTTTTACATACCCACCTTGGTCAGCCTGGGAATGGAGATGGTTAGACACCAGATGGGACTGTCCTGTCACCCAGGAAGCTTCCCTGTTCTTCAGGTATTAAAAAAAACCAAACCGACAACAAACCTGTCTTATAAATAGACTTTCTGAGGGCTGCGACAGACGACTGAGCAGCACATCTTCCGCAGACCATCTCTCTGCTCCTGCTGGAGGAATCATTTCTCCTGGGAGACTAAAAAAGGTGCTGCCTGGCCATCACCCATTCCGTCTGGAAGCAGGGGGAAGACGTGGAGCCCAGGACAGGGGCTGTCCCTGCCAGCCCCGAGAGAAGAGGGCAGGGGGATGCATTTTGATGGATCTATGCCTGGAGCCTTCAAATGATTTATTGAGGTCCTGGGGCTGGGTTTGCAAAGCCAGACAGCGTTTCTAGGCTGGGTTGAGGAAGGGTGAGCCCGAGGTGGTCAGTAGGACAAAGCCGGCTTGTGCTGGGCATGAATCGCCCCATTCTTGTCCTTCTCGAGCAGATGCTGCGAGCCTGGCCGAGGGCATCCCCCTCCTCCTTTATTAATAGATCGCGCTTGCCTGGCTCCTGCTTTGTCCTCGTCACCCTTTCGAGAGTGTTTCGGCTGCGGCGTGATGGTGCAAGGCCATCCCGGCATGGCAGAACCTCTGCCTGCACGCTCCTGGGGCAAGAAAACAGCCCCCTTCCCCGCTGCCGCCGCCGGGGCGTTTTCTAAACCATTTTATCGATGTGATTTCCGAATAGCTTTGGACCGGGTGATGGAAGAGCTCGTTACAAATTCACTTCTCAAACAGCCAGGTTTTCCACCCCCCCACCCCCCCCAAACCCTTTTCTTCTCCAAATTACTCAGCGCTCATCATGCTGAATTAATCTAACTGGCAATTTATCCTTTGTAAATTAAATATTAGGGCAGGGTGTAGTCATTAGCAATGACTAACTACCCAGCAAATGCTCGTGGCATTCTGCTAAGGCAGCAAATACGTTTCCAAAGCCTGGTATTTTTTGGCGGGCTTTAAAAATGCGTCGTCTTTCTGGAGCTGCGGTGGCCACGGGAAGCTCTTTGCTGGTCTTTGGGTCCCTTGGGAGATGGGTTAGCCGAGGAGGTGTGAGTAGGCAACGCAGGCGCCCCGGGGATGCAGGGTGGACACAACCGGTGTTCAGCGCTTGGCGCGGGGTCACCGTCGTTACCCCAAACCTTGGTGAAGCTCAGGCCACGGCACTGAGACCTCTCGGCATGGAGATCTGGGCAAGGAAGCTCACGTGGAGCTGGAGACGCTCCCCGATACTGGGTTTGCAGCTCTGCAAGGGCTTTTACTCTGCGTTCAGTCCTGTGGATGCTGTCCCAGGCCGTGGGGGGATGCTCCGATCACCCCAAAACGAGCCCATCGCACCACCACCAGCAGGAGGGAGCTGGGGACCAAGAATATCCTGGGAAGCGAATCTTTGCAGCCTCTTTATTATCCTGTCTTGGGGGCATGGTAAAAATAGACATTTGGGATGCATTATTATTGCTGGAGTTTTATTGAACGCCATTTATTGTTTTCAGATGCAATAAACCTAGTGGGGGAACCCAAGAGACCGAAGGGTCTAAATATCTTTCAAGCAAATCCCAGCTCTCCCCGCTAAGCTGCGGCCCCAGTAATTACCCCAGGATCGTCTAGGAACTGGTGGCAATTAAAGCCTAATTATGGCAGGCCTGCCTGTCACCACGGGTAAAACTCTCTGCCCCGTTGCCTCGCTTCTTGCCGGCAGGGAAACCCCATCCTCTGTAGGCCGGGGCGAGGATGCTCTTCAAATATTGATGCAGATGTTCAATTAGCCTTGGCAAAACCGGAGCCGTCAGCTCAACAGGTGTTTTATCAATTAATATTGTTGGTGCTGGATGCTTTGGTCTTCAAATGGGGCTGGTACCCTCCAATCTCTTGCTTTCCAGCTCAATAAAAGAGGGATAAACTTTGCTGCCTTCAGCAACGAGCTGCCTGCACCGGAGCCAATATTTCACGTTATTAACTCCTTAAAAATCAACGTTAATATCGCTAATTATCTCCGGGATTGGCAAAACCCCACCCCAGCGCAGGAGGGGTGGATTCTCAACTGTAGAAATAAAAGCCTCGAGGGGGTCGGTTTGGGATGGAAATGAAATCCCATGGGACACCCAGGTAGCCGGAATTATTTTTTTTTCCAGAAAAAAACAAAAAAATACACAATACTTCTGTGAGCTGTTATTATTTGGTGGGGGGGGGTTGGGGAGATTTCTGCCAAGGGAGGGGGGGGCTGAGCCCACCCTAAGTTTGCCTGGGGAGAGGGCTGTGATTTTGGGGGAGGGGGTGGTTGTCCTCCCTCACCTCCCCGCTGCCGGGGGATGGGGAGACACGGGATGCCCCCATCCCTGAGATGCTCTTCCCTCTTTTCCCTCCCTCCCTTCTTCCCTCCCTCCCTCCCTCCCTCCCTCCCTCCCTCCCTCCGCCGCCCATCCCGGCTCTGTGCGCAAGCGTGCCCGCTCACCGCCCGCCCAGCCCCGGGCTGGCTCCGGCATCCCGCACCGCTGCCTGTGCGTGTGTGTCCCCGCTCATCCTCCTCCTCCTCCTCCTCTTCCTCCTCCTCCTCCTCCCGCCGCGCTCCCCCCCCGCCACCGCCCCATGGTGAGTCTGCAGCGTGGGGGGGGGTCCCTCCGTGTCCGCGTCTCCCCCCTCCCCCGTGCCCGCGTCTCCGCTACAAATCCAGCTGCAAAGCGGAAAAAAAAGAGGGGGGGGGGGGGGGAGGCGAGCAAAAACCCCACTTGCTTATTTTTTTTGGGGGGGGCTCCGCGTTGGGAGGGGGCAGAACAGGCAGCGCTGCCTGTTTTGCAGCTCCCAGGCAGGGTTTACATGGGGGAGGGGGTTGCAAATTGGGGAGGGGGGGTTTGAAACTGGGGGGTGTATGTGCAAATTGGGGATGGGGGGGGTGCGAATTGGGGATAGGGGGGTGCAAATTGGAGACTGGGAGGGGGGGAATCCCCGCCGTTAACCTTGGAGCCTCACTGATGCATCCCACGCCGTCGGCATCGACGCCCCAGCGAGCGCGACGCCCCAGAAAGCACCTTTATTTCTGTGTTTTAAGTGGGGGGTTTTATTTAATTTTTTTTTTCTAATTAATGTAATTAATTAGTGCCTGAGCGTGGTTAAACTTCCAGGTGGTGAAGCGTGTGCGGGCAGCGTGGAGAGGAATGCCCCCGCTTTTGCGATGCCCTTCCGGCTGCTGCTGCCCAATCCCCGGCAAAACAAAACCCCATCTCGCCGGGAAAAACCGGCCTTTGGCGTCGTTCCTGCCCACGGCCTCCCCTCAGGAAGGCGAACCCAACCTGAGAGCCCTGGCAAGAGAGTTTCTGGCATCTCCCGATAATATGGGGGGACTCATTTCGATGGGTATTTGCCGTATTAAAGCCCTGGTGCCAGCGTAAGGAAGGGAAAATCCTCCCAGAGGCCCTGGGGAGGGGAGGACGTGCCCCGTGTGTGGCTCAGGACGGTATCGCTCTCGCTGTGGTGTGGGCTGAGGATGATTTAAGTGGTCTGAGCTTTATTTTCCCCATCCTTGGGCATCCTCTGGCTGGTTGATGGATGCGCTCCGGTGGCCTGGTGATCCCATAGGGGTAGGAGGAACTGATCCTGGTATGGACAGAGCTGCCGGGAGCACGAGCCGGGCGTCCTGGTGCAGGATGCTGATAAATCCCATCCCGGCCCTTTGTGTGTACCTGGAGACCTCCTCTTCCACGCAATGGACTCGCTCCTGGGTGGAGATGAGGATGTTTCCCTCAGAACAGCAGCAAAAGGACCAGCTGGGCTTTTCTCCATTGATTTTTCAATGTCAGGTCTTCTGCAGGGTGAGCTGGCGGGGTTTTATTGTTCTGGGCAGCAGAGAACAAAGGAAAAATCTTCCTCTGGGGGCTTTTATATGCTCCTCGGCTTGGACGTCGGGTGCGGGGTGCCTCTTTCCCCATCAGGTTAATAGAGTGGTGCCCGCGCAGTCCTGATGCCCGGTGGGTTGGTGCTGGGCTGCCGGGCGACTCCAGGCCCCGTCTTTGCGAGATGAGCTAATTAAAGTCTCGTGGTAGAGCTTTTGCAAAAGCCCTGCTGAATTTGCCCTGTCTTCTCTGCTGGGCTCTCCTTCCGACCGCTCTTGGAGACGAAGAGGCTGCCTCCGCCAAGGCTTTTCATGGCAAGTGGCAGGGCGGAGTGACACAGGACGGGCACCCCGGCCAGGGCAGAACCCCGGTTTGGTGACGGAGCTGAGGATTTAAAGTGTGTATAGAGAACCTTCTCCCTTTGCTTAATGTAGGGGCTGGAGCAGGCGGGTGGTCCGCGCTGGTCACTGCTCTCGGGCCAGAGCTTTGAGTGGGGGATCAGCCCTGCGGGGGGGATGGATGCGCTGGTGGCCGCAGGCACCTCGCACTTCCCCTTCCCATCGCATTGCGCTTCCCCTTCCTGTTGCGTTGCAATTCCTGTTGCGGTGTGTTGCATTGCACCGCAGTTCGCCGTAGCACGTGCCGGATCCTGGCCTGGGAAGAGCCGGGATCTCGAGTGGATGACTTGGAGGTGGTCTCATCCCAGGAGATGCCCGCCTCCAGCCCCGGTGCTGGCTGTCTTCCTCATCCAGGGAGGTCTCGTCTTCCTACCCCGGCTCCTAACGACACGTCCAACCTATAATGAACTCCCAGTGTCCTTATGAGCTATGGGATGGGATCAGTGTGCTTTACTGGACTCTCCCTAACCCCTGTGCTTAATTACCTGCATCATTAGAGGGCTGCTTGCTCCTCCAGCTCCGGGCAATGATTTAACAGCAACTGCTGTGGCAGGGCAACAAATCCCATGAGGATACGGGCTAAGGGCTCTGCAAATATAAATACAAGAGGAGGAACTGTGTGCCGATGCTAATTTTAAGGGATGTCCACCGTGGAGATCTGTGAGTAGGGTGTCTTCCAGAGCTGGGACCGGAGCATCCTCCTGGCCCCTAGCCCACCTGTGGAGCGCAAACCTGCCCGTGGAGTGAAAACATCTATTTAAATCCATTTTAAACTCTGGAATAACCATACTTATGTCTCCAAGCCTGGGTTCTTACAGCTTGTGTCGTCCTTGTGCTTGTCACCAACATCAGAGGTGGATGCCGGGCTGCCGGACGTGGGAATGCCAAGGCCGGGACCCTCCACGTGCCTGTTTTCGGGGGGTTTCTCAGCAGTTCTCAGACTGAATCCCACTAATTAAAACTGGTTATTTGGCAGTATCTCTAAAGCCCATATACCCTGTTGCTTACTCTCTCTATAAGGTGATGGTCCTGTTGCTTTAGTCCTGAGTATTTCAGAGCTGCTTTGGGCTGGGAGTCTTTTTCTCAAGAGCTTTTCCTATCACACTTTTTAAAAAAAATAATTTATTTTATTTTATTTTTTCCCTCTTTTGGTTGTTTTCTCTGGGTGTGTAGCACAATGGCTGCATAAGGAGTAGGGACATGGTCCTCCTCCCGCAGAGGTTGGCATCCTGGCTTCGCCCGCATCCCTACGGGGACGCTGTCCCGCTCTCCCCATCCCAGGCTGGGGCCGATGACCCTCGTCCGACGCCGTTGGTGACACTGGCGTGAGCGCTTTAGATTTTGCAGCAAGGAAAGGAAATGATTTGATGCTTTCACACTGTTCTTTGCAACTTCTGGTTCTCCTTTTTTAGTTTCTTTTTAACCTCCCCTCGCGCTTGGACACTGGCGGCTTCTCCATCCTCCGGCCACAATCGGCATGTTTACTGAGCTTTTTCTAGGAAAATCCTGCGTCTTCTTGGGAGGGAAAAGAGAAAGGAAAAAAAAAGCCCAGTTCTTGCTGATCTCCTGCATTTCCAGCTGCTGACCCCTCGCATGTGACCGGGGTTGTGCTGGAAACTTTCCTCGGAGAAAGCAGAAAGGGATTTGGCTGGCGGAGAACAGCAAAACTGGAGAAAGAGCCCCCCTCCATCCCGCTTTTCCTTTGGACCAGTGGATGCTCAGAGCGGTTTCAGGCTGGCACAGGCTCCGGCTCCTCTCCAGGATGTGTTTTGCCGTCTGCCGGAGGCTGCCGAGCTGTGGTGCCGGCATTGCTGGCGGATGCTGCTCCTGTCTGGTCCGGCTCCGCCGTGCCGCGGCTCGGCGCAGGATGGTGACTGCTGAGCTGCCGGGAAGGTGGGTGGGAGTGCTGCAGGTGGGAAGGAGGCGGGCGAATCTGGAGGAATCTGGCGGCCGGGGGCGAGATGCTGCACATCCCCTGTGGGTCCTGTCCTGCGATATATTGCTCTGGCACAAATTGAGATGGGGTGCGGGTTTGCTGGCATCACTTCGGCGGCATGCTTGGGACTGCCTGAGCGCACAAGCTGCTGTGCAGGTGTTTATATTAATTAGGGGCAAGTTATTTATATAATATTGGTGTAGGTGTTAACATGTGGTTGGGTATTTTTGGTTTTAAGGTGGTATTTGCATGCTGGCCCTGTGAAAGGGCACGGCGGAGCTGCAGGAGGGCGGTGGCAGGCAGCCTTACCTGTGCCACCCAGTTTGGGGTGGCCAGGTTACCATCCCAGCATGGCACGTGCTCCACTGGGGTTGTCCAGCAGGGGGTGGGATTGACCACACGTGGGTGCTGCTGGTCCCTGTCTCCATCCCTGGCTCAGGGATGGCTGGAGGAAGCTGGGGGCTCCCTGTGGTGTCGGTGCCTTGCAGAGGATGGCCCCATCTAAGCTAGGATGGCATCCGCCATTGGCTCTTCGATGCCATCCTGAGGATGCTGGGATGCTCCTGGGTTTGCTGCCACTCGAGGACCATTGTGGGATGCAGCCGGTGCCGCTGAGGGATGCTCGGAGGTGGGACCCAGCGGTGCCCTGGGTGCAGGGGTGCATCGTAATGCGAGCAGAGCCATTTCAAACTGCGCAGCGCTGGAGGAGGACTCTCCTCCTGACACCACGCCTGCAAAATTCTATCAACAAATCTATGGAGGGATTTCTCCTCTTTGGGGTTTTTTTAGGATGCTTTTATCGCAGATCAGAATCAAGCTAAATCACAAAGCCACGTCCAGGTAGGACTGAGCAGGGAGCTGGCTTTTTTTCCTTCATTATTTGCAGGTTTAAAAATATATATGCTGAAGCTTGTTTGGGATTTTTTTTGTTTTTGTTTTGTTTTGTTTTTTTTCTTTAATCCTGGGTCTGTGAAAGAGGCTTTAACCTGAGCTCACGCTGTTGGAATTCCCCACTGTGCCTGGGAGAGGCTCCTCGCCTCCGATAGCTTCCAGATGCTGTTCCCGCTTCAGCTCTTCCCCTTGCAAAATGTCTCCCCCAGCTCGCCGGCAGCCTCGCCGAAGTTTTCCCAGCCGGTATCCGGCCAGGCTGAGTCAGCCGAGCCTCAATTTCTTTTTTTTTAACCCGAGTGTGATGCCAGCGGCGAGAGGTTGCAACTTGCCCTGTGGCCTTGCACAAGCTGGAGCCCTGGGTTGGATCCTGCGTCAGGTTTTGGGCCGCTTGCGACATTTCCATCAGGTGGTTTTTTTAATTTCCTTCTTAAAAAAAAATAATATATATATATATATATATATATATATGAGCCAGGCTGGAGTCTGGAGCTCAGGGTCCCTGCTGCATCCCCTGCCTGTGCTGCCGAGTGGGCAGAGCTTCCCTGAGCCCCGAAATGGGGGGAATCTGAGGCAGGAAAGTGCTGAGCGAGAGTTGAAGCCGCTTTAACGCTGCAAACCTGTGGCTCTGGGGCTTTGCTGATGCCGTATGCACGCCGCCAGCCGAGCATCCCCACCGCAGATAATAAAACACCCCTGTCTGGGTATTAAAACCCTGTCCTGGCAGCTCCGTGGCCGTCGGGCTCGTCCAGCCTCCCCCGCGTGGGGTTCGTGGGGTGGGATTTTATGGGACAAGGATGGATCCGGGCCCACCTGGGTTGGGAATGGAGGAGAGCACCGGGGCATTTTGGGGAAAAATGGGGTGGAAAGCGCATCCCCTGGCAAATTTGGCTTTAACGTCCTTTGGCATCCTTATGGTCCTACAGCAGCTGCAGCAGAGCTGGGGCTTCCCGGGCCCCTTTGCTACCTAATTAACAAAGTCGCTGCTTAATTCCAACTGCATTTACAAGTTAAATTGACAGATTATCTGTATTATGCAAATGCACATTTAAATCTTAATTATTTATTTGCCTGGCTCGCCTAAATGCGTGGAGTGTCTGTAAATCAGCGGCTTTAAGCCTGGGGATGCTCTTCTCTTGGAAGCACAGAGTTTTGCTAAGAAATAAACACAAAATAAGCTTTTTTTGGTCTGATGGGTGATGCTAAACACCCCAGCTTGGAAACAGCTCGTGGTTATTTCTTCCTTTTTATTTTTTTTCTTTTTGTTTTTTTTTTTTTTTTCAAGGCGGGGGGTTTGTCACGGGAGGCTCGTCCTTAAATAGCAGTGGTTTATTTTTAGGTTGGTCGCTGCTTCGGATAATCCGGCTTGGCTGGGCAGCTTTGCTTTTCTTCCCATTCTCAGGGATTTAGTAGAAATAGGTTTATTACATCTTCTTTTTAGTTTAAAAAAATTTAATAAATTTAAGAAATTATTAATTTAATTAAAAAAACCCCCAACAACCCAACAGTTGGGGTGGAGGATGGGGGTCCTGCTGGTGGTGGCTCTTCCACGCTCTCCCAGCCAGGAATAATCTGGTGGGATGCTGTGGTGAGGATCAGCAGGGGAAACTGCTGAAAAAAAAATCACATCCCACACTGGAATCACACCTTTGGCTCGGCTCAAGGATGGCCGGGAAGCGGCCGGGCTATCTCCCATGAAATAGCTGCCGAATGAGTAAGCTCCTGGTCCCGGGGCGATAGGGATCAGGGTGATGTGAGGGATGTGCCAGGCTTGGAAACACCTCGCTCATGCCAAGTAGAGATGTTTTCTCTGTAGGAGGAGGATGAGCTCACCTGGATTTTCTTCCCCTCCCAGCCCGGCTTTTGCTCTCTTCCCCCTTGGGAGGTAGTTTTAGCCGAGGGAGACTGGCGCTGGCGATGGAGTGCCGACAGACGGACAGACGGACAGCTGCCTTGCTTCAGGTCTGGCTGGTGGAAGGAGGAGAAATGCTGTCTCCATATACCCCTCCTTCTCTTTTTTAACAGCTCCCGGGGAGGGTCCGGTCCTCAATGGGGAGGATGATGGATGGGAGGGATTCGGTGGCTCGTCCCTGCCCATGTCACCTCTCGCCTGTGCAGGTCTGGGAAATGCCCGTGTCCCCCTGGGGATGCTCCTGCACTGGGGCTGAGCCCGTCAAAGGTCTGATTCTGGCTGCCTTTAATAGGGGAAAGGATGTGGCTTTTTGTTTCCTTCTGCCTGAAGCCACCAGCATCCAGGAGGGGAGACGTCGGGGAGCGAGCACAAGGTGCCTTTTGCCCCCCTCAGAATTGGAAATCGTTATTTAAAACGCAGCCTGGTAGGCAGGAAGGGAAACCAAGGCAGCTGGCGTAGCTGGGAGCCTGGGGAGGAAAAGGAGCAAAATTCAGCTTGTTTAAGATTTTTCTGAGGGCTCTGGGATATAGGACGTTCATTTCCTGCTGGGATCAGCTGCCAGATGGGTTGAGCTGCCCGCGGCGAGCGGTGGAGACGGCAGATCTCGACCTGGTGGACCTCTGAACTACGATGGGCTTTTCCCGGACCTTGGGCTGGGAATGGTTGGTTCCATCAACTGATGGTGGGGGGGGATCGCCTGGGAGGCTGGAAAACAATCCTGAGGAGACTGGCAACCACCCGGCTCCCAGCTCTTCCAGTCGAGCTGGAAAGACCAGCTTCAAGCAAGACCTCGGATCCTCCCCAGCAAGGCCCATGTGCTTTAAGGGATTGCGATCTCCTGCTGATCCAGGGCTGGAGCGTCCTCCTGGGAGGATGCTGTGGGGATGGAGGCATCCCCTTGCCCACCCTCAGGCAGCTCTGAGCATCATCATCTGTACAGGTAGGGGCCGATGCTGTGCTGCAAAGTGCTTTAGCAGAAGCTCCCCAGGGAGAGTTTAACCTCATTCGTGAATCCTATAATTCATGGCTCTAAATAAAAAGGCTCCTTGTCAGCAGCGATGACGGATGCTCCGGTGGATTCAGGGTTGCTGGGAAGACCCTGGTGCAGGAAGGTGGATATTTTGGGCACTTGGAAAGTGGCCCCAAGTGCACCTTGTTTGGCTGTTGATTGCCCCAAGCCCTCTGGTTTAATTGCTCCCCCCAGCAAATGGTGGAGGTAGGAGAAAGCAGAGCTGCTTTGGCTGGAAATGTGGGAAGATGTGGCACCGGGATGGAGCCACCCCTCATCCTCCCAGGGTGTTTGTGGAAAGCCTAGTCCCTGGGGAGGAGCATGCCGCCTTGATGATAGGAGAAAGCACTTTCCTTCCCCATCCCTTGCATGCGGACGTATCCTCTTTGTTAAAATTAATGGGGCATTAAGAGCGGCACATGCCTTGGGAAGGCTTGCACCAGCTTGGTGGCCCCCAGCATCTCTCCCCTTTGCTTTTCCCAGCTGGAGGAGATGAAGAGAGTTAAGGAAACCTCCTGCCCTTCAGAATTTCCCCTCAGAGGCATCTTTTCTGCCTGGGCTCGAGCAACAGCTGCAGAGAGATCCTTGCTGGTGCTGGGCAGGTCACCCTTCCCTATCGGCTTTGCCTTTCCTTGCACTGAACTGGGCTGAGCTTGTTCCTCACGGGGATTTTTGGGGAGAGCTGTGACTCCCACCATCCCCTACCCATCCCACCAGGCAGGGAGGGAAGAGCAAAGCTAACTCCCAGCTGCTAAGTGAGACAGCAATGGGCTCACTTCACCTGGCTGGCTTGTTTTCCCCCTTCACCCCACCGTGCTGCTCAGTGGCTGAGGTAATTAAGCTGGATGCAGAGCAGCTGTCCTTGCAGAGAGGCTGTTTTCTGAGAGGCAGGATGGCAGAAAGATTTCTGTGCATGGCAGTTCCTCAGCAGGGCTTTTCCTTCCCCAAATCATAATGATACTACAGTGCTCAGTTGAGGATGTGTAACTTGGAAAGTTTTGGGGGAAGAGATGCTGGAGATGTAGAATTAAGGAGCGTCCCAGGACAAGCAAGGCTGCGTCTTCTTTTTGCTGGGAGAGGGCATCACCTGCTTCCTAAAGATCTGAGTGAGTTGCAGAAAGGGATTTCGGGGCATGGGGGGAAAGGTGAACAGATGTTGGGGAAACCTGCAGTGAGGTCCAGGCTCTGAACCACCACGCCTCCTCCTTAAAAGCAGCTTGGTGCTGCAGGAGGTGGGTGGCTTTGCAGAGAGCTCAGACATCCTCTGCGAGTGCAATGGCTCGTTGGGGCCCTTCTGCCGGTCCCCTGGGGCTGGGTCCCCGTCGGCGCTCGGACCTGCTCTGCTTGGGCATCAGTAGGTATCCAGTGGATCTTCTGAAGGCGGATGGCCGCTAAGCGAAGCGTCCCTTGCGTGCTGCCGGTGTGGGTTGCTGTAGCCCTAAGGATGTTCTGCCTTCTCCCTTTGGCAGGGGAAGAGAGGATGGCCTCGTAGATCCCGCCGAGCTCCTGCCTGCTCTGCCTGGACGAAGAGAACGGACCGTAAGTATCTGTGACCTCCTGCCAGCTCATCGCCACCCTGAGGGGGCCTGGCTGCAGCCTCTTCCGCTGCCGGGGATGCTGGAAAAGGTCTCCCCGAGACAAACATCCCCGTCCCGGCATGACTGATGGGGTTAACAGAGCAATCAAAGTGATGCTGGGGGTGCAAAATGATGGAGTGGGTTGTTTTCTGGGTATTTTCCCCTGGGGCCCTTAATATGGGAGGAGAGAGCAGGGGAGATCGCAGAATCACAGGTTGGAAGGGACCTCAGGGATCATCTAGTTCAACCTCAGATGCGCAAGCGCACTGGTGTAGGGGCAGGGGGGTAAATCCATCCTGCTGCTTCGCCCCGGAGGTTTTGGAGCCAGAGGACTAGAGCTCAAGGGTGGGGGTTACCCTGGGGGTTGTCCTGCCCCAAAACTGGCCGTTTGCTGGTGCAAAACAGGAGGTGGGGAGGAAACAGCAGGGAAACCACAGGGCTGCTGTAGCGGGCATGGGGTTAAGGTGGCACTTGGAGCCTTGCAAAAGGGATGGTGTCTGTGCAGGCAGCTTTTGAGCCCCCAAAAGGGGACCCCCGTAGTCATAAGCCCTTGGGGATGGTAGCTGCCTGCAGGATAACTCAGCCCTGGGACTTGAGATCCCTTAATTTTCCACCTCTTTTCACTGGAGAGCTGGGGATGAATCTGGGTGTTGATGGGGGATGGGCTGGAGCATCTTGAAGGTTTAGTTTTTTACGTCCCTCGAGTATTTGCATCCCTGCTATAAGGGAGCGGGTGCTCCCTACAGATGCTTTGCCTGCCGCTCCTGGAGGAGCAGGCAGTGAGGCGAGGCTGCCTTCCCCCTGCCTGCACCCCCAGATCGCTGCCTTCCCTTTTCTGCTGCTTTTTGGAAGGGGTTAGACTGAAGCATAGGTCTGAAGCTGCTCTCGCCGTTGCCGCCCACATCCCTGGGCGGTCCCCGAGGGCGGAGGTGCCGGCGAGTAAACACAGCAACAAGGTGACAGTGGTGGCAAACGGGGGCTGGCTGGGGCAGGTGGGAGCTGGGGGTGGCTGGGCCCATGCCAGGGGCTCCTGAGGCTCGGTGATGAAATCCCATGGGTATAAAAACATCACGGGTAGGTGCCCACCTTTGTCTCAGTAGCGTGGGGTTGTCTGCCCATGGGTGGCTCAGCTCTCCTCTGGCAGCTTGGCTATAACCTCTGGGTTGTAGTGAGCAAAAAGGGTCTTTATATTATTTTTCTAAATAGGAAAAGAGTGATTAAACCTATATAATAGAAATAATAGTATATAACCTATAAGAATGTAGCCTAACCCACCGAGGAGGAGCCCTGTATCTCCTTCAATGGCATTGCCTTACCCTGGAGACACGGGATGCTTGGGCATACCCACGCAGCTGGTGTTTCAGGGCCGTAGGAAGAGATTTGGGTCCCATCCCTGTGTTTTTCCTGCTGCAAGAATTAAAATAAAATAGTGGGAGAGGAGAGGATGGTGGCAGCGCCGGCCTCAATTGGGTTTCAGCTCCCGAGCACGTTAAAACCAACAGTGGCGTGGAAAAGCAGGAGCAGCGTGGATTTATTCTGGGGACCTGGTGCTGTGGAAATACTTGTCTTACCTGAGTGTATTTGCTGTTGCCACCTCTAAAATGTCACCCTCGTCGCGGGGAAATACGTTGTTGAGGCTTACGTGCCAACGAGGGATTTTTTTTTGCTTCCCTTCCCCAAAGCTTTGGCCAGGTTACTGTATGGCTAGGACACCACGGGCTAGGGAAACCACCCTGCCTCTGCTATCAAGAGGTAATTAAGATTCCTTTGAAGTGACTTGCAGGGCTCTTAAAATAGGATAAATATGAGTATTGGTGGCACAGGCTGGCTCTCTGTGCCCTTGATGGGGCAACGCCCGGTGCCGAATGGGATGGATTTTTGCAGTGCTGCGGCCTAATGAGCTCCTGCATCCCCCAGCCCGCTGCCTTTGCAGGTCGTGCTCTTGCGATTGCTCTGCCCTGCCGTTTTCTGGCTGGTGCAGGTGGCCCTGCCTGCACCTCCAGCACCCCTGGGCCCGCCCCAGCATCCCCATCCCACCGCAGCATCCCTTGTGGGGGGTCAGACCCAGACCCTGCTGCCTTTTGGGCTTGCAGCAGTGGTTGTTTTCAGTCCCACGAGGTTTTTCTCCTGACCGTGGGTCTCTGTTTCCTTCCCAGCTTGGAAAAAAAAAAATCCCTGAGCACCTGGAGCTCACAGCAGCCGGGTCGAGGAAGCTTTGGGATGCCAGGCTGAGGATTTGGGTACCTTTGATGCTCTGCCAAGCCCAGGCAGCTCCTTGAGTTGGCCAGATTGTTTCCCCGGAGGATCACCCTGGCCGGCCGCCTCCCAGGTTGCGTTCAGGCTCCGGCACGCAGTGGTTTTGCCGAGGCAGGATGCGGCTGAGCCTGTGCGGGGGGTAAGCTGGCATCTGCCAGGCTCCTCCGGCAATCCCAGCCCTACCGCGTGGAGAAAACCGGCGGGATGGGGGCTTGGAAGGTCCCGGGGCTGTAAAATGCTTCCTTGGGTGGTCGATCCTGGTTGTTGTCCTTAAAATGGAGTGCAGGGTCCGTCCTGCTGGTCCCCGCAAGGCTCCGTGTGCCTTGAAGGCTCAGGAGAGATGGTCTGGCTGGGGTCAAAGGCTCTGTGCTGTCCCGGCCGTCTGTCCGTCTCCCTCCTACTGCCAGGAGTGAATCCCTAGGGATTGTCCTCTGGCATGATCCCTTCAAATCCACCTCTGCTCCAGTTAAAATTAAATGCCTGTTTTTTTGGGGGGTGAATGGTCAGAGATGGTCATTCTCTGACGAGCTTCCATCTCACCCGGGGAAGCTGGACTGGGCAGCTCCGCACCCCGTGGATGTGCGGGGTGGGATGAGATGGTGGGAGCACGGGAGAGGTGTCCTCGCCTTGTGTCACGCTTCGTTTTCCCAACCCATAGGTTACCATGGAAACATAAAAGTACCCAGAGCTTTTGCTGTGCGGCCTGCCGGTCCGCGGATGCTTTGCTGGGATGGCAGTGGGTAGCTGGGATCGCTGCCCACGCTGGGATGGGTGGGGGGATTTATAGTCACCCTCTGCCTTTGCACTTGCTCCACGACTTTAAATGCATTTTTCTGCCCTTTTTTTTGTGCCCGCTGCCGCTTTGTGGATTGACGTGACTGAAATCTGGAGACGTGGGATCTGGCTGGAGCCGCTGAGGCCGTGGCGGGAGCTGGGGATGGATGGAGATAAAGGGATGGGCTCCTGCGAGGTCACCCCCGCAGCAGGAGGGTCGGTCCCCGTTGTTGTTGTTGGCATCTCCCAGGGGCTCGGTGAAACCGGGAGGCGAAACCCTGCTCTGGATCGGAGGGAGGTGGGGAATCTTGGCGAGGAGCTTCACAGCATCCCGAGGATGGGGCTTTCTCGCAGCGCCAGGCAGGGGAAGGGGAGACCTGGCTGCAAAGACTGGGCGGCAGCGGGGCTTTTAAGTCATTCAGCGATAATATTCAACCCCGGCGGCGCTTGCTCAGATGCTGATGTGGAAGTCACGGACACAGCACACGATCAGTATGATCAGTTTATTACAGACACAGCGCAGTTAATATAGCTCTGTAACCACCTTATCACACACAAGCCTATTGTTACTTGGTCAGTATGGCCTTGGGCTTTATCATAAGGATAGCCACGAGCAGCGTCAGCAACTCCCGAACGTGGATTGCCCTGGTTTTGCTAAATTGGAACGAGACATTCCCACGATGATATGGGATATGGCCCCTGTTGACAGAGTAGCGTCTGTGGCCAACCTTGGAATTTGTAACTTATTAGGAAGACGTAATGCCATCCTGCACGTTCCCATAATAAGTTTGTACAATGCCACTTTGTAAGTCTTGGAAAATACGAAATCACGTTTGTTAGTAACAGCTACATCCATTGGTTTTAACCCATATCCTGCTCGCTTTGTGCCTTTAAAACCGCGGTTGACTTTTGTGACATCCTTGAGGCCTTCTTGTTCACAGGCAGATTAAGTCCGCGCAGCCCGAGCCTGGATTGTTCACTACGTGTCCTTGGCTTTCCAGATATTCCACAAATCCCCCTTTTTTCTTTTGAGCAATCCAGACTCCAGTCATCATGTGCTCTACTGCTTTCGTGAAACACTTAAAGACACATCTTAATATTAGCACAGTTAATAATAATCCTAATAATAACACAAGCCTGTGGGTAATTAAATCTCTTACCCATCCTGAGATACCTAACCCAGTTAACCATGAATCAAGGCCTAGAGAGCTAGTTTTTAACTCATTGGTTAGTTTCTTAAGTCGATCTAGTTGCTGGTAAATTGAATTGGAGTTATCTGTAAGGTTCATTCAACACATACCTTCTAACTCCTCACACCCATGACCTTGGGCTAAGAACAAGAAATCTAGGGCTGCATGATTTTGTCAAGTCACATGCCGTACCGAATCTACCTCAGTTAAAAGCCCACAAAGCGCTAATGTTGTGGCACTGTTCCGTTTCGCTAGCCAGCAGCCTAGTTTGTTAAGCGTGGCAAGGCTCTGCTCCTATTAGCATCTGAGCCTGTACCCCAAACAGAGGATTGCCCTGCTGTCGAGGTATCGAGGCTGCCCTGTCGCAGGCAGTCTGCCAATGTTGGAAAAATCGTAGCTGCTGCGAGGGTGGCAACAGCATCCGGACAATCATCCTAGAGTCATAAGGAGTTAATAACTGTGAGGGAAAAAATGTGTTGTAACACGGACTGAGTATATGGCGATTTTAACCCATATTGAGTAACAGCATTTTTGGCCTCCTTCAACGCTTTCCAATCCAACGCTTCCCACACCCCTCTCCCATTATTATCTGCTACAACTGGGAATGCCAGTGGCAAAAACTGCCCTTCTATCACGGCATCTCGAATCACCCCTTTCCATCGCATGGATGGGTCTCCCACCCCCCCCGCCAACGACCCTTGCCCAAATACCGCTGGCGCTGGCATCGGTGCAGGAGCACTGGTCCCACCCGGTGTTTCATTTGGGACGAATGGGTTAGACCCCGATGGTCCGGGGCATGGCACAGACAGAGGAGCTGGTGACTTTTCCGGCGGCGCTCCTAGGCGAGCCTCTAAAGTTTCCAGCCTTTTTACCAGTTCCCGCAATTGCGCATCCCCCAAACCGTTTGCTCCCCCCTCCTCCTCTTCGCAACGTGACGGTGGAGAAGAAGGTGGCACGGGAGGGTAAAGTGAAGCGGTTGGCGCCGGTGAAGAGGGTCGGGGAGGTGGATCGGCGTCGTCACAAATCCGAGGACTGTCTGACTGTGGTGCATCTGGTGGTGGTAGAAAATCTTCTGCAGCTTTTCCCTCTGGTGCCGGTACATGTGTGGCGGCGTGGGCTGTGGCTGCAGTTCCCGCTGGGATTCGGACCCCCCCTGCAGCGCGAGCCGGGGTTGTGGCAGGGATCGTTGGACCCTGGAACGGCGTGCCGGTTGCACAGGCGGACCCGTCGGCTGGAGTCAGAGCCGCAAACGCAGGCGCCACAGCTTGCCGTTCAGCCCTCGTGCTTTGCAATGTTTCATTAATCAACCTCCACACGGTGGAGAATTTCCTCGCCTCCCTGGATCCTTTACTTGTTTCTTCCCACAGCTCTGCCCCTATTTTTTCCCATGTTGAGACATCAAAGGTGGCTCCAGCTGTGGGGATCAAGTCTTTTCCCTTTGCCCAAAGCAGCAAAGCCTTCGGGGTAGACGAGTTGTAACTCAGCCCTCTCATTGAGAGGATATGTTGGAGGAGCTTAACCACTGCTGACTCTTCTTTTGCCATGGTGGACCCCATCTCCTCCCCGGCCGCCCGCCTGATCAGGGCGAGATCTAATCTTTTGTGCTAGTGTCTTCCCGAGTGCCCGGGCAGCACTTACCTACGGCCGGCTTCCGCACCCTCCGTCTTCGGCTCCGTCGGAAAATCCAGCTCCCATCCGGGGGTCCCTGTTCGGCGGCACTTGCTGACGCGGAAGTCACGGACCCCGCACACGACCAATATGATCGAGCAAATGCCAGTTTATTACAGGCACAGCGCGGTTAATATAGCTCTGTAACCACCTTATCACACACAAGCCTATTGTTACTTGGTCAGTATGGCCTTGGGCTTTATCATAAGGATAGCCACGAGCAGCGTCAGCAACTCCCGAACGTGGATTGCCCTGGTTTTGCTAAACTGTAACGAGCCACTCCCGCCGATGGGATGGGATATGGCCCCTCTTGACAGAGTAGCGTCTCAGACATCAAAGAGAGGGGCTTTCTCGGTTGCTTCTTCCAAGCGTGGGGAGCTGAATCCACCTGGGACTTTCCTCCCCCCGAGCTCGAGGGCTTGGCAGGGGCGGCGATGCCCCGCACCGAACACGTGGGAGCGGTGGTTGAGGCACGCCGGCATCCCTTCTGTGAGAGGGGCGAGCACCGAATCTCACCCCGCCGGGGACTGGGGGATACTGCATGCTCCGAGGGTGCTGTGGCAGCTGGGACGCTGCGAGGACCAGGACCCTTTAGCATCCCTCTGCCAGCTCGGTGTCCCTGGGACAGAGGGGGATGGCTCCAGGTGCTCAGATATTCCTGTTTTAAGGAGCTGCTCTAGTCTGGGATGCAGATCTGGTAGCATGAGGCTGGGGGGACCGTGAATTGACTCTGCCTTGGCCTGGGCATGGGGGCAGCCTGTGCTCTGTTTTGCTCTGCATTCCCCGGACGCATGAATGCTTTGCTAAACAGCGCGTGTTTTCCTTGGGGATTATTAGCTGTGTTTCTCTTAAATGCATCAGGCTCAGCTTGTGCGTACAAGCTTGGGAAAAGATCATAAAGCCTTAAAAAATATATTTAAAAAAAGCTGTTGTGTAAAAGCAAACACCAGGGGTGAGAGTGGATTTTCCCAGTGTCTTAAGCTGCAGGGAGGGGTGAAGCACGCTCGGTGGCAAGCTCAGCTGGGTGGTTTGATGCTGAAGGAGAGAGCTGGGGGGGTGAATTTGGTGCTAAATTTGGGTCCCAATGCCTGGCAGCGCCCCGGCCCTGGGCGAATGGAGGTGCTCAGGCCCCCAGGGAGCATGGCCAGCCTCCAGCTGCGGCGGCAGATTTCCCCTCGGGGACTTTAGTGGCCAGTTTTGCTATGAAAAAAACATCCCAAGAAAACACAAGCTGCTTTTTAATTTCCCCCTAACTTTATGGTTTTTTCAAACAGCTGTAACATATAAAGGGCTGAGACCCCCCAGCTCCTCGCATTTGATACCCGTGTTTTAGGGAGGAGAAGTGCTCTGGGGGGATACAGGTGCTTTCCCAGGGGACCACCTCACCTGTCCCTGTCCCCATCCCTCTGCTTTCTTGTCAAACAGACAGTTTTCTTTGCTTCGTATCCTTCGTATCCTGGTTTAATTGTCCTTAATTCCCCTTTAATTGCCCTTCCTGCCTGTTTTTCGGGAGCTGGTGATGAGGAAGGGAAGGGCCTGGCTCTCGTGGGACCGTCTTTGGTCCCGTTTCTCCTCTTCCATGATATATTTTGCCCAAAAGCTGCTGGTCTCGACTGGTTCTTGACTGGGTGAGGACTTGGCCCCGTTGGGCGGTTGATACCGGTTCATTAATGGCACTTTGTTAGGTAGGGTGGGGTGCTGAGATGGGCACACGTGCTCCCCCCCCCCCGCCCCAAGGTAACTAATGCCCTGAGACCAGGATTTGCATTCCCCAGCAACGGGCGTGCACGTTTCCTCTTGGCTGGTTATTTAACAGCTCCTTGCCCTCTCCTCTTCCGAGACGTGGCCAGTCCAGAGTGGGGAGCAGCTCGGTTATGGGTGGCAAAGCCAAGACCTACTTAGAGTAGGATTCATCCTCAGGGAGCAGTTTATCGGGGAGCAAAGTCTCCTGTGTAGCCCATAACTTTTCCCAGCTGGTAAGTTAATTTTCCATCCTTGCCGTGTCACGACAGGATGGGGTTGAGCTGGTCCCGGGGTGGCTCCGACCACGGCTCTTTGCTGCCTTATTCCAGGAGTGAGAGGTTTTGGAGGAAGAAAAAAGTCACTCCGCTTCCCTGACCGGCGTTTGCACATGCATTGAGCTTGCGACATCCCCTTTTCCCCGGGCCAGGATGGTTGAATCGAAGGTTTTGGAGGTTTCCCAAGTACGTGATACTCTGCTTTCATCCGTTTGGCTGCTTCTGCCCTTTCTGCCTGGCACGGTGGCGGCATGTTTGGCTTCGTACCTGTGGTGGCTGGTGCCAGTTGTATGCTTGAGCCAGAGCTGGGCTTAAAATCTCCCCCAGGTCATCCCCACGGGCATTGGTTTGGGCGCTTTGGGGTTTTTGCCATTGAAACCCTACCTCGTTTTTCCTCTTCAATTAATATTTTTTTTCCTTTGGAATTTCAGTGTTTAACCTGTACGGCCGAGGCTCCTTGGGAACCGCGGCTGCTTGCCTGGCTTTTATAAACTCTGTATAAATCAAACCTTTGTTGGCTGCGGGGCAGAGAGATGTGAATTTAAATGGAAATAAATCCCTTCGGGAACCCTCACACCCGCTTGTCCAGAGGTGTGGTTGGGGCAAGCGGGGGGGCGATGCCTCTTGGATGGGGTTTTCGGGGATGGCTCTGATGGGTTCTTGACTTCATCTGGTCCCTCTCCCTCTTTTCCCACTCCAGGTGACCGGCGGCAGCCGCGATGAGAGCTCCGGCCCTTGCCTGATGCTTCTCCTGCTGATAAAAATGATCAACAAGTCTCGTGAGTCCCATGGTGGGGGGTCCCATCTCCCTCTTTCCAAGCAGGGATGGGGGTGTTGGGAATCTGCTCTTGGAAATTTGGCTTCAGGGGTAAGATGGAGCTTTGCTGTGGCTCCAGCCGGGTGATGCAGTGTTCCCATCATGGGCAAAGTCACCCCGGGGAGAGAGATTTTGGGGTCCTTGGTGCTCCTTGGGCACCTGGTAGCCCTCGGGCTTTGTGGTAGAAAAACAGGGTGGAGGCACCCAGAAGGAGGGACGTGTTTGTGCAGCCTTTGACACAAGGCGGGCAGGAGGAAACAGCACGGTGGCTTTTGGACCTGGGACAAAACCAACACAGCTTCATCTTGGAGCTGCTCCTCCCAGGGGACTGTGCCAGCCTCTCCCCCTGGGGAGGAGGCTCGGCCGGGGACGGCTTCGCCATCCTGGATCTGCCAGGATGCTCCTGGGGGGCTGCAGGTCCCCAACACCCGATCATCCAAACCCCAGGGTACCGCCTTGATGGTGTTTTTCCTCTTCCCCCCGCTCTCTGGGCACGCAGGAGGGAAGATACTCGGGGTGCTGGTGCTGTTTCTGGTGATGGTTTGGTACTCGATCTACCGGGAAGACAGGTACATACAGCTGTGAGTGGCTTTTATTAAAGTTTAAAGGACCTCCTGCCCTTTCCTTCACCCTCGGGAGGTGGCATCCTCCCCCTGTCCTGCGCAGGGATGCCGGAGCATCGTCTGGATCCTGGGCGACCAGAGAGAAGGCAACTTCCTCTGCTGCTGCCGGAGGAGGGGGAACGCAATACGAGGTTTCCCCCTTGGTGTATGCTGCAGGGTTTTCGGCAAATGCCGGTGTTTTTCCGAGCCTGGGAGAAAGGGAAAACCCTGCTCCCTTCCCAGTCCCGGTGACGGTGATGGAGATGGGGAAAGCGGAGAACATGAGGTTTATGAGCAGGGGAAGAGAGACCTCTTCCGATGCAAGGCTGCAAGCCCAGCATTTAAATAACCCAAAGCAGAGCTGGCCTTAAATCTGGCCGGTGATATCCCCGGCGCTGCTGGCATGGCTTGAGCCCCGCTGCGGTGGTGCCCGAGCTCCCTTTGCTGGGAGGGGGATGCAGAGGGACGGGCATTTTTTTTTTTTTTTTAACCTTTTCCTTTACAGCTTTTATTTCCCCGTGCAAGAAAACAAGACGATGTGTCCCCTCGGGGAGGTGGAAAAGAAAGCGGCGCAGCTCATTGGGAAGTGAGTATCCGGGTTGGGAGCAAGGAAGGGCGGGGATGTGAAGCCAGGGCCCTCCCCGTGCCGTCCCCCTGTCCTGGTCTCACCAGCCCTTTGCTCCTCGGCAGCTACACGAGGGACCACCCGCTCTTCTTGCAGCTGAAGGACTATTTTTGGGTGAAGACACCGTCGCTCTATGAGCTGCCTTACGGCACGAAAGGAAGTGGTAAGCCTTGGCAGCCCTTGCTGTGGGTTTCTGTTTGTCCGTCTCTCCTTCTTAAAAACATCTGTGGGTTGATTTTTGTTTGCAGAGGACGCACAACTATTTTCTTTTTCCCTCCTCCCTAGCAAGCCATTTGCTTGATTTTTAGACTTTGCGGCACGTATCTACTTGCCCATGGTGTGTGTAGCTTGTGTGCATGTTGCCCTGTGCCTGCCTTTTAAACCTATAAAAGGGTTTTGGGTGGGCCAGGCTTTACTAAGCCCCAGCCAAGGATTATCTGCCCAGATCTGGGGGGAGCTGGGATTAACGACAGGAGGAGACCCGGCAGGGATGGGGCAGCACCCAGGGTGTTGTAGCAGGCAGGAGCTGCCTTGCTCACCTCCTCCTTGCCCTTGCTTTGCAGAAGATGTTCTCCTGCGCTTGCTGTCCATCACCCACTACTCCCTGCCCGAGAGCATCCAGAGGTAACACCGGGGTGGGTTTTGGGGCTTTTCTGTCTGTCTTTTCATTGTTGCTCTCTTGGGGTGGGGGGAAACTTGCACATCGTGGGCCCAAGATTTGGCAAAACGAACCTCTGCAACTCAGGGATGGTGGACAGGGCACAGGAAGCTTTGCAGAGGAGGGTTAAATCCCCGCCTTGGAGGTTTAAAACCACTGTGGTTTAGAGCAGCTCTGGTTGAGACGGCCTTTCTCTCGCAGCCTGAAGTGCCGGAGGTGCGCGGTGGTGGGCAATGGCCCCCGGCTCCGCAACAGCTCCATGGGGGAGACCATCAACACGTACGACGTTGTGATCAGGTACCACCCGGGGTCCGTCCCACCAACCCCTCCCCAGCCCCGCCTGCGGACGGGGTTTGACACCTGTGATGTCCCCCCCAAGGTTGAACAACGCCCCAGTCCACGGTTATGAGCAGGATGTGGGCTCGAAGACCACCATGCGCCTTTTCTACCCCGAGTCGGCCCACTTCAACCCCAGAACGGAGAACAACCCTGACACGTTGCTGGTGCTGGTACCCTTCAAGCCCATGGACTTCCAGTGGATGGAGGCCATCCTCAACGACAAGAAGAGGGTAAATGTGGTGGGGAAGCGGGTCCAACACTCGTCCCACCTCACCCTGGGGACACACCACTGGACATCTCCATCCTCTTGCAGGTTCGGAAGGGGTTTTGGAAACAGCCCCCGTTGATCTGGGACGCCAACCCAGAGCAAGTGCGCATCCTCAACCCTTATTACATGGAAGTAACTGCTGCTAAACTGCTTAACCTCCCCATGAAGCAACCACGGAAGGTCAAACAGGTAAGGGGTGGGGATGGCTGGGTGCCCTGCACCCCTCTGAGGGGTGATGTCCTCCCTGCTGCCCCCCCTCCCTCCACAGCCATCCCCATGCAGCTTGCTGAAGGCCTGTGGCTTCTCCTCCACCTCTCCCTCCAGAAGCCCACCACGGGGTTGTTGGCCATCACCTTGGCACTGCACTTCTGCGACCTGGTGCACATCGCGGGCTTCGGCTACCCCGATTCAGCCAACAAGAAGCAGACCATTCACTACTACGAGCAGATCACGCTCAAGTCCATGGCAGTGAGTATCTACCCCCTGCTTTTTGTCCATGTTACCCCCAGTTTTTCTCCCAGGATGGGGGGGCTCAGCCCAGGAAAGCAGCGCCCTGCCCTGTTCGGGGACGCCGAGCACTGCGGGAGGCTCTCCCCACAGGCGTCCCTCGCTCCCCTTCCATGATGGGTGTTGAGGTCCACCGTCAGATGGTCATCATCCAACTGCTCCTGTAGCCTGATGTCTCTGCAGTCATGGTGGAGAGTTGGATCTGGTTAATGTGTGAGCAGAAGGGCTCAAGGGCAGGGGGTTTGGGCAGGGAGGGTCACGTCCCTCCCTTTTGGGGGGGGCTTCTCATGTCTGGTGAAGGCGTAGGGTCAACTCAACGCTGGTAGGGTGGACAAGGTGGGGGTCTGGGAGGAGGGCAGAGGGAAAATGCGTGGTCACCCCCTGCTCCCTGTCCTGCAGGCGTCCGAGCACAACATCTCGCACGAGGCGGTGGCCATCAAGCGGATGCTGGAGCTGGGTCTCATCAAGAACCTCACCTACTTCTGAGGGTGCCGGGGCTGCGCAGGGACGGCATCCCCCGCCGTGGAATGGCGGGACACGGCGCCGGCACGGCTGGAGTTGGCCGAGGGCAGAGCATCCCTCTCACTGCCTCCACCTCGCCCTGGGACTCTTGAAGCGAGCAGGGCTGGGGCTGGGGCGGGGGCTGCGCTGGACCGTGGGTCCCCCGGGGTGGGGGTGGCTCTTGGGGGGGCGCAGGGAGCCCCGCGGGCCTGTGCCGCAGTGTTGCGGCCAGCGCCTTTTCCTACCGATGTGCTAAAGCTACCGTGGACCTGGAGGGGACTTTTGGGGTGGGGGTCACCCCTCCCAGCAGGCCTGGGGGGGCGGAGGGGGCAGAAGCCCTTGCCCTGGGCTTTCTCTTTCCCTTAATTCCCTCATATTCTGACGAGGGCCCTGCCAAAGGGCTGATAATGGGGGGCCCTGGTCCCCCCCCAGGGAGCAGGAGCCTTTGGGGGCCTGCATTGCCTCCTCCCTGCCATGGTCCCCCCCAGATATTTAATTTTACCCCCCTTTTTTAAAAAAAATCTGTTTTACTGGGCAGCCCTGGCCTGTGCCTTAGCCCTGGCAGGGTGTGGGGTCATCCCTGCAGCCCCCCCGGGCGGGGGCACCGCAGGGTGCCTGGCCTCAGGGTCTGCTGGGGGCCTTCGGGAGGGAGGATGGTCATGGTTTAATTTAATTAATTTAAAAGCTTATTTATCGTGGAGCCTCCCCCAGGGTGTGCGTCCCGCTGGTGTTGGTGATGGGTGGCCTCGGGTTGGCGGGGCCCTGAGACCCCAATAAAGGTCCTGATGAGGCTGGGCTGGGTGCCCTCGTCTCCGGGCCATGTCCCCACGTCCATGCCCGTGGCCCTTACCTGCTGCGTCCCCATCTCCTGCGAAGGGGGTTGCAGGGCTCCCGTGCCCCAGTTTCCCCTCTGCCACGGGGCACCACAAAGTGGGGACTGTTCCCCTCACAGCCCCCTCCCCCACCACCCTGGGGACCCCACGGCGAGGCCACGGCACCCCTGAAGTCCCAGGCCCGGTCCACGCTGGGGCAAAGCGTCACCGAAAGAGCCGGCATCCTCGCGGGGCGGCCATCAGCCCAGGCGTGCCACGAGAAACACCTCTTGTATTGACCGCGGCGCTGCGCTCCCGCAATACAGCGCGGAGAGGCCCTTCCCGGGGGGGGGGGGTGTCCCCGTCCCACCAATGTCCCCCCCCAACCCTGGCCCACAGGGCAGGACCCCCCCAAATCCCCCCCACCCCGAAACGGACTCTATAAGTATGGACACCGAACACCAAGAAGGAAAGGAAGGAGCTGGGTGGGAGAGGGTAGGGGGAAGCGGAGGCGAGCGGCTGGGGGGGCACATGGGTGCGTGGTGGGGCTGGGGGCATCCCCAGCCCCATGGAGGGGAACGGCTCCCCGGGGCTCGGTGCGTCCTCGGTGGGGTTGTGCTTAGCATGTACCGAGCGGGGGAGGTGGTCGGCCGGTTTCCCCCCGTACCCAGCAGCCCTGCTTTGGGCCGGGGCTGGATCCGACCTCTTCCCACCGCCGCTCCCGGCGGGCGCGACTGTCCACGGCACCCGCGCGGAGGGTCCCGAGCGTCCCTGGAGGGGCTCAAACGTGCGTCTGCATCCGCCTCTGCAGGGGCCGGCTGGGGTCTGAGTTTTGGGAAGAAGACTGGGAGTGATGGGAGGAGGAGGCGGAGGCCTTGCTGGCCTTGTCGAACTGCACGTAGCCGTCCTGCTTGCCGCTGCTGCTGATGCTGCTGTCGCACTGGGTGTCGAGGAAGGAGCTGCTGTCGCTCATGGAGCCGCGCTGGAACTCGCGCTCGCACAGCTCGATGGAGCTGCTGCCCATGCCCAGCACGAAGCGTTGGCTGTAGTCGTAGAGGCGGCTCTGCCCGCTCAAGGTGCTGTAGATGTTGGTGAAGGACATGCCGGTGGGCACCCGTTGCTTGCTGGTGGGGCGCAGGTCCGCCGGGCAGCCCGACAGTGAGATGGTGGGGGTGGAGTGGTGCTCCTTGAAGGTGTTCACGCTGTAGTAGCCGTTGGTGGGGTCCTGTGGGGTGGGAAATGGTGGTGGGGGGGGCAGGTTGGCGGTGCTCTCCCCCTCCCATGCCCCAGCATTCAGGGCACCCACCCGTGATGTGTGAGAGGACGCCCTCGACCACCCAACCCCAGCGTCGGAGCATCCGCTCATGGCCACCAACGCGTCCCAGGTCGGGGCAGGGCGAGGCGTGGGTGCCCCTTTGCACCCCACTCCCTGGCACCCATTGGGTTTTTTTAATCCCCTGAAGGGTGCTGGGACCAGTGAACAGCACTGGGGTACCCGAGCATCCCTGCCTGTGCAGGGACAGCCCTCCGGTACAGGCCACCCTTGGTGCCACCAGGGGATGCGGCACAAGGACAGGAAGCCTGGAAGAAGCAACACTGGGCAAGGGACAAGCCCTGCAGGGGCACGGGGGTGGGTGCCCGGCACCCCGGGGTGCACCTGCCTTGGCAGGAGCGACCTGGGGGGGGCTTTGAGCCACATATCTTCATGGGGCTGGGGACAGAGGGGGCCACGTCCCCAGGGTCTGCCTCACCTTCAGGTTTTGAAACTCCTTCTCCTCCTCCTTGAGCACCTCGAGCTGCTTCAGCACCGAGTCCTGCTGAAACTCCCCCCGGTCCATCTATGAAAGGATGCAGGTGGGTGTCAGCAGCGCCAAGCACCCGCTGTTGTCCACCACCACTCCCCCTCCCCGAGGCTGCGCGGCCCCATGCTGCCATGGGGTGAGCCCCACGGCACAGAGAAGTTGTCAGCCACAACCTGGATTAAGGGACTTGCACGGGGACACTCCGGCCAGGCAGTGTCGGAGGGGTTGGAGCCGGGTGGTTGCCCAAAAGCACTGTGATTCCTGGGGCTACAAGTTGTGGTTTCCTTTTCCCCTCTGTTCAGGACTAACAAGGCCAGGCTGGTGCGGAAAGTGAATTATTTAAATTTGCTGTGGCGAGTGTTGGGTCTGCACCCACCCGCCCAAAACAACTCCCCCCAGATCGCCTTTTTGTTTGTTTTCCCTTCTTTCTTTCCATCTTTCCCCCTTACACTGAACTTGGCTGCTAGCATCTCAAAAATCCCAGCTAGGTTCTGGCATTGCCACAATGCTGTAATTAATGTGAAAGTCTTAATTTCCACCTCCCCCCCCCCACTTTACACTGGCTCGTCTCAAAAGCGTTGAGTCCCGGTGGCTTTGCCCACCCTGGCCCTGCCAGCGCGGCTGGGATTGTGCTGGGTCAGGAGGGGCTGGATGGGCTGGAGAAGCTCCTTTTGATTTGATTTGAGTCAATTTTTGCCCCTGCTGCTCCTTCGCAGCCCCCCTGGAGGTGGATGCTGCCCCCCCCGACGTGCTGCCTTCACCTAGCTTGCTCCGCCTCATTAGTTTTCCTTTGAAGGCGGACTGCGATTGGGGGGGGGGGGCAAGGTTCACATTAATTAGACCACGGCTTTAATTACCCTTCCTTCGGTGAGGTGGGGTAGTGCAGAAACAGAATAATTATCAGCCAATTTCTCAGCTGCCTTTTTTTTTTTTTTTTTTAATCTTCTCCCGTATTGATCGCGCGCCTCCAGCCCGGCTCCTCTGCCCCGGCGCTGGGCTCGCAGCCACCCTGATCACAGCCCCGAATCACCCTGAACGGTCCCTTTTAGTGCCCAACTTCTCTTCTCCTTTTTCAAATGGTAAGTGGTTGTGGAAATTCACCCTGCAGCACGTTCTGTTCATCTCCAGAAAGCCTTTGATATGGCTATTAAATGCAATAAATTAAAATACCTGAAGTTTCCAAGGGGGAAAAAAAAAAGCCTGTAACAGCCATTGATTTATCAGGGTAAATACAAGCGTCACTGAGGATTAGCTTCAGTGCAGCTGAAACGGTACATGGAGGGGTTTTTTTTTGCCAGTGCCACCCTAAACCCCCTAAAGCGGCGCTGCGAAGGCGTGGGATGGGGCTGCGACAGCCATATTAAACCCATCGAAAGGGTTTCACAGGTCCTGGCTTTTAGAAACAAAAGGAGCCACCCCTTCTCCTCCTTGGCTTTGGCTGGGTTTGGGTGTGGGTGACACCGGCGGATGGGGCTGGAGCCGGCGATGAAGAGGGGACAAGAGTGGGTGAGAACCAAAGGCACAGTCCCGCCAGTGGCACAACCTGCCTAGAATTAATGTCGGGTTTAACAGGGTATTTTAAGCCATTTTAAGGTACCTCTTGCAATGATGGTTGGAGCGGTCCAGGCACTGGGATGCTCCTTGAGCCCCGGAGGCTGGCAGGATGCTGCGGGTCTGGCTGCACCCCGTGGATTTGGGGGCTGCAGTGAGCCCAGGTGCCGTCAGAGGGCACCGAGCCCCCGTGCAAGCGGAGCGCGGCGTCCGTAACGCGCCATCGCAGCACTTAATTTCCAATCGGCGCGTTACAGCCGGTCATTAACGCGCCCGTTGTTAAAGTTTGTGTGGCGGCTTAGCCCCGATGCGATCGCGCGCCGTTAATGGCGGGCGGCGGGGACGCTTGTTAGCTTGCCGTCGCTGGTTAAACGCGACTGAGCTAACGAACGTTACCGCCGTTACCAACGTTAACGGGGATTACGAATGCAGAGGCAGCGGGGGAGAGGGAAATACATGAAAGAAAGAGACCAGAACTGTCCGAACGCACGGCCACGAGCCAGCAAAGTGCTTGCGCGTGCTGGCACAGGCATGGGATGCTCCAGCATCGTGCGCAGACTTTTCCCCCCCTGGAGCCATGTGTTTTCTCCAGCTGGGCTGGAGAAACCATCAATATGCTTTGGTCCTTCGGCTGCGCTGCTGCCACGCAGCTGGCTGGTGATAAAGCTGCCTGCTAGATCCACGCGCCCATCGTTTCCCCTCCTGCCAGCACAGCTGAATCCAAGGGCACAGCCCGATCCTGGGAACGTCGTGCCAGGACTTAATCCGGTTTGGCGCCAGCAGCCTTCGCCGTCCCAAGACCACGTTGCGGTCAGGCATGCCAGTTGAGGTGTAAAGCTGTCCCTATTTCCCAATGCCACACCTCTCCGAGCCCTCCTGGACCGACGTGGCTAAGGGATGCGACTAACCGCATCCATAAGCTTCTTGCCTGTTTCCCCCGCTGCAAAAGAATGACCCCCCCCCCGCCCCCCACCAGCTACAGAGCATCGCGTCAGCTTTGCTGTCCTGGCTCCTGCCATCAAGGGAGCGCATCCCTGCGAAGCAAAGTGACGTCTCAAGGTCACTCGAGGCGCTTAAATTATGAAAATAGTAGCCAGCTCCAGCGCTGTGCCGCTTAATCCTCTGCCCGCTGGAGCACTCCCTCATTTAATGCCGCCAAATGAAGCTGCTTTCAGCTGGGATGTCAAATCCGACAGACCGGATATTAAATTTTTTGCTTTCATTAGAGGAGACAATATGTTTTTTTTAAAACGCTGCTCCCTCCGGAGTCCCCGAGCATCCATCCAGACCTGGCAGGCTCGAGGGCAAGCCCCTCTCTCCGGGCGAGGTGCCTCCCCCAGCCCTCGCACCGTGTTTAATTATAATGTTTCCCGCTAATTGGATGCCGCTGAGCCGCACTTAGAAACTCGTGTGGGTCAAACCCTACCGGGGCGAGGGCTGTTGTTTAATAGATTCCCGAGGCAGTGGCTTCCTCTGCTCCCAGCGGGGACTGGCTGCCGGCGAGGAAACAAGCACACAAATATAAAAACCCCGCTGGGTTTTCCCAGCGGCTGAGGGTTCGTCACCTTCAAATGCCGGCCTCTGCCTCCACTGGCCGACGAGGTGAGCTCCCTCCGAGCGCCGGCGCTCTCCATCCCAACGCCCCCAGGTGAAGCCGCGTCACCTTGTCCCACCGCTCCCCAAAATGCTGCTTTTTGCTAGGCAAAGGCAGTGCCGGCGGGAGCCCGCGGTACGTCCTGCCATCCTTCTCGCGTCCTTCTTCCTTTCTTAAGCGCTTGCTGTGGCAGGCGCCCGTGTCTCGGGGCCCGGGCAGTGACTGGCTGGATGCACACTAGCACCAATTGCCCCTGAAGGTGTTACCTGCCTTGTGATCGCTCGGTCCTGCGCGGTGCTTTGGCAGCTGCCCCAAGCCTCGTGGTGGCCCAGCTCCGCTGCCACCCCGTGAAGCCCGAGCCACGAGCTGCAAAGATCCCCACCGTTTTCACAGTGATTTTTTTCCTTCTTCTTAACATGGTGGGTCTTCTTCTCACCGGCCCGCTGGCCTGGTGCTGCGCCCGAGCTGGTACCCTCCCAGCAGCAGCCGCCACAGGTACTGGTGCTGCTGGAAGGTGTTGGCTGCATAGGAGGGACGTGTCCTGAGCCTCCCGGCCCAGGTCGGATGTCATGGAGGTGCAACCTCTGACCCAGCCCTTCGGCAGGGCAAAAATCCCTGGGGTAAGGGGCGATAAGCCTCTATCTGCCAGCTCGGGGGTTGCTGGTGCTTCCCAGGGCTGCAGTGGCACCGGCCGCTGGGCACTCGGAGCATTTCTCTGGGCTGAGGGTAGGAATGAGCCTCACCCTGAATGGCACCTCTGCTTTTTTTGATTTTCCCTCTTCTGTGGGGACCTGAGCCAAGCTCCTGAGTGGAAAAACATGTCCGGTGTCGATCTGCGGGCTGTGAACAAACTGGGAACATCTCTCGGAGCAGAGGGATGGGCTTCAGGATAGGGACAGGAAAGAAAGGTGAGCAAGGAAAAGATCATCAACCTGTCTACCAGATGGGCTGTTTTGACTGTTCCACCCCAAATATGAACTAAAGGTGATGCCTGGGTCTGCCCGACCCCCAAGACTTGGGATGCTCCTGCCTGCTGGTCACGATTGCTCCTGGCGGGGGGGGATGGCTCCTTTAGGATCATCAGCCCCATTTCACAGATGAGGAAACTGAGGCATGGAGTCCAACCAGCCAGGAATAAAACCCAGTCACCCAGCTGTGATGACAGAGGTTATGCCATGTCGGAGCTGATGATGGTCTTCAACCCCCTAATCACAGGCCAGGCTCAGCCAAATTGGCGTGCAGGTGCAATGTTCCCTGGCAGGAGAGACAAAGCTGCTCTTGTGATTTATTTTTTCCAGGATCAGACCCTTTAACAGGCTCTTTTGCCTCCAGCCACCGGCTGCTGTTTGCTTTCTGGCCCCTGCGGGCTGGCAGCCTTTCCCCTGTCTGTGGGCAGCGCCTGGCAGAACAGCTAACGGAGGGAGGGGGAGCTGGGGCTGAGACAATGTGAACATATGCAAATCAGACAGCATGACGCGTATCCTAAGGTGTTAATGAATTTAGAGATGCATGAATAATTATTTGTGAGAAGCACAGAGCGCTGCGGAGGTCACAGATGGCTGGAGAATAACAAATGCGATAGCATTTAGCAGGGGAAAGAAGAGTCACGCCGGAACTCTGCAGCCAGAGATGCTCCGGCCAAGCAGCGACACCGTGGGAAACTGAGGAGCAAAGGCACCATCCGCGGTGCAGCGGGCGGATCTCCGCTCCCGAAGCTTGGCAGGAGCAGGTCGGGCCGTGCTGGAGCTCAGGGGCTTGGCCAAGGCTCAGGGATGGGGGGGTGAAAAAGCTGCTGTGAAGCAGCAAGGCGTTGAGCAGAGGGGAGCTGTTTGCAAGCGTGGCCCGCTTTTCGTTAACATCTGCATTAATGATCTCTCTGCGCGAGCACCCGGCATGTTAATGAGATTCGCAGTTGATATTAAACAGCAAGGTGTTATGAACATTGTTGAGGGCAAGGAGATCATTTCAAAGGACGCCGTCGAGGTTGAGCCCGGGCTGGAAATAGTGCAAGAAGCTTAGGGAAGGCAAATGAAGACGCAGCAGGGGAAATAATGCGGGTACGGGGAGGAGGGAGAGCAGGAAAGTCTTGGGGTGAGGGTAGGGAGCAAGCAAGGGGTCTGTGCGTTGCCCCCCTGCTGCTGCTGCGGAGGTCTCCTCACCCCTCATTAGCAAGGATGACTTTTTTTAACTCGCTCCATCGTTTCATTGACAAACTCGGAGCCTCTTACCAGGAATCTGTTCAGCATCTGATGCCTGGGTCGCTAATGGCTGGAGGAGGATGCTTGCACCAGCTGTCGGAAGCAGAGCGGAGGGAGACCGGGGTCCCCAGGGGCTCCGAGGAGAGAAGAAATCAGGAAGTATTTGCTGGGAATGCTCTTGCTGAGGGCCGATGAGGATGGGGAGGCTCTGGTGCAGGCAGGGGAGGGGGCTTTGATGTCTTCTCCCAGGTGGGATGCCCCAACCAAATCTGCCCAACATCAGGGTCAGAGGCTATGGACCATCTCGTCCAAACCTCTCGAACAGCTTTGAGCCAACGATGTTATTTCTAAACGATGTATCTTCAGGATTTGGCCAGGAGAGGGGGAGAAACACCTTCTCCCGGTCCAGCAGCCAGGCAGTTACGCTCTGTCATGTTGCATCCAAAAGCGCTTGACTTTGCCTGCCCTGTTCATACTTAAATATCCCCTTTATACTGTGCTGGAACTAAACCACCTCTCAGAAGTCTTGCTGATAAGCTAAAACACGAGCTCTGTAAACCTCCCCCCGTCAGGCACGCTTTTTCCCCGGCTATCAAATAAATGTTGTCATTTTCTTCTGCACCATTTCCATCCTGCCGGCATCCTTACTGAAACGTGCAGGGTGCAGCTCTGCACTGCTCCAGCACCAGCCTCATTAAGGGCACGCGTTGATGTGAAATCACCTTCTGGCTCTGGCAAATAATCTAGGCAAGCCCCCCATGCCTTGCAAGATCCTGTGCCTCCCATGACCATCCTCTTCTTCGTTTGCTTGTCAGTGGTAAAGGGTCCTTGTGTGTCTCCTCTGCTGAGGCTTCATGCGTGCTTCCAGCTTAGTGGTTAAGGTCTTGAGCAGGATTTAGGCTGATCTTAGCCTCTTCTGTGGAAGCCAGAGCTGGGCTTGGCGCTGTTGATCACTTTCTGTACAGATGGTGGTACAGGGCCCTGTGGAAAGCAAACGCCTCATTCCCCTTCATCTCAGCAGGTTGCTCCAAACCCGAGTCCCAGCCTTCTCTGTTCTTCCACCGAGCAAAGCCTTGCAAATCCCACCGTGGATTTGCAGCCTCCTCAGGGCAAAGGCCTCCTGGGCATGAAGGGTCTCGCACAGAAACCTCAGCGGTGCTGGGATAACGTGCCAGATCTCCATCTCCTCCCGCCTTCTCATTCTGAGGCTCCCTTGCTGTCCATGCGCATCATCAGACATTGATTTTGCCCGCCCCATGATCCTCAGCCTTGCCTTTCCACTGGCAATTCATCAAACAGCTTTTGCAGGCAGGGCATACCGATGCTTACAAGAGCTGCCCAAGAAACGGAGGGTTAGAGCAGGAAAAAACCACCCAGCAGCCTAGAAAGCAGCCCCCAGCCTCTTCAATCCCTTCTCCTTTTCCTATCTACTCTTTTCTCTCACCTTTTACGGCCACTGGCCTTTCTTTGTCATTTATTCAGCTTCTCTTTGTCACCTATGACGTGACACCAGCAAGAAAAAGCCAAGGCAAACTGGGGCCGAGACACGGCGAACAGCGGCGACACCAGCGAGAGGAGCAGCCCGGACCAAAAAGCGCCTGCCCGCGGGCTGAAGGTGAGTTTCCTGGGCTCTCAGTCATCAGCATCTTGCCCTGCCTGTGTCATTTGGTCCCCTTGGGCAAAGAGAGTGGTGACACCTCCCAGGTTATTACAGACCGGGCTGGCCCCACAGCCCCAGCGACAGCAATCTGTGACCAACTGTGCGCACATACATTATTTTTGCACATATAACTCTCTAAATTGCGTCCAGGAGAGTGCAGTTCTCGCTGGCTAATTAGCTCATTATTATATTGTGCTCACCTATTGTGTGTCTACTTGGCAGTTTGCAGCTCTTTCCCCACGCGAGGTGGCAAATTTGCTTTGCAATTAGCCCTGTGGGCAGCTGAGCCACTGCAATAAACTTCTCCCAGCTCTCCCTCCTCATTAGCAAAGTTTCACTCGAGGAGCTTTTATGGCAGAGGAATGTGTATCTCAAGAGCAAGGTTTTTGGAAGAGGATCTTTGCCTTGAGTGGGGATTACAGCACTGAACTACATGTGCCTGGGTTCATTACCATCAAACACTTACCAGAGTAATTGCTTACGGGGAAGAAGAAGTAAATCCTTACCATCAGCTGCTTGATGGTTGGGTGCTCCTCCGTCTCCCTGCCCGAGGCTGGCTCCTTGTGTACGATCTCCACGCGGATATCGTTCTTGGCAGAAACCACACCTTTCAGATCTGGGCAAAGAGCAAGATGGAGAAGGGGTCGGTCAAAGGCAATCGTGGAACATCCTCAGGGACCCGACTGAGTGCCGAGGTTGTTCACGAGCACGGGGGAAAATGAACCCTGGCTCAGAAAGCGCATCTGAGAATCGGGGGAGCAATGTTTGCATTGCCATAAGGTGAAACCTTCGCCTCCAGGGAGCTCAGATTTATTAATTTGGGAGCTTGGTTAGCCTCTGCTGTACTCGCGGTGCTATCACCAGGGGCTGGGCTGCAGCAGGACTGCTCCAGCAGATGGTGGGCTGCTTGTCCAGGCTGCTGATCTACAGCATCTGCTAGGGGAGCACGTGAACCACTGCTCCTGAGGCACGTACCGGCTCCTCCCTGGTGCTGGGAAGCTCCCTGAGACAAGCCTTGCCCAGGTTTGGGGTGCAGATACATGTGGAAAAGGCCAAGCAGTGAGCAAAGACCCAGCCAGGGCTTTGGGAACGACAAAATCATTGCTGGCTGCTGCTCCAAGCAGCCTGTTTTCAGGCAGGGCAGAGAGAAACGTTTCTGCCTTCCCTGAAGGTGTCAGGAGTGCTTTGAAGAAGTCATTTTTAGCAAAATGAAACCAAAGACACCAAGCAGCAGGAGCAGAAACGGCCAGGTGAATCCGAGATGAAAAGCAGAGATAGATGCAAAGCTGAACAGTGAGATCTAAACAGCTCCCAGCTTTGAAGCTGGGCTTCAGCCTGCGATCTGGCTCTCACCTCCTAGGATGGCTGCGCCAACCCTCCTGGACCCCAAACCACCTTGAACCGCTGGGCTCGTCAGCTCTACCTCCAGCCGCAGGAACCGGCAGTGCCCTGCCAAGCCAGGGCTGCACCGACTCAGTCCAGCAGAGGCTGGGCCGCGCAGGAGGAGGTGGTGATTTTATCTGTAAACCAAACTGAATCGCGCCATCGAGGCCAGCTTGAAGCTCTGGCCTTGAATTAATCCATCCCAGCATCCTGTGCCCTCGATATCTGCAGCCCTGCTGCCACCCACAGACGCCTCCAAGTCTCAGGGTGCCAGGCGAAGGGTTTCGCTGGCAAGTTGCTACTGCTCTTCCTTTTATTTTTTTCTTGCTGGGACCACGTTCCTGGTGCCGGAGCCTCCATCTTTAATCACAAGGAGAAGATAATTCTTGCCTTGCACATCCTCTCCCGGGAGTGTTGCCCCTTAAATAACTCTGGGCCATTAAGTCACTGAAGATACAACAACAGATGTGCAGTAAAGTCTTTTTTATTTTTTTCTTTCTCACTTTTCCAGAGCCTCCAGGCTCGGTGTGTCTGCACCCCGTGCATTTTTTTTTTTATTGCACCTCCCCAAGCAAGGACAGGAATTGCTTCCCCCAGTGCCATCAGTCTTGGTCAGCGGCCGGTTGCAGCCACCAGGCGATGCCTTCTCCAGGGTTCCTGCTGGGTGACCTTGTCCCCTCTGCCAGGAGCTGTGCAGAGCCGTCCCCGCAGCTTGCTGACGGGTTTTTGTTTGCAGGCTGTTGTTTTAAATGATGCAGCAATACTCCGGTATTTGTCCTGAGAGAGGAATCTGCAGTCATCCTGATAGGAAATGAGTCCCTCTCCTGATATCAAAGTGCTCTGCTGGTCCCATCACTCCCGAGCTGATCTCTGTAATACCTCTGCTGATTTCACACCACTAACCATGATGAAAGTCCTTTCCTCACCTTCTCAGCCTGGTGTTTCTACCTTCCTAATGCTCACCTGCTGCTGGAGACAGCAGCCGCAGCCTCCAGTTTGCATTAGCACCTGCAAAACTGGGATAAAAGCCCTTCATCCCGGGACAGCCAAGTCCTCCCCGGCAGGGTTTTGCACTACGAGCGTCCCTCAGGGGCTGGTTTAGTTACTGGTGCTCCCAGCTCCCCCAGAAACCAAGGAGGGACCCTGTTTTGGCAGCTCCAAGTGGCTTTTGGAGCCATGTGACGGGGGACAAAGCAGCCCCACTGCCACCAGCACCCCCTGCACCCGCACCCGGGATTTGCTTCGATAGCACTACGGCATCCCGCTCCTCTCGAGTGGCAGCCCTGGTGAGCACCCAGCAACGCGTCTGATACCGAGCTGGCGTCCCCCGTTGGGTCCAGCTCTCCAGAAAATGTAGAGCTGTTCCTCCTCCTATTTCACTTTGGGGACGGAGGGGAGATCAGGGCAGGGATCTTTGCTGATCTCTTGGATGAACTCTGCTCGCTTGCTCTTATCCCAAAGTGAAGTAGCAAAGGAGCCTTGTGGGATGCACAGGGACCCGTGCTCTGGTCCCGAGATGCTGCAGACCTCTCCCCAGGGCAGGGCAACCGGGGACTTACACTGCAGGAGGAGCTAAAGAACAGCAGGGAGCACGCTGGGAAGACACCCAGACCCAGCAACTCGTTGCATACAGGAGACTAAAAAAGTCCTTTCTAAGTGGGACAGCACTGAAAACCCAGGGGAGGAAAGGGACTTAAACCAGTGCCATGCCACCACGTCCCCAGTAGCCGCTTCCCAGCACATATCTTCCTAACCCCAGAACACCTCTTATTCCTGATTTACCACTGGGAACCCAAGAGATGAATCACACAAGGCGTTTGGGTGGGATGGGGTTGTCCCCTTCTGGAAGGACAAGCCCTGCTTTTTCCCCCAAAGACCCTCTGCACACCTCCAGCTTGGGAGGGGCTCTAAACCCTGGCACTCGCACCACGTCTTTGATCTGTTGTTGTGGCATTAGTGTTAAACTGTATGTCCTGTAAAGAACCCCGCACCATCTGGTTACATCAAATAAGAGAAAGGTAATGAACCACACGCTCTCCCCTGCCTCGAATGATGCGGCGTGGGGAAAGCACGGCTGGTTCCATCCGACCGTTGACACGGTAACATGGCTCGGCCCCTGCTTTCTTCAGGCGCTCGAATCATCCCTCTTTGCTGAATGACCTCTGCAACGTTGAATTAGCCTGGTCTTGGCTCCTGTCCATCAGCAATCCTCCCCCAAAAAGCAAGATAAATTACTTCCCCCCATTTAATTTGTTAATACTTGCTAGTGGAGGCTCCAAGAGTTCAAAAAAATGGAATAAAACAGGGAGAGGCACCATTACCGCTCTTAAAATTAAACACATTTCTGCTGTGGGAGGCCGTGTGTTCATATCCAAATCCAAGAGGAGCCTGGTGTTTTTGATTGCTTTGCAAATGATCAAGAGGGGGAAGAATAAAAAGAAGAGAAAACCAAGTGGGTTTTCTGGCACACACACATAGAGCTTGGCATCCTGGCGTCCGTACCACGCGTCTCCTGAGCCGGGAGCACTGTCAAGTATCTCCTTTTCTCCCCCGTGGCCTGAGATGTACCAGACAATCACGCTCTTCTCCCTCCTGGTTTGATGCCTATTCATTTAGCCAACAATCCTCCTTTAATTTCTTGGTGTCTTTTTAATGAGGCAAAATGTTGCCACGCTGTTTACCCCTCCTCCTCTACCTGCGTCTCTAATGTCACTTTAACTTGTATTCCCACTGCAGCCAGGCTTCAAAAATGTCCCATGTAAAACCCCTCGGCTGGCTGTAATCTCCCCCTAGGAAATATGCATTTTACGTCAAGAAAAATGGAATTAAACCAGAAGCAGAACAGAGAGCACAAACCGAGGAGGGTTTTTAAGCACCGGCGTGGTGTGGTGAGGATACTTCTCCCTCTTGGACATCAGGATTTCTCCAAGGGAGGGAGTGAGAGCAGGTTCCTTTGCAATCCCTTGGCCCGCAGGACACCCCTGCCTGCCTCCCGAGCTGCCTGTGCTGCTAACAGGGATTAGCGTTTAACCCTGGCACAGCTTTCCACACGCTCCGAAACCCTTTTCCCGCAGGGATGCCGTTAGCAGCCGAGTGGCACTGAATGTCTGGTAGACCAACACGAGGAGCCGATCGTGCTGGGGTCTTGTCAGTAAATTCAGGCTCTAATTTCTTTGTGACTCCCTCCATTCACCCCCCCACCAAGGTTTTAGCCCCAGCCCTGCCTGAAGGGACGCGGCGGGGCCAGGGGAGACACTTACTCCTCTGGGAGCGGGCGCAGCAGAAGGCGACGATGGTGGCCATCAACACCAGGAACGCCACGCCGGCCCCCACGGCCACTCCGATGATCACCGCCATCGGCACCGACTCTGCAAGAGGAAGGAGAGGGAGCATGAAGCCGGGATGAAGGTCGGAGAGGTGGCTTTTTCCCAAGGGACCCACCCCCGGCTACAGGAAAGCAGCTCAGTGATGAGTCTGGGGAGGGTTTTGGGGCCAAATGGACCTCCTTCCCCGCTCCCGCATCCCTGCGTGGGTGATGCCAGCACGGGCTGCCCGTGGGACACTGGCGCACGCTGCAATCTGTGCAAACCCTCATCTCTCTGTGCCTCAGTTTCCCCTGGGAGGGAGAAAAGAAGAGGGAGCCAGAAGAGCGGGTTGACAACCGCTCTCGATAGCACCCTGCGGGTTAATGAATGAGCATCTCTAAAGGATGAAAAGTGCAGAAGACGACGGCGTGTTAATATTATTAAGAAAGAGACACGTCATCAGAGCGGGCTGGGAGAAAAGTTAGAGCTGGGATGGAGGGATGGAGTCGGGCACCAAGCCTGCCTGCCAGAGGCGGTAGCTCAGCTGTCTTAGCAGGTGCTGTTCAGTATATATGGATGAATTAACCCAAAAGCCATCATTCACAGCCTCTGCCAGTCTCCTGCCTTCTCCCTTGGCTTACCAACGCTGCCACCCTTCCCCGAAGCCCTGAGGCTGCTACGAGGACTGGGATGGGAGGGATGGCCTGTGCCGGGGATGAGCAGAGGCCAGGTGGCTGTGGTGGGCGAGGGCTGCAGGGAGGGGCTGTGCGGGCAGGGGCCTGCGGGAGGCAGCCTGGGGGAGCAGAGCTTGCTGCAGAGCAGGGGTTACGTGCTCGCCTCCTTCTGCCTACAATAACTCTGTAGTGAGGTTCCTGGTGGGGATTTCAGACCGTGGCTCAGCCAGCAGAGCTGATTTATTTGCACGGATCCAGGCAGAGGCTTGCAAGGTGCAGGGAGGGGGGGAATATGAAATCACATTTACGGTGAGAGGGTCAGATTTGCAGCCCAAGAGCCTTGTTATCTCCCTGCTCAGTTCCTCCGGTCTCTCAAAGCACAGCTCCTACTTAATGGCGAGGGTTGGGTTGGTGCCTGCTCTCTGGGTGATTGCCGGGCAGCAACAGGCAGCACTCCCACTCGCAGGACACCAAAGCTGTGGGTACCACGAATTGCTGTCGTTGGCTAGGATGATAAACAGCATCCTGAAGACCCTCTCCCCAAAAGCAGCAGATATCTGTAGGTCCCCCACTGCTGTTCTAAGCACCCCGGAGGCTCTTATGAACCCACAGAGGGCAAAAAGAGTTCAACCCTTTCCAGGACGGCTGACTAAGCCGGGTGAGTGTGTCCTCACCGCCTTCCTGCACACCTCCAATGCGTGTTTTTCTCCTCGGGGCCCCTGCCTTGCAAATGGATGAGATGAACCTAGGGAAAATTTGATCATCTTTCCTCCTCACCTGTGCTGCTGGGGAACGGGAATGCTGCTGGACATGGGGACACGCGAGTAATCTAGCTGAGAAGCAAAGCCTGGCAGCTGAAGGCTGACACTCAACCGCCTGATAAGGAAACCATTTCTCGTTGTCCACTGCAGTGGAGCTCATGTTGACCATGAATTTCATCCTGGAACTTGAGATCCCAGAGGATGCCTTTCAGCCTTCCTAAGGGGCACGCCTCCTTACTGGTGGGACTGGGAGGAGCCGTAATTCCACCAGCATCTTTCCTGTGCAGTCAGCAAAGGGTTTCTTCGTTGCTATCTAATCCTAGCTAGGGCAGGGGAGTTATAAAGCCACTTCATGTTACTCTTTAGCAGTGGTCATGGGGCCTTGTGGGTCCTAAGCCCTACTTTGGGAATTGCGGGGTGATAAAAAAATGATGCTGGTTGAATTCAGCCTCTTCTGCACACACTTGATCTAAAAAGAGCCTTTAATCTTCCCCGCTCAGCTTGTTGTTTCAAGTGATTTGGTTGGTAGTTTATGCTGATGCTTTTCAGTTTCTGGCTTGCTCATCAATTTTCTGCCTGGCCCTGCCGGTCCCTTGAAGTGTCACTTGTCACTTGAGCATGGACCACTGGGTAGACCGCCAAACCCACCCAGAGTTCTCCCCTGGGGCCCTCGGTGAAACGGCAAGTCCCCTTGAGTGCTCTGCAGCCTTGAGCTGGAGCTCAGGTAGCAGATGCTGGGGCTGGTTCCAGCTGCACCAAGGAGCTCATCCTAAAACCAGCATCCTCCAACACACCAGCTGAGCCATAGACAAAAACAAACTGGGATTTTCTTCTCCAGGTAGCCTGAGGCCACCTGCTAGGCAGTGCTTCTGCTGATGATGGTAACTCATCGTGGGACTTTCTTGGCTCTCCCAGAGACATACAGAGCGAAAGGGTGAGGAGAGAGGAGCCGGGGGTCCCTGGGAGTGCTTGCTGGCTTTCAGCTTTGGGAGAGTGAGATCTGCAATGCAGAACTCAGTGAGAAGCAAGTGGTGATGGTGAATAACGCTGCTTGAAGGTGATGGAGAATCATGCAGGGAACAGGGTGGGGAATGTGGCCAGGGCTCTCCTGGGCTGCAAAAAAAGGCGATTGCAAAGGGACGGTGACAGACACCAGTGGCTGGGATGGTAAACTGTGTCCCAAAGACAAGGGCGAGCTGACGAGGAGCAGTTTGCTGGCTATGTGCTCTCCCATGAACCCTACTCTGGCAGAGGACGAGGAAGGCACGATGGCAGCACATGCCGCAGCATCTGCCCAAATAGCCATTCAGCCCGGCTCTGGCTGCGATGGATGCTGGCTAGCACTCTCCCAGGAGCTGAGACAAGCTGATGTCTGTGAATGACCCTGGAAACTTCTACTTCTCTCTCTTTTTTGCCCCATAATAGCACTTAAGTGGTCTCTTTCACAGCACTTTAAAACATGGCTGCGTAACATTATCCCCCTCTCCGTGGCTGGGGAGCTGGGGCACAGAAGGAGGTTCTGGTTTGCAGAGCGAGTCAGTGGCAGAGCGGAGACTGGACCGCTCCTGCTTCCCAGTCCGTGCCCCAGTCACTGCTCTGCAGCTTTCCTACACCCCTTCCTGCCCTGCCCTGTCGAAAAGTTGCCGGGCCAGGAGGAGGACGCCGGGTCCTCAGGTGTGGTAACGGCTGGGGACAATTCACATTCACCGTCAGCTCATGATTTCCATACCTGCTTGAATACCAGCTCCTGATTTCATTTCCGTACCTGTTTGAAAATAAAGCAAGTGTCCACAGCCTTGCACAGCCCAAGCGCACATGCCAGTCTTTCTGAGCGCTCAGCCCTCTGCTCCGAGCGCAGAGATGTCCCCATGAAGGGGATGTGCTCTGCCACCCTATGGCATCCTCAGCCACCCTACGGCGTCCCCCTGCCCAGGGCAGGGATGTCCCCTTGCATCGCCTAGCAGGGATGCTCGGATCTTGGCTGCGGAGCCGGCTGTGGACTCAAATGCTGTGTCGCCGGCTCTAGCCCGGCTCAGCTGCCCGGCCACCCTCCGCCGGGACCCAGGCTTGCCGCTGAGCGCTCCCGCTGACTGGCAGACGACCTGGAAAAACCACTGGCTCTGTTTGCATTGGAAGAAGCCCAAGGCTAATTTTAAGGGGTTCATTTAGCTCTGATTTAATCTGGACGGCCGCCTTGCCTATAAATCACGGCTTAATGAGAACAATCCACCTGCCTGCCCTGGCATTTAATAAAATAGAAGAGAACTGGAGTCCCTCCAGGAGCTAGGCGTTCCTCACAAAAGCCATCTCCCTCCCTTGCTATTGAGAGCCCCAAGAGTGGAAATCCCCTGGCCATCCCCTGAGAGTTACTCGAGGTGCCGTCGGGGCTGGGTGGATAAGCCCAGCCTTGCAAAACACATGCAGGCATCATGGCTGGTGGCCGGGGCGGAGGGTTGCCACCAGCCCAGTCGCCTTCCTCCCCACTCACTCCCGTCACCGCGGAGCAGTGGGGTCTGGTAACAGCCGGTTCCTGTTTCTCTGAGGCTATAAATGATCCTCCAGCCTGTGGCAGCAGCATCACCTTGTGCCGTGGGGCAGGGAGCGAGGGGTGCAGGATTGGCCCGTGCCCTCCAACTTCAGCAGGACAGGCAAAATGGGGCACACTTGTGTCAAGCAGAGGCTTTGGAGGGCTTGTTCCACCTCCTGACCCTCTGCCAGGACCACATACCCTAAAGATGCAATCCTACAGCTAGCATGGCTGGAACATTTTTGCCATCCTTCCTAATTTCCTCTTTGACATCCCAAGAGCTTTCTGAGCACCTCCTGCCTCTCACAGCATCTCCCCACTCTTACAGCCCGGCCAGGTGCTAATTCCCGCTGCCCACCAGCCCCCACCGGCTCCTCAGCGATGCCCACCTTGCTCTTTGAGCCGGATGATCTCCGTGTCGGAGCCGAAGCTGTTCCAGGCGGTGCAGTTGTAAATGGTTTGGAAATCAGCCCGGACAATGTTGCTGATGGTCAGTGTGGAGATAACGCCCTCATCCGTGCTGACCGTCTCCACTGTGTAGCGCCCGGAGGTCCCAGACTCCAGGACGTTCTCCTTCCAAGACCAAGCCTGCCAACCAAGAGAGGGGTCAGCCCGGGGCAGGTTCGCGCGCCGTAGGGCACCCTAAGGTGTGCAAGGCACCCACGGGCTGCTACTCACAATTCGGTCTGGTGGCGGGGTGCTGCGGATGAAGCACTTGATCTGCCCTTTCTGGCCGTGCAGGGCGTGCTGCGTTTGGGTACTGGAGATGATGGGTGGCCCTGCAAGAGAGAGGAGAAGGCTGCTGGCACCTTGCACGGGTGGCTGCAATACAAGGTGGCAACGTCGGGGGGGATGTTAGCAGAGCCAGGGAGGGACGTCAGAGTCCCTCTTTGAGGGGGAGGAATGGAGCAACATCTCCCTCCCCTCCCATCATGCAGGACACAGACTGGGGGCTTTCCTTTAAGGGTCTGCTGGTTTTCTGCAGTCCCCGCAGAGCAGCAGGGTCTCCCCACCCCTGGGCTTGGGTGGCGATTAAACTACCCTGTGGAAACCTCCTTGGTGAACCCGGCCTCTGAGAAGGGCTGTTTGCTCCAGAAGCAAAGCAAGAGCCCAGCCCACCTGGTGTTCCTCTTCTGTGCTCTCCCAGATTTGTTAAGCAACCCGCACTAATTGCTCCCCAGGGGCTTGAGGAAGCGGTAGGAGGGCAGAAGGAGGCACTGACAGGCAGCTGCTACCTGCAAGCCACCGTCAGTGACCTGCAGTCAGCCTGCCCGATGTGGTGGAGAAATTTCTGCTGGAAAAACCTTGGGACCCCATCAGCTGGGCTGTCCTGCACCATTCACGTGCTGGAGGAGCCCAGCCTGGCTGGGAAAGGCTCTCCCTGAGCAATACAAGGACTGAACGCACCGGCTGAGCCGGCTTGTGAAGGGAAATGTCCATGTCCTGCCTTGGTGGACATCCTGAAGACATGGTTGGGAGAAAAAGAGTTGGAGAGCATGGCTTGGTGGGATCAGGGTGTCCTCAGCAGCCCTGCAGGGAGGGGAACCTTCCCCCGAGGAGGGGATCACCCCAAGGGAGCAGCACAAGAGTTGGGATCCTAATTGCTCGTTATTAGCCTCCTTAATGGAAGCAGATTTGCATTTCTATGAGTGGCTCGCTGCTGGCAGAAAAGAAAACAGCAAGAAGGATGCAGGCAGGCATGGCATCTCAGGGCAGGGCGAGGGAGGAGGCAGGGGCTGGCAGATCTCCCCCTGCCCCTGCTCGGCTATTTTGGATGTTTGCTCTGGGTTATCACTCCTGGTTTTGAGTCTGTCACTGGCTTTGTCAGAAAACACAGCTTTATCGTCACAGCTACCCATGCCCGCTTGTTTGGCGTGATGTGCAAACGCCATCGTCAGGCTCCGTAGTGGCCACGCAAAGTGGAAGAGCTGCTGGTCTTGAGCCCAGGTCTCTGGGATGGTCAGAGTGGGAGAGCTTGCTGTGCTTGTCCTCCCTCCCATCGATCCATCCTTTGTGGATTTGAGAAACTTTTCCCAATTTCTTATTTTTCCCCTGCAGCTGATGTGTTCCTTTAAGGAAAGTCTCAGGGATTTGGGGTAAAGTGGGGAGAAACAAGGTCACCTGGGTATTCCTGACTGGTCCTCATCCAAATTGCCCATTTTTGAATCTGCAGAATGCACAAAATGTACCAAAATGCTAAATTCTTCACTCTGGTGCTTTCATACATACAGTTGCCCATTGAAATTATCCCAGTGACACATTTCTGCACCAAATTTCCACACTCCCCAAATACTTCCCACCGAGATACGGCCCTATCCTTCCTTCCCTATGATGTTCCAAGGTGAGATGTACGGAGAACCAGCTCAGTGAAGCGCACTTCACTGACCAGCAACCAGAAACACGGTTCTGGCAGCTCAGGAAATTACTGCTGAAAATGAGCTGCCGTCCAAATTGGTGATAGCAGGAGCCATGCGTGAAGGAGAAGGTCAGGACTTGCAATCGTCATAGCTCTATGTTAGTGGAAACTTTTGCACCCCTTTATATCAGGGATAGGAAATTAAAAAAAAAAAAGGCATTTTGTTATGATTTTCTGCCCAAATGCTCTTCTCCAAGATGTTCTTCTAGGCACGCTCCCAAGGCGTGCATTCTCATTTATCTCCCTCTGAAAGCCCATCTTTCAAAGTGCTGGCCGGGCTCTCAGGAGAGTTCGGTTGATTCCTTCCTCCCGTCAGGAGGATGCAAACACCATCTCGCCTTCGTGAAATAGCTCTTTCCAAGCGTGCCCAAGGTGGCACCATCAGCAAGCCTCGGCCTTCGCTCCCCAAGCCTGGTGTAAGAGCTGACCCGTGCCAACAGCCAAGTGTGACGGGCAGGTGTCCCTAAACGTCTGCTGGGGCTTTTTCCTCCTGGAGGGGACATGTGATGGGGACCCGTTTGGTCCCGACACCCTCCAAGGGTGGCACAAGGCATGCAGGATGAGCTTCTTGGCTAGCTACACGTGCTAGGTGATCCTCGCCTGCCCTGCGAGCTGATGAACGCAAAGCCAAACAGAGGCAAGAACGGCAATGGGATCTGTAGGCGAGGCCTAAATAAAAATAAAAAAGCCATTTCTTTCTATTTCAACGGTTGTACGTTACTTATAAATTCTGGATGCTCTCCAAGACTGGGTGACGCTAGAGAAAAATGGCTTAATAATCGTTAAAAGGATCATTTTCCCCAAGGAGAGAGGATTTTAAATGGCACAAATGCCAACGGCTTTGGGTTTTATTATTGCTTTAGGAGTTCAGAGTCGAAGGCTTATCATCATGATAATAGCCTATGACTAAAGACCATTTGTGAGATGAACATGCCCAGAAATAATAGCATGAAGTCGCAAGCCTCTTCACATTCGGGGCCGGCGTCTGATTCTCCACCAGGCTCTGGCTCCTTATGAAAGCTGCCAATCTCCGGCTTGGCATTCAGCGCTAAGTGTGAGACAGCCCACAGGCAGGAAAAAGGCTTTAAACAATGTTGCTATGGATATAAATGATGGAGCTATTGGTTGCGGTTATTTTTAGCACGCCGGTGCCAATTTATTTGTGCGGTCCTGGCGGCTCAACACAAAAGAGAAGGCAGCTTGCTGACTCGGGAACCTTGGAGGAATGAAAGGATGGCCTTGACTTCTCCAGCTTGCTTTGAGGCCATCTGAACCTTTCCTCCCAAGCCCTTCCAATGTTGGCAATGGTTCGGCAGGGGAGTTTGGTTTAACTCCTTGCTTCCTGCAGAAGCCCTGGGCTGGCTCGTGCTGCCTGGTATTGCAAGGGACCGTCCCAAGGTCCCCATCCCCAAGCACTGGTGAAGCCCTCAATGGGCTGCTGCAGGCGTGAGCTGAGGGGACACCATGATGTTCTCCTGAGCAAGCAGTGTGGCAGGTCAGCTCCCAGCTCTCCGGCAGGCTTGGCTTGCTTGTTGGGGTGAATCCCAGGCAAATGAAATCCTGAATTTGCCACCTGGAATTGTCCTGCCCTTCTAACAAACCTTTTCTTGCAGAGCAAGACGGGCAGGGGTGGTGGTCCCGGCTCATCAGTTCCTGCCAAGCTCGGATGATGCATCCACAGACCATACCGCAGGCAATTCTGCTCTGGAGGTCATCTTGGGGTGCTTATTCCACTCGGGTGGGAGCTTCAGCCAGGCCTGTGTGCAGTCAGGAGCATCGAGAGGCTTTGTCTCGTGCGGGGGCTGTAAATCCGACTGCTGCTGATTTATGATGGCACCAACAGTTCCTCGCTTCCTTCTTGCCTCTGCTGCTCCGGCCCTGCCAAATGCTGCTCATTTGCATAATCCTCCTTCCCATTAACGAGACTCTGAATCATATCTGCTTCCTTTCAGGCTGGTGGCCTCACGCTCCGGCTCGGGGATGGGCTGCCAGCCCCTCTCTGCAGCCGTAGACCTGGCCGGCGAGGCTGCCGGTGGGGAGGGCAGCGCGACCCCGTTGCAGGAGGGTGCTCTCCCACCCCAGCATGGTGCTGCCACAGTTACTGACTTTTTTGAGAGTGGATGAGCTGCTACAGGCAGGCTCAGGCTGGATAAAGATCCTTCAGTCAGGGTCCCTGTGTGCTTGGTGGGATGGATCAGCCCCTTCGAAGCCCGTGTCTATGCAGCTAGCCCAGAACAGACACTTCTAAATGCCTAATTTTACTGTGGCGAATCCCAGCCCACAGAAGAAGGTACCTGGTAATACCAAGACAATTGTAATACACTCTGGATTTAAAATCACTTGAAAATATGAAGTGTTCAACTTCCCTCTCAAATTACAGCGGAAAAGACTTTCAGCAGAATTCATTAGCTGGATTAGACACACTGTGCCGCGCTCCCAGAGCTGGAGAGCTGCTCCAGCTGCAGGACGGGCTGCCAAGCCCCGGTCCTTGCTGGGTGTTGGACCTGGGAACGCTGCTCTGGGGATCGCCCACCTTGGTTCTCCTAGGTTGGAGGGCCAGGAGACCATCTCAACCTGGAGGTGTGGGATTCTCCGCTGGTGTAGGGTCCAATGCCTGTGATGATGAGCCCCAACACTGTCACCGTGGGGTTGCACCAAACCCCAGCAGCAGATCCCCCAGCAGCGCGTCCTAGCGGGACGGGATGCCGCAGGCTGTCAGCCCCTGGGAGATGCTCAAAGCTGAGAGGCGAACCTCACGGATTTCATTTGCTCCCCGTCAGCTCTGCAAGGCAAAAAGCTCAGCACGGCATAAGCTGCAAAGCTCTCGAGAGAAGCTCTTCCATGCCTCACGCTCCAGACGGCCCCAAGCCTGCCGAATGCTTTGCTCTGCATTCAACGCGTCCGCGTGCCTGGTAGGTGTCAGGAAAGGAGCAGGTTCTTTGTTGGCGCTAATTTGTTGCTTTGTTTTCTGCGAGCTAGTTTAATTGTAATTAAAACCCAGCAGCCGCCGGGGAAGGAGCATGCAGGCGCTGAGGAGCCGAGTTGAAGTCAAGGGAGTGGTTGGTTTTCGGTCCCCTGCTGCGTTGCCCTTGGCTTCCCTTTCTAGCATTATCTGCATTTACAATTAACGCTTGCTGCTGCCTGTGCCGCTTCCCCGCTTGTTTTCTTCTCTTTGTGACAGTGAGCGGGGACTGAAGCCTGCCAGTTTGTCATACAGGTGAGAGACAATGCAAAAATTCACGCTCTAGTTATACCTTTTGCAGCCTGCCTGGTTCTTTCTCCTCCATATTTAGGCTGAAATTCATGATCAGCTTCTGCAGGGTCCTGGCCAGGTCATCGTCAAACTCCAGGGCTCTGGAGTACTTCCCAGCTCCCGGGCATGGATGGGGGGCCAGGCCACATCCTGACACTGGGCTGGGTGAGCCCCAAGCAGCTGTGGAGGAGCCATATAGCACTGCTGCCTCTCACAGGTATCCTCATGTGGGCTCTGAGAGAGTGGTTATGCTGCTGGTCTCGGATCCAGGCTCAATTCCCAGCTCTCTGGCTGTACAACAGAGACAACAGTGCTCTCCGACCTCGCAAAGGTTTTGCAAGATAAATCTATTAAAGATTTAAAGACACCGGCTCCCAACTACTCAATAAACCCCTGTTGATAATAAAGAACCAAGTGGGTCTTAGATAGTGTTCGGGTTTTTTTTTGCTTTAACCCATGCATCTTTAGGCAAATGAATGCAAAATCCTAATTGCTCGAATTGCCTGCAGGGCAGGATCCAGCCGCGGGTGGGATTTGCTCTGTAAGCAAATATCCGAGGGGATAATTTGGCAACGCAAGCTGTCAGAGCAACAGGAACAAAGCAACGAGACAGCAGGATGGAATAGCAATAGGAAAGTGAGAGGTACCGTTGACGGTGAGCGTCACCTCCCGTTCCCCCGCGCCGACCCGCGGGACCACGGCTCGGCACACGTATTTCCCAGCGTCTTCCTGGCGGACGGACTTCAGAGTCAGCTTGTTCTCGTTGCTCAGGACCTGGAAGAGAGGAAGGGGTGGTTTTCGGGGCAGGGGGGTGATGCGAGGCTGGAGCACGAGACGCGTTACGAGCTCCAGAGCAGCCTGGAGAAAACAAAATGGCTGAGCCCAAAGTCTTACATAGCTTCGAAATACCACTTATTGCTGTTGAGTAAGGAATGAAGAAACGACCCAGTTTTGCAGGGTGGGGGGGGGAATATAAGTCCTGTTCCTATTCATTTGAATTTCTACAAACCCCAGTTTTGCAAGAAGTTCAAGATAGAAGAGAAAAATTATGTTGGCTGCAGTGACACAACTGCCTTGTAACACGGAGCAGAAAAGCCTTTGAGTGACCCACATCCCACACTTCCCTTTCCATGTTTGCAGCTGCAGGGGAGGCTGCCAGGATTGACTCAGGGATTTCAAACCCAGAAGTGGTGGAAGACCAACGTGGTGAGCTGGCAGCCCCCTGGGAACCGGGTCTGGGTAGCTGGGGAAATCTCAGCTGCTTTTGGCAAGCCCTCCCTAGAGACCGTCTGCACTATGGCTTTGAGCCATGCTGCCCTCCTGCCCTGGCAGTGCAATTAGCAGCTTTATTAAATCTTGAAAATTGCTGAAGCAGAGGGATCGGGCTGAGGCTGTCAGCAGAATCCCGGCACTGGTGGTATATAAAAAAAAGCGGCAGGTCTAAAACCACTAGCAGCTTTTGGAGCCGTGCTGGAAATGCTTGCCTGGGGGCTAATTCCTCCCGGTTGCCTTCGCCTCTCTCCCCCAGGACTTTGGAGGCTGGAGCCAGCCCATCGTCTCTCCTCCTTCCAGCACCTGCTTGCTCACTGAGGCCCCGGCTCTGCTGGTTGCCGCTCCTGCAGCAGGTGCCTCTGGGAATTTGTGCTGATGCTTTGCAAAGCCCTCAGTGCCCTGAGCAGTGGTTGGATATGGATCTGAGCCTCCCTGTGGCAAGCAGAGGGGGGTCTCACCCCTAACCTGGCATGAGGCAGGGGCACAGTTTCAAATGCCTTTTAAACCCACTGTTTTAGCATCAATTACAAAGATATCCATGCAAATGCCTGCGCGTACTTGGCCTCATCCTCTCTTCTGTCTCTGATTTGCATCCTTCTGGCAAAGTAGGACGAAAGAAAGTAATCTGTGGGAGCCTGACCCGGCTGCAAAAGTGGAGGGGCTGGGAATAAAGCAGCCCTGATCCCACATCCCACCACGACGGCTGAGCGCTGATGGACGTTACAAAGCAGCATCCCCTGCCAGCATCCCTCTGGGAAGATGGAGGCATCTCTGCTGAACAGCACAAGCATCTCTGCTAGGTTAAACCAGCCGGTGGGTCTGTCCTGAGCCCTGAGATGCTCCAAGCCGGCACGAGTCAGCTAGAGGGAGCCAAATAAAAAGGGAAAAGGCTGCTCTGCCTGTGTGCTGCCCGGGCACTGCCACTTAGCAAAGGCAAGCCCCAGTGTGTGGCTGGGGCTGGACCACGAGGGTCAGGAAGCCCTTGTACTTGCCGTACATGGCTCCTTTCAGCTGCCCTGCACACTCCTGCAGCTTTGAGCAAATGAAATAGCAGTCTACAGTGTGAAAGCATTGCCCATAACGATAATAACCCAGAGAAACAACAACTGCAGCTGCAAGGTGGGAACCCACCCAGGGATTATTGACCCACTGGGATTCCTTAGCTGATTCGAGCCATCAACTCTCCCAAGTCTCTAATTACTTCCCAGGAGATGGCCTTCACCGAAGTCATTACGGTTTGGAAAAAACACCCCAGCAATTAATACCTCAATGTCTGCTCCCCTCCTCGGTCTGTGCCTGGGTAGCGGAGGTCAGGAGAGCGACTCAGCCTGTTCATCTCACCCCCGTGTGAGTCCAGCTCTCTGGTAATACCTAGTCTTGAGCTGCGTAAGTCAGCATTGCCTCGTTGACTTCAGGACGCATCTGCCCAGATGAAGCTGAAAGATTCTTTTCAAACCCAAATATGCGCATGCTTTCTGGACAAGCGTCATGTCTCAGCCCTCCCTTAGCTTCTTAACATGGCTTTGCTCAGCCCTCCTGTCTGTGAAAAGGGGATCAGCGTATCTCGTGCCTCCCTGGGCTGACTGCAAATTAATATTTGCAAAGCTCCTTACACTTTTCAGGACAAAAGAGAGAGGGAGAAGTCTGCTGGGCCAGATCCAGACTCCCCTGACTTGAGCAAGCTCCAGCCCACGGTGGAGGCGAGCTGGGGTGAACACGTTGGGATGTGAGCACACAGCTCTGGAGGCCAGAAAGGACCTTCCCAGAAAGGACCACACGTAGGTGATTCGGAGAAGCTCTACCCGTCAGTGAGAGGTTAAGTGATGCTCCGGCCTCTGTCTAACCCTTATGTCCACCACCATGGGAATCAATTCATAGAATCACAGAATCACAGAATCATTAAGGTTGGAAAAGACCTCTAGGATCATCAAGTCCAACTGTCAACCCAACACTACCAGTGTCCTAAACCATGCCCTGAAGTGCCGCGTCTACATGGTGTTTGAACCCCCCCAGGGACGGTGACTCCCCCACCTCTCGGGGCAGCCTGTGCCAGGGCCTGACCGCTCTGGCAGGGAAGGCATTTTCCCTCATCTCCAACCTAAACCTCCCCTGACGCAGCCTGAGGCCGTTCCCTCTCGTCCCATCACTGGTGACTCGGGAGCAGAGACCGACCACCCCTCACTCCAGCCCCTCTCAGGCAGCTGCAGAGAGCGAGAAGGGCTCCCCTCAGCCCCCTCTTCTCCAGGCTAAACCCCCCCAGCCCCCTCAGCCGCCCCCCAGCACACTTGTGCTCCAGCCCCTGCCCCAGCCCCGCTGCCCTTCTCTGGACACGCTCCAGCCCCTCTCCTTCTATTAGGGCTCCTTCGCAAACATCTCCAGCGGGCGAGAGCTGCGTGTGCTCTGGAAGGTGGCTCCGCTAGGACACGAGGGGGCAGGGCCAGATTTTCAGCAGTCTAGTCTTCCCTTCGCCTCCTCCAGGCCTGACTTTACAGCCTGCCATCCAAATGCCTCCTGGAATCACATTCGCTTTCATCTAAAATATTACAAAGGCACTAAAGCCTTTACTGCTTAATGCACTTCTCTCGACTAACTGGGGACACTCACCACAGACTTGCAGACCTGCCGCCTGGGAGCCACTGCTCTGCAATACCACGTTGTCCCCTGCATTTGGAGGAGCCTTGTAGGTCCAGCATTTGTCCAGCTCCCAGCTCAAAAGTAAGGGCTTTACTCCATGGGGAGCATCACGCAGCACCTCAGGCCCTCAACGTGCCATTCCCCACCGCCCCAGCAGCGATTCTTACCACGCCTGAGCCTCGCTTCATCCAGACGATGGTGAGAGACGGGTTCCCAGTCCAGGCACAGTTGAAGACCGCGTCTGAGCCCAGGTCAACGAGGAGGGACTGTGGTTCTGTGGCCATCCTAGGCCCAACTGCACAGAGAAGACCGGAGTTACTCCCAGTAATGGGCTGTGTCGACCAGAAAACCTCACACCAAAGAGGTCATTGTGTCAGGGGAAGCAGCGGTAGGTCCTGACGGACCTTTGGGTCACAGCCACGTAAGACCCCTAAATAAAGAAGAGCCTGAGACGGGTGCCTGCTGCAACCCCAGAATGACCAGCTCCCCAAGGACCACCAGCATGAGCTGTGTGCTTATAAGGCAGGAGGAAATCATGGGTGCCACCACCAGAGCATTTACAAAATCTGAGCTGCAAGAGAGCCCAGCAAGACCTGGTCAGCCTGGGCAAGTCAGATCTAGTCGTGTCCCCTTCCCGTTAACTTTCAGCAGCTCTTGCTGGCCCTGCTTAGCCCCGGGAAGCCAGCCTTAAGCTGACAGATTACTTACAGTAGACATCCACGGTCCTGCTGATGTTCGTGCTGCCCAGCGCGTTGGTGACCTCGCAGGAGACGGGCTCAAAGAAGAAGGTGTGATCCACGATGGTTTCATAGAAGTCACCAGATGCTTCCTTTATAACCTGGCCTTTTTTCGCCCACCTGTTGAAGAAGAAAGAGCATCGTTCGTGGTGTCGCTTGCCATTGCCGTGTCTGTGATGGCGGAGTCTCCCTCGTCCAGCGCACAGGTTGTAGTGCTGGGGCGCAGCACACCGTAGGGTGCCCGCTGCTGCCCTTGGCTTTAGGAAGAACACGCACTCGTCCTCAGCATCACCCGCGTCCCCAGGGATGCAGGGATTATAACGCAGGTTTAGGCGACGAGGCATCAAAGTACGTATATCCCTACTGAAACGTTTCCAACATAAACCAAAATTGCTGCTTTGCTGAGAAAGCCTGTTTCACTAGAAATAAACTTCATTCCTTGGGAACGTGGGGCATTGGGTGGAAGACCTCAATGATAGGAGGGATGGGAGATGGAGCCTCTGCTGCTGGGGGACCACAGTACCTTTCCGAATGTTCGCCAACCAGCACTGCTGGTCCTTCCACATCAAAACCAGTAAAAACCTTTGCAGCTTCCCTCCATTTTCACCCTTTTCTTCTTTTCTTTTGCTCTTTTCCAATCAAAGAGAACTTTATCCCTTTAAGGCAGCTGAAATAACATTACCCTGAAAAGCCAAGCTGGCATTTGCAACACTGCAACTTGCAAATTGTCTTGGAGAACAAGCTGTCAACTCAGCACTTGAATTAAGCCGCTGTTTGCCAAACAATGAGCAAATGTGACCTAATGGGGCACCATCTGGCAACCTGCCACTCCGGAGTGGGTGGGAAAGACAGGAGATGCTGTCAGGTGGCATGAAACTCCAGCCGCTCTTTGGGGGGAGGGAAAGAAAGTGCAGGCAGCAGCCGGGAGGGCAAAAACCCAAAATAATCCTCCCAAAACAACTGATTTGTATATTAGAGGGAAGAGATTTCCCCTGCTGTCTTGGGGCTGCCCTCCTCTGGTCGCACTGGATGCGTTGGGGAAAGATGCAGGCACTGGGAGCTGGCCTTGCCTCATCAGGCTGCGGAGAGCCGAGCCACGGAGGCTGCTTCCTTCATGGGGTTGGTGGGGTGGGTTTGGGAAAGCTGTCCCCTTCCAGGCAAACAGCATCTGTTCATGGTCCTCCCACGGGTCTCCTGCTCCTGCCTTTACTGCTCTCCTCTGCTTGTCCCCACCGCTCTGCTATGGGTTCCCCTTGCGTTAATGCCAGACTTGTGCTGCCCCAAAAGCAACCAAAGACAACTGGAGCTACAGCAAACTCATACAAGGGGTCTGTAGGTATAGACGGCTTCCCCAAGTGCCTCTGTGGGGCTGGAGAAGAGCGAAATGCCGGCCCACGGCAGGCTGGAAAATGCTCCCAACGGTGCTGCTAGAGCAAAATCGCCCGGTGCCTGTGAACACGAACCGAACTGCATCAGGACAGCTGACCTGCAAGGCTTCACGCACCACCCGACGACACAAGTGTTTTGAAAGGGATGTGTTAGTGGTACAGATGTGAGCTGATTTGTATCCACCATCTGCTCTCTCATTTCATTTATCTTTGCACCTCTAACAGATGCTGACCGGCCACTTCGGCTTCCCTACCCTCCCTTCCTCCCCGGACTCCCCCTTCAATAATTAATCAGGAATTTCTGCTTTTATTTCTAGGGCTGTGCTTCGTGTGTTAATGAGGGAGGTTCCTCATCCGGAAAAACCACCACAAGCAACACCTTCCAGGGGCTGCTCCAAGGGTTTGAATGGTCAATGATGCCCTGGTGATGCCTTTCTCCTTGCAGAGGGAACTGCAACCCAAGCCACGGGGCTTGCAAGAGGTCGGCCAGCAAGGCTGACCTCAGCATCAGGCTCCCCTGCCTCCTGACGGGATCTGCCTTGCCCTGCTGCCTCCCTGTCGCAAGAACGACACTGCCTATCGCAGAGAGCATCTGCCAGCACTGCGGCAGCCGCTTGTCCCTTGGGGATGCTCCTCCTCCCCGAGCTGCAGCAGAGGAGAGCCAGGGAGATCTGCCAGAGCTCCGATATCTCGTCTGTGAAGCTTCGCACAGGTTGTGGGGTGGAGAAGAGGCATGTCCTCGCTTCCTCCTGTTTGGTTTGCTAGTCAAGAAGTCATGCCTCAGCAACTCTTGGTGAAGGAAAGCAAGTAGGAAGGAAGGTAGAAAGCTAGAGGGACAGGGAAACTTCAGCTGGTGAACGTGGAAATACCAGGTGCTTTTTGTCAGGAGTATTTCTGCTCCATTAAGCTCCTTTACAACTTTGTCCCCAGAGAGGATCCCAGTCACAGGCAGGTTTCCAGCCTCTGAAGGGTCTTGCTCTGCAACTCAGGTGCTCAAGGAAGGCACTGGGCACATGAAGCCACTTCCTCGCAGATTTCAATGGCACAGGGTGAGTGTGGCACCGAACCCGTGGAGGAATCCAGCACTTCTCTTGTGCCTGACATTTTCCTGGTTATTCTGCACAAAACCACCTTCCCTGCTCTGCAAAGGACAAGAAAGGGGTTTCAAGACGAGGATAAAAGTGACTTGTGAGTTCCCTGGCTCCCATCCTCGCAGCCTGCCTGCAGATCCTCCTCCCAGCAGAGCCACAGAGAGCACCGGGGATCAGAACCAGATGGAGACGTGGAGGTGTATCCGAGCTGGGCAGACTTCAGGTGAGATCCTCCTGGACGTTGCCAAAGAAAGCCAAACGGAGGGCAAGGTTTCCAAGGGTTGTTTGACTTTGCAGTGCCTTGGGAAAGCACACACAAACAACTGTGGCATGGTGCTTTAGGTATTTGTTCAAAACCCATCGCTTCCACAAAACTGGATTTCCCGAGTGCGGAGACGTGTGTCAAAGAGAAATTTTTTGTGCTTCAGCAGAGATCAAGGTTCTTGCGCCAGTTTTCCAAGGCTTAACGCTGCTAAATCAATGTGGCTGAACAAGCAGTATAGATCCTTTATAATGTGAAATTGTTTTTTAATAACAGCAGCTGATAACCCTCTTGTAAAGCTTCCCGCGATGTGCTCGTGGACAGCCAGAAGGCAAGATACTCATGTTTGTAACAAGCCCGTAACATGGCATACTCATCTATTCACCTTTCAGTAATTATTTATACACAGAATCTGAATAAAACGCAGATGAGAAGATGCAGAGGATGCGCCAGCAGCCCCATCCACCACCTCCACAGCTTTGGCTCTTCATGATTTCTTCCTAATGTCTCACCAACCTTATTACGTCGAGCCTGGCTCCCAGCCAGTGCTCCTTGTCCTTCCACCCTTGAGAGCAGGGGCTTCTTTCATTTATATTGTTACCTTGAAGCTATTTATAGATTGCAAACATGTCACCCAGGGTCTTTTCCAGGTTATATAGATTTACCTCCTTCAGTCTATCCTCGTATGACTTTGCTGCTAACTCACCTGTCATTTTTTGCTGCTGGTTTTCTTCCTAAGTCAAACCATATTGCAGGGACTGTGCAGGGGAGGCACAACATCGCTGGTTCCCCCTTGCCGAGCCTGCCCCAGGAGAGGGGCGAGGGTCTGCCCTTGTGGGATCCTGCCCAAAGGACCTCTTCCCATGATTTTCTTGGGCTTGCCATGCCGCCGGGAGGGACTCAAAGGTTGGCACGGCAGAAGGGACACCACGGGCAGCATCCCAGCCTCCCTGGGCGCCTCGGGTGCTCCCTGTGGGGTGACAGCGGCAGCATCGCCGTGGGATGCCGTCACTGCCCGCCCGCTCCCACCAACAGGCATCTTTTGAGGATGTACCTCCAAACTCACCACTTCTCCCCACTATCCCACGTCATATGGCCAGTGCAGACCTACCATCCTACCTGCTGCTGTCCCTCATCCCCCCAGGCTTTGGACGTTTTCTCGTCTTCCTTTCTCTTCACCAAGCACCATCTCAGCCTGTTCCCCAGATGGGTATTTCTTCCCCTGCGGACCGAGTTTCATTTTGTTATTTCCTTCCCCATATTTCTAACCTGCGTATGTTTTTCTCTGGCCTCTCTGGAGGGAGTGCCCAGTGCCTCCCAATTCAGTATCTTCTGGAAATTGAATCAGCCTGGGTGATAGAGGAAAACAAATTTCATCCAGGAAACAGATATTTCGATCCAAGCTTCAAAGGGGTTATTAAAGACAGCAATGAAAAAACAGTGATTAAAGAATAAAAAAAAAATCCCAACCTGTACTTAGTCCTTTTAACGCTTAAAGATAAGAGGGAGGGGGGGACTTTTCTAAGGAGACATTCTCCAGGGAAACAGCATTTTTCAGACTCCATCGATCGCTTCCCAGCTAAGGCTGCCCTCAAGCAAATAAGAAGGGACAGTTTGGGATGCGTTAGCTTACAAGAATGCCATGGCTTTGTTTTGGTTTTCATAAGTCAGTGTTTCAGCAAACTGCTCTGGTTTCCGAAGGAAACATGCTGAAAACCGGGATGAAGCCCTTGGGCTTCCTCCCAGGGTCTCAGTGGGAGGTGCTCAGCTGAATCGTCTTCTGTGGAAGGGGTAAAAACCCAGCAGCTCCATCATTTCCCCTCAAGGGCCCCGTTTCTGGCTGGGCTTCCAGGCTCGTGGAGCCCATGAAGAGCTCACCACGTTCCCGCTCACGACAAGAGCATGATGTGCCTGGTACAGAGAGGAGCATCGCTGGCGAGCACTTCGTCTGCCTGAGCGCTGCCCAAGCTCACCGTAGCAAATAAATTCCTCTGTCTGTGGTACAAGGCCTTGTAATTCTTCAACAAACAGCGTGCGTGAACAAGCTATTTACTTTTCATCCCTGGGAATGCCGTAGGACTTGTATATACTCTTCTTTATAAAGCTCTTCATCAGGCCACGGCGCTCTCCGGCGCATGAACAACCAGAGGGCATCGCTACCACCCCTCCCAGCGCAGGGATGCTGGGGCTCTCTGAACCCTGTAATGCCCCATCAGGCGTTACTTAAATCCATACTGCAGGCTACGTGGATCCTTGCTAAGGAGGTTTTTTGCAGTTGCCAGCAGCACGCGTGCTCCTTGAACCAAACCTCCCGACAGATTGGCTGCTCTGATGGCCTGTAACCCGGGGAAGTGGAATGTATCGTAATTTTTAATTAACAATGCAAAATAAAGCAGTTGCTTGCCATATAAATTGTGTTTACACACAAAAAAATGACAGCCACAAAACAGTTTACAGTTTACAGTCACAAAATGACTTAAAACAGATAAGTATTTTCTTGGATGCATTTTAATTGCTTAATAAAAGTACCAAGAACACCCACAAATACCTTAAATAAATGCATGGCTCCGGGAATGAATTAATTAACATTTCATTCCTGGGAATGGCTATTAATTGCTACAAATTGCTCAGAGAATGGGTTTTGTTGCTTTATTGCCAGCAGTACCTTCAATTCCTAGTGCCGTACCGTGGCAGTCCCCTCTCATCCCCAGGCGAGAGCCGTCCCCATGCGTGACGGCTGCCAGCGGGATGCCGGAGCACCGCCCCGCATCCCTCTGCTGCCCCGTAACCCTGGCATCCCCCACGGGGAGGAGCTGATGGCAAAGGATGGCATGTCATGGGCGATGTGCTGGCATCCCTGGGAGGTCCGTGCTGGGCGAGGACAGCGGATGGCTCTTGCTGGCAGCTCCACCGTTGCAGAGCATCTCCCGTGAGTGACAGACTTGTGAGAAATGATGGAGTGAGCAACAGGGCATGAGCAGTGTCACGCTACCCCCCTGCACCGCTCCGGCGTGATGCATCGCGCAAATTATTTCTTTATTAAGAGTAAATTTCCATAATGGTGATCTATGGAGTTATTCCTCTTCTTTTGCCTTCTCCCTCCCTAATGAAGATGTGTGGGCCCCGTGCGGTTCCTCAGCGGCACGTCCGCTGTCCTCCCTCTGTGCTGACGCAGCGGGTTCATTTATCAGCCAGTACAGGCGATGGGTAATCTCTCTGCCATCTAAATTACAAGGCTGAGCCTTCAAGCTTGGGGTTTAATCAAGTTCAGGAGGGCAGAGCCTTGAGCAAAGCGCTGAGCATCCTTTCCTTGCTGCTGGCTGGCTGGTCCTCGAGCACGCGGGCTGCAGGAGCAGACGCTGGTACCCACCACACTCAAGGAAAGGCTTCCAAGCCTCCAGCTCCCATCCTGCCAAACCTCCATCCATGCACGGCTGCTGCAGCAATGGGCTCTTCTCAAACCTCTCTGTCCCCAGCATGGGCGTCTTGGCTCCACTGCAAAGCGAACCCCAGGTGGAGATGCTGCACCTCAGAGCGGAGGTGCCAGCCTTGCTGATCTCCCCCGCCTCATTTTTTTTCCCCATGTGGTTTTTCTTCAGAAACAAATAAACAATGAAAAAGATTGCAACCTTCTCCCGGATTTCGAAAGTTCAGACTCAAATCCCAGACAAGGACGTGTTTGGCGTCTGATTGCGCTCGCTGCGATACACCAGTTGCCGCTACTGGGGTTTGATTGTTTTTAAACACTCTGGGGTTTTGATGATAATAACACCTCGCTGTGCAGAAGAAACCTCCGGCTTGATTTCCTATCTAATCTCAGCTTCGGTGTTCTCCCTCCTGCCAAGCCAGGAGGCCGGCAATAAGCCTGATTGCTCATCAACCTGCAGTCTTTAAGGGAGGTGCCTGTCTTCAGCGCACAGGTTTTGCATCAGCAGGTCCCAAGAGTGGGAAAAATCACTTAGAGCTCCCCAAACCACGCCTGAAGATGAACAACTGGAGTTCAGCTCTCTGGAGAGCATCGAGGTACCAGAGCAGAGATGGGTGGGAACACCCCAGGGCCACTTCTGTGCTGCCCATGGCATGGGAGCCTGGAGAAACCAAGGTGAGAAGGCTTCTCTCTCCCAGATGGCACAATTAAAGCTGTGTCACCGGCACAGCCTGTACAAGCTGTGGTTCATTTTGGTGAGAAAACAATGAAAATAGCCTTTTGCTTAGCGCAGTGATCAGGACAAATTGGCTGCAGAAGCGGAGGGGAACAAGTAAACAAAGCTGTTAACTTGTCAATGACTTGACTGATCAACCGTTGTAAATAGTTAAAAGCCGGCTGATGAGCCGTGCAGATAATCAATGGCGTAACGCTACGCACCGCAGCCCCAGCACCGGGCACGGCCGGGGTTTGCAGCTGGAGCTGCAGGAGATCCAGCTGGGAGCGTGCCGCGTGGACCTCTGTGCACGCCGGCGCTGCAGGATGGCCACGGACCCCACGGGTGGCTTGGCCGGGGGACGGCGAGAAATAATACCTGCTTGGTGCACGTGCACCCCGCGCTGGACCACGTGCCTGCGTCGCTGATACTCGCAGCGCTGCGGTGCAGGCTCTAGAGGATTATGGATGCTGGCTTTTGCAGCAGGGAGGTGATGGCTGAAGCACAGCCCATCGTGCCCCCCTGGCTCCCCCCCCTTGGCACAAGGGGCTGGTAGGGATGCTCATCCCCTCTGGAAAGGAACTGGAGATGTGCTGATGGAAAAGCTATTACTATTTCAAAAGAAGAGCACAAAACGTCACTGGCTGGGTGACTCCTTCTGCAAATCGAGCTGTTTTTCTTGACAGATCAGAATAAAACGCAGACGTTTGAGATCTGGCAGTCTTTCAAACCCGCTGTTTAAAATCCCCCCTCCTCCTCCGCCCCCTCAGACCAGTGCCCTGTGCACCAATCCTGTCCCCCTTACTCCCTCTTCTGGTGCTTCGCTTGCCAGGACAGATGCTTTTCTTCCCCTCCACTTTCACAAGTCTCTTCTTCAATAACTCCCCTCCCCTCGGCCCCAGGGTCACGGGATCGTACAAAAATGGTACTTGTTTTCCCAAGTTAAAATTCCTGATTTTTCCATGTGGAAAGTTTAAAACCATTCAGCTGGGCCTGAAGAAGGCGGCTATGGCAGCCAGCTGCCAAAACTGCTTATTCTGGGGAAATACTGGGGATGGGAGTCACCCCCTAGCCCTGGATGAGCTTGGAGGTGTCACCTCGCCTGGGGGGATCTTACCCCTTTGGCAGCGATTCATTTCTCCTGCCTACATCATCTTGACTTACCCCGCCACACAACAGACATGACTAATAGCTTAACTATTATTTCTTGCGCGGATCGGGTAATCCAATTTCGTCACGTGGTTTGTGTTTCCTCAAATCGTTTAACGGGATTAGTCCTTTCTGGGGTCTTCCTACCACACTCCACCCCCGTAGCAGAATTTCTTTAGTCAGATTTATGGATGCTGGCACGTCGAAGCACTAATTCTCCGCTGTGTTTATCCTCCTGCTTAGTGCAAAGTGAATCTGTGCTGTGAAACTGTTCAAACTCGCCTTTCCCTCTACTACAGCTCTTATTTTTCACCTAAAAAACATCACCCATGCTTGTGCCCTTTACAACTTTACACCTCGCCGTGCAATTCCTTTGGGGTTTGTGGGATAAAAAACAGCGGTAAATGGAGACAGAAAACCACAGCCCTTCATCAGCATAAGAAATCTGCTGCCAGAGGGATCTCGGAGCCTGCACAGGGCTGGGACTGCGTGTTTTGGATCACTGAAGCTACCAAATCTGCACGCTTCAGGGCAGAAGCGATGGGCATGCAGGCAGGAAAGGCTCCTGCCTTCCCAAGCGTGGGATTCATGCATGGCCAGAGAGCTGCTGGGTGGCTGGGGCTTTTCAAAGGGTTTTCTCTTTCTTGGCTGACTCCTAAAGCTCCTCTGAGGTTTTGACCCGGACTTGATTTCGGGATGTTTTCAAGGGCTTTGTGGTTTGATCTCTGCAGTGCGAAAGGGCTTAAGCACGCACCAGGCTGACCTCTTGCTGGCATGAAGAGAGGAGACAGACCTCGGGACAGGTTTATATTAACTCTTCAAGGAGGCTGACCAGCCTCGGATGTGCCAAACAGCCAGCCTGAGCCAGCTCCCTCTGACTTTCCAGCCCCAGCTCCGAGCAAACTCCCCCTAAACCCCCTTCTTTCCCCATGACAGCTGCTGTTGCCATCCCATGGTTCAGGCTCCCTATTTAGGCTCTATCTGTCTGAATTTTGGCATGTCCTCAGGTTGGCGTGAGGCACAGGTCCTTCTCTGGCAGGTTCCTTGGCCAGTCCTGCCAGAACAGTTAATTATTCAGGGCCAAACTGTGTCTAGATCAAATAATTCAAGTTAGGATTATCAATGGAGGCAACTGTGCGCGGAGGCATGCTCCCCAGGTGAAGATGGGTTGAGTCCTAATTATGTGGGGATCTTCTTGCAGAAGATGTCAAGGGCAGCGGCTTCTGTGTAATCCAACATGTGCTCTGGCTGGCTGAACTGCAAGTAACTGGGGGATCTGACAACGCATAAGGAGGAATAATAAATGAAATATCCAGAAATGCATTCCCTCTGTGCCAATGCAAATATATAGGCAATATACAGGTGAAGTAGAATAAAACTGCAAGTTCACCAAAAGATCTGTTCATCTTTTTTGGTATGAAATTCATCCACCCATCCACCCATCCACCCACCCACCCACCCACCCATCCATCCACCCATCCATCCATCCACCCATCCATCCATCCATCCATCCACCCACCCATCCATCCATCCCCAACCTTATGCTCAAGTCACTGTTCTTGGCCAAGCCTCCTGAATCCCCTTACATCACCCACATAATGACACCGCTCTTCTCAGCCATGTCATGAGAAAATAATCATACTGGTTGCATACTGGTACAACAGCCTGACCCCTAAGAGCTTCGCGATTATCTATTGATTTCTGTATAAAACAGCAAGAAATAGCATTTTGAGAAAAGAAGTCTCCAAAAGTAAAAACCATTAAGTCCTTAATTACACACTTCAATAGCAAAGCAGAGCTGAGCAATAAGCATTGCTTTATGCTGCAAGGACAAATGGCCTTCTAATCCAGGGACAAGAGCTTGCGTTTCTCCTTCGCTTTAATATTTGCCAACAGCTTCCAGAGAGTTCGCATAGGAACAGAAACCCAAGTGTAACTTCGAGACCTGAAGTCAACAGAGTTACTCCACGATCTGATGCTGGAGGAGACCAGAATCCTTTTTGGGTCTTTCTGGGATGGGCTTTGCAAGGCTACCACAAGCAACCATGCCACGACAGCTTCGTGCCAGGTGGAGAGGTGGCTCCCGCTGCACAGCACGGCCTCGCCGCAGCTACCAAAGTCATCCCAGGTTTGCAGAGGGAAGGCTCTCCTGCCAGAAACTGCCCCAGCTCAGCTTGTGCCAACTTTTCCCTTGCTTTGCCCTAGATTTGCTCTTTCCCAATCAACCCAGCCTGACTCCCCAGCTGAGCAAGCCTGTGCGCCATTTGCCCGAGCTCAGCAGCAGATCCACGTGCCAACAGCCTACATATGGCAGGACGAGCCCTCTGATTGCCAGTGTCCAAGACCAGTCACGTGTACTGGGGAAATTACCAGGACACATGTTCGTGGGGGCGAGTGGGAGCCAACGGGTTTATTTTGGGACGCCAGCGTCCACTGGGATTTCTCATACTCATGCCACGCGTGTTGGCCTATATTTTGTAGCTATCCTGATGGCTCTTTCAAGCAGAGACATTTCCAAGGACGCTGCTTGGGGAATTAGTCAAATGAACAATAACTGATGCTGATTGCAGTCCCCAGATCACCACTGGTTTACTGGAGCAGAGACGGTGACAGGGAGAGAAGTAGATGCTAACAACTTCGTCCTCCATTTAAATCCCCAACCCAGCCCCTGAAAACTGCAATAAAGGAGCAAAGAGGGAAGCAAGAAGTGAAATCCTTGAGCAAAGCACCTGCAGGGCCGAGGCAGGTGCAGCTCCCATCCCCATCCCAGGTCCTTCCCGCATCCCCTGCCTCATCATTCACACCTTGCTTGTCCCTGGCAACGTTCCTCACCCTCTGGCATGAGAGCAGAAAAACCTCAAGCAGAGCTGAAGGCCTCTTAAATCAACGTATTTCCCAACTCAGAAGCTCTAAGAGGATTCATTATTTATATCGCAGAAACACAAAAGCTTAGCATATTTTAAACTGTCTGAAACGACTTCAAGGCAACTCTTCCTCTCTCTTCTTTTTTTTTTTTTTCACAAAACGCATTGAGATGTCTCCGAATCGAGTGGCAGGAGGAAACTCTCTTTTTCTTCCGAAAGAGAAAATAAGATGGAGGGATTGAGGGAGAGAAAGAAAAAACCGCCTGTGATCCAGCTTAGGATCAGCAAGGAACACCCGTCGGGGGATGTTCCCTGTAAGACGCTGGAACAAGCCTTGACAAACTCCTGATGTCGCATGGAGGTTATGGCAGTAGGAGAAGGGAAGGAGGCATCTCTGCTACTTCACAAGTACAAGCACACACAGCCATATCCTTCAGAGGCAGCAGGAGAGGACGTGCTGAGTGTTGGGTGTCCTTTTTTTTTCCTCCTTCTCCCCCTTTTTACATTTTCAATTTAGTCACAGCATCTCTAATTTCCTTAGATCTGAAGCCACCTCGTGAGACTGGAAGGGAACGATATAGAAGAAAGATGAGGGGAAAAAAAACCACCAGTAATCTTGTAAAAGTCAGTTTTGAAAAATCAATTTTCTTGTGTGACAAGATTTGCTTAAGGCTTTTCGTTCTGTGAAATCAGCCCATCATCCTGCGGGAACGCATGAAGGAAGTGGCAAGTGTGGTTTGGAATAACTCAGATTAAAGACTGCTAAATTAGGCTTGAGAAGCTGCCACCTCTCCTTGCAAAGGGAGAGGAGATCTGGCTAGAGGAGCCAACGATGCTCCCTCCCCAGTCACCTTCCCAGTCACCTTCCCAGTCACCAGGAGGCTGTCTCAAAGGAGAGGTGACCAACGAGGCTCGGGAAACACAACCCTCACTTCTCTCTGAACCCTAGGGATGTTTAAAAGAAGCATTAGCAGCTTTGCTTGGAAGCAAACCGTAAGGTCTTTGCTAGCACCCAGGGGTTTGGGTGCAAAGTTTGCTGGAAATGAGAGGCTTTGGGGACAGCAAAAGACTCTGCACGAGCAAAGTCTTGAAGACCTGTGAGGCCGCCAGCTCCTGCCCCAGGGGATGCTCTTGGCAGGCTGGGGATGGCCACAACCGTGGTGCGCCCCGTGTTTCAGTGAGCCCTCCTGAAACGCACCGGCGAAACCCCTCTGCCACCCCCTCCACTGGAGAGGCTCCGTCCAACGCTGCAGTTTGAGCTGGCTGCTTCATCGCGCAGTTCGTTGGGTACCTTTAATCATTTTTACATCAGGGAGCAGCGTTCGAGAGTACAAAGCGCTTCCCCCCCCCGTTTTTCTTTTCCTCTCCAGCTATCAGACTCTACGCTCTCTCCTAATTAGTCTGAGCTGCCTCCGAACATCTCCCACCCGCTTGTTCCCATTACCCTGACAAGCCAGGGAGCGGGAAGACAAATCTCCCTATCCTCACACCTCCATGAGTGAAGGGAGGCTCTTCCAAGCCCGTCTTCCCAGTCTCACCTGGAGCCGTGTGCCTTGGCGGAGCACCCGCAACTGCCCAACGTCGCTGCAGGGGTATTTGTGCTTTTTATTTATTTATTTTATTTTATTTTATTTTATTTTATTTTGTTTTATTTTATTTTATTTTATTTTATTTTATTTTATTTTATTTTATTTTATTTTATTTTATTTTATTTTATTTTATTTTATTTTATTTTATTTTATTTTTGTTTATTTTTTAAAAAGCCCTGCCTTTCCCTTTCTGCCTGTCACCCAGCCACACTCCGCTCCCTGTCAGAGGGAGCTGGCAGATGGGGCTGACGCATCGCAAAGGAGATCTGAAGAATTCATTCCCCGTTATTTTTTTTCTTTCCCCAGCTTTCATTTTCACTTCAGAGCAAAGGTCCACTTGTCTGGGAGGAAGCTACAAAGACAAACCCAGGCAGGAAAACAGAGATAGGCTGGAAAAATGTTACAGTGCTGATAACTTGAGACCTCTGTGTGCTTTGCATTCATTTCAACTCCTGCTTTTGCTGCATTTTGCTATGTCTATAAATTAGATTTATTCTGTTGCTGCTGTGAAATGCCTGCGGGCCCCTTCCCCGCGTCGGCGTCTCTTGCCTCCCTTGCCGAGTTTGGCTGCGGGAGGCAGCGGGAGAGGTGACAGCCCTGCCGAGGGATGGCATGTGGACTCGCAGCGTCCTGCCACTGGACAGACGGCAGCCTCGGCCGTTGCAAGGAGGGAGCAGATGGGAGGAAGGCAGCAAAAAACAGGAGCGTGGGGGGCCGGAGCTTGCACGTTAGCGTAAATGAGCAGTTTCTCCAAGCTGGACTGAAGGAGGAGGATGGTTTGGGGTGCGGGGAGAATGTCTAAGCATGCCAAGAAACGGCTGCAAAACCAAAGTGACCGTTCCACCTGAAGATGCTGAAATGCCTCTTGCCAGGACCGGACGCCTGGTGAGCTGCTCCCAGGACCAGTCCCTCTGCAGCCGCCTGGCCAGCAGCGACCCTGCGGCTCTGCAGGACCGTGCGGGGCTGCCCTGGGTCCCCTTGCAGCCCCCGGCAGAGATATCTGGGTATTTTTCCCCTGCGAGTGTGATATGGAGCCTGGTGGATGTGGGGGAGTCTGCCCATGCGCCCACGGACTTCACACCTTGTCTGCAGTCGCTGGCTGCTCTGCAGTGTGTTTCAAACCCTTGACAGGCTCTTTTAAATATTAAATAGAGATTTGATTGTCATTTAATAAGAGCTTAATATTGCAGTTCCCCCTTCCTTGGCAGAGACTGCTGGGGAGACAAAAAAAGTGCCAATTAGGTAGTGGTCTCAGTCGTCAGAAGCTCTGGGGAATGCAGGGTACAGGGGGGATGTTCACTTTTATTCTGGGCCTTTCATGAACGGGCAGAAGAAAGCAAGCAACATACCAAACACACCAACTCCCAGGAGGCGTTTTTCAAAGCCATCTGAATTTCATATTAAAATATATTCAGGTCTTATAGCGCCAGAACAGGGAAAACGTCCACTGCTGCGGCTTGGCTGTGGGCAGTGCCAGGCGTGCCCATTAAACGGATCATTTGCCACTTCTCTGTCTAAAGTTGCCAATGAAATACATCGCCCTGAATCTCTTCATCAGCTTCCCACGAACCAATAATCCCTTCTGGCCTTTACAGCCTACGGATCTGTGAACATATTCTGCAGCAGCTAAATGGAAGAGGCAGGGACAACTTTGGTGTCATGGAAAAGCATGAAACTTCAAATATGGCCTTTCACCCGGGAACAGAGGTGTTGTGTGCCTCCAGAAGCCCAGCTGACCGAGAGAAGGAGTCAAGGTGAGCCAGCTGGAAGAGAGGGATCCGCTCCCAGTGCCTGGGGTGATGACTTCTTCTGCTCAATGGTCTTGGGAGCAGGAAACGATTCCTGTGGCTCTTCCTTCCCTAAGACCTGGATTCCTCAGCTCTGCAGATGAAGAATGTGGCTTCATCATGGCCAGCCAAAATAGGATGCATCCATCTATCAGCCCAGCTGTCCTCACTGCCTCAGCACGGGGGTTGACTCCCTTCACTTGAATCCTGCTTCGGACGCGTCCCTGGGGCAGCCCTCTGGCATGGGGCGACCTCACCTGAACAGGTCTGATCCCTGAGGAGGGAGCACGGGGAATTCGGGTTGGCAATCCCGGGTACCACACACAAATCAGTGACTCGCTGACCTTCACTCTGAGCTTCATCTGCTACAACCAGACACCTAGGGCAGGGGCCAGCTCTTCCCTCCTGCCTTGGGGATCTGTTTTGGAGAAGTTGGGTCTATATGTTGAGCCCATGACTGGTTGATGACTTCTAGCAGTCAGTTGGCCCAGCCAGCCACATTTACCGGCGCAGTGAAGGTACAATGATTCACCCCAGCCAAGCAAGGGCTGGCTCATCCCCTCCTCCATTCCCCATCCCTTTGATAAAGCTCTGCAAGTCTTCTGATGCTCCCGGCTTCACCTCTCTTCCACCCAATGTCACCCAGCAGCACGCACTCTTATTGACCGGCCCTTTGCCATGCAGCAAAGCAATGCCAAGGCACAAGGGAGCTGGTTCGAGCATCTGAGCAAACTTCCAAGCCAGTGTGGTGCTGTTTCCAGCAGGGCACGGGGCACGTGCCCTCAGAGGACTTGACTTATCCATGGCAGCTCGAAAGACCTCGTGAATAGATCTGGTAAGAAGCCAGCAGGCCCCAGAATGGTGCAGACGAGACCCAAATTAAAAAGAGCAGCAATGCTCTGTGGAGTTTGAACTTCTCTAAAACATAATGTGTCCGTATCCAGGGAAAAACTGCCTCTGAGATGGCACGGTGTAAGACAGGCAGGCCAAAGCACAGCTGATGTGTATCATTATTTTCTCCTTCTCTTCTTAAAGCTCCTCAATATCAGGTGCAATTTTTCCATATCTACCTGGATCCCAACAGACCTGCCACTTTCCCCCACCCAGGACCCGCAGCCAAAATGTTCGCAGACCTGTACTTGGGCATGACGTACCATCCTCGGAGACAGCAGATCTGCTGAAGGTGCTTGGGCTCCTCATCCGCACGTCTCCCTGAGGCTGGGTGGGGAATGCCCACCCTGCATCCCAGCCAGAGGCAGGATCCTGTGGGGCAGGCTGGAGGAACGGGCCTGGCACGGGGCATGACTGTTGTTGACAGCAACAAGCCACATCTTTTTTGTTTTCCCCTGCGCAAAGGCAGAGGGAGGTGAGGACACTGTCTCCCATCAGGTGCATTCCGGGGGTTTTCAAGAAGGTTTTTTTCTACAGACCGGAGCCAAGTGAGCGAACAAACAACGCTCCTGCTGTGAGGCGAGCCATGCGCTGCGTCGGCGATGACGGTGGGGCTGAGGACAGAGGGATGCTGCGGGCTGGCCCTGAGCTCTGGCGCAGCCTGACCAGGCACCCTGTGATCCAGGAAGGTGGTGTGGCTCAAACCCCGACCCACAGCTGCAGTTGCCCAAGCTGCTTGATGCAGGAAGATCTTCACCAATATTTGGGCAGACAGTGCCTTTGGCCTCAGCCCAACAGGGGAAGGCAGAGCTTGCCTGGACCGCACAAAATGTAGTGCCCCTTCTGGTACAGGATGGGAGAGAAGTGGTGTAGCACCATCCCCTGGGTGGCTGTTAAATAAGCGCTTCCCAGCTCCTCCTGACCTTTGCTTTTGCTGCAGCATCAGCTGCATCTTCTGCCGTGTCCTACACCATTACAGAGCGTCGCGCATGTTGTTCACGGCTGCCGCACTCAACGCCGGAGCCAGACACCTTGCAGCAGCTGGGAAGGGCTAGCTTTCTTTCCACCTATGTCTGTTTGTCTGTCCGTCGGTCCCACGCCTTCTTTGGGAAGTGCAATGGTCCCCAGAACTGCAGCTGATGCTGGAGGGCGGCTTGAAATGTCCCCCCACCTCCGTGACTACACAGATAACGTTATTTGCAAAGGTCTTTGCTAGCCTTGGGGGCGAGAGCGCTGTATCAACGCGCGAGAGTGAGATATGTATTATTGCCCTGCCTGTACCAACTCCCCATCGCTCTGCAAAAATAATCATCATTGGAGGAGCCCAAAAGGCTGAGGGACTCTGCCTTTTGCAATATTAAACTTTCCCATTTTCTTCTGCCACTTTAAAGATTCTCTTTCTTACAGCGAGTGATAAATAATAACAGCAAAAAAACACCCCACAGACACACAACAGACATCAAAAGCCAAGAGAAGATTGGCAAATAGAGAGATCTGAAGTGAGCAAAGAGGAGGCCTGGTTGTGAGTCAGTTCACGTAGCCCCGACTTCTGTTGCTTTCCATTAATTTTACCCGCCATCACAGGTGGCAGAACAACGGCGACAGCTAATTACTCTCTCTCGCTTTCCCTTTCTTGCCCGTTTGCTTGCAGCAAAAGAAAGTCAGTAAATTCCCAAATTCCCCCCCTCCCCATCCCAGAATCGTCCACCGAGAGGCAGAGGCGTGTGGGAAGCGTGTTATTAGAGGAAGACGAGCGTGCAATTTGCCCGCACATATGCTCGCTGCCTGGTGGAGCCGTTCGCTGCCTCCAGCCTGGCACCGTGGCGACGTGACGCTCTGCCTGCAAACGAGCTGGCAGAGGCAGGCAGCGGCTTGAGGCAAGGGGAGAGGAAGGGGCAGCTTTCCCCCACCGTCGCTGGGACACCAGGGAGCCTCTTTGGGCTTCCAGCCCGATGTCCGTGGCGCTAAAGCAGATGGGGACACATCCATGGAGGTGCTGCCAAGCAGCTCAGGTCCCCTCGAGCCTTTCTCGAGGAGAAGATGCTGCACCGGCAGCAGCAAGGAGCTGTGCACCGGCACTTCGGTGGGCTGAGCTGCTCTTTAGCTGCAAAGGGAACATGCTCCCAGGCAGAGAGGGGATAAACCCAGCCTGGATGGGATGGAAGACCCTGTAGAGGCCATGCGATACAGCTGTGCAGGGGTTGCTCTGCGTGGTGAGAGGGAAAACATGCAAATGAGCAAAACCCCTGCTGCCAGGGTTAATTCATCCCTATACCAAAAAAACCCCACTCACGCCTCACTGTGACACCTTGCCAGCCCTCTCCCTGACTCTCCCCAGTCACTTTTGGTGACACTGGCCTGCCCCGTGTCCAAAAGCGAGTGACAGCCCAGGTGACGTTGCGGGCGAACAAACCCCCCTGGGGAAAAACATGCTCCTCGTCAAGGAATCGTGGCTGCCAGCGAGGGAGGAGGACTGGGATTTCAGCTCCAGGGTGTCCTCAGCTAAGAAGAGGAGCAGGGGAACCACGTCTCGCTGCCCCAGCCCGCCCTCAACACCACAAAATGCCAGCAATCTTAGGGTAGAGGGGTTGTGGCTTTTCCTCCGGTTAGAAAATGCCACTGAGGCCAAACATTTCACGGAAACCTGTCAATTTTGACAAAATGTCATTAAATCCCCCCCCAGAAGAGAAGATGCGGCGCAGGCTGTAACTTTCCACTCTGGCTCTGGAAGCAGATTGCTCCGAGGTCTCCTTTCTAACCTGGTTTTCCTCGCATTAAAAACCACACGTATGTGATGTATTATATAAGGGAGCACAAAGAGAACCTCTTAAGGAAAAAGCAGCTGCCTTGATTTTATCAAAGCTATGTTCTCTGTGGGGGTTTAGGTGGGGGCAGAGGGAGATTTTCATCTCCTGAGAAATTTTGTTGAATTTTCCTTCTTTTCCCTTATCACCCTAATGAAGAGAGTCAGGGCTCTGTGCTTGAAACCCCAGGACCGGCTTAGTGGCTTCTTTCGAACGAGCAGCACGGTTCACAGACGTTTCCCAGCCGAGCATCTTTGGGTGAAGCCTTCGGGTGAGATGTTTGACCTCGCTTGCTTTTCCCAGCCAGAAAAACCCAGCATGCAAACGTGATGCAAAAGTTATCGCCCCTTGCAAATTCAAGCAAGGTGACGGCTTGCTCTTGTATTCGAAGCAGGGGTGGCCCTGTGGAACTGGCTGTGGATTTACGCCCAGAAAAGGGGATTTATGTTGTTTAGTCATTTTTCCTTTGTGTTTGGAGCTGTTTGCTGACAAACATATTGGGAGGTATTAAAAATAAAGGTTGGCTGAAGACTAAGATCTGGTATCTGTGTCTGAAGATGAGGGAGGTCATAGGAGATATATTCTCTCCCCAGGAAGGAAAAAAAAACCCAAAACACACTTTCCCTCTATTTTTTGTTTTTAGGGCAGAATGAGTTCATTTTCACCAGCGACGGGGTCCCAGGTGGCCCTGGGGATGACACTGAGCTCATGTTCTGCCTTTTCACACCTCCAAGTACCTCAGAGCTGGGGCTTTCCATGTCCCACCCCTTTACCCACCTTCCCTCCTAGTCCGTACCAAGGTGCAGGGGGCTCCTTGCTTGGATGTCCCACTCCAGAGGACTCCAAGCTTCGGTGCTGAAACATCTGCTGCCTTTACATAGTTAGTGAAGGGCTTTGGGATCTTTTGGAAGGGGAATGAATCCCTGCTCCCAGTGATTTAGAGCCATTAAGTGGAAGGAAGCCCCTCTGAATCCTGCTTGCTTGTCGCAGTGGTAGGGAAAAAGCCTTGTGCGATGCTAACATGGAACAGTTAACAGGGAACTTAAGAAATGAGAAACACAAAGTGCTTAAATTTTTCATGCCCTGGGTGCCCCCCCTCCGCAAATCCCTTTTATGAGAAAGCATAACCTGAAAAAAAAGTGCAATTAATTTTGATAGTAAAAGCCATCATGAAATGAGTCCTGAAGCGCTTTGCAGCAAGGCAGAAACCCCAGTGCTCAGGAACAAGGGGGACACGACATGTGGCCTTGGGATGGGTGAGAAGGAAGAGGGCTGCGGGCGGCATTTGCAGCTACAGGGGACAGCAAAAGCCCTGCGCTAGTGAGCCAGCGCCAGGGATGGGAGCAGCGTGGCGGATCCATCTGCTGTTTGGTGGAGATAAAGTAATCCAGCGTTGTTTTGGCCAGGGAGAGCCACGTACCCAGAGGGTGGAAACACCCAAGAGGAAGGAGAAAACCCAGATGGGAACCTTCAAGGCTGCTCCACTGTTCAGGGGATCAGCCCGGTGGGGATCTGGGGATGATGTGAGAGCGCCTGTTGCTGAGCATCAGGCTGGATGCCCTGTCTTTGGAGCAGAAATCTTGCCACCGCCTGGTTCCTCAGCCAAAGGTGGCTGTTTTGCCTTTGACTGTAGCAGAATCGATTGACGTGGGCGTAAGACCCACGTGGGATGTTTGCCCAGATCCTTCCCCAGATTGTCACGCACTTCGTTTTCCTCCTAACTGTAAATATGAAAACAGGGCTATTTGTATCTTTGACATTAATTGACTTCTCAAATTAATAACTCCTCTGTGTAACTAGGAACGCAATTATTGCTTTGTTGTGCTGATAGCAGATATCCAGCCAGAAGGAATCGTTCCTACCAGCAAACTCGATTGTACTAATTAAGCTGTACGAGCCTAACAGGAGGCGGGTCATGGTAACCTGTCCCCGGAGGTGCCTCCTCTGTTATTATCAACTGACGCTGTTGCAAACCCACAACTGATTGCACGCCTGCGTGTGCACGCTCGTAACTTCAAGGCAGGAGTGACGAGCAGCTGATCGCAGTGGTGGCACGGGGGTGACCTGGTTGCTGCGTGATGTCTCCACGTGGGCTCAGACATGGGCCCTCCTGGCCAAGAGCCGGAGCCAGGAGGCCGAGCACGACGCCCTCCTCTCCCGAAGTGTGATGACCCCTTTCCATACCCATATTTTTGTCTGCTTAGATGAGAAAACTTTGTGAGAAGAGGTGTTTTCTAATTCTAGCAGCCCTCATACCCATAACCATGAGCCCACGGCAGCGACTCTGCTTGGTGCAGAGCCACTGCTCACCTTCTGCAGTGAACAAGACCGACTGAACGCAGCGCGGTGAGCAATGGGCCTCGCTGCTGCGGGATACGGCTGTGGTCGGAGTCGCGCTCTGCCATCCCTGCAGCACCTTGACGCGTACTGATCAAGATTGGCTCGGGACTGCCTCGGCGTAGGGGTGCAGGCGGGGAGCCCCATGCACCGCCTTCATCCCAGACCTACTGCAGCTGCGAGCGATGCGTTTTTCTCCTCCTGTGATTCTCCCCGTAACGCCAAACAGCCCCTCAACCGCTCGTGCCCTGTTCCGAGCCCACCACGGCCAGTGGAAGACGCCGGCTAGCAGCGATGATCCCACCCACTCAATGAGAACGTCCCACTCAAGGATACCCCATCCCCTGTGTCCCCCCACGTCTCCAGCCCAGACGCCTCTGCTCTGGTCTCTTCTGAGCTCTGCTCTGCGCTGCTGGGGTTAGAGAAGCTTACGGCGGTTGCTTAAGGGTTACACGGAGACAGCAATGGAGTTGTATTGTTTAAATCATAAAAGAGCACGCAAAAAAAAAATTAGGAATTTTCCCATAACAGACTTTTCACTCGGCACGCTCTGCTCGTTATGTCCCCAAACAGATGGCTCTGCCAGCTCGGTGCCAGGCCTCTTAATCCACTCCAAAGCGCCAGTGAATCTCTGACTGAGGACTTGCTGCATGCAGCAAAATGTAGCAGACGGCCTAATGCGGAGGCAATTGGAGCCTCTCAACGTGTAACAACATCATCAAGGCAAGAGCAGCGACGGGGAGCCATCGGAGCGGGGATGCTGGGAAGAGGACCGCGCCACAGCAGGTCTCTGCTGCTCTGCGGGGATCAGGGGGGCCTGGCTCCAGCCATTGCATCCCCACAGCCGGAGGACAGCAGAGGCCACGGGGATGAGCTACCACAACCACCAAGCAGTGACAGACACGGGAGCAAGTGGAATATCCACCAGAAACTGCGGCTGGAGCTGCTGAGCGCTCTTGGGTCACCGGGAGGAAATCACTTTGCACGGCGGGGACGGAGGGCGGGAGCGAGAGGCGCAGCGCCGGCGCTTACCTGTACTGGGTGACGGCAGGGTTGGCCTTGGCGGAGCAGTGGAACTTGACAGTGTTATCCTCTAGGACTGGCTGTGGCTCCACGGACAAGTTCACCAGGGGTGGGTCTGCAAAGAGACAGCGACAAGCCCGTGAGCGACCCGAAGATGCGGCACGGCATCCCCGTGGCCGCTGCCTGCCAGGCTTCCGAGTCTGGAAAGCAAAGTTTGGTTGTGAGAAAACAACGGCAAAAGCCCTGACATGCCTTAATGCTGTGATATAAAGTTTAGGGCTGTGTAAGACAGGCTTACATCATGAACACTGCTCTTGTCTTGGAGGGTTCAGTAAATAAGACAGAAAGAGGAGCCACGCACGCCATTCGATGTAGCATTTCACTTGAAAAATATTAACGCCGGCTCTGATTCCTGTTTAAGGAAATAAACTTGCCTGCTTTGAAAAGCGCCCACTTAATATCTTGCTGTGTAATGATGATCTTTTGTCTATCCCCTAACTTGAAAGTGGCATTTCTGCTCTTTCATCAGCCTAATAATCTCTGCCAAGTCCTTACTGGTGTCACAGGCCTTTCGGTTCTTGCGACTGGTGCTCGGTTTCTCTTCTCCTTTGTACATGATAAGCATCTAAATGCTTTAGCGGCAAACAAAATTTAGGAGAGAACTGATGAAAGCAAGCAGAAGAGAAAAGGGTGCAACGTTGAGATGAGGAATAAGAATATCCAGAGTTGTTTTAATTTTTAATGAAGTCTGAGAGAGGGTGTTACCCCTCCAGCTTTAGGTTTTAAGGACAGGACCTCATTTGAGGGAAAAAGCAGAAAGAAATGGCCTGTGGAGAGTTTTCCTAGGTGCCTGAAGGACCAGTTGTCCTGTTGGAGACTGCCTTGTGGCTGCGGAGAGGAGCTGATGTCAGCTCATCGATCCAGCCAAGGGGGTCTCCTGTGGGGAGGGTGGGAGTCTGATGCAGCATATGCAAAAATACATCCTAAAATAGGCTGTGCTACGTGTTCATCTCTACCCGCTGCCTCTCTCCTCTTCCTAAATATCTCAGCAACATCCTTCCCAGCTGGAGCACAGGGACAGGCTGCAGCTGAGCAGCATCCCTCCTGCCCAGCAGCTGAGCAGCCGGGGCTGGGGGTCAGCCCTGCTGGTTGGCACCCACCGACGTGGGGGACCTCCCTTAGCATCACATGCAGGTGGGCATCCTGGAGCCCAGCGCTGGGGAAAGGGTCAGCGTTGCAGGGCCGGGGGTGGTGGGAGGGACAGGGCTCAGTGGCCTAGGGACGTAGTTTAGTGCGCCTCAGGGACCTGGTTTAGCGGTGGACTTGGCAGTGCTAGTTTAATGGTTGGGCGCGATGATCTTAAAGGTCTTTTCCAGCCTAAATGATCTGATGATTCTTGATTCACCGCTTGGATGCTGTGAAGCCACAGCTTTAATGCAAGCTCAAGGAGTGCCATTGAGCTTCATAGAGATGGAAGCTTCCCTGCCAGCTTCGCCCTCCACCAGCTGCCTCCACCATACACAAATCAGGGACCTGCTGGAGAGACCTGGCTCTCTGGAAACTGCTGAACGCCTTTGCTCGAGGGTACGGGCTCTAACTGGGCACACCGATGCGAGACCAGCTTGACATCCACCTCCCTTCTGGCTACCACTTTGCCAAGGTAATGGCAATGGGTGAAACCTCAGGTGTGCGAGGAGCTGCGGGAGAAAAAGCGATGAGGCCCGCACAGGCGCGCCAAGGGTTGGCACCGGCAGAGCTGCAGCGGAGGGGAGGAAAGCAGAAAGCCTCTCCGCGTGCCGAGGGAGCAGGACAGCATCCAAAGCAACCCTGCGTTATTCCAGCCTGCCTCTCCCTGCCCGGCGTGGGCTGGGTCGGGAGGAGCCCTTGCGGCAAGGCTGGGGACGAAAGGGGAGCCTCCGAGGTGGCCTCGGCAGTGACCTTGGCTGGGCGGCAGCCTGGGGGAGGCGGGCGAGGGAAGGGCGGCGGGCTGCGGCCCCCCGGCGCGCTGCACTGCCTCCCCCTTCGCCGAGTCCCCACCTCGTTAGGCCCCGTGCTATTTACCCAGCCGGAGCCCCACTTTGTTGCGAGCAAAGCCACCTGCCTTCTTGATGGGAAATTATGTCTGGGAAATTATAGGTATTTTCAATTTACCCTAATCTCATTTTAAAATGTGCAATTCAAATGACAATAAAGATGGGCGCAGTTGGGAATATAAATGAGCTTCCCTAACATAACAGCCCAGAGATATATAGTGGGCTCCTAATTCATTTGCAGGCATCCTGACACTTCCCTATTGTTATACAACAACAGCTAATCACCTTCCTTTGTTAAGTATGAATCACACTTCTCTTTAGTAGCTTCCCCATTGTTTGATGGTTTAGTAGCTGTGCCTACGATTTACAGAGGAGCCTCTTTGTATTAAAATGAGCCCTGCTCCCTCCTGCACTCAAAATAAAAAAAAAAAACCAGATTAAAAAGAAAAAAAAATAGCAAAGGAAATGAATTAAAGACTCTGATCTTGCCTTTCTCAAATGGGATTGGGCTTTCTAATATCACGGTGGCTTCCCCGTGAGGCGGCGGGTGCCATGGATAACGTGGGTTTGTGCGTGCGAGTGTGTTTTGGGTTATTTTAAAGAAAAAAAAAAAAAACACAACCCACCAGACAAATTGTAACTCATCAGAATGTAATTCCACTCGGTTACAATTATAATTCCTGCCTGGCTTCTTGTAATTAATTTGAATGATGGAATCAGATAGAGCTAGCCTACAGGCAGCCGGGAGGAGAGCGTGCATGCAAATGCTCGCACGCCCAGGTACCGCGTCTCCCCGCGAGCACGCTCGCACCGGGGGACCAGCATCGCTCCTCACCAGCCGTGCAGTCCGTGAGGCACACGAGCAAACCCTTCAGCTCCCGCTATTTTAGATTAGCACCTGGGAAATGATCGCTGGGGTCATGGGCTGAGCTCCACGGGCTGCAGGGACCATGCTGGCTCTTGCATTGCTGCCCCTTGGGCATGGGCAGACCCCTCTCCATGCTCGTCTCCCCTCCAGACCTCCAGACAAGCCCTTCCAAACCTCTACCCTGAATCCAAAAGCAGCGTGTGGGCTGAATGAGGAGCAATGAGGAGCTGGAAGCAGGGTGAGATGCCTCTTCAGCTCTGGGCTTTCACACTCCCCAGTGGGAGTAAAATACTCCAGTGCTACAAGGATGAACGCAGCATGAGGTCCTCCAACACTGCGACGTGCGCCTCGGTTTGCTCATCACCCTGGTCCGCAGCCCCTCCACTTTCTCTCTCCTACTCCCACCTCCTGCAGAAAATACAGATGCAGTGAAATCCCTTCTTGCCATGATAAAATGAAATAAAAAAAAAAAGGTGTAAAAATGAGCAACTGCACATGTGTGCGCAGAGGCTTGGAGCAAATGGCTTTGGATAAGCAATAACCCGGCTCCTCCCCGTCCCGGCACGCTGGATGTGCATTTCCGTAGAGCCACTGGGCTCTGGCAGTATAAATAGTTTATGGCATATCAAACTATTCAACATGATTTTAATCCCACTTGTGATGTTCGGCGCATAACTCACAGGAGGCTGACTTTGATGTGGCTGGTGGAACGGAAATCACATTGAACAGATGTTCCAGCTGGAGTCGCTTAGTGTTTCCATTACAGACCCTGCTCTGGGTTTCTTTTTTTTTTCAGTTCCTTCCCCCTCACCCCTTTTTTTTTGTAAGGGAGGGTTTTATGACTCAGCTATTTCATCACTGCTAAAATGGTCAGGAAGTGCTTACATGAGGTTGATGGGAGCCAAACTTCAAGTCTGCATGAGCTGAAAGAGGATATTCTCTCCCACCATACGCATACACGCTGCGTAGGAAATAACCCCCATCCCGGCGTTTCTTTGCTGAGCACGAGCATTTTTGATGCTCTTTTGAGTTGCAAAAGGAAATGAAAGCAGGAGGAGTGATTTACCAGGCTGCTGCTTCCTGGGAGGGATCATTTTTAGTTCCCTGGGATTATTTTGCAAGGCCGTCTCTTTTGAACCGTGCAGCTGGGCAATGTTCGTTATGGTGTGAACGGTGGAGGCAGAGATGTGCAGGCTCCGGGGTGAAATGCAGCAGGTTGCGCCAGGCTGGGGAAAGCTCACCAGCCAAAATCTGCTGCCTACCTCCTTATCCTTGCAGAAGCCACTTCTTTTTTTCCCCCCAAGGTGCTGCTTCTCTGCTAGCTGTTGGGAGAAGACCCATGGGAAGGGCCTCCTCTCATCGCCGCCGTGGTGCCCAAGGGTAGGCAGCCTTTGCAGCCAGCCTTGCACAAGACAGTTCTCCAGGAGAAACGAGTGGTCCAGATAATTTCTGCTTAAGAAAAGTACCTTTAGCCCTTCACAAAGCGAAAGCAGCCAATTGCTTATCAGGTCGGTAGTGAAACCTAATGGACTGGGCAAGCAGCTAGAGCAGGCTCTTGCATCCGGAATGAAATCCATCCCACCGCAGGCTGGTTCATCCATCTTGGTATTTTTCTATCCCTCCATCACCCGTCCGGCAGTGGGAAATTGATATCCTCATTAGACCCCATTAAGACCAACATACTTTGGCTAGCTAGATAGGATATTATTATTTCTTTCACAGCATGAGGCATTTAATAGCTTGGGGTAGAAATTGGTGTACTTTACTGGGTCTTTCTCTTTTCAGAGCGGTTTCCATCAGGCTCAGGGATTCAGCTCACACCTCCTGCCCCACACTGTACAGCACAGTGTAATGATGTCTCCGGCTTTGCGTTGTTTGTGAGAATGCGTGTGCGTCTCCAAGCTATTGTAACTGTTTGCCGGCTGTGAAATAACCCATGCTATTATCTCATTTTATCTGGCCGGTTCTGTCAGGACATGCTATCCAGCGACCCAAGAGCCTGTTAATCTTCCGGCAGCAAAAGCTGGAAGTCTTAAATGGTGAATTTTCTGCTGTGCTTGAGTTTGTTCAGCCAGTTTTAATTGGACTCTGGAAAGCAGCTGGCATGCTAATATTGAACACCCTGCATTTGCAAATTGTTGGTAAATACAGCTGCAGGAATTGTGTGTGCAAATGAAGCCCGGCTGGAGGGAGGTCAGGATGAGCCCGAGAGCAACAGCGATTGCAGAGGAGGAGGGAAGAGATCTGTGAAACGTGAATTTTTGAGGAAGGAAGATGGTGCTTCATGGATTGACAGTAAAGGGTAAATGATGTGGCTCTCGACACACACCTATCCCCATCAGATGGTGATTGACGCTAGCTGTATTTCACAGGAGGGAGACTTCCCAACCATTAGGTGTCTAATATGCTATCTCAGTGGAGAACAATATAAAAAACTTACCGCTGAACAGCTTGTGAGACTGGAAACAAGTTTTTGTACCAAAAATCTTAACGGGCTTTATCTCTGCTACTGGCTGTGTCCAGAGATGCTGCTTTCTCAGCCAAAGACCTTTGGGATCCATCCCTGCTCCCGAGACCCCAGAGGCCTGGATCAGGGCACGCTGTCCGACCACGTGTGATGCCCACCCAGAGCACGGCAGCTGGTGCTGCTTTTGCTCAAAACCATGGCCACAAGATAAAAAAGCTGGGAATCAGCCTGTCCCCGTGGATGTTCATGTCCGTCTGGTGCCCGAGAAAGCTCAAGGGAGATGAGATCTTGTGTCTCTGACTTTACCATACCGATGTACCAGTCAATCCCAGTAAAGGGAAACCCCCAAACCCCAGCATCCCACTCCTGACCGGAGGCAGACCCGTGTGGGCAGCCCTGTGACAGCGAGGGAGACAGCAGAGAGGCTGGGATCACAGAGCACCCAGAGGTAGCTCAGCTGGCCGTGTACTCACGCTGGATATCAATGGTGACAGAGGTCTCTTTCCCACTGGGAATGGCTTTGTTGGTGGCACGGCAAACGATGCTCTCCCCATTCTCAATGTCCGAGGGGGCGATGAAAAGGGTGCTCATGATACTCTCCCTCTTGCCGTCACGGAGAAGCGTCTGTGGGGAGAGAAACAGCGATGAGAAAAGGCAGTTTGCTGCAGGAGAGGGGCCCCTTCCGTGAGCCAAGAGTCATGCCAGGCTCTGCACACACACAGCTAGCCCTCGCTCGTACGAGTTTCTCAGCCAAGCAGCGCGCTCTGCAATAACAGCTCCTCTGGCTGGATTCTGCCAAGAAGCCTTAGGGGAATAGCGCAGACAAATTTCACTGCACTCCCTGGGAATTGGGCACTTAACTCCCATCTGCTTCCCTCCAGCCCTGCTGTGCCTAGACCTGGGAATCACAGCTCCAGCGAGATACGTGTCACCCACCATCCCAGGAAAGAGGGAGCCGGGGGACAGATAGGGCAACCGGCTTTTTTACCCTGCTGTCACCTTCTGCACCTCTGCCAGGCGAGTGCAAAAAGCTGCCTGGGCCCCTTTACATCGCAATGAGTGGTGATGCCGGCTGCCAGCAGCACGGGGCTGAGCCTGGCCATGGGTCTCTGGTTGCTGTGCAATGGTCCGGTTGAGCCCACGGTAAATCGTCACCACGCTGGCTCGCCTCGTGCTAGTGATCACCGTGATGGGGACCTGAGGATGCTGGAGATCTGAAACTTTGAGCCTGGTACAGCAGTGGTTAACCAGCTCTATCTGCTCACCCTTGGCACCTTGTTTCTTCCCCGGTGTATCTCACTTTGACTCCAAGCCATGGTGCCCTGCCGTGCCTTCATCGGCGAGCCCTGGGAGCCCTGCCTCATCAAGCTCTTAATCCTCCTGCAAGTTCTTACAGACCATGGTCACGGCACCCTGTAGCCCTGTCTTTGGTGAACTAAACTGATCGAGCCCTCGGAGGCTCTCAAGATGTGTGGTTTTCAATCTTTTAATCATTCTCTGGGCTTTCCTCTGACCTCTCTCCAGTTTATCAACACCCTCTGGGGACAAGAAATGTTAGAAACACAGCTTTTCATAATAGTGGCAAATGCCCATGGATACACCCATCCCATAACTATGTATTTTGGACCCTGCCGGCAGTTTTTCTCTCTGAGTCTCTATCCTTCAAGTTTCCTCCTCACAACGTAAAACAAGCGCTTTAATGAATTATAAACATACGGTAGCAAGACTAATGCTTTCACCACCTGGGTGCATGTGGGTTTGTGCCTCCATCAGGCACCAGGCAAGGACTGGTGCTGAGAAATTGGCGCCGCAATCAGCCCAGAAGCTGGGGAGAAGCAGGACCCAGACCTATTAGTACATGTTCATCAGGGCCTGTTCATCAGGATTGCACCAACAATCCTTAATTTCCCTGATGGACCTCATCTGGGGCTTATGCTCAAGAGCTCTTCACCCATAGGCTCAGGAGCTGTATTTAAGCTCCAGCTCCAGCTCCAGCTCCAGCTCTGCTAGACCCTGCTGTAGTCACCAAACCTGCTGTACTCTTCTTGTGCTGGTGTTCTGCCTTTGGTGGTAAGGACTCTGCCCTGGGCTTGCTTTGATGTCACCCTGTGTGCCCTTCCCTTATAGGACAGCCCCAATTTGGGGGCTGAGGATGCAGAGGACCTTAAGCCTGTGCAGGACCTTCCCCCCACATGCCCCTGAGCTCTGGGTTAGCCTCCAAACCCTGCAGGATCCTATAATGCCCCCTAAGGCTATAGGGACCAGGGTAAGTATGGGGGTTTTTAGTCAACTGTGGATATTCTGTACTGCTGTGATTGCAGGGGGACATATATTAATCAGTTGGTGGATGGGAAATTTGGAGAAACAAATAAATTATCGCTCAGTATAAATGGTTTCAGGCAATTAGTAACCTGAACAGTGTTTCTTCTTGGTTGACTGGAATATCTGGATCAAATGAAATTTGAGTTGGGTTTTAATTGCACTGAAAAGCAGAAAGAGGAAAACTGAGGAATGAGGGAGACTTGAAAGGAAAACATTTCTTAGACCCTCAAAAATCAAACCTCCCATTCAAAAAATGGCTAAAATTGGCCATTAGTTTTTCTGAAGGGTATTTTCAGTGTTTCACAAGGTTAAGCCAGTCACAAAAATGGTCATGTTTCTTGTGCACGTGTGGGGACTGTGGCGCTTGAGGTGACAAGCTCTGAGGCAGCTGGTGCTGGATGACCGCCCCAGTGCACGCCTGGCCCCCGAGCATCACTCTTCACTGCTTGTGGCAGGGCAGCATTTGTGGAAGGGCCTCCTGAAAACCTCCAGTAAGTCAGGGGAAACTGAGGTTCATCAACACTATCCCTCTGACTGCAGGAAAAGGGAAGATGCTTCTCCCATGCAGAACAGGACTCCCCTTCCAGACCATCCCTGGCAGCTGCTTAAAATGCCATGGAAGTCTCTGTACCGCATGTGAAAAGGAGCTGCAGCCTGGAAGCTCCGCCTCAGAAGAATATTTTTTGTTGGAAATATTTTAAAGAAAAATAAAGGAGGGGCATCCTTTCTTCTCTGATACCCATCACTTGTGGGCCTGAAAGGGAGACGGCTTAAATGTTGGCTCCCCAGGGCCAGGTCTGAGCAGTCTGCAGTGGAGAGGAAGGCTTGGGTTGAACAGAATAAGTTATAAACAACTGCATGTCAATGGCCTGGATTTCAATTAATTCCACTCGATTTGAGAGAGGGAGAGGTCAGTTCTCTCTGGCTTTAATTAGTGCTGCCTCTTGCATTGCGCACAGGGAGAGGGGGCAATTTCCCCCTCTGTTCACACCCATCAGCTCCAAGGAAGCAGCTCAGCTCCAGCTGAGACATCAGCGTGCCCTGCAGAGTGACAGGGAGGAGGAGAGGAGGGTGTTTTGGCTCCTCTGCTTTTCCGAGCACATCGGGATGTTGCTGGAACGAGGCTGGGTGGAGGCTTCACAGTGGTAGCAGACGGTGAAATGTTTATTAAAAGATCTTCAGGAGCTTGAGAGGAATGCCTTTGACTCCTGACTTTGAAGTTTGCTTGCATTACAAATGGCTGTAAACTGACCCATTTTATGTCTCGAATTTTGTTCTTTAAAAATTTTCATTAGAAACGTCAAGTGTTACTGAATCTTTAGCACTTACCAGACATCAGGCATCTATAAAGAGGAGAACATGTGGGGACCCATTCTCAGTACACTGTTGATTGTTCTTTGATGTTTCCCTTTATGACCCAATAAAGGCTTTCTGTTTAAATTAAAAAAATGCCAGCGACCCTGACAATTCTTCATGGAAAATTGCAGTTGGAGGAGGAGAGGCCATATGTCACTGCAACCACCTTTTGATCCAGAGGTTCTGCTACAGCCAAGGCCAGGTCAGTGGTGCTGTGCACAATATTGACACCACACCCGGGTGGGATTTTGGGGGTGGAAGTGGGCCCACCAGGCAATTATAAGCTGCAAGAGGGTACAAAAAGCCAGCCAAATTCAGAGCGGGGCCCATTTAGGTGACAAGTCTGTAGTTTCTCGCTTGCATCCTCCCAGCCTCTCCATGGGGAAGGTTGTATGGGGCGATGCGGGCTGAGAGGCTCAGCTCTGCAGTGCTGAAGGCGCTGCCCTAGATGTTCCGGGGCTGTGTGAAGAGCAGTGCCAGGCCTGGTACGCTTTTCTGAAGCAAGTGAAGAGCACGGCCTTTGTCCCCAGCCCCATCCTGCCTCACCTTGGAGTAGGTGGCTCCATTGATGACTTCTCCTCGTCGCATCCAGATGATGGAGGCTGCTGGCTTGGCGTTGTCTGCATGGCAGGTCAAGTTGAGGGGGTCTCCTGCTCTCAGGCTGATGATGGGCCCCCCCATAATGACAGGATCATCTGGAGGAACTGCAAGGAAATAGCGCAGAGGAGACAATGCCGTTTGCTAGCATTAAACCAACCTTCCTGGAGTTACCTGTGGGGTCTGGGCTGCCAGGTTGGGACTGTGACCTCTCAAACCTCTGCAGCTGGCTTTGCTGGGGCTGCGGCAGCATGCCACCCCAGCTCACCGCATTATAGCTGGCTTGCTTTTTGCAGCTCACATGAAAGCTGTGCCCCAGATTTGAGCTACAACAGCAGAAACTGCCTGAAGTTTTAGAGAGGACACAGGCAGGTGGCTGCCTGACCTTTGCAGTAATGTGAAGGATCAAGCCTGTGGTAGAGAAATCCACCAAGGGCTACTAAATATTTAAAAACACCTCTGGCCCAGGACGTCCCTGAGTTGCAAACTATGGGAGGGTAGAGAGTATTTGAAGGAAATATCCCTGCTTGCCAGCCCTGTTCTTTTATTCCCCCCCAGGCAGCAATACCTGGTTGTTGCTGGACATGGGATATGGGGCTCGGAGGGGCTTTGGTCTGACCCCTGTTCCTCTGATTGCAAATTGGAAGGTAGGTGAGTGTCGTCTGGAGGAGAAGGGCTGGGAGCTGGATTTGGGCTGTTAGCTATTGCACTCGGGTGGGGGGAAACCAGCTTATTATGGGCATCAGCAGTGTGGTTTTCAGAGTGCCTGCCTTTGAAGAGGGCTCCCTTGCCAGCCCTCCACCACGGAGGGATGGAGGAACTCCCTCATCCTGCTTTGATTTCCCTGTTGCTTTCGCTCAGCATCTGTGCTGCTGCCTCACCACACAAAAGGTGGTGAAACTCCTCTCATTCGGTCAGACTCCCTCTCACCACAGTGTGTCTTTTAAGTGTCTCCCTCTGTGAAAGCAGGTTTTGCCAGGGATGTCAAGACGACATTTAAGATCTCAACCTTTGTTTGAAACCACCCCAGCCTGACAGCCTGTGTGAGGCTGCATCCTCATTACAGGATGTGGCTTTGCTGGTATCACTCAGCCCCTGGGCATCTGTTTCTTGTGGAAATAGAGAAGCAGGAGATGAGGGGCACCTGAGCGTGGTCTCTGCTTTTGTGACTAGCTCTTGAAGCCTGGCATCTCTAAACACCCCCAGCACGGTTAATAGATGGGAAATTCAGCCAGAGAGAGGGGCTGCCCTTTCATTCTGCAGAGAGGACCTTTCCTCTCCGCTACCCTGGTTGAGTCTGCTCTAGCCAAGACCTGCTCTGAAGGTGGAGAGGTCGGTACAGCTGTCAGTCTAGCTCTTCCCAACCAGATCCTTTGGGCAACCAAATGCAGGTCTCGCTACAGATAAATATGTTGCCCAGCCACCTCGTGGCCTGTTTCAGGAGCCCTTCGGGCTCAAGCAGCATTGGGAAGCCAGCAAAAATGTGGAGGACACAGTGGAAAAGCATCTCCGTTGCAGCCGCTCTTGCCCAAGCAGAAGAGCTCATGCTAGCAAAGGGTGTAGCAAGAAATTGCTGCTCCACACCCAGCTCAGGAGCGGGTGGCAAAAGCCTCCTACCCTTCAGCGTCCTCACCGAGGGGATGCAGCTGGGGGAAACCTGCCAATTTTCCACCAAAGTGGAGCTGCTTTTGTTACAAGTCAGTGCTGTTTCCCCCTCCCTGAGCTGGCTGGCACCAGGCTGAGCCGTGCAAAGTGAACGTTGAAGTTGGGCTCTGAAAACTCCAAGTACGTCTCTGCTCCTGCTCCCGAGCTGCCCCGGCGTTTTAGCTGGCCGAGAAATATTTAAAAACTCCTCGCTGGCTCCTCTAGTGCTGGGCTGAATTCAGGAGATGGAAAGGGATTATGTTCTCTGACAATTCAAAGGTGGCTGCCTGCATCGGCACAGGATTTGTAGGCAAGGCAGATGTGCTGGTTGCACACAAGGCTGGTCACATACACATCTGCCAAACACTGTGAGTAATGGGATTTTTCAGCTCAGTGGGTGGAATCCAGGGCCGGGAGGGGGGAAGCTTTTCTACATGGATCCAAAATGTACATTTTTTCAGGCTACAAGAGTGGGGGAAAAAAAGAAAAGTGAAAATTTTTGGTTTGGGTTAGTTGAAATGTGTCACTCCCTGCATATGAAAAGGTGAAAAATTCTGCTTAATTCCAATGTTATTTAACAATTAAGGAAGTATTCCTTCCCACTTTTTAAAAAACAACCCCATCACTGGATGAGTTTATACTGTTTTTTAAAAAAACCCAGTGTTTTTCAATAGTTTTTTCCCCCTCACTGAAGCTATTAATTGAATTTGACCTCAGCTTGTGAAATATTGGAAATTCATCATGTGAAGCAGGGAAAAAACCAACCCACAAGCTTTTCTCTGAAGAGCATCTCGGAATTAAGTGAAGGGGCTTTTATGGTGGGTCGTTTAATATTCCTGACTGGAGTCCTGTCCCAGTGGCTGACATCTGAAGGGGTTCTTTTTTAGCAGTCACTGGCTTAACACCACCCCCTCAAAGCAGCCCAGCCCGTCCCTTAGCTGCCCGTGAAACCAGGGGACACAGGACAGGGAATAACCTCGTGATGGAACCACTCGTCTTCCCTGTGCCAGAAAACCTCATTTTCTAACCCACTATTTTGCTTCTGTTTCCCTCTATTCAATTAGCAGCAAGCCTTGATGAGCTGCTTAAGGAGATGAGGAGGAGAGAGAATGGGTCCCGATTACACGTCTTCCCAAGTAAGTGGTTATCATCCCGCAGTTATTCTCACGTAGCCATGAATTATTGATGGTCTCCAGGCTCACTAACCGGGGGATCTGGTTGGGGAGGAGAGGGCCTGATGAATAGGAATCAGCACTGTCTCTCAACAGCTCTAACTTCTGCAAAATGACGGGTGGATGTATTCCTTCCCCAAACTCAAACTCCAGCCTGGGAAAGGAGGAGGAAGAGAAGAATGAAAGATAAAAAGAGAAGAAGAAAGAGGGGGAAAGCAAAAAGCCAGTAGCGTAGAGCCATGATCCATTATTCATCCACTGTGCTCCCAGGATTGGTTATTATTATAAGGCACTGCTATAGAATCCGGTCTCCTAATTTTTAATCACGTAGATGTAGAAGTGCTAGCCTTTCTGATTAATTCAGGGATATAAATAGGAAGAGTTGTTTGGGGTTTGGGGTGGGGGGGGGTTATTCCTGCCAGTAAAGAAAATGGAGTTAACCTTTACATGCCTGGAAAGTTTAAAAAGAGAATGAAAGAGCAGGGATCGGTGATGGCTCAAGCCCACAAGCGCAGGAACAAGCCAGAGGTGGATGACATGCAGCCGCTTATGCGGTGGGAGTCCAGACGGATCACCCCCAAATGGACGTTGCACGGAGAGCTTCTGGGGTGGGAGGTAAAGCGCCCCAGCAGAAGGTCTCCGTTCCTCGCAGTGCACTCAGGACCTCAGCTGGAGAACTGCTCTTTTCTTCACTGCAGGCAAAAATTTCCAAAGAACCGATGACAAGCTTCTCCCCATCAAACCCCTGATTTTGTCAAAACACAGGGCTTGCTGAACGTTGTTAAACCAGCCTTGGACAGGCATTAATCTGTTCTCCGTAGCTGTGGGCTGCTTGGACAAGTACGAGAGCTTGCTGTCTCTGCTCCTTGCCCTTTGGAGTGCTTTGGGAAAAGCCCGTTTTACAGCACATCAGCATAAAGAAACACAAATAAATGTATGTTGCTCTCGGGCTGTGCATTCAGCAACTTCTTATATTATGGCCAGTTAGAGACTTTCCTGTGTACAATCCCGCCCTGCAAGACTTAACTGTATGATTAATCAATGAGACCATGCAGAATTATTCAGCACTGAACAAATACCCCAGGCTAACACCGCAGCTTAGGCTAAGAAATAACACAGATATTTCTAAGTGCTCCCGGCAGCCGGTCAGCTGGACAGCATTGTGGTGAGCAGACAGAGCCTCAATTATTAGCAATATTTATTGAGATACCAGGATCCTCCAGGCAGAAGTCAGCTCCTGGAAGTGGAGAAAGCAAAAAGGCCTCCAGCCACCAGTACTTCGTCCTCATTAAGGCTGATTGTTTTTCTTTTTGTGGCGGGTGGTATCTCCTTGCTGCTGGGTTCGTGTAACAAACCACCTCTTCTTGGGACAGTGTTGAGAGATTCAACCCCAAATGCTCACGGGTGGGGAAGGGCCACCCAGCTCCTGGGCTGGAGAGGCAGAGGATTGCTCGGAGCCATGTGCCTGCCATAATGTTCAGCTGATGTTAGGCTTGGCACAAGTGTCCCCCCCAAGGAACGAGATCTCTTGGGTGAGGCAGCACCAATGCATTGCGCATCTTCCCTGTGGGGTCTGTGAAACTCAAGGCTCTGGGCTCATCTTACATGTGTGTTAAGCAAATAACGGTGACCAGAAGATGCTCTTGGTGATCACAATGTGCTACAAACCTTTGGAAGGTGCTTCCTAGCCCCAAAGCTGAGTCTAAGTTTAGACCAAAAGCATCCCCAGCCCTCCACAGTGGTTTGCTAACTCTACTCGGTGGGCCAGCTGCCTTCCAGCGAGCTGGCGCTCGGTGAGAACATGAGGTCCCACGGAGGTGATGAAACCAAGGTGAACAAGGGTATGTTTGCTCCCATATTTTGTCTCTACAGCAAGGAAAGCGTAGGGAGACAGCCTGGAGGGATTCAGCTGACCCTCTCGTGCAGTAAGGGTGGATCTGGAAGCTGTGCTGTGGTGCGATGAAGTGTTTGTGTATTCCGACATCGCATCGCAGGCTTGTCAAAGAGGCATGTTTGCATCTTGTAGACAAGTCAGGCTTATGAGGGCATCATAGTACACTTGCTCTGGGTGACTATACCCAGGCGCTCCCCTGACCTGCACACAGCTGCTTGCTGGGTGGAAGTTTTTGCAATACAAACCCTGCAGAGAGTGTTTTCCTTTGCAAATCTAATCTCTGCTCCACGCTGGGTATTTTGAGTCCAGGTTTGCTGGCTGGCAAGGTGCTTGTGAAAGAGGCAGGATTTAACCTGCAGCCTCTGTGGTCTCCTTACCTTCCCAAGAAGATCCTGTCCTGCTCCAAAAAGGAGCAGGCACTTGCCCTCTGCAAGCGGTCAGTGTAGCAAGACTGGGGGGGTGTGACTTTGACAATAAGCTCGGTGTTAATGATGTTCAGCAAAATGACGAGTTAATTAGCTGCTGTATCATTTCTGTGCTCCGCTTGGGACCGGCACATCCTCTCCTCTTCTTGGTAGCTGCAGGGAACTGCCTCCTCTTTGAAACCAGTGTCTGCTTTCCCTGCCAGCCTTGGGCGTGCTTTGGGGTTGCTCTGCAAGATGCTCTTGAGATCTTGGGCGGGGGATTTGGCCACACTCATTCACGTTGAACTGGGTTTGGGACAGACACAGAGAAAGGCTGTGGAGCTGATCAAAGGGGACGAGCAGCTTTCCTACCAGGTGAGATCAGAGGAGATTGGCTTGTTTAATTTGGGAAAATGAAGACTGGGAGACTATGACTGGTTGTAGTGAAAGAACTGGGACAAGACAAGGGAAAAAGCAGGAAAATCTGGACACTGGGGAAGAAAGAAGCTTCTCTGTTTCATCAAGTGTCTAGGATGGCTTCCCAAGGGGAGGGAAAAGGCTAGAAAACGTAACTGCTTTTAGGATGGATCTTGCTAGACTGGATAAGAGAATCGCCTTACAGGGATTGTGTTTCTGGCAGTAGCTTTCCAGCAGACTGCCTAGGGTCTCACTGTATTATCAAGCCTGAAGGCTACAAATTGTGAGGGCCTAAACCACTGCAGAGCAGCTTACAGCTACATGAATGTTTAGCTTTTCATTTATCAGGACTTTACACATTTAGGATTCCGATTTCCAGCAGCTCTTCAGAGCTAGGAAGGATATAAACAGGCTCTTAGGTTTTGTCCAACACTTTAAAGGCTGAGATTTTGCTGTGTCTGAGTGTTGTCACGGGTTATATTTTTCAGGGCAAAGCTAACTGGAGACTTATGGCAAATTTGCGGGGTTCGGTGACCTGAGCCCTGGAGGAAACCTAATCCTGGACTGCAACTGCACCTTCCCCTCAACTATCCTGACATGCATCCATTCTGCCTCTCCCTTCCCGGTGCAACTAGGATTGCGGTGCCTTCGCAGAGGAGGAGCTTTGGCAGGTAAGGTAAAGGCGATGATACAGAGCAAGTGGTCTGAGTTTGCAAACAGGGTCAGTCGTGGGGTTGAGAGTCCTGACTCCAACCCATAATATTCCCTCCTCCAAGCACAACCGACCAGATTTTCCTTTGCACCCTACATCTGAAACCTGGAGACCATTTCTGCCTGCAGGCTGCTCAGCAGGGTGAGGTTCAGTTTTCCTGCAAGGAAAACTATCAGCGAAGCTGCCTGTGTCGTCCTTCCCTACGTAAGGCAGCCCGAAGAGATTCAGTCCGTGTTGCACACTGTCAATTTACAGAGGCCACGGTGCTAAAGCTGGCATTGCTTCAAAGTGCCCAGCCTCCACCCCTGTGCTGCCAGCCTCTGGCCCTGCTGAGATTGGCGTGGGATGGAAGGCTGGTTGTTTGGAGGATGCCTACATGACTGGCATCCTTCCTGCATCTCTCCCATGCTGAGCCCTGGCAGGGTCACCCGCTCCGGGAAGGGTGCAGATGAGACGGGGCTCTTGTTTGGCAATTGCATGGTCCCTGCAACATAGACAAGTCCTAAGGAGCTGCCCCCGAGCTTGGCCAGGGAGGGATAGCAAGAGGGGGGATGTTATATCTGGAGGTCCTCTGCCGTCCCTCTGTGTCCAGCCTGATCCTGCTCTGCTGCTGGAGCTCTGCTGCCTCGTTCTTCTTGCTGACCCAGGGGAGCTGAGCCTGGACAGCCTGAAAAATGCAGGGCAGCTGTGGGTGCCCTCGGAAAGGTGCTCGGCTGCTGCCGAGTGAAGAAGGAGAGGAAACAGATGCAGGCAAACAGCACAGCCTGGGGAAAACACGCTAAAAAATAAATCAAAAGAAACAAGGGGAGCAGGGAGAAAAATAGTGATGAAAGTTTAAATAGTGTATCTCTTTCTCAGCCCTATTTGTCTTGTGGCACTTCAGAGCTCGTGCCTGAGCGGGAGGGAGGGAGGGAGGGCTGCCAGCAGTGATGTCTCCTCTACCCCAAGTGGACACACAGCGATGCTGCCCTGGCACCCAAAGCAACCTGCAACCCTGTTTCCCTCCTGTTTCTGCAGCTGCGTGTGATGCAGGGACCCTCCTTGCATTAAGAACTCATGGGAAACAAACGGCTAATATTTCCTAAAACTCTTTTTTTTCCCCCTAATGATTTCTGTCCGTTTCCATCCAGCCACCAAAAGGCCCATATTTTCTAGATTTCTTTGGGTCGGCAGGCTGGATTTCTCCAGTGGAATGGTGTCCTGCTGAAGAATGCTGCAGATCCCTTAAACCCAGAAAAGCTTTGCAGAGTTGGTTTCATTTAATTGCACCAAAGCTCTGCCTGAACTCGCCAGCTCAGCTCTACTTTCCCACTCTCTGCCCAGGAGGGGCTGATCTTCCCCCACCAAATCCCTCTCCAGGTCATGTGGAGGACTATCATTGTCATACTCTTTGTTTTTTCAAGCTGGGGTGGTGGGTTTGGTGCCAGATAGTGCTTCGAATATTTGATTTTCATGTTGGTTTGGAATTAAACCAAACTTTGAAGTTCTGAAATCCTTTGTGAGACCTGGCTCTGGGCAGCATCCATTTTTGGAGAAAACATGAGCAGACCTGACGTAGGATAAGTGAGCATTTGTGTTCTACTAAAAAGCCTTTCATATGAGGCGAAAAAAAGGAAAGTTTTGGCAAACACCTCCAAGCTTTAATAAACAGCCAGATGCTGTGTGCGCAGGCAGACAGGTAGCTGGCTGGGTGTTGATCGTTTACTTGAAATATTCTCTCCACAAAGAGTAAGAAACTTAAAATTTTCTGGTCCAGTTGAAAGGGAAATACAACCCCAGCAAATATATTGTGGCCCGCTGGTGGACAGCGGGTTGATCACAGCCCTTGGGGCCAAGGGGGCCAGCGGTGCCCTGGGGGGCATGAAAAGGAGTGTGGGCAGCAGGGCGAGGGAGGTTCTCCTCCCCCTCTGCTCTGCCCCAGTGAGGCCACATCTGGGGGGCTGTGGCCAGGTCTGGGCCCCCCAGTTCAAGAAGGGCAGGGAACTGCTGGAGCAAGGCCAGCGCAGAGCTGCCAAGGGGATCAGGGGCTGGAGCTTCTCCCTGATGAGGAAAGGCTGAGAGACCTGGGCTTGTTCAGCCTGGAGAAGAGAAGGCTGAGGGGGGGTCTCATCAATGCCTATAAATATCTGAAGGGCGGGTGTCAGGGGGATGGGGCCGGGCTCTTTTCATTAGTGCCCAACGCCAGGCCAAGGGGCCACGGGCACAAGCTGGAACACGGGAAGCTCCACCTGAACATGAGGACAAACCCCTTCCCTGTGCGGGTGCCAGAGCAGGGGCACAGGCTGCCCAGAGAGGCTGTGGGGTCCCTTCCCTGGAGACATTCACCCCCCGCCTGGACGCGGCCCTGTGCCCCTGCTCTGGGGGTGCCTGCTCACGCAGGGGTGGGATGGGGTGATTCCCAGAGGGCCCTTCCAACCCCCGCCAGCCTGGGATTCTGTGTTTGCCAGTTCCTCATTTAATTCTCCCATTCAAGTCGGTGTTTGGATGAATCATGTCAACAGCCACTGCCAAGCCCTGATTTGGGTCCTGAAGTCTTCGGAGGGAGCTGTTTTGCTTTGCTTGCTTCTACTATAAGTTGCCCTGGCTCTCCTTAAACCAAAGGGTATTGCTGATGATTAAGGAGAGAGTCGAACGCGTGACCCATGGCAATCGTGAGTAATGGCTCCAATTCTGCCTGTCAGGGGATGGAGGGAGGTCGGGGTAAAAATTCCCAGATGTGTTGGGAGGGATGGGATAGGAATGGAGGAAAAACGACCTGCGCAACTGGCCTTGTAATAATCAAGTTCATTAATATGATGCCCTGTCGCACACCTACCCCAGCACAGGGGAAACGGAGGCACAGACTATGTGGTCCGTTTAACTGGAGTCACCCTGAATCCCAGGCTTTCCCAGCTGGATCAGCCCCTTGTCCCTGCTCCTGTGCAAGCCCCACCACTCTGCCCAGCTGCCCTGCACAGAGACCTGTGGCAGCCTTACGTTAATCTTGCGCTAACCTCTAACAGCCTTGTGTTAATCTATCTCAGAGCCGACAAACACCGCTCGGCTCGTCAGCCAGCGGGCGTGGGGAAGGAGCAGGGACCTGGGGGATCAAGCACCCAAGCCCCCGGGCACCAGGGAAGAGCCGACTGCAGAAAGGTCCTCCACGCACATCCCTCTTTTTACTGCATCCACAAACCACCACAAATGGAAATAAAAAGGGCTAAAGGAAAAGGCTGTGGTAAAGCCTGTCTCCCCTCAGCTGCAGGACAAGCCTGAACCTTCTCCTGGAAGGGGGGATAGGCAGGAAAATCATTATCTACCCAATGTAGGCCAGCACCCCCTGCCTCCTCCTCCTCCTCCCCCGCCGAGCGCGCGGCTCCTGGGTGCAGACTGACAGATCAGAGAATGCAGGCAAAAACCGGAATTCATTATTTTTCCCGTATGTCAGATATTTTCAAATTGTTTAAAAAAACAGAGGAGGATTATTACTGTTCATTAAAAAAAAAGGAAAAAAAAAAAAGAAAGAAAAAAGAGAAGAAAGCATGCTCTGGAGCAAACCCCGTGAGCTGGCCCCCTCCTTCAGCCAGCTGCTGCTGGTGCGAGCTGTTCTTAGATCTCCTCTTCTGCAGGATGGGACGGGAGAAATCCTGCCTGCTCTGGTGAGGTTCAAAGGCCCGAGCCGCACTGCCCGCTTCCCGCCCGTGCGCGGGGTGCTTGCCTGTTACCGAGAGCAGGTCTCACCTGCAGAGCGCCGGGTCCCCGCCGCGCTCCGCGCAAATTCACGGCGCTCGAGCAAACTGGAAATAAACGCCCGCCGTGCGATCGGCCCCGCGTGCTCGCCGGGCACGCGTTCCCCGGCACCTGGGTGCTGGTGGTCCTGTAGGAGCCAGGAGGTACCATGAAAATTCTGTGATGCTGAGCACAGCTAGAAGAAATGGGAGGTTGGGACCCTGTTGTTAAGGTTTGGGTTTTGATCATCTGGATCCATCCTAAGGCTGCAAAAGCCTTGACCTCTGTTGGCTGACACCTCTTCTGTTAATTAGCTACAGGTCTGTACTATCCTAAGGCCAAGGGCTGAGTTCTTACAGGGGCCAGAGACCCAGCGCAGCTCAATCCTGCATTTCCCTGCGGGTGGGCTTTGCCGGGAGCCCAGCGCACCAGCAAAGCAACGAACGTGTAAGGTAAGGAGCTGGAAGGGGAAGGACTCACCCCTCTCCCCTGGTGTCGAGAGCGGGCAGGGCATCACCTCCCACTGCTCAGCACCAGGAAAAAATTCCCCATCTCAGTCTACGTCCAGGAAAGACGGCAGGTGGGAGATCCCCCGGGGATGGGCACAGCCCTTCCCCACTCCCTGCAGGGTGACGATAGCAAGGGGAAGTTTGTTTTTTGAGCCTTGCTGCACCTTCAGCCTCAACCTTCCAGGCTTCTGCCTGGTTTTCAGGGGGGGGGAAAAAAAAAAAAAAAGTGCTTGCATTTCCAGCTCAGCAGCTAATTTTCACTGCCGTGGCCCCAGCGGTGACGCACTAGCTCAGTCCGAGAGGCTCTCTGCCCTCCTCTCTCTGGGTGGCATTTCTCAGCCTTGCCCAGCCGGGACTCGCAGGCACCTGGTTTCAGCCGGCTGAGCTGGCCTTGGACGGCGGAGAGGAGCCCTGCCTGCTCCCACTGATGCCGGGCACTCTGTCACTTGATTGAGAAATCACAGGCGTGCCTTGTCATGCCCAGACTGCAATTTGAAGAGGTTTTTTTCTACATTGAGTCTGGGAAGATTGATTTTATTATTTTTTTTAAAGGTGAAAGGATGCTTTTTCTTTATTTCTCCCCTTTTTCACAGAGGCCACAGCTTTATCACATGCTCCTCTTCAAACCATGCTCCCCCCCAAGCCATTGGGTATTACTGCTTTTCTCTGCTCTGGCCCAGGGCCAGGGAAGGAGGCAGAAAGCCTGGATCTGGCTGCTGGGATTTGCCACTGAGGAAGCCAGGAACAGGAGCGGGGTGAGACAAGACAAGACCTTATGCCAGGCTAGGAAAAAATCCCCCCGGCGCTGCTCGTGCCTGGGACGTGAGCTGTTACTGCAGTTTTGTGAGCACACGATCCTGTGGTTTCTTCTTCCCTGGCGTTTTGTGCAGCAGGTGAATCAAACCAAAGGAAAGGAGGAAGATGTTTGACCCCAGTTAATGTTGGGCGACTAGGAAGGGCAGCATGCGGGATTTTAGCCTGTTGCCTGTGCTGAGAAGGCAGCGCTGCCCATGCTGCTCTCCCTGCACGCGGCGGGTTAGGCCTGCCAGCCGCTGGGAAAGCTCCTCTCTCACCTTTGCAGCTTGGCAGCAATGACAAGATCTCGACTCAACCACCCGTCCTTGGGCACGTGACTGCTGCACAGGTTGAGTTTGGAGGGATGGACCTTAAAGCATGGCTGGCTGCGATGGAGACAGACTCATGTAGGATCAGATGAGGAGACATGGATGCAGAGTGTTGCCCACAGCTCATCTCTACGCTGTGGCTGTTGGAAACAAAGCACAGCCATGTCTGATCTATCCCTTTTCAGCACCCATCAGCATGGGCCAGGGCAATACTCCTGTCTGCAGCTAAGAAAGTGCAGGTCCTTGGAGATCCCTCCTTCCTAGGTGGGAATGGGCTGCGCATCGCATTCAGCGATGCTCTTTCCAGCCTCCGTCAGGGGAGATTCCTGCTCAGATCCCTGGCCTTGCTGCTGCGGAGGAGTGCAGGGCAGCTCACGCCAGGGAGACTCATGGGGGAGATGGAAATACGGTGCTTAGCAGTTGCCTTGTGGTAGCACCGAGGCAAGGACGACACGTGCAGAGGTTAGCTGGGAGCAGAGAGCTTTGATCTGGGTACCAGCCGAACCCTCCTGGGTGTAAGACGCCATCAGAAATAATAAATGAAGGCCTTAGAAAGAGACTAATCCCCTGCCATGTCCCAGATCTGTCAGCGTTATTCTTCACTCCCATCTCCCCAGGACTGCGGCTGTGCAAAGCAGCTGGACTCAAAACTGCCGAGGCACCCTGCACAGGGGCTCTAGCAGGTTAGAGAACCCTTCTTGCCTGACACGACGGGCCCGAGTCTCTTACGCAGCCTCTCACACCCCAAATCCTCCCACTGCTGTGCCGGGGAAGGTCCTAACCCCACTCCCACCTGCAGGACTCCTGCTCCAGCAAACAAGAAACAACCCCTCTGCCCTGCTATATTTTAAGTGTTGTGCAGAGCTCTGCATTTAAAAATCCAACAAGCCAAGCCACTGCTGATGTTATCTAGATGATGGGTCCCATACAGGGCTCACTGAATGCCAGGGACGTGTGTCCCCACGTTGCAGAGGTCGCAGGCTCTGCAGACCTTCCTTCAGCCGCGGCAGCAATAAGGGCCGAGCAAATCGTTATGGCTGAATCCGGTGACCATCAGCTGGGGTTTGATCAATGCGCTGCAGCTCCTTATCTCCGATGCTGGCCGGGGCCAGATGCTTCAAAGAAAACCAGCCCCAGCCCTACCAGGACAGAGCACGATCAATCACAATGTTCCCAGCATTGACACACGTCTGGGTTCGGCCTGAACCCGGTTATCAGGCAGTGGCACGGCTCAATCGCATGGAGAAGGTTCAGCCTCGCAGGCGCAAGCTCTGAATGCCCTTGCCCGCCGTCCCGTCCCGCAGCCTTTCCTGAGATCATTTGTCCTTGTGTAAACCCTTAGCAGATCCCCTTTTTAAGGTAAACTACCCAAGTCTTTGAACCTCCGTTCAGAGGGCATTCCCCTGGGCTGCTGTGTGCTCTCAGGTCCCCCTTTGAAGGCGTCCCCACAGAGCCAGACCCAGTAGTACGGCTTGCCCTGATAGCCTGCAGGTTGCATAGGAGTAGAAATATTGGGTTGCAATGGGAGGAATCCTTCCTGGTGCCTGCTTAAAGCCATCACACGAGGATCCTGAGAAAAATGGCTTGGGTTTTGTCATGTCTCTGGGGTTTTGCAAGGTTTTTTTTTTCCCTGAGAGGAGCACAAAGGTATGGGGGTCACCTCATCCTTAGGGACAGGGGTGTATGTGCAGCTTAAAAAAAACGAGCCCCAAAACTCATAATGGGGGATTTTAAGGGAAATAAAAGGGTGAAAAAGCAATGGGTAAGTTCCCTGGGCTTCAGCCCTCTAAAAATGGTGACAACCTGAATAGAAATTGTGGGAGAAGACCAGATGAAAGGAAGACAGTAAAGAGAAAAGGGACCGGAGAGTGTGGGAAGAGCGAGCTAACAAAACAAGTTGAGCTAAAGCCGGAGGGAGAAGGGTTGAGCTAATTGCACCCTCCGCGCAGCGCGCCGCCTCCACCCAGCGCATCCTGCCAGCCGGACCCTGACACTCAGGGAAGAAAATGGTACGTTATGGTTTCCTACCACCCCCTGATCAATTGATTTTGAAAGATGCTTCGCTTTACGAGCAGTTTACAACTCGGGAACTGTTAACAGCAGAGTAGGGAGATGTGGGAGGTGCTCGTAGGCTCGCTGGGGTGAGGATGTGTCATTCATTAAGTACTGGAGCCCTCCACTCGCTGCAGGACATGGTGTTTCCTTTCTTCACTGTTATTCTTGGGGAGGTACTACCTAGGGCTGCTCCAAAATCCGCTCCCAACTGGTTTTTTTCTAAATAGGATATTGATTTTTTTTTTCTTTTGACTGATGGAGTGTTTCAGGGAAAATGTCTGCTTCGGTGGAATTTTATTCTCTTTTAATTAAGGACTCGCTAGCAGAAAGGCAACAACATGTCAACAGGGGAAACATTTTGGTCAGAGACTCTCGTTCCTCTTGGAGGGTGAGGGTGACGGCGCATCCGAGCAGGTTTGGCTTGACCTGGGAAATGAGGCGAGGAACGAGAAGGGGAGCGAGCACAAGGTGTCTTAATGACAACCACCATGAGTTGCTGCGGCAGAAATAGTTGTGTTTCCTTCTAGTTTTTTTGGTTGATTTTTACTTTCTAGATATTCTTCCTCCATCTAACATCTCTGAAACATTATGGGCTGAAAAGCAGCAACTCCCCTAAGCCCGTTCTCCTCCTTAGACCGGAGACGTGACTATTTATCCCCTGATACCGCCTGCACAAAGCAACGCGGCCAGGACGGTGCTAACTACACCTCGACTCCCACCGTCCGAGGTATCAGCTCACCAAACCCCTGCTTGGTTTCACCACAGGTCTGAGCAGAAACGATCCCAGTCAGCCACAGCACAGAAGACACTGAGGACACAGAACGAGCTGGGAGGCGATGCTGGTTTTGTTAATGGCTTTACCAGCTTTTCATTCCTTGGGGGGGGAAAACCCGTTTTGAGGGGCTCTACCTTTCACATTATTCCCACTATGCAAAAAAACTGAGCGCATGAGGAGCTCCCGTTCAGTCTGACCCGCAAATGGATCCCAAAGGCTTTAGTAAAAGTATATAATAAACCCATAAATGCTAATAGAAAAATAAGCATAAGCACAGGAGCCCTGGCCCACATTGAAGCCCCAAGGCAATGCTCACGGGATGCTACAGCCCCCGACTCTGAGCTGGTTTGGATCTCTTCCCGACACAGCCAAAGACAGTCCGAGCTGTGGGTGCTGCCTGGCCAACCTCAGCCCCAGCTATTTTTTCTGGTGGCGGAGGCTGCCCAGCACAGAGCTGGAGGGTCGGGATGCACCCCCGGAGCCCCGGCAGTCGGACATCCCTGGTGCACACTGCTCCCGTGGGACGGGACACGAGCTGTCCCATTACCCCATTGCCAGAGGAGGGCTGGACCCGCCTCCCACCGCAGTGGGGAGGCCGCTTAAAATGTTTGGCATGCCCCATCGGCACCAACCCTCTTACAGTCGGACACGTGCCGAGGGCTGCCGGGACCCCTCACGTTACACCGCAATAGCTCTTGCGCGGCGGAAGATGGATTTCCCCGGCAGGGCGTACAGATAGAGATGCTACCGGCATTACTGAAAGCATCCATCAAAGTCCCCCTCCTGCTTTCTGAGGTTTTAATCACTCAGGTCCCGGCTGCCGTGGGATGGCAGGGAGAAAGGAAAGGGGAAAGAGAAAGCACAAAGCCAGTGTGTCCGAGGGCACGGGGCGGGGAGGGCGTGCAGGGTTTTGTTGCGATGGCTGCCCTGCGGCTGACGGGGGAAGGTGGGAGAGAAGCTCCGGCTGCGCTGAATGGGAAGGGAACGCTTCTTAGGAAGTTAGGCCATTTTTGTTAAACAAGGAGTGCTGAGTTAGCACAAAAGGGGATGTTTGGAAGACGTCAAAACGGACGTTTTGGTTTTTCCCGTGCTTCACCTTGCATTTTGGAAAGGCTCACGTGAAATGTGTGGACGCTTGCAGGAACACAAATCCCTCTGCTGCCCTTTCCCAGCCGAAGCGCTTGGCCAGCTTTAAGCACACAACAAATAACTCCTGATGAACTTATCAGCGATGGAAAAAACACCACACAACTCTGGACCCACAGAGGGCTGTGCTGGGAAGCCACTGGCTCCGTCACTTTATGGGCTCTCATTTTGAGACTAGCTGTGCCTTAATGAGCAGAGAGGCAGCCAGGGCATGTTGGCCCGGAGGAGGTGGGTTAAATGGTGGAGAATGAGCAAGAAGAGACAGAAAGCTGGGAAAAGGGGGACCCAGGTGGTGGCTGGTGGGGAAACTGGCTGGGAATGGTGAGGTCCTGGCTGGGTGCATGGGCTCAGGAGGCAGGGGAGTGGTGCAAAGCTCTTTCCTTGGCTCGCCGCTCATCCCCGTACCCCGGCACTGTGGCCACGCAGGTGGCTCCCAGCCCTGTCCCTGAACCCCCTCCATTATTAATGACAGCCCGACGGTGCAATTTAGCGAGCCTAATAATTAACTGAAAAATTAATGAGGTTCAAAAGCAGAGAGGCCGCTCTGCAGAGGTGGATGAGGGGGGCTGGGGAGGGAAGAGGCGGCGGGCGCCAAGCCCTACTTGGTGCAAGAAGGGAGACCCAAAGCCTGCCTTGTCCCGGCAGCAGCAGATTTAGGGGCAGCACCCCACAGCAGCCCTGTGGACACAGGCAGGGTCCCCACGCGAATGCCCAGCGAGCTCCTCGGCAGGAGCGACGGGCAGAGCTCTGCTCCCACGGAGCTGGCGGCAGCTCACAGCCGGCCTCTCAGCAAAGTTTTCTCCTTCACTTTCAAAGCGTTGGAGGCAAGGACGGCACATCAGGGGAACTCCCACCCCCCGGGCACTTGCCAATCATCCCTGAGACACGCCGTCTAATTATTTTTATCCTTCGTGAATCGTGTGGCATACGGGAGGTGTGGAAAATAGGACATTCTCGCCATCACTCTGTCGCTGGCGTAGGCTAACGGCGTTGTAAATTGCCGCTCCGTGTCAGGGGATCACCGTTTGTAATGAGGCTGAGATTTCTGACAGGCTCCGTGCTGTCCATGCTTCTTCCTCCCACGCTTTGCTCTGGAGCGGAGAATTCGGGGGGGTTTTCTAGTGAGCGAGGATTTTCCTTCCCCTCCTGATCACCCTCATCCCGTTGCTGGCTTGCAGGACTCGGGTGGGAGGGAGTCAGGGGTCTTCATGAATAGGAGATCTACAGACTAGCACAATTTACAGGCTGGAGTGCCATTTGTTTTTGGGTCTGCAGGCCACCATAATGGTCTGAAAAGAATCCCTCACAGAGGCAAACGGTAGATTTGGCTCTGCAGAGCACATATTCATGTTATGCAAGGAAAAAAAAGGTTGTCTCCCCTTCCTGCCTTGCCTAGGGAAGGAAAAAGGTGAAGACCAGGAGATGCGTTTGCGCTTTCCCTGGGCTCATACCTCCCACGCCGAAGATCTTTGGTCCCGATGGCTGGGAATGGTACAACATCCTTCAGGAGATGGAGGGCTGTTGAGCGAACGATGCCGGCGGTGGAAGGTTTGCCTGAGCTGGCGGTGGGAGCGAGCTGCGGGTGCTCTCCATGCACAGGGAGCCTACTGAGCTCGCAGTGCGGGCTGCCACTGCGGCACTGCATGGCCCAGATACCTCGTTTGGCGGTCACAGACCTGATGGAGCAACAGCAACGCCCAGGCACGTGAGAGCCTGTGGGAACTGCATCCACACACGGAGGAATTCAGGTGGTGAAAACACAAGGGAGCGGATATAACCCCGTCTTTCCTATCTGACAACCAACAAACCCGCTCTGCTTGTGAATATCTTCAAGCCACTCCAGGCAGCAACAAAAGAGTTTGTTGTTTACCCACTCAGAGAAGAGATAAGGTCAGGAAATCACAGCTGGCTGGCTGCAAACCTAGAGAGGAAAGCAAAGCTAAACCTGGCAGCTGAATTACTCACTATTGACTGTTCTCCTTCTCAATTATTACTCCATTTCACAAGAAACCCCCAAAATACACAAAAATTTCCACCCGGGCCGAAACGATGCTCTCTCACAGAGCCCATCGCCGCCTCACCAGCGTGAAGGAGCTGCTGCGAGTCCTTTTGCACAGCCTGAACCAGGGCAGAGCTGCTCCCAAGACCTGGTAGAACCTCCTGGGGAAGCTCTTTGGAAGTGAGACGCTGCCGTCAAGTCAGCGAGACAGGTAGGAACCCTGCAAGGGGGAATGCTGGGACTCGGCCCAGCCTGCCTCGTCACAGCTGGGTGCGAGATACCGTTTGCATTAGGTTAAAATCTTGAGTAAATTGAAATCAAAGGAACATCTGCCGCTTTCTCATTAAGCTTGTGTTGACACCATGGAAGGACAGATGGAGAGGAAGGGGTTGTGGAGACGAAGGTGGCTTGACTCACCACAGGCTCTTGAATTGCCTGTGGGCAGGAGCCCCGTGCTGGTCCCAGGCTGGCGGCACCTGGCAGGCGCTGGGCATTGCGGTTTGGGCAAAACAACCTCAAACAAGGAGGTCCCTCCACCTTGAGCTCTGCTTCCCGCTCCAGAGAGGTGTCAGTGAGCGCAGGGTACAGCTACCCTCCTGGTAAATCACCTCCTTCCCAGAAATGGGGTCTGTGGCATTGCCAGGAGAGCTCCCAGGGGTCTTGGCTTGCTTCTGAGAGAGGAAACGCCTTGCTCGGCTTCTGCAGGGTAGAAGGGATGGGCAGTGAACATCTGCCAGCTCGCTCAGTGTCACCAAATCTGTAGCAGCTGTACTGTGCTTGTCGCATCATTTCTCACTTTTCTCACAGCCCAGACCCTAAATCCATTCGAAAAGTGGAAAAGCGGAGCCTTTCATCACAGAAAAACCAACACATTTCTAGTCCCAGCACTGCAAAGCTTCAGAACATGACCCTGGGATGCTCCACGAATAACAGAGACAAAGCATTTTTATTTTCACTAGAAATTCCCTCACTTCTTCATGCAGTCTCAAGGCTTTGGGGACGTGACACCTCATTCTGCAGTGCCTCTTGTGCATCGCAGCCGTTTCTAAGTCTCCCTGTGACGGCATCCATCCTGGTGCCTCAAAGCAGCAGGTTCACAAACAAGCCCTAGCCTCAAATAAAAAGGGTTATACACCTCTGCAAAGACCCATGCTTGTGTCAGAGCTTGTTTTGGGGGTCATTTGTGAAGAAAAAGAACACCAAGTTGCATTTCATTTTGGGCTGCTCAGCTCTAGACTTGGGCAGGCTCCTCTTTGCCTACCAAGGGCATGTCCGCGCTGCAGTCGTCGACGTGGGGCTGCCTGCGAGGTCCCTGCATCTGCTCAACCTGCCGACCCCACCGCATCCCACCCCAGACGAGCATCCCGCGGCCCATGCCGGACCCCGGCTGCAGTACTGCTGGTGAATTCACACCATTTGCAGCCACGCAAGTGAGGAAAAGCCCGATCCGCACGGGAAGTTTTGGACTGCCACTGGGTTTTGGGGAGCAGAGCTCTGGGAGGAGCCGCGGGCAGGACTACGCTGCGAGTTCAGATGAGCGGGGCTGTCCTGCGAAAGCAGGGAAATGATGGACTCAAGGTCCCAGTCCCAAGTCACCAATGTTCTTGGACAATGCCGAGGCAACGGGTGCCACTTCTACCTGCTGGAGAGATATTAGCAAGTGCCAGCTGCCATCTTATCCCCGGCATCGGTCACTATGTTACCCTCCAGGGCTAAGCCAAGCACCGTGCCAGCTTAAAGCGCAGAAAACACAAGCGCATCCTTCTAAGCCTTTGGCTTGCCTCCACGCACACAAGTTGTCCCCGCAGGTCCCTCCCACGTGCCGTGTCGCCCGCCGGCAAGCTGTCCGGCAGCACCTCCAGCATCACGCCCAGGTTTCCCTTTCCCAGGCTGTGGCTCACCCCGGCTGCGCCAGGTCCTGCCAGCCCAGCTCCGGGGCCTTGCACGAGCTGATTAGGACTGTGGCGTGACATTGCGATTTGCCACCCCCACCTCACCCGGGACAGTAATTGGCTTGTAATTATTTCTCCGGTGATTTTGCCTCCAACTGAATCTCGGTCTCGGATTCCCGAAGAGAAAGGGACTGGCATACCCTGACTGCTCCTTGCTGTCCTCATTTGTTCGAAAGGAGTGGCCGAGTGTCAGTGAACTCTGTAGGGATGCCCAGTGCCGCGAGCATCGCAGCAAAGCCAGGGATTAATACACCGATCCCTCTGTCCTCCTTTGCTCTGTTCTTGCAGCCTCGCTGAACCGTACGTGTTACGGGCCCAAGCAGAAAGCAATTAGGGCTGACAATGCACTACAAAGACTGGCTGGAGATCCTAACCAGGAATGGGGTGTGCAGCAATGCGGCGAGGTCACGAGAGCGGCGAAAAGAGCAGGAATATGTTAAGAAAACATATGACTCATTACAATGGAGAAAAGGATGCTGCTGCTTCTGCCCTGGGCTTATTTTTTTTACCAATTCAATTAACTCTTCGTTGTGCTGCACTAATGGAAAAGGCAGGCTGAGAAACAGGGCAGGGAGAGAACCTTACGCAGGGGTTCGGCTCTGCTGTGCCTGGAGGGGGGTTGATTTCACCTCTTTTAGACACCTCCATGGTGCCTGGGATGGTACGGATCAGTTCAGAAACCTGGCTTGAGATGGCCTCCTCTTCCCAACAAACCCCGGCGTGCTTTTTGCAAATAAAAAACCCTCAACACTTGCCCGTTTCCAAAAATGATTTGCATGAAAGAATTGTCCCTGAAGCAAAAAGCATTGTTAATTTTCCACTTCACTGCAACAAGGCTTCTGGAGGAATGAAGTATGACTCCAGAAAGACATCCCAGCCCAGCCCAGGTGACGTAGCTGGCTAATTTGCAGCTCTCGTGAATATTCAGGTGTGATGTGAATAGTGAACACTTGCTTTCCTTCTCCGATTCCTCGAGGCAGAACGTACAGCAGGAAAATCCTCTAACGCGACCACTGCCAGCTCCATCTGTGAAGAGCCGGAGCCATGGGAAGGGAAATGCTTGGGGTGCAGGAACGGGAGCAGCACAAGCACCTGTTGAGGGTGGTTCTGCCCTTTCCACCTCTCTATCTCAGTCCCTGTCCCTCCTCCCTGGCACCTACCGAGGGATCACACACGCCACCATGAGGCGAAGTGACCTGCACCGCTGGCACCAGCCCTTCCAGCCCCGCTGTCCTGCCACCCCGTGAGCAGCGGGCAGGAGTCCTGCGTGCTGCCAGCTCCGCAGGCTCTGAGAAAAGCAGGCCGAAGAGCTCCTCCCAAATCATCACGCTTTCACAGAAAGGACAATAAACTCCAGCATTTCATTTCGGGCAGTTAATATGGAATTTTTCAGTTTTCCAGTGACAAAAAGACTGAAAAAGGAAGGGTTTTCCCCTCATTTTGACTCACTCCTCTTTCTTCTCTGGAGCAAAGAAGTGGAAGAAAGAAGAGGACAAAACCTAAAACCTTATCAAAGACTTCATGTGAGCTTCTTCCACTGAAACAGAGGAAAAAGAGAGCGCCTTGACCTGCTCACTGCAAAAGGCTTCATCCCAGCCGCTGCGTCTTTAGAAAGCGTCTTCCCAAAGCCCACCTGAAGGACGCCCTGTGCCCACCTCCCTCTGACGCCGACGGCGCGCTCTATATTAACAGTGTCCTTAGCCACTGGACACGCACTGGCAGTCACTGTGCTTGGCCGGTTTTTGCACACCTAGGGGCCAACTGGGAACCGAAGTTCAAAGGGGAGCTGCTAGGATGGAGGTTGAGCCTGGGGACACTGCCTAGGTAGCACTGAGCCAGAACTAGGGTGGAGCTCCTGGATTAGGGGGAAAACCCAGGGTTGCTAAAGATGCAGTAAGGGACGCCTCGTTCGGCGCGACTTTGATCTGGAGGATTGGGGTTGAGGCAATCAAGTAAAGGTGGGGAAGTTGGTAAATCCGTAATAAGATGCAATTTGCGAAGCCTGTCCAATTAATGAATTTTAACTGCAAGGATAATTTAGCCAAAGGCTTGGGCCAGAGACTAGATTATTCATTACCTCCACTATCCCCTGCCACACTGTTATTTAGGATGATTCAGCCTCCTACTCAGGAGAAGCAAAACCACCCCACATCACCACAGCCAAAAAAGTTTGTCTGCACCAGCGACTTGCTGGGTGCCTGCAGACAGAGTCAACCCTCCCAGAAATCAAACTCCCTCACCAATAATTCAGCTTGTGCTGAAAAAGAGGGAAAAAACCCCTCAAACCATCTGATGATTATTTTGTTTGGCCCGTTGCTCTTTAAAAAATCTCCAAATTCCTCACTGCGTGATTCTTCCTAACGCTGAGCACCAGCCTTCACTTCGGACTTATTAAGGCGCGCCTTAAGTGCAAGCGAGCGTTGGGTTTAGTATCACTGGGGGAAATCCACCCCTCTTGCTATCGCTCTGAGAAAACCCGTGCCCCGAACGTGCGATGAGCGCTCTGCGCCGGCTCCCCGCACAGCAGAGACCCGCAGGCAGAGCCTTTAGCAAGCTTATTAAAGCAGGGGAGGGCTACAAACACCGGAGGTTTGAGTCCTGCCCTGTAGTTTTGTGGCTCGGCACTGTGCGAGCAGGAGGAGGCGGATGAGCGAGGGGGAGATGCGAATGCAGACTTCACGTAGAGGTAAACCAGAGAAATGGGCTGTTGCCACTTTCCGTATCTTTTTGCCCAGTCAAGTGCTGCAATCAACACAGAGCATTACGAATGAACCCAGAGGCGACTCTGTGGCAGAAAAGAAAGGGAAGCAGATGAAAAAAGCCTGGTATTCTTAATTTACTCCAGTTAATTTTAGCCTAATTTGATCACAATGTTCTTCTGTAAATATCGGCCCTTCTTTAATAAGTCAGCATTCGCCACGGAGGCTGCAATTGCAGTGTAATCACCCTGTGTATCATAAAAGACTTTTTCTGTTAATTGTTAGGAGGAACTGGAGCTATTCTGCAGCAGGTATGGGATTGCAAAGAGAGATAATTATAACCAGATCTAATTAGTAATTATAACAGACCTCTCCTAGAAATTGCTTTTTACTTAAATATTCCCCCAGTTCTCCTAACAAACCTCGGTGCCGCTGCCAGGGGCACGCTGGGTGGCACGCCGCTGCCGTACCGGGGCAAGGGGAGGGTGCCAAGCCCGGCACCCGGCTGCTGGCTCCCCGAGCCCGCAGCCTCACCCCAGTACTCGACGGAGAGCCTCGGCGCCGGTTTCTACGCGAGGGATGGGAGCAGGGAAGAAATGCAGTGAGGCAGGCTGAGTCAGGAGAGGGTGCTCTCGCCACAGCAATGGAGGCGTGGAGGGGAGTGGGGTGTCCTGGCGTGGAGAGGGGGGGACACAGGGCGACTTGCAAGGGGAGAGGGGTCCCCCTGCCTCAGCCCACATCCCCAGGGACGCTCCTCCTCCCAGCGTTTGCAGAAATCAGATAAGGTGTAGAGGAGATAGGAAGAATAGGAGACAGGCTACACAGAAGGCCAGGAGGCGGGTGGTAACGGCTCCGATTTAACCGTTCAGTTGTGTTAATGGATGCAGCCCCCCCAGCCTCTCCTGTGATACAGCTCCTGCCTCCAGGAGGGAGCCCGGGGCTCCCGGCCACCGAGACACACACGGGAGCACAGGAGACGCCACACTGCAGCACAGGAGATGTCTAAGTCCAGGAAGGCAAAGTGGGACGTGCACACCCAGCGTGGCAATTTTCAAGGCAGGTGGGCTTGAAAGAAATGGTTTCATGGAGATCTTGCCCAAACCAGTCTTTTTTCAGTTCGATAGTAGCAAAATCCTTCACTCCTAAAGGGAAACTTTTAAAACCTCTGCAATTCTACTCCTCCAACCCTCTTGCTGCCTTTGCACCAGTCAAAGGTACCTTTGAACAGGACTAGGAAGCAAAGTACCTCCAAGTTCTGCCTGGGGAGCCGAGACAAAAAGCCACGGAGCCAGAAAATGGAGCAGCCCGATCTGAGGTGCCTGTGCAGAGAGATGCTTGTTCCACCTCTAACAGGAGGTTTGCTGAGCCTGCAATCCCTCTCGCAGCTCTCAGAGGCATCACGCAGAGCAGCAGGCGCTCCCTGTCCTCCCCACCCCACCGACATCCCGCTGCGCACATCCTTGTGCTGCCCGTTGAGGCCTGAAGCCCTGGTACTCTCGAGTGCTCTCGAGGAAGGAAGGAGGCGATGCACAGCTCGACCTTTGCAGCATGGTCAGGTGTGACTTTGCTGCGGATCTTTTTTGGTGCAACCTCAGAAACGAAGCAGAAAAGTATCGACAAGTGCAACCCTGGAGGAGTGGGAGATGTCCTAACGTGCTCCTTTCTGTGAAGGCAGGGCTGAGAGGAGCTAGGAATAATTAAACACAGCTAGCTGCAAGACAGACTGGATGGCCTAAAAGGATTTCATCTCCAAGATCTAGGCTCTAATTACCGGGCTGCAGTGATTCTGACCCATATTAGCCTAAGCTGATGCACTATTTTTTAATCTAGTTATTTCCTCCCAAGCAGAGCCGTCTCCAGGGGGCTCGCTTGGGCAGCAGAGTTAGCTCACAGCTGGGTACGGTCTAACTAGGCCAACACTGCGGGACTTCTTTATGATTTTTTTTCTTCCCCCTGCAAGTCTCAGTATCGTTCCCGGCAGGGAACACCCGCAGACAGAAATGTGTGCGCGACACACGTGCGTGCGTGGTGGTGGGAAACGGCCGTGCGAGGAGCAGGAGGGAGCAGGATGGTATCCGGGCAGGGGCAAGGCCACGGGGGTGCAATGCTGGGACCAGGCTCTGGGCTTGCAGATGAAGCCAGCTGGAAGAAAGACAAGGATAGAGATGCACGTGCTCCTAAGGGCAATTCTGAGGCCTTGGAGAGACCTGGGAAGGGGTGGGTGGAGGACAGTTGGTTGGCAACCTCTAGGATTGCTAAAAGGCATCGCTTACTGAGCTGGCGCCTTGCAGATCCCTGAGCTGACCTGTTGGGAGGGACCACGCACCGGCCAGCCTGGCTGCCCGTCCCACGGCGAAGCGTGCGGCTGGGAGCAGCCCCTGCGTCTCTGCTGCAAGCAGAGGGCTTTCTCGCTCTGGCAGCGAGCGAGAGACTCAATCGCTACCCTGAGATGTGCACGGGAGGAAGGGGAGCGCACGTTCACAGCGTGAATCACAAAGCAAGGCACGGAGGCTCATCAATCCCCTACTGCCGTTTCAAGAGACAGATGTTAATCCAAGAGCGCGGTGCTAATTCAAGCAGCATAGGCGCGGATTTTCTTAATCCGGAGCACCGTCCCCGAAACGAGAGCAAACCCGTTGGGAGCACATCACTGCTATTCAGCCCCCGACGCGTTCATTGCGTGCGGATGGAGAGACCCACCAGCTTCGACGCACTCTGCATCCCGCTGCGTTACGGCCACGGTTGCCACCTCTCTAATCAGGGCTTCTCGCTCCGAGACAGAGCTGACCTTAGTACCTTCCAGTTCGAGGCCCCTCTATGGCAGAGTGATTCAATTAAGCCCTGGTTCACAGAGAGTGCTAAAAAAGAAGGATGGGGTGGGGGGAGGAGGAAAAAATAAAGAAGAGCCCAACAACAACAAAAAAACCGCCCTCGTGAGAATAATTTTCTTCTATGGATTTTTAAGACCAGTGGCTGGAGAATCACTTTCTCGTTTTTGTGCTGTCTCTCCAGTCAATAAATAAGAGGGAAATAAAGGATTTCAGAGAAAATAGAATGCAGTCAAAAGGTAAATTGTGGTCTTAAAAGCCCCTAAGAGACTGTCACAGACTTTGAAATGTTTCCTAGTTTGAGACCATTTCTTCCTGACTACATGGTTTCCGCTCCTCAATTTGCATCTCTGGGAGGTAATCTTTAAAACTGATTTTCCCCTGGTTGCATTTCATCGGCAAAGAAACTAAACAGGCTGCTGCATTACAGTAATAACATCAACATTTCAGCCACCTTCGCCTTAATTATTTCTCTGTCTTGCCAACAGAACCAGTTAAACGAGATTTATATTTGGGAGGGGAGGAGGGGGGCCGAGTCGTGGGTGTGTGGATGGGTAAGATAACCTGGAAAAACCGATTTCTCCCTTGTTATGTATCACCAGCAGTAAAAAAAAAAGGGGGGGGAGAAAAAAAACCACCACGAGGTAAAAGGTTTGGGCCATTTAAGTAATAATAATGTCAGCATTTCACCTGTCTCTTGCTTAATTATTTTCTTCTCTCGCCTCCACCACCTGAACCATTTTAGATAAGATTTCAGCGCAGATAAGGAGGAAGAACCTGTATTCTCAGAAGCAGATAAGCCGCTTTTTCCAATGGAAAGGAAGAGAATACGGCACTAAAGCCTTCCTGCTGTCTACTCCAGATTTATCAACAGCCTCTTAGCAAAAGTCTTGCCACTAAAAGCTTGTGAAGTTTTGCAAAATACTACTGGATAAGAGAAAAGCACTTGTAAAGACAAGAAAGGGAAGACAGAGAGTGCAAAGCAGCTCTTCAGCATCCGAGTTTGGACAACACACACTCAAGGTCACCCCAGACAGCACAGTGGAGGGGGAAGCAGGGGTCTGCTTCCCTCATTTAAGTAGAGCCTAGAGGTTTTGGGAAGGTCTCCTTTATCTACTCAATGTGTTGAAACCTCTGAGTTGGCTGCACTTGAAAGTTAGCCCCTTCAAGACCTCCTGCTCTGACCTTTTAGGTCTCCCCCCTTTCTAAGCCATGCACTTTGTCCATCACCCAGGTGCTTTAGATTCATAGAATCATTAAGGTTGGAAAAGACCTCTAGGATCAGCAAGTCCAACCATCAACCCAACACCTCCATGTCTCCTAAACCATGCCCTGAAATGCCATGTCTACACGTCTTTTAAATACCCCCAGGGACGGTGACCCCCCCACCTCTCTGGGCAGCCTGTGCCAGGGCCTGACCCCTCTGGCAGGGAAGGCATTTTCCCTCACACCCAACCTAAACCTCCCCTGACGCAGCCTGAGGCCGTTCCCTCTCGTCCTGTCACTGGTGACTTGGGAGCAGAGACCAGCCCCCCCTCACTCCAGCCCCTCTCAGGCAGCTGCAGAGAGCGAGAAGGGCTCCCCTCAGCCCCCCCTTCTCCAGGCTAAACCCCCCCAGCCCCCTCAGCCGCCCCCCAGCACACTTGTGCTCCAGACCCTGCCCCAGCCCCGCTGCCCTTCTCTGGACACGCTCCAGCCCCTCAAGGCCCTTCTTGTCCTGGGGGGCTTGAACAAGGCTCGCTTGCCAGGACGAGCCAGGGGAATAGCTTAATAGTACATAAAGTCCTCTGTGACCTTGGAAAGGGCCCTTGCAAGGCTGAGGATGTGGGTCTGGCAAGCTAAGCGCCCCGGAAGGTTCGTGTTCGGGTCCGGGCCTGCAGCGAGGCGCTGGATGTTGCATGCCTGCCGCTCGCTGCAGGCGCTTCCAGCTAAAAACCTTGCCAAGCCACGTGTTCACGGCTGCCAACGCGTGCCCAACACACCCGCAGATGGGATGCTCGCCTGTGTGCAAACATTTACAAACACCTTGAGCGAGTCGCAAAGACGCAGCAGGTTGCTGGAAGCTGTCCACCCGCAGGAAGGAGCGGGTGCGGAGGCTCAGCCTCACGGAGAGAGGGTCTGCCCGAGCGGGAGACGCTGCTGCGAGCGGCGAGGAAGATGATGAGATGCTCTCGGACACTCTACACTGCGCGACACCACTGATATCCCAGAGAAGCGTTTTAAAAGTAAAGGAACAGCTCTCCAGATAAAAAGTCTCTCCTCTCCACTTGTACTGCAGAGTCTATTTTTATGATACGATTTCCACCCTTCAGTGGCTCAGATGTTTTGCCTGCATTTTGTTGCTGACCCTAAGGCCAATCCTCAAAATAATATTTGCTCAGGGTTTTGCGTGTTTGTGGCTTTTTTTCTTTTATTTTCTTTTTTTTTTTTTTTTAATAAATTCAGGGCGGGTGGAAACTTTCTCTCTTTCTTGATTTTTGACGGGCTGGGGAGCAATCATGCATACCTGCACAAGAAGGCAAGACGGTAGGGGATGAGGAGCGTGCGTTTCTGCACCATGATGCCTGTGCAAGGGAGAGGAGAGCCCTTGCTTGCAGGCAGCAGGGACGGGTGCTTGTACCTGTGCGCTACCTGCCTGCAGCCTGCCGGCTCACGAGGGGCGAGAAACCTCCTCCAGGAATCACCACCCAGCTCCAGACTCTCCCTTATCACTCCAAACCTGCTGACTCTCCAACCCGGGGGAAGCTAATAAGGATGCTCCTGTTTCACACCCCAGTGGCGGGGCTGGATTCAGCCTCGTGCCTCTTCCCGCAGCGCTGCCCTGCTGCCTGCTTACGCTTCTGAGCTCCTTCAAGCTTCCCTTTGCCTGGCCTCGCCTTCCCACCCTGCCTCGCGTCTGATTATATTGGGTCTGCATGTGTAAGTACAGCCTCCTGCCATCCTAATCATCTAAAGTGGCTATTTGAATAACAGTTGTTGGTGCCTGTAGTTTCCTGTAATTTCCAAAAGGAAACAAATCCATGCAGACTGCAATTTTGCGCCTATGAATTTTGAATGAATATCTCTAAAAGCCTCAATTTCTCTCTCCCTTCCTTCCTCCCCTCCCCTCGCCTGCCTCCCAGACCCAGCTGAGCGAGATGCTGCCACCGAAGGGTCCTTTCAGGGGTGAATGTTGGGCAAGCAAGGCTCAATGTCTCCGAGGAGAGACACCGGCAAAGCACAGTGCTGCCGGCAGAGTGAGCTCGTTTGGGCAGCTGGCGGAGGAAGGCGGCTGGATCGTACCCAACGCATGGGAGAGCTGCTCCACAGCAGGACGAAGCAGGGCTTGGAGGCAGAAGCATCTTTCAAGCCTTAGGTGTTGGGATTTTTCCCTGCATTGCCACCTCCAAACTAAGCCCGGGAGATCCCTCTCTACCCACCAGCTCTGATGGTAGCTGCTCTTTGGAGATGCCGCTGCTGGCCAAGCTCTTCACCTTCTAGCCCAGAAGAGCTGTAAGATATCTCTCCTCCAGAGCTGATGTCTGTGACGGCGACAATCCCTATTTATAACCTTCCCCCTTTCAAGTTTCCCCTCCTGTTCTGCTGCGTGCAGTTTTATGACAGTGAGGGTTTTCCTTTTTATGACATTGTTGTTTTTAAAGTGTTTTTATCACCTGGTTTTATTACAAAATTACCGTAGAGCACCCCAAGTGCCACAGCAGCGAGGAGGAGGGAGAGCGGCTCTGGAAATGCAGCAACTCTTCCCCGAACAGCTTGCTGCCTCACTGGGGAAGTGGCTGTGATTTGGTGATGGATGGAGCGCTTGTTATCCAGTATATTTTTATCCATAGATATATAAAGCACTTTGTGATCCCGGTGGATACAAGGCACTATATAAATGTAAATCATTATCATTATCATTAAATACCTTCTGCATGTTTTTTAAACTACCAGTTGGAATCACATACATAATGGGGCAGCTGGTATCTGGGCTTTCGCTGGTGAACCAAACGCGAGAGGTGTGATTTTTGTCTTTTCTAGCAATTAAATGTGATATCATGAAAGACTTTATTTTCCCCTTGCAATTTTTCATGCTGTCTCTGATTTGAAAGTCACTCCTCACCCCCTGTGAGAAATCTCTGCCAACTTCCCTAGCAACAACCTGAATAAGAAACAGCCACCTCGGGTACAGCGGATGCTCCCCGGGTCATCCGAAGCCATCGCAAGCTGGCCGGCGTACGTCCCCGCTGCATTGCCATGAGTTACGGACGGTAAGAGGATCCCTGGTGTGCCGCTGGGTCACAGGGAGGAGAGTTAGGTTCCTACATGATTTATGACTCAGAGGAGAATATAGACACTTGTCTCCAAAACTATGACTCTGCAGCATTTCTGCTCGGCCGCTGCCCAGCCCCAGAAATAACTGACCACAGAAAACCTCTTGGATGTTGTCCGCATCGCAGCTGTAACCACAACGAACACAGGGTACAAGGCAGATCATGTTTACAACCCAAAGTTTCCTGTTTCTGCTTCACCCCGGTCCTTTTTGCCTGTCTTTAAGGGAGGGATCTGAGCCTCAGGGTCGCACAGGGAGGCTCTGGCAGCACAGAAATGAACCCGGGACTCTTCTGTTTCCATCCAGGCCATAAATCACCGGATTCCCTTTCTGCTCATAGAGCCAGGAGGACAAGTCATGCAGGCAGCACACACACAGGGAAGGGTGCCCCTTCCCTGGTTTTCCCACCAGTGCTAAGCCTGTATTTTGTCGCTAAAGCCCGTCTTGCTTCCCACACCTCCAGCAAAACCACCCAGCTGCCAGCTCCTGCCAGCTCCTCCCCATGGGAATTCATCTCCAGCTGCACTACGCCCAGTGTGATGCTTCCACTCCAGTTTCTGCTTCCCACAGCCAGCTGAATGGGAGCCTCGGAAATATCAATCGCTTCTTGGGTCGCTGCCGGCAAGCCGGCTGCACTGCTGCCCCCCCGGGCGAGGGGTTAACCCTATAGAAGCAGCCACTGGGCAGCAAGGGGCGGATGCTACGGTGGTGGGGACCTCAGGGGCCACACATCTGGGAGTCAGGAGCTGAGTCTAGGCTGAAAGGCATCCGTGCACTTGCCAGGGAAGGACGCTCCACTGGCGTTTCCTAAAGGGAGATGATGGGTGCAGGGCAAGGCTACACTCAGCGATGCAGTGAAGGGCAGGCCCTGAGCACCCGAGGGACCAGTACCCACGATATTCCATTTCCACTCATCATGACACGCGGAAGGGATGGAGTTGGAAACCTCTGATGTGCCACAGGTCTGAGCCCTGGCCTTTAATCCATGTCCCTACTAACCTGCAAGCAGTGGCTTTGAAAGCTTTTGCAATATTTAAAGGAACAAGGTTTTCCTAGTTCCTGATTTTTTTTTTCTTTCATTTTCCCCAGCTTCTCATAAGTTGCAGTCTCTTGCTGCCCAGGGGAGATCTTCTATTTAGCTACGTTTTCCTTTCTCATTTTGTGCTGTAATGGAGATTCATCACAGGTGTTAAACCCATAATTTGCCGTGAATCCCTTGTTTTTCTCCGTGGAGGTCAGACTTGAGCAGGTTAGAGGGACCCGATAGCGCTGGGCTTCATGCCTGCCCCGCAGGGGGAAAGCCTAATTCCTGGGAAGGGGGAGGAGGCTGGAGAGAGGGGTCCTGGATGGGTCACCCAATGCCACGTCCACAGTTGCCCACCTCTCTTTGCCACCTCAAGTGGTCCCTCGTTGGTGAGTTATCACCTAAAGCGATCGCTTTAGGTACTGTGCATTTTCCGTAGCGTCTGGGGTACGGCCCCTTGCACTCCGCTGCAGCTCAGCACCCACATCATCGCCCAGTACAGCAAAACCAAGCCACCTACTAGTGAATTATGAAACTGCTCAACTCACAGCAGCTTCTAAAGCCAGCCTTGGCAGGGACTGTGTGGAGCCCGCAGCCATAACTCTTTGCACACCCCAGTAGGGGAGCACCGGCACGAGGCAGGCTCTTGGGAAGCAGCAGGGTGGTTGCTGCCATCCCAAACAACCTTAGAGACGTCTGCATGGTCAGCTTTTAGTTTGAGCATGCCAGGCACCTTTTAACATCAAAAAAGAGTAACAGCGCCTTCCAGAGAGCCATTTGTCCAACCTCTACGTTAGCATGGGATGAGTATCCTAGGGCAGGGGAGGTGATTTACCTATCAATTACGAAGGACACCCACAGGTCAGTCATTAAGATGCGGCTATCCAGTTTTGAAGCCCAAGTTGAGCTAAAAGGAATGCCACAGCCCCAAAGCCATCCCCGTCCTACCATCAGATGGGAAGGTGACATCCATCAGACATGCCGACGGGTGCATCAAAAGCAAATCCACTTGGGAATGCCAGGAACAGATAGCATTGTGACAGATTCGTAACAAGAAGAGAGCTTCATCACTGGGTTCACCAACTGTTTCTCCACCATGACCTGGGGAAGATGCTGGTCACAGCTGGGACCTGCGCTAGGAAGCCTGAACTCTATCACGGCTGGCAGAGCATCTCAGAAACAGGCTGAGCGGGTGCAAGGCTGGACAACACTCAAAGGAGGCGGGGGGGAAAAGCAAGACATGCAAAAAGCAACCCAGGATAGGGGTGGCAAAGCTCTTGGACCCAAGGAAACACAGCCCTCCAGGCTGGCCACAAGGAGAGGCGTGGGGTGGGCAGGCATCCTCCAGCAGGAACACCTCAACAGCTGCTTTATGCATCCTCTCCCGACGCGTTTTCTCTGCTTTCACGCCGGCCCTGCCCTTGCCAAGCCTCAGGCTCATTTTTCATTAGGGGGGATCAATAAGAAAGCGGGGGCTGTCGCTCAGGTGATGTCACGCTTCGAGGGCCTCATTCTTCTCCGCCAGCTGACAAGGGGAGAGGGAGTCAATACTTTTGTCAGGTCACTAACAACCCACCAAGTTCCCAGCGGTGATGGATCCCCCGGCTGAGCAGCCACCGAGCGCAGCCCGGACGCGTAACACTGCAATCTATATCGCGTCCGTGCGGGCACGCGTGAGAGGCACAAAAGGAGCTGCTGTGTGCACATATAATGCAGATACCGAGAAGCGCGCGTGGGATACAGATGGGGAAGTTTTGTCTCGATTGGCGAGAGGGAGAAACGTGCGTAGGCGTGCAAGGCAAAGAGATTTGCACGTGTGCAGGGTTTCTTTGTGTGACGCAGAGTGCAAGGTGTCAGCGGTCCGAAAGGGCATAAAGCAGAATAATCTCCCCTGCCCACATGGACTGCACGCAGCCGGAGCCATGGGTGCAGTATACGATACCGAGGGGAAAGGCTCGCGTGACCCAGTGCTTCCTGAATGACTTATGCAAACCGGGGAGGATTTGGCGGCGAGATGCAGAGAGGTTCGTGCCCAGAGTAGGAGGCGGCGCAGACGCAGCGGTATAAAGGACAGAGGGATCTGGATACACAGCAAGCACCCCTCACGTCATTTCATGCCACCTTCGCGGCCATCATAGCCGGGAGTAATTGCTCACGGCTCTTGTGCGAGGAGCAGGGAGGTGGGCAGAGCCAGCAAGAGGGTAAAGGGATGCATCCACCACTGCATCCGAAGGGATGGCAGAGAATCAGGAAGGCTTTTTATCAGCTCTGTGTGCTTTGCATCCATCAGTGCGGTACAGACCAGTAGACTCTGCACAGAGAAGCCAAACGCTTCGTGTTCGATAAATACGCGGGTCAGGCCCTCCCCGTATCAAGACAAGAAATCACACATTGGCACAAGAATCCCAACATTAATCATTTCTAACCGTGTCTCTTTCTATTTACTCTGTGGTCCTTCAGTCTTCAGCATTCAGGGAGGAATGTTGTTGCAGCTCTGAGGATATAAGCAAGGTGAAGTTTGATGGGAGAGGTGGTAACTGCTGGTAGACCAAGTGATACAGTTCAAAGAAAAAGACGGGCTTCCAGGCACACAAATCTTCCTTCAGTATTCAAGCCTGGCTCTGCGGTGCCGAAGGCTAACCATTCATTTACGTACAGAACAAGAAGACTTTCATGGTATCACCTAACCCCAGGGCCCCGGGCTTTAAGAAAACACAAATTTTGCAAGACTACTCATAAAATGGTGTGCGCTGGTAACACTGGACCAAGGTTTGAGGAAGGAGAGGCAGCATCTGCTTTGTGCTGGCCTGACCCAGATGAACTTCCCTCCCGGCAATTAAACACCAGCCACTGCTCAGATACACCCCTGTCCTGTTGGGAATGAATATATTTATAATTTTTAATGCATTTGATGAATATATACATATTTTTTTAAATTTCCTGGTCACGCAGCGGTGTATTAGCCATGCCTCTTGGACTGGGACAGGCCTGACGCCCATCAGGGTGCTGCCTTTGCTAAAGCTCCAGGTTTCCCAGTGACTACTGGGAAACTCCCTCTGGGACCCTTAGGGAAGAGGCTTTTCACATTTTCACGATGACTGGGTGCACCAAGCTACTCCCTACCTTAGCAGCTCTACAACAGCACGGCAAAAGCAGCAGAACGGCGGGTACATCTGTAAGGTGAAACAAACCCCTTTCTTATATTTCCTCTCCCCATATTTGTGCAATCGGGACGTCGCTACTCTACAGCAACGAGGCTGGCAGAGCCCGAGACTGGTGGACACGTCCCTTACCACATTTCACCCTAGCACCATGCAGCCAGCGAAGCTGTGCTTTATGGGGATGTAAGTGAATCCATTTTGCTCATCTCCCTCAAAGTAAGGAGAGCAGAGCTCATGCTGATGCTGCCTTGCCTTCCTCTTCCTCCAGACAGGCAGGGCGCAAACCCTTCTGAAATGGGGGAAGGAGAGCGCTTCCCAATGCCCAGGTGAAACCCAGCTTGGGAGGACCCACCTCTAGAGCTGAGTTTTTAGCATACAGTACCTCTCTTTGATCTGTTTTACCAGCTATAGACTGCACGAGGCAGAGGTTGCCTTTCACCCTGAATTTATACAGCACCTCCGAGACCCTGGGTTTGCCTGGCTGGGTACGGTGAAGCCCACAGAGATACCTTCCCACCCCAGGAGCCAGGCGGGGATGCTAGCAAGGAAACCCGTCCACCCTCTGCTATCAAAAGGAATCGGCTCAGAGCACTGTAAACTTAAGCTGCTCAGACATGACATCAAATATTTAGGTTATCTGGGATTTGTGCTCGATTGTTTGATGTTTCTGTTTCATTCTCAGTAGACCCGCTTACTATTTTGCCACTGAAAATATTCCCAGCAGAAAATGCAGCTTCGTGAAGACCCAAAATTTTTCAAGGAGAAGAGACTGTCTGGAAGAAAATCATCACATTTTCATCACTTCTTTTCTTTGTTCTGAACCACCATCCTGACTCTACACGCTGGTTTAGGCTGGATTTTGCTTTCAGAGAATTGAATTCTGTTAAAAAGTATGGGAAGATACTTGAGGTGGTTCCAAGCTGAACAGTTTCTGGATTTGAAACATCACCTAGTCCACATTTTCTCATTGCAGCTCAGCATTACAAACAAACATTGAAAAATTCCCAGGCCATAGCCTCTTTATTTTCTGATCAAACTCCGCTAAAGAGCAGGAAAGCTGGGAAGCACAGATGTCTCAAGCTGCCAGCAATCATTTTGGTAATGGAAATAGCTTACTCTGCTCTGCGGGGGGGAGACTGGAAAGACTTGGCTAAAAAGAGGATTGGAATAAAATAAAAAATAAAATAAAGAAGAGGAAAAGGGTTGTGATTGAACGTGAAGGCACTTGACACCTAGGTGACCCTCCTCTTCTCCTGTCCCTGGCTTGTTCCATCTCAAAAGACAGGAGCTCTCGCTTCAAATTAACTTAATCTGTAGCGTTAAATAATTCATGTTGATTTAAGAAAGCTTTATTTCTAATGGGACACACATGAAGGCAGAGTTAATATTAGAAGAGACTGTGGTGGGGGAGGAGACAGGGAATTAGACTATAAAAGGTGAACGTACAAGTTAATTGCCTATCAATTATTCACCTTAACTCTCTGGAAGTAGCTCCTCTGCCTCCCTCCTCACACCCCATGGTCCCCTTGTCCTGGTTGTCACCAAATTCCTACCAGCGTCTCTCCGGGATCACCCCTTGCCCTGTGCTGAGCTGCAGAGATAGTGGTGTACAGGAGCCTGCTGGGGCAGCCCGTGGCTCGAGGCAGGGCTGGAGGCATCACATCTCATGCTGGGGTCTCTTCCAGCCCTTCCCTGGCCAAACCCTTTGGCACCTACATGATGGTCCCGAGAAGCTGCTTAAAACCACAGAAGACTGAGCCTGCCGTGTGTAGCGAAGGATGGCTTGTCCCACCATGAACGGCTCATCATCCATTTGCATGATTCCACGACCCTTTTGAGGACCACAGACCAGGACAGGCTTGGGATGCTTCTGCCAAGACGCCAGTGAAGAAGAGCAACCACGCCACCATCCAGCCTCCCCGATGCATCACCGCCCATCTGCTCTCCTTGACCACCCTCCTGGCACCGCGGGTCCTGCCCACCCCGGCCATCGTGGGCTGAGGCTTTGCAACAGCGCTGCCAGAGCAGCGCGGCGAGCCAGGGCTCCCCTCTTCCCCTCCCCTCTCCTCCCTCCCGGGGAAGCCAACGCTCTCTTCAAAGTTTCTCCTCGCTTGGCTGCCTTCGAGATGTGGGGACTCAACACTAATTAACGTGTCTGCAAATCCCAGCTCGGCTGGCGGGGCCTTGAATTCATTCACGGTCCCCCGAGTGCAGAAGGATCCACAAGCTAGCCCTCTGGCTCCTTAAACTACATGGCTGGCAGATGCATATTTTAACAACACACAACTGTTGGCTATATAATCTCTTGTATTTGCCCTCCCTGCTCCGAGCTTTGATGGAAGACTGGAGGGAACTCTCCAGTGGTTACAGCCAAAGTGTTTGCTTTGCAATTTCGCTCGACTGCTGTCTGATTTTATTTTTAAATTTCTTCAAGTCCTAATCAGGTTCTTACTTTATTTAATTAATACCCAGCTTAGTTAAATAGATCATAAATTAAGAAGCCCTGCCACTAAAGGCATACCAGGTAGCAAACAGCCCCCCAGCGGCTTCCCAGAGCCTGCCTGGCTCGGGTTCTGCTGCCAAATTGCTGCCCCGACACTCTTTGCTTGCAGAAGATGTGGATGTTTCTGCACCTCCCAAATCCCATCTCCTCAGCCTTTATCAGATGTCTCCTGGGCAGACGTCCCTAGGAGAGCGAGCAGCGACTCCGTCCCCGGCCAATTTGGGCAACGGTAGGAGGGGAGGGAGACCTGGAGAAACAGGAGTCCTTCAGCTTTGGGATGAATTAACCAGGTTCCTGAGCTATATTTGTCCCTGAGACTCTACAAATAAAAGACATCTGATGCTGATGACACTAATAAGCTCATCTGTTTGAGTGTTTGGACTTCCAAGGCTATGGAATGATCTGTTCCACTACATTTAACCATGTAGATTTGAAAACAATGTGACAAAACCTTAAATATTTAATTAAAATATTAATGCAGACGCTCTGCATCAGAGCAGGGAAGTAGGAGGCATCAGCCCCGAAAAGCTGTTGTCAGACATGAATGACGGCAGTTGGAAACTGAATTGTGAGGCATTAGGAGATTTTGTGACACCAAGGAAGTGAAAAAGCTGGCAAGAAGGGACAAGGCAGCACCGACCCATGCAAAAAAAAACCCAGGCAAGGTTATTTTCCTGAGACAAGGCTGGGGTGGGATGGAGCGGGATGGGGCTCTCCAGAACTGCCTCCAACATCCCCGACCGGTTGATGAGCCGCTCGAGTCGTTGGCAAACCCAGCGGCACGCGTTGGGCTCCCAGCCACGAGAGCCTCCCGGCTCTGCTCCGGCTGTGACAAACTGTTTTCTCCAGTAGCTGCAAGGTTTGCATGCACATTTGGGGATGGCTAAGGGATCCTGTCCTGCCTAGGCGACGCCTGCATCCTCAGGTGAAGCTGCACAGACTGGGATGATTTAGGCTTTGGTTGAATGTCAAGGATGAATCAGAAAGCCTCCAGGACGGGAGGTCTCCGTCCCTGCCTACCCGCCAGGATGCTGGAGGTGTGACCAATATCCTCCTGCTTGAAATCTCCCTCCTTGCCACGACCGAGGGAGCCCAGCTTCCCTCTCCAGAGGCACTGAGAAGGCAGCCTGGGCTTCCCAGGAGCGTGGGCAGCAGGATGCCCGAGTCACGCTGGGTTTTGAGCAGAGGACTTTTACAGTTAATTTACAAGTAATCCCTCCTGGATTTACAAATCACCTCCGATGGCAATAAAAAGCTAAAAGGAATGCCCGACAAGTGACTTCTCCAAATGAGGCAGCTCAGGTAGCCTGTCACATCCCTTCCTAACGCAGCGAGATGAAATCTGGGAGATACACGTCCCTCCAGTGAGGGCTGCTTCGCTCACGACTAAAGCAGGCTCGCCAAGTCGGCACGCGTCGGATCCGAAGAGGAGAAATGTCTGCACAGCTGGTGGCATTACACATCTCCTCTCCATTTTTCTGTACAAACACACGCTTTGCCTCCCTAAGGTACAGTAAGTTTAGCTCGACGCACTGCACGCTGTAACCGGCTGTCAGGAGCCAGCGCGAGCTATTAACACGCAGGGTGGTGGAGGTATCTACTCTTAATGTGCCATTTCTATTCTCCTCCACTGGGCTGGCTAAAAACGCAGACCGCAGACCACCGGCGGCAAGACCTGCCTTCGCTGCTGGTGTGGGACACGCCATCCTACCGCAAAGGTATCAAAGTGCGATCTGCTGACCGCTAATGGCCTTCCAGTCCCTTTCCGAGGGCGCGGATTAGCCCTCGTACCTCCCCAGCCAGCCTTAAATTTCCCCAGAACATCAGCACAAATACATCTAAAGTGAACGATGTGCTACCGATGGGTCGCAAAGCCCCATTTTCTTATCGATCGGGCTTAAGTTGAACGTGCTATAACTTTAATTTTCTTAAAAGGAAAACACGCTGCAAACATAAGTTGCTGAACATCTTAGGTAAATGTACCAATTAGCAGCTACCATGTATATTCACATAAACATTAACTACCATCTATTCAACACATTCCATAACCCCAAAGATAATAACGATTTCCTTTTGATCCATAAAACCAGCTCTCTGCTCAATCAACGCTCCGCAGCAGCTCTGAGCTCTGACGTACGCCCGTGCGCCCTGGGACTAAATTAGTTTTGAAATCTTTAGCTCTAATTAAATAACATTATTTCTTTTGTCTGGCTCCAGCAACGTATTCTGCCCTCACAACAGAAGGAGGGAGCCCAGGCGAAGGAGGGGAAGGCGACGCAGCTTGCAGAGGTTGTCGGTGAGCGAGGAAGCCCCCGACAGCCGCGTTCTGCTTTCCGATTCATTCGCAGCCTTCTTTCATGTACGGGCACATGTCAGAGCTCTGAGCTGCTGCAAAGGGTTGATCGAGCAGAAGGATGGATCAAAAGAAAATCATCGTTATCTTCGGGGTCAGGGAAGGAAGAGATGGCAGTTGTGTGAGCTTGGGGGTAGGGTACTTTGTAGGGTTGCGGAGAGAGAAAAGCAGTCGCAGGTGAAATTACAAACCTGAAATTACAACTCATTTTCACGGTGGTGCGCAGACTCCGATAAGGCGCACCTTCAACCGGAACTGCTGCCTTAATTCACTTTTTTTTTGGCCGCTTAAGGCTAATTAGCGTTGATCTGACTAAAAGCACTAAAACTCTTGGTTTGGATCTTTTTTAACATTTTTTTTTCCCTAAAAACTAACCAGGAGAAAAAAACAACAAGGAAAAAACACATCCAAACTTCAATTTAAACCAAATTAAATACATAAATAGTTTCGCTTTGGGGGCTGAATAATCAGGATGTACCTGGGAGCAATACAGACTGGTTTTTGCCCAAGCTTTTCAAGAAAAATACCATTTTCATTAACTTTTCTGAAGCCACATCCATTCTGCGAAGTCTCCCTGGTGCGGCCTGCCTTTTCCCAGCACTCCTGACAAGCATTCGCAACCACTTTGCCAACCTGCCAGCAAAGCCCTTTACCTTTGCTAGCGCTTCTCTTCCATCTCCCACCCAAAAAGGGTCTTTACAAGACGGTGGGAGCCGTCTCCTTTTTGCAGTCCCATGCAACATCCCACTGCGTTCCTCGTGGGAAAGATTAGTTACTGAGAAAGGTGCGATCATAAAACATATGTATGAAAATAGGTAGTAGGAAAACCAGCCTTTCCTCAAGTGGTAGCGTCCTCCTGGGCCTGCCGCAGAACAGCATTGCAGCAAGGGTAACGTGTATCGCACCGACGGCACCGACGCTCTTCATAGCCTCATATTTATACACATACGCTCTTGAACTGGCACCTATATTTGTAGATCTGAAGTACCAACCATTTTGTGCCTATGTTACTCATCCCAGAATTGCCGTACTGCTAAACAACCTCCTTTGCTACCGTTCTCAGAATCAAAAAACAAAAGCAAATAACCTCCGAAGGGATGAGGAGACGGGTCTTACCGAGAACAGTCAGCCGGGCAGGTCGGGATCGGATGGCCGCTTGAATGGCCTGACATTCGTAGACGGCGTCATCCTGGAGATCAGCTCTCAGGATTTTCAAGTGATGCTCTCCAGACAGATGGTCTCCTACGACCAGATAGCGCGGATAACCTGCAGAACACAAATCACGAGTCAGGAGGCAACTGGGCCGATGAGCGCAAGGGTGTAGGGTATACAGCACGGGTCCAGCGCCCCTGCCACCCCACGGCAAAACCGAGGAGCCGGGCAGCTTCTTCCCCTCCTTGGCAGCCAGCCCAAAAAGAGAAGAGAGAGAGGCTTTCCAAATTTGGGAAAGAGACTGAGTTCTGCCCTAAGAGTTCAGAAAAGAAATGCCGACGAAGGAGTATTAACTGAAATCCTTAGGAAAAGGGAAACCTTCCACCACCTCCGGCTGCTCTGAGACCTGTCACAGGATTTCCCTAACTCCATAAGTCATCTGTGCACATGCCAGTGGTGAATCCCCGGAATCCTCCCACTATTAGGTCAGCGTAAAGGTTGGGCAGGGCTCTGCGGGGGTACCGACAGCCCCGATCGGCCTGCCCTGCGTTTTGAGACATCTGAAGCATCCCAGAAGGAAGGCTGCCATCTCCCCATCCTTCCCTGCGCTGGTGATTAATGCACTGTGTAACGCAGGCAGCCTGGCACACTCTTGTGTTTTTGTTGTTTCGCAAGCTATCAACAGCAGGATTTGCTCTCCTGAACCGTAAGAAATACAAATGATGGGTTTGTTTGTATTTAGCTAATTAGATGACTGGCTGAGCCGGTATCATGCGAGCTGGCAGTTCCTCTTGCTTAAAGCAGCCCCAGCTCCATTAATTGTGGAAGTCGTTCATATAAGCTACATACTTCAGCAGAGCTGTTGTTACCCATTCGTGTTGCAAGGTCTTGTATGGAAAGCTCGGCTCTCTAATACATGTAAAAGTTGTGGCCCAGTGCTTTGAGAAACAGCTGAAGAGGGGACTGCTCGCTCAGGCAAGCCTGAGAAATGAGTAATTATATGTATTAAAAAAAAAAAAGAGGAAAAGAAAAAGCAGGCATTGCACTTCAGAGAAGAGCGGGGTCCCCCGAGACCAAGAAACACAAATCCTCCCCTGGTTTTTCGATGCTGCTGCTTGACTTGGCAAAAACCGTCTCAGGTGTCCCATGCTCTGCAGAAGTCGAGCAGTGGCAACCCCACACATGTACAACCTCTGCCATGCTCGGGGGGACAAGGCTGCAGCTCCGGGAAGGGCTCAGTGCCCTCCCACGTTTCTGGGTCTCAAGTGAACTCTCTCCCTTAGTCCTGTGAAGTATTTCAGTAAAAAATTAGTATTTTCCAGCAAAATATATATAAATAACTGCCATTCCAGAGCCTTCGCCTGTTGCAATAAACCCTCAATCACAATGCGCGCGTGGGATTAAGTAACGAGAAGTCTGGGGAATTTTATTACCAAGCTGTAATTTGCCAGAAGTACAGCTTAAGGAAGCCACAAGTACTTGTGGGCTCTGCTGGATTGCAATAAACACATTTATCCAAAGCAAACAGGGACTTCCTTTCTTTTTTTTTTTTTTTTTTTGAGAATGCCAACACAGGCACTTTCAACATTTACAAAACATTTTGCATCTTGGAAACACCACATTTGTTTCCAAAAGTCAACTGAAACCCAAGCAAGGCTTTCCAAAGGGTCAGGTCACACCTATGGGAAACCGACCGTTCTGTTTCAAGTCAGCGTGAAAAAAGTTTTTGCTTATTCCAAGTTTCAACGTCTGAGCTGGCTGGAAGGTTCTGCAGGTAAAGCGAAAACACTTCTTAATCTCAAAATAAAGATTGAGGCTGCACCTGCACTGGTGGGCAGGGTGAGCTCTCGTTTTCCTTGCTTAGGTAGGGTAGCATCACGACTTACTCGAGAGATCCCGTCCGACTCCAAGGGCGAGCCCGTCTTTAATCCACAGCACGATGCCATTATACTCGGGGATGGCGCACAGCAGCGTCACGGGCTGCCCGGCGATCACCACCTGGTCCTGAGGCTGCTGCGTGAAGGAGGATGCTTGACCTGGAGAGGGGAACAAGCGAGAATGAGGTGGCTGTTATTTCTCAGGTGGTTTTGTACACAATGCGGTGCGTTGGGAGGCAACAGCCCGAGATGCTCCTACCAGAGCACAAACCCGAGGCTGAATTCTGCAACTCTGAATTATGTGGTTACTTATTGCCCCCCTCGCACACTCAGAGAGGAATTTGCAACGTTTTTCCTCCCTGGGGAAAAAAAAATGACACAGCAAAGCGGTGCCAGCCATTTCCTCTAACTATTTCATTCTAAATCGCAGCGTAGTGTTTTAGCCGTCATGATCAACAGAAAGAAAAGCAGCAGGCTTTCACGACGCTGTAATATTTTGTATTAAACAAGAGTCCTCTGCTCCTGAGTCTCGCTCCCACCTCAGGTGCTCCCTGAGATCAGGATGAACACTTAAGATCCTGCTATAAAACACGCAGGAAAACAAAGCTCTTGTTGTTTCTTCTCCCCAGGTGTAACCTACTCCTATTTGCTGGGAGCTTCAGGCACATCTGGGGACAAGAGGAAGTGACAGTCCTGGTTCAGCGCTGCCTTTTGCCAAAGATTCATCCTCAAACTGCCAAAGCACCCAACCCTAATGAGCCAAGCTCTCAAGCGTGACACCTACCACCTTGGTTGACGCAGGTGGACCAAGCGCGGTGGTTTATCATCTCGCGCCTCACCCTTGCCCATCCTGAACGCTGCAGTAACAATTCCAAGCCCTCAGGTCATCTCCTGCCATGGTGAGATGTCTCACACCTCAGGTGTGAGCTGAAACTTCTCATTTTCAAGAAAAAAGTACTCAGATGCAACATAACCTCTTTCACATCAGTTTGCTAAGCACTAGTATTGTTTTGTTGTCGCTCTTGGAAATACATCATCATTCCTTGACGTTGCCATGGTCAACAAACATTCAAAGTGTTAATTCCTTCTGTTTTTTTTTTTTTTAATTTCCAAAAGGAGCGCTCTGGTTTTCAATCAGGTAAGGAGGGAATCTGGGATGCCCGTACAGCACATCCCTGGGGCTCAGCAGAGATTGGGGCACACGGCCCATGTGCCACGTCACTCCCTTCTCTCAGATTTTCTTGTAAAGAAAATAGTAAAAGCAAGACCAAGAGCTGACAAAGCACCCCTAAACCAAATATACCTCTGGGATATCTTAGCGAGCTGGCTCGTCGCGCTACAAGCTAGCACAGGTACATTGTGCCGCAGCCTAATGCGGGAAGGTCCTGGCTGTAAAGCCATTTTTCAGGCTGATGGGCTGATATCTGGACACCTTGTGGGCGCGGTCCTTGGGGTTATTTGTAGAGCATCTGAAGAGCGGCTTTGCCAGCACTTAAAGTCTCGCTCTTAGTCCGGATACAGAAGAGATCTGAAAGAGAGAGGAGTTGGGAGAAAGGCAGAACGAGTGGATTGCGACTCACTGTATTACCTGAGGGGTTTTAAAGATCAGGAGCCTTGCTGTGTGTGAATTATCGCCCTGCAACAGGCATGGAATTAAAAGCCCACACCCCTCAGCTGAATGTCAGTTCAATACACAGAACCGTACCGGGCTGAAGAAAAAGTTTCTCTTTAAAATCAATTTGTTAAACCAGGACAGTCGCCATGTGAACCACCCCGAATCAATTCAACCCTCATTTACATTAACTCAATTTAATCATTGACTGATGATTAATCCTAAACCAAGGTTAAGTGTGACACAAGTTCTTGCAACTAAAGTTGTTTCCAAATGAGTTGTTGGGCCTTGCCTACAGGACAAAGCGACATAGCTCAATCATTTTCTAACTCGTGCAGTTAAACCAATAGAAGACCACTTGCGAACGCTTATAGTTCAATTTAATTTAGTGTAGCTTAACTTAAACTCGCTCTTAGCCAACTAAAGATGCACGGGGAAGAGCAGAGCCATCCCTTCTGGATTTCTGACGTAGGTCAGGTTAAAAAGCCCTGCTTAAATTTTTGCAAACCTCTCTGCAGCGGCCAAGTGCACCTCGAGCACCGTATTCCTGGGTATTTCAGAGGTCCTGGCTCTCCCAGCACCCACGTATTCGCAAGGAAATCGGATTTTCATCACAGGTGCTCCAGAAGGCCACGGTGGTGGCTCTTAGTGCGGCGCTGCACGTACGTCAGGACAGGTATATTCCAGAGGAGATTCCAGCTCTTTCTGCTGGGAGAGACTAGCTGGAAGCCACGGTGGCCTCTGATACCAGCAGAAACCCTTGTTATGCTGATTTAAGGTTTAGAAATTTGGTTTCAAAGGGAATTTTAACCAGCTCTGTGTTTTATTGGAACTCATAAATGCCAAGCACTACTAGGGAAAAGCGGGGATGAGAGAGAAAATTAGGAGAAGAAACAGAAAAAAGTGAGCATTTTGCGTTGTTGGTGTTTGCTTGGTTTTTTTTTTTTAATATATATTTTCCACCCGCTAACTATGTTTTCACGGCTCACTCCGTAATCTTGACAATTCTCAAGGCAAGCCAGGCAAGTGGGGACAGCGCTGGAACGCAGCAATAACCCAGAAAGATTGTTTTATCGGCGAGAATTATCAGGTTGTCAGCTGGGAGCTGCAAGAGTCGTAATGAGAAAGCAGAAGCACAAAGCGGTGTCCATGCCCTCTGAAAATGCCCATTAAGCAGAGACTTCATTTGGTAATTGCTGTTGGAAATGAAGCCCTTTTTTAGGGTTGGTTTTTTCTTTCTTTCTTTGTTTCTTGATTTGTTTTAGAGAGCAGCTGATGGCCATGGAAAATCACAGCAGAAACATGGCATATGTCTCTTGTCTTTTCCTTCCCTCTGTTTGTTCAGTGTGAAAAATTGTCACTTGAAACCATTTTTTTGGGCCGAGGCTCCAGTTCAGCTACAAACAGCTCAGACTCAGCCGCAGGAGGGCAGAGACGGGGGTAAGGACCTTAAGAGCACGACCTGGCCCAGGCCCTGCTCCACGGCAGAATCACCTCTCCCTAAATCACAGATAAAAAAGAAGCCAAAATTACTGAAGGCAGAGCTCAACTAGCTTTAAAATCAGCTTAAAGTCTGATTACTGGGTTTAACTGGGTTTGGAAGATCAGAGGCCTGTCCACGTTACAGCTTTCAGCTATCTTACGTCTTAATGTCAAAGGAACAAGTAATTTGCAGAGAAGTTTTAAGGTAGATAAGATACTTGACAGAAAATTACTGAAAATGGGGATGTTGGGAGAGGGTGATTTACAAATGCAGTTGGAGTGGTGTCAGCTACAAGAAAATGGGCTGAAACATATCAATTGGGCGTTTTCCCCATGAATTTTTGCAACATTATTACAAAACTGTGCTTTGCTTTCGAAGCAGGGTGGTTTGACTCCAAGACAAAATAAAACAAGGACTTCAGTGCCCACCCAAGATGCTGTCAGTCACCCAGAAGTTTCCCATTCTTTCCCCTTCCAATAAATAGGGTATTGGGAAAAAAAAAATAATCTGGTTTTAACTATAACCTGGCTTCCCGAATCCAAATCCTTGCAGCGACTGGGGTTCAGACCATGTAAGCCCAACCAAAAGTCCAGGCAAGGCATCCACACCAGCCATGGCCCATCTACCATCTCCCTCTCACCTCCTCTAGCACCTTCCCACCGCACGAAGGGAATCCAGGCTCTGGCTTTGGGATGTGCTCCTCTGCCCTGCGGCAGCAATCGCAAATGGTGGGGAGACGCAGCAGCGTGCACAAGCTCCCCCACCGAGCGTAATCCTTCTCCTCCCTTTTTCCACTTCTGTAAAGACATGGTATACTTTCAAAGAATGAAATAGCCCAACTGGCGCTTGGCTTCCTGGTGGGGGGAAGCTCAACATGAGCGAACAGTGGCTGCTGCGGACAAGAAGGCCAACAGGACGTTGGGTTGCATCAAAAAGGGCATCGCCTGTAGAGAGAAAGAAGTCACCATCCCGCTCTACTCAGCGCTGGTCAGGCCACACCTGGAGTACTGGGTACAGTTCTGGTCCCCGCTGTACAAAAAGGATGTGGACAGGCTGGAAGGGGTCCAGAGAGGGGCCACCAGGATGACCAAAGGACTGGGAAGCTGCCATATGAGGATGGGCTGGGAGAGCTGGGTTTGTTCAGCCTTGAGAAAAGGAGGATCAGAGGGGATCTCATCCCCGTGTACCAGTACTTAAGGGGTAGCTACAAAGAAGATGGAGACTCGCTTTTTACACGGGGTCACATGGAGAGGGCAAGGGGGGATGGACACAAGTGGCTCTTGGGGAGATTCCAACTGGACATGAGAGGGACATTTTTCACAGTGAGGACAGTCACCATTGGAATAATCTCCCCAGGGAAGGGGTTGACTCAGCCACGTTGGACACCTTCAAGAGTCGTCTGGACAGGGAGCTGGGCCATCTTGTCTAGGCTGGGCTCTTTCCAGAAAGGTTGGACTGGATGATCCCTGAGGTCCCTTCCAACCTGGGATTCTGGGATTCCTGCAAGCATCACTGGGAGCCGCTCGGCACCGACTGTGCCCCACAAAAGCATCCACGCGAGCGTCTTCTGCTACTCGTCCAGCAGAGGGGACGCACCAAGCAGAAGCATATTAAGTCTCTGAATTCATTATTTAAAAAAGAGAAAAAGATAGCAAATGGCTTTGTAAATGAGATGCTAACGGTGCCTCTTGGCCACGTTCCAGCACGATGGTGAAGCCCTAGCTGCACTCTGAAGCTGCCCTTCTGCTGAACGCAGGTTGTCAACCACGTCGACCCCCTGTTGTAGACCGGGGGCTTTGGTGTCAGCAAAGGCGCAAGAGGCTCTTGATCTCAGACCCTCATCTTCTCCTGGTTGCTGGCTTTGCTTCGCTCCCCGAGGAGCTATTGACGCTGCCAGGTGACTACGTGACCGGGTTTCTGGGCCTGCGATCTCCTGCCTTCCTGGAGGAAGCGTCTCTAAAACAAAAGCAGGGGGCACTTCTCACAGCTATTGAAATCCTGAACGGCAGGAACAAAAATGGGAGAATAAAGGACCCACTGTGAATGGCGAGCAGGCAATAACGCTAACCCTGCTTTCAAAAATCACAGGCAGGATCCTTATGAAGTCACAAGCATGTCATAGAAGTGTAAAAAAAAAAAAAAAGAGGGAAAAAAGAGAGAACCACTTTAGAACTCTTTATATTTCCTTAATGGATTTTGCACCTGTGGCTCCTGTTTTTCAGCGTTTCTCTGTAATGTTGCCTTGTTCTTTCAAACAAAGGCTGAGACTCTGCTATGTTTGTGACTTCCAAGGGAAATCACGCTGCCAGCACCGTAGCGCTCCTTTTCAGAGAAGTCCCAGCACCCACGTGTGGTGAGAAGGACCAAAAATCCCATTTCACAACCCAGAAAACGGAGGGAGGCGCCTACATGACGACGTTGCCAAGGTCACGCAGGGAGTCCGCGACGCAGCAGGACCTCGAAGCTCCTTCCATCGCCAAAGCCTGACTTGGCGACTGGTTTTCTAAGCTCTCTGAAGACTGAAATCTGTTTGCACAAGTTCTTGTCTGAATTATTTCAGCTTGCAGCCTCCTGTGTAAAAACCAGCCTGCCTGCAGACAACTCGCTGCAAGAAGAGAAGAGAAGAGGCAACCGGGAACAGCAGATAGTTAAATTTTCATTACCCAAGAGAAATGAGTATTGTAGTAAGAAGCAAGGGACTTACAGAGGGAACAATGACTCATTAGAAATGGAGACACCGTGGCTCCTTTTATGTAAGTGGAGCTTTGAATTTCCATTGTGTTCTGAAAAGAATTAGTCCTCTTTGTCGAGGGGAGGATAGAAGTAGCGAAGGAGGACTGTGAAGCTCCTCGTAAAAATATTACTGTTCAGAAACGAAAGGCCTGGTGATTAAGAGCGGTGGGACGTTTTCCTTGTCCCTCAATGTGAAGAGCTAATCCTTCCCTCGACTCGGAGCCGGCATGACGTGCGATAGGAGGATGATCAAGGGGCTGCCGCGTGATAACCTAAGCCTACGCACCATCCTAGAAGGGCCCCTCAAGCAGGTTGTGCCACCAAGTGCCCCGATGTTGTGGCATTTCAGCCCAGCCCAGGGCTGGTTTCTCATTACGCGGCGCCCGGAGATGGAGCCACCTCTTGACCATGGAGAGGACTGGGAAGGGAGGGTAGAGATGGCTGTATGCCCACGCTTTCCCGACAGACGAGGGCTTGTCTCCGCACCACCCAGCACAGCTTCTGCTATCGATCCCGTGACAAATGGGCTGGTTCTCAGCACTCATTCAAATGGGTCCTCTTCTCCGAGCCAAGGACAACGAGCTCCCTGCATAAGGAAAGCCCATTGCACTTGAAAACACATGCCCGCATTGATTTTTAGATGACTAGGAAAAGCAAGCAGACAAAAGCGTTACATTATTTACAAAGCTCTCTGGAATTGTCACTCATGGGGAAGCACAGCGGAAAGAGGGAGAGGAGGGAAGAGCCGTGCGGGCGGCACAGCCGCTCGGTACCTCCCTGCCTGCCTCCCGACTACCCCCCTGGTGAGAGGTGCCACCCAGTCCAGCCTCGAGGTCGTGTACAAGCTCTGGCGGAGCACGGCGCCCGTGAGGCAGAAAGGAAAGGGAGGGCCAAGCGTCCCCAGGGACACAGCAAGGATTTCCCCGGACAAGGATGAAGGGAAGCTTTTCTTGCACCTTTGGAGGAGTGAAAAACTTGTGGCTCCCCAGACAGGAGCAGATGAATCGCACCAGCGACGCTGTCTGGAGACATGGAGCAGCTCCCCAAAGGAGCAGCGTCACCTGTTGGTGACGGCCAGAGCCATGTCTTGCCCTTCCTTTCAGCTTCATAGAAGGAAAAAGAAAGGTAGCTTGAGGTCGTCCCTTGCATAAGCTTTCCATTATTTTATTTTGAGTCCTTGGGGGGTTTAAAAAAAAATATCTGTTTGAACAAAAATGTCAGTTTGGCCTTTTTTAGTTTGGCTACGTAAGTCTGGCTCACGTGGCTTCTGTACATTTGATGCAGCTGAATTATTCAGTTTGCAAGCAAAAAAGCACAACACCCTTCAGTCAAGGAATGAATCGGGGGTATGGAAAGGCAAGCGGCAGCCGCCGCCTCGCTGCCCAGCTAGCTGTGTGACCCGGCGTCGGACACGTCCCCTCTCCTAGGGCGAGGCAGGGAGCTGAGCTCGCACTTTGCCCACCCACAAACACTCAGGGCGACGGGACCCTGTTTCCCCTTGAAGCATCCCAACAAGCAAAGCCTGCCGACCCCAGCCAACTCCAGCCAGCTGTGCAGCTACAGAGGGGAAGAAGTGGGCTACGTTTAGGTGAAACCAAAGCCAAAATGATCCTGGGAGCAGGGACCAGCCCAAGAAAAGCAGCGCCAACAGCCAGAGCTGAGCTTAAGCTTGGCCTCCACGTAACCCTTCGCCTCCCAGCCCCGCACCAGCCCGCGTGCACGCCTGAGCTCATCCTGCAGTGACGTCAGGTATTTTGCTAATGCTGCTTAGAGGAGAAACATCAGCATCCCACTGCGTCCACTAAGTAGCTTCAAAGAGGAGACAGCAAAATTTTGAATAAGATATTAGACCTTTTAGAAATCTTTTTTGTCTATTAGTCACACAGGCAAGAGATCTGAACTACTGAGTATTCCACTTGCTTTGATACCCACATGAAATCCCAGCACTGCTTTCAAAGTCACTGTGAGCAGTTTGATCAGCCATGCAGAAAGGGCTTAAATGTCATCGTCTGCTCTGTTATTAGCTACCAATTGGGAAAGGTGTAAGAGTATACTTACCGTGGGATATTTATTAGCAACCTCCTCCCAGCACCAGCTTCGAGAATTACCTCTTGTGAGATTAAATGCCTGTTCTCGGTAGCTGCACTGATAGAAAACAAACTAATGTACTGCATCACAGAATAAAAAATAAGCTGTCCCCAAAAAGCAGCGTTAGAGTGACCTTACGGGCTTGGATTGCACTGAATATTCAGACTCAACGGATGGCTCCTGGCCGTTCTGCTTTAACAACCTCGCGCGTACCTGCTGCCCAGATAAAACCGGGCTCGTAGGAAGCAGCGTTATCTTTTATTAGACAAGCTGACAGAGCCAGAAGAAAAAATAACTAGATGAGCTTTGGGGCACACAGGACTTTTCCTGGGTTGGAGATAGAAGCGGCAAACAGAATTAGGTGGTGTTTCGCCACAGGGGCCAGCGCGTGAGGGTTTGTGGCGGCGAAGGAGGAGAGGCTCCGGGGGGAAGAAGAGGAACGGAAGGGCCAGCAGGAGGCAAAGCTCGTTGCGTTACTAAAGCTAATGGCAGATGGAAGAGTTGCGTGCGCTTCCCCGCAGAGCCTCGTCCCAAAGCCCAGGCTGCTGCAGGCACCCCGTGATCGGGCTCCGATCCTCCTGGCAAGGCTGCTTGGGGTACAGGGATGGTGTCTGTTCTTGCTAGCAAGAGAGGGCGGCAGCACCACAAGCTGTTTTGAAGGCACTGGGAACCCTGGGCACGGCGCTGATCAGGGTCCCTTGCTTGAGACAGGAGATGTTTTGCTCTCGTGAGCAGAGGGGAAGAGATTTCCTCACATTGCTCTACCTGGAGGCCCTCCACAGCGGCCAGACTGAGGGGCTCGCGAGGGAGCCGCGAGGAGAAGGGAGGACGCCTGGGTAGCTCCAGCCAAGCCAGTTTTCTCCGTGGCAATTACAGGTGCTTTTCTGATGCTAACTATTTATACCTGACAAACAGTGCTTGCAGAGGGGTCAGCAGGTCCTCAGCTGCAGACGTCTTGCACAGACACTCCTGGAACCTAAAAACACCCACTTTAATCCACAGAGGAAAAGGAACTTTTCCTTCTTTAACAACAGCTGATGCTCAAACTGGCAGGTGGCGGTCAGCCACCTCCAAAGTCTCCTGGATAAAATCCTTAAGGTTTTTATCCCTTGTGACCTTCTGAAGTCTCTCAGGTGACCCCTCCAAAGCCCTGAATTACATTCAATCCGGGTGTGTCCCCTTCACCCACCCTTTGTTCCCAGATCAGGGCTGCTCTTTTGCAACATAGTCATATAAGTCTCAGCTCATCTTTGAGCTAGAGGGCACCCAGGACGCTCCTCCATAGGAAACGAGGATGAATAATCCATTTCACAAACGACTTGGAGATTTCAAAGTCTGGCTCTGCTCCCAGGAAGAGTAGCAACTGGAAGTTGTGCCGTCTACAGGGTGGAAAATTAGACCAAAGAGCTTGCCCTGGGTCGCGCCATGTTTCACTTCCCACCTCGTTTTTCAAAATCTGTTAGCGCACGCTTTGAGTCACAGAGAGGAAGCAAAATGAAGATTCGTTTCAGGACAGAGAATGCAGATATTTAAACCTAAAACTACTGAAAAATTCTGCTCCTGTCTTGCACCTTCTAGACAATCGCCCAGTGAAAACCCCATTGCACAATCTTTTATTTTGCCCCCCTTACTTTAAACGTGGTTCCGCCAAAGCTTATCAGAAAATAACCCTAACTTTTACCTATCTCTGTACACCCACATCTTTCTTCAAGTAAATTTGAGTGGAAGTAATCTAACCACAGGTCTGAGAGACATTATACTCACCGTTCAGGTTTGAGAACTCATGCAAAAAGCGGTCAGCCAAGTTTCTCTACAGCACTTTGTTTCCATCTTTGCAGGTGCTTGAATTGCTGCCGCTCAAGATGCCCCCCACCAGGTACCTTCCCCGAATCAGAAACGCTTGGGTGGGGGTACCAAACCGCGCATATCGAGGCAGGAAAATGGGAGGACAAGTCTTACTGTTGCCCTGCAATGTTGAGAGGCCACCGTCTGCAAGAAACCTCAACCGCATTGCTTCTGGGGGGGCTCCCAGCCAGATTAGCAATGTGACATTGTGGATGCACCAAGACCGTGCCGAGGCTGAGCTAAACAGCTCCCTGCTGTTTAGCTGAGCTGAGAAGCAGGGTGAGATTGCTTCAGGTTGCGTTGCGCGAATTATCAAGCCTGAAGATGAAGTGAAATGAGAATTAGCAGGTTTCTGCTGTAATTGTTGTTTGTTTGGATTTTTCCAAGCAGAAAAGATTGTAAATATGTGCACTTTTTTTACATGCAAGATTCATATTTAGAGTTAAAATAAATTATTCTGAAGAACAGCCTGACGTTAAGCATATGCAATATACCAAAAAAGAAAAGGTGGCAGGGCAAAGGTGGGAGGAGGTAAGAGATGCTAAGATGGACGGACAGTGGACAGGTCACTGGTTGAGCCGGAAATGCTTCATGCACACATCCGTCCTCGTTACTTGTGGAAGGCACCTAAAATCTCATGTACTTTTCTATCCATACATGAAGACCTAATAAAAGCTCCCCTCCCCTGAAAGCCAGTGCTGCTGCAGTATCCATAGACCCAGGGAAATGCCTGGAAAGCGCATTTATCCATCGCTCAGTAGAAGTCCAGTGACCTGCACCAATGCCTACAACAACCGGGTCCTGCTTTTTGACTGGAATTTGCCAAATAAAGCCAAGAGCCATGAAAAACAAGAGGAAACATGAATTCAGACCGTGTTTATAGCCCTGCAACTGCTTTATCAGCCCACGTGCACCCTTGGGAGAAGCCCTGGGGAAGCAGCCGAGCCTCACTGCTGCTAACAGACCCAGTGACTTCTCTGCTTCATTGCTGGAAGAGAGGGGACCACGTCAAAAGGGGCCTCAAACGTATTTAAACACCAGATTTTGCTGTTTGTTTGGTTACTAGCTCATCATCAGCGGTCCCCACTGTAGAGTCAATGGCTTGCTTGTGCAAAACCCCAGTCCAAGAGAAGATGAGCACATTCCAGCCTGCTGAGTTAATTAGCAGGTAATGAGAGATGCTTATCAATAAACCCAGCTGCTTCTGAACCCCCTCCTGGGTTGAGCCTCCATGCCTGCAGGACGTATCCCATGACAAGCTCCACGTGGCTCACTTAGAAGATGATGTGCACAGGGAGGCAAAGCTTGGTGAGACTTCACACAACCAGCACAGCAACAAAACCCCTTTTCATTCAGGTTTTTGCAGGAGGGGAGCTGAGGGAGGTGCTTTTCCAGCTGGTTTGCTGGTAGAGGATTCCTTCCCCAGGGTTAAAAGCAGGTAGCATAAAGCTGGGAGTCAAATGAACTTAATTATTATAATATGACACCCTCTTACAGCGGAAATCTCTCTCCGAGGATTCCCCCCCTTTTGAAACATTATAAGTCCTCAGTTGGGGACAGAAACCTCCACAGGGCAGGGAAAAAGGGAGAAAAAGGGAAAAAAGAAGAAAAAGGGGTCTTTTACAGCTTCAACCACAGCAAACCTCAAATGCAGGTCCCTTTTCAGGCTAAAATCCTGAGGAAGGGGAAAGAAAATGTCCCCAAACTAGTAACAGCTGCACGTTTAGAGAGCACTACTGCTGTTTCTGACTTGAGGAAAGGCTCCCTGCCTTCAGCAAGGCAGGAATGTAACCTGTTTAAGGCTTTAGAGAGAGACACATAACCATCACCATAATTTTTAAGAAGAAATGTGCAACACAGCGCCTTACGGACTCCTATAAATTACTCGGCACCCGGCTGCCAGCTCAGCCTAAGCTCGATATTGCCTGCAGTAATTATGTGGATCAAATGCAGTTTATCTGGTTCATATTTGTGTTTCTGTGCTCTCTGGTAACTTATAAATGTCATTGCAGTGTTTATTTGTTATAATGAAACTTAATGACGTTTGAAACCAATGGCTGTGGTTGTGGGCTGCAGGTTTGAAGTAATCTCTTCATCTCAGGAGCAGGAGGCCCAAAGATAACATTAAATTACCCTATAGGAAAGGAAGATGTATGCAGACAGATATTCAGGCCTGTGTATTATTCATTGGAGAGATGACTAGCAATGAGCCACAGCGCCCAAGGCTATGGGCTCAAAGCATTGTCACCCAGCGAAGGCAAATGTTCCTGTCCAAGGGGAACTAGTTGTCAAGCCATAAGCCCAAATGCATCTCAATCTGTTTTATTAAACCTTCTAAGGCATGCTGGGGCGGCTCGGTGCAAGACGCCCGCATGAAACGGCTGGCAGGGAAAAAATGAGGTGGGGCTGCTGTAAAACGAAGCAGAGCTGGGTAGGAGAGAGAGAGGAACCAGCTTTGTGAGGCTTCAAAACGGGGTTGGCAAGTACAGAACAGCAGCAAGGTGCCTTGGCAGCAGTGGTACCCCATCTCAGCCAGATGCCTGATGCTGAAGGCTGTTCTCCTTCCATGCAAGGCCCAGCATAAACTTTTCTTGCCTTTGCTTCAGGCATTGCTCCTTGTCCTCCGTTCTTCTGAATAATTTCCTCCCTTGGTTTCTATTGCTGCGTGTATTTATAGACTCTGGTCGTGTCTCCCCTTGAGCCTCCTCCAGACTATATAAATTCACCTCCTCCAATCTCTCCTCTTACAAGCTGCTCTCTAATCCCTGGGCCATTCCTGCCACCACTGTTAGTATTCTCCCCGGCTTTGCTCCACGCTCCCCGGGCTGTGGGGACCAGCGCTGCACACACGCTCCGGTGCCAGTCACACCGCAGCCGGTGTGGAGCTGTGCAATTACTGATGCCTTATTACCTCGGGAAGCAAAATGCCTGTGGCAACAGTCAGGAACATCCTTCCCTAAGCCCCCTCCTTGCTTCGACAAGGGCAGTGCCCAGGACAGCCAGCACCAAAAGCAGCTTTAACCCCTGCAGCACAACCCAGCTTCGGCACCTCTGGTTTTTGAGCTGCTTCCCTTAACGTGGGTACTGTCGGGCCATGCTGATGCTTCCACACCTCCTGGCCATCAAATGCTCAGTTACAGGCTACTGCATTTCTCAGGAGTAAAAAAAATAGCATCACCAGCCTCTAAAGTCTCACTAGGGCAGTGAGACTTTAAGGTCTCAAGGAAACTGGACCCCAGCTGTGAGGTCAGCCTTTTGTCTTCACCCGCTTCTCCCACACACGGTCAGATAGGTCTGGAAACGCCCTGTGCTGCAGCCATCTGTCCCCAGCAACACAGCCTCTTCCCTTTGCTCTGAACCTAAGCAGAGCAGAGATATTCCTCCTGCATTGCCATGAACCTCTCTGCCTCCCAAGGGCATTGTACCAACCCGCTCCAAATCTCTAAACCACCCTGGGAGCGCCAGTGCCTACCATTTCGGTCATTTCACGTGACTACGAAAAGATTGTGTCCACCAAAATACTCCGAGGAACAGCGGATGGAGCGCATCTGCCACTTGGCCATCTCTGTACCCTACCTCCGCTAAGGTCCCAGCCCCGCCGCAGGAGGCCCTTGAGGACAGTTGCCCTGGGGACTCAAACACTACAAGCAAACACCAGTCAATGCATTATTCACCAACCAAGGAAATGAAAAAAAGCCCAGGTAACCTATTTGATTAACCTCATCTGACCATCTGGATTAAAACCAGAAGCTATTATTGGCAGATGTGTTACCTGATGACAACTGACAAGAGAAATTAATCTTCATTACTCGCAATCCTTATGCAACCGGCCCCAGAGAACCTCCTGCAAGGACCTCACCACGAGAGCTTGTCTGAGGCCCCATCTCCGAGCTCCGTACGAGCAGACAGGACCTCTGCGTGACAGCCTGTGTTTCCAGCTGGGAGCACCGTGGATTAATGCACCTGCACGCCGCTTCTCGCAGCACCCAGAGCCTCAGCAGAAGTCTCCCGTCCATGAACCGACTGGATCTAACCTTGCTTAAAACCTCCGTGACATCGATTAATGAGAAGGAGAGAACTGTGCAGGGCCACCTGCAACGACCTTGCCTGCAAACCCTTGAAAAGGGAGTTAATTCTGGAATAATGCCGCGGCTCGGCGAGGAGGGGTTGCGGGCCCCGCCATCTCCCGAGCAGCTATCGAAACAAACAAGTTGACAAATGAGGCTGCCTCTTAATGAAGCTGAAGCCAAAGTCAATACTCGGCCCTTCTATCAGGGCACAGATCAAAGATGGTCTCAAGGGCAAACGACCTTGGCGGGGGTGGGACAGCTGTCACTCGGAGGAGGGAAGGGATGACACGAAAATGAAAAGGAGCAGCCTTCGAAGCAGATGGAGACAAGGGCAACTTGCAGGAGAAGAAAAGGAAAAAGACTTAAAAGAAGAGAAATGCAGAAGGCTGGAGGGAAGCCCTGCTTCCAGGCCTTCAGCGTGTGCTTCCAGCAATTAAGTCTGGCTATTAAGATACTGGCGATCCTTCTGTCCTCTGCTATCACCGCCGCACATCTAGAGCGGCATCCTGCCGACAAAACCATATTTCAGTTATTTTCTCTGCAGAGGCTTTCCTTCTCCTCCCTACCCCTGCTAATGAAAGATTGAAATGGGGAAGGATCAAGGTTCCCCCAACTATTTTCAAGTACCTGGGGGCTTTAAATTCCACATTTGGGGTGATTTTCTGCTGTAGCAAAGATGGGGGCAGGGACGAAGGGAGAGAGAGGAGAACACTTGGGTAGGAACAGCACAATGGCTAGAGAGATATCTTCCACAAAACCAAATCAGCTCCCCCAGTATCAACAGACATTTGCAGAGGGAGCCATTTTTTCGTGCAAGGGACAGTTCTTACCAGACAGATCAGTCCCACGGCACTCCTGTCTCCATCACAACACCCTCCGAGCCACCGCTTCAGGACTGCCCCTTCCTGAACAGGACAGCCCTGCAGCAGGGAATGGCAGAGACAGGAGATCTTTGAGGACAGCGCGCACAAGGACTCGCCTGAGACAGCCCAAGTTTGATCCCAGCCTCGCCGCTGCTTGAGCTGGCTTAGGACGCAGACTCCCGGGGCATGGATGGCTTCCCTCCCCGTTTGCACAGCACCTAGCACAGCACAACGTCATCCTCAGCTGAAGACTTCAGCCGCCATGTGAGCCACCCCTGCACCTCCCTGCCACGCCATCTCCAGAAGCCTCCGCTGGCAACTCGGCTCCCCCTGCTTCTCTTTGAAAGCTCTTCGATCGAATGGTGGTCTAAGCTGATGGCAACAAAGACCTGGCACACTTGTCTCCAGGTCAACCTAAATATTTCATTTAGCTTCTAAAGAAGTCAATTCCTTTCTCTTCTTTCTTCCTTCCTTTATTTTAAATCTCGAAATGCATACCGTCTCTCATGAATATTGATGAGGATCATTAGTCACCGAACATTTTGCTTCCCTTCTCTTTCCCCCATCTATATAAAACCTTCATCTCTGTTAAAGGGAAAAAAAAAAAATCCATCTCAAGTTATATCTCTGGATGTGTTTTAAGATTAGCGCCCTTAATACATTTATAGATTGAGTAAATACCTATGGGAGCAAATACTGGGCATAAAAGGGTATGTATATACCGGCCCTGAAATTGCTGCTGCACTGGAGGTAGTTAAGGTTTGTGGTTTAAGTTCATTGCTTTGTGAAAGATCCCAGTAGTAGCCCTGGGCACTAAATAACTGTCGCGTTGGCTGCCTGGCCAAGGGGAATTTCACTCGCGCTCCCCCCTCGCACATGCTCCCTACCTATCCTTCAGGGTTTTGACCGTGCCGTTCCTTCCATCTTCATCAACTTCAACCTGAAGGCTGCTAGTGGACTTCAGTTTTATTTAGTGAATATGGATGGCAGGGTTTGGCCAGGTACAGCGAATAGCTCGGGAAATAAAAGGATCAGGACTCACAGCATTCAACTTGACACTTTACAGCAATATTTCACTATTTCCTTACGATAAGGATGGGTTTTAAAAAAAAAAAAGCCAAACAACAAAAGCCCAAATCACAGCAAGATACTTTGCTGGGTGTTTTGCTGTACCTTTCAGTCAAATCCAACAAGGTCCCGCTTCATTGAGAAATGGGAACTGGTTCATTGTGTCGGCCTGAAACACACGATTTCTTCCGATTTGTCATTACAGCTGTGAAATACAGCTGTCTTGCGCCGCTCCCATAAGAAAGGCGCTTCATCTTACAGGTTGGGACTGCAGAGCAGAGAAGACATTACATGACCTAAAGACAGGCAGGGGAAACCAGCGGGGAACAGAGCTTCAAAACTATTTATTTAAGCCTTTTCATAGCATGCCAAAGCCGCAGGCTTTGTAACACCAGGAGGCTTTAATCTTCACGACAATCTTACTCAGCTCCCACCCCACAGCCTGGCTATAGCTGGAGGTACTCTAGCCACGGCAAGTTTCTGCTCACAACTGCACAGTAGATTTACTTCTCCTGGTTTGAGAGCCATTTTAACGGCAAGCTTGGCTGTTCGTCAATACAGGTATGTCTCAGAGTGGGACTTACAAGGCTGCAGAGGTTTTAATTGATATTCTAAGCAATGCTAACTTGGTACTGCTTCGTTGCTCCAGCCTGTGAAGCTCCAACCCCGGCTATGCCTGCAGAAAGCATGCATCTGTGTCTGCCTCCAGGAGAGGGAGATTAGAGGTCTGGACCAGGCAGGGATGAACCATGTGTTTCCTTGCAGCACTGGTTAGGCCTGGAGTGCTTCGTAGAAAGCAGCACTGCATCACAGTGCCTGCGCCCCAGCACGACTCCCAAAAATGGCAGAAGAGATGCTCTTTCTCCAGCCTTGGGTAGGGATATACTGTCACCCTCCTGTCCCCTCCCTGAATCAGTCTGGATCGTTTTCTTGGAAGCAATGGCTTCCAGATACTTTGAGGAGCTGGAGGCTTCCACACAACTGTGCCATCATGTCCATGCTGGGGGGATTTATGGCATCATCAGAACTTGACTTGATGGCACAGACAGACCTGCATGTCCAAGTTCTGGTCTGGTGGACACCACGTCAACGGTGTGGCCTGTATTGCTAATGAAATACTGCCCGCCAGCAGCCTCTCCGGCAGAGTCCCCATGGACACCGAGGGAGAAAAGCTAAATAACAAACCCCGGGTGCAGCAACAGCTCTGCAGAGAGGGGAAAATTATCGACAGATACACATGCTCGAAGGTAAAATCAGAGGGTAGCCTGGAGGCAGCACAGAGATGAGAAAGCCAGAGTCACCCTCTTCAGAGAGAAGCCTTGCATCTCCTTTAATTCATGCTCCCCCTGCCTCCTGACAGACTTTAAAAATAAGCCACCCCAAACCCGACAAAGACAGAAACAGCCAGCCAGGGTAAGGTGAGGTGCATAACCTTATCGCTGCCCTTTTTCAGGCGCATTTTACAGGACAGGTTTTTCCCAACAGCTTGGTGTTGTCCTTAGGTGCACATCCCGTTCCAAATGCCATCAAAGACCTAAAGGGGAGTGCAAGGGTGATGGAATTCAAGTAGCCAGGAGTCTAAATCCCCCTAGATATTGACCCATGCTTATCAAGGATCCAGTGCCTGAGTGGTCAGGCCCTGGCACAGGCTGCCCAGAGAGGTGGGGGAGTCACCAGCCCTGGGGGGGTTCAAAAACCTTGTACATGTGGCACTTGGGGACATGGTTTAGGAGGCCTGGGGGTGCTGGGTTGATGGTTGAGTCGAGTTCTATCAATGCCTAAGATTCCTGAAGTGCCTTTAGCAGGCCCTCCTTGCAAAGGGACAGTACACAGATTCCACGTGATCCCAGGTTCTCCCATACCTACCTGTTGTGGCTGAACAGCAAGAGAAGCAACTCCTGAATTATCTTATGCCAGTACTCGGGGACCAAGGAAGTATTGCATTCATTTATATAAGACCACGCAGCAACAGCTTTCCACAGGGGGCAGCTGCTTAAATCAATAGATAAATTTATACCCTTAGACCATGAACTGCTACAACACCACTGTTAGCATAAGTCTCGCAAGCTTTGCATCGGATTTATAACCTGCAGAGTCGCTCAGCTGTGCTGCAACTGCTGTAGACAACTGGAACATCAAGGATGAAACCCTGCTCCTCCTCTCCAAAGTGCTCCAGAGAACAGCAGTAAGGGAGGTGTTTCCTATGTCCTGCCTGAACGGAGCAGTGCAGAGCACGTGGGATCCCTCCCTCGGCAGCATCCTTGTAAATGCGCACGGTGGATCTCACCAGCAAGGACTTGGCTCACAGCAGCGTACGCTTCTCTACGAGGTCCTGCATTTTACCCAGATTTCCAGCTGACCCAACCCAAAGTCTCCGCTTGACACTACAGAAAAAGACAGCTTGTTTGCTGCTTTTTCCTCAGGTTTCACTTACATCCCTGCCTTGTTTTGCTAACAGACACACAAAGCATCACAGAAATATCAATGAGACCTCTGCTGATAACAATGCATCTTTAACAACTTCTCCATCCACTCGCCTCTTCCTTCTCAAATGCCTTTGTCAGATAAAGAACAAAAGGCTCAATGCAGCTTATACGGGAGATGCCTTCCCTAATCAATTGCGATTGTGTCTTCGCGGGGAGACGTGAGTGACAACGCTTAGGGTAAGGCGAGCTTCCGTATCGCAGAGCTGCCAAGCCCCGGGGAGACAGCACCTTTCCTGGCGATGACAGCAGAGTAAGCAGTGCAGAGTTTGCACCGCATCCTGTGGGGACATCAGCCAATAATGGAGCCACCGCTACCACGGATCCCAGTAGATTTTGTGCCAGGGATCCTGTAGCTTTTAGCAAAGATTTGCAGGGAATCCCGTTCCCAGGCAATGGGCCGATGCCAATGGGTCCTGCTGGTTGCCCGAGCCTCAGAGGGCAAAGCGTAAGAAGATGCTGGGATGCTCAAGATGCTCAAGTAGTTTAGGGGCTGTTGAGCTCCACTGCGTGCAAAAGCAGGCTGAGCAGAGCCAACGCTGCTTGAGCTAAAGCAAGTCACACATTACAGGTCTGGTCCCAAAGGACGGACCCTTTCCACCACCGGGCCAGAGAAATGAGTCAAGTTTGAGCTCCTCCAGCAGCACAGAGGCTCTTGGCATCTGGCAGAGGAGAAAGGTCACTTTTTATATGGATAAGAAGGGCTGGCTCCAATTTATCCTTGAGATTGAGGGAGATTCATGCTCAGCCTGTGCTGCTGCAGATGTAAAAGTCACTTGCAAGATCCAGATTAAGTGTCCCCATAAATCCAAGCAATTCTGAGGCAGCAACTGCCTTGCTGGGCTGCTAATGGTGGCACAAATACGTCACTGCATCTTGGTGCCACGCACTAATAGGACGTTTTCCTGGCAGGAAGCATTCACTGAACCCACTTTGAACTACAGCAGGCAGCAGAAGGGGCGTTCAAGCAGAGAGACATTTGGAGCAGAGGCACAGCCAGCTTCCCTGAACAAGCCATTTTCCCCCCAAAAAGCAGGGACTCCATCCCAGAGTCGCAGCTGGTTTCTCTCAAGGCAGTAAGATGGGGCCTGACAGAGAGAAGAGCCTTGAATCAGACAGCTGTAGGAAGGATGCTCAGCCTTCCGGAGGGAAGGGCACAGTCCCTCTGTTCTCCGCTGAAGAAGCGGGAGGGCACAGTGGGACGGCTGGAGCCGGGTGGGACTGAACTGGGCATGGGTCTGCCCACAGCCCAAAGAGGAGCGAAGCATCCAGCCTCTCTGCCTGCTGGGATGTCCAGGGCTTCAACATTTAGAATGTGTTTTAAAGCCTAAATGCAGTTTTGGGTATAAATACATGTCCTTTCCTCCTCTGCTCTCTGTCCTTCTTGGTATTGGATTTCACCCCTTTCACAGTCTTGGCATTGCTGCCGCAGCACCCCAGCACCCTGCTAACCCGAATGCTGCCTCCCGCAGCAGAGAGCTGCTGCAAAAGTACCCGCAGCCTTCGTTTTTGCAAGAGCTGCAGATTCCCTTTGAAAAGCTATTAAGAAGCAGTCGAATAGAGCAACCTTTCATTGACAAGTCACTCGGCCCTTTAAACGATCTCCAAATAGTGTTTTCTTTTTATTGCTTTCTGCAGTTTAACAGCCTTGATTTCAAGTTACTTTGGCTTATGATAAACTCCAGATCTATAACGCTTCTATTCTCTCCCTCTTTGGTCTCTCTCACCCACTTCTTTATGTTTTTATTAAAAAAAGATCCAGGAAAACAGATAGCAGATTAAAAGGGAAACAAATTGAAATGGGTCAAATGTATCTTGCTTAAATGACAGCCACCCCATTAGATACTTTTAAACAGGACAAATAATCTGTTCAGAAGCACAAGTGGGCTTTTACATTTATTCTAAATTACAAACCAAATGATTGCAGCCTCAAATGGAAGCACTGGCTAATTGCACTAATATCTCACTAATTCCAGCACCAAGGAATGGGGGAAAAACTAACGATTTTCACCATTTTACTAATTATTCAATTTAGACCAAGGTACATTATGCAGACCCTGGTTGAGCTTGCTCTCCATTTTGTGATCTATGACAAAGACTGGAATTCCAATTATTAATAATGGAGGAGCTATAATTATTCTAAGGATGGGTACGAGATAATTATAAGCCATAAAACCAGCTTTCATATGCATATACAATTCTCTCCCCATGTCTCACAAACTGAAACCTATCTGCAGACTGGAAATACACTGAAGTTGAAGACAAAAAAACCCCCCATCCAGATCTACGCTGCTCACAGTTTGTGAGGGCAAAGCCACAGCTGATAATACATGCCAGAAACAGACAGCTGCCCACTTCTGCCGGGCAGGGGCTGATGCAAATCATCCCTACCAGTTACAGCCTGCAAGGGCTGCATGGATGATAGAATCATAGAATCATTAAGGTTGGAAAAGACCTCTAGAACCATCAAGTCCAACCATCAACCCAACACCCCCATGGCCTCTTAAACCATGTCCCCAAGTGCCACGTCTACATGGTGTTTGAACCCCCCCAGGGACGGTGACTCCCCCACCTCTCTGGGCAGCCTGTGCCAGGGCCTGACCGCTCTGGCAGGGAAGGCATTTTCCCTCATCTCCAGCCTAAACCTGCCCTGACGCAGCCTGAGGCCGTTCCCTCTCGCCCTGTCACTGGTGACTTGGGAGCAGAGACCGACCCCCCCCCTCACTCCAGCCCCTCTCAGGCAGCTGCAGAGAGCGAGAAGGGCTCCCCTCAGCCCCCTCTGCTCCAGGCTAAACCCCCCCAGCCCCCTCAGCCGCCCCCCAGCACACTTGTGCTCCAGACCCTGCCCCAGCCCCGCTGCCCTTCTCTGGACACGCTCCAGCCCCTCCAGGCCCTTCTTGTCCCGAGGGGCCCAAACCTGAGCCCAGCACTCGAGGTGGGGCCTCCCCAGGGCCGAGCACAGGGGCCCCATCCCTGCCCGGCCCCTGCTGGCCACACCAGGGCTGACACAAGCCCGGGGGCTGGTGGCCTCCTTGGCCACCCGGGCACTGCTGGCTCATGCCCAGCCGGCTGTCAGCCAGCACCCCCAGGGCCTTCTCCGCCGGGCACTTCCCAGCCCCTCTGCCCCAGGCCTGGGGCGCTGCCTGGGGTTGGTGTGACCCAAGGGCAGGACCCGGCACTGGGCCTTGTTAAACCTCACACAACTGGCCTCGGCCCATGGATCCAGCCTGCCCAGGTGCCCCTGCAGAGCCTCCCTGCCCTCGAGCACATCGACACTCCTGCCCAACTTGGTGTCACCTGCAAACTCACTGAGGGTGCACTCAGTCCCCTCATCCAGATCGTTGATAAAGATGATGCAAGAGCCACCGCAAGGAGAGCAGGCTGGTGGCTCTCCTTCAATTCAGGCCACCATCGTCATCGCTCCTCTGGACCAACCCTGACCTGTGCCCTGTGTTTGAGATACGTGAACAAATTGTCTATGTTTGAGATCCATGGATGGTCCCCTTTTGGAACCTCCATCTTCCCCCAACAAGAGACATTAGAGTTTTGCATTAGTCCCAGCACCTTTAAATAAGATCCCAAACCTTCTGAACAAAAGAGTCAAGGTGAGATTTGCAGCTCAGACTGCAAAACTTTTAAGGTCTCACCATCTATACTCCCAAAACTCAAGGTTTGCCGACAGTTTACCAACAGCCCCACAACGTCCACGTGCCCTTTAGAGAAAAATCTCCTTCCTGGGATTCAGACAGCCCTTATCTGACCAGATTTCTACAGTCATTACCCAGCAAATAGATTTGCTAAGCAACACCCTCTTCCAATTAAACACAGCGCAGCACTCGTTGCTACGTGGAGCTGCAGCTCTGCAGTAACGGCTGCTGGTTTTGCAGGGCTTTGTAGAGTGAATGGAGACACTCTGAATGCTGAGAACTACAGAGACCGGGTTCTGCCTCCAGCCACGATGCAAATGGAGGGTGGCTGCTCCCAGAGGTAACTCCAGCACAAGCCCCGCTCCAGGCACACCAGTCAGTGTTTGCACCTGCAGCAGCCGATACCGAGGAGACCGCCTGCAGATTAACGTACAGATTTCAGCCTCGTGCCCGCCCCTAACCGACAGCGTGGATGCGAGCAAAGCAGAAAGCAGGGAGCTGAAGAGGGGGAGTTTGTCCTTCCTTGAGCACAGATCATTAACCATTAGCTGGTCCAGGAGGAAGATGCTGCGCAGAGTCCTTCTGTCCCTGGTTCCCAGCCACGCCTGCTTTCACCACCCAACCTTGGACATGAGGATGACGCCCACCTTTCCCCTCCACTGGGTCCATCCCACAGAGGTGCCACCTGCCTGCTGCATGCGAGGACACGAGAGCCAGCGACGCGCCTGGAATGGGAGGCAAGAGCTGCCCTGCCCTGCTACCCTGCATGTGGGGAGGTTGTAGGCACCTTCCAGCAGCCGACGGCTGGCGGGAACAGGTGGTGAAGGAGAAGGCTGACACCTCTCAGTGCTTAATCGTTCCCGTTAGTAGCTTTATGAATGGCAGCCAAAAAATGCCATAATTGCTGCAGTGACGCTTGCTAATGACTCGAGTTAGATCTGGCAAGAAGTCAAAGGCAGGAGAGAAGAAAAATAGCAGCAGCAGGATCGACGTCTGAATACCTGCCTTTGACCACTGCAGAGGAGAGCGGAACAAGCCCAACTTGGGACTCACAGCTGTGGACAGGCAGGGACCACGCACCACAGGTGAGCAGGGAGAGATTTTACAGCACACCTCTTGCCTTCCCTCTCTTCAAGCTGAATGTGAAGGGGAAGAGGGAACAGAAAAACAAGCCCCAGTTTTCAGGTTAGTTCAAGATCCTTGTTACTGGGGAACTAAGGTGACCCACCTCATAGATACCACCTTTCTACTCCAAAATCACCTTGAACCAGGGCAGCACAAGCCCTGGGGAAAGCGAGGAAACTCAGCTCTCCACCAGCCTCAGCATCACCTCCATTGCACGGCACGTGCCTTGGGATATGCTGTCCACAAGCTCTGGCTCCCACTGAACCACCGCCGTGGCCAGGGGCGAGTTGTTCCCGAAGAGGAATCCGGCCCCTCGCGAGCAAACAGCACGCTCCTCCTGATTATGTATCTGTTTCTGAATGTTAACAAACAGTTGGCAGCATCTGATTGAGTGGGTTATTAGCAGAATGAAGACAGATGGTGGAGGATTAACTTTAAAGCGTCTTTATTGCAAGGCCGTCATTACAGACAGCTCTACCTCTCTCTCCCTCTGTCTACAACTGTCACCAGCTTAATTTCACCCTACAACTCACAGCCGCACACCAGACAGCGATCCCAGCACGAAGACAAGGCAATCGTCAATCACAGCAAAGGGATAAGCGTATCGCAGCCACGCTGGAGCAGCACCTTTCCTCTCCCAGGCCCATACGCACCCCCAAATCGTGCCCAAATCCAGCACCTTTCCTGACGCGGGCTTCAGAGCGGTGATAAAGCAAGAGGCAATCGCACCCGATGCAGCACAGCAATGCCAGCTGAGGCCACAGCACCCAAATCACTTTTGCCTCGCACATCATCAGTGTTGCTGGCAGCAGCCCAGGCTGTTCTGTTGCCTTACAGCTGGGAGAGACACCAACACCCCACCCAGACATGTGTTTTCATGACACAGGTTGATATACATTGATGTGAGGAACCGGTGTGTGTCAACTAACACTATCAGAGGCAAATTCTCGGACACTTATTTTGGCTTCTCGCCCTGGAGGATAGCTCAGCCAGAAGAGCCCGCATCTGCAATCAATTGCGTTAATGGACATCCCTCACTTGCCAGCTGGTAAACAAACAACATAATGCTAACCAAAGACCCTTGCTGGGCACGGCCACAGAGCATCTGTAAGCCACAACATTTATTTTACCCCGCTGGGAGAGGTTCCCTCGCAGGCCTGCAAGTGCCTGGACTGTATCTTCTCCACGAGGTGAGCTGGGAGAAGCGCTTTCCCACCAACAAGTGATTCCTCCGTGCTGACACGGCCTCCGTCTAAGTCCTCTTGTGCTTCCCTACCTACGAGCGCATTTTGTAGATGTCTTCGTTAAGTGACAGCAAGGTTCTAATGATCCCTGTAATTACCTGTTGGCACTATGATGGAGACCCCACACCTCATAATTATCGAATTGCCCCACTGCCTACCTCTGCTTTCAGTTCCTTCAGCTACACTGTAATTATTAATAGGGCTATTCATTAGCACCATTATGCAATAAAAAGGGGAAAAGCTCTCACTTGGCAAAAATATCAAAGGGAAGCTGTCTGTCTCCTTATCCCTGCAAGGTAACTGGCCCAGAGTCTGCCTCAGCTACTTTGGGCAGGAAATACCTTCTCTGTACCTCTGTAGACGACCAGACAGCCGAACCCCCCCTTGGCTCACATCAGAGCTCAGCCCATGCCAAGCAGTGTGGCTTTGCACTGAAATCCACCAAAATCCCAGGAGGTTTGAGGCCTGCAATTGTCATCCAGAACCACCTCTAGTGAAAACACAAGTCCTAGGCGGTCTTTGTAGCCATGGAAATCCCCCGACTTTGGTTTTTTTTGGCAGAACGTACCTTTAAATGTAATGGTCCTGGAGCCTGCGGGGGCCAGAAACTGGCTGGCTGCACAGCACCAGGCAGGCACACTTTGTTCCCTTTCCCACACAAAGGCTTTACTTTTGGCCTTTCATGTTTCTTTGTTCTCTCCATACAAAGCCACATTCAGCCTGAAAAGGGGGCTCACTTCGTAGGCAGACGCAGGCTTTGAATCCACTGGGGGACAGGAACTTCTGTGAAGAATCCCAGAGGATCGGCAGGATGCCCAGGTGTGCCCACGGTCCTGCTGGCTCTCAGACACCCTGTGAGCATCCCCAGGGTGCTCCTGCCCATCTGAACACAGCTACAGGCAGCCTCTCCAAGGGGCTTAAGGGACAGGAAGGTATCGAGAGAGAGATTGCACCTTCTCACAGCACTAGGACGAGACTCTGCCATCCATTCCCCTGAGGGGCAGCCCCTTCCCATTAAAAACATACTCTAATCTATGTTTCAAAAGCATGTGGTAATTAACAAGCACCAGGTGAAGTCTTGTGAAGTAATTTCCTCCATGTTATCAGCTCCTGGGAAACTGAAGGAAACTTTGATCTTCTAACTGAGCCATAAACTTGCCTCCACCAGAGTTTTACCCCATGAAAGCTAACGCTCCTTTTACTCTCATGAAGCCAAGGTTTCCTGCCAGGGTAGACACCCCGGTGGCTAAACTGCTGGCACGACACCGCCCCGTGCAAGCTAAAGGAGGCGCAGCGGGGCAAGCGATCGCACCCTTTGTCCAAATCATCTCCAATCAAACCCCCCCAAAAGGATTAAATCATTGTACAGATCAACTTTGCAGTCTCCAGAGTAACCTGTCAGCAGCCAGGCTCTCCTTGACACACCCTCAAGACCCTCCTGCCCTGCAGGGCTCTGGGACCTTTAATCCTTGTCTGATCCAGCATTAAATCAGAGATGGTGCCACACCAGGGTTTGCTCCGGAATAAGAAGCCAAACAACGAAGCTACCAGAACCAAGGATGCCAATTCTTCTGAGCGTAAATAGTTTTTGTTTAGTTATTATGCTTTGTAATTATTTATGATATTTCTATGGATTAATCAATGCTCGTGAAGTGCTTGGGGGATGACTAGAATATAAATAGGGAAATTTTAGTGAGATCTCTGCCAGAGCACAGGGGTTTGGCAAACAACGGAACAGCTCCTCTGAGGGGTGCAAAGGCACTGAAAACTGGTCCTCTGGAGGCGTCACGGTGAGGCGCTACCTCCCAACAAGGCTAAAAAGACTAGATGCAGCAATTGCTGGAAGAGCTTCTCATGTGAAAAGTCCCTTCCATGGGAAACAGACAGTGGATTTTGGATGTACGGAACTAAGATGCTCCGGCTCTTCTCTTGCGGCTTCATGCAGGGGGCTTCCTGCATCTGTGCCCACTAAGATGCTTCAGAGATCGAAGGGGAAGCAGGATTTTCTCCTCGGTGTGAACAAGAACGTAACATGTTCCTTGCATAAGGACATCTGCAACCCTTGCAACGAGATTGCTAAAGAGGAAGGAAGAATGGAAGGTGAGAGAACCGCTCACCTTCAGTCATCCTGCGGTACTTCTCCTTGTACATGAACCCCAGTACTAGGCAGCATCCTCTTCCTGGGAGCCCCAGTTCTGCAAGAGAAGAGAGAGTGATGTTAGAAGACTGGACTGGGGACAAGAGCAAGCACATGGGGATGCTGCAGGGAGCAAATCCTGCTGGTTACACCATTCAGGTAAAGCACCAGTGAGGCAAGCACATAACTGAAGTTTTTGGTCAACCTGAAAGTCGCTGGGGTTCCCAAACCAACTGCTGCTGCCCTGCTCCACTTAGCCACGGGTATCTAGAGAGGGGAGGGTCACCAGCCCCTCCCCTGCCCATTTCTTAAGTGCTCCTCCACGCTAAGTGGAGGGAACACGCTGCATCTCCATCAACAGCAGCACGTTGCAACAATATGGACTCCTTAATCCCTTTTTCCCTCAGCAGACAGCAAAGTAAAATGGGAAATGGTCCTCCAAAGGGAAGATAAGTCTGGCTCGAGGCATCTTGCTCCTTAGAAGCAAGCAAGTGACCCTACAAGCAGCAAAGTGCCAGTCTGAGGAGGCGCGTGCCTTTGATGCCTTGATTTCTTAATGGGGCTTTCTGACTATCGGTAACAAACAGAGGGAGATCTGAACGCATTTTTTTCCAGAAGTAGGCTGCGTGCATGCATGCTCTCCCCATGTGCATCTCACAGCAGCAAAAAGCGCTAGTTCTTCAAACAAATTCTCTTGTGTCGCAGTGGAGAAAATTAAGGTACCATGTCCCCGATGCTGCCTGCCTGTGGACCTGAAGAGCTCCTCGGGGGCTTCTGTGCTCTACAGAGCCCTGCTGATCAAAGCCCCTTTGATGTTTACTTAATGTGGCTGTGGTCTCTTTAGAGCCCCCCTCTGCCGAGGAAGGAGCGCTCAGGAGTGTCACAAAGTTGTGCCGCATGCAAAGAGGGGAAGGCAGCGAAGCAGGAGGGTTGAGAGCGCAGCGACAGCTTTAGAGAAGAGTGAGCGCTGCCTGGCAGCCTTGGCTTTTAGCGCCATGACGCAAACTTGGGTTTGAACTGCAGGTCTGGATGGTGTCCAGAGGAAGAGGGAAGTCGCTCGCAGGGTGATGTGATGTGCAGGGAAGACACCCAGATTTGTATGGGTATATACCCAGATATGCAGTATTCCTCCCTCATACTGCCAGCTGCCAAGGGATTCCAGCAGAAGGGTTAGCATCCTCTTCTTGCACACAGTATGAGGCAGAATCAGAGCCTAAACCCAGGAAAAAGAGATTTCTTTTGACCCCAGGACACTCGGGGTAGAAGCAAGATGAGTTAAAGCACTTTCCCTAATGTTAAACAAGGCTCCACCTGGCAAGAGGCTAAGGACCTCAGATCCTGGTCCTGAGGCTCCCAGCAGGGAGGACATCAGCATCTAAAATAAATCACACGTGTAATCCCACCGAAGTCGATCCTCAGAGAAAAGGAAGTCTCCTGAGACACTCAGAGTAAGCAAATTGAATTGCTCCCCTAAATCCATGTTGCCCCAAAGAGAAAGAGGCATTTTTAGAAAGTGACTCACTTCGCCTACTCAGGATTATTTTGGGGGTGCTTGTAACAGTCTCACTGGCCATAAAAGGTGGTAACAACTCAGACTTAAATGGCTGAAGATTAGACAAATCAGGGCAGATGAATCAACTACCTGCATCCTCAGTCTTTTCTTGAATCAGAGCCCTAATTAACAGGAAGAGGTAAAAGGCAATCATCTCCCCTCTTGGATGCGAAGGTGGAAGCCAGCCCTCTCGCTCCGCAGTTCAGAGGCAGCATGACCTCCTCTCCCTGCACAGCCTACGCAACAACTACAAATGCACTAAGAAAAGGGTCGGCTTGCAGAGCATTAGACGCCTCTGTTACTCCCAACCGCTGCTAAGGTCTGCCGGTTTTAGATGAAGGATGGTTGCCACCATCCAATAACTATAATCGATAAGACTTTGCTGAACTTTGAGTGGGGTTTCCACAAGGGGTTGCGTGATGCCTGTGAAAACAGACATCCCACATGCGTGTGGCCAGAGGGCTGCGAGCCTGCCGACAGCCTCATGCTGTTTACACAGAGCCTGCAAAGGAGGGAAGAGGCGTGTCTACCTTTATTGATAGGAAAACAGAACTGCATCGATTGCTATCGAGCCTTTGACGAACACCAGGGTATCAAAGCGTAATTAAAACAACACAATTAGGTTAGCGTCGTACAAGGCAGCGCAGCCCACAGCAGAGCTGAGCAAGCCAGCGTTCCTCTCTTACTAATCCAGACGTGTGTCGTACATCCCGACACGTGGACCTGCTTGTGGATGCTGGCTGGGTGTTCCTGGACACACAGACGTGGCATGACAGGGGCTGCCACGCTTTCCACAGACCACAACCACAAACATCATCAAGAGCATCCTGAACCAAAGCAGCGATGGAGGCAGCAATAGCTGCAGCCTGCTTGGGGGATGAGTATCCCACCACTCAGATGTCCAGCTCTCATCTTCCAGTCACGGGGGGTGAGACACAAGAATAAGGTCGTGCTTGAGACGCTGTGACGAGGGGCTACAACCCAAGGCAACGGCTGTGCTACCCAAGAGGTCCCACTCACGACTTGCCCTTAGAGGGAGCGAGGGATTGTCAGGGCTGAGCCACGTGGGCTGGATCCAGATGAAATCTGGGTTATTACCCGTCTGGAGCCTGGATCAGCACACATCGGTATGGGTGTCTGTCTTCCATTTGCCTCCCTGAGGGGTGCTATAATTAATGCTTATAAAACACTTTGATATCCCATGATGAAAGGAGCTATACAAGAGCACCACATTATAATAATTCATACCATAAATTTGTGAGAACATGCAAAAATCTTTATAGCTAAGGGCACCTTTAAATACTTGAGAGTGCCTTTAAAAGGTAAAATACTTCAAGATGACTCTGATGCCTAAGGATGACTCACCACTTCATGGCTTTTAGTGGCTACCTAAAGCTAAAATAGTTAAGCAGATACCCAGCATTTTAAATGTTTGGGCTTTAGGGGGGCTGCTGAGATACCATAGAAAAGAGAATATTTTAACCCACATGTCGTCTCCCCCCCCAAAACGAATCCCCCTCCATTTCCTTGCAATGGCAGTAGATTTTTCCCAGCAGAACTAGTTATGGTTGAAGTTCATCATCCCAGGCGCTTTGAAGAAGTGTGAGCTTAAGTATCTTGTTTGGAAAATACGTGGCAGAACCGAGTTTCCAACTCCCTCAAAAGTACCTGCATTAATTCACCTCAATACCTGCAGAACAACCCCTCAGACAAAGCACAGGCGAGTTCAAACCACACGTTGCCAGCATTTGGGGCAGGCAGTGACAACGAAGCAAAAGCCAACTAAAACAAGGGTTCAGCGTCTTTTAGAAAGGGATGTTTTATGCACAGGCTGGGCAAGTTTGCTTTGAAAGCTTGATTTCTCCTCGCTGGCCCAAACTATGGCACCCTTTGTCCCCATTTCTCCCATCGTTTGGGATTTCTTTACTCAATTTCAAGACAATTCCTCCACCCACAACTCAGGGAAGGGACCAAGTTGCTGATCAACCGGTACAGTAAAGGCTAAAGCTGCAAAGCAGTAATAAAGGTTTATTAACACAATCGCATCATGTGTGCTATTGTGTAGCTGTATTCCACCAGGAATGGTAATAAATGTTTAATAGCTCAATAATACCTGTTTAATAATTTTTCAGCTCATCCTGTCTAATTGCAAGTTTATTAAAGAATGATAAACTTTATAATTGTTGTAAAGGCATAATTGCAATTCCATTGCTTATTTAATACTGAGTTAATTATATTACAACTAAGTTATATTTTCCCATACATATTAAATATCAATTAGCTGTTTTAAACTATTGATTTGTATTTAATTAACTATGCTATTATATACCAATTAAGTTCTTATAAGAGAAGCAGAAACAGCTGGTCTCTTAAATTAAATTTTAAAAACTTTGGATTAACATAAATACCATGTTTCTATCTCCTCACTTTTTCCTTCAACAGAGACGGCACTTTGTTCTCTCTAAATATTTTTCCAAACCACATGTTATATGCATGAGCTTCATTCTGAACAACTTTTCAGGATGGGGCAACCTCCATCACAAACATCCTAGCATCAACAACACCAAAACACAGCGGCTGGGAAAGATACAGCGTTGGAAAAGCCCCAGCCCACCTGGGGATCTCAGCAGCAAAGAGCTCAGGTGGGAGCTTGTGAAAGAGCATGAAAGTCTCCCAGGAAAGAAGCTCAATACCTTCCTCTCTGTTCCTAAGTTGGCCAGCAAGGGTGATATGGGAAGATCCTATACCACCAAAACCAAGAGTTTTGGATCCCTTAAAAAAACTTTGGTTGAGAAACTTTATGCTCCTGCTCAGAAGTTTCCCACCCTGATGGATAGAGTTGTCTGCTGTTTGATATCTTCCTAAAGAAACACACAACGAACCGAAGAGACCGGTCTCCCAAGCCCTTCCATGTTCCTGGCTTCTCCAGATCTAGTGACGACACATCCCGAAAGTACGAAGGGTGTGAAGGACCATTTCATTTGTTTTTCAGCATCCTAGTTTCCAGGCGCAGTAAGCAACCTGATCTCACGCTGATTTCCACAACATCCCTGTGACCTCTTCTTCAGAGGACTTTGCTCCGAGCACCCATAAAGCAAGCTGCATCCTTCCCCTCCAAGATCACCTTCTGCCATGAGCGCTGGCTACAAGCTTCCTCCCTCGACGCTGCTCGCAGCCACGAGCGTTGCTGAGCAATCCAAACTACTGCCGCATTTTGGCGGAGAGCATATGGATCCTTCGGCACGTAATTTCTATATTACGCCGTTAAGCCTGCAGAGCAATCCAAGATCCTCAGAGATGAAAAAAAAGCTATACAAATGCAAGTTATTATTAAATCTGTGCCTGGTTAATTTATAAAAATGTATTAAAAAAACTAAGAGGCTTCCCAGATGAGAAAATGGGCACATTACTGTTTGAAATATGAATGAAGCAGAGATCAGTGTTAAATGCTGTAGTGATATTGTATTTTATTCTATAGTGCTCTGCAGAAAAGTTGCATTTATAAACCCATTTATTGTGTTATGTACTTGCAAACCACCTTGTCATCCATTTATTGCACAAATAAAATCTTAAAAGCAGAGGATTAGTTGAGTTCGTCCCTGTGGGACCACAATCTGACTTTAAAGAATCCATCAATGAAGGAAAACAGATGGAGCAGAGGTGCTTGCCAGCTCACTGCTCCGAGACGTAAAACGCAACTGCACAGAAGGGCTATTCTCTGACGGCCCACAGACCTGCAAGTCCTGCCTGTGTTAAAGAGGGAAGGCTCATACTGCAGAGCTTGCTGAAACCAGGCCCCTGTTCCAGAGCCAGTTCTGGTCGAAGCCTTTGGAGTGGCAAAGCCTCCACTCTTAGAATCACAGAATCATCAGGGTTGGAAAAGACCTCTAGGATCATTGAGTCCAACCATCAACCCAACACTACCGTGACTCTTGCCACTGCACAGGGGTGAAGATCACCTTGCGGAGGACAGTTCAACCTTGCATGGCAAAAGAGAATGCCCCAAAATGTAAACCTTGCAAAGTACCTCTGGTATGACCTAAATTTATCTTAAAAGATGCTGGAGAGGTGTGTATCTGCAGCTCAGACAGCAGCATCACCAAACCAAACCAGCCTCAGAGCTGTTTTCCCTAAAGGGAATTCCTGGTGTGGAGGGATGAAGGTCTGGAGGGCCCTTAAAACCATAAACCCATTCTTTTGGATTAAAAACCATAATGGAAAATGACAGGAAAGCTTTGGTGCGTCTGTTTTCAGTGAGTCGGTTTCAGTTCAGTGACAAAACAGAGCCATCCACAACCCAGGAGGAGGTTCTCTGGGACAAACAGCTTTAGACAGGCACACGCCTGGAAATATCAGAGTACACCAGCACCCAGCTATCCAAGTTGCCTTGAAAGACATCAGCACCAAAAGCTTCAAGGCAAAGACTAGAGAAACCACGCAGTAAGTAGCTCTCCCCAAGAATGAGCTCTGCCCCGGTACCAGACAATTAAAAGTTGCTTCTTAGCAGGAAGCACCACTGGCAGAAGGGGAAAGGAGGAAGAGAGATTCATGCTGCTGAGCAAAGAGAATTATTTCCCTGTGTTCCCTGGCTAATGAAGGGAAAAAAGGCCCCTCTGAGTTGTAACTCAGCACTGAAGTGTTTTGAAGAGCTTTTTTTCCTCTAGTGGCAACACAGAGAGTTTGGTCCCTAATGCCAAACCTGTCTGTATTCCTCACCCCTTCATGGCTGGCACTCCTTTTCTGAACCTCTTACAAACATATCCTATTTGGGGAGCATCCAGCAAGTGAAGAAGAATTGCCACAAACTTCAAATCCAGTCATTCTTAGGATTGTGGGGTGTTTATTTTTTTCCTTCCCCCAAAGTGAAGAAACCTGAAGGAGCTGCTGCAGCAAAAAAACCCAATTTACCTCAGAGTAAGGCAGCCTTCAGTGCTTGAACCTTCTTGCATAAACAGCTTTTGTACCTTTGTACGCACAGGTACACATTCACACTAATCAAAATCTAAAATGCCTTCCTTCGCTAAGGTCTTGTAGCAGCAAGTTCCACAGTCTAACTACACCTCTGCGTGTGGGCAAAGGTATTTTTCCTGTATGTCCTGTTGTAGAAGGCATAGCTTTCACACAGTGTTTGTTTTATTCAAAAGAAAAAGAAAAGGTGATGTAGAAACAGAGTCTGTTTTCTTCACCGCTAATAATAACAGATCAACTCCTGTTTGCACTAACGAGAGCTCTGCTGGTCAGATAACCAACACAGCCAGACACTTCTATGCAATCTCGCTAAAAGCACTCACAGGCATTGGAAAAGGCTGGCGGGGCTGCCCACAGTCACAAATCCTCAGGCAGCATTGGCAAGAAACGGTCACCTGCAACTTCAGGTTACTGCTTGCTCCCTCCACACCCTACCTCCGAAGGCCCCACCAAGGAGAGATGCTCAGCCAACCGTCCACAGCAAGGCCTCCAGGCCCTCTCCACCCCTGCGGGGTCAATGTTTCATTTTACAATCTCACAGCATGTAGACATAGCTCAAGCCTTTCTCCCCAACGTACATGATTCCTACAGTATTTTGCAAGAGCTGCTACCCTGTTGCCGCTTTCATCTCACTTGGCTCAGACCCTCTGAAGCTCCTCGGCTTGCTACAGCCCTGGAGCTCGGACCCTCCCTGGGAAGGCATCCGTATTGTTCGGTGGGGCTACAGCCAATTCACCTCACTGGTGGATTTGACCTGCACTTCAAGGACTTCCTGGGGATTTAATCTTCTTTTGACTGCAGCCCATTGTACCTGCCACTCCATCCAAGCCACAAAATACATGTTTCAAGGCAGCAGCCCGCTGCAGGAAGGTCGGGAACAAGGCTTTCAGAGAAATTTAAGCAACATGCAAGTACCTCCCCAGGCATCCCCCAGTGTCTCCTTGACACTTCCCCAAGTTGGCCCCCGAACTCATGGCACGTCACCATCCCCATCGTTCCCCCACGAGGAGACACGCACTGCTGAGACCACGTTCGCCGACTCCGAGGGGCCAGAGGCCAGCCAGGCGAAGGGCACATCTGTGCTGGTCACACGCCAGTGGTTGCATTGCACCCTCTGACACAGCCTACGCGTACCCTATGGAGCTCCTCGCATCCCTGGGGCACAAGCAGCGAGGGCAGGGGAGGCTAACAGCTTGAACCTTGTCCCTCGCCCCGTCTGTCTGCTTTGCCTCCCCCAGCCGTTTCCTCTCACAAGCCGAGGGCTCGGACGGCCCTGGGCTGTCTGTCACCTGCCCCCACGCTCTGCTTGGCAGCGCAGCCCCAAACCTGCAGACACCTGGGGAGCTGCCTGACAAGGTCTGCGACAGCACCAACGAGGCATGACTTGTTCCTCCCTGTCCAGCCATCTTTCACTTCTACCCCTCCCAAAACCAGGAGCTCCATATTCAACTCCATATAGCAGAAAAAGAACACTGTCCCACCAGAGGGGAAAGGGTGGAGGACACGTATGAAACCCACCACATCTTTCCGCAGCACCTCTTCCATTGCACTTGATGAAACAAGCTCCCCAGGGAATCAAAATGCCTTTATGAGGACGTGCCCTAGAGACTGGAAAAGCCCCAGATATCGCAGCACACAGGGTCTGTGTGAAATGGGGTGACTGCAAGGGGAGCGGCATTTGGAAGATGGATTGGGCCACTCCAGGCTGGGGCAAGCCTTCCTACTCCATCTCCAGTGATTACACTGACATCAGGGTGTGGTCCTACATGCCAGGAGGGCTTTCAACAGGAGGGATTTTTAGAGAATCATAGAACCATTAAGGTTGGAAAAGACCTCTAGGATCATCAAGTCCAACCCCCAACCCAACACCCCCATGGCTCCTAAACCACGTCCTGAAGTGCCAAGTCTATGTGTTTTTTGAACAGCCCCAGGGATGGTGACTTCCCCACCTCTCTGCCACCTGGCAGCCTGTGCCAGGGCCTGACCACTCTTACAGTGAAGAAGTTTTCCCTAATATCCAACCTAAACCTCCCCTGACACAACTTGAGGCCGTTTTCTCTCGTCCTATCACCAGTAACTTGGGAGAAGAGACCAACACCCACATAGGGGTCTCTAAGAAGATCTAAGAGCTGAAAGAAAAAGATCAGAATAAAACTGACAGGGAGAAAGAAACAAGATCCACATATTTTGATTCCTTAAGAACGCAGTGTTTTCTCTAAAGACCTGCTTTCATCACCAAACACTCTGGTTTCTCATTTCATTGAGAGCCACTGCACTGTTTGTCACTCCTGCTGTAGGACCCCTGCATGTCCCATCGCAATCCAAAAGCAACATTAGCCACATACACAGCACGACATTATCCTGAAGCCTGGTGGGAACATCTCGTGCTGGAACAAACAACACATTTGGTGCTCCCCTGGCACACAGGGAGCTGCATTTACATGCAGGTCTAGAGGTCTGCATAAAGCAGGAGGCATACCAGCCTCACACCCCACCCAGACTACCCCGTAACGCCTCTGCTCAACTAGGAGGAGAGCTTGGCAATGGAAACACTTTGCAATAAGCCCTGGAAGTCCTCACTCTGCTCTGACAGACTGTGGACACACTGGAGAGAAAAATAGTAAAAATAAAGCCACAGCACTGTAAAGGTCACATCTACTGTAGTGCTCTGGATCAACAACGGCTCCTCATGCCTCCCACCTTGGAAGTGCTTTGGGTTAAGCCACCCATTTTACAAGTCTAGAAAGAGGGAGGACAGTACAGGAAAGCACAAGCCACTTCTACTCTCGGAAACACCCAAGCACAGCTATCCTCTGCCTGACCTAGGAAATCACTGTCACTGCCTTCTAGCCCATCTGCCCCAGATCCATCAGCTCCTCCTGCCGCCAATCCTGCGAAGCCCATTGCCCAGCTCCTCCAGACCCTTCACAGGCTGGACATCCGCGACAACTGTCCTGGCTCCTCCAAGACTGAGTAGCTGTGGCCCTTTAATCCCCTCTGAAGGCAGGGAAAGCACTGAAGCACACTGGCACTCTCATTTGAAGATGACATGACAGTCAGAGGCAGGGAACCCTGCGGTCCTTCTATTACTGGGAAATCATGCTCCAGCCTCGCAAATGCCATTACTTCTGTGTATCTTATAATTAAATTGTATTTGCCAGTTACCTCACAGCACGGCTGCAATTCTTGTGCATCTGAGGCTTTTTTTTTTTTCTTTTTTTAAATTTCTGATCTTCAGCTTCTGTTTTATTTTTCCCCTCCCTGCCAACCCTCAGCCATTTCAGAAAACTCTTCAAGCCGCCTTCCCCTTCACAAGGTGAGAAGAGGGTAGGAGACCTGCTGCGCGGCACCAGTCCATGCTACGCCATCTCCCCTTGGGCCACCCACCAGACCCGGGCTGGAGGAGACCAAGTCACCTTGGGTCAGACCCCCATCCACAGGTGAACCCCTATTTCCCTCTTTAAACCTCCCAGCAATTCGAACGGGAGCCGAGGCACCCAAATATCTTGGGGAATCTCGCTTATGGTGGTGCTACCAGACCGTCGCGGATGAGTCACTTGGCCAAGGGAGCAGCAATCTGAGATGAATCTCAGGTGGAGGTGCACTTGCTGCAGCGCCTGCTCTTTCCCCGCCGTTAAAACTCACTCAAAGAGCGCGCGGTGCTAAAATGGAAGGGGCAGCAGGAGAACAGGTCCCTACCCTCTGCCAACGAACAAGGCGCCAATTACAGGAAAGGGGGAAAAGCCACAAAATTTAAGGGATTATCTAATCATTACATTTCCGTCCCTTTCTGCAGGAAGGCTGCTTTGATTGAAGCTTTACAGCGTGCTGGCAGGGAGGGCTTTGGCCACGCTCAGCAGTAGGAGAAAGGAAAGTGAATGGGCAAATTTCACGCTGTGGGAGGCTGATTGCTGCCCTGTCCAGACCACATTCCTTCAGTGTCCTGGTGGCAGTAGATTTGGTTCCACCACGAAAAACAAATCCATCACCCAGATTTTATCAGGCCGTGCAGGCATCCTGCTCCAAAGGCACCAGACAACTTGCCTGGGTCCAGAGAAGACACCGAGCATCCACAGCACCAGTTGCAGGTTGCAGCATTCAGCCTAAATCCTCAAGCCCACGATATTTCCTTTGTCTCACGACCATCTCCATGCCCCTTTTAGAGCATTACCAGTTCCCGACTGACCTGAAAACTCCCAGCTTCTGCGAACCAGTCCTGCTGGCTGGATCTTCATGCCGCAAACACTTTGCTAGCGGCACTCATCAGCAATAACGGCCAGTAGTTCACACCACATTAAATGCTTCCTCCACCCCTACGGATACAACTCTCGCAGGCAAGAGGTAGGAAGGTAAAACCAGGGAAGATGGGTGTAAGGGAGCGACTTTGCACCCTGCTCGTGCCCTTACGCATCCCAAAGCGGGCGCAAGCAGTGGGGATCTCACGCTGCAGTTCCCCTCCTCGTGGCTTGCCTTGACCAGATCAAGCCCCAGCTCACAGCCAATGCCAATATATGCCTTTATGCACCTTCCCTGCTACTACTGCTTGTGTCTGCTGCCAAACCCTATAACTTACTGCAAGCAGCTTGGCTTCTGCTGCCAGGGGGGCATTTTCCCAGTGTTGGCCATAACTTGAATGACTGTGAAAACAGCTCCCCTGCTTCCCCCAGTGTCAGCGTGCTGTTCCCGGGCGCGTGCTCTCTCAATCCCATTAAAAGTAATGGGGTGAGATTGTCCAGCCCATTACTTTCAATGGCTTAGTTTCAACCAGACAGCCTAAAGCTCCCATATCCTCAAAATAGCAAGCAGAGTAGCTCCAAAACTCTCTGCTTCATTATCACATCATGTATTCCAGCTTGCCAGAGTTTAATTGGAAAGACAGCCAAGCCTGCGTTTAGGTTTGCTAATTGCTGCAGGAGAGGCGCAAGCATTGCTTCACCGCTGACAATTATTTCCTTGCTCAGCAATTTTTGGTTTTTCAAGGTGTGAAGTTTTACAAAAATAGTCTAAGTTCTTTTAAAAAAGAAGAAGAAACATACGGAAACAGAGCCACAGGAGAGGTGCTTTATGGAACTGTTGCGTGCTCCAAGATTCAGCTGGTCTTGCTGGTGCTGGAGGGAAAGTTGCAGGAAGAGCAAGCCGGGGAGAAACACAGCTCTTGTAAAAAGCCAAGTGCAAATCACGTATTTAAAATGCATCACGGGAGCTGTAGCTTGAGTATCTCTGAACTGTAAGTCCAGTAACACGCTGAGGGCAGAGACAGGCCAAAAATTAAGACACATTGCTTCCAAGGCAGTTTGATATTACGACATGCTCAGAGTTGCGCGGCCAAACACCTTTCTTTGGGAGCTTGAGAAATCCCATTTCTGGTCCGATTTCTGTCCTCACCTTCTGCTCTGGTTTCATAAAAGCCTGGCAGAGCTTGACCATATAAAGCCACGTGCCCCCTTACAGCCATGGAAGGGAGCTGTTAGGGATGTACGTAATGACATATCTGGGACACTGAAATAACACCAGCCATCTTAATACCTGGCCAAAAAAAAGAAAAGGTGGAAGAGCTGACTAGTTAACTGGTTGACAAAAAGATAAAACTCCCCCCACCATAAAACACCAGAAAGCTGTTGAGATGACACTTACAGCCAAGTGGGATAAGTTTTGAGCACAACACGGACTTTCCTTGCCTCTGACCTTCGCAAAGAGGAGACTACAAAGTGCACCTCTCCCGTAGCCAACCCCTGCAAACTCTTTGCACGGCCCCCACGGACTCGACGCCGTGCCCCGTTGCCACACTGAGTCTATCTGCCACTGCCTCAGAGATGTTAACGTCTTGATGCTCACAGCCCCATCCAATCCAGGACAGATGGTAATAAATTTTTCAGTGGCTGGAGCAGAGTGCAGCAACTGTGTGATTAGCATCTTTTTCTCCACTGCACATTTCATCTGTAAACTAAGATTAAATACCTGGAGGAAAAAAGCCGCAGGAAAAGGGAACTTTAATATGTTTTCACTGCAGAGTTCACACGAATGAGCAAACAGCTCAGATCCGAGGTCAGGGGAGGCGGGGGGAAGCTTTCCCCATGTGCCAATCCAAGTTATGCAGTTCTCACAAAGATGCTCTTTCTGTTAGCGTGGCTGCACCTTGAAATTCTTACGCCCCAAGCAGGTGGCCTTCGAGCCAACTCTGCGAGGAGCAGCAAGGTCTGCAATCCCCTAAAAGTGAACAAGAGGAGGAGAAGCGCTCCATTACCTGTCTGGGTTTGAACTCTCAAGTCATTTAAACCAAACAAAACCTATTCCAATTGCCTGTCAAGCCTCAAGGACCTCACCTTCCTGCAACCTCAGCCGGAGATAAAACAAGGGAATGAATTTCATGTATTGCACGGGAGATTAGGGATGGTGCCAGCTGTTGAGAAAGAGAAGAAATCATCAGCTACAAGTTCAGCAACCATCAAAACATTGTTCTTCATCACTGCAGCACAAGTACCAGGCCAGCATTGCTGATAAGGCACCTCAGACGGCGAGCATCTTAGATCACCATCTAAAAAAATAAAACCAACAAAACAAAAAGGCACACACCCACAAAACCTACTTTTTTTTTTTTTGGAATGCGTACCACTTACAGTCTGAGTCTGAGGATGATTGTTAGGGCTTGTAAACCATCCTTCTCAATCACTACAGATCCTCTCCTCTGCAAAGCCGGCGAGCTATTCTGTGTGCTTGTGCACCCCTCGCACGGTGCGCCATGCTTTAGTTCTGCTCCTACATGTGAGCGGGGCATCCCGCGTACAAAACGCTCCTTTTGGCGCGGCCTGAACACAGCGGGTGAGATCCACCTGTGCTCAGAGGGAAAGCCACAGGGATTCGAATGCTCTGGCTCCACTTGCAGGAAAATTTTCTCTCGAGTTTTTGCTTGCTTAACAGAAATCCAAACATGCCCAACAGGTAGGGCTTCAGGTCACCCAGAGAAATATCCCACTCCGCTAGTGGAGTGGGACAAACACGTCCTAATAACATCAGGCTGTAATCCACCCTTCACCAGGCATGGCCGTCTGCCCCTCCTCTCCCCACACTGAGCCGGAGGAGTGCGGCACAACACAACTGCCTTGCCTTGCGTTTCCATGGGGCGAGAAGATGCGCGTTAGGAGTGCTGATGGATGGGCATGCACCACCTGCCTTTCAGAGGACATTACATGCCATTGTTGTAATCAATAATGTATTATTTCCTCTATGTCTTATATCCTCATGTTTATTATGTGTAAATAGGGATTTACAGTGATCTGAGAGTGTTCATTTAATGTAGCTGACACCCTGCATATGAGATCTGCCAGCCACCCTCTCAGGACCTTCGGGAAAATGAAACGATGCTTCTTCCACGAAGCCATCTTCATGAGAGAAATGGGGAAAGAAAGGGGAAAAAAAAGAAAAAGAATAAAACAAGGCCAAGGTAGAGAGATCAGAGAGAGACTGCGTGCATGGAACGGAAAACAGAATAAGAGCGCCAGCGCTGGGATTCAGAGCCATGCCAGCATTATTGTGAAAGGAACGTTAAATATTGCTCTCATCTCAAGTCCGGGGTGCTGCTTCTAGGAGGAAAAGGTTGGGGTGAGGGAAGAAACTTTTCCTTGAAAGGCACTGGCACACCTATGCAAAGTTCCTTCTTATTTGATCTTCAGCACAAAGAGCAGAACAGAAGCATATCATCCTTTGCAGCTAAAATGAAAAAATAAAGAGGACTTTTATCCCAGATCCATTTATCTCAGGAAATAAATTCTGCTCCTGCCTGCAGCCAGTCAGTATTTTCCAGGTGGGTAACTTTCTTGCTGGAAAAATGAACAAAGCAATCAAAATAATTCACTAATTCATTTCATACTCTTTTTTTATTAGGTCTAAACTGCAAGTTAAAACAAATCCGAGTAGCCTCGTGTGTTATGTCAACATTTCGTTCAACAAATATCAAAACAATACTGAAATTCTTAATTGTTTCTTAAAGGATCTTAACATGCCTCCAGAAGTTACATAGCACTTCCCAGAAGGAAAGTGACACCACGGTTAAATCTAACACTCACATATGTTTTCTATAGGATGGTGAGAGCCTACAGGTCCCCTGACATCTTTCAGAACAGCACTACTAAAGTGCCTTTGCCTGTCTCGACAGCAGCCCTCAGCGTGTTCATCCTGAAACGCTGTGGGAGGTGAGGACGTGGCCCAGCTCCCACCTTCCAGGCGAAGCCACCAGACAAAATGAAGCAACTTGGCTTGTTCAAGCCAGGTGCTCGATCCATCTCCTTAATCAACGGAGCAGTTCAGAGTAACGTTCAGGTACGTGCCAGAGCCGCTTTCCTGAGCCAGGTTATCCCAGCATACCCAACGCCTGTGCCTTTCCCAACCCCTGTGCCCTACCTAGCGTCCTCTCAAGCTCAACTTGGTACTTCTATTTCAAGAAATGGAAAACCATGCCTCTGCACCATAAACAAACCTCGAGGGCAAACGTTTCCTCCTGGCTCTGCCAAAAACTCCTCTTGCAGCCTCATCTGTGTTATTTACTCATAGCTTAGCTGGGAAAGAGCAGCAGCATCCTTTTCCTGCTTCCGAGAGGATGCAGAGAACACATTTTTAGCACGCATGAGGCATTCTGAAGCACTACAAAGGAGCAGGAGGTTCTCCTCGCTCCCCGAGCTCATCTGCCTCACCAGGCTCCTGCGCGCTATTAAACAGCTGCCACGTTCCACCTCAAAACTTTCTGCAACTCAGCAAAAAAAAAAAAGAATAAGTCCTAGCACAAAAATAGATAAGTACCCTAAAATACTAGAGAAAACAGACAGGCACCCATTGGTCAACAGCTGTGCGCTGCTTTGGCATCGTCCCTCACTAGAACACACTGGATTAGAGGAAGCAATGATCATCATCATTAAATGCCTCGATGGAAGTCAGGCATCTGGTTTTCGGCGTTTAGCTGATGAAATAAATAAGGGTGCTTTTGGCAAACACGGAGGGAACAAACATGATACGATCGGAGAAGCTGGAGGGATTCCAGCCTCCCCAATAGCATCCCTCCCTTTCGCCAGCTCAGGGACTTCCCGCAGGAGAGCCCTGCGGCACATCAGGCCGCTCACATCCCCCCCACCCCACACACTCTTTGGGCGTGCAAATCCCCTCACTAAGGGGACTCAGCCCTCCTGGGGTGGGAAGAGAGACAGTGATCCGTATTAAAGGCTGACTAGCGCAGAGACTCAAGGGCACAAGGGGAAAACCTGCTGCCCCAATTGCCTCAGCCCTGCTTGAAATGCTGAGGAATGGGTCCCACCAACGCTGCTGCACCTTGAGTGGCTGCAGGGCTCACACGGGAAGAGACGAGCAGCTTTTCAGGCCACATGCCCCCGTTGTAATCTGCCCAGATAAAAATACCCTTGTCTGAGACATGCTTGCAGCCTGAGGAAGCTCCTCGGGCTGCGAGGTAGCCCACGGGGGACTGTACTGTCCCCCCACTTGCCTGCAGCAAGGGCAGAAGGCTGCCCACCTCCCCGTCTAGACTTGCAGCGAGCCGTTACTCCACAGACCAGTCGTTCCTTCGCGTTCCCAGGGATGCAACCCTACCCTGCAGGATTCGTTTGCAGGAATGACGAAAGCTAACATACCAGGGCTGTTCTATCCATTCAAAAAAGGTGCACAGCCGCAGAGATGCTCATTTAACATATTTCTGCCTTCTAGATGGCTTTTACTTTTCACTAAACTGAAGACGCAGTACAATATATGTGACTGATTAGCCTGTGTAATACAGTTCCTGCACATTTAGATTAGAAATGATTATGACTTAAATAAAATAGCTGAATACAATTCTTATTACCATCTATTCCCCCCACCACCTTCTTTCAAATGCAAGACAGCAAGTGGGAGGCAGAGAGCAAGTCTGGAAGAAGACTAAAGATACCAGGATCCAGTTCTTGCTCTGCCTCTCGTGTTAGGGCAGGTGAGGCCCAGGAATGCAACTGCAGATACAAGGGATTGAGACAGTATCTTTCACATTAATGTTCCTTAAACCTCCTCCCAGAGAAGTCCCTCTTCTGCAGCAAGGGGAGATATCCCCTCACCTGCAGGACAGCTTACCAGAGACGGGCGTACGGGACGGCCGCCCACTCCACACATACCCCAACCATCCTTTTGGGCAGGACAACCTGAGAACAGCTTTGGAAGGGAGGAGACAGAGGTGCTTCATCCCAGGCGGGCTGGCAGATTCCCTAAGGAGCATTCAGAACCGCTGGACCACCCTCCATCACAGCATCACAGCAGACCAGAGAGGAGAAGGCTTGCCCTGGGCTACAGGACACCACGCTCTGGCATCCTGAAGTCTTTAACCTTAAAAGAGATATTCCCCCAGCTAGATTTAAATGCTTCAGGTGACAGGGTGGGGAACAAACCTGTGACCACATTCCCAGAAGCCCCCCCGAGCAGGCTACAGGCAGGGGAACTGGAACATGCCCATCGCTGCGGCCAGCAGCAGGCTGGTGATACTTGTCGGGGCACGATGCAGCGGCACATATCTGCACGTAACAGCACGGGTTGGAGGACACCGGACAGATGTGCTGGCCTTTCCCGAGGTTTATCTTGGTACTGCCAACCCCGGCAGAGGGTTTTCGTCGTCCAGAGCTACGTGGGACTGAGGGTAGGAAGTGCATATTCTTTTAAAGCGACGTCAAGGATCACACCTTAGGGACAGTCTTAGCAAAGAAATTTATCAGTCCACAAAGGGGGAAGATGACATTTCAGGGAGACACAGGCAGCGTCACAGCTCTGCTGGGCCACAGAAGAGAACAGGTTTAATGAACTTTAAATGTCTGACCCCAGGGGGACCCCAGTGCCTTCCCGTTCTCTAAGCCACTAGCAAAGCACAAGGGCAGGCACCGTCTGTTGCCGACGGCGTGCTTTTCCCCATATTCCCAAAAATCCACCCCGAGCCTTTCCTCACACAGACACCTTCTCCTACAGAAAATGGCTCCCATAGCACTTGTGCTTCCCCTCCCAGCCTTGCAAGTACCAGCAGCTGCCCCACATTACAGCATATGATAAGCCCGAGGGAACAGCGAGGTCCTGGGTAAATTTAGGGCTAGATTATAGCCCAGCTGACTGTGACTAACCTGCTGAAATGAAGGTCAGTGCTGGTACTTTGGGATGTGATTTTCTTCCATTTATTTCTTGATGGGAAAGTGATGGAGAGTGTAATTACTACCATACTACTGCTCACAAGTTGCAAATATCCTAGCCCAGGAAAAAAGAAGACTCAGATACAATGCTGTACAAAGAGAAGGAAAGAGGGGTGTCAAATAGTCCTCTCGCCAGCTCCTGGTACATGGAGGGAAAAGTTGCCGGGCTGTCATCATCTCCCTGTGCATGGGAGATGTTGCACAGCAGCTGAAGTGCTGGTGTTCTCATGGTTGTGGGAAGCAGCACCCATAGCCTGCTCTCAGCTGTGCTCACAACGCCCTGAAACCTTCTTTGTGCAACCAAAGCAGCTCCAGCGACGCTCGACAAGAGCCTAGGCTTTTGAGAGATTACAGAGACAACTGCAGCAAACCATTGCCGCCCTGCAAGACAACCTGATGTTGGAAGTAACCCAAAGCTCACCTCTCTGCTGCTACACGGTGGTGGGACAAACCCAGGTGCCGTGGAGGGCAAACCCCTAAGCAAATCCCACTGTGAGCTCAGCAAAACCAGAGCTGCCTTCTCTGAGCAGCAAGAAAATATAACACACACACCCCAAAACACCGAAGAACTCTAAAAGCCCTCCACTTTAGCTTCAGCAACAAGCTACAAAACAAGACGCCTGGCTGCAAGAGTGTTCCCACCCTGGCAGCCTGCAAGCAAGCCCTGGGGTGGGGGGTGCTGAAATACCCCTCTGCATCCAGCGAAACCCCCTGAGAAAAGGCAGCACCACACCTCAGGACTGGGAAAACCAGAGACACCACACAGATTTTGCAGCAAAATACACATTAACACCCTTCCTCAAGAGTTTTTAAAGGGAGGATGCTTACTATTTCCACACAGCGTTTTGCAGGTGGGCAGGAGAGCAGTACCTGCCCTCCATGGCACAGACCTTGAGCTTCCCGCCGCGGCAGCCATCTTGTTTCTTCACCATGGCACCCATCTTATCTCCTCACCTCATCAAAATGTCTCCCTCAGCAAAGCAGAGGGTGATGGCAGGAGGAGCTACCTCAGGGCCCTACTTAACTGATTACTGGCACCTTGGCCTAAGGAGCACCCCACACCCACTGGGCACATTCCGGCACCTTCTGCCCCCTGGGGCAAAAATCACCTCTGAATAACACCACTACAAAAGCACCTGAGGAAAAAAATGAAATTCAAACCAACAAATCCCCTTTCCCTCGCTGCAAGTGGCTGGGGGCTAAAGGCATCTTGCCTTGAATGTGTCCTGCCACGCTGAAAGTGTCCCCAGGGAGGCTTTCCACACACCGCCACCCTCGGTGGAGACGGCTCGGCTTCGCTTCCCTTCACACTTGTATAAAAAGAAAGGGACAAATAAATTGAGATTTATGGGATGCCAGAAAAAGCTGATTTTTTTTCTTTTTATTTTTCCCTCCCCCTCAAACTCAGTGTTTAGTTTTTATTCCCCCCCCTGCAGCAACTGTGGGAAGGCTGCAGATGGAGTGCTGAGAGCAGCCGGCACCTCCTTGGAGAGAGATGCACTAGCAGCAGGCTGGAGGGGCAAGGATGTGTGTGCACACACGACATCACCCTGGCCGGGACCCACCAAGGGAGGATTGCGAATTTTCCTGCTCTGGATGCCCGGCTTGTCCATCACATTCACCAGGACGTGGCATTGGTTGTCCTGTCTCACGCTTGCTCTGGAAGCACCTGAGCAATGTCCAACCTAGCTTCCACCATTCAAGCAACAAGTAATGTTGAAAATACTTCCCTACAGCTACTCCCTTGGGCAAATGGTTGTGGGATTTGCTTGGCACTGTGTATTGGAAATCAGAGGGATGCAGGAACTGCTGGTGGCGTCTTGATGGGACCAGTTCCTACAGCATCTCCTGAGGACCGCAGGCAGAAGTGATACACCAGCACCATGCCTCTGTCCCACATTTATGGGCCATTCCCACTGGCAGCTCTGCAACCTGCCACAGCATCCGCCTTCCTGGTCCTAATTCTATCTGGACCGAGTTTGCCCACGTGGGTGTCTCTGTGTCTGAGCACAGTCTCACAAAGCCCTTCGCCCTTTGCCAACATCCGTGTTTGTGCCAGCACTGCAAGCCTATGCCAGCATCACCCATGGGTGCCTCAGGACAGTGTGGCACTGAGCTCTGGCTATGGGCATGGGGTCAGGCAGCCGCAAAATGGAAAAATTGAGATCGTTTACCCAGAAGCTCCTCTGGCAGGTCTCAGCTCTGAAGGAGTAAATAAAACTCTCACTTTATTTTCTCTGCCTTAGCTGTTTCATCTCTTTCTTGGCCTTTCTTCTCTCACTCTTTCTCATTTTTTAAGGATGGCAATTTTTTCACAAAGGTTTTCGCCTCAGTTTTTGGTGGTTTTTTTCTTTTCTTATTTCCTCCCCCAGACAGTCTAAATTTAGCTGTCGCTTCACACTTAGCTCAGTGTCTTTTGCCCATTACTCTACAGGTTCCAGAGTTTGCAAATAAAAGCCTGGTGTGGACATCATTGCTTACATGCCCCTGGGAACAAGGACCCTTCTGCAAATCAGAGATCCAGTGGTTTTATGGGGCCAGGAGAGGGACCAGCCTCACCACGGTCTCTAGGACGGTGGCTAGCACTGAGATCATGGTCCCTAAACTGCTCCCGCTCTTCCAGGAGACAGGCAACGACCACCTCTTCCACAGGGTAGCTTCTCCTGCTGTGCAAACAGCCCTGCCATCTGCGTGCAACAAGAGCACACATGTATGCCACACTCCTGTCCCCGTGCCCACACAGCACATGCTTGCGGGAGGGCGATGCACGCTGCATCGCCACCGTACCACGCACAGACACGGACATGAACATGCCCAGATGCAGGCTGCCATCCACCTGGATGCAAAACCACATGCAGATATACATCCTACACGTATTCCTGGTGTGCACCCATGACATAGCCTGTGTCATACAGGCGTGATACCTCCACGAAGTCCCCTACCACCCTTTCCATGTGTATGCTATACTCCCCTGCCCCCCCTTACACGGCATGTAGCCATTCAGACAAACATACCCCTTTTTCAGTACCTGGTTTCTGTTTTTGCTGGGAATCACCAAGTATCATTGCATTATTTTCCATATTATTGCTCTATTTTTCATACTGCTTTCAAGCCATTCTCTGGCTTCATGTTCCTCTGGGTCTCTCACATCCCCCCAAAACCATCTCTTTCTGTAGTTGCTCCTTTTTGTGTCACCACTGACTCCTCAGTGATGGGAGGCAATGGTTAATGTTACATTTTTTCCTTCCAAGCACGCAAATGCCCAGAATGGAGCTGAAAACAAGAGACTTCTGACCAAAGCAACGTGATTAGGAAATGCAGATTTTTCTTCTCCCTGAAGTACTAGTGATTGGAGTCAGGTCTGTGTCACCTCCGCAGACTGGCTCTGTCAAGCAACTGCCTTCAATGCTTCTTTTAATGAAGTGTCATTGATTGATTGCTCCCTGCCCTTACAGGGATGCTGCCGTCACCCCAGCCCGCTCTTGCCAGCCTGAGGATTATGGCAGAAGGGTTCAGCCCACGCCAGCCCGGGGCCTGTCTCTCAGCTGAAATTTCCTACCTTACAGCACAGATCTGCAGCACGAGCAAAGTGACAAGTTTGAGCTGCCGTCAGCAGAGGAGCCGACAGTCTCATCTGAATAACGGTGCCCGAGTTTAGTTTTTAATTAAGCCCTTGTGGGTTCCTTGAAAGGTTGGAGATGACACAGCCTCCTCTGAAGCTGGCCTAGGGAGACATCCAGAGTCAGCACCAAAGCCTGCCTCCTCCTCAAAATGAGATGAAATTGGGACCCTGGAAAAAAGGATGAATTCTGAAGAGGAGCAAAAATGTTTTTTTTTCTTGAGTCCAGGTTGGTTCTGGGAGGAAGCAAGGCTCCTGCCAGGCTCAGCTTCTGCCCATGCGTCCGCCGCTGAAGGCAGGGGCGAGGAGCGCACGGCCTTGCCTGATGAGACATCCTTCTCCATCTCCGTGCCCAGCCGTCCCTTTAGGGCATCGCAGTGATGAGCGCAATGTTTCATCCTGAATTTATTGCTGTGGTCTATTCAGATGCCAACGGGGAAACGCTCTCCCTTGCATTTACACTACTGGATACACAGCCATCAAATACCCTAAATTAAAGACCTACAGCTACTGTCCAATAAGTCCTGATATGCCTGGATCCATGTAAATCCTAACGTGTGCTATTTGCTTTCAGGACAGATAAATGTACAGCTTCCCCTCCCCATCCTGCCCAGCGTTATTATATTTTAGTACTGACTAGAAGATTTTCATCAAACAATATAAACACATTTGTCATAACCGTTCACAGCGGCTGGTCTTCTCCGAGGAAACGATTGAAAAGGAACAGTGTTTAATTCCCAGTTCAGTGGGATTCACAGCGCTGTGTTATTTGAGCTTTGTTTCCTCCACGCTTCCTTCTCTGTTTTTTCTTTTTTAGGTGGAAAATCCCTCAAGCTAAAACATTTCTACCTGGATCGCACTCCTTTCTAACCAAAATAAAATAATAATAATAAAAAAAGCCTTGTAGTTTTGAACTGTTTTATTAAAAAACCAAACCAAATGACGACAACAGAGGAATTTTTTGAGGAGGGATTTGTGATTAAGGAGAATACTTTTTTCCTGGCTCAGACAGGAACAAGGCTGTCCATTTTCCCCACCAGTCCTATGGCCATTTTAACACAAGGGTAAATACATGGGGAAAATGGGGAGAAACAGGTTTATGGCCAGGAAAATAAGACGTGAAAGCCCCATGGGAGGAGGCATCATGGACTTAGCGCAGGGAAGGGGAGGCACAGCAAAGCCTGTAAGGTGATGCAAGTCACAGAGAAAGCATCAAAGACAACCCAAATTTCACAGTGGCGGTTTGGGTGATGAGCATGGGTGGAGGAGGAGGAAGGCTTCTACTGACAAAAGACAGATAAAAGAGTGCCTAAATGTCAGCTCCTGCAGCAATCCGCAGCCACTCGTGGCAGTGCCCTGCGTCCTCCCACTGCGACGACCTGCTCCTCTCGTCCCCGGCTTTGTCCGGGGGCAAAGCCGAGATATCTCTTGACTCCAACTTCACACAGTTGCAGGACTACGACCCCCAGGCCTCTCTGACCAGCAAAACCACCCAGAACAACCATGACAGATGTCCTACGCACAACGTGGAGTGGGGATTGACATTGAACACCAGTTCTAGAGCCGCTTCTGCTGCCACAAAGCTGAAAGCACTCCTCCGCTACCTCCTGCTTTGAAGCTCTCTCTTCGTGTGACATGGGTTGGGTTCAAGCACTCTCACTTTGCACCCATTCCCTTCAATCCTAGGAGAGGACCTGTGCTCGTCTTGTGCTCCGCCAGAACTCTAGGCGTCTTTTTCTTTCCCTAGTTCTGGTTTGTCTTGTTTCTAGCACTTTAAGGAGCAGCTCAGAGGATGCACAGAAAGGCCCAAACCCTGCATTTTATATACACTGTCACTCCAAGCAGCTAAAGTAGGCAAGAGAGGCCAAGGTGCTTTCAAAAAAAAGAAACTATGAGAGTTTTTAGAAACAGAAATAAACAGTGAACTACTACTATGTACTTTTTATTTGCTCCCTGGCTCTGCAGAACATAAAGGTTATGTTTTCCAAATTTTCCCCTCTGCAGTAAAGACCAAAGAGTGAAAAGGCAAGAAAAGCCGAATTCCTCATTTCACGTCACGACTCCAGGAGCTGGGCCCTTTAGGAAAGCAATAAACATCATGGGACTGATGCTCTTAAGTATTGGCAAGATTTGTGAATAAGTACAGAATTTTATGGGCCTTCACCGTCCTTTGCCTTGGGACCCTTCAGAAGGGACTTTCAGTTATCCTAAACACAACTTGTGTCTTTGTAAAAGTCCCTTCTCATCAGCCAGGCTTGTGCTGAAACCTGCGCACAGGGCAGTGCTGTACGAGATGCTGTGCTGCACTGAGGAGAGGTTTCTCTCCCTGCTTTCCACGGCCGTAAATGGCCTCGTAGGGTGCTACCCCAGAGACTCCCAGCCCCCCGTGCCTTTGTACGCAGCTCACAGCCTGAGCAGCAGCTCTCTGCAGACCTCAGAGCAATTTCTTTTCCCTTTTATCCTGCAACGGGCCAAGTGCACAGAAGAAGGGCTCCCGCCCCAGGGGACACTGCTCTTGAGATCGTTCCAGCAGGGAGCAGATGGCGATTGCACATGAGCATTTCAGGCATCGCTACCATTATGGATGGGCTCACCTTAAGGAAACAGAGAAACTCATTTGTCCTTGTATTCAAACCCATGTCTGCGTGCTCGGCTGACACAAAGCAGCCTTCCCTCATTGGCATATACAAACCTACCTCGGTTTGCTTCAGCTATTTGCAAGCCCAGGAAGGTGAGTGTACCGCACGAAGGATCCCAAACACCACCGTGTTACTACGGTAACACAGCAGCGATGCTCAGTACCACGCTGTTGCCTACAGTAACACTTTTCTATACGGGTCCCACGCAGTCTTGTGGAGCTCTTGGAAAGAGCTCAAGCCAACGGGACAAATGCAAACAGACCCTCCCTCACCCGAGGGGAAAGCTCTCGCCGGCTGCGCCCAACCACACCGACAACCACACGGGCCTTTTATTGAGTGTCAGGCCATTCCGTTTGCCTGTCGCTTAGTCTTATTTCCATTACCTTTCAGCAGGGAAAGATTTAGGATCCATTCCCTTGTTTAGCAACATCCATTTCTAACAGCAGCATCACTGGGGAGCAGTCAATAAGCACTATGCCGGCCCATCCCTGGTAACTGTGCAGCAGTTAGCGCAGAATATGAAATATATATGGCTGCCTTCACCTAATCTAAAACTGTATCAAATGGCTCTTAACCTTGCCCGAATGAATTCAGTTTGGCTACCGGATGCAGATCCAATTCCTTGGGCTAGAACAGAAAAATCGCTTACTAAAGCGATGCTCCCAAGGGACTAGCTTCTGAAAGAAAACTCTGAAAGATTTCCAGTTCGCTAATCCTGTGATAGCTCACGCAAGACAAATCTGGAATGATGAGGTCTTTTCGTCAAACACAAGCAAACCCCAGGAAACATGGGAATAGCATTACAAGTACATCGGAGGGGGAATCGCTGGAGAAGCTCAGGGGAGACACAGGAGAACACAAGGATGGGCAGAGGATGGAGGCGCAAAATCAGAGGATCTTTGCATATTTCCAGTGGTTTGGTAAGAGAAGCGGCTCTGTAAAGAGAGAAGGCAGATAGTGCTCAAAAGTGAGGTGGGCAAAGCACGTAGAGCCCCAGCCTTCTTGCTGCCTGGCCTGAGCTAAGGAGCAGGGATGGAGAGCAGTGCCAGCTGCCAGGACTGTGAGTCCTGACGGACAATATCGGCTCAGCAAGGATCTGTCCCACGCCCGCTGTCCAGAAACGAGGAGCTGTTCCTCCAGAAAATCCCACTGCCACTGTCTTTCCTACCCATCGTCATCAGAAATACAGTTTTGACCCTCCACCTGGCTCTCCCTCATTAATAACATCATCCAGATCTTCTCCTTTCCCCTGTTTTATCCCAGGAGATGGCCTGGGCTGCAGCTGGCTATGGAGAAACGTGGGCTCCGGCATCCCTCTGCCTCTTCGCTGCAGGGGATGCTGCAGGACCTGGTTTTCTCTCCGGCGTCCCTTTCTCCCAGACCGGGATGGCAGCCCTTGGCCGACAGGCGCCAGCGTAGCGGTTTGATTTCCCCTGGCTCGGGAAGCACCGTGCAAACCGAGCCGCGCTATTGACTTCCGCTCGCAGTTAATTGAATTGTCTTGTACTACACTTTGTTTAAGCCGATGAGCGATGGCTCTCACCCGAGTATCCAGCTTGCGGTGAAATAAGGTCGGAGACGACGTGCTCGGCGCCAAACCCGCCTGCCCACCCAACACCACTCCCAAAAAGCTGCTCCCCCTCCCGTAGGGACCCACTCTGTTGGGGTCTAGCAGGAATGGATCGTTATTTGGCTCCCAGCCCTTTTCTCCTCGTGCCTCCCCCTCCATGCGATGAGGGATGGTGCTCAGCGGGGTAAATTGGGATGGTTGCAATGGGGATGCGATGGGAACGGGGAGGAAGGGTGCAAGGAGCCATCGCACAAGCTGAGGACAGCGGTGCGGGGAAGGGAGGAGAAGGATACGGGGAGAAGCAGAGAGAGGTGAGCAAGAATGAGCGCTCAACATCTTCATTTCACGAACGAGGGCTGCCGGCCGCCCCCTCCGCACAGCTGGGCTGTTGCTGGGCTGTTGCTGCACGGCGCTGTGGCTAATGAGGCATCTGCTCCGTTTGACAGTCTGCATCTGCTGCCGCTCGCCTCCTCCTGCCAGGCTCCCGGCAGCCGCCGCGCGCCAGGGCTCACCCTCCCTCCCAGCCAGGTGCAGCCGGCCGCCGCCACCTGCGCTGCCCCGGGCATCCCCAGGGCCAGATCCAGGCATGCCACAAGGTGGGGACGACGCTGCCGAGGGAGGGGAAGCACCCAGCAATGCCATGCAAATAAATCAGACCCTCTAAAGCGAAGGAGCAGGCACCTTTTCTCCAAAATATACCCATGTCCCCCTCTAATTGCTAGTATTAAGCCATAAAATTTTATGTTTGAGTCTCTCCTTTTGTGTAAGACTCCCTGTTTGCAACCACTTAGAGCAAGCTGCCAGGCCTGGCATTAAAATATACTATTCAATTAATGTGGGAGCCCAGGGCGGCGTGGGGGAGCAGGAGGCGGCGCTGCAGGATGCTCTTCCAGCCAGGAGATGGGAAACACGCTGGCCGGGACTGGCTTTAATGGAGGTGAAACTTGGCAGCTCAGCCAGAGATGGAGCGAAAACAAAACCCAAGACTGGAACAACCTGGAGACGAGAAGAAAATCTGGATTCAGATTTGGCCTCTTCCTAAACCAGAAGCGCTGGGGTCGGGAGGCTTTTTCCTTGGCGAAAAGGGTCTGTCTAGAAGCAGAAGCACCGTTTTGCTTTGCTTAGGGGCCCTGCGGTGGAGGCCACGTGGGAAGCAGCCAGGTTTTGCCAACAAGACGGGGGTTAGCCATTATTTTTTAACGGGAGCCCCTCTCAGTGCTGCTGGAAACTGCTGTCCTCTTCCGAGCCACAGGTGCCTCTTGCTAGGGGCTGCTGGATTACCAAGGGCCCCTCTCTCAGGATGAAATCTTAAATCAAAATCTTGACCATTATTGGTCACTGAAGACCCCGCAGTGCTTTCCTAATCGCAGAAGTGGAAATCCACTACCTAAATCAAATCGGGGTTAATTAAATTCCCAGTTGAAACTCAGTATTTTCACCTCCTTCATTTCCTGACCTGCACGGCCGCTCTGTTGTGCGATGCGGCGCGGAGAAAGCTGCGGCGCGGGACGGGGGGAGGGACCCCCTCCAAGGGGCCGCACGTGGGGTCTGCGTGCGTGGTGGCGGTGAAATCCATGCCTGAAGCTTGCGAGGCACGGAGAGATCCATCACAAGTGAGCGGTGAAATGGGCTACATAAATCCAAAGGCAGTTTGAACATCTTATCTGAATGGCAGCGCTCCCGCTTCGTTTTTGCCGTCTTTAATGAAAAAATATGTGTTTCAGGGAGATACTGGCGTGTCATTAAAAGTAACAGAGTGAATAATGCTGAGATAACTGGGTCAGACGAGTGGTGGGTATAAAACCCAACCTGATTTCCATACGGAGGACGCAAGATGCCTGAGTTTTGCTCCATGCTCCACTACTGAGGCTCTTAACTTGGGACAAGGAGTTATTTTCTTTGCCCTGCCTCAGTTTCCCCACCTACAAAATGGCAATAACAACCCACTATCAACGTTTAACTGCTCAGTGATGGCAAAGCCCTTTCACAAGCACTTAGAAGAGCCAAAGGGACGGTGATTAGCACTCCCTGAGCACTCCTCAGCCGGAGAAACCTTGCTGTGAGCAGAGTACCAAGCTCTGCTTTTCACAAGGGGTGAATAAGCCACATATGAACTGAATGTGGTGCCCAAGAAGGACGGGGGAGGGAGGGATAAAGTGGGTCTTCTGTGTGCCCAGCCCAGTATCTCACCACCAGCTCTGATGTGCAGGGTTAGGTGAGGACTTTGCACAGCTCGGCCCCCCTCAGCCCGCTCTCGGCAACATCGCACATCACAGGTGATGCCCAACAGAAAAGCCGACAGAACATACGGCCGGGTAGGGGTGAAGCCTGGTTTTTGGCACATTTTAATCCAGCCCGACTCTTCCTCTTTGCCAGGATCCCATGCGGCATCTCGTCTTTGACCGGGACCCCATCTGGCTCGCCTCCTTCCACCCCGCTGCAGCCAGCTTCCCCCCTCTCCTCCCTGGCTCCACACCAACAATGCGCCCGTCTATTAACTGAACTAGCTAGTCTCTAAAATTGGGAGTCTGCTGGGTAACGTCTTAAATCTGAGGCCCTCCCTGGATATTTCCATATTTCGGAGGTTTAATGCATTGTATTTAATGTACTCAATTTGGAAGCCAGCAGGCAATGTAATTTTCAGGTGCACGCAATGTGAATAATGAAAGTCTCTCCGTCCCCGGCTCTCAATCCACCTGAGTCCCTGGAACTGCATTAGAGGAGGAAGAGCGGAGGGCTGCCCGACTGAAACTCAGCAGCTGAGGGATAACAGGCAGAAATGAGTCGAGGGCTGATGGATGAATTTTGGCCATCCCAGCCAAACAGAGGAACGCGCTGTACCGAGCCCACACTGGGCACACCATCTCCGGGAGACATTTAAACTGGCCTTAATAATGTCAGCGTCTCTTAATGAAAATAGTCTGTTCCACTTAATAAGTACAATGCACTCTCGAGCCATCAATCTACCTAACGTGGGGTTTTTCAGCAGTGCTGGGCGAGCTTAGCTCTCCGACGGAGCTGACCCCGTCAGCATCGGGGAAGCTTGTTAGCGAAAGGCAGCCGAGGGGGCAGATGCATTAGCAGCCTGGAGGTGAACCATGAGCCGGGCAGAGGAGAGCATCCTTTCCTCCTGTACGCTTCCAGATTAACCCCAGCCTCTACAGAGTAATCACCAAGCCCACCGACAGTGTGATTACCTGTATTATTTACAAGCGTCCCCGCTGTGAGCGTGGCCCCTGGGAAGATGGGAGCCCTGCTATGGCGGGGCAGAGAGAGTAGGAAACAGTTGGCATCGGAGAAGGTTGTGCTGAAGGCCGGGATGGTGCAAAGCCCTACACCGGGTGCGCTGCCACGTTCACGCCCCATTGACTTCAAACCTGCAGGAACCTGCTCTGGGGGTGAAAGCAAAGCCACTTCCCTTGGCCTCCTCACCCCAGCGCAAAATGAAGATGGATTTTAGGCAGGTATTAAACGTACGGAGACCATTAGCTCCATTGCAATGGAGTGGAATAAACATCTCAGGGCGCATTATCTGCATGGGAACCTCATCTTCTGGTCCTCGGGGGAAAGAACAACAGGCAGAGGAAAATACTCTCCCTGGGAACACGCAGCCTGAAGCGAGAGAGAAATTCTGGTGTGCAGAATTAGCCGAAGATAAAGGACCCGCAACTGATGGAAGAGGAGTCATATGGGAAACAAGCCCTGTAGCACAACAGGATCTCAGCCCATAATTGGGACTGCCAGGCACTAACTTAATAATGTCAGTAAAAACAATGTTAATAATGAATTCGCTAGTGTGGGATTTGCCTTCGCTCTGCAATTGGGGTCCTTCAGAAAGCAACACTGAAGGGAAATTGAAACTACTGAGCAAAGCGATGGTCTAACCTCCCCTGTAACACGCTCGGTTATCATGATGTAACTTAAAATCTGCGTTCGCAATTACATTCCTCACAAGATCTGAAGTGGTGGAAAGAAGAATTATAATGATAATATTAATATACAGTCTCTTCCTAGCGAGAGTAAGTCATTAGGCAGAGTGCAGAAAAGATGCATAGGCAGAAACAGATGGAAAAAGAGCTACATCGAGAGTTTAAAGGCAGGCTTACAAAAAAGAAAAGCCGTAAATTCTAAGTGGATTATGGAAGGCAGGCTGCAAAGGGAAAGTGAGAAGTGCCCTGTGCTCTGCAGGAAAAGGCTGGTCACGCACGGCATGGGAGAGGGGGGATGGATGGTGGGAAGGAAAAGCATCAGGTGGCAGAGTAAGCACGCTGTGGATGCGCTTCACTCCGTACGATTCCAGCTGCTGAACAGGTGGCTGTTTGTGTCTCATGGGTTTGACCAGGCTCTTTCTCCTCAACGCAGACAGATCAGCACCTCTGCCAGGTGACGCATCCTACCTGTGACAGACAGGCAGCAGCATTCAGGTGGGATAATTTGCAGCCTAGTAGGGAAGTCCACGAGGATGCACCGCGTTTGCTGATGGGAGTCTAAAATCAGCGTGGCCAAACCCGCTGATGCCACTTCCATGGTACCCTGAGAGGAGACCTGATGTATTTTCACCCAGCAAAAAGCAGGGGGATCAGACCTTTGAAAGCACACAGGGTTTTTCTCTCCTTCCCCACAAAGTATAGGCACGTCTTCCTACCAGCTCGTGGCTATCAACCCGCAGGTAAGCTCATTAAAATCAGCAACGCCGTTCCCGCTTTCATCTTCATCCAGCTCTTTGCACCTCTGCCTGGTGACGAGACAGAGCCCAGGTACCTCCCGAGCACTTGCTGGGTTGCTTTTCCTCCCGTTGCCAGCCAGAAGGAGCCTTGATCTGGTGCACAGCCCTGCACGCACACGCACTACCATCGGCGGCGGAAACCGGCGGCATCGAGGTGTCCCCGGTGCTGGTGACGCTTCCTCTGAGCCTGGTGCGCGCACGACGGTGGCGGCAGAGGGAGGCCGACCCATCCCCTGCCCTCAGGCCTTCAGCAATGCGGTCAGGGAGGTAAAGCAATGAAAAAGTACCTACTCTCAGTGACTGCCAATAGTTTCCGTCAGGAGGCACAGCCCTGCAGCCTGCCTGGGTGACCTCCTCACCCGCCGGCCTGCACAGCTCAATGCCAGTTATTACTCTAGACCTTGCCTCTATATATTTCAGTGCGTGTGATTTTAATGATTTTGGGACTCCATCCCTGCCATTTCTCCTTCCCTGGCTGCCCTTGAGGAGCTGTAAACCTGGCAGTTTCATCAGCTATTTACAAGAGCTGGATTCACACCGAGCCCCACGCTAGGAACCAGCTGGGCAGGCTTTGGAAAAGCAGGCAAGGAGCAATCGCAATAATTACTTTTGTCCTTTCGCTCCTCACTAAAGCAGCAGAGATTCATTACACACAATATGCATTAAGAACCTGCAGCCTGTACCTGCCCGTGACCCTCAGCAGTGGCTAAAGGGTTCCGCCAAGGCATCTCCAAGGGATGCTCACCACGGCTTTGGCTACCTTCTAGCTTCACGTATTTGACAAGATAAATTGAGGCGCTCCCCGGCTGAGCATCCCCAGACGCTCAACGGCTGGAGGATGACATAAAATAGACAAAACACACAAAATACGCATCCTCTCCGCATCGCTGCACCCCGGCTCCTAAGCGGAGAGCGGGTCCGTTGGGGACAATCTGGCACGAAGAGGCCCCCGCTGCAATCAGGAGCTCCTCCTGCAGATTTCAGGCTATTTTGGGGGCGGAGAAGCCACCCGGGAGGAGGCGGCGGATGATGTTTTCGTCGTGCGAGCAAGAGGACGGAGACCTCCTCTGTCACACAATCAGCAGGCTTAATTTTTCACCCCGCTCCGCAATCAGCCAATTGATACGCAATTATCTCCAAAACACTTAGCTATACATCACTCCCTTATTGTTATCTTACTGGATCTTTTTGTGCGGTTCCATGCCAGATAACCTTAATTCTTCCCCATTTGTTCCAGAGTATAATTATTTGTTTGCAATCACTGCCTATTAGATAGATGAATACCGCAAAGAAACAAACATTTTCCCTCCGTAATGTGGTCCTGAAAAGTTCTAATACCTTATTTGATCAAATAATCTTTTCCATATCAAAGCAATACTATTTTCCCCTTCAAAACTATGCATTTATTAAAATGTAAAGTAGTCTGATCATATTGGGAGCGAAAAAATAAAAACAATATTATGGTCTTTTGCAGGAAAATATTGCATATTTATTTTGGATGACTTCCCCAGAATTATAATTCAAGCCTTTATATATTTAGTTCCCTTCCCCACCAGCTAGGGAGTAAACCTAGTAGGTTTGATTTTTAAATTTTTTTTTAAAAGCCCTGTGTTCAGGACTTTAAACTTGTTTTTAGGACTTGCTTTTGCCTTTTGATTTACGGCAGAGACCCTTTTTTGCAGAATAAGATCCGCCAAGGACACAGAGCATGTCCTGCTGCTGGAGATGGAGGGGCTGGCTCCGAGGGGGTCGAGCTGCTCAGAGAAAAGAGAAAACGATGGGAATTTTGGCAATGGCCAGGCTGCTGCAAGAGCTGCTCGGGTCCGGACTCTCTGAGCAGCACAGTATTAGACGGAGAAGTCCGTTTTAAGGGACTTTACAAGATTTAAGCATCCATTGCTCTTTGGCTCCAAGGAAAAAAAATGCATTTCCCAATCCAATCATTCAAATAAAACCATGATTTACAGCCCTGCCTCATGGGACCAGCTTTAAAAAACAAAACAAAACAAAAGAAAACCACGGGCATTTTTAAAACAAGTAAATTTTAGTGTTTCCTTTCTATTTTCCTCCCGAGCCTTGAGCTTTTAAGGGGTCATATTTTAAAGGTTTCTCTCTGCAACTGTGTGATACCCAAACTTTTAAAGACGATGCATATCCCTTTTATTTCCACGGCTCCAGGGATTTTCAGACGACGGCAGGCATGGCGTGACGGGGCTTTTCCCAACAGTGGCTCCACCGATGGGAAGATGCAGGTTGACCCCATCTCCTGGAGGTGTGGTCCAGGTCTCCCTTGGGGACAGACCAAAACATCGACCCAAATCCCTCATTTTACAGACGGGATGTGGCAGAAGCGGAGCAGCCCAGCGAGTCCCTGCCCTAGTGCCCCCTCTGCGCCTGCTGCTCTCTACAGGGTCACCCTGGGGCCCGGCACCCGGCATGATTCACAGCTGCCCGCAGCGAAATTAATATTTAAGGAGGATGCCAAAGCCATGAGGCCTGGGGTGTTAATAAATCTCCCTCTGTCATCTCAAAACAAGATCTTTTTAGTAGCACAGATAGTCACACGCTGAAGCTCCGTGGGAAATGGGCTACAGCCGCCTCTGCAGAGCGGACGTTGCGTTGCTTGAGCACCGTGGAAGTCCAGCCAGCCCTGGGGTGGCACAGAGGGGTGTTTCGCAGCTCAGAGCAACGCTCTTCCCCAAACAGGCAATGCAGCGAGGGGTCCTCTCACTAAACCGAATGCACGGGAGGAATTTAGTGTGGAGACGCTCAACGCTTTTGCAATTACACGTTCAGCCTAATGCAAATTTCCCTGGGGGCCACATATGAGCCTCATCTGACTTCGGTTCTGATGCACATGTGTGTTGGGTCTTAAATTCAGCCTCTCCAGCACCGATCCTAGCAAAGCCCCGTCGCGGTGGTCACCAGCAGCACCGTATGCCGAGTACATTTAGCTCCACGCTTAATGACAAACAAGGAGAGATGCTTGCAGCAAAAAGCGACTTGGTTTACACCAAATGACCACCCTGTTCGTTTTGCAGTAGGACTCGGGGTGACCTGCTGGCTGATCTGATATCTCCAGATATCAGAAGATATCAATATATTATATACATATCCATCGATATTCATCGGAAATCGGTGGAGGCTGATATCGCCATTGAATGAGCTCCCCTATTGCAACTCCCGTTCACGCTGACGGAGCACGTCCCGAGAGCACCGACGTTGCCAGGAGGATTAAAACCACGCGTGGCACAGGGGTCTGCTCGCTGCGAGATACTGAGTGAGCAAGAGGGAGTGAAACGCGTGGCTTTTTTTCCTGATGAACATAGCTTTGAGTTTCTTACAGCGACGCCCCGTCACAGTTTTAGTGCATTAATAGGCTGTTTAGAAAATGCGGCGGGGGGCTTTTGATCACAGCGTTTCTTGCAAAGGCTTGAGTGCTGAAGGCTGAGGAAACGTTACAGGGGAATTAAAGAGACTCCAGCATGAAGGTTAGCCTCTAAAGGCATCGGTCCCGCGGGAAGGGAAACAAGATGTTGAAAGGCAAAAGCCCCGCGTCAGCTCGCACATCTTGGTGTCGGGCAGCACCCGTCCCCGCAGGGGGCGGATGTCCCCCTCTGCCAGGGCGGGTTTCACATCAGCTCCCCACCTTCGGCGCTGCGGCAACGAGGACTGGATAAAGCTCACGAGATCATAAGTGAGGCGTTTGCTGCCGTGGACGGGTAGTTTTTGCCCAGGACTGGTGTCGGCGTGCTGGGCCGGTGGGCAGCACGGTGATGATGGGGACGGGCATGTGATTCGGGCACCTCCTCCCAGTGCTTAACCTGCCTTCTTATAAATTAAATTGAGAGTTGGGTTTCATTCAGCTGCACGGGAGCGATGCAGAAGAAAGGAAAGGATATGAAATTAAAGCACTTCATTTTAATATAACACACCATAACTTGGGGGGGGGAGGAGGAAGAACAGCCACTCTTTTGATTCCAGCTATTTAATAGGTAAAGAGAAAGTCATGCAAAATGTGCTTATATTTCCTAAACCACCCATATAATATCTTGCAATTAGGGTCCAAGCACATGAAAGATCGTTATTAAAATTGAGACCCTCCAGGAGTTTCCCTAAGTGTTTGCTTTTTGCTGTGGTGGGGAAGATTGCTTGGAATAATATAATTTTGTGTGTTCAAAGACTCAAGAGTATGCTGAGTGGGGAACGGGAGAAAAACCAACTAATGGTAAATGATTTCTTAAAAGCACGAGAGAGGTTGAAAAAGTGGATCCATGCAGAAAATAATATACTATTATTTAAAAACGTAAATTGCTAAAATGACACTCTTCTGCGATTCTGTCTTCAGAAAAATCATCTTGGCTGAATCCTTATTGTACAGGGGTTTGGGCTTTTTTTTTTTTAAGTGACACTATAAAACCTGCAGAAATATCTTAGTTATTTACCAAGTGATTAAACCACAGTCATTTATTACGGTTTTACTAGAACATTGTTTTCCTGGTTCTTCCAGGGTTTATTGCCTCCAATATAACAATCCCCCCCTCCCTTTAATAATCCCCATTGCTTTGACTCTATTGCCTTATATTTTTAGATTTCTTTTAGTGTTTTGCATAAAATTCCAACTCTAATGGGCTTTATAAAATGAGATGTATTGTCATGGATCCAAGCCCTTATGAAGATAATTATCTTGTCCATTTGTGTTTTCATTATGTTGAGAAATACTTTCTCTCTCTCGCCCCAACATTTTATTTCCAAGCCCAAATCCCAAGGGTCCTTTATTTTTTATTTTTAAATTCATTGGCAACGAAAGAAGGAAGCCCCCGCTACCGCCATCCTCCGCTTTTGTTTGATGGAAGATGGCCCGTGAGTCCTGGGGTGGAGAGGTAGGGAACGGGGACATTTGTGGGACGTGGAAGAGACCACGGCTGGGCAAAGGACGAGGTGAGAAGCGGGGTGGAGGAGAGAGCTGCCGCCGAAGGCAGAGGTCAGTATTTCAGTCGGTGGTGGGCACATGCCTGGATGAAGACCGGAAGGTGTAATCAATTCGGTGAGGTCCCGCAGGGGATACAGCAAGGACACACCAGGTCCGGAGCCCCATACACCACCTTGCGTTTGGGGAAGAAATCCAAGGGATCAGGGAGATCCAAGGGATCAGGGGAATCCGAGGGACCAGGGAAAGCCAAGGGCAACGCAGAGAAAGCCGAGCCCAGAGATCCACACGCCACTGGTCAGAGTGGGGGCGTTGAGTCAAGATGGACAGGGCTTGGGGTAAAGCATGGACTGGGCTCTCCAGGAGAAACCTCCCCCTTGGCTCTTCCAAACGTGGAGCCAGCACATGGTTTAACCACTAATCTCACCGGGGAAGCATCTCCAAACTGCTTGAGACAGTGTTTTCTATAAAGATTATTAACTCTGTAAGGCTGAGCCTGTGTTTTCATGTGCAGGGGCACACTTATTGACCCAAGGCATGGCGCTGGCCTCTTTTGGGGTCTTTACTTCCACATAAACATGGATGATACTGAGAACTAGGTGCATTTCTTGAGTGCGCCTTCCAGGAGCTCTGGAGAGCCAACACTGGGCACGTAAAGATATCCAAGTGCTACACCTTGGAGAGATTTCTCCTGGAAGAGGCTTCGCTGATGACTCATGAAAACCTGGGTCTTTCTTTTGCCTTTTCCCCGAAGCCCACTGCACGGAAATGGGAATGTGTATCATTTGTTCGAGAAAAGCTCCCTTGGAGCTCGAAAAAGCAATCATATATGTGGTACATGGGGGAGGTGGCTCTGCCCTTGTATGGAACGAGGCCTGGGTATATATTTCTACATTCCTATAAAACTAGGGTTATTATCTCCACTTGAGATACATCTGAAGCTCCTTGTAGAGCAATGACAATTATAGTACAACAACAACGTGCAAGCTATACCATTCACCTGTCTAACTGGGCCCGCGTGTATAGTCCGGGGCATACTGGGAAATAACTTCCATCGATTCAGAAGCACATTGCTACCAGGAGTCACGGAGACAAATATTGTATCAAGGCCAGACCCAGGGTTTCATAGCTGCACCAAAAAAGAGCTGGATTCTTCCGCGATTTGCCTGGGTGCTGTTACACTGAAGATAAAGACATTTCTGGTGTAAAGCCAGAAATAACCTGGCTTGAAATCGGGCAAAGGGGCCCCATGCCCAGGCTAAGGCAGTCATTTTACCCAACAGCAAAATACTGAAGATGTTACTAAAGCCACCCTAAAAGCTTTACTAGTTTTAATGCTAAGAACTACTTAATAAGCCATTAATCTTGATGAGGTTGTGAGTAATGAGGTGACTCACCCAAAACCACGTAGCAGGGAGCAGCGAGCGGTTCTCGCAAGTCTCCCGCCCTGGCTCTTCATGCCCTGTAGGACACTCACAGCTTGATGGCACCCACCCTGCCAAGGGGGACCTGACCCCTAAGGCCCGGGTGTGACATTGGGGTCACCCTGCACAGCCAGAGAGGTACGGGGCAGACGGCAGGAGCTGTGAGTAGATGCACGGTTCGGTCTGCAACCCACGTTTTCTTGCTGGGCACATCCAGGTCACCCAAGCCCCCACCACAGCACAGGTTCCTGTCAAGGCAGTGGATCCAAGGACAGCTGAAAGCAATGCCTAGGTGAAGGCAGAGGACATGAATGCCACTGTTATAACCCAAACCCTCCTGCCTCAAGAGACACCGGACCTAAAAGAGATACCCAAGCCTGGGTGATGGCGAAGTCGCCCTAGAAGCTGGTGTCCCGGTTTGTCCTTCCTTCAGGAAAGACAGAAGGCAGAAACCTGATGTCTGAGTTTGCTTCCAGGCAGGGAAGTTCCCTCTGGACCAGCCTGGGGACAACAGCTGCAGACCTCAAAGCGGCCAGACCCTCGCTGGAACGAGCGGGGCCCCGGCGCTGGCGCTGACGCCTCGCTGTCAGCGCACGCTTCCCTTTAATTAAAAGCGGCGTGCGTGCCCCCCTCTCCCCGCTCTGAGTGACACTGCCAATTCTGCTGTGCTTTAGACGTGTCATATCGTGGTACATCACATCCTAATTAACGCATCTTGTCAGGTCCGGCAGTTGGCTGCAGTAACACGCTTCTAGCAGCTGTCACTGGGACCGAGCAGAGGGACCGGGGCCGCCTGCTTAGGCTGCAAGTCGCTATACAAAAGATCTTATTTAAGGAGAAAAAGACAGAGCACAGTCCTAAACTCAGGCCTGCAAGGCGATGGTGGCTTTGACCCCTGGGCTCCTAGCACAAAGGCTGGGTGGAAAGAAGTTTTGCCATCTCATCCTTGCCTTGCAACACCCTGCGCTCCTTCGTCTGAGCAACGCGCTCTCAGAGCAGAGGCAGTAGAGTGCTTTGCAAACAGAAATTAGTTTAGGTCCCCCAGCAGCCCCGCACGAGGGGTGGAGAAAGCTTCTCTGAGATGGGAAGAGGAATCTGGCTCAAGGTCACCCGCCACCTCAGAGGCTCTGAATTCTCAGTCCCCAGCATCAGGCACAAAAAGAAAGAGGGTTGACGCATTCAGGAACTGAACTTGTGCCCCTGACTCCTGCCACTCCACTAATTATTAGGCAAGACAGCTTGGCAAGCACAAGCATCGAACCCAGGTGTCCTGGCCTCTCGGCTCTTCGCAGGATTAAACATTTAACGCTGCTGGAGACAGCGGTTGTACGCAGCCTGGCTGCTGGCCCGCCGCTGGAACCGCCACGTACCCCTCCCCAGCCCGGCATCCCGGCCAGACCCCTGCAAAACGCGGCCAGAAAGGGGGAAATGCAGGGAATGAGGGATTTTTATCGGCATTACAGGCTCTCTTTTTATTCTGCATCCTAAAATGCATCTGGTTTCCTTAAGGATGAAAACAGCACGTTTCTATGCAGCCCAATTTGGAAGGGATCATTAGCGCTTTAATTGAAACTAAGGCACGGACCGGCGGCCATGAACGGTCCTGCGGCACCTCTTGTAAGCAGAGGGTTTTGGGACCGTGGCACTGGCCAGACCTCGCTCTGCCACAATTTGCAGGGATCAGGCACGGAGCAATGCCAGGGGCACAGGCAAGGATATTCACTGCAAGATGCTCACGGGTTCAGCCAAAACTACACAGTCCCAAAGCTCCGCTGGAAATAGCCTCTGCTGCGGGGTCAGAGCGACGCGTGATGGGAGCTGCGGTCCTTGGTAGGCCCTAGTTAAGCCTCAGGTAGCCGAATTAGCTCTTTCCAACAAACATGCGTTTAATAATCGCACACCTTGTTTTACCCTTCTGCCTCGTGCAAGCACACAAGCAACGCCACGCGGAGTCCGCCTCGCTGGAGCATGTATCGCTGCGGTTTGGCAGGCCATTAGCCGGTCTGGCAGTGAAACCAATGGAAGAAAATCACTGGGGTCGGGATGGTTTCCCCCACCCCCCCACGACGATTTCTGCTTCTTCCCGGCAAGCAGCTGCCGTCCCGCCTGTGCTGGGAACCCAAACCCACGGACAAACAGAGCTTTTTCAAGCAAACGCATGCACCGAGTCAGTGGAATCTGTACATCTTTGATAACGAGCGTTTAAAGGGTGAAGCCTAATGAAAGGATCCGGAAACAAGCCACAACCGAAGGCGGGATGCGGCTTCCTAATTAAAACTCTGATGCCTTTTTATCTCCTTCCCTCTCCCTTGCTCTTCCCCCCACCGACGGAGGGGATTTCTCAGTCTGAGGCCCGTTGCTGTACAAAAAGCTCAGCTTTAATATTCTCTTTGATTTGATTAAGTGGGATTTTTCTTCCTCCTCTTCTGGTGGGTGCTGCTGTCGTACTCTTTGGTGAAGATTTAAAGGAAGAAGGGCCCTGCTAGCAGCCAGATGAGTACCTGCGGAGAGGAAAGGAAGACGCGGGGCCAGCTGCGCTCATGAGAAGATTAAAGCACCGGGGTGGCCACATGCCACTTTCTCCCCCAACGTGTATCTCTTCAGCATCCTCCCCTACCACCAAGCAAAAGCTGGTGGTTCAAAGGGTTAAACAGCCAGAAGGAGGGAGAAGATCAGGCCCATTGAAGGGATGATGAGATGCTCTAATTTGATTGATTTTTACTGAATTCATGGCACTTCTGATTTGCAGTTTCTCTCCTTTTAATTAGCCGATGCTTGTAGCAATCATATTCGATTCTCATTACTTAATTAAATTGGATCCTCCACCTTTAGGCAGTGCTGGGAGATGGTGGAAGACTTTGGCTGAAGGGAGGGATGGATGGGAAGATGAGCATCGTCCGGTCCTTGCTCCACATTGGCACGTAGCTGCCGAAGCAACGCGGACTTCTCAACTTCGTCTTGGATCGCCCAGTCCCTTACGCTGGCCCCATCCTGCTTGGCGGTATGAATCAATGAAGATTAAATAAGAAGAGAGCCTGAGCTGTCCTTACAGCCCCCAGAAGGATTCCATCTGCTCCAGGTGAGCTGTAGGCAAGAGCTGGGCTTGATCGTTGCATCGATACCAGTGGGATTTAGATCATAGCCAAACTGTGCGGGCAAAGATGTATTTGCCACTCCGGTACTCAGCTAAAGAGGCATCAGAAGCATGGCACACACAGCTATTCCGGTCCCCAACACCACCGCAGCAATTCGTCTCTGCAGGAAGAGCTACTAAAAAAGTAATGGAGTTTAAAATGCACAAAAAATTCCAGCAAACTGCCTGTAAACCGGACTATTAATTGGTGCCTCAATTAAATCAAAGCCTCCAGAACGTTCACAGCATTTGGCAGAGTGGCTTGTAACAAGGCAGGCGTCAGCAATGTGACGTTGTTGTTTCTCCTTGGTGGGAAGTAAGCGGGACAGATGTGCTGGCGATCACACCAGTTGTATTTCTTCTTCGCTGGTGTTGTTTCCCAGCCACGGGGTTCTGTTTTATTTATCCGGGTTCTGACATTTCTGTGCGTGTGTTTTTACACCGTTCTGCCCATCCCAGCCAAAACATGCCACCTGTATAAAGCGGTTATCTCCAACACGGCATGTTTGAAGCTGCCTTTGGGGTTACCCATACCCCAAAGGAAACTCAGCCCGCTGCGCAGGGACAGTGCTTCGGCATCAGCCCAGAGATCAGCTGCTCCGAAATCACACACAGAGGCCCCAGTCCCACACATCTGCAGCTCATTAATGGCAGATCCCGGAAACTTCCCAAAATACGCCAGACCATCGTGGCCAGACTCCTGGGCAGCTCCTGGGCATGTCCATGGTCGTGTTGGCACCTGATACATTCCATTCACTTGAATTTCAGCCTATACTCACAAACACAGAACCATAGAATCATAGAATTGTTAAGGGTGGAAAAGACCTCTAGGATCATCAAGTCCAACCATCAACCCAACGTTAACATGTCTCCTTAAACCATGCCCTGAAGTGCCACGTCTATGTTTTTTTTGAACCCCCCCAGGGATGGTGACTCCCCCACCTCTCTGGGCAGCCTGTGCCAATCCCTGACCCCTCTGGCAGGGAAGGCATTTTCCCTCATCTCCAACCCAAACCTCCCCTGGCGCAGCCTGAGGCCGTTCCCTCTCGTCCTGTCCCTGGTGACTTGGGAGCAGAGACCAGCCCCCCCCTCACTCCAGCCCCTCTCAGGGGGCTGCAGAGAGCGAGAAGGGCTCCCCTCAGGCCCCTCTTCTCCTGACTGAAAAACAGACTAAAAAAATCCCACCAATCTATTGGAATTAGACTTGTTCCCACACTATGGAGACTAAGGGTGCCGATGGAGCTCAGACGAAGGGACAGCCCTCGAGTTACAACTCACATTAGATTTGCACTGAAGGCAAATTTGGTGTTAAAGGCTTCCCGGTTTCACAAGGATTTCTGTGGGTCTTGGTTAATTGTCTCAAAGGTGCTTCGAGATCTGGAGATGAATTGGGCTACAGAAGTACGCTGGGTTATTATTATTATTACGGATTTCCATTTGAGTCACCAGGACCTTCCCTGTTGGAGCATAATATATTCCATCAATTACAGGAGAGCAGCACGAAGCTCAATAGGACCTTGATAATGAAGGGCTCTTTCATTCCCCCCGCGCATGCACAGACCAGTTCAGAGGCTGATAAATGAAGGTCTCCCCCCCTCCACAGATGGCATTTGAGAATTTTTTCAGCGGAATAATTTTATGGTTCCTGACTCAGGAAGTCCGTTTGAACTTTGGTTTTGGAGATAAAAGGACTGACAAAGCATCCCCACAGGACGCTTGGACTCGTTTGCATTCATAAATGTGCAGCCAGCACCACAGCCCTCTTCCGCACGCCAGGAATTACCTTCGCTCAAAGGTTTTTCTATGTTCACTTATCATCTAATGAGCAGTGTAAGAAACTTCATTTCAAGGAGGAGAGAAGGGGAAGGGGGATTAAAAAAAAAAAAATCCTCTCTTGGTGGATGCCTTTAAATGGGATTTGATTTCTGTGGCTTTTTCATATCCTGCCAGTGAGGAAGACAAAGTGTAAAGAGTGAAGAGTTAAAGAGGTGTAGAGATGAAGGTAGCGCCGGTCCCTTTAGGTGGAGATAGGCTTAGAGGGACTGCAAACACTGCAGAACATTTAAGAGCTCAGAGCGGGCAGGACGGGCAGGAGGGACCTGTCCCGGCTGCCAAGCTGAGGAGGAGCAAGAAGGTAGGAGAAGGAAAATGCCACTAGCATCTGGATCGGTAATGGTCCCCTGGAAAGGTCAGCTCACCCATGAAACACATCGCCGATGGGAACACACCTGCCTGGGCCAGCTGGTCACGTCGCTAACAGTGCCCGACAGCTTGTGCCTGTTGTCCCGGGGCAATCCCAACCCCAGCCCGAAGGTAGGACACGCAGGAGGAGGACCGAGACGGCGGCGATACAGGCATTAACCACATGCACGATTCAAAGATCCCGTGTCAGCCGAAGGTTAGCGATGAAGTAGTTGATAAAGAAATAAAAATGCTCATCTCCCCTGACAGCCGTCGCACCGATTGATGCTGCTCAGCGAGGCCATTACCACGGGCAACGGAGCCATAAAACCAGCGTTTTCAGGCTGCGGACAGATGAAGGCAGCTCAGCACGACACCGCTCATCACTCGGGCACGTCAGCCGGGGCACTTGGAGAGGGAGAGGCGAGATGCAACTTCGCAGTTGCAGCAGGCTGGGGAAGGGAGGGGAAGCTCTGTCCTCCTGTACCTCGACCCCCCGCAATCATCCCTGCAGAGCTTTCTGCCGCTCCTGCGGGTCTCTTGCAGGACAATGCAGAGAAATAAGGTGTTTCCAAACAACAGAAGGTCTGGGGGAAACGGCATGATCATTTCCATTGGCCATAAGCAGGAAACTATCCAAAAATGTAATTAAATTTGACCCCCAGACAACTGGTGAGGATCCCTGGCCATTCTGCTACGCAGAACAAAGCCATGCTGACTCCTGGCTCGAGTCGATGCCAATTATCAGCCCCCTGTACTTACAGGGCGGGGAAAAATATAAAAGAAGTTGTGCTTCATAAATCCTGAGCTGTGCCTTCTGTCGGGGCCAGCCTTCTAGTAACTCGGACGTCCAGCGATTGCCTCTGTCTGAGGCAGAGGTTTTCCAAATGGGACAAGAGGTTTAGCACTGGTTTGAATGGGAAGCAAGCCATTAACTCTGAACATCCCCACTCCGTGCCGGAGGCTTTACCACTTAGTTTTTTTAAAAGAAGAAAGGCAAAAAACCACACCGAAGCCCCAGCGGTGCCACCTGAGCGTGTTTCGTTGCCGCGCTGCTGCGCTGCATCAAGGGGCAACAAGCCTCCTTGGCCAAGTTTTAGCTGGGTGGGCTTTGTCCTGTCGAGACAGCTCGTGTAGGCGTTGCCTGTGGCAACTCTGCATCTTCTAGCGGTTGCTGTATAGAGAGACCTTTGCCACTTTATTCAAGGGAGACAGGCTATAGCCCTGAACTTACCCACACATATCCCAGGCTCTGAGCACTTTAGCTGGTAAAGCAACGAATTACAGTGATCTAACATAGCCTTCATACATTAAAACTCACCCAGAGTGCACCATTAATCTAATTATCCAGAAAATATAAAGGGAAAAGGCTCCTTTACACTGCTCCTCAAGGTGAAGAATCACCAGCACTTAATTCTGGTCTTGCAGTGAAGCAACTAAACCGTGATTTAGTCTGAGTTATTGCTGTGGTTATGAAAAGCACAAGAATGGAGAAACATGGATTTGCCCATTTATCCATCCTACCATTGCCACTCGCCCCTTCCCAGTCCCCAGGGAGCAGGAGGCTTTGCTTTAGTTGACCCACCTCGATTTCCCAGACCTTTCCCAAGCCTGGTGAAGATGCTGTGACCCTGCGAGGGTAGCAGCCCCTGGGGAGCCAGCTGGGGACCAGAGGCTCAGCCGCCGCAGCGGAGCCCCGGTGGGATGCAGCTCCGGTGACCAAAAGGTCGCTGCTTGCAGCCCCGTTTCTTGGAAAGCATCAACAGTCCATGTCCTGCTACCGATCCTGACCTCGATGGTAATCCTGGCCTTTGTCTCTCTGCTCTTTAAGCATGCCGCTTAGCAAAAGGCTTCCTAGAGGCGAAGTGTGCGGAAGGCTGTTACTCTGCACAAGTCTATCTAAATCCCTCAAGCTTGCAGGCCCCGCTGCCTCCCGCTTCCCAGTCCGCGCTTAACTTCCCGGTCCTGCATCTGGCCTGATTTAGCACAGTCCTCGCACATTCCTGACATTTTGGGGCGGGTAACGCCTCCCAAGGTCAGCCAAGCTACTTGTGATCTCAAAGGTAAGCGCATGCTGCGAAGCTCGGGGGCATCTAGACCTTAAGAGCAAACCGTGGCTTAGCGCCGATAGAACACAACAGACTGCAACTCCTGATCCTGCACCGCTTCACGAGGCCTAAAAAAGAAGCCCAGGGTGATAGCTGGGGTTGGACACCAGCAGCCTGATCTCCTTACCCAAAGCGTGTTTGAGCGGCAGGTCTGTGCTGCTAAAGGCTGCCAAATTAGTATTCTCGGCCAGGCTGATTGCCTTCAAATATATTGCTGACATCAATCACCTCTTCCCAAACTCGTCTGTCTGGATCAGTCAATTACAAACTTATTTCGAGCCGTGGGTACTCCGATGAGATAGACCCAGGGAAGGAGCTAAACCCATTTAGGGGGCTGACCTCTCTGCCTGGCTGATGGGCAGCATGGTTTAATAACTTCTCCGGTCCGTCCACTCCAGCCCAGGCTAAGACCACCTCCCAAACTGCCGCCCCGGTGATCTAGGTGTTTATTACATTACAACACACCACCTATGGGAGGAAGGTGCCGCGACGTCCGCATGAATACTAAATAAACCTATCATGATCTGTGCTGTGATCACGAATACGGAGCGAATTCATAATGATAAGACAATTAACCTGTTACTTTTCTCAGCCTTTAGATGACTCGCGGCATCTTTTATTACCTCTGCCACGCAAAACGCAAGCACAAAGGATGGTTCTTCATCCAGTACAATTGTTCCCATCCTTCTCCCCCACCCTCTCCTCCAAGTTAAAAAACACAATCGGTGAGACTGGCCTTGGTTCGTCCGCTTTTTCTTACTAAGAGGTACATAAATAAAATAATAACAGATGATTAATAACACTGAGAGCTTTCCAAATATTAATGAATTGATCTTGTTGCTCGAGAAGAATGAGAGAGTTTTAGATTTAAAGCTTTGATAGATTTTCTCCTGAGAAAGCGCAGTGATAAATACTGTGTTAAAATGCTATTTGTATCTGTGTTGCTAATATTAAGTTCGTGTGTTCATAGATTTGAAAGCGCAGAAGGAGAATTATGTCACCTGCTCTGACTCGTAATGAAGGCCATCGACTTTCCCCTGGCAAAACGAGTAGAATTTAGTAAAACTGAAAAGGTGTGTTTCCAGGGAAGGTCTCTCTGAGGACCTCCTGGAGCTTGTCCTTGGGGGCCACCCGCCGACCACCCTCGGTTCACACTGCTGGACCACGGAAGGGACAGGCTGGATCCCCAAATCTGCCTCCGTATCCACGTTTCTCACCCAACAACCGCCGCCGTTCTCATCCGTCCTCAGCTGGAGACGCCACCACAAATAATCCCGGCTGCCTCTAAGAGAAGGAAAAGCCCAACAGCCCTCCTGTGCAAATCCCCGACGTTCGCCCAGCTTTGCCGGGCTTCTGGGGGAAACCAGCTCTGCCTTTGCAGTTGTCTTGTGCAACTGCTGCTCTGCAGAGCTGAGGACCGGCTCCTGGGTCCTCGGGGAGCGCTGAGGAAAGACCCTGCGAATGCATCCCCAAAATCAAGGTACCATACTCCCTCAACCCTAGTTCCAATTTCTGGGTGAAAAACAACTAAAAGAGGGACTAGACACGAACAAGACCCTGGATCTAAACCTGTCCCCTGAAAAAGGCCGTGCTGTGTCCTTCCCTGGCCCGGCAGCGTGCAAAGAGGCGATGCAAAGCAGGGTCCTGGCTAAATGAACTTGGACCTTTTGCGGTGGCGCTAATGCCCGTGCACACAGTAATTAAGGCTGAATGTATGAAGGATGAATATTGAACTCTGAAGTCTGTGAAGGTCAAGCTCTATGCTAGCGGAGAGGCAATTTATCCTAGGTCTGTAATAAGGTCTCACATCTGACCTATTAACTGAATGTTACATGATATTAATAACCTCCCTACAGATCGGGCAGAGACAAACAAAAGCCAAGTTTGGGGGCTGATTTGCTGGACGTGAGCTAAACCGCGAAGATGGAGTCTACGGCAAGCGCTCTAAAATCTACAGTCAAACTGATCATTTTTTAACTGAATATGCTTTTCTTTGATGAAACTGTGTGTGCGCAACCACACTCCACACATACTTTTCCATGTAATAAAGATCGATGAATTATTCATGCCAACGTTATTAGTCCTGTATATAGGACACTCTCCTACAGATGGGCAAGTTCCTTCCAATCAGAAACCTCATTTGCTGAAAACTGAAGAGTCAGATAATGCCCTCAAATTGTTGACACCCGGCTTGAAACACTTCTAATTGGAAATATTCACTCTTTCTCTATAGGAAAATAAGAAAGGTTTTGTCTCTGCTTTCTCCAAGCAAAACATTAGGATTTGTTTTTGTTTGAAATGATCGTTTGTTTTAAAATTTACCTAAATCTAATGTAAAGCTTTTTTTTTTTTTTCAGAAAGCACCACAAGCTAATCCTTAAAATCCAAGCACTTCAACGCAGTTTCAGCAATATATTTCATTTTAGCCAAACCCCAAACGTTTCATTTTCATGATATCAAAGGGCTTTGATTTGCTTTTATTGTTCCAACTTTGTAATCATATGATACCATAAACCAGAAAGGAAACATGCAGACCTCATCAAAGCAACGGGTTTCTATCAGGTTATGTTGATACAGCAGGAAAACAACTCTGGGACTGGGGTTTTTTTTTTTCTCTTTCTTCTAAAAACCATTTGGTTTTGTGAGAAATGCCAGCTTTTCTTCCAGCTCAGGTGAACTGCGCTGTGTTGGAGTATCCTATAGGAAAATAAATGCCAGTTGCCAGCTTGCTGGCCGACCAAGCTCCAGGAACGAGCCAACAAGTGGTGGCACCCTACCGGCACGCACGGCGGCACGGCGGGCGGGCTGGGCCACAAGCAAGCAGGAAGGCTGGAGAAAAACCGGTTGGGAGGGAATGACATGGGGAATGATGGCACCTCGCTGATCCCATCGGTCTTGCAAGAGCGAAGCAAGCCTTGGAGATCACAAAGGTTTATCAGCTGTGGGACTCGGGGCGGGCAAGAACAAGCCCTCCAGGATCACACGTGAGTTGAGCATCTTTGAGCGAGTGAGGGATGGAGAAGTGACCTCGTCTGCTGCTCCAGAGCCGCACGGGGAGCCGTGAGTGACAGCCTTGATCTAACCTGCGCTCGCCGCGAAGCCGACTGCTGCAGGGCTACAGAACTCAGGGTGCTGGCATTCGACCAGCTCGTGTCCAACAGACACAACCTATGCAGCACAGGAAGAGTCCCCACAATGCTCCCTCTTCTGCTTCAGCGCTGCTACCGCTCCTTGCAAGGCCACCTCTGGTATCTCCACCCCTCACTGCAATCACTGCAATGCAGATATACGCTTCGTTAGCCATAAAATCACCCAACCTTTATGGCTGGCCAGCGTGCTATACGAACCTGCACGGGCAGGGCAGGCACGTCCCTTCCACCCTGCTTTGATTCTGGTTTATGTGCTTAACTCCATCAGCGCTCGTGTTGGAAGATAAGCGACAAATCCACAGTTCAGGTTCATGGCAGCCTGAGCTGAACAGTTTTTTCAAGTGATTTGAGTCTCCAAAGAACCTGCCCTCAAAGAGCTTCAAAAGAGAAAGGAAAAAAGCCACAAACACCCAGCTTTCCCATGGCAGAGCAGAAAGAGCTCAGCGCCTTCTACAACATGATGAGCTCCACCCCCCAGGCCACGGTGTGGAATAATTGTGCTTCAAAAAACCCCCCCCAAACTGACAACCTGTTTGATTTGAGCTGCAAAAGTAGGAGAAAACCAGAGATGTCAGGGACGATGCTGCCTGGGTGAAGGGGACAAAGCAGCGGGCAGGCAGCTGGCGGGACAACGCTCCCAGCTCCAACTCCCGTGCACTTCACACGGCCGCCACCGCTTTTCACTCCACCTCCCCGTCTGCTGATCAAAGGGCTTTTACAGGAAAATGGAGTCTTCCACAAAATACGAGAGCTTCTCAGTCGTTCAGCAGCTCAAACCATAATCCTCTCCCCGAAACACCATTAAAATTGTTTTACAGCAGCTAGAGATGTCATCTGCTTCCCGCCAAGGTCACCGAAGGATGTTTTCCGTACTGAGTGCCTCGGGCTCCTCTCAGCAGAGCAAGTGCAAGGAGTGCACTGCGCTCCCTGTAACTCCAGCCTCGCTGGACCACGACGCCTTTCAAACGGTGTTATTTCCAAATGCAGAGCCCACCGCCTCGTTGCGTACCCAGCCCATCTCCCGCTCCCTTTGACTGAATCCCAGGGACAGCCTTGACCACGTGCAAGAAGAGCTCGGAGCTGCAGAGGCTGGAAGGACCCCCAGGCTCCCCCCGCCTGCTCCAAACCCTTCTTCCTACACCCTGGGGTGTAATATCTTAGGAGAGCAAGTTACAAAATAAATGGCACGATCTCATGTCCTCGTGGAGGGCGGGATTTGCTTCTCGTTGCTGCACCAGCACCGAGTGCCGTAGTCGCCTCCGGCTGAGCTGCAAGGAGGGAGCAAACCGATTTGCAACCTGATTTTAACAGGACAACCCAACCCCGCCACCTTCTGAGACTGCTGACTGCTCCGCGTGGCATCCCAGCATCAGCCCTCATTGCTGAAGGCCTCCGTGGCACGGGATGAGGGGGACACCCTCCCCGCCGCGCCAGGGCTGGCATTGGAAAGCAACGTTTGCAGCTCAGCTGCCCAGCGCACTCCTCGCTGGTCCCTCCGAATCGGGGCTCGTTCCACAGAGGAGGGGGTTTTGCTACGCGAAGTCCTGCAGAGGCGCGGCGGGGCGGGGGGTGGGGAGGGGAGTTACGTGCAAAAGCCAGCTTTTGGGAACGGGAGGAAAAAAATTACAGAAAAAAAATCTGAGCCGGCTCACATAGAGACAGCTGCAGTCGCGCACGCATGCCAAGAACGCCGCTTCGCCGGAAAATGAGGTTTTGATTCCTTTTCAATTTTCTTAAAAAATGACAAATAAATGTCTTAATATTAATAAAGAAAAAAATAGATCTTCCGCCGGTGTGAATATATAATGCGATTTGACATACAGAATGGAATTAAATTAGCGAAATACAATGGGCTGGAGAGAAGATCTGCTTTCCCTTAGAAGATTGGCATCGGTGTGGAACCAAAGGAGGGCATTTCACCCTGGGATGCAGCAGACTATTGCTTGTCACAAACCCCAGTCGGCCGCGTGCAGCGGCCAAATCCTCAGGTGGTGTAACCTGGCATGGGCCCCCCGCCACCGGCATGGGGGTGCCAGCTCCTGCCAGCTGAGGATCCGGCCAGCGAAGCACCCGTTGTGCAAATTGCTAACGGGGAGACGCATCCCTGGGAAGGGACGACGCGCTCCTGCTTATCCGTTTATCTCATACAGAGAGGGAGATTTGGGGGCTTCAGGGTTTAAATCTCTGGGTACAAAAGGCAAAGGCGTTGTGAGCTCGGATGGCCGCGAAAAGTGGCACTTCCTTGTCATCCCTGGAAGATGTCAGGGATGGAGAACAGGCCTCTCAAGCCTTAATGCAAAGAAACAACCAGAGAGAGGATGGCTTGTCCCCTAATCTGGAAGGCTGCTCAAGGCAGGGCATAGACTTGAGAGCTGCAAATGTCTTGCAAAAGTTTTGATTGGGAAGGTTGGCATTAAACCTTTCTGGGCAGTTTTGTATGGACGGACAACGGCTGCATGGGCTCCTGCATCGAGTCCGCGTTGCTGCACCGGGGAAAGGCTTTACACGCGTGTTTGTAGGTGGCAATTCTTGCCCTGCTTTTATAGCAGTGCCCGTTTCCCTCATTTTACTCATTTCCAGCAAATTAATGACACAGCAGTGAACAGCTGAGAGTGAAAAAACCACACAAAGGGACTGGTGAAAGCACCTAACGTTATTTCCTTCTGCAACTCCAACCCTCTGGAGTTCGGTTCATCCCTGCTGCGACAAATACCGTTTGAATGCTAACGATGCTCCTCCAGACAGCCCCGCGAAGGGACCTGCCCAGGGACCGGCGCTGTCGCCTCCAGCTCCCCGAACCCAGCAGCTCCCTCCGTCAGCCCCAAGTGCCCATCTCCTACAACCTCACAGGCAGGTTGCGTTGTTGCGATCTGTAAGAGCGTATTGATTAGCCAATCACTCCAAATTTTAGTACTGTTCCTACAAGATAATTAAATTATCTGCCTTTGTTTAAATTGTAATTTTATTTACTCTTGATTCTACTCTATAAAATTCTGCAGGCTTACGGAGCATTATGCGTCTTATTAGCGCTTAACTCCGGTGCTAATTTTCAATACTCCATCACCACCAAGTATTAAGTAATTGCCGCTGTTTATCCTTTGTGATTGCGCCGCACTTCGGATCTGCGCGCAGCATCGCAAGTGCCTAGTGACGAGCGGAGCGGGTCCCAGCCCTACCGCTCGGCGGGTCCAGGCAGCGAGCTCGAGCTCTCGGCGTGCACAGAATATGATTTCTCACTTTGTTTTCCTTCTCTTAGGCCTGTCGGCACATGGTAAGGGAAGGTTGCGTCGCCACGCACGTGCTCTGGAAAGCGTAACCAAAGCTCTCGATTTAGGCAGCCCGGTCCTGGAATTTTGCTACGCGTTAACACGGGGATGAATCGTTGGAGGAGCGGAGGTCTGGTCCACCTCTAGGGGCTGAACGCCAGCCAGCACCCTTGCACATACACCCAGCTACGGGGGCAAATCCAGCCTCTCTCGCTGCATCAGGAACGGCGGCAGCTCTGTTGCACAGGTGGCAGGTAAATGCATTGGTGAAGGTATCAAAGACGGTTCCCCAGGGTGTATTTCAGGCTCTGAAAGCCACTCGTGCTCTCAACAGCAGCAATTACTGCAAAGGGAGGGTTGCAACACGGAAATACGCTCGAGGGGCATCTGCAGCCACCTGGACCTTCCCGCTCTGGCTTTTTGGAGAAGGTGTGGGAAGGAATGGTGAAAAAGACAGTTTGCTGACCCCCAGCCCTGGGGCGAGCACAGGAGCAACACCGGAATGAATGCAGAGCTTTTAGTGGGTTTAGATTGGTGTGACATGAATTATGTTTCATCATTAACGCGACTGTTGATTTTATATGGTAGGTGTTCAGGTACTCTGGTGATCCGTGGCTGTTAAACCCCCAAAGGTAACTCTAAATGTTGTTGATCTATGTCTGTTCTCAAGGGATGACTAATCTACATTTCTCTTCTCCCTCTACAATTAATCCCTGGATAATCTTGTCTGCAAACACAAATTTGGTACCTGGAGGCAGATGAGTCACAGATCTGCAGCAGAGGTTCAGTTTAGAGATGGGAAGACATCTGGAGTGGAGGGAGCAGTGGGTACCTTCCCACCTCGCCGAGCAGAAGCCCCAGCTCTCCTCGGAGATGTCTCACTGTCAGGTCGAGCCCAACCCGGCCGCTACAGAGCTCATTTGGACCATTTCTCCATCCACATGCCCAACGTCCCTCCGCATCTTGGTCCTGGTCCTCTCCCCACAAAGCCTTTCTGCATCATCCTCCCCCTCCTCTGCCCTTCTCCTCCACCCGCCTGGCTCAAGCACTCATCCAGGCTCTGAGCCTTCCCTCCCTTGTTACCGCAACGTCCTTTCCTCTGACCTTTGCAAATGCAAACTCGCGTTGCTCGTGTCCAGCCTGAATCCTGTTGCAAAGATCACTGTCTCACCACGCTCTGCCCCCTCGCGACACACGTCCGTGACCCTTATGCCAGCTGATACCGCACTTCCCACCACCCTCCTGTTACCTTGAACACACCCCTTGGTGCTTTCTTCCATCCCTCCCACCCCTTGTAAACCTCAGCAGAGCCTCCTCCAGCTCCCCCTTGCCTCAACACCTCCAAAACCTGGTGCTGGCTGGGACTATTCCCCCCCCGACGTCGCCTCTTCCAGTCCTCGCGTTTCCCCGTGCGCCTGCATCCCCCTGCATCCCCTCCGCGGCTCTTTGGGCCGGCGGGCTGCGTTACTTCTGCATCAGCGCCTTGTCCGGCGGGCTGCTGGACGAGGAGGATGCTGCGCTCACGAGCCGTTATGGTAACACGGAAAGAAATAATTAGGAGAATTACTAATGCACTCGAGCGGTGAAAAATTAGCCAGTCACAAGGGTAGCAATGGCCCTCGTTGATTCTGGGAGGGGGTCCACAGATGCATCCTGTGAGGGGTCTCCTGGTGCGAGCAGCCTTGCAAGGTTGCTATTCCCAAGGCCGGGGCGCGATGGCCCGTCAGCACCCCGCCGGGCTGGAAGCGTGGACGCCCTCGCTTCCGATCTCCTTAAGCACAGTCATAAATCACAGCGGGTCCCGCCGCAGCGCTGTTTAACACTGGCCGATTTTACAAGGCATACAATAGTGCTTCCCTGTGCCTCAGAGACCATAATCGAGTCCTTAGGATAAAGCCAACTAGTTTGGTTGCACTTTAAAATAAGTGTCAGTAGTTCATGGCTAATTACTCCTGAATTAGCTAGGTGATTCATCAGGTCTGATTATGAATGCATAATGAATTTACCAAATCCACATATATTAGTGAGATATTAATTCCATACGAAATCCCACAATTCATTCATGTGCCATTTGTTTTCATTCCCTTCTTTTAATAAGCTAATTAGTTCAAATTATTTGTACTTCACTAAAGGCTTGAAACACATGTAAGGAATGATTAGCTTAAAACTCAGTAAATGGGCAAGTATGGAGCCTACATTAATTGTGACAGGAGGTTCATAAAGAATTATTATCTCTCAGCCATCTCTGTTTTCAGTAATAATAATAATGTCTAATCGTGACAAGTGGATAAAACATTGCGAAGCCCCTAACTAATGCAGCTGTACATGAATTACTCAAATGAATATCTTAAGGCTCGACGCTTGCCTTTGAAGCCAAGCTCAGCAGAAAGTTTTGTCTCTCCCCGACGCAAAACAAGACCAAGGTTTTAGGGTGGATCCATCCTTTTTTCTTTGCCGAGTCTCGCCTCCGCCCCCAGCACGCAAAGAGCAAGGCAAAGGGGGTAGAGAATAAAAAAACCACCATGCCTACATCTTCCAGCTGTTCCAAAGCCGGGTGGGACTGTGAAATTACAGCCATGCCTTGCCCTACACACAGCGATGCACGAGATAAGGGGCTTGTTTGCACCCAGGCTCCCCTGCTCGCCCCCAGAAAATGCCCCAGGCCCCCAGGAATGTTCCGGAATTTGAAATGCAGGAGGAGGAGACGAACACCCGCATTTTTGCTAGGTGGCGTGCAGCAGGGATGGAGGCAGAACAACAAACCAACAGGCAGGTGCCAACACCCTGCCCGTATCACCCCCCCGTATCAGAGTGGTGCGGGTTTGGAGGGGGTGAGGAGGCTTTTTTTTGGCAGAAAGGAGGAAAAAAAAGAGAGAGGATTAGTCCCTTCCAGGGAGATATTCTTTCCCGGTGTCAAAACTCCCTCCAGAGCAAGGTTCCCTCTTTCTTTTTATTTTCCTTTTCCCATTTACTTCTATTCAAAGGGGGGGGAAAAACCCCTCCTGCTGGTTACTGCTCTCTGAAGTGGGTCACACGGAGGCTTCTGAGTCCTGCCAAAGTGCTAAATGCCTCCATTCACCAGAGGCTCCCGGGCTGGCAAATTCTGTGTTTGTTTTCATACAAACTTTGGCTTGCTGAGACACGCCACCCCTCCACGCATCCCCCCCTACCCCCCACCTTGCAGTCATCCTGCTCCCCTTCATTCCCTCCTCTTCTTCCTGAAGCCAGCCGGTCTCGGCCGCTTCCTCCTCCTCCCCGCTGCTTTCTCCACTTGCTTTTCTGCAAGGAGGTAAAGATGTCGCAGAGGATCATACCCGGAGCTATGGACCCCCCTCGCGAAGGTCGCGGGCAGGGATGCGCGCGGCTGCGTGCGTGCAGGCAGCTTGGTATTTGGGGGTCCGTATGAAAGCGTATATGAAAGTCGGTGTGAGCAGGAAAACACACGAGCTCTGTTACGTTAAACTTGCATCAGCGACGTCAACCTGTAGCCACCACCCTCCCCTCGAACCTGGCTCCTGGCGGTTTCCCCTCTGGTTAGGAGGCACCCTCTCCCCGGGCCATTTCTCCTCCATCACTCCCGAAGCCACGGCGGCAAAAGACGAGCGCGTTGCAGAAAGAGGCTAAAAGGGCCACTGGGAACACAGGGAAGCATCTCCCGTTTCAAGGACTGCCTTTCTGCAGCCGAGGGAAGCAGCTTGGGAGAGTCACGCTGCTGCCATGACCCCAGTCTCCTCTGCTGAGGGTCCCTTGGATGTTTTGGAGAGAAGGATTACTTTTACAGCATCTCTGACCTTTGGCCGTGGTCTCACCCTGGTGCTCTCTCTGCTCTTTGCATTGGGAAATTGCCGGGTACCGAGGGACGCATTGCCCCTGTCCTGCTTCCCTTCGACATTATGTGCAGAATGTCTTAGAGCTGAACGTATATATTTTATTTATTCATGCTCTAAAATCCAAGCCTAATGGCTCAGAGGAGAAGAAAATGAGAGAGAAGCGTACGGTGAAGCGGGGGGGAGAAATGCAAGTAATGGATTGATCGACTTTCCAGGTGCTTTGCTCGGGAATGCCCGGAGGTGAAAGCCTCCCTTTGACTCTCAGACTCAAAGCCATCGATCTCTTAAAACTCTCCCTTTGCACACACAGCATAGGCAGGCGTTTTTGCATGTGATGAAAGACGCACGTGGCCCCGATCAAAAAGGGCACGCCTGCCTACGACGGAAAAACACATGAGCCCAGAGGCACAGGGTAAGCGATGCAGGTTTCACACGGGGGAAGCCATCCTGCATGGCATGGAGGAGGCATGAAGCGAGAACAGAGATGCTGAAGAGCACGCAGGAGGGATGGAGCACCTCCTGAGTCAATGTGGATCCTGTATATACTCCTTTGTCAGGCCAGGATTCCTGTAGAATCACCAAAAAGGGGGTTTCAGGCTTATTTCCAGCCCAGGAACAAAATCGCTCTCATCTCATCCTTAGATTCCCCAGTAGAAGACAGCAAAATAGACTCCAGGGACTTACACCAACAAAGTTATAGAAAGCCTTGACTCCCTACACCCTGGAGGTAACGGCATCCTAATCAGCCGGCAAGCCCTGTTACAAACTACTCGGCGCAGTTAACGGTATGCAGCGTATAAACAGCATGCGTCCTATAAACACTGGTAGCCAGGAGAAGCATCTAGATCTCAAACCACTCTCCAAAATAGGCTGCTTGCAAGGCAGCTGCTCTGGAGGGAAGGTAACCACAATATTTCAGACCAGACTGGGTGACTTTGGGCAGAGGCGGGCCAGCAGCACCCACCACGCCCACCATAAGCAGGTGAAAACGCAGGATTTCTGCTCAAAGATAGTCTTTGGGTAGGTGTGTGTGCGAGAGAAGGTGATGGGGTAGGGATTAACTGGGCTGAGGGTGCTCAGCAAACCCCTAAGCCAGCCTGCGGTGAAATCAAAGGGCAGTTTCGTTTCTTTGGTAGATTTTTCCATTAATGACCCAGCTGTTTAGGGCAGTTTAGATCAGCGCATGGCAGCCTTGGACGGCTGCGCCTCGCAGCTCTGCTCTTGCACGAGCGCCTGCGACTTCAGCACCGACGTCTGCTCCGGCAACAGCCCTATTTGGCCGATGCAGAGAGACACGAGTTTGGTCTAATTAATTCTTTTGCAAGTTTTTCCTTCCAAATGGGCTTCCCTCCCCCTTTCCGAAGTAGCACTAAAAGTCTGAGCAGAGCTCAGCAGGATTAAGGGATTTTAGGGATGCTCCGCGAGGCAAACCTACAGTGACGCAAAACCTCCACTACCACGAAGAGGTCCTGCCACCCCTCCCCGGCTCGTCCCCACCACAGCGCCCACCACAAGCACCCGCGCAGCAAACCTCACCGGCAAACCACGTGTTCTGACAGCTAACCTCTCCCAGCTGCATCCCAGGGCGCGTCAGGGACGCAGCGGTGCTGTGCACCGGGGGAAAACTGCAATAAAACAGCAGTGCTCAACAGCTGGGGCTTGCAGGGGGCTCCAATGTTTCCCAATGTGTTTCCCCATGGTAAAAAGTAGAAAAATCACTCCTAGAAACCCCAGTTCCATCACCAAAAGAGTCAAGGGACAGCCCTCGAGCCCTGCGTTTTAAGGGCTCCAGCCCTTACGTGGAAAGCCTGGGGGGATCATAGTTTTTCCTGCGACCACCCAGAGCAGCCCAAGATAAACAAGATCATTTAATTTGTCACTATTTCCTCTTCTTATTCAATCAAAACTGGCATATGGGGTAAAAAAGCAGCGACACCACCTGATTATTCTCCATCTGGGGCTGATTTAACACCCCCGGTATCTCCTGAAACCCCCAGCGCAGAATCCGTCCAGCTCAACACAGCGCCGAGGTATATAAAATATTCCAAGTGAATAAAATATACAATAGGAGGTTAAAAGGAATAAAAGCAATCAGGCAGTCTGCTACTAATGAATTCAATAGCAGCAAAGCCCATTTCCTTCTCTTGGTTTTCTATAAACAATTTACAGAAGAAATGTATTTTTGAGGTATACAAATTGGTCTGTATTAAGATGCTTGATAAACAGTTTCTGGGTAAAGACAGGCTATGAAAGGCTTCAAGTACTTCCTGAAATGCTAATATATTTGCACGCACCCTCACTTTTAAAGGAGATGAAGCATTTTGTGCCGGGAGTGAGTTAAAATCCTGCGTGAGGTTTGCAGGAGAGAATTATGGTGGAGCTGGAACGAAACCCAAAAGACTGAATATAATTAGATGGAGACGCACGGTGCCAGCTCGGATTTGCAACATATATATGTATTATAATGTGTAAGAGAAGACATAAATAATAAAACAGTGTGATAGTCAAGTGGGAAGTTTTTTCCAGTGCAACCTGGCAAAGTTGCATTGATTTTGTTGCGGCTTTGACACTTTTCTCCAGTTATGAAGAGGTGAAACACGCCAGTTTCACCATCATTTTAACCCCAAATTACACTTAAACTACCCGAGGCGCTGTTGCAAAAAGCCCCTAAACTGTACTTCTCTTTCCCCCACCCGGCCATTTGATGGCTGTCACCCTTGCAGGGCTGGCCAGGATAGACGGTGTCTGACCCGGCGGGTCCGTGCCTCGGCGTGGCAGCCCACCGGCCCTGGGCGTGCGGGATGCTCCCGCTGCCACGCCGTCACCCTCCTGGCTGAGAGCACATCCAATACGTGGTTTAAGAGCTCTGGAGAAAGAGCGAGGGAGGAGAAACGATGAAATCCAGCTCGCAGTCAACGGGATCTTACCCTGCAACGTCTGAGAGGCAAGAAAAATTACCCATCGTATAAGAACGGCTCACTCTGACGTCTTTCCTGTCCCTCGGAGAGGTTTTTAGAAGTCTATAAACCAGACAACGGTGGGGAAAGCAGCCCAGGAACATAATGAAATTCTAATATCGGAGCCACCGTGGTGGGAAGAGCAAAGGACGTTGCTTAATGCAAGAAACATGCGCTGAGGCGGCAAAATTTAGGCTGCCACTATCTCCTGGGGTGGCTGGTGGCAGGGGATACGTGCTACCGGCACCAGTAACATTTACCAGGGCACACAGGAGGAGTATACACATGCACCTTTGGCAACCTTTAACTCCTAAATCCATCAGCTCTTGAAAATAAGATAGAGACTCATCGTGTTTTGATAACTCCATGAGAGCCTGTAGACATTATGCTAATTCTCGGGGAGCGCTGTGAAGAATAAGGCCAGGACACTGAAGGCAGGGAGTTTATAATTGCTTTTTAATATATTTTCTGAATTCATTGTGCATGCGCTATCTGTCCCAGGGGCTGAGCTGGCAGAGGGGACAATGTCAGGTAGAATAAATAGGATCTCATAACTTTAGTCATTCTGTATTAAATAGCATCGAGCAGCACAATAAACAGAGGGACCAGGAAGCACATGCAATAAGGAAATAATTCAAGCACTGTGCAAGCAAATCTTTCTCTCTCAGATCACCCTCATTAATCACCTCATGCTCATTTATACACTTAAAGAAGCTATAAACAAAGGCAGAGATGGTTTCTCTCATTATTAGTTTTTTTATTGAGTTAACGTCCAGAATATTTTATAATAATAGTCACGGCTGGTGATGGAGTTGCCTGCTCTAACCAGCTCATAAAGTTCCCCCTGCTCCTCCTGTCTTTTTGTGATACAGGTAGTCATACAGAGATTAGGATGCTTATTGACTAAAAAGAGGGAGACATGACGGCAGCTCAATCATTTCTCCTGCCCTCGGCTTATTCAAGGCTCCAGCAGGCACCGGGGGTTCAGCAGTTGCTCTCAAGGCAAAGAAACTGGGGAGAAAGGAGGGTGGAGATGGACGAAGCCCCAAATCCAAAGCCAAACAAGTTGTTCGCTCGCGAAAACTCCCTGCCACCTCCGTGCACCTCCAGCCTCCCTTGAAAATCAGGAGGAAAATTTGGAAGAAAACCATCTTTCCCTTTCTCTTTCCCTTTGCTGAAAGGCTTGGAGCACTTGGGACCGTGCCAGGACCACGGCACAGAGACGCTACGACCCGACGGTGACGTGGTGAGAGTTTTTGGACCCGGCGGACACTTTTCTGCAGCTTGCATCATTCGGGGAAAGTATTTTGGATTTTTGGTGGCTCTCTGCTCGTGTCAGATAATGCTGCATGCTCTCCTCCCTCTCCAAAGAGGTCATGGCTCATTTCTTAATTATTAACTGCTGCTGTTATCTGTATTAAGCGAGGCAAAGTGAGCCTGCAGTTTAGTTAAAAAAGTGAAGAGAAGCTGCCAAAGATGTTCCATCCCTTTGGGGTATCAGCCGAAATAAGGGATGGGGAAACAAGGGCAGCCCGATCCCGCGGCATCACCTCCCAGAGCCCTCGACCCCCCCCTTGCACCCAACTCTACCCCCTTGGCACGGCTCACTCCCTTCACAGTCCCTAAATCCCAGCCAATATATCCGGGAGTGCCTCGTACATAACTCTGTCAAGTAAGAAGATTAAGTGATGTTAACTTAGTCTAATATGAGACTTGATAATAAATTTCATTAGAAGCTGCTGGAAGCGGGCGACTCTGCGCCGCTGCGGAGTGTCAGGTGGTTGGCAGCGCTAACGTATATCTTAGGGAACTTATCATCTAATTATAAAGGATAAAGCATATTTTTTCAGTGTGGTTACATGCGGTAATGAAGCATGCAGAAAGCCACGCAAGATAGATGGGCACTTTCACTGCTGAAGCTGAAAACTTGCTTAACTTAATAGTCTATTTATTACATTTACTCCCTCAGCGTACACGGCCTGGTCTAATACCTGCCAGCTCATCCCGTGCCGCGCAATTAAAACTGCCGCAATGTGTTTGCACCGGGAGGCCCTGGCACGGCTGGGAGCTGGGTTTAGCGCCCCGGGGAATAAGCAGAGGTGAAAGGCTGGTGCCACAGGGTGCCGTGCAGCGCTCTCCCTTCCCGAAGGCGCTGCTCGGAAAATGAGATTTGTCCGTTGTTGCGGGGTTTTTTGCCCCTTTACGGAGGGATCAAGCCGCAGCGGGGAGTCTGGTGCTACGATACAACCCGGCCACGCTTCCCCGGGGCGTTGCATCCCCACCCAGCAACCGATCCGGGGGGGAACACACAGAGGCATCCTGTTGCCCCCCTCTCCCCAAAATGGGAAATTTCTGATTTCTGCCCAAGCTCAGGGAGAAAATTCTGCTCAAAACCAGTTTTGATGGAAACTTTGCATCCAGCCCTACTTATCTGCTCTTAATCCATTTGTCACAACAATCGCCGGAAAACTTTTCTCTCCAGCGCCTCCAGAGCCGAAAGAGAGGGATGAAAAGTAAACTTATGCAAGGACAGGGGTTTAAGCATTCCATTAAGATTAACTTATCTGCAGTAATTGACTTAACTAGGGGATTTTTAATGCTTTTCAAGGTTTTTGGAAGACGGTTTTGCAGCAGCCAGCAGTAAAGATGCTCCTATAAAAAAATATATATGTATCTAGCGCAAGAAGTCCAGAGCTAAGACTTTCTAAGGCAGTGATTCTGGGAGGTTTAATAAGAATGTAATTTGTATAATTAACCATTCATCACTGTCAATTTCATTAAATGAATGCCAGAAATATTACCTTCACCAGCAGACCTAACAGGATTGGAATATATTATGTGAAAAATGAACACTTAGAAGGTTTTTTTCCCTCTCTCTTGCTTTCCCTGCTTGGGCTCTGGCTGTCAGAAGGAGATTTGCAAGGCTGTGAAATAATTTAAAACAGTAGTAAATGAAAACGACTAAAGAGAATGTGTGGATTTTGGTAAGTAACCCTCATCATTATGTATGAAAGTTCAAGTCAAAATGTTTTCACGCATTCAAAAAAATAAATGCCTGGAGGAGCTCCCGTCGGTGGGGCTGCGACGCTGGGGAGTCATCTGCAGAGGTCCTCAGGGCATCTCCTGCAGGGTGGAGGCAGCCAAGAAAGGGCTTTTTGGGGAAAAAACACCTTCCCAAAAACTTAATTTTGGTTATTTCTATACTGGGGGGTAGAGGGATGAATGACAAGGGGTTTGGAGAGGCAACATTAGACGAGCGTAGCGCACATTCCTCATTCACCCCTGTTGGGTACGGAGCAACCTTCCCTCTATCCTTTATTGCCCAAACCACCCCATTTCTCTCAGGAAATAATAAAGGCAGGTCTCTCAGCTTTCCCGTTGATCGGCCATTAGAGGGCAACATCACACAAATTCATCATAGCATCAAAAAACCCGACCCAACCCAGGCCAAAAGAGGATGGGGGGAAGCAAATATCCAAGGGAAATGATTTCCATTGGAGGCGCGTGGGGAAGGGTTGAGATTTTTACCGATGGACAAGTTTAACCACCTCTTCACAGATGTAAGAAACGGGGAGGAACCGGGAAAGCAACGTTGCCCCCCCTCCCCTGCCTCTTTTTTCCCTGTGGGTTTCTGTGCTTTCGTCTCGTTTGAAATGCAAACGAAGATTTTGCAAAAATGTTCATTTAACAGGTCTTGGTGGCTGTGATCACAAGGAAGAGGAAGGAAGCGGTGAGGAGCAGCTAGACAGACAGATGGGACGCTGGAGAGATGAAAGGATGTTTGCAGACCAAGAGACTGAACGTTTCGAGATGCTTTTTGGGATAAATTCCGCATCAGGGCACAGAGGAGACTTCAACTTCATTACAATTAAGAGCGAGTAATGAAAATAAATATCAGTGATATTTAAAGAAGATGAAACCTCAATGCATCTACAGTATCACCCTCCTCATGGCGGCAAAGAACAGCTAATAGGAAAAATTTTTCCCCCTCTCCCCACCTGGCGGAAAGGTCTAGCTTTCTCTTGAAAACAGAAAACTGCCCTGTTTTTTTGCTTGTTTTTAATAAGATGTAAAGGTTTTGCAGAAGCTGAGTAGGTGGCTCCTGTGCCTCCCCCCATAGAGCTGATGCAGAGACCTTGGGACTCCCCAGGAGCAAAGTGTCCCCTCTCTGTCCCTGCCCTGTCCTGAGAGTCTATGGCTATTTTTCAAGACAATCTTATTTTTTCTCATTTGCAAAAATAGTGTGTTGCTGCTCTCTGGCTTAAAAATCCAGAACAAATCAACATTTCAAGTCAAAATGTCAATTCAAAACAAATGTTTTCATTTAATTTCCTGTTAAAATGTCATTGCTGCTAGCTTATTTTTGGTTGGGGAAGAGAAAGAAGGCTTTAAAAAACATGGTCTCTAAACTAAAAAATAAGCCCAGGTGAGGGACCTGTTCCCTATTGCATTTCTACATGTGGTCCTGAGACAAAGCCACTCATCCCAAACCCCTTTAGATTTCCCATGGTGAGTGCAAAAATCTTCCCACCAAAAGACATCCTGGCACTAAGATTCTTTTCTGCTTGAAGTTTCTTCTGGGGAAAATGTGGAGTTTCCAGCTACATTTATTTTGCTTGCTAAAAATCAAGGGGAGGCTGATGGGGTGCCCCATACGGGGACCCTGCTTGCCTGCCCTTGATGCCGGCTTGAGCTGTTCCTGGGCAGTTCCTGTGGAAACAACTTCACCTTGTCCCACCTTCAAGGAGCATCTTGGACTTTCTGCCCCAAAAACATGACTGGGAACCCTTCGCACTCCCCCAATGCCTCCCTGCGGTGGCTGCACAGCTCCCCATCCAGCTTTCTGAGCCCTCCACCACCCCTTTTTCCTCCAGCACTGTAGACCCAGCCAAGCTCTTGAAGGCCAAGTCTACAAAGAGCTCCTACACAACAGTTGGCATCAGCCTATGGCACAAAGTCAGGTCCAAAGAGTAACTAGCCACGTCACACACAGTAAAGCTTGGGTCGGGGTTACCTCAGGCATCTCTGTGCTGCCCCATCACGGTGTCCAGAAGACCCAAGGCTGCATGTCACCCCTAGAGTCGCTTGACATTGCCCAAGGTCTTGCAGATCTAAGCAGGGAGCCCGTCCTGCCATCTCACCTCCCAGCTGCAGCACTGACTACGAGCCCGCTTGGGCACCAGGCACGTAATAGCCATAATAATTCACAGCGCTACGCAAGACGGACAGTAATATCGAGGTTGCTATTAAAATCTTTATGATTTCACTATTGCAAGAATACACATTGATTTGCAAGACGATGATTATTATTACTATTTTATTTCCGTTTTAAATCCAGGAGGGAAAGCAAAGCGAAGCAGAAGTTGATCGTGTCAGATAAAGCACCAAAGAGAGAGAGAAGCAGGAGGCAAGATGGGATGCAATGTTTATGATGTCTGTCTTTTTTTGCGCACGTTCCCAGCTTCCCATGCCTCTCCGCTGTCAAGCCTGGCACATCAACAACCCTTTTGCTTAAAGACATCAGGCAAGAGACAAGCGCGGACGGCAGACTAGGAGGGCAGTAGGGTCCCCCCCGACCCCAGCCCGGGCATCACACACCATCAGCTGCCATCCCAAGCAGCAGTTAATACCCAAATGATAAAATGTCAGGGCTGACGCATCGCATGGGGAAGTTAAGAGCCCTGTCAGCCTCGGTGGGGCTCATGGTGGTGGGCAAAAGCAAGGCTGGATGCAGGGAAGGACAATGAATTGCTCCGGCATCGCTCATCCTTCCCTATGGTTAACGCACGTGGGAAGGATGGAAAGGCTTCAGGGTCCTCCCCCTGCCCTGAGTGGGGAGGGGAGCTGCAGTTTCATACTCAGCAGTGAAGGATGGAGTGAGAAATAAATACGTAAAGGGGCAGGAGAGAAGAATTTATTGCCTGCTAAAAGTGCAGAGCATTTAAATTTGAGAGATAAATAATTTTATTTATGTTGATGCCAAAGTAAAGAAGATACATGACTTTCTTAAGAATAACTCCCGTCTCCTTGGGCTGGTCAATGCTGAAAGGCACGTAATGATTTTTTTTTATTATTATTTTGATTTTTTTCCCCCTTATACACGAAGATGGATGCGCACTAACGGCATCGTATTGTCACAGCTATAAATTAGGGGAGCGGGGAGAGATCGTTACATACCCCTCTCTCTGCTTTCCAAGCTGCCTCGTCAAACTTCTTCCAAACTCGGCCTTCAAGCTGTGCTTTTTCCTTCTTAGAGAAAATTCCTCTCCCCATATAAAGACATTCAATAAATTCTTTTTTTCCCACTTCTAATGTGACATGACTTAAAGGGTCTCAACTGCTAAAGGCTGGCAACACTCAGGTGTAATGGGGAAACTGGGGGGAAAGAGGATGGAGTGAAACCACAGGCAAGAGGGGGTAAATAGTCAGGAAAAGGAAAACAAAGAGGATTTATCAGATTGGAAACTGCAACCTTGTGGGGAACTTTCTCCCAACAGCTCATTTATGGTGGGACTGGGGCAAATAACAACAAGCAAACCAACCAGGGTGGGAAAAAAGTAGAAAGGAGGAGAGAAAAAAAAAATAAATAGGAGGAAAAAAATATAAATAAACTGTGGTTGCAATGATCGGTGGGCGAATGCATCTTTGCCTCTCTAGCCTTATCTAGCAGCACCACTCACGCATCTAATCGCAATTAAATTGCAGAGAGAGGTGGTACTCCAGCCCTGAAAGAAAGAAGTGAAAACGTAAGCGGCCGGGGGGCGAGGTGAGGGGTGGGGGGACGAGCGCTGCGATGCTCCCAGAGCTGCCGGCAGCATTGGCACCGGGAGGCTGAGGCAGGGAGGCGAGAGGAGATCGCTGACGGGGGAACTCCTGCCAGGGCTCCCAGCGGCGAGACGAGAGGTGGGAGACCCGGGGAGGGCCGCTAAATCCCCCCGTCACAGCCTCCGGAGCTTTTTTCCATCAAGGACCACTTAAAGAGCATCGGGGTTGGTGCGTGAGCATCTCCTTCCCGGCGCGCGGCAGCGGGCGTCGCAGTCTGCCGCGTACCGCAAATAAACAAACTCTCCCTCCCACGTTCCCTCTGCACGGCTTGGATGCGAGCAGGAGCCGAACGGTGCCAGAGAGAACCATGCCAAAACAAGCCTTGTCTGAAATAAGATCTGGATGGCCGTTTCTCCACTCACTTTGAGGGCATATTTCACTGGGAGAGGAGATGTGAATGGCTTTGCAAGGTCTGAGAGCCGCCCGCGACCCACGCTGCCCTCCCCAAAATAACAGATAGAGCAATGTGTCATAGCCTCACAATGATGCCAACGCGTCTAATGGCCCTGTCAGAGCAGGCCAGGGAGAGGTTTTGGGAGGCTGATGAGAGCTCAATGTGCCCACCTTTCTTTTTCAAGCTCGGGACTGGCAGCAAAGCACCGGGGGTAACGCCTGCCGTGCATCCCTCCTTCGGCAGGCAGGGTAAGCAAATACAGAAAGACTGCTCTTAACTGCAAACGGCGGCAGTCAGAAAACCAGCTGGGGAGATGGGGTTGGTTAAACCGCCAGTGCTTCTTCCACCACCACCCCCAGGATGCTCAGGGCATCCCCCACGACGAGGGGCAGAGCAACGGGGTTTTGCGCCCAGGGGATCTGCAGGCAGTGACGCTCGCCTGGGCATGCACAGGAGCTTCCCAACCAAGCAGGTGGAGAAAAAAACCAGAGGATGCCACAGAGGGACCTCAATTTTTGGTACCACCACACAACCAAGCAGAGACACTCCGACCTCCAGGAGCCTGAGCACCTCCCGCTAGCAAAATCTACCCTGGAAAGCAGCGTTTTGGTTCCTCTGCACCGTAAAGGAAGGAGCAAAAGAGAAACAAGGGTCCCTCGCAGCAGCCGCTTGCCGTGAAGGGTGGAAGCTCACCCCTGCCCTGCAAACAGCCTCAACCTACAGGCAACTTCATCAAGAGATGTTCACAAATGACCAATTCCCTTCCCAAGTCCTGATTTATTTATTGCTCCCACTTTCGATATTTTATCGGCAGCCAGAGTATTTGGATGTCAATTTAGACCACGCAGTTTACTGAATTCCTGTTTTATTTCTGTATCTCCCCAAGTATACCTATTTACGGGACAGAAAGGAGTCCTCAGGCTTCAGATCGCTTCTTAAAGTCCGGCTGGGTTTGAAGCAAAGGATTTTGACAGGGCTTTTAAGATACGGCAAGAGGGAAAATAAATATATACATATATATACACAACCCCAACGCCAGGCCGGTGTGTCAAAAGTGGTTTTCATTCAAAAGGTGCTGCCATCCCGCCTTGCTGTGAATTTGGTAAAGAGCCAGGGAGAGAGAAAGGACGATGTGGTACCTTGGGAAATGCTTGGGGGGGGTAATGGCAGGTGCTCACCCCTCCTCAGCACCATCCCCAGTGTTATCATGGGAGCTGGGTGAAGGTTTTCACCCCATTTATCATCTTCTTTCTGAGGGAAAGAAAAGCTGACGCAGGACTTTGTGAATCATCACAGTACTGTTTCCAGATATATATATATATATATATAATTTTTTTTTCCTAATTCAGAAAACTCAACAAATGGCCAGTGGCAATGTTTTCAAAACGAAGCGACTGTAACGTGAAAAATAAACTGCTGAGAAATAACCCCTCAACGCTGAAATGAAATGTGCTAACTTGTTGGGTTTTTTTTTTTTTAAAAGGGATAAAAAAGACATGAGCCATCCAAAATAATTCCTCTTTAACACCTCAGCACATCGAATATTGAAAATAAAACCCCAATCAACACAAAAATAATTATTTTGGGTTCAAATTGGGTTGCAATTGCCATTCCCTTTGCTGCCAGTCTTGGGAAATGCTCGCCTTCCCTGGTCCCCACAAACATGCTTGAAAATATCCCTGGTGAGCTGGAGAAACCCACAACTTGCCAAATCTCACCCCAAATTGGCTGCCCGAGGGCTGATTTCTTGGGGGTCTACCCCTGGATATCCCCAACCATGCGGGGGGTGGGGGCTTTGCATCCCCAAGCAAACCCCCTGCAAAAGCCCCATCAGCACCTTTCCCCCCCGCTTAAAGACGAGGGTGTTTGAGTGATGCCGGCAAAGTCCGAACAAACTCAAAGCTGTAATTTGGGCAAAATGGCAAATGGCTGAGGATGGGAACAGCATCGCCGGCGTAAAAACTCCTCCGTGGAGCGCAGATGGGAGGGAGAGGGTAATCTTCTGGAAAAGCCTCTAATTGTCTGCCCACACTAATAATTTCAGCGAGCGCTTCCCCCCCCAGCCCCTCCCTGCGTATAATTACACCACTCCATCTGTCTATCAGCAGGTTTTTTACAGCTCCTTACGGCAGCCGGGCTCTCATCCTCACTGTCAGACGAGGGTTTGGGTTTTTTTTTCTTCGAAGATTTAAGGATGCTTCTGACATGTGTCCCAAAGATGAGGCTCTGGGGAGAGCAAATCCCACTCCCAGGCCGGCTAAGACTCTATTAAAAAAGTCATATAATGGCTACAAGCTCCGTTACAGTGCCAAAGCAGGAGGCAGGAGAGGCGGAGGGGCATGGTTTGTTTTCAGCAGTTTGCTGTTGCTGCAGGGTTGCTTTTTTTTCTTTAGGAAACCCTCCTGCTTTAATTCATTCCCAGGAAATTTGGCCGCTCTACAACAGCCACGCACCACTGGCTGTTGCGTGTGCTGAGATAAAAACACACAGGGGTGTGCTGAAGCTTTATAGGTGTACGGCAAAGTCCAGGAGGGTTATTTTGCAGGTACGGTGCGATTTCATAGAATCATGGAAATGTTAAGGTTGGAAAAGACCTCTAGGATCATCAAAAGTCCAACCATCAACCCAACACACCCAGGCCTCCTAAACCATGCCCTCAAGTGCCGCGTCTACATGGTGTTTGAACCCCCCCAGGGACGGTGATGCCCCCACCTCTCTGGGCAGCCTGTGCCAGGGCCTGACCACTCTGGCAGGGAAGGCATTTTCCCTCACATCCAACCTAAACCTCCCCTGACGCAGCCTGAGGCCGTTCCCTCTCGCCCTGTCACTGGTGACTCGGGAGCAGAGACCGACCCCCCCCTCACTCCAGCCCCTCTCGGGCAGCTGCAGAGAGCGAGAAGGGCTCCCCTCAGCCCCCCCTTCTCCAGGCTAAACCCCCCCAGCCCCCCCAGCCGCCCCCCAGCACACTTGTGCTCCAGACCCTGCCCCAGCCCCGCTGCCCTTCTCTGGACACGCTCCAGCCCCTCAAGGCCCTTCTTGTCCCGAGGGGCCCAAACCTGAGCCCAGCACTCGAGGTGGGGCCTCCCCAGGGCCGAGCACAGGGGCCCCATCCCTGCCCGGCTCCTGCTGGCCACACCAGTGCTGACACAAGCCCGGGGGCTGGTGGCCTCCTTGGCCACCCGGGCACTGCTGGCTCATGCCCAGCCGGCTGTCAGCCAGCACCCCCAGGGCCTTCTCCGCCGGGCACTTCCCAGCCCCTCTGCCCCAGGCCTGGGGCGCTGCCTGGGGTTGGTGTGACCCAAGGGCAGGACCCGGCACTGGGCCTTGTTAAACCTCACACAACTGGCCTCGGCCCATCGATCCAGCCTGTCCAGGTCCCCCTGCAGAGCCTCCCTGCCCTCGAGCACATCGACACTCCTGCCCAACTTGGTGTCACCTGCAAACTCACTGAGGGTGCACTCGATCCCCTCACCCAGATCATTGATAAAGATATTAAACAAGGCTGGCCCCAACACTGAGCCCTGGGGAGCCCCGCTCGTGACCGGCGGCCGGCTGGATTTAGTTCTGTTCACCACAACTCTCTGGGCTCGGCCACCAGCCAGTTTTTTACCCAGCGAAGAGTACACAAGTCTTGGTTTATTTCCTCCCCTTCCTCTGCCCCTTTCCAAAGACAAGCAGGTGAGGATGCTCTAAACAGGGAGGTTTGGAATCACAGGGTTGCCTCCAGCCCCCTTCCCACGGGAAACCCAGGCGAGGTGGGAAATGACACAGCTTTACAACCTGCAAATTTCAGACGAATCCCAGCAGAGAGGGTTCAGGTCCACCACGGTCAGAGATAACCCAACAAAGGCCACATTCATCCCAAAAGACCCTTTGAAAGCAGTGGCGTGTGCCAGGGTGACTCTTTGCGGGGGAAAAAAAAGATACATACATATATATATAAATCCACACTGCACCGAGCATAAAAGGGCTGTTTGAACAAGGTAGCTATAGTTAAATTATCTCCACGCATTTCAATCATTTTGCTACATCAAGGCTCATTTTTCAATATCATGGTCCTTTTGACGATAAATGAATTGCATGATTTGTGGTGGGATTTTTATTTTTTTAAATTTTTTTTTTAAAGACTCCCTTTCAAGAGGAATTTCTAGACGAGGCATGTAAAAAGCTATCCATCCACCTATCCACCTCAAACACGAAGATGTCATGTTGCAATAGGCTGCACGCCGGGCCAGCCCGCTCGCGGTCAGGGAGGGAAAAAAGTCACAGAGCCCAGGAAAGGCAAACTTCACTAGAAATTAGGCTGTGCCCAAAAACCGCTGTTAGTCTGAGCTTACAAGGCAAACCTGCCAACCCCAGGTGGGGCAATGAAAGGGGGGGATTGCTTCAAATGGAGTTTGGGTTTTGGGAAGCACAAGCTGAGCGGCGGTACCAGGGCAGGGCATCTTCTGTCGGGGCTCTGCAATCGGTAGGTGTGCGCCAAAACCTGGTCTCTTCTCCCCAAGCAGGCTTAGCTAAATCAATGCAATAAATATTCTGGCTGCTGTGTTGCAAGTGGGGAAGAAAGCATGGCAATAAGTTGGTTTGAAGATGTGCAGAAAAATACAGGACTGAAAGAAAATGCCATTTTTACCAACTTTGCTTCAACTGAAACTTTCCAGAATCCGCTCATTTTACCCTCGAAGGTGATGGCACTCCCATCAAGGCTGCATTGACACGGTGACTTGACAGAGACCCCTATGACTGGGCTTTTGAGGGCTTTCTTTTAATCCAAATCAGTTTATTTGAGCTTATTTCTTTTTTTTTTTTTTTTTTTTAATTTATTTCCTGGGATAGCAAACTTCGGAAGGGATTCTCTTAACCCATACACCTAACTGGATGCAACAGCTCTCACTGACTATCAATAATAACCCAGGCAGAGCCTAGTGATCTAATGATACCGTGATCTAACGCTTTTTGGCAGCAACGCCCAGGAGCTTCCAAAATTTCAGGGATGCTCAAGACTCTTCCTAGAGATGACGGCTTATTCCTCCCCTTGATTTGCGCTCCCAGGAAGCTGGGATAGACCCCAGCTCTCTCGTTTTTGTATAACCTCACAAAACACCACCTACCTCCCGACTCTCTCGTCAGGGCTGGAGGGGGCCCATTAACCTACCGCTGCCTTCATGCACTGTAGCATCCCTCTCCGCAGCTCTGCGATGCCGCTCATGCAAAGCCAAACAGCCTCTGAGCTATAAATTACACATGTGTGTTTTCAGCCTCCTGGAGCGGCCCTTTTGCAAACAGTAACACACTTTGCCTTGGCACACGGAGCCTGGCACGGGGGAAATAAAGGGTATTTGACACCAGGGTAACAGGTAGTGGAGCCCTGGGTTGGAGGTATTGGGACTGCAGCGTCTCTTCCCCCTTGACAGCACCCCGAGAGCAACCCTGCCCTGCTCGCTCTGTGCCCAGCGCCTCTCGAAAGGAGCCTCAGAGTGCGTCCCGTCGACGCGAGGGTTTCACGACTGTAAATACATCGAAGGAGATGGAGGCAAATATTCATGCCCGCCATTGTCTTCCCAGGCAAGATGCAGGGAAGCGCTTTGAAAATTGAGAGGCAGCTGAAACGACCATCCCTTGAACCTCTGGACCCTCTGCCCCGGCTGGTGCGCCCTGTCCTGTGGCTCTGTAGCTGTGAGCTACAGTCTCCACGTGCCCACATGTCTCCCCAGCATGTAAATATATATATATATATGTTTATCCCTCCAGTTGCCAGGTTTTTTCCTTCCCTTCTTGATAATGTTTATCACATTTTCTCCTGGCAAATTGCAGCGCTGCCTTGCTTTTGAAAGGAACTAAATGAGCCTGTGAAGTCAAGCATTGGAGAGTATCAAAAAGTCTGAAATAAATAATATCAGAATAATGATCCTCTAATAGCACAGATTGTTTGTTGCTGTTGGTTACTTTTTCTTTTTCTTTTTTTTTCCCCTCCCTGTTGTTGTTTGTGCTAAAAGAGCACCCGGTTGGGATCCTTGTTTCCTTTTTAAAAGCTGCATTAAAAGGGGAAGTAATTAAATTCCAATTAAAGCCAGCAGTCGCTCCCCTGCCCAGCCTCCCATTTCCTTGCAAGGCAAAAACATACCCGTCGACGACGTTTTAAAAGACGACTCTGGCCCTGGAGGAACCGAACTGCCTGGATAATGGAGCTAGGGAGCCTTTTGCCCTCACATCAGCGACACAAAACTTCAGCCAGAGCAATTGCTGTGGCTTTTTGCAAAGCTCTTGCTTCTCCACAGGGTACCATGGTCACGCAGATGCATGGAGGGATTTTTATTTTTCCCTTTCTGGGGGTTTCTGGCATCACATCAGCAACTATTCCCAATGCTAAATGTGATTTCTAATAAATCATCGAATGAAAGGTGAGGCTGGTAATTCCCTCCCTAAATCAAGGGAGGGAGGATGCTTGGTGGCAGCGGCTGCCCTGGGATGGACACAGGGCTGGTACCATCCAAACAGATCTCCCCAGTGCACCAGCTTTCCTAATGAAGGGCAAATGAGCCCTTAAAACTCCCCTTAGCATGAGCATGGACAGGACCTTGGGGAAATCGTTCCTTAAGTGGCACTCTCGATGAATAACCATCACCTTTCATATTTATTAAGGCACAGCCTGCTCTGTCTATGCCTGGAGACGCAGGCTGGGAACTCCCACCGTGCCAAGGAAAGGCGGCGGGGAAAAAAAATAACCCACATGTAATTAAGTGTCTCAAGTAAAGAGTTGATTTAGATTTAATAAGAATGTTATTCTAAGTCAAACAAATGCCAATTGATTATTAAGAACCTCATTACTGGAGTGTAACACCTGTCACCGCCAGGTTTTTTTCTTCTTTTTTAGCTGCAGACTTGTTAAATCTCAATAAATACCCCTTTTAATAATTAATTAGCATTTAATTAATAGACAATAACAGTTGAGAAAGGTTGGTGTATCCTTCTGTATTGAGCATGAGCTGCCTGGGAGCTGAGACACAAAGCAGACTGGGACTCAAGGACCCATCTGCGGTGCAAAGACTCGCGTTCAACGTCTCGGTCTGCAAGCTGCCGAGCACCCACTGCTGCTGCTAAACTCAGGGCAGAAGGGTGGTTTGAAGCACCCATGGGATCAGACCCTGGGAGCCCGAGTGGACGCAGCTGAAATTTCTGCACTCTGCAGCATCTCTCCAAGGCACAGACAACTCTGGAGATGCGTTGCCAAATTTTCCATGACTTGAGGAACTAAAACCACAGCAGCCAAAAATAAATAATCAAAAACCCCCAAGGAATTATAGAGATTTGTTTTGACACTTGAAGAAAAAAATTACAGGGGAGCCTTTCCCCCTTTTAGTTTACTTTTAATTTCAAATTATCCCTCACTCTTAGCGAAACCTGTACACAAACACTCGATGCTAAAAGGGAACATTTCATTCGGGAGTAGAGCAAAATATTGCATTCGATCTCAACCTCTTTCTTTTTGGTTTGTTTTTTTTTGGTTTTTTTTTTTTGACTGGTTTGCTGAAAATCACAATGAATTTTCCTTAGGCTCAACACAAGGCAAATTGCTCCCTAACCCCATCCCCAGCTGTTGCTACAACCTCTAGTAACCTGAAAAGCAGTTACTTAGGCAAATCCTTTTCCCTCTTCCCAGGTACCCTTGACGATCGCCTTTAACTCTACACTTCAACTTGGCTGAAGCCAAATTCACCCAGCATCCACCACCACTGCCAAGAAGGTGGGTGCATCACCTCCCCCCTTCCTCCCTGGCAGGATAACAGAGGGTTGCTTTGTGGATCAAGCCACATTTAAAGGGGATCTCTGGCAAGAGCACGCGATGCAGCAAGAGCACGCGATGCAGCCTGCTGCTGCAGAACTTGGCTGTTTAACGCCAGATGCAAGTCGCATCCAACCTGGGTCTCTGGCTGGACACTGCACTCTTAAGAGACATGGGAGTGATGGGGGAATCTGTTTTCCCCCTCATGGGTAAGGAACCCCTCTCCTTTGCTTTCCCAGGAGTACATGATCCTGGCAGGCTCGTCTACACCAAACCTGCGGGCTTCACCCTTGTGTTAGAAAGGCGGGTAGCACCTGTAAGCCATGGGAATGCAGTGGCTTCCAAAAAGCCTAATGTATCTATAAGCAACAATAGGGAGGGCAAAAGGGTTGTGCATGCAAAATGTAGCCCACGTGCATGTGAAAGGCTCCTTCTGCCCAAGGAAAAGCACCATCACACACCCGCCCAAAACACCTGGAGGGTTCAGCACCTTCCTTGGGACTGATGGATTTTCCACCCTTCCCGGAGCCACGGTTCACTCCACCCAACCAGGGTCTTGCTTCCTCCGTGGGCAGATAAAGGACCTTGGCGCTGGGTGGAGATGCCCTCAAAGACTTCGTACCCAGCCCATTCCCCATCAGGCCCTGGCCAACAGGTACCCGCATGGATTTGGCCAGCCAAGGGTTACCTTGTTATTTCCTTCATGATTTATGTAAACTCCCGCACCGCATCCTAATAAGAAATCAGTTCCTGTCATCATCTTTATTTCTTATTCCAAGCTGCAACACTAAAACACTTCACGGTGATTACAAATAGCGAAGTTATTTTTTGCCAAACCTTCGCATCAGAACTTAATAGCATGGTGTAATGCCACCCCGTGCTGATGTGTGGCATATTTAATATCCATCTTTCTTAGAAATAACAGTGTTCTGAAATTAGAAAGGACTTTAGCAGCGAAATAATTAATGTGGATAACCATCATAAATGCCACAAATGGAACAAATACAGATGGCAGTGAACCATGATTGCTAATACTCTAACCTGTTGTGACAGAACTTAAAAAATTGAAACCCTTTTTCCCAGAGGCCGGTAGAGAAAAATAGAAAAGAAGGGGGTTTCTCTAACTGCATCGTCCCTTCTCGTTATCAGCCACCCAGCCCGCGAGGCGCACGCTTTACCTGCCTCCCAAGCCTGCTGGGCCCCATTAGCATCAGGCTCTCGTTAGCAGTGGGTTTATCAGTGCAAGATTATTTGTGGGTTAGCATTAGCTGCAGCAGGAGGGATTCACCTGGACTTTGACACAGAAATGGCCAATCCAGCCAGTGTTAAATTAAACCCAACCCATACAGCCCTTTTTTCTTTTGGAGAGAAAGCCTTGCGGCATGCCCTCATCACCTCTTCTTTTGGGAAAGCACCCCTGCTTGCATCCATTTACAATCATAGAATCACAGAATGGTTAAGGTTGGAAAAGAGCTCTAGGATCATCAAGTCCAACCCCCAACCCAACACACCCATGGCTCCTAAACAACGTCCCCAAGTGCCGCGTCTACACAGTTTTTTGAACACCCCAAGGGATGGTGACTCCCCCACCTCTCTGGGCAGCCTGTGCCAGGGCCTGACCGCTCTTCCAGGGAAGACATTTTCCCTAATCTCCAACCTAAACCTCCCCTGACACAGCTTGAGGCTCTTCCCTCTCGTTCTATCACTAGTGACCTGGGAGAAGAGACCAACCCCCACCTCACTACAACTAACCTCACTATAATTTGTTGGTGCTTTTTGGGCAAGGTACCCTTTGGGTCTGCACAGGTGGTGGTGCGAGCCTTAATTGTGCTTTAGAAGATAAGATTATAGCAGAAATGAGAGGAAACAGCCCCTTCATCAATAGGGGAGCTGAGACTGGCACCTTGGAGCATCCCTGAGCCGTGGGAGGGGATGCACAGGCCGTCTGCCTGCAAAGAGGAGGGTCACAGACTGCAGGACACGTCGTTTTAGCACTGTCTAGCGCTGTGGTTTTCACTTCTTCCCCTGAGACTTTACTTCTTCAATTACCTCCATAAAATCAGCAGCGAGGGGGTTGAAGGATATTTTTTTCCTCAGTAACCCCATGCAGTGCAAAACTGACACCGACTCCATTCTCGGGCTGGGGACTCGCGGACGGTTGGCAGCTCGGTCCTCGCCTCAGCGCACTGCGTCGCACGGGGCAGCGCATTAGACGCAGTGCAATGCCACATCACACCTGCAGCGCTCCCAGGCAAGCGCGTTAATGCAACGCTTGGGTAAGTCCTTCGGGTTCATTTCCCCCTTGCTGAATGTGCCGAGGAAGAGGAGGGAGGCTGTGTGGGTGCGAGTTAACGGGGGGGACCTTTCTTCCCCTTGAGTTTGCAGAGTGCCTCTGAGATAGGAGGCATCAAGCTCAAGGTGTTTTGCAATGCTGTACAAGGCTTGGCTCCCCAGTCCCTGAAACACAGTCACTGAGTGGCGCATTATACTTCAGCAGTGCTGCCAAAACCACATAAGTGCTCAAGGAATAAGTGATGGACACCGGACTGATTAAAAAAAAAACCATCTTGCAAAGTCCTCTTCACCCCAAACAGTGCGGGCAACAGCACACTGCATCCCCTGGGTACATCTCCCGAAGCTCTTATTCAAGCATCTCCAAGAACCTTTGAATCATTAAGGTTGGAAAAGACCTCTAGGATCATCAGGTCCAACCATCAGCCCAACACTACCATGTCTCCTAAACCATGCCCTGAAGCACCTAGGACTTTGATTGCTCCCTGGCTGCAGCACGGACACCCAACCTCTGATGGAGGTAATGTTTTACGTCCTTAAAACTCCCTTTTACCCCTGGGCAAGGTGGGAGTGTTGCACCCCGTGGTGGCCCACTGGGTCAGGGCGATGCAGGGAGTTTCACAGGGCTCTGAAAGGCAGCCCGGACCAAATTCTGTGGTCCCCTTGCAGGGCTGCAGCACCCTGGTTTGACAGCCTGCTTCACTCACCCCACAAAAGATGAGGGAAGGTGTTTTTACACCTAGCCCATCCTGCAAAGCCTGCTTGCCCAGCCCTTGGAAAACAAACAAGCAAGCGAAGAAGCAGGTGCCGAAGTAAAAGCCAAAGCAGAAAGTGATTTTCCTAACTCATTCACCTAACGGACAGGATGTGAAACGAGCTAGCTGGCAGATGGGTACCCTAGGGGTACACCGGTTTGTCACTCCCTATAAGGCATTGCAGAGAAACCGCTTCGCATCTTCCCTCCCTCCGCCTGGGAGAGGGAAGAGGAATAACCCGCGCAACATTCCGGCAGCCTCCTCCCTCGGAGAGGGAAGCAGGACCGTCCTCGCGCCCGCTCCAGCTGCAGGAGCATCCCTTCCCTCCTCGCTTCTGGAGAGTTTCGGCGTTCCTCGTTAAAACTCTCTGTACACAGCAAACAGGGGAAAGCGGAGCTGGCCAAGGGTTATTTATTGTGCCAGCGTGAAGTCATTGAGGCAGGAGGCGAGTGCGAAGCGTGACATCTTGTGATGTATGGGTTAGGACAGCTTGGTGCTGAGAATGCCATGAAGTATTAATCTCAAGGAGATACTACTGAACTCAAGAGAGACTTAACATCAGCACTGAGAGATCAAAGATATGATATCTCTGGCAGAGCGCGCTATCAGAAGTGATCATAAGAAAAACAAAGGGGTCATTTTAGTGCCTTCTGCATTAGCAGAGTGACTTGTAGCCTCCGGGCAGAGGCAAACAGCAATTTTTTCCTGAACCAAACCAACGTGCACATGGGATTTTTTGACATTTCTTGACATCTCATTGCGGGCTGCCAATAAACGGAGGCATAATAACATCAAAACGGCTTTCCTTCGTAACTCGTGAGCTGCCCTCAGTATTTTTTTTTCCCTTTCGGAGCTTTCCAGACAGCCCACGATGCAAACTCTTAAGACCTCTAAATGCAAAACTTTAGCAGTAAACGAATGCTTAAGCATCTAGGTCAAAACAACATCTGCATGCCGGGAAAATCCTGACAGGAGGCTTTCAGCCATTCTATTTGCAAGGTGGGGGGGAAGGGAAATCCTGCCCTTGCTAAACCTATGATCGCTTTGAGAAAGGGCTTCACATGGTATTGAATTTTCACCTCGGCACCAAAGAAAATTGATTATGTTTAGAGCTAACTATTTTCAAAATAAAATTATGCTTTTCTCTCTTGAGGGCCAAGGAGCTTGGCTAAGAAAGGAAAAATTTGCTCTCCCTCTTTCCTGGCTGCTAAAATGTGTGGTCACCCCAAAAAGCCCTGAGCTTTCAGCCTCACCCCTCTGCCCCTCCAGCTGAAGCACGAGAGGGAGCAGGTCTGCAGTCCCCCTCCCAAACATTTGCAGCAGCAATATTTCAGGCTAGTTTGCGAGTGGATCCAGCCCATTGCTGAAGATCCCAGTTGCATTTGAAACGCTGCTCTTGCTGGGGTGGTTAAATGTGCAGTGATGGGGAGAGGTCTCTGGTCCAGGGAATGCTCATCCTTGGGAGATGGGAACAACCTCCCTCGAACCTGGCTTGCACTGCGCAGCTGCTGGTGGACGGTGTCCCCAGACCCTCCTGAGCAGAAGGTCAGACCCTGCCTCGGCAGCCCTCAACTCCAACGCAGCCGTTGTCACTTCGACGGGGACAAAATATCATCAGGCTGCCAAGGCTGCAAATTGCCCAGGAGTGACTGGCATATTTGGAAGGCAATCATGCTTGGAAATTGTTAGAGCTCTCCGTCCGGCGCTGGAGACAGAGGTCTCTGATTGCCGGCTGCTCTTGACTGCCCTGGGAAGAAGCAGCAACAGGGATATTTCACGGGTAAAGCCCTGGTGAGGCTCACCCCGGCTGCCTGCGCTGCTGCCCAGGGTGTTCCTTGCCTGCTTAGAAAGCAGCAGGTCTCCCAGCCCAGCCTGGGAGAGCCTGGGCTTGGGCACTGTCCCCTTTAGACTGGTTCCCCCATGCTGTGCCTCAGTTTCCTCATATATAAAGCAGGGGTTAATGCTCTCCTTTACACAGCAGCTTAGGAGCTGCAGCACAGAAGGATGCAAGAGTTTGCTACTGCTATGAGACAACTGGAAAGTCCGGAAACTTAAATTTCTGAAGAACTGAACCTTGTGGGAAGTTAAACCTTCATGCAGTCTCCCAGGAAGGACCTCCCGAGCTTGAAATATCCAAAAAGCCTCTTACGAAATTACACAGTCAAGTGAAGAAATACTCCACCTGCAATTTTCCTGTTGAGCCTCATGCTGCATCCCCTTCCTGGTGCGCACCGGGACACCCCGCTCCGACCACACATACCCGCTGCGGCTCTGGGTGAAGGCAACTGCACACTCCTGTATCTCTCGGCAGTCTGCCTCTTAATTCCCCTATTTTGTCTGAAGCTGCCTGAACTTTCAAGGGGGTCACTTCCCAATGCTTTTTAATTGCTTCCATTAGGTAACACCGTGCCCTGAAGGCTAGTCGGGGAAATCCTCTGTAAATCACAGTATTATCAGGACTAAGGAGAATTCGTCCTCCCCAAGGACAGAGCTATTGTAGTCCTTGTACAGGCGAGGGCAGATGGCACGGGGAATAATTAAGAGATTTGCTCTATAGCCCAAAGGTGTTCAGCGCTGGAGTCAAGACAAATCTGACACTGATTTCTGGCCCTTAATTCAAACCATGCTGTTCTGCTGATGGCGAGCTGAGCCGGGGAGGGAAGGTGCTGTGTCATCTCCTGTCTCAGGGAAGGAGCGAAGCACCCACAATGCTGCTGCTCAGCTTGGTTTGCACGGCCTCAGTCCTGACACAAGTTTTCAAAGTATTCAATGGGTCCTCTGCTATATTCAGGCACTAGGCATGGGGATCACATGTGGGGAGCAAGTGTGCTCCAGACTAGAAATGGAGCAGCTGGCACAGAATTGTGGAATCATTAAGGCTGGAAAAGACCTCTAGGATCATCAAAAGTCCAACCATCAACCCAACACACCCAGGCCTCCTAAACCATGTCCCCAAGTGCCACGTCTACATGGTGTTTGAACCCCCCCAGGGACGGTGACTCCCCCACCTCTCTGGGCAGCCTGTGCCAGGGCCTGACCGCTCTGGCAGGGAAGGCATTTTCCCTCACACCCAACCTAAACCTCCCCTGACGCAGCCTGAGGCCGTTCCCTCTCGCCCTGTCCCTGGTGACTTGGGAGCAGAGACCAGCCCCCCCCTCACTCCAGCCCCTCTCAGGCAGCTGCAGAGAGCGAGAAGGGCTCCCCTCAGCCCCCCCTTCTCCAGGCTAAACCCCCCCAGCCCCCTCAGCCGCCCCCCAGCACACTTGTGCTCCAGACCCTGCCCCAGCCCCGCTGCCCTTCTCTGGACACGCTCCAGCCCCTCCAGGCCCTTCTTGTCCCGAGGGGCCCAAACCTGAGCCCAGCACTCGAGGTGGGGCCTCCCCAGGGCCGAGCACAGGGGCCCCATCCCTGCCCGGCCCCTGCTGGCCACCCCAGCGCTGACACGAGCCCGGGGGCTGGTGGCCTCCTTGGCCACCCGGGCACTGCTGGCTCATGCCCAGCCGGCTGTCAGCCAGCACCCCCAGGGCCTTCTCCGCCGGGCACTTCCCAGCCCCTCTGCCCCGGGCCTGGGGCGCTGCCTGGGGTTGGTGCGACCCAAGGGCAGGACCCGGCACTGGGCCTTGTTAAACCTCACACAACTGGCCTCGGCCCATCGATCCAGCCTGTCCAGGTCCCCCTGCAGAGCCTCCCTGCCCTCGAGCACATCGACACTCCCGCCCAACTTGGTGTCATCTGCAAACTCACTGAGGGTGCCCTTGATCCCCTCTTCCAGATCGTTGATAAAGATATTAAACAAGGCTGGTCCCAACACTGAGCCCTGGGGAACCCCGCTCGTGACCGGCGGCCGGCTGGATTTAGTTCTGTTCACCACAACTCTCTGGGCTCGGCCACCAGCCAGTTTTTACCCAGAGAAGAGTACACCCATCCAAGCCATGAGCCACCAGCTTCTCTAGGAGGATGCTGTGGGAGACACTGTCAAAGGTTTTGCTAAAGTCCAGGTAGAAAACATCCACAACCTTTCCTTCATCCACCAGGCAGGTCATCTGGTCATCGAAGGAGACCAGGTTGGTCAGGCAGGACTTGCCTTTCATGAAGCCATGCTGGCTGGGCCTGATCCCCTGGTTGTCCTGCACTTGCCTCACAAGGAGCAAATGGGCAGCTCCAAGCAAAGGAGAGATCAAGAAAGCAGCACTGTCAGTGACATGTGCTGGATGATCCCATTCAAGAGTGCACGAGAACCTGACTGGGTCATTTAAAATTGATTAGGGAAAAGCCTTGGGAAGCAAACAGCAGGATACAACCTGGGGTTGGCTGTAGGGAACAAAATCATGGAAGCCCCTACCACCTAATTTATAGGGGTGCAGCCCCACTGTGGGGCTGAAGGAAAACTCTGCACATCCGTGGCAAGAGAAGAAGCTCCATCCTTGCTAACTTCAGGATCTCCCTCTCCTGAAGTCTCCTTGGAAAGAAACCTGCTTTCCTGGCAAGATCCAAGCTCTCGTTAGGTTCCTTATGCCAACATCCAAGCCCAAGTCTGGTGCCCTCCTGGATAGTCACATACCATAAAGTCTACGTCATTGCTGCTCTGCTTCCATCATCGTTAATATTCTTAAAAGGTTCCTGGAAACACATTTATACATGGCTACATGAGCTGTTTCTCCATTGACTTGCAATTTAAATGCGAGTTTTAGCCAGGCTTTTGACGTGCCGTTTACTTTAATTATCGTTCTACCCCTGTCTCTGTCTTGCCACGATGTCGTTTAATATTTTATACATTTCCCCAACTCCCCTTTCTGTCCCTAGCGTGCGCGACTCCACGTCTTCCCCCACCTCCTCCCCACCCTACAACTTGCACTTCTAACTTTTCAGGGGCCGGCTATAAACGAGATGTGGCACATCGCTGAGATTATCCTCCCCTGGTGATTGCAGAGGGGATAAATAAACCAGTAAACAGATGCTTCCCAAGCTGGCATGGGGAGCCGATACCAACTATGTGCAGAGGCTGACTGGCAGATGCGTGGCTCCTCGTGCTGGCAAAGGCAGGTACCCAACAGCCAAAGGGATGGTAGGATGCAAAAGAAAAAAAAAAAGCATCTGCTCCCCATGAATCTTTCAAGGACGCGTTGGAAAATGCGGGAAGCGCTCTTTTCTCCTCGTGCCTGGCAGCAGCTCTGCGTTCCCGGGTTGCTCCAGCCACGCAGGCATGCAACTAGTTCACATACAAGGTGCCAGAAGATGGCACTCAAGAATGCGCAGCTATATTGCCTGGGTTTGCCAGCCCAATAAAGCTGATGATGTCTCCCTCTGGCTGCTTTTATATCAGCTCATTACGCTAGGAAAACTTTGGTCTGGGTTCTGCACGTTTCTAGCATTAGGGTTGTTAATTAGATATTCTTCCGCTGCTCTTTAATGGCCAATCTAGGACATCTTCATGGGCAGGTGCAGGGGGATGTGAGTATCTCCGCTCGTCTCATTTCTGAGCTGCCAGGGCTGGACCAGGAGCCACGGTAGGACCATTAAGCGTGCTAAGGCAGAGCACCGAGCTAATGTGGCAGAGGAGACCTGCCTATCTTGGAGAGCAGACAGAAATCTCCACAGCCACCTGCATCCCTCCATGTAGGCATGCTGAACACCCATCACTCTTGGCCAAAGCAGATCAGGCATATTTGGATCACGTCTTGAAGACTCATTTGGCTGCACCAAGACAAAGGTCCTAACGTCTCATGATGGGAAGAGGCAAGCCCTGGTGCCCTCAAGGCGGGCTATCTTCCAGTGGTTGGGAGAGGAAAGAGGCAGAGGCAGGTGGAGAGGTGGAGAGGCCGTACGCGGAGCAGAAACAGATCCCTGCACGTGTCCTGGTTGTTAAATCTCCCTTTGGCAGGGAGGAAACAAAGTCTCTCTGTACCATTTCCCATTCTTTGCCTTTAGCAGTGAGACCGCAAAACAAACAAGCTGAGGGACCCTAAACCACGGGGCAAAAAGGGACTCGTGCTGAGCCACGAAACCACCCGACCTCTACCGTCACCATAAGTTTGCTCGGGAAGAGCGAGGCACAGCGCAAGGCACAGGAGGCAGCCAAAGGGCAATGCAGAAAAGAGCTAAAAAAAGACCAGTGGCAAAATGAACCTCAGAGCATCTTGTCCTGTATCATGGGACTGTGGGGGCCAGCGCTTTGTTCACACCTAATACAGGCTCCAGGCCACGGCCAGGTGAGCAATCAATAATGCTGCAACACAACGGAAGGCTAAAAAGTCTTGAGGGACAGAAAACCGATGCTGAACTCCAGGTAACACGTACTACAGGGAGGCGGCGAGGCTCTGCCTAGGCAGCTGTCATGCCACGACAGCCAGAGGAGAAATTGAAATTACTCACCACAAGACATCCTGGCTGGATACTGCTCCCTCCCTCCTTCTCCTCTTCTTCTGGGGGAAATTGCTGCCAGGGAAGCAGACTCCAGTTTCAAGCTGTCACTGCTTTGCTGGGCTCCCACACAAGCCGTGCCTCCCCCAGATTTTGGAAGCACAAAATCCTTCTCTCCAGGCCCTGGTAAACATGCCTTTGGAGCAATGCCAACGCACCTGGGATGCTCCAAGCCTTGCGAGAGCTCAAAGATAAACAGGGTACAAAGCCCAGGCTTGCTCATCCTGCCTGGTACTTGACGGGAAGACCACCTAGCATGAGCCACGGAGCTGGGCTTGAGCACAGAAACCAAAGTCAGCCCTGTGGTTACGGCTGTGGCAGAAAGGAAGGAGGGAACAGAAATACAGGGGATATTAGGGCAAATCAGGGCTGATGTCCAACTGGCCCACCGTCGGCAGCAGAACAGCCTTCTCCACAGGAGGGAGCAGCATCACCTCCAGATGCAAGAGGGAGATGACGACTTTGACTCCCCTTCTCTCATCCCACCCTCCAAAACCTCGCCTCTTTTCCAGATGAGGCAGAGCAGCATTTTGGGGTTTTCTTCACTCATTAAACCAATGTCCTCACTTTTTCTTTACCCAAGATTCCCCTTACCTTGGCTCTGGAGTGTCCCACACCTGTGTGACTTGCTCTGCACAGACAAGGGGAAGCTGGGCTCCCACTCTGCCTTCATCACGTGTGCCCGCGGTCCTGCTCAGTAATTCTTGGAGCATCAAGCAAATTAATTTATCACTCAACGAAATTGCACTGAGCATTAATGAAGCCGTTTAGTATTCATGCAGAACTTCTCTCTCCATTTCCACAAGTGCTCCATTGTAGTTCAGCATTTGTTGGGCAGTAATTAATGGTACTTAATCCTTAAATCCTTAAATTGTTTCTAATTTGGTAAGCGGCAGAGTTGCAACAATCCATCCCTTTGCTGCATTTCTGTAGGGTTGTTTGAGACCCTCCTCTGGGTTAACCAGAGCATACAGACCCTCACTGGAGGCTGTGCCAGGGAAGGAGGGCTCTAACTTTCTCTCATTTCTATTGGTGACTTTCTGAAAAATGGCTTCATCTCTTTTACACCTGTTTCCCCACTTGTGTAACTACAGAAAATGCTTATTTTCCCTCGCGAGGGTTAGTTGATAGCACAAGGAGCTCCTAAGCAATCAACGTCTGGGAAAGCGGAGATGTTCATCTTCTCATCTCAAACTCACGTACAGGGGAAACTGAGGGACACTGAAGCACCAAGCAGCAAAATGACTCTGTAAGAAAACAGGAGCGTTTCACTCCGTGCTTTGCATGTAGAAATCGCTGCCTCTTCATCAAGAGGTGAAGCAAAACTTGTGGCTCGTCGTACATTTTATGGAGGTTCAGAGCGCATCTCCATGCAGCCACTGAAATAAATACATCCTCCTAGAGTGAGCAGACACGCTCCCCTGATATGCAAGCATATGCAGAAGCCGTGTCCTTTTATTTCCTGGTGTTTTTCTTTGAAGATAGCCGAAGCTCCATCCGCCGAGACCTGGACAGGCTGGGGAGCTGGGCCGAGGGGAACCTGATGAAATCCAACAAGAGCAAGTGCCAGGTCCTGCACCTGGGGAGGAACAGCCCCCTGCACCAGCACAGGCTGGGGGGGACCTGCTGGAGAGCGGCTCTGCTGAGAGGCCCTGGGGGTGCTGGGGGGCAGCGAGGTGACCCTGAGCCAGCACCGGGCCCTTGGGGCCAAGGGGGCCAGCGGTGCCCTGGGGGGCATGGAAAGGCGTGTGGGCAGCAGGGCGAGGGAGGTTCTCCTCCCCCTCTGCTCTGCCCCAGTGAGGCCACACCTGCAGGGCTGTGGCCAGTTCTGGGCCCCCCAGTTCAAGAAGGATGCGGAACTCCTTGAGCAAGTCCAGTGCAGAGCTACGAAGGTGATCAGGGGCCTGGAGCATCTCCCTGATGAGGAAAGGCTGAGAGACCTGGGTTTGTTCAGCCTGGAGAAGAGAAGGCTGAGGGGGGATTTCATAAATACCTATAAGTATATAAAGGGTGGGTGTCAGGATGATGGGACTGGGCTCTTTCAGTGGTGCCCAACGCCAGGCCAAGGGGCCACGGGCACAAGCTGGAACACGGGAAGCTCCCCCTGAACATGAGGACAAACCCCTTCCCTGTGCGGGTGCCAGAGCAGGGGCACAGGCTGCCCAGAGAGGCTGTGGGGTCCCTTCCCTGGAGACATTCACCCCCCGCCTGGACGCGGCCCTGTGCCCCTGCTCTGGGGGTGCCTGCTCATGCAGGGGTTGGATGGGGTGATTCCCAGAGGGCCCTTCCAACCCCCACCAGTGTGGGATTCTGTGATTCTGTGAATGGCACAGCAGAACCAGCAGCAATAGAAGTAGCTGGCACATGCCTGTGAATGCAGCGTTATAGAAATAAAAGGGACGCTGGGTCTGTCTCTATCCCACACCTCCCCAGGGACAGCATCAGGTACATGTCAGCAATCTCCAACAGGTATTTGTTTAACCTGTTCTTAATGATGTTGCCAACGAAGGGGAGTCCATAACACCCCAAAGTACCTGTTACCATGCTCCGCCGCCACAGCAGAAGGGGCTTCCCCACCCTGTTTCATACCCAACATAAATCTTTCTTGCTGAAACAAAGCTGATTTCTTCTCATCTAACTGCTCTGAATGGAAGACAACTGTTCAGCATCTTATCTATATTGACCTCTTTCCTTGAAGAAGACCATCCCTTATTTTCTAGACTTCGCAAGCCCCAACCCTCTCAAGCTTCTCCTCATTGACAGCTTTCAGAAAAACAGCATTTTTTGAAATGCCTTATTTTAGTTTGCATTTTTCCTGCCACGCAATGCCCCAGATTACCACCTCTCCAAATGTTTGAATGCGCTCGGTGTTAGCTTCCTCAAACAGTTACCAAATATTTGGGGTTTCTAGTTTGTTTGGTTTTCTTGTTCTCCAGCGAAAGCAAGCAAGGGAAAGAAAAACAAAAAGGGAGGGGAAATACCAATAAATCTGCCAGCATTTACTCATGAAACTGAACTAGAGAAACAGAAACTTCCTTTATCACTCCCTTTTCTGGAAATATCCACCTTAATCCTGACCCCACCGTTAGGCAGGGCAACAAAGGTGGTATGAGGACAGATTAAGGACATATGTAGAGATAAAACCACAAAGCTGAGGACCTCGTATTTTCATTTCATGTGCCAAATCCGGAACCCTTTGTAAGTCCCTACTATGAGAATTAGATGGAGAAATGCAGACTCATTTCTTGCACAGACTCTTTTGGTAGAGGTAACCTCCAGAAAGGGATATGAGAAGGTCCCTGGTTTGCAGTCGCTGAGGGGGTTGGATGAGAAGAAGCACTTACAACGTTTTTTGACACCGCACTTTGATCAATTTGACGGATTTAATATTACAGAAATATTTCATTTTTCAATGCGGATGGGAGAGGGAAAAAAAAAATCTAATCATCCATCCAGCAGGCCTCTATATTTGTCATAATTCACTGGAAAGAAAAGAAAAAAATAAAATCCCCCCCAAACCTCTGATTTAAAATCCAACTTAACCCGAGGTAATTTCCATCATTAGTTCAAACTGTGCAATCTTCAGTCTCTCCTTATTTTTAAAGCCATTGTTCTGGTTTTTCAAGGTATTATTTAACCAAAGCAGCATCTAATTGTGTTTTCTCTCTGCATTCATTTTTAAGGAGGTAATGAACGCTACAGGGGAAACAGCACAATTGATTAATGCCAAGGAAGGCAGATGGGGCAGAATCCAAGGCACAGAATAAAATATGTTTTCAGAAATACATGTGCAAAGGAAGAAAAGGAGCCACCTCGAGACCATGAGGGAGAGGTTTCCACCTGCCACCTCCGCAAGGTGACACCGAGCCTCTGCTGGAGGAGGCACCTTCCCAATAACGCCAGGCAATTAAGGAATTAATGGAATGCTACTCGATTCTTTGGGAGGTGAGCAAGTTCGGGGAGACTTGAACAAAGCCGGCTCTAATGAACTCAGTGCGTTCATCAGGCCGCGGGAGTTGTACCAGGAGAGACTGGCTGAGCTTTACATCGTTAATAGCACAAGTCACCTTCTCTTTTGAAGGGGAATTGGCAACAAAAGATGCCTTTCAGTATCCAAAACTTGTTGCAGTAAAACATCCTAAGGATGGTAGACCTGATAACACCTTGATGATGGGAAGGAGCAACAGTCTAGGTCCTGCCTGCCCGAGACCTCTTCCAAATGAAACCTCTTCCTTAAACATCACTCCACCCTTGATTCCCTCCTTCCCATCTCCCGCCACCCCTTATTGCCTTGGATGTGTAAAATAGATGATGGTGGGGGAAGAGCAGCACTATCATACCCTGAAAACACGGCAGTTACGACCAAGTCTTGGCCATGACACTCATCAGGTGGCTGATTTCTGTTTATCCAGTTTCTGAACCCTCTTGGCAAAGAAAACAAAACAAAACAAAACAAAGAAAAAACCAAAACAAAAACTCGTGGAAATAAACCCAACCGAAGTCTGCTTGAGAAATGAGGTCAACAGGAGAAACACCCAATTAGCGGTGTTTTGTGGCTGGATGTGGTGTGCCAGCTGGGATTCGGGGAGTTGCTGCGCCTCAGGAAAAAGAAGGGAAGCTTAAAATAATAACATCTAGCACTCGGAGAGCATTTTGCATCTTCCCGGTGTGACATGAACTTTAATTAGTTGGCGAGTCGAGACACCACTGGGCGAGCAATAGACCTCTGTGCAACGCGACCGGTGCCAGGAGCACGTGCAAAGCCACGGGGGCTGTGGCCAGTTTGCAGAATGGGACACCTCTGATTCTGCAAGGCAGCAGAGCGAGGAGGAAACCTCCTGGCAGGGGGACAGAGCTGTTGTTCGAGTTCTGGAAGGGGCAGCGGCGAATTCAGCTTCATGGCCGAACTCCAAGACAACGCCACTCAGACAGAGGAGAGGTCACTGTAAAAAAAACCACCAACCCAAATGTACTGGGCTTTATCATGTGGCGCTTGAAATGAGGACCGCAGGGTAAGGATTTAGTCTCTCTGGCTTCCCGTCCCGTGGAGACTTGGCACGTTGCTGGAGGCACGCAGTGCTGGGAAATTCAGGAGCTCGATCAAGGCAAGCAGTTGGGATTGTACTTTTGTCTTTCACCAGAAAACGTGCCATCCAAAGGAGATTTCCAGTATCAAAACTGGGGGGAAAGGGAGAACTGGCCATTTTCTCATCAGAAATGTCTTCCTTCCAGAACTATTTTGTGCCAGAAAATGTCATGCCTCGTGCGGTTCCTGACTGGCTGTAAGAGTAGCCAAGAGAAATTAGATGGCTGGGTGGTTGATGAGGTCTCTCCTCATCAGCAATCCAATAATGTGGGCAAAGGCTTGTTTATTCTCTACATCTGTGCTGCTACTGCATTTTCTGCTCATGGCTGGTGCTTAGGAGAGTGTGAAGCTCATACTGATAGGATATGACAAGGTTTCTCCTGGAGCCTGCCAAGCTACGGCTTGTGCTTTTAGTACTGATGGCCTGGGGTCAACTCCACACTGACAATTTCGGCCGGGGGGGCAGTTACATGGAGCCAAAACAGCGCCCTTCGGTGCAAAATTTAATGAGCAAAACAAGTGAACAAACCCCTTTGTGCTGGCCAAGCTACGGGCAGGGTCGGTACATCATACGGGTGATGAGTAGCTCCTACGAAACAAGCATGAAGACCTTGGCACAGAAGTTAATGGCTGCTTTGATGCCCCCCACCCCAAATTCAAACCTGCAATAATTAGAGGTGGCGGTGGTCTCTACTTAGGTCAAGGGATGAGTAAGTAAGAGCATATTTATCCCCTCTCACTCCTACCTCTGACACTTCCCAGCATTAGAAGGTACCTGAGCTGGGAGACAGCTGCCTGGCTGGTGAGCAACCACACGGTGGCTAAAATGATAAAGAATTATAAAGCTCTTGATAACATCCTTCAGCAGATGATGAAATCAGTTTGGCTTCAATGAGTATCACATCAGCTGAAACTAGACTTGCCATCGAGTGAAGAGTCAACATCTGTTTTTACCCTGAGTTACTGAAACAACGGTATGAAAAATTAAACAATAAACGCATTATTTGGGAAAGGGATGTGAAAAGCAAAAGAAAAGAGATGGGCGCAAGTGCTGTTCAGCTGTCGCAGCTCCTGCCTCCTGGGTGCTTGATTCCGTTAAGCTTTTGCCCTAGCCTGCTAATTTGCTTACTCCCCCAGTAAAAACCAGGTTTTCCTTTACTAGAGACAGCTTTAGCCTGAGGAAGATATGGAAAGCAATAAAAAAAATAAACTGTTTCTAGGTCACCACCAGTTCCAGTCCCCAGGGGGTGATTTAAACAACAATTTCTCCCTCATGTCTGCGAAAGGTGAGACTTGGTCCCCAAAGGTTATTCCATCAATAACTCCTAAACTATCTTAAGGGCAGCAGCCTCAACCCGAAAGGGCTTTTGAGGCAGCAATGAAACGGCCTCCTAGATCACAAGTTTTAGCTGCACTGATGTATTTAAGCAAAAAGAGATGATGCTGCTGAGGCTGGGCAACGGTACCAGACTCCTCTCAGGGCAGAGTTTCATAGAGCACGTGAGACACCAAGTCCCCACGGCCACCCACATGGCAGCTCAAGCACCTCGTGAGGTCTTGGGCATAGAATCATGGAATCATTAAGGTTGGAGAAGACCTCTAGGATCATCAAGTCCAACCGCCAACCCAACACCCCCAGGCCTCCTAAACCATGTCCCCAGGTGCCACGTCTACACGGTTTCTGAACCCCCCCAGGGATGGTGACTACACCACCTCCCTGGGCATGTGTGGGTGCCTCTCCTCTTGGCTTCATCTCACTCAAAGATGCTCAGGACAAATACTCTTCATCGCCCTGAGTTGAAGGCTTTTCCTTCAATGGTCATTAACCTCGGCTGCAAACAGCTTGTTCTGGAGCAAAGCAGGCACCCCCCGCTACACACAATAAAATTCACCCCAAGAGCAAGGAGGGAAAGTCCATATCACAACCAAGACGGGAAGAAAGGCACCGTGAGCTGCTTGGATGGTGGGATCAGGCAGCAATACCCTTACCCACACGGTCATTCCCCAGGGATGCCCACTCCAGTCCACCCCCTGGAGCAGAGATGAACATCCCTGGGAACCCCAGCCCGTAATACAGTTTTTCTACAGGTATTTACAGACAACAGCTGTCTCCCCTTGCCTTAAGTCCAGCCAGCACGTCAGTATGACCTTGAGAAAAACCTCCAGCAGCCTGTGACTCAACTTCCCATCTATGAACCCCTAAACACGGCCCCCTCATCTGTTCCTCTTTGCTCACGAGCGTCAGCTCTTCTGCGGTGACACGGGGAGAGCTCCAGCCCCTTGCCGCTGCCTGCTTACAGATGCTACTCAGGGGCACGGGGGACACAAACCAGCCAGATGCAGAATCAGGCTCAAGCAATTTCTTTTTTGACACGATGACTTTGCTGAGAGACAAAATGCTGCTGCAGAAAAAAAAAAAATATTAAAAAATATAAAAGTAGGGGTGTCTTAAGAGCATACCGTACCCTGAGATACTTTCGGAAGAGGGGCAAAATAAAACGAACATGTTGCAGGATCAGGGCTGGCTGAAGAAGGGCATCTTCTTGCAGCCACTTGCACTTTTTAATTTCCAGCACCTGTTTTTTCCGGCGCGCAGCAGCAGAACAGGTGATGGGCACATCTGCTCACAGCGTGAGCGCCAGATAACAGGGACCTCTTACAGCAATTACTTTCCTAAAGCTTGACCCTGCAAACACGGCCCGTGAGACCACAGGCCTGCGCAGGACCTCATTGCCAGAGGAAGGGTTTGCAAGGTGAAGAAACCAAGCCAAAAGACGGCTACCATCGCTCAGCGGAGAGGCTTTCCTCGGCTGCCTGGTCCTCTCCTCCTGCACATGCTCAGGCCGTCGCGCCGGTGAGGATGCGCTTAGCCTCCCAGGTGTGCTACGGGGGACGGAGAGGTTTTGGAGGGCGGGAAGATGGATTGCAAGGTAAACCACTGAGGTGAGATAAAAGGAGCGAAATCTGTAGTGGGAGGCGGGTTTGGCCTCCACGTGAGGAGTGGCGGCGGCGAGACGTGACGGAGCAGCAGGCGCTGCGGCGTGCTCTGTATCCCATTAAGCTTGAGTTAATTCAACTGGGGCTTGCTTCCCCGATTACGTCCAAAGAGCCACTTCAGCTCTAGCAGAGTTTCCGCACCAAAACCACTGGCAGAAAGTGATCAAACCGAAGCACTGAAGCTTCAAGGTTAAGAATTCCTGGCTGCTTTCCTTGCTGCTGGGGAAGAGCTGAGCAGGAAATTGCTCTCAAATAATAATTAAAAAAAAAAAAAAGATAAGTTAAAAAAGGAAAAAAAATTAAAATACTGACACTTAAAACCTTCAAAGCGCAGTCAGACGTGCCAATGCTCTCAGCGATGAGGATGAGACTGCAAAATGGATGGGGGAAGTTCAGCTCATCCTCCAAGCCCTGGCCCTGTACCCTCTTGCTTTGTCCCCATCACACAAGCAGTCTGTCCATCCATGAGCTCTCCACGGCAAAGGCTCGCCTCCCATCACACCTAAAACTAGCTGAAGAATGACCATGGCTCAAAAGGCAAAAGCTTGCAGCACCAGCCTAGCTCCTGGCTGTGCATAAGACCACAGGGCATCTAAAATCTCATGCTCCCCAGAGTGTTTTTGGGCTACGTGTTATTCTGGTACAATTCCTTGCTGGACTTGAGAAATATTCTGGAAAAACCCCAATGTGTTTCCAGGGGAAAGGGGGAAAAAGGTGTTTTGAGAAAAATTCCTTTGCCGATGATGGCCTACTTCAACGAAATGGTTTTGGACTGGCCCAGAACACTAGTCGGAGAAGAAATATCACACTGGGACCCTTGTCCGAGGGAAGTCTGAGCAAATAAATCCCCAGAAGCTGGCCAGACAACAGGGCTGTCTCTGACTCAGCTTTCAGCCTTCCCCGTCAGGAGGGATGCTACATATCTCATTTTTCTCCCATGCATTCGTTAGTAGACTCAGCTCCATTCTCTTTAGGTGATATTTATATTTCTCTAATCTACTGGCTGTGATGGATGAGAAAGAGATTTCTCCCTACAAAACCATTTACAATGGAAAAAAGCCACAAGCACAATACAAAACTTTTGCGCGTGTGTCGCTTTAGACAAATAAACATTGCTCCTTTTTCGAAAACATCTAAACATCTTGTATAGGAAATATTAGATCTCCGTTGACTGGAAAATGAAACTAGTTTTATGTTCTCTTCCAAAGCCTCTTGTGATATTACCAATATTTTTTTTCCCTGTCGAGAATAATGGCTTTTCTACAGGCCAGCAGATAGGAAAGTGCTTACATATATTTCTAGATGCAAACACTTCCCTGAATTACCTTGTCTTAATGTACTTCAGGGGTTGGTGCAAGTTACTTGATGACTCTGGATAATAAAAGCCGGTGGAGAAAAGCCATATTAAATAAATCAGTCGCTTCAAGAGCGGTAGAAGATGATGATAAAGAAATCCCATGGGAGCCCACACAGGTCTTGGGAAGCAGTTGTTTTAGGGCTGTAACAACATCAGCAGCCCTGCGCAACGGGGGGACGCCGGCAGAAGCAGAGCTGTTCAAGGTTTTGGGTTATTTTTTTAGCAAGTGGCCTCCTACAGACTAAGGATGAAAGGTAACGGACCCACTCCGAATGCAACGCAACCGCCTAAACTCTACGTGCAGCTAAAGCTGTGACTGCTTGGAAAGTTTTCCCACCTGTGCCCTTTTTTTTGCAGGGAAACTGAGAATCCCGGACCAAAAGCATTAACCAGCAAACCAGCCCGGACTGTATTTATTTCCCGATGTCTGCCCTCCCCGTGCTATAAAGCCCGGTATATAAAAATCTCCATCGCAAACCAAGCTTCACTCTTTTTTAATCTGCAAATTGAAATCCAGCAAGGAGTAAGAGTTCCATAAAAACAACACATTCTCGAAGCAAGCACATTGTTTTTTTTAAACCACATTTTGACGGGACTCTAATCTCCAGTCAAAAAAAAGAGAGGTTTCAGTGGAAATGTTGGACTAACCGCACAGATAAACCCCCGCACAAGGAAATGTTTCCATTCCCTTTAGGACGGGAACCGCAAAACAAAGGACACGAAAAAAATCCTACATTGTCACTACTTATCATTCCTGGTTAACAATATAAGATATATGATAGGAGCAAAACAATTTGGTGGCAGAACATCATAAATGAAGTCTGTTTTCCCTGGAAACTGTATAACCATTTGAATTAATTTAATTTGAAATATCAAATTAAATTAAACTGTAGAATAATCCCCAAGGGAAAGCATATTTCATTTGCAATGTCTTCTGATAGAATATTCTCTGCCAAAAGTTTTGCTATGCATCTGGCTTTGGATCTAAATTTATTACATTAGCTCTGGGAAGACTTTTAATAGAAAGTGAGATTAAAGGGGAAGAAGGGGGGGAAAAAAATGAGAAAAGGAACTTCTGATGGGGAAAAAAAGACGCCAAACTCGATAAAGACCGAAAGAAGTGCTGAACATGGATGAATCTGGGCTGCTGTATCTCACCTGGCGCTGTCTGCACTGGTTTCAACCTTCAATCAAACAGGAATGAGACACGTCATTAAACAACTCGAGTGCTGAAATTGCCTGTATTCATATGCACAAATATGATGTCTTCAAAACTACCTGACAAGCTACGATATCTCTTAAACTTGCCAGCCAGCCTAATAGCAACCAACAGGGGAAAAAAGAAGTAAAAAAAAAAAGGGTCAGAAGACGATGAATGGAGAAAGATTACGTGCTTTCGAAATCAGCTTTGAAGGACAGGGACACGAAGGAAAGCACTTTCTTGGTCAGGCGGAGCCAGGCTAGGATTTTCATTTCCAAAGGAGAGTAAAGCGGGGGGGGGGGGGAATATCAAAACCCACCAGAAGAACACTGTCTTATTAGTAATAGCTACCTTGCTTTTTAAATAATCTGAGAGATAAATACAATCTAGGACAGATCTCAAACACTCTCTGGTTCAACAGGTTGGGAGGAGGGAGGTGGTGACCCCATCAGTTTTCAAAATATAGGTCACGCACAAAAGCAGCACTTACAAAATGAACGGTCTTGCTTTTCACGGCAAGAAATTGAAGAAAATTGCAGGCAGCAGCCGCCTGTAGGTTGATGCAGTGGAAATAATCTATTTCTTTCTTTCTTTTTCTTCTTCTTCTTCTTTTTTTTTTTTAAAGTTTCCCCTGCGAGCAAATACAGAGCAGCAGATGTTGGCATGGAAGAAGGGATTTGCTCCAAACAAACAACCCAGTCCCTCTAAGAAAAGCTTTGCACCAAACCAAAATCAACTATGCCCCCCCCAATCCGCCTCCCGCTCCTACCCCCCTAAAATAAATACCCACGCTCAGAGGTATCTTAATCAAATCAAAAAGCATTAGGACTTTAATCTCCAGCACTTTAGTAACCTCCCAGTTTGTTTTAAATCTTGATTGGAAGAATTATCCTGACAAGAAAATTAGCGGTAAGTCAATAAACCTGTAGCCTGGAGATAGAGCTGTGAGTAACCGGCGAGAGAATTCATTTGATCACGCGCACAAACGCGCCCGAGACGACGGACTGACTTGGCTGGCAAAGTTCATTACGATTTTAACCATGAAACCATGAAGTGCAGGTAATCATATTTAAAGAGATAAGAAACACAACTAGAGCAGGCCTTCGCCACGACACAGAAATTCTCATTTATAGCAGTCACGGGGGGAAAATCAATACCCATCCTTGGATGCAAAAAGGAATGTCAGGCTTGACAAGGCTTCTTTGGATTTTTCTCCCCTTCTCCCTGCTCTTCTACAGCTTCAAAACCAAAAAACACAAGGAGATTTGCATGCTTGCTGCACCCAAGGCTCCCCCCGCCCCAACCCGGCTTGCAAGTCCTCAAGATTTTCTCTGGCAACAACCTCATTCCATCTATCCTTGTCAGAGCGCATCTTCCTCCCTGGTCCAAGCAAATTGTCTTCGTGCCACTTACTCGCAATTCTCCTCCTCTGCCCCCCTTCTGCGTACACAGAGCTGTTTCCCGCTCCGTCGCCTAGAAGGGAGTTCATATTTGCACTGGAACTGAGGAAGCCTGCTCCAAAAATGCATTTTGAGAAGAGGGTAGGTTATTCTCCAGCTTCTTTTAATTCATTTAGAAGGTGATAGGGAGAAAGATTCCACATTTTTTTTTCCTTTGCCCTCTATAAAACCCCACAATAGTGAATTACTGGCAGCAGGCTCTGATGTTTATGAACTTTCTGCGCTCAAGCCTAGTTATTTATGAGCTGATTCTTTATGTAGCACTCCTTGAGAAATGGTTGGTGCAAACATATTTCAGCCTTTGGGTTGCTCACAACCGATTCCCTGCGATATCGCTGAGGGCACACGCCTTCCCTTCGCAAAACGGGTCTGCCTTTGATACACGGGCTCAGAGTGATTAAACATGAGTGCTTCGTTAGGATAAAGAGCTACGGCAGCAGAGAGGAGCGTCCGTGCAGCCTAGGGACCACCTTACCAGAAAACACCCACGACCTCGTACAACTCCCGCCGCCTTGGCTGATGTACAAGAGGAACAGGTAGGACGCTCCTTCTGTTCCCTGCGTGTGTGACTTCCACCCCTCCAAGGATCTTCCACGATGTCTTCACAAGCCTCGGTGATATGAGCTAAATGATGGGGACCGATGATCCCATCTGTATGATACCTAGCACGAAGCAGACGATGTGAAAGCTTACTTTCCTCAAAGCTTGTCCTGATCCTGCAAGCACAGGTGAGCTGGGCTGGAAGGAAACTTGAGTTTCCATCACACCACCACCAAAATAAAAAAAGACTCATCCTCCTTCAGCCTTACCCACCCAGAAGGCGGAATGACCAGGACTAAGGGCTTGGTACAAGCCAAGCAAAGCAGCGGCCTAAGTGAGCATCACCCAGAACCGGTGGTCACGTGGACAGGCTGACTTGGTCTCACCTCACCCTAATTTTCACAGTTAGGAAGGGAGAAGTTCATCCAAGCGTTCCCCTCAAGAACAAAGAAACCTCCAGGCAGCTCCCTGACCTCGCGACTTGCCCGCTGGTGGGATAACGAGTCCTGAAAGCTCAGCGACGGCCCCAGATTCAACCACGGCTTGCAAAGGTGAGCAGGATGGCAGAGCTGAAGATGCAAGCTCTTTGAGATGGCTGTCAGATTACAGGCAAGCAAAGCAGGGGGATCTACATATCAAGTAAGACTCTTGCAGATGTATACACCACGTTGCACATGCAGTTGCCGCCTCTCTCGGAGCTCCGTGACTCTCTGAGCACCGGTAATCAAGCAGAAAAGTTCTGGGGCAAGCTGTGAAATCTCTGAAATGAAAATCAATTCCATCTCCATTTCACAGGGGCTAATGTGGCATTTACAACATAAACAATCGCTTCTGTTAGGGAGGGAAATTAAAAAGCCATGCTACATAAAAGGAACAATGTTTAAAGTTCTGGTGGAAATGAGCAGTCAGATTGGAGATAATTATAAAAAGGGTGCCGGGCAGGCGAGCACCGGAGGCGCGGAGGGTAGCGATTTCAATAGGCGGCTCTGCTGCCAGCTGAGCGAAGTGCCTCGAGGTCAGGGCGAGGTGGCTTTAAACATGAACAAAAAAAGCTGGTGGAGGTGTTGCTTTGAAGGGAGGCAGGCGATGAGAGCTGAACTTCACGTGACAGCGGTTGCATGAATAACTCTCGTCTCGAACGATCGCCACCAAGCTCCTCCTTTCCAGCTGGAGAGAAGCCTCCCAGAGCCGGAGAGGAGCCCAAGCCAGAGCCACAAGTCAATTTTACATTCCTGTTTATCAGCATGATCACGTAGCTATAGGACACAGAAGTCCTCGTACTTAATTACCATCATACTCTCCTTTCACTTCAGCAAAGCAATGGGGCTCATGACCTGGCCCCAGCCGGGTTTAATCCTGTCACGTGAATGAATTTTGGCTGGAAACTATAAGAGTGTTTGAACTGTGACAAGGGTGAAGTGGTGGAAGAGCATCTCGAGAGTCCTGCTGGGTGATGCTAGCGAAGACTTTAATTAGCTGCAGTCCAAACGTCGCTAAGTATGCAAACTCAGCCGTGAGATGTGGTTGCTTGTGAGAGGAGAGGACTGGATGTGCCGCGAGAGGTCTTTCCCAGCGCTACGCCTGCGTAGTCTCACAACCGTCCCCCGCGCACGTGACGCTTTCCAGTGCAAGCGGGAAACGGGTGAAGCGTATCTTTCCCTGCCATGAGGACTTTGCTTTTTCTTTGCGCACAGTCGAGTAGGACCGGTAAGAGACTCAAAGCAATCCTGGCACTCTGCTCAGCTCTGATAAAGCAGCAGCCTGCTTTGCAGCACCGCGCGTGAAAGGAGACCGGGATGAGTGTCCAGGTGACAGCAGTGACGACGCCCGGAGGAGGAGGAAACACCACCAAAGAGGACTAAGTGAGCAAATGGAGGCTGTTTGTCTGCAGAAGAGAGGACTGAGGAGAGCCACAGGAATAATCTTCAAATGCATAACAAGCCAGTGGCAGGAGGGAGGAAAGCTACTCTCCGTGTCCACAGGAGGCAGGATAAAAAATAATGAGCTTAAATTGCAGCAAGAAAAAGTTAGGAAAGATGTTATAAAAACTTCCTTGGGAGTGGGGAATAAAAAAGGAAAAAAAACCCAAACTTTGCAGCCTTCTTCACTGCCAGCTGTTAAGCACAGCTTAGACAAACCTACTTAAGGGGTGGCAAAAGTGTAGAAGTCCCGGCCCCGGAGCAGGAAGATGGGCTCGGCGATGCACTTGCTGCTCAGTCGAACAATAACCATGTGCAACCATAGAAAACCTGGCATAAAAGAGCGTCCGCTGGCAAGGCAGCCTGGCAAAGAGACCGGAGAAATGGCATCGGCTTCGCGGCTCTTTGGTCCCGCACCTCACCTGTGCTGGGTGTTATTGAGCAAAGCTTATCTGTCAGGATTATATTTAATCTGAGGGTAGCAGAGACATGATACTATTCTCCCAGGCCTTATTTCAGCACCTTGACATGCCCTGAGATCTCCCGATGAAAGAGGCTAGATCCTGTTTTCCCTGGTTGAGGATAATGTATTTCGCAGGAAAAAAATCCATAGCAGAAGGGGGACGAAAAACCCACCCAACAAACACAAACCACATGGTCTTAATTCTCCTGTGAACGTGGATTAGCTTCAGGCATGACTGGCTTAGAGATGACACCAGGCCATTATACCGGATGGCTTGATTTACCTTGATCAGAACAGCAATTTAGTAGACATTTCTTTCCAAGGAGCGCTAATCACTTTTTTACCCTTTCGTGTGCATAAAATAAGATCGAAACACACCGTACAAATTGCTTGCCACAGTCCAAAAAATGCTAATAAGCTGCAAACATCTAAATCACGGCTCGAGACCTAGCACGATAAGGTAAGAAAACAGTGTCGGTGCATACAGAACTATTATTTACTGGTGTCAGAAATAACTATCGCATTTACATAACTGTGAGCCTGCGTGACAACTTCTTCCGGGAAACTGCTTTAGCTGCAGAAAAAGCCGTGACTTGAATGAATTGGGTATTTTTAAAAAAAAAACGGCAAGAAAATATGAACTGGGATGTGAGCGCTTAACCTTTCAAGGTCTCTGCTCGGCTATTAATCCACGTAAAAGCAGGGAGAAATGGGTTCTTTATTAAACAAACAAACGTACTTTTCAGTGCCCTCCTCGGCTGTGCTAATTCCTGCTGTATTATTAACTCCAAGTACGGATGGCGGCACGAGCTACGTGAGCTCGTCGGAGCTCTATGGTTTTTATGACAATGACAACTCCCTGGAAGGACCACCGATGGAAGCCTTGGGTGTCAACGGCCCCCCCCTTTGCTCCACGCAGGTCACGAGCTGCCTATAGCAAACATCAGCCCTTAAGGCATCCTGCGTTTTGCACTGGGACGGCAAATTAATATTGACCATCTCGATGCAAAGCTGAAGGTCGGCCTGGCTGCTGGCTGCCTCTCTCCCAGGAGGTACCAGGCGCTCCCGTGAGCATCTCGCCGTGCCTCCTCCGGGCTCCAGCACAGGATCACCAGCACATTGGGTGCAAGGCCACCACCCACACAGGGGCTATCCCATCCCACACCTCTCCTGTGATGCATCCGTATCTTGCAGGCATCTGTTTCCTGCACGCTTTGGAGCAGCGCTGGGAAGAGCCGGTCTAGAGCATCCTTTGCACTGGTTAAATCAGCATTTTAACTAAGACTCCCCCGCCAGCTCCAGCAGCAGTAGGTGCATCTGCAAACACCCGGCTCCAGCAGAGCCTTACCACCACTGCCAGCTGTTTCTCCGCCTCCCACCTCAGCTTCCCCGGTCTTTCAGGGAGCGCTCCCAGTTATCAGGGCACGCCAGGACCATTCTCCCTGATTTTACGGCACCCTCTGGGCTGGCAGCTCAAGTTAACACTTAGATTTATATTTTCCTGAGATTGTCCTCTTAAAAGGAAAGGGGGTGGGGGAATGCCATACTGATTTGCATTCCCCTAGGGGTATACTGGTCAAGTTCACACATAGATTTATGAGGTGGGCGAGTATTTATTGACTCAGGCTCTCCAAGGGCTTGGGCACATGGGTGGCCGAAGGGACGGCAGGTGACTCTTACCTCCCTCACACTATAATAAGGCTTGGATCGACTCCGCTGAAGCCAGCTGAGGATTTACACCACTGCAATCAAGATTAAAATCTGGCCCTGACTCCAGTAAAATCAAGTGAGCTCCTCAGGGTTAGGGCGCTGCTAATAACTGATTTTCACTGCAGCAGGTGAACAGAAACATCAAGTAATGAAAGCAGAGTGGGTGGGGAAATGCTCCTGGGTTGTCCCCACATGAGGGGAACCAGTAGTGCTACGTATGCCCAGCCAAGTGAACAGAGGAAAAACCCCCACCTCTGGCCACAGGAATCGTCTCTTTTCAGCAAGGAGGAGGAGCAGGGTTTTGCAAGGGGGATGCAAAGGGAGGAACTGAGGTCTTCCTTTCCCCCCAGCAGACAAAGCAATAAAGCTTGGGCAGGAGCTTGAACAAAAGAGTTTCCACGTGAAGGTAATGTAAGGGTTAGACAAAACCTGGTTTCCCTCTTGGAAATGACTCCCTTAACTCTGCAGATGAGCTTTTCTTTTCTTGGAGTTACGCTGCTGAAGCTGTAGTTTCAAGCCACAGAACTGGCAGAAGACAGCAAGGTCCCCTGCTCACCCACCTCATCACATGCAGAGCCCCTGGAGCAAAGGGTGGCTTTTCCAAGGCATCTCTCCTGCCTTAGAGGTCAGCCAGGGCTGGCAGGGAGGTGCTGGGGAGGCTGAGAGCATAAGCAGCGCTGCCCATCGCGGTGCCTGCACGTCTTGGACCGGGCACTGTGCCACAGCCCTCGCCGTTTCCAGCTGAGCTCGGCGGCATCACCGGCCGCGGCCATCCCCGCATCCCCCCATCTCCCTGCAAGGGCTTTTCTGCCTCTACCCTTTCCCAGGGAAAAAACGAGGTAAGGCTGTGCATATGCTCACTGATATTTCAAAATCCCCCAATTAACGGGTAGATAATTCATGCATTTAAGCATTAAAAAGGTACTTAAGTCAGAATAAATTCCGCTTTGTTATTTCCCAAGATTCACCTCCCGCCTCCCCAGCCGAAGGATATTTAACAGGCAGGCACAACCCATCCGCCGGCTCCTTGGTCCACCCCTCCTGGCCACCACAAGCCACCGTCACCCTGCGTTTGCCCATTAATGAATTACTTTGTAAAACTGAATAACACGATTCAGTTCGGTGTATTCCAACCTGAGGCTGCAGCAAGAGAAGGGTTGGGGTTTTTTTTAAAGTGAATTGTTTGGGTATGTCCTTCCACGGATCGAGCGTCCTTTTCCCTCTGTGCAAAATGTGTACGATGCTATAGAGGGAAGGGTTAAAAGCACCGGTAAGGAAGAAGCAATCCTATGTGCATCACCTTCAAAAAAACCAAACGCCTATTTCAAAGGCTAGCTGGTTTTAATCTTTTTTATAATAGGTTTCCATGCTCCTACAGTATAACAGGTTTGTGGCTTCTGCATTTAGCACTGGAATAAACAATGCTCCAGTAATTGCCAGGTCACTGTTATTTACTTCTGTCTTTTAAAAAACAACCTTCCCATACAGCTGCCTTGAGTGGGCTATACTGTAATTTGTTTTACTGTCTCACGCTAATGAAGGCAAGAGGGCAGGAGGACCAAGTCAGATGGTGGAAAAAGAAGCCAAACAGCCCGCCTGACTTCTGACACAATATTAAAACTAACTCCCACCTGTAACGGATTAATTGGCCTGGTCTTCGGCAGCCTGACAGGAAATAAAGACAAATGTTACAAACCCAATGTATCATTGTTTTTAATTATAGCTGTTTTTCTCAGCTGGCCTGGTGAAAAGATTATTTCCCCACCCATATGTTTTCTCTGCCATTTATGATGAGCAGATAACAGGGATGGAGCTGGAGCAAAGGATGAGGAGGGGAGAGCAAACCAGGCGTGCTATAGCAAGCTCCCCAGAGCTGGGATTTATTATATATTTCCTTCTGCCTAATGGGTCTCTGGTCTCCAGCTCCCCCCCCCGCTTCAAGAAAACCCAATGTGCATTTTTAGCTCCTTGTTGCTATCATCACAATGCCAAAGACGGGGCCAGGAGGAGGTACAGGGTTGCTGAGACACCGTGGGTGGGGTGTTGCAAGAGCCATAGGGTATGGGAGACAGGAGAATCCTCTGCAAGAGGTTAGGGAGGAAGGAGAGGGATGTCCTGCCTCTACATGGCACAGGGAGGGGCACTGCCAGCTCAGAGAAATGCTGAATTTTTCCTCTGCCTGTCCCTCCTCAACACCTCATCCTCCTCTCCTAGGCTTTTCCCCATCCTGCCTGCTCGTGGGATAGCTGCAAACAGTGGGAAACGGCAGCAGACGATGCGTCAGCAGCTCCGGTGCCGTAACACCGACCTGCCAACGCTGCTCCGGTAATGACAGCTCTGGCTGAATGAAGCGCACGCTCCCCCACGCCGCGGCAGGGCGGGAGAGCTGCGGCCTGGCCTCCAAAGGTGCAGCGCCGTGCGCTTGTTAAACCGGTCTCGTCCCCTAAGAGGGGCCTGAGGGGGGCATCTGGGACGGCCCCGTCCCTCTGGGAGGACAGCGGGAGGAGAGGGGCTGTGTGGGGCTGGAGGGAGGTGGCTGGCTGGCAGAGGTCAGGATGCTCAGTGAGCATCCCATGGTGAGAGTTATGTCAAGTCTCTGATTAAACGGCGCTTTTCCAGCTTTTGGGGCTGTGCCCTTCCCAGCTTTTTGGAAAAAAAGTTCATTGTCCCAAAAGACCAAGGCAGAAGGCTGTACCGTACTGATCCTCCTCACCTTCTGCCCTGGAAGCCCTCCAGTCCCATTCCTTGGCTGCTCCTCTCACAAACTCTTTGTATTCTTTCAATTTAAATAGAAATCCTTGCTGTTTTCTAGCTGCGAGCTGGCACAATTATTTACCTGTATCCTGCCCGGGAAGAAAAGCAAAGCTACACGGCACAGGTCACTCAGCAGACACGGTGGAGGAGGCGAAGTCCGTGCTCCCTCCAGGCACAGCGGCAGAGGAGCGCACGGAAGTTTGCAGCTCTAAATTTAAACCCTTTCTGCAGGTTGAGCTATTAATTACAGTTCTGGAGTGTTTCGTGACTGCCTATTCACTGACTGAGCTCTGCCACCAGGCACTGGAATAGCACTGGATAATTCATGAACGGGGAAGAGGAATGAATGTTTACAGCTAGTTGGGAAATTCGCTTCCATGAGAAAGCTCAGCAAAAAGAAATGGAGGCGCTGAGGATTTCACTACATCGACAATTTTTTACTGCATTTCACTGAATGCTGGTAGGTCTCAAGAGCGAAGAACATGTGGTTTAAACACAAGCCATCAAATTTTGGCCAAAATTAGCAATATGTTCTTTCTTTGGTATACTCAAATGGTTGATCGAAAGCAGACAGTTCCTGCTGAAAAGCCCATGCTAAAAAAACGCAACTTATTTTCTGTGGGAGAAGGGGGGAAAGAACAAAATCTGCTATCAGCTCAACCATTATTACAGGGGAAAAAATCCTGATGCCATATGCCACGGTTTACTCAACCATCTATGCTGCATGCACAGAGAGAGCGCGCTTCCAGAAGCGAGAGATGTGAAAAGAAACCTCAGAAAGAGAAAACTAGCTCCCCTCCAAGCCACAGAAACCGGGCAGAGCAGATGTGTGCCGAGACCCTCCGTCCCTCCCCACCGACTTCTGCCTCTCTGTGGTCCTTTGTGCTTGGCCTTGCCCTTGCCTGGCGGTACCGCCCGGCTCAGATGGGCTTCAAAAGCCCACGGGACGTTGCTCCACACATCTCCGTGGCTTTCGAGCGCTGGTGCTTCTTTGGGTAAAAGCCCCGATTCCCGCTTCAAGTTTTAAGAAACCTTAGCAGAAGCTGTTCTGGAAAAATGCAATCAAAGACGTCTTAAAACCCCAGCGATGCTGTGGGATAATTCCAAAAGAGGGAGCGCGCATGCGTGCAAGAGAGAAGCAGCTTCCCGCACCGCGCTCCTTGCAGGTAACGGCGAGGATGTTTCATTACAGGCAGTTTTGCACGACTTGACATCTTAAATTTTTTTACAGCAGCCATGGGCATGGCGGGACCTGGCGATTTGCCACCCGCAATCAATTTGTTACCTGCAAAGAAGGTATTTTCCTGAAAGAAAAAGGAAGGGGGTGGGGGGGGGAGGTCCCCCGACTAGATACGTGCCGTGTTGTCTCATATGCAACCGGGAGACTCCACAAGCAGCGCTGTATGAAATAATGCTTCATTAAGGGCCTTTACTGACTCCAGCGCACCAGCACAGCGGTGAGCACGCTGCGCTGCCGGAGGAGCTCTGTTTCTGATGAGATACAACCCAGTGCCTTGAACATTTGGGTTATTAGAGTCAGGAGAGCAACTCCAAGGTTATTGCCTCGCTCCGAACCGACTCTGCCGCTCCGCATATTTTGTGAGTGACTGAAGACCTCGTTGCTTTTCCTCTCCTTCCCTTTCGCAGCCGATCGTCCCTGCCGAGCCCCCGAAGTGGCTGCGTTTGGTGATGACAAAAAGCTTACATTTTAGCTCCGGTTTGTTCCATCACGTCGTAAAAGTTTACAGCCTGCTGGAGGGCCCTTTTTACATGAAGAACGAGCGCGGGAGCACGGGCTCAACGCTACAGCACGGCGATGCGCGGAGCCGGCGGTTGAGAACCCAAACTCCAGTTGCGATTTGCAAGAGATGATGGGGAATTTTGCCTCGCAACTCCCATTAATTTCAATCACAGCTGCAGTGGTGTCAAGCACATGATTTATCACGAGTCTCACAGTGGTTTGTGTTTCTTTTCAGCGTAAAATATCGCCTTTCTTTTATCTAAAACCAATCCCCTCGCCCAATGTCCTAGCCCTATCGCTGGCACACTAAGAGCATTAATAAAAGTGATCTAAGCGTTAATAAATTAGCAAGTACCTCACACACTTCATTATGTTAAAGCAGATGAGAAATCACAGGGTTATTCAAGACGTGTGACTGACTGGAGTAATAAAGACCCAAAAGTCAGCTTTGGAAACCAAACCTGCATTGCAGGCTTTGCACCCAACGCAGCAAGAAACGGGGAAGGCAAAGAGAACCAGGTTTCCTAAATCGAATTTTCATTAAATCTGGGCAAATACGGTGTAGACGTGGCTGTTCCTCCCACAGGTACCGCCAGGTCGCCCCCTCGGCACGTGTTGTAACGATACTGAACAGCGAGGTTTCTGGCATTCAACCAATCCCAGGTTGTGCTGCCACTGAGGAGGAAGAAAGGAGGTCGTCAGGAACTCGCTTCTGAAATAATTTTGATAATTAAACCAAGCATCAGGTGGAAGGTTTTCAATAGCAGTAACTATCTGTACCTATTGGGTACTTCTAAAGAGCCTATTCATCTCACTATCTAAATTACAAGATAACTGCTTGCATTTATATAACTTCTTTACACTCAGAAGGGTCCCAAAGTGCTTATAATCGACTATCTACAGGATTCATTTACCTGGACCTGAACTGCATCGATTCTGGTGTAGAGCACAGCGGCTCTTTAGCGATGAGCAGTAACAAACCAGAAGAATTCAAGGCAGGAGGTCAAGAACAACTCAGCCAGCTGAAACCACACAAAAAAACCCCAACAAACCCAACCAAAAAAGGTATTTAGGGAAAAGCGATGCAGTTAAAATAATCTAGAACGTGACCAAAGCCCATGGCCACCACCTTCAATCCTCTGGCAGAGGTTCCTTCAAACCATGCGCAGGCTGATGATCACTTCCCCACTTTTGGCTGGGAAAAAACCCAACCACATACGTATAAAAATTCCTGTTATTTGCTAGGGGCAACAGGGATAGAGAATTCCCAGCCCTATTTGAGAACACCTGGGGTTTTCTCATGGGTTTCCCAGCTAAGATGTTGCCCAGGGATGACCCAGCGAGGAGCGCAGCCCTGGCTTGTGCAGGTCCCATCCAACCTGCCTGAGGACAGAGCCATCTCCGTACCCCGAGGGTGGTCTGGGAGGTGGCAACGCTTCTTTGCATCCTTCTCACAAACCTGTAATGGTATGGCAGCAAAATCCCCCAGTTTTACTTGGGTGTGCACTAGTTATTTATTTATTTTCCTGCTAGATACTCAGCTGGTCTATCCACGTTGTTCTAAGAAAATGAAGCCGACAGGGGACACCAACCTGGAGCGCCCAGACACTGGGTGTCAGACCTTAATTCCAGCACGGGGGACCAACTGAAAAAGACCTTAAAGTCCAATACAAAAGTGCAATATAAGGTCCCAATATAAAGTCCATAACCTCCGAACACCCTATACCTCTTCATAATTCAACATTACAACTAGACAAAAGCACAGTCACACCTTGAACCTCTCCTTCTGGCCACCGCCGGACAGAAACGCTGTGCATTAAACGTGCTAACCTCCAGCCAGATGTGGCTCGCCTCCCTTACACACCATGCCCGGGGGCGGCTTGCAAAAAGCTTTAGCGCTGCTGGAGGGACTGTGGGTAGAGAAGGACATACCCCGCGCTGGGCATGCCGTTAGCTCAACCCCTGCGGATCTAACAAGATTAAAGCGGAGTTAAACCTCCAAGAAGGTTGGACTTAGCTCCACCACAAGATTTAAGTGCATGCCACGTGCCATGGACCTTTTAGCGCCTCTCCAATCTATGCATGCATCGTAACAAGACATTGTTTTGCTTCCGCTGCATTCCCCTTTCTTTCTGTAAACCCCTTTAAGTCTCACAAGTGGTGTGATGCTTGCCTGGCTTCGTAACCCCCCAAAAGCCTCTGATCTGAGAGGAAAGAGCCTCCTCTCTGCACCGACTGCAGATCTCACCCTGGCTTTGCAGGTTGATACCATATCGTGGTTGAGGGCGCGTCGGGCTGCTTGCTGACCCATGTAAATGAGAGGCAGTTATTGCCTGGCGGTGCCAGCTATGATATCACATGGTTCCCAAATAAATGAAGGGAGAAGGTGGCTTCCATGGCATGCAACTCTACTAAAATAGCTGAAACTCTACTAAAATACCTGACCAGCCACCCCTGGAGAAGACCACCTCAAGGATGGATGAGCGCCTCAAGGATAGATGAGCGCCTCAAGGATGGATGAGCGCCTCAAGAGAGTCCAATGGGACCCAATACTTCCAAAAATTGTAACGCTGTGCCAAATAGCGGGTCTTTCCCAAAGACACAGAGAGTCTCTCTAAAGCCAGTTCAGAGCTGCTGAGCCCTTGGGATGAAGGTCTCACTCTGAAGGCAATAAATCAGAGATGACAGAGGGAGCCACCAGCGTGAAAACATGGGGAACGCACGAGGCGAACGGGCAGGGAAGCTGGCTAACAGATCCAAGGGACGGCGTGGGAGGGAGGTTCATTACATTTTTTTCAAGTCGGTGCTCTTAGTTACTTTCAGAGCTCAAAATAAAAGTCGGCTCTAGGTGAGGAAGCTTGACAGGACTTCACTGTATTTCGTGTTTGGTGAGCTACCCTCCCTACGTCGCTCACCTGGTGGGGGAGGTTTGCTCAGACAGGAGTGACAGCAGATAAATCACCGGCTTTGCTTGCCATCTCTGAAAAATGAATTTCGGGGCCCCGCATTTCTCATCAGTGCATCTCCCTTCCCGGCTGCCTCCTCGCCAGCACAGGAGGGCTGTAGGCTATTTTAAATGGAAAGCCATAACAAATCTGTCGCTGCATTTATTCGGGCAGTGCCGGAGAGAGCTGGACAGCTTCCGAGGTGAAAGTAATAGCTCCTACCATGTGAGCTGATGCCAAAGGGAGCAAGTGACTTAGGCGCCCGTCACCTGAGCCAAACCGAGCCTGATGAGACATAGCAAAAGCTGCTGCAGCTGCCATTAACCAGATGGGCATACGTACGCCACGTGCCTGTTATAACACGCAAGGCGTGCCTGCCAACATGCTAAAGAAAGCGGGGGTCCCAACAGCAAAATGGTGGGGTGGGGCAGTCTGCTCTGCAACGCCCCTCCAGTCCAGCAGGCAGCCACTCTGCGATCACAGCAGCTCAGCTTTTACAGGAGCTGCGCGCCTCCCCCGTCAAATAAAATCACTATAAAGGAATCGGATCCGCTGGCGATGCCGCAACCAGGTGTTCGAAACAAAGGCTAGGGGAGACCAAAATTAGGTCGAATCTGCTGATGAGAGATGAGTAAATAACAGCTGCTATTCCAGGGAGCTTTTGTTCTCTCTAAAAGGAGCGCAGGTATCTTTGCAGATCTGTCTCCTCTCATTCCTGCTGAAGCAGTGGTTTAGGCGTTTTCAAAGTTTCATGGGAGCATAAAAGGAGGCTGTGGGGAGGGAGGAGGATTTAAGCGGCGCACGCTCATGGAAATATGTAGCTGAGGCTATGAACAACTGATTAATGGAGCCAATCAACAAGCAATAGTGAGAATATTATTGAAAGACTTTCTTTGCAAGTGTCTGGCCACGATGGACTGACAATATAGAAAAGCGTACTGCTTTATAACTGGATTTTTTTTTTCTTTGCAAGTATAATAAGGAAGTGGCTAATAATAGGATGGAGAATATTTTCAAGGTGTGTTTTATTATCCACTTATCTCTGACGCTTGCCAAAAGAGGCCTGAATATTCCTCAGCTCATTCGAGGCTTTCTGGCAGGGGAAAAAGACTGATGAGTGCTATAAAGTAGGGAGCTAATGAAAGCAGCTACATCTAAATGCAGTATGTGTGTCCCACGGCAGAGATCTCTGCGGACCTTCACCTGTGGCTTGGTCTCTCCAGCCAAGTGAAATGCTGCCCTCTGCCACCACCTGCAAGACACCACGGGAGGGGGGTTTAGCTGGGTGTCGTCAGCAGCATTTAATGTAATTTAAGTCAGATAATTGGCACTATCTAATTTTCTGATAAAAAGGAGTTCCACGAGCCCCTGTTTTCCGGAGGGATGCAGGCAGCGAAGCTGGCAGTCTCCAGCAAAAGTTGTTTGGGAAAAAAGCCCAGAGTGCTTTTTTTTTCTTTCTTATGGAAAAAAATAAAGTGCCATAAACATTCAGTTACACATATTCTCTATGAAAGCACCCAGGAAGTACCTGAAATCCCATCGACAGTGACAGTATCCCACAGCCATTCAACCAGCGATGAATCTGTAGCAGTGCCCTACAGGTCCCCCCCTCCATGGAGGGGAAATGGTGGGGTTTGGCTTGTTTTTGTCCTCATACCTGCTACACGATCCCAACCAAGCTGAACATGCAGAAGCCAGAGATGTGCTTTATGCTCTTTGTAATATCAGCTGACAATACATATATATATTTATATATAAATAAAAAACCCTCTCTCTATAAAAATCTATCTATATATGAAGCATCTAAAAGAATTACTTTACTGAAAAACATGGGAGATGTTGATGGTAGCAGAATTTGTCATGCTAAAAGTGCAGAGATTTAGCACTGCTGGGCCTTAGGGAATGCCTTTTCGTCGACGCTGCTTGGTGCGCTACAGCCTGCCCGCGCTCAGCTCCATCACCTCCCTTCCCGTGCGCAGCCTTGGAGCAGACGCCAACCCCGGTATCTCTCAACCCTCCTCGCACCTCATTCAAATTCAAGTAGCTCCTCTGTAACACGCTGAGCAAAAGCTTACCGCCTCTTATCCGAGGCTTTCAATCTCATAAGAAATATTAAAAGACAAACATGAAAATTACAGGAGAAGTAACCAAAGGACCGTAACCTGCCACGGTAAAGGAAAATCCAATTGGTCTTGAGTGCAGCTGGGTTGACGCAAAATAAAGAGGAAAATAAGTGTCGCTTAGCCCTGTCTCGGTTAAAAGTTGCCGCATTGGGCAAGAAGTGGAATGCAAAATAAAAAGACGGATGGAGCCTTTTGGGGAGATTTGCAGGGTGTGCCATGCGCTACGGAGGTGGTGGGTTCATTTATCCCTGGGAAAACACGAGGACCTCAGGAAATTAGCCAAGGTAACTGGTAGGGGAGGAAAAGGAGCGTCGGGGGTGCCGGTGTCAATGGCGCTGCCCTACTAACACCCGTGCCAGGCTACGCGTCCTGACGGACCATCCCTGGACGGAGCCTGAGCTCCTGCCATCAGCCCTATCCCAGACTGGCTGCGTCAGCCCTTCGTGCCTCGTTTTCCCTCTCAGCAAAATCATTTCAACCGCTACAGCATTTTGGATACCCCTCTTTTCCAATCCGCAGCTCTCCCCACCCCAGCCCCACCAAACCCCATATCTACCCCGAGCTATACTGATGAATCCCACTTCCAAACACCATCGCTCCCTTTGCCAGGCGGGGAAGAACAGCTGCTCATCAAACTGTGCAGCTTCAGTGATCCGTTCGGCACTCCAATACACTGCACCACTCAGAAAGAGGCGAGGTCTATTAGCGGTAATGAAACTGGGGAGCCTAATTCCCCACGCAAACGAACTTGGGGGAGAGGGGATTACATCTCCTGATACGCACAAAGTTGAGGATCTGGCATCGGTGGCTCTGTTTAAGAGTCTGACCTCATTCCTGCCTTGTAAACAAGCTTCGAAGTATGAATAATAATAAAACCCCTCATTTTTCTTGCAGAACCATTATATTGTTTTATTATTTTCCTATTCATGCTGCCAATAATAAATCACATTACCCAAGATGTTCACATTTATTATACCATTTAGAGCTCAGCGTAGCCGGCGTCGCTTTGTATTAGCACTACGTTATCAGAACTCAGATTTTCGTTAATAACTTTGGAGTCCCCGGCACATACCTTTCATAAAACAACGCAAGATGGGGAAAATAGCACTGAATTAGTAACGCCATCCAAAAATCCCAGGTCCTGGAAGAGTCAGCAGGGTGGCTCTGGGCTACAGAGCTCCCGCAGACACTGGTAAAGGAAAAGGAAAAACTTATGGGTGGGTAAGGGATGCAAAGGTTCACACGCAGCCTAAGGGTCGTGCTTGCACGCTGCTCCTCCAACACCAAACTAAGCCAGAACCATCAGAAAAAGCTGAATTCCTCCAGTCTATGTCTCTGCTCACTTAAATTGCCCCTGAGTAAGGTAAGTACCCATGAGAGTATCCCCCTCCCGCCGACCTGAACATGGGATTTTTGGCCCATTTACAGATGTGACCCTGGGGAAGCTGAATGGGCTAGAGAAGGCCACAAAGGACACCAGGAGATGAAACTTCTACCAAGCCTGCAGCCCCTTTCTAATAACTAGGTTGCCCTCTGGGCCGTGAAGAGTTTTAATAGTGACACACAAAGTCTCAGCCATCTCTCTGAACATGAAAAGCCTCCTTGGAGGATCACAAGGCATGTTGAGGAGTTCAGTCTGGAGCCAGAAGACCTTACCCAGAGCGTAATGGCAGACAAATGGAGGCACCGAGAAGAGAAGGAATTTACCCAGTAGTTAGCAGGTATATACAACACAAGTATACACAAATCCAGGGTCTTAACTCCTGAGTTCGCTGCTGAAGCCAGAGCATCAACATCCCGCCAACGCAGCGGGATCGTGGGACGTACCGTCTCTGCCAGCTCCCTTTATTAAAGTGCAATTTAGCACTTCAGGTTTGTTTCTGCACGCTCAGCCCCAGGGCTCGCTCCGCGGTAAGGGCAGGCAAACCTCGCGGGGCGGCAGCGCAGAGCGGCGAGCAAAACAAAACCGGGACCTGGCTGGTGCATGCGAGAAAAAGGGAATCATACGGTTGAAGAGAAGAGTAATTGTAGTGGAAATTCAAAATCACTTCACTGAGCCCATTTCATGCCGTCGTTCCTGCCCTTGTAAATCAGCAGCAGCAATTTATTCCTAAACAACAACAATCCTGAACGGGGAGGAAAATGAAATAATTGTGTTTTGACCAGCTCGAGACAATTCCTCTGCATGTAGATACATATTTATAAACATGGGTGTCAAGTGTAAAGACACTCCATCACGCTCATTACCTACTTCAACGTGCCCATCACCAGCGAGAGTCGCGTCGCACCGCGGGGGCAGGAGGAGCCCCTCCTGCAAAACTTTCCCCAGAATTTTGTATTCACATCTGGTGCTCCCAGAAACCCAAATAATTAATCAGTGCTGCAGGGGAAAAGGAAATCCAAAATAGCCTGTGCAGACCCCTGCCCGTGCAGCCGAGCCCCAAACCAGGGCTCTCCTCTTTTTGGCATCTTCTCATGCTGTCCCCAGCCATTCCATCCTTATTCCTGCGTGTATTTACCTTAGCTCTGCCAGTTCACCTCTGTCTTTGCTTACAACAGTCCTTACTTCACACCCCTTGGGCCATACACGGGGTTTCTTTTAACCTTAAACATCTACAAGGCAGATGCAGCCCTTTGCTATCCAGCCTCACGTAGCAGGAGATGCTCAGCTCGTCATGAAAGAGGCGTCGCTCAGACCCGCTGCAGTTTCCCTACGTCTTTACAAAGCCCAGATTCATCAGCTTGCCGGGCAGGTAACAACCTGCGTTGCCTGTGGCTATCTTCTATTCCTTCATCCCTTGATCAGAACATAACAAATTGGCGGAAAAAAATACCTGACATAAAACCACCTCTCCTTTTAACCGTCCTCAGGACTGTACCTGTCACTCTCACGCGTCACTCTGCAAATCCCCGGGTGATTTGGGGCTCCCTTAGCCTCTGCGTTACCTTCCTAATAGCGCTGACAGCCTGCGCCGTGCAGAAGAGAGAAGCCGGCAGCAAAGACCAGTTTACAGAGGAAGACAAAGCTATGGTACGTTTGAATGACAACTTTCAAGCTACCACAATCAAATAATTTTCTAGGGGACTATTCTGGCTCTCCCCCCACCCCCAAAGTACTTGGTGTATGACGAAAACAACGTCAAACTTTGGCTGCCTCAATGTTTTCAGCAGAAGACCTCTCAGCTCATTTTCAAACAGTCTATACTCCAGGTGCCGGACTGCCTTTATGATCCCCACTAGGTCTAGCAGCTGGAAAACCTTCCAGCCTCTTTCCTTCTTATTGATTTCCCTAATTATTATCTTCAGTTTTCGCCTCATTTTCTTAAGCTGTTCTGACAGCCTTGTTGGTCCATCAATCAGCGTCTCGTAAGTACTTTTGAATTTCATGGTGAATCTCAACCAGACTTGACAAGGGGTGATGAGACACTCTGTTCAGGGGGGAAAAAAGAAATAAGAAGAAAACCCACAACAACAACAACAACGCAAGACATAAAAAGAGGCCGGGTGAAGGAAAGCAACCCCTCTCTCTGCAGCTAAAGAATGCACCCCACCTCTTCCCACCTCAGCACAAGTTTCTGCGCCCCATAGGAGGGGGAAGGCAGTGCTCTTCTCACAGCAAAAACACAGCCTAGGCTATAGGATGGGGAAAAGGAAAATGTAACTGAAATAAATGGAAAAAATTCATTAGGATATTCGTTTGAAAAATATAATATAGATAGAGGAGATCTGCCAGGGGGAACAAACATCATCTCGATTACGATTCAGCTGCGGTGGAGTATCAGAAACACGCCTCCTATGAGAAGTCTGCCCTCTGAGCCTGCCGTGCCCAGAATCCCAAAATAAATGAAAGACAATTCCAATACATTTTATTTCTTCGTTTCTTTCTTACGCCTGGAAACATCACTCCATGCCACTTTGACCTTCAAGTTTTACTTCCACTCTAATGAGCCCCAGGCATCTTTTTAGCAGGGTCCATTAGCGAACCTTTGGTGTGACACTCGTTCCTCCGGCCAACAACAAGGGCATTTCCTCGATGCTTTGCAGGGACCACGCACGAAGCTCCCCTTTCCAGCCTTTGGCTGCACAGGCCTGATCACACTCAAGTTTAATGATGCAATGGGCTCCAGAGGACCAGGGAGATCTTTTTATCATGCTGTGAATGATGGATTGATGGAAGAAAACGCAGAAAAAGAAGGTGCCATTCCGTGGTTTGCTGGTGCGTGCTTTAGGAAATGCACTTTGGCTGCTGTTGGCTGGGCTGGGCGGATGAAATCAGGGCACCGCTGCATGGGAAGCTACAGAAATTAAAGGTAATGCCAGTTTTTGCTTCACCATGTCCTAGTTAAAGTAGGTGGGACAGGACAAGAGGAAAACTCAGTGAGGACTAGGAAGGTGCAAAGCAGCATTAGGACAAGGGACAAATAGAATCACAGAATCATTAAGGTTGGAAAAGACCTCTAGGATCATCAAGTCCAACCATCAACCCAACAATACCGTGTCTCTCTCCCAAGGCAGAGATGAATCGCTGGACCACTGGAAGCAAGTTTCTCCTGTCCAATTAATACAGTAACACACGCACTCCTCTTAAATCTGAGCTCCTGCCACTGCCACCGTGACTTGGTCCCCGTTCTCAAGATTATATCTTCCACAGTCTGTTTCTAGAACACCCTCATCACGCTCTTGTCCTCGCCTTACGTCTCTCAGGGAGCTTTTAGTCTCTTTTGCAGGGTGTTGAACATCCCTGCACCAGGTGTCTCGGCAGCTAGCAGCGATTTCTGGATTGTATTTGGAAGCCAGATGCCCACAGTCCGAACCACAATTATCTGAGACGGTTTTGCTTCATGCACTGAAAACAAAACCTGTTCTCCTGTCTCCTGCTGCTCCCCCAAATTGATGCCTTGATAAAGGTGAGCATGCTTACAAACACACACGTAGTTCTATTACTACTGTTGCTGCTATTTGATTAAGTTATTAAGATAATTGCTTTGCCAGCTTTGCCACAACAGTGGCTTTTACTAGCTGGTAACGCTGCTTGCTTTACAGTTGCGAGGACAGATAAGTGGGCGAGATTTACACACAGGATGACAGTCAGCTACATTACCCGACCTGATAATTTGCACTTCTGGAGCCCGACTGGAGCAAAAAAGGCCACTGCCTCTTTTCCAACCTGCTTGTTTTACGTTCGCTTTGGTTTCGCTATCAACTAAATGCACTCAAGGGTAAAGACTCCTCAGGGACCTGTGAAACGGTGCTATTGCAAACACAACATCTATATTTGTTGCCAAGGCGATGGGTAATAACATTAAAATGGAACATGGGCCATTTTTGCAGCAGGACATGGCAGGCTGACGCATCTGCAAAGTGGGAGAGGATGAAGGGAGGGGGGAAACGCACGCCATCGGGTCTCTGTCTAACACAAGTTGGGGGTTCTCACGCTGGGGGGGCTCCTGCTCTAACAAGGTGACACTAAGGACAAACCTGCAGCCCAGCCAGGATGCAAGGATGATGGAGAAACCTGGCAAGCCTGAGCACGGTAGTGCCGAGGTCTTCACAGATGGAAGAAATTACAGCTTGCGGCCGTGCGATTTCCCTCCTGGCCATCAAGACTAAGTTCTGCAGAGTGCAGAAGGCTCCAGGATGACCTTTCCTAGACAGACGCTAGAAACCTATTACTGAGCGCAAGCCAATTTGCTTAGCAAGTGTAAGTGGCAATTTTCCTTCTTAAACACATTACAGCCGAAGGTAAATGGCTATAAACAGAAAGTAACTTCTCACTCCCTCCACAGAGAGCTCTCCCTGTGGTTATAAGCTATGATCTTAAAAAATACTGTTGTGAGACACCAGCAGCACAGTTGTTTTCAGCTGGTGACTTTCATACCTAACTTTTATTAAGAGGAGGGGAAAAAAAAAAAGGATTAAGTTACAATAGCCACAGGGGGCAACGACTTCTTCAAATATCCTTATGCAGCGATTTTAACAGGGAGTGAAAAATTAGGAGCGAGGTTTAAGGTCGCTTGCATTTTATTCTGAGTAGGTGCGCTGGCTGAAGAACAGCAGCTTGCAGAGCATCTCATGCGAGTTCAGCAAGAGTTGGTCGTAAGCTGACGGTTACACGAGGCACTTCAGTATCACGAGCTGGGGCAGCAGGAAGAAACACAGGGGCTGTGAAGAACTGCCTTGCAGGAAGCACAGTGCTTCCCACAGTCCCGCTGCGGGCTCCAGAGAGCCTTCCCACCATCTGGAGGTCTCCCGTCAGCCCCAGAGGGGAGCTTGTTCTCCCCGTCTCCGCTCTTTCTGGTGGCCAAACAAAGACGCCTTCCCCTCCCAGCCGCCCCTGGTGCCTCTTCAGGACGCTTAGGAAACAAACCTAGATTAAACCCTTTAATTAACATCTCTTAAAAGCAATGTGGGATTCCCTTCCTTTTGATCAACTCACTGGTCTTTCCCGTCCAACACCTGCCTCCAGCCGTAGCGCGGTATCTCCAACAACCTAACAAAAAGGCAGGGTAATAATGCAATACCCCTCAGAGAATATAATCCTTCTCATCTATTACTTTGGCATGACATTTCTGTTCATTAGGAGCACGCTGTGTACAGGCACCGTACATCTTCGTTGGGAACCCACCGTTTCTATTAAACGTAATTATTTCTCCCTGCGGCTTGCATGCTAAAGATGGTTACTAAAAAGCAAGCGCCTGCTACAGAAAGGTATTGAGAAACCCCCTTCTTATAAACGTGTGTTGCAGCAGCGTCCACCGACTACCCGAGGCTGGACCCACAGATGTACGAGCTTTGCTGGACCGCCGCGACCAGCTGTTTTAACCTCTACCCCCAGCAGCACGTGAGGGCTTCCCCATTCTAACGCTGCTTGAACCGCAGCATCGGGATGCTCGCAAAGCATCCGCTTGCCACTGAAACATTGCCAACGACAAAGAATCTACCGTAACCCCTGGCACGCTGCGCTGAGTACTAATTAGCCTCCCTACTAATGGTGTTGCTTATTTTCTAGCCTGAGCTGGTTTGGAAGCTTCACCTTCCATCTACTGGGTCTTATTATGCCTCTGACGGCCAGACTCATCTTCCTAATGTTGCTCTCCTTGCATCAAGTTGTCCCTTTCACTCACCTCTGCTGAATATTATCCAAACTCAGAAGCAGGAAGAAAAATCTGGGTAGGCCGAGCACTAAACTTTTTCTTTTTTTGGCCCAAATGATTCCCCACCACATAACGTTATTTTGTCGGAAGCACTTCTTTTATTTGCAACACCATTTCCAGCTTGACCAAAACGAGAAGGAATTTACAAAACCCTGGTCAAAATGGTGGCACATCCTCTTCTGGCAATTTTGTACTGGAAAAATGCGCTGCCTTCTTCTGAAATGAATTGTTATTTCAAAAGCAAGCAAGAATCATTATAGCATGGTTTGCATATGTTGAAAGAATGTGGTTTGGGTGGGGTTTTATTCTTTTGGTTTGGTTTTAAAATGACGTTTTCGCAGCGTTTCAAAACGTTGGCATTTCGTCACGTTTCAGGATGTAATTCCTGTTACCGACTAAAGAGGGGGGGCCCAGATAAAAATGTTTGGATGGGAATTTAAGATGGCCAGAGTTAGAAGAGATAAATTTCACCCTTGGTATCAAGAGATGGTCAAGCATATAGAAAAACAACATCCATTAGTAGCTCTCTGGCACTGGGACTCGCCCGAGCCTTTTCAATTCCCAGAGTCTCCAAACTACAAAAAGCAGTTCTGCACTTATTTAGTGGAATATCTTTATTCAACCCTAAATGTATGCAATCAGCATTAGCTTGATGTATTCCAGCCAGCAGCGACTTGGGGGACCGACTTGAACAGGAGACTTCATGAATATTCTACAGACTGACATTTGTTTGCAGTATTTGAATATTTCTTAATAACCAGGGAAAAAAAAAAATGCATACCGGGAGGCCAAGCTCATGAATGCTTTATAAAGTCAGGTCTCCCCTGAAATATCATAAATGGCAAACATTGCTCGCTACATACAGATATGCAAAAAACTTTGGGTTTTATCACTACCTTCCCTCTACCGGGAGCTCCCCTTTTTGAGCTGGGTCTGATGGGCAGCATCCCCCAGGCCCAGCTCCCGCCGGTAGGATGGAGGGGAGGAAGCAGCCATGACTTCCCGACGCTTCCGACATCCTTACAGGTTGCTTTTTTAACGGAAAAGTAAAACAGATGTCTTGCAGCCGCTTGGCATCCTACTGGTAGTAGCTGCACTACGGTTGGAGAAATCCCTGTTTTTAGGGGAACCCTTATCACACAGCATTAATATTTTTATGAGCCTCACAACAGCATCTTTGAGTCTCAGTCCTGAAGCAGCACTGAAAGAGCGTTTTATTCTTTGGCCACTCTATTTTTTTCTCTTTCACATCATAAGCTTCACCCCTCAAAATACAGCTTTCAATCTATGACACCCCTACTACTTGGCCACAAGGGAGAAAACACACTCAGGGTAACTACAGGCATTAAGGATGTTCACACGTATTTCCTCTAGCTCCTCCTCAGTGACCCATATTTAAAAAACACCAATGCTTCAGCCTTTTTCCAACCTTGGCTCGTGCTTGGAGAGGGCAAGCGGAATGGATTTTCATTTGCTCCACGGTTTTCTCCAACCATTCAATCTTTCTGGCCTTATTTATTCTTTTACAAAGTGAGATGATCATTATCTAATGTTAATATTTCTTTGTGCCGAAGTACAGAGATTATTCATAAAATCTCTGCTCCTGCATATTCTGAAGAGTAAATAGTGGGATCTTCAAAGCCTATTTGGCATTGGCATAAATCTGCCTTTCAAAACTCCTTCGTGACCAAACCAGTTGTCCAAAACACTTCTTGTTGTCTCAACAGCTTCATAATTACAATAGCGTTGTCTCACTTGAAACAGATTGCTTCCAGCTCCAGGATTAATCTAGTGACGTACAGCGAAAGCCAAGAAATTCAATTCCTCTTAAAATACTCAGAAAGCACTGAAAAGCTTCAAAGTTGTTTGAAGCAAGCAGCACAGATATCTCAAGTCAGACACTGAAGAATGAATCAGTCACCCGAGATTTCTTTTACAATCAAAAGAGAAATGAACACTTTTAGCAGGCAAGTCTGCTCAGATGCCTATTTTCAGCTGAGACAAATCAGCAGCTGAGGTTGCCAGTTTCTCTCCATTGACTAAAAAAACACCCAAACCTGGGAGTAGAAGCTTGCTAGCTCACACTTTTAGACTCCACCCAAAACATTAAAGTATCTTCAGGAATACCAGCACGACCCAAAATACTAACAAACCGCAGGGGATGCCTTCCGTCAGAGCTTTATTTCAGATGTTTTCCCCGCGTTCAAGGGATTCCCCAATCCAATCAAGTGCTTATTGACTGCCCTGAGCAGTTATCGGCAGAGATGTACTGCCGCAGCCAAATTAATGCAACGAGTCAAGGATTAAGTCACTCCTGACGTGTAATTCTTTAAGCTATAAAACCTCTGCACATATCCTGGTAAGGATGTCCCTGGTTCATGCTCCTGCGGTCCTGCAAAGCCAGCGGAGGTCCGGCCAGCCGCCGCTGCCGCCTGCTCCAATTTTGGGTCTGACCTTTTCCACCATCGTCCACTTGGAAATATTTGCCTAATTAGAAGCTCAACACTGAAAACTTAATTCAGCAAAACTCCTCCAGCGCCTGCAGTAGGAGATCTGAACCCAGCGACCCCAACTAGCGCACTCCGCACGTCAACAAAATGCTGAATAAACAGGTGGTTTAGATTTCTTTGCCTTTACTTATAAATCAATTTTAATTACGACGACGGCGACATCAGCAACAAAACCGAGCCAAACTGCTGGGCCCATTCTTCTCGCACACTAACTACCACAAATTAAACGGTGAATTGTATTGCGCTGTGGGTATTGTCATGCAAACGAAGAAAAACAACTTGCTTTCCAATTTCCTCATGCAAATATAGACTGAATTGTTGAGACAGAGAATATATTTTGCCATCTCAGTGGTTCTGCAGAAGATAAGAAGAACTGCAGAAGTTTTGCAATTTGTAAGCTGGCAGCTTATTAAATAAATAAATAAGAACACCGCCCTGCGAAACCAAATGTTTAAATAACATTACAAGTAAACTGTCAAGGTCAGCAAATAATACATTTAAACAATTTTGTATTCCTTTTGCCTTTCTGCAAAGACTATGCTATAATTTATGGGCTTATTTCCTTTTCAAAGAAGTTTCTTGATACAGCCTCAAGCTCTACTGGAACATTACAAAAATAATAGCAGAACTTTCCAGCCTGAATGCCGGGGCACGGCGCTCTGCCGTCACAAGCCAGCGCCTGTACCTCCGCACCGCGAGGCAGGCAGCGCTGCGATGCCAGTTTCCGTGAAGCTCTGCTCCTACCCAATAATTGTATTAATCCAGAAAAAGGCACGTGGACCAGACCTACATGTGCAACAAGAAGAAATAAACTTCTGTAGATATTCAGAAGAGGTGAAGGAAAGAAAGGGAAGAAAAACAAAGGCAATTCAGCCATGAACGCTGTGGACCATCCGTTATTTTCACCTTTTCAGGACTAAATGAAAGCTCAAGAACAATTATCCAAAAGCCTGGGCTCTCCTCCCGGTCTCCTTAGGTGTTTCATCTCCCTGGCTCCAGCTATCAGTCTCTCCTTTTTGTCCCACATCCAAGAGAAGCCCCCGCTCTCACAGGAGTTACCTCTGTGCCCACGTAGCTTGTGTAAAGGCTGAACTACCCAGCCTGCTGCAGGATGCCCCTTTGATGGGTACGTTTTCACCGTGTCACCTACACCTACGGATGACGCTGTTGAACACCACCACAGCCACACATCTTCCAGCTCCACGTGGCCTGGCTGCGGTGGAGACAGCCAGATGGTTTCCACACTGAAGCCACCCCCAACACCTACAAACTCAAATCTCCATTGCAACAGGGGCTGAAGCCCCAGAAGAGAGACGTTGATCCATCAGGCAGGGAAAGAAGATGTCCCACCACGACACACCCCCTTGTCTGGGCCACCTCCCCTTCTTCCAACCCAACTCCTTCCAGACCAACCCAACCAACCCAAACTTGCCCGGCTAACATCACATTAGGGATAGGTAAGGAAGTGCTTCGCTCTTCTCCTCGATTATGTGCTCGCTTGCTCTGGCACGCTCTGCTGCTAGAAATGAATTGATATCACTCTTAATAAGAGCCCCATCAGGTTTTGGTAGGAGGGAGCTAATGCCGAGCCGCTGACCGTAGGCGGCAAGCACCGGGAGGGAGCCGGGGAAAGTTTCTGCCGAGCAGCTGTCAACCCACCCTGTTTGCTTGCCAGGGACTAAAAGCATGTAATTCACAACTTCTGCACACTGGAGAAGTTATCGTTTGGAAGCCGTTGCTCTGCAGTGGCTTGACAGTCTAACAATACAAAATAAATCTATTCACGCTGCTTTGGCGAGACCGAATCCCGGGAATGTGCCGCAACAGCAGAGAGCAGTGATAAGTTCTTGTAACTTACAGCAACTCGGTGCTGTCCTCATTACCATAAATTATCTTACTGCACACACAAGAAACCTTTCCAACGGACTTCACTGTTGCTGAGCTTTTATTCCCTCCTCCGTGTTAAAGCTGAAAGTACTTTGTGCAAACCCAAAGCCCTCCTGATATCGCTGGGTTTGAAGTGCCTGAAAGCTCCAGCGCTTTTGCCGGTTCTCCGGCCGGCGCGTTGGTGTTAGCGGCGGTTTCTGGAGTCTTGTAAAGAGGATTCACGGCTGGATTTTTGTGCTCTGTAACATACAGGGACTTAGCCCGCCATCTCCTGCTGGTCTCACCGTGTCAGGCCAGCCTAGATAGGGTATGGCTTTGTGGCAGCATGGTAGTTCAAAGGAGGGGGAGAAATTTCTGCATCGAGGGGAAGAGCAAAACCGAGAGAAACTCAGAGACTCCAGAGACGAGGCACCAAATTAATCAAAGTGGACGGGGAAGGGAACAGCGCCCTGCCTATCAGTAGGACCTTGGGTGCACCACTGTTGATGAGAAAGGACAGCAAGACATCTTCATTTCACCCCTTCATGCTCGTGGAGACAGACGCAGCGTGTGTCAGCGTGTATGGACTTGCGCTGAGATAACACAGACGCCAATAAAGATGCATCCAGCCCGTTAGGAAAGCCTGCCTGATGTCATTTCTTGCCTAATCTCCTGCAGCTCATCATGATGGAGCTCTGGAAGGGTGCGTCCGTGCCCACTGCTTCGCCCAGTATACAAGCCCTACTCTCTGTTGGCTAACAGGAATCTGCAATGCTTTACAGTAGCTGAAGATCTCAATTTACAGGCAGGCTCATCAGCGGGCAGTCATATACGCACGTTTAGCCGTTGGGCCTTTGCAGAAATAAAAATGTTGTGTTTTTAAAACTGCCTCTGCTTTTCCAGCTCAGGAAAGTTGCTTTTCGAGGCTGCTGTGCTGAGCCCCTGCCCAAAGGAAAACATTCACCCCAGAAATGAGCTCGAGCTGGTACAGGAGCTGCGCGCGTCCTCCTTGTGCAACTCAGCGGAGACGGCAAAGAGCGTGAAGGGCACACGCGTGATCTCCTTCCGAACCGGAGGATGCGGTTGTAAAAGACTCAAAGCACCAGACTCAGCAGCCTGACAAAGTGACTCCGCACCTCCCGCACGCAGCCCCTTTGACGGCCTCGCTTCCTCCCCTCAGGGTGGATTTGGGTTCTAGAAAGACTACCGGTGGTGCGAAAAGTTCAAGCTAGCAAATTGCCAAGCAGCAGCTTATCTCCAAAAGCCCTGCTCGGGGAAGGGCTTTTTCAGTTTTTCTGTTTGGGATTTAGGGTTTTCTCTCATTTTTCCTTAAAACAAAGGCTCTGCTTGCACTGATGCAGGCAGAACTTACTGCCTTCCTCAGGGGATGGACAAGCAGCTTTAGGGAACGGGAGGCACCATCCCCGTGGCCAGTTTAGCGCGTGACATACCTGCAAGAGAGCCACGTGCTATGTGATGCAAACTTTTATCCACCTGGAACTGAAGGCTTTCGATTATTCCTTTGCACCTGAACCAACCATCTGATACCAGCAGGATGCAATCTTGATGTTTAAGTTCTTTTCCCAAATTGGAGGGGTTAATTTAAGTTTGCTTTTCCTCTCTTATTCCAGCCAGGCTAGAAATCACCCTACCAAAGCCCCCAGTGCCGCAAGCTGGGGGAATCTCACCCAAATTCCCCCACCCTCCAGATCCAAGCTGGAAGACGCGTTTCTCCTCACACCTTCCACACGAGCAAACTTTCGCAGCTCTCACCCCCGCCGTTCCCCGAGTTTCTGTCCGACGCAGATCCAAGATTTGCATTTGGCTGGCGTTTTAATTGAACGGCGTCTCCTGTCTCTTGGTTAGGGGATCAGCACACGGGTAGCGATTCCCAATTTATTCCTATAGCTGGATGCTCAGTAAGCAGGCGACAGCCGTAAGTGTTTCTTGACAGGCGCTTGGAAATATAATGCGCCGCGGGTTGTGTTTCCTTCCTCTTAATAGGATGCAAAGCTCTGTTTTCAAAAGAATATGCTAACATTTTAAGCTCTTTTTGTTAGTATAAATGATAATGTAGTCAACACAAGGGCCTCATCTCTCCTTGAAGTGAATATAATTCCTATTTACCTTAACACATATGCATCAGGCTTGAGAAAAAACCTTAGAGAAGCTCGCCTTGAATGGGCCTCATTGAAGGCTTTGCTCCCAGAGAGGAGTTGATGGAGGAGCAGTATCACAGAATGTCCCAAGTCGGAAGGGACCTACAAGGACCTCGAGCCCAGCTCCCGTCCCTGCACAGGACACCCCAAATTCACACCGTGTCTCTGAGGGCCTTGTCCAAGTGCTTCTGGAACATCACCAGGCTGGTGCCGCGATGCCTCCCTGGGGAGCCTGTGCCAGGGCTCCACCACCCTCTGGGGGAAGGACCTTTCCCTAATGCCCAGCCTAACCCTCCCCTGGCACATCTCCCTGCCGTTCCCTCGGGGCCTGGCGTTGGGCACCAGAGAGCAGAGACCAGCCCTGCCCCTCCTCCTGCCCTCGGGAGGGAGCTGCAGAGCGCCATGAGGCTGCCCTCGGCCTCCTCTGCTCCAGCTGAACAAACCCAGGGACTTCAGCTGCTCCCCGTACGGTTTCCCCTCTAAACCCTTCCCCAGCCCCGTGGCCTCCTCGGGACACTCTCCAGTAGCTTTATACCCCCAATGTCCTGCGGCGCCCAACGCTGCCCACAGCACTCGGGGTGAGGCCGCCCCAGCGCGGGGCAGAGCGGGACAATCCCCCCCTCGCCCGGCTGCGATGCGGGGCTCGGTGCCCCCCAGGGCACGGCTGGCCCCCTGGGCCGCCAGGGCACGCTGGGGGCTCGTGTTCAGCCTGCCATCGGCCAGAGCCCCCCGGGTCCCTGCAGAGCTGCTCCCCAGCCCCTCGTTCCCCAGGCTCTCTGTACAGCCAGGGCTGCCGCGCCCCAGGTGTTGAAGCTGTCCTCCACCAGGTGACCAAAGGATGGACTTGAGGCCTCTTAAAATTCTACGAGCTAATGCAGGTCCTCCTTTAGCACAGCCCAAAATGAAATCTTTCAGTCTCCCTCAAATAACTTGTTAGAGGAAGGATGCATTAAATAATCTGCTTGAAATAGAGACCAGGGTGCTGTCTAAGAGGTGAGGAGAACTTTGCTACGGGCAAACTACAGAGAGAGTGTGAGGTGAAGCTATAAAAGACAAAACCTGTGGGTCATCAGGAGCACGGACCTCTCCAAGGCCCTTCATTATCATTATTTAGGCTCATGGTGCTCACCCATGCTAAGGATCAGGATTAACTCCATGTACGTCGGCCCCTCTCAGAACAAATCCATCCTGTCCCTAAAAGACATTCATGGAAAAATGTACAAGCAGCCGTCAGATATGGGAAGAGAGGAGGCGTAGAAACCCTACAGGTTTTTCTCCTTGTGAGGTTTATGAAACCACTGTTCTCCTTGTTTTCAGCGCACGGCTTCCCCATCGCACCTGGTTTACATACAACCTACTGACAGATTCAGAAACAAACATGTCTCGCTGTTACAGAATTACAAAGGAAGGATCAATTCCACGCTGTCAATCCCTCCGTTTCATTTGCGACTGATTGGGAGGCATCAAATCCTGTCTTCCAAGAGTCAAACCCGTAAACAAGACAACATTGTTAAAAAAACCCCCAACAACTGCCAGATGCCAGCGATTGCTACGAGGCTGCAGCACGAATAACAATTTGGGAAATAATTGAGCTATTCCTGCGGGTGAGGAAACCAGAGCCCTGGCAGGACAGGCAAAAAAGATCTCCCAAAGTTATTAGCAACTTTATAAGATGTTTTTCCTTACAGGATGAGAGGGAAAAATGGTGCCAGAAGGAGAAAAGGGGAATAGCTGGGGAAAAAAGAAGTCTTTCCCCTAAATTTTCAATACAACCTCACCATTTCCAAAGCTGAGGAGGTGCTAGCAGGGTTCCTTAGGAAGGACTAAACTCACACGTGTTTTTTTCCTAATGTGCCAACTGTTACGACTGTCAATTCAGCTCCTTTCATGGAGATTAGAATTCATTTGTAAAAGGAAAAGAGAAAAGAAAAAAATTAAAAAAAAAAAAAGAAGAAAAGAAAAGGTATTTAATTGGCAACTGAATTCCTCATGAAACAAAGAGATGGATTCATGCAAAGAAGAAGAGGGAGAGATGTTTTGATATCTGAATTTTAATGACTCCATGGCATCCCTATTTGTTATGTATCTGCTTTCGAAATGTCACGGCTGGCTCTAGTGGTAATTACTGAATTTCAACATTTATAGAAAAGCAGCACATACAGTATGGAGATAATTGCCCAGTTGGATAGTTATGAAGGACCCAGGTTTCCCACACACACACACTCTCCCCCCTCCTTCTGCGACTACAGAATTTCAGTAATTATCACTAGAGCCACTTGTTAAAAAATCAGAAAGCAGGTAAACAACAAACACCAGCGTAGTTTTTTCATTAAAATTCCAAAAACACATCATCATATTGATCTTGAAATTACAAACTGCTGCATCTTGCAAAAAGCAGAGCCCTTACGCTACGCCAACGTTTAGCATTGCTGTACATCATACGAGACGACATTCTCCTGATGGGAATTGTTATGTAATAAACACTGTTGTGTGGCATTTGCAGGTAAAAAAAAAATCGATTCGTAACCGGGTTATAATATCAGCGAAGATCAGACCACAAATCATGAGGCTTGGGGTGGATCAGGTGTTAGCACAAAGCGTGGAGCATCTGCCAGGGCTGCAGCTCTCCAAGGAGCAAGACGCTGCAAAACATTTTGGGAGCTTTCTGCTCATGTTCTGCCTTAAACTGCAGGTGCACCTTAGGTACCCCCTCCCCCAAAACACTCCTGCACCCACAAAAAATTCACAGAAGAGCGGGCAGCTCAGCTGCCGCGCCTGCCAGTGGCTGTCCTCTGGAGTAGCTTTCACCTGCACAACTCTTTCCCTCTTCTCTTTCTGGGAAATGCTATCTCCATCGCACAGGCAGGAAAATCAAGACACGCAGACATAAAACCCACCCTTGATTTCACGCTGTGCATCGCAACGAGGGCTGCGACGGCATTATACCCTACGTCGTGCCCGCGCACCACCCTAAGAGTCACGGCAGCTTTTGAAGCAGAGACAGAAAAACTGCTCGACGCAGAATTCGGGTTCAGCTTCAAACAGCCCAAGGTTCTGAGTTTTCAAAACGTGGGATTTTGGTGCGTCCCTAGCTTTAATCAAAGTGGCGTACAAAGAAAACTCACCCGCTTAGAAGTAGGGATGTGTTAGAAGTGAGGGGCACGGGTTTGGGAAGGTAAACACACAAGTATGTAATTAAAGGAGCAAGGACAGCTAACGATGGAGAATCTCCTGGCTTTTACAAAAACAGTGAAGAAAAAGACCGTTATATATACACAGGAGATAAGTGGATCCAGCCAGATAAGAGTGACAGAGGGAAATTGGAGGCAGACGAGGATAAGAAGCTGACACCGACACTTACAATATTTACTTTTGCATCTGTGTTCGCAAATGAAGAGGATGAGGATTTGCCTAAGTCAGGGATCAGATCCCCGGGGAGAGGGGAAGAGGAATTAGGGAGTGTGCAGATAGCGCAAGAAATGGTCAATAAAAGCTTAAGGGAACTTAAAGCTGACACAAAGCATTAGGGACCAGACGGTAACACGCGCCCAAGAGATTTAACAAACGGGGGAAGCAATGACAAAGCAGGACTTGAGTCTTACGGATTTCCCTTAAAACGGGTACAACAGGCAACAGAGAGTGCAAGTATTTGGATGTCTGTACAAGAAGAACCAGTGATCTCTCAAAGACCCCATTACTCTGACATCTCTTTCCTGGCATTGCTACAGACAGTAGGATGGATTATCTAAGCTGCTAACAGCAATGGGGTTGTTGGGGTTTTTTTGTGGGAAAGTCACTAATTTCATTGCTCTGAGTCCTCACCTTGAAATGCCCTTCCTATCTTTATTTGTACTATTCAAGGCTTTGCCTCTCCAGAAGAAAATCAAGATCTGGCTGTTTTCAGATGGGTAGCAACTAAATCTGAAATATCTTTCAGAAAAATCAGGCCCGAACCTGCTTTCCCAAGCCATCACTCAACGAGACAGTCAGTTGTAATTAAATCCATCTTTATTTAGGACAAGCGTAAGCTTTTGCTTAACTTAACCCCCTCCCCAAAACCAACACACAGGACCATCACGAAAGCTGGAAGGGTGCCTCCGTCAATCAAAATCTTAATGCGTGCTGGTGATGTGTAGAAAGAATCATCTGCCCATCAACTGGGAGAAGAGTATTTATTTGGAAGCTAATTTTTAAGGGGAAGGAAAAGCTTGCAAACGCCCAGGTTCATTAAGAACAGTCAACATGATCTCATGAAAAGCCGATCAATCCTTATTAACTCGTTAAAAGTCTTTGAAGAGATTACTTGACTCGGTGGACAAGTGAGCTGCAATTGGCATGCCTCTCTCAGATGGACTGGGAGCATTTGACAAAGTTGACCCCGTGAGGCTAATACTAATGGTGAGCATCTGAAGTGCCTGACGATGAAGAAAGTGAGAAAGTCATGTGCGGGAAAGAGGATCCACAAGGACATCTCACAGGGTGAGGGACTGCCTCTGAGATAGTGCGTGAGGCTCACTAGGAGGTAGGTGTGAAGGAGCAGGTTTTATAGCCCACAGTGCTCACAACCCACAGGATAATTCAACTGCTTTATCATCTGGCCTAGACACACATTTGTACTGTAACACCAAGCTTTTCCCGTTTTATTATACCTCCCAGCGTTCGGCCTAATCCACAACTCAGCTCTACGGCTCCCCAGCAGGACTAAGCACCCTCCTTCCTGCCAGTGTCACAGCTAAAACTTCCCCTAGAGCCAGGAAAACAGCTGTCTGGCCAGAAACACTGATGGAAAGGCAGATTTTGAAATACTGCACATACCAGGCAGGGCCCTAAGTATGGACATCCTTCTTCCTCACCTTGCAACCGTCAGTCCAGATCTAGCAACCCATAGTGTATTGGAAATACGCCCTATTGCTATTCCAGAAGGAACAGGGAGTGGGTAGGTAATAATCAAATAACACTGCAAAAACTTAATATCGCTCTGCCATCATTAAGGATGAACACCATCCAGATGAAGCAGTCAAAGGGGATAATGAGGTGTGCAGCGGAGGAGGCTGGGAGCCTGCCAGATAGCGGGAGGATGCCACTTCCTATCATTTTTCGTCGGTAGAATTGATAGATTGTGCCGCCAGCCTCTCCCCCAATTACACATTCAACCCAATTAAGGAATCACAACCGATCTCCTCAAGGAATGAAAGCATCACGGTTTTCAGCTAGGATGGAGCAACTTTGCCTCTCAACTCCTGCAGCTGCTGGACCAGAAGCCCTTGCCCCACCTGATGTCCTGGTTCTTCCACACAACAAGAAAAGACCATTCCTCGTGTCCCTGAAGTGCTTTCTTGTTCTTGGGCAGAGAAGAAGCTGAGCTCATGCCCTTCCCCCTTCTGCTGTGCATCCGCGTGCCCACCTCTGCTGGAAGACATCCACACCCTGCAGAGGGGACGATGCTCCAACCACAACCCCCTTTAGATGGCTGCTAAAATCCCAGCGATGTCTAGATTATGGTTTCCCATGCGGGTGGTGTATAAACTCCAGTGAGACAATGGGAATGGCAGTGACGGGCGAAAGGTGGGCTAGAAGGAAACAGGTAGCTCACGCGTGCAGCTTGTTAACTTGACTTCATACAGTGCGGGCCTATAAACACCCCTCAGAGACGCCCTGCAAACTCAGATCTTAGTAGACAACAGAGACTCCCTCTCTCACACCTGAATAAATACCCTAATCACAAGAAAAGCTTCAATCAGAGATTACAACGATCCCACAACACAAATCCATACGACGCAGGCTACATTAATGCTCGCAGTATGACTTGTTATCCACAAAGGAAACATTGCTGTGTGATAATGAAGGCGTTCGATTGGGATTTCTGGATGAGCAACAAGAACTGCCTGGTTACTAGAGCATGACACTCAAAGCTGGGATGAATAAGCTGTTGATTGCTAAGATCAGGCTAAACCACCTGTGGCTCCACTTCGGAGCTTCCACTTGCCCCCCACCACCATCGACTGGCCAGGATGACCATGAAGCCACGGGCCATGGTCACTCTCTCCTGTTTTTCAGCAAAGGCCTGGGCTTTCCAGGCGTGGGACTGGCATGACTGCATTACCACCAACACCACAAAATTCAAAGAGGTCACAGCATGGCAGAAGCGGCTCATCGCAAGCAGACCATCATCTTGATTAACTGAGGTAGGATAAGAGCTGTACGGGCCAATTTTTACCCACTCTTCTATCAAAGGGAACAGCTCACCCCCGAGGGCTTTGCGAGCAAGCGTTAAAGTTGGGATTTTTCCCCCTGCTTTGGATTCCTCATTAAACCACACCAGCGTTTCTGCCGGCACAGGGTCGCAATTACGCTGCACAGACTCATTGTCTTTGCAAGAACAGCACGATCTCTGCAACAAAGGCGCTCTTTTGCACTTGGAGTAAAATTATGGAAATTCTTTGGTTTTGCCTGATGCGGGGCTGGGAGAGGAGCCCGCATCATACGACTCGACCTCTTCACTGCTGGCTGCAGCTGCACGTTAAAAGACAGGCCTGCCTACGCACCATCAAACATCCGTGTTTCATCTCACCTGCCTGGCTTGGGATGTAAAAAAAGCCCTTACTGAGACTAGGCTGAAAAAAAGCCTAATAATTTCTTGGCAGCTGGAGTCCAGGCTGGAAGCCTTATTTTATTGCTTTCCTACTATCTTTCGCTTGGAAGAAAAGGAAAATGTCAGAAAAGTTTGAAAACCCTCTTGTTTTCATGTTCTCTGGCACGGAAAGAAGTGAACTTTCATCTTCCTTCAACGCTGATTGTAGGTTAGCTTTGCTGGAGCAATTCATATCACCAGAAGAAGAAAAAAAAAAAATATGATGGTCATACATATCATGTCCATTTACAGGTATATGATCACCATTAAGAGGGAAGAATTTGGGGCTGATCAAAAGCAGATGGAGAGCCGTACTTCTCCAGGCAACACTCTGCCACCCACGGGTTTTCCTTACTTTCTCTGCACAGATGAAAAACCCTTCGAAAACCCGAGGGGCACGTTTGGAGACGGTCTCCATTCATTGCCTATAAACAGGGGATGTGTCTCCCCAAAACACCAGCTCGCTACCATTGGCATGTGTCAGCAAGAGCATGACTTTGGGGGGTTCTGGAAGGAATCAAAGGTTTATATAGGTGATGAAGGTGAGTGAGGGCAGTCGGTGCTAGAAGGGAGCAGTTTGGGACGGCCAATAAAGCTTTCAGGTCTTAAAGCAATTTTTAACAATTAAGAGTTTGGAGAAGACTGGTCCGAAGGGTAGATGACCCCCGTATCTACCTGCCACAAGATTTTCTTCAGTCTTTCTTATAAATACCTAAAGCTGGCCACGGGCAGTGACAGGACACAGAGGCAGCTCCTCAAAAGCACCATAACTGACTCTGCCGTCCTCCCTGGCAGCTTAGCAGAGGGGGTTGAGGGCTGGTGAGACCATCACCACCATCCGCCCGGCTGCCGGCAGCGAGCCCAGTCCCGATGGATTGACACAGTGGAGCAGCTTCCCCAGGGTTATTTTTTTCCCCAAAAAACCCACACTGCTCGTGGCATTAAATGATCCCCTGCAAACGCTACAAAGCAGAATACTGCTAACGCGTTAGATACGCACGGCTACGCGATGTAAGATATTGCACCTGCAACCCACATACCGTGCACTTCTCATGTAATTAGCTCTAAAAAGCATTGAGTTTTTTAGGAAGGACCGGCTGAATAGAGGATGGGGGCTTTGTCCCATATACCTGTAGGTGTTTTACTCACTTTCCTCCCTTTTATTTCTAATATCATCACTTCTCTAAAAATAAAATCAACTTGACACTGATTAAAGCTGAAAAACCCCACCAGACCAGTTGCTCCATGTGCCTGACTCCGGGGCCCCTTGATCAAATTGTTTTCCTTCTCCCCGCTAACTCCTCAGCTCAGCTCGCTCTGCCCGCGGGGGACAGGGCTGCAAATGGGAGCACAGGTTTCCCCCCGCCCCCGCCAATGTCGACCTGTCAGAGGCGGCTCCGTGAGCATCAGTTCTTCGGGAGCCAAAATACAGCTTTGGAAATGGAAATGAAAGAATTTCTTTCCTGTTCTCTTTCCCCTGCCAAGGCTGTAACAGGGTGGAGATGGAAAGCGCCGGGGATGGAGGAAAATAGGAGGAAAATAGTTGACGCTATTTCAGCTAAACCAGTCTTAGGATGAGGTGGGGAGCATCTCCAAAGGGACACCTGCCTCTGACGCTCCCAATAAGGGGCAGTTAATGCCCTGAAAACAGGAAGGCTATTTCTCCCACAGGAAACGAGTCCTGCCTCAATTAGCAAATTTTTCAGCCCAGATGGAGCAGAGCCGTTATCTACCATAACTATCACTGCTGCCTTCACCTGCAAAAAAAAAAAACAACACAACCTGCCTGGTTTTAACCTTTCCCTCTCCCCCTTAAGCATATCCCAGCTTTTCAGGCTTCACCAGGTCCTTTTCCTTTCCAGACTGATCAATCCTGGCTTGTAAATGAGGTGAGTATCGGCAACAGTTGCTGCTTTATGAGCTCAGGCCTGCAGCGTCTTTAGGAGGTTGGGGGAGAGAGAAGAAAAATAATAAATTCTGCTGCCACTGGAAACCAAATTATTCCCCAGCCAACACGCAAAACCCGCTCATGAATTAACCACCTCTTGCTAATCACTCCCACTTGATATTTATCACGGGTACATTTCACGAGATGAATCCTGTCACCAGCTTTTGCAGGCAGTTGCCAAGTCCCAGGAGCAGCTGCAAATCTTCATTAATAAAATTTTTGGGTTCGCTTTTGTTTGGGCTGGAGACTGCCACTTCCCATCCTGCCACGCAGTAAGTACGAGGCGGCATCGGTACCGAGAGCCGCATGAAAAAAAAAGGGAAAAAATAAAAAATAAAAAAAAATGCTTGGAAATGTAAAATGAAAACAGATGTTGAGAAATGCCATTATCTGGCACAGGCTACAGTAAATAGCATTAACATTTCTAAGCGATAGGCCTTGGAAATTGGACGCTGCGAGGGATGCGTTCGTAATTAATGTGAGGGGCTTCTCCTGCAGCCCTTCTGCAGGTGACGGGGTGATGGGTTGGCGTCTGCTGCTGTTAGCGGAGGTAACTGAGGGTGGGGGATGAAGCCTGAGAGGCTCCTGCACGGCCAGCAAGCAGCAATCGCAGCCGTCTCTTCAAGCAGAGCGACCTCTGCGGTCCTGCTGCTTCAGACCGGTCCTGCAAACTCAAAGCTAGGTATTCCCCTCGTACGGAGGAGTTACTAAAGGATAAACAACACTATCCCAAATATATCAAGGAAAAATACTGAGATAGCGGGGAAAAGCTAAGCAGCACAGAACATGTCCTGCCATTCCCAAACCCACGCGTGAGGGTGGTGCCAAGCCGATGCTCTCAGCGTGAACCTTCTGCCACGCTGTCATTGTATTTCTGACCCGAACACGCGTCGTGATTTGACGTACCAAAAGGGCAGCAGGGAGCCCAAGCGATGCTCCCAGGCAGCGCCGAGAGCTGGGCTTTGCTTCGGGGTGGGTTCACTTCAACGGCAAAGGTGGAGGCGTTAAACCCCTGGCACCAGATGTTCTGAGGTGCTGGGTCTGGATGCTGCGCCATTAGCAAAAAGCTGAGCGAAAAAGCTGCCTTTCTTAAGCCCAAAGCTCGGGTGAAGGTTTCAGTCTGGAAAAGCTCTTTGCAGCTTGTGTCCACAGTCACCCTTTCACGAAGCTTTGCTGTTTACGGCAAGAGCGTCCTCGCGCAGTGGATCAATCCCTTGAAGAGGTCGGCTCTCGCTTGTCAGGTCAGCTCTCTATTCTCCTCCCGGCGCTCAGGATGCCCATGTTTTCAATAAGCCGGTGCCTTTACAACGTGCTTTATTAAGACCACTAGTGTATTTCATTGTGCCCGTGCGTGTAGAGCGACATCGCTTTTTAACAGGGAGCTGGGTGAATGTCGTCCTCTTGCAATATACCAAGCACGAATTGTTTGGCTCTGAATTAAACCAAGCCAAACCAGGGGAATTCAGAGCTTAAAGCCACGAACACTGCCTTTCAATCAAGGTAATGCTTGTATGTGCAGCCAGGAACTGTCTCTTCCCACCGTGGTTACCCTGATAATAGGATCATTTGAGTGCTCTTATCAAGTCTCCTCGACGCCCCGTTCCGACCGTTTCCAAACGGCAGCCGTTCGTCACGCCGCGCTGCTCCCTCCCACGCGCCCCAACGCCGCTCCCGCGCAGCATCGCCCTTCCCCTCCCCACCGGGCCCCTGCTTTGGAGGCCCGTATGGTGAGTAAAACCAGGCCTACAGGATGCAAAAGCGAAGGAGGAGAGGCACGAAACGGGAGGGCAGCGTGAGCAACTGCTGGAAGCAAGAGCTGCGATCGCCTCTCGAGCGTGACTCTGGTTGCCTCACCACCACGCGCTCCCCTTTGCTGTCTGCCAACCGCTAGCAGCTTCTCCTCTTCCTGGGAAGTCAAAAAGCCGGGAAATTGAGGAAGGGAGGAAAAATATTTGCTCGTTATCCAACCAATTAGTTGGTGGTAAAGACAGCAAACAGAAGCTAAGTCTCCTAAGCACCACATTTTTCTTTTAAGAGCTGTAAGCAAGCCAATGACTCTGCAGAGCACTGGAAAAAAAATACTATTGCAAGCTACAGCATTTTTTAAAACTGAAAATAATCTGGAACTCTTTTTTCCCCCCCCCCTGAAAAAAAGTGATGGAAATGTCTGGATTCTGGGCTACTGAGCTTTAGGAAAGACATGCCAAAAAGCTTTCCTCTTTTTTTTCCAGCTGGTCCTTCAGGTCAGACCTTCCCAGGGTGTTCCCATAACACTCAGCAGCCTCTATGTGCATGGCAGACACCTCTTCCCATCATACATGTTACGTAAGGGGAGCATAAATGATCCCTGTGTATTGGAGGGACAGGATCATTAATGTCCCTGAGGAGACAGAGAAGGTCCCCCTGCTCCCCAAGCTCTATCTCAAAGCGGGAGGTGAGCGAAAATCCACTCCGCGCTCCCCCAGCTCCCGATGCCGCAGCAGTCAGAAGTGCCGCAAAGCACCATGCGCACATTGGACCACCTAATTCCCAGGAGAAAACGTGGGTTTGGGTCGTTACTGGTTATTCAAGGTGGGAAGGAGCTTCATTACCAGGTCGAGATTTGATACCATGAACCCATACGCTTTTCCCCACAGGTTCTGACCAAAGCGCACAGCGAGCGCTAACACTATCATAATCCTGATGGCTTTATATCATGGGTGTCATACAGAATTCACATTATTCTTTCACTATCCCCGCATCCCTCCCAAGCTGCTTCTGTCCCAAAATTGCCTCTTATATTTTCTGTATACGGATAGTAATAACTAAAATAACCATGTGGATGGATATCGTGAGCCTGGAAGGTAATAAGAGGCAATGACTCCAGTGACTGAAATGAAGGAAAAAGACAGTTAATGAAATAGAGATGCCTCCCAACATGTTTTATATCAATTCACAGAGGCAATTTAAAGACCCGATCTTGTCATCATGTTTAAAATACGTCAATTCTGCTACTTTTTCCCCATTTCCTTTTTTTAGCTTAATTTCTTTTGGTTTTTAAAAAAAAAAAAAAAAAGGAAAGGAAAGAAAAACTCACCACCTTGGGTTCACAGCTTGAGCTTGCAGAAAGACAAAAATCTACTGGGACACAAGTGAAGTAACTCCAATGACAGAATGCCCTGGTTAGAAAATTCCTAATAAATCACCAAAAACAATTGCTGCTCCAATGCCACGTTTGACAAATTGAAAATAAATTGCATCAATTGCATGGGAGCCAGGAGAGCCCAGTTCAATATTTTTCTCCCTAATACATCTACAGGTGGTAGGGAGGGGAGATTTTTGCTTATTTATTTATTTTTAAGCCCAATTGATATCTTATTCTTTTCTGATAAGCCACACTTGGTGATAGTTAGTAAATATTCAGCTCGCCACATTATTAGCGTGCGTGCATGCATACCAAAACACCGCGTTTCCCCCATTCCACGCGGTGCCAAGCATCGGGTCGCTCAAAGGCGCACAATTACGAGCTATTTAAGCGTAACAATTTGAAACCCGGAGTTTTTATTCAAAGATTCGCCTCCACTGACACACACACTCATGGGTAAACCCAACTTATTTTCCAGCACTCATTTTTTTAGGCCTGTGTTTCTTCACCTATATGGCATTACCTGTAGCTTAACACTGACAATACCGTTTCTTTGCATTTCTATAGCTCCAACAGGGCCCACCTGATAACAAACCTCTTTTGAGTCTGCCTGCTTCATCGCGGTATTCCCACCTAAAAATACTGTCTACGCATGAATCCCAGCTGAGGCCAGGTGAAAAAAGGACAATACAGTGATTAACCCTATATAAAGAATACCTCTGATCCCCCTGCGTAAACCTCTACGCAGGCACAGACGCATAAATTGAAAGATCACGGTCGGATAACACGATCATTCGTACTAGATGAAGTATTGCCCAAGCTAAGACTATTAAAGCCCTCCCTGTGCTTTACATTTTGCCGTTTCCTTTAAGGATCTATAGCACGCAATAGGGAGAACTCCTTTAATAAGGAAGCATTTAATACTGCGATTTCTCCTTGCTGCCCTATGGGTGGCCCTCAAGCCTCCACGTCATTCTGAGACAAGGTATGAGTCTTCTCTTGGGCTGTCTATGGCGCTCATCACCGCAGCGCCCAAGCCAAGCAACTCATTAAGCGGATACCATCCGCCCTGCGCACGCAGAGGGCACGGTCCTGGGGAAAAAGACCAAACTCGCTGTGATCATGTCGTTAAGCCTCTGTAATTAAAGCCTCTTATAATGCAAATGCATTCAGATACAGCCACGTCCTCCTCCTCGCTGCATGACCCAGCAGATACCACGGAAAAAAGGCAGACCCTGCTCTGGTTTACTTGGCAGCCTTAAGGCTGTGAGGACAAGGGACACATGGGACACGGCCAGTACAAACTGCCTCCTTGGGGGCAATTTCCCAGGCATACCCAGCCAGCTTCTCTCCTACTGATCAACCTGCAGTGCATCACACACGCGACACCGCTTCCAATGACTTCTTTTTTATCAAGGCACAAGGGTTTTTCCAAGGTTAGAAAAGCATTTTCATGACCCCACCAGAAGCACCGGTCCCTGTCCTGAAGCGCTCAGGCTCTGGAACTACTCATAGGGCGTTTTTGCACCAGGCAAAACCAGAGAAAATGTATTTTCCCCGTTAGCATCACTCTTGGAAATGATCAAAAGTGTCAGCTATGATTTCAGATAGGAAAAACCCACTGCACCAAACAGCTCTGCTGTCCCCATCCTTCCTCGTCCACCCTTCCCTGCAGAACAACACCTGTGAGCCCAGGGAAGACATCTGGCTGTGGAAATTTCAGCCCAAACAGTTACAGCTTGGCATGGATACAGGCAAGGGAAAGCAGAACCTTACGGGAAGCGGCAAGCAACCTTAGTAACACGTTGTGGGGTCACGCAGGGAGGTCTGCACAACATTCAAGGCCCTGAGACACCTCCTTCTGCAGGTTTCGCGTGCACATACCCTAGATTTCAGATATACACCTGCAAACATCTGCTTCCTGACTGGGACCTGTTAGGAACAATTTTTAACAGCGCTGAGAGTCCTCATGGTGCTAAGTCAGCGCTTGGCACCCGGCTGCCGAATCCGTAACTTCAGCAAACCCGAATCGAGTCCCCTGGAGAGGACTGGAAAAACCCTGCCAGCAAAGGGCTTCGGCATTACTGTGGTTCATGCTCCACGAAAAGCGGGCTTTGCCACGGCCCGGCTAAAAAGCCGTGCCTTTTCCATTACGGGGAGCGTAATTCAGAGTCGCCAAATCCCAGGCAACAAGCCCATGCAATTGTGTTTGTGTCTCTACTCAGGGTAAGAAATTAGTTATCTGCCTAAAACAAGCAGGCAGTTTCAAATGCTGTATTTGTGTAATTTGCATGCCTCAATAATGTTTTATGTATTACGCTGCTTATAAGCTAAAATGTACATGCACGCTCCTGCAAATTTAGGTAAATTATGAATAAATTAAATCTTATCTAAATAAACAAGTGTCTTTTTGAACAGAAATGCAAGCTGTCATGAATATTTAAGTGGACAGGGATAAATCCTCTTCATACAGTGTTACTTCAAAGAGGATTTTAGAGCTTCCTGATTTTTAGTTAGGGGAAAGTAAAGAAAAGAAAAGAGCTGGGGAAGGAAACCTCAGGCTCAGCTATTCCCAGGGGAAATCACTATTGAGAAATCTGGCCCTGCAGGGAGAGGCAGCAAAAGCTCTTTTTTTCTGGAGGCCTGCGAGGGTTTGTTGTTGTTGTTGTTATTTTCTACCAAAGGAAGACACTGACATAGGGTTTGCAGGGAGGAAACCGGGTGGGAAGTCGAGCAGAACCAAGGCGTGGAGCCCAGCGAAAAACCAACTCTGGGAAAGAAGAGGGAGACTTTGAGGGCAGAGTCAGCATCGTGCACCACCGATGTATTTCTGCACCCAGCACATGGCAGGGCTGGAAAAGCAGACCCACGGGTTCTTAGGCTGGTGCGGCACCGAACGAGGACTTTGGGCAGGCAGTGCAGCCCCTGGGTTCACTCTTCTCAACTGCACAGGGGAGATAAGCATGCAAACAAGATAGCAGAGGGAAGCCAGGAGATCATCTATCTTATCTCCCTGCCAGAGCAGGATCCCTCCTAATTGCTCCTCCGCCGATGCTTAGCCCTGGTCTCACCCACAACACCAGGGGGCAATGTGAGGCTTAATTAACTGAAGTTTGTAAAGAGCTCCGAGATCCTCAGATAAAAGGTGTTATGGAAGGGCAGAGTGTTATCAGCTGGAAATAAACCCTGGATAATCTTTTCTCATCCAGAACTAGATGTCTTTTAATAATATCCCTCCGGCACTGCAGCGGTCCTGATTAAACCCCATCTGGTGCTCCAGCAGGAGTTGTGCGGGAAACAAGAGGGCTGGGGGTCTGGAGAGCAGCTTCCATTTACTAATATTTTCTAACACGTCTGCATTCCCTCACTGTCTTTAACGTGGAAGCCTTAACTCCTCCTAACAGCCCACGGATTCCCCATCGGGCTCAAAGGATGGACACGGGCACGCGGAGGACAAAAACCAACTTGCAACGTTGGGCTGGTGAGAAAAGCACCACTGAGCCCATCAACCTGCCACTGGCAGTGGGGAACAGGACAGTCAGTCCCACTGCAGGGGAAGATTATTTTACACGTTCTTGGGAAATGACAAAGGGAGAATTGCTCTGGGGTTTTGCTCTGGGTACCTTGGAGAAAGCGCAGACGATTTTATTGCAGGATTAAAAATAAAGGAGCAAAGGACCCAGTTAGGTGGATTCTGCTGTAGGTATGGAGGTTCCTCTGCATTCACATTGGTTCTAAAGCATTACTGTCTGATGCTGTTGGCCCTCAGGCTGATGTGAAACAGCTCTGGGAGAGGTCAGCCCAGCTCCCACCTAAAACACGGCACCACCTCTCAACAGCAGGTGCCACGGTTGACGAGCCTGGCCAGGGACTTCCTCATTGAGCCGAAGGTGGGCACGATGAAATGAGCTGCTGATGTTGAGGCGTGGAAGAAAAGCTTCTTCCAGCTACACCAAGGTTGGGGCTTGCCTACAGGACGCTGTGGGTGCTCCCCCTCCACCAACAGCAAATCACTTCAGCTGGCTCCATCCTGTCCCATTTCAGCGGAGACCCTTCACTTCGTACTTCTTTGGACACCAGAGAAGGGCAGCGGGGCTGGGGCAGGGTCTGGAGCACAAGTGTGCTGGGGGGCGGCTGGGGGGGCTGGGGGGGTTTAGCCTGGAGAAGGGGGGGCTGAGGGGAGCCCTTCTCGCTCTCTGCAGCTGCCTGAGAGGGGCTGGAGTGAGGGGGGGGCTGGTCTCTGCTCCCAAGGCACCAGGGATGGGACGAGAGGGAACGGCCTCAGGCTGCGTCAGGGGAGGTTTAGGTTGGGTGTGAGGGAAATGCCTTCCCTGCCAGAGCGGTCAGGCCCTGGCACAGGCTGCCCAGGGAGGTGGGGGAGTCACCGTCCCTGGGGGGGTTCAAACACCATGTAGACGTGGCACTTGGGGACATGGTTTAAGAGACATGGTAGCGTTGGGTTGATGGTTGGACTTGATGATCCTAGAGGTCTTTTCCAGCCTTAATGATTCCATGATTCTACCTGTGGAGGGTCTGGTAGCCGATCCCTCTCTCTGATGGCAAAACCACCTTTCCCAACAGCAGGTACCCCACTAACATGTGAGCCTCCAGCACTTCCTTGCCTATGATATTCCCACCTGCCTGGCACTGTGGCAGTTTAAGGAACAAAAGTCAGTAGGGACAAGCAAAAAATGCCCCTAATGAGTAATTTCAAAGCACACTGGGGTTGCATATATTAAGCAAGCACGTATGGCAGGGCTGTCATTTAAAGGTGTAGAGTAAGTAAGCTGGCTTAATAATTAATGCACGTGTTATTAGGAGATAATGGCAGCGGCACTGAAACGTGCAAAGCAACTAATGCCGTTTCAGGCTGAGCAACAGCAACACGGAGACACTTAATGAACTGCAAAAGACATTGCTACAAGCATACCCCAGCTCCAGAGTCGGGACCAGCACCATCGCATCAAATAACCGCAGACACATCACTTGTCCTTCCAAAACCCTGCGCTATCCTTTCTTCACGCTCCTCTTCCTCATCCCACCTGTTCTTCAGCCATGGGGCCAACTCAACCCCTTATCAACGGGCAGGGATTTTGCTGCAGGAGGGAGCAGAGGCTGACGCAGACCGGGGAAACCAAGTCCTCGTCCAACCACCACGTTCTGAAACGGCAACGGAGGGGCGGCAGAAAGTGCTTCCCAAATGAATTGCTTCCCACCCTTCCCATAGAGATGTTCTCATCCTTCAAGTTTTGAAAGAAACTGGGAGGAAAAGAGGAGGGGGAAGAAAAGATCTTTCTTTAAGGTCTGTTGGCTTGTCAGATCTTAACTTTTAAAATCAAAAGCGATTTTTGGAGTCATACGAGAGCAAAAAGGCTTATGAAATTGGTGCAATTGGATATATCTTTTTCTTTTCAGTGCATCCTGCATTTTTGCACGTTACGTGGATCAGTTTTGTTCCGAGGCCAAAGCACTGGGTAACAAAACCAGAGGCTGCTCTCTCAGCCCAGCATCCTGGGGAAGACATTGAGTTGTGCCCTTCCTGAAGGATCTGCAAGACACATTTACCGAAGGTACTCGGTGGCCTCCCACCTGCGCTATTTCAATTCCACGCTAATGAATTAGCCCCAGTGCTCCTCCAGCCCCTGGGGAAACTATCGCCTCCTCGTTCCAGCTCAGTTCTTTATGAACGCGTAATTAAAGTTCTAGCTGGGGATTTCAGTCCAGGATACCTCTCTTCAGTACCTATTTGCTGCCGTATCCCTAGGAGAAGATCACAGCACCCGCCTGGTAACAGCAGCTCAGAGCAAGCACTGCAAATCCCCTGCCCTTGGTGACCGAGCAGCTGCTGAGACACCCTGGGAGAGGCTCCTGCAAGCAAGCAGCAGGATTTAAGCTCAGCCCAGCAGCGCAGGTCCATCCTCCGAAAGGAAAACAAATTGTTGTGGTTAGCAGAGATACAACCGTGCCTCTGAACTTTCCTGCGTGTCATTCTTCATCAGGCATGCAAGGCTTCACGTTCCCCGTTAACTCTCAGCAACCTCACGGACGAGGTGCCAGGGCTGGAAGCGGTGGCTTTGCTCAGCCCGTGCTCTCTTTGGAGGGGTTGCGGGCTCCGTCAGCTGCCCTCTCCGCATAGCTCTGGTAATTTCCATCCCCAAACCCCCGGGAAGAGCAGTTTGATAGTAAAAATGCTGACGTTGTAGTAACAGAGCAGCGCGCGGCGGAGCAGCGTGTGCGACGGGGTCTCTCTGGAAAGCTGTTTAGATAGCTTCTGCTTATCCAGTTTTGTCCCCCCATGACATTTAATCAATCAAGCTAAGTTGGGAGCAACCTCGGGAGGGGGGAAAACAACAAAAAAAAGCCCTTAAAGATGCGTCCCATTTACCATCTTCATAGCTTCCAACAAAAACAAATTTACAGCAGAGGGAGGGAGGGCAAGGGAAGATGAATGAAATCGCCTAAGAGAGGGAAATGAGCAAACCCAAAAAAGCGATGCCTTTATTTAAAAATATATAGTTGAGAAGTCTAATCACAGAGCACTCAGCTGTGAGGCCTATCCATTATCAAGAGACTGACAACACATACTAGTAGCCAGTCTGGGAACTTTACTTAATAAATCAAAGCTGACAAGTGCTCCCAAACTGATATAAAAACGCTCTTTAATGTCTGTGACCTGCATAAGTTTTATTCATTTTACTTTCTAAAATAATAGATGAATAGCAATCGAAAACAATCTATTCTCCTCAAGTGGGCCTCATACATCTTTATTTTTCAAGCGGGTAGGGAGACTGGTTACGAAAAAAAGAGGAGTCCCCGGGTGGGGAGGCACAGGGCAGAGGGTGCGTGCACGCGACGGGCGTCTGTCGGGAGGGAGCGGGCACCTAGCAGGGAAATTGCCACAGAATAAAGAGACTTTTCCAGGTTCTTATGGAGGAGCAGAGCTGCGGCAGGAGCTTGCAGCAGCAGGTTTGCTTTAGCAAGCTTCCTAAACGTCTTGGGGACCGGCCCTGCACCCTTGTCAAGCCACCCATCGAAACGGCGCCGAATTTGATCCTGCGGTGACGAAGCTTTTACCAGCGCTGTGCGAGGAAGACGGGTGCTTAAGGAAACCCTGCCGAAGGGGGACTTCCAGGGCTATCTGCTTCAGACCACTTCTCTGACCCAGTACATTTCTTCCCCCTTTCTGAGCAAGTCAGCAGCTAATTCAAGGAAATTTTATTGACACGTTACAGGGGTTGAGAGGATGCTCAGCTCCGCGCATCCCACAGCTGGGCTAAAATAGGCTCCAGATGCCAACCACGTTGCTGACGCCTGTCTGCACACTCAGCTAGAGACCAATCTCCTCGACACTCAGCAGGCTCGGTATTTTGGGTCCCCATCTGAGCCTGCAGCTCCACCTCACTCTGCTGAGCGGGCCTTAATGATTTCGTGTCACAGCGCTCCTGCCAGCGTGAATCTCCGCTGCACGTAAGAGAGGCTTTTCTATCCTACGCTACCAGTGTCAACAAAGCTTCTAGGAACGAGTAAAGAACTTGAGGCAGAAGTAATGAGCATCCCCAAGAGCACAGATGACCATCGCCCCTCCAAAAGACGCTACGAATGGAGACACCGTGCACAGCTAGAAAAGTTGCTTCAGAAAATTAGCAACAGATGCTTCAGAATTAGTAAAAACTCCCTGATAACTTAGACCATCAGCTTCCCTGCATGGCTGCTGTTAAAGAAAACCACAACCAAAAAAAAAATAAAACAAAAGAAAAGAGTTTCTCACCTGCTATCAATATCGATCAAATTACGTATCTTGCGGGATGGCAAAAAGGATATTTAAATTGCTGCGTGCGTGTCGCTTCCCCCACCCCACCTCTCGGCTTTCAGAAGAAATAAGGTTTGATCTTTTCAAATGTAAATTAAGCAATTTGCAAAATATGTATTTTGGCATATCGGCAACTTGGCTTTCAAAACAAACTGGGGTTTTATTGATTCCATGAACCACCATCGGAGTTATATGCGGACTGTAATTTTCAGCTTTAATGAGAAGAGTTGCTTTTCATTTAGAATAACAACTGCCGTGCTCCTGTGTTTTGGCCCATGCCCTCCTCTCCCATCGCTGTCTGGCAGCCAGGGACCTGGTGGAGCAGAAGCAAGAGGGATGCTCCCCCAGCCCGGTCCAAAACCACACCACCAGGCAGAAGGGAGCTTCCCCTTGATTTTAATCTGCCTTAATTCACACCGGGGCTACAAAGTGATTGGGAGGACCGGTTTGGCATAAATCACTATCTTTCCCTGCAAGTTTAATCAACTTCCAAACGAACCAACTTTCTGGTGATGAAAAGGACCATAAAGCAATGGGGAGCGATATCCTGCGTGTTATTGCTTCCATGACCTTATGCCCGGCTTAGGTCTAGGAGCAGCAGCGCCGTAAAACTGAACAGATCATCAATCATCATCTCAGCACCTATAAACATTAATTAGTCCCCTCTCTTCATATTGGGGAAAAGTATTTGCAAGCAGCTTTCCATCGTGCTGGGTGCCCCAGCAGATGTCTCATGAGAAGGGAATACCCAGCCCCTTAACACCCGTTGCCCCTGGAAGCACAGCTTTAGTTGGAAGCCTTCCTGCCCTGGGAAAGGAGACTGGCAGGAGATGTCACCAGGGAAAATTTTCTCTACCTATAAAGCGAGAAGAGCACATCTGCTTTCATATGCCAGGAACAACAAGGATAAGCTGCTTAACAACTCTTGGATGCCCAATGCTCCATTAAGACAAAGTCCCAGCAGACAGAAGGATCAGACTGAATGCAGGTGACCAGGGAACATCTCGAGCTTAAAATAACATCCAAAAGGAGAAGTTTGTGGTTCAGCGACGGGTCCTGGGTCAAGCTCAGCCTTTGGGATGTTACGTCTTGCCCTTCCACAAATCCTACCCCGATCAAACACGCTCTGTGCATGCGAGCACGCACGGGAACAGCAAGAACAACAACAACAACAACAAAACACCAGACCTCCAAAAAACAGGGGAATTATGAGCAGTGGACCTCCAAGGTAGAAATGCTGCACCAAGGGGGTTTCGGCAATCGGCTGCCTCCCTGCTGATCTGCAGCCCAGGAAATTAGGCTGCTCGATGACAGACGAGAAGCAGAGCTTTATTAAACATGATACCGGGAGGTATTTTACCTTCCAAACTATCTCAATTACTGAGTTATTGCAGGTTTGCTCCAGCCAAGCACAGCGCAGATGCAGAGCGGTGCTGGCTTTCCCTCCAGCGAGGCTCCCGCACCAACCCCCCGCTCGAGGGAAGCACGAGGCTTTCTGCAAAGCCAGAGCAAACCGGGAAGGGCTTGGGAAGCGATTTTGGCAGCCTAGCTTGAACCCTTCGCATCATTCATCTCATAGCAGGGAAAGGCACCGTGGTTCGTATTTTAGTGCACAGGTAAACTGAGGCAGTAACAGTTTTATCCCAACCCTGCGCGATCCTAACAAACACGCTGCCCTCCCAGACACGCATAACTCGCTTTATTTCTCATCCCTGGCATGATGGGCTCTACAAAAAGCACGCTGGAAGGATAGGCGGGCAGGGGATGAGCACCAGGCACAGTAAATCAGATTTCCAGTGAGCTGCGACCGTGCCGGGAACTGCTCGGTTTGGGGTCTTGCCCTGCAGAGCTGTAGTGCTCAGCCTGAGTCCCAGACACAAACCTGGGCAGGGTATAGAGGAGGCAGGGGGTAAGGAGCTTCAGAGACACACAAAAAATACTTGTGAATGTCAACAATGACAAACAACTAATGGAGTTTGCTTTGGTTTTGTTTTTTAAATCCAAACATCTCAACATCAGCACTTCTGAAATAAAGTAATTTGACATTTTAGAAATAAATTCCTTTTGATAGAGCATTTTAAATTCAAATTACTCTAAAAACAGAATGCTAAAGCAAACATGAGGGTTAAATAGTCCCCAAACCCACAGATGAACATTTTGCATAGTTTTACAACAATCTGCTTTAAATTTTGCTCTGTGAGAAAAATAAAAAAAAAAAAAGCGCGAGCGTGCTCTGCTGCTTCTGGCACAGTTTGACCCGCGTTATTAGTTTTTTCCTCCAAAGCTTTTGGCTCAGCCACAGAACTGATCTATTCTCTATTTAGAGAGACTGACATAGTCAAACCTCCCGTGGTCGGTGCGTACCCTTTGCCCAGGCATAAAAGAACCTATTTTCAGCCTGGCCCCATTAACATGAGCACGAACCCCCCCCACATCCCCCCACCTCCCACCCCAGACTTCTTCAATAGTAACATGAATATCAATAAAGCAGTAATGAGCAATATTCCCAGCTTCACCGGCTCTTACTGGAAATAAAACCTGACATCTCTTATGTCATTGACTACCTCTCATTTACCGGCTCGCCTGCACTGACAGATAACCAATAGCCCCTTGCATTCATTCGCCTCCCAAAATAGCAGGTTTTCACCGTGGGCCCGAGGCGGTGTCTGGGCTTCAGCTCGCACTTTGGCCAATCTCAGATGATCTGAATCCCGGCCAAGGAATATTCAAAGCCCTTTCCTTTTTTTTTTTATTCTTTTTTTTTTTTTTTTTCCTGAAGCAACTGCTAAAGGGTTGCAGAAATGCAGGCACTGGCCAACCCACCGCTGGTCGCTGCTGGAAGGACGACACAGACAGACAAGGGAGGGTGGGACGTAAAAGCCAGATGCAGAAACCAGTTGTATGTCTCTAAGCTGAGGATGCCAGCACCGAAAATCAGCAGTTTGCAACACCACCCACTTAGACGCTGGTCTGCACTTCGCTGCCCAGCCTGTATCCTTCTACGCTGACCTCAACTACTGAGCCCAAGAGCCCCCATCGCACAGCGGGAGAGGCTCCATCCCTTTGGCACAAGGGTCCATCCTCAAAAGCTGTCCTTAAAAAAGCAGCGGAGGGCCTTTCACAGGCACTACTTGGGACTCATGCAAGAAATAACAGCACCTGCCTGGCAAAATGGCCAGGCACCCTTTCACCAGCATCCCAAATGAGCATCTCCACCAGCCGCAGAGACCTCCTCCTGCAGATGAGACCTCTGGTGGTGTCTGATCCTTGATAAAGCCGGTCTGGTGCTGCCTAACTCAGGACTTGGAGCAAGGCAGATGGGTTACATGATCCCTCCGGGCCCTCTCAAGCCAATTCTCTTATTCTGTATTTCTCCAGGACCAGGAGGAACTGTGCCTCCAATAAAAACAGCCACTGTGTTTCTGAGCCGCCCTGAAACCCTCCAGGGATGGAGGGGTCACATTCTCCCCACATAATCTGCCCCAGGGGCTTCGCTCTCCTCACCGAGAAAAGGATTTTCCAGATGCTCAAGCTAAATCTCCCCGACTGTAATTCAAATACATGACTCCTACTCTTCCCCACCGTGGTCGCTCACGGTTCCTTCTGCTTTGCAGCAGCCTTTGGCATGTGCAAAGGCCATCGACGCTGTCCCCGACTCTCTGTACTCACTGCTCACACACCACCCCAGAAAGGCAAGAGGGGAGGCGTTACAGGCATGGGAACTACATGGCCTTGCAAAAAAAAAAACCCAAAAAACCAGAGGGAAAGAGGGCTCGGCTTTAAAAGCCCCTCCAGGAATCTCACCAGCAGGGAAAATGGTGGTAGCTTTGGGGTGAAACCACTGGTTGCATCTGGCTGACCCAAGTGTGGGTTGCCCACGAATACCTGGGGAGGACAGTTCCCAGGGAAAGAAGATATTCAAAACAAAACAAGATGGAAATAAAAAAAAAAAAAAAAGAGGGGGATTTTTTTCTTATCCCTTCGAGCTGAAGGTTTCTGGTCCCAGAGCTTTCCCTGCTCTGTCATAGGAACCACCTGCGTGAAATTTCCCCCAACACAGAACATTTGCCTGCATCAAGAACAGGTTTTTTTCCCCCCCTCCTTTCCCCTTCCATACATCATTTACAACGTACTGCAGCGATTTACCGAAGTCCATTTAACTCCCCAACGGGCAAGCAAGAGGAACAGCTACAGATGTGTTTATTCTCCACCTCGCCGAGAGGCAAGCGAGCATCTCAGGCTTGCGACTCCCAGCCCTACTGCAAGCGACCTGCCCCGCTGCAGGCAAAGGGGAGCAGCTCCTCTGCTGCAGCCCTGCAAACCCAGGGCTGAGGATCCCATCGCGAAGACTTTGCTGTCATCAAAGTGCTCTGCTCACCCTCCTTAAACCCGTGCTCCGATGCGGCGCTTCCTGAAGCCCCTTGAGTCATGCAACACGTCTGAATTAATACACTTAGATCTGCTTTCCTCAGCAAGGCATGCCACTTCCACTGAAGGCAGGTAGCGCATCAATCGATGTAAAAAGAATAAAAACCAACCCCTTTGCAGCTCTGTAAGTGGGCCATCTTAAAGCCAGCGAGGCTGGGTGAGCGCGAGCTAAACCCACTCACGTGCATCCCAGCACTGGGCTTAGGGTGAAAACGAGGCGAGCCTAAATTGAGACCAGCTTTTAGCTCAGATGCTGCTCTTTATCCTCATCTTAACTGTCACATAACACAATAAAACAAAATGAGGGGAAAGAGATGCTTTTTCCAAAGCTGACCCAAACATGAGGCGTTTTCAGTCTTCTACAGTCCAGTGGAAGAGCAGAGATGCTTCCCGGGGTGCCGTGGCCACCGCAGGAAAGCAAGGCCTTGCTCAACTGGCTTTGCAAATTTGTCCTAAAGGCTTCCAAACAAGCAGCAAAGCCAGCAGAAATTAGAGATTTAAAAAATAAAACAAACCCCGAACCAACAGAAATATATATATATCTCTATATGCAGCCAGGCACGCGCAACCATTCAGTAGCATTGTCCAGCCAAGGCTTTATGTAGTACCTCCTCAGCGCGCCGGTTGGATCCCCGTAAGATCCCACCACCAGTCGCTCCTGGGGCCGGCGAGCCACTGAATTCCTTCTCACAGAAAAAAAAAGAAACCAAAACTAAAAATCCATAAAAGTCAAAATTTCTCTGAGAAAAAAAAAAAAGTCAGTTTTGACACAATTTTCATTTAGAGAACGTCTTTCCCTTTTACAAGGGAAAAGTGCTTTAAAAATGTCAAAACACTTGATTTATTTATTTATTTATTTGGAGGAAAATGACATTTCACTTGAAAATGTCAGTTAATTTTTAGCTTTGAAAGTTTTACAAGATGAAGCAGTCAAACTGATTTTTTATTTTTTTTTCTGACAATACCAAGATGTTTTCAATGAGCCTGGCTGGAACACGTTTTTTGAGGGAGGCATAGGGTTTGAAGAAGGGAGGGGGGAAAAAAAAAAAGAAAAAAGAAAAAGAAAATTCAGTTCTGTTCCAAACCTTTAAAACAACAATAGGGAACAAAGAAAAGGGGGAAAAAAATCATCTGAATTCTCAGAAAGCAGAGGAGAAAATTGCCTGCTCAACTGTGCTTTATGCCACGTTGGTATTTACAAGTTTTACTTGCAGCAATTAAACTTTCCGAATGGATTTCAGCGATTGCTAACTCAGAATAGAAAATTTAACGCTGCTGCTCCTCCAAATTCTCTTTGCCTTCTTAATCCAAGGAGAGGCGGGAAGGAAACAGTGGCTGCAGGAGGGGGTTCACTAAAAAAAAAACCACCCCTCCCGGCTCGCTGCATCTCCACCACCGGCTCTTCTGGAGCTGCCGAGACCCTCAGGTGCCAACACGGACAACGGAGGCAGATGTTTCCCTCACCTTGCTGCCAGTTTAACTAACGACCTCCCATCTATTGCAGCCGATCAGCCAGAAAAGTCGACGGCAATTTAACGAGCGTATGAGCTGTTGCTGATCTGAACATCTCTCGGTGCTAAATAAGGAGGGGAAAAGGCCAAGGCAGCCCAAAGAGATGCTCCTGTTGCCAGCACTAAACCTTGGCTTTGGTGTGGAGGCGGTGAGGAGTTTGAAGAGGAAGGGTGGAGAGGACCCTCACCTCTCCAGGACGCTTTGCAGAGAGCAGCAAGAAGTGAAGCCATCCACGTCCGAGGGCTATTTTGCTAGCCAACGGTATTAAAGATGAGCACGTGGCTTCCCTTTGCAAGCAAGACCGTTCACAAAGTTCAGAGTAATGTGCTACCTCCTCCACAGGAGATCTCTAATTGATAATTGATTTACTACCAACCTCTTTTTCAGGTAATAAAACCAAGGCCTGTGAAGAACAAGGGCTTTGCCCGTGGTCACGGGGACGGCCGACTCCCCAGGCAGCTCCGTGTCCCCTCCTGATGTCCAACCTTTGGGACACCCAAACAAACAACTCCAGCCAACGGGACAGACTCCTGCGAGCAAAATCACTCTTGCAAACAAGCTCTGTGGTTCAGCAAACCACTTAACTTGCACGTTCTTAACTCCCATCGACTGCGAGCACCAAACAGCTTTGCTTAAGAACTTGCTAAGGACTTTTTTTGCCAGAGCAGGTCCTCTTAAGAGCTCTGGTGATGACCCTAAGTGGATCGTAACGTGGACACCCGCGCAGGAACGAGATAATGCTGTAAACTTTGACCTCGGGTAAAAGCCAAGCAAACCTACGGCGCTCGCTGCCTACAGCTGCTCTGCGGCATCCTCGATGGCAGTCCCAACAGCCCCAAAAGCCACGTAAACGCTGCACGTAATCATCGCCCGCTAGAAATTTAAAGGCGGCAAGCTTTGTCAATGAACAAGCGTTCCAAACCAGTAAATTAATAAATTCCCCTGAATCCATAACAGATACGTCTTTGTTCAGCCACGGAGCTTTGATATAAATTGTAGCTTTTTAGGGCTGCACTGTCAGGAGTGTAATATATCACCCAAGAGTGGATCCGAGTTCAAAAGTACATATAATAATATAATTAAGATAGCTTGACAAGAATGTATTTTAAAAGTATAAAATACCTGCAGGTATAATGGCTTCATAAAGTCTGTCAGATTTACTTCTGCTGTGAAGAAATTTAAAATGTTTTACTCTAATGCAATGCAAATTAAGCCAAGGATATTCATATAACACAGTCGTGTCCCCCCCCAAAAAAAAAAAAAAGAAAAAGAAAAAAAAATTAGATGGAGAGAGGAAAGAAGTCAAGAGCAGAGCAAACAAGGTTTTTAGCTTTCCAGGCAACTTGGTTGCTCAGTGTATCAACCAAGACTGAACAGCCCAGTATCTAATGCATCACTTTCCTACTGACTGTGGGTAGGCAAAGCAAACTGATGAGCCTCCTTACGGGTTTTTCTTATTATCCCTGATTCCTCACCTCGCATTACAGCAGCGACGTGTTTTATGTGATCATTTGCAGGTGGAAAGTGATTTTCTTTTTTTTTTTTTTCCCCTTGCTGCACTGAAAGCTTAAAATAATAGAGATGTGCAAGTAAGAAGGAGCATACAGAATACAGAAACTGAACCCAGCCTTGCTAAAGTTTCTATACTTTCTCCGTTGGGCATCTCCCCTCCGGCGGCAGGTTGGGGCTCAGGCTCGGAGTCGGACACCCTTCACATCGTTGCATGCCAGAGCCCTCCTGCCCCACAGACAGCCCCTGCCCAAGCAACTCCGAAGCAAAGTAAATATTTTTCTGGTTTCCAGGAAGAAAAGCCATTAAGAAATCAATACCAGAATACTAATAAAATACTTTTCACTTCTCAATTTACTTGCCTCCAATAGTTGTGTTCAGGATTTAACTGACAGCTCTGTTGAGATGCACAAATACCTCGGAAATCACAGGGAGGGACTTCCCCCCCCCCGCTTTTCATATTGATTTCTCTTTTTTTTAGCATTTTATTCAACACAGGCAACACAAACTAGTCTAATCTACTTTCTAACAGGCCAGTAGTGCATGCAAAGGCTACCATGTGCAGCATGTGGGACTTGGCTTCTCTCTTCCTTGATCTACTTGCTTTTGTGCCTCAGTTTCTCCATCCGTACAATAGAGATGTCCCTCCTCACAGACCCTTGGTGAGATCTATTCAAGAAAGTAGCCAAGAGCTTTGCAGGAGCCTCTTTCTTCCCATGCAACACAACTTTCATTCATTTTCCCATCTCAAAGTGAAAAAAACCCCATCTTTTTAAGCTTTAATATAGTGCTTGAGGGCATCCGGGGGTTTTTTTTGGTTTGGGTTTTTTTTTTCGCTTCTGTTCTCTTACTGAAAACAGATTTACATTCAGTAAGCAATTCCAAGAGGTGGGTTTCAAGAACACAAGACATTAAATATTAAGAAACTCGCAAGCTACAGCAACATTTACAAGCATGAAACAGCCCCACTTTTACCAACATCTAGAACAAAGTTGAGCCTAAGCGTTTCTCTAAAACTGGGAAGAAAGACAGGGAGCAGGGAAACAAACCAGGCACCCAACCTAAAAAGCCAAGAGCCCCCAGCACTGGACCAGCTCTCTCTGCCCTCCTGTCTGACCCCCATCTCGCCTCCCCTCGCTGCCCGCCGCCCGGCAGAGCCTGAAACACAAAGCACTTTGGAACAGCCAGGGAGGGACCGGGCTCGTCCCCGAGACAGGTGGCAAAGTGCTTGGTTGCAATTGCTGCTGTTAAGTCACAAAAAAACCCCAAAGATGTCAAGAGTCTACGGGGAGAGCTGGGAGGACGCAAATCAAGATACATTTCCCGGCGTCTATGCCAGGTGGAAAAGGAAAGTGTGACCTGATTAGATCTGTGCTCACGTCAGATGGGGAGAGGGCTCCTTCCATCTGTTAGCTTGCCAGCAAATCCCTTTGCTGGTATCACCGAGTTATCTCACTTTGGCAGCCACAGGTTAGCAGAGACTGTCTTGGAGATGCATGTTAAGGGAGGCGTGCCAGTGTCCGGACGTGTGTGTCTGTGCATGCCTTCTTCCTCTGCGCAAACAGCTCTTATCTAGTAAATTCAGGAGTGGAGGGAGAGAAAAGCATCGTGAGCCCAGCTCAGGGCGCTGAGACCCCTGGATCCCTCTCCTCCAGCTGGCCACGGGATGATTTTTGGCCTGCATTGTACGAGCCTTTTCACATTTTGAAATCCCAGGTCCTTCCTTTAACGCAGGGAGAGTTTCCATATCCATGTGCAAAGCAGGAGGAACAGGGACGCTCCCCTCCCCGCAGCGGCTCGACACAGGTCTGCGTGCCCCTGAAATCCTCACCAAACCTTTCCGTGGGATAAGCGGCCCTGCATTTCTCCTCTCTGCGGACTTGGGAAGGCAATACACCTCCCGGCATCGCAGGAGGAATCCCATAAAGCCAGTCAGCACCGGGGATGAAGCAAATAAAAAAGCGTGACAGCAACAGATTTTCCCCTTACCTGTGCCCACCTCTGAAGTCACTGGCACCGAGAGCAGACGGACAGCAGCCCTGGCAGGAGGAGGTGGCACCACGCCTCCCGCCAAGCTCGCTGGTTTCCAGCCCATCGCTCTAACCCCAACCAGGGTTATTCTCTGCCCTCTCTAGATCGACCTGCAAATGCAGCCTGCGCTCGGCTGCTCTCCTGCTGGGGTACCCCTGAGCTTCCCCAAAAGGATTCCTACCCCGCCGGCTCCCAGGACTGGTCCGGCTCCACCTCGGCTGTGCACACCGTGCTACGCTTCATCCTTTCACCGATTTTCTCAGCCTTACAGTTATGTGAGGTGGCTTTTTTTTTTTTCTCTCTCTCTCCTTTTTATCAGATAATTACGACGCTCCGGAAGTCAGTGCTTTATCAACAGACTAAAAATACTCTTTGCATCTGAGGGTCTTTTCTGCTGAATGCTCAGTCTGACAGCACTTTCTATGAGGGTTAAAGCTAAAACAGAAAAGAATGCTTTCCTCTGTTTCAGCTTTTATTGGCAATCCATTCTCATTAAAGCAAACACATTTGTCTTCATAACGCGTGCTTCACAATTACAATATCAAAGGGTTTGTATCTACATAATAAAAATAATCTATAGAATAATACAAGGGAAAAACATCATAGCAAAATGTTGTTATTAATGAATCCAATGGGACGTAGGAAAGCGATATTCCCATGGGGCAACTCCACGCCCTTCACTACGAATTATTATAACACGGAGGAGGTTTTAGGATCAGCACCAAGAGGGAAGGAAGGGGAGATAGAAATGAAATTCAACCCGTAGTTCCCCCAGTGACAGATGGAAAGCGGTGGCTGCAGGAGCAGCAGCTCTAGAGGGGCATCTTAAGCGATGCTACACGTAACACACCTGAGGTGCGCTACTCCAGAGGCACCGGCCTCCTCTGCAAGCCCCCTGCACAGCCCGGGGCACAGACCCTCCTCTTCGCTGCGAGGAGACTTTGGTGCTCTGCAGGAGCTCCGGTTCCCAGCGGGCCACCAGTGGTGGGCACGTTTTAGGGGCTGGAAATCTGAAATACGGGAACACGGGGCGGCAAAGCCCCTCTGTGCGGGTCCGATGCCATTGCCCAGCAGGGGCAGCTCGCTCCGGCCCAGCAGCTCTCGGCACGACAAGGGTTGCTCTCACGGAGCACAGAGGCACAGAGAGCACAGAGGCAGGGCAAAAGCTTGTTTTCCCCAACACCCGACCGCTTTAATTCTTTTGTGTCTCCCAGACGGGATTCAGCAGAGCACCAGTGGGTTGATTAAACCACATTGTACGAGATTACAAAGAACGAGGATAAATAGAAGGGGGAGGTTCTTGCAGCCAGCAAGGACATTTTGGTCCACGAAAAGTGGGGGAGGAGGAAATAACCCTAAGCAAGAAGCCAGGAAAGGCAGAGCTCATCTGCAGTAAATAGGGAGAGACTGCAGAGATTCAGAGCAAGGATGAGGGATGACGTTCCAGAGGCTCCTAGCAAGCAAAAATAATAATAGGAACATTTTATTAATAATAATAATTATCATTCATAATAGCAGCAGTAGATAAATATGAAAAAAAGCTGAGAATAAGGGATTTAATTCAAAATCTGTGCTCTTTGCCCAAACCTCAGCAGTTGCAAGTGCCCGGGGTGGGAGCAGAAGAGCAAGACGGTCCCTCCCTTCTCTGACCGAGACTTGACAGCCACTTGGCTCAAATTTCACAGAGCCAAATAGACAAAAAAAAAGAGCTAAGCCTCTAAGCCAAAGTTTGTCATTTAGTATATGTGGTCCCATTTGTTTTCCACCAAACCGAGAAGGCAGATTTTATATAAAAGGGCATATTATTGACTATCATTGGCAGCTCCTCGCAAAGTCTAGGAGCTTAACCAAGATACATGGTTGTCTGCATCAAAATACGTCGAGAGAGAGGTTCTATGATATTTTTTTCTTTTTTTTGAGGTCTCAAAAATAATCGTGCTCAAATGCAAAAGAAAAAGGACCAACCCTATCAACATTTCAGAAACAGTCCCTAACCGGAAAGAAGATCTGGAAGATGAGACAATCAAGCCAGTGCCAGCAATTCTTCTCATTAATTTTGACATGCTGCATGTCTTCTGTATTTTTTTTTTACCCTCCCTTATTCAAAAAGACCAACACAAACAGCGTTTGAAAACAGCCATTTCAAACTGAGAACCGGAATTTTGGACGTCAACGATGTCAAACCGCAGCGATCCAGCCATTACAAGAAAAGTCTCGCCTCGTGACAAGAGGACACTGCTTTTTGCCTCCAAGGTGCTCGCACGGGGAAGCGGCGGGCGTCCCCCGGCCCCCCTCCCGCCAGGCGTGGGCAGAGCGAAGCGCGTTGCCCGTCGCCGCCAGTCCAGGCGAGGGAGGGGCTCGGCCATCGAGCTCTCCGCTTGGGAACCGTGCTCGGCGAGCTGCCTGCTTTTTCGCAATATTCATTTTTATTAAAAAAGGAAGTTTATACAAATAGCCCTCCCTCACAAATTCTGTTTATAATCTAGGTGAATAACTATTGCTTTAGGAGGGTAGAACTGCTGACTCCTTTATTTCTGAAAAGTGTATTAGAAACCCTTCTCTTTAGAAAAAAAAATGAGAAAACCAAAATCAATAGAGTATGAAAGAGCATGAAAAATGCATTTTAAACTTTTTGGGTTTTTTTGGTCCAACGTTGCTTTCCTGTAAAGCTTCTGCAGAAACACACATTTAAATGTAAATATCCTGAAAGTAAATGGGTAAGGGCTGAGAAGATGAATAGGAATTGTGAGCCACTTGCAACGGCTCTGTGGGATAAGTAATGCAATAAACCGCGATAGGGAAGACGGCGCACGGGGCTTCCCCCTTCCGTGGTCGTACGTAGGTGTGGACACCTTCCTGCTCAAAGTCCCCTGGAAGACCATGGCCAGGGTCTGGCGCCGCCCAAACCCCTCCGTCCCTCACGGCTACGAAGCTGCACGTTACGGGGATGACGCTTTGAAGCTTCTGGACAAAGCAGCCTGGCTCTTTGCTCACGGCATCCGTCGGGATGGAAAAGATTAAAATCCAGGGAGCCGTTCCCCACAAAAGGCAAGAAAGCAGAAGGTTAAACACAATGCCAGAAAGACCCCTCTGTGCCATAATTGCTCAACTTCGCTCGCCCAGGCAGTTTTTGCCCTTCGACAGACGCAGGTCAGCGCCTGCTATCTCCCCACCAGCTGCCGCAAAACCCACAGGACCGATCCAGCGCTGCCCTACACCTCCCCATGGCAATATGGGGTCCCTGAGCATCGCCCGGGGCTGCTCCTCCAGCCTTTCCAGCTGTCATTGGCAGCAAGTCGAGGGAATTAACCTATCCCAGCTGCTCTAAAGGTATAATACCAGATCTAATTTCATAGATACTGTATATAGGCCACAAGCCTATAATCATAATAATACAGATGTTGGATACAGATGTTCCAGGCGCTAGCCTGGGCGCATCCTGTTAGCGTATTTATTCAGTCTAGTGCTAAAGCTGAGCTAATACCAATCTCCTTAGAGGATTAATAGACACTAACATCGCATTATCAAACCATTAAACACACTTGGAAACGCACGCCATTCTGTCCGTCTTTAATGCTTCTTACTATAACAGCCATCCTCCCAACAAGGTCAGCGATGCTGATCTCCCCGGCCAACGTGCGCGGCGGCACTGCTGCCCAGAGCACGCAACGAGCTGCTCCTGAGCAGGACCCAACGCGCCTCTTGTCGTCCTCCGCTTGCTGGCATCTCCTGGAGGATTGGCTTCTCCCAGAGGGCAAGGGGTCTGGGGGATCCCAACCCCAGGAGGGGCTGGCTTGCTCTAGTATGCTCGCTGTTAGGAGTGCACCAGTCCTGGGGAAAAAAGGAATTGGTTTTATGGGAACAGCCAACGTGCTGATGTGGTTGGCGCAATTCTTGTCCTGTGCAGGGACGCGATGGGCTCAGGCCCCTTTGGAGGCAGGCTGGCCAAGGAGGAGAAGCTTTAGACGTCATTCCCCTTACACGTCCAGAAGAAAGCAGAGGAAAATTGTTCCTGCACAAGAAAGGGCAACATGTTCCTTTGGAAACGGAAGCCCTGATGAAAGGCAGAGGACAGAAGATGGGAAGAAGTGGCTATTCAGGCCATTCCTCACTCATTTTCCTTACTGCTCTAGCAAGAGAGAAAAGGCATCTCAAAGGATGTGTTCATAAAGCCCCTCTCCTGAACAACCCTGAGAATCACTCTCCTCTCCAGCAGAGGCATTAGACCAACCACTTTGCTATGCACGAGCCCCCACATCTCCAGCAAACCACGGACAACGAAGAAAACTTGCAATATAAGAATTAAAACGCACAGAGAAAATAGTCAACACCTTGCCTGCTGGTAGCAAATATCAGGGTTAAGTACGTTAGCCCCCGCCAGAACCGCCGACACAACTTAAAACTTGCAATTCTAGAGGCCAGAAGAGCACTGTTTGAGCAAAGGGTATAAAATCCCATCAGCCAGCAGTAGAAACAGGCTTGTATTATTACCCAGGCTACCCAGCAAGGAGCAATCTCACTTGGCCAGCATGCAGCGTCTTAAATAAAATAACCTGAAAACGCTCTGTGGCTAGCAATTATCCGATTGACCACTTTCACCTGTTTTATCGTCATACACTTTTTTTCCCCCTCTTCTTCTACCTTTCATTCAGGTCTTTCGGCGTCTATCTTGCAAGATTTATTGACTGAACATCAATGAGGTTTTTTTCTTCCTCACTTGGCTCTGAAGGAAAAGGGGTAAAAAAGCCCAAACCCTTGGAATTATTTGTATTCTTCCATAGAATACCTCTTTCAGAGACACATCAGAAAAGTCCTTTACAAGGGAGGAAATAGCCAATATTTTAGAATCTGCAGCCAGGCGCTTCAGCTGGGCTCGCTTTATTGTAAAATTAGATGTCATTGTGAAAAGTACTGATATAAGCGCAAAAGGGCCCTTCTGCTAATGCAGAAACCGATGTAACAATGTGCTATTTCTCCCAGGCGTCAAAAACTTACCTTGATAGCTTAGCCCATATAATACACAGCATATTTACATCAAGCATTAAATAACTATTATGCAAAGAGTACCGCACTCTAATATCCAAGCATATTTATGGAAAGCTAAATTATATCGCCAAGTTTATTTTAGCCCAAGAAAGCCCCGTGGGGAAAAGATATTGCGCATCTTAAAAGGTAAATGTAAACTCTTCAATAGAAAGGAGCCTTTTCTGGAAGCAGCACATTGTACCTGGGTAAATCTTGGAGCAATTACACAGCAAAGTTTTCTTTGATGAGGCAGAGATGTGATGACATGTAATTACTTTTTCAATGCTGCACTGTGTGTTTATCAAAATGTTAATGCAAGCATAATAACAGGCTGTATGTTTGTGCCGAGAATGTCAGAGCCACCAGATGTCAATCACATCTGAAAATAAAATTGCAAATAAGCAGGAAGGCTTGATGGCACAACTGACAGCCCGATAGTCAGGCGGCTGACAAGCACGCAGCCTCCCTCTCCCTTGGTGCTTTGTCACTGTAATGCACCTAATAGAACGGATATTTCTTTTATTAACCCAAATGGAATAGGCTGGCACTAAAATGAAATAAACCATGCATATCCATGTACAGAGGGAGTCTGTTAATAAGCACTTCTGTAGGCAAAGTTTGATGGGCTTCTAATTTCCCCTCGGCCCTCTCATTCTGCGCAGACCATGAGAGATGCTACCAGGCTTCCGCTGCTGCACAAACAACCTGGAGCACCTGCTTTCCCGTGCAAGGACCCGAGGCTGCCCAAGAGCCCGCAGCACACCGAAAGGCAGCAGCACCCCCAGCTGCCACGTCCACGAGGCACCGACTCCAAGCCACAACACACCCAGCTGTTTTCTTTCTTTTAGTTCTGATCTTAGTTCTTACCAAAAAGACAAATTCTTTTTCCCCATACAAATCAAAAAAATACAACGCAACCGGAATGCTTTTACTGGTTACAAGGGGCGACGCCTGGATTTCCAGCTCACGCGCTCAATACCGTGCCAGGTGTCAAAGCACGTGCTGGAAGGATGCACAGAGAAAGCCGGGCACCCCCTTGGAACCCAACCAGCAAGATAATCGACGGGGTAGGCAGCCAGAGAGCTTTGTGAAAGTACGCTAATTAAGCGAGCGGAGACGAGGACAAAACTGGAGGAACGCTACCTGGCCTTCACAGAGCCCGCTGCCCGAGGAAAACTGTAATCCTGGAGAGTGTAACGGCAGCATTTGGGTCCCAACATCTTGAAGGCAGTAAGCATCTTAGAAATACAGCTGACAGTTGCTTGGCAACTGCGGTTACAAAAAGATTTTCAAAGTAAGCAGTAGGCTGAGGCCAACGTATGGGAAGTTTAGCATCACAAGCAGTCAATAATCCCAGGTTTGCTTCTGATAAGAGGAGCGAGAGAGGAATTTCTAACAACCCCCTTCTTCTAAACACTGGAGATGCCTCGTGTGGATCCATCCGTTTGATCAGAAACAAGAGGAGAGAGTCGTCGGGACAAGGCAGCAATGGGCGAGTCACCTCTGGCTTTCCAAGAGGTCAACGTCATCTTGTTTAGGGTGAGACTCCGAAAGAAGAGATTATTTGCTCTGCAAACACGCAGCCGTGCGAGAAAAAAATTCGCCCTGCCAAACCCCTCACCTACCTGGCTTTGCTCAAATACATTTCAAGGGGTTTGGATTTCAAGGCTTTGTGCATCGCAACAACGATGACTAAAAGCATCGTTTCAAGAGCAGGAGGCTTCACAAGAGCTCCTGCCTTTCAGGAGGGACGGCAGAGTTAGTCGTCAACAGCCAAGTATGCAACCAGCTCTGTAACAAACCTAAACAATACCACTTGAAACCATCAAAACAGCCAACAAGTCTTATGACACTTGAGCAAATATGATACTCAAAAAAAAAAAAAGGGGAGGAAATAGCAAAGCTCAAGTATTTTCCATTGTAAGTGGCTTCATCCACAGCAGAACAAAAAAAAGTGAATAGCCACTTGTTGAGGGGGAGACGGTGATCCGTGCCACGTGCTGGATTCAGGCTGGACAAAGAACTGAAAATGCTGGTTTCGTTTTCCTTCGAGCACGGTGACAAAATTGCTTAGCAGAAAATTATTGCCTCCAGAGGGCTGATGGTGATGGCTGATTGAGCTGATGATGTGGAAATCGCACCTTAGATCAGTATTTTTAAAAAAAGCAGAATAGAATAAGACAAGGGGGGGGGGGGGGGGGGAGCAGCTTTTCCTCTCCCCTCACTTGTTTCTCATCCCCACGCCAAGAATGATTGGCAACAGACCTTCAGTAGACCACTGCACTAATGCCTGGGATATGTAACCTTTATATTTGTCACTTTAGCAGCTGAAAAATGAATCCTAATATCTTTTTACCCCCCCTCTTCTCGTCCAACAGGCTTTGGGAGCTGGCAGCAAATCGAGTGTCACTTGGACACTGACGCGAGACTTCACTTGCAGCACCAAAAAAATTCACCGGGGCCTTGCAAGGTACGTCATCATCATCATCCTCTTCGCCACCACCTCGGGAGCATCTGATTTAATGTTTGGAATACTGCTTAATTGGCTCCTTGCAGGTTGAGCCTGCAACATGACAGCCTCAATACCCGGCCTGAAAATAAAGGCTAGAGATTTGTCAAATGAGGTCTTGCAGCCGCCTCTAGGAAGCTGCAGACACTAAAAGGGATCTAAGATCTGCCTGACAAGGCGCTTCATCTCTCCCTCACACAAGATCTCGCATTCCTTACAGCCAGGGCCTTACAATACAAAATGTTTATATTTTGGTGCTTCTCTCAAAAGCAGGTGTTAGATAATTCAGTAATTAGTATGCACATCTAACTTCATCGCAGCCTCTGTTGATCTCTCAATTATGGTTAGCTGGGTCCTCTGAAGTTTGCAGTAGTTAATTAGAGCATTATTGAACAGGCAGGCTCTGCAGGCGAGCTTCACGCGCAGCTCACGGCTCGGGCCCACGTGGTCCTTGACCCGCACGCATCCAGCTGGAGATGGCGGGGGCCAGCTCTGACCCCCTGGCTGCGCATCCCCTGCTGCAGCCACAGCCAAGCCGGGAAGACGCAAGCTGACCTAAAAACCTCTGGTTTGCTGCCATTAAAATTTGAGGGGAAAAAATTGGGCTTAAAAAAAAATAAAATTAAAACCCCGTCAGCACCAGTGAGACAAACAGGGGATAAAAAACCCCACTCCCGTGGCTTTCTGTGCAAGACCTATTGCCCAGTGCCTGCGACGCAGGGGAGCACAGGGAGGGAGGGTTGAACAACGGGAGACAATGCAAAAAAAATTCATAATGTGGACAACATATGTCTGAACTGTTTTGTGAGCCTCTGAGTACCTTAACACCGACAAATTGTAGCCGGCGGTTTGAAAACAGTTACGGGTAAATAATTGAAGGTGTCATGTCATCTCCAACATCCAAAATCTGTTTTTTCAGGAACTCATGATAATCACTGAAGTACAGCTTAGCATTTATCCTATAAATATTAGAGAAGGTGTGCGTATACATCATTTTAAATTCAGAAGGCAAGCCTGTTAGCTGAGCTTTAGGGAAATCCACGTGAAGAATACACAAAGCATGGAGAGGCACTAAAATACGATCAAAACCAAGGCGCTTTTTTTTTTTTTCTCAAACGCTTCTCGCTGCTCTAACACCGGCTGATGATTTTTACAAGAGCTTCCTGCAGAAGCACGGGCCTTTGGGGACTCGGTGAAAAGTATTGTCCAGGTACGAGGTAAATAAACAGCCTAAAAGGCAGCGCCTATGGGAATCTCGAGGAGACGCCGGAAATTTCAAGGCAGAGGATTACGGTCTTTGATACCGATGCGCAACAGACCGCGGGGAGGTGCAAACGCTTCCGCGTGAGACCCAGAAATGCAAAAACCCCCCCAAACTGCAGAGCTTTCAGGCAGCAAAACTCCCGCAAACCTCGAGAAAATAAGCAACTTGATGCACGTACCCAGCCACGCTCCGGGGCCGCTCCCCAGATTGCCGGCTGTGGCCCTGCCTTTCGCACCACCGCGCGGAGGACGTCTCCTGCCGAGGAGCACCGTTACCACGGACAAAAGGCCCAGGTGGTGCATTAGGAGCTCTGACACCTGCTATCATGAGAAAAGTATGTTTCCAGGTGGCTTTATCGCTGACCTCCAGATGGAGGGGTGAGCTCCTCGGCAGCCTCGAAGCAGGGCTCGGGGAAAGACATAAACAAAACGCCATGTTTTGAAAAATTAAGAAAGCAATTTAGAAGTGGATAATTAGATCTCCTTTTTGTGCTGCACTGGGAAAATTAAATTACTTTTTTATGAAGGTGTGCGTATCAGCTCTGAGAGTATTGTGGGGAAAGATTATTTTTCTAATATTCTTTTTCCCTCCCCCCTGCCGCCCCAATTCCCCAGCTCTCCGCTCCCCGCGCATCCAAGGAAGTGGCACTTCTAGCCTTCAGCTGCGGCAGGCGTTCATCTCCAGTAATTGCATTTGTTGCATAAATCGTCAGCAACGAGGAGAATAAAATTAGCTTAAAATGAGCCCAAATGGCAAATCTCAGACAAATATCAGATGGAAGAACACATTAATCATCATTTCGGAATGGGCAAGGCATTGGGGCAGCCAAGGTGGCCCCATGCCCAACAGGAGGGTGGGTCCTCTTTGGAGATGGTGGTGGTGGAGCTGAGCACTCTTCACTTTACAGGTGGACCAGATTTTAACAGATATTCAGGTATAAATGAGATCACAGCCTGCCAAGGCACCGATTTCATCTTGCTTACAAAAACCCTTCCAGCACCACCACCAACGTGACGAAGGAGCAGGTAAGCAGGTCCACTTTGCGTTGCTCAACTCTTCTCCGTGGACAGGAGACAAGAAACCCGTCCAAACCCCTCCACGGGCAGAGCTGCCCGTGCACTGACCCGAGGGCTGGAGCACCTCTCCTGCGAGGACAGGCTGAGAGAGTTGAGGCTGTTCAGCCTGGAGAAGAAAAGGCTACGGGAAGATGTTATTGCGGCCTTCCAGTGCTTAAAGGGGGACTGTAGGAAGGGTGGGGGTGACCTCTTTAGCAAGGCCTGCTGCGACAGGACGAGGGGGGATGGTTTGAAACTAAAGGAGGGGAGATTTAAACTGGATAGAAGGAAGACATTTTTTATGATGAGGGTGGGGAAACCCTGGCCCAGGCTGCCCCGAGAGGTGGTCAATGCCCCATCCCTGGAGACATGCAAGGCCAGGCTGGACGGGGCTCTGAGCAACCTGGTCTAGTTGCAGATGTCCCTGCTCACTGCGGGGGGTTGGACTGGATGGCCTCCAAAGGTCCCTTCCAACCCAAACCATGCTATGATTCACTGCTGGATTCAGCCTGCGACATAAGACTTACTGGCATCACACCCAGGGATCACCACCGCTCCTTCTGCACGATTCTTGGATCCAAAAGCTCCTCAGAGGGAATGCTACAACCCGACAGTGATGGGCACTCAGATGCGCTCTGCTCCCAGCAGCCCGCACCCATTTTTTGCCACTGCCTGCCTTGGACCACGTAAGCCAGCCCCACGCCGGTCCCCCTGTGTCCGCTCTCCACGTTGGATTTCTGTGCTGCTTTTGCTGACTTTATTTAATGAGGTTTATTGTTTGCACTGCATAATTTTCAAAGGCATGTCACCCACTTCGAGATCGCCTTCAGATCTCCAGCTTGGGAAAGGGGGGAGGGTCCTTTGAAGCCACATTCATTAATTCAGTAGCTGGTTTCTGCATTTAACAGCACACGTGTCTGAAGCACACAGAAGCCACCGTGGAGACATCTAAGAGGCATCCCATGATACTGCAATGTTAGAAAGAGCGATTATAAAACTGCGAGGCCTGCTGTCCTTCCTTGCTTTGTAACTTCCCTCCAGATATGAAAAAGAAAAGGCTATAATATCAAAACATCACTGTCTGGCTCTGATGACGACTTCCTAGGACTAGAGACCACATGGATCAAAAATTTCATTTTAATTATCAGCAGTTCAATTTTTCCTAAGCTAGTTACTGCAAAAAACCCATAAACAAAACAAAAAACCCTAAAAAAACCCCACACCGAGGCAGCCGGGAAGCAAAAGTGTCGTGAAGCTGAGAAGAAAAAGTCAGCAGTTCAGGTATGCATAGCCTTTTCCAATAGGAAGCTTTTGCATCTGCAGTTGTTCTTGGTTGCTGTTTTGTTTCTAACATATCCACAATTGCTTCCCTCAGTGTTAAACCCCCCCCACCTACCCCTGTACTTGAGGTTACGGTTGAAACAAAGCGACTGGCGCGCAGAGCCACTATCCTGGTCACGCCAACTCTATTTCCGACGCCTTCGCAGTGGGATCTGCCGACTTAACGCCCAGCTTGCCTGACTTCACACTCACCAGCAAGGCGGGTTGGAGGCAAAATTGTTCTCTTTGTTAAAACAGTAACTGATGACCTGTATACGTGAAAACAGAGCCACTGCCCACCCAGAGCACCGCCTCCTGCAGGAAGCATTCCTTGGTAAGCCCATCGCTTATTCTTAGTTTACTCCTAGAGACTTCGCACCAAGGTCTTCAGCCCCAAGTCAAAAGTTTTAGCTTTGGGGAGAGGACATACAGCCACTTGGAGCTAAAAACCTCAGCGTTTCCTTGTTGGCAGCGCAGGCAGAAGCTCTGACCCCAAAATCCATGGCCGCAGCCTCGTGCGAGGCACTTGGGTCAGCTTTTTGGCAAATCCATCGCCACCAAATACTGCTAACGCTTCCCCACCAGCTCTCCCCGCTGTTTCTGCCCGATTCAGCCTCACGAAGGGCGCTGGCGAACCCAGCGGTCACAACCCGCATACGAAAACCTTCTTTACATTCAGGCAGACGACGAGAGATGTATTAACAAGGTGCCAATGAAGGTAACTAAATTACAGCTGCTCATTATCGCAGTAAATTTCTTTCCCTGTTTAAAAACGGGGGCTAGCCTCAGCATCGATGGTACCCGGCATCAGTCATGCATTTATTTTTATATACCTCAGCAATATGTAGCAATTAGTAGAGGTAACACTAATTAGATTTTACATTGTAATGCAAGTCCCTCTAAACTTAAGTCATAACATACCTAGCTTCTAATGACTGCAAGGTCATTTTGGTATTCTGTGTAATAGCTTTGATGCTAATGAAGACATTTGCTATGCATGGGAACATCACACGTTTTCCCTGGGTAGTTTTTACCATTTACCAGTGGACACTTGGTTTAAATTGCTGCCAAGTGCAACGCGGTCTAGAAGAAGCCACCTAAACACCCGGATTAATTGCAGTGCTTCGTAGCTCCCAAGAAAGCAAGACCCCATGACAAACCTGCTCCAAGGGCAGACGGCATGCTTGTTTGAAGGGATTAGCTTTAGATTAGAATGGCGTGAGACTCCAGGAGGCAGAAAACTTGAATTTCCTTTGTGCTTCGTAATGGAAAAAGCTGGAAGACAACAGGCTTACAGTCAGCTTAGTGCTGTTCCTGTGTCTTTTCAATCATATATGGCATAATCTCCTTAGAAGACAGTACAGCATCATGCCGCATCAGGAACCGATGCTTTGTTTCCCTCAGTTTCCCCACCTACTGCTGCCACCAGAGCTGACTAAATCAGAAAAGGTGGCGTTTAGCAAAAGTAAATTCACTTAAAGATTTGAAAACAACATTCACGGGCTTTATAATTAGCTTTTTAATTAATTTCCTATTCTCCCGTAATTATTATGCCTGCAAAGACAAATTGTACCAGCTATAATTGTTTTACTAAAAGCAACTGGATTATTCCAAGACTGATGCCGTCCATGCTAAAGGCTGTGGGACTGCCGAGAGCTCCAGGCATGGACCTGTCGATGAGGGAAAACCACACCAGTCCCCGCTTAGCCAGGCTTTGATGGGACCCCACTGTATCTCCTGCTCTGAAGGCACCGAGCGTTGCTGCCGGCAGTTTGCCTGGGTTGCACGCTGTGCAACGCCGCTCCGCCCAGGACAGACCTCGCTTCTGAGGACTTTCTTCAAGCAAAACCAAAGCCGAAAAAGAAATCTGCATCCTGTCTTTGACCCACCAGGGAAGCACGATGGGAAACCCTCCATCCGACCAGGAGGGAGGGTGGGTGTAAGGAAGTTTTGAATTGCTGGTTGGAGGCTGGGTATGGCAGGCAATAAAATCAGAGCGAACAAAGATGTCCCGTGACGTATCTACTGAACTTGGGTTACTCACTAAAAAACACAAGGAGAGGCCACGCTGTGACTCATTCCACAGGCCCCAAGAATCGATGCCTGCAGTAACTAAAAGGACTTTAATGTTAGCTGAAAATAGCTGCTACCGTTCAAGACTATGCAGCGCTTAGTCTTTAAGCTCTGAGCTTTACTTTCGGCGGGTGGAGCCGGATGGATCACGCCTGGCTGCTGGCCACCTGGGTCAAAAAGTCGGCGCTCCGCAAAAGCTGGAGGCATCTCCTTGCATAAGTCAATGGGCTTGAACCTGCCATGAGAAATTTGCCAACAAGAGAAAGGAAAGCACACCGAAAGCAGAAGGAAGAAATTCTTCTACCCTGACGACAAGCTCCCTGGGGCGGAGATGGGGCTTTGTGATTTTAAAAGCAATTTAGGCAGATTTCCCTCCCCGTCTTGATAGAAAATCAAGGGCAGGTAGTCAGCTAAATCCCTCAGACCGCTTCGTGAATCTCAACCTACGTCTTTTAGCGTGACTTAAGCCAAGACCCTGCGCATTGCAAGCGCCAAAATAATCACGCCGGCAGGATTTTGAAATTCAAAAGAAACCTTTTTGCAAGCCGCCGACCTAAGGAAGTTCAGAGGCTGCTCCGCCGCCTGCCACTTGGGTCCGACGCACCGGGGAGAGGGTGCTGCAGTGGATTTGTTGGCTGAGCGAACAGTCTATTCTCATGCTCAGATAATGCAGAAATAAAGTGCATTTGTAACAGACAACAAAAGGATTATCCCCCATTCATTTCAAAGCACCCTTCATTCCACTCAGGGATTACATTTTCCTTTACTTATCTTGCAAATGGTTTTTCATAAGAGCGCATGGCTTATGGCAAATACCAAAATGTGGTTGGGACAATGAAAGCATGTACTGCAGGAGAGAGATCCCATTCAGCAGCACGCACTTACTGCTGTAATCTACTGCCTCAGAAGGACCACTCTTCTGAAGAGCAGAGGCACCGTGCGGATCAGCTTTGAAACCCACAGCACTTCAGACTTGGGGGAACTTTGTCACGAGCGCAGCTTCAGCTTTCACATCTTGTTGTTGTTGGAGAACAACAGCGCTTTGCACTTCTGTCGGGTCCCTCTGCCTAGAATGGCAGAGCACTTCTGCAAACGTGAATCCCATCCAATAGCAAGCAAGATTAAAAACGCCCTTGCGTTTTGGCTTGTTGAAAAGCAAAAGCTTCTTCGTTTTTTCATGTCTTGGAAAACAGTGCTCGATGGCAAAATTGAAGTGCTTACCACACACGAGAGAAACCAGGGCAGAGAAGCCCAAGAGCCTGGCGCAACCGCCTCCTTTCTCCAGTGAAAATAAGCAGGCTAAGAGGATTAAGCAGGAGCTGGCATAACTCTGCCCCAAGGAAGACCCAACACTTGAACCATCAACACCAGGCTGGAGACGAACAGCATGAGCTGGTTTCCCCAGGATGGGCAGCTCCCACCTCATTCACCAAAAACCTTACGATTTTACAGGCTTGCATGAAACAAGTCTGCTTGGTCTTAGCCCAGATGTGAGCGGCTGGGAACACCAGGGCTGGGCTCTGCAAGCCTCAGGGGCAGGTCAAGGTAGGTGCAACTCCCTCAGCTCAGCCCCTGGTTACAACTGTCCTGCCTCTTGCTACCTCGCACTAATGCAAAATTCAGAATTTCTCACAAAAAGAAAATAACCTGGGGATGTAGGGAGCAGGTGGTTTCATGCTGCCTGTAAATCGATGAGTAAGAGAGTTATGATTGATTTGGAGCTGGGGAGCAGACACCTTTCATGGCTCTGAAGAGACTAAAAATAAGATAGTCTCTGCTTACTCCATCTTAGCTTTCCAAGTAAAAACGGAGAAGCTTGCCATTACATTGCCACTCAGCCAAAAAATAAAACCCCACTGTTTGTCAGTTCCCCCACCTTAAGGGAAAACATTCAGTTTTCTCTCCTGTCCTGCTGTTCCTGACAGGGTAAATTACAGCATCATCATCGAGGAGCTGTAGGAGCAACCCTGCTCTTCACCGCGGCTCCCCGATGATGTATTCCCTATGGTTGCATTGAGTGCCCCCAAAAATGCCCTGTCCCGAGAGAGATAACAGTGGCATAGGCATGTCAATAATACTGCTCTCTGCTGGAAGAACTCGATTTTCCCCGTGACACGTGAGCCGCTCCTTTTAATAACCGAGGGCAACTTGGTAGCGTACGGCGCATGGAAATCGGGGAAAAAAAGGGGGGAACTGTCGCACCGCAGGGCACGGCCGGTGAGCTGCCACCCCGCGCCGGCACCGCGCGCTTGTCACCGCGCTCGGGCACAGCGGCATCGATCCGAACAAGCCCTGACTCTCCGAACCATAATCGGAGGTTGGAGCCGATACAGTTGGCCCCAGTTGCCGCCTCGTCAATTAGACATTTTGTGCTCTTCGTTTATGTAACTATTTGATCTTGTATAAAAGCTATGAGGCTTTTTTTTTTGTTGTTTTCTTCTTTCTAATGGATTGGAATTTTTAAAGAAAAAAAGAGATCCAGACAATATGTCCTCACTCTGCAAATCAATGCATCTTGTGGATAATAATACTTGAGATTTATGTAAACACTTAATGTTTGCTAAGTGCTTTGGAAAAAAAATAAATTAACCTTCAGAACTGCACTGAAATAGGTAAGCATCATTAATACAGCTTTACCATAGGGAGAAACTGAGTCAAAGGGATTCAAATAGCAGAAGAAAAGCACCTGACGCTGCTTTAACCCCTTGACTGGATTGCCATGAGGACTCTATGTTGACCTATACAAGCTGAACAAACTAAAGGTTATGCTATAGATGCCCAGCGACTCTTGTTTAAGTCAGGGGACCTAGGTTTAAGTCATGCTTAGGACCAAAGCCATGAGAAAACATCCCAAACACTAGAAACCTTGAATGACTCAACACAGCCTGGGGTTACAGCCAAAGCTATGCCCTCGTTTAAAACCATCCAGGCCTAGGACAAGCAGAATGCCAAACCCAGCCTGGTGTGGCCTTAACCCAAAGCGTTGGTGAAAGAAGAAACAACGGAAGAACATCAACACGAAAAGGCTGGAATCCCTGGAGGCACGTTTCTGGGTTCCACAAGTAACGCTTGAAGTAAAACACTGTTTTGCACCTTTGGCAAAAGCCGGCAACTCCCTACGGATGTGTGAAGGAGCAGCTGGAACAGCCGGAGCATCCATACGTATCCAGACAGATGTTCCAACACCGCTACGCAGCAAAACCTTGACAGCCTAGAAGGAGGCTGAGCCCTGGGCACAGGACCCTGCTGCCTCCATGCTCCTCGTAAGCGGGCGCTAGAGGTGACGTGCATAGACCTTTGGGAAACCATCGTACCCTGAATTCTCGCTTGCAGAGCTCCTTGTCCCAGGAGAGACAACAGGAGAACGCTCCCGTTCTGTAAACGGGAGGATCAATGCGCTTTCCAGAAGACAGATTATTTGTGCAGATGTTGGTACACTTCAGAGCAGTTTCTATTTGAAGGTGAACAGAAGCGCAGTGCACTTCAGCAAAAGCTCATTTAATTCTCATCATTACCAGGTCTCTAATGTATAATTGATCCTTAGCTCGTATGATAACTCAGGCACCAGCAGCTATAGCTCTAAGGGATAGAGAGTCCTGCCTCCACCCAGAAGGGCCCCAGAGAGCAGAAACCAATTCAAGTGAAATGGGAAAGTCACAGCCCAAGATGCAGGACATCTGGAGTTAATACACCTCCCACAGCCCTGGGGCAAAGCCTCCGCTCTTCTCTGCTCCGGTGCCCCACAGATTTTGCAGTTAAGTACACTAATGTGAATGAAAGCTTGCATCCCAGCACTCTGGGGAACCACATTTTCCTCCGAATTGAAAAAGCTTTCCTGGTTTTTGCTCCTCAGTCTCACAAAAAAAAACCCCTTTTGCTGCTGAAAGCTGAGCTTGGGTTATGACTCTGGCTTAACCCAAGGAGTTCTGCATGCTTTAATCCAAGGCAAGACCTAACCTCTGGTGGAATTAAACCCATGGTAAGGGTAAGCAATAAATCTTTTTGCTCGATTTTGAAGCACAATGCAGGCTTTGGACTCACCAAAAAATTCAAGGCTGGCTGAGTGTTAACAACAGGAGGTTCAGAGACTCACTACTCTCATGGTATTAATGGAAATCAAGTCCTTCAGAACCCAACAGCTGTTCCCAACAGTCTCTGCACATAAAACACATCCACGGACAAGTACTCACCTCCGGCCTGATTTTTGGCATAGCTAACGAGAGCTCTGCAAAGGAGGATTCGCCTGTCACAAGGAAGCCTTTCAGATGGAGGTTCCCGGCCTGTAATTGGTGACTAATGCTGAGAAAACCCAGGATTTTGCTATCCATCCTCCTGGCTTAGTTGGGGCCCACCCACAGCAAAGCCACAACACTGCGTAACGTAAATGTCTCTAGTTTTCTCGGCAAAGATGAGCCCACAGCTTGCTAATCCTGGAGCAAAGCAGGTCGAGACAAGGAGGGGTTGAAAAATATACTAACCCCAGCATTATTTATAGGGCAACAGGAGACGTGACACTAAAATGCTGTTGGCTGCCACCTCTCCCTAACCTTGCCTTCCTCCAAAGGGTTAAAAGAGCAAGCAATTAAACAACGATTTTGCCCTAAGTACTAGGCTTCAGAGGCCTGGTTTTTTTCTTTTTTGTAAGAGGAGGAAAAGGGGAAAAAAGATTTAAGATAATGGCCTTTTTCTCTTCAGAATAAATTAAGCTCAAAGATAGAGAATCCCATTACTAATGTCTTTTAGCAAAGCCCAGGCATTCTTTTAAAGTCAAACTTTAAAGTATAATGTGCAGTGATCTCGTTGAAATCTTTCCTGTAATGATATTTAAGTGATGGCCAAGTATATCAGTGGGTTCAGGAGAAGTATTGATTGCGTATCTTCAAGGCGATGAGCCACTGCAGAGAGCTGTGGCAAAGGGAACCCATGCTGCTGATATAAAAGGTGCCTTTAAAACCACACACACACAGAGTTTCTAGTAACTAATTATTCCAGGAGTCCTGACAGAAGAAAAGAAAAAGGTAAAGAGAAATCAAGGCAAAGGAGCTGCCTCGAGGAAGAGAACGTGGGACACAGCTCTGATGTGCGATAGGAAAACTTGCTCCCATCCCTTCTGCGCACCCTTCCCGAACGCGATTTAATATTCTTTTCAAATTCTTCACTTCTTTTGAGAAGGAGGAAAGCTGACAAAAGCATGATCTTCACATCTGCTCAGGGGAAAAGAAAAAAAAATAAAAGGGTGGTGCTGGGGGGAGGCCTGAGATTAGCTCATGTGTTGACTTCTCTAAAAAAACCCACCCCTTATGAAACCCAACGGCCAGGAGGTACCACGCTGCAGTCAAACGGGCAGGGTGATCTCACCTCACACCCACTCACCTAAATTCGGGGCACAGGCTCAGGTGGCCCCTTAGGCTGCAGGTATTGGCACTTCTACAGAGCATAAGAAGTAGGCTGCAAAATCAGAGCATCACCAAGCCCCTAAGAGCAAGCCCCACGTTTCACCATGGGGTCAGCAAGGGGCCGGATGCACAGCCCAGTACCCCCAGCTGCAGAGCGCTGGAAAGAGATGTCCGATGCACAGCATCGACCTCTGAGGGCATGGGGAATTTATAGCAATGCTTCCAGCCTCTCCATCTGCTGCAGCCTCCACAGCTGAACCACTGCCCCAGGGGCACAGAGAAAGAAGAGTCCCCCGTGACTCTGAAGGAGAAGTAAAGGGGGGAAAAAAAACATCTGCTTGCTCTGCAGATGCAATCCCCCTTTCTCCACCCAGACCCAGCCCCTCGCCCTGAGGGATTCGGGGACTCTGCTCCCATCCCCTGCCCAAACCCAACCATCAAAAGGGAAATGCAGCAGGTATGTAAGAGGCAAGAGCTAAAAAGCACAAGGGAAGCAGCCCACATGTGTAGGCAGGCATGGCTCCATGCACCATAGAGCTTTCCAAACGCTACTTCATACGGATGCAACCTTGACCTGCGCGTGCATCCTCATCCACATCCCTCAGCCTCTCTAAACCATGCGCTTGGAAGTTTTGGCTAAAAGCTTTCCAGCCAGTCCCAGATTTTGTAAACAAAAACGTAACACTGGTTTAGCCCTGGGTCATGCAGAAGCATCAACGCACCAGCTGCAAACATTTGTCCTCTTAGTGCTTTTTATGTTAAAAAGTTGCTGTTCTTATTTTAGGCGGCATGCTAGAAGAGGTTAAAGAAAATGCCTGTACGTGTGTAGGGGTGAGGTGTAATCGACCGTGCTTTTGTGATCAAGTTCGAGCAGTTCAGATGTTACTGCCCTTCCAGAGGTGGTGCGGTCCTGTCTAACCCACTTCAAAGCCATTTGTTACTAAACCAGTAGAATAACGTACCATGCAATAGTTACCCCCACCTTAAACACATACCCTCTTTTCTTCCCCCAAATAATTTTCCCACCGGGACCACCCCAACACAGGCTCGACCCAAAACCAGAACAGAAATTCAAACCGCGGTGAACATCTTTCAAGATATTAAAGCATTTCAGTGCGGGCAGGAATTAGCATCTGCTCGAGCATCCTTTGGTTCCCGCCGAAAGATTGTGGAGGAAACCCTGAGAGCTGAAAACAAAAGATAGGACCCTCCAAGCTCCTGGACTCTTCTCCAGACAGATTAATTACCACCTTGCTGCCCGACGGTCACACACAGAGGCCTCCTCTCTGGTATTTTTTTTTTTAAATGCTTTTGATTTGAGGAATTACCATTTAAAAGATACTGAAAGCCTAATGGTCATCTACTGCATATTTAAGGGGCGGGGGAAGCATGTCCCTTTGGCAATTACCATTCCCCGAGAACCTGAGACTCTCACATTTTTCTGGTTAACAGTACAGAGATCATAGTTACACATTTATTAAGAAGAGGCCACTTATGTTCAGCTTGGCACAAACACGCTGTCTGCGGTGGTGTTTAATTAGAGATTAAAGCCAAGGAACTGGATAATCAGGCCTGCTAATGAATCAGGAAGCTCAATGAAGGGAAGAGATGAAGATTTCAGCGGCTTTGCTTTATCTGTACTCCCACTTCGTCATATCCTGCTCTTTCAACCCAAAATTACAGGCTTGGGTACGTTGGAGCAGGAAGACACCAAAGCCTTACTTTGCCACACGGTCCAGGTGACAGCAGAAAGCCTCCACAGCATCGCTGAATAATCAGTTTGCTCTGAGATCCCAAAATAAACAAACAAATGAAACCCATCCATTATTGCATTGCTTCCAGGGAGCCCCAACAAAGAGAGAGATGTTTAGCTCTGTAGCGCGCTGCCAGCAGGAAGGTACAATATTTAAGGCAATTTTTATTGGTTGGACACTGTACTTTGGGTGATACATTTCAAGCCTCATTTGGCACAAAATTGAAATGGTTTAAGTCAACATTCAAGGTAAACGTCTGCATTTTTATTGCCAAAGGCCCCAACTTATTATTATTTGCTTCTGTGCCGTTGGTTAAATTGAGCTTTCGTATATTTACTGCATCATCCTAAACTCTAATCAGACTGATTGCTGGCGGGGATATTATGACCGGGAAAATAGGTCTTTCGCTGCAGCAATAAAGAGTAACAGACTTTGGTTTGCAAAGTCTTTCATAAATAAGAGGTCATATCTAATAACGTTCGCTTAAAACTTCTTAGCAGAGCTTCTGTTCTCAGACACTACTGGCTTTTTAGTTTCAGCTTTAAATAACTACACGGGCATATATTTGCTGGTAAGAAGAGAAATAATCCCCCTCTCCTAAGCCATCATCTGTTCTACCACCGAATGTACACAGAGAGATTGGGGATATTGTGAGAGTAACGAGACCAGGAGGAGGAAGTCGTCAAACTTTACTCTAGGAGATAACACAGGGAAAATTCATCACCCAAAGCCTCACGGAGCTGGCAGCACCCACCCCTCGCTACCCACCCCCACCTAGAAAGCAGGTGTATATACTTGTACGTGGGACATCTCCAGTCTCATTGTCCTGTCTACCAAGTCTCCTTCTCAGAGGTAAAGCCACTATTACTGCCTAAGCTGCTGTGGATGCATGAGCACGTGGATGCTCCTGGCCCAGGGAGCACCGCGCTCTCCCAAGGGAATGGAGGCAGATCAGCAGTTTTGGGCACAACCCTATTTCGGACACTACCGCTCCCTACTGCAATCGAGGCCTGAATGCAGCGACCACGCCACGGTTGAGGAATGACTATTGTCTGCAAGAAGAGGCCAGGTAGGCTTTCTAAACCATCATTCAGCCTCTGAATTCAACAGTGATATAAGTAGTTAATCCAACAAGCACCTCTGCGAGGGATACAACTCTTGCATGAGACAGGAGGGATTACAGGGAATTGCTTGGATATACGCTCCAGGAGTATATGGCCAGATAGTCCTATCAAACAAAACACACTGCCAGAAAGCTGGAAGGGGAGCCTGGATTTAGAAACACACAGAGGACAAACTGAAATGGAAGCAGGGCACGAGGGCCAGCACCCAAAGCTTTGTTATCCAAAAGAATGCACCAGTAAAACGACATCTGTGAATTACTCTTTGGCATCGAGATGGAGCTAACTTGACTCGCAAAGACTTGCGGCAAGCTCCTCGCCCCCAGGAAGGTCGAGAAGAGATCCTGCTCAAAGCTTCAGACCGAACCCAGCACCCAACCCGTTCCCTCAGCAAGCAACCGCCAACGCGGCGAGCCGCAGACACGGCAAAGCCCTTCAAAGACGAGGTCCTGGCCAGAGGCCTGGAGCTGAACGCACGCACCAAGCCAAGACGCGTGAGGATGGACGCTGACTGACTCCTGGGGAAGGGAGAGAAAGGGGCACTGAAGCAGTTTCCCCGATGCAAACACATAAATGTCAGTAAGCAGCAAGGAGATGAAACAGGCCTGACAGATGGAGCCATCCTGGTTTTTATTTGTCTCCAAAGTTGTCAGTTCAGGTCTCCAGGTCAGAAATCATTTTATCTGTTAAACCATATGCTTTGTAGAACAAAACGCCTGGCAGACTTCAAGGCATATGTATTTTAAGGAGCACAATAACATGCTGAACGTCTCTAGACACTTGCTTCCTATTTATTATTACTATGATACAGAAGAGGTTTTTCTCCTCTTGCCCTGATTGTAGCTTGCAAATCACTGTGAGAAAGAAAACCACCAGTTCACTCCACTGTAACTTAACTATTTATGAATATCCTGTTCTAAAAATCCAATATCTAAAAAACCCCCCAAACCCCTTTGCATTCACAATAAAAGCCTTCATGTGAACAACAGCCATTTGGAAACAGCAGAATAAATCCATCATGCCCACCCCAGGACGCCATCCCACTGCACGACCATCAGGCATTTTTGCAGTTGAGGGTTGTTTGCCTGCAGCAGAAGGCTTGGTTTCGCTCGAGATGGTATAACTTCATCTAAACCTCAGATCAGGAGAGTGTTTTCCAAGCCTCAGCTCTTAGGGGACAAGTCACTGGATCTTTGTGTTTGCCTGCAGAACGTTTTCTCCAGAAACCCCACGAAACAGACAAAATTTCCTGCTTGGTGTGACCATGTTGAACACCCAGCAGTGCCTGGGCTGGGGCAGGAAAACACCTCACCCTTTTTGCTTTGCTTCGTGCTCACCCTGCGTCTTAAACACCCCTTGACTTATTTTAGGCTGCTGCAAGCCTGCAAGATCCAAGCCAGATGCTGTTTTCTGTCACCGCACCCAAGTGTCCAACAGAGTCCACGCAACAAATTTTCCTTCTAAATATAAAGAAATAAAAATAAATGATGGACAGTCTATCAAAGCGATTAAGCCAGACACAGAAAAAGCATCCCCAGTAGTCAGGTTCACGGCCATCAACTTGAGCTCTCAGAATAAATGTCTGGGAGAAATCTCTAAGCACTAACTCACTGTCATGCCTCAGGGCCAGGGGTTCAAAGCACACCCAGGATTTGGGGCAGTATAACAGATGCTGTTGAAGGTTGCTTGATTAAGTCATGTTAAACCGTCTTTATTTTTCTTCAGCCAATAACGCAAAGTCTTTAATCCCAGCTTCTGGACAGCCTAATTATGGAGTGAGTAGACACGGTTGGATTCTTATCCGACAGATAATTAGAGCTCCCCACCCCAAACCATATTCCCCCTTTCCGGCAGCAGAAGACAACTCCAGGCAACACCCAAAGTTATTACAGCTGGACACCGGGGGCATTTATCATCCTTCGCTGCAAAGACATGGATTACGCTTGGCTCTTGACGTGCCTGCCTGGAGCACAGAAGATCTCACTGGAGCGGCTGAAAGAGCACAGGAGGGCAACCGTGGCTTCGCATGCATTTGAGCCTGGTGACGGAAAGTTGCAGAGGCGGGTTTTTGATAGGGATGATCAGTTTCCTACCATTTTCTGCTGAAAAGCGGGCTTTGGTTGAAAAGTGGGCTTTTCAATAACAAAAGGGATTGGCTTTTTTCCCCCACAAAAAAAAAAAAAAAGAATCGTCAGAATGAAAACGGCCACAAGTTGGACTTTGTTTTGTCAAAGAGGCAGCAAAATCCTAAACTGTTTAGCCAGGGAGTGAGGTAGTTCGATAAGATGCTCTATTTTATCCCCAGGACTCCTAAAAGCTTTACCTCCCATCCACTACCTCCTACCTTTAGGCTAGCCAGGACACTTGCCCAATATTGCGCCTATGTATTTGAAAATTCAGCCAAGAAAAGGCTCAGAGAACGGGGTGCTGGATACCACGGAAAGGTCAAAGCAGCACCAAGATGGCTCAGACTGGCTATTTTGTGCTGGGGCTGCCTGGGGAGGGGGACAAAGCATCTCTCAAGGCTGATTTATGAGCAAGCAGGTTGGACAGCAAAGGAGATTTTGGAGGCCAGCACAAAATCTAACCCCAAAACAGAGATTGCCATGGAAATGATCTGCACTCCAAAACCACGTAACGCCTACGATACAAGATGTGCAGAAGACGTGCGGCTCCAAAACCACATGGACGTGCCCTGAGAACATCAACACTTGGGGGTTTGGCTAAAGAATTCCAGCGCCTCAAGCATTCAAACTTCTGTAGAGAAGAAAAATAATGTGTTTCCTCACACCTTGGCTCATCGGTTTCAAACAGGCACTGCAAATAAAAACCATCCTGTTTCCAGCAGTCTCTGTCCTTACCTCGGACTCTATCGCTTCTTGTTGCACACCTGTACCCATTTCTAATCCTCACTGTCAGCCCCTGGAGTTTTCCAAGACTTTTCTTCCTTTTCCCTAATAGCACTTATTTTTTTAGTACAAAAAAAAAAAAAGGAATAAAAAAGATAAGGCCATTTCAAATTTTATGGCAGACATGAGATACAATCTCCTTCCTCAAAAACGAAGCCTTGCAGTGCTCAGGAGCTCCCTGGCCAAAAGCTGATGCGCCCGCACCGCCTACGCTGATAACGAGCCACACAGCCAGCCCCAGGAGGAGCTCTCTTAGCACCCAGCCCGAGGAGTGCGGCAGATCCAACCCCGATCACGTCGCTTTACGCTTGCACAGCCACGCGAAGTCTATTAAGCTCCATTCGAGACGGAAACGCCATTCACAGATTTAAGCGACTGATAGGGAACAGGATTAAACTCCAGACAGCCAGCGAGACTCAGGCCCTTTGCCACTGATTTGGCAAAAGGTTTTGAGTTACCAGAAATTTATTAAAACAGATCCATCCAAGAGGCACCGTATTTCACCGGCACACGGGGTAAGCGATTTTTGGACTACTGCGCCTGATGCCGGCAAGCTGTGGGGCTGTTTTTATAGTCACCCAAGATCAAGGCTGGGCTTTAAGGGTGTATTTTCCCCCTCTTTACAGGCTGTGATGTGCTGACATAGCTTTAACTAATTACCAGCTTGCCTTTCAGACGGCACTGTCATACCCTCTGAATGGATAGCCTGTTAGGACCAGAAATACTCATTATTGTAATAAAACAATGCAAGCCATCCGTCTTCACAGGCAGTATATCTGCACCTTGTAGAACATCTACAGTGGCACGGATCTGCATTTAATGTGGCATTTTATCTTGGTGACATCCAAATCTCCTGCCTGCCGAGGTTTCAGATACCAAAGCGAACAAAAGCGCAGAACGTCAATTTTTCAAGGAGCAGAGATACTGCTCCCGGCCACGGACCCTGCGGCCCCCCGAAAGCACATCAGTACTTGGGAACAAGCCCTAGCTGAAGGTTTCAATGCCATCTCAAACCTTGTACCAAAAAAATCATACCTTATGGTAGACCTTAGACCCATGTCACACCTCTGACCCCAAATCAGCTTAATTCTTAGGGTAGAAGGACGGTTAAAACTGCTCTGAAATGGAGTCCTACCCGAGTCATAGATTCACTCTATGGCCTCAGACAAATTTACCATCGCTAAAAATGCAATAATGCTACCTTGTATCAAGTGGATGCAGAGACATTTGAGAGATCCATGGTGATAAAGGAAGATATCGGGCCCCTGATGGAGACTTTCACATGGAGATTTCGGATTTGCTCCAGCCTGAAATTTAAAGCAACGCTGCCCTGAACTGACATTTTCATAGAGCTCAGGTTTTTGAGGGGGGTTGGCAAACACAAAAAGGCAGAGAGGGGGCTTGAAATAATTTTGCAAATCTGAGCTACCTTCAGAGAACGTCTTCAGCTCGTGAAATGGAAGGTTTTTCAACCATTGGCGTTCAGCATTTTAACTTTTTATTGCAAGGAAAAGAAGTTGTCCACGTGCTTAAGTTTCTTTTTTTAGATCTCAAAGTAACATTTTGTTTGCAGTATACTCAAGACAGATTAATGTGAAACACTTTGCTTTGGTGAAAATAAAACACCTATATTTAATATCCAACCAAAATAGATCCACTCCCCAGGTACGCTCAACCAGCTACCAGAACAGAAAAGGCTGTGATTTCAGAAAGCTCTGCATTTTACCTCAAAAAAGGTCTATCGCTAACACTTAGTGCTCCAGGAAAAACGAAAGACCAGTCCTTCTGTAAAGGAAGGAGTAAAAAACAAAGGAAGCCTTGTGACAGCCCTCTGCATACCTAACGCTGCACGTCTGAACACGCGTGGAAGAAGCGCGGGCACTCTGCTACCAGACCAGAAAAGCCTTGAAGCACACATTAACACCAGGGAACGCGAAATCCCAGTTGGACTTGAAGATGGATGAGCGAAAAGCCTGGACACGGACATCAATTCCTCTTGCTCCCAAGACGCCTGGGAGGATGCGCATCCACAAACAAGATGTGTTTTCCAGCCATGGTGCTGAGAAAGAGGAGCGCGTCTCCCACTGATGGTCTTGCTCCACTTCTGCGGCAGCGTGCAGAGTCTCCCTCTTCTGCAAGAAAACCGGGGTTGGTGTTTTCACATCTTATTGGTCTTGCTAAGCCGTCAATCAACAAGTCAATAATTGGTAAACATGCTTAAACTTTCAACTTTGGCTTCCTTGAAGGAACAGTTTCACTAGCAGCTACTTCAAAATCCATTGGGCAACTACTTCACTGTTTCACATGTTTATCACTGTCAGTAAGCAGCTTCTAAAGCTTTTTTTTACTGTGCCTTGAATTCAGTTTCTTCAAATTGGTCTCTCAAGTATTGCATGTATGAGTTCAAAGACTTGAGATGTTAACAGCAGCAACACATCTTGCCATCGTTCTGTAGTCTTACTTAAGAATTTTATTCAAAAGAACAGAAACTCTATTTCTTAACAAGTTTTCCTTTTCTACTGACAAGAAGCTTTACGCTTTGTGTCTCTTGGCTGATCTTGATCGCCGGTCAAAGAATCAAAGTCCGGTTCAGGCACTTCCAAGCCCTGGCGCTGCTGACTACCAAGCATCACAGAGCTGTTTACAGATCTGATCCTAGGGAAGGAGCAACACTCCCATGCTGTTGGCAGCCAAAACAGAACACGCACCGCTTCACACCGAGCCAAAACCAGAACGCAGTTGGCGCCCTGTGTGCAGGAAGCCCCAAACCAACTTGGGCTAACGAGCATCCCACATAAAGGGAAAATCCACAGCAAAACCAGGCGCCCTGCAAAATCGCGTGGGGTCTGCGCGTGGTTACACGCCTGACCTGCAACCAGCTCAGACAGACACCTTTGCTTTACAAGCGCCTTCTCTCAGGATGCGCAAATCCATCGCTGCAGACGAGGAATAACCACCAGCACTGCTCTGCCCGGGAGTCGCCTTTGCTGTAACGCAAAGCAAAATGTAGCTAATCATCCCAGCCTGCAGCAGGGTAGAGCCCGAGCTAAACGAGGAACATGTTATTTCTGCTAGTTCACATAAACGCAGACAGGACCCTTCCCTCATCCACGTAGCAAAGCACTTGTGGGTAAATAAGAGTCCCTCCACCAGCATTTTCTCCTTTCCTCCCGCACTCTGTGAAATGACTCAGGCTACCTAAATAACTCCAGAGTTCCGAAGTCATTTGCACGTTGCTGTGATCTGACCGTCTCCTCAGAGCAACGAGGCCCCTCGGTGCCAAAATTTAACAACTGCCACAATTCTCCTTAACACCTCCTGCCAGCATTATTGTTCATCGCTGAATTGCTTCATTAATTCCAAGTCGATACAACCAGCTTCCTTTTGTCAATCTCTGTATATTAACATATAATTTCAATGTTTGGGACCATTTTCAGGCTTGGAAATGAGATTAGCTTCCAGTGATTAAAGTAAGTTCTCCAGACTGGGCAAAATAACCAGCTCACAAAAGCCATAGATTGATCTTTGCAATGGTAAATATAACAACCATTCCCAAATTACAAGTTTACTGTTACACCACTCAATTTTTGAAAGCTGTTTGCTTTCAATATCTTGTTTTTGTTTTCTCACGAAATAAACATAGGCAGACTTCATAAAAATTGCAGTCCTGTTTCCAGAGGGTTGAAAAAGCCTTTACTGTATCGGTAGGAATGAAATTCGCTGCTAATGGGATGTCAAAACCGGGTATGGTGAAGGACGTGAAGTGTACGGCGGTTGAGAAACCCTCGCAACGTTCGCTGTTAACATCCCCGTCGCCACTTGCTGTTGCAATTACACGTGACATCATCAACCACAATTAATGAATTAGACTTGTCAGAAGGAATATTTTTTCTGCGATAGGATCGGTAAGCGACGCTCCCGGCGGAGCCAGCTCCAGCAACGAAGGAGCGAGGCGGCTGGTGGAGATTTACGGTCTTACCCTTTCCTTTGGAGGCTCTCCTCCGCAAAGGAGGGCTTCCACCACCTACGTGGCCGACACGCACAATAAAACGCGAGCGACCTGTCGTCCGCCGAAGATCTGGCTGGTGGGAGAGCGACAGCGGACTGAAGGCTGCTTCCTACATGAAGGTCCAAGGCCAAAGTGATCCAGCCATCGCTGCTTGCCAGGCAACGAAACACAAGCACGGGCTGCCCTTGAGCAACATGGCTTTGAGAGTCACGTGTTTGAGTTTTACCAGTGGCGTGCACGCAGGATTAAGGGATTTTCATTACGCACAAGTCCTCCTTCACACGTTCTCCCTTCCACGTGGCCCAAAGGGGCTTCAGAGCCTCATGCAGCCAAGCTGTTGAGGTGACTTCACCTCCGGGGCCTCACCGATCAACAGCGTCGACACGGGGAGGCGTGAAAACATCCAGGCCTGTAAAGCAGGAACTGGATGGGGAATGAACAACAAATCTCCTCGAGGAGCGGGAGAGATACAAACACACAATTAAGAAACCGGCATCCTTGCCTCAGGAATACCTAAAAATCAGAGGAATTAACTGACAGGGAACCAAAAGTCAGAGCTTTTTGGAGAGATGAGGAAACTGGTAGTAAAATGGAGATCAAAGATGTGCAACTGACAGAGCTGCTAAGGCTCATTACATCTGGAGTGAAATCAATGCCACTAAGCTTACTGGGAGTTTTGCTAGGATCTCTTGAATTTTACCCAAAGCCTGAGCTCCACAGGTCAGGCGAGTCCAGTCCTCTCAGCTGTCTTTTAAAAGTTTTTTAATTCTCACGGCTGAAAAGTTTGGAAGTGTGATCAACCCCCTTGCAAAGCAATGTCGGGAGAAAGGAGGACCAAGAGCACCCTCAGCGTTGCATGTAAACCTTGGGTTCTCTGTGGTTTTGTTCAAAGGGGAAATAGCTCTTGCTCGGTCCCTGGAGGCGTGTTTATCCACACGCATTCAGCTTCATAGGGCTCAGGTCTTAGGCAGTTTCAGACACAATCTATTTCTCCTTCTGTTTATAAACAAAAAGAGCATCAAAAGAACAAAATCAATAAAACCATGGGTTTTGTTCCCTGTGGAGCTCCTCTGGCACTGGCATTTCTTCCCACCCAAATCAACATTTATTTTTCAGCATCGTGGATAAAATGACGATGCTCTACAATGTGCTCGCCCCCCTCCATCACTCATCCTGCTCTCCCTTGCCAGCACGCAGCGCTGTCTCTGGAGGGTCTCATCACAGCAGCTCTACTGCAGGTGCTGGGACGTCATCTGAGCAGGTCCAGCCCGCTCACCCGCTCCCCGAAGAGAGGACCAAAAAGCTCTCCAGGCACACAGCAAGCCGTTATGGGCACCAGGTTGAACGGCAAGGTTGCGCAAACGGGCCGTGCCAGCAAGGTGCAAGAGAAGGTTTGGGAGGTGTGACCCATCGCTCCGGCTCACAGAGATGGTGACTTTCTGGGAGAGATACCTCCAGGCGCAGAAGAGAGAATGGAGAAGGTCACTCCAGTGGGAAGGAAGCAAAGCATCCCCTCAAACGACGCTGAATTGCGATTCCCCTCAGTGCAGGCACATCTGTAAGCCTCCTTCTTCCCTTGTTCATGCCCGAGGCTGTTACAGATCCCAGTCTTTCACTTTCATGTTGGAATGAAAATATCATGATGTACAAATTATTACTTTGTAATTAATTATGCAGAATAACTAAAGCGAACATGAGTTCAGCATTATGACAGCTTTGAAATTTACCACTTTGTAAATTAATAAGTAATGAATCCAGCTTGCTGGGTATATGTTTAAAATAAGACAAGGTTACCTAAACAAAAAGAAAGGCTTAGACTAATTCAGCTACAGCAGAGCAAGAAGGAGCCGCAATTTTTTTTGGCAAGGAGGAGAGAGGAAGAGATACCTCTTGTCTTTTCCCCTTTTCAACTATATGAAAAATACTGGCAGGGATGAGATAATCCCACTCCACGCAAGTCCTCGTAACCAAGACTGACTCAGATTTCCCCAGACTTGGCAAGAACCTACGGCCTTGCTGCTCCGCAGCCAAAGCACAGCAGAGAAGTACAGACAAGGTAACGTCTGTAAACATGATTTATTTAAACCAGACAGCCAAATTCAGGAAAGATTCCAGTGTCAACGATACTTTTTCCCTACCCTCAAAGACTACAAGAGCAATCTACTCCTCTGCCGCCTCCGAGCAGCAGCACAAGGCAGCATGCCGTGCGAGCGCTCCCAGCCAGCAAAGCTCGTGCTGGGCAGAGCCGGCCGCTCGCCGCTTTCCCGTCTGCAGGCTGAACCCTGCAAGCCAGGCTCCAACGCCGCCATCTCCTCTTGACCAATGCTTTGAGGTTACAAACGCAAGCGATCTCTGTTTGAGCTCCTGCCGCCCACCTCGGGGACGTCTTTCCTTCGGCTCCAAGGCTGGGAAGCCAGCCAGGGCTTTTGTCATTCCTGGATTATTTCTGGCTCTGATTGCCTGGCTATCCACAGCCGGGGTGGGGGGGGGCATGGCACAGCTACCCCAACAGCAAGCATGAGCATGGTCAGCCTCAGCTCTAAAGTCTTAGTCCCTCTATTCCTCCCCAAGAAAGCTGTGGAAGACCACAGGAGCATCATTATGCAAGTGCCAAATTTTGGCACTGCGGTAGCACGGTTCTGCAACACGTGGACCATATTTCTCCTCTCTCCCCCATCCCATCCGACTGCCTGCAGTCTTTGAGTGTCATTTAAATCATTCCTGCTAAACTGGCAGGATTGTGCCTGAACAGCAAAGCCTGGAACTACAACTGAGAGATGACCTTGGCAGTCCTGGGCAACAGTAATTAGAGTAATTAGTGGCACATCCCTAGATGTCAGCCTGCTAGCCAAGGACCTACGGGACACCTGTGGTGCAGGATGTCCTGAGTTAATGACCACCAGCTCTGGGGCATGTTTTTCCCAGCTCTTGCTGCAGCCATAAATCATACCACACACACACAAAAGAATGCCAGCAAACAGCTAGGACGTGGCCCCAAGAAAAGCAAACCCTGCTCTGCTCCATCTGGCAAGGCAATGCAATTCAGGAGCACTTTGCTTGTTGCACTGGACAGGACCAATATAACTCCCAGGTTATGTGGGGTCTCCACTGGTACCAGATCACACCTTTATAGGGCACAGACAGGCTACACCTACATGCTTCCCTAACAGCAGAACTGCTGCCAGCCTAAAACGCCATAAACATGTCCGCAAGCAATGGGAACAAACATTTGTTTCCCCCCCAGAGATAGCGCAGCCGTCTTTCTTTGGCACAGGGACATGTTTCCAGTAGTCACAAAAGGTTTAAAAGAGGCCTCTCTACGCAGTATTTTTCCAATCACCTTTTTTGTGTCAAGCACTGCAAAGTCAGCTACTTTTGGGAGGACAAAGGGGGAGAAAATCTTAAGAAAAAAATCACACCCAAGAAACCTGGATAAAATGTAATGAATAGCTGATAAGGTATTTTGTTACAGCCAGTTCTGCTGGCTATACGGTCACAGTCACTGACGAGGTGCTAAAGAGATCTCAGCACCTTTCTCGTGCCAACAGGTTTCAATGGAGAGACAGTTGAGCTTTTCCTCCTCCCAAAAGGCCTCCGATTTCCTTAAGAGGAGGGACTGGGAAATAGATACATAATTGGCCCATCACCGAGCGCTGCTGTATCAGGCTACGATTTGCTTGGTGGCTTCCAAGTAGTGTCTCTCGAGGAACCTACACAAGCCCCAAGGACTGGCACACGTGCATTTGAAGAGGAAAATGCTTATAACCTTACAAGAAATTATATGTGTGTGTGTTCCTTGGGATAGAAACAACCTTGCAGCAACCACAGATATGCCTCTCTCTTCCAGGTAACGGTGCTTTTCTACCAAGCAAGAAACCTGCGTTATTCTTCGGCTCAAGCCTGATGGAAGACATGAAGACAAGCCTCCAGCACCCTCATGGCGTGCCCCTGTGCCGAAGGACAAAGGCTGCCTGCAAACTCTTTGTCTTTGCTCAAAGTTTGGATTTGGAGAGGCTGACAGTTCCCAAAGGGGGAAGCAGCATCGCCCACTAAGGAAGGCACATCAGCAATAACCATATCGTAACCGAGAAGGCAGCGATGAAACAAAACAAACCTGGGTCAACACCTGCAGAAGAGCACAGGTCAAGCCCCCGCGCAGCGTTTGGACCACGAGCCCCACGGGGAAAAGGCTTCCCTGTATTTTGACTGGTATGTTTTGTGGTTAGAGGGAGACCACAGAAACCCAGTCAGAAGGCTGGATTTGCAGGCTGCCTACTCACTACCCTAAAACCAGCTGAACCCCACTGTCTTTCAGGCAGCCATTGGGAGTTACTCCTCACAGCAATCGATGCTTGTTTGATTAATTCATGTCTATGCCTCTATCAGCCAGGTGGGGAAAGTCATCAGTGTTTGACAACAAGGCCAGCGTCTCATTTGGGCTGTATCATGCAAAGCAGCTGTCTCTCCCTCGCCCTGCTGCAGAGAGACAACCCACGAGCCGGCAGAGCTCGGGCGGGCAGATTGCACCGAGATGAAGTGTTACGGCGGGCGGCTGCAGCAGATCGGTGGGATTTAAGGATTAGGGGGAGCAGATTGTCAGATTTGAGGGGGGGGGATCCGTGTGAAGGCTGAGCATGAGAACAGATGTCAGCAATTTCCCCCCACCCTGCTCCTCCCCACCCCAACGCTCTCCCCTACAAGCATTATCCACTCTCAACATCAGAAATCTCCCATCATCCTTTTTTTCATTCGCCAGCTGCTTTCCCCAAATCCACAGGCAAAAAGACTCAGTTAATGTGAAAGATTAAAGGTGTCTATCTGGCTGCCTTCCCCTGTTTCTTTTGCTCTTTCTGTGTGACACAAGCTCCCTCCGTCACTCCACTAAAACACGTCCTTATCCTTGCAGTGCAAGCAGTGGAAATCTCTCACCTGCACAGTCTTCTTTGCCCAGGGAGCAGCAGGTCCTTAATACAGAATTGTGGAAAAGAGGTCCTCCTCCTCCTGCTCTTAACCTTTCCCACCCAAAAACCTCTGAAGTTCCCTGTGGCCACCCACCCTGCCGCTCCCCGAGCGCCCGTGATCCTGGTGAGCTGCAGCAGGCACACCAAGACCCACGGCGCTGGGCTCGTGCGCCTGTTTACGTTTAAAAGCAGATCCACAGCCAATTCGCTCCCTGCAACATCGGCAGCGGATAATGAGTCCCCAAGGTCTCTTTTCTAAGAGGCTCCAAGAGTTTCCTACAAAAGCCCCACGTTAGCAGCTTCCACGGTTTGACCTCTCTCCCTCCTTGCTGAACAAGCTGGTGCAAACGTGGTTAATGAGCCAGCCTTTTGCAACGGGGCTCGGACCGGAGCTGAAATAATTTCTGTTGCAATTCAGAGGAGAGGATGCATTCATCACCAGACCAGGTAGCCCCAAGGTTGGGATAAGACAAGATTCAGAAGACGGGGATACGGCACCAAAATGCCTGCGCTGAGCAGCAGCGACGTGAAAAACAGCGACCGGGTACCCTGACGGCATGGGACGGTCCTTGCAAAACAGGGAAAGGCAGGGGTAAGGGGCAGCAGCTCCACAACCAAGCAGACCTCTCCTGAAAAAAAAAAAATCTTCCACGTCAAAAGCTTCAGACTGCGATGAAATATCAGCCGCTTACCGTGGCCACTTTCCAAAGGAGCCGTAGGGGATCCAGCACTCACCTCGCACCCTTGACAGCAGGAGAGAGAGGAACCGCTCAGTGCTACGTGAGGACAGGCCCTAGAGCTAAGTCACAGCAGCACATAAAGCAACTAGATGCAAGTTACCAGTGTCACACAGTGTGGAAAAAAAAATAGAATAAAAAAATAAAAACAAATAGGATGGCTACCACCAGTTTCTATGGCCGAGCAGGTCCCCCCTGCTTGAGGATGACAATTTAAGGGGGGGAAGAAGGCAGGAAGAATAAATAAATAACTCTGCGCCTGTGTTGCTTATACAGTAGACAAGATTTAATAGACAGAGCGTACAGAGTCTTATCAGCACAACTCATGCTCAATAGTGCAAGGGAGGGCATCATACATTAGCTTGCTTTGACCTGCAGGGCCCTCAGTGGGAATTTTCTCTACCACACTGACATTATGTTGTTTAGATGCTATGCACATCTCGCCTGCATGGAAACATGCTGACACTTTGGAGGCTTTTGAATACAGAGAAAGAGCGGAGAGGGAAAAAAGATGTCTGGGTCGAAATGTTTCTCTAATAGTTATAGATTTAATTCCATGGTCTAGAGGAAAGGGTGGGAAATGAGATTTTTTTTTCCCCCTCCATGTCCTTTTCAAAACATAAAAAAATCCAAAAACAAATTCCTGTCCTGGTCTGCTTTGGTTTTCTTTAGTTCACCAGTTTTCCTCTAGCTTTCTTTTTCCCTCCCACTTCCATCAACACATACAGGATCCAGGGAAGATCTAGCCAAAACCGTTGACTCTTTAGCTTGGATAAGAAAGGGTTCCCTTAAGAAGGAATAAATTAACAGCCAAACTCTCAACATACAAGGCAAAATAAACAGGGAAATTTTCTGCCCAGCCATCCTGGTATTTCAAACCCTCACAAAGAACTGGGTTATATCCACACAGAGGGAGAGTTTTACATATTCTTTCATCTGAAATTACTTCAGCCCCTCAGATCTCGCACTTCCCAGTTGTATTTCACCTTAGACACAACTCGGAGGATGCCAGCACCCAAATTCAGGAGAGGAACAAGACAAGGAAGGCTAGCAGGAGGCTCTTGTGCTTCCCTTTGGTTATACAGAGCAAGGCTGTTGTAAACATGTTTTCCCCAAATGCAGTCAGAGCAAGGAAAGAATAGTCAGGAGTCACAAGGTGGCCAGCCTAGCTGGGAACTTCGTATTTCGCAAGGAGAAAACCCAAGTCTTATAACAAGAGGAAACCCGTACAAAGGCGTAACCGAGCTGAGAAATTTATGGGATGCTGGCTGCAAAGTTCAGTGCAGGTTCAAGGAAGGACTGGACATGCCTGGGAGGAAGAAAACCTTAGGGCTCTTAGAAGGAAATACAGCCAGTCAGCAAGGTGAAGGTGCTTGGGTGGATCTTCATAGAGCCATGCAGCCCCAGGCCTTCCTACAGCCAAAAGAGTCGGTGTGATTTGTTCCTGGTGCTTGAAACCAGAGAAATAACTGTTTATGAGGTACACGAGTAAAAACCCAACGCCTTTGGCCCACGAGCAGGCAGTAGAGTTGCCTGCTCACAGTCTATGAAAAGGCTGCCTGAAACACCATCACCACTGCAAGTCCCCTGGGTTTGGAGATGCCTGTTTGGAGGAGAGCAGTGGGATGCCAGGGCCACACAAGCCCTGTGAGGAGGATTTAGAGATGCCCAGGGACTGCTCCCACCACACCTGTCAAGCCGGTGGGCGCCAGGCACCGCGCGGCCCCGCTGGCTCTGCAAACAGGAGGCAGCAGGCAGGTGCCTGGCACCGCTGGGGGTTTGCGGCAGGCGGTAACTGCAGCGGCCGTGGGGGAGCAGGCGAAGAGTGCCAGCTTTCCTGGGCACAGAGGTAGCCTCGTTCGTCTTCGTCAGGTGCAAATGGGCTGCTCAACCTTTAAGCGCTTAAATAGTTTCCTTTTTGTTTTTAAAAGCAACATTTGGGTGCTGCGCTCCCCTGGAACGGGGGAGCGGGGCGTGATGGATGGGCTGTTTGCGTGGGCACAGCAGCCCAATCCTTCAGCCTCAAAGAGCCAGCACGCAGGAACCGCAGGCGTGCGGAGGTGGCTTCTGATGCCAGAGCTCTGTGCTGGTGGCAACCGCTGGAGTGACTGGACTTCATCTCCGCTCCTTCCCAGAGCGAGCAACCGGTCCCAGCCATCCCCAGCAGCCCTACGATCACGGTCAGTGCCACACACAGCACCTCGCTTCCAAAGAGAAGGCGCATCACTGGAGGCATCTGCTTTCTTATACAGCTACCCAAAGCGCCACGCAGGACACTCCTCCACCGAAGCTTTCTCCTCCAGCCCTCAGCACCCAGCTTTAAAAGAAAAATCTGCCTGTGCCAGCAAGGTGGATGGCAGCTAAGGAGACAAATCTGCTTCAGCTTGGGTCATGGGAGGTCAAAGTGATAAAAAAAAAATATACACGTTTGAGAAGCCACCGACTGGATATCGAATTGATCTTCTGTGCTAGCTCCAAACACCCGGGGAACCCAGGGTAGGCATGCTGGATGCCCGCAGATCGATGCGGAGAGAAGTGCTCACATAAGCCCTCGGTAGCTGCATCGCTACCCCATAAGTCCTCGGCACTCAGAATTGTTTTCTTTCCTGTTTAATTCCTCATAATTCATTTCCAAGACATCCCCCCTCCCCTCTCCCCATGCTTTTCCTCTTAGATAAAAACAATATGTGGCTTTTTTTTTTATTCCAGCGGGGTTCCAGCTAATAAAAAGATTTATAATTAAGCCAGTAGATTTCCTTTTGCTATGCTGTCCTGGATTATGAGAAAGTATATTTATATGCAATTATGAAATGAACAGTATTTCTTACCCAAGTGAAGCTTTAAAAGTCATTATGAATCCATTAACTCAGCAGACCTTACAAAAGGCCTCCTCTGCTTTGGATTTATTTTAATTTAAAGCAGATAGGAAACTTTCCCCTCCCCATTTTTTTTTTAAACCCAGCTTTTCTGCAGCAGCAATGTGCAAAAATGAGAGAGATGCATCAAATTCAGCAGTAAGGGGCCAAACTCTTGGCAGACGCAGCTCCGTCAGACTCAGCGCTGCTTCAACTACTTCCAGAGTCTCTGCCCTGTATTCAATTGCACTGTGACCCCAAACTTGCCACCTTATACTGAAACCCGGGAAACGCATAATATTCAGAGTCTGCCTTGCTTAAAGCCTTCATTTGCTTAAATGCTGCCTCAGCATCATTGCCCTGCGTTTTTTCGAAGCTCCTCCCCATGGCATTAAGAGGGGTGCGCTGCTGCACACAGCAACTAGCAGTTTCTTTTTTGCTTCTGCTGCAAAACCTCACCTAAAGATCCCCATCCGAGTATTACGTGCCCAGTGGTCTCGGACACCTCAGACACACGTTGGGAGAGCCAGAATACAAGAAAACCATACTGGAAAAGCCAAAGAGGAAAAAATGCCATAAACTCTGGTCCAAGAGCTGCCCCAGCACCTGGATCTGGGCAGAAGGAGGCACAAGAGCTTTAGTTAGCGTGTGTGATCACAGCTGTGCCCTTACAGCAGACTTGGATGGCAGCAACCCAGGGCTCCCCAGCACCATGCTGAGACACGCTCTGGCATCAGAGTCTCCTCTGCAATATTTACTTCTCTGGCAATGTGTTGGGAAGGGAAGCAGAAGCCTCTACTCCCACTGCTCGCAGCCCTCCTCAGCTTGCGAGGCTTAAGCACCTAATCCAATGCCATTGGGAGCGGGTGAAGAAGCCCTGCCTGCTTGAGGACCGGGGAGATGACGCATCATGGGCGAAGGCTTCCAGTGTCTGTGGCATCAGAAAGAGACCCTTTTTTTTTTTTGGATCCCCAACAGCAGAGAGGGTTTCTTCCTCCCCATCTTTAATGAGCTCCTTAGAACTGTAGAATCATTAGGGTTGGAAAAGACCTCCAAGATCAAGTCCAACCATGCCCATGACCCTCGAAAAGCCCTATCCATACCCTCAAAAAGCACCATCCATACCACTGCTTGACAAGAAGGGGCTGTCTTTGGGATTCTATACAAGCCATCAGGCAGAAGAATGGCAGCTGCCCAGCAAAATATGCTCCAGCCCCAGCCATCTTTCACCATTTCTTATCTACACGTGGGATGAGGATGGCTCGTTTTACTCGCCTTAAGAGGAAATCTGTCTTCAAGTCACAAAAAGAGGCTCAGTTACGATGGCCTTTTCATTAACGTGGTGGCAATAAAGCACAGTAGCATCCTCTGGCTGTCATATTAAAAGGGTCTGGGAGGAATATTAAAAGGGAATTTGCTGGAGAGTAGAGGCAGGGAGGAGGGCAAGCCCGTGATGGGGCACACCGCCCCCTCCACCACCCAGTTGAACTCCAGATGGAGATGGCCACCAGTCCCTCACGTACCACCAGTTTTCCTCCAACTTCCTACTCAGTTCAAGAGATTATTTTTTGAGACTCCAATCGAGTGTTCATTGGAAACTATACCGAAAGACCCTCAAGCTATCCGGAGGGCACAACCACTCTCCCTCCCCTTGGACATCATGACTGGCAACACGGTGGTGGTACTACACAAGACCTTCCCAAGCCGGGCCCTTCATCAACCCGATGAACCCCCTCCACCATCTCCGGCATCCACCTCTCCCTGCTGTCCGCTCCAATCACAACAGCACCGTGAGTGTTTCCAGTCCTCAGACAAATTAAATCTCCCTGACAGGCTCGATCTGCCTCTAGTTCTCCGTGACGCTTTCACTTCCAGTTGGCTCCGTCAGCGACAAACCTGCTTTGACACCTTCACTGTTTCTCAGTCTCGTTTTCCCCCGTGCGATCTGCTTCTCCCTGTCTCTTCGTCGAGCACTATGCGATTTTTGCACCGACAAACCCATTTTGATCATCTCCTCCTGCGTTCCCCCCTCCCAGCGGCTCTCCATCTCTGCAGTTCTTTCAGATACTGCATGACTGCTTTATTAAATAAGAATAAAAACATAACCAGAGCCAGGGAGTTCTCTGCAAACCAACTGCTCTGGATTTAATTTGGGGATTGCAGTCACAGTTAGTTTCATTAGACTTGCCCCTTTGCCCCATAACACTTGTTTCTGAGCCGTGGGTTTTTTTCAATTCAGCTTGAGCAAATCCACCGTGTGTCTTGCATCATGAGGAACAGGGCCCTGGGCTCTTGCTACCATTTTAATCCCCGTTTGCAATTTACAGAAGCTTTGGCTAAGGGTGAAAGGTTCTGTGTTTCATTACGATGCCTCACAGGGACCTCTGCTAACCTGCACTGTGCAGCACTGTCTTGACACAGTACAGCGGCTGCACTTAAAGTTCACTATCTCAGATATTACTAGCTCCAGCAGCTATTCCCCTACGTTAGCTGCAAGGAATAGCAATAAGTCCATAACAAACTTTAAAGAGTAACCATGCTTACAGGTATTCTGGCCACAGGTACGCTCATCATACCCCACAACCCCCTCCCAGGTCTTAAGGACTGGTTTGCATCCTCCCTTGATGCACTTCTAGACACACCAAATAACGAACCATAAGAAGAGCTTCTTGTACCTACTTTTTTTTTGTAATCTCCTGAAGCTCTCCGAGCACTTCAAAGGGAAGCGAGCTTTGCTACGCCCATGCTGCAAAACAGGAAAGCTCGATGCCAAAAGCGAAGACCGGTGGAAAACCACAGGCTCCAGGCAGGTAAGTGGCCAACTGGGCTTTACTGCTTCCAATAATCACTATGTCGTTGCTCTTAACACCCACCTGAAGAAAACCTGCTTTTCCCTTCTACATATGTGTGTCTGCCTACAGAAGCATACACCCTTCCTCTGATAAAAAAAATACAATATGCTCAAAGCACAAGTTCACATTTAACAAAACCACCCACCTTTTTATAAATTTACTTCATTGTACTGAAGTCAATATACTCGGAGATGACTTAGTCGCCTGTTAACAGCAATCAGCATCCCTGACTACAAATCCATTTGCGAGGTATCAGTGGTGCAGGCACACGTTCCGCCTTGTAACACTCCCTTGCGGTTGGCCGCTACCACAACGCAAGCACAGCCTGCTTCAAATAAAAGTGAGCTCCAAATTTGACCCTTCCTGTCCCATTCATAGGATTTCAGGCCATCAGATTAGTCAAGGACTGGAGACCGGTCCCTTTGTCTGCTGTGGTTTATAAAACAGGGTGCAACCACCATGCGTGGGGGGCGGGATGGCTGCAGGAGGAAGGGGGTCAGGAGCAGCAGCCGTTCCCACAGTGATGCCCACTGCCACTTGCTATCTCAAGTCATCGGCAGGAACCAGACCCAAAAGCTCTAAGTCTGGGGCACTGGGGAGATGCTAGCAAGTCCCCAGACAGCTCCGAGTTGGAGTGCTGTGCCTTGCCAAAGCGGCCACAGCCTCTCCCAGCACTAGGGTTACTATTTAACGCCTCAAACAGCTATATTACTTCATAATATTGGTGGTCCCCCTCTTCTCCGGCTTATGCACACACAGAAGAGGAGTTCGAGCCTCTCAGTCTAAAGCTTGGTTTTAAAATGCTGCTGGTGCTTGGGTGGATGCTTCCAGAGGAGATTTAAGTGTCTCGGTATGTGTTCGCCGAGTGCTGCCGGCTGTATCCTGTGAGATTTTCTCCCATAGATTTTCCCAGGTAGGCAGCAGCGAGAGCACAGGAGGCAGAAAGCACATCTTTAAATTTTCCCCAAGCTCTCTCCTGGACAGACAATCCCGTTAAGTGAAGCACAGGGACCTGAAGCTGTGTAAAAGCAACAAGGTGAATCTCCTTAGCGCAGGAGCCTGACAGATGAGTGCAAAAGGCTAGATTTAACTCCAGTGTAACACAACAGACCGCAACACGTTACCAGAGGGTGAAATGTGAGCCCGTTTTGCAACCCATTGCACGCAACCAACGGATCTCTTAGCTGCCAGCAGAGATTTCTTTTAGACTTTCCTCTCTAAATGGAGGGACTTTATTTCTAGATAATACAGTAAAATGAGACAGATATGGAGCAATATAGTCAAGGTCACCTACGGAATTAATCGCGGAGCAAGAAGCAAACCTGAATCCAACCACGAAGCATACTTAGCCCAAAAGCCACTAGTTATAAGACATGCCATTTATCAACATCTATCAAATTAGGCAGGCTACCATAAACTCACGCTTGTGGAGCGTTTTTTAAAACGGCAGGGGAGGAAATGCAGTTTCTGAGTTCCATAGAGCATCTCGCAGAGGAAAATACTGGTATAATAAAACAAACTATTTTAAAAAGCACCTCATCTAGTATTTATCTGCTACTCAACAGTCTTCCTAAATCTAAGCGCAACATGGCGGTAATGGATATCTCAGACACATAATTTAAAGTGTTACTGAAATTTCTTACACACAGAAGATCAGCCGCTGAGATCAAAGGCTGACGCATCCAGTGACTCTGTCTGCGACAAAAGAGAGAGATTTCTAACAGTGAATTACAGTGTTAAACAAATTGAGCTCGTCTCCCCTAAGAACGCTTCCCTTCATACTTAAGAGTACAAAGTTTGCTCTAGATAGGCTACTTGCAGAAGAAATGGGCTGTCTGCGGCGTGACTCATCTAAGGAAACACCACTGTGCTGAAAGACAAGGAGGAGGAGAAATACACCCCAAAAAGAACAGCCAACAGACCAGAAATTAAGCAGACATTATAAAGGTCTGGTAAACCGAAGTTAATTATCTCCAGGTACCAGAGAAAACCATATAAACTGTCTCTGCCCAGCCTCTATAAGAGCATCACCTGCCCAGAAGCAAATACCTGCCCTAACGTTTAAAGGCAGGTCACCACATCCCTCAAAGACGCAGTAAAAACTCAAGAAACTAAGACAGGAGAACTACTACGCCCTTTGGGAACCAGGGGGAACACCCCATCTCCAGGCACGCTGCAATTCAGCCACCTGGGAGAACATGGTATAATGTTCTCCAAGTCAGTAACCTTAAAAGACAGTTTTCCAGCGGAGGACACAGTGAGCAGCCTCCCAGTCCCTCCCCAAAGGGCACGGGGGCAAATCCTTGCTGGTTGGGAACTCCTGGCCTCCAGCTCTTCATAAATAAATCAGAATAGCCTCTCCCAAGCACGCAGCATCAGGATGGCGGGGAGGAATATGCGAGAGCACCCCCTGCAATATAGTTGTCTTCCCTGGCTCACTAATGACTTACATTACCTGGAGTCAGATCCTTTGTTCCCTTCCACGCCACAGATGGTATTCCTCCTGGTGCTTTCTAGCCAAGTCTGTTTAAACAACAGAAGCTGTGTTTTTGTTGCAGGTTGCACGCAGTTTGGGAATTGCCTTTTTTTCCTTCCCCCTCCCAGCTCCAAGTGTTTCATTTGTTTGGTTTTTCTGAACCATAGGCATATTTGCATTAATGATACACGGAATTCTTTGCTGGGTTTTCCCCACCAGCTTCCTTCCCTGAATATCAAGTACACAGGGCCATACATCTACGCCTGCCACCTACGTGGATGCTTGAATTCCTCCTACCAATGGAAGCAGGGTAGGTTGTGTTTCATTTGTTTTCTTTACAGGATCACAAAGTGATTCAGAGATGTTCTCTGCCGGCAAAAAAAAAAAAAATACCTTCAAAGCATGAAAACAACCAGCAAAACAGCACTGTCTTGTCTTTTTAAGGAGGGTCCATGCAAACAGCAGGTAGTAAGCTGAACCCTGCACCCTACCGCTGGCAAACGGCGGTAGGTGGCAGAAGGCAACAGAGTCACCCAAGAGAGACTGAAGGGAAAAAGCTTTTGCCATCCTTGAGATGCTCACAGGGTTGTTTTTCCACCTTCACCTGCTACAGGTGGAGGCTGGAGCTAGCTAACAGCTTTACTCACAGGGTTGCGGGAGGATGGTTCAGGGAGCAAAGTCTCCCAACCAACCTCCTGGCGTGCCAAAAAAATCCCGCTCTGCTGGTCCCAGACCTAAAAACATGCCCAAATGTAAGGCAAGGCCTGGTCACAGCCTGCCCTGCACTGTGAAAGAGACAACGCTCAGGTCCTCCATCCCCACCCACTGCTTTTCACTTCATTTGCTACTGGAAATTGCTCCACTTTTCCCTCTGCCTCAGTCTCCCTCACCCATGAGGCCGGTCTCCATGCCTCTGTCAATTCACATCCCCCGACCCGCTCATCCCCCTCCTATAGCTATATCTTTCTCTTTGGGTTAGTGTCGCTAATGTCAGAATCATTCCTTCTGACAAAGTCTCCCCTTGTCCGCGTCTCCCTTGTCTCCTTGAATCTCTGTCAAAGCCTTTTCCACATGTCTAAGCATTTTAATGACATATGGTGCTGGGACTTGGGGGAGGGAGCATCGCTCTAACAGGAGAAAGATGGGAAAGCAATAAGGTTAGCAACCAGGCAAAACGCTAGGGAAGGCCCTGGAAGGGTACCTTCAGGTACACCATTCAGTTCTTCCAACTCTCCCACAGTAGCTAGTTGCACCCTTGGAGGGTTTCTCTAAAAAGAAAGGCTAATCCTGCTTTGCACCTCCATTCCAGGCACCTACTTTGCAGTCTTCAGATTCAGTTGATAACATCTATGATAATTCAGCCTAGCCCACACTTTCTTTAATTCTTAGAATGATTTGTCAGTCAAAAAAACTATTTCAGGGCTGTATTTTTTGCTCAGTGCTCAAGCACGAAAATTTGAAAGCAAGTGGTTATTATCCAGGAGTGTCCAGGTCTATTCAGTTTAGAAGAATAATATCTTCCTCAGACTATTAATGTTCTCATAGGCGAGTGGAGGTCTTTTACAGACTCTTCACTGAGCATTGGACAAGCCCCACTGCAAGCTTGGACAAGCCTTGCAAAGAGTTGCAGAGGTCAAATGGCAGCCTACCATCTGAAAAGGATGCTCTTGGAGAAAGTTGGTCCACACCATTCAGTTCTTCCAACTCTCCCACAGTAGCTAGTTGCACCTTTTAAGGGTTTCTCTACCAAGAAAGGCTGATCCTTTTTGCACCTCTATTCCAGGCCCCTGCTTTGCAGTCACCAGGGCGGCCACCAGCTGTGACACGCCGTGAGCAGACGTCCTAGCACATGGTGGAACAGAGGCACGGCCAGCCTCTTCCTTACTCTGGAAGTCACAGATCCGCATGCAATTCTCAAACCCACACGCAGAGGTGAGAGGCACGCAGGCTACACACTCGTGTTCGCTTGACAGCGTTCCCCGGTGTACAAAGCCACCAAAGGCTGCATCGTGGCGACACGTGCTGCCCCAAGTGACAAGTGTTCCCAGTGTCACCTCCAGCCCAGCAAGCTTCTCCTCCCCAGTGCCACAGACTTAAGACTATTCTCCAAGCACAGTCTTAGCAGATCCCAAAGCTTTCAGACAGCTAAGAAGCCCCAGAAGTCCCTTTAAGACATGGTATTCTGCAGAATCCTAGCGGATTTCTCCCTAAGTAATTGCATTTTGCCTGCTTATAATCCTCCTGGGTTTTAATTCTTCTCTACCTGTCATAAACTGGTGAGAGATGCGGCAGGATGCTAGGATGACAGCTGTCGTGCTCCATATGAACAAAGTGATCTTGTCCTAAAGGAGGTTCAGTACGAACAACACCAGCACACCAAAAGAGAAAATAAGAAGAAAACGGACCTACGTCCAAATTACTCCAACAGACACCCAGACTGCCTGCTCCGAGACTAAGGTGATAGTAACACCAGCTTTTTAAAATCCTCGCCCCTTTAGGAGCTCTAATCCTATTGCAAGCCTTCAGCTTCAGCTGAACTTCAGCTCTTTAGTGTTTTGGCAAATCCCAGCTTTGGCGGATTAACGAAGCAGCCAGCAGAAGCCCAAACCCTTCATGGCACCCCGTTTTGGGTAGAAGCCCCAAGAACTTGCATGTGTAGCTGCACAGGCCTCATCACTATTGCTGACCAACAGGCCACGTGGGAAGCAAAATCCAGATGGGATGCATCTTGCACCTACGGATGGATTATGCTTTTTCAGTTTTATTCAGCAGCACTGCAGCATCTGTTGTTTATTCTCTATCCCTGGCATATTCTTGGGGTTTGGGGAAGCTTCACAAGATTCTCCATCTATAACAGCTATGAAAAACAGTCCACATGGTCCCAATCTGGCTTTCACGTTTATAGAACACTTGAATAGAGGGAAGCAAAGGTAAATGGGTGCAGGCGTACCGGTCAGGGTCCAGAAGCATGACAGTAGGCACCAAGAGTTGACTGGTGAATAAAGCAAGTGGGCATCTTGCAAATGGAGCTTTTAACTGGCAAAAAACCTCAGATGAAACCGGCACCATTAAGAACTGCAGTTCCTAAATTAAAAACAAGACCCCAAAGTTACAAGCAAGACACTCCCGCTGCCTGGGTTCTTTGTCCTCTGCGACAGTTATATTAAAAGCAATTAATTCAATAAGGAATGCTAGAGAAATCTCTCATTTGTCAGGTGACAAGGGGGAAGGATGAGAATATGCTCCAGGAATTTATCAAGGAAATCTGTTGAGCCGTGCAACTTTTTTTGAGCAAGATGCTGAAGGTAAAGCAACGTCCCACTTGAACTTGTACGCTGATCAATGAAATATAAAGCAGAAATAACCCCTCCCTTTCATACCCAGTATTGCCTAGCATCTGATTTACTGTATCTGCCAAGGCCAGGAAGCTGAAGGATCACGGCCAATGCTTTCTGTCCTCCACATCTCTAGCAGTCAGACTGAAAATGGCTCTAACCTGCTGTGTTCTAAAGCAAGACCCAGCGCTTTCTAACTACTCTTCTAATACAGCTATCTGCCTGCCTTCCTCAGGGGGAGGGAGGGAGGAATATTTTCAGAGGGTGCTCAGTGTCTAACAAAGTTTGTTTGAACTGAACTTAAATCAACAGCAACAGGAGCAGCACTAAGCCAACCTCAAGCACTTGTGAAAACACTTTGCTTTAAATAGTGACTCTTCAAGCTTTAACATCATGTAAAGCTCAAGAAGATTTTATGGGCCACTGAGAGCATCTAAAGCCTTGGCATCCCATTTGCAATCCAAACAGCTTTGTGCTAGCAGGACTAAAGTAGCTTTTAAGCGTGGGTGCGATGCCCCAGAAGCTGGGCTAGAGCTGGCACCATTTTCAACACGGAGCTCTGCAACTGCCCAAACACATGCACCTTTCCAGCTGCAAAGCAAGCTGGAAATCAGCCCCCACACCACCCTAAACGGGTACTTGGGTTTTGACAGAAACCTACAGGTTTCCAGCCATAAGGTAACTCCTAAACTGGGTGCTGAGGTACTCCTTAAGCAAATCCTTTCTCAGCAGTCTGCCTGGATGCTATTCATATCTGTCATCGGTGCTGTCAGGGTCAAGACGCTGCACTGTGTTGGTCCAAGCAGGCACTTTGCTCAAAATTCATTAAAGTCAAATACTCCTAAGACTTTTACACATGAAAAAGCAGACGAACGTGAGACAGAGTGGCTCAATGCAGTACAGGCAGTGGTTTTTTTTTTTAATGAAGGTCTATTTACTCAGCAGAGCTGAAGGGCTGCTTCTTCACAGCAGGTCAGGGGCTGCTATGCAAATAATAATAAATACTTTGCACTTTTCAAGCACGCTTTACCCGAGAAGCGCTCTGCAAGCACAAACCGCGCTAAGCCTCACAGTATCTGGAAGGAACACAGCAGAAAACAGGAACAGACACTTTGCCCAAGACACGAACACAGAAGCCTCTTGGGTGGAAAGCAGAGACATCTGATAGTACCAACAGCTTTCCTGACTCCCCCATAAAAGCACTCTTCCATTGCTAACCTCACATTCGTGTGGTTGGCAGCTTTCCAGAAACAGCAGCTCAATATCGATTCAGAAAACAGTCTCATCTGTGGTTCATTACTCCCAACAGATTTCATAAGGGATCCTGCCTGATACCTCAGCTGCTTCTAAGCCAGCTAAGCCTGGAAGATCTGGTGCTGGTATAAAATAGTAAAGCTTCTTATGAAACATCTCATATAGGACAAAAGCCACCACAGGGACAAGTTCATCAAGCCCCGTTCATAATTCATGCATTATTAACTGGCTTTCCAGGAGGTTTCCTTGGGCTGGAAAGCAAGGTGCATAGGAGCAAAGCATGCAAAAGGGACGGGGATGGCTGGAGCCGCTGGTCAATTCAACAGCTTGAAAAACCAGAGGCAGCTGAGAAGACCTCCATGCACTGCATAGAGAAACAGCTTCTGCCCTGCAAGACCTGGGGGAAAAAGTACGTGAGGGTGGCTGCAAAGTAGTATTATACAAAAGAAGGTAACACTAAGGTCTCTGGTTTCCAGAAGGCTCTCACCTGGGGAGCCCTGATGCTGTTTGTACAGCTGTAAGGTGCCATGAAAGATTTAAGGAAGACTGAAGGAGCAGTTTTTGTTCCTTGTCCCAAAGAGCCCGCAGTCTGCACCCTGGCAGGTAGCATAGAATCAGAGAGTCATTAAGGTCCGAAAAGACCTCTAGGATCAGCAAGTCCAACCATCAACCCAATGCTACCATGTCTCTTAAACCATGTCCCCAAGTGCCACGTCTACATGGTGTTTGAACCCCCCCAGGGACGGTGACTCCCCCACCTCTCTGGGCAGCCTGTGCCAGGGCCTGACCGCTCTGGCAGGGAAGGCATTTTCCCTCACACCCAACCTAAACCTCCCCTGACGCAGCCTGAGGCCGTTCCCTCTCGTCCCATCACTGGTGCCTTGGGAGCAGAGACCAGCCCCCCCCTCACTCCAGCCCCTCTCAGGGGGCTGCAGAGAGCGAGAAGGGCTCCCCTCAGCCCCCTCTTCTCCAGGCTAAACCCCCCCAGCCCCCTCAGCCGCCCCCCAGCACACTTGTGCTCCAGACCCTGCCCCAGCCCCGCTGCCCTTCTCTGGACACGCTCCAGCCCCTCCAGGCCCTTCTTGTCCCGAGGGGCCCAAACCTGAGCCCAGCATTCGAGGTGGGGCCTCCCCAGGGCCGAGCACAGGGGCCCCATCCCTGCCCGGCCCCTGCTGGCCACACCAGGGCTGACACAAGCCCGGGGGCTGGTGGCCTCCTTGGCCACCCGGGCACTGCTGGCTCATGCCCAGCCGGCTGTCAGCCAGCACCCCCAGGGCCTTCTCCGCCGGGCACTTCCCAGCCCCTCTGCCCCAGGCCTGGGGCGCTGCCTGGGGTTGGGGTGACCCCATGCATCCTCTGACAGCCAGGGGATTTGGGACCCACCCCAGCAAACGCAAGGGAGATCCGCAGCGCTGTGCCACAGGGGTTACCTCCAGCAGCCAGCACTGCAAGCTGGCACCTTACAGAGATGGGATCACACCACAACAAAACGCAGCCATGCAAAAGGCCTGTTCCTTGCAGCTAAAGTACTTCCAAGTCTCATTTGCAGAGAGAGAGACTGGGTTTGAGGTACAGGCAAAATCCTACAGCTGGCTGTGGAAGTGGCAACCTGCAGTTATAACCTGCGGGGAACTGAGATTTGTATCTCAAACAGCAGCAGAGCCCTGAGCTGCCTGCTAGAACCAGCATCACTGTACTTCCAAGATACCAACTTATTTTGAAATCAATACCAAGATTTATTGATCCAGGAAGGAAATACTGACTGATGAGAGAGCCTAGTCGATAGCAATCCCCATGGGTAATAAGTTTTAATGGAGACCGGAAAAAAATTCTGACCTGATTTTTGTTCTGGGGCAAAACTCTGCGTATGCTGATTATTAGAGCCCAAGAGCGAGCCAGGGACTCCTCACTGTTATGCTGACATCCACAATGACCGTCTCAGATGCCAAAGTCTGGGACAGCACATCACCACTGAGTGAAAAGAGAAACCCTATTAGCTGTTAGCACTGATCTGTCTGGCAGAGGACAAGCTGCTAATACAGACTACCTTGAAAATCATAGTAAGAAATTCAACCTGCACAGTCAAGGCCAGATTCAGGTGTGTAATTCAGTGATGGCAGGAGTTCAAGCACTTAAAAAGTCTTTTGAAACCACAGTAAAACCACGCTGCCCCATCCCTCTTGGAAACAGACCTCACTGAATATCAAGGCCCTGAAAGGCAAGACCAAAAAAAAAAAACCCAAACCAGTTTTGCTTGGCTGAGCCTGGGAGAGCTGGTTGCAGCAATTTCCCCTTGTTTGTCAGCAAAATCTCATCAGCTGTATAAAAATACAATAAGGGGTTTGACTTACCAGAAGGGCATCTTCAATATTGAGATAGGGGCTGAGGAGAGATTCCACACCACGTTTCTGAAGTTGAGGAGGCAATGCCTTATCTCCAATATTTTGGAAGCCATGAAGTCTCACCTTCAACCACACTCAGGGAGGCAGCAAGTATTTCTAAGGTGCTGCAGACCCACAAAAAGCACTGAAACCTGCTGGGACCAAACCGCAGAAGGGCCACCCTGTAGCTCCGGGGAACGAAGAACAGCTTCTGCACTTTGCAGTTCAGCAGGTCTGACCTGTGTTTACAGGTTTCTAAGAAGCCATCACCTAAACTCTCCCTTTATTCCCTTGTCAATACCAGCAAAACAGCTTTAGAAGAACAAACAGCTCTTTCTGGCACTTAGAAAAATATTCAGGCAGTCCAACACTGCCTTGGGATCTCTCACACCAAGGTAACCCCAAGGCATTGAAGAGCTGCAGGCAGAGGTGAGAAGAGAGGTTTGGAGAGCTGGGGTTTTCCTTGTAGCGATGACTGGCACATAGGCTAAAGGCTGCCAACACCCAGCAAAGCAACTGGCACAATATGACAGCCCTGCAGGAGGATAATTGGGCAGACAGCGCTGTGCAGACGAACTAAAGTGTTTACTGGCTTTAATATTTAATTGTGCAAAGCAAAGAGAAAGAAGCTGGGGAATCGGAGCTGCAGATAGGGATGCACGTGCGTGTCGGGTGCTCTGATGCCTCCGTGCCAAACCGAGCACCTAAATGAGCCAGTGACAACCTCAAGAGCCCCAGCTTGGATGTGCCCATCGTGCCAACTGCTGCCAGGCTCCCTTCTGCTCTCCTGCCTGGCAGAAGCAGCGGTCTCCCCGCTGGTTTGGGAGTGCAACACGGAGGGAGGCACTGCAGGCAGAGCGAAGGGAAAAGCACCGTGTGCAGCAGTTGGAAAGGCACATACGTGAAATCCAGCAGGTATAAGGTCAGTTCCACCGGAATTGCCTCAACCAAGCCATAGGCTCCATCCACCCTCATGCATAAGAAAACTATTGGCACCCACATCCCAGCGTAGAAATACTCATAAGCACGAGCCGCCTGAGAAGAGCTCCCTTCCCCTCTGCATCACCCCAGGAAGTCTGGCTTGTAAAGGAGGCACTGCTCATTTGTAAGCTGACTCTTCCTCATTCATACACCTTGTGCTGACACTGCTTTGTTGGAAGGATACATACAAGCAGATCCCGTCCACCCTAAAAATCCCAGTAGTTGACCTATTGGTCCTCTTGACTCTGCTTAAAGTCACTCACCTGTTCCATATAAAGGTCTTTCCACCACCTTTTGTCTCTAGAGGTAGCCTGGGAGAGCACAATCACTGTCAACAGACACACTCAAACCTTTCTTGCTATTCCTTTTCCAAAAGGATACCCAATCAGCTCCAAATAAGTCACTGAAAAGCCTTACATCCCACCAAGGGAAAAGCCCGAACTATTGTGCGCCTAAAGCCACTGTTTGTATTGTATCTCTGCATATGGCCAAACTCGGCAAGGAAATTAAAAGGAAAGCTGGCTCCATAAATATTACAGTGTGAACAACACAGAGGTCTTTGCTGGATTATCACCACTAAAAGGAACTGCAAAAGCATCCAACTGCACAAATGAAAGATGTTAATAGAGCGGTCCCAGTGGAGAGGAAGGCTGTATATTACGTGGAGCTGCTTTCACATCTTGCAAAATGTGCAGATTTAAATAACGCTCCCCTTTCACACAGAATAAATCTCAGCGTCTTCCACAAAGAGATGCCGCGCGTGCCCACACCAGCCTACTCTGGTAGGCAGATGGCTTACGGGAGAGACGGGTGATGGGTTGAAGACCTGACATTTGTGTCCCTCATTTGATGCAGTGGTACCAAATAGCTCCACTAGACAAGGCTGGGCTGTAGCGCACCTTCAATATGCAATCTTCCTACCCGCAGTACTCTTTAAATAAAAATATTTAAAAAAAACGTTAAGACAGATTTTTCTCTCGAACCTTTTAATTAAGCCATTAGTCTCTTCCCCCTTAACCCACACCATGAAAGGAATAAGAGGCCTGTCTTCACAGGAGCAAATGATTTCCCTAGAGTAATGAAGACACATTATCATACAGGAAAAATCATTAGTTGCTATGTCCAGGACAATGCGATCGCTCAATTACTCCACTAAAACAGATAGCACCCTTCGCAGCGCCCCAGGCACAAACTTGGGAGAGATGCATCCAAGCATGCGTGCCCAGAGAAATATCGCTTACTCAGAAGACCTGGACCAGTACAGAGGTCTTACCTGAATTATTTTCCAAGCAAGCCTTTGCTCACGTCACCTTTAAGACACCCCAGCAACAGGTGGTAGACCTCAGGAGGATTATTCTCAAGTGCTTTACAGCAGTAACAAAGGGCCTGGGGAGTTTCTCATCACATCGAGGTCGTCTCAGGTATCCTAGCAGGGTTTCATCAGGAAGCCAAATGCTGAGTGCTTCGAGGACTGGGAGGCATTTAATAACATTTGAGGGAATCGATGATGCAACATGATCATCAAGAGGGAACAGATTTGGCGACCTGGCCTGTCACTGAGTCACACCGTCAAGGAAACCTCTCCTGATGAGAAAAGACCACTTGAGTCTCGGGTTCAACACCAGGGATGACCCAGCTAGATTTCTTGCAATGCATGCAGCAGGGACTGTCAGCTTGGTTCTGGTTCCCCCTCTTCCTTACCTCAAAGCTCTAGGCTAGCTGCAAAATACTATTCTCCTGCAACTTATCTAATCAGGATGATCCAACTCACAATTTCCCCTCTTCATCACCCCCAGGATGATTAAGAGTAAGATTTAGTCATCTAACTAGGGCCCCATTATTCCTTCAAAGATATAATTTCAGGACTTCTCTCACCTACCAAGATACCCATTACAAAAATGACTCATTAGATCTTCCCCCTGCATCTTCAGCATACTTCCAACGTACAGATGTGGGTCAATTGGTGTTATTCATGAACTCCCATCAAATCCACCCAATTGCCTGGACTAAAGGGGAAAGGGGTGTCAAAAGTGAAATTGTTTTATTTCAATATTTTCTCTTCTACATGAAAAATTTAGATTTCTTCCCCCCCCGCCCAGACATCTCTGAAGTTAATTTACTTTAAAAAAATAGGTATTTTTAAGTCTGAACAAAGAACATATCATAACAGATGAAATGTTTCATTTGACCTGAAACAAATATTTTTTGGTCTTGTTTTCAGTTCACCCAATACTGCATTTCTTCAGTTTTTCAGTTCAGACAGACAAGGGGAAAAACACATCAATTTCAGAGGTCCACAGAGAGCCCATTCTGTAACAGTTGTCAAAAAGACATAGCCTATTGTCCTGGTTTTGTCTGGGATAGAGTTAATTTTCTTCCTAGTAGCTGGTACAGTGCTGTGTTTCAGGTTTAGGAGGAGGATAACGTTGATAACACACCGACACTTTAGTCGCTGCTGAGCAGTGCTTACACTAAGTCAAGGACTTTTCAGCTTCTCATGCTGCCCTGCCAGCGAGGAGGCTGGGGGTGCACAATGAGCTGGGAGGGGACACAGCTGGGACAGCTGACCCCAACTGGCCGAAGGGATATTCCACACCATATGACACCATGCTGAACAAAAAATTGGGAGGAGTTGGCCGGGGGGCACGGCCACAGCTCGGGAACTGGCTGGGCATCGGTCAGCGGGTGGTGAGCAATTGCATTGTACATCACTTCTCTTGTATATTCTTTTATCATTATTATTATTTTCCTTTTTCTGTCCTATTAAACTGCCTTTATCCCAACCCACAATTTTCACCTTTTTACCCCAATCCTCTCCCCCATCCTGCTGCGGGGGAGGAAAGGAACAGCAGAGTGGTGTTCAGCTGCCTGCTGTCTTAAACGACACTTATGTTAATATTGAACTACTGCTTTAGCAATTTATGAGCATTATCTGGAAAGCTAAGGTACAAATTAGCAGAGATGAAGCAAGTTACCCAAGATAATGCATTCTGACATTAATACCTTTCTATTGTTCAACTAATTTTACGTAGATATAGGTTTACACTGCAAAAAGTGGAGGAAAGCTTGATGGTTTACACAGGCTTGAGATGATTCCCAGAAGTGTTTCCACCCCTCGGTGGGCAAGGCACACGTCTTTCTAAAGGGGCTGGCCTAGGTAATTTTAACATGGCATTTTCCAAGCTAGGGCTACCATGAGTAGGTGTCTAAGGCAGAAACACCACTCCTACTAAAAATAACGCCTGCTTTCGGAAAAGCAGGCATGATATTACCTCCTGACTCATAAGGTACCATTGTAATCTTTCTCCACCCAGCATGCAAAACACCAAGAGAAGTAGTCAGACAGGCAGAGCTTTGAAATAAGTTTGAAATGTGCATTGGTGCAGGACAGCTCAGACATCAGGGCTTCAGCCTGCTTCTAGACCCAGAGTATTCAGCTGCCCCAGAGCGATGCTCTGTACAACTTCCTTCAGATCACTCCAAAGGACACCCCCACAGGCTTTTAATACCCATATCCTAGTGAAATTACACAAAAATTGGGTTCCTGGACTCAATTACTGCATGCCTCAATTCATAGAATCATTGAGGTTGGAAAAGACCTCTAGGATCATCAAGTCCAACTGTCAACCCAACACTACTCAACAACCCAACCCAACACCACCATGTGTCCTAAACCATGGCCCCAAGTGCCACATCTACACGGTGTTTGAACCCCCCCAGGGACGGTGACTCCCCCACCTCTCTGGGCAGCCTGTGCCAGGGCCTGACTGCTCTGGCAGGGAAGACACTTTTCCTAAATTCTTTACATTAAGAACATGATACTTGACTGCTTTGGAGAAGGTGTAAGGCTGGCGAGCTCCAAGACAACCTCGTGTGGCTACCAGAGGGCTTATATATGCGCACACACGATTGGTGTTGAGTTTCAGGGCAAGCAGCAACCTGCAGCTACACAAGGTACCTTCCCCATCGCGCGGCAATGCAGCGAGTGGGTATCACGGCTTAGTTTCAGGCACTGGTGCCGCATACGGCGGTTGCTTTAGTTAAATGCAAACTAGCAATCTCTGCCTTCACACATGACAATTGCCATGCGATTTCTGTCTCATTAAACTCTGAAATGTAAAACAAATGGGATTTATGTGGCTGCTGTTTGGCATTCGCTTGCACAATGTCAGGTCTTGCCTTTAATGGCTCTTCAGTCTCATTGCTGTCTTAAGATGGTTTCTATTTGACTTCTGAGCCAACACAATACCCAATAGTTTCCCATCCCAGGCTGAAATAAAACATGGGAAAGAGACAGACAAGCAAAGTCCCTATTTCCCCCCTCAGGCTGTGATACCAGCTAGCACAGAGCTCTGCTGCAGACTTCTGTGCCTCAGTTCCCCTCACCCACCACTGTCAGATTCACAGAGCTTACTCAATTCCCAGCTCTCAGCCCAAACCAGAATATTTATGCATCGTGCATGGAACAATAAGCACTGAAAAGCGTAAGAAAAAGCTACGGGGAGCATTTGGGAGGTGTTTTGGAGAACATGAATTGTCAGTGAAATGCTATCCCACACACCAAACAGAAAAAAGCTAAAGGCTGATTACAGAGCATTCGATTTTAGCAATCACTCACCGATGAACGGAGAATACTCCCAGTACGGCACGTTGTAAACTCATTGTTTGGGGCAAATTTAACAAGTGCCACTGGTGTACAGGCTGACCAATGCTTGAGACGTGAAGATTCATGACCACAGGTCCTCAGAGCCATGACTGATTTTTCCTTTTCTTCCGATTTCAAAGACCAACCACCCAGACTGGCAGCACCAGCGAGGCTATTCCTAGACCCAGAGCCTCTACAGCCACACAACTAGCCACTGAGCATCCCAGAGATAAGGGCACTCATTTAAACCACAAGATTTATGATTATTAGCTATGAAAGGCTCCGAGAGCACCAGCCTCTGCTTATAAAGGCAACCCTAGCCTAGCATTGACACTGAGTTTTGCCAAAAGCAACTCAATTTTGGGTGTCTGACTTTGGTCATCTCAAAAGGCATCACATTCAAAGTAGGAGATGCAAACTTGGCATTAAAGGCAGCTTGAAACACCCCGAGTTAGGCACCCAGAGGGAGAAGCATCTTCAAAATCTGGCAGCTGTCAGATCCTCCAGCCTAGCACAGGTACCCAAGGATGCTCAAGGAGCCAGAAGCAAGACTCGACTCCAGCTCCCCAGGGCTCAGCCCCACTGCCCCTGCCCCAAGGCCACCTTCTCACCCCACAAACTATTGTCATTCAGGCACAAAACCTCTCACAAGCAGCACAGCAAGCGTGTGAGAAATGGTAATGCTGGCGGCACAAAGCCGCACAGAAGGAGATGTATTATGGAGAGCCTGCAAAACCGGGGAGAAACACAACGACAGAAAATGAAGTTTCTATGGGAAGCACAAAGCCGGACATTGTTCAGCAAAGCCCTGCTCCACAAGCCGAGGCAGAGAACCTCGTACAAAAGCAAGAGCTCCCACTGATGCCATTGTCGAGCTCGTAGAGCAGAGATTTCTCTGGAAGAAAAAGCAGACCCTGTGACAATTATTTATCGCTGCACAAACATCTTCCTTCTCGTCTTTTGTTGGTGCAACACAGACCACATGCGTCTCCAGCTGGGGAAAGAAAAGCTACCAGCAGGATCAAGGAAGGCTGAGATTAATCTGGTCTCACGTAGATAAAAAAACCTCAAGCAATCAGTTTTAAAATTAATATTAAAGTTGTAAGTCACCTTTGACTATATTAAAATACAAACTGGAGCATACAATAAGCCCCCAATAAGCCCCACTGGCAGTCAGAACAGCTCCCTTATCAACCTCTAACATCCCCTGTAAAATAATAACTGGAAGCTAGACTGCTCTGAGAGAAACTCGCTCTCCCGGGGCAGTGCGATGTGACCCAATTCCTGCTGCCATTTCAGAAGCCCTCGCTCGGCCGTTTTTCAGTGTGCCAGCAAAGAACACAGCTGCAGAAAGTCGTCTGGGGAGGGAAAGCTGGCATGGAAAGGCTGAGCATTAAGCTATACGCTGGGTGTATCTGCTGTAGATTTGGGGCAGATTTGAGAATGCAAAGGGACACAGCGCTGCAACTCAGCAAAGCGCCTGGACTTTGGTGGGGTTTTTTCCTCCCCAGTAACGGCTGTGGAGTTTTGGGAACCAGTTTCCTCCTAGCCCTTGGCTTTCCCTTCTCTATCTGTCAGTTTTTCAATATTTTCAAACTTTCTTCTCTATCGCTGACCTTGAACGAGGCTGAAACGCTCCCGTCGAGGGAAAACAGCATGGGTGGACCACGGCAGCACCGAAGGAACCTGGCCTCAGCAGCACCGCACGCCACGGCAGAGCAGGATTGATGGGCATCACAGCCAAAGCCCATATGCAACATCCCAAGGTCAGCTGCTGAAAGACACCAGAAGTAACAGCCCGGTGATGAAGGGAAGGGTCATGGTCTGATGAGGAGCGCAGGCAGCTGAGGCCAGCAGGTACCCACGCTCACCACGAGCACTGCTGCAAAGTCAAGGAGAGAACAGGGGCACGCTCCGGTTGTTTTGCCCACGGACCACTGCATTCACCATCAAGCGGTGGCTACATCCAGCTCTAACACAGCAGTATTTCCACTTCGCTCTGTGACAAATCCAGACCCGGTTAGCCCCAGTATAACATTAAAGAGGCACTTCTGGTTAGTTAAGGTAGACTAAAACTGTCCTTCGATCTCCATGGACAGCAGCCCCACGAGGGCTCAGAAGGGCTGAGCCAAGAGCTGCTGGAGCAGAGACCACCAACCTCAAACACTTATGCGAGGGGGCAGGCGGGCCTTGGGAAAAAGCAAGTGTCCTCGCAAAGCCAGAGAGCTGTGTCACCAACAGAGCTGCTTTCCAGCAGACTGCTGCCTGAGAGGGCTCCAAATAAATAAATAAAGCCAGTGCCTCATTAGCATGCAAATCTATTCAAGCCCCCATTTCAATTTGAATTTTATGCATACGATCAGAGTACAAAAATGCAAATTATACAAATGCACCCATATGAAGAAACAAGCAGGAGCTCTGCACAAAGGGATTAGGGCCAGGCTGCTCCCTCCAAAGATTACAGTGCCGTGGGGGGGCTTTTGTCAGGGAGCATCCTTTAATGGTCACCAGTCACGCAGCGCTGAGCTTTGTCTACAAACTTCTTTAAAAAGCACTGCGACTCTGGCTCCAGCTTCTGTTCTTTGAGACAGGTTGCAGGGGACAGGAGGAGGGTGGACAAGAGGTGAGGGGTGCTACAGCCTCAGCACTCACAGCCAAGCGTCCCTCCAATGGATCAACACCCACTCGGATTGGCCTGAGGGGACCAGAGAGGTCCCCGGCACTCCTCCGGCAGCCTCCAAAAAGCAACATTGGCCAGCATCTCTCCAGCACCAGCCACTTCACCTACCAAGGCAGGGCTATGGGCCAAGACAGCCAGCTGAGGGCAGCTAGGTGGGTCTCAAGCAGCAGAGACCATCAGGGAAAGGGTCACCATCACTGTCCAGCCCTACAGTCCTAGTGACAAGGGAGAAGATGCTTCCCCAGCCTTAGAAGGCTTAACCTCTCCTTCCCCCAGAGCTTTGGCTGGGAAAAGTTTGCAAGGAGGAGAAACAGAAGCCCAGCTTGGAAGGTCCTCTGCAGACCCAAGGTCAGATGAAGAGAGCCCCAAAATGCTCCCAATTTTAGCAAAGTAAAGCTCTGAGCTCTGGTCTAACATGAGCTTCCAGCCATTTCTCTAGGCTTCCTGGCCCACCAGCCCCATGGCACGGGAGATCCTGCTCCTCGTCGGACACAAAGCCTGGGCAGAGCAGGTGGGAGGCTGCGTGCATTCATTTCTCCCTCCTACGTGTGCAAAATTCTCAACCCACCATTTATCGTATTACATTTTCATTTTAAAGTAAATATCTGTTTTCAATTAGTACTTACCATGAGGGGCATGCATCACTGAGAACACTTATTTCTCTTCTAATCTAATAATGAAAGGAAGTCACTCAAGTTTAACTACATTTAACAGCAGCAGAGACATAACTGTTCTGCAGACATTAATCCACTTCCCACCTCCACCCCCAAAAAAGGCCTCAATCCAGCTAATGCGAGCCTCAGCACTTAGTCTCTAAATCCAGGTGCTGGCATGCAAACCTGCTGCAGCCCTGGCCAACCTCTCAGAGCTTGCCCATCAATTCCTTGCACGTCCTACCTCCCAGGCTGTTAAAATCCCTTGGCTTTACCTTCCTGCCACAAAAACTGACCCCCTCGCAATTTCATCTATGTACCAAGGAGGCTCACATGGACTTCCCCAAGGTTACATGAAGCGAATAAAACCCAGAGCAGAAATTTGCCCAAAACCTTACAAACAGAACCAAAAGCACGGGGAGAATCAACTATGTCTGGTGCTGCACCTACTCAGTCATTCCCATCAGATGACTGGTAAGCAAGTTACTTGGCTAGCCATTATTTTTCCAAGTCTCCCAAATATACCCCAGCCTCCTCATCTTCATCCCAACTAGGAAAGACCTTCCTCCCAGAGACATGATCCCCCAGCACACCCCGGCACTGCCTGCTCAGCCCTCTGCTACGGCACTCATAAGCATAATAGTACTATTATACTTTGCTCATTATGCCTCATTTTTATTACCTGGCCTCATTAAGTTAAGAAGCCTCTGTAATTTAACTGCATCTCTTGGTCTCCGCACGGGGGCTCCAGCTGCATTTGTCATCAATCACTTCATTAAAAAAACACAGGACAAAAATTACTATTATACCCATTACTGCCCATTAATCTCTTCAATTGCCTCTCAGGTCCTTTCTTTACCTGCTCAATGCACCAGGGCCAGATGAATATCACTGGCACCTTTATAATCTTTCCATATTTTCCAATAATTATGAGCTGATCTTAAGGGTGCTTTTAGAGAAGGGCACACGATGCCCTCGTGGTGTGCAGGGTAAGAAAAACAGCCAGACCAAGGGAAATAAACTTTTAGACAATAATAATGTGATTCTATTGAACCTACTACAAGATGTTTTATGGACGCACAGATCAGGTTAACACTGTCCTAGAATTAAATGTACTCTAACAAACTTGCACGCTGCAAGAGCCATCACGGTGGGTTCATTGGCCAGGCCAAAGCCAAGAAGAGATCTTCATCCCCTTTCCAAGCCCCAGAGAGGGATAACCAGCAATCGATAGTCAAATAGTTTCTACAACAGCTTCCCAGCATCCCTTCATCCAGAGGACAGCGGTACTCGCCATACTTTACGCACAAAAACCCCCTTCCCAAACTCAAGGTTAAAATTGCAAATATCAAAACATGGTATTTTGGCAAGCTCACTTCAAAGTTTCCAATCCATAATTCTCAGATATTTCCTGCTCCACAACGAGTTTCAAACCCACAACTTCCCACTTTTGAACACGATGCTTCCACAAACAGTAACTCTGATCTGCTCAAGTCTGCAGCAGCTTGCACCCGTTAAGAGCCCTGCACGGGTTTCTGTGTATGCTTGGGAGAGACCCAAACCGTGGAGAGAAACCTACCTGCTGAGGGGTGGGGGGTGTTGCTACAACCACCAACACAAAAACATTGTCAAGGGCCATCAGCCATTTGGCAATTGCATACGGCCTTTTTCTCTTTCTTACAAGATGTTTCACTTTCCCTTCCCCCACCCCTACTCACTCCCAGGAAAAACCCGCTTTGCCTGGCTACCACTTCCCCCTTCCGATTTGCTTCCATCGTGGAAAGGCTAAAAAAGGCAAGTCTGGGAGACCACCGGTGGAACACAAGAAGCTGCACAGAGGTGCTGAGCAAGCGTAGCAGATACCACCTTGATGCAGTCGGCACCTCCCAGAGAAGGTGGGGAAGGCGAGAGGTGTCAGCTCTTCAAAACAAAATGCAACCTCAGGAGGTGGTTAGCATCCTAAGCGAGGCAATCCGAACACCCTGGCAGTCGCCTTTCTAGCCAGCCCATTTGATGGAAGAGAGCTTTGAAAATTTCAAAGGGCGCCGTGTATCCTAGTTTATCTCAAGTGTCTATCTTAAACCAATATTATCATTTTAAGCATGACCGGAGCAAGAGGAATCTTCAGAAACTGCTCCTGCCGCAGGAGATAGACACTCGCAAAAGAGGCAAAGAAAAATGAAGATCCCTCAGACTTACAACACCATGCAAGACCCTGACTCGCATCCAGCCTAACAGCACTGCTGCTGCTATCATTGCGGATCTGTCAGGAGGTGACATTTACACTGTTCTGGGCTTGACAGCAAAAGGCACTTCTGCTCTCCCATGAAGTTTTCCCCTCTGCCCTTTCTGAAGCGTACATCTCTGTATCATTGACACCGAGTCCCTCCGCTGCAACCTAAGTGAAGGGGAATGAACGTTTTCCAAGGGGTGGCAGGCAGCAAAGACAGACATCATCTCTTGAAAAGCCTCCTTCATTCGCTGTCAGGAGCACCCCAGGTGGTGGTGGAAGAGCAGGCACGTGGGGCGATGCCCACCCCACAGCCAAGCCACAAATGCAAAGCCTGCATACTAACCAAGAAAAAGCACCCAGTACACCTTCCACCTCTCCAAAGCAAGAGCAGATCGCAATATCCAGGGTGCGGTGCTGGATCGGGACAGCTTTAGACACGCACAGACTGAGCTGGACCGCAGGGGTTATCTAAGCTGTACTTAAGAACTGGGTTTAGGCATATAAAAGCTGAGGGACAGCAGAGATTGTTTCCCTTGGTCTCTGGTGCTGAAGCTTACGAGGAAGGGAAAACCAGCAGCATTGCCTCCCAAGTACAGAAAGAATGTGTCCATCTTGGGGTTACCTGGCACATTCTATTATTATAAATGCAAATAAAGGAAATCACATCTACCATCTACCAGTAAGTCTGGCTTCAGCTTAGCCAGGAGGAGTTAATTTACAGCCACTCAGAGCTTTGATATCTTAAACTTTTTCAGTCTCTGGACAAGATGAGGAATAAGCATAGACAGCGTCAGACTCTGATCGGGAGGACAAAACGCTGCAAACAGCTGTGCCTAATTTTAGCATCTGTTGGTTCTGTTTCTTCAGCACTTGCGGGTGGTGGGGGGGGTGGCCCCGTCACTCCCAGTTTCGTAAAGACACAGCCAGAAGGAGAAGAGAGGAGCGTTAAATCACACTCCTGGGATTAGCTCATGGGAGAGAGGAAAAAACAACCCAGCAAGGCACCGTTGACCAGCGATGGCATCCATTCCCTGCTGCAGGATGCCCCACGCCCCCCTAAAGATGCACAGGGGGGTTCATCTCCATGCACAGCGCCACCAAACTCATGCACAGAGGGGAAGAAGCAGTAGGTCAGGCACAGCCCCACATTCCCCTCCTACACCTTCATCCTTTGTGCTTTTTGAGCAAGCTGATGGTATCTGTATCACTACACACTCCCTGGCAGGGTCACCTCGAGATCTGCCCTGTCGTCCAGAGATGCATCCAACCACGCAATGGGGTGACCACCGCTCCTCAAGGAGAAGGGTGAGAACTTCAGAAGGCCCCCAACTCTTCTCCCCCCCCAACCCTCAAAGCAACCTCTCTGCAGCACAGGAAGGGGGGAACAGCCCTGCTTGCTGAGCCCCAAAGCTCAGGCTTGGTGCTCTCAGCCTCCCCGCAGCGCTGGAGCCCGGCAGGTCGCCTTGCGCCTCTCCAAAGGAGCCTGACACTGGCAGGTCGGAGCAGACCACTCTGCTCCATGCAAGCGCTGCTGCTGCCACCGCCAGGCTGAACTGAAAAAGTGAGACAGTGAGGATAACTGCATCAGCTCTGCCAGGCGACCTGGTTTGAGATTCAGAATACTCGGGTACTCCTTCCCCCGTGCACCCCCAGTACTCCCTTCCTCTAGTCTGAATTATTCAGACACCCCACATGTCCACAAGCTGTTTCTCAGCACTGTAAATGTGCAGCCTAACGAGGTGAGAGCCACACTTAGACTCAGCTCTACAAACAAGCTGCAAAAACCTCTCCCACCACTTGCCAGGGCTGCTAGGATGCGACTGGGACGCTCTGCTCAAGTCATCTGGAACAGCAATAGCCAGTCATTAAAATACACACTCTGCAGGGTAACAAGCCCACACAGACCAGAGGCAGAGACAGGCATTAGAGGAGCTGATAAGGCTCATCTGACTGCTAACGATTTTGTCTACAGTTATTTTTGTGCAGCTGGGAACAAGTGGCTACAGTCAGCTACTTGCCAGCTGGGGAGAAAGCAGCAGTTTTGCATCATTGGGAATGGAAACACATCCAGCTCAGCCCCCCACCGCCCTCCCAGATTCTCTCTCCTTGCTGGCAGAGCTTGCCCCTGACCAACCACGGCACCCAGTGACATCTCAAGGTGACCGGTGAAGACGCAAAGTGAGGGGTGGTAAAGAACGGGGTTCTCCTGCACACACAGCTCAAAGAGATGATTTGAGCCTCTGCCGAGAATTGAGCAACACCTTGATGTGCTGGCTAGATTTAGTTCCCTTTACAGAAGCTGGATGCCCTTGCCTGTTTGGCAGAGAAAAACTCTCGTTCGCAGAGCTGAAGGCAGAGCAGCCAAAGGCGACCATCTCCCTCCATCCTCCTTCACATGCTTAAGCCTCACCAGTATGGACCAACGTCACTCTTCCATGATGGCCTGTGTCTCCATGGCTTTAGGAAGCCTTGAGCTGCAGGCAAGCTCAGGGCTCACAGACAGTTCTCAAAGCCCAACACGAACCTCACCACAAAGCAGGCGACGGCCAAGCCTCACCCCTTGGCCTTGCTTCCCCATGACTGCCAACTGCAGCCGAGCAGCTCCCAGTTTGCACTGGAAAAGGCAGAGGTAGATCCATCCGAGCACTGGCGGCCTGGGCAGATCTGCAGAAGGATACCCATCCTGAGCCAGCAACTCCACCTGCTCAAGCCGACACTCGTTAAATCAAGTTTTTGGCTTTGGATTGCCAGCCAGTGCCAAAGGCAGGCTCTTTCCAGAGCAGACCTGTTAATCTGGAGGGAAGGTCCATGAAACCCTTCACACTCACCATAAGCTACTCCCCTCTGTAAGGTGCATCTGCACCCCCACCTCCACATGCCCTTGGGATCCAGGTACCTCCACCCAAAGCAGATCCTTCCATCCCACGCTCTCCAGACTCGCAAAAATCCCTCCTGTTGTCACTGCCACGCTGGCCGTTATGCAAGTTCGGCTCTCTTAACTTGATGCTGAGCATACAAGTGGGGCTGACATTTATTTAATCCTCATAGTAATGTTGACTGTGTACTTACTGAAACACCTCATGCTTATGGAAGACATTTGTTTCCAAGCAGCTTATGCTAAATTGCAGTGATATAAAGGAAACACTTATCCAATTATTGACATTTACTGACTGGCTGCATACAGCTTGAATACTCATTTATGCTAGTGGAGGGGGGGAAGCCTGAGAAGGATTCAGGCCCTTCATTTTGGCTTTTTATACGAGTTAGGCAATATTAATGAGTCGGGCAAAACTAAATGCGTACCTGCCCAAGATACAAGGTGGGACTCCAACCTCGATGGCTTCTCCTACTCAATCCCTGCTTGGGAGAAAATAAAGTAACATCGGACCCACAGCACAAAGCTTTGATCCTTCATCCAAGAACTTGGAGAAAGTTCATGCCTTCAACTATGGCTGCATATTCCATCTGTAATTAGCAAGGCTCCTCCAGCCTGCTTCTTTAAAAACATTAATCGAACATTTTCTGTTTCCCCTCCCACAAAGACAGGGTTGATCACCCAAAGGGCTTTGGGTGCTGCAGCACCCAGGCAGGGTGGACCCATATTGAAAATGACAACAAGGGACCCAAGAACATAAATTCACGTAACATAAATTAAGAGGTGAATTAGCCCCCATCTGACCGCATACATCTCAAACCCACGCAGCAATTCCACCAAACACAAAGTAATTGGAAACAAAAGAAAGCATCTATTATCCTAGCTGAAAGTCTGACATGCTTGCATCAATGGTTAATGAGCAGCAGTTATGGCAAAGCCCTCAAAAACCAATTACATCCCGCTCCACCCCCCAGAGCCCAAAATGCAACCGACCAAAAGCTCCGCTGTAGCTTTTGTTGCAAGTGGGGGCGTTGAATGAACACATTAAGACAAGATCTTATCCTGAAGTTAGCATCTGAATTTAACAATGCAAGCGTTCCACCTCCTACTTAGGCGGCATGTGACACTAAAAGAGGCAGGAGAGCCCATCGCTAAGAGGTACCCTCAAAGCACATTTAGATTTTAAGGGTTTTTTTATGCAACTCGGTAAAAGGAAAAGCCGTGTAACAGCCAAGTGACCTACGGCTCCTTCTGCTCCACTTTGGAGGCTGCTGCTACCAGGGAAAGGCAAACACTTGAGTACGGGCCTTGCCAGAGAGGCAATGAATAAGCAGGCTCCACTATACTCAAAAGACATATTGAACCAGGACATCTGTTAAGCCACAGTTTCCAAGACCAGAGCCCAGCGTTTGCTCTGTCCTACCACAATGCACAATTCAGAAATGGATATTTTCCTCTTCCCTCCCGGAGCAGTTTGAGTATAGACCTGCCCCGAGGTGCAGTGAAGCGGAGGAATAGGAACCCAGGAGTTTCGAGTAGCATCAGGATCCTGCTATTCAACCCCTGCCTAGAAACAGTAGCACAAGCTTTAAATTTCCTTTCTTCCCAGGCAAGAGAAAAGAAATCCCGCACGTTTTCTGACATGTTTGAAACCAATACTGCAGGCAACGGATTCATGCAGCCCCCTGCAAGAGCTGGGACACCCACCAGCCCCGAAGGCAGGGCAGACCGCCTTAAAAACTCGCAGCTCCACCAACCGCCTTAAATCTCAGCAAATAACTAAGAGGCTGATTTACGACCAATTTGTTTCACTACCTATTGATTTATAAAATAAGCTTGTACACAGTCAACTACTGCTCTGTCTCTCTTTGGCCAGAGGTAGCTCCCAATGAAGTCAAAGAAAAGACTTGCGTTGCTCCTGAACGGAAGCTAAATTAGGGCCTTCGTCAATTGTGGTTATAAATTTGCTGGACTTTAAAATAAATAATTAAAAAAAGCTGTTGAATCCTACTGCGAGGATCCCGGAAAGGATGTAAAGCCAGCAGCATTTTTCTGAAGCCCCCTCCAGCCAGCACCGCACCCCCAGCACGCCGGGGAGCTGCAAGCTAGGAGCACCGTACGAACTTGCAAAACTGATCATTAAATCAGAGGTTTGAAGCGAGCCACACTCTCCATCACAGCCTGCTTGTAGGAAAAACAGTTTATTCAAAGACCTTGATCCACAGTCAATTCACAACCTAAGGGGTGCATCGGCCTCTCTTATTTACGGCTACAAAAGGAAGAAGAGCATCGAGTCTTTTTATTCTACCGTACACAGTCCAACTACAGAGACCGGGAGCTGCTGACACACGGTGCTGGTAACCAGGCAGGGATTTCTGTGCACGTTTCTACTTCAGCTGGTGTCCCCTAAAACAACAGGAAAGCACAGAAGTAATTGACATCTGCCTGAGATGTGCTGTGCATAAACCGCCCAGAGACCTCCGCCTAACCTTGGGGGGGGGGGGAGGCCAGTAGGGATGCAGCAGGAGCATCAGGGCAGGTGTTTCTCCTCGCTTTCCTCCCTCTGGCAAAGGGCACCTGAAAAAAACACACTTGCAGCGCCTCCCTCTTGTTCTTTTCAAATAACTCAAACCTTGCAAGAAAGCCAGTTTGAGCAAAGTCATCTGCGGTCCCCACGCAAATCTTGCTGCAGGAGGCACAGACCGAATACGGGGAAGCATGCAGAAATCCAAGCCGTGTTAAAACAGACATCAGAAGAGGCAACGCTGCACTTCCCCCCACCCAGGACAGCACAGACTGGACGGCACCAGCTCGAACTTCGGTCTCCCTCCCACGCAACCCAGTTGTGAACACCGGTGGCCCCACCAAACCCACACCTTTCCACCAGCAGCTCCTGCCATCTTCACACAGCACCTCTCCAAACCATTCCTGTCTTCTGCTCTGCTATTTGCCATTGCAACTTCTCATGCTCTTCCTCAGCTTATTTTTTAAAGCACTTGCTCCTTTCGCAGCACCATACCCATTCCTCGCCCTTCCCAGCGCTGAGATTCACCTGCTGGGTTTAGGAAACAGCCCAAGGTGCTTCTCTTGCAAAGCTACCCCGCTCTCTACATGGCAGGAGGTATTGACTTTAAGGAGGGATCACAAGCACAGATTTCCAGGCTTCTCATCAGCAGGCTCACAGTTGCCAGGCACAGCCACCCCAAAGTGCCCCTTGCACCCCACGGACTGCAGACAGGAGCAAAGTCACTTTGCCCACGCACCTCCCAGCACCCCGTAAGCCTGCGGTTTTGCTCCCTGTCACCCGCTAACCTCCCCTGAGATGCTAAAATCCTCATCTCCCGGGCCTAACCAGTGGTGGCGGGTGGAATTGGCCTGGTTTCTCTCATCACCCTTCTCTACCTAGGGGCTGATGAGAAGCCACTGGGAAGTTGAGCCACTGCTGCTAATAACAGGCCCCTCTGCCAGTAGATTGCAAAGCATTTGCTTCCAGGGAGGAACCAAGTGAACTGTGAAGGAGAAAAACATACCCTGCAACACCCAGAGAACTTGGTATTCATCACCCTGAGGGAAAGCAAACATGCCTTTGGAAAGAGAGCCCCAGACAGGCAGAAATCTTCCCATCCAAGGTAAATTTCAGATCCTACCAAATTCATCTTGCTTGTTACGGTACAGGCAAGCAAGATGAGGAGGTGGTTGTAGGTACATCTTCAGCAGCGCTCCTTCCACAGCTGAAGCTTTTTTCCCCAGTTCCTTCCAGCTTCACCCAGTTTGGATGCCTCTGGAGCAGAGGGAGGAGGGGTAAGCTATTCACCAGGCAGAAGCAAATGCAGCTAGTTTCATGGCAGCATCAATTTCTTCCCGCCAAGGGGCACCACACATCTAGTCTCTGCAGGAGGCAAATCGTGCTGCGACTTTATCTCACCTTCCACTACAGCCCTGGTCCTGACAGCTTTAGGGGAGGTGGAATTGCAGCAACACCAAGGGAAAAACAGCCCTGTGTAGGAACACACAGACCTATCAGCTTGAAGAGAAAGCACAGGCTGTTTCAGACCATTTGCAAGGGTGAAAGACAGACAATGCTCAAGGGAAGGCAATTTGTTCTTCCTAGATCACCTCAAGAGAAGCACAGAAGTCAGCTGCGACAGGGATCCCCTTCCTAGGCTGAGCAATGCCTGCGTGCACCCAGGCGCAGCGTGGCCCCAGACGGGGTGCAACAAGCACCTTCCTCCTGCAAGCTCAGCTGGGAGCCCAAGTTTCTGCCTGCATGGTTTGCAAGAAACAGCAGGATGCACAGGGCCCACGAAGTACAAACCCAAGGGCATAAGTGTCCAGATCCAGTGATGGAAAATGCCTTTTTGGTGAGGCTTTGTGTAAGGGAGCTTTTTTTTTTTCTTTAAAAGAACTAGCATCCAGACTGCAGATCCCAAGCGAGGTTTTTCAGAGGTGATCCTTGCATCCCTGCTGCCCTTGGCTCAGGGGAATTTAAGTCCTGCCTGCCTTATTATGGCAAATCCCTTCAAGCCACTTGGGTGCTGCAGGCAAGGAAACAGCCCTGCCTGCTCCTTGCCCACAAAAAGGAGCCACTGAACCTCCTGATGGGCAGGTCAAGGGCTTTTAATTGTTCTTTCATGCAAGGTTTAGCCCTCCAGCCCCCTCCAGAGCGAGGCAGGACTGCCTTCTGGGTGCACACGTAACATCCCATCCCCACTGCCCACCTTTTTGAGCACCTTTGCTCACAGAAAGCGAATGCCACATCATCTGGACACACCAGAACAGCCACAGCAGCTGCTCGAGGGGAGGCAAACACAACATACGCTAGAAAATAAGCTTCGGTTCCTACAACCAGGCCTTTCCTCCCCCGAAGTACCTTGTGGGTTAAGGAATCCTTTGCGTGAAATCCTATTAGGGATCCTTTGCACAGCCTCACCCCAAAGGGGAAAGCCACGACGCTGCCAAGAACCCCTTTCTCACGCGCTGCGAGCAGCAACTCCATCAAAACGCATTCGGTTCATCCTATGGGAAGAAACTGCCTTGCAGAGCGTTTTCGGCTATCTCTCTGCCTCCTAACCCGGCATGAATAAGCAAGGTACCAGATGCACGCTCCTGACGGTACAGACAGCGGAGACAAATCAACGGAGCCCAGGCTACGCGCAGCAGAGCCGAGGAGCCACGGCAGCGTTTGCACACAAGCGCTATTAAAAAGTGCATTAGCCCTTCTTAAAAAGAATGGCTGAAAAAGAGAGAAGGGGAGGGGGAAGAAACAAATCCCCACAGGATCCCAGACACAAACTTCTTCAGCTCCACTAGCAAGCTGCCATTTGACCTGCAGGGAGTTGAGAGATTCGTGGGAGCGGGGGAGAGATGCGAGAAGGCCACGATCAGCTTCCAAACTGCTGATATCCCTGGACCCGCTGCTGCACCAGGGAGAGTTCAAATTTGTTCAGCCAGAAATCTACACGGAAGACACAGTGGGTTTCTTTTGTGCAGAAGCAAATGCGAATGCACACACAGTTTTTTTCCCTGAAGGAATATTAGTACAAGCAGGGAGAAGGGAAAAAGGGGAAGGGAGGGCAGCGTGGGAGCCCAGCATCACATCCCAGCCCAGGCAGAGAAGAGGTAAGGACAACCAGAAGCAACGCCACCTCTGAACACGACGTCCCTGCTCGGGGAGTTGGGGGAAACGCAGCGTATGGTGGGGGATGTTCAGCAATAATGTTTGGCTGAGAAAAAAAAAACCACAACACACCCAGCTGCCCGTTGAGAAGCACTACTCTTTCCAAAAGTTTTATCCTTCATTTAATCAACAGATGGACTAGCTGCGTGGGTTTGGGGTTGGTTTAGGGTTTGTTTTTTTTTTCCCTTTTTTTTTAAAGCAACCCCAAGCTCTACCCTCACAAAAGCTGGCGTGGGGACCGGGGTGCTGTGACACAGATGGTGTTTGACACCGGCGTTGCAAGGGGATGAGCAGCAGATAGGCGAAGCTTAGCTCTGACTGTAGCTCAGCGTCCTCCACAGGTGACAGATAGTCCAGGGACCAGGCACACAGCAGCACGACAAATACAGCTTCCCAAAACGCCTCCCACCCCCCAAATCCTTTTTTTTTTATTATTTGGGGGTGTGTGTGTGACAAGCAGGGAGCAAAGTTGCAAGGAGGAATCTGGAGGAATTCCTCCAGATTCCCACGCTCCCGCCCCGGCTCCCAGGCTGTGGGATCCGGCTGTGCCACCCTCCAACACCACCGCAGGGGCTTTTGCCCCCTCCCCTGCATTCAGTGCAACTCTTCCCCCACCCCAACCACCACCATCATCCTCCTCCCAGGAGCAAATCGCTCCCTACCCCGGCTCTACAACCGCAGGCTCCTCCGCGCATCCAGCGGGTTCTCCCCGGGCTGGAGCCAGGCTCTGCCGGCAGCCAGAGGCAAGATTCTCCCCTCCCCACCGAAATTAGCCATCCATCCCCCCCACCCCCCCAGCACCGGGCGGCCATGGGGCTGTTGCTGAGCAAAGCCCTGTTTACACACAAACACGATCTAATTAACGGAGCTGGAGCAGAAAGAACTCATTTGCATGCTAAAGATTTTCCCCCTTTTTTTTTTTTTTAAATAAAAAGCAAGCTGCCTCGCCGGAGATGCATGCAAAAAAACTCTGCAATCCTCCCTCCTTCCCCCCTTCTTCATTAAAAAGCAGACACAGCCCCCCACCGTGGGGACACCCCCCACCCCACCCCGCGCCCCACTCGGAAACTAAGTGCACCTCCAGCTCCTACCGTGGCTGAGGAGGAAGCACCCGAGGAGGAGGAGGAGGAGGTCTGCCTGGAAAGCGCTCATTCCTCAGCGTGGGCTCGGGGTTGGGGGGCTCCGGTGCTGCCGCCGCGGGTCGAGGGGCTTCAGGCGGCCGCCGCCGCCCGCCGGCTCCGCTCGCCCGGCTCCATCGCCGCCCCCCCAGCTCCTCCCCCGGCAGCGCTGCCTTGACTGGCGGAGCGAGCCTCGCCAGCACAGCCCGGCTTTTTGAGGAGGGGAGGGGGGGAAGAAAGGGAGGAAAAAAAAAAAAAGGGGGAGGGAAAGAACGAAAGTGATGCTTAAAGGGGGAGTAACTCGGGCGCAGCCGGGGGATGGCGCAGCCCGCAGCCGGGGGGATGCACCGGGGGGGAGGGGGGGGCTGTTTGTGCACCCCCCCAAGCGCTTGCTTAGTGCGCAGCCAAAGCTTGGGGGGTAAATTAAGGGGAGGTGGGGGCTGGTACTTCTGCACACCCCACCCCCCCATCCTGCTCCAACGGGGGTAAATAGAGCAGCAGCCCAAGCAGTTGCATGCCCCCCTCCCCCATTCTCCAAATTTTGCGGGTGCTGCCCACCAGCCACACCACCCCCTCACACACCCTGTGGCATGACCCCTGCACTCCCACAGCCCTTGAGGATTTAGGGGGCTGTACCCCAAAGTCCAGCCTGGGGAGGACCCAGACACACCCACCCCCCCCCAGGGATAAGTTACCTCCACCTAACAAAGAGAGCATGGAGGGGTTGCTCAGTGCCCCCCTGCCAGTTACAGCCTCACACCTCAGCTTCTAGAGGTGTTTAATTTCATTTTATCAAGGAAATTTAATTGTTTTTTATTTCATTTTTGCCCAGTGAGAGTTTAGGGGCAGAGCAGAAAGGCCCCAAAAATCAAAATAAAGAAATAAAAAGCATTTCTTACCACAACTCTTTGCCTAACAACTGAGGCCAGAGACTCCCTCACCTCCATCTCCAAGCCCAAAGGGGCACGTGGGGGCTGCTGAGCACAATTATAAAACCGAGCATTAGAAAGTAATTACAGCTGTGGACTCTAATTACGTACTGCTGTGCTGAAAGGTGAACTTTAAAGGGGTTGCCACAGCTCTCCACACCGTGCTGGGAGCTTCTGCAAGTGGCTGCTTGCTTTGCTGGGAGCTTGGCTTTGTGGCTACCTGAGCTGGTTTAGTTAAGCAGGGATGACTCTTCAAAGTGCACATGTGCTAACGAGCTAAACTGGTGCTAGGTAGGTTAAGCCTGACTTAGGAGCAGTCATGAACTGAGATGTATTGATTGAAACACAAGTGCCTCTGCCTGGCATGCACATGCTTTGCTTTCTGCAGAGGGGTAGCCACCCTGGAAGTGAAGAGGTGGTTTTTTTATTATTATTTTTAGCCTGTATCCCTCAGGAAATAAAGCTTATTTGATTTTTTTTGTGCATGCATGCTGGTGTGCCCATCCCTGCCTGCTTGCATACCTGTTGACCGATTTGGGAAAGAAAGATGCAAAAGTGGGGCTGTTTGCTTGCCATTACCATAGTCTTGCATTTTCTACCAGGGCTATAAGGGACAGAGATTCTCCTGGACCAGATTCTCCCTCTGCCACCAGCTTGCCTTGGGCAAGCCCCATCACCTCCAGCCCTTGGAGGGATTTTGGCAGTGGCAGGATATTTTTGTGGCTGCCCTGCGAGGCAGGACTGGGGAGAGGCCACAGGTGGTGTGGGGTGTTTTTTTTTCTGGCAGCAGCGCTGATTTAAATGCATGTCGAATAAAATGCTCAATGCCTGATTTCAGTGGGAATGAGATCTCTAAATAATTCGGAGTCTTTCCCTGTTGTGTTTTCCTTTATTCTGCAAAATGTTGTTTGCTTACAGACTGGGGGTACTGATGTATATTAAGGCTGCTACACAAGTAAGACTTTTCTGTGAAGCTTCAAAACACCATTAACGTTTTCATGGCAATTTCTCTTTTTTTTTTTTTCCCCCAGAAAGAATATTATTTCTTGCCTGCATTAAAACCAGCAGAATTTTTAACTATCAGGAAAAGGGAATACTTTTCTCTTTATTATTTTTTTCTCCTTCCCAGTGAAAACATTTCAGCTGGAAAATTCTCATCATTGTAATACTGACCTTTGCAAAGGGCTTTAAATCCTTGAATGAAAGTAGCATGTAAGTGCAAAGTTTTATTAACTGATTACCTCTGCGGTTTCGACTACATTGGTAGTCAAATTTGATTTAGAGGACTAGGCAGTTGTACCGTGCGTGAGAAAAAAAAGAAATCAGGTTTCTGACACAGTTTTGGCTTGCTGGAGCTGGAAGGAGGCTGCGGCTCTGAGCACCATCCTGCCAAACTGCCTGGCCTGGGATTAACTTCCCTTCACCTGCACGACGGTGTTATTATAGGAGACAAAATCAAGTGCAAACTGATTATTAGATGCTCTTCTCGGGTACCTTGTTTAAATCTGACGTGCTTTGTGGAAGGAAATTAATCATACTGATTCTAAAGCTGAGGAAAAATCATGGAGCTGGGCAAAACGGCCCTTGGGGAGGAACGTGAAGCCGGTGCGGAGCAGACCTACCCGCGGCGGCGGGAGAGGTTTGTGTTTGCAGGTGGGAAGCCCACGTTGGTTTCCGCTGCGTCACCCCACTTCCAGACCTGGGACTTTGTGGGACCACAACTGCCTCTCCCCGTGCGCTTTGGGGTTTGCCTGCCCACCCCGTGCAACGTCTAATAGCAAAGAGCGATGCCAGAAGCCGGGAAGGCCAGATGATAAACCTCTCCCGTGCTTCCGAAAGCCAAGGGGGATAAACCAGGCAGCTCCCTCTTCTTTTCTACCCTTTTTTATCCCCCCCCCCCCCCCCTTTTTTTTTTTGGTATTCCACATTGACAAGTGCAAGAGATATGAAACACCACAACAATGAAAGTAAATACTTTCCACGTGCCTTTGACTCTCTTACTTCCAGGCTATTTACTGAGAAGCGTAAGAAACAAAATGGTCTGAAATGCTGCAGCAAAATGGGGGGGCTGGGGGTGTGCGGAACAGAGAATAATATAGAACATATAGGCAACTTGATAAAAATGAAGCAATATTGACAGAAAATGGGGTTTTAAATAGCAGGACAACAGCAACTCAGATGGATTTAATTCTTGCGTGTTACAAAGCTGAGCCAAGCACCTGGAAGAGAGAGAGCGAGGAAAATAATCACACGTTTCCCTGGTTTATAAAATCTTTTCCTTGTCATTTAAAAATACATACGACAAGTGAAAGCTGTACCGAGCCCTGTTGTAAAAACACTGAACTGGGACTCAGAGGCTTTCCCTGCTCTTCCTGCAGAGCTTTCCCCATGGCCTTGGGGAAATTCACCCCACATTGCCTCCGATTCCCCCTCTGCAAAGCACTCCTTCCCTTTCCTGCCTGTCTGCAAGACTAACGCTTCAAAACATGAGCTGCCTCCTAACTGGAAAGCAAAATTATTCAGATAATGGGGTGAGGGAGGGAGCAGTTGTCCCTCCAAACAGCAGGAGCCATGCACAGCCCTTGTCACGGCCTGGGGGACCTCGCCACAGGTTTGGGGCCAAGAGGTGTCGTGGAGATGCCAAGGTGCATCCTTGGAGATGTCGGGATGCAATGAAGCCAGTTGAGGTGCCTCTGAGCTTTCGGGGAGACATTTGGGACTCTGTTTTTCCCCCCAGCAGGCCAGGGGCATCAGGGCAGGAGGCTGATCTCTTCCAGGCGGTCACCACCTTCCTGGGGTGCTGCTTGCAGGGGGCAAGAAAATGCAGGGAGACCTCTTCTTCTGGCAACAGGTATGCACGGGCGCTGCTGCTGCTTTCCCATGCAAAAGTGAAGGCAGCTGCCTACAAAAAGCCCCCGGCTGCACCAGCCCCTCTGCCCAGGACACGAGTGGGGGTTTGCAGCGCTCCAGCTCTCACGCTGCCTTGTTTTTTCCACGCAACCCCAGCCAAAAGGTGCCAGTCCCTTTCCACGTCTCCCACCGGACCCTCTTTGAAAACAACCCAGGCGGAGGCCGAGGAAGCAGAGCAGGGAGGGGAGTGCCTGAGCTCTTTTTTCTCCTTGTCTCCTTCTTTTTCTCCTGGCTGCATGGACCGCTGCCAAAAAAACCTCGGCTTGTGGCACTTGATAAAGCTCTTGTACAGCAGGTCTGGGAACAATACAGGCAGAGATAGGCAGGGCCTGGAAACAGGCTTGGGGCAGTGGGGGAGAAAGGCATGGGAGCTTTGAAGATGAAAAATAAAAGCATTTTCGATGACATTTTGGTTTCAGGTGGGGATAGCTTGGCTTTCTACGCCAACCTGACACCCCCTTTTCTAAGGGCCCAGCCCCGAGGGAGGGCTGAAGCTGGGGCTCAGGCAGCAGGCAGGAGCAGGGATGCAATCGCGACCTCCCCGCGGTGCACCGCTGCTGCCAGGGCTGCCCCCGAGGCTGGATGAGTGTGTCTGGTTAATAGGCAAGTCCTCATCCAACATCCCTTCCCCAACTCTTCCCGCGGTTACACATAGCCACCCTGCCCGGTGCTCGTAGCCACGTGCCACTGCAGCTAGAGCTGGTCGCGTTGCACCGGGGGACACCGCGATGGAGCTGGATTAAAGTTGCAAAGATGGCCAAAAACCAGCACCAACTGGTTTCTCGTTAGGCCTTCCTACCTTAATCACGATCAGTCCCACAACCATCCCTCGGATGCTTTGATGCAGCCTTTCGTGCAGGTCTTTTAATGCTGAGTTATTTTAATGCTGTGCTTTGCATTCAGCTGGTTGTCTGCTTTTATGTCAGCGGTCCCAGCGATGCAAGGTTAAAATAGCTGAGTTGAACCTGCTGCAATTTCATGCATGGATGGGCTGGGTGCATCTCAGCCCGGCTCTGGGAGCGGGGGGATTTATGGGGCACTGCGCAGAAGCTCGTAGTGCAGGAGGATGGCTTCCAAACCCCGGGGTGATGCTCCACGAGGCGTTTCCTGGGGTCGAGAGATAATTGCCACCATTGAGCCCTCTTTGATCCGAACAGATATTGGAGCGCCAGCGAACCTTTAGGCAACCCCGTTCCTGTAAAATTTTCCTCTCCTCTTTCACTGCCCAGATGTGCCCAGATGTGTTTGGGAATCACCCCTCTGTCGAGCTGGGGTGTGTTACAGGAGGATTGGGGCCAGATTTCACCCTCCATCACCCACCCTTCGGCGCTTGGGGGTATTCAGGGCTGGGCAGATTGTCTCAATCCACCGGAAAGCTATTAAACCTCTGGATTAGGGCGTTATTCACATGTCTGAACACGATAAACAGTGGACTGTGTTAATGCTTGCTAAGAATAACCATCTGATCCTGACTCTTTCCAGGTCCCATAAAACTTTCCAGCTCTACAGGGGCTTTGGAGGAAAGCAGGGAGCTCCACAGCTCCTCCCGTGGTCTGCAAGAGAGGAGCTGGCTGTAGGAAAATGCGAAGGCAAGTATGTGATGAGACTGCTGGATGCAGATAGACCCTGTCCTCTTTGCCAGTTATGTGGCTTTTAATATCCGTTTTTGGATTTTTTTTTTACCCCACAGGCTCTTTCTGAGACCTGGCTTCGGATTTTTTTTTTTTTTTGCTAGAGAAAAAAATGGTGCCCGTATAAAGTCCCTCACAAATGAATGAGCTGCAAAGGGTTAAACAGAGCATTTGTATAAAAACAATGAATTCCATTTTTGCTTGATTGGCACTTTAATTAGGCCCATGTCCTTTTGCTGCCGCTGCAATCAGATTGGAGGAGAATGGGAAGCTTCCACACTATTATATTTATCTCAAGATTAGAAGAGTTCCATTTTTTTCCCGATGCAAAGTGTGGGGAGGGGGGGAACCCGCCACCTTATAAATGTGGCAAGGGAATGATATTATTTAGGGCTTGCAGAAAGTCTGGCTTCCTGATTGCAGCACAAGAATTAATCTTATTATGTTAACAAGGGATTGTTATGCTAAAAAGAATAGGGAAGAAAAGTTCTGTCTCTCAAGTCTGCCAGGAGCAAGACAAGGACTAGGCAGGCTCAAAAGCCAGCCTTGGATTTAAGAGCTTCAGCAAAAAGAAGAAAGCCAAAGTCCTTCTGGTTTTTATAAGGCAATTTCCCTCTTTTCCTTCTGTTTTACTGCGTGGAGGCTGTAACTCCAGCTCGCAGCTCCCAGCCACCCGGTGAATCTCCAGAGACTGGCTTCAGATAAGCGCTACCGGTAAATAATGGGCCCAGATTACAATGCCTATACCTAAGTCTAGCTACCTCCTAAAATTTAAAATGAGACTAGCAGAGAAATCGGGCTGAGCAGGTTTTTACGCCCAGATATAAAAGACAACTCCAAGCACGCGAAGGGGAGTAAATGGGACGCTGGAGATTTCCTGCTCCTGACCTTCTTGGGAAATTATTTCAAATAAAGATCGTTTTATCTGCTGAAAAACAGAAAAAAAAAAAAAAGAATTACTGAAAAAAATTATTATTGTTCTGCACTGTTTTTGGTGCTTTCAGGTGTAAAAAGGAAAACCCCTGGGTAACCTTGCAGCTCCTTCCCCTTCTTCTCCCATGCCACGAATCCCAGAATCCGCAGCATAGGGGAAAAAAGAACATTCACCAACAGACAGTCAAATCCTTCCTCCCACCTCTCCGAGCTGGTTGCTGTTACAGGGGGATGAGCAAGATCTGTGAGTCAATATTCAGCCCCATCTCGTTGGTTTTTCTTTCTTTTTCTTTTTTTTTTTTTTCTCCCCAGAAAGCTTTCAAAATCCGTGACAAGCGTGAGCATCGGCTGAAAGCAAAAGTTGGCTGCAGAGAGCAAGCGAAGAATTTCAGCCTGTCCCTGGGATTTGCTCAAGTCGAGGAAAAGGCGTTTGTTTTGCAGTGGAAAAGTTTATTCTTCGAGCAAAGATAGAAATGATGCCATTTGATTGAGGTGGCTAATTACACAGCTTGAAGAGTAAATTACAGCTATCAAATATCCCAGTGAATATTCACTTACAAATGGAGAGAGGGGAAAATGAAATTTTTTGGGTTTGCTGGCAATTTTGAAATAAAAACATTGTCTCTGATGGGGAATGTTAACCAATCCATCTAAAATTCTTCTGCAACTGCTAAATTCAAACGATATTTTCTTGGAGACCAACCAAACGGTTCACTCCTGTAGCCCTGAGCTACTTCTTTTATCTAATTTGAGGTTTTGTGTTTCCTTGCAACTTTTGGAAGCATTTGCCCTCACTTTTTCAGTGAAAAACATCAATAGCCAGTTTAAAAACAGTTGAAACTGCCCAACTGGGGTAAAAATCTTTGTCACAAAAAACATACTGCGTGCCAGAAAAAGTTTTGTAGCAAAAAAAAAACCCCAAAAACCCAAACCATCCATCCCCTCAATTAATAAATACACAAAAATCTGACTTTCATTCCCGCAAGCTGGCAAGATTTATAAACAGTGAATAAACCGGAGGTGACTGTGGAGAAGAGCCTCAAACACCGGGATTGAAGCTGGTGGCTGAGCCTTTTCGTCTCCATCTCACCCATCTCCCTCTTTGCCTGGGTGAAACGGCCGTTTCAGTTCTCTCTCTGCTGGTGCAAACACCTTGCAGAAGGTGCTGTTGCTGGGTTTGCTGGGGCCACGTGCAAAACGAGCCCTTTATTTTACCTGGAACCACTAAAACTTGTATTTCCTCTGAAATATGAAGCTTTTTGGACCAGGCTGCAGCGCTCTGCTTCCCCAGAAAGTCACCTCCACGGGTGCTTTTGGGCTGCAGGACTATAGGGCGAAACATCCCGTGCCTCAGTTTCCCCAGAAACTCAACGGGCACCTTCTTGGGTGATGCAGTTAATGTTTCCCAGGTCCTTTCGCTGCAGAAATCGCACAGCAATCACGCCGATCGTGCTCCGAGGAGCTCCCCCTTCACCTCCCTGCCGTGCCTTCAGCCTCTTCCCCGGGTAATGAAAGGCAAGCTTCGCTCTGTGTGTCTCTGCGTGCCTGTAAATTGCTGGGACCTATTAGGATGAAAACAAAACAGAACAAAAAGTCAATTTTCTTGTCTTTTCCTCTCCTCTGGCCCCTAGGAACCGACCCAAAGCCCACAGCAGTCGTCCCCCCCTTCCTGGCCACCTCATTAGAAGCATCCTTGCACATCCCAAGGCACGCCGGCGGCGAGGGGGAACCAGCATCTCTTAATTTGCCCCGTGCCACCCCTTTGTCCCGGGAGAGGAGATGTTTTGTTAAGTGCGAGGAGGATGTGCAATGCACAGGGGGACTTGTTATCCCGTCCCCGGGGGCTGGCGGTCGCTCCGGTGCGGGCTGGGGGTGGCCGCGTGGGGTTTGCAGCCCCAAGGAGCCCAGGTGCCTTTGGGTTCTGCATGGGAGGAGAAGAAACAAGACAACAAAACACCAAGCTGGGTGCAAAAAGGATCGCATCGAGCCGTGAGCATGCAGTCGTTGAACAGCAGCAGGGCAGCTTGGCGTGGCACGGCCTCGGTGGCTCCTGCTGAAACACCCCCCCTTGGAAACTGGATGATGGCAAACAGCGTGCAGAAGGTTGCACCCTTCTGCACACACCTTGCAGAAACCAACCTGTTGCTTGGTTTCCTGGGGCCAAATGCTAAATGAACCCTGTTTTACCTGCAGCCACGATAACTTGCATTTCTTTTTAAATATCAAGCTTTTGGGGCTAAAAGCTTCGTCCATGATCTGGCCCTGAGCATCCCACAGCGCGCCCCTGGGCATCGGCACATCCCAGCCCCACTGGTTCCTCTGCCTCATCCCACCCTGCTGCAACCACAGAAGGAATTGGATGGGAAGGGGAAAATGCTGAGCGTACTCCGTGCCCAAAAAAGCCGCTGGCTGCACTTTCAGAGCGTGTTCACGGAGTTACACAGGATTGTCGTGCCTGACGTGTCCCAGGGGGGGTAATTTTTCCCTGATGCATGATAGATTTTGTCCTAGCATGGGTCACAGAAAGCCCAACACTGATGGGTTTCATCTAATTTCAATTACAGTCATTAAAACTTCTGCTTACATGAGCTGAGCCTTTCCAAAAGCCGACGAATGACAGCCCATTAAAGAGCGGTTATTTATAGTGGGGCATGTTAATTTTACAGGATCACAGACCAGTGATTCAGTGCCTGGCATTGCTGAAAGGAATCACTCACAGGAATGAGCCTGCACTGACATAAAAGCACCTAAATCCACAACCTGCCCCAGCAGAAGCTCCTGGGTTGGTCGAAATGCAGTGGCAGCAGCGTCTGGATGCCCTGAGATGCTGGGGTGGTCCGTAGGATGGGGACCAATACGTGGGATGCTGAACAATCAAATCCTCCCTTTTAACCCTAATTCTCAGTGTGACCTGAGGGATGGAGGCAGGGAGGGGGCCGAGGAGATCCAAGCAAACGGGTGACTTGAGATCCAGGGAGAGTGGGCATGGTGCTGGGTGATGCTAAAGGGAAGGGGGGCTCCTTTCCCATAGTACGCCCAGGTTTTTCCAGCCCTGGGAGCTGTGGGGTACCCACGCTCTGTAACAGCCGCCTCCCTCGCTTGCTCTATGCTTCACAGCATTATTTCTGAACCGCCGGGATGCCTGGCTCTGCAAAAGGGCTTTGCTCAGCCTTTATCTCCCCCAGCAAAATGCTTGGAAACACTTTGTATGAAAGATGCCGGAGATGAGGGAGGAGGAAAAAAAAAAAAAAGTATATATAAAAAAATAAAACCTCCTGCGTTGTATTGAATCCCCTTGAATTTTAAAGTGCTCCAAGCTTGAAGCTTTCTGGGAGGAAGAATAGGAGGAGTGGGGAGAGGGAGAAGGAGGTGCAGGACAAAAGGAGCATTTTGCAGATGTGGCGAAGGACAGGCTAGGGCCAGATCCAGACCCTGTTGCTGCTGGGGGACTTTTCCCACAGGCTTTGCTCAGAGCCTGTCCGAGGCTGCCTCTGAGGTCCTGTCTCCCTGTACCAGCCTGTGGTCATCTCAGAAAAAGGGGGGGCGGGAGCATTTCTTGGTGCAGGGGGGCTGCAGGATAGGGAGGGACCTGGGGAGGGCAGGGGGCAGGATGGGGGGCTGGCAAGGGGATGCTAAGGATGTGGACATGGACAGATGGACTTAAGGGGCCACCTGCTCTGCTCTGCTCTGCTCCCCATGCCCTGGTGTGCACCAGCACCAGGAACATCGAGGGGGCACCATGTCCGTGTGTGGCTCCCCCAAGCCCAGCTCAGCCCCGCTCCACCCTGGTTTGCTCCATGCCTGTGAGAGACAGGGGCATCACAGGCAAGTTGTGGACGTTTTGGCCCAAAACCCACGGCAAGGAGGAATAGCATCCCACCCTCCCGAACCCATTAAGAAAGGGGGATTTTCCACCAGGGGGATCCTTTTTTGGTGGTCTGGGCTGGCAGCATCTTCCCACCCCAAGGCAGCACAGCTCCTGCACCTGCAGCAGGGCTGCGCTGAGCCGTGCACACAGCTTGCAGGCAGCACAGAGGCAAGCTGGAGCACAGGCTAAGGGGGAGGACACTGTTTTCCTGGAATAAATGTAATAGAGAGACCATAATTTCCCTTAACTATGAACCCTGGGGTCCTCCAGGCCCGTGTCCCCGAGTCACCCACAGCATCTCCACTTGCAGACAGCGCTCGCGCCATTATTTTCTTGCCAATATCACCCATCTGATTGCGGGTGATGTCGACCTCTGACAGAATTTGGCACAACCCGGTTAAACCTGACCTACTGCTCCCCTTCTCCTGCCCAGCCAGGGCACCTCACCTCTGCCTGCCTGCCTGTCGACTCAGCTGCCTAATTACAAGTCCCCCTGGACATGGTTCTCCCTTTTTCTATACGTTTCTATAGCACCTCCTGCAGCCCTGACCTCGGCCGAGCCATCGTGGCAATATAAAATAATATGATAATCATAGCGATGATAGCAATAATCATAATAATAAGCCATGTTCTGGCTAGGGCACCTGTCACCTAGGCATGCGAGTGCCAGTGACAACCAGCTATTATATACCTAGGCTAAGTGTAGTGGTGCCACGGCTGGGTGTTAATAGGAGAGCGGGGGGATAGGAAAACAAAACCTGAATCTCCGACCGCATCGCTCACATCTGGAGGTCAGCCCAGCTCCCTAAACAGTCCCACAGGCCTGAATGTCTATGAACCACGAGTATTTTCAAGTGGGTAAGTATCTGCGGGCATCTCCGGGATGCTTGTGCAAACGGTCCGGCGTCCTGCTGCTTGCACGAGGTGTTATTGCGGCCTCGGTGACGACGAGGGGGGATCAGTGCAATTCGCTCCAGCAAAGTTTTAGAAGAGCAGCAAGGCAGGGGTTTTACTGTGAGCATAAATTAGACCGACATTATCAGGGGTGGCGGTGAGTTCTCCGTGACTGAGAGCTCAGAGATCGATCCGGAACCTGGAATCCGGATCCCCGCTGGGTCTCAGTTTGTCCCTCTAAAGCAGGGAGGGTTGAATGTCTTTGCTGGAGAAACGACGCTCGGAGGGCAGGAGAAAACCAGCTGGAGACATGGTGCTCATGGGGCTTTTACACCAATGCAGGTGGGTTATGGGGGTGTTTCTTCAAGTACTTTTGCAGGAGAGGTTTCCTGGGAGGGGATGGAGAGAGACAAGGAGCAGGGCCCAAGTCAGATCTTTTATTTAGGAGCATAAAACCACCTCGTAGGATTTCTCGATGCGGCGTGGGAGTTTTTGATGATCATTAAGCACCAAAACTTCTGCAACTCCTGCTAGGCTGCTACCCACATCTCTAAACATCTAACACCTTCCAGAAGCCCGACCCTTGGCCCAGGGTATTACCCAGAGCATTTCCCCTCGGATAACACCGGCAGAAAGACCAGGTTCCCCCTGAAAACCCCAGATCCCCCCCAGCTCCCAGCCCACCTGCTGTCTTCTCTCTTGTTCTTGTAACAGCTTCGCCACATTAAGCCGCCAGAATAACTCCATTGCACGGGCCACTTCACCTCTTCCCCTCTACCTGCAACGAAACCCATCTCCTGCTATTCCCGTTGATGACTTCTCTTCAGCTGCTGCAGAGGAGAAATGCTCGTATCAGCAAACAGATGGCGGCTGAGGCATGTAGCATAAAATATATTTATCAAGGCAAACAGCTGTAGCCCATTTCATTCCGAAGATTTCTATTAAAAGTTCTCTGGAGCTACAAGCTGCTCCGGCTCTGCAGCCGGAATAAAGCCAAGGGGACAAATGGCTTTTTTTCAGAGCATTTCTTTCCCCTTCCTTAGCTCTTTTCTTTGCTGCCTGAAGAAAGCTCGACCTAGCTCTGCTTGCCGCGCTGGCTTTGAGGAGGCTGGGCACCAAGCTGGGGTTAATACAGATTAATGTGCGTCTCTGGGGAACACCGTCGTGCCCATCCGAGTGCTCGGGGCTGTACAAATTATCCCGAAGGGTCCCAGGAGCTACAAGACTTGGGACGACCTCACAACGTCAGACCTGCAGGTGGGATGACCTTCGCTTCCAGGGACATCTCTGCTCAAGTCAGGGTCACAGCCGGGCCCCGAAGCCGGGGCGGAAGGTTTCCCACAGCCCTTTGGCAAGGCCTAGTTTGTTGTCGTCTTTGTTTTCATCCTGAAAAGACTTTGCTGCCACATTTACAATGTATGAGAAGGGCCAAGTTTGAAGGAAATGCAAAGTTTTGCTCAAGTGCGAATGCATTTTTTTTGGCAGGCGTTCCTTTCGCGGCATCGGAAAATTCCCGGCTTTTGCTGCGAATCCAATTGAAACGTTGACAAATATCACGAAATCCTCCACGCAAATGGGAATTTCCATATTTTTTATTAAATATACTCTCTAAATGCTCAGCTGATGGAGTGACTCATTTGCAACCCACTCCAGCACGTCCCCAGTTGGGCAAAGACATCCCTTAAAGGGTTGGTCCCATCTTTTGGAGTCACCTGCCACCAAAGCCACGACGGGCTGGAGAAGCCCAGGTGGAAGATGCACCTTGGAGAGGAGGTGGGCTGAGCATTGAACGGCCTAGAAAGGTAAAACCACGGAGCTGCCTCTGCGGAGCTGCAGCTGGAAAGGCATGCTGCACCCCTCTTCCTCCCAGCAGCATCTCAGCTTTTCCAAAATGATCCTAGCAAGTCAAATCATAAACAACATTTTCTCCTCTTTCTCTTAAAAAAAATCCTTTTTTCTTGCTTTTCTTTTTTTTTTTTATAAAATATTCCTGGCAACCCCTCCTTTTTAACCGCCTGCCGTTTCCCCAGCCAACAGCTATGCATTTCATCCCAAATTCAGCTTTCTATTTTCAGTTGAGCGAGCAGTGGGATGAGAATTTTGCCCTAAAAATGTGCTCAGAGGAGTCGGGATGCCATATGTGCGCGGAGATATTAAGAGCTTGTCGCCAGCCCCCTGAATAGGGAAACCGGGCTGGCAGGGGCTGCGGGCGTTAGCCGGGGACCGGGGACTTGGCTGGCTCTTGGAAAACATGAGATGGCAGGGGGTCAGCAGTAGGGTGGTGAGGAGGCTACAGCTTGCAAACAAGGGATGTGGGGTTTTATTCCAGCTCAGCTGCTGGGTAAAACCTCTCCCCTCTCCGTGCCTCAGTTTCCCCAGTGCTTTGCGATGCGATGCTCATGCAGCCTGGGTGGGTAATTTTGTGTAGGGAAATATAACAGGGGAAAAAAAAGGGCATGTGTGGCATAAGGGGTATGGTCAAAGTACCGTCAGCTTGCTTTTTCACTCTGGGGATGGAAGAGGTACCACAATCCCTGCACCGCGTGCTGCACCCCATCTTCCTGGTCGCTTGGGATGCCCTTGCGGACCTGGTCCGTGCGGGATGGCAGCAAGGAAAACCTACCAGAGGCACTTATCCACCTCCAGAGGAGTCTAAATGACTCCTTGATTATCTCATTACTCCTCCAACAAACAGCTCAGCTCCTTGAAGGACGCACCCCGCCACGGCGCGTTCCCGCGCCCGGGGGCACTCGGGCTCTGCTGACGGTTGGTGAGATCCTGGTGTATGTTGCTCTTGGGGGATGCTTTCGGCACCGGCATGGGGCCTCACGCCTTCTGCCTTTGTCCTGAGCTGGAATGTCATGGGGAGGCAAAGGGAATGGGAAAGATGCACCTTTTTGGTGTGTATTTCTCTCTTGGCGTTCATTATCACAACCCAGTATTACTGCAACCCAATAATAAGCAATTATTGTGACCCTGCAATATTACCAAACCAAACCAACATTATTTTTGCAACCCAATAACTGTTATTTTTTATTGTAATATTATTGCAACCCAGTAACACCCCACGATTGCAACCCTGCAATTGCTTTTGCGGGCTGCAAGAGCTTGGCTGCTGGCAAGCGGTGCTAATGTTAGAATAATTTATGCCTTTGCACTCTGCAACCAGTTGGCTTTGCAACCGCTTAGCAAACCGCATGGAAGCAATCAAGTAAATAATTATGCCAAAAGGTTTTGGGGCTGGGTGAATGGATTCGGAGGGTACTGGGGAGGGCTGGGTGCAGTGAATATTTGGCCTTCTTGGTTCAGGGATCCCAGAGCTTTTACGGTTTTCAAAGCCCTGGGGAGGACAGTCCACCCTGCCACGTGTCTCCTGGATTTTGGCACCAGGATGTGCACGTGGTGGGGGGAGAAGGGAACCGCATCTCACCTCCAAAGGAGATACATGAAGGGAAAGGGAAAGAAGAGAGATCAAAAACGTGAAGCAGCAGCAGGAGGCAAGAAGAAGAAAGGCGACAGGAGAACAGGACCGCTCCCAAAATATCCCTCCCATTTGCCATACCGAGGACCAAAAACTCACACTTGGAAGGCTTTTTTGCAAGAGGAAGAAGCTGCAAGCTTTCTCGAGGCACTGCCTTGGGGTCCCCGGGGAGCCCTCCCTGCGGCTGAGCAAGGCGAAGCAGCTCCTGCTGCACACCCAGAGCAGTCCCTGCGGGGCCGTGTTTGATCAGAAACACTCCAAATTCCTCCCGAGATGGAGCTTGGGGCAGCAAAGCCTCATCTTTTCTCATTTTTTTTGTCAGTTTTTTCCCTTCCTGGCTGGGTGGGGTTAAATAGCAAACCCATTTCTAGGTCTGGGGGAAGTGATTTTCTAGGTTAGGACCCACCTGCTTCACTTATTACCACTGGGCTGTGAGTATGGGGGTGGGAAGGAGAGCGGTAAATCCCAAATTTGCTGAGTGACATTCCTATATTGACCACTTAGAAACTTGCTATTAATTTCTTTGGTAAGGCAACAGGTACTGAAGCCCCTAGCGAGGAGGGAGGATGGTTATTTGGGAGCATCTCGTGTGCTCACTGGCATTGGGTCACCTGGATGCGGAGCGGGGTTGGGATGTTGGGCAGGTCTCCCTGCTCCCCCCTGCAGATGTGCTGCCATTTGGGCACATAAGGCTAAGGTAAGGGTATAATCCAGCGCTGCACAGTGATTTCCCAACCCTTTTCTCCACCTTGCTTCAGGCACTTGCTCTTTGCATCCCCTTCTTCCACCCTGCAAGCACTTCAGCAGAGGCAAGCTGCAGCTCTCCCCCCTCCCCTGCCACCGCCCCGGTGATTAAAATGGCACCTGGATAATTAGGATGCTTTGTAGGTAATTTAAATTGGAAGTCATTAGGCAGAAATAGCAACCCACCTGCCATCCCTGCCCCGTGACTTTGCCCCCCCCGCCCTCAGTTGCCCTAAAAGGGGGCTCTGAGCATCCCAAGGTTGCCACCAAGCACGCAGCAGAAATAAAGAGATATTAATATAGCAGAAGTCAGGAATTGGGAGTAAGATTAAAGGCAACGTTTCCAGGCTTGGAAGAGAAGAAAAATAAGAAATAAAAATAAAAATGCGTGTTTCGTTGCTAGAAGAAAGCCGACAGACTCCATCTTCTGAGGTTGTTAAAATAAAAGCCACCGTTATATCGTGCTGCTGGACAGACGCTGGACTTGGCGGGGTCTTTAATTTGGCCTGAACATTTAAATTCTCTTTTATTACTGGGGGAGAAAACCCCATTTGGCACCTGGCGATTACTTAGCATCTCATAGTAGCTGCTTCTGAAGGGGGCAGGATGGGTCAGTCATTTCCCGGGGCAGAGGTGAGCAATCATTTTATACGGACTGGCAGGTTTTATAAGTACTTGCCGTGCTCATGAGATCCGTTGGGAACATCACCCAGCTCTCCCGGCCCTTGGCCAGAGACCATCCCCGAGGGGCTGCTTTTGGGACCCCGGTGCTTTGGGTATGATTAAAGTCTCCCAGAAGGCACCTAGTTTTTATCCATAGACATCAAGAGGTGCAGCATTTCCTCTTTTGCTTGATAATTTATTCCCAGGGTTAATCATCCTCCTTGTTACGAATGAGTGCCTCATTCCGATAGGAATTTGTCTGGCACTAACGTCCTGCAGCGGCAGTTTGCTTGCCTTTCCCTGCCCAGTATTTTCTCCCTGTGAAGCTGCTTATATGTCATTACAGCTGCCTTTTTTCTAGCTCCTCGAGTAATTTTCCTCCAGCACCTGCAATTTTGCAAGGCTCTTCTTTGTCCTTTCAGATTCCCATCATGGGACCGGTCAGAGCCGCATCACGCCTCAGGATATATCTCAAAGCACCTAAATAATGTGCCCAAACCCCACGACCCTTCCGCAGGATTATTTTTCCACTCCGAGATGGAAAAATGTTTTCCAGTTCCCTGTGCAAAATAAACACAAGTCACTGCTCCTTCCCCGAGCAGCTGGTTGGGGCTGATCTCCCTGGGATGGTTTGGGATGCTTACAGCCCCATCGCCGCCGCCTCCCTCCCTCACCCATCTTCGCTTCCCGTAACACGGTGACAGACCCGGCGCATGAAGAGATTAGCCCAGTGTCCGTGCCTTGGAGGAGCAGCGCTTTCTTTTTATCTCTGGGAAGCAGGCGTGCTGGACGTGAGCCCTGCAGGGATTTATCGGGGCGCCCTGGATCTGCCTCTTCCTCTCGCGCTGGCTCCTTTGCACCCAGGGAGCACCAGACACAGCAGGAGGGGTGTAACGGAGGGCTATAAAGGTTGGGGGTTTTTTTGGTGTAAAGGGCAATCCCATGGCAATTTTTCACTGAAATATCTTGGAGACAGCACCAACCACGTCACCTCCTTTGCCCTCTCCTGGTCGCTGCTTTGGAAACCCTCAGCGCTGCTTTGCTTTTTCAGAAAGCCACAGAAAGCCTCTGGCCTTTGCGCCGCTATGATTACGGGGCCGCTCACGGCCGCAACGCGGCTCAAAGCAGCGCAAAATCACCGGGAGCGGCGCGGAAGGACAGGGATGCTTGGAAAGGGATGGGGATGTGAAAATGCGAATGGTCCTTATGAGAAGTTGGCCTGGGAGGTGTTGCACGAGGCTGCTGAACCTTGGCACGATGAGGAGACGGTTAAGACCCCTAAATGCTCACAGTTTGACTCTTCCTTTGCCTCCCTGTCTGTCAAGTATGTATGATATATGTATGGCATGTATAGCAATACCATACATAACCCTCCTTACCTGTTCCTGGCCAATCGCTAATGGATGAACCTGCCGGTCATTTGCAGCATCCAATTTCTTATCCTGTGCCCTGGGACATAAGATGCCTTTTTGATGACCTTCCCCTGGATTTCTCCTACTTTTTGGGATTCCCAGCACCTGCAGGCGCTGGGGATCTTCCCCCGTCTTTACTATTGCATTGGGATGAGGCAGGGAACGACGGCCCCTTCTTACGGGCTCTTGCCATTCTTGTAGGTGTATCGAGGGGAGCCAGGTTATCTCCATTTTAAAGATGGGAAACCTGAGAAAGGCAGATATTAAGACAGTACAAAGCTTGTATTTGTAGATGCTTGACTGCACCTCGAGCCCTGTTTTCCAGCAAGAACAGGCTGCTCTGAGCGCTCAGTAAATCAGGGCCCTGTAAATGCTCTCAGAGAAGCACTTAAAAATCACCTGGTGCAATCCTTAAAAAAAGGTCATGTCCTGTGCTGTGTGTCTGCAGCCACCTCGAGACGATGCTGCGTTGCCCAACATCCCATGCAGCGACCGTCTCTTAACCTGACGTGGGATCCCAGTCCTTCCCCAGGACTCCCCAGGAGATCCCAAAGCGCTTTGCAGAGGAGAGCAGCGCCATTAACTCCATTTTACAGCTGGGGAAACTGAGGCACGGTGTGCATTAGCCCTGAATTCACATCAGTTGGCCTCATTGCCCCTTGGCTGGGCTGGGGTTGGAGATGCAGCCCAAGCCAGAGGGCTGTCTCCAGATACTTGCAGGTGTTGAGCCACGGCTCTGCTTGGCAAGGCTGTAATATGCCAGTCCTCTGGCCAACGCCGAGAAGGGACATGTGTTTTCTGGCTGCTTTGGGGAAAAAATGACTTTTTCCTTAAGTTTCCCACGAGCATCCCTCCCCCCCAGGGAGGATGGAGCGGTGCAGGGTCCCCAGATGAGCAATCCTGCATGTGAATATCAATACCCCCTTCCAATTTTTCTTTCATTCCCTGCCTCTTCCTTCCCCATCTCCACGCTTAGGAGAAGCTCCCACCTCCTTGGCAGGGAAAGAAGAGGCCGAAGGTTTGTGGGGTGCAACACAGGTACGGTATTTCACAGTCGGTTGCTTTGTAATGGGATTCTTTTATTGAAAGTTGCTTCCGTGGATCCAGCTTTGATTAGCAGATGCAAAACCTGCTCTGCATACTGATGGATCTGCTCTGCTCCCGGAGCAAAGCCTCCAAGACCTGATGGAGGGCTTCTCAACAACATGAATCGAGCGATTCAGCACCCGCTTGGACACCCCGACCCACGCCCTGTGCCACCCCTCAGCTGATCCAGCCCATCGGTCCAGAAAAACTCCTCTTCAGAGAGAGCAGGATGTGGCCCCGGGTGCTTAGGCGGAGGATTTGGGGCTGGCAGGTTGAATTAATGCTGGGAGAGCAGATGCACACTTAAACAAACCATCCGCTTGCTCGAAGAAAACAATGACTTAGTACTTTCTAATTACCATCCCAAAGTCATGCAATTACTCCTTATTCGCACGTGATTACTAAGAATAGCTTAAAATGAATAAACATTTTTAAAAAAAGCTACTTAGTAAATTTTCATTAGCCAACAAAGGGAGTAAGATATTTATACTCTGGCACAGCCCCCATAAATAAAGACAAGACATTACTCAGTAAATGAATGAATTAGTATTGTGCTTAATTGCTAGAAATTATTATCAGGTTACTACAATTACTATAAATTACCAGCAGGATTAAGCGTTTTTATTATTTTTCCAAAAAAAAGAGAAATCTTATTGATATGCCTTATGCAGTTATAAATCATTTGGGAGGCAAGGGGCTGTTCCTCAGTGGAATTTATATATGAGACTAGGAGAGAAGAGAAGGGCTATATTATGTGTGGCAGCCTGTTCTTTATCTCTGATGCTGTGGCTGGGTGCAGTGGCCACCGGCTGCCGGCCACGGGGGTATGTCTGGGGCAGGGCTTGGGGGATTTTGGGTGGGAATTGGCATGGGTGGAAGTGCAAAAACACATGAAAGCACTGCAGCAGCATGGAGGACTCAAGGACATGGTTTCAGCCCTTCTGCATCTCCCTTGCACACACTCTTCATCACCCACGGCCGCCCAGACACCTACAAGGACACACGCCCATGCACCTGTGGGTGTCACCTCCAGCAGCGCCGACCCTGGCCAGCACCTCACGCCACCAGCTCACACACTCCCCTGCTCTCCTCTAATTACCATCCTCACCATTTTCTCACTGCTTTCATTGCCTGTGGCGCCCGTACCCAAACTGAGCCCTTCCTTTGTTACCTGCCCTTCAGCGTCATTTTCTGCAAGGTGGGTTTCCATAGCTAGGGATGCAGCAGGGAAAAATGGGTTGGGATACAGGGGAAAATGGCAAAATCCACATGATGGAGATATTCTGGTGTGCCACAGAGCCAAAAAAAGAAGGATTTAGGCAGGGTTTTGGACTTTGTCACTGTTGGAGCTTGGAGGCTTCTCAAGGTGGCCGTGCTGCTGGTGTTAGTTCATCACCCGCATCTCTGGACTTCAGGGAGATGGAGGCTGGGGAACGTGTCGCAGAGCTCTGGAGCTGCCTGCAGACAACCTGAGACCCAAAGACGGGTCTGCGCACCTAAAACCTGTCTGCTCCTTCCAGCTAGATCAGTTGGTCTAATAAAAGATTTTATCTGTCCCTATAAAGTCTCTCCTCTCCCAGCCTTACACCCAGCACAGCTGTGGCTCTCCTAGAGCAGACAGGGCCAGGTATTTCACTTTGGGCAGCACTTCTACAAAATTGGGTGCTGTAAATCCTTCTCATTTCCCCGTGTGTGAAATGGGGGATAATGAGGAGGACGTGTGAAGTCTTGATGAGCTGCTGCTGGTGCAGCACACCAGTGTTTTCAGATGAAAAGCCATGAGGGGAAAAAAGTAAAGCGGTTATTAGAGCAGAAGCGCATTATAAAAAAAAAATAAAGTCTGAATTTCAATTCTGCCCGTGGAGCTCGACATTGTTGCAAGCCGTGGTATTTCCATTATTGCTCTGCTTATTATTACCTGTTTTGATTTTGGATACCCCACCTACGAGCAGCTCCGATTCCAGGGTGCTAATCCAGGGGCCGGGCAGACCTGTGGCTCACTTGCCCGATGACACTAGTTCGGGTCTCGGGGGCATCTCGCCCCTGCGAGCATGAGCGGGGTCTGCGGGCAGGCGTCAGGAGCCGATGACTTTGTACAACTGCTGTCAGCTCCCCGTCACTCAGGGAAAGACACTTTTGCATCAGCTCAGAGACCCCCTCCAGGTGTTTCTGGGCTTATATTAATAAGGAGTAGAGAGAGCGGTGCTGCCAAGGTTGGGGGGGAGAATATGGGCCCATGTTTTTAACCCCTCAGGCTCACGTGCGCACCCAGAAACAGGCAGATCATTTGCAGATGTTTGCGATGGCAGGTCGCGGCAATGCAGCTTGACAGGGACTCCTGCCCCCTTGAAGGATGGGCGCGGGGCTGGAAATGTATTCGCAAATCAGGTCTAAGCAGCCAAAGCTGGCAGTCTGCTCTTGAAAATAGTAAGGGAGCTTTAAAAGCAAAAAGAAATACAGAAATACTCGGTGATTTGGCTTCTGCCCTTTGCAGGTTCGGTGGCTTTGTGGCACCTCGGTGCCAGCTTTCCGCGCTTGTCCTTGCCACTGTGCGATGGAGAAACTTATTGCCCTGCTGAAAGGGATCTGTGCCTCCTCCTTCTTGTGCTTCTCCCTCCTTCTTCCTTCCAGCCCTCATCCTTCACCTTTCTGTAAAAACACAGGCCAGGGTCCTGCTCCTTCAATCCTGTAGGTATGCAGGTTCTGCTATTAAATGGAAATAGCACGAGATCCCGGAGCTGCAAGCTCTCTGCCTCCTTGGATCTCAGCACTGGGTGCAAGCACAATCCTAATGGACTTAAAATAGGCTGAAAGGCTTCAGCCCTGGGGAATGAACAGGAGGAGCAAATGGAAAGTGAAAATGAAGATGCTACAGGTGAGAAAGGGGAGGAAAGGGATTTGAAGAGCTGCCCCTCCAAATCCACCTGGTGTATCGAGGCTTAAATCCGTGCTGCCTTGTTGCTAAATCCTTCCTTGCACTGACATCATGCTGACCCTGCCTTGTTGGAAGAGCAGCCGATGGCTTTGCAAGGCAAGCCCTGGCTGGGCTGGAGATCCTGTCCCCAAAGACACCGTTTCATCCCTGTAGTCCACTTGGCCTATATGGGGGCCTATATTCCTAATATGAGTCAGCAGGATCCCTGCTTTCAAAGCTAGCTGCTCTCGAAGAGGCATTTGCATTTCAGAGAGATCCTGCTTTGCTCTCCCACTGACAGTGTTTAGCTTTTGTTTAAAAGAAGGGCTCCTCCGCAGCGCTGCAAAAGGGGCCGAGCCGAGGAGACAAGAGGCAGGAGCCTCTGGGTTTGATCATTTCTTCCTTTGTCTCTGCCAGCCGAGTCCCTCGCCAAGAGGATCCTCTTTCAAAATCCAAGGCTCATCAAAAAAAACCCCAAAGGCTAAGCAGGGGGATGCGGCTGGGACGTGCACACACGTGTGCGCACACCAACGGGTTCAACGGCAAGTCTGGGAGAAGTCGTCCACCTGGGGTTAGGCACCTCCGTCAGCCTGGAGCTGGGGTTAATCACCCCAAAAGGCTCATCCTAATGTTGTCTGCTGGAGGAAACCTCAACCGGAGAGCACCTGCGGAGAGGTGGCTTTGTGCTTTTGAGGAGGATGCTCTGCACCTCTGTGCTAAAATCCATTGCCGTCCCATGCTGTGCTGTGCTCTGCGCCCCTTGCCTTGCACCCCAAGACCCCCAGGTGCCCCCGGCATGGCTGTGGCCCTGCCAGTGGCTGCGTTACATCCCTGCAATCCTTACATTTTTATTCCCTCTTTGTGCACATTTACCTTGGCCAGCAGAAAGTGCCCGGTGCTGCCGCCAACTTATTTTTCCCTTCTAAACTGCTCCAACACCATTGGCTTCATTTCCAACCAGCGGCAAATATTGCCCAGATGACTCATGTAACGCAGTGCCACTCATGAATCACCCCGTCTGTGCGACTCGGGTGTTTTGTACGTTTGCAGCCAACAAATTTCAGCCTCCCGGGTGTTTGCAAATTGCTCATTTGCTCCGGCGTGGCCGGCTTGGTGCGTGGTCTCCCGAAACATCACGTGCTTTGTGCTTGAAGAATCGTATGCTGATGCTCTAACGCAGCTGAACCGTGCGGCCGCGGTGGAGGGGACACGATGGCACGGGTGATATCCCTGACAAATCCCCTTTAATCTACCATCTCCAATAAGAAAGCGTTGCTTTTTCTGCAGAAGAATGAAAAATAGGTGAATAAAGGCATGAAGAATAAAGTTTGAGGTTTCCATTTGGAATATTGCAGCTGAGTAATGATCAATACAGAAATCGGGGGAAATTTGGGGAGTTTGTGGGAATCCAAATAAACCTCCGTAGGAAATAACGTCACCGTAAGAGAAGCCAGTGCTTCATGGGATCATTCATGGGCATCGTTTTGCCTTGCTCATGACAGCAGGTGTTTGCCTTTTGCTTTCCTTTCTTAAAGGTCACAAAATAGCAAGTCATAATCTATTTCCGTGAAGACAAGATTTAAGGCTGCAGGGAAGTTTCCGAATCCAAGCGGTCTGAGGACACCGCGTGGGACCGGGGTGGGGTTTGCTATTGCAGAGGTGTCCGTGTTGGGGGTTTTGGTTTGTATGCTGGGAGGTTTAGCTTGAGAGCTGAGGATGGGAAGGCTAAGATCTAGAGACCTCAAAAAGAAGTTTCTCAAGCAGGTCTGGTTCCCAGAAAATGCCCTACGTGTGTTCCGGGAAGCAAATTAATCAAAAAAAAAATGCAGTTTAGGCTTGTTTGCAATTTTTCATCATATTAAATAATCAACTTCTGAATTGAATGTTTGTATTTTCCTTTGGCTCATTATTCCTTTTCAAATGACAGCTCAGTTCTCTGATGTTTTCTTCCCCTACTCCATAGCTTCTTAAAGTAAAACCATAAACAAAAATATTAAAGATCCCCCCACCACCTTGAAGAAAATCTGTAAAACACTAAAACTCGATTATTTTTCCCCAAGACTTTGTCACAAAAAGTCTCTTGGACAGCTAGATACTTTTTTTTAACCTCACTCCTTATGCCAGTTTGAGTGAAACAATTCCCAACCCTTCATTTCCAGATGACCACAGCCTGAAGTTGATCCTGGCATTAGCATTCACTGCAAAACCAGCCCTGAAATCAAACACTGCTCTGGTATCTTTTTTTCCCCCCTCTGCATTCATTGGATTGCTGTAAATCAATCCTATCAGCTCCCGAGTAAATAGAATCGGTTCAAAACATTGAAATAACCCTACTCACACCTTTTTTTTTTCCTTTTGCATAAAGAAGATACAAAGAATAAGGGAAGGAATAAGGAAATACAAAAAATTATGTAGTTTGGTGGGGTTTTTTCATACTCACTGGCTTTCTCCTCGCCCAGGTGTTGGGTGGCTTAACAGATTCCCCGTATTTTGCTGACCCACAGGTGGGGTTGGATGGAAATAGGAGCGGGTGGGACGTGCAACCCAAGAGGGCTGGTGGGACCCGTTGCATCTGCACGGCGCCATCAGAGAAGGTTTGAGGCAAAACGTCCTTTTGCAAATCTGCATGTATATTTGGAAGTCTCAGATCCCGTGGCATCTCACAGCTCAGCCCATGTCAGCCCTGCACTGGCATCGCTGTTGTCTCTTGGATGCACCGGTGAGACAAAAACCTCAAACCCATCCCGGGGTCTTTGTCTCTAAGCCCAGCCTTGCTGGGCAAGATGGATCAAGGATCCCTTGAAGTGGGCTTTGTCGAGCCTCACCCTTGCAAAAGGAGCTCGCAGCCCCCCAGTGCCAGCTCTGGGGCATCCCAATCCTCTTTGAGTGATACAGTTGACACACCAGAAGGACGGGATGTCACCCAGAGAGACCCGGACAGGCTGGAGAGGTGGGCCTGGGAGTACCTCATGAGGTTCAACAAGGCCAAGTGCAAGGTCCTGCACCTGGCTGGGGCCACCCCCGGTATTAATCCAGGCTGGGGGGTGGGGGCATGGAGAGCAGCCCTGCGGAGAAGGACCTGGGGGTGCTGGGGGTGAAAAGCTGGACACGAGCCGGCAACGTGCGCTCGCAGCCCAGACCCCAGCCGTGCCCGGGGCTGCATCCCCAGCAGCGCGGGCAGCAGGGCGAGGGAGGGGGTCCTGCCCCCCTGCCCCGCTCTGCGAGACCCCCCTGCAGCGCCGCCTCCAGCTCGGGGCTCCTCGGCACGGGACAGACACGGGGCTGCTGGAGCGGGGCCAGAGGGGGCACAGAAATGCTCCGGGGGCTGGAGCCCCTCTGCTGCGAGGCCGGGCTGGGAGAGCTGGGGTTGCTCAGCCTGGGGAAGAGAAGCTGCGGGGAGACCTTGTTGTGGCATTTCGGTGCTTGAAGGAAGGAGGGGGGCGACCTCTTTAGCAAGGCCTGCTGTGACAGGACAAGGCGGGATGGTTTGAAACTAAAGGAGGGCAGATTTAGGCTGGATCTAAGGAAGAAATATTTTACGATGAGGGTGGGGAAACCCTGGCCCAGGTTGCCCCGAGAGGTGGTCGATGCCCCATCCCTGGAGACATGCAAGGTCAGGCTGGACGGGGCTCTGAGCAACCTGGTCTAGTTGCAGATGTCCCTGCTCACTGCGGGGGGTTGGACTGGATGGCCTCTAAAGGCCCCTTCCAACCCAAACCATGCTATGATTCTATGAGTCTTTGCATGCAGCAAGGCACCAGGGTTTTACCACCAGCCCCAGCAACTGGGGTGATGATGGAAGAAGCACCGCTGCACAGGAAGGAGTCAGGAAATAAATAGATTTTTTAAAAAAAGCTAAAGCCTTATAGCTGAGTACTACTGATAAGAATATATTAAGGCAACAGCGGAGGCGCAGGAAAGGCTCGGTGTATTTATAGACCTAACTACCTAACCCTCAGATCCAGGTGCCACGTTTTGACTCCGTACCACCTTCTCCGCTGGATTTTGTTTCTGCCTGAGGATTATTTTGGAAAGAGTTATTATTATCCCTGATTTATCGCTCTGCACTAGGGGGAACTCTTACTTTCTGCCGAGACAATTACCGAACCCTCGCGGAGAGCCACTTCAAGGAATCGCAGCCTCTGCTCCGCCGCTGATTGCAGACAGACGGGGTGATGTTGTTTTACCAAGAGGATGGTTGATTAGGTATCCAGCTTCATCTCCCCGTTACCTGCAGATGGTATTTTCATCTATATTAAAAGGGCAGTTTAAAGCCTCTTAATTATTAAAACAGTAGCTTGTGCTCTGTTTTGGTGATTCCTTTTTCTTTTTTTTCACCCTTTCTGGGAAGTTTTAAGTTTCTTTCCCTTCCATTTGCTGTTTCAGAAAGCAGACATGCATGCACACAAGTGCATGTGCCTTGCTGCTCTGCTGCTTGACTCTCCTCCAGCTCACTCTATCCTCTAAACCACTCACCGCTGCCTCCTACCCCACCTTCCCAGGCTGATACAGGCCTATCAGGAATATAATCAGAATAAAGTCAATTAAGGACAGGATTAGACTGAGAGGAGGTTAATAGGACTGTGACAACAAGACATTTATTCACAAGTCTTTCCTTTCCACCCTTCACTGTCCAAGCCTTTTTTCCCCAGGCCCGTCAGAAACGAGCTGCATGCTAATGTTTCGCCAAGCGCACTGCGAGCTGGGCAGGGAAAGGCCTGATGAAAAATTAAAAAACATACCCCAGAAAAGGAGTTGCTGGACCCAAATACCCCTCATGCCAAAATGCTGCGTGCTAGTTGGTAAACCCCTGGGAAAAATAGGATTTCTACCCTGTGAAAACATGTGTTTCAGCTTTTTGCTCTTCATTTTGCATTGCCCTCTGCCCTTCCTCTCTGAAAGAGTTTTAGAAGAACCTAAATATCATCATGGTGAGGTACAGCACACATGGCAAACACTCCAGGGTGAGCAGCAGCCACCCCATTTTTGGGTGGTGGAGCAGGAGCAGAGCTGGAAGTTTAAACACCTTCCCGAAAGCCGAGTGTATGGTTTTATTTCTGAGCGATTTTACCACGCGGTTGCTTGGAGACGACCATGCCATGACCAGATGTGCTCTCGCAGCTTTGCATCCCCGCTGCGATTGCGCTGGGAGGATCTCTCCTCCCTGAGTGGCTTCTCCAAGCACTTCAACTGCCTTTGGGGCAGCCGAGCAGGACGTATTTGTGGCTGCTGAAAGCACACGTTGTTTCCTCTCCCTGGAAGAGGACTGAAACGCCAGCAAAAAACCAAGGAGTATTTGGAGGTCGAGAGCGGCTCAGGGTTTGCGAGTTATTGTTGTGGTTGTTTGCGTGGATAATGAGCCCACCTGAAAGTATGAATAAACTGTGATTTATAAAAAAGCTTGAGAATAGCTGGAAGTGGAGTGGAGGGAGACGTCTACATGAATTCCTGTCTATTTTTATTGTTTCCACTGTGATTTTCCCAGCTTGCTCTGGTGAGAGTTGAAGTGAGAGTCAATGGTACCAGCTGCCTCCTCCAGCTGGGCACATCTGTAAATCCCATGGGGGACCAGCTGCTTTTTTCGGCTGGCTGGGTATCCCAGCGCTCAGCGCCTTTGCGATGGGCATGGGACAAGCCATGAGAATAAAAGGATGGTGCCAAAATCCCAAAGATTGCTAAAAAGCAGTGTGGAGGCCAGCTGTACCAGGAAATATCTAATTTGGGGGGAAAGGGATGGCTGGACCATGTCACTCTTAATAGTCCTGTAGAATTTCAGGTCATCTGGCTCCTGCCTTGGGCAGCTTTGGGTTTAATCATCCAAATTTAAGATTATTTTTTTTTATCCTTGGGTAATTGACACATATTCCCCTGTGGGTTTGTTGGAGGGGGCAGATCTGGCCTTAGGGATCACGAGCAATGGGAGAAAAAATAGAGGGCGTACATACAAAACTATCCTGAACGAAGTACTGCTGTAAGTACTCCTAAATAAGTACTTCTCCTGCCACGATTGCATCTGCACCTGCATGTTTAATACTGGAAGGGATCTTTTCTCCCCAGTTTATCTAATCCTTCGCTTTCACCCCATCTGTAATTTGGATTTCCACAAAGTCCTTTGGAAATGAGTTCCACAGTTTAACGAATTCCTGTTGTTAAACTTGCCTCCCGCTCACTTTACCCGGTGCCACTTCAATCTTAAGCCGCTTGCAGAAATGAAGATTTCCATTTCGCCTTCTCTGTGCTGTCCATGGTTTGTAAACCTCCATCAAATCCTCCTTTGGCTGCCTCTTTTCCAGGGTAAGAAATCCAAGTTATTTAATCTCCTCCGGTATGAAAGCCTTTGTACCTTTTCTAGTTGTACCCATGAGGGATGGATTTCATTAAGCAATAAAAGCTCGTTTGTCTGGTTTAGCTTAATTTGCTTTCTGAGGCGCAGGAAGGTGAGTACGCAGATGGGGTGAGAGCCACAATACCTCCTCCTTAGTTGCCCTGAATTCGCTCATTTTATGCAAAAAAATCTGTAATACAAGCTAAATATCCCAAGCACCAGGTGCTTTGTGCCTAATTTTTGCAGAGGGGCAGCAAATTCCCAAGATCTGATGATCCCCTTGGGTTTTTGGGTGGACTTTGCTGCAGGTCCCGCGTTGACCAGGATGGGAAGAAACACCCAAAGCAAGCCCCGGGTCTGTATGTGGTCCTGGGTGCGGGGATGTTAACTGAAGCCAGAAAAGCTTGGTTGAAAGGAGATAAGAGTTAAAGGAGGTGCAGAGGCTGGGGGAACCGCTCTACAAACACATTATTTTCGGTGCCGTTGTTGAAGAGCATTTCATCTCGTTTCTGTGCTCATGTTCATGGTTGGGAGAGAGATGCCCACGGAGAGCAAACGCTGCAGAAAACCACAGCCGCTTTTCTGAAAGCTTTTGAGGACTTACTTTTGGGAAAAAATAATCTTGTTATTTTCACATTTCTTTCGCCCTTCAGGTAGGTGTCCTCAAAATGACCTCAGAATGATGATGACCTTCACTGGGTTTCAGGGATGGACCCCTACCACCTCCATGCTGGGAAAAGAGCAATAAAATCCACCCAATCCCACTTCAAAACTTCACAAAGTCTCAATTAATTCGTCCCCATCGCCTTCCCAGGAGCTGACTAATCCTCCCGCAGCCAAGAGCTCGCCGCTGGCTTCACCTCTCGGGGGAGAGACTCACCCTCTCCCAGACCTTTTGTGAGAAGTGGCACCGTTATCCAATTTCCTCCTAATTGCGCTAACAAGGATGAATTAGGACTTTCATCAACAGGGGCGAGCGATCGGTTTGGAGTCAGCCATGGGCGACGGAGCCAGAGATTAAACAAAACTATCATGTTAATGTCTAATAATACAACAGCAAGTGGAAATTAAGCACAAGACAAATATGCTGTGCCGGCGACATTGGAGAGTTTGTTCTTTAAACACAACGTTATTTTAAAGGCAATGCTATTATTAGGGCCATCTAACTTAATTTCGTAGGCATAATAGAAAAGTAAATGTGCCGCAGTTGCACTTTATGTGCAATTTCGAAAACAAACCCAAACTGGGGGAGAACGCTGCATGTTACTGAAATAGCCACTCCAGCTAAATTCCTCTCTGATATACGTTAATTATCTCCAGCAGGGAACGGACGATTTCATTTGGAGCCGCGGCAGACGGCTGGATGCTCCCCGTGATGGGAGCGAACCTTGTGACGTGCCAAAAAAATGTGAGAGCGGCTGCAGGGTCCCCCCCATCACACTGTAAAATCCCGAGGGATATTTTAACCCCTGGTTTGCCGTCGCCTTGACGCGAGGCAAGCGGATTAATTCCTTCCTATGGACCCACGTCTATCCTCTGCGTGTTCATGGATGCATCACTGAAAATTTTCCTATAGCGGCAGGTTTATTGGGCAGGTCTGGCATTTTTTCCCGCTTTCTCCAGTGGGAAAATATTTCTATCCAGGCTGATGGGGTTTGTCCCCCCCAAAATGCCCGAGCATAGCTTTCCTATAGTGTGCTGGCATAAGCAGAGGGGGGCAATGCTGATAATGCCCATCTTTGCTTGTACAATGCGATCTCGGGATTGATCTGAGTGTTAAGTGATGCAATCCAATTCCCCTGCACGCATTTCGGTTTTTTCCAGCGGTGATATCGTTTTTCCCTTTTATTAAGTTGCATAAAAACTGTGTCTTAGTGCTCGAACATCTCGTCCTGCACTTAAGGGAACGTTTTAGATGAGTAGCAGCACTGAAACCCCTCTTTCTTTATTAATATCCAGCCCTTCTCTGGGACATTGCCCTCTGTTGTATGATGAACTGGGAGGCAGAGCAGGTTGTAATGGCCATGCAGCGGTACTCAAATCTCATGCATTTTGGGTTATCTCCTTTTATGCTGCACGTCACCTCCCCTGGACCCCAAGGACAGGCTCACGGTGTAAATCTGGCATCAAGTGGGATGTTGGCTGGTGATGCTCAAGCAGGGGCTGGTTTGTGCCTCCATGAGCATCAGGAGAGCACTGCAGCTCATGAGTCCTTCTGACAAATCACGCGGGGAGCCATCTCCTGCCTGGCCCCTTCCTGAGCCAGCTCACGAGGGTCTCATGAAGGCTAAAATAGCAAAGGAGAAAGGTTGTAGAAGCCCTTCCCGTCCCATCCTTTATGTCTCATTGATGCTGAAATGCTTTCTCCCCTGGCCAGTGCATTCAGCGCATATTAAACACAATATGAAATTCCGTCTCAGAAAACCCCAGAGATGGCTCTATCGACTGTCCTTTAAATAGAATTAAAATTGACCCAAGACAGATCTGCAAGCCTATTGAATTACACAGCCTACCACCGAGCTCAGGCTGGCCTTGCAGGAAGAAATAAAGCAGAAATGAGGTGGACATGATGACATTACGATGGGAACCTCTCAAGATGGAGTTGCACAAATATGTGGCATGAACCAGGCAAGGAATAAAAAATTAACCCCTGTGGCGTGGGTTGCATGAGTTTTTGGGTACAGTGGGTGAAGGGCAAGAAGAGGGTGCAAAACGCATCATGGCAAGGTGGTACTTCATGTCTTTACATGAAGAAACACACAGAGCCTGTTCATCCCCCCTCTTCTTCCTCCCCAGCATCACGCTTTGATCTCCACGCTAAAATAATTAACATGGGATGTAGAGAAAAAACCCAAATCTGCTGTCCCCCCACCTCGGCTTTGTTGGAGGAGATGGGAAATGCATGGGATTGCTTAGTAATGCTTTTCAACTTTTGACTGGCATACATGCATATTGTGCCTCTGCACCCAGCTGCCTATCTACAGGCCATCTAATGGGCTCCGGTGGGAGCCCGGCCCACGGTCCGCAAATCAGCAAACCTGGAAACTCATCAGCGCTTCAGGCATCAGTGGCATTTTAAAAGACCTTTATCATGAGCGGAATTAACAGGATACATCCCTCTGGAACCTGTTAGCTATTTTATTCAGCCCCCCACGGACAAAAGAAAATAATAATATGCATCTATTTGGTTTGAAAAAAATCGTCTTTAGGGCATTTGTACTATTCAAGGCTGTGCAATGCCTGGGGACAACGGGAGGTCTTTTATCAACTTCGCTTGCTGGTTGAGGCCAAAGATATATAGGTCGCTTGGCAGGGTAAAAATGAATCATTGTGAGCACAGATAGCCTCTCCCTGCTGGGGTATCCCTGCCTTGGGAAGCAATACCAGGTCTGCAAGAAGGTCCTGGTGATCCAGGTGGTTTGGGGCTGAATGCCCTGGCAGGGAAGTGTGAGTGGAGCAGCAGGATATATATAAGACACCATGCCTTGGTAACCCAGCTGAAATATTTTCTTATCCTGCTCTCTTTGGTGCAAACATTTGCACACGATGTTATCTTCTCAGTCTCCAAATGGGAGAAAATGACGGCATGGCTCAAGAGCGCACCCCTGATTTATACCTGCGTGCGAGCCCAGCACAGCCCGGCCCCAGCCACGGCTATTATTAGCTGACAGATTTTAAAGAAAAACTGTATAAATCTCCCCTTGTGCCATAAATACATTTCTGCCTTGGGAGACCACAAGGAAGCTCATTATACCACATCCTGAGAGAGAGGCATGTGTCATCTGCAGTGACAAGCCATGCATCCTCAAGTTACCTCGCCGGCCGGGCCTGGGGAGCATTTGCTGAAGTTAAAGGGAGTTTGATGTCTGCTCGGCGCCTAGGAAGAGAAGATGCTCTATTTTGGCAAGGCAGGAGCCCAGGAAACAGGATTCCTGGGTTTCATTCCCCATGCCTGGCCCCAACAGGGAAATATAAACGATGAATTAGAGGAAAAAAATTGCGGAGGGCTGAATTTTCAGGGCTGCTGTAAGCTGTTTTGTTAGGTGGGTCGTTTTTCTGCAGGTCAGTTTGCTCCCAAACCAAAGCAGCTGTCCTGCTGGTGATTGCAGTGCTCATACCAGGAAAAAAAAAACCCACAACACCCCCCCCCAACCCAAAATAAACGCCAGAAAAAAAGGAGAGAGGGATGTTTGTATCTGAGTGTGTGTCTGATGGTGTTACATGGACCCAGGACCAGAAGCCATCCCTGAAGAATTTCATACATCTCTACTGCAAATGCCTCTTTCTTTTTCTCATGGATGGAAACAGCTGGATGAAAAGGAGTTATTCAGCTTGATATTTCCAGCTAGACCACCGTACCCGACACAGCTCTTCCAGCTCAAACTGACCCCAAACCTCCACAAAGTTTTCCAACGTGCTTTTTCACTGCCAGTGTTTAAAAACTTCCCTTCCCCTATACGTACAAGGCACAGCTATAGATCTCTATTAACATGCAACGCAGAGCAGCAATCTCTGTAGTACAAACCAGTTCTCTAGATTGAGAACTTGCCAAGTGTTGGATAAGCTGTAATAAAGTCTCTTGTTGTAAGAGCACCCCGCTGACACAGGCTCTGATCTGAAAGGAGTGGGAGCAGAATTAAATTCCCTCGGCTGAAGCCTGTCCATTATTCTTGGGCATTGGATTGCAGGAGCCGAAAAAAGCCGCTCTGGAAGCAATAAAGTGCTCGCTACAGAGAGCCCTGAAGTGTCGCGTGTGTTTGGCATTGGGAGAAATCGCAGAAGGCAGCTTCAAAATCACAGCAGCTGCAGCTACTCGGGGCTTGCAAGAGGGGTTTTTCAGGGGGGGGGAACACGCAATCCCGGGAAAAGGGATGGGAGCTGGAGAGCAGGGAGGGAGCGCTGAGCTTGGCTGCACGTTGCCTAAAGCCCACCCGATGCGGAGAACTGCTGAGCAGCGTCGGTCCCTCAGTGCTTGGCTTCAGGCAAGAGACTTCAGGCCACATTTTTAATGTAGTTTGAAGCCAAAAGGCTCAGGCAGGAGCCTCGTAGGATTTGCAATAAGGTCTAAGCACTGCAAGGCCTTAAAACCCTGCAAAGTGGGTGAGGAATGAGCTGAAGACAAGTGAGCATCAGGGAGCTGGTGCGCACAGAGCGTGGGTGTTGCGTGGCTTACCCAGGGGAGAACCGAAACGGTTTTGCGCCAAGATACCCTGGAGTTTCTACCTTTTCACACCAAAATACTTAAAAGATGCATTTCAGCCTGAAAAACTTTACATTTCATCCTCCAAATCTTGTCCTTCCACCTATCAGCCCCATCTCCCACCCCTACTGCCAAGGGAAGCGCCTTCCTTCTCCGACGCTGGCCGAATGGCTTTATTAAGATGCATCTTGTATCGATGCCCTTTCCTCTTCCGCCCATGCCATTCCCCTGATCTTTGAGTCAGCTGCAAACTTTATCAGGGGCGATGTGATGTTTTCTTCCAGGACATTGATAAAAATGTCAAATAACAGCAATCCGGCCCTTGCAGGCAGCGAGGAGCAGAAGACCCTTTTGATTCCCACTTCGAGAGGTGTCTCTTGAAACTTGTCAACCAGCCAGTTTTTAATCCATCTAATTTCTGCCAGGGTGATTTCCGACCCTCCCAGTTTCTTAATCAAGATGTCATGCAGGACCCAACCTTGCAGGAGCCCGAGTACATTTACACTGACAACGTCACCTTTATCAGCCCAGATTTATAACCTCATGAAAAAAAGATATCAACTTAGTTGGGCAAGATTTATTTTCCATAAATCCTTGTTGATTGGCATCCTTTATGTTATTCCCTGTAATTCCTTATTAAACAAGTCCCGTACCAGACTTCCCATTATTTTGCCCAAAATCAATGTCAAACCGACAGGGCTGTAATTACACAGGTCATCTCGTTTATCCTTCCTACATATTGGCATGATGTTCGTTTTCTTGCAGCTTTCTGGATCTCTCCCAGTGCTCAAGGGTTTATCGGAGATCGCTATCGCAGGCTGACCTATATCTGACTGAGTGGCACAGGCAGGGATTGCATTATTATGCATCCCATATGGAGACCTCATTATTAATCAAAATTCAAAGATATTTCAACTCTACCCTTATGGGGTTTGAACCAATTTCTTACAAGCAGTGGAGAAAATGGGCAGAAAACAGCTAAAACCAAAAAATACGCTCATCACATATGAACAAACATCCCAAAATACGTCGGTGCTCGGAAATGCCAAGGGTGTTGGCATTAAGTTGCATATGCCTATATGGATGTGTGTAGTGGGGACTTTCTATAAACGTTTTTATTTTCACTGCAGCCCAGGTTTTCTGGCCTGAGAACATTTAGCTCACGCCTGGGCGAATGCTTGCTACTTGCTCTGGTGGGTCTTTCGTGTCGCAATCTTTATTTCTCATCCTATTTATAGGCACTTTCCAGCATCCACTGCCTTTGGACCTATAAATTAAAACTTCCACGTACCCTATCATCTCTCGCAGTTCAGCAGAGGACAGAATATCTATCCAGGCGTGTTTTTCCTTGCTGCTAGCTCAGGTGAAAGCCGCGCTATCAGCTCGACACCCAACGCCGTTTGGACAGGAGTGTCAAACGCAAAGGAAGGCATTTTTTCATCCAAGCTGCTAGAGTTCATGGCCAATTTTAAGCAGATGGTGGCTCAATGAGGGCATCCTGTTTCGGCCCCACTCCTTTGCTCTGGGGGTTTTCAAAGGAGCCTCTGGCTCTGATCTATACGCAGAGCATCCCCTGCCCTTTCAGAGCAGCTCCTTCTGCTGCGCTCGACAACAGAAAGCGGCCCGGCCTGTGCAGAGGAGAGTGATACAGGGAACGGGAGAGGTTTGAAAGGCTTAAAAAAATATTGCCTGGAAGCAAGGACTGGATCTGAGCTGGGACTCATGGGACTGCAAAATAATTAGGAAGGAGGATTATATATATTTTTTGTTGTTGTTGTTATTAGGATGTTTTTCCCCCAAGGTTCTATTGTACCTGCCTGATGCTGGGAGTTTTTTTCCTCTTTTTTTGTGCTGATGTTGGGATTTACCTCTTTTCTTTCTTTCTGAAATACAGCGTTCCCCACCCTGTTACCCCAGCATGTAGGAATGATTTTTACTTGGGGTTGGGGGGAAACCGAGTCACAGAAGGTAAGCCAAGGTGAGTACAGCAGAGTACTGTATTGAAACCTACTGCTGCTCTCCTGGGGCTAAGAAACTTGGGATTCAAGGTTACTTCTCTTCCCAAACCTGCCAAAAGTAGCTGCAACTCTCCGAGACTGCCAAGATTAACATCTCCATGGGTTCTTGGGGAACCTACTGAATTTTGAGCTGCTCGTTGGCCAATGCTGATGTCCTTTCCTGCAGCCAAACCAGCTGAAATCATGACCTGGTTCCTCAGCCATCCCTCACAGCCCCAGGGAAGCTACGGTTGAGGCCAGCCAGGTATAAAAAGGCTCCCTAGTGTCACCAGCCTTGCACGACATGGCTTTTCCCAATCCCCCCCACCTTGTTTGAGGAGTTTCATGTCTGCAAGCATCACACTGGGTGCTTGTCTCTCTGGCTCCAGGCCTCCCCGAGGATATGACAAGCCAGAACACATTGCAGAAGGAGTTCAAAATTATCTATCGCCAACATCCACTTAATCCATCGTGAGGAGAAGCGAAAAGCTCTCCAGGCCTGCAGGAGCTCTGAACAAGCCGCCGTTTCTTATGCTGAGCCTGTGTTCCCACTTGTCAGTTTGATTTCTCAATGCTTTACAATCTCTGGTATTCTTGGTGAGGATACAGCATCACGTCCATCACCCGTTATCACTAGGTCCCCGTGTTTTCCTTTCTTCTCTCTCAGCCTCTTTGCAATCTTGAACCAATGAAAAAAAGAAGGAAAAAAAAAAAAAGAAAAAAAAAAGAAAAAGGAAAAGAAAAAGAAGCAGCAGCAGCGGCTTTTCAGTTCCTTATCCGCTGCAGCCTGGATTACATCCAGGCCTCTTGCTATGATCCTTCAAGTTCCTGCTAAACATGCCCTGCAAGTCCCGATAACATTAAATCTGCATCTCTGTTGGGTTTATCAGCGCTTCTGGGGACAAGCGGGGCTGGTGTGTGAGGAAGGAGCAGCATTGCAACAGGTTGTGGTGAGCGAGGAGATGGGGTGGAAGAGCACAGACACCCTCCTGGAGCTGATTTGCTCCCAGCTGAGTCTGGGTACGGGTGAGACTAAAGGAAGCAGGACCAGCACAGGGTACCTGCACGCTGGGTTATGTTACCCAGAAGATGATGAATTGGCAGGGCCCATGAGGTCCCCAGGCTGCACGAGGCTGAGGCAGTACAAGTCAAAGTTTCTAGGGATAAATAATTTGATTTCCCTCTCCCATTACTCAGGATGCGATTAAGAAATCAGTATCCCATCATAGCACCGCAGCCACTGGTAAGTGAGGATTATTGGAGCAGTGAAATGAAACTCCAAATCCATGCAGGAAGTTAATGAAGAGAAAGAGAGTCTTATTTTGGACTCATTACAGTCAGCAATGATGTCCAATTAAAAGAAAGCCATTGCATATCCCCAGCAGTGATTTAAAAATAGCAGATGTAGGCTTCAAGTCATCTTGGGCTCAAAAGGGAGGAAAGTGTGGTTTAACGCTTTTAGTGCACTTTCTGCTTCATGAGGGCAAGGCAAGACTTGAAATCAGCTTCTATGAGTACTGGCAAAAAGTGTCCCCAGGCCATGTTGGCAAACCCTGGCCTGGTGGCCATCGGGTCTGTTGGCCACTGGGGTTGTTGGCCATCGGGTCTGTTGGCCACTGGGGTTGTTGGCCATTGGGTCTGTTGGCCATTGGGGCTGTTGGCCACTGGGGCTGTTGGCCACCGGGGCTGTTGGCCACTGGGGCTGTTGGCCATTGGTACTTTTGGCTATTTGGGTTGTTGCTCATCTGGGCTGCTGGCCATGGGGGATGTTGTCATAGATTGTTGGCCATAAGCATCTTTCCCCTAACCTGGTCTCTACAGGACCAGGGAAATTGTGGCTAAAACCCATTAGGGTTCAGAGTCCTGTGTAAGCCTCATAACTGATGTAAAGAAAGGCTGAGTTTCCTCTTTATTATTTCATGAAATCACCATGGAGGTATGGGGGAGTTAAGATGCCTGGACCTTAACACGGATGATTTTTAAGGCGCATCTGAATTGAGCATTCACAAGACTTATGCCTTGTTTTGGTCGTAACCCCAGTGCAACCAGTCTTGTGCACTGATGTTATTGATACAGCCAGTAATTACATTTCCACACAGGCATTTTTTTCTGTGTGTCTACACTGTGTTTATTACAGCCTTTCAATTATTCATTTTTTCCCCTCTCTTTTCATCCCTCCCTTTTCTTCTTTGCCTGTTTTGTTTTTTGTTTTTTTTCCTCCTTGTCTTATTTTTCATCTGTCCTTTGGCTTTTTCTCCACCTCTAATTCCTGTGTTTCCAGACCGTCTCTCTGACTTGGACAAGGACCCCGAAGACCAGACCTTGACCCCATTCCCGGATGACTTCGGCTGGGAGTGGAATATCTCCTCTACATTCAATTTTCTCCCCATCCTTTGCCCCAGCTGATTTTTCTGCACCGCTGAGCTCTTGCCACAAACCTCACCGGTGCCTTTTCTGTTACAGAATGAGAAATAAAAATGTGGTGCCGTTGTTGCTGCTCATCTATCTGCCGTGCCGAGGTGAATAATGCAAGGAAACATGTATGTATTTATACAGCAAATGGGAAAATACATTTCTTAAGATGAATGAGGTTGTTTTCAGCCTTGATGCACCCAATAAAATAACCCGGTATCAAGAGGGAGGTTTATTTTGAAGTCTGGACGTGTCATAATATCAGCTCCCAACCAGGACTTCAAATTACATAAATCAGAGAGAGGAAGAGAGGGGAAAGGCCGGGAGAGCAGCAAGCAGAGGGGGAATATGGGCATATAAAAAGCGAGGAACGAGGAAGCAGGTGTAGGATGTGTGAACATGAGGCCACGTCCGTGGGACCTGCTGGATGGACACGTGAGCTGAGCTGAGCTTTGACACTGGCTTTTGTGCCTCCTCTTTCTTTTGGCTCATGCATTTTCCCCTCTGCACTTGAGTCTGGAGCAAATTCCTTGGGAAAATCTCCAGGGGTCTGGAAAACCGCAGTGTTGGGTGACCTTGGTGCTGCCTGGGGGGACGACACACGGACCACGAGCTTGTCCCCAAGCCTGTGGGGACAGCAAGCCCTACATAAGGGGACCCTGCTGTCCCCATCGAGATCATCTCCATCATCTCCGAGCCCACCTTCAAAATCCTTTGACTTTCCACGTTTCTACCACCAACCATACCAAGATCCTCATGCCAGCCAGAAAATTTGCAAATGAGCAGAGACGTTGTGATGGGTTTACGAACAAGCAGTGAGTTGATTTTTGATGGGAAAACAGAGTATTTTCTCTGCAGAAACCATCGGCTTTTTAATACCCTCCCCATAAAACAGAGCTGCCAAGTTTTTGTGTGTTGGTGTGCAGATTTCTGCTTTCCCAGTGGAAATTTGGGGGTGTGTTTGGCATGGCACATGCTCTTCCCAGCTGAAAACTCAGCTTCTTGCCAAAGCAAAGTGGGGGAGATGTGGGAAAAAAAAGTATGTAACAAGCCATAGGCTTTATGTCACAGCTTTGCCTGGCACGAAGGGAAAAAAGAATAATCCTAGGCTGCCTTCCTACAGTCTTCGGAGAGCTTTCCTTGCTCGCGGTGCAACACAGAAGCATGTTGTAATCTCGATTTAGGATTACTGCTGTTATTTATCTATGCGGTGTCATCTAGATAAGGAACAAGAGAGGAACCTGAGGGTAAAAACACTGCTGGTCTTCAGGAGTCACCGGGCTGAAGAGATGCCCTACTGCAGCGCTCGCTCGTGGTACGGCGCTGGTCCCTCCATGGAGGATTTAATGGCTTTGGGGCGAGTTTAGCAACTGGGTTGGGTTTTTTTTCCCATTGGGAAGAAGCTGTAGGAGGAAATATTCCTGGTAAAACCTTTGGCAAAAGGGTTGGCTTCATTTGTGCGTTGAACTTCAGAGAAGGCAACCGCAGCCGGAGCGCGCTTTTCCCAGGCAAAATGTTTTTTGGCTTTTTTTTTGGGGGGGAAATGAAGACCTGATGTTTTGGAAACAGCTCCTGATGCAAAAATACCTGCTTTCCATGCAGTTTTCCTCCTCTGTATCTTGCTTTTTGCGGGGAGCGTTGCTAAAACCAAGCAGGAGGAACTTCCTAAAGCCCAAACCACCTGGGGATGTGGCTGCAGAAACTCCTTTAGGAGAAGCAGACAAGTCGGGGTCACCCAACAATTTCATCTACCCCACTCCAGCCTTGTCCTTGTCACCGTGGCTGTATTTATTGCTTGCAGCAGACCAGTCTTGCAAGGGATGTCTCACTTACTGGGGAGGCTTCATTCCCAATAATTTTCAGGCACTGCTGCCCTCATGATTTATCCCTGTTCGGTTTCGATCTCATTTTTCCCAATTTTACCTTTGTCTCCAGGAAACCTCGTCTATTTTAGTGCAATTTCCTCTCTCTCCTTGGCTCACCCACTCCCTGTAGCCCAAATTTGTCTTCTTTTCATATTTATTTCAGTATTTGTCTTTTTTATCCGTGCAGGTAGTATTCTCAGGATTTATCTCCTCTGTTTCCATGATCTGTCTCAGAGTCCAGTGACTTTGTTTTTCCTCCTACAGCCTTTTCCTTGGGTAATATTTAGCCATTGGATTTGCTGAGGGATGGGGAAAGGCAGAGGAAAGGAGCAGTGGAAGGGGAGATATGGATGGGGAGAGCATTTTTGGATCCTTGCCCTTATTTAGGCACATGATGCCCAGGGAGCAGCAGCTGGCTGGGCACAACATTGTCCAGTGTTTAATTCATGCTCCTCTTGGTGCTATGCAGACATTATACCCTAAAAAGGAGCATTTTGGGTTGCTTTGAAACCTCTTTATCATCACGTGGGATGGGAAGATGCAGCTTTTGGTACAGCATGGGCTCTGCAAAAGTCAAGGGAGAGAGGTCCCGTTGCCTCAGTTTCCCCTTTCATAAGGAAAAATAATAGTGTTAAAGGCCACGTTTCACAGGGAATTGAAACTTCTTCCAGCAGAGGATTTCATTCGACAGCAGAAAAAAAAAAAAGCTTTTCTAGAAACGCCTCCCCGATTTTCCATATGAAAACCTACACGATAAATTTAAATTTTAAAAAATATTTGGAGTTCTTTTCCAGTCTGGGATAGCAAAAAGGAAAAAAAATAAAATCAAACAAATAGTTTCAACAAGTTCTGGCTGAAAAGATGAATTTTCCTCCTCCGTATATGGCCCCGGGTGATTTTCAGTGGAGACCTATCAGCTTTGGGTTGTGATCGAAAGTTTCAATAACTGACAACAAAGGAGGATGAAGCCCTGGGGAAGTGTGTGTGTGGGAAAAGCTTCTCAGGGTTACTTGCTTCCAGCAATTTGGGTTATTTTATTAATCGGGGGAGTCTGGGGAGCAGCATCCACGTGACTCCTGCTGCTTCCCACCCTCCGTTGCCCAACCAGCAACGCCAAACCCATCGCTTACCCCCTGCCATTGCCTGGCCACCACAATGTGATGTATGGTGGGATTTTCAAAAAGGTGGGTTTTTTTCCTCTCTGTGGCAAGTGAAAACAAAATCATCTCTGCAGCGGTCTGCTCTGCAAAAGTCTTGTGCCTCGGGGAAGGGCAATGCTTCACGCCCCTCGTTTCCCATCAGCATCCCTTGCTTTCTATGCAATGCTACTCAAAACCGCCCTCCAGGTACATCTCAACAGACTCCCCCTTCCCTCAACCCAAAATACATCCTCCACCCCATCTGCTGGCATATTCCAAACATTCCTATATATTCCTCACGGGATGGCTAGTGGGCTTAATTTGGCACATGGATAAATCTGGGCTGGGTCAGAGGCAGGCGGAGGGCGCTTGCATTAAGGCGTCTTCTTTTTAACTCCACGGAGGCTCAGCCCAGCGTTAGCTGGCAAGCCTGAAATTGCAAATCCCTGTACACCCCTTGCACCTTGTGAGAGCCCTTGCAGTAGTCCCAGCCACCCCAGCTCCCGCTGAGGTCTCCCAACCCTTGAGGGGCTTTTTTTTTTTTCCAAGGCTTCCCTTTTATTTTCATCCTTAAGCTTCATTAAATTAAAACCCAGCTTGTCTCTATTTCCATAGAGAATGAGTTTGCAGATGACCAACTCTATTAATTCTTCCATGTTTTCATCTTCAGGAAAGAAGGAAATCTCTTCCTGAAATACCAATATGCCTGTGTGTTTACCCATCGGCTTCAGATTTCCAGTGTTTCTCTAGCCTGGCTGGAGCAGCCATTTCTCCTTCCATTGGGCTGCTGAGAACAAGAAATCCCCAGCAAAGCCTCTGTTTTGGATTCACCCCAGGAACATCTTCCAGGGATGTGATGATTTAAACTTTCAAATGAAAACTAACTAACCAAAGCCTTCCAGTGCTGCAGCATCGCTTTCCTCCGGCGTAGCAACCTCACTGCACATCCCTTTTCTGGGGCGGAAGGGAACTAAAAAAGAAAGGTATCAGAGGCCTCCTTTATCAAAGCACTTGAAAGGGGCTGATGTGCAGACGCCACATGCCCAATTTATTGCTACAACAAAGCCAGGTGACTGTAATGAAATGGCAATTTGGGGAAACACAAGGGGCTATTCATGAGCGTGCTGCTGCCTGCACCATGGAGCTCTCTCCCTGTTGTGGTTATTAGAGGGAAGGCAAAGGAGGAGGTTAGGAAAGCTCTTAATTTTGCAGAGAGCTGGAGGAGGGCTGGCAGAAGAAATAGAGGGAAAAAAAGTGGATTTCTCCAGGTCTGTGGGCGCATGGTGGGAGGAATTTATTGAGCATCATGAGACAACAAGGAGAGTGACTTCTTCCAAAGGCTGAAGAGCAGAGGGAGCTTGGAGAATTGATAGGTGGCCCTCCAGGCTCTGAGGATGATTTTTGCCTCCTCCACAGTATTTTTCTGGTGGATTACAAGGGGTTCAAAGTGACAAGGAGCTCTAGCCACAGAGGCTGATGTTCTGCTCCTTGGGAACATCCCACCAATGAAGCAGTGGTGCCCCTGGTGCCAGTGCTGCCTGCCTGTGGGCGCTGCTGAGGAGTCGGTAACTATTCTCCCTGCCGTCCTCCCTCTGAGCCTCCTTGTGGCTTTTGGTTTAGCAAGGTCAGTCTGTGCTTTTTGGCCTTAGGGAATTAATCACTGAAAGGGTTCAGCCCCTTGTAAAGCCCAAGGTACCTCCAAGCATCCTCATTTGCCATCATTTCTTTCCCTTCTCCTCTAGCAGAGCAGGATTGTTCTTCCAAACCTTCCCTCTGATGTGGAAGTGTAGGTGAGGAGAACATCTCATCCCTCTTCCTCAGCGTCTTCTTCACGAGCTCAGACGTGGGATTTATTGGGCAGAGAACATATGCCCTCGTTTCAATCGCATATGATCCACGAGATGTTTTTACAGATCTAATTGTCACATATGCTTGTTGTGAATCCATAATGAGGGGCCAGAGCAGATGGCAAAGGCTGGCTGCCAGTCACGCTTCTGCAATACTGTATTTCTCTAAGGAAGAGGCGATGGGATGGGATCGGACCAGTATAGCAAAGGTTGAAGACCCCATAGGTTATTTTTTGGGGCTAGAAAGCCTTTTTCTCCCCTGTGCAATAGCCTCTCACCTGTGACAGCTCATCAATATAAAAAAAACCCCAAACCTGATACTTAAATCTGATGGTTTCTCCTCCTGACACCAACGTGCCGTCCTGATTTTCAACACAAAACTGGGGTGCGAAGGCCATATCCCACCCTGCGTCCAAAATCACCCCCATTGAAGCAACGTGCGGGAGGTTCAGTGCACAGATCCAGAGCCTGCTTGGGGGGAAAGTGGGGAAAATCCTCTCCCAAAGGACACGGCTGCATCATTGCTGCCTCCCCAAGCTAAATTTAAATTACTGTGCTACCTGAACTTTATGCAAGCGGCACGCTGGTGCGATGCTATAAATACGGCTGAGAAGACACTTCTATTTTGTCACCAATTTCTGAGACTTGGAATCAGAATTGGGCATATTAAAAAAGGAGAGAAAAAAGAAAAAAACGAGAGGAGAAAGAGGAGGAGAGGTCTCAGAGGTTTGCAAAGATTTAGTTATCCCTGCCTGGGAGATGATCCTGGGGATGGCTTGGGAAAAATGCTGACCTGAGGAGGAGCCTGGAGAAGGCACTTGCGTGCACGAACAACAGCAAACCCAGCAGCAGAGGGGAGAGCTTATTGAGCAGCCACGTTTTGAAGTTAATTAGCGCTGGGCAGATCATTAGCTACAGCGGCCCTTTTAATTACAGCTGCAGGGCTCCGTTTCGCTCTGGATTGGCACTGTAATGTTGTCCTCACGCCGGCGAGGCTTTCGTGGGCTGCCATTCCTCCTGGGCAGCTCCTGCCATTGTATTGTTTCCGTGACCGAAAGGTTTGTTAGCATCCTTATTTCTGCTTCCCCGAATGGTTTAGGACGCAGACACCTCTTCCTCGGTCTTGCAACTAAATGCGGCTCTAGAGGCCAAATTCAGAGCATCAAACTGCTTTTACAATTAAGCTTAAGGTGGCTTTGATTTTCTTTGACCTCGTTCAGGCTCCGTCTGGGCTCTCCCATAAGTGAAATGGCCCATAATTGCTCAAACAAAGGCAGGCATAATTAATAGCCATTTTACCAAATTGCTTCTTTGAAATGCTATTAAAAAACCCCCTCAAACCAAGTAAGGGACCTTCCTCCAGCTTTAGGGAGACACTGCTTCTGGGTTCAGCTATTTCTTGTCTGCCCCATACACCCCTTGCATCCCTGGGTCTCGGATGCAATTCTCTTCAGCGTCTCCTTAAAGACTGATCTCTTTTATCGAGCAATTACTTTTTCGGTTCCCTTGGGTGATCGCTTAAGACCGGCTTTACCATCATCGAAGGGGGAAAATATGGGAAAGGATGAAGCTGTTCCTGCCTCATGATGGGAATACAGGGGTGAATTTATTTTATTAAGATCTGACAAGAGAAGGGTTTTCCCTCCTCCTTTCTGCCTCACCTTGAAAGTACCTCTATCACGTCTGACCTTGGAAGTAGTTATTGGGCCAGACAAGAAAAACCTCCCATTTTCTTGCAATGTCATCCATTACTCAGCTGAACACACACACACGACAGGAGAAGATGAACACCCAAAAAAGAGAGAGAAGCCTACAAAGAGAGCACAAATTAAAATGGCTGAGATCAGATAACGAGGAAATACAGTTAAATTGCTTCCTTCCTTTCTCCCTCCAGTCTGGCCCTGGGGGAAAACTGTCTAATTACCCATTCTGGGCCACTTGACGCTATTTTTCTGCAGGTTTGGGGGGAGAGAGGATGGAGCTGGAGATGCTGAATCTGTTTTTTCCCTCCTCTCTTCTCTTTCCCCATCCATTCCTTGACCTCTGCAGTTATCTCCAGACTTATCAGCAACGCAAGATGGCTTTTTTCACATCAGTAAGCACCATCTGAAATATAACAATCAGAAAGAGTAAAAGAAAACTAAATCAATGCCCTCAAACAATAGGCAAAATATAGATATATAAAGACCAGTTTTGATGAGTACAATTTATTCATAAAAAAGCCCCAACCAACAAAATCTGTGACTCTTTCCAGCATTAATCGCTTATATTTTCCCTGGGGAGAATATGCTCACATCCTGATCCAAAGATGGTTTGTTTTGGCCTCTTGTTTACTTTTTTTGCTGCCTTCTCCTGTTTTAAATGAGCTTTCGTTTGAATAAATGAGATTTTTTTCTTTCCTTGGGGTGCCGAGCCTGTGTTGAGGCCACCTTGAGGTGCAGGACACGCCTGGGTGCCTGGGGGACAGATCCTGTCTCCAAGAGCAGCCACACCTCCATCTGCCCATCCATCCATGCAGATGTAACAAATGCTCCTCTTTGGCAATGGGATAAGTTGACCAAGACGTGAGCCAGCGCTTGGTGAGGTGTGATGTGACGTGGACCAAGCCTTTTTACCCAATTTGCCTCATTTTTAAGGATGGGAAGGGATGGCGCCGGGCTCGGGACAGAGGCATGCATGAAGCTTGTGCCTGCTCTAGGCTCAGCCCGTTGCTTACTGATCAGTGTCTGAGGATGAATTTGCTGGAAGCAATAATTAAAAATACTACTAAAACAATTAAAAAAATAGATATTCCTTTATTTCTGCAGGCCAGAGAGGAAAAGAGGAGGGATGCTTTGGGTAAGAGCAGCTCCTGTTCATCACTGATTTAAAATGGCAGGAGTCTGGCTTGCTGGGGAGGACCACAGACACCCCAGCATGGTTTGGCAAATCAGAGCTGAATTAACTCCATCCTTTCCCCGGCATGGCTACGCCCTCGCCTTGTGCCCCATCCTCCAGCCGCCTCTCTTCCCTCCTCCATTTGAAGCTGCGCTAGGTCTGGAGTTCAGCTTAATCCAACTGCTAGATGTATTATTCATTTCTACGCTTTAATGATGTGATAAAGTTGCTGGAAATAGGGAAAGGCTCATTAAACTGCCATTTGAATATAGAGCACAACTAAATTTTAAGGGAGAGGGAACCTCTGCCAGTCCCGTACCTTCTCCCCTCCCTTCACTGCAGCCTGGAAAGAGCCCCAAAATCGGTGCTATTGATGAGTTTATCACTGCTGGGCGGTTGGCAGGAGGGAACATGATGGTGGAGCATCCTCGAGCATCCACCTTGGCTCCAGCACCTGAGGGGTTGGGGTCTGGGGTCTTGCTGGTTAAAACTGCCGAAATCAAAGGAGGATTGAAGCGCTTGGAGTTTTCTTTGGATTTTCTGCCGGAGGGAACAGCATCTATAAAAGATGATCTGGGCCCTCTTGGTCCTTTGCATTTCCAAAAAAAAGCCTGCAGAGCTTCAATTGCCCCACTGGCAAAGCTGAGCTGAGACAGGTTAGGGATGTTGGGGGACAAGGGGGTGGCTGAGCTCGGCAGGGTATGGCCAGCTCTACATTGCCCACCCAAAGCAGCTCCTTGATGGGCTGTGAAAGCCCAGTCATGCTGTGATAGAGTCCTTCGAGGTGAGACATTAAGCACAGCGGGGTTTGTTTAGGGTTTATCCCACCTTGGTAAATGGAAAACTTCCCCTCGTTCCCAGCCATCCCTCTTTCCTTTATATTTTTTTCTTTCCTCCCTGTTCTCCCATACTGTAGGAAGGGATCTTATTCTGCTCTCCTGATCAGAGGTTGACTTTGATCTTCCCCAGAGAAATCAGCACAGTGGAGATGCTCAGCAGCCCTTGGAAAATGCACCTCACTTCAGACGAGGGGAGAAATGCCTGCCACCTCCTCCCCATGCCCAGTGGGGCTGGGTTTAATGCACGGGCTGGGATGCTGAGCAGGGATGCTCACCCACTGCCTGTCCCCCAGTTAATTAGACACCATGGATAGGCAGGTATAATCCTGTTGAGGTTCATCGATATCTTAGTGGAGTGTACAGGAAAAATGCATTTGCTGGTAAGTCCACAGGGGCTGAAAATTTCTTTTCTCGAATAAAAAGTTGGTGTTTCACCCAAAAAGCTGTCCCCTGGCTGTTGGCAGCGTGCTGGGTGCTGGGTGAGCGGCATGATGGGAATGGTCAGAGCAGCAGCAGCCCGGAGAACTGGAGATTCAGCAACTCTGCCATCATTTCACCTCCAAACATGCCCATACCTGTGGCTGATGCTTTCTTAGGGCTCAGGATTATTTTGTAGGGGGCAACTGGCCCATTCGCCTTTTGATTGACAGCTTCTGTCCCCACCCTGTAGCTGGATTTTGGGATGCAGATTGTCACAGGAATTAAGAAAGAAATAATAAAACCCAGTGGCCTCTTGGCAGGAGGATGAATCCCCAAGGCTGCGAATCCCCAGGGCTGCAAATCCCAAAGCTTTAACAGCCCCATGATGTGGTTGTTTGAGTCGCAACCCCCAGCATTGCTGTGGGCTGGGAAACCCTGCTGGGACCCCAGCAAGCGGTGGAGCAGCCACCGCACCCTCAGTTCAGTCACTGTGGTGCTTCGCCACCGTCAGCGTGCACTTGATGGCCACCTTCACACCGGTTTGGGGTTTGGAGACCCACCAACCTGCCGCACCTCCGTTATCTTAAACCTAACACAGCCCTGCGGGGAGAAAGTTCGTCAAGAGTCCTGCTGTGCTGACCATCGCCAGCTAATTACATGCTGCCTCCTTAAATTTCCCTTGGCTTGTTTCTATTGGAGACGGGATTTGTCTCTGGTTAAGTCTGTCATTGCATTTCAATTCTCATCTCTGCATACACTGGGGTTTGTGTAGCAGTTTACATTTTTTTTCCCCTCTTTTTTTCTCAAATGCTTTGAGATAAAAGTGTCATGGAAATATGGTGTCATTGTTATGATGATGAGGGGACTATTTGTGATGTGCCAGCACCCTTCTCGCTGGTATTGAACCACTTGGGAACATCTCGACATCCCCCAGGTGGCATTTTGCTTCCACAAAGCCAACAACTTATGCTAATATATATACATAGAAAGTGCTGTGTGTATGTGCGTGCGTGCATGCGCGCGTGTGTGGATACATATATCATGTGGGCGTGATTGGAAAGCAAATTCTATAAATAAATCCCATTATCTTATTACACTGTAATTTTCTATCATTATCTGCAGTTTGGATCAGATGCATCTGCGGGCTGCGATGAGAGCGAGGGGCTGGGAAGTGGCAAACTTCACTGTCTAGCAGAGGGCTCCAAGGGTGGAGGAGCTAGGCAGGGCTTGGAAATATCTGCAGCCTTCCCCTGCCTTGCAAATTGATGCAAGTCCCAGCCACCGAAGCACAGCACCCCCAAATCCGTTGCAATGTGCCCCAATATTCGGCCTTCGCTGATCCCCACCAAGCCCGGACCGATGGCTGCGGCGCTGCAGCAAGATGCGCCGTTTCGCTGGTTGTTTGCTTTAATGGTTAATCATTGATGCTGATGAAAGGAAAAATAATAATAATAATAAAAAAAAGCCAGTGTCTAATTTTTAATTTGAATGGATTTGGCTTCTGCTTCCAGCTTTTGCTTCTCGTCGTGCCTTTGGCTGATGGATTAAAGAGGTTTTGCCGTACCCGATGTTTTCTCCCTGAGAAGGTGCTTGTGTGCTGTAATCAAGTCACTCTCATTCTTCTTCTTGATAAGATAAAGAGGCGAAGCTCTTTAAGTCTCTCACTGTAAGGCATTTTCCCTGGCCCTAGGGTTATTTCTGGGCCTTTCTTTGCACTCCTGCCAATTTTTCAGCATCCTTTCTTTTACCAGGTGCATCCCCTGGGACTGATGGGAGCAGCTCAGTATTGCCACCAAAACCTGCTGTGTTAAAACCACCTCTCCAGCCCTCAAGATGTTTTCCGTGCGGTCCTGGCTACTGAGATTGGAAATCAATCCTTTTCTGACCCCCAGACCCCCACTCTTTCTGAGCAGTCTGGCTCAGAGCTGCCTATGAAACCCAAAGAGCTTTGGGACTTTGCCTGAGAGTCAACACCCAGCACAAAGATCAAAAAAAGCCACACCAGAAAGGCTCAGCCTCATTTAAAAACCAACAACAGGCTTTGGGATTCTGATTTAAAACATTTTTGAATAATCCTATTAGCCAGGAGAGGAAACAGGACTCCTTAAATGGCAGATTTCTATTTTCTCCCTCCTTAACTCCAGGTTTGCGGCAGGTTAAACACACCAGATGAGGTGGATCCTCTTCATGATGCCTGTTGTGAATATGGTATTTTATAGGGGTCTGTGGGAGGTGGGTTTCTGCCCCTCACTCATCTGGGAGGTGGGGTGAATGTGAGAGTCGTTTCCTATGTACTCTGCACCGGGCTGATGCTTTGACCAGGTACCAATAACCTGTGAGAAGAGAAAATGGTTTTTTCTGTGACCAGAGAGATGCTGAGGGTCCTGGGATGCAGATCCTGGGCTCCTCGACTTGGGTGTCCCTTGGATCATTACGCCGCTGACTTAATAATATTTTGGAGCTGTAGCCATGTGGGAAATTTGCACCGGAGATTTCTTTGGCTGCCTTTTGGTATTAAATTAGTGAAAGCGTGTTGGACATTCCCCACAAAATGAACTTTCGAGGGTGAGAGATGAAACAGCTTGGTGGCACTAGAAACATTTTGTATTCAGAAGATCAAGGTTTTGTTCCACGGCTCCTGAAAATGAACACTGGAACAGTAGCAAATGCTTTGCCTCGAATGGCTGAAGTTCAGTCCCAGGTCAATGGCTACATTTTCTCTCCATGAAGTGGTCATTAATTTCAAGTTTACGGTTTATTGCTGGAAAGAACTAAAAAAAAAAGGAAGTGCCATCCATTGGGCTGGGGCATGTGCTGGCTCCTCGTATGGTTAAGCAGCTTGCTCTGGGCAAGCTGAAAGTCTGAACATCCACTTTCTGAGGTCTAGAGAAGCTATTCCAGGTCAACCTAAAAGGTTTTTTTATGACTACTGCCACGTTTATTGCATTTGGACTCTGATGATGGAAGTACCTGGTTTTACAGGTAAAGGGATATAAAAAAAAAATAACCCCGATAAAACTGTTTCAAGCATTCTTAAATATGCTTAAAATACTTCCCTGCTGCTGCACGTATGGCGTTTAAACTCTCAGCAAAGATACTGCTGTGGCTGGAAAGCTTGTTCCTGGCTTCAGCGGGGTCTTGAGCCGGCTCAGGTTTTGCTCCTGGGAGCGTGCGGGGTGTAAAATCCATCTGACTCTCATTTTCCTGACCTCGGTGATTCCTATCTGGCAAAACCAACCATTTTTAACACTGAACGACACATATTATAACATAGACATAGGCAGGCAGAATACGGGAATTACGCCACCTGCCAGCCTTGCTGATGCGACCTCGGAAATGAAGGTGAAAACATCATTTCCAAGCTATTTTGAGCAAGTTCAAGGTGCATCATATAGAGACAGAGCCAAAAAGGCACTTGATGCATCGTATCACTCACAGTACATTTTTTTTCCCTAAAAGCTGGGACCTCCGGATGAGGTGGGAGATGAATGCTAGCTCTGCGCTACTTAACCCCCTGTGTTTGCCAAACCATATGAATTTGGTGGTCGCAGCCTGAATGTCATGATAACACACTAAAACCTTTTCCTTTTTCACTCTCCTGTGCTCCTCGCAAGCAGCCGTGGGTCTGCAGAGCCCCAAGGAGGCACCACCACCAAGAGGCAGCAAGTGGGACTTGTTCGGGGGTGAAATCTCCCCCAAAACAGAGAATAAACCCAGAAATTAATCTCCAGTGACCTGACAAATGGCCACAAAACCATCGACTCCTCTCTTCCCGGCGCTGCCGGCGGGGTGATGAGTGGCAGTGATGCTCCCGAGCATCAATCACCTGCCCTGTCCCTTCACGTTGCCAACCGCTTTGTACCGCGCCCGATAGAAAAGGTTTCTGAATTTGGCAGAGCCCTTAGCTGTTATCGGAAAGCAGGTCATAAATTAAAACCTCTTTTTTTTTCCCCTCTGGAAAAAAAAAAAAATATCTGGATAATAACAATTTATCCCAAGCCATCAGTCCCCCCGACATCTCCAAGGGAGAGAAGCCAAGGAGCGGTGATGTCTTATAACACAGGATGCAATGCCGTACCAGGCTTTGGCTGTGAATTTTTACAACAGACCCAAACTCCTCTTGATTCCACTCAATCCCAGTTCCCGATCGTCACTTGCCACTCAGGAATCTACTCTGGTAAAGCTAAAAGGGGGGGAAAAAGCCATAAAACAACCTGCGTATTTGTTGTTTCGGTGATGGAGGAGCAAAAGATGCAGTGTCAGAAGGTCCTACAAACTGCGAGTTGTTACCTGGATGTATTGATTTAAAGTACCTGTCGGTCTTGATTTTTAAAAGTGTGTTTGATTGCTGGCAGGTTTATAGGATTATGGGTTTAATTGGATGCCTGTGTTTTACTGGATATAAGTGAAATTTATGGCTGTACTATCTGCTGCGAGAAAAGCATCCCTCTGTCATCCTCCCCTCCGCGGGTAAGCGGAGGGAGAGGCAACTAGTCGGTGGCAGTGATGGCTTGGGGCAGGAAAATAAAGAGAAAATCCATCTTAAAATGGCTAGCATGGAGTTAAAATGACATTATTAAGGTTGTGGAGCCGGGCAATCCAAAATTAAGAGTTGCAGGAATTGAGACTACCTGTGAGTTAAAGACAAGGCGGTTGTTAATTGCCTGATTGCATATTATTTTCGGAAGGGCTGATCTGCATATGCCAAATTTGCATAATGCAGATGCTGTGGTTGGTGTCGTGCAAATTGTGACGGGACCCAAAATGAGTGAAATGTTGGGGCTGGTTGCGGCTGAGCTGTGCCTTTCCAGGGGACCCTCTGAGGGTCTTCCCCGCTTCGTGGCTGGGTGGTACCAAAGCCAATTTGTGCCAAGATTAAACTGATTAAACCAGAGAAAGCACAGAGCAGAGTAAGAGAGCGATGGAAAGGGTGGGTGACAAACCTCATTGTCCTTGCAGGGCATATCCTTGCCTTCAAATTCAGCCTCACTCCATCAACTTTTCTATGCTTTCCTGGCTTGCAACAAATTCTGCAAAGTCTCCTCTGGGATCCCAGGAAAAATCTGTCTTTCCATCCCTGCTGGGCCGTGTCGGCTCCTTGCAGCAGTTTCTGTCATGCCGCAGCGTTTCTTACCCCAAACCCTTCCAGCTCCACCCTTCGCAGAGCACCTGAGCTGGGATTTTACAAAAATTGGGTGGTCAGAGCCCCCCTGTTTACGGCTTTCTCTGCATCACCGTGCCACCGGGCAGCCGGACCCCAGCCATGAGCTAAAATGAGGATATTTCCATTCCTTTCCCCCAAGATGCTTGTTCCTGGGGCCAAAGCAGACCCGCCGAGCCGACAGCATAATTTTCCAAGCTCTTATCGGCCAAACAAATCTTCAAAGAGCCACTGAGTGAGACATATCCCCCCTGTTCACAGCCCGGCCCCCCTCTGGCGCAGCTCTGACATCCCCCGCCTTTCATCCCACATGAAGAACATCTCCGGTCCCAAAACGCTCCGGGAGGTCCTTTTTTCTTCCACCCCCCCCCCTTCCCCATTTCATCTTTTTTTATAATGCTTAATTTCTTATTGCCTTCTCCCCCCTGCCTTGCCTAGGTCCCCCCGTGCTGCCGAGTCCTTCCCCGGAAAGGCTTTGCCAACCTCCGAGGAGGCTTTGCAGTGCCGAGCGGCGCTGCTCTCCTTGCAGTCTTCTTGCTTTTTCCGAGGCGCTATTTTTCTTACTCACTTTTTGATGGAAAGTCTTTTCCTGATGGATAGTGCTAAGTCAATCCTTCCCCAATTCCTGCTGTCTTCAGCAGGGGAGAAGAAAAAAGAACCTTCTCCTTTCACTCTCTCTCTTCCATCACCTGAGTTTCCCAATCACTCATGTCAGGATTTCTCCCCTCACCAGGATCTTTAATGAGTGTAGCCAATAAAGACAAACCCATCTCTCCCGAGCAGATGCAAACTGCCAATTTTTTTCATTGCTTGATTCTTTTTTTCCTCCTGAAGAAGTCACCAGAACCAAGCGGGAGGTTTCCCTCCGTGGCAGCGGTGCTGCAAATCCCTTTCATCCACATCCTGCTGCATCATCCACGTGCTGAGCATCCCCATCCCCTCCCCTCCCTGCCCTCCGTCGTTAGCACGGAGGTCCGATCTTTACTCCAAAAGATGCAGTTTGGTGGTTGTAAAACCCAAAATGGACCTTAAGAGGGTGGTGGGAAAATTGCTGGAGCGGCCAGGGCACCATCTCTTGCCTTGGGCACTTTTATCCCAGCATAGCCTCAAAAGGCTGCAGCACATAAGGCGGCGAGGAGCTTTTCATCACTTTTTTCTGGACTCAGGGATGAAACAAGGAGTAAATGATGGAGAAAACATCTGTGCAAGGCGGGAAGCAATATTTAGGGCTGGTAGGATGGCTTTAATTAAGCTCAGCTTTTCTCTGAGATCCCTTAGTGCTGGCAAAGAAGTTGTGGGGCTAGTGGCAAGGCAGGCAGCCACTGGGCAGATGGCTCTCGTGGCTCTTTGCCCCCTCTTGAAGCTGTCAGCTTTGAGAGAGAGCTTATTTGTTTGTGTTTTGACCACTTCCCCCCTTTTTCCTGGGGATTTGCTTGTCTGTTAAGGAGGGGCTATAACAAACATTCACTAAATATCTACCGAAAAGAGTCACAAATGAAAACACTCTAATTCAGCTGTGTTTTATAACTTGTGTGCATTTTTTTTTTTTTGTAATAATAATTAGTCATAAAATCTGATGGACAAAAGAGATTATTAAATCCAAGATGGGCCAAACCACCAGCTGGCAGAAGCTGGCAAAGCTCTGCAGGGAGCTAACCCCCATTCACACCAGATCTGGTTTGCTGTCGTTGTCAGGAGCAGATGCAGCAGCGAGATGGAGCAGGGACGCAGCATGAGAAAGGCTGCAGCTCTCCTCTCACTGGGTGGACACCTATGAGTTGAAAATGGCCTGAAATTAGGTAGATTCCTTCAAAGAGCTGCTTGCACAAGAGGTGCCTGACTTTTGAGCTTTGCCATTTGAGCAACTACATTGATTTAGTGACAAATATGCAGGGAGAGGTGTTGCTTTGGGCTGTGGGAGAGGTAGGCGCGACCCAAAATGTGTCTCCGTTCTAACTGGATCCAGGCGCTGCGGCTCCACCGCTGCCCATCGGCTCATCCTGGACCGAATCCAGCCCAGCCCGGACCAGCGGTGCGCTTTGAAGGCTGCGTCAGCGCCGTATTTGGGACGGTTGAGGAGCAAATACAAGGAGAGGCGTGTGAATGCACACTCTCACATGCACGCACAGGCTCATTAAAGGGAACAAAATGTAGAACCGGAGTGTGCCAGCTCCCTACTTATTGCATTTTTCAGCCAGGGAGGGCTGGGACTTTGCAGCCACCGGGGCCTGTAAAGCTGCAGTTTCTCGGTGCTTTTTGAACATCACGGTCAATATTTAGGTCGCCTTTGGCTTTTGCATCCAGACTGTATTGGTAAACTGGCCTCCTGCTTTGCTGCTATTGATCTCCTCCAAGACACAGCCGAGAAGGGGAGGATGGATCCTGCTATGAACTGGGCTGGTTTGTGCTGGGTGAGACCCTGACCTGTGGCTTCTGCCCTTCTGTTGAGGCACACACTGTGTTGCTTCAGGCACCAGTTTTTCTATCCTCGCTTGCTTTGCTCCAAGGATACAAGGAGGGATGGGTGAGTAGGTGCTTCCCTCTTCCTCCTGAAAATCAGAGCCCCCTCCACCCAAGGTAGCATTTGCAGGATAAAAAGGTCATCAAGCATCTAGAAAGCAGGACAGTAAGGAAGGAATCTGTGAATTGGGATGGGGTGGATGGGATGGGGTGGGATGGGATGGATAACTGCCCTGAGAGATGCTGGAGAGAATCAAGAGGGATTTTTTTCCCCTGGAGTCCTGCAAACCCCCTCTGAGAGAGCCGTCAGGGATGCTGCGCAGAAGTAGCACCTCCTGCCCTTCAAATTGCTTTTCTGGCAGTACCTCGTCACTAAGCCCCTCTCGCTGGCTCCCCACCTACTCACTGGCACCCTGAAGAATATAAACTGTGGACACAACCTACGGCGTGCTCAAATCCTACAGAGGCGGAACATCAGCACGTGCAAAATGAAGCCGAGAAACGGCTGCAGTTTATTCTTTCCTAAAGGTCAAGTGACAGTAGGTGACACCCAAAGGGTGATCTATGCATCTTTGAATTTATCAGCCGGCAAGGAGGATGTCCTGGAGATTATAAATATATATTTATGCCTGTGACATAAACTCAATGTGTAGCAGCAATTAGGATCAAGAAGAGGCTGACATGATATTTTAAAGCAGGGAGAGGGAACTATATACATGCACAGGTTCTCGTATGTATTTATGTGTAAACTTTTGCACTGATCTCCCTGAGATATAACAAATTGATCCCTGCGGTTTAAGAAATGCAATACCCAAATTGCAGACACAAATTTAAGGCTTTTCAATCTCCCGTACCTGTCCTCGGCTCAGGGAGGTAGAGGGAGTCTTGCTGACTCCATAAAGTCATAGGATCCGATGGGCCCTGTTGGAGCCTGGCTCTGAGCAGCCTCATCTGTCTCGATGGCAGCAACGAGCCCGCGGGTCCTCAGATTTATCCTTGTCTTTTGGCAGGCAGAGCCTGTCTGCATCAGACCATGGGCAATCCCACCTCAGCACGATGGGGACCACAGTCCTCTGGGCGTCCTGGGGCAGGTTGTTCGGGAGATGAACGGGGCAAGAAAGAGTCAACCCCCTCCCAGGTTTGCCCAGGTGACCAATATCATAGCACTGAAACTTTCCAACCTCATCTTAATGCAGCTTAATGACTTGTTTCCCCTCCTAATTGCTGCTTGGCTAACAGCAGATCCTTCCATCAGGTTATCCAGCAGGATGCCTGGGTGTTTTCCTGCCAGGCTACAATTAATTCAGAAACCACTGCAGTGCATGAATAGTTTAAGCGCTCTCCCCACACTGCATTACCTTGCGCTTCTCTTTGCTGAATAACCTCTCCCAGCTCATCGCCCAGGGATCCTGCCCTCCTGGACTGGTTCCTTTGGTTTTCTCTCAAGCCCCTTTTCCCTTGAATAATGTAAACATTTGGATCCATTCAGAAAAGCCAGTTACCCCAAAGTTCCTTGTCTTTCTCGCATGAAAGATGTTGAGCAACCACTATTTCCTCGCTTATTCCAGGTTACTGTGAGAAATATAAGTACTGGCTAGAGGGTCCTGACCTCAGGATGGCAGCAGGTGACCCTACAGAACCCTATAGGTCTTGATCCCAAAGGGAATTTGGCTTTATAAGTGAAGCTCAAAGCCTGAAGTGGGGAGGGCTGATGCAGTCTGAAGGCATTGTGAGTTTTGGGCACTGCTATTGCAGCTGGACATCTTCATTCAGAGCACCTGGGGTCCAGGCTGTTCCTTAGAGGTTGAAATCCCCCCAACCCCAAGCCCTCCTGTGCCCAATGCAAGGTTTTCCAGGCACCTCAAATCAAGGGGATTTCTTTAAAAATGAGAAAAGGTGTTGCTAAAATGATGGTGATGCTGCTGTCCTTGATTTCCTGCTCTGCGTGACACTTTGAGCCTTGTTTCTGACGTCTGTGCAGCTCTGATAACTGCCTGTTGAAGTGAAATACCCATAGCACTGTGGTCCTCAAGCACACCTCAGTCAGCGTATGCATCTTTGGCACCCCTGGAGAGGGGGCACATGGACCCACATCTGGGATTTGGGGGACGCGGCTCTCACTCATGGATCAGACCCCTGCTCAGCATCTCATGGGGAATGGTCCAACCAAGACATGGGTCTGGAAAATCAAGTAAACCCAAGGGCTGGAGCTTCAGCAGAGTCCCCACATCCTGGCCAACATGGGGTGAAGTGGGTAGCGTCATCAGGGCCGCGTCAAAGCCACTTCGCTCCTGCTGTGGCTTTGTTAAGCAAAGCAGAAAGGAGCAAACCTTTGGAAAATACCAGCTGCATCCACCTGATGCCCACCCTGGGCTCTGCAACCTGCATTTCCACCCCGCTCAGCTCTCTCCATCCCAAATCCCAGAGGCACTGAGTGATCAGTGTGGGTTTAGGCACCTTCATATATGCTCCTAAGCGTCTTAAATGACGGTTTGCCGGCAGACCAGGAGTGGGACCCGACTCACTCACGCTGTTAAAACAACTCTCTCAAAGCACCGAGTTGCGCACACAAAGGCAATCCGCAGCAGGCATCGTGGGAGCTGTCTGCCAGAGCGTCTGGAAGCTCTTACTAATCAAAGCGACATTGATTACACAGAGTTTTGCAAAGGTTTCTTTGCAGGGATGATGCAGGGAGACTTTCAAAGGGGCAGGCTGTCAGTCAGCGTATGGGGGATGTTATATTGAGGCCAGAGATCCTGCAATATTTTCCTAGATTAGAGATTAATGCGTTTCTAATTAATTTTGATGCTGTGTAATACGATAAAGTTGTGTCTTTTTTGTGATGCCGGGCTAGCTCATAATCCAATTTTTAATTATTATCTCTTGCTTTAAAAAAAATAAAAAAGGAAAAGGCTATTATGTTATAATGCTGGTTGGGCAGCGGCCGTCGGGAAGCCGAGGTCTTTATACATTGATGGAGGCAGTAAATTTAAAGTCTTTCTTTTCATTTAATGAGCTGGATTGTCTGAAGTATCTGACTGGCAAGAGGTTTGAAACTATAAAACCTCGCTGAGGCTGATCACAGCTTTCCGACCCCGATACCCGGGGAGCGGACACTAGCGGGATGAGGATGGGGAGAGGTGGTGGCCATGCCCTCGTTGGGCTCTGCCAGTAAAGTACCATGGGTGGAAAGCCAGGGCTGAGAAAGAGCCATGAAAAGTAATTCAAGGGCTGGCAAAAAAAAAAAAAAAGAGCTTTAAAGTGTTCCATCTGCTTAATTTATTAAAAAGGAGACAGAGAGGTGACTTGATTACCATGTCTAAGTAGCTTCACAGGGAGAAAATGCCAGATACTAAAGGGCTCTTTAAGCCTTCAGAGGAAGGCAGAATGGGAAAAAATAGTTTGAAGGTAGAGACAGACCAAAGTTAAATGCGAAACTACATTTTTTTCTTCCAAAATATTAAGGATGCAAAACCATTGGGATAGACTACCAGGGACCAGGTGTCTCTGAGACTCTTGACACCTTTGGAACAAGAAGGGGTGTCTCCTGAGAGGACACAGGCTGGTGCCCAACCCCTGACGCCGAGAGCTGCAGCTTGCGTTGCGTCCCCCTGGGATCTGGGGTCCAGGAGCTCATCTTCAGGACAAAAGCCTGAGGACTCCGAAAGCATTGCTCAGACACTTCCCAAAATGATGCAACTAGGGTTTTTTTTCCCATTCTGGCAATCTTCACGGCTGGGGGATATTTGTCTTCATTTACTACTCAAGGCATCGGCAATTCTTTCACTTTGCTTTCTCCCTGCAAACAAATAAACAAACAAACAAATAAAAAAGGCGTTTGCTCCTCAGGAAACTTTTTAACAGCCATGAGCTGTCCAAGAGCTGCTTCAGGTGGTGGCTGCATAGTCTATCGCTCTCTTGCAATGCTTGGTCTTCTGGGTATGCATTTGTTTGCTTTTGTTTTGCTCTCAAATAAAGTTGTAGCTTTGTTCTTGCCTTTCCAAATGCCCTTAGTATTCTCGGTGAAAAGCCTGGAAATAATGCTGCCAGCTTCTGCGAGCCTGATGGGAGCGGACACTGATCAGACATGCGATTCCCCAGCATTTTTATTTACCAACAACAGGCTCTTATCTCCAGCTATGCCCAGCTCTGGAGAAACTCCCCTTCGCCCTGCCGTTCCCCCGTGAGTGAGAGCTGTGATTTGTGTAACCGGCTCCACCGTAATCTCTTGCCTTGATCACAGCTTCATCCCGGTTAGCTCCCACCCGGCTGAATTTTTGACTAGATAAATTGAATGGGGATTTCTTGTGGGATCTCAGGGCCTTCCAGGCTGCTCGTTGCTTGGCTGAACTCTGTCAAGCACGAGCCGCTAAGCGATCGGCAAAGCAGATTCGGATGCGACAAGTCGGAGGGAGCTGGAAAGGCATAACGTGGCCCTGGTCCCAGGTTTTGTGCAGGGGCGGTGGGATGGGGAGGCGTCAGGGCTCCTTAAACAGGGAAAAAAAAAAGACTTCTCTGACCTTCATTTCTTTAGTTACATCTCTGCTAGGAGCTGCTTTTGGAAACCCATCACCAGGTTTGACGGACTGTGGGGCTGACCTGATAGTGTTGCTTGGATGCTCTTACGTTGCTGAGTTATGGACGTGCTGCTAATGCTACAGCCTCACCTCCCTGTAAAAGGGCTCCATCTAAATTCTAATCTTTATCTCTTCCATATAGCCTGCATGCACTTACGTGGATCTGTTATATCTAAATATTTATTTGTAACATACCAGCAAAGGTCTTCTACCTCTCTATTTACTCTGCTTTGAAGTATTGATCTATAATTACCCATGAGTATCTTGCCTGTAAACATTTCCCTGCATATGTACTTATAAATACCACTTACCTCTAAATATCACCCTGCATTTTCACCTGTAAATATTACTTGCCCGGAAAGGGCCATGGCAAACTTCTTAAATCAGAGAAATGAGGAGTCTCGCTCCAGAACATTTTGTGCAAGGCGGAGCAGAGCCGTGAAGCTCTGGTCCAAGCACAGTGCAGAAAGGTTGGGCTGCCTGGTGGAAATTTTAGACCCATTTTGTGGTTTCCATCTGTCCCCTGAAGAGGCAGAAGCCGCTGCTGAATTTTTTTTTCCATGGCTGACCTTTAACTTCACTTCTGTCATGTCATCAGGCATAATTAGGAAGTCCAGCAATATTCAAGACCTATCGATAATGGTATTAATATACAGCAGCTTTTATCTTGCCAAACAACATGGCCTTTCGAAACCAGCTCTCTGTGTGTGTATCTATATTAAAGTGGCATGCAGCTGGGGTGGCATCCCTGAAATGCAGGTTCCTGAGGGTTGGGCAAAGCATCCTGCATGTGCTACGGGAAGAAATTTCTGGCTGAGAGCATCAGATAAAGCCTCAAAAGATGCCAGGTGCTGGGGCACCCTTAATAATGACCTGGAGGATGTGCAGAAGGGACAGCTCCAGTTTTCACCCAAAGAGGTGCATCTCCATGAGCTTTTTTACTACTAAAAACCCCCGCTTTTCATCACCAGATGAAAATCTGGTACCCTTTTCCCGAGAGGCGGCCAGTGCCAAATACTCGGAGGAAGACGTGAGATGCTGGATGAGATGAACGACCTTGAGAAAGGGCGCTGGTATCGGAGGGTGCTGAGTGAGATCAGCCACACCTTGCTCCAGCGTTTGAGGTGGTTTGGATGGGAAATTTTGATTTTGACCTTTGGAAAGCTACTTAGCTCTGGAAACTAAAAATATTTGGGAAAGCAGAGTCTTGCCTTCATGTAGGCATGATGTTTTCAGATCTGCCCAAGCCCATGGGGAGATTTGCCTTAAGAGCAACATTGAGGGCTTGAAGAAACCTTCAGCAGGTTCATGATGTCCACCCTCAGGAGCGAAGCTGGCCTCTGTTTAAGGCAATTCAATAAAAAGCCTGCTGGAGTCAGTCTGGAAATCCATAGAACTGGATTTCAGGTGTGCACTGGGCTGACATGGGACTGCCCAGCCATGATTCAAAAGGCCTGGGAGCCCACATCCAATATATTATGGAAAAGGTTGTTCTTTAATTAAACTGAGGTGTTCTGCTTGGGAAAAGCATGAAGATATATCCTGTACAAACAGCTCTTCTCCAGAAAAATGAAGTGCATCCCTCCTGCCATGCCAGTACCAAAAAATGGATGCTCCATGCTTTGGTGTTCTGGTTTCTGAACTGGGAAAAAAAAAGAAAAAAAAAACAAAGGGAAAAAAAGGGGGGGAGAAAAAAAGGGAAAAAAAAATCAAAAGTGTGGGTTTCCATGGAGATAACTGTTCTGTTCTAAAATCTGAGGGCAGGCAAGCTCTGTGTTTTGTGTTTTGATGCAGATGCTTGGGTTTAACTCTAGGGAAAGGGTTGGCTGAGGCTGGCAGCTTGGAGCAGAGCTCTTTGGAGAGGAGATTTTTTGTTGTGTGGGGGTGTTTTGTAGGATTCTGGGGGTTTCAGTTGAAAAGGGGGAAGAAAACCCTCCTCAGTCCTCTACAAAGAGATTTTCCAAAGGAAAAAAAAAAAAAGAAATCCCATAGGGATGATGATTGTCTGTGGTATCAAAATGTGTGGAAGATTCAGCCTCCACCTGATATCTCCCTTTGCCAACAGGGAGAAGACAAGTGTCCTCTCCCGGTCATAAAGCACTTGAGAAGTTAGAGATGACTTGACACAGCCAGGAGCGCTGAGATGAAGGTAATGGTGAAGAAAAAGGCCCCTGGGCCACAGTATGCTTTTGCATTCCAGTCTTCTGCTCTTTAGGCAGAAATTTCACGAGCTTGGTAATGATGTGTTGGGTTCTTCACAGTGGCTCATGGACTCTTGATACATTGGGGCTTAATTGATTGGCTTTTCATGGTCTTGTTTGCAGCAGCTTTAAGGAATCGCAGGGAGTGAGGAGCAGGAGGTGACAGGAGACGTTAGCACTTCATTTGGAGAGCTGGGCTAATGATTTGTGTGCGGGCAAGAAATTAGAATTAATTCTCAGGGAAGAAATCTCGCTTTGACAAAAGTGAGGTATCAAATCTGCTAATGACACGTCAGACCAGGTGGCGAGGAGCTGCTGCCCGAGGCTTAACCCCTTGCAGGATTTAAAGCAGCGTGGTGTTGGGATACAATGCCAACCCTTGAAGGTCCTTCCAAAACATCTCGTCGGGGCTTTCTAAGGCCCAAGGTTCAGGAAGCGTGGGCAGGTTACCACCAAAAATCAGTGAAGAAGTGAAACACCAGTGGAGCCATGGACCACTTTATTTATTTTATATATATATATATTTTAAGATGATCTTATATTGGCTAGGAAGTAGAGAAAAAGGGTGGAGGGGGTATTTGGCAGGAGAGCTGGATGGAGAAAGCCTTTCTTGGTTCATCAAGAGATGAACAAGGACAGTTAGAGGGCTGCATGCTCTGCTTCTGTACATCTCCAGTACGTACTAACCCACTGTGCAAGCCAGGTATATAAATGTATATCCTCTAACACACAGAGCCCCATTGCATGAGGGTGTCACTTTTTCACCAGCATATTCGTTGCTTTTTGCTGGAAATCCAGGTGTCTTCAAAGCCATCCCTGATGCAGAGAGAAAGAGCTCCTGCAAAAAGCAGCTTTGAAACCCCCTTTGATCTGGGGATCCTTTCCCTCCCCTCCACGGGGAAAAGTCCTAGCAGGGAGATTTACTTGTGGCACCAACCCTGAGTGCGGACCGGAGGAAGGCAGCCCTTCCAAACTACCCCTACTGTGGGAATATGAATGTTTTGTTTCAATAACATTTAACAGCGATTGCCTCAGCAACCTCTGGCCTGCTGTGATTAAATATTAATATTCTTCTAGTCTGTGCTCTCGCTCTGTTTTTTTCTCTGGTTTCTAAATGAAGCTGCCCAGCCTTGGCCTTCCTTCGGAGCACAGGGATGGAGTATGGATGAGGCATGGGAGGAAATGCCGGGTTCAAACAATCCAAACACCCAATTGCCACAAATTTCAGCAGGACGGGGATGTTTTGCTCCCCTGGCAAAACCATCTCTGCCTCCATCAGTCCATTTTGACCACCAAGATAGAGACAGATTGACGGCACTAAAAGAAAAACACTCCTCAGCTGCCGTTCCCGACCCTGACTCACCCAAGCTCCGCAGATGCTCCAAGCTTTGCTCTGAGCCTTGCAGAAAAAAAAAAAAGGAAAGGAAGAAGAAAATGAGCTGGCCTACAAAGTTGCTGAACTCGGGGGAATTTAATACCACTCAGCCACCAGCAAAGCGATTAAACGCCGGGTCCTAATTCTGTAAGTGCCTCGATGGTTTCGCTGGGTGCCTCGCGGCACAATATAACTAATCTGCTAACGGGCCAAGCGACCGTCGCAGCCACAGCCCTGCTTAATCCAAGGGGACCCCTCGGCCGCCTGGTAGAAGGAGGGAGGCTGAAATGAACTGCTGTGGTTTTTTCTAAGGAGGGTGAGGGAAGAGGGGGGCAGGTTTGCTGTGCACTGTGGTGGAGGGTTATTGGGGGTCTGGGTACCTGATGGGGGGAGAGGGGATGTGGGGTTGGGTGATCCCATGGCGAGGAGGAGGAAGGCAGAGGGAGGGATGAGTCTGGCTGAAGCAGGGTTGTGTTCCCTCTCCTTTTCCACTGGATGGTTTCAACTTCAGGTTTTGGCTTTAGGACCAAAATAATCCTATTTCCCCTAAAATTTCATATATCAGATCTATAGAAAAGAAATTCCACTTAACAAAGGCTTTTTGCTCTGGACAGTGCAATGTTCCTGTTGCTCAGCATCACCCTCTTTTTGGAAAGGCTTTGTTTTCTTGAGAAAACTCCAGTTTTGTTGGGTTTGGGGATGCCTCAGGGTTTTGCTTGTTCCTTTTGGTCCCAGGGCTTAGCCAGCATCAGGAACCAGCTCCTGAAAGAGAGGGCCCAGGATGGTCCACAGCTGGCAGTGACATCCCTTGTTCCCGCCGCAACGGCGCCTGTTTCCCTGCTGTCCCCTCTCTCTGCCTCTGCAGCAGATGATTTGCTCGACCTTTAAATGGAAGATCTTCAAAAATCAGCCAGGCTGATCGGGAACTTAATGCTGATTGAGGAGGTAATGTGGCTCTCCCCGATGCGCCCCGGCAGGCTGGGGGCAGTTTGACGCTCCCGACGGCGATAGCTTTCAAATGAACTTCACAGCCGCGGCCCTGTTTAAACCAAGGGGATAATTTATTTTAGTTTTAAGGGACGAAAGTGTGTGAACATCAGTGTCTCACTGCTGCAGCAGCTGACAACCTGAGCGACTCGGCAGCTATGCACTTGGCTAAGGTGCTCCATCCCAGAAGAGGCTGCATCCAAGGGATGCGAGAAGCATCTGTGGGCTGCTCTGGGTACCAGCTTCCAGCATCCCTACACCTGTGCTTTATAGGGATTAGCCAAGTCTAATAGTGGGGTGAGAGCAAGATCTGCAATTCCGTGGGGGAAACCAAGGGATGCAAGCAAATTTTCTCGTGGAAAGCCATGGCTGAATAGCTAGGAGGCAGCTAATCCTTTAAAAACAGGCTCATGGCACTTTACAAAAGAAGTAGCGTGCCGAAAAATGGGCAAGGACGTGGTGCCTCTGGTGTAAGAGGCTCTGCCCCTCCCAGCCCTGCTTTGCAGGAGGAGGTGGCCAGTGCCTGTAGATGTGGGATCTCCCCTGGAAAGCACCCACTCTTTCAACTCTTTGGCAACAACCACGTTGTTGGAGCTCCAAAAAAATAAAAAAGTTTTTTAAAAAAAGGACAACAAAATATATCCAACCCCAAACAAACATGTCAATTAGTGTAATCAGCTCTAATGAGGAAAGGGAAGCCAAATTCAACACTTTGCATTGCTGTTTGGGTTGGCTCATCGCAGGCAACCCCAGCTCCTCTGCCCCACACATGTTGGGGGGCAGTTGAGGCATCACAGGAGCACGTGGCCCCACTGTCCCCGCTGGGCTTGGGGTCAGTGCTGGCATCTGTTTTCCTTCTGCACGTCACCCCTTTATGGGAAGGCAACGGAGGGCAAGTCCCTCACTTGCGGCGCTCAATCCAAAACAAAAGGCGATGATTTATAATTTGCCTTTATTGTGCTGCTTTGCAGCGCTCTGTCATTGCGAGCCAGCCCTGGCAATCGGGCCTTTGGACCAGGAGAGAGAATTGCTTTTCCTTCCATTTGTCCAATAAATAGTAATAATAATAATTGCCATAATGGCAATAATAAATTCCATCCATCTCCCCGCTGCCCTCCCATGTGCATCGTGGTGAGCCCAACTTCCAGCATCGCTTTATTTATCGGGTGGATTTGGGCTGGTTGACTTTAACACAAGCTGTCGCCAAACAAATATCCCTGCGGCACACCGGGTATTAAAACCATCTTTCATGGATTCAAATCTTGCAAGAGGGGCCATCAGAGAAGCGAGGACCGGGACTGGAAGCTCAGCATTACTTTTCCCACCCCCCTCCAGTGAATTGCTATGGACTTAGCATCCTTGCTTGGTCCCCAAACCCTGGCTGGGGACATCAGGGCTATGCTAAGCCCTGGACCAGAGGGACTGGAGGATGCAGCAGCCTTTGCAGCAGCAAAATCCATCACAATTAACTGCTCTCCTTTGCACACCCTCAAACATAAGGGTTTTTTTTTCATTTATTAGTGGTGCTGAGTCAGTTATTACGGGCTGGGCAATAATTACTGTGTCTGTGCAGGGTAATGGATGCTGGCTGGGGATGATCAGGCACCTGGGTGTTGGCGGCAGGTCTGCAAAGGTAGCTTGATCCACCCTGGGAATTGCTGCTGCTGTTTGCCTTTCTTTTCTGGGCACCTGGAATAAAGGGAGAGGGAGAAAGGAAAGAGCTGCAAAAGCCACAGAGTAAAACCTCGTGGCAGGACTTGAGTGCGGTCCTAGCTGTGCAGAAAAAGTAGGATAAATGAGGAGGACAAGCTGCTAACCCAAAGGCCGCAACATGGTGAGTATTTCTTATCCACAGCCTGGCCTTGGGTGCATCCTTTCAGCCCCCAAATCACATCGATGAAGGTTCTGTACAACAGAACTGGGGGCTGAAGGCAGCTCCACGATGCAAATGGTACATCTAGAAGCGCTCAACCCCAGGGCAGGGTCCCTTCCCGTGTTTATTTGGCAGGACCTGCTTTAGCCACCTGAGGCACTGCCATCCTAAAGAGCATCCCCAGCCCTTCCAGAGTCCACATACATTGGAGTCAGGTTCCCTGTGAATAATGAGCTTGAAAAAACAAAACAAATCTCCCCTCTTAAAAAAATGCAAACACTGGAAATGTTGGCCCTCCTGCCTCCCCTGCTGCAGATTTGACTTTATTTTTTAAGGTTTTTATTTCTTTCTCTTTTCATTCCCCCTGGAGAAATGATTTGAGGGACGGCTGCTGTCTCTCCTGCTGCTCTGTTGCTCCTGCAAACAGCCCGACAGCTATCACACAGCTCCTTTAATGGCCCAGCAACACATATAGCGAATAAACCTAATGGGGAGCAGTGGTGCTGGCTTCCCAGCTGATACCGTGCTCCTGAATGGAGCGCGGATGATGCTTCTCTATACATCCAGCTGCCTGGAGGAGCGAAGGCCAGAAGCCACCGTCACAGGCAAAGCTGCTTATTTATTATGGGGGGATGAATATATGCACTTCTATGCCTGGTCCCTGCGTGGTCCCTACGAGGGCATTAGAAGTGATGGGTGTTTTGAGGCTGGAGGATGCTGAGCTCTGCAGCGGGGCGAGGAGCAGAGAGGAGGGTTCGGCGCAGACTGGGAGGGACATGTAAGTGAAGTCGTTTGGGATCCTGGTGGGACTTTGCTGCATGCAGGGTTTAATCAGAGCCTGGCAAACAGTTTTCCTAAGGGTTGGTGGGACAAGCTGCGGGGAAAAGGGCCAGAACGGTGTCGTTTCAAAGAGAGTGGGCAAAATGTAATCATATACTGGAAGGACTAATCCCGGATTATCATCAGGGGTTGGAAGGGATAAACCATATCTAAGCACACAGCTTTCATCCCACGGGGCTTTGCAGAGCAATCGCACGTGGCCCCGATGAATTGCAGCTGCCTCTGGGGGGCAGAGACTGCAAGTGAGTACGGGGAGAGGGGGAGACCGCTGCCAAGGACATGGGTGGAAGGCTTGACTTCAGCTGGGGACCCTCACCTTGGGGAAACAGCTTTTTGCAGGGTCCCGTGCCCGTCCGTCTCGGGTCCTTTGCATTTTTTGGGTACCCAGAGAGCAGGTGGATCCACCCCAGTCTCATGGCCGGCATTGCGACCGCTGCCTGGCAGACGTTGCGTTTCTCCTCCTATTTTTTCCTCCTTATCTTTTTGGCTTCTCTCCTGAAGTACAAATTGACCTCTCAGAATTTTCTCCTTTAATGCCCTTGTTCTAAAATGTTAATAACTGGTCAGTGACAGGCTGATTAAGCCTTCCTTCCTCCCTTATTTAGATTGGTGTCACTGCACCAGCTCTAACGGAGCCGTAAAGAACATTAACACCCGCTCGGCACTGACAGGGCAAACTATTCCCTGGAAATTGATAAGGGCTTTTTCTGGAAATGAATTTGGCGCTGGCAAAACAAACGGATGCCTTGAGCTCCATCCATCTCCCTTCCTTTAATAACTTTCATTTGTTTGGCGCTATCTCCAGCACCGATTAATGTAACAAATGCTTTTTGTCCCAGCAGGGGCTTTTGCAGGAGCTTCAAGTGGGACGGCTCAACTTCTCTTCCCTCCTCTCTACCTCTCAGCTTGTGGGTGAGGTTTTTCTCCCCACATAGCACTGAGCGGGGTCTGAGAGACACAAACTCTGTGCTAACGCCCCAAAATAACTTGCTTTTCTCATAGTATCATGTCTGGATCTATCTATATCTATATCTAGGTCTAGGTCTAAGTCTATGTTTTTGTCTTTACCTGTACCTATACCTATGTCTGTCTATATATATCTATGTCCATATCAATATCCGCATTCATATTCATATTCATATCAAGAATATCTACATCAATATCCATATCCATACCCATTTCATCTATATCATTATTGATATCTATATCTATATTCTTATCATCTATATCCAGATCACCTGTATCCATACCCATATCATCTATATCTGTATCTGCATTGTAGCTACGTCCATATCGTTTGCATCCATATGCATATAATCCATATCCATATAATCCATATCTATACCTATATTATCTATACCTATATCTATATCTTTCTGTATATCCATATCCATACCATCCATATTCATAAAATCTGTATCTATATCCTTATCACGTGTACCCATGTCCATGTCTGCATCCATATCGTCCATATCCATAGCATCTATACCTGTATCTAGATATTTCTATCAAAAATATGTTATTATAATAATATAAGTATGATAGTAAATATATTATACTATTATATTAACTATAATGTATACTGTATAATAATACATTATGTAAAAATCTCATATCTAAACTGAGGAGGGGCTGGGTGCATGTTGTGGGGCAGAGGAGGGAGGTGATTTGCCCGGGGCGGGTGAAGCCAGCGCCCGGGGAAGGACCCCAGCATCCAGCCATGAGCCCAGCGCTCCGGCCGTGAGATTCCGCTGCTGAGAAATAGCAGGTCACCGCTCGTGGCTGTGACAGGAACAGCGAGAGCCAGAGCCGCTAAACCTGGCCTTTCGCGGGAGATGCGTCCTGAAACAGAGCAAAATCCTTGTGATTGCTTTTCCCCTGGAAAGCAGATTGCCTCTGCTTGCTCAGCTCCGACAGCTCAGAAGCTGCGGGGTGCTGCACGGGGAGGCGAGGGCAGAGGCGCCCAGCAGGAGATGCCCCCGGTCTGCTCTTCTTGGGGACCCCTAGCTGCTTCTGCAGTTCTGCCTCGAGTGATGGCTCCCGAGACAAGGCTGCTTTTTTTCCCCCTCATATAGACTGAGAAGATTCATTCCAGAAACGATGCTGCCAGAATAAACCCAGAGCTCCTACCCAACAATGCTGGGAACCCTAACTCAGGTCCTGTGCCCCGGTTTTACCACATTAAAGGGATTTAAACACACTCTTACCCACCCTCTGTGGGTGGGAGTGTTGCAAAGGGATGGAGGAAGGGATGAAGCTGCCAGGGCTTTCGGCTGGGTGCGAGGATAAGTGTATGAAGCATCGCTCTGATGTCTGAGCATGCCAAAATCCCCTGCCACCCCGACCCCTCGCAGCGCACAGCCTGAGCCTTCCCGAGGATGGGCTTTGAAACACGAAGCTGGTGATTTTAATTACCAGCAGAGAGAAGAAAAGAGAGGGATTTCTTTACAGCTGGGTAAGTACTGCATGGGGCAAGTCAAGAGTTTTTCCTTTTATAGGCTGTATCCCACTGCTCACATACAGCCTCTTACATAGCGGGAAATATGTGTCCCCGTAAGTACTCGTATACAACCTCAGGGTGGCTTCGCCCTGACCCTGGGACTGTTAAATCCTCCCCCTGCAAAGCACTGGGCTAAATCCAGAGGCGATACCTGCAAGGTTTATTCCTGCTAACCGGGTTGTAACGCCGCTGCAATGTTTTAAAACATGCATGCCAAGCCGTGCAAAAAAACGTGGAAGAATGAGAAAGTGCAAATGGGAGAAGATAAAGTCAATGTTACAGCAGCTGGAAAAAAGGAGATATATATATGTGTATACATGTTTTTTCAAGAGTGAGAAAGAATAAGCCTTAGGCTTCGGTCAGCTGTCTCTAGTCTGTGATAAGGACGGAGGAGTTTAAATCCCATTTAGACACAATCCTCGGGGAAGTGCTGGAGTGGGGAAGGCGGCGGGAGGCAGCACCGATCCGGAGGGTGGAAATCTCTTCTTTGGAGCACAGATCAAACCCATCCATGAGTGCCTTTGGTTCTCCAGCAAGAAGAAACCGGGTGCTTGGTCTCCCTCCATGACTTTTGAGCCATCTGGTTAATTTTTTTTGTCGTGGAAGGGCTTTTCTAAGCCTTTGCTGACGCTTTGGTGCTCAGTCGTGTATAGAAACAAATGCCAAATCGAGGCCAGGGTGGAGGCATGGCTTCAGGCTTGTTTGGATTTTGGTATATGTCAAGCCAACGCCTTTCCTGTTGCTTTATTAAAATGGCATAAAATAAAATCCATCCTCCCATTTGCTTTCTCTTGAGCTGGCTGCCTTTTGGAGCAGCAAGAAGGAGGGGGCTGCTAGCCCAGGCAGCACTGGCTTCTCTGCCAAGCAAAACACCAGGGGGATGGGACAAAATACACTAGAAAAAACCCGTTGTACAAAATAAAGCCTCAAAACTTCACCTGCAAATGAAGAAAACATAATTTTCTGGTGCAACTGAATAACTAAAGGGGAGTTGCAAGGGTGCAACATGCACTGCCCTCTCCCCATCCTCAGCCTCTGTGAAAACATCTGATTTCTCGGGTAGATTTTGAGCCAAAAAATCCTAGGAGAAGGTGCAAGTGCAGTTTCAAGCCCCCAGCTTCGCCTGTCTGTAAGAGGAGTCCAATTACTAGATCCAGCGACTCGGTATCGACCCCGGTGCGGAGCAGTGCAGGGAGCTGGTGCTGCGCGGCTCCCCGGGGCCCTCTACCCCTGGCAGTACGGCTGTGCTGGGCAGAAGGGTTCACTGGCAGGGAAAACTGAGGCTTTTTTTGGAAGATATGGACCTAAATCTCAAGGAAAACAAAAATTAATGAAGAGACACGGAGCTTTTGTTGACTGAGGGCAATTTTTCACTTCTCGATGCGCCAACCAACATGCCAAATAGGGCACATGGGCCATACTCTGTCAGCTAGGTGTACGACCTTGTTCAGGGTAAGTTTTGCAAGCCATTAAAACACGGTTTTTGCACAATTATGACTCCAAATAGTTTTTGTCCAGGCTTAGGAGTAACAGAGGAGCTGCCTCCTGCTCCATCCTTACGGGTCCTACCCTCCCTGCATCAGCCCTTGTGCCCCTGCCTTATCTATTTTGTGTGGGGAACTGGAGCAACTCCTTGACCCAAGGTCTGGTTGCTGTAAACATCAGGCGTAACTGCTGTTAAGACCCAGACCTCAAATATCTCGAAATAAAAGGATAAACATCATTGGCTAAATAATGTGTCTGGGAAAGCTCCGTATCCTTCTAGTTCAGATCTGAGTAGAAGAAACCGTTCCTACGCATTTCTTTTTCCTCCTGCAGAGATTCTTGCATTTTCCTTCAACACCTTCTGGTACTAATAACTCATACCAGGTAGCAGGAGATGGGATCTGGATTTGATTACTGATCTGATTTAGTCAGTCAACCCAGGTGTCTCTCTGCAGAGATTGCAAGTGTTTCATGGACAATTTGCAATGAAAGAGAGAAGCTTAAGGAATGATTTATTCCATAACAATAGCAATGATAATAACTGAAGGGCTGGATGTGGGTAGCATCCAGCACACGGGGTGCCGATTCCACCAGGCTCTGCAAGCTGCTGTAACACAAGCAATAGCAGCAGATGTGATTCAAAAGCAAGGAATCTGAATTTCAGATTCCTCCAGCATATTTTCCTTGGTGTAAAGGAAGAATATGGAGGTCAGAGCTCTTCCGTGATGATTTAGACTAATAATTGGGGTGATTTCTGTTGGGAAATCAGAGTTAGATCCATTGCAACCCCTGCCAAGTCACTTAATTTCTCCCTACGTGGTCCCTGTAGAGAGGTGGACCCTGTCTCAACCTTGCAAGGATCACTGCGTGAGGCTGGAGGCTGCTCAGGCTTCAGCAAAATGAGAATGGTGAAAAGAGAGTAAATAGGTTGCGCACCAAAGCCGGCGCTGCCTCTTCACGCATCCGTCACGGGAATAGGCTGCAATCAGACGTTAAGGGTTGCGGTGTCAAAAAACCTCCTGTCCTCTCTCCACCTGTATGTTAGCTTGCTTTATTATTCAGGGAAGGATGCGTCTCACCTGAGAAGTCCTTAGGATGCCACAGACAAGCTCTTCTCTGATTAAGTGCTAAGGGAAGCTCCTAAGAGGGTTGTTTGACATCGTCAGGAGAGGCAATGAATCAGCAAGCGTGTCTCATCCCATTGCTCCGTCAGCGTGGAGTGACGGAGCGGGGATGGCAGGGACAGGCTGCTTTGGTGTCTCCAGCCCCAGAGCAGGCACGCGGAGTCGCCGAGGGGCCATGCCAGCGCCGGGAGCCGCGGCAGAGACGTCTCTGGGAGGCGAGCGGGCACCCTCCGTGGAAGGGGGAGTCCTCATTGCTGCCATCAGTAGGGTTAGACTGACCTTACCAACAGTTTCTGAAGATCCTGCGGGGTCTTGACAGCCCCATCTCCAAAATCCTCATTCCCAGGCATGGATATGTTCTCATCACCTCGTCCGTACACATTCCAGCCCCAGATATTAATTTGTTACAGCCTCATTACCCACTCAATAGAAGATTAACATCTTTGTGTGTATCACAGCCAGATCACTCTTTCCTCCCCCTCTTTTTTGCACTAATTAATACCGTCCCCAGGTATTTACGCTACGCACGAGTCCATCTCCTTTTCACCACTGTGGTTCCTAAAAACCTTTTCATCGCCAGCAGCTGGAGACACAGCCTTTGTGGCTACCGGTGCACCCAGATTTATTTCATTACACTCAAAACACCGTGTCCTCTTTTAGGGCAATGGAGCACAAAATTTGGGAAGATTATTGCAGTGAAACCCAGTGTCTGCTGGGCATGTCTTTGCAATGTCGTTTCTCCATGAGTAAAGACCAGAAGAGTTCCTTGACCCTGACCATTGCCTGCTCGTCTGCTCCTCGGAGGAGACCTCTGCTCAGAAGGAAACCGGGAAAGCCCCTTTGCTCTAATACCAGCGTGATGGGGCAAACATCTTCTCTCTTCCAGGGATGTCGTGCCTCCGTTTGCAGGCTACCCTTGCCTTGGAAAGGAGCTTAAACATTTCCACTCTCAAGTGAAGGACAGCTGTCGCCCACCGCAGCGTCGAGGAGATTTAAGTCATCCCCAAACCATCTTGACCCACTTCACTCCATGTAGTCAAGGAGAACTTTTTTTTTCTCTTTGAAAGAAAAAGAAATGGCACTGGAGGGCCTGATTCTCATTTACACTTGAGCTGCTCTGAACATAAAAGGGCTCCGGGAGCTGCATTTGCAGCCCTTGCTGCGCAGCCTGGAGAGGCTGGAGTGTAAATGAGAATCCAGCCCTTCAGCTAATGAGATGCCTTAAGCTTTTTTCATAACAGGCACCGAGCTGTCGCATCGCCTCTCCCCTAACGCCTGGGGTGCCAGTGCCTGGGGCAGGGCGATCCCAAAGGACCCAGGTGAGACCATCACGCCATTGAACACCATAATAATTGAGAAAGAAAAGGGGTGTGCACAAACCCACACCCCAAAAGCCCCCCCGCTGTGACCTGCCTACCCCACCGCAAACTCCCACGCTTCCAGGCAGGGGTGAGCATCACCCTGTGCCATCTCCGAATGCCCCATCGCCATACCAGCGGCACCCAGTTTGCATCAGTCCTTTTGCACCACAGGACTCTTGCCCACACGGGGAGGGCTTCTTCAACACATTTCTGATGAAATCCAGGAAATTATATTGGCAGCAAATTGGCTTTGACCAACTGAGGAGGGGAGAAAAGTCCCCCAGAGCTTTCCTACCTGCAGCATTTTATCAAGCTCCTGGATTTAGGCACGTGGATGCACAAACCTGCCTTTCCACACACCTGGAAATGGAGATTTATGGAGACCCACAGGTATCTGGAGCCAGGCTCATCTTTCCACGGGCGCATCCAAATGCCAAGGGATGTGAAGGCGCTGTTTGAAGGGATGCACGCAGCTGCGGGTATAAACATTCATCTGGGGCATAAACACATCTGAGGGATGCATGGTTTATAGGAATGCATATACAGCAACGAGGATGTGCCCAAACCGAGATGGACCATATCTATATATATTTACATCAGCGACAGATAGAAGTAAACACACATCGCCTTTACGTTATATAAAGCCAGCGGAACATCTTCCAAATTTATCTCAATAAACCAAGCGCCACGCACCCATATTTATATTTATAGCGTCGTAGAGAGGCGTGCATTCCCACCTTGGCCCCATCCTTCCCGGGGCTGGAAGCTGCCTGCAGGCTCCTGCAAGCTCTTCTGGGCATCTTGGGAACCTCGTGGTGGCTGCGTTGCTTGCCACCAGTTGATAGATGTATTTACCGCTCAGGGAATAAGGAGTTAGAAATAAGGTGTGAATATGGGCAAAATTACGGCCTTAAGTCAATACACTGCAAAGATTTTTTTGATCATTTTGTGCATCTGCTGGAAATGATGTTTGAGGAGGACCAGAGCAGTGTGAATTCAGGATTATGTTAATGAGATGAATAATTTCAGGTTAAAAAAGAATTAAAGAGCAGAAAACCTTTGAAAAATGCTGAGATGTTTCATCCCGGTATCTCTGAAGTGAAAGGCTTTGTTTCAGAAGTGCCAAAACATTTTGCTGCGATATTTTCGAAAGCTCCTAAGAAGCTTTTTTTTCCCCCTTTTCCTTTTCTTAAAAAAGGTGAACCAGAAGTTTAATTAATTGACAAAACCAAATGAAAACGCTCGGTTTCACTAGTTGCAAGAGGAAATTGCCACTTTGGGTGAAGCCACGACGGGTTTCGCCTCTTTGCTTGCAGCAACGCTGATTTTCTCTTGCAGCATTCCCAGCCGGCACCTCGCTCCGAACCTGCCAGGCACAACTCCTGCTGCTCCAGCCGCAGCCTCAGCTGCAAATCCTTCAGCTGGTCCTTGTCTCAATATGAATAATATATTTTTCTCGCCACATGGGGGAAAAAAAGAAGCGGCGAGAGATTTATTTTCCAAAAAGACGCATACTCTCTTTTGTCTCTGTCTGAACAGCGATCGTTATGTTAACAAAAGATATTTAAATGTCCCATTGTACGTACCAAGCACGATCTTATTCTTCTGTTTAATTATCCCACCTGTATTTAAAGCCAGTGACTGGGCTGTTATTGGGATATGGCATTGAGTGACTGTCACAGGGAATAAATCTGTCCCCGAAGCCGAGAAAGAAGAGGAAAGCAGTGCTGAAGGGGATGTTTTTACTCTCTTCTGGCTTCTTTGAAGCCAACCCAAATAAAAAGGCGGCCCTTCACAAATAACTTCCCAGCTAATTCCACTCCAGGAGAATAAATTGGAGGCAGGGACAAGCTCCCTGGCTGGGAGAGGTAATTATTCTGACATGCCACCTTAATTACGCCGTAATCCCCGGCTGAAGGAGGAAAAGGGCCCTTACGGCCGCCTCTCTACAAACTGACTTTGCGGAGCTCTCTGGGAGATGTAAAAGGCTTTTCCCTGCTCCGGTCCCAGTTTGGGATCCTCCCATCTCTCTTGTGCTCTTCTGAAGGATTTTGCACATCTATAAAATGGGCAAGGGAGCCTGGAGTCCTCAGTGTGTATTATTTTCATGCTTCATGCAATTAATTGCATTGCATCTTTGTTTTTTCCCTAAGCTTTGCCTCTTCCCAGAGCTGAAATACCCCCAAAAAGCAGCTGAGCTCCCCCAGCTCGTGGCAGGCAAAAACCTGCCTCGTTTTCCCTAATGCAAAGGGAAAAAAAAAGCCAAACCCAATCAAAAAAACAAAAACCCAACGCCTTTTCTCTGAAGGAAATAAAACCGCTTTCTGTATCTTTATATATCATAAAGGTGCAAGAAGGGCACAAACACCATTTTTATTTTTTAGGTTTGCAATTCACATTTAACCTGGAGCCATCTGTTTCGCGAGCAGCTTGGCAGTTAGAGGGGGCCTGAGATGTTCGTCTGCAGCTGTGTCTCTCTGTTGAGCTCAGTCAATTTTCCAGCCGCTTTAAGGCAGGCGGCTCCTGCTGGTGCCTGATGTGCCTGTGGAGCTCCTGGATGTGAGTTCTCCCCCCACCTAGATGCCACCAGCCCCAAAATGCCTCTCCCAGCACGTGGCCCCTTGGAGCAACAAGCCGTGAGCCTCCAGTCATCGCTCACCGATGCCGATACCCACAGGGTCCCCAGATTTTGGATTTACTCAGGTTTATGGTTGTTTAAGGAGGCTTGAGCCCATCTAGGAGCTCCCTTGGGGCCAATGTGTTTGCACCTCCTTCTAGTGGGGAGTCGCTAGTATCTAGTTAAGGATTGGGCTTGCCGTTGCAGCCTTTCCCTCCACACAGGCACTGCAGGATCTTCTCCATTCCTTTCTTAATGAAATATATTTTTGAGGCAGATAAGTGTCTTTTGAAATCATATAGGACTTGGCCAGCAGCTCTGAAAGCCCTGAATGGACAGCTATGTCCCATGAGATGGCACATCTCTTTTCCCACCCAAGGACATTGTGATGTCCAGAGGTTTTATTCTAGGTAGCTCCTTAGTGGGCAAAATACCCCGTAATGAGACATCCCATCCCCTCCCTCACCTCCATCACCCGCTAACGAGGTCAGCGGTACCTCCCCATGCTTCACTGAGGTAGGAAGCCATCATCCCAATTTCATCCCCTTCCAACACAAGGCTGCTCTCGATGGGTCCAAACATTTCTCGCAGCGGAAAGGGGGAATCCCAGTTTCCCAAAGGCTTTGGCCACCTCCATGACAGCTTTGCAGCAGCTTCAGCCGTAACACAGCGCGTGAAGGTGCACGTGGACAGGAGGAGACCTGGACATGTCCCCAAAAGCAGGACCGGGGGCCGATGCATCCTCGTCCCACGGGGGCCTGTGAGCTGCCTCCTTACAGCCGTATTTATGCAGCGCGTGCCGGCGGCGTGTTCGGCATGGCACGAAGCCGAGGAAGACACAGTCCCCGCTGTTAACGGGCGTTGCTCATTATTCACTAATAACGAATGGATTAGTCAGCATCTGGGAAGCAGCTGAGCCCGCAGGGATGGGGAAGGCTGGGAAGTGACCCTGGCGGTGGCTCTGCTTCTCCCGGCTCCGTCTGCAGGGCTGAGCCTGATATTTTATTTATCCAAAGACAGGCAGTGCTGAAAGGACATGGAGCTCTTGGGGGAGCCCGGGAGGGGTTTATTTTCATTTTAATGTCCATTAATGTCCATTAGTGGAGCATCATTTTTAGCCCCTCGCTCCTCCTCACTGCAAAAATCCATGCCCATTCCTTCTGCTGCAGATATAAACCCAGGCTCAGGATCATTTCCAAGCAGCGAAAGTCTTTAGCTACCCTTAATTAAAGGGCATTTGGGGAGAAAGAGCTGACGAGAGGTGACAGGAGGAGTGGGTTACTCGGCTGCCTGGATGTGACCTTATTACGCCGCTCCGGTGGCTGCAGGTCGTTACCGCCGTGATTAACGCCGGGGAGGTTTTCTCATCTGCTGGATGCCCTTTAACTGGGGTGACGAGTAAACTGGCAGAAAGCAGAGTGGGAGCGGGGGGACGGGGATATTTGTCTTTGGCTAGCAGAGAAAAACAGGCTCTGTTTCCAGCTTGGGGCTGAGAGCGGTTCCCTGGCTCCTGAAATCCCAGCGCTGGTATCCTGGGAGCCAGGAACAGAAGTTTTTGAACATGAAGCCTCACTTTGTGGTGGGTTGGTTATTTTTTCAGGTTGAGAGATGCAATATTAACGTTGGCAAATGTTTCACCAGGCAGCTTGATGCTGACGATTTTCTTTCTGCCTATTGTCCATCACACACAGCTATTTCTCTCCACGCTGTATATATTTTTTTCTCAAGGTGTTACGTTCCACCTAGGTCTTTGGCACCAAAGGGTTTTGGGGAGTTTCTTTTTCTCCCCTGGTTGTTTTTTTTGTTCCTAATTCCTCAGCTTGCTCTCCCACAGCAATCTTGGAAAAAACCTTATGGAGGCATATATGTGCTACCTTCATACGGCTCCTATAGCGCTCAGGAAATGCTCTTTCTCTGTGTAGTTGCAGCAATAAATATTATTATATGTTATGTGTTGTATTATCCCACTTGATAGAGCCATGATGGAAATACAAAGCGAGGTGAGAGCCACTGGTGCAGGTGGTGGGACCCCTGTACATGGGGGACATTGAGCGCGGGGTTTTGGGGTGACTTGAGCCTTCACTAGGATTCAGAGCACTTGGGGAGTGGAAAACTTCGGCCGCATTGATCTCCATCTGTGGGTTTAATCCATATTATGGGTTGACAGGCAGAGAGTAAAGCAAAACTGTGCTTTGACTTAGGGGTGTTCACCTAAAAGCCAACCCTCAAAATGGGGTGACTTTGCATCTCTTCCCTCCTGGCCTCTTCCCTCACCCTGCAGGTGCTGGGACAGATCCTGCTCGTTCCTAGCCCTGCAGTGCCTGGCCTAACTAAGCCCCTTCCAGATATTCAGTGTGTGGTCTTTGATGAAGCCCTGGTGTGTCATAGGGGCAGATGGAGGAACAAAACCCAACGTATCTCATGTTACATGCCCCATTCCTATGAGGGGGGCTGCAAACCCCTTGTGCTGTCCACCTGATGGGTGGTGGAGTCTGGGCTCAAGAGCTTGGGGCAGCTCTCTGCCTGCTGAACTTGGCTGGCCCCACCATGACAGGGACAAAATGCAAGCACCGGGGGGGGGAGATGCAAGTATCAAGTGCGAGATGCAAGCACCAGGAGCAAGATGCAAGTGTCAGGAGTGAGATGCAAACACCAATGGTGAGAAGCAAAGACCAACGGTGAGATGCAAGCACTGGGAGTGAGGTGCAAGCACCAGGAGGGAGATGGAAGCACCAGGAGGGAGATGCAAGCAGCAGGAAGGAGATGCAAGCAGCAGGACAGAGATATAAGCACCAGGGTTGAGATGCATGCACTGGGAGCAAGATGCAAGTGTCAGGAGTGGGATGCAAGGGCCAGGCGGAAGGTGCAAGCACCGTGGGTGAAATGCAAGTGCCAGGAGGGAGATGGAAGCACCAGGAGAGAGATGGAAGCACCAGGAGGGAGATGGAAGCACCAGGAGGGAGATACAAGTACCAGAAGGGAGATGCAAGGACCAGGAGGGAGATATAAGCCCCAGGGTCGAGATGCAAGCACCAGGAGCAAGATGCAAGTGTCAGGAGTGAGATACAAGCACAAGAAGGGAGATGCAAGTACCTGGCGAGAGATGCAAGGGCCAATGGGGAGACGCAAGCAGCTGGAGGGAGATGCAAACACTATGGGTGAAATGCAAGAACCAGGAGGGAGATAGAAGCACCTGGAGCTCTCCACCTCCTTGGAGAAGCACGTCTCCAAGCCTGCCTGCCTTTTTGAAGGTTGTACAGAAAAACTGTGCTGGAGGAAAGGCTTGGCCCCATCTCCAGAGCTGTGCACTGATGCTTCACCCATCGCACCAGCCTCCTCCCTAGGCTTGGAGAGGGGCTTTGGGGCTGCAGCCGCATCACGTGGCTGAGACAGAGAGAAGTCCGGGCTCTGGGCGATGCAAAGAAGGGGCAGAGATATAAAAACATCTCTTGCTTTCCTTCCACAGTTCACTGAAATCAAAGCATTGAATGCTTTGATATGGTAGGAGCAATATCAAACACATCCTGGATCTGCTAGAATATGTCCAGAAGAAAAAAAAAAGTGGTGGGGGGGGGGGAAGGGAAGTAGAGGTGAAAATCCCTGGGAAGAGGAAGAAAAATGCAGCTGAGTTAATAGGTTAAAAATACAGAAGACAAGTTTGACTTTCAGTGCCCTGGCTTGGACTAAGGGATGGTGAAAATTATATATATACACATGCTCCGGGGGGGGTGTTAAATGACTGCTGGATTTACTGAAGCAAAGTGCATCTCTGCATCGCTGTAACGGCTCCCAAGGAGTCCAATACACGTGCCGGGATGCAGATCGCTACCAGCTCTCTGGAGCCCTTCCCAAAGGTGGAACATCAATGCTTGGAGGGCAGGAGATGATTAGAAAAACACCCAATCAATTGCACCGCAACCCTATTTGTTGTTCGTTGTTAAAAAGAAAGGAGGGGAATGGTAACGGATACAACTGTCACTCGCAAAGCCCAACCTGACGATGCTAAAGAGATTATCGAAGCCTCAGGAATTTGGTTACGGCTGGAACTGGCCCAATAAATCATTGCAAACCAGTTATTTGATGGTTTTAGCCCTTTTTTATTTGGTTTATGAATCGCTCACGATGGCACCGGGATCTTTACAAACAGTTATGCAAAAAAATTGTGTTAAGTGCGGGATTTGTCTCGCTTAATGAGACATTTAAAAGTTTGGTGTCTAATCCGAACAAGACATTTAGGCTTTCTTTTTTGCACAGAGGGACCTTTTCCTAGTTCTTTAACAAAGGATTGCACTGATATATTTTTATTGATTTCCTTGTTCCTGAAAAACAGATTTTCGATAAAAACCTCTTTTACCCGTAAGCCGCAAAAGAAAAAAAATAATAAGGAAAGCAGCCAAGATGGTGCAGTTGAAAATGTTATGAAATACCAGGAAAAACAACTTTCCATCATGTTTCTGATACTTTCTGAAATGTTTCTTTCTTGCTAAGAAGCAGGAAAAGGCAGGTTTGGGATCAAACCCATCCTATCGCTTTTTTATTCAGTGTTTTGTTTGGATTTTGGTGTAGAGCTCTGTGTTATCCCTCCTGCTCTGTCGTCAGAGGGTTGAACCCTGTCGTATCCAGCTGGAACGTGCTCTGTCGTGACATGCAGTTTGCTCCCCAGGAGGGTGCTATGCATCATGGAAATGCATCCCAACAGGAGGATGGTAGGAGCACCCCAAGGCTGGTAGGAGCCACATTACTTCTGTAGCTACAAACCCCAAAGAAAAAGCAATTTGTGCAGATTTTTTGCAGTTATTTCGCAAAAAAAACCAACCTGGGAGCTGGTTGCTTTCAGGTGGGGTGAAGACGCAACACTCCCAAAGGCCCCTCTGCCCTTTCCTCCCCTGGCTCTGTTGGGTGTCTGCAAACATCTCTGTGCTCTCACCCTTTTGCTTTTTCCCAGGGGAAAATTGCTTTTTCCCCCTAGAACATTTCAATTTCAATAAAACCATCTTTTTTTTTCGCAGGGCAGCGAGCGGAGGGGAAGGTGGCCAGAGGCACCGGGGCGCTCATCCGCTCCTGCCCCAGCTCTTTCAGGAGATAAAACGCAGCAAAAGCTATCGCCACCAGCTGCATCACAGCCTCTCCTCAACAGGGCCGTAGACCCTGCAGCTCTAATTAAAAAGTGTTATTTTTTCTCTGTGGCGAGCAGTCTGGGAAGAGAACTGTGCCAATCTGTCCTTTTTCACATTAAAGAATTATATTGGGTGTTTTTATTTGGGCTAGCTTAATTTTCTGGGTTTAGCCATGGGAGAGGCTGCTGGACTGGGATGGTCCTCACTTTGGTGGAGTTTAAGAAGTAAATGGAAGAGGGAAAAACATCAAATATCCCTGTGGCCAGGCATTAGTTCTTCCATCCAGGAAATTCAACCAGGATTTATTTTTCTCAATTATAAGCATACTTTCCAAATTACAAGCATCCTTCGCAGGTCGATGGATATCCGGAGGCTTTGCCGGAGCTGGCCCAGGGCCAACCCACCTGCTGGCAGCGGGTCGGGCAGGGCCAGGGGGGGGAGTTTGCTCCTGACTCCCTGCCTCCATCTCCGCTTCGGAAAAATATTTATATATTTTCATTAAGGCTGGCCTCGCCGGCACCCTGGGGGTTGGGCTGAAATGCTTGTTAGGAGGAGGAAAGGGAGAGCAGTAAGAGCAGGACCAATTTCCCACCCCTTGGGTGAAATCAGGCACGGAGAGGTAGATGTAAAAAAAACATTTAAAGGTCTGGAAATGCAGATATAGCCCTAAACATGGGAAAAAAACCCCTTTGGACCCTGCAGATTGAAGCCCTCGGGGTCTTTTCCCCCCAAATGAACTGAGTTTTCACGCAGCGGAGGAAGAGCTGGGTGTAACGAAGGAGTTATTAAAACAAATGCCACCGCCAGTCCCCAGGGAGGGGACCGCCGGCTCCTCTTTGCCGCGGTGTGGGTTTGAATAATCCGGCTGCTTAGCTTGCCGCCGGCTTGAAAAGGAAACCTTTGGCAGGCGGTCACCCTCCAGCGAGCCCGGGATGGGGTCGCTGGGGCTGCACCGCACTTTCTGAATTGAAGCAGTGGACTGTGAAATAGGAATTACTGACAGCTCTTAAGTATATCAAGAGAACAGCCCTATTCCTTAATACAGAGCCACTAATAGACATCTAAAGACCTATAAACCAGACAATTCCTCTATATCATCCTAGTTAAATCAATGTAGTTATATTACCCTCATCATTTTCCCTTTAACGTTTATTACATTTTGCCACTGTAATTTATTTTTTCATATCCATCAGCCGATTAAAGACTTTATTCTGAAGATACACACATCCTTGTGACCTACTTGAAGCTGACCTAAACTGTTAAGTAAAAGCCATTTGGTGGAGGAGGTTAGGGGGGTTTTGCCCTCCTTTTCTCCCTGCGCTTTTTATCCCTTTGCCGGCACCGTGAGCACCGGATATGGGAACGTTGGGGCATCCTGACATCAGCCTGGATCGGTGGCCTTTTAAAGCCTTCAGCAATTTTTATTCTATTTTTGAATGAGTCCTCGTCAAGCCTGGACACCCAAAGCATGTTTGAGCATGCGGCTTTGCCTTTCCAAGCGATGCAAGTAGGGCCGAGAGGCCACGTGGGCACCTCTTGTTGACCCCGAGCTGAGCCATCACCTCCTCACCATCCGTAGATTTACAATAGGAGGAAGGAGCAGTTCTTGAGTGCCATCTATTGATGTCGTCCCTGCAAGGTGGTGGAAAGCATCCAGAGGTGTGCAGAGTCCGATCTGTTCCCTCCCAGCCGCTGGGTTCGGCCCGGCCCAGCCTCCCTCTGCGTTGGCCGTGCCTGGATCTGCCACCTCTGGAGCTGTTCCCCTCTTTGGCCAAGCTTTTTCTTTTTATTTATTCCTCTGCCTGAATTATTTAAACGTCCTCACTTAGATGTTTATGCGTCCGGAGCCACTCCTTTTCCTTTATTTCCAAAGAGCCTCATCTTTCACTGCTCGGACCTACATGCACCAACACTCCCATTTTATTAGTTTATTGGCTTTTTTTTTCTTTTTATTTTCTCCTTTATTTCTTGCAGAGGGATTATGGCAGTAGTACATTATTCTGTTACCATTATCATGGTACAAGTTTCTGCCGGTTTGCGGACGATGCCCGCTAAGGAGAAATAAGGCAATCGGGTGCGGAGAGCTTCAGGTGCCTGGGTGTGTGTTGCTGAGCACGAGCACATGGGGGTAATAAAATTGCTGGGGGCCAAAAGTGCCTGAAAATAAGAAGAACACACCACAGTCTTGCAAGGAAATAAACCCATGGGAAGCAAGGACGGGGAAGCCCAGAGCTTTTAGACCTGGGGCGGTTGGATATGGCTTTCCTCAGGGGAACAGTGGAGTTTGGACATAGCAAGACCATTTGCTCTGGGCTTTTTAATTTTATTTATTTTTGTGATGGACTTTTAATTACTTTTTATTTATTGTTGTAAATAAAGGGCAATTGCTTTAACCTCTTCCCTCCACTTCGCTGCAGCCAAGAGCACCCGCCACCGTGCAGACTCGGACCTCGCAGGATGAAGATCGCTACTGAGCAAGAGAAGGTGGATTACGTCCAAATATCCACATCAGGAAGAAAAAAACGACATGAGCTGCTGGCACACAATGACCCAGAGACTGGAGCAAGGCCATTTAGCTCCCCATCTCCTTCCCACACCGCTCAGGGCACCGTCACGTCAATAAAGCCATCCCCAGCTGCCCCCAGCATTGCCGCCTCCCATAGCTCAGTGTTTTCCAGCATGAGCAGTTTTATTCTCCCAAATCTTTTCTTCTACCCTGGGGAGTTTCTCCATCAGCTCACAGTCATTATCACAACGAGACCCCGAGCTCTGATCCTTGGTATTTAGGAGGGAGAGAATGGCTGCTCGGAGGGTGCTTTGCTCAAGGAAATTTTTTTTTTCTTAATTATTTCTATTTTGTTTAGCTCAGTGATGCTGAGATGCTCTTTGTGCCTCACCGACAGGCCATTGAAGGAAATTACTCTTTGCCTATTCAAGCTCTGCAAAAACGATGCCCTGGATGCCAGCAGATCCAGCCCTCAACTTTATTTTGAAATATATGATTATATCCACACTCCCATGGTCATTGGAGAGCCCACAAGGATGCAGGGACCTTCGTGGAGGTTATACATGGGGATGCTGCTCTGCTTTGCACCAAAACACTGATTTTTGACCCGCAAATGGGCCAAATAACCAATCTTTTGTGGCAAAGTAAGCAAAGTTTTCCCTATGGACCGTAACTGGGAGTTAGTTACCTTGGGAACTAGATTCGTCTTTTCCCTCGTACATACTTAATACGACCCATCACAGGGAGGGCACTTTTAATAACCAATTGATGGAGAATTGCAAGGGATAAATTATGCATCCTGGGCCTGGCAGTGAGTTATGGACTTCTCCCTCCTGCGCTGGCATATGAGGTCCCAGCACCGAGATGCTCCTGTGCCCTTTAAAAGCGTAACATCCATCAGGGCTGGCATTTTTGCTTGCAAAAAGGGCTTTTTTTTGGCTTGCGCAGAGGCGATCCCTGCCTCCTTTGAAAGTAGCCGGGCTAGAGCTGGCATCAAACTGCAAATAGACACAAGAAAATGCAGTGAGGATGAGGAGGGTCAGGAAAGTGATATTTATATTTAAAATCTATAAAATATACGTGTGCTTTTTGCAATAAATAGAGGAGGGTCCTCCCCTCCTGCTGCTACAATCTCAGCGAAAAGCTTTTCAATCTGGCTTGGAAATGACACTTTTTAAAATTCATCCAGTTTTAAATATTAATCTTGCATGTTATTAATAACACGGGGAAGAAATATATATTTTAAGTGAAGTTTTTTATCATCTGACTATCATTTTAATTCGCGGTTTGTCCTTTTCAAGAAGACATCCATTCTCCGGACATTGTTAGAAGATGAAAACTTAAATCGCACTCACTGTTGAATTTTTCATCTGAGCCTGATTTGCTTTTTAATATCCTATTTTTATAAAATAATAATACGTCTATGTTGGGGGCCTGTTAAAAACAAGTATAATATAGATTTTAAATACAATCTCATCTGCCCTCATCTTAATTTGCAGCTTGTTTCAAGGTACCCGTGTGCTGTGAAGCCAGGAAAGTTATCCAGGATGTTTGTCACCTCCTGGTGATTTAGTCTCGCAAGGATGCTCAGTCCCTATTGCTGGGAGGTTGGTGCCGGGCTTTGCATGAGATGGGATAAAATTGCCCTGGATTTGGGGGTTTCCATGGGTTTTTAAGTGTTTCAAGAGTTATTCTCCGCTCCCAGGACTTCTTTTGCCAACCTGTTTGGCAGCTGGTGAACTGGGCTTCTCATGGTTGGAGATACCAGTTTCAATCCCCAACTGGCCATGACTTTTGAGTACAGGTAGAGGAATACCCTGACTTGATAATAACTTGCAGTGAGATGCTTCCTTCCTTCCAACGTCCCTCACGCAAACCCAGTACAGGGCTGTGCAACCGGGACGACATTAATCTCTCTGCTTTCCTGGGATGCTCAGCGCTGATGAGCCACATCACCTCTGGAAATTCAGCTGAAGGATCAGGCGAGGGAAATGTTAAAGCGAAGAAATAAAAACTAAGAGAGTGGTGGTTTCCCCTTGACTTATCTGCTTTGGCAGAAGTCCGGTCCCGCTGTTCAGGAAGCATCTTCCATCTCCCCAGCAATCCCGAGGGATGCTGCCAGCCCGGGCTGGCATCAGTTTTCCTCTCTCCTCTTCCCAGTTTGCTCCCAAAGGTGCCGCCCTCTCTCCTGAGCTCCATTAATCCCATTACAGATAACACAGACCCCACTGAACCCGCTCCCATGGATCCATCTGCCAGCGAAGGGTGGGACCCCGCCACGCAAATGAAACAATAATTTTTAATTAAACTCCCAGCAATGGGGCTTTTATCGCCAGCATCAGGCAGGCAGAGCCTGGCGCTGGCGGGTTCCCTCCTGCCTGCAAACATCAGCTTTGCCAAGAAAAAGCTTTATCGGATTTGGGGCGCTTGTTGGCCCAGGGATGCTGGTGGGAAAATGCTTTCCCTATACACCCACACACCTCTTCTATACGTCCCTGCTGCCCTATGGGCGATGCTCAAGTGAAGGCTAAAATAGTTGCACGCGTAGGAAATCAGAGCGGGAGCTGGCGTCACCCCAGCATCAGGAGTCTCTTGCTTTTAATTAAGTAAGTTTAGAGCAAAATTGGCAGGGGCTTATCTATAGTGTGCACTTCCCTGTCGCTAACACATTGCAGCCCCACCGCTGCAAACTGGAGGGGGAAAGGAGCTGGAGCTGACGGCGGGGACATGGCTCAGAGGGACATCTGACAGCGCTCCTCACCCAGATGGGCTTGCTGCCTCTTATTTATTGATAAAAGCTCAAAGGCGGGGAGGCTTGGGCTTTATTTCCCCCTCCTTTAAAAAAAAAAAGTAATAAAAGAAATCGCATTCAAGGCTGTTTCTTTTTTCTTTTCTTCTTTTTTTTTTCCAGCTGCCCCAATTATCCCATTTGTTCAAAGCAAAATCTTGCAATTCGAGGCAGTTTATTTATTCTGCCCAAGCCGTGTTTACAACGTCGCATCGGAGCAGTGGGGTTGAGTTAAGCGGTGCTGGTGTTTGGGAGGGGTGGTGGTGGGGGAGAATGAGCATCTTGTTGGGAAAAAAAATTAAAAGGAGAAAATTAAAAAGAGCAATTTTAAAAACGCAGACATCAAAGGCATCATTTATATTTCAAATCGTGGGGAAATAACTTTATAATGAGGAATCATAACAGGGAAACTGAAGACTCCGGAGTTATTACATCTCCAGCTTCAAAACCCTCCCATTGTTCCAGTTGAGAGAGGAAAAAAAACCCGAACAAGTCAGTAAATTAGAGGAAAGAGGAAAAAGTGGAATAAACTATTAATAATTAAAGGAACAGCTCCACAGTGGAAAGGACCCCCCTCAAAAACAGTGGTGTTGTGCTCCAAGCCTCCTTTTCCCTTCTGCTTTTCAAACCTGGGGTTTATATGATTTTATTTCTTTTATTTGAGGCACGTCCAACCCACAGCACGAGGCGATGCTGGTCCCTCTGGGATGCTCCCAGCATCGCCCCCAGCCCCCAAAGTCAAGCCATCTCTTTCTGGGGAGGCAGGAAGGGGTTTATCCCAGGGGTGTGGCTCTGCTTATCATGATTCGGGTGTTAAAAAGCACCTTCTGTTATTCTGAAGATTAATTAGTTAATATCTGTAAAGCTTGCCAACTAGTATCAATATTGTCCCATTCAAAAAAGTGAGCTTTGCTAATGATTAATTATTATTATTACAACCATTTTGGCAGCGGCAAAGCAGTGGGGGGAAAGAATCTGAGGGGTGTATTTGGAAATTAAATGCCCAGTTTCCCCTCTGGAGCATTTGGGGGAAAAAAAGGAACGTGGTATTTGCGACGCCCGAGGAAGCAGCTACGGGAAGATGAGAGCTTGTTGGGAGATAGGGGCTGCAGAGGCACTGTGCCTGGGGAGGCTTCGCAGGGAAGCGGCTTGGCAGGAGGAGCAGGTAACCCTGCCGATTGCACGTGCCGAGCCCAGCATCACCCGGGGAGCTGGGAGCACCCCCCGAAACCCAGGTGAGCCGCGGTCCTCGTAGCCCATCACGCGTATGATCCTGTTCATCGCAACCCAAACGCCTCCCCTCATGCTTCTGTCCCATGGATCAACACGGCGATGAGCGTCGTGGGAGCTGCCAAGGGCCCAATCCAGCGCCGGGACATCGCAGAACACAGACAGGGCTTGTTCCTCCCTCCATCTATTGCCGAGGCTTAAGGGATTTGGGAACTCAGCCTCAATTTAGTCTATTTCCACTTGTTCTTTTTAATTGGGCTTGGGCATCTAAACCCCTTCGGCAAATCTCAGCTTTAATCTTCCCGCACCCCGGTTCATCATCTGTTCAATTATTAACATCTCTAATTGCTATTAAACGCATCTCTCCTCCCAACTTGCCAGCTGTCTGCTCAGCTTTGAAGATGGCAGAGGGTGGTTTCAAAAAGCCCACTGCCTTTTTGTAGAGCACCTAGCACCAGATGCATCCCCAGGGATTTCTGTATCCTTTGGGAGATGCCAGACCCCATGATGGGGCTCATGGTGGCTTCGTCCCATCTGAAAGCAGGTGTCGATGTGGGATGCAAGTAGTTTAAAGAGCTGAAAGGGATGATAAAGCCAGATGGGCAATTAGCAAGCCCTAAAAATGGGAGGGATACAGCTCTGAGCATCACCCTGTGGATCCTCATCCTGCTCCAAAGCCACCTTGAGCTTGCTATGGGAACTTTCCCTCCCGTGCCTCAGTTTCCCCTCACCAAAAAAGAGGAGCTCATGATGCTCAACCTGTAAAAACCACCTCTGGGGGGAAAAAAAAAAGCTCCATAATGTCACCAGATTGAAGTAAAACTTTCCTATGGATCTTCCCCTTCATTTCTGGTTTTGGCCGGTAATGACGACAGATCAACACCGCTCTGCCTGTGTGCGTTCGAGCGCTTTTGTTTCTCTATCAGCATCACAAACTCGGGTGGAAAACTTGCCCTCCTCCTCTCCCCTGCACCAGCATCTTCCAGCTAGTTTGTCACAAAGAAGCAGGCGGATATATTTTCCCCTGGTTTGCGTCCGTGCGTATATCCCGCAGCCGAGGAATGTGTTTGTTATGCAGAATTGCTTGTGCCGCTCTCCTGGGAACAACATTTGGTTGGTAGATAAATCCTTACCTAGGCTGCTCCGTGTCAGCTCCTTACAGAAGTCGAGCATTAGTATTCTGCCCTACCGCCGGATGATTTATGTCACTAAGCAACACAGCATGAACTGCAATTTTTACAATCAAATATACAATTTACGCTACATTTTCGGGTGCATATTTTAGCAGGGGAGCTTGAAATCGCTTGCCATCGGCGCTCGAGTTACCGAGGAGTTTGGAAAGCCCCAGCCGGTGCTGTGGCCTCTGCGTGGGGGCGAGTCAAAACTCCCTTTTGGACTTGGTGAAGGTTTGAAGTCAACGTGTTCCAATCCGACACTGCAAAGAGGGAAACGCCTTTCCCTGGGTTTTTCACCCCAAATCCTCTGTCTGCTGCTCATTTCCCTGCCTCGGTTTCCCCCTCGCTCCCCTGACATGCGTCTCTAGGGATGCGCTGGGAGAGGAGCCACTCGACACCATCGTGCTGCCGGCATCTCCTTGGGCTCAGGATTTCCCCTTGCGGCCGATGGCAGGCGTACGACAGACCAACACTTAGTGGAAACTGCAGCTATGAATTTTTCATACAAGCAAGGAAATTGGAGACCCCGTTTGGTTGTTTTATTAAACATACAAGCAGGCATCCTTCAGGGAAGACATTGTGGGCAATTATGGAGCTGTGATTGGCATGATGGATAACAGAGCTGTACAGATGTTAATACCTAATTTGCTGCAGAGCTTCACCCCGGGGAGATCTAACTAGGAAAAGAGGCAATTTGTTTCAGTTCAAAACCTCGGGAGAAGTCCACCCCAGTGGAAAGGGGAGAAGAGTTTGGATAACTCAATTAAGCACCATGTGTTTTAACCCGAGGGTGCGGGGAGGTCTCCAGACCCAACACCGAAATGCAGACGGGATAGGTGAAGCCACCTGTATCCCAGTTTTCTTCTAAAAGGGATGCTCAGTGACTTGGGCTTCAAATACAGGCTGCTATTTCATATGAATCTGTGATATTTTTTCTAATTTCCAATTACAAAAAATTCATTTCAATTTAAGGGAAGGATTACAGAGGCGGAAGATGAGTAAGAGCAATCTTGGCCGCTAATTAAAATTAAATACTTCTTCTTAAAAAAAAACTTTGCCATTATGTAAAAAGCAAGCGGTTACACTGTGCTCAGTGCAAATATTCCCAAATGATGGCATTGCTCTGTGGGGCGAGGGGCTGCCACGGCCAGAAAAAGCTTTCGTTTAAACCAATATGAGGCAAGATCTTGTTCAAGACATACAGAAAACCAAAAAAATCCCACCCCCTCAGAAGGAAACATGAGGTCAAAACGTGCCCAGAGCCGCAGTGCTTAAAGGGAGGAGGAAATCTGCATTTGATGCTATAGATATACTTCAGAGGGCCTTGGAGATGCAGAGGTTGGTGTATGAATGCTGAGAGCATCGCTGCAGGATTTGGGCTCATTCCCCAAACCCCTGCATCCCTGGAAGGGCAGTGATGGTCGAGGAGGCAGGAGCCAAGGCTGATACCGTCCCATGAAATCAAGAAGTGATAAGAAAGGAAAAAAGGAGGAGGAGCCACCCCGAAGCCCACCGCAATGCCAGGGCTTTCTGGGCATAAGGCTAAAGCCACTCTTCTCCAGCTGGGAGCATAGAACGGTCCATATATCCAAGTCCCTGTCTGTGGCAAAGGAAGAATGGACTCCTGGCCGACTCTGTGTGAATGTGTGACTGCACTCTGCAGCACTTTCGGGGACTACATGATGTGCATAATAGCAATTCATTGCCACTTTCCCCTTTTACTCCTGCGAAAAGTTCAGACCAGTGTTTGTTACGGCTCATTTCCAGCTCTCCAGTTTTCGTTTTAATCAACTTCAGGTGGGAAAGCCCCGAGCTGAAGTACTGCCGGTTCTTGGGGTCTAAGTAGTGTGAAAATTGGGGGGGTTTTCCCTTAAATCCCTTGATCCTAGAGCCACACAGGAGGCCCAGCTTTTATTAAAAAGCCGGGGTGGTGGCTTTGGCAGAAATAAGCCTGAAACAGGAACCGCAAAGAGGTCAGGGAGAAGAAGGTGAATAAAAACCATCCTCCAAAGCAGTTAGAGATGTGTAAGGACTTCTTAAAACAGCTTTGTGATTCAAGAAGCCAGCCCATGGATCACTCCTGACATCTCCCAGACAGCTTGAACAGCTGTTTATGCCACACACACAAAAAAAAAGCAACGTATGGGGAAGAGTAGGCCAGCACACAGGGCTTCCCATTGGAATAACTAAAGCCTGCACCATTTGTAGTGGGTTTTTAGTTTTAGTGGGGTTTCCCCCCCTTTTGGCAGAATTTAAAAGGTTTGTATGCCTCCTGGCATATAAATATCCATAGGGAATTGCTCCCTTTCCTGGGCTGCTCCAGGGGTGGCAGTCCTGCACGCTGAATTTTGATCCTCCAGACTCACAAGACCCATCTCCATTTCTGCCAGGGCTGAAGCACGGTAAGCTGTCGGCTCCATTTACAGCTGTCAGTCTTGTCCATCACCAAAGAGATGCTCCACACTCAAAGAATTAAACTCTACTGGTATTTATCGAATTCCCCGCTGAAGCCCAGCTCGCTCGAGAGCACAAATGCAGATTGCCATCACTCCATCGCCTGGGAGTCTCACGCAATTTGTTTCCCATTATGGCTCTGCTGAAGTCTGAAGGCATCAGTGCGGACTATTTTCACTGCCGGCTGCTGACACAGCATATTGAGGAGTAATGAGACTATTTTGGGATGTAGTTCCGGTAAACGCTGTTAATGCTGCTCCCCATCGGAGCCAGGTTCGTCCCCAGTGCTGCCACACCGATGTCCCACACTGAAACGTGAGAGCTCGTATCACTGCTGATGGAAATCCTGCTCTTGTTTTTCAATCCTACATGTATTTTTTTTTAATTCCTTTATATATTCGGATTTGCCTGTTGGCCTAAGGCATCAAACCCACAGCTGCTTGTGAGGGATCCTACGGGATCTGGATGCTGAATAAGCGAAGCACCACCACCCTCCTCCCTGACTCAGCACCTTCACCGTGTGCTATCTGCCATGTGTCGACTCCCAGGTGTCACCAAATCCTGATCTGAGCCAGGCTGGGGACAAATTCCCTTTACATCCTCCCATGCACGCGGACAGGACGTGTCCTCCCAAAGCTGCAAATAATTCGGGACTCCGGCTCCTCTTCCCATCGTGGCAGAGAGGGGACCTGACTGTGCCCCCAGTGATTTGCAGCTCTGCTTTGCGGGATATATTGCTGAAAAAGAGGCTTTTCTTCTTCCCCCCCCTCCCTTTTTCCTCCCTCCTCTCTAAATCCAAGTCCCTGTAAGAGATTTATCAGCACGCAGACCCAGACTTTTATTTATTTACTTTGCTATCATTACCAAGCTGTCGGTCTCCTTTGTCTGCAAACCCGGTTACGCTGCCGTGCAGGGAACACAGCCGTCAATCCACAGGCTAGAAAATGCCCTTCGGTGGCGAAAAGCAGAGAAACAAAATAAACACCACTTTACTTAGCAGATTTGGGTCCCAAATCCTCGCCACCCTGCTGTGGCAGCATCTAAAGAATAAATACAAATAAAGAAAGAAGTTATTTTTATTCTTGGAGGCATGGAGAGCTTTGGGAGGAAGCTGGGGTTGGTGGCTGAAGTGTTGGAAACGCAATTATTTGGTGAGGAATGATCTCGGTGCTCGTCCTGAGAGGCTTTGCTGTACCTCGTGGAGGAGATGGACATAACCTATGCATGGCATTTTAGGAACTAGTGGTTAAATGAAGGTGCAAAAAGAGCCTGTATCCAGCCCCATTGGAAAAGCTGGTCCCTCGCCATCATATCCTGATGGAGGCTTCAAATGAAGGCCACCATCCCCTCTTCATCCTCTTCCTACAGTGTGTGTGACCTGCTGGGGCTGTGACCAGCTGGGTGTGAGCCTCAGCAAGCTGGGTATGGCCCAGTGATACTGGTTGAGTGGGGGTTTTTTTCTCTTCTGGATGGGAAAAAAAAAGTGCTGAAACCATGATATTTCACAGAAATGTTTTGTGAGCTTCATATGTTACCTGCCCACAGCCACCTGCTGCCAGATGGCCAGGACATGTTCCCATCTGGGATGGGAAACCAGCTGATTTTGTGATTTTTTTTTCTTTCCTCAACACACAGGGTGGGGATGGGGCTGGATCCTATCCTCGGCTCCAGAACTCAAAAGCAAACCTTTCAAATACTGGAAGAATTAAATGTCTTCTGTGCCCTGAGAAGCTGGGAAAAAAGGAGATTTGGGGCTTTGCACCAAGAGAACCACATCCGCAGCAAGCCCGTCTGTTCTTTCTATCATCCAGAGTGGAGTCTTTAATAACTCGAGAGGACAAAAAGCTAGGCTTGTTGTCGGAGGCGTGCAGAGAAAGGCTGATGCTGTATCAATTAAGATAAGAGCGTGGTCTGTAGACAGCTCACAAAACCAAGGAAATGCGTTAACCTCTCATTTCCTTGCTTTTGAGGCATGCGATACATACTGCAGCGCCTAACCAGATGTGACACTCACTAGATTATGGCTGCTAATGAATTACCCAATTTTTATTTATTTAATTTTTTTCCTTCCTGGACGTTAATAGATCCAAAGAGCTACTAGGATGCGGAATAAAATCTTCACCGAAGGTTTCTCCTTGGTCAAATCTTTCATGGTGATTAACCTTTCGGTGACAGCAAGTGTGGCTTTGTCACAACTGTCCCCTCAGAGCAGCTCCAGAAACTCACTTCACCCCCATTTTAGAGCAGCGTCCCAATGCCCCTGTGATGGAGCTCGGGAAAGCAATTCCGTGTGGGCTTGGGATAGAGGCTTGCCCTACAGCTCCTCAGGGCTGCCATGGTGTGATGCAGCCCTCTCTTCCTTACGGGGAAAAGCAAAGGTGTTGACTGAATTCTGTTTTAATAAAATAAATCTTGTTTAAAAAGCAAAATGCACCTGACGGGATGGTTTTTTCTCCCCAGCAGCCCATTTTGGGTTGATGGCACTGCCATCAGCTGAGCTAGTTTGAGCACAAAGTGGAACCTTCCAAAAATCAAATCAGAAATAAGCCCTGTCCCAATTTAAGCCCGAGACCTTCCCAACGATGCTCTGATCTCTGATGCAGTAAGGAAAAAGCATAGTCCATCTGTTAACCGCTTATCTGTCCAGGACTCCTCAGCTATGAGCGATGCAAGGAATTTCAATTATTCATGCGGTTATTACATAGGACAAAATATCTCACGCGTGCAGCATGCTCACGCTTTGCAGCTCGGATTTTAATTGGGAAAAGACAGGTTTAGGGGCTGTCGTGCACGTTTGCAAGTACGCTGGGTGGTGCTTGTAGGAGTGCATCAGTGTGACGGCCCGATCCCGGAGCAAGCTGCAGGGTTTGAGCCTATTCTGGCCCAACGCCGTTATAAATTTCCCCTGGCGTTAAAACCCTGACCCAAAATGAGCTGAGAAAGTTTAATGCATAATTGAAATAAAATTTCTGTTTCCTCTTTGGATTATCTTACACAATTTTAATTTCACAGAAAAGTCATTACTTCATTTGTTTTGCTAATCCTTCAGATCTGCTCTGTACGGAGGATGATCTGGAACATTATTAAAGTCCCTAATAAGATATCATTTTCTCCTCAAGGCCAGTCAGTAAGGTCTGAACAAACAACGTGAGCTGCTTGTTCAGCTGTGATTTGGATGCACTGGTCTGGAAGTGGAGGCATCCTGAACTCAGCGCTGTGTGTTTTGCCCCCTCTTGCTACTCATCCCCGCAAGTTTATCGTGCTGCATCCCTAAGCTGTGGTAGCTGGTGTGTGTTTGGGCAGTGCGTGAGCCATGAACCCCCAAAATACACCCATGAAAAGTGGTTATTTCAGGCAATGAGCCTGTTCCCCAAGAGGAGAAGCAATAGGAAAGGTGCATTTTAGCTGGAAGAGGAGGAGAATGGTTGATACTAAACCAAGACTACAAAGGAGATGGTTTGAGAGAGTCTTTCAGAGACACACCTGAAAGCTGCCTCCATCCTAGAAGCAAATGGGGGTCTGTTCCCAGCCTTGGCTGTGTCTTGCATGTCCCTCCATCTCCCAAACAACCATGCAGGAGTAGAAAACTTTGTTCTTATTCCAGGGCCAAATATGAAAGTGCCATTGGGTTGGTGCCATGGGCATCTCCATTGCGGTGGGAAGGGCAGAGAGGACCCCCCCATCCACCTGGTGTCCCCATGCTCCTCCACTTCTCCTTCCAGAAACCCAGCTTTGAAGGCCAGGAGCAGTGAGAAAGACACTGCCAAACCCATAAGGTAGGTGGAAGCTCAGACGGAGCCCGCAGGGACGCACGGCCATTTCTGCCCTCGGACACCGAGCGGAGGGTCTGCTGGGGGTTGTGTGGGACCACGGCTCCCACCAGCGGCTTGTCCTAAAAGCAATCGTTTGCCAGATGACCTGACTGCGTCCCTGAATTTTGGGGATCACAGGCCTGCTTTCCTCTGCCCCAGGGTGCACAGGGATGCTCTGCACGACCGCATCCCTGCAATAACATAGGAATCCTGTCGCGCCGTGCCAAAAGTTTGCAAACTGCTCAAAAAAAGAGGCACTTTTGAGCCATGTTCACAACTGAAGCGATGCCCAAAGCGATTGGTCACCAAAGGCAACCCTTGCTTTGCTGAGAAAACCCTTACCTGCCTGGGAAAGAGGGACCTGTCTAATAAAAAGGGGTTAAATGATGTCCTGGAAGTCATGGGCTTGCAGATACTCTGGCAATATAAAGTGCAATGTTTGCCAAGTTGCTGTCTCAGGTGGCTCCGTTTCCAAAAGTGTTAATAAAATGTGCTGTAAGGGAGGCCTGGGGAGCTTCCACTCCCCCTTAAAGGTTAAACTGGCAGCTGGTTATAAGAGGAACAGCAGAAAACTCACAGCATTTCATTGATCAGCTTCAAAATAGTTGCTCCTGTTTTGTACAGTACATCTCAGATCGTTTAGCCTACAAAATCCACCCAAATCCATCACTTCTTAGGTAATTACTGCTCCATTACACTGAGTTTACAGTGATCTATTTGCAATCATGAAATGAATTATCCCTTACAAGAAGAAGGAAAAAAAAAAAAGTTTTGGGGAGTGGGAAGGGAAGTGAATAAAGACCAGAAAATAAAATCAATTCACAGCTCCATTAACACGCAACCACAAGCCTCCTCGCCACAGTCCATCTAGGCTAAGTCATACCTAGATGGTACAGCTCATGGGTGGCCAACGGAGAAACAAAAGAACAATTACAGAAGAGAATTAAAATCACCTTTTTAAGTGCAAGTTCTTGAGACAACTTCCTGCAAAGATTTAATAAGGTGCGTATTGACTGCCAATGCGATAATTGATTATTAAATCACTATAAATACACATACGTACAAAGCTGAAGTCCAATTTCCCCGCTGTAATAAATATTTTTCTTGGCGTTTATTTAATACACGCCTGCCCATGTGAATTTAAATGATGTATCCTCAGAAGCCTTGATGCAAAACAGAGCTTCAGCAACACAGCCATCCATCAGACACTAAGTTGCTGCTAATAACCTTCCCTTGGGGGAAATTGCAGGCAAATAGTTATGAATTTAGTGATAGGGAGCCTCAATCTTCTTTTTTTTTAAGAAGCAGAGGTGATAAGGAGTGTAAGGAGAAGGCACAGGCCAGGGCAAGGATGGAGGGGACCAGGGAAACATTTCTTGATGCATTTGGGGCTGAAATGCATCCCGAAAGCATGTTTTCCATGTTTTCCTTTGGTTTTCCAAAGGAATCCAAAGTCACTATGGATCAGTCTCAAAGACACTACGGTTCCCCTTCACCCACCTCTCTCCAGAGGGAGGATTTGGGGAGCAGGAGCAGAGAGGGGAAGGGCAGCCCATGGCAGAGCCCAGCCAGACCCAGGGGATGAGCTAAGAGCCTCCAAACGCCCAAGCTAACTCACAGCCGCGGATTGGTTCGCTCGAGCCCCAAAAGCACAGAGATTGCAACCCAAAGAGAACAGCCAGGGGGAAAAAAAGGCTCAAAGGGCGATGGGGATAATAAAAAATGTAAATAATAATCCATTTCCCTGTTAAAGTCCTTCCCAAGAGTTTTAATGACCAGAGGCGCTGGGCTGTGGCTTGGAAACGCTGTTTTCATGCAACAACGCGAAATGAGCCCCTTGGCTTTCCAAATGGGTTAAAACCATCACGGTTTTGCCACGAAGCTAAGAGGGGTCTTTGCGCAGCCAGGGTGGGCGGATAGACAGCGGCTCCTGAGATCTCTCCTGTTGCTCATTCATGTGCTTCTGTGTAAGGTTTAATGCCATTATCTTCCTCCTTTAGCTGAGATAAAAATTTAACGAGGATAAAATAAGCCCTGAATGAGGATATTTTCAAGGCTGTTTGAAGGTCTCTAATGAGAACAGGAAATGATGCATAATTGAACATACAATGAATACACGCAAGCTGCTAGGGCACGGGAGGAAGGGCGCTTGCCACTGGCTGAGCTCCAAGCTCTACCGTGCCGTACCGTGCCCATGCCACCCACCTACCTGCTTTCCACTCCCCTGTGTTCACCAGTCCTAAAAATTGCGCAATTTAAAAAAAAGTTTTTAAAAAAAGAAAGTAAAAAATCTGCATTTTTAGAGAGAGAAACTGAGGCACAGTGGACTGAAGTGATGCTTCCAGGGTCACTGATGTCCATCAACGCCTTGGAAACTTGGCCAAGGAGTGTTGTGCTTTGGTCCCAGTGAAGCAAAACCCAAGAAGATCATCCCCCAGCATCATGAGGTTGCAGCTGAGAGCGTTAGGAGTATTTCACCCTCTTTCCCCTCTCTTCATGAACATCTCCTGCTGGGGAGCAGCAAATGCTATTTGTGAAAGATCACCAACATCCCACGACGATGGAGAGATAGCTCTGAAGTGGAGATGGGGCTTTATTGGGATTTTTTGTTTTTTTAAAGGTCTTTCTCAGCATTATCTCACCTCCATCCCAACTGCGGGGCTCAGCACCCACGCATGGAGTAAATCACAGCTCTGGTGTCATTTTCTGAAAGGATAATAGTTTTCGCTCTTGGGATATTTATTCCTTTTCACTCTCATTTGACAGACAAATTGCATCATCCCAGGGTTTCCCCCACAAACTTTGGAGCAGCTAACATGCCCCAGGGGATTTATTTTGCTATCAAACAGTTTTATTTTGGGGGGAGGTGCAGAATTTTGGGTCCACCTACTGGCTTTTTGTTAACAGGCTGAGATTCATCACCAGGATTTACATTCCCTGGATTGGTTTATTTTAGTTACACGTTCAGTGAAGATGGGGCTGTGTTTGGGACAAAGCCATGATGGGAGAGCATGTGTCTCCTCACTGCAGTTTCCTAGGCTGGAAAATGAAGTTGGAGGTGACTTTCCGCCTCAGATGGTCCACTGAAAGCTAACAGCATTGGTGACCTCCCAGGAGAGGACCCCACCGTGTCTGCAGCTATAAAGAGCCTGTTTTTCCCTCTGAAAACCCAGAAATGAAGAAGTTTGGGGTCATCTCATGAAAAAGCCTATGCAGAATGAAGGATTTCTGGAATATCATGCAAAATCATGACATGCCGTCTGGTGTATGTTGACTTGGCTCTGCCGGCTGCCCTGGCTCCTGGAAGCTTGTCCGGGGCTGGACATCTTCTCTGTTGTCACCTAAATACAAGGGATGCTTTGGAGACAACACCACTTGCTGTGCTATAGAGATCAGGGCGCTTTCCAGTGGTAGAAAAGCAAAATACTCTAATGGCTCTGAGATATTTTACAGGCCTTAATAAATTCAGGCTCACAACAGCTCTGCAAGAAATAGGACCTATAATCGTCCCCTTTCTTAAGGTAGAAGAAGAATGGATACACATGCATTAAATGACTGGCTAAGTAAAGCCTTATCAAGAGCTGTGGTAGGCTTTCCATTACTTGATGTCTTAATATCAAGACTGGATCTCTTTCTATCAATCACACTCTGGCTCTGCCAGGAAGAAGTGGCTGGGGGAAAAGAAAGGCCCTTCCCCTTTCTCCCTCCTTTCCTTTCTTCAGAAACATGTTTTTTCCACTGAAAAACCATCTTGCAGCTGCAGCAAGATGTTATGAGATTGAGCAGCAGGGAGTACAAGGGACCGGGGTGATGGGAGGAGAAGACAGCAGCAAGGCAAGAGAGTTTGGCCCCAATTTTCTCAGGGACATACCCAGAGAAGGAGAGATGGGCCAGAAATGCAGACACCAGGCTGCAAAAAGACTTTGTGAGAATAATCTTGGGACGATGCAGGCAGCATTGACTCAATGGAAAACCAACAGCCCTCCTCAGATCTTCAGGCATGCCTTGGTTTCCTCCAAATATTTTGGGAAGGAGGCAGATCTGTCCTTAATTCTCCCATGTTCCTCCTCCTTGCTGTCTTGAGTTGCTGAGCACATATCTTCCCTCTCTGAACTCAAAAGGTAAGGAGAAAAGGGGATTGGGGATTTCGTGGTTTAAATGTTGGTGTTTCTGTTGGGTTTCCAGAAGATGCTGAAGTGCTGGAGGAGAACGGTGCTTGGAAGCTCATCTGCAATGCAAATACCACTATATTCATGCACTGCTAGAAATACCTGCTTCATCCACAGGACATACAGATCAATTTGCATCTTCTGCCACTCAACGGTGTTGAGCAAATTTATCCACTGGCAGAGGCAAAGGGAAATACACTAAAAGTCCCATCAGGAGAACAAGCTGCCCTTCCTACCCGTCAGGAAAGCAAACCATTTCCCCCTTTTTTTCCCCCTGGAAAATGATGTCATTTCCATGCATGGGTATCTCAGAGTACAGGATTAGAGGGAGCAGTACCAGCAAAATGAAGCGTGAGGCAAACAAGTCTTTCCCAAATTGTTTAGCGTGGAGTAGGGAGGCTGGGAGAAATTATAGCCGGGCACATAAATCACGGCGATAATTACGTATTCAGCCAACGTTGCCAAGGTTTTCTGTTTGCAAATTGCCTGCAAACAGATTGAAAAAGTCCCCGCCATATTCCTCGTTTGAAAATATTTGCAAATTTCTTCACGGTCTGAGGATCAATTCAAGTCGAAAATGTGATTATGGAATCTACGATTCACAGACGCACAATTCCCGCTGACCCAGCCATGGCCTTTTGATGTTTCTGCACCACAGATACTCAACGAAGAAGTCAGAAAGTCATAGTTTTAAGGCCAGAAGGAAACAAAATCCTCTAGTTTGACTTCCAGAAGGTTTTCCTCTGCTGAGTGTTGCTATGAGTCTAATACACTACCCAGAGAAGCAACTTCTAGGAAACCTCTGTGCTTTGATTCAGCACCTTGTAGTAGTGAAGACTTCACCGCCTTCTTCGGTTAGCCGAGCCAAGGCTTAATTACCCTTGCTGTTTAATTTGTATCTGAACATTTCTAATTTACATTCAGCTCTTGTCACGCCTTTGCTAAAGATCCCTTGGCTTTCCGAAGCTTCTCCCAGCGTGGCTGCCAATAGACCAACAATTATCACAGCTGCCTTGTCCACTGTTTCAAGTGCTGCACTTGGAGTTTGCAAAGCTGGACCCTTCATTTGCAATCTGGGCTGTGGCCGGTTGTAAACCAAGCCAAGCTTGCATTCCAAGCACTGGGGCATGTCTGCTAAAACCTAACCGGCCCAACGCAAACTGGGAATTTTGCAATCGAGGGAGGGGTTTTGAAATGCTCCAGGCGGGGAAGATTTGAAGGAAAAGTTTGTTTTTGGGGAGAATTCATGCTAGCAAAGGTTGACTGGCTCTGTTCAAGGTGAGTGAACACAAAAGGGTCAAGCTGAAGCTGTCTTTCGAATTAGAATAAATTATCCTCTTTCATATGCCTCCTTAATGGCTTTTCTCTGCCGTGATTCAGCCCGAATACCTCGGTCCGACCACATGCAGCTAGGAGGTGAGCTGAGACTTCTCCTAATGATCAGCTTATTACATCTATGAATTATGCACACAGCTAGTTTATGCAAAACAAGCCTGTTATTATTATTAAAATCCTGACAACAGCTAAACAGCTGGTGTCTCGCTGCCTATCATGCCTTGACTCCTGTTTAACATGCTGACCAATATTGCCTCCTTGCTACTTTTTGCTATTCCATCTGTCTGCATATATCCACATATTGGTTTTTTTTGTCTCAGGCACCTTTTGTTAAGAGCTTGTCCAATATGTCGCAGAAGTTGGTCATGTCCCACAACTGGGGCTACAAATGGGGGAAAAACATGCATTAAAACTTCTTGTAGACTTTGGGTCTAAGGCAGTTAAAGGTCTTTGCTAAGCTGGCAGTGCAGAAGTGCTGGGCACTGCACAAACTTGTATATCTGGTCCTCACACCCATGAATTTGCAGTCCAAATTCTTCGAGGTTTCGGCTGGTTTTTCTCATCCAGCTCTTGCATCTTGGCTGGGAGACACTAAACACGCTCAAAGCTCATATCGTGGCTGTGCCGTGCTCTTCCAGCTCTTAGCATGAGGCCCAAACCTTGCAAGAACTTCTACACGTTACTGTTTTCCAAATATTAAATATGAATATTCAAGGGGATTTGTCTTCCACTGATTGCTTGGCTCTGCTTAGTGTACAGCCAGTGTTTAAATGAGAGGGGAAAGCGTGCGGTATGGGGAGAGAGGAAAAGAAGAGGGAGGGAGGGAGGGAGGGAGGAAAACACATCTGGTCCTTTGAGAAACTTGTTTGTTTGAAGCTTGGAGCTTCTTCCTCTCAACTTCTCCCAGGGTTGCGTACGAGGAGCCCATCGAGGAACCTATGGATGGACCATACGTAGGGGCCTCTGACAGTTTGGTAACCATGTGTCTCATTTATCTGTCACCTTTGTTTACTCTCATTTGTATACTTAACTAATCTGACTTGACACAATAAGGGCATGACCATGAGAAGCAAAAGACATTGCTTAAATATTTCATATAATGCTTAACAAAAAAAGAACCATGGGAGAGTAAAACACTGGATCCTCTGTCCTGCTCATTAGGAAGAAAGGACTTTGGGGGAAAATAGCCATCATTATATCAGATTATGCATGAATGCATAATAAAACTCCTAAAGATATGTGAAATATCAGTGCATCCGCTAATGGGAATTGATTCAGAATTTTATTCATTTTTAACAAGATTTAATGATGTTTCCTTGTATGTTTCTCCCTGTGGTTCATTATTCCATTAAGTGCCATTTAATCTGGGTGATGTATGTAGAAGATAACAGCTTGCAATGGGTTTTGTTTAACAAACTCCTCACTGGCTCTCCCACAGGCTGAGAAGAAGTGACAGGTCCCATCCCAGCACGGTGGCCACCGAGGTTCCCTTCACTGGAGTCACATGAAAGATAGATGGGATCAGCTGGGAGTCAACTGGTTTTGGCAGATGCACTCCTCGCTGATGGATTTGGAGTGGGATTAACAATTTAAAGCACAGCCCCTGCATTTAGCATCTTTTGGCTCTCATTAGCAGCACGCACTCAGGAAACATCTGCCAAAAGTTTAGCTTTTAGAAACACAGCAATCTGGATTATAAGACTTCCCGTTGTATTTTGGGGTGTTCTCCCGCTTTGCTCCTCGGGGTACTTTGCAACCCATGCTGCCGGCTCCTATGACTCCTGGCCATCTCCCAGTGCTTGCCCTTGATCACGAGCTGTCTGCAGACACCGCCATCCTGCCTGCAGGGTTAGGTCTGGCCTTATATCATCCCATTCACCAGCTAATCAAGTTTAATCTTCAAAGGAGTTTGGCTTGTCCCGAACCAAATTGCTTTGCCGGTAAGGATCCTTCCTTTGTCTCCCAGCCTAAATTTAGCCGTTGTTCAATGATGTCCTTTAACTTAAGCCATTATTTCCTCCCCTCGTGTTTTCTTCTCTGACATATTTATAGAGAGCAGCCAGGTCCACCCTCCGTCTTTGCTTCGGTAGGCTGAAGGAGCCCTGCTCTGCTCCTTCCCTCTCCCGAGGTTGCTCTCCCTTTTCAAGGACAATGAAGTTACTCTTCTTAGCAGCTGTTTCAGGGCCAGTTCAGCCTTTTTCAATAGTGGTTATTAAAAGTGTACAGTGGGTTTTGGTGGCGATCTCACCTGGGTCTAACACATTAACAGGAATGCCTCCTCATCTTGGCTAGAAACCTCTCTCATTTGGGGTATACGTGGAAGAAAATATTCCAAGCACTTAAGGGCAGCGAGTGGATTTATTTTTTCTTGGCTGTACCATACCACAAACACTCAAAACATGAGCTGTACCCAAGGAGCTGCACTTGGTGTACCCAAGTGTACACCAGCCAAATCCGCACCTCACCTGGCACTTAAGACAAGCATATACCAGGAGCCAAGCTGTCTCCTCAGTTCAGCTTCCCCAAGCCATGCTTAATTTGACCACTTCACCTCCCTATATAACCCCGCCGAACATAGACCTCGCGCAAACCTACCCAGAAAGCTGCTACCAGGGCTGCCACTTCCCAGCGGCACCGGAATAAAACTAGAAGGGACGGCCGCCCATCGTGCATCTGATAGGAATTCAGCAGAATGCAGGCCATTTAAATGCAAAAGTTAATTGGAAATGCTGAATGACTGTAGCCATGGGGGTGCTAGAAAACCTGCCATCAAATTGTTTAGGTGAGTCAACCCTGGCCACGCGGCCTGTGGCAGAGCCGGCAGCTGACTGCGGTCCAGAGGAAGGCATTAGGCTGTGTGCCACCATCACCCACTCCCTGCAACTTAAAAGCAATATTTAAGGGCACTTTCTCCCTATGGAGATTCCTGGCTCTGTGTTACGCTACCGCCAGTGACATATACCTGCAACCTCAGCTCACTCTGACCAAAAATGACCTGACACTTCCCCACGCCGGCAGGTGCTCGCTTTGCATTGCGGTCAGCTGATGGAATAAGAGAAAAATCAAGACAATGCAAAATAAAGGCCTTTAAAAAGTAAATTTAAAAAAAAAGTGAGCCATGATTCACTTTATATTAAAGCCTTTCCCCACACCCCTTCTGTCTAACCTGCTGGCACGCGCGAGCCAGAGAGTAGCGCTGGATCCCCTCCAGTAATTACAGTGATCAAGAGAATTGAAATGTTTTGCAAAGCTTGCTTGGCTTTTATAGGTGAGCTGCAGAACAAGACAACTTGGAAGTCTCCTTGCCTTTAACAAAGATGCCATTTCATTATTCAAATGAGCAGGTACCATATAGCAGTGATTACACAGCTGGTATCTGCCTTTCTTTGCAACTTGAACTCTTTAGGGGATTTTGCTGTCTGATACAGAGGGAATGTGGGAATATCAGGGCAGGTGATTTCTCCATTGTGGTGGATGTGATGTCCCCCTCCCGAATCTTTCACACCCTGTGCCATAGGTATTCGAGCTGCACTAAGGGCTCTCAAAAACACCTTGCAGGGGGTTGGTAGCACTAAGCAAAGGGGGAAACCGAGGCACGGAGAGATGAACCCATATTTGGAGCTGACCTGACCAATAGATTAGATAAGGGAGAGGCAGAGGAGCCTGGCAAGGTCTGTCTGCACGGAGCGGAGGGATGGTACCAGTGCTGGGGGATTCATGCCTCTGTCTGCCCTCACCTCTATTGAGCAGCATCATGCTAGCAGCAAGAAGGAAAAAAAAAGAAAAAGAAATGTTATTTAGAGGAAAAAGCATTAAGAAAGAAACACTTCTTCTCCTTAAGTAACGACAGCGGAGTCTGAATCCTGCTCATCATTTCAAACTGCTGACTCATTTACCACTTGAAATGAATTGAGGGCTGTTAAAGGTTTTATAGAAGATTTCATTAAATATGTATTGAGCCGGCTTAAGATGGAAATTGTTATAAAAGCTGGCATCGGCTCAAAGAGCCAAATGTTTCGGTTTATTACAGAGATATTTTACTCCTGCCTCTGGCCTGTGCCCCGTTTCGGCAGCCGAAATGCCAAAATAAAGCGGCGTGGGAAGCAGAGCTCCTGCTGTGCACCCAGCGTGGCCCTTCTGCCTGCGGGGATTTTGTGGGCCCAAACCGATGCCCACCACACCCGCCAGGATGGGGGGCAGCGGCGGAGGTGAGCCCCCCGGGGTTGCTCCAGCAGGAGTGGGGGGAGCCAAGCTGTACGCCTGATCCTTCAGGTGGCATGAAGAATATGACAGACATCCTTTAAACCATATTTCTAGGCAAAACCAATACTCAGTGTGACATATTCCACCAGCTCTGAGCATCTCCCCGAGGTTCGGGATCACCCATAAACTCATGGATGGGTCGGGGCACACGGCAGTGCCCAGCTTTGGATTTTAGCTTCTGCTTTGCAGCCTTTTGGCTGAAACAGCGAGGTCCTAAGCTGCAGATGCCTTCACCCTCTGTTGGACCCAAGCCATGCTCGCTGCTCCCAGCTCTTCGGCTAAAGGCAGCCGAATGGCGGGTGTGTGAATGAACTGGTTTGTCAAGATCAGGGCAACATTAATGTTCCCCCAGGCTAAGCACAGATGTGTTTTCACTATAACATGATCTCGACAATTAAAACAACTGTACCTGCATTTATCATATTGATGGGATGAAACATGCTCGGTTGCACCAAGGCATTTTGCAAGTGCATTATTCATGGGGCCTAATACATCACAAAACTATTTTCATCTCACTTTATAAATGTATATGGGAAGAGAGGGGCTGTTGGAAGATGAAGAGAAGTGCCTGTCAAGGCATCCCTAACACAACCGGCAGCCTGCGTGCCAGCAATACGGTGCCTGTCCATCTGCCGGTGATGGAGAGGCTGTGGCATTTAGCAGATCCAGAATGTCTTATTTAATTTCCAAGTGAGAAATTCAGCAAGATGAAAATCTTCTGGCCCCATAGTCCCCCATAAGCATGAATCCTTAAACTTGAGCCATATGCAAGCCACCATGCATCACTTGGCCTCAAAGGTTATGGGACACTTGACTTAGAGCTATAGGCAAAGTGACTGTTTAATGATGAGGGTGAAGGTACCTTTGACAGATCCCCAGAGCCTCTTTAGTGCCTGAGCCTTGAATCGCTGTGCTTGGAAATGCATCAAGAAGGCGACGTACTCATTTCCTTCTTGCATCTGCTTGCTTATCTCTTAAAAACCCCAGGGAGAATGGGGGAAAAAAAAATAACACATGAAGAGGTGAGAAAGAAGCTGGGAGAGGATTCCCTGCTGGAAAAAAAAAACCCCAAAACAGACAATGTCACATCAAGGCAGCAGGCAGGTGTGACAGCCTCCTCTTGAAGGAAAAGACAGTGTGGTAAGTAGGTGCCAGCCAGGGCCCAGGGCAATGCACATAACCCATATGTTTCATGCTGGATGTCTGCAGAGGGCTGATGTATCCCCAGGCTGGCTTAACACCTCTCTTCTCCTTCCCACCTCCTGCCTAAGACCCAATTACTGAAGCTCCAGCTGACCTGTGTCCCTGTTTTTGGCTGGTGACAAGATGCCCAGGCTCTTTAGCAAGCTGGTTGCACTCACCGACAATGATTGCAAAGCCAGCCCTGGCTCATCAGCAGCTCTAAATGAACCCATCGCCCCTAAAAATGAACAAAACCAGGCAGAATTATGTCAGAATGGGGGACAGTGTGCAAGCTCCCCCCATATGTTTGTTTTCTCCCCGCAGGCCATGACCCATTCTATGAGGCTGGGTTCATTATCGACAGCACCCAACAATTAAGGATTCTTGTGGCTGCTTTGCTTGGATCGAGACAGTTGTTTTTTTAAAAAGGAACAAAATAAGTTGCTTCACCTTTACTGAACCTGATTGCTTTACAGCGGAAAGAGGCAAGCTGAGCTCTTTGAGTTTCCATTTATTGGACTCTTTTGATTTTTCTTGGACATCTACCTGGAACATTAAATGTACTTTCTCCTCTCCCTGTAGTCCAGTTAATGTGACAAAACACGAGAAACCTTCAGTTTCTATTATAGAAGAAGAAACCCTCAGCTTATGATAAGAAAAGAAAATGCACCTTTTCCCAGAAAGGTACAGGAATTTACAAGCAATGCATTCAAAGATCCCACAAAGTGTAGCTGCACCTCCCTGAATGAGGAAAGCAGGGTTTGAGGGCAGTTGCTGGGCTTTTTTGGAGTGAAACGCTCAAACGTCAGCCACTTTGGATAAAGAAATGATAATTTTGGCTTCTCCTTTTGCTTTCCTTGTTCATAAAGTAGGAATAAGGATGGGAGATGAGATTTGTTGCTGTCTGCTGGCCCCTCCTTGGTAACCAGAGCATTTGCCAGGTGATGCCCTGAGCTCCTCTCCACATGTGGTCCTCTTAGACCTTCAAAGATTGACCTGGGGGCAGATGGGGACTCCTGCAGCCTTTGAGGCTCATCCCACCTCTACGGGTCCCCAGCGCCCCGCTGGGAACCTCTCTGCTGGCATCTGCGGTGACAGATGCCCTGGCCACCGAAGGGTTTCAAGGTTGCCGAAGGGTGTTAGCAATCCATACCAGGCTTCAGCAACATCTGTAATGGCTTCAGCAGCAGAGGGACAAAGTCTTTGGCAGCTGCCAAACGTGCAGCAGCCTCACGGGGCCACAGCAGGAGGAAGGTATGGGGGGGATCACCAAGAAATGCAATGCAGAAGGGCAGAGCTTACAGCCAAGGGGGGCACAATCCTTGCATAACAGGAAGGATGAATGTCCCGTGAGTCACTCATATCTCTGAGGCTGCATAGAGACCCTCGGACCTTTCCTTATAAATCGCTTTAAAACCCAAGCGCTGGAGCAAGCCTGTGGGATCTAATAACAGCTGTCTTCACCGTGAAAGCCATTAGGCCTTTCTCATGCCATTTCGGGAGGGAGTGGAAAGCACCATGGCAGCAGTCAGCTCCTGGGATCTAACAAATGTGGCACTAAAAAGTGCTTGCCTTAATATCTTCCCATTTCATCTGATTAATGCCCAGACGGCAGCAGGCTGCTCTGCCCCCAGCTTCAGCGGTGGCTCATTACAGATGCTGGAGCCCAATGCGGCCGGGGCCGTATCCGACCCCTTCTGCCCTCTGGCAATGCTCACACCGGGAATATATTGCCAGGGGGGGAAAAAACCTGGCAAGGACCCAGAGAGGCCATAACATTTCTGAGCCAACTTAATCTTTCTTTGCAGCTTCGTCTTTCTTCACATTTCATTTTCAAGCCCAGCAGTTCTCCTTGGAAATGGGCAGAAGAGGGAAAAATCTGGGCAGAAAGTAATATTTTTTTTTTCTAGCTCCATTTTGCACGGTCCCAAATGACACAGGTGTAAAAGCGTGTTCCAGCAGATCGTGGTACCCCCCCGTCAGCCCATCGGGCTGAGCTGGCAGGTCTGCTTTTAGCTCAGCCTTAATTTCTAGGAAACCAGGCTTATTATTTTCTATATTGTTCTTGTGTCTCTTTAAAGCTGTCCTCTCTCATTGATGAAGGAGAATAAACCAGCTCATTCTTCTTTTCTTTTTTGTTTTTTTTTTTTTGGTAGATCCTGGTCTTTATTTATAGTGACAGCCCAGAGCAGGAATGAGCAATCTCCTGCTCGGGGCTGTCCCTGCTCACTTCCCTTAACCTCATCCCACATGGGTCAGCTTACAAAGCTTTTCTCATGGCAGCAGCTCTTCTCTGGAGCCCTTCCAGTCTCCCAAGAGACAATTTCTTTTCATCTCATGACAAATAAGCTTTGGTTTTGCAAAACTGAGCAAACCTGGCCAGCTAGAGGCGAGTGAGAGGGCGAATCCTTCTCATTTGCTCCAGAGCTCAGAGGTTGCTCTGCATCCCGCTGGGTCACTTGGAAATACCCAGGGAAACTCAAGGATTTTCTAATTCATTTGCGTTTTCTTTCTGAACAACAAAGGGATTCTGGGTCAGTTTCCTTATTTCTTTCAGGGAAGTACCCAGTGCTGGCTGACACTAAGACTAAGCAGAGGATTGCAGGATAGGGCTAATTTGCTTTCTGAGTTTTTAGAAAAGAGGTAGGTCTTTCCAGGCCTTTTTTCCTGCAACTCTTAGACATAAAAATGAATTGCCTTCTCAACAAAGGCTGAGATGGTAAGATTTTACCCTACCCATGTGCCTGGGGGGAGACATAGCTTTGCAGAACAGCCCAAAACTCACGGGACTGGAAAAGCCATACCTTGAGACCCATCCATTACCCTTCAGGTGGTTCGGGACTCCTTCATAATGAAGATTAAACACCTACAAAGTTATAGTGATGTCTTATAATTTCCTCCAGGGCACATTAGGAAAAGAGTACCGGCACAACTCAGCTTTGATGAGGAAATGGTTACCTTGGGAGGCTGTTGACTCTCCATCTAAGAATAGTTTAAACAAGCAGCTGTCAGGAATAGTTTAGGTAGATTTGATGGCCTGGAGACAAGAGCTCAGGCTAAAAGACATCCCCAGCCTCCTGCCGTCTTGTACAGCTTACCCAGGGGCACCCCAAGAAGTGGGGCCTGGGGTACACCTCTGCAAATAAAAGCATCAAAGCAGCTACTCCACGGTGAGCATCCTGGTTGACTAGTATGTTGGGGTGCAAGCCCAGAAGATCATGCACAAGGTCTTGACTTTGTGGGGTGTTAGGAAGGATATAGCATGATGATGCTCCCAGGAGCGGTCCCATTTAGAGAAACCCTGCCCATGGCTGCCAGTACCTGCCTGGGGATGGAAGGCTGCCGGATAAAAAGCAGCATGTAATTGAAGTGTATTGGAATTAATCTGAGCAAATCCAGTTTGTGGCTTATTAGCCAATTGGTATGCAAAAGCAAGAGGCTGTGCTTTAAAGCACATTTAGCCCTGCGAGTAGATTTTTGATTTATTTCCTTGAAGGTACCAGAACACGCCACCGAGGGAACTCCACAAATATTCCCCAATAACTTGCCAAAATGGCTCACCCTTGGCCAGCAGCCCCCTAAGAGCAAGGGAGAAGCTCCATCCCGCTGGCCCAGCATTCCTGGCAGGCTGCTAAAATGCCAGAGATGCCAATTAATGCCAATTGCCTCATTTACTTCCTCGGCGGACTCTGATTTGGATTGATCCACGGGCTCGATTTTGTTGTTGGGGATAGTATTTCTCATTTTAAGACATAAATCTCTCCCTTAGTTATCAATGCAAAGATTTGTACAGTTAATAAGCGCTGGCAGTATCTGTAATTCCACATGCTGAGGCTGGGTGGCTATCTCAGGGCTAGCGAACAGCCTCCTCTGTGAGAAAAAAAAGTCTTATTTGATTAGAAAATGCAAGACCAACAACATTTTTCTAGTTTATTGCAAGGATGAATTAAAGTCTTGGCCCTATTAAGCTGATAATAAAACCGGCTTCAGTGGAGCCAGGGTTTGCATGGAAATGTCTTCAGAAATAGCCCATGATGGTTTGGAATCCTGTTTTTTTGCGGGGGGGGAAGCCAAGACCTCCAGGGATGAGCAAACTCAGCTCATGGGAGAATTAGACTTGCCAGATTCTCCCTGGTGCAAATAGAGGCTTGAATACTGCGGTGGGAATTGCCTTCCATGCCTCGATGCTGTTACATGAGAGGGTTTTTAGGTTCAGGTCTTCAAGGCACCTCTTCTTCCACATCTCAAATCCTTTTTCTCCCCAGCATCCAGCCCTTCCAACGAGCGAACGCCGTTCTAATCGTCTTCCCCAACACCGCTCCCAAAATCCGGCTCCATCACGTCGGCGGCGCGGGGAGGTGGCAGCCAGCTTGCCAGCTCCTTCTGCTTTCAAGAGCACTTGGAAACCGCTGCGGCTCGGGGAAGAAAGCTCATTTGGCAGGTGCAGGCAGACAGCAAAACAACTGCTGTCCATCTGCTCCTTTGCCCAGGCTTGTATTTCTAATTGTGGCTTGAGGACGCAGGTGATGCTCAGAGCCCCGCTAGCCATGGATAATTTAGAAAAAAAAAAAAGTTGTTGCTTCTGTGGTTTCCTTCTCTGGTCCCCCAGGGACCTTGCAGGGTTTCCCCCGCTCTGTCCTGCCCGTGATGGTGCGCAGGCTGTCCGTCTGTCTGCTGGCTTCCCACCTAACATGGAATCCAGTTTGGGCAATTTCAGACAAAATCTGGTGATGGCCTTGAAGGTCCCTCACGTCTTGTGGCAGATCCCCTGCCTGTGACGCTGCCGTGGGCATCCCACCAGATAAATACCACTAGGGAGCAAAAAATGGAGGCGTTTTGGTGCCCTTTGGAGCCACATCTCCAAACCTCTGATCCAAAGCGATGTGTTTCATAGCAGCAAACTGAAGGGAACAAAATCCACTGGGAAAACATCCCAGGTCTGGGTTTCTCAACGCTGCAAAGCGGTGGCTGGTGGCAAAGATGTCCCAGCAAGAACCGAATGGGCCAGGAGGCATCTTCCTAATTCTCTCCCTGACAAACTGAAGGTGACGTGAAGGGTGGGTGGTATGTGCAGATCCTCTGTAGTGCCTACAGAAGTAATGAAAGCCATTTCGAATAGGAACCATCTTCCTTTTTTACACTGAAAGAGGCAAAAATACATATCAGTTAGAACAAGCGTGGTGTGGGCGCCTTATCACTAGGGAATGCATGATGCCGGTGTGGAAGGGAGATTAAATACACCAAATTCACTGAAACCTGTTGTCACAGATGCAAATTTCACAGGTACGGGAATAAATCGCCAGCGGTGATGTGACTGGCAGATTGTATTTATCCAATAGCCTTCTTCAAAACACCCCAAACTAAGATTTCTCCCCTGGTCCGTGGAACAGAGTGGAATTTCGGCAGGTCTGGTCCACACTGTGGGTGATACCCAAATCCTGGCCATCACAGAGCATCACGCCCAAAAACGTGTGCAGGGGGACAAGAACAGGGAACAGTAATTTTTTTTTCCTGCCATGTAGGCTGTTGCTTTGATTTGAGTCTCGAAAACCCACCGTAAGGCAACTGGGAGGAAAAAAAGAAAGCGAACATTTCCGATAAGCCGGGTTCAAAGGAGAAGCATGAAATTTGGATGAATGTGGAGCCAAACTAGCCCAGTCTCATCTCAAAAATGGAAAATGAATGCAATATAGATTTCATTTAGATTTAAGGAGTTGTTTAGTGTGCATATTAGAAAACACTGCAGTTATTAATTCTTTTCCTTTTGGGATTTTTTCCTGCTTGTTTGGCTATTTTTTTGAAGCGTACACTTTCAAAGTCAATTTAATCCTGGGGGAAGGTGTTGGCTTGACAGGTTTTAAGCTCAAATTTCTTCATTTACATGCAGAGATAGCACTAGATTGGGAAGGGTAAACTTTCCATCTGGTCTGAGAGGCATGGGTTGGGAATATGAGGAAAGAAAAGCACATCTGTAGGTCTGCAAATTCTGGTAGGGATGTAACCCATGGATGCACCAGCATCACCAAATTCGCAATATTTGGAGTTTTCCTAAAATAAAACAGCATCTGGATTCAGGTGAATGGGAATAAATTGCCTGTATGATTTTTTATTTCCACTTTCTGTAAGTTTTCTGACTCACGTATGCAAAACCCAGACAGAAACATGATTGACCTACAATACAGGGACCAAAAAGGTGCCTCTCATGCCTGCCACAATGGGATTTTACATCACCCAGGCTGGGCAACGCTCCTTTATGCTTACGATGGAGTAATGTGGCCGCTCCAGGAGCTGGATGGAGACCAGCACATCTCGTTTCACCTCATGTAGGTCACCGAACCGGCAGCAGATGGGCATGTCATGGAGATGGACTCTAATTCCATCATCACTTAAATCCAGACACACCTGTACTATGTGTGAGGGGCTGCTGCGGCTCTAGCGGTGAGTTGGGCAAGAGGCATGCAAAATAAACTCCTGCTTCCTTTAATATTTAAAGTTTTCCAGAGCTTCGAGTGAGATTCACTTAGGGCTGATCCAAGGTGGTTCAGCAATTTGGAAAAAAAGGGGGGACTAAACTGTGATTTTTCAGCTTTTTTATAGAATTAATTGTAGAATTAAAAATGTATTTCAGACGACACAAAGATGAAATATCTCGAAATAATTACTTTTAGCCTCCTCCCCTCTACCCCCCAATAGCAAAAGTAAGCTGAATCCAGACCATGTTTGGAAATTTATCTAAGCTCATACCTTCTCCCCTACCTCCTACTTTTTAGGGTGCCTGGAGGTCATCCCCACCTTCTCTGCACCTTGAGGAGAGCAAACAGGCATTAATGGGCAGCAGCACTGAGCAGGGACCTGGCCTCCTGCTACAGCCATACTGAACAAACTCCAGAAAAGAGTTTCAGAGACAGACCATGCAAAGCCAAAATCCCTTTTAAAGGCCTTTTTGCTGAATTTTGACCACGCGCTGGCCTTCTGCTGGCCTCTTGCGCAAGCGGAGGCCATTAAGCTCACAGTTGCCTTTAGGTTTTAAAAGAGGAAAGAAAGGGCAGAGACACTTCCCCCACTCTCCCCTCCTTCCCGTTGATCTCCTTAGCCTATGCAGGTTGCACAGTAAGGAGCGCTTTGGATATAAATACAAATCCCCCCGGGTGCGCATCGTCAACAGTTTCAGTGCAGCGAAGCTCCCAAAGTTCAGAGTTTAATGCAAAAGTCTGAAGCGACCACAATTTATTCTAAATTGCTTTGCTTGATCCGGCGACCTTGGAAAATTATCGCGGGAGGAGACCTGGATCAGTGGCCGGGAGCGGCGAGGAGGCAGGCGAGAAGGCTGTTGGGAGACGGCTCTTTCGCTGTCGGAGGTGCCTGCTTGGAGGGACAAGGTTGATGCAACGTTTGGGATTTAAAAGAGCCTTGAGAGGCATCTCCCTTTGGAGAGCACAGGGAGTTGAAGCCCATGTGAGCAATCGACATCAAGCATCCTGTGGGAGCCTGGCAGGGAATCAGCAGTGATTTGGCTCCTGCGGCTGCGCTCACCCCGTCGCTGGCTTTGCCAGGCAGATGGGTGCCAGGAGGTATGGGTGAATTTGGATTTAACTCCCTGGCTCCCTGCCAAGGGTGCTTTGCAGTTGAACTCTCGCCTCGCTGCTGCAGGAACAGCAAAGCAGCTGCCTCCAGCACTGGGAATAGCTGTAAGTGTCCGACGAATTCACAGCTCAATTGAAGCCCCCAAGGAGGTTTCGTGAGCATTGCCTGGGCTTTAAAAAAAAAAATAAATAAAAAATCATAATCAAGTCAACTGGAAGTCATCGGAGGCAGAGCAGACCAGCTTCTGACTGATGCACTCTGGCACACTTGCACCCACCAAAATGGCCCTGCGCCAAGTTATGCCGCTGATAACCCAAGCCACGATGCTGCGAGCAGGGTCGGGCTTTTTTCTCATGCTTTTCATTTTACTCTTGGTTTTTGCTAATTGAGTTCTGGAGTGGGTAAAGGTTTCTTTGACCTCAGCTGTGTCTCCAAGGAGAAATCCTGCCTCTGCCTGGGGTGGCCTCTGTGATCTGCATCTGGTCCCTTTGCCTGCACTCGCGGCAGCCCTTTTGCTTCTGTGAAATAATCCAAATGGATTCAAGAACCCCAAACCATTCCGGCGGCAATATTCAGGTTTCCTCTGTGTGCTGGGGAACGCTGAAAAATGAGGTTTCTTTGAGGCTGAAGCAATTCACAGAAAAGCACTGATTTCACCAAGTTCCTGAAACCCTTCTGGGTCAATACGAGAAAATGAGATACTCAAATGAAAGCTGTGAATGCGTTTGTGCAGAACCTACAAGTCCTGGCTTTGTGACAAGGGATTGAAAACGGGTGTCACGTGTTTTCAAGAAACCTGACTCGCATTCCTGGTCATTTCTCATAATAAACCCTTCCTTTCTTTGCCTTCTCTAATTATAGTGACAGGACAACAGTCCTCGCTGCCATGAACCGCATGTGGATGGGGGCTGAGCACCACGTCTCTCTGGTCCCCATGATGTACTGGGATGTGCTCAGGGACATGTGAATCTCCATGAGACGAAATCAGACCCTCCAAGGAACCAGATGCTTGAAATCCTGGTTATTTCAGATGGGATTTGAGGGAAATGAACCCTCCTTTTTATCTAAAGCCACCGATGTGGGTGACGTTCCCAGCTGGCATCTGGGAGCTTTGCTCCCACTAATGGTGCTGCACTCACATGAAGTCATCATTCAGTGCATTTTAGGGAGGAAAAGAATTCAAATGAGGTAATTACCAGCTCCTCCTACCTTTCCAAACCCTCTGTAACCTGTCTGCAGTAATACCCAGGGGCAGGAGAGCACTGGAGTGATGGACAGGGATGAAATCGTGTAAAGATGATTCAGCTCATGAAAAGTGGGGAAGGGCGTAGTTAGTGCCCAATTTCATTGAGTCCTTCCTCCCACCAGCATCTCTGCTAATATTTAATGCCCAAGAGCAGGTTGCCTAAGCATAATATACTCATTTAACTGATTTCCAGAGCCAAAGAGGAGCAGTACCGTATCAGAGGCATTGCTTTCCCTACCTAAAAGACATGTTGCCCTCCTGTTACCTAGATGAACGCCATCCTCAAGGCATCAACAAACCAAACAGCCGTAAGCTGCAACAGCCAAGGGCTGACCTCTCTTTGGAGGAGACGCACCAACTACTCTCTGTAAGGAGAGCTTGCAGTCACTGGCTGACCCTGAAGCATGGCAAAGCAAATCCCGCTCTTTAGGAAAGTCCTCCCTTTGCACCTTACCAACGTCTTGCACTTTGAGAAAGCAACAAGAGCCCTTTAAATCCTACCCAAAACCATAAAAATCCTGCTCGGAATTTCTCACTACACCCTCCCCCCTACCCCCCCCCGCCCATCTTGGCACTGATCAGGATCTTGGATCTTTACGAGGAGGCAGTTGCTGATACCATTACCCCGAGCCATAGCTCGCTCGACAGGAAACCCATCATGACTCCAGCGCTATTCCTCCCGGTACCCGATGCTCCCCATCAGCGTGGAAATCGCTGCCTGGCCCGTGTTTAGCGCAGAAGGGGGCACAAATAAACTGACTTTTTCTCTGCTGGAGCTGAGCTTTTTTCCTGCAGTAAGGCTTCCTCAAGCACACGTCCTGGGGTACTTAAGGTAGTGCCGACGGAGGGGAGGATATTAGACTGAGTCACCTGTGGGCCTCTATCTAATTAGACTTAAATGAAGCTGTTTGATAAGGAAATATATATCCCCAACTTTAGGAATAAGGGCTATGGAGAATAACAACAGATGCAGAATAACACCCCGTCTCAGACCAGCAAAGATTAGTGTTATGGCTAAATTATATCCTGGCCCAGTAATAGGGTTATTTCTGTTCCCAGCGTAGTGTTTAGATGAGGAAATCAACAGCGGGAAGTGTATCTTAATTTGCTAATAACAGGAAAGCGAGTAGCGGCTCAACCAATCTCAGTGACATTGGCGGGGTTCGGCAGGATTTGGGCAGATGAGAAAGCACAGCCGTTGGGTAGCAGATGGCATTTCCATGTCTACCATCAAAATGCAAAGTTAGTTAATGAATTTCTGACACGGAGCAGCACAGCATGAACGGCTTGGGCTGAAAGCAAGCAGAAAAACCAAGAACAAAGGGAATCGAGAGGGAGCGAGGGCTGCTCATCCCTGAGCCGAAGCATCCAAACGTGGGGCCGGGATGCAGCAAGGAAGAAGGTACCGTCAAGGGCAAACCTGATGGCTGCTCGTTCCAAAACCAATTCACTTTATTACCCATTCGCTCAGACAGCGGTTCCCTTATCTGGGGCAAGTGGCCGTCTCAGATGGGTGATAACGGGAGCGTTTTAGAACTGTGCAAAGAATAATTCTCCATTTGCCAGCTGACCTGGAATATCAAGGGAGAGGGGGGAAAAAAAGATTATTGATCTAAAATAGCTCTCTTTTGGTCTATTTTATAACGGTTGGAAGGAGGGAAAAAAAAAAATTCAAGTGTTTCCAGTTCAATGAATGGCAAGGGGGTACTATTTATTATCCCAATTCATTCCTTTCTAAATGAGTGCAGGTGTTTTTCAAATTAGACACCTTCCCCAAATGAGTGGAACATAAAAGGTTTTAAAAACATAAAGGAAGCTCTGGCTTTTTCCAGCCGATGAATATTTGTTTTAGGTAACTCTCTGCACTTTCTTTTAGAGGGTACGGAAAACTTTGGTGGAGCTTTTTCTGAACGTCTTTTGTTGGCATCCATTATTTAAAGAGTTAATTTCCACCTTTCCCCCTTCAAACTTCAGTTCAGTTAATGTAATAGAGACAAAAAGGAAGATAGTGACATGTTATTCAGTTTACATAACAGTCTGACGGCGTTACAACAGTTGTATTATATGCATCAGAGTATCCTTATCATACAAACTCCCACACACAGGCAGGAACAGAACAAATTCTTCACTCGGTCTTTACCACTTTTTGTCATAACGAGGATCGTTAATTAACATGACCTTTTTCACTTTAAAGGCAAGACCCAGAAGATCCCATCTCTCATAAGTTTGTTTTTAAAGCAATGAAATGAAACCCAAAATACACTAATCAATGAAGCCAACAAAGAAAATTCAAGAGCCCTCTTTTTCTTCCCCACTCTGAATGCCAGAGGAAAACAAGTGTGAAATCTATGGTAAATAGAGCATCTCTTCACTGAGTAAAAAGGGAAATATCAAGACTGGTCTCAAGTCCAGCAGCCTTAGCCGTAATCATATGGCTTCCACAAGCAAGAATCCTCGAGGGAGACCTTCAGAAAGTGTGATCCCAGATTTAATGAAGGGCTGGAGAAAAGAAGCTGAGAGCAGCCTGATCAATAAAACAGAGGGTCATCCAGAACCCCTCAAAATGTATGCTAAAAGAGACAAACAAGGTGGTAAAAAAGGCCCTGGAGAATGACACGCAAGCTGTAGCTTATGGACCATCTCACTCCAACACGAAGACTTGAACAGAGATGGGGAGGGAAAGGAAGGGGAAATTTTTAGCTGCATTGAATCGTTCCTGACTCCGAGATCTTTCCCAAGCATTCCCACTTCACAGCATCACCCTCTTGACTCCTTATTTCCAAGGAATAAAGCTGATACTGAAAGCTGCTGGCTCCGGGGTTGAGTTGGAAGAGCAGCAATATTCACTGCCTCTCCAGGGAGGCTTTACACGAATCACTTCATTAGACATGGGCCGAGTGCAGATATCACATTTCTAAGACGCAGCAGTTTATCTTTCTTTTATGTTTAATCTCTTTTTCTACTCCCACGGCTTGAAAACATTTCCTACAGGATGCTTTATTCTGCAAAGAAAGTTCCTCAATGTCAAAACTGGAGGAGGTTCAGGCTGTCATGAGTTACTCCATCTGAGCATCATGTCAGATGAGATGCCTGGAAGATGTCTGGAGAGCAAACAAGCAGCAGGGACACCCCGAGTATCTCCATCCGTTTTCCACTCATCTTCGTGCAAGGAGCTGTGGGGGACGGTGGTCACTGTGAGTCCACGTGTACAACTCCAAGCAGCGCTCGGAGCCGCTGCTCCCATCCCAGGTGGCGGAACGCTCTATTTAACTCATTTCTAAATATACCTTGCCCAGCCATCGTTTGGCAGAGGATCTGCTGTAAGACCACGGGCAAGTTATATAAAATTCTCACCTCGGTTTCTCTCCCTCAGCTCGAGCAGAGCCAGTGCAGACTGTTGTCCTCCAGCTCTTAGCTGTACTCATAAAAGGAAATAAAAACAATGAGAATGAGACCTGGGCAGGGTTTTTTTTTTCCCTCCAGACAGCAGTAGATTTACCAGAAAATGCCCTCTTGCATAGACCTGAAACCCCACTCATTCTGAATGCAAGCCACCGCTGAAACCTTATAGACAAAAACAATGTGAGGAAGACATCAGCTGCTTCAAAATGTTTTATTTTTAACACCATTAAAATGTAGCTTCTGGCTTTTTGGTTTGCAGCGCTATTATTTCACTTCAGAGCAGATGAAAATGGGATGGGAGAAGGAGCGGAGGAAGAATTTTTAGAAAGACTCACCCTTTCCACCCCAAATTAACTGGGAATTCAGGAAAAGACAATGTCTTTTTGTTCTGGCCTGAGTAGAACCATTTTTTCCCACTTTTTTTGCTCCAGAAAATGAACCCCAGACTCTGTGACTCTCTTATCCTTGGTAAGAGTGGCAAAAGGCTGTTTTACCTTATCAGGTCCTTTCACCAAGAACGGCTGAGAAACTCTACTCACAACATGGCTGTTGGTAGTTCACACCTGTGTTTTACACGATGTGCCTTGAATGCACACGCTATAGACACACACAAGGCTATAAATGGAATAAACTGCTTGGATGCTTTCTTATATTGTCATAAATCACTTACCTTCATCATCCCCATAACAACCACAACCATATAATCAGATGCCCAGGAAACTAATCCTTCTGTTCTGGGAAATATAGGCACTTCAGTGTATGCAAAACCTTGACCAAAGCGCCTCATGTGAAAAGACGCTGACGTTCGCACACCCTCTATGCATATGTACACCGACACTTCAGGTTGGAAGCAATTGTCTAAGCAGAGCACAAGAACCTCACTGGATCTGTGTGTGTACATTTTGCCTTCTTTTTTTTCTCTTTTTTTTTCTTTTTTTTTTTTTTTAACGATTAAATGAAATGAAGGCACCTATAAAAAGCAATCCTGCAAATACAATTGTGCTATCCAGAAATGAGGAATTCCTGGCACCAACTTGCCTTGATGTTAACAGGCCAAGCTCAGGAGCTTGATCCTATCTCAAACCCTGCTTTTCTCTATTGCCTTTACATCCAGGTGGACTTACGAGGTGCATGAACCATTGAAATGTGGCTCCAGCGTAAAATAGCTCATGTGACAGCTTGGACCCAGTTTTAGGAAGGTGCTGGCTTCATTAAATTCCGGTTCAGCAAGGATGTGGAACTCATTGAGCAAGTCCAGCGGAGAGCTACTGAGATGATCAGGGACTGGAGCATCTCCCTTGGGAGGAAAGGCTGAGAGACCTGGGCTTGTTCAGCCTGGAGAAGAGAAGGCTGAGGGGGGATCTCATCAATGCTTATCAATATCTGAAGGGCGGGTGTCAGGGGGATGGGGCCGGGCTCTTTTCAGTGGTGCCCAACGCCAGGCCAAGGGGCCACGGGCACAAGCTGGAACACGGGAAGTTCCCCCTGAACATGAGGACAAACCCCTTCCCTGTGCGGGTGCCAGAGCAGGGGCACAGGCTGCCCAGAGAGGCTGTGGGGTCCCTTCCCTGGAGACATTCACCCCCCGCCTGGACGCGGCCCTGTGCCCCTGCTCTGGGGGTGCCTGCTCCAGCAGGGGTGGGACGGGGTGAGCTCCAGGGGGCCCTTCCAGCCCCCACCGGTGTGGGATTCTGTGGTTCTGTGACTTCCACCCCAACACTCAACAGGAGATGTTGAGGAGCTGCAGAAGACATGTTGCTTAGAATCCATCTCTGTAACAGATGCAGGCAGAAACGTGCGAGCTCATGTGTGTGCTGGGACCAGCGGCTGTTGGCTTTGCAGCCTGTGCCAACCTCTGCCATTAGCAGCACCCAAGTGGGTGAGCGAAAGTTGGTCCAGCTACGTGGGGCAACAAGCTGCGGCCTCAGCCTTTGACCACAGAGAAAACAGGGCGTGAAAGGCAACAGTGAATTTTTGCAGCACCGGGGGAGAGGGAGGCAAGGAGAAGAGGACGTGGCAATGTTCACCAAGGAGCCTGGGCAAGGGAAAAGACGTGAGGTGGATTTCAATGCATCCCGGGAGAGGAATTCAGCACATAGGGGTCAGCAAGCTTCAAAAGACAACAGGGCAGGCAGGTTAGTGGCTGCATTCGAGAATGTGCTGAAATTCAGACTTTTCTGGTGTTTCTGAGAGCCTAACTGTGCAGGACCAATTTATTATCCCTCCACCATCTCTTCACTTTGATGTAGCATTGAGCCAGTACCAAGGCCATACATTACACGAACCTGGATCTCATATCTTCTCCTGTGTTGTCTAACCCCCCAGGGCATCCTTACGTGAAAAAGCACTTCCAGGGTTCTTCAGAAGAGATCTGGCAAAATTAGTCTTAATTTAGCCTTGGTAATTGCCTTTGGCACCAGTCAGCAAAGAAGGGTTGGGAATGTGGGAGAAAAGATCCTTTATTTTTCATTATTTATTTTCCATGTCACAGAACAGTCTTCTTTCTGCAGGGAAGCTGCTCAGCGAAACTCATTGCAATAAATAAACAAAACAAAAAGTTTCTGGGGAATGTCCTGATTTGATTAATGTTGCCACAAGGAACTTCTAAGTAGGGAAAAAAAAAAAAAAGTCAAATCTGCAACCACCAAAGTAATTTTTATTTTTAGCTTGTCATTCATTGCATTTGTCACAGAGCTCTTCCTGCCTCGACAGCAAGGGATGCTCTTGCATGGATCAGCTGTACCACTGATGTCCTTTGCAGCCATTACTGGACCCCAGAAAAGCTCTCCTCCACCCACACTCAGCAGAGCAGTTATTTATCTTCCTAATCCCAGACCCTTGCTGCAATTTGAACATGTTAAAATATGGATGTACTCAAATAGCCTACCCCAGCAAAGCCTGATAGGGACTGATGGTTGCCATTAACTGGAGGGAAGGATGAAGACTTCTCCCTCCAGTTTCAAAAAGCTGTTCCTCAGAGGATGGCAGCTCCCTATATTTCACTTTACATCTTTTCCCTATTGGGATGCTCGTACCTTGCTGCAAGCTGTCATTGCTTTAAGCCTGCAATTCCTGAACAAGCTTTTTCACACATGGAATCTTCTGGGCTGGATGTAAGTGGCTCCTTGGGCCAGCTCTGCCCCAAGCTGGGCTTCTTCTTGTACTGTCCCCAGGCAGTACCCAGCTTCCTGCACTGCTCGCTGGCTTCAGGTCTTGGGGAATTACTTTATAACATCCCCCTGATCTGCTAACAGTCTCCAGATGCTCCCCGGTGAGTTTGTGCTGGGTGGTGGGTGATTGAAGAGCCCTCTGAGCTGGTACTTGCAGCTGTAAGGGGTGCATCTTTCGTGTACCGCAGCAGGTTGGGAAAGAAAAAAGGATGAGTCCTACAAGGGAGGAAGGGAGATCTGTGTCTTTCCTCAGCTGTTAATGCCAATGTGGATGGCAGGTCTCAAATCAGACAGTGTCAGGAGTTAGGTTCCCCCTAAAATATATAGTGAGGGCTATGTGAATACGTTAAGAAATATTTAAGGTATGTTTAGTCTGGCATTTTTATTTTTCCAGAAAGCACTCAATACAGAAGTTTTCCAGGGAAAAATGTATTTTAGACTATCATGAATTCCTCAGGCTAGCTAGAGCTGACTGAAATGCAGTGGAGCTTCAGCCAACATGGCTTCAGGGAATAAAATAACATCCCTGTGACACCGCACCATGCCAAACCTTTGCACTTCACTGCATTACTGCTAGAGAATCATTTAAACTGCATCGGTTTACATTTAAATCATGGTCAGTTTTAAATTTCATTTAAAATGGCAGGTTGAAACAGCAGCCTTTATTTAAGCTAGCTGAAGCTGCTGCCTAAGAGCATCGTGGTGCGGGCGGAGGTGGCAGAGCCGTCACCGCACAGCGGTGCCATCCCCGGGGTCTTCGCAACGAGCAGTGCCGGTGCCGCCGGCGGGCTGTCCTCACCGCCCAAACCCAAACAGAGACGAATCGAGGTGGCCTACTACAGAGGTAGACCCAGGGACTTTACATCACAAAGCTAAGGCTGTGTAAATGCACTGTTATTTTGCCAAAGTAGGCTTTTTTTCACTCGTTCTCTCTTCCCCCAACAGCTCCCACACACACAATCAGCTGCCACACGGAGGGGAAAAAAAAAAACTGATGGAAATGACAGCGGAGTAACGGAAAAACTAAAACATTTTCACAGCCTTGTCTGCTGGTTTTAAGTGCATTTCACCACAGCTCAAAATTACATTATTTAGTATCAATTATCCTTCAATTGAAGCTTGGAGAGGTGGTAAGGCTAGCGTTTTTATCTCATTAGCATGTCTTGCCTGCTAACCATTTGCTATATTCCCTCCCTTTGATCCTGCCTTTGATTATATTGTGTGACAAAAGCCCATGTAATCTACTATTATTTCCATTAATAGCAAATCTGCCCTCCTCTTTGACAAGCCAATTTATTATCATTGCAGCGTCTTTGTGCATCTCAGCCAGGTTGACACCCTCTTTCCCGCCCCAGCGGTGCAGAATTGACAGGTGTTGATCCAGCCCTGGTGGCATGGGGACCTTGGGAGTGTCATCAGACAGGGTTCAAAATATTGACGCTTTAATGGCAAGCAGAAGAGAATGAGATGGTGCAGAGAGGCGGTGCAGTCCAAGTAGTTTTGCTCTTTGCCCCCGAAGATGTGCTGGATGAAGATGAAGAAAGAGGTCTTGAAGGAGGTGAGATCCATAGGTGACCTATGAACATGACCAACTTGTTTTTGAACCCTGGTGAAGCTGTATCTGCCCCTCATCACCCATTTCTGCTGGCCTACTTGGCATCCAGACACAAGTCTGTATGACAGTAAGAAAAATCTATCATCTCCATCCCACTTTCCAAAGTCACTTTGAGAAATCCAGTTATACCCCTAAAAATATCATTCTTACTGGCTTTTTTTTTTTTTAACGCAGTTTTGCTGCCGGGAGCGGGTGCTGAAGCCAGAGTGCGTCTTTACAAGCCCAACTTTGACAAACTAAATCAGGTGGGTATTATGAAGCCAGCTTGAAATGGTTTTGCCATTATTTGGCTAACCCTGGGGCGACGGTGTGGTTCTTCATCCTAGGCTTTAAGAGTGATGCTCCCATGGTAGACGCTCAATGACTTTAAATTGGATGCCCCCCCAACACAGCCACAGCCCCTCACTTTCCCAGGAAAATTAACCAGCCCTGCCTGCTCTTATCCCTCTACTTCAAGTGTAAACACCCATTTCTCACCTCAAAAGAGATGCACTTAAAATAAACCACTGGTGGTGTGAAAATACCAACTCCAGCACTACGAACGGATAATCATGGTTCTTAACTTGAACACAGTGCACAGTGCTTATTATTTTTCCATGCCCTTCTGGTCTGAAAACGTAGTGGGAAATGAGTCCTGCTTGAAGAATAAAGAGGGTTTTGGTGGTAATAGGTTATCTAAGGCAGTATGGAAGAGAATAAAGCCATTACGAAGAGAGAGCCTTATCAGCGTGTGGGTTGAACCTCAGCAAAATCTCCTGTTGGAGATATGAAAGATTCAGGTCCAGGTAACAATGCAGCCTCTCATCCTTCCTTTTCATTAAAATTTCTCCCTCTACCTTGAAATTAAAAGCAAACAAGTGGCCCAAGAACTCACCTTCAAGGCACGTTGGGCTCCGTTGCACTACCGTTGCAGTGGCGTTCCTTCTAAATTAACTCTGGGTCTCGGTGACCACAGAAAGGCTGCGGTGTCCAAGCTGGCCGCATTTTAAGAACCTCATTTAAGGTTTTCTGATCCTAATTTGGAGAAGTATCAGGTCCCGAGGCTCAACGTGGAGGTCAGGACGCACATAAAAGCATTTCCAAGGCCAGACCAGAAAAACATCCCGTGCTTCAGAGCAAATACAAACAGCTCCATCATCGCATGGAATGGAAATATGATCCTGGCAAAAAGCATATTCCCATATATGAATTTTATTTCTCCTCCTCTCCAGCATTTAAAACCTGAAGAATATGGATTTTATCCCTCACATCTGTCTGATTTTTTTTTTTAATTTTTTTTTCTTAAAAAGATAAAGGGATCTTGCTGACTTTTTCTTCCATCCAGCAGTTGTGAGTCCCACAGACTGATTGGGCTCAGCAAAGTCTAGATCTGATTTATTTTATGAGATAAACTAAGTGCAAACATGCTGCCTATTTGCAGTATTTTCTTGTGGTTCAGGGCAACTCCCAGCACAGTAAAATAATTTGAAAAGAGGGTTATGAATTACCTTTGAACTGCAAAGTCCAGCTGTAAGGAACAAATATGGGAGAGAGAACTTAATGCAGGTCAAACCCCTCGCGTCCTGCTCACAATATGGATAGTACCAATTTCCTCTGAGACTCCCGCCGAGAAAGGGCTGTGCTGGCTGCAAGAGATGCTCCAGGCCTGTGGGAAAACCTTCATCTGCTGCTTTGCGAATCAGCACGCAGGGATCTTTTTATTGTTTGAACACGGAGGTTTAATAAATATTAAAGAATTCAAAGCACAAGAGCTTTTCTAGAGCAAATTGCAAAAGAGTTTTGGTAGGGAAAAAAAAAGTTTGTCATTCTTTTGGGTTCGAGTTTAGGTAAAATGAAAAAAAAAGAAATTAAGGGGGGGGGTGTGACTCAAAAAGGAGCTTTTTTTTGGACTGACGAGTGCCCACATGTGGGTTTTTAGACCTGTGTGTGTAGGCAAGTCCTTCGGAGAGCAGTCGGGCTGCAGCCCCGGAGCTCGGCAGCGGCAGTGAAGGTCTTCCTCCCTGAAACCCCGCCGCTGCTGGCAGGCAGGAGGTCAGCTTCCATTATCCCCCAAATCCCCCTGGATTTCGGAATCTATGCATGTTAACTGCTTATTTCTCTCTTGCTTTTATTAATTCATAAATAAATGAATGGAGCGGGTTGATTTTTTCTTTTCTTATTTTTTTTTTTAATCTTTGAAGAAAAATAATTGGCAAAGAACTTGTCCCTTTTCCCACCAGCTTTATGGATTCATTTAAGTTTTATAAGTGTTACTTCTATTAGAATAAAGGCTTTATTAAAAATTACTGTAACAATGCTCTTCTGTATAGTATACTCATAGCTCCTAAATACCACTCTTTATATTAAGAGCATTACCCTTTAAAACACAGAGGTGCGTTCCCAGGGGGTCCCAAATAGCTAGAAATCACCCAGAAAATAAAACACCAAATGACAAACCTTTAGGAATGCCCTTGCATGTCCGCACGCTCTGAAAACAACCCTGCCATTTCTGCTGTAATGGGTGCAGATGGAAGAAGATGGATATTTAAGATGGAAGCAAGAGATACATCTGCAGCCTCAGCCAAGCTTCAAGCCGGCCATGAAGGTTTTAGATCCTTCCTGAGACCCTGAGCTTTATGTTTTCGGAGCAGGGAAGGGAGGAAACACAGCAGAAATTGTGATGTTTAGTTGAGAAGGTAGGGCTGGATGATGGAGCCCAGCCGATGGTTGCTGATGGTTGTTGAGGCTTACTTGTAGCCCAGCGATAACATGAGTAGACTGACACGGCTGGTTTCTCCCTGGTTTTGGGCCAAAAAATCAGCTTCTGTCTCCCCAGCACAGTCACGCTGATAGGGCAGAGCCCCTTACGTGCCACGTGGCTACATCCACCTCCTTGCTCTTGCAAAATGGTTCGGCTGGAGATTCAGCCTTATCAAAGCCCGTTAATTACTTTGCTCCCTTTCCACACAATGTCTCAGCTTGGTCAAAAGCCTGGCTGGAAAAAAACCTGTAAGTGGGGGGAAACCAGCACACAGGGAGAACCCCAATCTGCATTCGCAGAGGAAGCACTTGATAATTATTCCATTATCTATGCATTATTTTTATCACCACATTGTAACTCTTAGGTCTATTATCCAGCGTGCTATGAGCGTGTGCTGTAGTTGTCTTCACAAACAGGGAGGAAGGCTTATAGCTTATAAACTCTTTCAGAGTGAATTAAAATGGAAACCCAGGTGAACTGATCAAGTTTTATCATCTTTCGGAGATAGGCTTTCAGGGTTTTTGGAGGAAATTAACCCCTCCGGTGCTATACAGAACCTAATTCCTCCCTCAAAAAATTTGCAAAGCTTTCCAAGTTATCCTGAATAATGGACCGTAACTCACTCAGCTGACCAATCTCACCTTTTTCCTATGTGAAAACAGGACAGGTTTAGTCCCTTTTCCAACTCTGCAGCGTGCTCATGCTGCAGGGGCACTGCACGATGGGATCTGTTGGCTCACGGCTGTGATTTTCCCATATGGGCTCTAGCAGCAAGCCCAGTTTTGCTGTCTTTTTTGGGCAGATACCATCCCTTAAACCACTGTCTCTGGCCATTGCTATTGCAGAATAATATTCCCACCTGCACTAAGGGACGTTGCAAGAGCAGAAAGTGATGAGCAGAGTCCTGTGAAGAGTAGAGTGACCCTGGCAAGAAAGCGAAGAGAAAACATGCACAAGATAAAGAGCAGGCAAAGAATGAAGACCGCTTGCCTCCATTTTGGGCAGCCCAAGAGCTTAGCCAAAAAACCCACCCCTCTTACAAAGCAGGAATAGGGTTTTATTTTCTTGGTGGTTTTTGGTGTTGTTCCTAGACAACTCTTGCAGGCAAGGGAAGTTAGAGCCAGCCCTCTGTGCTTCGCCGAGCATGCTTCCACCCCAAAGCACCCCCAGCCTCACCCGGAAAATGGGTCATCTCCAGAGCTGACCACCAGCCATGGGGCAAAACATCGGCGCCTGAGAGACACGGTACCCCCGAGTCACCGGGGGGGAGTCACTGGGGTAAACTGCTGCCAAACAAACCCAGGGGAGGGGGTGTGGGGGGGTGGAAATTAATCAGAGCATCCCATTCTAGCGTATCTGGGAGCATTGGGTCTGCAGAATTGATTAACTACTTATTAAACGAGAGCGGTGGCGACAGCACTTTAAAAAAAAAATCAAATTAAGGCGAGCAAAGCTTCAAGAAAAAGAAAGAAAAAAATAGGGAAAGAATGAAAGGGAAATACATGTTAATGGAAGCTTCAATCACAAGGTGGCATGAGTCATGGGAGGTTGTTACAGTGACAGCTCACACTTATTGCTGGGAAAATTCTCTTCTGGAGAGCGTGTGTGGGGACAGCGGGATGGGTTTGGGGTGCACAGGGATGATGAGATGGATCTGGGGCTTGTTTTCACCTCCTGCCCAAAGCTGTGCTTTGAACACAGGGTTTTCCTCACCCACCTTGTTGCAGTGTCCCCAGTGAAGGAGAAAATGCGACTGCAGAGGCAGTGCTGAGGTTCTAGGACCTTTGAATCCTGGCTGTAGTTGTTTCCCCCCTTTATAGGAGAGATTAGGACGCAGCCAAAGTCTCACCCTCGCTCCGTCAGAGTTCAATGGGATGAGTTATACGGGCAGGCAGGAGGCTGTATGGATCCCTTATGACACTAAAAACTATTGAAAAGCTTTTTTTGCCATGACCCATTTAGATCCTCATGCAGTTTCATTTCCTCTCCCATCTGTCACACCTTTAAATGCAGAGCTTTTGCATCTCATCTCGTTCAAGTGTTTCCAAGGCAGCCCCAAGTAACTCTCTCCTCCACTTCTCAAAAACCTTTCCAGGCTTCCACCCTCTCTTCCCCAACACTAAAAATAGAAGAAGTTGGTTGTAACAGAGTCGTAGGCTGGCCTGGAGCATCCCTAACAGGAGCTCAGCTGCACCCACCTACGGGGAAGAGCCGAAATCCCTCCCAAGCCAGGTATTCCAGCTCCAAGCATCTACGTGCATCCCCAGCTGCCTGCATCTCCAAGCACCCTGCACTGCAGCTCTCCTCTACAGCTAATTGGCACGACCTTGGGTGTAACTTCTTTTTACTAGCCGTTGACGTGTGTCTGCTATGAAGATGAATTAGTTATTTAGGTAGCAATCAGCTCCCCTGGTTTAGTCAAAATGCATCCATCCCTCTTCAAGCCTATTAAGGGCTGGGATAAACTTTCCAGCTAATGCACGCTGCAAATCCACTACCACTCTGGAGATGTCAAGCACCTAAATAATTGTTATTTGCTAATGAAAAATTCCTTAGGAGGGGGAAAAAAGGGAAAAAGGCGACACCAATAGTGATTCTGAGCTCCAGTTAAGCGGGTTTTGTTGTCTGCCTGTATTTGTCTCCAGCTCTGACTTGCTCTGTTAAGGTCAGCAGCTGGCTGGGTAGGAACTGTGCAACGTGCCAAGAGTTCGGCATCACCCTCTTTCCGAGGACCGGCAGGACCCAGAGGATGCTGAGATACTAAGCCTTGGTTTGGGGAGGAAAGACCTCCACGCGTGCCTGCCCACCGCCCCTCCTGATGATTTTGGGAGTGCCAAAGGCAGATAAAAGCACTCAGATTTCACCCCAAAAGAAAATGTCATGCTGAAAACTCCCCAAAATGTGGAGAAAAGGAAGCCCCTGTGCTGACAACATGTGATTTCACAGCTGGGGATGCCATGATGCTCGGCCCACATGTGCAATGATTGCGTCGGGTCTCTGCAGTGCAGTACCCCTCCAAGGAGACAGCTCTGCTCATCCTTCCCTCAGCCAAAACCCCTTTTCCATCAGGATAAATCTCCCGGGATTCTTCCCATATAATGAGAAGTCTTCTCTGAGATGCACATTCGGGAAATGACAATCCCTCAAGGCTTCGTGCACTAAACTGATGCTCGAACAGCCACAGGGGGTGCAACCAAAACCCTCCCTTTTCTGCTCAAGCCGTTTTTTCACACTTTCACAACCTGTCATGGGGATGAAGACACAGCACAGCAATGCTGGAGCCCTCCCCTGGCATTAGGATGAGCCGCTGATACGGGCGAGATGGACTCCTGATTGCAGGGGAGGGATGACAGGGAGGGCAGGATGCCAAACAGCCCCGTAATCCACACCGATGCGCGCCGTGTGCCTGAGCAGACACTTTACCTGAACGTTTTTAACCTGAATTTCTCTGGTTTTGCAGCAAAATGCATCCTAGGGCAGTTAAATGACTCGTTTTAAGATACCCAAATTTGACCTTTCTTCCTTTCCCTCATCAGGATCCCCCTCCCCAAGCGCTGTGCATGAATAGCATCTAGAAATGACAGCGGGGAGGGGAGACGCATGGGCTGTAGGATGCGTTATTTAATTAGCTTTGGCCTTTAAATGGGCTGAAACCAAGGTGGCATTTATCTGCGAAGTTGGCCCAGCAGAACAAAAGAAACATAAACCAATAAAAAAAAGTCATCTATTTCCTACCAAGAGGAGGAGACTTGGAAAACATATCAGCCCCCCCGAATCCTATTGCAACCCGCTGTCGCTCCCGAGCTGCTACCACGGGGGGAATTTTCTTCCCTTCCTGCCCAGCTGCAGATGCAACTGCTCTAATAAGCTGTAACTTTCCTTTCCATTTGGAAGTAATGAGATATAATCTGTTTAATTCTAGTCTTTGAGCTCTTTTGGCGGCCCTTTTCTATTCCCCTTTTCTGATTTTTTTTCTTTTCTTTTTTTTTTTTCTCTTTAAAGGAAAACTCCATCATGAAGCGAAAGATTTTCTAATCACCGGCTCTAATTACAAAGCAGAGTAAATTGCCATAAACTTTTTAGTTTTTTTTTTTTGCAAAATTGCCTTAAATATAATGAAGAATAATTAAAAATCAAACAAGCAGCTGCAGACTGGAGTGGCTGGTGGAGGTTAGGCTGGCGAGAGATGGGAGGAAGGAGCTCTGGCTTAGAACGAGATTTTGTGTAAGACCAGAGAGTTAGAAATGTCAGCTGTGGGAGGTGAGATGGAGATGCCCACCATCTCCATCGAGGCAAAATGGGTTGTTCCTGGAGATGAATTGTTCCCTAAATGGGTGTTTGTTGAACTGCATTGATATGCCAGGTTGAGAAAGTCCCCAAACTGGTCAGAATTTGCCCCAATCCTTGCAGAAAGCAAGCTGCTGCCAAAAGCGTGAAGGCTTTGGTGGAAATCATCCTGGTTTCTGTCATCTCAGTGAAAACCTTGGTAACTGGGAGGGTGCGGGAGAGCCCTGGGCATCCAGAGCTGGGGGCTGCAGAGGGCTGGGCGGGGGGCGGGGGTTGTGTCTGCACAAGAGCCGTCACTGCAAAACCCAACCCCAGGAATGCTGAGATCCTGCCAGAAAGTATCCCACCGCATCTGACACATACCCCTTGCACACAGTCAAACCAGTCCAGGAGGATGGGGAGGCTTCATTAGCAGCAATCAATGGTTTCCATGGTTACAAATATATGCACAGTCACCATCAAATGATGTCTTGGGGAAAGAAAGGGGGGGAAAAGTGCCACCTGTGCTCAGATATGGCCACAGGTAGGGCAGAGAGGCACGCTGAGATTTTAGCTGGGAGAGGAGATGGGTATGTAAGGAAACAGGGGTGAATGCAGAACCAGCAGGCAAGTTTTTCTGATTTGTGCCTGATCTATTTATGCCGGACCTGTTGCATCTCTTTATTGGGATCAGAGCATCGCGGCTGTCTGCTCTCAGTCCCGGAGAAATCCCCCAGCAGGTTGGGTATAAGGCACTATAAGGGTGATGGACGCCATTTAGGCTGCAGCAGACCCTCACCCTTCGTACCCAACCTCTACAGACTGATATTTTTAGAAGCAATTTAACCTGGAAGTATAAGTCCTGGCTTGACTTATCTCTACCTAGAAAAGGAGGAAACTTGAAGGACCGGCTCCCATGGATTCTTACCCAGCAAATTAGATGCTCTACACCGTGCTGAATGCCAGCGAGTTGCTAAAATACAGCAAAATAAAGGTCAAGCTGGGGTTGTATGGGGTTTATTACATGCAGAGATAGTTTCATAGGGTTCATAAATCACCCTATTTCACAGGTGTCAAGGTCTTCTTTGGAGCAGGTATGCACTAGCGCTTGCGTCCTTGCAAGCAGCCATGCTACCCAATTAACTTCCCTCTTCTCTCTCAGTGCTCCTGCAATTCATTTGCTTAGTAAAACACCTTAGTAAAGGGAGCTCAAATAAAATCTGTGCATCCCTTGTATAACTCTTTCCATAAACAAGGGGGATTTCTTTATATCAGAGCCACAGAAAGATGCCGAACGAATTTAAGAGTGTAAAACCAACAGGTTTTGCCCACGCTGGGATGAGATGCTCTGCAGGAAACGTTCCCACCGTGACCAGCACGAAGGTTAAATGGCTTAAAAAAGAAAAAAAAGGAGTAGATATACGAGCTGGCGAGGGGCCAGACAACTGTCATACCCAGCTTTGCTCCAAGCCCCCAAATATTTTTGGTCAGAGCCTTCTAGGTAGGTTTTGACAAATGGGTGTGGAGCAACAAAAAATAACAAAGAAATCCCTCCCCAAATGTTGGTCTGGCATTAAGCCAAGCCTCTCTCTTCTTCGTGCTTCGCCAGGGAGCTGGCTGAAACCCTAAATAATTTCCTACAGGTGTCTTGAGACTCTCACTGCTCCCTTGGGAGAAACCTGTTGAAAATATTTAGTGTGGGTGGTTAAATGAATATCTCCTGAAAATCAACAGCAGGTTACACATCTTCCAGATCCCCCTGAACCACATGTCCTGTGCCTTGAGGAAATAATACTAATAAAATAATAATTTAAAAAATCAGATTAAGCAAAGAGCCTGCTTCAATTTCGCTGAAAGCTGGAGGTTTTCAGCAGGTGCTGATCTGTGGGGAGCTTTGTTTGCTGCAAAATCTACATTTCCAGAGTTGTTCCCATGCGGCCTCAGTGCTAAACACCCTTTCCTCCGTGTTTGGCCAAAGGTTTTCACTTGTTTCAGTGAAAATGCTGATTTAATAGGACGGCAGCTTTAAGGCAAGCTCAACCTTTATCAGACACCAGAGCATCCACACACCTGCGATGTGATGGACACCGCAAAACCTCCACCCATGGAAGGCCAGGGCTGGGTAATTCAGATTTTGGGGGCCTGGTGATGGGTTTTGGGGGGCAGCAGCACCGTTTCCCTGGGCAAACCCCAACGCTCCCCTCCGTGCCGGCAGCCGACAACGAGCGGCAGCCCCATTTTGGGCAAATCGCTGAAATTCTTTATGTCCCCACCAAGTGCCTGGGGAGATCAGAGATGGGCTGGAAAAAGATTGATGGCCCTTTTTACCCCACATCTGGTTACACCTCCCCATTTGCCTTGTATCCTCCTCTCCCCTGTTCTGCCAACCTCCCCTTGCAGTGAATTACACCCTTTCTCCCCCCCAAAAAACCCCATCAGCCTCACATTGATAGATGGCCAGGGAAGAAGAATATTTATATTTTCCCTTTCCACGTCCTAAGGAAAGCCCAGGGGCAGGGGAAGGTGAGCATGGAGCTGTTTGAGCTGTATTTTTTCTCCCAGGGTGGAAATTCGTCATTGCGTGGCACCCACCAAGGTCCCCCCGAGCACCCCTGGGGGTACCACTCCCCCAGGAGCCTCCCGGGCACATCAGGGAGATGCTTACTTGGCTCTGATTAATACAGATGCCATGGGCTGCAGGGAAACATAATATTGCTGTCGATACGGCCCACGATATTAATGGAAGTCGTTTGGAAAATAAGGTTTTGAAGCGGTGTGATCCACACCGAGATTTTTCAATACCTAATCACCGACGGAGCCTCTCTGCGCCACGCTAAAGGGAATTCGGCGGCGGTTTAAACAAATAGCGTTTGGAGAGCATGATTGTCTTTCCTTAATCAATTGACAACTTCAGCCTCCTTGGCTGGGGGTTTTGTGCTTGGATTTTAATCTCCCGTCTCCACCTTTTCTTCTAAACTCATCAAATTGTGCTTTTTGCAGTCGTCGGGTTGCAAGTCTCACTGCAGAAAGGACCGAGGCTTTCCAACCGTCAAGTCTTTGCTCCAAATTGCCAACGCAAATTCACCTTGCCGTGCTCTGAATACGAGCCCCTTGGTCAGGGCTTAAACCCCATTTCTCTAGGACTCGAGGAACACATAATTACATGTCATGAAAGCGGGCTGAGACCGGTCCCTAGCCCTGCCTGCAGAAGAGATCCCCCCCTTGCCCTGTCTGCTCTTAAATATTGAGGCTCAGGTGCCTCCACAGTGGTTGTGACATTCATTTAATACGTGTGCCTATAATTAGATTGATTTTATGGGGAAGAGCAGCAAATTGCATTTGGGGAAGTTATCACATTATTTTATTACACTCCTGATTTTATTTTATTTTTTTTGGGTGCAGGTGAGAAAATAAAAATGAAGATGCACTCAGCAAACTTGGTGCAAACTATTTTTTTAATTGTAAATTAATTATTCAGAGTGACAGACATACCTGGGACTGAGCTGAAGAGCAAGTAAATAACCTCCCCCTTCCAATCCCTGTTCAATCTGCATTGCAAACTATTATTTAAAATTAGCCAGAAATGAGACCAGCTGAAATTTCCAGCCCCTCCAATGGTGTTTTTGCTCCAAATCAGGATGAGAAAGAGTGAAACTGGAGATTCACGAAGCTCCAAAAAGCTTCAATTTAGAAACAGGCAGCTACATGACACCGGGTTTTAAAAATGTGTATTAACATCAAACGGCATAACTCAATCCTGCAGTTAATGGAACATCTGAAGGTTGCTAAAATTCCCTTTTTTTTCTGATGTTATCAGAGCAGAATAAGAAAGTTGAAGCCATTTTCCACTCACAAAGTGCCCAAATGGCCCCATCGCTCTAAATTTGTGCCAAACTCATCTTAAAGATGCAAAATTCTCCATTTAAAGTGTTTCAGACAACTCAGCACGTCACCAGCCCCAGCGCTGGGTCCCATCCCTATGGCCAGGATAGAGCCCTGGGCCCTATATATAAAAAAAATCCCATAAATAGCTGAGGAAAGGAGTTGAAATAAATTGGGGCAGCCCGTGCCGGCGCGGAGCAGGGCCCTTGTATTTCTTGATGCCCCCCGGCGTGCTTGGAGCGCGGCCCGGCTGGGACCTTGCATAAACACTCGACATTTTAAAAGCTCTTTTAAAAGTTGGGGAGTTTGGGATCTTGGCATGGAAAGCGAAACGTGCCGCAAAACTCCCTCTGAAAACTCTTCGGGGGGTTTTTTTCTCCCAAGGCTCTTCTCGTAGCTCGCTCCTGCCATCCCGCCCCATGGCGGCTGCTCTCCTCCTGCAAACCCCCTCGCTGAGGGGCCTCGACGTCGGGCTAATCCGAGCAGACAGCATGCATAATTCGGCTGGATTTGGGGAGGGAAGCGGCGGGAAGGGATCGATCCCATCCTCTCCAGCCCTCCGCGTTCGTGATGCAACCCCATCTCTCGTCTTGCCCCCGATGCCATCGCGCCCTTCGCTTTGCATTAGAGATGCACACGTAACGCCCGGGAGATTAATAATTTGTCCTCCGTCGTGTACGCGTGACTCTCCGCATCCAGGCGCAGAACGACTTTCAGCATTTTAATGTGTTTTGGGTTTTTTTTTCCTGATTAACACGATGGTGGGCAGGGATTTAGATAGCCCTTAGAGGGATGCTCTATTCCCCTGTGCCCCCAAATGTCTCTGGGGATGGGCTTCTCCGGGGACTTGGGCGGTACAAAATTATCTCTATTTTTTGCTTGGCATGGAGCAGGTCGCGTTGCACGCTGGTGCATCGGGAGCAGCAGCTTTGCCTCCTTGTTGGAGGAGTTCCTCAAATGAAAAACAATAACGGAGACAGAAAATATTATTCCAGGGGATGGAGAAGCCCACAGGAATATTAACACACTTTTTTTTTTTCTTTTTTAAAGTTTCAGTTTTACAGAAAAGTCTATAAAATGGTGACATTTTTAACCATTTTTGCTCATTGCTTTGAACTTCGCAGTCTCATCTTCAGAGGCACCAAGGCCCAGAAGGGCCAGAAGATGTAGTTTAATGAGACAAGTTTTAAAGGTCACTCTATGTAATAAATCTGTGCTTTTTAATATTTAAACTTTTAAGGCATTTAAACCTTTAGGCTCCTGGGATTTGCTCCACCAGATCCAACTAGATCCATCAAACTCAGAAAACCTTTTGCCGCTGGGAATATCCGATTTCTTATGCTTGAGATGAAGAGGGTCTCTTTATCCAAGTCCATTCGTCTGTCATAACTCGGGTACCTTTAAATCCTTTAAATCACTCTATGATGCTGGATAAGCTAAGGAGGAAACCTTGCTTCAGTCCAAGGCTGTGGAGCTCCATCCATCTCTTACTGCAAGGCGGCTGAGCAAGGGGACTTGGTCAATAAGAGAAAGTTGATGCCTCCCAAAACTGCGCCAAAAGACCCCTCCCCTATCCTCGGCCAAGCTCCCCAGCTCAGATTTAGAGGAAGAGGGATGCCGAGGCAGATCACAGAGAGGGCAGAGCATGAAGCTCAGGTCTTCATCCAAAAACTGAGGAGTTTGGAAAATCTACCTCTGTTTTAGACGCCTGGGTGGCAGCTCAGAAATACAGATTGAGATTTACCTTCAGCCCAAAGGGTATTTTTGAGTCAGGCTTGCTTAAATATCTAAATTACACCCCAGCAACATTTTGGATGTCCCCAGCTGAGCTCCCCCGACCCGGCGCTGGCTGTGGGCTCCGCTCTAACACGGTGTCAAAGCCGACGCTGTTAGCACCCGATTGCTTTTCCGTCGCCAAGCGTTCAGCATGCTCTCGCTTGGAGGACGCTAATACGCTCTGAACTGCTCAGCTGACTGGCAGTTTTCCTTATTGATATTGCAATAAAAATTAGATATTATTAAATTGAATCATTGCCTTGTAATCAGACGCAGGCCAGAGGCACAGGGGATGGTCAGATGGTGAATTTCAGATGGGTTTGCAAACCATGCTGCCAAGAATGACATTTTTTAAAGCCAATTTAAGAAAAAAAGTAATTTTTCTTTCTCAGGATCAAGATGCAGAAGATTTCCAAGGGTTTGCCAGTGCCCAACAACCCAAGAGGTTTCTAGACTCTCACCTGGAAGAGCCACGTGGGAGGGGGGAAGACAGATGCCAAGCCTTAAGGAAAAGAGTCACTAAAAACCTACCAAAAAAATAATTTTTAAAGGAAAATGAAAAAGGAAATGCAGTGCCTTCCAGAGAGATGGACACAGGTCATGGCGTTGCTAATGCGGGTCTGGAGGAACAATGTTTGCAGGAGAGGAACAAGAAGAAAGACCCCAGGGGTCAAAAGGGTGGTAAGAGAGGCCTTTGCTTTCTATCTTCCAAAAAGCTTCTGTATATAAAAAGAAATTGGCCCTGCTCTTGATTATTCCATCTCAGGCACATTATACAAAGGCTCTTGATGCATTACAGCAGCTTTATATTAATGCTCTTGTGATGGATGCCTTTCGCTGCGTGCAGGATCTGGTCCCCAAACTAACATGAATTCCATTAGGAGGCCAGCTGGGAAATGAGGTCTTTCAAGATTTAAATCCTTAAATAACTTTTTTTTTAAAAAAAATAATAAATTTGATGCCAGCATTAAGCCATCTATTTGACTTCCATTCAGTGGTGAGCACCAGGCCTGTCTGCCTGGCTAATCTTTTAAGTTATCTGTGTTTGAGGTAGGGCCTTATCACCACTTGTTCATCTTCTCCCACTCCTGGCTCCGAAGTCAGAATTATTTCCCCGCCTTTGTAATTAAGGCAGCGTCATCGGTCTCCTAGAAACTATGTGCTAAAATATGCTCGTGCTTACACCCAGGCAACCTTGAAATACCTCCAGCTCCTGCCGACGCCACGAACGGCACCGAAATCTGCTTTAGGGGGTTGTCCCCGTCCCCTGGGTTGGACTGACCACGGGGTGCTAGATGGCTTTGGGGTAAAAACGCACATTAATGGAGATTAAAGCCAAGTGCTTGAAGGCAATTGCAGGGAAAAAAAAGGCAATTTGCAGTCTTACCTCCGTTTTGAAGCAAAAAGGGAGAAAACTGGAAGATGAAAAGTTGTAGCTGGTCCCTTCGGTGAAGGAAAGAATCTTTGAAGAGCAATTCCCCGCGTGGACAAAGCAGCATCTTGCCATCAAGTGGATGCTCAGCCCGACCTCACGTTGGCTGGAGTTATCCACCGACCTGGCTGGCAGGAGGCAAACAGTTTGTAGGGGGGAGGAAAGAAATGAGTGAGCATCCAGGATCGCCGCGCTTCTGGTTCCCAAAGGAAGGCTTTGAGACCCCGCACATCCAAATGTAATTTAAGCCCAAATAATTAAAAAGCAAATGAAAGGGAAAAGGCCAAGGAAAACAAAACCTTTTGGTCAGGGTGAAACAAGGTGTTCTTGTCTTCTTGCAAGAAAGAAATGTTTCTGCTGCAGGTCAGTCACTTTCTTTTTCATTTATTTATTTCATCTCCCAGGTTTGTGCTGCTGCCAGCAGCCGGAGGAGTGCACGGCCCAGGTGTGCCTCCGGAGGGCGGGCAGCGAAAAAAGAAATGTTTCTAATCACTAGAAAATTAAAGCAAAAAAGAGTACACGTATATTTTGAGGATTATCATCCTCAGCCTATAGAATTTATTTTAGTTTTTCTTCCAATCAACAGGGAGGCTCCTAAATACCGAACAGAAAATGGGGTGGAAGCTTGATTTCTCTATTTAGTCTAATTTCTGAGGTCCTTTGACCCCTCCCTGCCTGGCGGTGGCTCCTCAGCTGAGGTGGTTTCCTGGGGGTCCCACCCACCCCCTTGCTGGGAATGGGGAATGGGATTCGCTCCCACTGACCAAAGGGTTTTGGCAGCTGTGGCTCTCCCGAAACGGGTGCTGACGCCTGACAAACTCACGACACGTGCCAACCGCTGATGTCCCCAGTGGTTTCTTCCAAGCCTTGTTGGTGGCACAAAAGGAGACAAATGGGGTGACCACACCACATCCCCCCAGAATGAAAAGGCATTGCACAGCGAGGAGAGCTGGTCTTGTCAAGCCATGAGCCCACATCAGCTGGTTTTGACGTCTGGAGCTGCAGCAACCCCAGGGGCACCTGGTTTCGCTGTTGATCTACAGCATGACCCTCTCCGAGCTCAAATCCTGCCTGCGCGTGGATCTGTATTGCTGCTCTGGCCAACGCCGGCTCTTTTCTCCTCCGCCTTTTTTTTTCTTTTCTGCAAGAAGAGTAAATTCTGCTCCTTTCCCATTTCTAACTGATTTTTGAGCCTCTCAGATTTGCAGGCAGGGTCCTGGGTTTGCTCCCAGTAGAAGTTTTCTGAGCCTGCTGTGCTTGGCACTGGAAGTGAAGCTGCTCCCTGGGACGCGAGCACACGAGATTATTTATCAAATGATCAATCTGGGTTTGAGCCTAAAGCCTAGGAATAAAGAGTTGGGCCGGTTTAAGTTGGGGACCTAACCCCAGCGGCAAGAGGGGAGAAAGCACCAGTAAAAGGGATTTTTTTTCCCAAGGAAAGCACTGAAATAAGCTGGATCTGCGATGCCTTTCAAGACTAGGCACTTAGTTAAATTAAGATCGGCAAGAATAAGCCGCCTAACTTTCAAAACCTGCATTAGCCCAATCTCTATTCATGAATGCATTACGTTGAATTAATGTTGTTATAGAATTAGCCTCCTAAGAGGCTTGGAGATGTCACCTCCCGTAAGTTGCTATTATTTGTAGCCTTCTTTGTATGGTGAATACACTCACGCAGACTGGTCCAGATCATCTCATCATCGGATAATCAACAGAAATTAGGTAACTTTATGGGTTGGGTTTTCTCATCCTCTTTTTTCCTGTCTTTCAGGCCTAACTTTTCAAATTACTGGAAGGCGGGGAAGAAAAACATCTGCTCCTGCATCAGCTTTGTCTTTCATTTCCATCTCATGCCCATGCCAGTTTTGGAGGCATCCAAAAACCCGTTCCCTATTTAACCCACTTTCCTCTCCACCACCTCGAGTCCTTTCCCCCCATATGGGCAGCCAAGGGACCCTCCTGATTTTAGTCCAGCTTGAGGATGCTCACCAGAGCAGACGGGTCTCAAAGGAGACACCAGCGTGGGGCTGATGGACGCCTCCAGCGTAACCTGATGGCTGATGGCAGCATTTGCAGCTAAACGTGCTGGTGGCAGAATAGAATAGAATAGAATAGAATAGAATAGAATAGAATAGAATAGAATAGAATAGAATAGAATAGAATAGAATAGAATAGAATATTTCAGTAGGAAGGGACCTACAACGATCAACTACCCAACTGCCCAGGACAAGGGCAAGAGGATGTCACGCAGACAGGGTCAGCAGAGCAATTCCCCCCTCCGCTCATCCTGTGTTGCTCTAAAGGGCCCGATCCTGCAGCCTCAGGGAGGGGTTTTTATGGGTGAGTCATTGTGGGAAGGACTCGGCTCTTAAGGCTCACCCCACAGGTATGATTGCAGCTCTCCAGCCTCCCCTCGTCATGCCTTATTGCCTAACTCATTTAAAGGAAATTAAAAACTTAAAAAAAAAAAAGAAACTCAGGAGTTAATTGAGTCTTATAATTTTCTGAGTGCAAATGATTTTGACACTCAGCTTTCCATCTCTTTCTGGCGTGCAGATGCAGGAACCTTGTCCTCTGCTCACTTGCCACGATGGAGATGGATAACCCAACCTCTGGATGCTGGCAAAGAAATTTGGGGGGAGCCCAAGCTTAACGCAGAGGCACCCCAAAAGACTTAAAAAGCTGGGGGTGACCCGCTCCCGTCCAGCGCCATTTCTTGCTAAAAATCATCTGCACAGGGTTTTTGGAGGTTTAGGTTACTCACACGGACAGGGAAGGGAAAGAAAAAGGATAATTTCTTTCAAACTCAATGTTGCAGGTGATTAGTGCACAATATACCCCGGGCAGCTTTAGTACTTAACATGGAGGTGATAGTGAGAATTTATGAGAGCTCATGGACAATAACAGCTTTCCAGAGAGGCTTTGATTAAACATTATGGATCCACATTATGCAAATTTATTGCATGGTTAATATGACTCCAAAAGAACACAGTGGCACTTTAAAAAGCATTTAAAAGAAAAAAAAAAAAAGAGCCAAAGACCACAGTGTTTCTCAGCGCTACAGAAAGGTCTCGTTTCAGGATGGTTCAAGCAGAAGAAGAAGTCACAGAACCGCTGGTGTGTGCTGGGGAGATGAGGAAATACAAGGAACACTTACAAGTTTAAACAGTGTATTTTAAAGGCAGACAAATTCCAACCTCGCTATTTCACATTTCAGTTTGATGTTGGCATTCAATTCGTTGCAAACGCCTTTTTTTTCCAACAGTTGCTTGCTTTTTTTTAAAAAATTTGGCCCATTATCTGGGATAACTGTAAAGGCACGAAGTGGAAACTTGATGCACTTGCCAAATTTTACATTCCTCTTAGAAATGTTGGGGGGGTGGGTGCGTGTGTTTGTTTTCCTCCCTTCGACACTTTTGGTGTCATTTGTCAACGTCTTCTACAAAATAACATGATTTATGCCGGCAGGCTGATCGTGCGGCCTTCATTAACTTAGACAGATTTGCTTGTTTTTTAAAACTATGATTATTACAAAGCACATACTTATTTTCCTCTAGAAATCAAGGTTAGCGAGAAGACAGATCCCATCAACGGCTCTTTCTCCATCAAACAACGAAAGAATAAAAACAGCATGGATCAGAGATGGCAATCAACAACCAACCGTTCTTTGACCGATACAGCTCCAACTGGGTATTTCTGGTGTGAAAAAACGATGTTTGGGTCAATGACCATGAACTAGAAGCTTATGTAGACAAAGAACCTTAAGTTTCAGGAGGTTTCAGAGCATCACCTCTCTTCGCCCTTGCTTGGAGCAGCAAGATGCTTAGAGAAACATTCCCTGGCATAAATCAAAGCTTCTCCCAGCAAGCAGAGATCTCTCTCCTCCCTCCCAGCTCCACCAACCCTTCCCTTTTAAGCTATATATACTTTAAAAGATGTAACCCAGATAATAATTGTTGCTTGTACATCATTCAGCGATGCCTCCTTTTGTTACTCTGGAGGATACTTAACGGCGGCTGCTGCTGCAGTTGGTGCTGGTGAGAGGGCAAATTGGCAATGCATTAAGTTTTTAATAAAAATAGAAGTGGAAGATGCATAACAAGGCTCATTTAGAGCAGGAGGGAGGATGGCGAGCAAGTGCGGACCCAGTGGGCAGAATCATTAGGCACCGGTGGGCCGTCATCCCGGAGGTGGGTGTGATGGTGTTTGGGAGGGGAGAAATCATCTGGAAGATGCTGATGGGGATTTGGGTGGGGTAGATGAGGCAAGCAAGCAAATATCTGGAAGCTCTTTGGCAATGCTGGGGGAGATACCGGGGAGACAGCGCTGCCGTGAGTTCACAGCGCTGAATTTTGGGGGCTAGAGCGGATGTCTCATGTCTGACCCCTGTTTGCAACAGAAACCACCTCCAGCCCCTAACCTGGTGGGTCCCCTGATTTCTGCTTCTCCCCACCTACTAGAGATGACCCACAAGGTTCACTTGGAGATAACTTTAAAGTTTTTGCTCTGCGACTCAGTTTCCCCACGACTCTTTCAAGCAGGGTCTAATCAGCCGTCTCCCAGCCACCAACAGCAGCACCCCAGCAACTAGACTGTGCTCAAAGTCCATGGGCTTAAATAAAACTCAAAAAGCACTTTGAAAGCAGGCCAGCCTGATCGCAAGCTGCAGTTAGAGGAGCTGTAGGCGCAGGGGGGTGAGGCATCCCTGGGGCACCTTGGCATCCCCTCTTCATCCCGGGGTAATGCACGGACTGGGGCTCATCCAAAACCCGTAGGTGGGTGATGAAGGATGCCTGAGCTGTCACAGGCTTTCAGTCAGGTAGAGGATGGTTGGCTGGGTACCGTGCACGAGCTTCTTTGCAAGGAGTAGTTAATGAGATGAACTCACTCCAAGCTTGATGAACTGGATTTAATGCAGATTTAATTGTCCAGGGTTGTGTTTTCTTCTGAGGAGAAAGCAAATTGGAGCCATAATAATTGGAGCAGGGCAACATTTTTGTGCTGTCAGAAATGGTTTTCACCAGGATTCAGCCCCAGACAGAGAGACCAGGGCTGGGTGGGTTGTTTCACAGAGAAAAAGGTGGGAGTTATTTGTTCCCTCCCTCTGCAGGTTTTGAGCACTCAAACAGGTTTTCTCCCTCTCTTTTTCCTTTTAAGAGCAATTAAGATGGGGAGCAGGAGGGTGGGGTGCTGGGAACTGCTCACTTTTCGATTTTGCCTTGTTTCGTTGAAAAAATGATTAATTTTAGAGCTGTTGCAATTTCACACTAGCTTTAATGCTGAAGTGTGAACACAAACACCCATCCTCTTGCCTGCTACCAGCCGCCTGCAGGATCAGGCCCTGGACCCCACACCATCCCGCCTAGAGGGTCTGTCTGCTTCCCACCAGTCGCCCTGCCTGAGGGATGGAGTGATACAGCGTCTTGCTGATGCTCTGTCCCCATGCATGCCTATGTGACGCTGCAGAGAAATATCCTTTTAGTTCCACAGCAAAAAATGTTGTCCCTGGGGTTGCAGGTGTTGCTCGGGTCTGTCCTGCCAGGTCTCGGGGCTGCGGTCGCGTGCGATGGCTCCTGTAGGATGCTGATACGTTTTTCTTGCAATACCTTTCACTTCTGTAGCAGCTTTTATCCAATAATCTCAAAAGCACTTTACAAGTAATAATTAATTAAGCTTCATAGACTCTTTGTTCAATTCCAGATTATTAATAAATTATGCTTTATTATTTATAAATACATGCCACATAATTTTTCTCTCCCTCTATTACCCTGAACAGTCTCGTAGCTGATATTAGCACAGTTTCATTCCAATTTGGCGAGTGTGCTCTTTAACCCTTTCAAGGCTGTTCATTTTTCTGGGGCTGCTGAAGAGATGCAGGAAGAAGAGGGAGTACAGAGAGGCGGCGTGAGCTTTGGGTTGTCTTGTCCAGCTCCTTGCTGATGTATTATATATAATTGCATTGCAAGCTTTTACCAAAAGTGTAAAAGGGTATTATTTACTCCCTTATCCACACCCGGCCAGAATTAGGCTTATTATTTTCCCCCTTGCCTTCATCCCCTTGCTAACCCCTATATAATACCTAGTATTGGTGCTTGTGCCCATTTCATTTTTCCCCCTCTAAGACTCACCAAAGCTGCTTATCCAAACTGAGAGACCAGAGCCCATTTCTGCTCTACACCCAAATCCTCTTGACCTCAACAGCCGCCAGCTTAGGCTTGAAGAAACCCCCAAACCCCCAAATTTCCTCCCTGAAAGGGGAGCGGCTGCCGCAGCAAAGTTTCATTTACCAGTCAACCTCATGGGGTGAGAGACGGACAGAGGGGAAGAAAAACGAGCTAAGAGAAATAAACCATTTGGATGGTTTTTCCAAAGCACCATGTTCTTTTACAGGAGAAAAGACGGTGAGGGGGGTACTTAATAGCATTGAAATGGGAGAAGAGAGCGAGACTCATCCCGGCTCCTGCAGTAAATAGAGGGGGGAAGGATACTACTAAAGGGGTATAATCTCCAATGATAGATGCCTGGGAGAAGGGAGATCAGGGAAAAACAGCCTGGAGAAGCTTATGCACTGAGCTGACCTTCTACAAGCGGGTTGCATCCCTCCCGTTAACGGGTTTTCACGTGTGATGGAGGAGTTAAGCTGCTGCTGGCTGAACTCAGCTGCCCTGGCAGACCACAGCACCCCCACTGATGCCATTAAACTGGCCCATTCCTACTTCTTTATTCGGTTTCAGCTGGTGGTGCTCCCCTGTCTCCCGCTAAGGTCTGCGATGCAGATGGGAAAGGGCAGCAATCTGCTCCTCATCTATGAGTGAAACCCTAAAAAATCCTTCCAGACACGTTAATTTGGGCCGCAGGGTGGCAGAATGAGCTGCTCTGCACCTCCTAGGTAGATCTAAGTGGGGGGTTATAACCCAGTTTTGCTTAAAAAACCGCCCTGATGCTGCAATGTCAAAGGTGCAGTGCACCCTTTGCCACCTCTTGGCGTTGAGCGGAGCAAGAAAGACGTGCAAGGGAGAGGCACAGCCCAAAATTTCTGCTGGTTTTTTTTGCAAGCCTCAATGCTTCAGAGCGACCACGAGCACTTTTGCTCGCCCTTTGCTTTGCTCCTCGTGTTCAGAGGCAGCTCTGGGGAGCTGAGGGCACTTCCAGCCTGGCAGAAGGATGCTGCAGCTCCTCTGCCCACCCTCCGTTGCCTGTCCTGCCTTGCAAGGAGTCGTTTCAAGGCTGCTGGTTGTGCAGCCATCCATTCAACCCTGTGTTCGGGGAGGAAAACGCTCAATTAGCTCTTTTTCCAGGGCATGAGAAGAGTGAAAAAACCTGGGTGAGGTTAATCTGTGAAGAGGGAGAGCTGCAAAGTGTGAAATGCCATGTCGGGGAGAAACCCTGCGTTCAGCATCAGGGGCTCAGTTAGTGATCCCCTCACCCTGAGCCCAGTCCTGGGCCAACGCGTGCCTGGGCAAGGCAATGAGGCTGTGCACAGAGGCAAACCCTCTGCTCCCCATCACATCCTCAGACCCCAGCAGTCACCAGCCCCACTGAGTCCCAAACACCCTGAAAAATTCAGATATTTTACCCCCATTCAGTTTAGCAACAAAAATTTTAAAATAAGGGAGTGGGGAGAGGGTAAATCCACCTTTAACTTCTCCATTTTCCAATTATTCCTGAATTATTATCAAGCTTAGAAATAAAGAGAGGAGCAGAGTTTAAAAGAAAAGAAAAAAAGAGTTGTGCTTCTTTCTAAACCAAATTACATGCCTTCTGGAAGTGGCATCACTGACCACGGTTGTGCCAGGAGGATGCCAAGCACCGCTGTTCCTTTAAATCATCTTTAATCAGCATTTTGGGAAGCTAAAGAGGCGGCATAGGGACATGATGGCACTGCATTGTGTGGGGAAACTGAGGCACGGAGGGGCACTAGCCTCTGCTTATCTGTCCCTCTTGGTGGGCTCCCATTTGCAATGGGGATTTCAAGGCCTTATGCTATCCACTATGGCTTTGTGGTTTTATTTCCTGATAATGGGTTTGCTGACCTGCACCTGAATCCCACCTCCTCCTTGGGAGAAGACAAATCTCCCTGGTAGAGTCGCTGCCTCCATTTTCCCTACCTATAAAATGAGGATGAAGCCCTTCATCCTCGGCTAAGAACCTCGAGCTCCTTCAGGGAGCAGGGCAGGCCTCTTTCTCCCTCCAAATTAGACCTGCATCCCTTGGGGCTGCCGGGAAGGTGCTCCTGCCGTTGGTTTTCCCCTCGGCTGAGCCAGGACAGGGTGTTTGGGAGGGATGCTGAGAGGGAAGCCAAGTACCGGTTGTCACTTCTTCCCGCTTTGATTCCTTTTTTCTTTTGTTTTATTTGGGTATAATTAACAGCTTTGCCTAATACAGTATTAATTCATTGTGTCATTGCATTAATTAGCATTAAAGAGGTCCTTATATCACTGTCGGTAGCTGCAAGGAGACCAAATCCAGCAGCAAAGTCAGAGAAACTTTTCCATATTCCCTCGCAGAGTGCGGCACAAGGGTGGAAGAAAAACATCCGGACGAGGCTTTTCCCAAAAAAAGCCATTTCCCAGCAGCAATGCAGCACTGCAGCATCCCAATTAATATTCACAGACGGGAAAATATCTCTGAAAGATGGTTTACTTTCTCCCTGCCAACATTTTTCTTCCTTTTAAGCGATTAAAGGCACCAAAGCCCTGATGTTGTTAGCACGATGTTACCTAAACCCACCAAAGCTGGTAAATCCACTTAAGACTCTCCATAACTTCCTCAGGGGCTGAAGTAGAAGTAAGATCTTTAGCAAGATCAACCTTTTTCCGGCATTTTTTGGCAGCAGAACTATTGCCACAAGGACTGTTTTCTCCAGGTGACCTGGGAGGTGCTCTGAAAGGAGTTTCTTTGACATTAGGTGGATTTTTACACCTGGCTGCTGAAAAAAAAAAGGCAAAATGCCCCCAAAAATGGGGTAGGAAAAGGGCTGAGCTGGCGGTAAGGGAGAGGAATGGGGTGGGAAGCCCCGGGGTGGTGTCTGGGTTTCATCAGCATTGGTAAAATAGTAGTAGTGATGGCAAATGATGCTGATGGGATGGCAGGGGGAAAAGCCCCTTCCAACCCAACAGGAATGTCTAAAATAGGTCAGATGAACCCAACTCTCCATTTTTCCACCAAAAAAAACCCCAAACTCGTTTGAAGGGAAAGGAGCCGAGCCCCATCCCAAGATGATTTTTCAAATGTATTGGGAAACTCCAAATGGAGCCACAAAAGTTATCTGAGAGCTGTGGGGGGGAAATGTCCTTCACTGTGAGAGATGCTCAGCCCTGGGGTCACAGCTTTGGGGTGAAATATTTACAGGTGCTAAAATTCCTCTAGCGCTCTTTCGTCTTGCCCATAAGAGCAAATAAATAAATATGTTTGGAATAAGTTTTAATATGATTACCTGAACTGACACTGCAAATTTAAATGGAATAAAATCAATGCAATGCTGAGGCATCTTTCAGCTCTATTGACAGTGCTGGCTGGTGATTTTTCCCCTTGAACTAGCAGAATAAAAACTAAAAGCTGCATTAGTTTTTTTTAATTAAGACTCCGGCATTATCAGGCTTTACAAGACAGAGCCAATGCACAGATGAATTACCATTTAATTAAGCTTTCCAAGAAACTTTTGAAGACTGCAGATTAAACGTGGGCTCTGATTTCTTGCAGGGCTTTTTTTTTTTCCAGAAGTTTGAATTGTGTTCCCTGAGCTTGATAAACAATAATAATAATACAAATCATTACCTGCAAGATATAGCTTGCTGATTTTCCATTTTCAGAGCATCCTGGATGTATAGATGTGTGTATATATATACACACTTATATTATTATGCAGTGAAAACTGGGATGTATTTATGCCCCAGTCTGAACTGGAAGCCCAGAAAAATTCAAGGAGTCAAACAGAGGGAAGAAAGCAGGATTTGGGGAAAAAAGAAAACCAACCCTGCATATTCCTTGCATTGAATGTCTTTACTTCACCTGCTTTGCATTGAGATGCAGAAAGGGGACAGAGGAGTTGCCTGGACAGAATTACATTAGTTTTCCCACGGGTATACGGCAGCGTGTGGTAAACCTCGGAGCTATTGAATGGCAAGCAAAGCTCCGCGCAGGCAGCATCTAATATAACTTGTCCCTGGAGGTGGTTTCCTGATGTGGGTTTTCAGTTGCCAGGTTTTCCCTGCTGGTATTTTCCGGTGGCTTTGATATTAATATGTGCACTTTGGTGCCAATCTTAGGGGGTTGTTTATTTATTTGTTTAGGCCCGGTGGGAAAAGGACTTTTTAATCCCATTACTGGTCAAGTGCAAGGGTATCTGAGCACCTGCAGAAAGGCAGAGGAGAGAAACGGTAAGGGATCCCTTAGCCTTGTGCTGATGGGGTGGATGAAGGCTTTTCCATGGCTGTCCATGTGCCAAGTGCTCCTAAACACCTGGGCAAGTCTTTTCTTGGCCTCAACAGCAAGGGCCCACCAACAATAATCCTCATTATAGAGGCGAGGACCAGATGCAACATGAAAATGGGTGTTGGGTGGATCACAGGCTTTGTCAGCTTGTTTCTGCTGCCTCATGGGGACCAAACCTCTATCAGAAAGCCAAGTCCCTGTGTTGTGTTTTGGGGGGAAATAATAACGCCACGAATGTGGGAAGCACAAATGCATCTGTGGAGCACAGCTAAAGGCAACTTCTCTGGAGGTATTTAAAAGACGTGTAGACGTGGCACTTCAGGGCATGGTTTAGGAAATATGGTAGTGTTGCATTGGTGGTTGGGCTTGATGGTCCTAGAGGTCTTTTCCAACCTTAATGATTCTGTGATGCTTGGACACCATGTCACCTCACCATGCCCTTCAGCACCAGCCTGTGGCTTGGAAGGACTTGAGGGGGTTAAAAGATGTCTTTGGTGAAGATTATGGGGTTTTTTTTAAGAAATCACAAGTCCCAATTTGCAAACAGCCACTCTTCAAGGTGTCCATCCTGACTTGCCCATCACTATTGTAACACCCACCCAAAACACGGGCAGAGCTTGGCAGCACCTGGCTGCACCGCCACTGCCGGTGCCCACTTAACATCAAATCAGATGGGCCGACTGCTTCATCTCAAAGGAGCTGCCTTCAAGCAGAGCCCAAATCGTGCAAGCAAACCACCCAAGAAACATCCTGAGGGACAACACGGTTCACACCATAAAGTTACAGGGTGGTGACACCATTTCAGATCCTGCCCCAGCAGCAGAAATCACTCTGGCCAAGCCAAAAGGCTCAGGGGATTTCCGAGGTGCTGGCAGGGATGTGCACCATTTTGGGACATCCATGGGCACACCTCGACATGCCCCCGCAGCAGGGCAAACCCTGCAGGAGGCTTGTGAGCGTAAAGGGGCAGAAATAAATGCTTAGACACCTGCTAGGAGGAGAGAGGCACTGAAAGAGGACATCCCAAGATTTAAAGCGATTATAATAAGCGACAAGATTATAAAGGTTGCTCTGTAAGGCTCGGTGCTTCTGCATTAATATATATGCTAATTTACACTTATGCACAGCCCAAATACCAGCCCCTGCCCTGCCTGCTCAGCCCCTTTTTGGGCTGGTTTGAGGTTTGGTAGCTCTGCAGAGCATGGGAAAGCTCAGCCTGACAGCTTCTGCATCAGCTCCTTGGCCGCTGGTAGGGTGTAAAAGCAGGGGCTGGAGGCAAGCAGAGAGGGTGCAAAGTGCTCCCGAGCTTGCTTTGACTCGCTCATCTCTCGAAACTGGTCGGCTTCCCACATCTCGTCTTTTTATGAGCTGCTCCACACCTTGCTTGGGTCCCCAGGAAGGAAAGAAATCCCAGTCCTGTGTCAGATATGCAAGCGTAAGAAATTTTGCAGTCCTAACCCTTAAATCAGAATATTTTTTTTTTTTGCCCCAAAAAGATAACTTTGCTCACCAAATCTAAGCTGGAGCATCTGCCCGGGGCTGTCACCAACGCTGCAGCTCCAGTGCCATCTCATGGGTACACTGGGATGCTGCAGCCCTGCACCATGTGCGGATAGACGGATGGATGCTTTCAGGCTGCATCCAGACCTTCCCGCAGCAGAAGTGCCTGCCTGGAGCAGAGCAGGCGTGTGGGGACACCTCTGAAGGTGGTGGCACTGGAAGAAAAGGAGCACACAATCACACCAGGACCTTCTGCACCCAGAAAAAATTGGAAAATCATTTAAAAATGAGGATTCTCATGGAAATGGCTGATTTTTCCCAAGAACTGGGGGACCCAGAAAGGGCCGGGAGCTGTCTGCTGGTGCATCACTGCATCCTGCCATCGCTGCGAGCATCCACACATTGCATGGGCTGAAGCAAAACGCCCAGGCTGGATTTTTTTTTCCCCAACAAGTCACAGGAAAAAAAAGAAAAGAGGAGCTTGAGTTTAAAAAAAAGGTCCAACAAAAATATTTTAATGCTCTTCTTTGCAAAGCCGCAGCAGAAGTAACGGAGGATGATGTTTGAGCTTAGACATGTGTCTCTTGGGCTGTGCAGGCAGACCTGGAGATGGCAGTGCAGCCCTTCAGATGAATAACCTCCACCCCAAGCCCCTCTCCAAGGAGATGCCAGGAGCAAGCGCCAATGGCCAAAACCTTCTTTTCCTCCTAAGCCTTCTTTTTCCCCATCCCCTGTGGCTCTCGAAATGAAAACTTTGCTGGGTTGTGATTTTTTCACACCCAAAAATAATGCATCGGGTTAGGGGGAATGAGCTGAATGAGGAGATGAGCTGCTAAAAAGATCCTCAAACCTCTTGCCTCTACACAGCCCCAACGGAGTCAAACGAAGGTGTCCCAGCTGAGTGTTACACTGCAAAATGTCTACACAAATTGCCATGGGAAAGCCATTAATGCCAAAAAAAAAAAAGCCTTTTGGATCTTGTACTACACAGCAATGCTCAGCAAATGATTTAATATAGTAATTTTTTAATCCTGGGCAGTGATTTGGCCAAGGTGTATTTTTTTAATGGATTCTAGCTCTTTTTCATTTACCTGGGGCAATTTTCTGAGTTCTCCAACTTTAAAGGCACAGCTGAGTCCTCTCCTCATGCCCCTCGGAAAGCTCTGAAGCACGGGAGTGTGTTGGCAAGAGGAATTAAACCATCCAAGGCTTTCCCTAATACCCACATTACTTATGTGCATCCCTGTCCAAGTAGACACATGACATCAAATAAAGTCATGTTTCTCATTGCACCCTTTTTGTCCCAAAGTCAGCATCGCTGTTCTCCAGGGGATAATTTGCAATTTAAATTTTCTTCCTGGATTCAAAAATTGAGTGTTTCCAGCGTGTTCATGAGCAGGTGGGAGCTGCTTTGTCCCATGAGAGCGTTTCCAGAGCCCTAGGGTAATGTAGCCCACGGGATGCTGCTATTGAGACCTGTGATGGGCTTTCCCAGGGAAGCTGGGATGGGGAAGGAGGAGCACTTGCCATCCAGGCTAGCAACCCCTAATCCCTAAGATCTAAAATCCTAAATTACACATCCTCATCAAACAGAGCACGACAAGCCCCATCAGACCGGTGGTGCAGCCAGCCCTCGGTATCGACCTGGAGATGGCTCAAGCTCAGGGCCTCAGTTTCCCCGCCTGGAAGGTAAGGCTTGGTAGTGACGGGTAATGTGATAAACGCATGCGGAGACACGCTGGATTCTCAGCACAGATCACCTGCAAGGATAACAGCTAACATTTTAAAACCATTATTTAAAAAAATCCTATTTGGGGGTGATTAGGAGAGGGCTCTTCTTTCCTCCCAGGGGGCTCTGGGCTTGCCCTGGGTGCTAATGCATGCCTTTTCTTTTTTTCCCCAAGAAAAATAGCAGAGGGAAAAAGGGTTAAGAAAATATAAAAAGTTGTCTTTTTGCTGCTGGCCTCGGTGGAGAGGTTTTGTTGTTTTACACTGCGAGAGGCCCAGTCTGATGCAGCAGAGCCTCGGTGCCCCCAGCCACAGCCTGTCTGCAGCTCCTTTCAGGAATGACACTTTGTGTAACCTCTTTTCCTTCCCCACACAAAAATGGGACCGTTCAGCAGAGTTTCTCTCCAGGAACACCATTTCCCTCCTCTAGTTTGCTTCTTTTTTTTAAACAAAACAAAAAAAAAAAAGAGTGAAACACGCACCGCTCCTCCCGTTAGTGCTGGGAAAGAAGGAATTTGTTCAGCTTTAGATGAAGCGATGACCCCAAAGAAGAGGTTTATAACCCAAAGGAGAAACCTGCTTCTGCATCAGCAGCCGGGGGTGAGGGACCAGCACCATGGCTTTTTTTCTGACCCCAGATAGAAATAAATAGAAGAAGTATCTAGAAGAATAGATAGAATAGAAGAATAGATAGAAAAGAAGTCTACCAGTGTGATCTCGAGCCCATACAAACCATGTGCGTGCTCCGAAATCGCCTGCACCCGGGGAAATATCACACCGTGGATGGGATGGGGTCCTGCTGTTGCCTTTGGCTGGGCCCCAGCTGGAGCTGCCTGGGGAAACACATCCCTAAAGGTCCTGGAGGGTGACCTGCTTCGACCTCCTGTCAAGCAACATATTATTTTTCCCCCACCCCAGCGCCACTGACGTCAGCCCACCAGCCTCCCAGAGGGCAGGATTTGGGAGCAGTCCTGATGCTAAGCCTCCAGATCCCCCAAATTCCCCCCCTCCTCACCCCATAGCATGGTCCATGGCAGCCTGAGAGCAAACAGTGGGGGCTTCCTGAAGAAGACCGTGTTTCAGTTTATATCATTTGCTGCCAAGGATTGGGCTTTATCTTCTGATAGCTGGGAGGTTTGGAGCCAGCAAGGCAATGCCTGCCCACCGGTTGCAGACTCCCTTTGCTCCCTGCTGGCAAAACAGCTTCTGAGGTAGCCACCACCAACCTCAGGCTTTAGAGCCGGGCAAGAGATTGGGTCTGGAGAAGAAATGCAAAAGAGCAAAGTAAAGGAAAATTACGTAAATATTCTCCAGGCTCTGGTTGGGCTTGTTCTTGGAGGTGGTGTTGTAAGCACGAAGCAGCAGTGGAGTAGCCAAGAGGGAAAGGTGGCATCCCGCTCTCTCTGAAAGCCCTACAAACCCACCCAACGGACCACGCAGGTGCTTGTAGGTCCAACCCCATCAGTCAAGAACACGCTGCTGCTTTTGGGCTGCCTCATTGCCATCAGCCTCTCCAAGACTGCCATCGGCCTCTGGCCAGGGAGAATCGCTGCGGAGGAGGAGGTAGCCCCGATGGTACAGCCCTTCAGCTCGTTGTCACATGCTTCATCCCTTGAGCCAAGGCTGTACATCAGTGCTGGTGTCTGCAGCCCCTCAGCTGCCCTTCCTTGCTCTGTGAGGATGATGATGGAGGGGTTTGCTTTACTATTTCACTATGGGAATTCAGGCAGAGCTTGCTGGGAATAGCCAGAGTGCTACAGAGGGAAGAGAGGAGGGCATGGACCTAGCTCCAGCTCCTGGTACGTGATTTCGGATGAAGTCAACTCCTGGTACACGGTTTGGGATGAAACTTGTGAGCAGGCGAGCAACTGGTACCAGCAGGAGTGCGCCGCTGGTTTGCGCTGGGAAATGAAAGCTCAGGTCTTGCAGCCAGCTGGCCCCGAACAGCTGGAAAGCCTCTCACCTGCGCCTTGCCTTCCTCGAAAAGGGATCTGAAAACCATGCAAAAGACTAGGAGAAAGGCAAAAAAAAAGGTCCCTAATGTAGCACTTTCTGTTCTCCGCCTTGAAAGCAGAGGGTTCTGCCTTTCTTTGCAAAACCCCAGCGGTGAACAACGTTCAGCGTCATCCTCAAGTTCCCCATTCCTTGTTTTGAAAGTCATTGTATCACGTGTGAGTCAATAAATCTCTTGAATTAAAAGACAAGAAGCGAAATCCAGGGAACCCGAGTGCCTGTCTCTGCTGCATTCAGCTGCTGGAGCTTGGAAATGACATGCATGGATTTTTTTCCTGGCAAAGCCACTAAAGAATATAAAATTAAAAAGTAAAATTGTCTTTGACTTGCAAAATTGGCCCTCTGCTTGGCAAAACAGAGATGTTTAATGAATTCCCTCCCTGCTAAGGTTTACTGGTTGGGGTAAACTTCCTTCTGGCTAATTACTGAAGTCAAATTAATTCAGGCAATGCAGGCTTCTACGTGGCCATGTTTATTGCAGCAAATAAGCCTGGCCTAAACCAAAGGTAGCTCTTGTCAGCCTCCATCGAAGTCCTGATCCACTCACCGTGTGAATCCGTCACTCCCGGTTCAGATGGGGAACGTACGAGGGGAGAGTTCATCAGGGAGAGCAGTTTTGCTTTTTATTAACTCCTTCCCTTAATTCAAACTAAATTCTCTATATAGAAAAGACTTAACTCTTCACGCACATTTTTCCTCCCTTAAATTCAAGTATTTTGCGTCACTATTGAGACACAAATATATACAAATATGGTCACATGTGTATCTGCTCTCAGGCACGCATACATATTATATACGCACACGCGGAGTCACTCTTTGGGAGAGGATTGCAATTTGAAGTGACACAGGCACAGGTGGAGGAAAAACTAGTCCTGGCAGAAATATACGTTTCATCAATGAAAGGGCTTGCTTTATATTAAGCCACGAGAAATCCCCTGGCTTCAGTTTGCAAATGCCTTTTGCAGTTCCCTTTCTTCTTTTGTTCTTAATTGCAAATAAACCCCAAAGTCAGCATTTCCATGGGATGCGCAATTACCCTCCTACCCAGGGGAAGGCGCTTCGACACTGCTGCAGCGCTCAGAAAGATTTTAATCCAGATTTTGTCCGGTTTGGGATCAACCTCCTTCTTTTGCAGCTACACCCAGGCTTCTTTCCAGTCCCTGCAGCATCGCAGGTGCCTGGTGATCCCGACATCTCTGTGTGTCTTCTCCATGCCCAGGGGCCAAATGCTTTTACCTCTTCTGTCTCTGCTTGGAGAGGAGCAAATATTAGACCCGGCACAGTCTCCACCAACAGCCTGACCTGACCTGAACTCCAGCAAGAACTAAAAATCTCCTTATCCACATCCTTTGGGGCATATTTTGTTCTCTCTTACACTGGTATAGAGGTTAATCATATTACAGACAGCAGAGGTGCACCTATGCATGACCAGAATAAGGGATTTAGGCTTTAATTAAGGGGTGATGCAGAGCAACAGCCTCCAGCAGCCTGTGGGCTTTTCATTATACTAATTAATTTTGCTGCTTTGGGGCTCTACTGTAAGCCCCCGAGACCTGGCTGTAAAAAATACAGGCTGTAAATCAGATGTCCCAGCACCCAGCACCTTCTGCTTTATTTCAAAGCTCTGCTTTGCATCGTGCTGCCCTCCTGCCTTCCCACCGGAGCCGCAAGGGTGTTTGAACTCAGACCTCTCCAGCTCCAGAAACCTTAACGAGCCATGGTTTTCCTAAAAAGTCCTTTTTAATTTATTTATTATTTTTTAGCAGGGCAGTATCCTCATGTTACAACCAGATTTAAGTGGGCAGCGCATGAATTTCCCAAGAGCAACTCCCAACGCAGAGCTTACCTCCGTGCTTGTAGGGGAAAGCTGTAAGGATCTGCACCGCTCCTCTCCCCTGCTCCCCCAGGAGTGAAAAAGCCATTCAGAAAGGCTTTTTTTCAGGGGGTGAAAGGGTTGATTCATTTTATGCTGTTTGAAAAGGCAGAATGTTGGAATCAGGGCTCTCCTGAGATGCGCAAAGTATCTCTTTGGTGGGACTTGGGTTCAAAGGGGTTCAGGGCCTCCAAGGAGCAGGGTAATAAGTCCAAGTATGATTTCCCAGGGTTGTTTTTCCCAGTGCTGATGAGGGAAGAGGTTGGATCCAGATGACGAGGGGGAAATGCTCAGCACCATGCTCCTGCCATCACCCATACGGCCACTGTTACAGGTTTGGAGACACCCCTGTGGACCAGAAACTGCCGCAAATCCTCCAGGGATCTGTATCCCCCTTTTCTACATCAGATCCACAAGCTTTGCTCCCCAAAAGTCCTTTTTTAACTCCTATTTGCTCACAGGGGAGGTTTTCCTCCTGCTTCCAGTAGCCTCAGCTACATGTGAAACCCTTGGAGAAAGAAACAGCCCAGATGGGGCCGCAGATGGAGAGCACGGCATTACCTTGGGGGAAAAAAAGACACCTTTGAGTCTTGCATAGAGAAAAACTGAGCTGGAAGGTACCAAAAGAGGCAATAGGCAAGCTTCTGCCTAGAGGAATGGTGCAGGGCATCAAGGTAGGACTTCAGCCCCTTGATTTGTGGGGAAAAGCTCTTGAATTTTCCATATTTCACTCTCCTTTGGCTTAGGGCTAAAAGCAACCCCTTACCTTGTGAGGACAACTGCATGCCAAGCACCCCATGCAAAAACCCATCCACGAGCGGGCATTAATCCCAGCTTAAATAAAAGTGTAATTTCGTTTGTTATTTGGAGCATCATGCATGGTAGGACAAAAAACTTAGGGATGCAAAAAAAAAAACCAACCAAAAAACCTAAAAAGAAATCATATGGAAGCAATTAGCAGCAACTTCATTCAAAAAAACATTAAGGTGCTTGTAGCATTAAGGCTCAAGTGATCTGTACTCTGGGACCGTAATTCACCGACACTTAATAGCATTTACCCTGCAGATGTGCATTTTATGCAGAAATATCAGCTTACCGCTTTGAAAAATTAACCTATTGAAGGCTGTCAAGCCATGGAACATGCTCTGGGGAGTATTAGGTGTTGGTTTTTTACCTACAGGCTGGGGAGAGATGGGTTAATTGGGGAGCGGGGGTATTTTAACACGTCGGCAAGAGGAGGGGGTTGTACCCTTTGTCTTACGAGAAAGGAAATTCCCCTTGTTGTAAAATTCATGGTGACTTGGGCAGGTATTGGAGGAGGCAAAAATTTTCAAGCCTCGGGAAAGCGGGAAAGGAAGATTTGGAGGGTAGCAGACGCGATGCCTCTGGGGAGATGCTTTCCATACGGCACCTCTGCTTATAGGACACCACGCACAGAAGAGCAGCCATAGATATTAATACGATTTGAAACGGTTTGGTGATTTTAAAGGAAAAAAAAAAAAAAGGCATTTTGCTCCACAAAAACCAGCTTTGCTAGTTTTGGTCTCTTCCCCCTTCCCCAGTGGAGGGCTGCAAAAAATGCTGGGCTTTCCTATGGGGCAGGAATTATAATTCCTGATCTGGTTTATAGTGCTGGGCCACCTCTTCGGAGGGGGTTGCATTCAGATTTATTCTACAAGGCATTATTTGGGGATAAATTATTACCTGCCAAGCAAGGGGGAGAGAGGTGGGGATGCTCAAAGCTCTCTGTGGAGGCCGGCAGGGCCCACCGAAGGCTGCAAGCGCTGTCAAGGCTCAGCTGAGAAATTCTGGATGCTGCCCAAAAGGAGAGGCAGGATGAGGCCAAAGTGGCTTCGTTGCCCCTCAAACTGCTGAATTTGAGGGTGAGACCAAAAAAAGAGGAAAGAAAAAGTACTTTTTATCTCATCAGCTCAATGATAACGTAATGGAGGAGTATTTTTCCACCATAATTTGTCCAAGCTAAGAAGGAAACTGCTCCCATTGCTATCCGCGGGGAGACCAGGCATTTTGGGGGAGCGATTTTGGGGGGAATGGCAGGGCTGGACCCTGACCCCTTGCCTCGAGGCCCTTCTGATGGTGACGGTGTGAATTGACCCCGGGGGCCCTTGGCACGCCAAACTCTTGGCATCAGGACATTTTTCCGCTCCACACCCCGACTCCAGGCTTTGGGAATGGGAACGACTGAAAAGTTTCCAGCACCACTCCCTTCTTGCACAGAGGGTATCACAAAGAGGAGAAAATGCCCATAAAATTGATTGGAGAGGGGGGGAGCCAGTGATGTGCCAGCGTTAAGTTTGGGGGTTGGTTTTTATCATCTCTTGGGGAGAGACCCGGCTCCCCCGATTGCACTGGGACGCACGAGGTCCAGTGGTGGCACGAGGCTGGGAGCTCACCCTGCTTTGCGTTTGCCACCACAGAATGGGGAAAATAACACTTTCCAGACCCCAACCTGCACCTGTCTCCTCTTTTTAGAATGAAAATCTTATTTTTTAAAAGTATATATATATGTAAATGCACTTACTTTACTTAGCACAGCCATGCCATCATCTGAACTGAAGCCCATAGGAAACAACCCTATAAATAAACTCCTACCTCCGCCCAAGCGGTCCCTTTCCCTACAGGTCCCAAAGCCCTGGCAAACAAAACCACGTTTCACCATCAACCTTATATTAAACCAAAGCGAATTCTCATCCCTTTGGGTCACCTGGTGCTCATTCAAGGTGTGGGGTTTTTTTGTCTCCCCTCTGCCAGCCAGCCCTGTCAGGGATGTTTTAGTGAAAATGCAAAGCATCTCCATATTTTTGCTGTAGGTATGTGTTTTCCAGATACAGCTTTGAGCAAAAAGTATAATGCATATATAACCGCCCCCCCGCCCCGAGTCACCATAAACCTTTGGCATTGTCAGAATCAAAGGGCTTTGCAGGGCGAATAGTTCGCAGGCAGCCTGCAGAGTGTCGGTTCGCTTTTCATAGGGGGAAAAAAATAGAAGGGGAAAAATAGGAAAAAAAAAGAAAGAAATAAAAAATAGTGGAAATAGAAAGAAAAACAGAAAGAAAAAGTAGAAAGAAAGAAAAAAGAATAGAAGGAAAAAAAGGTCTCTCACAACCCTGGCATTGAATTAGAAAAGCAAAACCCAAGGTCTCTCCATTAACGTGTTTCAATTACGGAGGTGAACGCTGCTCTCACGCACCGCAGGGACTCGGGGTTATTTATTCAGCCTCATAGATCACGGAGTTTTCTTAGCGGGAGTTAGGAGCGGGATCTTGTCTTCCCCATCTCTTTGAAGAACAATAAGGTACGGGGAGGGGAAAAAAAGGCCTTTTTTTTGAAGGGCACGTATTTAATCTTATCAGAGGCAGGCAGGACAATAACAGGAAAGGGTAGGGAGGCCTCGCCAGGGGATGCGGAGGGAAGGGCAGGGAGTAACGAGGGGTTAAAAGCAAAATTCAGCAATGCCCCCAGGGACACATCTAATCAGAGGTCTGGCCGACGGGCTGATATTTAACCTGGCAAAACACCATTCGGAGCCGCACAATGAAAAAGGCGGTTGTGTGCAGGCAGGTTAGCAATGAGGAAGGCAGGCGAAAGGATGAAAGGCTGTTTCCCCTCCTCGCCAGCTTGAAAATTCACTTATTTCCAGCAAAAACACGCGCTATGCTACGCCGGCTCAAGGACATGGTGAAAAGGGGTGAGTCCGGCTCCTCCTGTGGTCCTTCACTGCCCATCGTATTTGGAAATTAGGGTGATGCTTGCCCAAAGCAGAAGGGAATCGCTTCTGGTTACCCACTCCAGTGGGGATGGCACATCCTTCCTCTCTGCCAGTGCATGGATAAATCTCTGCCCCTCTTTCTTCTGCCAGGATCTGACCAACAATTTTTCCTGGTAGTATGAGGCAAAACATAATGGCGCTTTTGGACAACTCCAAAGTGGGGGTTCTCCCCCCCCAGAAGGACCCTTTTCTGCTCTGAAACTGCACAAAAAAAGGGTGTTTTGCATTGGCAGCATCTTCTATCCAGAGCCGGTTGCCCCCGGATGCTGAATAATTGATGTGACAAATCTGGTGGCATTTTTTAAAGGTTTTCTCCCCTCTAATCCCTGCCTTCACCACTGCAAGGATCGGGAGCCACTTGAAAAAGTCACCAGGCAGAGGTTTGAAATGGAGAAGGAAATGGTCCTTCATAAAAAGCTGTGGAAGCCCTTGAGACAGGGAGGTGACAGGCGCCACAGGCATCCGTGCAGCCTGGCCCTTGCATCCCTGGTACAATCCGTTCCCTAGCTAAAGGCCTTTGGCTGCCAAGTGTAGCAGTTCTTGGGATTATTTCAGGCTTTTGCCCTCAAAAAGTGAAATTCAGGTATTTCAAAGCTCGCTTCTGTATAAACGCATGCCACTGCTTTGCCACCAACCAATGTGGCACAGGGTTGTCTTTCCCTGCTGTTTTGTTTGATCACTTTAAGCAGTAACTGTTGTGAAGTTAAATATAAAGAGCTTTGGAAATCAGGTTTTGCATCTCCCTGGCCCCTCTCACATAGCAGCAGGCCATTAGCTCATTACAATATCTTGCTTTATTGGATGTATCTTTTAATTGCATAGCAATAGGCATCTCATCAGCGGGATCTCAGCGATCCTAGATCAGTGTTTCTTCATGAATATTTTACTGGCATTTTTATTACATGTCAGAAAACTTAAGAAGAGGTGGAAGGAAAACAAGTGATTAAAGACTTGGGAAACGAAAGAGTGAAGGCAAGGAGAGAAAACCTGTAGGTTTATGAAGACAATTAAAAGGAAAGCAACGTAACAAAGACTCCCGGGGTGCAGATGCACGGGGCAGCATGCAAGAAGCAACGCAGCATTAAATGCAATCCATGTAAACGAATAAACCCCCATGACTTGGGAGTATTTGGGAACCAATTTACTTGCAGCAATTCAGTCCCCAGGGAAGGCTGGCAGGGACAGATGTGGGGTGAAGGCAAGATAATTGGGGGGCAAAAAAATACCCCAAAGGCAGAGATGTGGGGCTCGTGGTCCAAGAAGCACATTCTGCCCAAGACACTGCGGGACTGGAGATTGTTCTCAAATACTTTTCTTAATTATTTAAGCTTGACAAGCAGCACCTAAACCTCAACTGTGCCTGATTCAGAGGAGGGACTTATTCCTCCCTTATTTCCAAGGCTCTCCACGAGCTGCTGATTTTTTCAGGGAAAATAGCTCCTCTGTCTCTCCTGGTGAAGCTTTTCTGTTTTGTACCCAATAAATATTCATCAGCCAAGAGAGACAAGTCGGCGAGAAGGAAAGGCTGGGGCTGCAGCAGACAAGGAGCTTTGAACCCCTGCTCCAATATCGACTACTGGTTAAAATAAAGATAATAATAGAGGCTCTCTGCTCCCAATAGCTTGCGAACTCCCTGTGTGAGACTGAAGAAGATGTGGTCCTCCATTCCCCTGTTAATAAAGCAGGACTGTGCTTTCTTCTGGATGCTACAAGGCTAAAGTAACTCCATGTTCTTCAGCTCGCAATGGTCTGTGCTGCGTAAATACCTCAATCCCATTTTCCCCACCTCGGTCGCAAGGTCTTGGGAGTCTGCCTTTTTCCAAGGTGATGATCTCCAGGCAATTTTACAGCCTAGAAGCGCAGGGATAAAATGTAGCTTCATCATCCAAGCCAGGGAGAAAGTGTCATGCCTAATGAAGCCTTGTTGATCCGGTCTAGAGCTGAAATGTTTTGCAGGTGCTTGTTGCAGAGAAGAGGACAGATAATGAATAAAACATGTTTGTAGTTTAGTCTCAGTAAATGTGACAAACTCAAATCTTATGGCTGGAGGGGGGTGGGAATGATATGAAATATGAGTTGGAGCTCATCTGAAAAGCTCGTAACTAATCCAAGATGTTGCGCTCTGTAGCCTTGCTGCTACGGGGTATGGGTCGAGCCAGGTTTATAAGGAACCAGGGAAATAGAGAGGGGGCTGGAGTTATCTTTAAGAAGACAGCAGGATGTGACCTCTGGCCGCTGATGATATAATTCTGCGCATTAAACCAAAGGTTGTCTTCGTCCCTTTGCTCGAAGACTGATCTGACCCTGTTGTTTTCGAGCCCAAAGGAGAAGCCAAAAGGGGGAAAAAACATTTTAGATGCCAAAGCTTATTACATTAAAATGCACATGCTAAAAAGCCTCCAGAGCCCTTCAGGATTATTAGCGCTCTGAGGTCAGCGGTTGTGTTGAGCAGCCAACAAATAAAGATCATTTTAGGAGCAGTGATTTTCCGGTATTTGTTCCTGAGTGGGTCCCCCGGCACCCCGCTGATGTACCCCGACTTGTGGCCACTGAATTGTCTCAAGCTTTGTCTTTCCACCCTTTTTGAGGACAAAGTCATGATTTTCTATAGGAAGTTCACTTTTTTTCCTACCAGTGCTCGCTGGAGGGTCTGACGACTAGAGGCTGAACAGAATCCACATGATAAAGTGACCTGGGAATGAGACCAACCCAGTGGCTCTGGCACTGGGGGTGCACAGGGTGCAATGGAGCCTTCTGCTCCCTGCCCCACGCGCAGCCCACTGAGTTACCCTGGCATCGGTCCAGCCCAAGGAGGAACAGAAGTAGCTTAAAGTCTGCCCTCTGAACAGCCATATTAGTCAATTAATTCTTTTCTGATCCATTTTCACTCTGCCTGCACTTCCTTTTACATCATTACTCATAATTAAGGATCCAAATATTCCCCCAGAATACACCTACGCTTGGTCTAAATTAAGCGAAGAAAGGGTTAGCTACGTGCTCCAGGTCAGCGCTGAGTTCAGTTCCTAGAGCTCCTCCTCTCTTCTTGGGTTTTTTTTCCTGCCACAATCTCTTTCTCTCACTACTTGAACCTGACCCCATCCATACTCTTTGTCTTTGTGACTGGGAAAAAAACAAAAGTAATGATACGTGCCATCGCAAATTAAAAATAGTCTAAAACAGACGTCTGGGAGAAAGTGCTGGTTTTGTAACACAAGGGAGTTTGTCTCCAGCTGGTTCAGAACAGCTTGCTCATTTATCTTCCAATTAATTAGAATTTTTTGTTAGTCTACGTTCAAGAGGATTCTCCCAGTTATAAACTGTGCAGCTGAGATCACGAGAAAGCAGAGTTCTGTATTTCAGCCCAGCAAACCACAGGCTGCCATCCAGAGACAGCTCCTGGGCTCAAGCCTGGAGCTCCAGAACAAAATAATATAAAATCATCAAAAAACATGAGATCCTAAGTCCTAGCTTTAAAAAATCCTGCAGGTCTGAGAACACAAAATACAACCTATTGCTTTAGGAACATCCTGAAATGAACCTTCACTTTTTGCCCTTAACCTTTGCTTTATTCCCCGTGGGACGCTCCTTCCGCTCCCCAGCCTTCCGCACCTTGTTGATCATCTCATGTTTTTCATGTTTAATGGTAACATCTCCTGGGAGCTGGCTCAGAGCACTTCAGTCCTGCAGGATCTCACCGCTGACCTCAGGTGTTGCTTTATACAAGCCTGGGTCTCTGCTCTGATCCCTTTTCCCTTCATTTCTGTCTGCAGGTTCTCTGTATTCTTTAACGCAGATGGCTTTGCCCTGTCAAAAACATTAACTGCCGTAACTACTAAAGGCAGCTGCTCAATTGGTCGGCTTTGGACCTGTTCCTCTTTCCAAAAGGAAAGAATGAAGCAGCGCACAGGCTTTCAAATCCACCCTGATTTGCCAAAAATACTTTAGCACCAAACATGTGCTTCGCACAGGGGTTCACTATCTGCCAAAGAATCACTTTGGCAAGTACTTTTTTTTTTTAAAAGAGATAAAATCCCAGGAAAACTGTAATTCTTTCTCTTGCAGAGCGCGCCGATTCCTACCCTGAGGTCAGATGTGTGTTAAACTAAATGCATAGATGGTCGTGTGAAGCCGTAACCTCCCTTTGAAATCTATAAGCCCCCTGGAGAGCACAGAGTCAGGGTGCTGTGCGAGGCTGCTCAGGGGAACAAAGCAAGACAGGCAAGAATTTGCCTGCACAGGTGGATTTTGGGCACCAGCAGACCCCTTTAGGATCTCAGGAGGCAGCTTTGATTGCCAGGTTCGTTCAGATCTACCCTCGCTCCACCGCTGCACCATCACAGGCTGCAGGCAGATGGCTCCGGCATTCACCCATCCATCCCGAAGCCCTTTTCCTTTTTGTTTTCTCAGGTGCTCAAAGAGGTGGTCTATTTTTGAGGATGGTGATAAGTAGCATCCTCCTTCAGGTGCAGTTGCAACCCCAGGAAGCAGGAGTTACACCCACAGATGTGAGAGAGAGAGATATATATATATATCTCTCACTTAATGAATACATGGTGTGTGCACACATGGGTGTGTTTTATGGCTCATTTCCCATCCCTCCTAGCCCAAAGACTAAAGCGTAAGTCCTCAAAACCCCAACGTAGCAGCTATTTTGGGGATTTGAATCATCAGAGTGCCATTTTTAAGAGTTTGGTGGCTTTTATAACCAGGACGTAGTGACTGAATCTTTACGCAAACTGGTGCGGTCATAACCTCCCCTGCCGAGGTGAAACTGCCAAAGGCTCAGGTGCTAATCCCAAATGCACGCAGGGAAAACCTTTTCACCACATCCCTCCACATGCTCTGTGAGGATCCCAAGTCTGGCTGAAGGTTAAATTAATGGCAGCTTAGTGAAACTGAAGAGCCACGAGCCGGCTGACTTCTTCCCCTCCTTGTGCATCCTCCAGGACATCTTGACATCTCCAGTTCTGCAGAAATGGGATAATCCCATCCTTTGGGTCCCGCCAAGGAAGGGAGGAGATGGTTATGAAGCAGTAAGGGGCTTCTCCTTTGCTCTTTATTTCTATTTTCTGCAAATCTTATTTATTTTGTTATTTTGGCAAGGCCCCAGGTGCAGGATGAGTCGGTGGAAGAAACAATGCCAAAATGCATGTTGCACCAGTGGGCATGGCCTCACTTCCCTGGGGCTTTCTCTGGTTTGAGTCTGTTTTCCTACCATGAAAGCCAAACTCAAGCAAATAGAGTTCAGAAAAGCATTTAAAAGGGTCATGGGTGAAAGAGTTAGAAAATGCTTTAATTGGCTTTTGAAATTGCCTTTAAATTGTCATCGAGCGATCTTCTCCAAGGCATCTTTCCCATTAGCCAAATTCATTAGAAAATTAACCTCTGCACCCCCACTAGCTTTTTGCCCTTGCCCCTTTCCTCTCTTTGCCGTGCTCAGTGCCTGTTAAAATTAGAAAACAAAAAAGCAGAAGGCAGGAACGAAGGAAGGGAAAAGAGTAGGGAGAAATGAAACCTCCAAAAAGACAGGGGTGACTTAAAACCTGAGCAATTGATCCATTCCCATAGCCATCATCACCGATGACAAGGCAAACAAATTTGCCTGGAAATAAGCTGTTATTTCTTAATGTTGTGGAATCAAGGGAAAACAGACTCTTTTGAGAAAAATTTCCCTTTCTCCTTGACATGCCAGGTCCTACAGCAGCTGCTGAGGATACAGGGGAGAAGGTGGTCAAGGACAGGAATTAAGCAACTATTCCAAAGGAGTAAGGAAGGTGCTGATAGATAACCATAAAGACAAAGCAAGTTAGAAATGGGTCAGGGCAAGTAGTTGTTTCTCTCCCGGTAACAAATGTGTCTGGCCTGCTTCCCCGATGAGCTCATATATCTGAAAATATCCTTGCTTTAATGCTTTGCAGACCTCAGGTATATTATCATACCCTGAGCCTGAACCCTCCAGGGAAACCACATTGAGACGGGAGGTGGGAAGCATCTGTGCAGTGGTGGGATACTCACAGCGGTGGGATCGGGCGCCTGCAGCGGTGGGATTGGGATGGCCATGGTGGTGGGATGGAGATGCCCATGGTGGTGGGATGAGCACAGCCAGCAGGCCATGGACCAAGAGGTGGCGCTGACAGACTGCTGTCCAGCTAAAGTCAGATTATCCTCTCCGGCAGCAGAGGAAAGCAGGCACATACCCAAGGCAGACGTATTTTTATCTCTTATCTCCGTGCGCTCAGGCTGGCCGAGGCATTCTCAGGCACTAATCTCGTGTCTGTCCTGCTCAGAGTCCCCAAGGAGGCAGAGGAGCTGCTGGGGTTAGGAGCAACACATGGTATGTGGCACTCATCTTCCAGGTCTGAAGGCCATGGTCAAAGGCAGCTCTAATTAAATTAAATGGAGGGAACTGTATTTTTCTGGTAAAGAAAACATGATTACTTTGCTGAACAGAAGACTCAGGGGGGTTAAGCAAAGATGAAAAATGCTTGCTGTGCAGAGGAAGGAATGCAGACTATTTCTTTGCCCATCTTAACCCATTTTCTGTTTCTCTTTTGGGGTGTTGCAGGAGGGAGAGGCTTACAGAGGGGCAAAGCTCTGAGCAGGACTTTGACATCAGAAGTCACTTTTGGCCAGGCATATTATGCAGTTCCCGGGGGTTTCACAGCCACGTCTGTGGTGCACTCGAAGAAAAAGCACTTTGTTACAGAGAAAAACCAAAAAACGTACCCTAGATGCTTCTGATAACCAGGTAGCTGCAGGTAAAAACCAGCCCAGCACACTTCATCTCCCTTTTCCTCAACATCTTAAAGCATTTCTGGTACTAGATATGAGTCACTGGAAATCCCCACTTGTCTAACGATGCTCTTCCTCCGGGGCTCTTCTTTCAAACACCATTTGATGCTTCTTTGAGCACCGTACCACAGAGTCCATACTTAGTCTTTCCGGTACCACAATGCATTAAAGTTTGGGGAATAAGAGGAAGAAAGGTAAAGAGGGCACTTATTTTAGGCAGCAAGTGCATGTACTGCTGATGGGCAGGTTTGCAAAGAGCCCATCTTCTAGAGAACATCACTCACACCTCCGTGGTTTGGATATTAATAGCGCAAGCTGTGTTTGCAGTTACGAAGTACTTGCATCTTTCCTCAGGAGCCAACATGGGAGAAAGTGGTGGATGTGTTTCACGCGGGCATCTGGAGAGGGTTAAAACCCCCAGAGCCTCCCCAGGTTTGGAAGAGATCAGAGGCTGAGCTGGAAATAGGAGGCTCACATGGCACCGTGCAGCAATATGCCAGCTATCTCCAGATGTAAAGGACAAAGCATGGGGTCTCCAGCCTCCTTGGGTTAGACATTATCATGGAAAAACATGACTGCCACAAGAAGGTGTGAGTATTTCTAGCAAAAGGTCTGCAGGTTCCCTGTTGTAATCAAGCACCAGGGTCAATCAATAGGGTTAAGTGGTGTAAATCTATCAGCAAAACAACCATTTTGTATTTGAGCCTGAATTCTCACCATTGATGGGTAAAGAGTCAAAGATGCATCTTAACGACATCAGAGCAGTGATTGAGAAGAGAAAATCCTAGACTCACGTGTCCGTGTTGCAAATAATTAGAAGCAAGTACTCCTTTGCATAAAAAAACTTGGGGAATGTTAAAATTACAGGAAATCTAGGCTTGGAGAAAGCAGCAGTAAATTCAGCTTGTGCATGGAGCAGAAAAAACAAGCTCTGCTGGTGCTACATCCACAAAAGCAGATAGCAAGCTAAGAAACCCCTTGAACAGAAGGGAAATGCAGCCCCAAACTCCCAGAAAAGCCTAGGGGAGGAGAAATTCGAGCGACAGTCAGAGTTGGTGGCCATTTGTAGCTTTGAGGGTTTGACTTTGCAACCCTTCTGCTTTTTTTCTGACCCAGCAGCATTGGCTTCTGTGAAACCTGGCCTAATCCCAAGAGATTCTTGCTTTAAAAATGTGAAAGTTCCCACTGGATGACCAGACCAACTTGGGCAAGAAGGTTGCCTTGGTGATTGGGGAGGACTATTCCCAACCATGGAGCTTGGACAGTCATCTGGGGATGGTGGGTAGCTTAAGCTAACTTTTCCATAACACCGTAGTGATGTAAGATCCTGGATGGGTGTGATTTAAACAAGAGAAGAGGTGATACGAGAGAAGGTGGAGGAAGGTTTGTACAGCTGGTGCAATCCTTGTGAGCCCTGGGGGTGGGAATAGGCGTCCAGGTGCATCGGTGGGCAAAGGTAAGACACAGGGAGAAAAAGAGACCACAACATGAAACGCTAAGGCTGGCCATAGAGATATTCTGGAACAGAGGCTAAAACTCAGCTTCAGGACAGACTTTAGGAGTAACCATAGGCTCTCCTTACCTTATATCGGCCTAACGGGTACAAATCTGCCAATTAAGGACCAATTAGGGTTCATCTTTAAATACGTTCTCCCTACTCAGCACTGCTTGCACGCACTTAACTATTAGCAATAGGCTCTTTGGTCAAGGTCATTGTCCCTTTCATCTAAGGATCTCAAAGCACTTGATGAAACTCCACTGCCTTTCTCTGTGGTAGGTAAAGGCTATAATGTTATTTTAATACCATGAACCTAATTTATAAGGATAAATTACAGTTGGAGATAAAGAGCACATGGACCCATGTGGATAAAAATAAAAATCCATATTGCCCCATTATCTGGCATTGGTTAAGCTTCTGCTTGTATAAGGTTTTTTGGCTAATTTCTCCCCTTTCTTTTTTTTTAATGAAATGCTATTTATTTATAGCGAAACGTCAACTTTGAAGCCAGAGCCAAGCATTTGGGGAGCTGCTCAGATAGGGCTCTTGAAAAGGAGAATTATGTCTGTTTCAGATGTTTTCAGAAGTTATTGTTTAAAGGCAGCAAGAACTATGACATTTCTCCCAATGAGCTCGCCCTCCCCTCGGCATTTCTAGAGGACACAGGCAAAGCAGATGTCTCCAGAGCCGGGAGAAGAAGTGGTGACAAGTGTGTGGGGGAGAAAAGCATCGGGGAGGGGATCAGATGAAAGGGGATTTTAGACAGGAAGCCTCAAAGGACCAGTGTTGGTCTAAAGTGCTCCCTGATGCCCTACTGGAACCTCATCCTGCTGCTTACCAGGCTATGGGGAACAAACACGTGAGATGCTTGGAGGTAGCCAGAAGATGTTTCACTATCCCCAAAAAGCCATCATTCCAGTGGCCGAGAAGAAGTTGGCCATCTTCTACAGTGTACCATGGTCTTCCTCAGCGGGCTTCAAGCTCATGAGCTTCCTGCGAGCCGAAATTAAGTTCTCAGCAGGCCAAGGCACGAGGGAAGAGAGCCATCATGCAGCCTTCTGGCACCATTGGGTAGAATGTGCTACATAATTTTCATGGTTTTTTACTTCATTTGGACACTTTTCCTTTGTGATGTAAAGCTTTTCACCAGTTTTTCCAGGTGATCACTCAAGACTTCAAGCAAAACCCAAGACCGATCACAGCATATGCCATCCCAGGGAAACCCAGGGCTGCAGGCTCTCACTGGGAGCTGTTTCCCTTCCCTGGTGCAAGGGCTCACCCCATCTCAGTGACCTTCGTGCTTACGAGCAGCTACAGGGAGGCTATTTCTGGCCAATTCTCTAATAATAAGACACTATGAAGGGCCATGGGAAGCCTTTTCCCAGGAACCACCAGATTTTTACTAAAAGACGAAGGGATTCATAGAAACACTTGTTTTTTCCCCATCTCTCCTGCTTTGGTGTCTGAATGACATCATGCCCTCCCAACTGACGATAAGACAGAGAGTCTTTGATAGCGTGGAGAGGGGAACTCTGGCCCACCGCCAAAGACGATTACGAGCGGCACATACCTTCAGCGCGTCGCATTCGCCGAGCAATTCCTGGAGGGTGATATAACTTCCTCCAGGCAAGTGAGGCTCGTGCGGAGCTGCAACAGAGACAAACCGGGGCTCTATCTCGGAGAACAGCGGTTGTTTGAGGGAGGAGAGGGGGGAAGACTGCAGGATGCCTCCTCCCAGCTATGCGCGTGGAACAGCTTGGACGGATCGGACACTAGCAGTCTCCCGGGTGATGGGGAGATTTGCTGACTCTTTATGAACTCCCCATCCTTAGGGTATTGCCTGCTGTTCCTACAAGTAGAAAAATAAATCCCACAGTAGGTTTCCCCAAAAGCTTTAGAGAAGAGCACCCCTTTGGCCAACTAAGTCCTTGCGGTATCAGCAAGTATCCTGTAACATAACCACTTTCCTCCAACCCCATTGCTTTCAGGTTATTTGGGAGCCTGGGCCTACAGATCAGCAGTTCAGGCTCTCTGAACCAGCAAGACTGCTCTGGAGGAACACGACTACAACAGAAGGCTGCAGCAAACCATGCAGCCCAGGGAATGCCATCTCCTTGGGGTTTCTGCATGACAGCATCGACCTCAGGATAAAATCGGTCCAGACAGTTTGTAATATTTGACCTGATAACATCATATTCCCTGTGTCTACCTTCCTATATATAGTCCCTCCTCATTTAGGTTAAAGATACCACCTCGGCATCCCTGGAGCAATTTTCCCCAGTCTGCCACTAGCACCAAAACACCCACTTCTTTGGGAATTGTTAAGAGCCTTTAAAAGCAAACACAGGAGGAAAGCAGCATGCTGGGCAAGGGAGAAGTGCCTCAGCAGTTGCTTTAAGGTGAGGTTTCAAAGTTGCTTAGGACAGGAACACACTCTAGGAGACCACCCACATCTGCAACAACTAATTTCAAGAATGGGAGGGGGTAGGTTGAGCTTCCCCACTACAGGTCCTTCTCCAGTCTCTGTTTTGGAGCAGACGAGATACCCAAGCTCAGCAGCCTGCCCTGAGCCCGCTCCCCTCCTCTTGTGGGGCAGCATCCTTCAGCCCCTGCCTCAGAGCCTGCCCTGCAGATCATAGAGCAACATCAGCCTTGCGGTTACCTGCAGTCACCCCTAATTCTGCCTCTCATAGGTTACAGCAGAGTCCCTTACAAGGTAGAGCCTGGTACAGCTTCTTCTAAAGCAAGAAGCTTTCTCCAAAATAGCATAGCATCCTCTTTTAGCCCTGCCTAAAAGCACTTCTCATTCCTTACAGAGAGAAAGGGTGATATCTGCCTTATATAGACCCATGCCACCTCGTTCCCAGCACCTGTGGAGATGGTGCTCAGCATCCCTCACGCAGGTGTTATAAATACTGGTGATTACAGGGAAGCTTTAATTTTGTGAAACAACGCAGTTAAACATTTCAAAACTGGAGCTGCGGTGTTTATAAACAGCTCATTCAGCAAAGCACACCGAAGTCCCAGCTTTTTGTCCCAGTGCCATGATGCCATATTGGGCAAAGGCAGGAATAGAGGGGTTCGGTCCTGTTTGAAGTGCAAACCTCAGGTCACCCGTCACTCCAGAGCCATTAGCAATGTCTCCGTAAGACTCTAAGATCTCCAGTTGTCCCCCTGGAAATCTGAAAGCTATTAGCACGCTCGAGAAAGGGAGGTAAATGAAAATGTGTTTGCCAGTTTCACCAGATGTGAGGCCAGTGTCATGGACAGATTTTATTATTCTATAAATACCAGGGGCAGAAGGTTGTTATTAGCTACTCAGTAATTAATACAATGTGCAATGGCCTCAGACATGGCCCACCACTTAATGTCCAATTAATAGCATGCTGCCCTCCTGAGCATGTGTTAAACTCCCCAGATGTTGCACAAAGTCGGAAGAAATGTAGGCATCAGGCAGAAGTATCCCCAAATGAAATCCTGAGCTCGGAAGACAAGTGGATCGGAAAACAGATGATGTTAAATATTGCAGACATCAAAGCCTGCATGAGCACATTTCTGCACATATTCAAGGCGCATGCAAAGAATGCCTAATGCAAAGTCACAAACCAGATATCTATGTATTAAGAGGCGGCTAAGTGAACAAATCCCAGATTTGCAGTTACCCGCTGCATGCTAATAAGCTGCTTTCATGCACTATTAGCATAGCAGAGAGCCCCAGAACATCTGCACATCCAAGGACACTGCCTTCCTCTGCAGAAAGCCCCTGCTCTCTGCAGCACAAGATGTGAAGATGTTCTGCTAACTCGTACTGGTGCTGTTGAAAAAGCGTTTAAACCATTTTATTAGTGGGTGCTCTTGCTCCTTTTCCAGCAAGCCAGAAATATCTGAGGCTGGATGTTTGGAATGGTGCTCCAGAAAGTGAGGACTGATGGATTTCCAAAGCAAACCGAGGAGTTATGTGAGATGCGGGCCTTTTGGATGCTAGTGCAAAGGTGGATGGGGTGGTGCTAAGCCCCCGATGAACTGGGTTAGTGCAGGGGTGGGTCAGGGAGCTTTTGAGTGATATGTGAAGGGAAGCAGCTCAAATATGCTGTCATGGAAAAATGGGTAAGTGTCTGGCCCTGATACGGGAAATCAGGAGCTTTAAGTACTGGCTATGTGGACCATGATAAATTTATTACGTACTGTGTTTGCCTGCAATAGCAAGGATGGGACTCAGCACCCCCGCACATCGCCTCCTGCCTTGTATTATTGCATCCTTGAAGCTATCATGATCAAAATGAATGATTTCAGGAAAACTAGGTGTTATTTTCTATTGCAGCCACGTAATGCCAGAGCATCCAAGTGCCTGTGAGCCCCAGTGGGTCCTGGTTGCATTGTCAGTGCCCACGAGGAATTTGCTCCTCTGCTCACTGATTAAAGTCATTAACAGCATCTCCTGAGGATATATAGGATCTGTCACTGGTGATATGCACAATTTAACTCATTGAACTGGGGTTTGTCCTTCCCTGAGCAGCCTCAAGCGTCACTGCCAGGGTAGCTGGACAGGCTGCAAGGTGGGAGCTCTCAGCCTGACAGCAGAGCAAGCAAACAGCAAAACCACAGCTGCTGCTGCTTTCCAAGCCAGTGCACAAGAAATGTGAGCACATGCACCTACAGGATCCAACCTAGCTTTGGATAGGGACCGGCCGTGCTGGCTGGGTGCCTCTGCCCTGAGCTGCCTACGTGTCCCTGCATGGAGGGAGTACCCCCTAGCACCAGGGTCACTGGGCAAACCTCTCCGCTCATCCTCATCGACAAGCCCTGGCATTTTGTTAACCCTGCAAAGCTCTCGTTTGGATTCCCACCAATAAATTTTGATCAAGTCCTTCGGGACAACTCCCTGATGGATGCTCATTCCGGGAGGCAGCAACCAGGGCTTGGTACATGTCTGATACTATCCTCTTTAAGCTTGGCCTAAAGTGCAAACGTATCCCTAAAGCTGGTAGCTTGGAGCTTAGTCCTAACCACGTTATCCAAGCCTCTTGCCAAAGCAACCTCCCGCTTTTCACGTTACCTGCATCTTCCACATATCCTCTGTTTGCGAAGATCAGCTCAGGACGATTTAGCATCAATTAAGAGCAAAGAAAGAGCACGGGGGGGCTTCTAATGGTTTGTAGCAAAGAGGCTATAAAATCACTAGCCTTGGAGGCACACAACCCATGCACAGCCAATGGCTCGCAGGTTGAGCACCCCGCCGCGATAGCTTTTTGGCTCCAGCCTCCTGGTGCCGAGGTGTGAGGGAGAATAAGTTGCAATGCAACTAGCTTAAGTGATTTATTTTATTGAATGTGTGCAAAAGAGTCTTGGCGCTTCAAGAAGAGGACACTGCCAACTCCAGGCTAGCCAGGCTATACCCTGGTGTAAAATGAAATGGACGAACAGGAACATTTTTCCATTATAACAGAGTGAGAGATGCAAACGATACTCCTCGAACATCCATCTCGAATTCCCTGACCTTTGAGCAGTCTGGCAGCCGGCCCCTGAGATGAGTAGAGGTGATAAAATCACTTGCCAAGCCCTTGTTTTCCAGCTCCATCTGGACCATCCGGCAGCAAGAACTTGCATCTCCCCAAGGCCGTGCAAGGGCCATTTCCAAGCCATTCCCATGTGCAGCATCGAGGACACGCTGGGTGACACCTCTTGGATAGGACCAAGGCAGTTGCCACCACCTCAGCTAGAGGGATGGAAGCAGGTTAAAGCACCCTGTGTGATCCATGTGCCAAAGCATTCACTGCATCTTTCTTGCCTCTCTGACACTCAGCCTTTCTGAAAAGAAAATTTTCAGTCTACTGAAAGCTTTAGCTCTGAAGCTAAAACTCCTAAAGCTCCAAAACTTGTAAAGCTTATAAAACGTCCAACAGAAGAGTCTATCTGGGTCATCAAGGGGTCACAGAAAAGCATGCAAACCCATGCACATTAAGGTTTTTGTGTGCAAGGAAGAAGATATCCATGTCAAAATATCCATGTGCAAAGAGGAAAATATCCATGGCAGCTCTTTGGCACACTGATCTGAGCTGTCAGCCCTGCCATAGCCATTCCCCTCCTTGGGGCTCCTCTGATCCCCCGTATGTTCAGCAGAGCTTGCTCTCAGCAACACCCCAACGCTTCCTCTCTTCTTGTTTACATCCCTTAAGTGTTTTCAGGCTGTTATCGTGTCCTGGGGTAGTCGCTACATTGCTGAACTGGAGGGGTGTAGAGGCCAAAGGCTGCTGGAAATTGGGATTTATCAATCTCAGTTGAGGATCTCAAGAAAATGGAGGTTTTTCCCAAGGCTTTGGGAAAACACATGTAGTTTCTTGCTCTGCTTGGATAGCATTTATGGCAAGGAGGTTTTAGTCCAGACCTGAGAGAAGTTGTTCGGACAGATAATTAATAGTAGTCTGTCTGTTATTCAGCCTCATCACATTTGGCTGAGCCCATCCATAGACTGTTTCCCCCATGCAAAATGGAGGTGGTGCATTGCCGTGAGCCCTTCATTACCTTACAGCCTTTCTTCTTTCCCATATGTCATTTTCTCAAGGCTATGGGTATAAAACCTGCAAATGCCATACAAGAGGGCAGGATCCGGCCCATGGTGCCAAAAACTGGCGCGCAAGCAGCTACTGGACGGCGTTGCCACCCCCTTAACAAGCTGCTGCAGGGACCCACTTGCTGCACCCAGCGTGGAGCCTTCATGTCACCCCTCTGCTCTCCCTACACGGCCGGTCTCGAGCGGCTGCAGGGCTTTGACACGGTGTTATTGCAGGCCAGATGCCAGCAAACACTTTCCCTTCTCTTTTTCTGGCAAGACTCGTCCGTCTCCCTGGCCGCAGGGCTGAGAACAGCATAAGGATCCACAAGCAGAGCAGACCTCGGAGGAGGATGGCGTTGGGATGCGGTGAGGTTATCTCTTTAACAGGTTTCTCCTGTCCTCTGAACATATGTGCAGTAACACATCTCTGGAAAATATGTGAGTGGGTGAGTTTGGACTCGGCTCTCTCCCAGATGGGACATTACACAGCCCACATCACAAAGCCATCAGCTGTGGTTTGACAGAGCTGCCAGCACCCCCCATCCCTTTATCAGAGGCCCAGAAATGTCCATATGATCGCTCCTCTCCCCCAAACCTCCTTTTTGCTCTCATTTGCAAGCAGGAAACATGTTGGCAAAAGGGTTTGGCCCGAGAGAAGAAAAAAAAAAAATAAAAGAATTGAGAGGGAATAACAAAGCTTCAAAAGGAGAGCGTGGAAGGGATGAGACCTGGGGTTGCCTGGAGGGGTGCAATATTGCTGAGCCCACTGCATCAAAGCTGGCACCCCTAAAGGGCACAGATACCTACGCTCATGTCCCCAGGGCACCCAAAACTAGCTGGTTTTGCCCCATTTTCTGACAGCAGCTTTGCACTTCTGCTGCAGGGTTGCTTTGCAGCATCCTCCCGGTCCCCTCCTGTTGCTCCTACGGCACAGGTAGATGCTCACAGGTTGCACAGCCGTGACAAGTTACAGCAACATCTCTAAGACAGAGAGGACTTAGGGCTTCACACAGCACCTAACCCATGCTTTTATGGCTGTTGCTTAATATTAAGCACTCTGAAGACTAAACCCATTTGCATCTGCAAAGGAGGAAGGCTTTGCTAAGACCGAAGTGACATCTGAATTCAACAGCCCACAGCTGGGATGCATTTCACCAGCTCCAGAGATTGTTCTAGTGTAAAGAGCTATTTCCCTGCAAATAACCGAGCGTAATTCTTAGGAAAACCATCTGAGCCCTTGGCCTTAGCTCAAAACACATTAGAAAATCAAAAGCATTTATTTTTTCCAATTTTTCTCCTGAGCTTTGTTCAATACTATCCAGAACAAGTAGGCTTAATAGACTTTGTTTTGTGACTGCAGACACCTTTCATAGCTTTGCTTTTTCATCACATGTGAACTTAGATATTCATCATCTGAAATCCGGTTAGCAACGTGTTCTCCTTCCCTGGTCCTATATTTGCATTTTGTCCACTGTTTCTTAATGAATTTGGTATGTCAGGGCTTATAAATCATCAAATTCGTTAACTGTTAGCGTCCCATTTTACCACCAAAAATCTCAAAGTGCCACAGAGGCGTTTAAAACCTAGCAGGGATGGCGCTGCAGGGTTTGCCGTGTTTGTAAGGTGTTCAAATTTGCTAAAATACAGCAGATTTTGAGGAGGCTGCAGGGGTGCAGGAAGGAAACTGTGCACTAGCTCAGACTAAACTTACAGTTTTGACAAAATCTGGCAAAAAAAAAAGTCCAGACAATCCATTCTCCATCTTGCCATTTCCCAAAAGGATGTTTGGGTGTTGGATTGGTTTTTTTTTTTTACTTTTCAAGGATATTTTGGTCTTAAAAACGGAGCCAGCACAGCAAGGTTTACTCCCCTACCAAAAACCCCCTCCTGAAAGCTGAAAGAACCATTTTCTACCTTCAGAAAATAAATTAATTTGGCACATAACACCAATCCTCTTTGCTTCGACCTGACCTGAACTTTGCTTGGCTCCTCGCTGATGCTTTCACTGCTGTGGTTTGGTCCAAATCTCATGGATGGCTGCAAATATCTTGGGCTCGGCAGCCTTGGGATGCCATCTCTGACATCCAGGCTCTGAAATGGGTGTCATGAGCACCCAGATTTAAGGTGGGTGTAAAAACTTGGCAGATTCACGTCAGTCTGAAGGCGCTGTCGGTCTTGAACATCCCAGAGAGGCTTTCAGGGTGACAAGCAGCTCCCAGGAGTAAAAGCACTGGCAGTGTTAGGTACTGGAAACCCATATTCAAGCTCCTAAAACCTACTTGTCCTAACTCTTTTCTATTTCCTAAAAAGCAGAATTGCATTGATTTCTGAGGATAAAGCATTATCCCGTTGCTAACTGGGACCTGCAGGTAGTAGGTGCGGGTATTACTGGATTTTTCCTCCCTAAACCCGGATCCCAGCAGTATCAGATGGTCAACGACGCACACGACCCAACCGTGATGGGATTTTTTTTTCCATGTTCTGAGAGTCTGAACACCTTGTCGCTTCCTAAAGCGAGCAGGCTCCGTTTCAACACCCAGAAATCAAAAAGCCCAAGCTTTGAATTGGGCTCACCCAGATCTTTGAAGCATACCTTGGTTTGGGGTGGGGTGGCGGCGGGGTTTTTTTTTTTCCACTCTTTCTGAAAATTATTATTTTTTAACAAACTCGCTGCCAACCAAAAGACAAATTTTCTTTGAATGTCAAAACAGGATGTTTTTGACAATTTCGGGACATTCTAAAACCTCTTTTTTTTGTTGTTTTCTTTATGAAACAGGAAGCTCGTTTGAAAGCCCTTTCCTGCAAACGGTTTCAGTTGTGACAAAACTAGCACTTTCTGACAAAGTTTGGGTTTGGTTTTTTTTAAAAAAAGATGTCTCACACACAAAAAAAATGTTAAAAAAAACCCCTCTGCCAGGTTACTCGGTACTGAAGGTTGGTGTGGATTTCTGCTCTTGAAAAAGCCCATAAATAGGTAATATGTCAAGTTTGAAGTACCGCGGCAGCTGCGTGCTGGGGACGGAGATGTTTGACATGGATATTTGGAGACCAAGGTCATGGCAAGTCACTGAAGTGAATGCGTCCATGACATTGCAACCAAGACACCTCCACTGCATCCCCAAACCTGGGCAGCCGGCACCTCCTTGGGTACAAGAATGATGCAAGAGGGAATGGAGGCGATTGTGGATGGCGGAGAAACCCTGGTGAAACACGGCGCTGCTCAAGGTGCTCAAATCTCGATGGGGAACTGAAACAATATTTGCAAGTCAAACTCTTTCCCCCTCTTTGCACGCAGAGGAAAATGGGGCTAAGGCAGGTCAAGGGGGCTAAAAGACTAGTCGGGGTGGGTTCATGGGGGGCTAAAACATAGGAGCTCTTGTGTGGGCTGGAACATGGTCTAGGCTTCGTTCAAATCCTGGTTGCTTTGCATTGTGTGTTGAGCTGGATTCTGCACAGACCGCCTGGGTCCGTAAGCCTGGGAGCCGTGTTAGCTCCTCTCTTCTGCCCATGTATTTAACCTGAGCTCTGGATGGGATTGCAACAGGATGAAATCCAAACTCCATCACTACGAAAAATGATGCCAAAGGGCTGACGTGGGGCTCTGGATCCCTGGATCGTAACATATTAACCTGGGTGCATTAAGGAAGCTGCAGATGGGAAACCTTTCCCAAGAGCTCTCCTCCTTTCTTAGCCTGACTCTGACTCCCTCACGATACAGGGACAGGAAAAATAACTTGGTTTACACACGAGCACAGCTATTGCAAGACATTCGTCTTTTATTTGCTTAGAGATGGGACCAGCACATCCTGGCCTGGCTTCAAACCATCACCACCTTGCGTGGCTCTCATCTGGCCCTCGAGGAGGCAAGGACCCAGCTTTCCAAATGTCAAAAGAGCGGATACTTGGTTGAGATATCTCCTCCAGAGGCTGCTAAATATGGCCCGACTTGACATCGGCAAAGCTACGGGAAGCCTCTGTGAGACCCCAGCTCTGTCAAAGCTCAGTGTCACCCGATGACCACAGACGAGCCTGGGTGGGGCAGCGGGACCCCAAAACAGATAAAAGTGGGAAAGGTAAAATCACCAGCAAGCGTCAAGCCTGTTTTCTTTATTGTTGGGTGGTCTGAAAGTTATGGGATTAATATGATGCATACACAATAGTTTGCATTCATCTTCTCTATTTTTGCCAGGCTTTTGTGGTGACTTGCAAGAGAAGTCAATGTCAGAAGGAATGTAATGAAATATTCATTCCTTCTGTTAAGGAAATTCAGAGAAAGGCAGGAAGAAGGAACCAAATGTGAGATCAAGACAGGAAGATGTGTCCTGCTCGCTTCATTTGCATTTCTGTAACCCAGAGGAGGGAGAGGAGAGGTCTGACTCCTCACCATCATGCTAAATACAGCAGGGCAAGTGAAGAGCAAAAGCAGGACAAGGGTTCTGACGGGAGAGACAAGAAACTCCTTAATTTACAGAGGAAGAGAAGAGCAGGTTTATTTGAATTTTAGCAAAGGGAGAACATTGCAGTGAGAACTATGTCTTGATTTTCTCTCATACAGCCCAGAGCAGCAGGACTTCAGGAGTGGTGGAAACGATGTTCACCTTCATCTGCTTGCCTCAGACAGTGCTGTTGCTGAGTGGCACTGCCTGGATGAATTACTGCTCCAGCGCTCCCCATCAAAAATGTTCTACAGGAGTGCAAAGCACTAATAAAATTGTTCCCCAGATGGGATTTTCAGACTCCTTTTTCCTTGTCTTTCATCTAATTTGATTAACTTAGCTCATTTCCTGTTCTCCCTGTGATCTCGCTTATGAGATGTGCAATCACAGGTTTTATTGCAGCCTGATTAGGATCAGTAAATGACAGGAGGGAGCTTTGCAAGCACGACCTCAGCCCGGCTCGGCTGCTTCCATGTCCTCTGGGTCCTCCAATTACATCTCTGTACCCCACATTGGGACATGAGGGGCCCAAGGTAGCAGGAGCAGGCTGGGGGCTCCTGGGCCACTCAGGGAGCATCTCAGGGCCCCGGGGGCTGCAGCTCGCAGGTTATGGGTAGCACGAGACCTGCTGTGCTCACACATCATACATAACACAGCAACATGCTGGCTGGCCCCCAAATTTTCTGATGTTGCCCTGTTTTTTGGGGGGACCAGCTTTACTTTGCTCTGTGGGGAGTATCGCCGAATGCATGGAAGACGGGACTCGGGTGCTTGTGCTCCCAGCCTTGTTATCTGCTCTGACCTTTCTGTTTAAACAACGTTAAGCCTTCAGAAAATAAATATGCTGGAAGAGTTTGGCTTTATTCAGCTCACCGCCTGGCAGCGTTCCTAAAACATCCAGGAGTTCTTGCAGAGCTATTTAGCATAATATTTGACACTTCTATCACTCCTTTCATCCTGAAGTGCTTCTCAAACACAAGACCAGTGCTGGAGTCACATTTCTTGTGGGACAGTGGGGTTTTTCCATAAGGGTCAAATCTCACATCATCCCAGGACCCCCATGCATCCTCCATCCTCCTAAAATCAGTGAGAGCTCAGCACGTTGCATATCCATGAGGTTGTAGCTAGGACGATGCCACCGCAAAGAGGTTGGGGAGCACCAGAAAGTCGCCCTGCTTTTGGAGAAAGTGGTGTCGTTGGAAAAAATATGCTGAAAAATGCATGCACAAAATATACAGGACATTGAATTTGGCTCTGTAATACGCTGCTGGAGCATGGGCTGGTCAGGTGTCACTGTTAATAATACCCCAAGCAGGACAACCACCTTCCTAGAGCTGATTCCTACACATTTCTACCTTTGAAGCCACTCTGGGTCCAGACAGAGCAATGCTTTCTGAGACTTAGGAGCAGTTTTATCTCTGAAAGAGCTTTCGAGCCATCAGTCTGCCCCAGGACAGGGATGCAGGGACAGGGCGAGGGCAGCACGGCATCTCGCTCAGCACCTCCTGAGGACAAATTAACCTTGGGTTTGTTTGGCTTTTTCCATCTGTTTGCCCTTGGCCAGACCCCTAGCATTTAAATTCTTTTTTTCTACCTCAGCGTAGGTGAGATGGAGAAGCTTACCCCACCTTTGCAGAGTTTAGATCTCCCTGTAACACTGTTTATTGAGAAGCAGATAAAGCCTTGGATAAAAAAGCACTCCTGTCCCCATAATTAAACCTGACACTCGACAAACACGGGTATGAAAAACCGCCACAACAGGGACGGGTCGCAGCAGCTGCACAAAGAGGGTTCAGTGCAAAAGGCCCTGTTCAGATGTTGCTCTTGGACTCGATCCTCCCAGCTCGGTGAGATTTTAATCTGCTTTTTTCCTTAAAATCACCAGAAAGAGGCAATTGGCCCCCAAATCCTCGTTCTTCTCAGTGCCAGGCTGCAGGAAGGTTTTTGCCTGGGGTGGGCGAGAGGTGGGAAAAGATGCTTTTGTGTCCCGCAAGAGCTGTGAGTTTGTGCTGGTGATAAAGGAGGATGCTCTGGAGCATGGTGTTTCCAGGCAGGCTCTGGAGAAGCACCCTTGCAGTTTGAGGCAGGGTTGCCAGGAAAAATTAAGCAAATCTGGAAAAAAAAAAGGAGCCCGGAGCTCGCTGCGGGAGCTCTCTTCCCTCCCTTGGACACCCAGGTATCGCCCAGCCCTGGAAGCTGTCAGGCGCGTGGAAATGGGGTCTGGCTGATGTTAAGCAGGACGGGGACCGGCGGGTTTTATTAGCAAAATGCAAACAGGATTGCAACAGAGACCTGAGCTTGTGTGGCAGGGGGGAGCGGGACACACACGCTTGCTTCAGGGAGACGTCCTTGGGGGAAAGCAAGCGAATGCATTAACCCCTCCATTGCTGAGCCGGTCAAGCCCTGTCTAACCCAAAATCTGCCCCTGCCTCCTCTGGGCTTTGCTGGTTGGGCGCTGGAAGAGGGACCAGGGCCCAGGCAGGGCTAGGAAGTCTGTTAGAGAAGGATGGCATCTCCCTGCTAATGAGGCCGGCGATGGGGAGTGTGCGGCGCGTCGGGGAGCTGCCTGCACAGCCTGCGCTGAAGTTAAGGGGAAGGCAATTATATGATTACCGGCTAATGAAGGACAATTGAAATGGATAAGCCATGCTTGGAAAAACCAAACGAAGCCGACCACGGAGTTTCTAGGGAGACCAAATTGTCATGATCTCAGCCGAAGCAATGGCTGAGGAGGAGAAAGGGAGGATGCAGACCCCTGCCAAGCCAAGCCGAGGAGGACGATGTCTTTTCTGACTCAGGATCCCCAACTTTCAACCACCTCGGACCCATCCCACACATGCTCATGTACCCCAAATTCATTTAAATCAAGGCAACAACTTCCTACAGCCGGCTCGAAAAAGGGTGAAGACAAATTGCATTTGCTGCCCCCGTACCCCACCAGTGATTCCTTCTCCCCTGCGGCACGGTGCATTTTCCAGCCGCTGCGACTTCAATCATGTCTCTTAGTCCCTGAGCAGAGCTACAAAATGATGTTTAATGTGTCTGACTGGGAAGGAGGTTATTAATTTGTCTGGGGGCACAGGGGTACTGGTCATGTTGCAAGAGATGGTGCTGCTTTTGACCAGGACTGTGGAAGTGAATCAACAGGCACCAAGAAGACGGAGTATCTATTTATTTGATTTATTTAATAAATATATTTAATCCTTAAGCCTTGGCTGGCCTCACAGCCTAAGGTGACCTCCTGCATGCATAGATGCTCTGTTGGGGAAAAGCTGGAGAGATGGCTGGGCTGCGCATCCCGCCCGAATCACGGCAGCGCCCGCTCGCCTGCATCCCTCGGCGTGGGTGAGGATGCTGTGCGTGGCCGAGGGGAAAGGGCAGGCTACCATATTCTTGGCACAGCAAGAATACTGGGGTGGCTGAAGGCCTGAGCAGATTATCCACCTTCAGCACACAGCTGTGTTATTTCTGCCGCCGGGAGATAAAAGGCTGTAAATGTGTCCGAGCTGGGTGAGCCAGCGATATATTTCCTGAAAACAGGTGAAACGCTCACTGGTGGGGATTGAACTGAAAAGCAACGATGTTTGGAGATATCCTGCGGGCCTGAGCTGCTCGTTGGGGATGTCCCATCCTCATTCCCAAGTGAGGAAAGAGCTGGTGCTGCCGAGGCACCGTGGTTCCCCCCTCCAGCACGGCGAGTGGGTCCACAGACGGGGGTCGCGCCAGGCTGATAACAGCCCCGGAAACCCATCAGAGACACCCGGCCCCGGCCCTCTGCCTCTCATCAAAATTACCTGCCAAAGGAGGCTCCGCTCCAGCCCTGCACCTTGTCAGCTTTTATGGTAATAGGAAACAGCTGCTTGTGGGGGATGGCGAAGCAGAAGTGAAAGGGGCTGGAGGGGGGGGAGAAGGAGCCATTCATAATTTTTGCTCCTTGCCCAAGGCTCCAGCGTGAGGCAGGGATGGGGAGGAGGCACCCGAAAAGCCTGACGGTGGGGATGCTGAGGATGCTCGGACCCCCCCAGAGGCAGCTCTTCGGACCTGCTCAGCAGCCAACACACGTGCTGGGATCATTTTTTTCCAGCTGGAGAAGCTCTTGGTAGGGTTTCCCATTCCCTGGAGTGAGTCTCGGCTCTGATGCTGTTTCCTGACTGCATCCCCCCCGCTCAGAGGAAAGCTTTGCACGGAGGAGGTCCCAACTAGCACCGGAGCTGAGCTTCCCAGCCCAGGCTCAAGGTCATGTCCAGTAGATAAGCTCAAATTTTTACACAAAATAGCCCTTTCCTTGCCCCAAACTGCCCACAGAGCTCAAATCACTGCTCTGCACAGACAACAGGTCTCCAAGGAGGACTGGTCCAGGGGGGGATGGTTGTCCTTGAGATGCAACAGCATCATGCCTCCCTGCGCTCCAGCACCCCAAGCCCTGCAGCACCCCAAATTTTCAGATTCCTTTCTGGGATTTCCACACTCCTCAGCGCTGGGAATAGGAACAGGGTGAGGATTTACACGTGTGCCCAGGACAGGTTTCTGGGAAGAGCAGCATTGTCAAGGAACCAGCTCCATAATTGGGTTAGCTATGCTCATTTTCAGGAACAGGTTGCTGCTAACGAGTTTTAATTAAAACCATCTTCACGGTGTCAGCAAGTTGAAATCAAGGGCAGCTATTAATATCAGCGTTAATTTTCCCCGCCGGCTCAGCAGGCAGGCAGCTTAGGAGCGGCCCTGTGCTGGCATTTTGGGGCAAATAAAGCAAAATTTGCCATCTCAAATGGCTCGAGCCCCTGTCAGATCCCGCGTGCAAAGCCTGTGGTTGGCTCAGCCTCTTCCAGCAATGCAGATGCTTTCTCGCTCTCCCATCTCCCAAGCTTTCTCCAGGCTAATTTTAGCAACCAGCCCCACCAGAAGGTTTCTCCAGGGCTTAATCCTGCTCACGGCGGGGGGAAGGAAGAAGTTTCGTGCTGTGGAGTCACTCTTTGCTTTTTTTTTTTTTACCATGAAAATTCAAGGTTTTGGCTCTCTGAACCTCTGGAAGAGATTTTCCCCTTCTCTTTCCCAGCCCTGGCGCTGCCCTGAGATTTCACAGCTCATTGCAGCCGCATTTTGAGTACATCTTGAGTGTTTTAAAGACGGCTCTTTTGTGCTCTCTCCAGCTTTTAATGCTTGAGGAGGACGGGGCTGCAGTGGTTTCGGATGCACTGATGCCGCACCGTGAAACGGGATCCGCACCAGGAACCACTTTCCTTGCTGGAGGAGGAGGGCGATGGGTGCTGCTGAGCATCACTGCGTGCGGGAGAGGATCAAGCCGATGGGAGTGCAACCCTGACACTGCCACCTGCTTTTTGCAGACCTGTGTAAATTCACTTTCACAGAGGCTAAATCTATTTTATGCGTGGAAAAAAGGGTCTCTGCCTCCCTCCTTGCAGTTCTGACAGTTGGGTCAGGCTCATGGATTGCTCAGGTAAGGGATTAAATTCACCAAGAGAATGGTTTGATCCATCAGTTCAAGCCATTAGGAAAATGAACATTGAATTCTAGGGGCTGCCTGGGTCCATGCCATTTCCCTACTCAACCCCCAATAAGAGAAGAAGTGAAACACTGCGCTTCTCATCACAGAAAAGCAACATTTTCCCTTTTTCCCCCCAAAACAAGTCTCCAGCCCAAATCTGTGGCTGCTGTTGGCTTTTTGTCTCCCTCTTGTGACTGGCCTGGAAAGAGTTTCCACCTGGCTCGCTGCGAGGAGGTGGGAGGCTGCTTTTGGCACGTAGGTCTCAGCTCCATGCCGAGGATGGGCTGAGCACGAAGGGGCTGTAGTGATAACAGGCAAGAATTAAAGGCAGCTCAAAGATCTGCCTTCTCAGTACAGGAGTGTCCCTAAGGAATGGCAAAGGCACAAATCCTCCATGGGCATGTGCATCCTTGATCCGCCACAAACCCGAAGACCAGCGCCCATGGTGTGTGCTGATGCACACCTGGAGAAAAGCTGAATTTTAAAGAAAAAATCTCAAATCTCTCTTGCTTCCCTGGGAAAAAAAAAAAAAAAAGGACCCCACTTTTCTATTAAATAAAGGCAAAACCCTGCTGGAGTAAATTTTTTTGGGCTGGATGGCCCCAGAGCAGGCACAGGGGGTGGGTTCTGTCCGCACACGGTGCCTTTAAGGCCCTGAACTGCAGCGAAAGCTTGGCTTTTCCCAGCCGTGGTCAGATGAAGAAGCGATTGGAAGCAGATGTTGGAGGCAGCAGCTTGTTGCACGGGGGCGGACGGGGCACGGCGAGGGGTGCAAGCGGCTGGGGCTGAGACCCCGCTGGCAACCCCGGGGCTCCTGTCGCTTAAGTTGGGGGCTGAACTCACAGCCCCCCCTGGAGATGCGCTCGGCAGACGGACTCCTAACCCAAAACAGATGGGAGAGGATGGCTTTTTTTCAGGGAGGGAATCAGGACCTGGTGAGCTACAGCGATTAAAATAAATCATCTGCAGAAAGAGACTTGAGGTGCTCAGGGGATGGGGGATAAAATTTGGGATAAAGCCTCCAGCAATTGGGGTTTTGCTGCATCTCCCTTGCAGGGATGCTCTTGCAGGGGTGCCTAAAGTCATGCATGCATGTCAAGCGACTGGACGGCAGGGTTTTTTCCATCCTGGGAAGCAGAGTTAATCCATTCTCCTTTCCAAGACCCAACTTATGGCAGGTTTGACAGCCCCCAGGTCTGCCTTCTCATTTTCTCCCCATCCCTCACCCAGGTCCTGCAGCAGGAGTGAGGTGTGAACACAGCATCCTCCCCCCTGTCCACTGCAAGGCTTGCATTTCACATGGGAAAAAATACATGTAGAAGTCCTGGTTCCCTCAGTCCTGGGGAAAATTTTGGGGTTTTTTGTTAGCTGGGATGGGAGATAGTGCCCACATGAACCCCATGGCTCAGTTTGAACGTGCTGGGGTGGATTTTGGGGTTGGCAGGAGTGCCGTACCACCATGCAAGGTGCTGACTGTGTCTTACAGAAAGCCCCTCAAAAAGCACGGTGGAATTTCCTCTTTTTACCTTTTAGTCCCGAAAAAGCAGAGGAAATAGGGTGGGTACATCATTGCAATGGCTGATCTCCACCTACACCACAGATTTCACGGGCATCTGCAGGGAAAGCTGCTATTTTGCAGCGCCGGGTGGTGCAGGGGATGGCAGCATGATGCGCTTGGCTCCGGCCAAAACTGAGGTGCAATGAAAACCCAGTCTTTATCCAACATTTTCTTGCTGACACCCCCCCTGCAGACTGCAGGAAAAAAAAAAAAATCCCTTTACTTTTGCCTTCACGAGGCTGGGACTCTGCATGCACAAATTCCTTCCTCTCCCTTTCCAAACCAGCTTTGGAAAAGAATAAAATCATTGAATTAGCCAAGTGAATCAGGTGAGCTTCTGACGCACCTCATTTATCTTTCTTTCAAGCCTGAGCCCGGGAGACCCAAAAATGGGATTAAGTGCAGCGATAAACAAAAGGTCCCAGACGGCCAAGAGATTTGTGGATTTTCCCCTGATCTGAACCCTGGGCTGTACGGCCCAACATTTGTTTTTTATTTTTGAATAATAGGAAATGACGGAATTGGGGTTTCTCCAACACTTTAGTGACCGATTAGAATAGCCTGGAGATGGGACAAAGGTCAGGAAAGGTGATGGCCGGTGGGATCCATTGCTTTACCTTGTTTTGGGATCTAAAAGATGGGTGTTCTCCAGCCTGTTAGTGCAGAGGGGTTGCAGGTCCCATCTCCTCGCCCAGCTGCTTCCCTGCCTGGATCACCCTGTCTGGAGGGGGAACAGGAGCTCATTTTTGGGTTATGCAGAGTGCAAGGATTGGGATGAAAACATTCACAAAGCTTTCACAGCCTGCCTGCAGACACCCTCGGCCACCTCCATCCATCACCCTGGATCCAGCCCCTCTAGGCGATCCATCACTCGCAGGAGCCCTCTCTGCCCGCATCCTCCTGATGCCTTGCAGACCCACAGCTAAATCCCCCTCCTCCCCGCCAAGCCCCCGGCCAGGGCTGATCTCCCTTGGATTCAGCAGAAATCACATTTTCTGTTTAAAGAAAAAAATCCTTTCCTTGCAAACATTCCCACCACCCATCACTATTTTATGTCCATCGGGGGATTTGGGGTGCTACAGAGCTACTGCTTACACTGAACATAAGCAGCAAAGCAGAGATGCTCCGTGTCTGGAGGATGTCACGGCAAATGGAAACGCATCCCTAGACCTTTTTGGCAGTGCTTCTGGTTTGGGGATAAGTGGAAGTCCTTTTCTAGGATTATAAGAAATAGAGACATAGGGGGGTTCAAAGCCCTTGAATTAAGTGAAAATTTTCTAGCAGCTTTCTCCTTTCACATTTGGCTTTTCTTCCCTGAATGAAATATGTTCCTTCATCTGGAATTTCCTGAGAGGAGCACAGAAACCCATAGTCATGGTTTGAAAAATTATAATTGATCTCTTCAGTTCTGTATTGTGAAGGAAATCTTTTTTTTTGCTGGAAGATTTTAAAGGTTTCATTAAAATAAAAATGGACCCAGCATCTTTCTGTGTGAACTCCTCTAAGAGCTGCAGCCTTATGTTTAAGACTCCTAAATCAGCATCATTTGCAAACATTGGATCTAAGGAATACATCTTTACAAGAAGGTGGGTGTTTTCATTTTAATTTATTAGAAAACTGCCCTGGAAGGACAGACTTCAGTGCTGGATAGGGGAAACTCCTTTTTTTTTGCTGCTTAAGATGCCCTAAAACCGGTCTGCAAGGGCTTGGATGGACTGTGCGGGTGTTGAAGAGAGCGTGCACTAACCTGGACATAAAAACCCCAGACACGCATCCACAGTGAGAAAACCCAGCCACCCCGCAATTTTAAATGGTTATCCAAGTAGAAACTTTATTTCTGCAGGATTTATGGGCTGGTGGAGAGGGAGAGCAAGAGACATGTTTCCCCCTTGGAAATAAGTGTTTCTCACCAGCTTATACATGCATTGAAATTTAGCCACTCAGGTCAGATGGAAGCAGCTCCCAAAGACCCTACGAGCCAGGAGGGTTGGGTTCTTCCTTTTCCTTAAGACCTTTCATCTTTCAGGGTTTGGGTTTCACACTTCCAGCATCCCACAGGTGTCCCAACGCATCCCGAAGGAGCAAAGCCAGGCTGGGGGCAGGAGGAAGAGGAAGAGGTAGGTGGCCTTCTGACCCCAACCCAAGAGCAGAGGAGGCATCTCCGTCCCTATAACCACTAGATGGTGCCAAGAGAAAGAGTGTGGGAGAAACAGGGTGGGAGGAAGGAGGTTGGGGGTGGTGGGTACCCGGGCCACCAAAAATCCCCTGGGGATGGGGGATGTTGAGCATCCTTGCCAAATCTGAGTCTGGACAGACTGACTGCAAAATGCCAAACCAAGCCTCACACCAAAAAATGGACCATTTGGAGCCAAAGGCCTCCCAGACGGTGTCCATAGGGAGTTGGTGGGCTTCATCCCTGCTGTGGAGCACTTAGGACCTAGCCAACAGCTGTGCTGGGTGACGCAGGTATAGTGGGAAAGCCCTTGGCTGGTTTTTACTGGTTTTGCAGGCTGATTTCACTGTATGCGGTTGTGCTTGCACCAGGGGTGCTTTCTGCACTCCTCCCATCTCTGTCCCCATCAGACATCTCTGGTTTCCTCCACCAGTGAAGTCATGATGCATCGGAGGAGGGATATTTCTTTACTGTCATGATGTAAGTTCATGACTATGGTGAGATGGGTCCTGGCTCACTTATCTATGGATGTACCCAAGGAAATTAAGAGCTCGCTGCACTGTAGGGGCGTTTTCTCCTGCTAGCTGGGCACCCAACAGAGTAACTGTCCTCCCCAGAGCCACCTACGGGCTGTAAACTTGCTATTTCTACTGACACATCATTTGGAAACCTAAAAGACTGAGGTGGAGCATACAGTGTCATCAGCCGATCTTTCATTTGCAAATCCCTTTGCTCTTGAAGCCAACCTTTTATACCTCCTTTATTCCTCCCTTGCAGCCAGAAATCCTCTTCCACAGCCTCCCCTGTCCTCCTTGCAGCTCCTGTTGTCTTCCCAGTTCTATTTTACCAATGACCTACCATTAATAAAACCCCACAGCCACTCTGAAACCAACTCCCGGCTTTCCTCAGGGTGTTGCTCCATCACTAAGTGTCATTTCTTGATGTCCATCTTGTCCACACTCCTAATCGAAGCCCAGCCTCTGCAGAAACACATCTGCAGCTCCGGCGGACATTTCAAAAAAGCCTGATAAAGTACAACTACATCACTCAGGCTACATGTTACCTAAATTCAGCTGAACCAAGAGCCAGAGATGTGGCTGCGGGTTTGCCACGCCAAGATTGCTCATAACAGTACCCTTGTGGGCTCCTGCAGCAGGAGAAAGCATGGATGGAAATACTGCTGGGGTGGGGGAGATGTGGGTGCATCAGGTGGACCTGCAGGTATTACAGCCTCCTTGCACATTCGGGGTGCAAAACGCCTGGAAGGATTTGGGAAGCATCTTTCGGTTGCATTTCAAGATCAAAAACAAACCTCATTTGGCTTCCTTTCGATGAAAGCTGGAAGCTTGAAAAAAAGCTATAGAAGCCAAGTGCAGTTTCTCTGTATCTGTCAGCCTGCTGAATTTGCCTGTCCGTGCCAGGTCACCTGGGCTGGTTTTGTGTCTCACGCTCTTCATATTTCTTCTAAAAGCCCCAGTTCCCGGAATCCCATCATTACAGATGAACCTCAGCTTTCATTTCTTTTTAATTGAGGAGGTTTCCAGACCTGACTCCATCTCAAAAATGTGACCTCGGGGCCTCAGAAAATCCTTGCCCGTTCCCAGAGGATGTATAAAAAGAGCTCATGAACTTTGAGGTCCTGTCCACACCGGGGGCAGGGGGGAAGAAGGGAGGGCTGGCGATGCCGTTTGCATTCACCTTTGGTATCGATTTGCCACGAGAAGAGCTTCATCGCATCCAGCCAGGTTGGATGGGCCAAACTCATTGCATATGTGAAGGCTTCAGTTTTAAACTGGAGTAGGAAAAGAGCCAAAAAGTGCAGAAAAAAGCAGAAGTGTTGGGTTTTCCATGGGTTCCCCATGATTCCCATATCTCCCATGCAATAATGAAGATCAAGAAATAACACCCTGGCGTACACGGAGATGAAGGGATGGGATCCAGACCGCCACACGTGGTGCTTTCCTGGGGAAACTGAGGCACAGAAGGATATGGCTGTGCTGGAAATCTGCAGCACAGCTGGTAGCTGGCTGTAAACGTGCCGAGTGCCCTTTACCCACATGTTTTCATCCTAACAGGCAAGAAAAACATTGCCTGCAGCATGGGCATTTCTCAGGACTTGCCTGCAGCCAGTTAATAGAACTGGAGAGCCGGTACGTGGCATGAGGACTTGTCTGCAGGACCCCTTTCACCCCACTCTTTCCCTTCTCAAAGTCCTGGGATTTGCTTTCTTCATCCTCTATCCTCTGGGCTGGAAAACGGATGCGAAAGCAGCGCGGGGCTGGATTCTCCACCCACAGCATTCCCAGAAATTGGTAGTTCCTCATCATGTTTTCCTCTTTTATCCTGCAATCCATAGAGGGGAAGAGCAATGTGTTTCTGGAGAAGAAACCACTTGAACTTGCTCACGAGGCCGAGGCAAAACCCTCTGGGGAAGCTCTTTTTTGTCACTCGTGTTCAGATATGGCTCAGCACAGAGCAGCCATCCACCACGGCTCGGCCGTCTTGTGCTGCCACATTCCTATCCCCAGCGTCCAGGAGCTTTTCCTCTTTTAAAACCAAATAAAAAGGGAGCAGATCAAGCTTGGAGCCAAAACCCAGGAAGAAAAACCCCTCTGCTAATGAGCTGCGTGCCGAGCATCTCCCTCCTCGCCCCTTCGCCCGCACGTTTCCATCCCAGGGAGCCAGCTGCGGCGTGTAGGAGAAAACGACCCTGTCACGGCTGTCTGTGCTGTGTTATTGTTAGTGTTACGTTACAAATCCCCTTTCCATGCGGAGGTCCCGGGGGGGTCATAAACGGGGGGGAGGTCAGGACCCTGCCAATAAACAGGACCCCCAGCCCCACCGCGGCCTCCCCGCAGCGGCTGGAGCGATGCAGACGGGATTTACCCGGTTGTTTGCAGACTTGGTCCTCCAGATCCTGGCTCTGAGATGATCATCATCCATTCCCATCCAGCCAGGAGACATAAATCCCCTTGGAAATACGGCGCAGCAGCAGCGCAATGCGGCCAGCACTGCCTACAACCACTTGCGGCTCCATCTATAATTAACCGCCTCGTGGAGACAAGGCTTTTAAAAGTAGCTATAAGGAGAAATTGTTGGTTTTCCCCCATAATGAATGAGTCTGGCCAATGTTGTTGCCTGATGGCAGCCTTCAGCCAAGTATCGTTTCCCAGTGCATATTCCCTGCTCAGCTTCGTGGGTGTTTGTAGGCATGTGGTGCAAATAGATATTCAAATAAATTCAGGTGTGGATGGAAAGTCGAGGCTGATGCTCTGGGTTGGCTCCCTATGCATGGTGTAGGGTGGCTTTGCAAAGGCTTTTCGACATCTGCTGATGCAAAGAGGATTTTGAGAGCATCCTGGTGGGAGCCGGGCTCCAACTCCGCCGCAGCATTTGTGATCCTGAGCAATGGCAGGGGAAGGGCTAACATGGTGGTTCCCCCAGGATCCCATCAGCAAGGTGCACAGCAGCCCATGGGGTTCATGGAGCTCATGGGCATCAGGAGCAGTGCAGCCTCTTCTCTTCATCTTCCCCTGTGCTGGACCGTGCCACTGAGGATGTTTCTTATTAATTGAGGATATTTCTTATTAATTGAGATGTTTCTTGTCAACGTGGGGATTTATTTTGCTGCACAGTGAGGGAAAAGGCTGGAGAAGCAAAAAAATCACCCAAGCGAGGACCAAAACTCAAGCTCTCCTGCCTGCATCCCCTTTTCCCACAGTCTTCTCCAGCACCTTCTGCCCTCCCGTGGTTTGGGGTAACAACCCTGGGTAGATATTTGCAGAACAGGGAGAGGATAAAGAAAAAAAAGGGACTTATCCACCACGAGGACAGAAATAAAACCCTGCACTAAATCATAGATATTATTAAGACCTTATAGTTCAAAGCATTGAGATTTCTGGATGATTTAGGAGCTTGAGCCTCACTCAGATGGGCTTGGCTGAACCTGTGCTCCACAAGCAACGAAGGTCTGGCAAAAAATCCTGCCCACGGCCGCTGTGGGAGGGTTGCAGGAGTAGAAGAGGCAGTTTGTTGCCCAAGTGGGAGCAACTTTCGGTGGTGCTTCTGAAAACCCCAGGCCCAAAGAGCAGTTTGCTGCCCACGGACTGAAAGACGGTCCTTCTGTGCCTGACTCATGCACCCGGGCTCAGCCTCTTCGAAACCACCTTGCAGGTAGTTTGCTAATAGGGAAAAATACTGAAAAAGAGAGGAAAAGTGGGAGAAAAGAGAGGTAAAATGAGAAAAAGAAGGGCTCAGCTGGATGAAGGTGCTCAGCTCGAGCTGGTGATGGAGCGCCTGGGATTGCTCTTCGGTCCAGCATCGCAGCAAAGTTTTGATAGCCAAAAATCTGGTTAAACCCACAGTTTCTGCCATTGCAAACTGAAACTTTTCAGAAAGGCACAGCTCACACTGGGCCCATAAATCTGTATCTTGAGGAGCCGATAAGGGACCCACATTCCTTAACGTATCGGGCCATATTGTCAGTGATGCTCAGCAGCGGAGGAGGCTTTTGGGTGCGATGTTCTCCATGCAACGAGACACTTGGGTTGTTTTAAACACCTCTTTTACTTTGCATCTGTCTGAAAAGCAAATACTGTAGATGCAGCAAAGAGATTTCTATGAGTCCTCTCGTGCTGGGATCCTGAGTGTAACCATGTACGCCCAAAAAACCTGAGGCAAACAGCGCAGTGACTCAGAGGTATGTGTGATATCGGTTTCGGGTAGATGTGAAAAGAGCTCCCCGTCTCATTTCTGCTTGCGGGTCAGGTTGGTAACAACTCCTTTCTTAAAGGCAGGAGAGGTGGGGGGGGGGTATTATTTTTTGTGTGTTTTGTTTTGTTTTGCAGTTGCTTTGCCCAGAAGCTGAGCGAAGCACTGGTGATCAAGATAAAAGGCTGAATAGCAACGGAGGACCCTGCGATAGGCAAAACAAAATAAATAGGTGCAGATTGCTAAGAACCGCAAGAGTCAATACTGGGGTGGTGGTTGGGTTGCTGCTCCTCCTCTGGCTCTTGAGCAGTTATATGGGGGAGAAACCTGGGGGAACGACTCAGCTGGAGCAGAAAATGGCTTTATGGGCTTCGAGTCCTTCCTCCAGATCACATTTGCAAATAGAGATGGAGCATCTTCCCCATAAAAACTTGCAGATGGATGCAAAACTATTGAAAGGAGTTGAGGTGGGAGATGAAAATGCAACAGCTCCTGGCCCAGAGGCTGCAATAAGCTTTATTTCAGGGGATTTTAATCCATTTGCAGATCAAAGACTTGAACTGCATCATTTCTCACAGGAGGATGACAAAGACACAATGCGCTTTGCAAGGGTGAAAAAAAACCCTGTTTGTGGAAATAGGGAAACTGAGGCACGGCACAGGGACGTGACTTGTTTGCATGGGTGGGATAAATCACCCAGCTACAGTATTTCACATTTATTGGAGGGTCTTGGAGCTTGTTGCTATGGCTTTGGTGGAGTTGGTAATAAACCAGTAAGAAAATGGCCTCGTGTCCAGGGAAACTTTGAATGACAATGAGTCAGGCGAGGAAACAGGGCTGAAAAGGTCAAGTTCATCTCCAAAAATGCAAACCGCTGTCTATTTTGTCAAAGTCCCCTTTTTCTGAAGGCAGATGATATTTTCCTATGCAAAGTTGTATTTTGCCTATTAAAAAGAGGAGTGCCTCGCCTGTTCAAGTATCTCAATGAAGGTCAAATAAATAAATAATAAAGAATATGTTCTATAAGGAACATATATAGGCGTCCTCACCAAGTCCCTGCCTGCCCCTAGGTCAAATGGAGAGGTCTGCCCAGGAGCACCAGCAACTTCACATGAAAATAAACTCTCCCCTTCTTCTCCGTTCACTTTTCCTCCCACAAACAGGCTTTCCATTAGAAACCAGAAACCTCCAGGATCAGAAATATTTAAACTTTCCAGCTTTCTTTTTATGGGAAAATTGGAAAGAAAGCATCCAACCCCAGTGACAATTTGCATTCAGTAAAATCCCGATTTTCCACGGACACATTAATTATTTTTTTTTTTGATCAGCCACAAGGCCTTCCCCTCCATGAGAAAATACTTTAAAGGCCTGAGAAGAAAGGATTTATTTGGGCTCGATTCAACCCAAATACCAGTAAAAAATCACATATCCTCCACCTTTCTCAGCCTGTTTTGCCAACCAATGAAGGGCTGGAGTATCCTGGGGACCTTCATCCCCTCTTTGCCCATCTTCATATTGAAAAGCGGTTTATTAAGGAAGCCTGGTGTAATAATATCCCATCCTCATGCCACTGTAACCTTCAAGAGTCTCTAAACGAACAGGGTTAGTGCATTTGATCCCCATTTTCCCTCCAGATCCATCCCCCCAGACCCAAATTTCCTCTTCTCTGCCTCGTAAAAAGATTTTCTCCCCGAGAAACGCAGTTACTATTTTACTGATGGGGTCAGGACCTTTCTCTTTTTTTAATCCATTCTATTGCCCCCCAGGGAGTGAGGCTTTCCATCTGGGGAGACGTGTAATGCAATCCAAAAATAACAACACGGCCGGAGAGATGGAGAAATGGAGATCGACATTAAACCCTGCGCCAAAACACCCATCCCGTGGTGCAGGACCAGCACTGCACACATTTCAGAGGAAGATTTTTATATATATATAGTTGTATACTTATCCCAAAGGCATTGTTTCTGAGTGTTATATACTTTAAAAAGCCCTCAGTTATTAAAAAAGGAAGCAGGTGAGGATGGGAACATCTTAAACCAGCTTTGCCCCCATAGAGATCTTGGCAACTTCTGGGTCTGGGTTATTCCCCCCCAAAAAAGCTGTGCTTCAGGGGAGATGCTGGGCCAGACGCACACCCCTGTGGATTCACCATGGCCAAAGGGCACCTGAGCTGGGCAGCATTTTCCTTATAAAAAAGGGGGGAAAGAAGCAAAAACTCTTGTTTGCTTTTATTTCACCCTGTGCCCAACACCACAGACCCCGAGTGTGTCCAGATGTGCAGGCAGATGCTGATAATTCAACTGACAGTGATGAAACCAGTGAAATGCTGCTGTGCCCTGGCACAAGGTGGATGAAACGCACTTTAAAAAGCCCTTTTCCTATTTTTTAAAAACTTTTATTAAACCTTCTGTGCTTCTTGCTGTGTCCCAGGGCCCAGCAGGTACCCCGGCCTCCATGCAGGTGTGAGGTCCCGCCGGGGGCTCACCCCAAACCCTGCTGTGGGGGAGCTGCAGGTTACCAGCTCCCCCCGCACACTCATCTGTGGAGCACTGACTCAGCCCGCGATGCCAGCCAGTAGTGAAGCAAAAACGCTTCTCCTCCAAAAGAAGTGGGTGTGTTGGCAAATCCACCCTCGCCCTCTAGCTCATCCTTATCAGCATCCCATCTCCCTTATCTTCTCTTTCCATTTTGCTCATCTATGGCTCGACACAACCTCCTTCCTCCCCACCCACCTGACCCCTCATCCAGAAAAGAGAAAAACCTATAAAAAGAAGAACGCCCTTTGGTATCTCTATGTCCTTCGCCTCTTGCCGTCTCTCCCTCCTGCCAGTGATTGCTCATCCTCTCGTCTGCATGATGCTCAGCACAGCCCCGCCGCCTCTGCATTCATCCACAGTAATTATTATTAGTGTTCTTATTATCACCCATAATGTAATTAAAGTGCGGAGGGCATCTCTCCATCCTCACACGTCCAGGTCTTCCCCTGTTATTTTCAATGTGGGTTTCTCAAAGCGGCATCCAGCACCCAAACCTTGTGAATGCCATCAGGCCGTGGGCATGAAGCCCCCCATCCCTGGGGCTTTCAGGGCAGCACTATCGGGACTGGTGTGCATTTGCAAACCAGTAAAAAGGGCAGGCTGAGGCTCAGGGTGGGGACTTGAAGGGTGTTGAATTTGGGGTCCCTTATGCAGAGCCCTTCGGACCACTCCACCAGTGTGCACGCTCTAAATTGCGCCAGAAAAAATGCATTTAGAACCCAAACCCATCCAAATCAGTCAACTCTGCAGCTTAGGTATCTCCCCAAAACAACACAAGAACAACCTTGACTTTGGAAAACTTCTCCAGCCTGGGGGCACCGTCACCCCCAGCCCTATCCCCCTCCCCTGCACCTCTGCCCCCACCCTCCCCGTGGCCTCATCTTACCCGTGCCCCAGCCTGACCAGGCGTTAGGTGATGCCTCGAGTCCTTTGCAACCTGCACATGGGGAAAAGGTGGCTTTTGGCGTTGAGAAAACACCCACAGAAGTTGCCGGGCGGCTGAGGACTGACCCACCTCGTGTCACGCACTGCCCATCCCCAGCCCCTTCATATCAGAGGTGATGGGAAAGGGCTGGAAGAGTCACTTTTTAGGCTGATAATTCACTAGGGCATGGGAGTTGTTTCTAAAAGCCACTCTGAGCACGGACTATGGGTCTCCACGAGAGTTATTCCCCCTGGATATCCATCAAAATGTCTCCTGCATCCTTTTTTCCACCTTCTGACCAAGCCCGTCTGCCCGTGGAGATGCCAGAAGGGTGGATGTCTGGGTAGCAGACAGCAGAAATCCACCCCAAAACCTTTCAAGGCCCACAATAAAAACACCGCCTGTGCCTTTGTCTGCTGCAATCCCTAGAAACAGCGATTTCTGGCAAAAAATCACACCCTTAGCCAGCAAAGCTGTAGCAGCATAAATATCGGTGCGGGGTACTCAATGTATGGGCAGAACATAAAGCTGCATGTTTCCTATGAAAAACTGGGGTAGGGTATAACGGGAAGGGTAGCTTTGGGGATTATTTTATTTTCCATAGTTTATTTAATAAATAAACCCCAAATATACAAGGAGGATGCTTTTCAAGTGGCCTTTTCCCAATCTCCCCTTTGTTAAAATGGTTGCAGCTTCCAGCCAGGAAATAAAATTCAAATATTTTTTCCCTTTGCAACCCAAATAAACATCTATTTATTTCAGAAACACTGCTTGGAAAGAAACACCTAAGCTCTTCATCAATCCACTGTCGCTGTAACCTCCCAAAGACCCCTGTAACATCATTTTCTTTCGAAATAGAAGAAGGGAAAAATAAAGGTTAGAGAAAGGGCCCGGTCCCCACATAGCCCTGTTTCTCCTCCCGCTGCATCACTCCTCCTTTTGCTTTTCGAAAGGTTTTTTTCAGTTTTGAAATGAGTGTTTGCTCGCTGTTCGTTGGTTGAAAAGGTGCGGAGGGGAAGGTCTCAACCGGTCGGACGCACAGCTCTTTCCATACTTGTGCTTTAAGCACAGTAAAAAAAAAACAACACCCTGAGGACTGGGGCTTTTTCTCCTCATTTAAGGAAAACTAATAGGGAAAATATTAAAATAGCTTCTTTTTTTGGTGGTATTTTTGGAAGCAGAGCTGGCCCTCAGCACAGCCAACACCACTAGAGGGCCCAAAAAGTGTTTCAAGTGATGCTGGTGCTGTGCTATATGTGCTTTCCATATTCGCTGCCTTAAAAATCCCAGGGCTGCTTGTGCATCCCCCAACCCCACCAGAAAAAAAATTATAGTTTTTTTTAAAATAAGCTGAAATTAAAAAGGAACCACCAGTTATCTGGAAGGATTTTGCTATAGAGACTCCTCCAAGTCCCCTGCAACAGCATATCTCATGCATTTTAGAGCCTGTTTGCAATTGCCAGTACATTTATATGTATTTATAATCTCTATTTTGGGTCTATTTGTACCTGTACAAAGTTGTTTCGTATCAATACAACTTGCATAGATGTAACTCTCCTTCTCAGGGGGTGGAATTCAGCTCCTGGGCTGCAACAGCCCCACGCTGACCCTCCTGCCACGGCTAATGCCTGTGGGCTGCGGGACCTCATTGGCTCCAGGCAGCTGCGACTGAAAATTGATAATTATTTCTCCTGGGGTTTTAAAACTGCTCTTCCACATTCCTCTATGAAGTGAAAGAGGGAACAGCTTTTCCTGGCATTCTTCCATTGCGATATTTGGGTTTCAATTTATCAAATACAGAGGTAAAGACCCCACAGAAGCGGACTCGGGGGTATTTTGGCTCCTGCAATAAGGACCTGAAGGGATGCTTCTGAGGTGGAGGCATTGGGAGATGTTATCCCCAGCCATTTCCAAGCTGTCATTGCTAATTGATATCTGCACTTCCAGCATCCTCTGCCGCCTCTCGAATTAACCCTGTCGTTTTAGCTCATTCCCGGGGGGGCAGAGGCATTAAAAGCAAGTGGCATCTCCTCAGGGACACCATTAAGGAAGAGAAACGGGAAATGCAATCTTTAAGAGAGGCGGTGATGAGGGGAGAGCTGGCGGACAGAGGGAGCGAGGAGGGATTTCTCTGTTCTGGAGAAGGCGATCTGGCTGCGCTGCTCCGAGCTCAGCCCCATAGAGGTGCAGGTGCGGGCTACGCGGTCCAGCCCTGCTCCTTAATCATTTTGGACCATGGAAAAGTGTGAGTCTGTAGTCCAGGGATGAAGCAGAGCCTCCTGTAAGAGTGCTGCCCTCATGCAGGAGGCCATTAGAAACGTTTTTTGGCTCATAGAAACCTGCCAACTGTCAACATAAGGATGCTCTTGCAGGCAAGCTCAGAGCCAAGAAGCCAAGGTGCAAAGTCCAGAGGCAAAAACACTCACCCCAGCCCAGCTTCTCACCTAAATTAGGGGATTTTCAGGGCCAGATTCACTGACCTTTCCATGCCACTAGCAGTGATGCTCAAACACTTCCACACACAGGGTTAAAAAGCCCTTTCAGGCAGGGTTACAAGTCCCAGGGGAGATTTTGATGCCCAGCATGGCCCTCTGAAGGACCAGAACGGAAAATGAATGTATACGAAGGTTGCTGAACGGCAGGCTGCTCTCCCGCAGGCAGCTCCCAGCAGAGCAGCTTCCTGAGCATCCCTGCGCTGGGGGACCACGCCGTGTCTGGGGCGCAGGAAGGGGCTGGGCTCCCCTCCAGGGCCGTCATGATGCTCTCGCCAGCGGTCACGAGCGGCCAAGATGTTTCCTGCAATTCTTGCCGGCCCTGACCTGGCTTTCATTATCGAGCGAGGTCCTGATGCTCCGCACCCGCAGCAGCCGGCTATCGCTGACCTTCCCTGCTGAAGTCGAGCCGGGCTGCAGCATCCCCCTTTATCCCAGTTTATCTGTCCACGGCCCTCGCTTCCTTTGACGTCTTTAGATTAGCATGGAGTAGAGGTGGCCTTCTGGGGTGGATTATTCAGCCGGGGAGAGTCACAGCCTCCTGTGTCCTCAGGAATTGTGGCAACGTGCACAGATAACCCCATAAGATGCTGGAGCAGGGTGGGAAAGCCTTGAGCCAGCTCTGGAAGAGCAATCTAAGATGCCCATTCAGGGGCAGCTCCCTCACTACCAAACACCTCTGCTTAAAATTGCATTGGTGTAAAGTCCTGGCTAGGTTTAGGGTGTCCTTGCAAAGTCCTGCAAGCCATGGTGTGGAGCACGAGCTCCTCTCCGGGCTGTTGGGATGCTTGGCTTGAAACCATAGTAGTATCTTAGATCACCTCGTCCAACATCAACAGGGTGCTGTGTCCCCTGCCACGGCAAACTGGCATCCACGGAGGTACATGCACCCCTTTTGGGGGAGTGTCACCCCCAGAGACGGCAACAGGGATCTCCAGTTGCCAAACCAAAACCGCCAGAATCCAGCCCACACTAAGCTATCCCACCCTGCAAAGAAACCAGCACAGCTTTGCTGATGGGGGGGGGGGGTGTCACTGTGCAGCTCGGGGACACCCCCCACCCCACAACGCCCCCCCACCCTACAGAGGCCGATTGCACCCCACCAAGCCCTGGGAGCCAAGCTGCATCACTGTGTTACCACCCAGCATGGTGGCCTTGGCCCCGTGGTGTGAACGGCTCGTCCTCGCCAGCCTTTTCCATCCTCCCTCTGCCTATTGTTCACCGGAGCCCGGCCCTGACCCCGGGTATTTATAACCCCCCTTTCCGGCCCGGCATTGTGTGCCGCAGCCCCAGCGCGCACCCCGCGTCCTGGATGAGCCAGGACTCGACTCCTCGTTTCCTCGCCTTCCTGTTTACGGGGCTCGGGAGGAGCCGGTCCCGGCCACTCCTCAGAGGCCTCCGTAAAATCCTATTTATCCTTCCAGCAGAGAAGGGGACAGCGGCCTGGGATGGGTCTGGCGGAGCCATAAGGCCCCTGAAATTCGGGAAAAGATGGGTCGAGCTGGGATGCACTGTAAGCCGTCCTATGGCTATTGCGGATGTGTCATGCACATCACTGCTTGCAAACCCTGGTGGGTTTGTCCTAAGAGCGTTCACCCATTGCAGAGGGAAAATAGGTGCTGTCTCTGGGAGAGTAGCTCCTGTTTGCTTGTCCATCTGTCAGGTCAAACCCTCTCCGTGTTCATCGCTTCCTCCAGGACAGACGTGTTTTACACCAAGCAATAAGATTTGGACTACCTCAAGTCCTTTTACCTCCCTGAAATGCTGTGTAACCCCAAAACAACGTCCAGATTTGGGCCCAGAAGGGGCTTTTTCTTCTCTCCTAGAGCAGGTAGAATGTTATAGCCCAGTGGTCCATGACCACGGCCGTGCCTTGATGCAGGCAAGTCTTGTATGTGTGCTATATTAGTAAAGGGAGAAAAAATAACCTACACCCTGCCCTGCTATCACGTGCGAAACAGTTCATTACAGCAAAAGAGACCTTTTGCCCAAATACCTTTTATTGTTTGGGGAGGTAAATTAACAACGCTGGCAAAGGACCTTTGCTGGGGCGCGGGTGTTCCCAAGAGCTCACTGGCATTTCCACCCCCTCCGCCGGTGACCTCTGCGACAGCGCTGGGCCAAAACAGGATGGGTTTTGGGCTCCCCTCTGCTGAAGGGATACATTTCAGGCTGAAAAAAAAAATAACTCAATGTTTAATGAGGAAAGGCGTGTCAAGAAAATGTGAGCATCTGACCCCAGTTTCAGTTGCTTTTGCTTGGGTGGGTGGATGAGCTTGAGGGTTCCCCAGCCATCACCATGATGCCATCCTGGCAGAGAGCTGAGGCTTAGGGAAGAGGCATTTTCCTCATGCCAGAAAGAAAGTAAAACGGCAAAAAGGAGGAAAACCAACCCTTGGGTTTGTTCTGACTAGGTTGTGATCAGTAAGTTGGGCAGAAGGGTGGCCCGTTCCCACCATCATCCTCTCTGTGCTGTGCGGGGGGATGATTTATCCGCATTTTTCCCCTAAACGGAGATGTTGCTAACCCCATACTTCACAAAATTTACCCACAGGGCCAAGCTCCATCCCACACCCAACATCCCCGCTAGCACAGTCCCCTCCCACTGCCCGAAACCCTTCGGTGCAGTCCCAGCTGCGGGAATTAAACAAAGCCAAACAAGAACCCTCCCAACGTTAATCTAACCCTTGCAAAAGCTGGGTGGAGCGAGCGCTCCAGGAAACCCCCATTCAAAGCCATTCATTAGTCAAACGCTGTATAAATAATTATCTTTGCTGCCATTCCCCAGTCGTCAACCTCTGGGTCCAGGTGGGGACGTCAAGCCCCGCGCCTACTCATCGCTGGAGGAACACGAGTCGTTTTTTCCCCCCTCCGACGTGCAAACAGCCGCGTGTGAACAATAGCCTTACGTCAGCCCCCCAGTCCCACTGCCATGGCTCATGAAGCTCCAATATTTGTGTTTTTTTTTCCCCCGGTCCTGACCCACCAATAGAGAATTGCCCCCTGAAATCCCACCTGGAGCCCCGGCTGGGCTGTCAGATGTGCAGAGCCCACGGCTGTCACTTAACACTTATTCTTTATCTGGCTATGACAGGCGAGAAAAATATATTTCCAGATGTTTCCTACCCTGGAGCCCAGCCCAAGGTTTTGGGGGTTTTCAGTGCTGAGCTGCCCGCTCGGCCAGGCTGGCGGTGGGCTCATGTGCAGGATGGAGCAGCCACCTGCAACCATTGATTTTTTTTCACAAAAAAATAGACAAAAGGCAAAAAAAAAAATCCATAGGTCTCCTATGAAACAATATTTAATATCAAAATAATATCTCATGTGGTTTCTTATTTGTTAGGTCATTGATATTACTATTTGTGGGGTCTGGGGCAGGGCAGAGGGATGGATAACAGGAGTAATCCTCTGTGTGGGAGTCAGTAGAAATGTCACCGCTTCACAACAGCATTCATCAGAGCTGGCCTTTGCAAGGAAACCGAATTGCCTTGGCAGAGTGTGGTAACACGGTGGAAACCCAGCTGAAGGCTCGCACATGCACGCCAGAGGTTTCACTGATGGCTGGTAGGGAAGGGACCAAAGCAGCTCCCGGCGTGATTTTGAATGTGTTGGTTTTGGCAAAACTAGATCTCATGAGAAAAATAGGAAAAAAATAGACTTTAGTTTTTATTAGTTTTATTTTGAATTTTATTTTCATTCTAAAGCAAAATAGCGTATGCGTTTTCCATGGAAAGCCCACGTCTGGATGTCACCATCTCTGAGGCGGAGCTGGCAAACCCGATCCAAAGCATCCTGCCCACATCCTGGCAGGAGGAAGGTCCTGCTGCCAGCGTAGGCTGAGGTTTCTCGGTGTTGTGACTATTTACTCATCTGCTAGACCTGCTTCAGGCAGTGCAAAATGAGCTTTGCCTTCGCACCCTGCATCCGCTTGCCAGCGTAAATCCCATCCTGCATCACCTTCACGCCCTGAAACTCCTGCAAACAAGCAGCAGCTGGGGAAGGAAGGCGATTTCTTGCAAGCAGGGTGGTACTTTTTGCTGAAAGAAATTGTGCATCAAGGAACGTGGGGGTTGTGTGATATGGGAATTTACAGCGGGGAGATGTGTATTTTTTCAGTACAAAAAGAAAGGATGGTGCTGGCGACCCGCCTCAAATGAGCAGGGGAATTACAGCTGTTGTAGTTGAGGCTGGAGATCCACCTTCCTTCCAGATGGTAGCCAGGACGCTTCTGAAAGAGCTGTGAGATCCTGCCATGGGTTTACACCAAGTATTTGCTCCCTGCAGTAATCCTCCCTTTGGAGTTTCCTGGTCCCTACACAAGTCCCCAGCTGCTCCGATGCTCCTGGTGCTATTGCTGAGGCCTCTGGAGATGCCCCCATCCCTTTCTGCTCTCTCCATCATTTGGAGGAAAAATGTAGTTCCTACCTAGGTCTGAAGCCTGCAGTCATGGGAGCTAGACTCCATCTCTAATTAATAGGGAGAAGCGGAGAGAGAGAGAACAAGGTCACACATCGATGGCGTAATTGAAAAAACCCACGGTTCCTCCATGTCCAGAGGCGGCTTCCCAAAGCCTTTGTGCACCACGGGACATCAAGCCCAGCTGGGCTCATACTGAACATCTAAAAAGATCTGAAATAAAGTGATTGGAAAGGAAAAGCTCTTTCTTTTACTGACTGGAAATGGAATTTCCCTGTATTTATATGCAGGTCATTAGAAAGAAATGCTCAGAGTCGTGGGTTTCTTTATCTCTTGGTCACTTAGGTGACAGGGTGGACAAGCGCTCGGTGAGGTGCGCCCTTGTGCTTGCTTGCTGAGGGTGGGGTCCATCTGGCTTGGTGCAGGTCACCCTGCGTTGAGACGTCTCTGCAGGGCTAATGCCCTGGATCCCACGGGGACATGGGTACATGGCTCCAAAATCAGTGGCCTGAAATGGCTGGAGTAGTTTCAAAGTGCTTTGCAACCACCGAGGCTGTTGGGTGGAGGTGATCCCACACGCCACATCCTCACCACACTGAGCAAGCAGGGTTTGGGCTACCTGGGGAGAAAACTGCTGGGGCAAGCAAGGTTTCATTTTCCCCCAGCCTTTCCTGAGACGAAGAAGAAATAAATCTCAGCTCTACAACCCGTGGGGTGCAATTCCTCTAGGATCCACCCTTGGAGCCACCGCGTCTCCCGGGTCCATCTCGCTGCACATCCCAAGCGGCGCCTGCACAAAGCCACGTCGCAGCCTCCCACGCGCTCCCCTCGCCCTGCTGCTGTGACTCAGGAAACCAGAGCCTCCCTGTTTGTAAACTCAGCAGCTTTTATCAGAGCCCAGGCCCCAGCGCGGGGTCGGGGGGAGAGGACACAGGCTGCTTTGTTGTGCAGGCAGGCTGGAAGGAAGGAGATGGCATGAGACCTGAAAAATGTCCCCAAGCCACAGCTGGATTCGTGGAGTCCACACGATGTGACGCTGCCCATGTAAACCCACCCATTTTACAGCTGAGGAAACTGAGGCAAGGTGTTACAAAGGAAATAACGAGGCTCCGTGACCTGAAAAAAAAAGCCTAATCTTCCAAATTTATTTTAGAAAGCCACCTTAATTCTGTGTATCTGGCCCAGGCTGGTGGCTCTCACCAGAGACAGGCTGGTTGGGTTTTTTTCCCAAATATAGGTAGGCTTTCAAAGCAGTTTGGCTCATGCCTAACCACACTGTGCTCTCATTCATGCTGCTGAGATGCTGCTGTCTCTGTGGTCTTCACCACAGCGTAGGAGAGGTCAAAGGTTTTGCGAGGCACGTCTACCCATCCCCATCCTCCCGTGGTCTTGGCCCTGACATTTCTGCTACGTAAGATCGTGTATCTATTTTTAATATAACATTATAGATGTGTAGGATAGTGCTGCAGCGGTCACAAAGGTGGCTTTTCTGCAGGGAAGAGATGACATCAGCACGGGCATGGCGAGAAACGTCGGAGGAAATCCCAGACCTGGAGAACCGGTGGCAGATGCGTTGGGATGGCTCCATGGAGCATCTCCAGGATCAGCTCCCCAGGGCAATCAAAGTTGTCTGAGGGGTGATTTATTTTACCCATGGTAGGGGAAGAGATATCGTTTATAAGAGGGGCTTTCCTCCTTATAAAGAGAGCTTGAGCGCAGCTCTGCTGTCCTTCAAGCCCAGGATGAAGCTCTGGGACAAACAGGGACATTGCAGGGATTCAATGGGAAAAGGGTTTTAGAGGAGCAGGAGAGCTCTGGGCCCGTGGGGTGAGGACAAACAGGAGAGCTTAGCAGCAAAGATGGGAAGAAGCCAACGACGGGGCTTTGTGGGAACGCTTGTGGATTTTAGAAGCTGGAAAATTGGTGAGCATGCCAAACCAAACACCCACCCTTTTTTTTCCCTCACTCCAAAGTGGAGGAGGTTGCGGCTCCCTGTGCCCGGGATTGGGGCAGGAAGAGCAAGGAGGGTTGGAGCGGGGAAAATGGTCCGTGATGGTGGCTGACATGAGATGGGGAGGCTTTGCAGAGCCTTTTGGCCCTGCAGCGGGGGAGTTTTGGGAAGAAATTAACTATTTTTTTTTTGCTAAAAAGCTGAAAATTTCTTTTTTTTCTTCTTATTTAACTACTACTTCTGGTGGGGAACGATCAAGTCCCCTGAAAATTTGGGAGATTTCAATGAAAACCAGATCCCTGCCCCTTCTTGGATTCACCAAAACCTCTTGCATCCCTTTGGGTCGCAACACCCCTCTCCCCACACCAGGAAAATAAGTCACTTCCAGAAGCTTTCCCAAGCCCTGATGCCTTCCTCCTTTATTTCCTCCAGAATCATCCAGACTGTGAGGAATCAGGAGAAGCAGAAGATTGTTTAGACAGGAGGATAAACACCGCTGCGAGGAGCAGACGTGTGGTATGGTGACATCTCCCCGCTGTGTGCATCCATGGGGCATAGGGGTGTCGGCATGGGACCCTTGCAGGGTGGCTCTGGGCACGGCAGCAAAAGCCCAGCTTAAGGCCATGGAAATCCAATAGCTCCTCCAAAACCAGGCTCTGGAGATGCTTGGCTTAAAACCATCTTAATTGGGGGCACATCCCAAAAATACTCATCAACGTCTTCGCGCCAGCATCACTGTAATGCCACCAGGCTTGGAGAAGCTTGCCCCCACTCCTGCCTCAGTTTCCCCAGCGATTCGGTCAGGATTAATGACCTTTTCCACCCCAGCTCTGTGAATGCCTGTGTGGCACCAGGGATGCATATCATAAACATGCTTTTTAAATGCATTTAACATCTTAATCTTCATAACAGTGGAGCCAGCAGACGGGCACATCTGCACCACGAGCCATTAGAAATCCATTGCGAAGCTCTTCGAGGGCGACGGGCACGGAGAGAAGGTTGTCTTGTTTTGTTTTCCAGGGTGTTCTTTTGTTTTCCAGTGCAATTCAAAGCTTTGGTGAATATAATCAGGTCCCTAAGATTTTTTGCCCGGTGGTGTTAATCCCTTTCCAGCCACATACTGAGCAGAAAAGGGTATAGGAGGGCCACGTATCTGCCAAGCCTCATCTGCAGCTGGGAGACGTGACCTGCCAATATTGACACATCATTAATAACAGCAAAAGGTGCTTTGGAAAAAGAAGAAATTCCAGAGAAATTAAGGAATAAAGTAGGATAATGCAATGCCTTGAGTTGCCCCACAGGTTGGAGAGAGCTGGGATAAAGCCTCGGTGGGTTCCCCGTCCTCTGCAGCCCTCGGGGCAGGACCGCGGGCCGCTCGCTCCAGGAGTTGTATCTACACAGCCCTGACATAAAGAATAGGTTAATTTGGGAACTACAGGATGAATTTCCTACACAGGTCAGTTCAGATTGCCTCACCAGTGCGCTGTATCCTCTAAAGCTTATAAATCTATTAACTCCGGACTGCTAAGCTAATTACGGCTGGTTACACTTCCAGCTAATAAAATATTTGTCATTTTTAAAGCACGCGGGAGTTTTTCTTCAGCTTAACCAAATCACCCTGACAATCCCTTCGACTAAAGAGATTCCCAGCAGCATTTTTTGCCAGAGGTAGGAAAAATCTGATTATGTGAGATGATAAAAAGGTGTGTTCCTGCAGTTTTCCCGGCTGGAGCATAACGGGGTGGATGGAAGCGACGCATGGCTGCATCGCTCCAGCATCGCCCCCGGCAATAATCCAGCGGCGTGCAGCAGTGGCTATGGAGGTGTGAGGAAATTCTGGCTTTGAGCGTGCCGAGGTTCGTTGGACACTTCAGTTTAAGGGGATTCATTGTTTTGGCTCCATCCTTAAGCCGAGTCTTGCTGAGCCTGGGAGGATTCAAGTTCAGATGGCTCATTTTTTGATGTTTTTTTCATCTCCTGGTTCGCTTAAGACATGCTTAATTCAGCAAAGAAAAAAGAAGCCTTTTGAATGAGTTTCTGCATCTAAAGAGAGCTTTTTCCCCACCCCCCTTCTATCTTCCCTTATTTTTTAATGGACTTAATAAAAAATGAAATGTATTAGCCAAGTCCAGCCCATGTGTTTTTAATAACTCAATTTAATTAACATCTCCCAAACTGTCTTATTAAAACTAAATTAAATCCTTATTTGAGATGTTTAATAGATCACACAGACTTTGTGCAGAGACAACTGCAGCTGTAGGAGTGCCAGAAAAAGGAGCTGAGATTTTCCTTGCTCACCTTTGCAGGGGCCAGACCGGCTCCTTCCCCCATTTCCAAGCCACAATCCCGGTCTCCTGCCGGGATAAATCAGCACTAATTCACTGGGGCTGGAGAGAGCCAGGGGGTAGAAATGGGCATTAGTCTATCCTGGAAGGCAACAAAAACTGGCAACACAGCAAATTATGCAGAATATACAACCCTTTCCATGGTGTTTTCCCTTTAACCTCAACCCTATTTTTCTAAGATTACTTTTTGGCTTAAAGAACTGAGGATGCTCAGGTTAAATAAGAATTAGCCTAAAAATTGCACTCTTTATGATACACACTATGGGAAAGGAGTTTGGCTTTGGGTTTTGCTGGAAACGAGTCATTTTTTGAAGAGAAAGAGGGAAGAGCAAGAAAATATCGATTATTTTTTTTTGCAGATGTTTGTTCTCAGCAAGAAGTCGGCAGGGAAGTGCCGGCTCCACCGCCCTCGTCTTTTGTTGAGAAGCTGGTGCCTTCTCCTGGTGCCTCGTCCCCACCACCTCATCTTTCTGTGCCCTTTTTTTTTTTACCTTCCTTTGTTTTCTTTCCGCTTTCTGTGTTTTTTCACCTTCCCCCCTCACCTCGCCCAGCTTTGGTGGATGCTCACACACCACAAAACGTCCAGGCAAGGGCTTCTGATCACGCTTTTCCCACCAGGACCTCTGAAGCCAGAGAGCCAACGAAGACGGCGTCTGTTTTCTGTCACACCTGCCAGGCAGGGCTTAGATCTCCTCCTGTTTAAGACATGCTGGTGCATTAAATATATCTAGCCAGATTAAAACCGTGTTCAAACAACTCTCGCTCGTGGCCGCCGTAGCTCGGAGAGTTGGAGTTCAAAGGAGCTTGTTGGGGGCGATGGCCTGAGATTGCACAGCCCAGAGCTGTTGGCAAGGATGCCTCGGACCTCTTGGACAGACGGACAGGATTGAAACTGCTCACTGGACTTTTTATTCGGCATCTGCCGGCTCGTGTTGACCGCTTGAGGTGATGTCGAACACATGGCCCAGCTCTTCCCTTGTGCTCTGGATGGATGGGTTTGGTAGCAGGGTTCAGCTACTGCTTTCACCGCAGGAACGCAGAGCTGCCCTGCCTGGGCAGGGGCACCCGTAATGGTGGGAATGGCCAGCCCCGGGAGATAACGTCAGTCTGCAAAACGTCTAAACCAAATACAGAAGACACTGTCCAAAGCAGCAGATGCAAAGGCCATGGGACCTGGAGAGAGTCACGCAAGTGGGTTCAAATCCCTTAAATCCAGCTGGCCAGAAGGTGACTTCGGAGAGGGGCTGGAAAGCCCTGCTCCTCCGTGGGTGTACGAAGCCTGTTTTCCCTGGGCACACAGCAGCAGTGGAAAGTCTGTGGTTCATTTATTTGCGAGCCCAGAAGTTGCCCCGTACCCATCAAAATCAACACTGTGTGTCAGCCAAGAGCATGGGACACGCAAGGGAGGGCTGCCAAGCCGGGTCAGACACAGGACTCCAGCACTTGGGAAAAAAACCATTTAAAAAGCATATTTAAAACACAGTAATCGGTTAAAAAGCCATTGTTTCATCATTTTGCTTTAAGAGAGCAACTTTAAGCCGGCAGCTGGTTGTTTTGCAATTCTGTTGACAATGATTTTCCAACCTCATGTCCATTCTTGCTGACGTTCGTGGAGTTATATCACCTGGAAATCTGCTCCAAATGTGTGCCGAGCAGCATTGTTTACTGAAGATTTTTTAATCCTCCATTTACAGCTCCTCTGATGCAAAGCTATGCTGAAATCAGTAAAGGCATCTGCAAAAAAAAAAAAACAAAAAAACAACCAACAAACCCAAACCCTTTGTAAGTGGAAGGAGATTTGAATCATCGAGTGCCGGAAAACTTCTCTCATCTATTTGTTCCTAGGCCTGACATCTCCAAAAAAAAAATATCACCAACCACTTTCCAAATTCAGAGAGGGATCTGAACAGGTTAATCCCCGCACAGCTTTACCATTAGCCCTTCTGGAAGCCGTATCCCCATCGGAAAACATTATCTTCCGCTGGGTTGGGGTGCCCCTGGGTGCTCTGCTCCGGGGAGGGGTGAGGATTAGCCCCGCGTTTGCACCGTGACTCCTTTTAACAGCGGGAGATAACGATCGTGTGATAATTGCCTTGGAGCAGGGAAAGATAAATGCTCCTGGTTTCTGTGCCTTCGCTTGTACAGCTCCAGCCTTGTGCTGATGCCGCTTGGGGAAAAACTGCCTTTTCCCTAAAAAGCATTTAAAAAGTTGACGGAAAACCATCGCTGGGCATTTTGGCTTGTGTTAACACCTTCCAGCGGCGGCCCACGGCTTCTCCCGATGAGGATTTTTGGGTTCCTTTTTCTCGTCATTGCGTTGCGGTTTGAGGGAGGTGTGCTGGGGATCCGTGGGGTGCAGCCACGGCTTCAGCAGATGGTGGCATCTCGGCTGGTTTTGGCCCGGAGACCCTGAGTGTTTCCGATGGAACGGGGTGGTGTTTCAAAGCCGGAGCTCTAGCTAGAGGGGTGATGTAGGAACTGAGCTCTGCGGGTTTTAAAGGTGTTATTTTCTTTCTATAAAGTGCCTTTAGAGGCTTTGTGGTATCAAAAATCTGCTTTTCCCTTTCCTGGTAATTCAGATTAATAGTTCTTTGGTAAAGTCAAATGTTACCCTTCCGACATCCTAAGGAGGCTGGCTGCCATCATTAAGGACACGCTTGCAGAAATTCAGGCAAAAGAGGAAAAAAAAACATAGAAATTATTTTCTTGTCTTTTTTTTAAAACCCCCTTCACCTCTCTGCCACCTCAGCCTCTTTCATCTGTTTCTTCTCCTTTCACAGAGCGGTTGGTTGTGAGCATGGTTCACCTTTTCATTTGCAAATCGAACTTTTCTTTTAGAAGTAAAAATTTTCAATCTTAAAAAAGAAACATTTTCAGGAAAATGGCACTATAAAAAATATAAATCTTTGTCTTAAGCGAAAAATACTAGGAAAAACCGGTTATGGACAACCCACTTACTGAGCCACTTCTGTGCAATGACAATATGCAACCATCCTCCCTGGTTTTATTTCTTGGGGTTGTTTTCGTTGCTCCTCAAGCTGCCTTCCTCCACTCCGAGGACTCTTTTAACGGTGTGAGCACCACGAAGTGCCCATGGAAGTGGGGTCCCCTCGCATGGACCCCTGGAGCTAGTCCCTCTCCCCTGCATCAGTGTGATAACCTCATCTTCCCAGGGCAAACATCAAAGCTGTGGGGTGTCGGGGCTGGGGCACAGAAGCCAGGGGCTGGTTCCAAGGGTTTTTAGGCTGCAAAATCCCCCCAGTGAATCTCCAGTTTGAACCGGAGAGGTTAATGTGGCCATTTATAGATGGGAGCAGAGATTAAACATGTTGAAGGGGGAGAGGAGGAGGAACCCAACGTTGCTTTTGATCCCTCTCCGCCGTTCCCCCAAAAGCCACCATGTGCCCAGCACCTGATAAACGCTATTTATAAACCAGGAGGAGGATAAGGGAGGCCATAAATCTTCTTGCTTTCCTTTTCTGTATGGATCAAGAGGAAAATTAAAACCACGCGCTTGATTCCACAGGGACACCCCGTCCTCCTGCCCAAGCACGGAGGTGGCCGTGGGACCTCCTTGTCCTCACCCCGTGATACCCTGGTAAGTCAGGAGGCAAAAAGTCCCCACACCAGCAAGGGTGATGTTTCACCCAGGTGAGACACTCCCATATAAAACTAGTGGGGAAGAAATTTCACTGACGTTTTGGTGGGGTTTCAGGTAAAAAAACAAGGCTCCAGGACCATAAACTTTGCTGATGCTCCATCTCCACGGCTCCTCTGAGGACTGTACTCCCCCGTGTCATTACCAAAGCCATTTTATTGGAAAGCAGAAAGCTGATCTCTTTTGGTAGGGACCCAAACCCTTAATTTTACCAGGCAGGAACGACAGAGTTTCCAACACGCTCGTGAAAGCTGCAATGGGGATTCTCCGATGTCTAATAAGGGGTTGAGCTTGTGCTGCAGCCCAACACCTCTATGCTCATGATAAATTTAGTTGCTGGACCCAAAATTCTGGGTGGAAAGGTGGATGCCAGGCAGACAGCATGCTCATACAACATCAGGCTCAGCGATGCACTGCACCGTGCTGGAGCGATGATGCCCCACTAACAGAGACAGTGTTATCTGATGAGGAAAGCTGCTTTCTTTGGGAGCAACAGGTCAAAGGCCAGTGTCACCAAATGTGACCCTCACGGATGACCTCGCATGGGGGTGAGGAACACATCCAGACGCCAAAACTCATTGCGGGGGTGTTGGAGGCAGCGACAGCAGGAGATGGGGAGGGAACGATGCTCCCTCTCTCTGTCCCCACCGAGCAAGCCAGGGTGAAAGGGGAGATGTGCTGGGCAGAGCCAGTGACCCAAAAGGCCACGGGAGAAGTAGGACCAGATGTTAAACAGAAGCTGGCAGTGTTGCTGTGGCCAGCAGGAGCCTGCCCCGGAGGAAATGACCCCGCGTAAGATGCATTGTCACCGAAATTTCTTAACATGAGATGGCGGCTAACTGATTAGGACGAGCTGCCCAGGGGCAGCAGCTGCTAAAAATACCAGGAGGCAGAAAAACTGGCTCCTCCTGTCCCTGCAAAAAATGGTGCCATCAGGAATTCACTGGGCTGTTTGCATGGCGACGGAAACAGGACTTTGCCCCAGTTTGGGGGGGTTCTTTTCCCATTCCTCCGTCTTTTCCACTGGTGCTGTTCAGCTCCGTGTTCTGGACCTAAAATGCAGAGCCTGGGGATCCCTGCTCCCAGAAACAACCCACAGAGAAGTGCTTTTCAATATCACTTTTAAGATGAGCAAACTAAGGCACGGAGCAGGGACAGGGTCAGGATTAGACGGGGTCATTTCATGCAAGGTTTCATGCCATTCTGGCCAAAAGAAAAGCTGCTGCCCAGCTCCCTGTGGACACGTGAAGTGCCCTCCACCCGGAGCAATGCCACCCTCCTCTGCGCTGCCCAAATCCTTTTGCATCCCCTTTCTCTCTGCTGGAGGGAAAATAAATAAATCAAACCGAGTCACCAAAATCCCTTCTAAAAGCCCAAGTTCTCACGGCCAGCAGTGACCGGCCGGCAGCGAGGAGCCTCCCCGTGGTGCTTTCCTTGGAAAACTTGGGGGTTTTTATCTGGGTAGGATAATTGGAGCAAAAAAAAAGGGCTTATTTCAAAGCCACAAGTCCCATGGTGAAGAGTAACCTGTGCCAAGAGCCAGCCCTTCCAATGCGGTTGCAGACAGCGGCAAGCCTGCGAGAGCCGTGCTTTCGGGATGTAGTTGGGCATAAAATTGGGGAAAGCAGCAAAAGGAAAAAGGGAAAGAGATAAAAGCTCCAGCACCATCGAAGGGTTTCCTAAGCCTCCCGGACCGGGCTGCGCGCGCAGGAAAACAGCAATAATTCAGTAAATAGGAGTGGGATTTCAAGCATTGGGAAAAGCAGCGTCTGAAGTTTCCAGAAACGTCCCACAGCACCTGCATAATATTTTTTCTTGCTGCCTTCCCCCTAATTGCATCCATCTGGGACAGAGTATCTCTTTCAACGCTGCAGTGCGTGGGCAGGAACCATCGTTTTTTGCCCCATTTTTTCTCACAGATCGCAGATAAACATGACCTCTTCCCTCGGAGAGGCTCTTAGATGCTACGATAATGCAAATACACAATATTATTCTTATGGCGCTTTCAAAGGAGCCTTTAAAAAAGAAGTTTTTGTAAAATAGCTATTTTTCATTCTCTTTTCTTCATCTTTTTGGGGAAGATGCTGAGGGTAAAAAGGAGGGAGCAATCTCAGCTTTCCTTTTCTCCCCAGGAGCATCACTGGGGGATACAGGTACTTGCTGCCAACTCCTGCGCCTGCGTGCGTGCCTCAGTTTCCCTGTTCACCTCAAGGAGATACTAAAACACCATGCCTAGGTGAGCTTTGCCAAAACCCCAATGTTTAAAGTAAGGTTTCCACATGCCATCCCCAGGCATGACGTTCCCTTCATTGGACCAGCATCAAACCAGCAGGAATTTAAAAAGAAAAGGGAAACCAGTCCCGTTACGCATCAAAACCGCTGCTAGAGGGATAACTCCAACGAGATGAGGGACTCGGGGGGGTGGGGAGGGGTTCAAGATGCTTGGAGTTTAGCACCCCCCCAGGGATCAGCATGAGGCTGCAGCAGGGGCTGGGATTGTCATCACATTTTTAACATTTCTATAAAACATCCAAGTTTTCATCTGGTGGGAAAATCTGCAGCGAGGGAGGGTGGTTGTCTAGGGGCTTTGGGGTGGGTTTTTTTCCCTGATGGCAATTTTCTTTGTATGGACGTCAAGCCCTGATGCTCCAAAAGACCCCAGTGATTCCAGACACTTACGGACACCAACTCGAAAACAATCCTTTCGCTTTTTGCCACCATCCGATAAAGTTGTGGAGAGATTTATCTCCCCATTGGGAGCCTCTATCAATCGCTTCCTAAATACTGGAGAGAGGAGATAATTTAGCTGCCATTTCAGTGAGACCTCATTAAGCATTTTGAGAGGCCATCTCCCCTAAGTGCTCGTACGGTCCCTGCGACTGCAATTAGTCTCGCAGTGATCTTTTGCTGAGTTCATCCCATATAGCACAGCTGGAGAAGGGGGGAGATGCAAACATAAGATGCCCAGGGATGGAGAAGGGTCAGGAGAAAGGATTTCGACTCGATCCCCAGGGTGACATCTCTGCTTCTCATGGTGATACGGTTGGGATGGGATGTTTCAACGTCAAGCGGTGGCACCTGAAGTCACGGTGGGACTCATGGAGGTCTCAGAGGATGGTGCGGCTCTGATGCCACCTCAACACCCTCTGCTCCAGGGTGCCACAAAACCAGTTGCCAACTGGATCATAGGAGGCTTTTCTCTGCCTCAAGCTCCCACCTGCTCCCCCCAGCACAGGCAAACTTTGTGTAGGGAGTGGGAAGAGACAGCTGGGGAGGAAGAGGAGGGAGATTCAGGGCCAGCAGATCGCTGAGGTTTCTGCTGCTGTTGTTTCTATTTTTATTCCCTTTATGTTTTTCCAATTTCGAAATTCCACTTAAAAAAAAAAAAATAAAAAGCCTTGCCTGGAATTTCTTTCATGCCCCGTTCTCAGCCCGCGTGCGTATTTCCCAACGCGTTGTCAAGGGCTGCATTGGCTCGGCAGGGACAAGAGCCAGCTCTGGTTTCTATTACCAGTGATTAATGCCAGGGAACATGTTTAGACTCCCAGGGCTTACACGCTGCTCAGGGACTCGGGGAACTTTTGGTACCAGCTCTGGTAAAGCCCTCCGCTCCTACGGGGCAGCCGGGTTCACGTTACCAGCCGGCGTTTTGAAGTCAGCTCACCAGGAGGGTGGGAGCAGGGCAGCAGGGCAGGGCACCCCAAGTCCCAGCAGCCACCAGGGTACGCCCTGCTTTCCCTGCTCTCTGCAGAGGATTTCTTCATGCCCAGGTCCCGGTTTCTTCTGTGGGAAACCGTGCAATACGGGGAGGAATGGGAGTGAGCAGTGGTTTGCAATGGCAGTTGCAAAATGAAGCAGATCAAAGCAGTCTTCCTCCTTCCCTGGCTGTGGACAAAGTCCTGGGGACATCCAGAAAGCCACCTCCAGGACCAGCATCTTCCTCGCCCCCAGCAATTTTCAGCTAACTTCAATCCCTTCCCTATCGAAAGGATCACTAAATTCAATTTTACTTTATTCCTTACAGTTTTAGTTGCTTACTTACTTGAAATCGCAAAGACTGGAGCTGGCTACTCCCAAATCCTAGACGATGGGGGAATTTTAGGAGGAATCAGGAAAGCTGGGAAGATCTTCAGGGTCATGGGATGAAAGCAATGCTGGCCAGGCCCTGCACAGCAAGCTCGGGGTTAGGAGTCCCTGTGCTCCTGCAGCTGGGCTTCAGAGGTTAAGCCACAGCTCCCCTGGGAGGGTTAAACCCCACGGTTCCCCTCTCCCAAGGTGACCATGGCAAACCCAGGCGTGCTCGTAAAGCCTTCCCCACGCTGGGTTAATTGGATTAGCCCCAGGAGGAAATGCCCAAGCTCCCCAAACTCCTTCTCCAACAGATGTTCAAATAACACCGCATTAAAAAATAAAGTTTCCTCTTCCAGGTAGCTTTAGCTGTCAGCGATGCAGAGGTGAAGTTTATCCTTTTGCTCTTGACAGTATAAATCCTCTCCTGGGCTTCGGGCCAAGGCAGCTGCTGCTGAGGGGCTGATAGATGCTCGGAGAGTTAATTCCTGCTGCCCTTACACCAGCCAGCCTGCACCTACAGCTGGAAAACCCCCAAAAGCCTTGAAACCCCATGAGGCTGCCCTTTTTCCAGCTCCCGGAAAGAAGACTTCTCCCTGCCCGGAATAACAAGGTGGCCTTGGAAGTACATGAATTATTTGGGGTGCATCGGTGGCATCGCCATGCACCATGACCTCGGCAGGTTGGTTGGGCCACCTCTCTCCAGCCAGGCAGGTGGAGGGATCCATCCCTCTCGTTGCCTTCAAAGCCTTGGATGGCCACCAAACACTGCAGCCGTCAGCGCTGACCTCTGACAGCCGTTGCACTGGATTGCAAACCTTTAGAGATCTCATTAACTGTGATACTTTTGCTGACCATTTTCCATTTTGACCTCCGTCCCTTGCTCCTTCCAAAAGGATCCAAAGGGCCGGGCTGCATTTGGTGATGGAGATTTCTGCCACCCAAAATATCAGCACCGCGTTGCTTACAGACCTGGGGGAGATGCCAGCAATCGAATAATTTCTGACCTACTTTCCCAGCCAACTGCTTTACCTGCTTATCCCTCTGCCTACCGGTGATGGGAAACCTCTCTCTCACTTCAATATTAACAGTGATGCATTATCAGCTTCATCTCAGAAGATGCAGCTCTTTATACCTGCCCATGGTCAGCTATTTCTAAGCTTTTGAAGTCATCGTTCTGGAGGGTTACAGTTCTCAAAGCAACTCTTTTGCAAGCAGAAAGGCCTGCAAGATGTGGAAAGGATGGAAGGGCGAGCCCTTGTGTCATGCTGGGAAGGCTGTTTGGGTACAGACTCCGGTACCCGGGAGCCTTTGGGAGAGAAAGATGCCGGGATTTTTCGGAGAGCTGGTCAAAACATGTTTTGATTTAATTTGGTTCCTCTCCACCCCCAGAAAATTGTTATTTTTCAGCTAAAATTCAAACTCTACCCAGTTTACTCCCACACAGTGAGTATTTCTGTGTAAGTCTGTGTTGATTCCTTCCCCTCTTTTGTCATGTCTATCCCAGAATTTCTATGGAAAGCAGACATCTTTTAAAAAAAACCTACCAATTCATCAGAAATCCCATTCTTCACCTAGAAAATTATTTTGAGGGATTATTGCCTTTTCCAGGAATACAAATTATGCCCTTTTTAGGCTTTCCTTTCATTCACCAATCCAAGCGACCGAGAAGCTGGCAGAGCTATGGGGCTGCAGGGTAGACATGTCCTGCGCCTCCGAGCATCCGGCACGGAAGAGGAGAGCAAGCTGGGGCTGCGTTGGCTCCCTCAACTCTGCTTGAGGTCATGTTCCCTTGTGTTCATCCTCCATTCCTGGAAAGCAGATGGATATTGTCTTCTCCATCCTGACTTTCCAGCCAGGCTTCTTTCTTCCCATCCCACCCCACGGTCTCCTGCATGGAGGAGCCTGAGCAACCAAGTCAACCCCAGCTTTGCTCAGCCGGTGATGAGGATGAAGAGCCAACATCGCCTCCTCCCAACCATGCTCCTAAATAATAACACACGCACACACAACCGCGCACTTCCCGCTGACTTCGGCGAGACCTCTTGTCTGCTTCCCCCCGTGTCCTTCATGGGGAGAGAGAAAGTGGTGGGAAAGTTATTTCCCAGGGCACCCAGCTGGCTGCGGCAGCATCTTCGGGCTTGGAACAATGCTTGGAAGGGAAGATGGGGAAAAAATAGACTGGGATGACGGTGTATGGACTTATCCAAGCAGCAGCAGCGCATAGTTTGTGGTGGAAATGTCCTGGAGTTATTTCCTACAGAAATCTGGTTTACGTTAGGCAGCTCCGCTAGTGGGCTGAGTTCTTCACAGCTCCGAGTTCCTTTGCTGGACTTTCATTCATTTACCACCAGTGTTTCTGCTACAGGCTTTGCTTTTCCCAAAGGAGATCTATTGGCCTCCTTCCTGGCTGTTTTTCCAAGGGATGTTCCCAAAAACGCATCTGCTGGTGGCTGGGATTTCATCCACAGGAGGACACCATGGGACTTCTCATCTGGACATGCAGGGCTGGAGTCCCTCAAGACTTTGCTCTTACCATCCATCGCATCCCTGGTTTGGGGTTTCAAGACCAAGTCAGGGACTGGGCCAGTGATTTTGGTGGCTGCATTTGGGTGAGATGAAGCTCATGGAGAGGGTTGGTCCAGCAGAAATGGGGACATGCATGGCTTGGACCTCTCCATGCCACCAGAGCATGACAAGAAAAGCAAATGGGTAACTGACTCTGGGTACTTCTCCTATGACTTTCAGTGTTTTGGGGGGGAAACAGGGAAGGCAAGAACTGACTTCCCATTTGTCAGCACTTCTAATATCTGCCAGGAGGCAAACCATATCTACTAGGTGCTTTTTGAACAAATCACCTTTGTAACTCATAAGAAGTGCACATGGGAAGGCACCTTCATGCATGTTGCTAAGCTCAGACCCTCCTCTCCATAGCTCCATCAGCTCCTACTCGTAACACCATGCCCTAAAATTTGGGAGCCCACTTTGAATGGCTTTAAATAGCCCTGTTTTTCCCAGACAACATCATCAGCACTCTCTCAAAAGCCGTCCTCTTCGAAGCATCTGGAAGCTGAATGCACAGAAGTTGGTCGGTCAAAAACCACAAGTCATTTTTATCCACCATCAGAAACTTCTGTGTTTATTTCTGTAGTTACAGCGACCCAAAATTAAGATCTCTACGGCTTAAAAAGAATGTCTGAGAAAATTGTCAACGAGTCTGAAAGACGGTCTGTCTATAGGAGGGATGTGCTCAGCAAAGAGAAATTACGCAGGTCCTCATGCGACGCGGGGCTGGAGGACAATCACCTGCTCTGTGCTGGTGCTCCTCCTGTGCCACCTCGTTTTGGTCACAGTCAGGGCAAGATCTGGGGCTAAATTCTTCTTCTATCCACTTCCCTGGGCTAATCCATCCCTTATCTGCGACGGGTCATCTCCACGCGTGCACACGGAGCGAGGACCGGCTTGCAGATTCATGCAAACCCAGCTGGCGAGCGCGTACCGGCCTACGACCGATTTCTATCAGTTTTGCTTGTGTGGTTAAGCAAGTTTGAATCATAAACCAAATTGTTTATTAAACTAATTCAGCTAAAATGTGCAACTTCTGGAAGCAGCCTGAGCTCTGGTTTTTTTCCCCCTCTCCTACAAGCCTGATGCTCATGGTGGGGGAATCGAATGCTCCAGCTGCTGAGATTTCTAAATCCACACATAAAACTTTATTTGTTCTGTTTCTGTTTATCATTTCCATAAGCCATCCCGGTAGGAATTGCACATTCCTTGTTGCTAATTTTAACAGAGAAGGATTGCACAGCTCCCCAGGCTGCCGCCAGGAATGCTCCTATGGAAATCGCATCGTGCTTTCCTGCCAGCGTGTTGTGTGTGCACCGGGTGGCTTTTCCTGAGAAGACTTGCAAATGGCTTTTTTGTTGAGTCGTTGGGCTTGTCTTGGGGTTTTTTTTCCCTCTCTGCCGGTGGGTGAGCAAGCAGTTGGCATGGCCTCACCGGTCTTGAGGCTGCCGATGACTCACCGTGACCAGGCAAAGGCGGCCCCATTGCTCTAGGTTTTTCCCTGCGTGTCTGGTTGCAAACACCATTTTGGGTTCGGGTTGTGAGGTTTTGGGGATGGGCACCAACATTGCACTGGGTTGGTGCAGCCCTAGGGATGCAAAATCCCATTTTGCTACTGCTATAGCACTGCAATGTTGGGGTTACTGAGGGATGGGCTTCCCGTTGGCACCGAGGTACGTTTCCAGCTCAAAATAAGATTTGGTTGCAAAAACTCTCCCAAAACTCATGTGAAAATCCCAGGCTTGTTGTCAGCACCTCTGCCTTGGCAGCTTGATGGGATCTCCTCAAGGAGCTGCTGTGCCCTCTGCTACAAGGCATGAATGCATTTCTTTGAGCTAGAGCAAATATTTGTGGGGGGGGGGACACACGACACGACCCAAAACAAGAGCCCCCCTGGCTCCATCTGAGCCACAGCAGTCATGAGCAAGCCCTTCCCGTGGTTAACGAACCTCACCGCTAAATACATCTTCCTCATTTCCACTTTCAATTTGTTCACCGCCCGGTTTTTGTCTCCAGATCCCTCAGCCCTCCGTTGCCAAATTTCTCTTCCCCGCAGAGGGAGGGAGCCTGCGAGCTGGATAAGGCCTTTCCTACCCGTAGGGAGAGAAACGAAGCTCCCGGAGCCTCATTCCAATCATTTTCCTTGCTCTGCCTTGAACCGTGGCCAGTTTTGCAGCTCCCCCACTCCGGCTGTAAATATCGGTGCTGCTGGAGCCCAAAAGCTGTCACACCGCGGGGATGTTCTTTGCTGCTCCTAGTTCACATTCCCCTACTTATTCACCCCAAAATCAGATTCCAATATTGGCAGAGCCATGAGACCAGGGACTCTTTTTTGGTAGTTATCCTTATTTTACTGGGAAACAAGGATGCGCAGACACTAAAATTGAGGACAGATCTTACCAAAACTTGGCAAACCCCGCGGCAGCACCAACCAAAATCTTACACAGTGAACAAAATCTTGCAAAAAATCATCATTTCTATAACATTTGAGACTATCAGCTGCTTCCTTAGATGCTGAAACCACCTTGAATTACGCAGCCAACACAAAGCACCCATAGATGCCCTTTGCAAAGGCACCCATGGGTGCTGGGAGTGCCAGGGGGGCTCGGGCAGGTGCTGGGTGGCTGAAATCGCTGCAGGAGCTGGCAGCATCCCAGAGAAACCAGAACAGATTTAACACTGTGGGATCTAAACCCCTTGACACATCCCAGCCAAGAGCTTGGCACGGCCTTTAAATAGCTCAACAGTGACAGAGATTTCAAAATTCAGCTGGGAAACGAGCTGTAGGATTTAGATTTACACTGAAGGGCATAAATCATTGTGGATCCATTGCTTTGCACCAGCAAAGAGGGGTTTCCCCTGTGTCATCCAAGGATAAGTGGCAAAATCACCCCACAGCTGAACAGGGGCTGTGCCACCTTTGTGCCAGGAGAAGTATTTTCCCCGCTTGCTGGTTTTTTTGGTGCCCTTGTGATGAAAAACGAGCCCCCGGTGATGCGGAGCCTGGTGATTTACGGGGAGCTCTGCTCCGACAAGGGCTTTCCGCTTGCCCTGAGTGGGGGGGTGCAGAGCAGAGGGGGTTTGGGGAGGGGTTCGGGGGGAGAGGAGCACAAGCTGGCAGGAGGATTGGAAACAGATGCTGATGGTGCTCACACCAAGGGCTGCAAAACGCCTCCGGCCCAGGCCAGAAAGGGCCACCTTCACCCAGGGTTTGGGGCAGTTGCGGAGGGACGTGGTGCCTCCATCCGCCTTCGTCCTCACCGCGGTGCAGCCACAGCACCGAGCCCGTTTCGAGCGCCCCTGAGCCCGCCGGAGCCTGGAATAGCAGGATGGGTCCAAGCTGGATGAAGCGATGCTCTGCAGAGCGGGATGTGGCTTTTGCACATCATTAAGGTCCAAAATCACCTAGGTTAATTTTTAATCCTCCATGTTGATGCCTCTGCTCTCTCAGCTGTCCCCCATCTTCCCAGAAAAGCATTTTTGGGAGCCAGGTGGGTGTATATGGAACAACATAACCACTTGCAAAGGCGGTTGATAGGAAGCAAGTGCCCTGAGCTGTTCAGACAGAGCATCCCACCGGCCTCCCTGCAGCCCCGTGTGGAGGGTCCCAGCCCCCAGGTTTTGAGCGCAGTGTCCCCAGTGCAACCCCAAACAACATCCCCCGGTGAGCCCCGTCCCACCCTCCTGGGAGATATTTGGGGTAGAGCTGGGGAAAGGCTGCCGGAGATGTGGGCACGGGTTTATTCTGCATGAAAGGCTTTGGCCAAACAGCGTGGCTGTGGCGGGGCTGGCAGGAGCAGCCATCCCATCCTACCCCCAAAGAGGGACCCCCAGCACTCATGTTGTCCTTTAAAGCCAGCTAGGGGAGGCTTGGGAAATGGGTTTGCACTTGGGGAAACTGAGGCACGGAGGGTGAAAGAGTCCAAAAGTCCTAACAGCTCCACATGTCGCACCTTCTGCCTCTTAGACCTACACCGTGGGACACCTGCCAACCCCTCCTGCACTTTCAGACCAGCAGCAAAACCCTTTCCTACTGCCAAATCCCCCTGCCCGGTTTCCTGAGCTCATTTAGCAAAGGGTTTGCCCCCTTCCACCAGAGCGCCTGGCACAAGGGCAGCGATGCCATCAACGGTGCAAAGCCGTGGCTGGGATTATTGCAGGAGCAATGGGGATGGGGACCAACAAAAATACCCAAAGAAAAACCTTGCTGATCATTGCAGGGATTTTTATTTTTAATTTTCCTTGGAGTGCCTAGCTCCTGGAAGGGTGATTTCCCCCCTCTAGAAGAAACCCCTCCCTCTGTTGGGGTTGAGCTCAGCAGCCCTTTTCCCTCTCCTCCATCCCTCCCAGCCCATGCAGCTGCCCACACCCAGCTCCCCATGAGTCCCAGGGCTGCCTGGGTTTGGGCTCAGGGCCCCGGGCTCGCCGGTGGTCTGCGGCGGGCATGCCGGTGGTCTGCACCGAGCCAGTGGGTTGCATGGCTCTGGCTTTGCCTCGTCGTTTCCAGCCAGCAAATGTCATTAATCGAAGCTGAAAATACATGGCAACGTTCCTGCGATGCCTTTTCCACGGTGCCGGCGCTGGAGCAGGAGGAGATGGGAGGGAGGGGGTGAGGGATGACCTCAGGCAGGAGGGGTGGTGGGAGATGGTGGGTTTGGGATGCTGGGAGGGGAGAAGGAGAAGGGGATGGGAAGGAGAGGGGGGTGTAGGCAGGCAGATAAGAAACGGCACAGAGTTAGGCTGGGGATACAGAGTGGGAGGCAGCAGGTGTCCTCCCCCTGGGTCCATCAAGGCTAATTCAAGCTGGGGGGCATTAGGACATCCCAATTTTATGCCTTGCAAAGACAGTGCTGTCTTAAGGAAGAAATAATTAGTATGGCCAGATTAGCATGGCCAGGGCTGCAAGAGTCCTTCTCCCACCCCCAATCCCAAAAGGATGCTCCAGGCAAGAGGGTGATGCAGTATCTCGGGGACTTTCCCTACCCCAGGGATGCAGCATCTTGGGGAACATCCCTACGCCAAGGATGCAGTATTTTGGGGAGCATCCCCACCCCTGGGATGCAGCATTCTGGGGAGCATCCCTGGCCCCAGGCTCCCCACAAGGCAGCTGGGTGCTGGCAGGCAGAGGGCCCCCCCCCCGGCAGCTGGGTTTTGGCCCCGGTCACTGCCTCCCCTCCGGAGCAGCCTGGCACAATAGCTCATTGTGGGGCCAGCTTTCAAGCGAGGCCAGGGAATGGCAGCGCTCGCCGGCGCAGGGGAAAGGCCGCTGGAGGAGCCGGAAAGTTGCTGTTGGACGGCGTTCAGAGGCCTCAGCGCAGCAGGAGGGAGCCGGCCGTGGAAAGCAAACAGTGCATGGAGCGGAAAGTGCTGACTCTGAAAGGTCGCCCTGGCACCCTCAGCACCACCCGCGGCAGCACCACCCCGGGCACGGCAAGCCCTGGGCGGCTAAATAGGGTCCAAGTGTCTAAATACCTTCCAGCATCCCTAAATCTCCAGTTATTCTGGCGTAAGGCCCTCGTTGTCCCCAGCAAGCACTCAGCCACGAGCGGCATGTGTGCACGGCTCTGCACGTGTGTGCATGCACACATCTGCGTGCGTGGGCCTGCCCCACATCGCCAAGGGAAGGAGCAAAGCTCATCCTCTCGCCACTGCAGCACCCCAGTCTGCCTCCTCGCACCTCTCCCTCTCCATCCTTCTGCTGCCTTCCCCTATATTCACATTTCTCCTTTTTCACCGCCTGCTTCCACCTCTCTTGTTCTCTCTCAGAGATTTCTAGAGAGCCCTTCCCTTAGTTTAGTCTTCAGTAATTTCAGTTCCTGTTTCAATCCCTCTTTATTTCCATCAAGCACCGCTTTAGCTGTCTCATTTCAAGACACCAACCTGAAAACGACCCGTTTGCTCACTGGCCTCTATTTAGAGCAGCAGCTCTCGGCGCGTGCGGCTGCTTTCGAGCGTGCAAAACCCCCTCCACCCTGCAGGCACCAGCCCCCGGCCCCGGGGGTACGCTGCCTGCTGCTCCGCTGTGCTGCTGGACGCATACATCCCTGGATGCACAGACACTAGGGTCTGGAAAAACCCTGCTTGCTGCTCTGGCTTTGTTTAAATCACGCGCCTGAGCAGCCACACAACAGCACCTGGGGCCAATAAGCTGTGCAAAATCCCCCTAAAGGCACGATTCCTGACACAGGCAGGTTTTTCCTGGTGGGGAGCTCATCCCTCCCAGCAAACCCCTTCCCATTAAGCTCAATTTTGATGCGCTTGAATTAATAGCTCGCTTGCAGGACGCATTGCTGCAACAGCCAGGGACTGCTTTTGGGGGTGCAAGAGCTGCAGCCGTGACATTTTTCCAGTGGGAAGAACTCTGGCTCAATCCCCAAACCCCGCTTCCCCATCCCAAATATCCTAAGTGGGTTCTGGTGCTGGCTATGGAGAGCCTCGGCACGGGAATAGGAGATGGGGGGCCAGGGGCATCGAGGGGGGAGCATTTGCTTTGTGGTGCTTCCTCTGGGGGAGCATTTGCTTTGTGGTGCTTCCTCTGGGGGAGCAGGGAGGTAGGGTGCTCGGCCGCCGGGGCCGTTAACTGCTGGCCATCATTTCCCTAGCGGGCACCCCAGGTGCATGGGGGCTTCCCCCGGCGGTATTTTTAGTGCTAGCGTTAAAGTGATCGTCTGCGATTTCTGGGGTGGGGATGAGGGATGCTGGGTGCCTGTGGCTCAGCTTCCCCTTCAGTGCTGAATTCCTCTCCTTCCCTCTCACTCGCAAGGACCAGCAGCATCCTCAGGTTTGGCAAGGGCTTGCAGAGCGCTGCGTGCTCCCCTGCTGGCACAGCCCTTCTGCAAGGGGGGGAAAACCCCCTCGAAGAGCCGGGGCACGCTCACCCCTTTTGTTTTTAGCCGCTCCCCCTCCACTAAGAGGCCTCCGGCGTGGAAAGGCTGCGTGGAGACTTGAAAGCGGCGGATGGGAAAGGAGCTGCACTCGCTGTTTATTTACCCAGGGCGGCCGGGCTCTGCCGAGCACGAGGCCGTGTCGCCTGGCCCAGCGGCTCCAGCTGCGATGAAAAGAGCTACGGCAAGATCAAGGTCGCGCGGCCGCTCGGCTGGCGGCAGAGGCAAAGGCAAGCTCCGCTTCTGCCTGGAGCTCCGTGTCTCCAAGCCAAGGCTGGAGCGGGCTGGGTCTCACCTGGCTGGTGCCCCCGGGGCTGCCTCCATTTTGGGGTCTCACCCAGCCTCTCTGCCAGACCCTGGTGTTATTAAGCTCGGGTTTAGCTCAGCTTTGGAACACAGCGGTGTCCCACAGGCATCCCAGGACCACACTACAGCTGTGATCACGGTTCTCCACCTCTCGTCCTTCAGTCCTTTGCCGGGACATCTTGCTTCCTGTCTGGCTGCAAGCTGAGTTACTATAAACGGAGTTATTATAAATATTCCCTATCCTGGATTCATCTGTTGCATCCTCTTTACGCCAATGGCTCCTCTGCCCTTCTCGGTATTCAACAAATTTGAGCGGCGGGTTTCTGAAAGCTTTGTCTAACCCACTTCGTGCTGATTCAAGCAAACAAGCGTCAATGGTAGCGTCCTCTGGGAATTTCCCATCACGCAAACTCACCAGCCTTATGAATAAGCGTCGGCTCCTGGACCGTGAACCTCTCTGAGATGCTGGTCTCATTAATCAGCCTCATTAATCAGCACTTCCAGACCTACACGTTAACGGGCTCCAGTCATACCCCTGTCCAATTAGGCACAATACGGATTTCCTCCCGGCTTGATGAGAATGAGGGGATACCCGAGCCAGCACAAAACTCACTAGGGAACGACATAATGTATAAAAATACATGTATTTTTCCAAGATCTGAAGCACAATGGTCTGATTTGATCTACTGCGAGCCCAGAGGCCGATTCCTCCTCTTGACGGACGGCAGCCCGAGGTCCCGAGTAGGAAAGCAGATGCCCAGCAGCATCGTCCCGTGTCAGCGAGGGCGAGCGGGTGGCCACGGGCCTTCGCGAGTCGCCTGCACCCGCTTCCCAAGAGCCTGCTGAAGAAAACCCTACTATAAAAGCCACTTGAGGTGGTAAAGCCAAGCTCCCAGGGATGATTTAGGACGGAGGACAGTTTTGAAACCCCGGAGCTGCCCCGGGACAGCGATGCGGAGCCGCGACGCTCTCCGAGGAGCCGGAGAGGACAACCCATGCTCCCAAAGAAAGAGGGAGCGGGCGGGGTCCCTTCCCAGCCCCCGAGACCAGAGGCCGCGATGCCAGCCGGACGTTATTTCCTGTAACCCCACAATTTTGTTTAATGATGAAAAAAAAAAAAAGAAATATACAGAAGCTGCTGGGATTTCTAAGTTTTTGCATTGTTTTTCCTCTTTGCTCCCTGAATTTAAAGAGTAAAGGCAACGAATAAGCACACCGACACTGGGGGTTATGAATTATTCTTTTTTTAATTTCACATGGTTTAAAATACGATATGAAATAAGGCTACAGTATATAAAAAACTCTCCAGCAAAATGATGTGCCAGCATCAGCAATTAAAACAAAACCAATCCCCTCCTTCTTTAAGAATTCAGTGGAGGAGGGACTTCTTATTTTCTTGTTTCAAAACCAAACAAAACAGAACAGAACACAACACACGGACACACACACACATCGCTACATCTCTAAGCTACCTCAGCTCAGTTTTTTTAAAAAGCACCTGCTTTTTCTTGTTTTTAATCTCGCTTTTAAAATTTTTTTCCACTTTTAAAAAATATAAATTATATGAAAATACAAGTTGGAAAATAGTCGAACAGCACAATATAACAATCTCTTTTTTTTTTCTTCTTCTATGTTTATCAGCTTAAAAAAAAAAGTCCCATATGTAAAAACAAAACAAAACAAAACACAGACTTTTTTTTCTCCTTTTTTTTTTTTTTTTACTGAGGCAGTTAATTCCTGGAGATATTCCATTATAACATATACGTATACATAGATTTATCATTTATTTAAACTTCTTTGGAATGTAGACAACAGCTCACAGATGTTATATAGACCCTACCAGAGAGCAGAGCACGCCAAGGCATCCAAATTTTGCGACGTTAACGAGGAACAAGCAACCAAGCCCTAAAGCCCCGCAGAAAAACCCTCCAGAAGAGCAAGAGTCAGAAGATGGAGACGTTTCCCGCAGCGTCTGAATCTATCGGTGCTTACGGGGACCTTTTTTTTTGGAGGAGGTGTTGGTTTGGAAAGACGAGAGAAGGTTAAATCTGACAATAGCTCCTATTTCTTGCCCCGTTTGGCTATTTCTCCACCTGAACGATCATGCCTGGAGCGGGACGGTGGTAGCGTGGAAATAAAATGGATCTAGACTTGCACACACACGAGCGTCCACGGGTTACGACCATCCTACGCACAGAGATGGAGAGAGACAGGCAGCAGAAAAAGTGCTCATATTTTTCATCAGGTTTTTTTCTTCTTCCTTTTACTGAGGTCCCAGACACCGACTGCCGAGGCCCTGGAAGGCTGTCTGCAGGAGCTAAGCTCCCAGGGTAGGGCTCAGGTTTTGCAAAGGGGACGTGCCCCTGCATGGAGAACAGCAGATCCCGAGCAGAACACAGAAAATATCCCAAACACGCCTGAGACATTCCAAAACCAGACAAAATTACCCAATTTCCAAAAGCCACGTGTATCTGCTGAGGGTGAAGCTCGCTCCCACGCAGCGAAACCGGCACCGGAGCGAGCCCCGTCCCTGGCAGATCATCATCATCCCTCTCAAACCCATCCTTCTGGTCCAGCACGGGGTGTGTGGGTTAACCAAATTTTCGTGGCCTCCAAGAATAGGAGGTCGGAGGGTTTGGGTTCCAGCACATCGGTTGAGCACGCCCCTCGCCAAAAGTCAACAGGCAATTAAAAAGCAGAAAGAAAATTAAAAGAAACAAAAACAAATCCGCAAATTTCCAGTGTATAAACAGGACACAGTCCTCTCTGGGATGGTCTCTAGAACGGGAATAAAAAGTAAAGGGAAATAGAAGATGGTAAACCTGACGCCCCTAGGACTGTACTGCCCCTCTCCTGCTGCGCTTGCCCCGGGCTGCGAGCCGGGATGGCAAACGGCCAGGAGAAACGATGGAGAAGCTCCAGCCAGTGGCTACTTCCAAAAAACAGAGCTGCTTTCCACAACTCGCCCTTTCTAACCTTTAAACCATCTACCCCAAATCACTGGGAACGCACAGGTTTGGCCTGGAAACCTGAAAAAATAAGCACGGCGGAGCGGATTAGGGATTCAGCCTGGCAGAGGGATGGGGTTGGTACCCGAGCCTGCGGTTCCTTCCGTCGGAGGGAAATTTTATCCCTGTTTTCTGCTTGAAAAAGGCACTTCAGCTGCAGTGGAGCATCCGAGCAAAGCAGGAGACACCTCCTGGGGCACGGCGTGGTGCCGAGGGCAGGAGATGGGGCGCCTGGCCTCCTGGCAGCACCCTTTAAAAGGGTGTAAGGGGGAATTTTTCAAAGCAACATCAGAAGTGGCCCGGGAAGGGTAAGCTAAGGGTCCTTTGCGGCTGTGTGCAAGACAGCAATCCTGAACACCTAAAAGAGCCACCCAAATGCTGAAAACCCAACCCCGGCGGCGTGTCCTGTTGGGGTGCTCTTTAACCACTCCTCCCTTGCACATTTCTGTGCCGTCACACCTTGCTCGACTCCCTTCTCAGCCTGGGCTCTGCGGCAGAGCTCTGCCCCAGTGCCTTGCCGGTGGGGGGGACCTCATCCACGATATCTACGTTTTCCTTTCCTCTCTCCAGCTCGGCCAAGCTTTCTCCCCTCTGCCCTGTCTGCCCGAGGAGATGAGCTGACGTTTAACCTCGCAGCGGGCAGCGTCCCTTTCCTCCTTTGGTGCCTGCTCCTTCCACCTCCCTTCCATCCCTTTCCTTCCTCTCCGTCCAGCCCACCCTTTTCTTCCCGAATGCTCAGCGGGATGATGCGCAGCCCCAGCCCCACGAGCTAACAGCATAGCTAATAACCTCCCTTGCCTAAACCACCATCCTCCTTGGCCGGAGCTCCCTCTTGGCCTACTCGTTTCCCCTCCACCATCACCTGTTTTTTAAGCACGCAGCAGTTTTGGGGCTGACTCACCCCAAAATGACCAAGCGGGGATACAGAGGTGCTGGGTGCCCCCCAGCTCCCGAGGAAGAGGAGAGCCCAGCACCTCTGAGCACCACCTTGCCCTGGGGTCGAGCTCCCCATCCAACGCCGCCCCTGAGCGGGGGGGTTACGTGCCCCAGTATTTCAGCTCTTTGCACGCAGAGTCCTGTCCTGCCGACCCGATGTATCAGCCTGGATCAGGCAGGCATCGCTCGGTGAGCATGTCTGGAAAGCCTCTCCCCACCTCGCCCCCCACTACCATCTCACAGTGCTTCTGTAATGAAAGCAACTACCTAAAACACACAGACAGACAGACAGACAACACACACAAAAAAAAGGTACTTTTGGTTCAAATGTGTAATACTGTCTTAAAAATGAAAACGCCCAGCGGCTCTCAGGGGCGAAAGGCCCCGTTTTGGCAGTGGGATCCACACGGATCCGGCTTCAGGGTCATGTCTGGATACGGAAACGCTCGCTGCCTGATCCTCTAGCTCACACCGAGCCCAGCCCGAAGGCAGCTGTCAGCCTCGATCCGCTCAGAGCATCCCAGGAAGCGCTCGGTGCGGCAGGATTTACCCCTCTGAACGCAAACCACGCCGCAAAAGGTTTGGGGGACAGACGGAGCAGCTACCCCGGGACTGATCCTGCAACCGCCTCAAGCACGCGAGACCTCTCGTTTACCCCGGCAACACCAGTCATATGCTTCATGTTAATCACACCCTGACAAGGGTTTGCAGGATCAGGCTTACAAAGAGCAGTAAAGAAGCCATTTGCAAGGACAATTTCCTTTCTGCGTGTGCCCAGGCTGGTTAAGACATACAGCAATAAAGACAGAGCTGGTTGAAACAGGAAGGAAAAAATATTTCCCTTTGGTTTTTCAACTTTTCCCTGACTTTTTTCCCCCCCAATCAACTTGTATATTTTCCATTTACCACATTCAAAACATGGGAATTTCTCCCCTTTCCCCTCCAAAAAAAACCAAACCTGAATTTTCTGAAAGCACCAACGCGTTCCTTAAGCAAAAAAGGGATTTGGAAAACGCAAAAAGACATTTTCCCCGAAAATCTGGATGGGTTTGGTGCACAAACGCAGCCCCTTTTTTTAACAGCAACAAAAAAAAAGCGGAAATTTCAACCAGCTTTATCAGCAAACGGCGGAGCAAAGCGTGTGGGACTGGAAGCGAGAGCGGCACACCCAGCCAGCATCACGAGGAGCCACTTCGGAGTTAATTTTCCTTCACATACGATTCGGAGATGCTGAGTCGTAGCGCTACACTTCTCCAGTGGGGTCTACATAAACTAATTTGTGGGGTTTTTTCCTTTTTTTTTTTGTTTTTTTTCCTTTTTCCTCACTGTAGATAAAACTCTCAGCTGGCATAACAGAAACAAACACACACAATATTGCAATACTGAGACCATCTTAGAGCTTAAGACTATTTGAAAAAAAAAATACTGGCACAAAAAAAAAATTAATAAAATAAAACTTTAACAAATAAAAAAAAAAAGAGTCTTGATCCCTCTTGGCAAAAATTCTGTCTTTTCTAGAAAAGAAGACAACCGACAGAAAGGCGATGTAACAAGAATGACAACCAGTTCTTGGTTTTTTCCTATATTGCCCCTCCCCGAAGCAGGAATATTCACCCACTTTGGTTTTCCCTCCCTTCCCCCCGCCCCAATAAAAGTTTAAAATCCTCGAATCCTCGGGAACACTGTCATTTCCTGAACACAAAAACCAAAGGGATCCTTTCGATAAGATTTTTTTCTAAACAGCAAGGGATGGGGAGGGGTTTGGTTTTTTGTTTTTTTAAGTGAGCTACATTTTTCTGGCTTTCTCAAAACTCAGAATTTCACCCCCAAAAAGCCTGTCTTGGAGCTTTCAGGAAAAAAAACCCCATCCTTCTCCGAACCAAACTTTTTAGGTTTCAGCCAAAAGTTTGCCTCTTCCGCCACCCTCTCTCCCAACATCCTCAAAGCATCAAATCTGAGTTACTCTTTAAAAAAACCAAAAATAATAACGAACAACAAAAATAACAGCAAAAATAAAAAAGAACCAACAGAAAAAGTCCCATCGACTCTCCTAAATGACACGGGGCGCGCAGCCGCCCCGGCCGGCCGCCTTCACTCGTCGGCGTCCGGCTTGACGTCCAGCATGGCGTGGAGCTCCTCGGGCGTGTAGCCCAGCAGGCTCTGCAGGTCGCAGACGAAACGGTAGACGTAGCGTTTCCCGGCCGTCTTGTGGATGATGTTCTTGTCGTAGTAGTAGCGCAAGCCGCGGCTCAGCTTCTCGTAGTTCATCTTGGGTTTGTTTTTCCTCTTGCCCCATCGCCTGGCCACCTGGGAGAGGGGTGGGGAGAGTCAAAAGGGGGAACGCACATCGCAGGGAAGGGAAGGGAAAAAGGAAAAGTCTTTCTTTGCAAGCAGCGCTGCCAGACACGAGGGAAGGAGAGGCCTTTCCTCATCTTTTAGATGGACACGGATGGGTCACAAGCATTGAAGTCTGGGAAAACCCCGTGCAATGGCAGAATATTGCAGAGGACTCTATGAGAATATATGGAATCATAGAATCGTTAAGGCTGGAAAACACCTCTAGGATCATCAAGCCCAACCCCCAACCCAACACCCCCAGGCCTCCTAAACCATGTCCTGAAGTGCTGCGTCTACATGTTTTTTGAACGCCCCCAGGGATGGTGCCTCCACCAGATTCAGGGATACATAATGATATAACTCAGGGAAGGGAACCAATGTCCCACCTGCTCCCCAAAAATCAGTGGGAAGCCCCCCCCTCACCTGTACCCATCCTACTTGAAGAGCTTTGGCAATACACCTCTCTCGATGGTGTTTCAGCTACTTCACACCAACTTTGGGCACAAATTACTGCTTCCTAGGTATTCCTGCAGCCCAATTTTTAACAAGTTTTCAGCTGGGCTCTAATCCATTGTTTTTCCCCACACACGCATGACCAGAACAACGTGACTGCCCAAATCTCAGCCCTGAAGGGAGGAGGCGAGGGTTACCCACACCAAGATTTCAGCAGCATTTGGGGATGTGCTCTTAATTCCAGGGCACTCTACCTCATCTGGGTCAGAAAGTTTGAATTCCCAGCCATCGCCCGTCCAGCTGATGAAGGACTGACAGGACTTGTCAGTGAGCAGTTCCAGCAGGAATTGCCACAGTTGGATGGGTCCACTGCCTAGAAAGACAAAGGAAACAGAAGACATTAATGCCAGGAAAAGCACGGCCCCTTCTATCCGTGGTGGGGGAAAATATCACACGCAAATGGGGCTCACTGAAAAGAATAAAACCTTCTACTATCAAAAAAACCCCATCAGTGGCCACAGGGCAAGAGATGACAGCTCAAGAGTTAAATCCTGCAGGTGAAAGAGCTTCCTATTTGCAGTAAGAGCTGAATATTCATGCACTGGAATGCTTCACTTGGAGTTACATAAATAGGATTATTTTTCTGGCATCCAAACTGCGAGGAGTCATTGTCTTGGCACAAGAGCACCACCGTTTCCTCCGTGCCAAAAAGCTCCTGGCCATCGCATGAACTCCGGCAGACTCTCGTTTCCCGACCTTGACTCTTTGCTCCGTTGCTGTTTACCGAGATAAGGGGGGGACCCAGGTATGAAAATTATTTGGCCTCTTTCCAGGGCGTGTTGCTGCAGGAATGGGCTACGCCGGTTCGCAGAGCTCAGCGGGCTGCCGGAGCACGGGGAAGGCAGGGGCTGGCTGGCTCGGCAGACAGATCTCACCAGCTCAGGACTGGTGGATCCCCCCGTCACGGTCTTGGCACGATCTTAGCAAAGCCATAAGCAAACCACCCTGCGGCTGCTGGTTCCAGCCTGAGAGGCGTAAGGCAGCGCGCAGCATCCCACCCCACGTACATTCAGCCTCTCCTTACACCACCAGGGTCTCCGTCTTCCCTTGGGGTGCTAATTTTGGCCAACAGCAATTTGCCTCGGGGTCCTGAGCCCCACACATCTAACCTGCAGTACCGAGTGCACCCCAGTGAGAGCCTGAGGCTTCGCAGCCTAGTTTTGGCTGGATTAATGGTGAACATGGAGTGATTTCGAAATACTTATCTCTCCTTCGCGCCTGTGTCCCAATCAAAGGTAGTGGAGAAACCCTCAAGCCAAAATCTTTTTGATGAGCAACTTCTAAATGTGGCCGCACCCAAAATATTGCACTTAGCTCTGGGCAACATGTTTCGGGAGAGATTTTGCCACGTTTTAAACGCGGCTTAGGCTATATCGATAATAATAAGTATGACAAGAATAATAATAACAAACAGAGGAAATTATCACAAAAAGAATTACACAGGCTGGATTAGGACGGCAGGCTGGGGTAAACCCGCCTTCTGAGAGCAACGAGCACAAGCTTCAAGCAGGGAAAGAAGTGTTATGTATTCAGAAAGAGGGATGGAGAACAGACTATTTCCACAAATGACAATGAAGGGTGTCAGAGCTGTGGCTGAAGGATAACCCACGGAGGGAAGAGAGGGCTGTTCCCCCTTTCCACAAGGCTTAAAATGACTCAAAAGCAGACAAGCTGCTGGGGAGGAGGAAATGAGAGAGCTGGCTCTGGGACAGGGGAATCGCTGTGCCCCGTCCAGCCCTCCCCAAATTGTTTCCCTCCCGTCATCCCTAAAGAAGTTTTGCTGGCACGGAGTCCTCTGCCAAGCCGTGGGGGTTATCGCAAAGCCACGGGCAGGACAAAGCGGGGAGCTCACAGCATCTCTCTGCTTGTAAACGGGAAGACAATACTCAGCGGGGAAAGGCTCTAGCCCGTTGTTCTTGGCAGGAGCTCGCCAAGACGTTGACTCCACGACCACGCTCTCTGGTAGGGATGGAGTTGGGTTATCCATGCCAAAACGAGGGAGGAAATTCAGATGACGCCTTCGCCTCTCATCCGAAAGGGAAGAGCCAAAACCCTGGCCTGAAATACCACTGCATCTCAAAGCTTAGACCTATTTATAGCAGTGAGCTTTAAATATAGAGAAAACATTGGACAAAAAGGTTATTGCAGCCACCTGAGGTCCTCCACGGGGAATCGCAGGTGAATCCACATAGGGCTGGTTTCTCTTGGCCCATCTGACTTTACACCAATTCCCTACACACACACACAGAGCGTCCTGCACCCAAATCAGGTTAACAGAATAGAGTCCTAGGAGACAAGACTGAAGCAAGCCCAGGTTCATCACCTCGCACTGATTTCTCTCCTGCTCAACCAAAGAACAATGATTTTTTTTAAATTCCTTCCCCAAAATCAGATGGATGGAACCCCAATACCACTGGGCCACCCTGGCTCTGTGGGAGCCTTTCAAGGTTCAAGTGTCAATAACCCCGAGCCAAGCGGCTGGCAAAGCTCACGCTTGGTGCTTGCAGCTCGGCTGCCAGCTGGCACGGAGAGGTGTCGGGAAACCCAGCAATTTCTTGCCCTCTCTCCAGCAAGCAAGGTAAGGCTCTTGCCGCTGCGCTGGGTGCCACTCTGCCGGGTATTCTGGGATTATGAAGGAAGTGGTGTCATCCTTGGAACAGGGATTCCCAAAGTCTATTCCAAGCTGCCTGTGGGACACGCGTAAAACCCCAAATTCCTCTGTGTTGGACAAGCAATTATGTCAAGAATGTGTTTACTGCAGGGCTCGCAGGCATGTCTCAGCTCCTATAAACACACGCCCTGCCAGAGGGGAAGGCAGCAGAGGCCCTGCAGATGTGCCGCTGCCGCTGGGGCACGACTCCGAAATGTCAGCGAGGCGGGTGATGCACGAGGTGGCAGGAACCAAACCCCAGCACATGCCCGAGCCTGCGTGCCTGAAAACACGAGAGACCGCAGGGTAGGAAGGGGTGCTGGAGGTCCACGCATCATCTGGTGGACCAGTACAGCTGTAATTAATGCTGGGAGGGCTATCTTCAGAAATGAGCTGCTTTTGCCTGCTCTGCAGACCAGCAAGGAGCAGGGAGTTATTTTTCCCAGTGCCTAAAACGATTTCAAGGTGGCCCTTGCTCACGCAGAGATGTCATCCCCCGCCCCAACGTCATGTCCCCAAAGCTATCAGGGCAAGCATGAAGCTGCTGGGCTTGTCTCCGCACCCCAAACCTCCGCCCCCGCAGGAGCTGGGAGCAGCGCCCATTTTCCACCCCTTCTGCTTCAACCCTTACGCTCGTCCCCAGCTGGGGCTGGAAATCCCCCCCGTGACGCCTGGTCCGGATCATTTCATGGTACAAGCACGCACAGCCGCACCAACCGCCCCAAGGCCAGCGCTGCTCTGCGGGTGTACCCCACCACGCGACCTGTTGCCTTGGTTATCTCCAAAAAACAACCATCACCAGAGTGTTCTTGCAGCCTTGTTTTTGGATGCAGCCCCGAGTGTGGAATGGAGGGACACAAGCCACCTTTTATGGAGCTGGGCCTGCTGCACACATCCAGGGGCTTCCCAGAGCAGGCTCAGCCCGGGCTGGGGATCGGGGGCAGCCCCTGCTCCACAAAAGACAAGGCGAGGACTCAGAGGGTGGTGGGATGTCCTCCCGCCCCACTGTGACCTCTGGCACCCACGGAGGCTGCTAAGAATAGTACCCGCCAGAGGGGCTCGCCCGCCTGATGGGGCCACAATGAGGGCCCTGTCTGGCCTTGGTGGCACTGAACGGGGTCCTTCAGCAGGGACCGTCACACCACAGGAATTCTCCCACGTCAGGGGGAAAATATGCCTCTTAAGCCGGGTGACAGCCGGCTGCTGTCAGGAACCGCTGGCTGAGCGGTGCTTCCTTGGCACCAGCCTGCCCACGGCATCCGTGGGTGTCCCCAGAGCAAAGGGTTTGGTGCCACGCCATCCCCGTGCCACCCTCCCTTGGTCGGGACTGGAGGTCCCCTATCACCTTCCTACCCAGCGGCTCTGGAGGGGTTTGAAACCAAACTATGCACGACGGCCACTTTCACTGGAACGGTGATGCTGGTACCACCCAGCCGGGCATCTGCGCCATACCCAGGAAGGCACGGCCCGAAACGCATCATCCCCACTCTCTCTCGAGACAGTTTCACACCCCCACCCCTCTCAACGGCCTCTGTTTTGTTTTCCTTCTTTCAAACAAGAAAAGAAGAAAAAAAAACCCTACTGAAAAAAAAAAAGCAGCGCACCTATGCTTTTTGCTCTGTGGTTTGTGGTTCCAACCCAACAAAACAATTGGGCATAGCAACGTCTCCAAAACAGCCTTTGCCTCGCTCATGAGCCTGCTCTCCCCGAGCCCCCTTCGATGGCACCATGGCACATGGCAGGACAGCAGAGCTCATGCCCATGGCTCCCTTGTTAGACCAAGCTCAACCACCTCCTTCTCAGCTCCTGCCCAGACTGGCGCAGGTAGTCACACCACTGCGAAGTGCTGGTTTTGCATGAGTGGGAGGGTGGTGGTGGTGCTCGGATGGAAGCGTGTCCAAAAAGCAGGCGTGAAGAAAGCAGGGAAGGACCCAGAAAGCACCTTTTTTGGGGAGCCACATGCTTTTGGCCACGCTCACACGCAGGAGAGCGGCCAGGTGGGCTTTCCTATGCATGTCCTCTGTTTTGAAGAAGAACATGATGGGTAGACTGGTCTCACTCTTGAGGCATCTGGCAAAGCACAAGGGGTTTCGTGAGCTTTGCTTCTCCCCCTGAAGGTGGTCCTGCAGGCCAAGAGCTGCCGGGCAACGCTCCAGCGCGTTGCTCGAAGGAGGGACTAAGCCACAGTTGCTGCTTTGCCATCGCCTCCAGGCTGCTGAGAAGCCAGGGCCGGCGGCTGCAGCAGCTCTGCTGAGAGCTGAGCTGCCGTCACGGTTGGGCAGTGTTCTGTGGGGCTGATTTCACTGTCATTTGCACATGTCTGGCAGGTGGAGCAGGAGCCACTGAACCAGCCCCGAGCCCCACCCTCAAGCTCCCCACCTTGCGGAGGCGGAAAGGGCTGCTGGGTCCATGCAGGCTCTGCACCGGAGGCAGAAAGCGGGCAGGAGCTGCAGCCTGGTCACACTTGAAGTCACCCTGCAAGGGCAGGTAAAGGGTATGACCCATAATGAGCAAGCTAACAACATCCCCTGCGTCGCACAGGGGCTGGAGTTGCCGTTGTACTGCTTCTGATGGCTGGGGCAGCTGACTGCATCCCCAAATGCCCCTAAGCCAAGATACAAGTGGCTATGGATGTCCATACAGGCACACTTCTCCAGAAGCGCAGGCAAGCAGGCAGGAAGGATGCTGATGTTTCTAGGAAAGCTACTGCAGACTCTGGACGTCAAGGACAGCCGTATCACCAGACCGTGGGGGGAGAGGGGCTGGGAAGGCAGGTGCTGGCAGGTTTTTGAATGCTGATGACTACAGCATGTCTGAGGAGCTTGCTGGTGGAAGCCTCAGGCCAACAGCACAAGCAACAAGGAGAGGGGAAGCAGCACACGAGCTCTTTTGAAAGAGACCCACTTTCTTTGGCACCGACTTGACTTTCTTGCAAAACAGCAGCTGCGTGCTTTCACTTCTGTGTCACAGATAGGCATCGCTCAGAAACGGAGCCTTGTCAAAGGCTTCGGGTTCTGCACCGCAGATGATTTGGACAGGGCAGATGGGTCTAGCAGGCAAGTCTGGACCCTATCGACATGGTACTGCGGATGCTGATAGTGAGGATCCGGGCTGGATCTGGCCTGGGTAGACAGCGGCACTCCTGGGCGCTCGGGTGAGATAGCATCTGCGAGAGGTCAGCTATTCCCTGCACTACTTTCTGTCTTCTTTAAGGGCAACATGATAATGAAGATAGCATCAATCTGTTGCTAAGAGAGACACTCAGGTCATGTCTGATATTAACTGGGAAGGGCGTATTAACTCTTCAGGTGCTGAGATTGTCTATAAAGGTATCAGCAACTTCTTAACCAGGTCCATAAGAAAGGACAGTGTCACAAATGCAAAACCAGCCTCGCAGATCAGGGATTGAGGTTTGGTGCGCACTCACTTCACCTTCCTTATCCCTCTTTCCTCCTTTCGCCTCTCAAACGCAAGGGGAATCGCTCTGCTCTGTGTGCTCAGCTATGTGGAGCAGCAGCTCAGCACATCACAGCTCTGGTGTTGTGGCAATGCAGACAACACCGCGAGATGGAAAGCCCCGGCCTGCACAGACGATGCTGAGGTCTTACGTGCCACAAAGCAAACAAACACCATATCTTGGCTGTAAACCCACGCAGGTGCTTTGGGGCACTCAAGAAAAGCCAAAACCAATTCAGCCCTGAGTGGCTATCGCCAGCCACAGGGGCCGAGGGAGGGTCTGAACCTCCATTGGACCTGCATCACCAGGAGAGCAGAAGCACAAGTAGGTCAGAGTAGTGGAAAAATAAATATAGGGCAGAAAGGCCAAAGACCAGTGCGGTCAGACCCTCACCACTTGCTCTCTGCATGCGCTGCTACAGACCGTCCGCATTTACCCACGTGGCGTCAGGTCTCACGAAGGGTGCTGGTGGTCACGGTACCTATCGGAGGCAGCGCCTTGCAGGATCCAGCTAGGGCACAGCCCCAGGCAGGGCTGCAGGCGGCACAGAGGCAAAGCTGAGCTTGATTTAACCCAGCTGGGCTCAGGTACGGAGGGATCTGTGCCCATGTGCCAGCATGCACCTAGCATGAGCTGCCCGCCCACACCAAACACTGCACTACTGCATGAAAGAGGGAGCTTAAACTGAGCTCAGCTAAGCCAGTGTGAAGTTTACCACATCTGCCTGTAGAGAATGTGCATCATGACACACCGCTTGCCTAAATATTTTTAATAGATGCATTCTGTCTCCATTTCCTAGGTCATGTCAAAAGAAAAAAAATCTGGCTTAATGTAAGACTCAAGCTGGCCAAGCTTTGAGAAAGCTGGCCCCAAAACCAGAGATGTCCAGAGCCAGCCCTCCCTGCAGCTATGGAAACTGAAGTTCACCAACTCCTGAGCAGTTACATTTCTCCTTCAAAAAAGATAAGAAAATTGCATCAAGCTCTATCTGAGCAACCATGGCAACTTGTTAAATTAGGTCAAGATGTGGGGGCAGATAACGCAGCTTTGAAAAGCTGCTTTTGAGCTGGGTGAAGAACACATCAAACGCAAATGGAGCTTCCGCCAAAATGCACCTTCTCACCAAAGCATGCGCCTCCTAGGGCAGATACCATCAGAGATCTGCCACGGCTGCGATAAAGCACTGTGCCACCTCCCTGGGCCACCGGCAAAACAGGCCCTTGGTGACAAAACCTGAACAATATTGTCAAGTTCTTAAAGTCAACCCAGAGAGCCCTGGAGATAAAGGACGTGATGTCCCAGGTTTCACCCTTCCAGCTCTAAAACGTGCACACCGTGGCTTGTCTGTTGGGTGCTCCACTGGCCGGTGACTGGTGGTGGACGTGTGCTCGAGGCTGAGTGAGAAAAGGAAAGCAGGGGTCCTGGCTGCTTTGAGACCCTGGGCTGGTAATCCCCTGCTCTGCTTGTTTGGAGGCTCCACCTCCTCACCAGAGCTGCAAACAGAGCCCAGACTCTAAGTTCCTCTGCTCTAGCTGCTAGACAGCACTTCCTCCCCTGAGTAAAGTAAAAGTAATGTAAAGCAAAGCAAAAAAAGAAGGACCTAGGAGTTCTGCCTGAGAGTGCCCACACTCCTTGCTCAGCTGGCCCAAGAGGTCCAGCACTTCTTGGTGGCCAGCCTGGATTTTTCTGGTTGTTTTTTTTTTGTTTGTTGTTTGTTGTTTTGGGTCTTTTTTTCCCCCCAGAAATACACAAATACAAAACAGCTTTGAGAGCACCCAGTTGTCCTGCAGTCTGTAATGCAACACGTTCTCACTTGCTCTCGCTCTGACCCGCTTTCACAGCAACCTGGCTTTGCTTTGCACCCATGCTGGGCTCCCTTTGCACAGGAAACACAAGGTGCTGACAGGTCAGTAGGCTTTAAAAAGGGAGAGAGGACATCTCTGGGGTCACATGCCTGCAAAGATCATCTGTGCAAAGACCATTCCCAATGAGAAATGCAGACTGTGGCGGTTTGAGGACTGAATTATTGCCCAGCAGCCTTCAGAGCAAGCAAGCAGTGCTCCAGCCCAAGGATTTCCAAGTGACTGCTGATTCTGGAAACCTCTGATCTTCCTCTCCCCGTTTAAAGCTTCTCAAGTAAAGGAATGCAAAAAAAATCAAGAGCTTCCACTTATTGATCAGACCAAAATGCCTGGGCCAAGGGATTATCTTCCCAGCTCAAAATGGGGTTTGAAATGAGGCAAGGGAAAATGCTATGCAGTGCAAAGCGTTTGGAAGTGTGCTCTGGCTTTGCATTAACTGAAGTCTCCCCTTCCTGGCGGCACGAGTCCAAGGACACTCTTTGGGGTGCTAATACTCCTTGGCAAAACACAGGGTTCAGCGGCCGACTTCGGCTCCTTGCTCACGGAGGGAGTTGGGAAGGTCGCCTCTCTTCGGGGGCAGCTCTTTTCCATGAGCTACAGCAAACGTGGAGGGAAACATCCAGCTTGGAAAATAAAGTTCCTAGTTTTGTCCGTGCCTCCATGCCTCCCTTTTCACAGCTGTTAAAAAGCGACCAGTGCTCCTGCCCAGGCACTGGGTACCCAAAACCCTTCCACGGACCTTAGCGAAAGGCATTATCAGGAGAAAATAGGAGTAAAAATTGCAAGTTGTGCTCACTGGTCTCTTCTCTTAGGAACATCAACTGCCATGGCACAGCAGAGGACAGTGTCCTGGGGCATGGCCCCTCCTACTGCTCATGCCTCTCCCAACCACATCCCCCAGCCGAAAACCATTCAGGAATAGCAAAGCACACTTTTATTTTGCATAGACTTGGTTGAAACAGGCTCATTCAGCAGGCAGGGCTGAGCTTTCTTTCTAACTAAAGCTATAGCAACAAACCACTTCCTTTTTTTACACATAGCACCTAAAATTATCTCTCCACCTCTCCTCCTCTCTGCATCTCTCCCCGCCTTACAAAAAACTAGATATCAGCCCTAAGATGAGCCGTGCGTGGGAGGAGATTTCAGGGACAGTCGCACCTCAGGATCTGCTCTGAACCTTTTGATGATCTTTATCTGCACAAACTATTTCCACTGCTTGGCTCCTCTGGGCCACAGCTGCTACCAGCTGGGGCAGGAGAGATCAGTATGTACGAGGGAAAGGGGAACTGGCAGGACGCTACCCTGCAAGTTTTACTTACGGTACAGGGAAAAGACATGGCACAGAAGGACTGGAAAGAATTAACTCCGTTTTAGCTGGAAGCCCCATCCCACCAGGTTTCTCTCCATGGAGATGCCAGATGGCTGAAGGGCTGTCATATAAAAAGCCAGAGTTTCCCTCCCAATGCAGGGAATGGAAAACTTTTGGGTCTGCTTTGGCACCATCCCATCCCTGCCTCGCACCAAGGTAACCAGCAAAACCAAGTGCTTCCTCCATGCCAAAAAGGGGAGAAGATCATTTCGCATCACACACAGCCACACCAGAAATGCAGCCACTCCTCTCCGAGGTGGGAAACCACAAGCAAGTGGCCAGCACATTGAATAAAATTGTTGGAGGGGGAATGAGGGCTCTGTACTACCTTGTGTTCTCAGCAATACGAACCAGACACCAGTCCCTACCAGGCCCAAGCAGGAGGAAACCCAGGTGTAAATGAAAACACAAGGCATCAAATGCCCTGCATTCAGTCAGGTCCTATGTCCTCCCTGAGGTCTGGAGTGCCCACGCTTGAAGGACACGAAGCCCTGGGGGGCTGTGTGCTCTCAGGCGTGCCCGCGGGCACGTGGCTGCCCCCTGGGGCACCTCAAACCCCTCACTCACACGCCACTGAGCCAGTGACGCAGACGCTGGGCAACACGGAGACCCTGGAGGCTCTGCCCTCCACTGACGGAGAGGCTGTACCCAAGATGCTCAGCAGAGAGGTGGTTTCCTGAGGAGCGTGACCCTACCTGTGTAGCCGGCAAGGGCAGCAGCAGGAATGACAGGCTTGTCCTTGTTCATATCGGCTCGATCTCGAACATAGTCCTTGAAGGTGCCCTTGGGCTTGTGGTTGGGCAGGGCGGCGGGGTAGTCCTCCGAGTCAAAGCTGTCGTAGGAGGGGACACGCTGCAGGCTCTGGAAGGAGGACTGGCTGCTCCAGGACTGCGTCAGCCGGTCGCAGCTGTCGTAGCTCTCTATGCTCTCGAAGGAGTCCTGGCCGCCCAGTTTACCTGGCAAAAAGGAAGGGCATGTGAGATGTGCCTGGCTGGCACGGGGATGCTCGAGCTTGCCATGGCCGGGAGAATGATGCTTCGCCTGTCCACTGCGCAGGCAGAAGGCAACCAGGCAAACGACGCTGTCCCATCACATCTCATCTCCAAACAAACTCAAAAATACGGCCTGAAACTGGGATACTTCATTATCTTTGTAATTCAGAGCAGGGCTTTCTGAGCCTGGGAGAAGTTCAGGTAGCGAAGCAAGGCAGAGGCAGGGGAAAAACCCAAAGCCCTGGCTCTCTACCCAAGACTGATGCCTGGGGCTAACCGGAAATTGTCCTGTTTCAAAAAGGCAACGGCAGGGAAATAATCCACTTTAGAGAGATATTCGAGGCTCAGTTCAGGTGCCAGGACCTGTTGCTCTTGCTGCTCAAAGATATGGGTCTCCAATAAGCCCCATATTACATCTGCCAGCCTATATCCATCTCTCTCTCTACATATACACCTATATGTATCTATAGAAATGCTGCTGAGGCATACTCAAGGGCACAGGACACCCAGCTTCTTTGCTTTTGATGCTTCCTGCAAAACTATACAGCAGCTTTTTATTGCTGTACGTTACAACCAGCTTCCACCCCCAAATCCCCGAACAGCAGCAGATTTGAGGGAGGAGGAGAGCAAAAGGCTGAGAGCTCAAACAGCTATTTTTCCAGTTCTGGTAAGGTGAGCACAGCTGGGTTGTATCAAGGCTACTCTCTGGGGTATTTTTAGTAAAGAGCAGAACACAAGAGGCTGGATCCTCAGCAGTGCTATGCTGCTTTACACCCACTAGAGACAGCATAAGTATACCCTCTGTACTTAAAACAAAGAGCTAAAAAAGGATCCAAAGAACAAACTGAAATTGCTCCCTCTGATCTTCCGTACGCTGCCGATTGCTCAACATCTTTACTGACAAACTAAGAGCGTAACAGGATCATTCAAGTTCACTAATTTCCCAAACTGGGCTAAAAACAGCTGCTGGGATTGTGCAAGAACTCCTGGAGAAATTTCCATTGGCAGAGCTACCCACAGCTTGGGCCCAGATAGTAAATCACAGGGGAACAGGAACGTGGAAGGATGCTGGCACACTCCCCCAAATATTTGTTGTGTTGTAGTTTGTTGCAGCACTTGCTGCGAAGACTCAACTACCACAGGCTCTGCCCTGATTGCTGGCCCAGAATCATCTGAAGTTTCAATCCATTGGCTTGATTCTGCTGGGAATAGCCATGCTTTCGAATTAATTATTTTTTTTTCTTTTAGTGTTTTGAGAATCTTACAGCACACACTTCAATCGCTTCCTGAATCCTGCAAGGGGAAACTTAACACCACTTTGTGCACATTCATTAATTGGCATAACCACTTCCCTGAGAAGTCCTGCGGCACAAGCTCGTCTAGAAAAGGAATTAAAAATCTGACAGATGAAGAGCCACAGTGCTGGAGAAGTGACTTAGGTCATTTCATTGAAAATTCATCTAAATGTGACCTAAATGTGAGCCTTTGGAAAAAATCACGCCTTGCACCTACTCAGGAGCAACTTGTTAAGGGTCTGGCAGCTACACTTTCCAACCAGACGTCCTCACTGATAAGGCAGGGTGAAACAACTCCCATGGGACCACAGAATTAACTCTTAAAGCTCACACAAAGAAAGACAAAAGGCGACTGTCTAGAAAACCTTCATCCTGAATTTCCCACTGCTGAAGTGCTTGACTTGGCGACAGACTAAGCTTTTCATACAGTAGAAGGTAAAGACATACATAAATATGAATAAGCTGGACTCTGCCTTATATTAAGGCTTCTTTACACTGCTCTGGGAGGATTAATGCCACCCAAAGGCCTTTCTACATGGCTGAAATGTAGCGTTACTGTAAGCACAGCCACAGCCTGAGTCGAGGGCTCTTTCTTCCCTCCCCTGGAGCCTTTTTAGGCTTGCCAGTGAGAACAGGCTCAAAGTACAATTGCAAAAGCCTGCCTGAATCATTGCATTTCAATGAAAATTATTATGAAATCACCTATGTTAAAGAAAAGGTCAAGAAAAGGGAAAGACACTGATGAAAGATAGCGAGAAAAACAAACCCAGAAAGAGAAGTTTACCTAAAATCATAACACTGCTGCCCTTTTGGCCCACCGTATCGTCCAAGTCACTTCTCACATATTAACACTCAGACAGCAGCAGAAGCAGAGGTGATAGTACAAATACTAACTTTCGTGTCATTAGCTCTCCCAGCTCGGAAAAAGAATGAGAAACTTAAAATGAGCTCCACTGAGCAATGCGTAAGCGATGCAGACCTGCAAAGGGGCTCCGGCTTTCACTGGGAACCAGCCCATCCTCAGCTCTCGTAGCTGGATGAATGGGTTTAAACGTTGAACATCAAACCTGGCTCACAGCAACACGCTACTATAATGAATTTTAGGCATGGGGACACCTGGATTCTATTCAGGGCGCGATCGCAGGCAGGTCAGATCTCTTCCCCCTGCCTCAGGTTCCCTACCTGGAATCAGGAGATAATGATACCCCTTTGTAAGCGACTTTGAGCTCTATGGATTAAACTTTTGCTTTGAATATATACTGTGAGGCAGATCCTCAGCCTTGCATTAAGCGATGTAATCACAAAGTAGTCAGGCATCTGGGCCCCATGTGTTCGGAATTTAATAATATTAATTGAAAAGGCGTTTGGGCTCAGATCCTCAGACGTGTTTAGGTGCTTAAACCCCATCATCTCAAACAGGAATCATGTACCTATAACAATTTGGAGATGTAGGGTTGTAGCACAAGGATTCAGGGGGTCCTTCGGCTCTGTCGCTGACTCAAGCCATGACACCTGCATCTCCTAACAAAGCACAGGGCTTGGGTTCATCAGAACAGATGATCAATTCAACCAAACAGCCTTCAAAATCAGTGGAGATAATGGATAAAGACTTTGGATCATCAAGTGTAAAATCCTTCAGAGCCTTGGACAGCAGTTCCTGATGAGAACTTGTGAAGGATTTGTGGGGTTTTGCCTGGCCTCCTAGGAAAATCGTATTTATACAACCACATAGCAGTCTGCCATCCCTAATAACCTTAAAGCCTGTTTCAACTTCACTCAAGTTTGACATCAAAGTGCAAGCCTACTACATTTGCTACATTTTTGCAGATGTTATAAAAACAGGCAGCAGAGTAGAGAAAAGACTTTCTTCATGTTTTCCCCAGGCAGAAGGTCAGGGAGGGCTCGAAGCCGGCAGGGAATGCATCTGGGAGTTCAACCTCAGAAGATACACGGCTTTGTCCCCAGCATTGCTTGGTGCCCTGATGGCCTTGGTCCCCCAAAATACATCTCCTACAGAGGGGAAGGCAGCATTTATGCTGATATAGGTAGAGGTGGCAAGAACCCAACCAAACCCTGGGAGATGCCCAATTTTACCTCGACTGGCACGTCCCATGCACATGTTATCTGGCGTTACTACTTCTTGCTTGATTGTGAAGTAGTCTGTCTGCAGGGAGTCCGTCGGGACTGGGTCACGCAGGATGACTGAGGGATAGTCGTTCTCATACTTGAGGGACAGGAGCTCTTCCGAGCTGATGGGATGGAGGGTCTGGTAGGACTCTGTGATGAAGCTGGGCTCAGAGAACTCCGAGGGAGGCACGCACTGTGCATGCTCAATGCCATAACCTGCCGGCAGAATGGGAGCGTCAAAAAATGACCCGAACACGAGCAGCTCAAAGAAACCAGAGGGTCGCTCACTCCCCCTCCAGTCTCCCACAGCGCAGTGAGATTTGAGGTCTGCAGTGTGAGAGGAGACTGTCTCTGGATATAAAATACCTGGAACAATTGGGCACTAATTTCAAGTAAGGTTTCTAAAAGCTACAGAGAGATTGTGTCTTATAATTGCAGCAATTTAAAAAAATAAGACATCCTCAACCATCATCAAGGTGCATTATGCCAAACTCCTCTCAAGCAAGCTGCTAGTGGGAAAAAGCTGGAAAATCATGAAGAGCACAGACTCAGCAAAGGAGATATAGGGCAAAGAGGTTTCCTTGATGACTGTAATAGATGAGTCACTTCCATGGTCACCTCTCCTCGCTGGCTGGAGCCCGGAATCCCAATTCAGGTGAGTTGGGGTTTTTTTTTGCTGGTTCATGAAATACATCACAGATTTCAAATGCCCTTAAAGAACATCTCCAAAGCAATGGCAATGGGAAGCGCGGGAGTCTAGATTGATGACCCATCTCTTTCCTTATTAGGCTCCTACCTAGCAATTCAGAATTACGCCTTCTTCCTCCATGCCCCCCCTTTTTAATAAGGTCTTTAAAATTCCTAATGTTCTGGGCTGTTGAGGTCATTGTTCAGGTCTCCTGAGCTACAGCTTCAAACAAATCACGCTTGCAAAGTCAGATTATGGCCTCTCAAGGCAGTCCCCCAAAAATAAAGATCATTTCTACATAAACCCAAAATACCAGGCAGGACAAAATGACACACTTTGCGTGCTCTGCCGCAACAGAGCAACAACTGTGTGGTGCCGTCCTCATGTAATGCAGACAAACCTCTAGTATGTGGCATTTTCATGTCTGGAAGCACCAGAATGATGCTGATAATGGAGACTTACTAATTAAGTAGTCTGAAGTATAGCGGGATTCTGGATATGTTGTATTCACTCCATTTGCTGGGTATGGTTTTACCTCTTCTGCAAAGAGAAAAGGAAGGAAATGTCACATGTCCATAGGCATATTGTGCTTCGCAAGACTTGCTGTAATACAGAGAGGTCTGAACTTCCTAAAATGCTCCCCTCTGGGTTAAACTGGGATGTTCAAAGGAACAGAAATTAGTTGGGAGCTGAAATCCTGCTGAAACAAGTGCCTGATGCACTTGGGTTCCTTCGGGAAATCTCACTGCAAGATGCCCGATTTAAACAAAACCAAACAAAACAGGAACAACTTTCTCAACCAGAGGCTCCAGGTGGTTCTGAAACACTAATTGCATCATTTCCTTGCTTGCCTTAATTTCTGTTGTCTTTCATTGTCTTGAGGATTGCTTGTCACACTTACATGTATGAGTTCGTGAAAAAACCCTACCGTACCAGGACAGCTGTTTTCCTGAAAAAGCCCCTATTTTTAGACCAGCAGTAGGTGTGTGCAAGCGAGTGGGTAATGCATAACAAACCCAGCTCCTACAACCCCAAATTAATGCTAATTCCCAGCCTACCCAGCACCCTGTACCTCACACCTGATGCAGGCAGAGGATCCCATGCTCAGAAAAGCTTTGTCACACTGTCCATCAGCCAACTCCTGATACAGACTCCACGGTCTATATAGGGGCAGCATGTAAAACTTTAGCCTTTCTATAGGTGTAATTCACTGAGAAAGAGCACGTATCACATCAAAGCGTAGATTCTCCGCTTCCCATTGCTTTTTCCAAGCACTTTGCTACTCCTGGGCTTGGTGCTGAATTTGCTTTCCCATCTAAAAGCCACATTGCTCCTACCCTGACCAGTTTTTCCATTAACACCTTACTCATTCCAGCACGGCATGTGGGCAAAGATACCGGCATGGGAGATTTTATTTTCTTTGCAGAGGGTAACCAAAATAAAAAACACACAGACAACTCCGGGTTATGTTTATTTCTGCTGAGGCTAAAGAGAAGCGAACTGAAGATAACGCACATTTGCTTGCAAGGAGCCTAATTTTGGCCCTCTCTCCTGGGGATTGCAGGGTGGAAAATATTCTCTAACAAAAGGAGGTTTTGTGCAAACAGAGAGACCTAATGAGAAACGCTCTTTTCCTCTCCCCACGGTGTCTGCCAAGGGGCAGGGTGGGTGACCACAGAGAAAGAGAGCAACCTTCAGCTATGCTTACAGTCAAGTGGAGGGCACTGCTGACTGCTGGTAACTGAGGAGGAGGTTATTTTAGGAAGAAATTGGGAAAAATATGCCCGAAAACACCCAAATCCATGCAGGGAAAAGTCGCCCATCTGCTGCCGTTTTTAAACCCTGAGCAGCCTGTGGTACATGAGTCACTCTCAGAAAGCGCTCACAAGGGAGGCACGTTAGCTGAAGGGACAGCAAGGTCACACCCTGTCCCAGCACGACCCCGTGCCGGCGGTCGCATCGCTATAGGTAAAGCCAAACGTTTCGGGGTTAACCACCACTTCCAGCATCCACACCCCCAAGTGATGACGGCGGGTGGCTGGGGAAGATGGAAGAGACAGGGACCGGCGACTGGGACTCTGACTCCATTGGGTGAGCCTGGGGAAACCTTGATTTCTTCACGCTTCACATCCCCAGCTGCAAAGCGGAGACAACCATCTCCTCTTGCGTGGGGAGAGATGCGATGGGGAGAATTTCGCACGTTATGGTTGTACAGCACCAGCACAACAGGACCCAGATCTTGTCAGGGGTTTGGGGGTGTACTACCAGTAAGATGAGGCCCATGACTTAGAGGGAACAGAAATTAGTCCTTGGGGTGAGGCTGGTTATTTCTTGGAAGCTCTTCTTAGTAAGTCTCCAAATACTTCACTGTCCTTCTGGGAAATGTGTTAAGAACCCAGCATAGAAGCTAAGGCTCAGAAAGCTTGTGCAAGAAGTGACAAAGTAAAACTGAACACAGAACGGAGAATTCTTGCTTCCCAGGGCTACACCAACAGTGTTGAGACAGAAATTCAGCTTTATTCTTTCTCATCCTTTCAGAAGAAAAGCTGCAACAGGCACAAAGATTTCCAGCTTCTTTGTAAAAGTGTGTCTCAGACTTTCTGCATCCTCACGACTGCAGCATCTGAACACTCGTGTGTTCACCCGATCCCTGCTTTCCTGTGACACTACAGCACCGAGTTCATCCCCATGCCTTGGGGAATCTGCAGGAGGGAGCTGCAAACCCAGCTGCGATGCCTCAGCCAGTACCGGGAGCATGTCGCACCCCTCTCCAGCGGGTTACAGCCCAAACAAATGAAGAAGGGTTGCGGGAAGGCAGAGCTGCGTTACAAGCGATGGCTTATAGCAAGGAGAAATGGGACCGACCGCAGCGTTTCGCTTTGTTTGGTTAAACTGCTTGCTGTTGATATAAGCACTCAATAAAAATTATGCAAAATGAGAAGTACAGAACAGATATAGAGTCAAAGAGCAGAAAAACAGCCTGGCGCGCACAGACCCTGAGAAGAGCTGTGTTTACCTTTTGCAAACCACAGGTAGCAGTAAAATTAGTAATCAGCAATTAACATCCATTTGTCAATGGTTTCCTGGAAGGCATAACTCTGCTCCCCTTCCTGCTACCAGTACAGGCCCGCTGACAGGCACGCAGTGTCGGCATGACAGCACAAGGGATATTCCAGGAAAGCAAATAGCGCTGCACGAAGAGGAGCTAGAGAAAGAGCCCGAATTTGCTGCTGCTCCTGCTCGTGGCTCAGTTAAAGGTGTTTAGCTCTTCACCTGCTCTTTCCCAGGTTAAGCGTTGCTTGGGCATCCAGACGCTATGAAAATCGCCAACAATAATCAATGTGTGTCCCCTCAGTCAATGAATATTAATGCCCTTAAATGCTGTTGTGCAGAGACTGGCAAAGATGGCTTCTCCTGTAGGGGGGACAGCCACTCAACAAAATGCCATTACACCTTCTGGGACACAAAACAAAGCAAAGCAGCTTCCCTTCGCAACTGGGAAATTAGGGCGGGATTTTGGTGGTATTGTTGCACCCCGTTCCACCAAAGGAAGTAGTAAAATTCACAACGGGGGCTGAATGAGCTGAGGAAGAATGCTTTGGAAAATCCCACCATGGTTTCCAGGCAGGCAGAGCACCCTTGCCCGCTGTGGATTCCTGCCAAGTGGCCGGCGCAGACACCCTTCCTCTTTCAAGCAGTGCCAGGATTTGCATTGCCCACTACCGGTTGGGACGGCCAGTTGAAATCCTACTGGAAAGTTGGGCTTTGAAAGCTGCTTTTATTGGAATTAAAGCCTAAGGTGAACACCTCATTGCACAGCCAGACTGCGAGCCAAGGTCTTTGGAAAGGCCCAAAACCAGGCTAGCCAGGACGGCGTGAGCCATTCACCCTGGAGACTCCAGCACTCACCTTTCTGCAAGATCTCCAGATGTTCCCAGAGGATATCTCCCACAAAGTCAGGCGCTAGCTCCAGGAAGCACTCCTTGCCCAGGGCACAGAGGGCAGCTCCATTCATGCAAAACTTCTGGAAATCCACCTCCTTCAGGCTAAACTCGTTCACCGCCCACATCACCCAGTCCCGCACGTGCGTCTCCGTCCACTGCTGGGGGTCTGCACCAAGGGGTTGTAGAAGAGATCCATTAATGAGCAATCATAAACCATTTTCCCCAGAAGACAGGACACAAACAGTGCTACAGCTGTCCCAGTGGGTAAGCACTTGTACAGAATCATCCCATACAGACTGGGAGTCCACTGGCATAAAGTTAAAAATGGTGGGGGAACACCATGCCTGCAGTTTGGATCAGTCATATTTGCAGACCAATTTCATACAAGGAACAAGTTTTGGATTTGGTTGGGACTTTTAACAATTCCACCAGTCCTCTGACCCTTTCTCCCACCCTTTTCTCTATTTTGCTTGGTTTCTCCCTGTCATCAGCCCCTGGTAAAGCGTCCCTGCTGCTTCTCCGTATGGTGGAGATGATTTGCAAATACAAGTGCTGGAGCTGCCTCCAAAGGAGCAGGTCCCCAGAGCTGCAAGAGCAGTCACGCAGCAGAGGTGAGCAGGACAGACAGGCACAATCTGTCAAACAGGTGTAGGTCGCAAGTGGTACTGAAAGGTTTTGCCTGTATGTCTAGATTTTTCCAGCTGAAGCTGCCAAGAAACAAGGCAATACCACCTGAAGAGAATCAACACAAAGGATGGCAGATGTGGAGAAGGGCAGCCTGGCAGGAGGACATGACCTCTGTGTCTGCCACAGCAGCTCACTGGGAAGCCATGTCTTACCTCTGGGGATTCCCAGCCGCTGTTGCTCTTTTGCGAAGCCACTGAAGGTGGCTTTCAATGCCTGAGACATCATTTCTTTGCTGCTGGGAGTTAGTAAAGGCACATCCGCACATTCCATATCTGAAAGGAGAGAAAAATGGCCATAAGGACACAGGACTGGGAAAGACGACAGGAGTTGTGCTGGCTATTGAATCATCAGAAAAACAGATAAAACTTTTTTCTTCCAAAATTTCCACACTCAGACCCTCTAGCCCTACACCTAAACCCTGCAAGTCCATAAGCAGGCACTCGAACACATGAAAAAGAATCGTGGGCTTAGAATAAGCCTGTACGTAAAGGGCATACACAAGGTATGCCTGGTAAGCTAGGTTACATGGCGAACGGTCTCCCTACAAGCCAACTGTGAATGTGCTACTGGAAATTTGATGGTGATCTCGAAGACCTTTACAGGCATCAGCCTCCTGGGCTTCGTCACTCCAGGTTGGCGTCTGGAGCCTGGGAGATAGCTGAGCAGCTCCAGGTGCCAGTGAAGGCAGAGTCCCACACCAGGGTGAACAAAAAGCAGGGAGAAAAGCACCTCTGAGTTACCGCCCCACCTCTGGGCACCCCAGTCGAAAGAAAAGCAAGGGGAAAATATAAATTTTAAAGAATCACAGGCAATCTTGGAAAAAGTAAGTTGACAGCAGGCTGAGGCAGGATGAAGAACCGGCAGAAAACCCACTTGAGGAGGGAGGGAAAACAAAGAGCTGGAAAATCCCACGTTAGCACAGAGTTACATCATGAGCAGTCCATAGCACGGAGCGACACAACTCGGAGTGAGTCACTGAACAATACGCGGCCGCCCCCATGGGAGAGCGCGGGGCCAAGCCAAGAGCCGGGCCTTGGAGTAAGTCCTGATGAGAAGCAAAGTTCTTCCTTTCTTTTTCTTTTTCTAATTTATTTGGAAGGAGGCGGATATTTGTAGCCAAAGAGTTTCATAAACAAAAGCAACCGTTTAAAAAAAAATTAAAAAAAAAAACAAAACACAAAACCCTCAATCTGAATAAAGGTTTGGCTCTTTTTCATATATTTTAAGCATTCCTGAAAAACATCTTTCGCAGAGAAGGAAAGTCTCATACAACCACTGTCTCAAATGACTGAACTTTACCAGTCTTCTATGTAAATCTTCCACCTGCGGCTGGTTTAGCACTGTAACCTATTGGAAATTTTTCAGCTCTCGGTGGAAAAATTACAACATGCGCAAGCTCTTTAGGTGTTTTCATGAATGTCTGGATGTAGGCATCAAAAGTCAAAGAATTCTCTGCTTTATGGAAATCCCAGCCACCTCAGCTTACCATCACTCTAAGTTAATTTAAGCTCTGATTTAATAAGCCATTATACCTGCAAATTGCAGCTGAGTGCATCCCTAATGCAACGGCGAGTCAAGGCTGGAGACAGCACTGCAGCGGCCCAGCACGGGCAGCCCAGTGCAACAACGCTGCCTTCCAGCCTGACCAGACTGGGATCCTCCGCAGCCAAACTCACAGGCGTCATTTAAAGTCCAAACACCACAATGTTGGGGCTTTTTTTGCAATTGGGAATCTGGAAGTTGGGTCGATAAGCATCCACGTGCAGCTCTGCAGCACAGGGTGAGGTTGACCATGCTGCAAAGCATCCCCAAATCATCAGCTGGATGCATCAAATGCAAATCCACCGCCAAACTAAACCGAACCACTTTTCTGCTTCCATCTTTGCACCTTTGACCTACCGTCCCCAATTGAAAGACACACAAAATCACCCCCTCTATTTGCAGCTCCCCCTAAACGCCACCAAGGCACTCACGTAATGATTTGCGCGACTCTTTGCTCAGGTAGGACTAGTAAAACCCCTGACACCGGGCCTCTCGGGACCCAATTCCTCTGCCTGACCCCACTGCATAAATCAAGGATTCCCTGCCACAGTGGAAGTATCGGGACCTCCGAAAGCAAATAATACATTCAAAGGCTATTTGGCAAATTACACTTCATTATTTACTGGATTTGGCTGGAGAGGGCACAGAAGAAAGAGCAGCCACCCTCACTATCTCTGTTCTCCATCTGCTGCTTTGAGATAACACTGGGAGAAAGTGGTTCAGTGCCCCTTTCCCTTCATCCTCATGTTACATTTTAATGCTTTGCTTTCTGTGCTCTGTGGTTACAGGGACCACCCAGGAATCCGCTCCCCTCCGCCGGCTGGTTAAACGGCAGTTCACTGCTCCCGGGTGCTATGGGAAGATGAGTCAGATTTAGGCTAAGAAAACATTTCTAACCCCAATTTTTACACTGAATCACTCATGAAAACCTGTGCAGAGGTGACCTCCTTAGGCGAGCCACGAAGAGCAGCAGGGCAAGGTGAGATGCGTGCAAAATTGTGGTTTTATCTCTGCAACACAAGCAAGCACCTATCACCGATCCCCCGTTTTCTCCTGCAGGATTCATGGGGTTGGGTTTGCACATACCCAGCGAATCAATTTTTCAGTAGCGGGGGATAAGGTTTCAGTTTAGTAAGGTGAACGCTGAGCTCTGCACAAACAACATGTCAAAACAGGGAAGACTTAAAAGCGATTCCCAGTGAGAGGTCATCGGAGAAGCAAACAGTCTATTTTCAAATTAAAAGGAAAAAAAAAAAATTAAAAAGCAAAGTGCCAGAGGAGGCTTTCTATTTAAACACACCAAAATAAATCTAAATGTGCATTTCAAGGCTTCTCTTTCAAAATACGTTGTACTTGGCAGATTTAGGATTGAAACATCATCTACTTTTTTTCCTGTTAGACCGTAGCTACTAGCTAAAATTTCTTCAGAAGACAAAACAGTCAAAAAGCCCCAAGCCTGCTAACGCTTGCAGAAGCCTTATTTTAGTCAGCAGTGTCCCACATCTATAGAAAAGCTCACACGTGTAAAACTAAACGTGTTTGTAAAGCTCGGCATACGTGTTTGTGGACAAGCCTTAGCCGTGTGATCTGAAAGAGACGGGGAGGGGGATGGACAGTTTTTAATGTGAATTCTGCCTCTGCTGGTTCTGAGATACTGAATTTACTTAAATACCATTTTCTTTGTTAGTCCCTGCATCTGCATGGCCTTTACCCAGCTCTGCCTGATGCAGCTTTGCTGGATGCAAGGGATTTACTTCCCAAGGAGGGGAACTGAGCCCTGGTGATGTCCTCCAGCACCCACAGACAAGTCCTTTGCCTTCAGTTTGGGATGCCTAAAGGTCAGAGCCAAGCAGAATTTTGGTAACAAAAGCAATCCGGGCTTTGCGCCCCCGGTTTCAGCTTTCACTGCCATCTGAAACCTGTTTCCAAGATTTTAATCAAATCTTGCACAAATAAAATGTCTCCTTTTGTGTACCTCCTGCTGTCCACAAAGTACACACACACATGCATGTGTGCACACACAGGGGCTCAGAAGAAATGTATGGGAAGAAGCATTAGCCAGCACCAAACCCAGCTGTTACACCTAAGCTCAGCTTAGAAATTGCAGCGTTTTAATTCGAAAAGCAGCAGGGGCTAGGCGACCACGGCGTTGCATCCCAGACTCGGTTTGCTGTATCGTTTTTATGACGCCCATTAAAGCCTCATCGACACGGCTGCCACGTGCAGTTTGCTGCCTAGATGCCATGTCCTCCTCTTGCTGCCGCTGCACTGACAGGGAACTGCATTTGATTTTCCTCCTGGGAGACCAGGCAGGGTGTTATGGTTTGATTTTTAAATACTAACAGGAGTTGCAGTCACTCTGGAAAATTATGTCACCAGCATCTCCAGCATCTGTAAACCAGAGATAAGTAATTTGCCTTGCATGGCGGGAAGGCAGAAAGGGACGTCTATTCCTCTGGTTGCAGCTTTCCAAAGCAAGGAGGGATCTGGGGCTCTGTTTCAGACCCCAGGGGCTTCTCAAAACCAGACCTCTATTTTTCCTTCAGCTCCCTGACATCCCTGGGGACGGCACTTCAGAAAGACAAGAGGATAGTAACAACCCTGACATTGCCGTGAGCCAGCGCCGCATCCCTAGATGGGTTTTATGCTAAGGGGGATCTGCCCAAAACCCACCACCCTGCTTGTGCTAGGTGCTACACCAACAGGCGAGGAGCCTGGGAGAAAACCAGCCAGCAAACGGACAAAGAGGCCAAGATCACCGAGTTCATCTCCCAGCCAAATTCCCACTCTGCTCTCACCAGGCTCCGCATGTATAAACTATTTCTATGCATCTGATCTTTTTAAAGGACTATGATTTACAAACTGTAGGGATTTTGACCTTAAAATGCAAGGGACTCCGCTGCATGCCAAAGCATTAGCATCTGATTGCACAAGCAAAATAAATGGCAGTAAAGGAAAAAAAAAAAGATGCTCTGAGCAGGAGGATGGGAGCAAAGTAATTTTTCACCCGAGTTTCCACTCAGGGTCAATGCATCTTTAAAGCTCCTCTCGGCCACTCACTTTTTTTCCCATCAAAAGCCCCAGTGTGTCCCTGTCTGGTCCCCGCTATTTTACCCAGTAGCCTGCGTGTAAATGGATGTACGGCGGGTCAGAGTGGAGCCTGCTGACCCGGCGGCCCCCTCCTGCCCTTGCTCTGATGGATGGACACCAAGGTCAGGAACCCAAGGCGCTGTTGTCTCAGGTAAAAGCCCAGCCTCCTCATGTCCTCCCCTTCCCAGGCCTGAGAGTAACCCCGCAGCGTGCTGATACCGCAAGGATTTTGGGCCCTTTGGTGGCTTGAAAGAGGCATGGGGACAAGTTTTGGGAGAAGATGCACGTTGGCTTCGAACTACACAATCTGCAGAGAGTGAAGAAAAATCATCTCTCTCAGGCTGTGTATCCAAGGGTTGCATGAATTTGTGCCTGTCTCCCTCAGAAGACCTCAGTCTTTGAGCCCTGAGCTAGCTGAGATGCAATTCCGAGCCCCTGTGCATGACAGCTCCCAGCGCTGCCCCACCTTGAGGTCTCCACGGTCCAGGATATTCCCTCACTGCCAGATGCATGTGATGGAGCAGGAGGAGTTTCTCAGAGGCTCTGCAAGGAGGTACACGGGTTTGCTCTCCTACCCTCTTCCCCTGTGCCCACAGTGAGCTCATGACCACCAAGACCGCCATGTCCACCCCACACCAAGCCCGACACTTGTCCCCGCTCTGTGCCAAGCCCCCTCTATCCCAGCCTTCCTGGGGACCAAAACTAGAGCAGAGTTAGGGATGGGGGAAACTGAAACACAGAAGATTTCCCAAGGTCCCCCAGCTGGCAGGGTTCAGCAGCAGAGAAATCTTTCTCAGGATAAGAGGAGGCTGGGGAGAGGGGGGCCAGGAGCTGAGACCCTTCCCACGCTCCCCAACGAAGCAGCCCGGGCATGGCAGAGGCACCATCTCCCCATCTCAGGTTTCCACCACCAGGCACCTCCACACCCCCCCGGGGCAGCTTTGCCTTTCCCAGGTGCCCCCACTTTGGAGCAGGGACACCCAGGCAAATAACCCTGGCTGAGCCCCCTGTTATTTAGGCAGGATTAGGCAAAAATTTGTCTGCACTTTTGAACTGTTTTCACAAGCGTTGCCTCTCACTCCCACGCAGGAAGCAGGAGAGGAGCCGGCCTGTTCCAATTAGGGCTCCTCAGACTGAAAGGGTAGTGAAATTCAGGGGGGGGTAAAGGGAAAGCTGGACAGAAAGCTGGAAAAAAGGGAACAGAGGGAAAACTGGGAAGCAAGGATGGATGGGTAGAAGGGCTGGGCACTGGGAGAGGTGTTTGCTGGGGATGCGGGAACAGGACAGGGGAAGGAGAGGCAGAGGACTGGGCAGTATGGAGGGGAGATTTGATTCCCCTTCCTGCAGCAACTTGTCAGAGACCAGCCCTGCTTCCCTCTGCAAGGAATGGCACAAAAGGCACAGACATTTGCTATTTTAATTTAAAATAAATATATTTCTTTAAAAAAAAAAAAAGTCTTTTTTTTTATCCTTCAAGCAGTGAAAAATAAATATTCTAAGATGAAAGCTGGGCTTCAAGAGAAAAACAAGAGAGGAAACCGAAAGCCCACACTGCTTAGCGCTGCAGAAAGCACAACAAAGCCGGCTTTCTTCCGGCATTCAGCAGCTTTCTTATGGAGATGTGGTGTGTCATGGGGGCGAGCTCTTCCCCTAAATAAAGGGCCTGAAAACTGTCTTCCCTAAATGCAGATAAAAGCATTTCTTCCAAGTTTGGACTCTCAGCACTTAGAGCATCACAGGGAGCAAGGAAGGGGAAAGGTTAAGGTGAGGGTGAGATGTCACGATGCTCTGCTCAGCCTTGGGCTTTGAGGTAAACTGCTTCACCCCTCTGTAAAATGGAGACACCCTTGCATGGGTGCAAGCAGGATGCTCAGGGGTGCCCATGAGCAAAACTGGACACAGAGCAACCAAAAGGTTAGGGAGGGTTTGCTTTGGCTCTGGGTATCCTGCAGCTGGAGAGGAACCAGGCAGCAGCACCGGCAGGTGAAAGGATGCTTCACCCATTATCCCAACACTATCAAAGTCACAGGCTTCACCCTCCGAGCCTGCCTGCTGCCCTCGTTCAGGCTCCTTTCCGCTCCCTCTCTCTCTCTCCCCCCTCCAGCTTTACAATGTGGGTGTTGGACGGAGATCCTGGGAACGCGGCATCCCCTGCAATCCCAGGAGCTCACAGGGGAACAGCAGCCTGGTGGTCAGCTCGCTCGGTCCTCCCCGGCTTTTGTGGGGGAGAGGAGGGAAAGAAGTGCCAAAGAAACCCCTGGACCAAAGCTACGCAAAACCACAGGGTTTGAGTCAACACTCGCTGCAATTACAGGAAAGTTTCCCCAGCCTTAGCAGGCAGCAACAGCACCTACAGTTCACCTTCCCAAAGCAGCTCAAAGCAGGGCTTCCCTCGGTTGAGGGCTTCACTCATCCTCCCCACCTCAGCTGCTGGAAGGATGGATAAAAGCGAGCACTGGGGAGATGCAGCCACCTCTGAGGCTGGGGAACGTGGCCACGGTTTAACAACGCTCATCAAAACTATGCAAAGCAGTCAGCAAAAAGATTTTTCCATCCAGAAGAAGCAACAGCAGAGGTTAGGCTGTGCTACGAGGCTGCCGCGGTTTAGCTCTAGCACCGCCCTTAAGTCAACACAAGACCCCCCGCAAAGGCAAACGCTCTTGATTCAGCTTCGAAACAGCTTCTGTCACTTTAGATTTGACAGCATCGCAACTAAAAACTTGTGCAAGCCTTTTCTGAACCCGCCGGCCTGACAGCAGGGTCTGGGGTTAATTAAACCCATGCAAAACCCGTGCGGAGGTTGAGCTTACAGGACAGCACTCTGAAGATAGCCAGCCCAGGAGGCTGCAGCTAACGCAGAGGCATCGAGGAACAACCTCCACGTGCCCAAACCACTCCTGCTTGGCAGTCGAAGCCTCCTCTTGCAGCGGTCAGGCCCTCATCGTCCTTCACTCCCACACTCTCCCAGTCAAACATCATGTGAACCAGGCAATCCCCTCCGAAGACAGGATTAGCGTCTCACTTTCAGGCTTGTTTGCCTTCGATCCTGCCTTAGCAGGGCTCGGAGGACACTCCCTGCCTTGCGCAAACCTATGAGACATGCTTCCCCTGTGATAATTTGCTCTAATCCCCGCTAACAACGCTGCTAAAGAGCTCTAATCCCCATGCACAGGCACACACACACTAATGGGAGCACGGGGTGGGCTCAGCAAAGCCTGTAATGGACACCCAGCCCCGACTGAAAGGAGGTCAAGTGTAAATAGCAAGTCCAGGTCATGCCCGTGTCAGCTGCCCCGCATCAATGCTCCAGCTCTGGGAGATGCTCCTTTGCAAACAAGTGGCTAAAACCTGGCTCCTCGCACCCTGAGTCCCAGCAGCAAAGCTCAAATTGCTCAACAGCAATGAGAAAAAAAGGAGAGGAAAAAAAAGCAACTCCAAAAACCCAGCGATCCCCACTGAACAAACAACTAGATATTCATTTGCTTCTTGGAAGGGTGCCCGAGGTATTCGAATGGCTCACGCCTAGGACCAAAGCCTCTTGAAATTCCTCGCTCTCTTTGGGCTGGGCTGGGAGCCCTGCAAGGCCAGCCATGCTGGCTTCACCACCCTGGAGGATTCCACAGCCACAAGACCACGGCCTGAGCCCTCCCAAAGGAAACCCACGGCTGGGCTTTGGCACTCCATGGAGGAGACGGTGGTCCAGGTCATCCACAGCCAGCGCTTCCCACCATCCCGCAAGAGCTTACATTTCTTGCCGGCTAGGTTAAAACCAGGACTTTTGCTCTTCTCACCTCAAATCTCTGGCTGATGATGCCATTTCTGGCATCTTTGATGAAGAAGTGATACAACTGGAGGATTCGTCCCAAGAAAAGGATGCATCCCAGTACCCTGACATAGATTTACCCCGGGCTGCAAAAGCACACACGGGATGCTACCAAGGTACTGCTGCAGTTGTACCCGAGCAGTTGAGGTTGAGCATTTCTCTATCCAAACAAGCTCTCACTCTCTCCTCCAGATATTAATCTCCCCCTCCGTCATCATCCAGGGCTATGGACAGACACGCAATGGGGATTCAGCTCCAAGGCCTCCAGCTGCTTGCTCCAGGGAAGGATGGGGCTGCCAAACCACGCGTGATAAGTCTCCCAGATCAGGGAGAGCAGAGATTTTGCAAGGCCGGGTTGAGGTTAATTGGCAGTACATTGTGCGAGGAAGATGCTGTCATGATCAGAAGTGTGAAAACGGAAGGCTGAGACCTCTTGGCAGGGCTGTCCCCTTGCAGTAGGGATAAGGGCCAAGGAAGCTTCACTCATGTTGGGCTCTTTCATCACCCCACAAAGAGATCCCAACCCCTCTACACATCTGAAGAACACGTCATACCGACACATTTTGTAAAGCAGCTACACATGACCTCACAGCTCAGGATGGTTTCATTGCATATCCACGGCCACGTGAAATGACTCCGTGTCCACAATGAAAAACCAATTATTTGGGCTGCCCATCACCATGCTACGACACACTTCTGATGCAGACGGACTCCACAGATGGCCCTGCTGCTGGGAGCCCACTGGTCCTAAAAAGAAGCCTCAATTATCCTTGCCTCAGGAAGGGATTAGACATGCAGATGCCCAACCAAATGCCTCCAATCTGTCTGTCCCAAGGATTTCCCCAACCTTCACTTGATTTTCAGCCCAAGTCCTGCATAAACTGATCTCTCTGTGTCCTGGCCTTAGCCCTTGCCCCAAGGCTAAGCCGATGCCACGTCATGCCAGACACGAGGGTACCACATGGCAGGGTACGGTCTGAAGTGCCCTTAAGCTAGGATGATGTTCAACGCCCAAAATATCTCCCTCCACATCAAAGCTGCTCTCCTCCACTCACCAGCTCTCTCATTCATAAACCAAGAATGTTTGTTAAGGCTGGAAGGGCTGGACCTGCTGTGGAGACATGTTGGTGGTGTCTATATAATAAAACTGCCTATCGGTCACAAGTGGAAGGAGCCCACGGGTATTCCTACAGCATTCCTCAAGCCCAGGACATCTCCGCACGATGCAGAGAGCATGAAGCCAGTGATGCAGAAGGGATCGAGCTGATGACAAGGAAGGGAGGCTTGGCAGCTCCGGGTCACCTCCCGAGCACGCACGCTGCCCCAGGGCGGCAGGGTACGAGGGCGAAGCTTGCCACATCGCTCTGCAGCTGCAGATTCCTGCCGCCCATCCCACCCCTACCTCCGCAGCCTTCCTGGCCAACCCTTCCCTTCAGGGCAACGCCAGCCAGACGTACAGCCAAGCCGGCGAAAAAACGCGGCCGATTGCTCAATGGGAGGGTGCAAGTTGCAGCATATCACATCCCCCATGGATTGCAGAGGGATCGCTGCTGCTGCCTTACCCAGAGAAAGCCCTTCTTCTAATATTAGGCTTTTGATAGCATCTGTTCTTTTTTTCCATACAGCAGGGAGCATTTCAGCTCTGCCCAGGAAGAACAGGCAGCGCTCAGTGAGCAAGGCGAGTACACGCAGAGGAAGAAAAGCCCAAGGTCTTTAGCCCATCCTCACCGGGTGACCTTCAGGTCCCCATCTCACCACCTCGTCCCTTTCTGCCCAGGGACCTGCCACTGCACACAAGGACTCCAGGTCTGTCCTCCCTTATCAGGCCGAGCTGTCCAGTTGCCTTTGCAGTTAGCAAAGGAGAAAAGGAGAGATTAGGGTATTTAGCTTTGAAATCAAACAAATAATTGCACAGGCTTTTTGCAAACAGATCAGGGTTGGGAGGTCAGAGCACGGCTGGTAAACCTCAGCACTGTTTGCTCTGACTAAATAATATTAGACCAAGGATAATCAATCATTTTAATCAACAAAATTATTTATAACTCTTTAGAGCAAGCAGTCAACTCTGCTAGCAGCTGCCAAGAGATGGCAGGTAGCGTAACAATCCACATACCTCTAATTCCCCTGCGCTAGATATGGATTTACTTCTTTGCATCACTGGATTTACTGCCACTGAAGACTTGCACTTGCAAGTACCTTGACGCCTCCTCTCTGAAGGTATCCCTCCTCCCTCCCTGTGGCTCACAAATACAGGCAACAGCCCCCTGCAGCTGAAATCAAAACCGAAGTAGCTCACAATATTCACCGCACGCTCCAAGCATCTTCCCTATGCTAGCTGCATCTCTCATCACAGCATCATTTAACAGGAGGGGAGAAAGAACCAACTAAACAGAAGAGGCAAAAGATGCTCAGAGCAAAAGCCCTGCTCTCTTTGCTTTGCTGCCTGAGCCAGCCCCATCTTCTCGGTTCCCCAGGCAGCCCTCAGGGTTATGACTCCATGAATGCCACCAAATGACACCTCTGTGAGCACCATCCACGCCCCATCCCACAGACGAGAGCCACACACGCTCTACACCCATTGCACATCGAATGTTTCCACCTGCCAGACCTGAGGCAGGCATGCTTTGACAGCAGCAGATGGCCCCAGCAGCCACAAAGGAGGATTTTGCTAACTGGGCTGAAAGCCGTGCAAGCGAAGGTATCGCCAGGGCGAGGCAAACGAGGGTCAGCTCCGCATCGGCCTTGGGGCCAGGAGGGGATGACAGACTGGGCCATCCCTGGATGCTGCCTGCCAGCACAGCACTGTCCCCGGAGGGTGAACCAGGCTGCTCAGCTCCTCCAGTGACAGAGGCCAGGGAGGGCCCTGAAAGAAACCAGGGAACCAAAACTCTCCAGCCCATGCCGGAGACAGCACCTCGGCACCAAACCAATTTCATCTCACAACATCCCAAGAACGCTTCTCCTGGTTTTATTATTTTTAAGCAAAGAAACGAAGGTGAGGATTTTCCCAAGCACAGCAGGCAGCTGAAGAGCCCTGAGATTAAGCCTCCTCCACCCCTGGACAAGCACAGAGCTCCTGGGCTTTGCCCCTTCCAGGCTACACCATGCAACCTCCAGGTTATCAAGCGACCCCATGCAGGAGAGCAAGGGTTTTGCCAACCAACCCCAGGAAGGTCATCTTTTCCAGGTCCAACTTCTAGGAAACTTCCCATCAGGGAAGGGACCAGCACAGAAATTGGGCCAAACAAAGCCCTGGGAAGATGAAGAAGGTGGGAGTGAGCAGGGGAAAGCGGCCAAAGATGAAATGGGCTGCCCCATCAGCTTCAGTCATCCCCATCCTAGAGCCAAGGGTTGTCCAGGATGGTGATTATGTCACCTATTGGCCTCAGCCCGGAGAGACGGGAGAGCGAAGGGCAGGCAGGGATAAATGAGAGCGGCTGGAGGTGCTTAGATTTGCCCGGAGGAAGCCCGAGCTTGGAAACCTCAAGGAAGGCTGGGAGAGAGGCTGAGACACTCGCAGCCCTCGCATCCACCCCGCGCGCAGCATCCGGAAGCTATTAAGGAATTACGGCCTCTCTGGCCCCGAGCCTTCCCCAGCAGAAGTGCCTGGGAGCAGATGGTGAAAGGGCTGATTGAATTCGGCTGCTCAGGCCAAGAGGCTATTAGAAGGAGACGTAAATGGAGGAGGGGGTGGAAGGGGTGTCATTTGGCGACTCAGGAGCCAGGAGCCCTTGCCAGAATCTCTGGGAATCCTCCACTGACTGTAACAAGCTCGAGGAGCTTCGGCAGGGCCCTGGATGGGTGTGTTGGGGGTGCAAGCCTCCCCATTGCCCTCAGCGGCTCGGCCCCAAGCTCCTGCTGCTTAGAGGTAAGTAATAAGTACATAATTGTAAGTAATGGGGTGAAACCATAAGTATATGGGGAGTGGGAGCCACAGGCTGGTGCCTCTCCCCAGGCATCTTCATCTCAAAAGGCAGCATGACCACCGCAGTGGACGGGCACCCTCCCAGGGAGGCAGGACACCCGCAGACACCCATGTCCCTGCGGTCACAGCCCCAGGAGCCATGTGCTCCCAAGCCTTGATCCTGGTTGACAAGGAGGCATGAGAGCTGTCAGCTCAGCAGCCCTGCCCGCCCACGGGGCCAGCCTTTCTCCCAGAAAAATGCAGGTTTGCAAAGATACTCGATTCCCAACCTGGTCTAATCTCACCCCATCCCCAGCACTGGGCATGGGACCAGACCTCCCAAAGTGCCTTCAAAAGGGGATGGGACCCAAGTGATTCTGGATGAGGAGGAGGTGGGGAAAAAAGGCCAGGGTGAGAGAGACACATATGATGAAAAAAAGCATAAATACAATTCGTAAGTCATCCACGGTGCCAGCCCTGCTGAAGGTAACGCTGGTGTCGGTGCAAAAGCACTGATGGAAGAACCGAAGTTGCCTGGGGGCAAAGGAAGGGTTTAAACCCCTCCCTGGAAAGCGGGGGAAGAAAAAGGAGGAATGACTCAAAAATCAACACAACCCCAAGCTCTGGGCTCCCTGCCCTGGCAAGCCAGCTCCAGCTCCCCACAACCCTGCGCCCTGGTGGGGGACTGGCACCAGCCCCGGGGCCCCTGTGCCACCCCCATCTCCAAATCCATCCCTCTTTTTCCAAGGAAGAAAGGTCCAACGAGTCCCCTCGGGCTGCCTTGGCTGGCCGCCCTGGCTCCCTGAGGTTGGGAAATCGGGAGCCTTGTCAGGGCTCTGCTGGAGGGGCGGGCACGGAGCACTCCGTGACCGTAAGGGGATCTTTTCGGAGCAATCTTTTCCGAGACAAGTCATGAGATTATTTCTTGCCTGGAATTTGCTCCCGCGGCTCCCATCGGCCCCGGACTGCTGAGTCAAGAGACCGCCGGGGATGTGCCCTCCAGATGAGTAAATAAATTGCCATGGGGAGTGGTGGGGCAGCTGGGGGGGGGGGAAATGACGCCCCAACGGGGTGCGGGATGAAGGGGGGGAGGACCCGATGACTCCTTGAGCCTTGGGAGGGGACACAGCCCAGCTTGGCAGCCGGCTTCAGCTTCGCTGCTGCTTTGCAATGCACGGAATTAGTCACCAGATTAGCGAGTGCAGTTACACACACTGGCGCACAGCTGTTTAAAGGCACACTATCCCTCCCCTTTGCTTTTCTTCTTTTTCTCTGGGGTTTTCCCCCCCTTCTTCCGTTTTTTTTAATTTATTTTAAATTTTTTTTAGGCCTAACTCCGGCTTTCAATGATTGCTTGGCAGCCAGCAAACTCCTGGGGAAGCCGAGGAAGAGGCAGCAGCCCTCTCTCACAGCCTGAAGGTGCCAAACAGCTTGGGCTAGCAGCGAGAGGGCTGGTCCAGCCTGGGACTAGCTCAGAGCAGGGGCAGCCCCCCACTCCCTGCCAAGACCCCTTTCCTCCTCGCCCTGTTGAAGTTATGCCGACGGGCTGCCAGGTCACTCTATAGGATCCATATGGCCCCGGCTGCTCGGGTCTCGGCCGTTTGAAAGCAGGAACGTGGGAGAGTCATCCAGCTCGAAGGCAAAACAGGCGCACGGCTGGGGCCTTTCAAGTCGCAAGCTTTAGAGCCAGCTTCAAATCTGGAGCCGCTTAAAGGGATGGAAACCAGCCCCAGTGACTAACCACCCTGCCAGGCCACGGCTACCGTGACAGCTCCGAAACCCCACTGCTGACGTTGGAAAGCGAAACTTTCCCAGCACCACAGCAGCACCGGGCTTCCCAGAACCAGGGGCAGCCCTCTGACATCAAGTCCGAATTTCTTCTCATCCCTTCAAAAGGACAGGTCCGAGAAATGCCGCGCGGGGTCGAGGCATGGGATGGGGAGCCACGGTGCTGCTACCAACCTGCCAGACTCATCTGCTGCCTGTGGCTGGTGCTGGGGATTGAGCAAATGAGTTTTTCCCCACCTCCAGCTGCAAACGAGGAGGAATTACATTGACTGACCTCACGAAGTGGTCTGGAAAGATGGAGTGGTTGGGTAACATGCCTTGAGCATTTTAAAAGAGAAAGCACTTGGCATTGCATTTTAAAACCGCTTCTAACAATAATGTGTAAAAAAAGAAAAAAAAAAGACCCAAATTTCATGTAAAAAAGGATTTTACATCTTTTTTTAATTTTTCCAGTGGAAAAAGCCAGGAGTACTCAGCTTTTGCAAGTTGTTTCTTCTGACGGTTCATGTTTCGGTAAACAATTTCTCAAAACTCAAAAAGGTAAAAAAAAAAAAGCCCTGCTTTGCTGCTTCCAGAACACTGACCAAAATTAAGTGGTTTTGCACAAACACATGCAGACACCTATGAAAAAAAAAAACTTTCATGTGGGTCAAAAAGCCACATTTTGATTATTGTGATAGTTGGTGCTGACGGGGGGGGAAGCAACAGAAAACAAACCCCAAAGCGCTTCCAGTTTCTGGGGTCTACTGGCTGCAACATCAGCAACAGCTTTCCCTTAGTCAGCAGTTTTCATCCCGAGACCTCCAAACACATCCCAGGAGAGGCAGAATCCCAGTGGAAATCCCAGCCCAGGACTCCACCACGAGGACATGCAACCTTCATCTTGCTGTGCAAGACACTTGGCTCCTGGAGGGACGCAGGGCTGAGCCATTTGCCTCCCCCCAGTCTAGCTCCCAGCCCAAATCAGAGTCGACCAGTACACCCAAACTGGCAATCCCAAGAGGCAGATGGGTCCTCGCCTGCCTGGTGCTGTGGAGGAGCCAGAGAGGTACAGTGCAGCTCAACACAGACCATAAGAAAACCTAAATACTGCAAGTAGAGGGAGACCTGGAGCACGACTGGGGATGCTCCCACATCCCTGCTGCAGCATAATGGGGGCACCGTGCCTCAGTTTCCCCTAAAATCAGGTCCCATCACGCCTTTCTTTAACATCTTTTGGGGTCAGAGGCACCAAAAGCATGCTGCATTTGGGGGTGGGGGGGAAGCGAAGTCACAGTGGCTGGCTTCTCCTGCGCTCCCCACCAGCCATCTGAAGAATGCCTTGGAATCATGTCAAATATTTGAAATGAGATGGGGGGGAGAGGGGGCATAGGGAGGGGAGGGCGGGGGGAGCCACTCCACTTTTGACTCAGTGTCTGGCTTCTTTCATCAAACCCACATTCCTACTCATGCCATCACCCTCCGGGAAAGTGCGACAACATACATAATCCATGTGGAGCCAATTTAAAATCCCCTCCGTGTAAGAAAATGCATTTCGTTCATTAACAAGCTCTGAACGCTTAGCTGGGGTTAGGAGCCGGCCTGCAGCTCCACAGCCCCCCAGGAATGTGGTCTTCAGCAGGCAAGGTTTCCTACGCCTGCTTGGGGCGCAGCCACATCCTAAAGAAGAGCAATCCCCCCTGGAAACCCACCCAGGGTGCTGGGGGATGCTGAGCACGGCTTAGCCCACTGGACACGTGTTGCAATCTGAATAATGCTGCGTTATCTGCACCAGCCACCTGAGATGGAGGCCTCTGCCTCTCCTGGCTTTAGGGGAAAGGTTTGACAGGAGCAAAAAACCTGGAAAGCAGGGGATTGCTGGAGCAAGGGATTGCTGCTGTGTCCAGTCCCAGCCATGAGATGATGGAGGTGAGAATTACAGCTCTAGAGCCTGACCAGCTCAGACCCAGACAGAGCCCTGCAACTTTGCACATCCCAATCCACAACAGTGGCTGCCGCCAGCACACGGGCAAATAGCTTAGTGCTCCCAATGACCTCTGATCTCATTCCCAAACCAGAGGGAATCACAGAAAAAAGGGGATTTTCCTCTCTGGGAAAGCAAGCTGCCATTTCTTCCTTGTATTTCTAATATTTTTCTGGTGGGTTATATTCATCCATAGGCTGCACGGCTACAGGAACCAGAGGCATCACTGAGCAACCATGCTGCACCAGCACAGCATCCTGGCTTCTTGCAAACAACAGGTCCACCTGTGTGATGCACAGGCCAGGTCGCTGGTGGGAGGGAGCCAGGCATCGACAGCGATTTGAAACATGCTAAAAAATCATGCAGGGTCAGCAACCAGGGGAGGCGATGGGGAAAAAAAATGTATCGCCTGCCCAGTCCTGCACGTACAGATATTGCCCCAAAGATGTGGTGTTGTTCGCGGGACTGAAGAGCAAACCAGGTCTCAGATTTTTGCCAGCTGAGTGGAAAAAAAAAAAAAAAAACAAACCAAAAAAACCTCAACACAAAAATGTGCAGTTTCATCTCACGGTTCAGAAAGAGGCGAGCAACGGTGGAGAGCTCTGGGTTTGCCCCCCATCTGGGGCTAAATAAGCTAAAAGTTACTCTGAGCCACCCACCACATTGCAGAAGGGAACAGAACAACTTAGAGCACTTTTGAATGCAAGCGCCAAGCGCTTCGCCTTCATCTAAACACACGCAGCCTTGCAGAAGCTCAAGCTTTGCATGCAAGCATTTGCAGCCTGTTAATGCTACACGCTTTCAGATCCGGCGGGTGTCTACAATCTAGATACGAAGGCTGAGCCTTTTAACCAAATTACAAACTGAAACCACCTTGATTTTTTTTTTCTTGCCACCTGTCTGGACCCTGGAGATCGAAGTATGCATCCCCCGCCCAGGATGCGAGTCCCTGCCGTGTTCCAGGAGATATTCAGGCAGGTAAAGGGATTTGCACATTTGCACATTTCCACACAATCACCGCCAAAGCTTGCAGCAGTCACAGGCACAAATCCTCAACGCTGAGGACGCCGGGAGGGACAGAGAAGAGCAGATCTATAGGCTGGATGTGAGGGGCCACGCAGCGGGACGGAACCCAGCTTTGCCAGGGTCACCTTTGCATCCGAGACCACTAGAGAGACGTTATCTCTGGAGCCATCTCACAATTCTTGCCATCGGCAGGACTCAAGTGGCCCCCCTCAAATTCCACTGCACCTGGGAAAATGTAGGAGCTTGTAGGAGAATCAATAAATATTTATTGTTTAACCAGCAGTATTTTGACTGGAGATGTAAGCATGGCCGGACGCCAGGGAAACCAGAGCCTTCTTGGCCAGGGCTGCAAACAAATTTTTTTCTGTATCTAGTTGGAAGATTATAAACTATACAATGAAGAGAAAAAAAAAAAGAAACACAGGCAGCGAGCAGCTTAGTCACGGAAGAGGAACAAAAAAGCTGAGATGCAAAACTGTGTCGTGGGTTAAAAAAAAAAAAGGGGGGGATGCAGACCCAATTTTTGGCTGCGAGACAGCTGTAGAGTTTATATCAGCTACAGATTTGTCCCACTGGCTTCTGCAGTGATGGGGCTTTACGCTGGATCAGAGCATATATCCCCAGCTTCGGCGGAGTTACGCTGATTTGGACAAGCTGCAAACTGGCCCGGGACTCGCAGCCGAGAAGCAAACCTGGGAAGTCAGGTCTCGAGCTATGGAGGCACAATTCTGCACCCGTAAGGAAGACCCCAGTTTCTGCGGGGATCCCCCAAACTCACAGTGCAACAGAGAGTCAGTTCCTGGCTCCAGGGGCATTTTAATGCTCAAAGTAAGGCAGATCATCCCCTCCTCCTTCACTTCAGTTGGTCCCCTGGCACCATCCTACCAAACCCAGGTCTTCCTCAGGAGCAATATTTGTAAACCTGGAAGATGCCAGCAGCTCCATCCTTTGGATCCATTCCAGGGGCAGCAATGACACTTGCTGTCCTAAGTCATGTAATTTGCCCACCTTGTACCCGTGCAAGGAACAGCTGACAGCCCAAAAAGGAAAAGGCGCTTTCTTCCCCAAAATCCCATCTGAGGTCAGTACCACAACTCAAAACAGCCATTCTGGATGACACATCTGCAAGTTTACATCCCTAAACCATATTCAGACAAAAGCGTGGTCTTACTCACACCTACCTCTTCCCCAAGTGCCTGAGATGTATCTGCTCTCACCAAAACAGCAACTGGTGAAGAACACCAAGCCGCTTTCCATTCTGCCTCCAGCGTTAAAGTGTAGTCCCAAGGTCTAACAAGAGGACGAGCTTCACACAGCCCTTTCCCTAAACCTGGTTCCCACTGTCCCCCCAGCTCAGCCACACTGCAGGGATCCCCCCAGGAAGATGCAGTCACTGCTTTTTCACTCAAAAGCAGGTTCCCCTGGCAAAACTCAGCGTGCCGCAGTCCTGCCGGAGAGCACACACGCTCCCAGCTACTTGCTGCCTGCCTGCCAGCAATCTGCTATGGATTTGGGAGAGCGGGATGGCACACGATGTGCTCATCGGCTCGCTTTGGAGAGCTCGAGCGCGGCATTCCAGCATGAGACTGTGTTATCCCTTCATTTTATAAGGCCTATCAAAGCATGGCACGCTGTAATTACATGGCAAATTAGCGGCCTCTTCATGTAACTACACTGTAATTACACAGTTGTTACATGCTTTGGGGAGTTTATGGTGAAAAAGTTGAAGGAATGGGGCTTTGCTCCTTTTTCCTGGAAATCTCACTCCCTGTACCCTGGTTAAAAATGCTGTAGTCAGGGTTGTGCTTTAGTCGAGGTATCCCTGAAGGTCTATGGAGTTGCCCTCTTTCCACCTCTTTTCACAGCTTTGACCCTTAAGTAGACAGAAGTTGACACTAAAAAAGTTGGCGCTGGTGGCAGCCGGGTGTAGAGAGTCCCCTCCCTCCTGGGAAACGCTCATTCCCCCATCCTAGCTGGATACCACAGTGATGGGCATTTTGTAAGTGCATAGAAAGATAATTGCTCTTTTTCAGTTCAAATCCTCACCTCCTCCACAGGCAATCAGCATCGAAAATACCAGAGGAGCCCAAATCCCTCGATTTATTAGAGTCTCGCCTTAGTTGGCTGATGATTCATGCCCACACAGAGCAATCCACAGCCAAAGCCGAGCTCTCACCTTTGCTTTAATGCAGCAGCGAATGCATCCAGAAAGATGCTGGGTGCAATTCTCTGCATCCCTGAAATCACTTCACCTTTCAGCGCTTGTCGCCTTTCCCCAGGCTTTGCTGGGCTGCCAGGCAAACGCTCTGGCATTCTCTGTGTACACAGCCTGTCCTGGCGAGGACAAGTAAGTGCTCTTCCAGGACAGCTGGTGCAGGAGAAAGGACAGAGGACATCTCGAAGCAAAGAGGGTGTCCAACTGCTGTGTTTCATCCCACATGAGAAAAATGTGACCACGCACACTGGCAACAAGGGCAATATCTTAACAGCTGCGGGGAAACTGAGTCACCCAGCGGCTGACACAGCTGTAGGAGCCAGCCTGGAGTCTGAGTGCTGTGCAAGGATAATGCAGGATCAAACCTTCTTTTTTGGAAGAGGCGATGTCCCACGCCCCTCTCTTAACCAGCTCAGCAAATTGACTCCCTTGAATGATCCAGCTGTGACCCTATTCTGTGCACATATATAAAGACCTGGGAGCGAAGGTATGGTTGGAAACTTGCCCTCCCTAGAAAAGATAGAGGGAAGGATGAAGGATCCCATCCTAAGACGGTAATGAAGACACATTCAGACTCGTAAAGCACTTTGCCATTTCCCTGCAGCAAGGCACTGCGGAGGAGGGTATGCATTTGCCAGAAGACTCACTTTAAATGCAAACTCCCTTATTTGCCTGCATTGAAAGTGAAAGCAAAGGACAAAAAGAAAAGATTGACCTGGCTACGGGAAGGGGAAGCAGCGTGATTCAAGCAGGTCCTACATCCAAATATACCCTGCTCAGAAGCTGCCTGCTTCCCTATACCCTGCAGCAACCACAGCAGGAGAAACCTTGCTTCAGCCCTGACCCGACATCATCCCAAACCCTAAACAGAGGGAAAGGCTCTTGCCAGATAAAAATACACCCCTGGGATGCCACCCACGCACAGGCCAATGGAAACAATGCGTCTGTCTCCCAGCTGTCCTTAGGGTACACATGGGAAGCGCCAAAAAGCAGGGGTCCTTCTGTGTCCCCCCCCCGTCCAGCAGTCAGGATTTGTACGCTGCGTGTGCACAGAGCAATTCCTCTTTTCATGCCAGGCAGGAACAAAGCCAGCAGCGCGCCCATAACACACCTCCAGAGGAAGGAAGCAAGAGTGGATGCAGGAGGACAGGGAGCCCAGCATCTCTGCCTCACCTGTGATGCCCAGCATCACCACCTGCCATTTATAGCCCTTCCACGGTATCTCGTGGGACGCCTCGGGGACAGCAAGAAATGTTGTTATCTCTCGGTACTTAGAAGTCCCAATTAACACACTGCCAGCTTCCAGCAAGGGCTACAGAGCTTTTAATTCTGACCACAGACAGCAAACAGAGTTTTGCAGAACTGGAGGAAACAAATTGATTTGCGGAGGGCAGCATTCAGCAGTTGCAAGGTTAACTTCCCGGTAGGGTTGATTTTCGCATGGTTTGGGTTTCTACTGTCTGAAAAAAAGCCAGTAAACTAAGTCCCACCAACCCACTGGCAGATCTGCAATCAAAAATGATGTTACCATCTAGTCTAGCAGATCCTTATAGCGGAAACCCACGTGCATACAGCTTGTATATTAAAGGAGAAGCCCACCACAGTGGTTTTTTTGGTTCCTGACCTGCTCATCTCACTCACACATCCTTGCTGGCAACAGCAGGGCGGGGGGGGGGGGGGGGGGGGGGGGAGGCGGGAATTTAGCTTTGGAAGCTTTGTACAACTCCACATCCCTTTCAGGTTATTTTTAAACCCTTTGGACATACTACAAATCCCATCTAACTTTTACACACGGAGGCTGCCTGCACGTGTGGGTTGGAGCAGGGTTTTATTTCAGGGGAGCGAGAGGGGGACGATACTGTACGGCTAATGGCCAATGCATCTCTGCAGTTTTACAGGGCATCAAGCACCTGGCACATTAAACATCTTGCACAATTGAAAACCTATGCCTATAATGACTCTCCCTGCGTAAGGTTAACCCTATGGATACCATAAGCAAAGCTGCTTTGCTGCTTGCTGGCATGTAAGGGAACAAGGGGCTGGAGTCCTCATCGAGCCTGAAAAGAAGGGCAATGGGCACATTTGGTGGCAGATTCAGCAAGATTTGGTGGCAGATTCAGTCTCGTGACCAAGGGCTGAATGAGCCATCAGGGAGCAGTTAAGTCCTCAGACGCAGCCCAAAACAGACAAGAGTAAAGAAAAGGTATGCCCCCTCCCCATGTCAGTGCTGGATCCCAGGAACATAAGTTAGCAGCATCCGTATTCCTTCTCTCAACATCGATCTGACCAAGCAAGAAAGCTTCAGCATTCTCTAAAAAGTTAGAGGGGAAATGAGGTTAAGCCAGCTAATTGACAACATTGACCTTTTTGGCTCAGTGTTAGCGCAGCCACCAAAACAGAAGCGACTGCAGCTGAAGTCAATAGGGAGTCAGCTTTTTTATACCTTTTCGGATTTTGTTTTTCAGCGCTCTCTTCCTGCCGAGGTCTAAACTTTGGGTCAACTCTAAAAATTGCGCACTGACATAAGCTGCAAAAGAGCTTTCATGGAGGGGAGAAAACGAACTTAAGGCAGCGCGAAACACCGAGTCCTCACTTTAGGCACAAGGCAATTACATTGATCCAATGCTCAAACACCTAAACAACACAGACGCCTCTGTAACACGCTCTCACCCGTGCCAGGAGATGTGTAAGTTTAAACAGATCTTTTGGTCTGAACTGAAAACTAAACCCCACATCCTCCCAGCCCTGCCTCAATGGACCAGGTGTTTCTTCCTATCCCATTTTCTGCCCCCGCAAGCAAACAGGCTGCCGTCACGACCTGAAGCACAGGAATGAATCTCCGGTAACATGTTCTTTTAACCAAAGCTTTAGGAAAAAGGCACAAACAGGTCCTCAACTCCACCAGAGCCTCTCATTTAACCCCCATAGGTGCTTTGGAAAATCATCCTCAGCGTCCCCATTGCATTTTGAAGCCCAGCCCTTCAGAGCCCACACCTGAAAGCCAGGCTTAGCCTTGCTGTCAGCTGCACTGAGCGTCAAAATAGCTATAACCAGAGACCGGGTCCTCCCTGTGTGCAGCTAGGGCAGGAAGATGGATCATGCGAAAGACACTCTCCCCGCATCGGACACCCACTGGTGGCAGATCTCCCAGGCTTGCACTGACTTACTGGAGCTCTCTGCAGACAAGCTGATCCTACACAAGCATCTATTTTAAGTCTGAGCACCAACCTCTGCGCTGCTCGGGCCCCCCTTGCACTCCAGCAGTCAGCTGTCATTTTATTTCCCACATGCAGCCTGAAATCGTGTTGCCTGGCAGCAGCTGAGCCCCCTTTCAGGGCTTCCTAGAAACTTGCTAACTGGCAAAGAAACGCACAACTCTTATCTTCAATTCGATTTCCTCCGGTGCACCGGCACTGTACAAAACCCAGCAAACCTCTGCTTCAGTGCAGCGGGAATTACAGCAGGGAGGGATGAAGAGACAGGACTCGTTTCACCCTCTCTTGTACCCAGAAAGGGAAGGTTATTTTCCCCTGCAGGTTCTCCAAGCCCCATCCTCTACCTCGGCTGAGCAAGGCAGGCATCAGTTGAGCGTCTGGGGTCAGCAGGCAGGCAGACATCAGCATGTGAACAACAGCCCTTGTTATGGTAAAGGCTTAACTATCAGCGTTAACCAAAGAGAGCTGAAGCTAAACTTATCGCTACAACAACAACAAAAAAAAGAAAATGCACACTCCTCGATTCAATACCATGTTGCTGTCTTCCCTGATAGCTCCTGCACCCCTGCCTCCACCCATTTCTCCAGCTCCACTGAGGGGGGGGGGGAATCAAAGCAGCGGGCTTTCCTGGTTTAAACGTGGTACATCCAGAGGAGGGACCGCTGGAGTTTGGTTTCCCTAATATCAGGGGTGCTTGGACCACACAAAACATTTCCAGCGAGGGATGGGGGGGAACGGACATCCCAGATAAGGGGTTTGTGCAGGGCTGCCAGCCCCGGCGTGGCTCACCCACTCGGGAAAGGGTAGGGGTGCCCTGGGGAGCTCGTAAATAAAAAAACCCCATCCGAGTGCATCCCTCCTGCCTCCCAGCCGGAGGTGCTTGCCTACATCCCCGCAAGGATGCCAGAGCATGAGAAACGGAGGCTGGAGGGGCGGCGGGTTGTTTTTTAAGAGAAAGGGGTGTGTATGTGGGGGGGGGGGGGGGGGGGGGGGGAAGTCTTAAAACTGCTCGGGAAGAGAGTTCGCCTTCCCCCAGCGGTGCCGCGGGGCAGAGCCGGGGAGCGCCGCTCCCCGGCAACCTGGGGGGTGCGATTCAGTTTCCCTTCCCAAAGACATCCCCCCCTAAAAGAAAAAAAGAAACAAGTCAACCCTCACGGGGGAGATATTCCCCCACCACCGCCCTCGCTGTGAAAAAGAGGGACAAGGGATCCAGAGGGCTCCCCCGGCGGGGGGGGGGGGGGGGGGGGGCGGGACGGGGAAGGGAGAGCAGGGCGCTTACCGGGGGACGGGAAGAGCTCGATGTCTACTTTCTCCGTCTTGATGATGGTCAGGTCCACCGCCGCCTTCATGGCTGGGGCAGCGCCGCGGGGGCGTCGCGCCGGGACCGGGGGGCGGCGGCGGCGGCTATTGAGCCCCGCCGTGCGCGGAGCGGGGCGCCCGGGGCAGCGGCGGCCGGGCGCCTACCTCCCTCCTCTCCTCCTCTTCCTCCTCTCTCCTTCCTTCCGCGCTCCCTCGCTCCTCTCTCCTGCTCCGCTCCGCTCCTCCGCCGCCCCTTCCGCGCTCCGTCCGCTCCGCCTCCGTCCCCCGCCGCCGCCGCCGCCGCCCCGGCCCGGGCTGAGCCGCCGAGGGGAGGGCGCTGGGCCGGCCCCGAGCGGTGACAGCGGCGGGGAGGGACCCGCCTGCCCCCGCCCCGGAGGCGGCCCCGGCCCCCGGCGCCGCGGGGAGCGGAGCCGGCGCTGCCCCGGGCGGGGTGGGAGGACCGGGGGATGGAGGTGCGGGGATGGGGGGGGTGCGGGGTGATGGGGGGAGCGGGGGGGGTCTCAGCGCACCCAGCGCGAAGTTGGGTGCTGCTGCCCCTCCGCCACAACCTCTGCTTGCATCCCAGCCCCAAAACAAGAAGGGAAAAATGGAGTTGCAGTTTTAGCACGGGAAAACGCCGCTGGCTGCACGCAGACCTGAGCTGGAGCCGCGGCGGCCTGCCGAAAACCCGTGTGTTCTTGAAACAGGGCCAGTTGCCTTCACCCTGCCTGCCTCGACACGAACCGCCGCCTTTCACGCTCGCATCACCCCTTCTTCACGCTCGCATCACCCCTTGACTCTCGCATCCCCGGCGCTGCAAGCGGCCTGATGCTCTCCCACCCGCAAGGGTGTCTGAATACATGGGGACGGTCGGGGTGTGCGCAGGCACCCTCGGTCGTGTGCCGGGCAATGGGTTGTTCAGGGCGTGCTACGTACAGGTGAGAGGCCAAAAAGCTTTGGGAACCGACTGGATAACAAGCATCTTAAAGATGCGAGATGAGTATCGTGCCAGCATGGCATGAAGTTAACAGAATAATATCGGTTTTCACATTAAATATGTTTTATTATATTTAGGGAGCACAAACTTCAGACCACAAACGGCAGAGCAGAAGGGAGGTTATGACTCACAGATGTCAATTTACCGGTACAAGTGTTAAAAAAAAAAACCAACAAAAGTCATTAGCAGCCAGCTCTTGTGGTTCTCTCACTCCGAAAGTCTTTAACAGTCTCCGACATGCTGGCAGAGACCAGGCTGCTCTGATCAAACATGGGCTCAAATGAACACCCCAGCTGTAACGGGGGGGCAAGGGCAGCCGTGTGAGTCAGCCTCTGGGGTTCAAGGCTGCCTGCTAAGCCCTAGGATGAACCAGGGTCTTGCTTGCAAACACCATAGAAACCTTCAAACGCACTGAATGATCAGCTGCAGATGCAAACATTACAGCTCAGGATTATTTCTAGCTTCTTCAGCGGTGCCTTTCTCTGTCCCCTAAGGCATATTTATAGAAGAAAAGTTTGTGTAACCAAAAGAAGCTGCGAGGTGTCGGGGCCAGAAATCGAGAGCCTGATTCTGGCTCGCGGCAGCAGCTGGTTTTACCCGGGCGGATAGCTCAAGACACGGCCAGCAGGAAGTTTGAGAGCTAGCAAAGCCAGGCAGGCAGTTAACACCGGCCAAAAGTTCATCTTTCAGGAACCTCACCCACTGACAAGCAATTGCATTTCCAATTTACAGGCAGTCATATTTCCAGTTTACTTGCAAGCTTAGTTATGGGCAGCCTCTTCCTGCGGCAGCGGAGCGGGACCCAGCCGTTTGCTGTGTGACCAATGTATCCGCTGATTCCCGTATGCTTTGGAGAACCTGAGCCGTGCTCGGGCCGGGAACAAGGTTTGAAACCTCGGGTGGTGGGTCTTTGGTTTGAAACCTACCACAGGAATGAACCTGGAAATCCGAGAGTGAGAAGAGGAGGGCTGTCAGGATAAAATTTTGTCCCCGTTGCCTCTCCCCTACGGAATAACATGCTTGCACCTGCCCTTCATTTTGGGTTTCTTTTCCCTCTTCCCCATACGGGATGGACAGCAAAGACTGGAGGAAGAAACTATAGAGAGGAAATTTAGCAGAACGTTTCCAGTTGAAAATCAAAAGGGGATTCAGGAGAAACAGCTGCCTTTCTATATGATGCTTTCCAGAGCAGGCTTGGGAAGAGAAACCCGATGCAGTTATCGCAGCCTGCCAATCTTTCCCTTCCTACACTTCGCTCGGCGCTCTGCAAACTCCCGGGCGAGCGTGCGCGCGATCCTGCGCGGGGCGAGCGTGGGAGAGGGCGCGCGTGCGTGCGCGCCGGCGCGGGGGGACCGCTTTACACAGCTGCCTGCGAGCTCTCGGCTGCGGCGATGAAGCCATCACAAAGCACCTGTGGTCCCAACCATATTGAAATGACCCGAGTGTTCCCCCCCGCTGATTCGGCGGCGCTCAGTAATCCACCCTGCCCAGAGTGAGCGCAGCAAACCACAATCCCCAGACTGAAACAGAGGAGGAGGCGCACGGCGAGGTCACCGGGGCTTGCCCAAGTGGGCGCCGACGGGGACAGGCTGTCAACACCATGTAGGAGAAGGTCTTGTTGGCAGAGCTGGTCCCTATGGAGCTGCCGGTGGGATTAAAAAGCGGCACCAGAGGAAGCAGTGGCTGCCCCCTGCGGTGTCTGTGCTGTAGCCTTGCTCCCGTGGGCCGATGCATTTGGCTCAGCCTCTCCTGCAAGCGTTACAGCCTTAAGGACTGGTTAAACTCCAGTGCACCTGTAATGGGGCTCCTTCTCTTCTGGACCAGTACAAGGGCTCTAATAAAGATTTTTCTTGCAGCTTGTGTGCTTTTTATTAGGAAAGATGCACACGCTGTTGGCATCCTGGCTCAGCCCTGATCCCGCAAAGCCGATGACACTAAGGTACAGCTTGGTGCAGCGTGGCTGTGGCGAAGCTGTTGGCTTCTCCACTCCCCTGCCTCACCCCCTCCTCATGGTCCCCCAGACTTGTGTTTCATTTTGCTCATGCAATATATGGCAGCCCCTACGTGTAGGGAAACTAGAAATGCTTCCAAAAGTAGCACCGGGGCAAAAGCTCATGAAGAGGAGGAAAAGAATGGGGAGGCTGTGGACAGAGATTTTCTCCCTGGCCAGCTGAAACTCGCCTTCCAACTCGACTCCATCCTAGCGGCCGCCTTAATCTGTGTTCACTTCAGAGCCTGCAACATGAAAGCCCTGGCTCTGAACTCCAGCTGAGCTGCTCAATGGCTCAGTGTTTGCAGAAGGCATGGAAGGAATCCATTGATTAGTTTCTTCAGCTGGGATGTGACCATTTGGAGTCCAAGACCTGCCAAACATGACTTTGCCTCAGCAACTGGTTCCTATTTGCTGCTTACAGGCTTTAGAAAAATCTTTCCTCTTCCACATCCAAGTCTCGCCCTCCTTTTCCATTCTGTCGTTAATTCAACGTTAATATCTATTCAGGCTCCCTCCTGTCGAGGGAGGATGCTGAGCTGCGGAGAACAGCCCTCCCGCCATTAATATAGCCAAAAGATTTTGCCGTTGATCGGAGATAACCATCTACCCTCCCTCCACAATGCAGCCTGACTGTTTTTCAACAGTTTGGAACAAAGAAAGGACGGGCAGTAATGCCACATTGTTCCCAGGGATGCTGACTAACCTTGGTTTAAAAGAATAATCATAATTATTCATGTAGCGTCAAGGTATTAGGAGACCGGAGCCTTTGCTGTGATTTCCGAATGTGCAGTGCGGGCAGGACTGCTCTTCCATGACCTCTCTCCTAGCTGGGGCCGGCTCTTTCCCTTTAGCAGGGCCAAATTCACTCCTGTCCCAGCCCTTTTGCAAACAGGCAGCTGCTGGCTCTCCTCCAGGTGTTATGGAGCTGGGACAGCTTCTCCTCTCTCTCGATTTACCCATTATCATTACAGCAGGCTCAGGATTAGGTGTTACCAGTAGTCTGGAGAAGGAGATTTTCCTAGCATCGCTGCTACCAAAACACGGCCACCTCTGGGGTGAAATACAACAGCTACGTAATAACACGGAGCAACACCACCCAGCTGTTATGGACAGGAAATGAAGAACACCATATCCAATTAAAACTGCAGGGGGATATTTATGGCAGAACGTAATTAGCCAAATTGGAGCCTTCCCCAAAACTACCATGGGATTTTTAATGATCACAAGCGGTCAGGGCTTTGGTTTGATGTTTTGTCAAGTAAACAATATCCAGAGGGCATGAGACAAAAATCAGGAGCAAAGGGGAAAGGAAAAAAAAAACACAAAACCAAAAAAAGTGTCGTGCAATTCCAGGGAGAAACAGAGACATGAAAGGATTTATCGTAAGGGGGTCATTGTTGGAAAAAGCAGCAGCCACCACTCCAAGAAAGGAAAGAGCAGGGAGGTGGCTCTGGGTGTGGAGGTGGCCCTCTGCAGTGAGAGGAAAGAGCAAGCAGCTGCCATGACCCTTCCCCAGGGAGATACCTTTCCTGGAATTTAAAACGATATGAGAAATTCTTTCAAGCGCCGTAATAAGCTGGGAAGTATTTGAGTGAGTTGTTGTACGCCGGTAAAAGGAGGCTGAGTTAGTGGTCCTGGTGACTACAGCCTCCCCTTTTTGGCTAAGCAGCGGGCATGGAAATAGAGCTCGTTAGTCAGCCCGTACTGCGGGTGCCCCCCGGGCTGTGTGTAGGGAAGGCAGGCTGCCCTCAGATCTAGCATTTGTGGCCAGGAGGTGATGACCATCACGAAAGCGTTGGCTCCTCCGTGACCCAGATGGCTGTGGCCTCTGGGGTCCCCTCGCTGCTCTGCACTATTGGAGTCACGGAAAGTCCCCATCCTCCGCACTGTCTGCGTTAAAAGCAAGTTTCTGTTCACGCTGTGGAGATCCAGACTTCAGGCCCCGGCTCAGCGCTGCCACAATACCATCCTCTGATTGCCCTCCAGGCGTGAGCAGAGGAAGCCGCCTCCGAGCCTCCCCGACTCCTGCTCTCATTAACTTCCCAGCGGAGATGGCTCACAAAAGCATCTTTGTGGCCAGCTAGGAGCCAGGACAGCAGCGCACACACACACAGCCCCATGTGGCTGTGAGGGAGTGACAGCTCTGGTCGACACGCCGTAGGTACCTCAATCAACACTCTCGCAAGCTGCTTCAGCATCTTCAAGTGCCTCCTGCTATTGGTTTCCCAGGGGTCCCATGCTGATTCATAACCTGATTAGCTAATCTGGGCTTGAGCAATGTATTTCTGCCTTGAATTTCGTTGGCGGGGGGTGCTGTCACTCACTTGTTACCCTGCTGGAAGAACTGGCCGCATGGAAAATCCTCGTAAGCTGTTCTGCAGCGCTGTTTGCTCTCGGTACATTTTCCCTCTCCTCCTCAAGTAACAGCACTGAGTTCTTGGTAAACATAACCTGAGGGTTTTTGCTGTTTAACTCTTGATATTTGCAATTACTCTGAGCATGCACAGACAATACACATCAAACCTCATGTGTGGGACCTCTCATCTTTGGTCAGATCTCTTGGGAAGCCGCCTTCACAGCAGAAACAAATGCAAGCAACACATCTCTGCTTGCCACTTCACCCCTAGCGTTCACCAATTCCTGGCAACAGAGGGTACTGAACCGATTTCTGATGGTCCTTGAGATCCCCTTCCCTGGGACACAGGTGAGGGATTAAGAAGGAGAGGCAATGGGATCATTGCTAATAATGCAGATCATCTGGCCAGCTTGACTGTATTTGCTAATGCTTATCTGCTCTTTCAATCTTCAAAAAAAACCCACCGCCAAGAAAAAAAGACCCACTGCTTCAAGAAATACTAAATAACAGCCACATTTCACTTTTCATGAAGGTGCCAGGAGCCACACGAGCGCCCCCCAAGGAAGCTCAGTCTGGCACCAAACTGTAGTATAGAAATTCACAGCCCAAGAAATGGCAGCCACCAGAAAAACACGCTGGCACACAGCCAGTTGGAAGTGCTCAGCGCGAGGAAATAAAACTCTTGACTGCAATGACCCTCAGGTTAACGCTGTGGCCAGGACAGAGGGGTTCAAGAGATGGAAGTTTAATTCCTGGGCAATATTTCCACATGACCTCTTACTTTGTGCCACCATCCCCCTTTTTTTAATGAAATGAGACTTCCTCACTTCACGAGGGGCTGGGAGCATCAGTTCGGCAGCCCCAAAGGAAAGGCTATGGGGCTGAGGACCGTGACGGGGTCTCACCAGAGAGAGATTTGAGGGGAAAGCTCAGGAAAGAGAACTAGGATTCCCATCCCTTGTCACGCAGGACCCTGGGAGGCACAGATACTGCATCCACAATGGGCAAGATCCCTCCATCCCACTGTGACCATGAGACAACAGGTGCATACGCCTGCATACATGGCCACGATTACCCCACGTACACCATGACGACAGGAAGGCAATTACAGGGTGAGACCCACAGTAGCAATTAAAGCCCTAAAGCTGCCCTCCCCAGAGCAGAGACACCCCTTCAGCCGGCTGCGTCGCTCCTGGGATGAAGGATTCGCCTGCATATGTGTTTCAAAGAGGAAAAACCCTCGCCCGGCGCTGGAAACCTCCTCACTTGCAATTGTCTCCACTTGGCAACCCGGCCCGATAGTGAATAAACGACAGAGAAATATTCCGCTCTACATGTGTTTGGGTTTTTTGGGGTGGTTTTCTTGGACGGCAATCCTGGCTCTGCAACAATACTCGGCTTGTTCGGCCCCCGCGCTACAGAGCAGGCTTGAATAGATCTGTCTAAAATTATAAGCGGGCAGCCCCTGGGCTCTGAGAGATCACAGGCCACATGCTGGGGCTGAACAAAGGCTCTGCTATTTCCTAACAATTAGCCCAGCTAAAAGGACATCTATCTCCTTCCATTAGAGCCACCACGTGCCTCCCAGTCAGTCCATTGTAAAGCTAATTAAATAACACGCCTCTCTCCCCATGAGGGTCTCCTGATTAGTTCGCCTAGGTCCTAAATCCTTGCTGGTGTAAATGGGGAAGAGACAGCTGGTCAGCAGGGGCCTGCGACTCCAGTGGAAGTATGGTCACCCATCTCCAGCTATCATCATCATTGCCAGTTATTTCAGGTTTTTTAATTGTCTTTGGAAAGCTGTTGACTGGAGATCTTGAGATACGAGGGCGTTCAGCACACAAACTGGTTGGCTTCCCTGTCCGCTTCCCCACCGCCTGCAGCAAAAGTTGTGAAAAGAGCTGATTGATTTATTATCTTTTTGGGGCTTTGCTGGTAGTTAGAGGAAAAAAGCAGATGTAAATATTTTTTCTAAATATATTCTGGGTTGTTGCAAACCAGTTTGGTTTGGGTTTTTTTTTCACACACTTCTCATTGGGCTAAAACGAAAAGCGAAAAGAAAATAAACAAGGAAAGTGGTGTGTCATTCAACCTGAGTTACAACTTTCTATTTTTGCACTTTTAAAATGGGAAGAAACTTCAAAATGGAGAAAAAACCTAATTAAAAGTAATCAGTAACAAACCTTCTTTTCGGCCAGTTACTTCACCTCTTTGAGGAGGCTTCTGGAGGAGGGGTAGGTCTCGGATGCAGATGAGCTGAAATGAATCTACCTTTTTCGGTGGGAAGCCTGATTTGTGTTTTAGCATCACGAGATGAAACAAAATATATCTCTGAGTCTGGGAGTTTCCTTCCAATCTGAAATTAGTTCTGGCAAGTCAAGAAAATTTATTCACACATCACAAGGGCCATCTGCAATGCTTCAGGGAGGCCAGGGGCCACCACAACCCATCGTCTGTCCCTGGAGGAGGTCAACATGGCTCTTCTGCAATGCCCAACCTGCACCTGCTCAAGGCAAACTCTCAAACGGCTTTTCGCTCCGTCAGCCCATCCCGGTTCTTCGGGGTGAGCTACGCCTGCACCGCCGTGAGCGCGCAGCCTCGCACAACAGCACGAAACTGCTAAATTGCTCCAGATGTTCAACACCTTTTCTCACACGCTCCCAAGACCCGGAAGAAATACAGTTTCCTTCTGCCAAGTCTACAGTTAGCAATAGTTGCAAATATCCCCTTTACCCCCTTTAAATAATTATTTTCCACCCTTGGCTATTTAAATCATTATTTTCACGCCGAGAGCATGGCTGGAAAACTGGGAAGGTGGGTCAACAGACTAATGAGCTGATTTCCTGTGGACCTTTAGCTCCAGGCTTGAAACAGCTGGACCTGTTGCTACAGACGGAGCCCCATCCACCCAAGGAAAACAGAAAGACCCCGTTCCTCAGCTCTCGTGGTGGGGAGGCAGTGGGAGGAATGACACGGGGGAGGAGGCAGGACTTGGTTTCATTCTAATGGGAATGAAAGCTTGCTCCTGTTTTCCAAACCCACGAAGCCACCCATGCTGCTCACAGCCATCCTGGGTAGCAGCCACTGTTGGAGCCTGGGTGGGAAAATTCTGGGAAGCTTTAGAAATGCATCAGGGCTTGCCAGGAAATATATCAATTAGTGTGTGTGTGTATGCACATCCATAAGCTTTTATTGCAAAAACACAAAGATCAACTCATCGCCCGTTGCTAATGAAATCATAGGCACCCTTTACTCAGGCAATGCAAACGTTTTACAACAAATAATCAAATTTTACAGAGGCATATCAACAGGGCCAGGTAAATCATTGTTAAAAGATGCTACATGACTTGCTCGAAGGCCTGCAAGGGGTTGGTGTGAGAGTGAGGCCCAAAACGCAGTTTGAATGTAACCTAGCAGCATGCTGCTCAGCCCTCCGGCTGCTTTCAAACCCCAACAGCCAGGTCTGACTGCTTCATCCATCGCTAACCTACACAAAAAAGGGGCAAGAGCCAAGAAAAAGATGTCTTGTATTATCGCCTGCCTCCCCTCACCCAGCTAGTGCCCTTGATCCCAAAGCTATGGGAATGGCTCCACAAGCCACTTGATTAATAAGAGCCCAGGGGGGAAAAATCGTTTATGTAACCTTGTCTTCTCTAAACTTCCTAAGAGCTTTAGAAAGTGGCTGCCCTGGAAACCCAAACTGGAAACGAAAAATATTATCTCTTCCATTTATAAACATCTCCAGCGCTAATGAAGTGAGGAACGGCAGCAACAGGGAGGGGAGCATCGAGATGCACTTGGCAAGCGTGGGAGAGCCCCGATAAAATCATTTCATTTCAGGTGGGTATGGAACAGAAAGTCCTCCCACCATGGTCCAGTGCCACTGTAGGCTGCAGACTGCAGCCCTGCGAGGCCCCTGGGGAGGGATTTCAGAAGATGGATGGTTATGGAAGTATCTGCTACGCTAAACCGAGAGGCAGACTGACAGCCTGACTAGGTGCAAATGTGGGGGGAAGGAAGACAGGGCGACATGAATGAGGCAAGAGCAGATGGATGAAACCTTAAATTCGGTTCCCTTAGCTTGAAGCCGTAGCTCGGATGAAGCATCATGCCCAGATTCTGGAAAGCAGGGAGCGAGTATCGGTACTTACTGTGCGCACATACTTTGCGGCACAAACTGCACAGACCGGGCTCCTTGTCCATGTCAACAGAGCACGTCTGTTTACACTAATCTGGTCTAAATAAACATACAAGTGATCCAGATTAAGCTCTTGGGTTCAACCACCCTCTGCCTTGCAGCCCCTCAGACACACATCTGAATCAGAGAGCCAGGAGAAGTATTCTGCAGAATAGTCCAAACTATTTCTCCCTTTTCTTTCCATGTTGGCATTTCCCACGGAGATTTGTTTTTGCATCAACCCAGCCAGCACCAGAAAATGCAGGGGTTTGGCTGGAAATGTTTGGGTTTTGTTTTGACAAAATAGTGATCATTTCCGCAGAACAATCCGTCACTTTTGGCAGCAACAAGAAGAAAAGTCAAAAAGCCGTATTTCATCTAGACAGGGGACTGAGCTGACACCCAGCCTGGAACTGAGCACAAGTGGAAGGCAAAGCAGGCTACTGGGTTGCCTTGTTATCCTGTCATTTTGATTACTGTAAAGCAAGGGAAACTGCTACTACTTTCATGTAGTAGCTGTTCGCCTGGATAGAAACACAACCAAAGCTGCCAGACAAAGGAAGCATCTGGTCTCTTGGGGTTAGGCAGTAACTAGATGCAAAGCAGGGATAGAGAAGGTCTAATCATCTCTGGAGATGGTTCACAGGAGATGGAGACACCCCAGGGTTGCAGCGTGGTGAAGAGCTGGTCCAGGGCAGGACTGAGATGCCAGCTTTATTCCATCACTGCCTTCCATAATTATTCATGCCTCTGGAGCCTGCAAAAACTGGGTTCAAATCTCCCAAGTGCAGGCTTTTCTGTGACATGCCTGGAACCGACCAAATTAGAAATTTTCCATGAACAGGCTCCCTTGGGGCATCTCCTCCTTTTTTCCTATTCTACCTCAATGCTGACATCAGTCTGGCCAAAACAAGCGCCCGCTGCTCCCCCTTGAACTTAGGATGTGGAGAGTGAATCACGCAAAGCAGGGGAGAAAGGCATTTCTAACTCCTGAAAAACAGTCGCTGATGAGTTAGGGAGAAGTCGTTTGGGCCAGCTCTTCCTAGAAATCAAATCTGCGCTTTGGTGGAGCAGTTTCTTTTGCTGCAGCCCATTTGTGCTACAGGAAGCACAAATATCTGCAAGTGTTTTTGCCGCCCCGCGTGCCCCTGCTCACGCAGCGTATGCCATGTCAGCGGCCTTGTTTCCCTTTCCAGGAAGGGAAGCCTTGTCGTGAACTTTATTATATTGCTTTTTGGTGCATGCGCCCACCCGCTCCATTGCTAAAATCAATGGCAGCGTTCCTGCTGAGCGGGTTGAAGCTGTTTTCCCACAGGCTCACCGAGGGCTGCAGCCAGGTTTGAGGGTTTAAAGGCTAAATCCTGGCCCTGAATCCTAACCTGCCCTTGCAGAAATGCGGGGGAAGAAAAACCACCGAAAGAGGAACTCTGCCTCTAAGAGGGGATCAGCGGTCTCCGAAGGCAGGTCCCAAAGGATGGACCTGCGCTGCTCACACTGGCTGAGAATCTCCTTTCGTAAGCCTAACACCAAAAACAAGCCCGCATGCAAATTCCACACTCCATCCATGCTTTTCCCACACCTCGCCCGAGTCATTTGGAGGCCGGCAAGCCGCCCGCTGCAACTCTCCCATGGCTCTTCTGCAGAGAAACCATCTTCCCAACATACACGCATAAGCTCATTAGCCCTGCCTGCTGCCAGAGAGGCAGCCTCCCTTCCCGGGAACCAGCTGCAGAGAGAGAAACTGTATTTCATCTATTGTGAAAGAGCCAACAATTGACCTGCTGCAACTTTTTCAAAGCCTATTGATACAAAACCCCACAGGGGAAGGTCCATCCGGTGGGCTGTGTAAACTTCAGCACGTGTTCAGCAGCTCAAGGGCTCGGCCACGCTAGCGGCTCGCTGTCGCGTAAGACATCTTTTTTCTCTTTTTTTTATTACAATATCAAGCACTCGTACATCACCATTCTCCAGGGACTTCCAGCCACTCGCCTGACCTCAGTGAATTAAGCATCGCAATAAAATGTGCAATGAATTAATCATCTGCATCTCCAACGTGAGAAACTGCTATGCAGTGGCTCACAGGCAGCCTTTTGAATGATTTAGGCATCTCGCTACAATGGAAGTCAGTGGGTTTTAGATGCCTGAAGACTTTCTGTCAAGTGATGTAGCCAAGGTCTTCCAAATCCCAGCTGTAAGACCTGTAATCTCAGCCAGATCTCCTAAATCTGTTGTCCCTGAGGACTCTTCCTCCATAAAAAGGCCATGGATGCTGGGGAAGATGCACCAGGACCTAGAGCTCAGGTGAATGAAACCACCCCATGGTCTGGGAAGAGGACGTTGCCTTATACAGACCAGGCATTGCACGGTCCTTTCAGCCAACCAGTTGATCACTGCAAAGCAGGAATGAAGAGGAGGGATGCTAAGAGACCAAAAAGAGAGCATGGACCCGGTATCTCCCCCCCGGGAGCTCCAGACAAGGTGAGAAAGTTCATGTGCACAAAACAGCGCCTAGTAAACAAGGCACAGAAAGCACACTGCATTAGAGAAAGCTCAGACCTGGGTCTGGTCCAAAAAGGAGGAAACATTTCCATCTTCAATTAACAGCAGGGGCAGCTCGAGCTTATTTCTATTCAATTTTAGAAAGAGAGCAGAGATATGCAACCCCTTGCAGGGCTTTCAGGAAATATTGGTCCTAATCCTGTCCTTAGTCTTATGTCGCTCTAAACATGGTATTTCTCCTTCCTGCTCTTTGTCGATCCAGCCTGCATATAAGCCACATATAAGCATGGGGCAGTCAGGACAGTCCAGTCCTCCTGGAGGGGTGTGTGTGTTAGGAATAACAATAAAAAACCACAGACAGACCATCCTAACACAACTTGCCCCCCTCCCCAAATGTCTGACAGCCTGGTTTCTTACACTGAAGAGATGCAAAGAGCTCAGATAAGGTTCAGATAAAGTATCTGAACTCTCAAGGGCTTATCTGAACTGAACACCAACTCAAAAAATTCTGAAATTTGCCCTGTGGGACTATCTCCATAAAGCTCGATTTCCATCTGAAGCCTCGACCTCCAGAGGCTGCAGAAACAGCTCCTGCTCAAATGCATTCTTGAGATAGCGGGGTGGGACACGGCAGGTCTGCAGCTCCCCTATCACACACTATCTGGGGATTTGCCTTCTGGTGGGAATGTTGCAAGAGCTGGGCTGATGGCTCAAGGAACCGGTGACGGCACCTTTCACCGCCACCGCTTACACTGTAACAGATGAGGTAAAACCTTCTTCGGCGGTGTCAGTGGAAAGATCACTTTCCCTTGGCTAAGAAGTGCTCTGTGCTGACTTTTCCTTTCAGCCGTGTTCCCTCTCAGTAACTGCTACAAGGGAAGGCTTGCGGGAGAGCACGGGCTTAGGGTGCTGTGCCGTGAGCTCTGTCACAGACTGTGTCAGCATGGGCATCGTGCTAAGATTTGGGGTTTCCAAAGCAGCCTGCATGCAACGGGGAGCTGGCTGCAAAACCCATCCGGGCTTCTCTGAAAATCTCAGCCTGGCAGGATGTAAAGGGAGTCAGCAATCGTGGCGAGGAGCTCTGATGAAACAGATCCAAGCTCACAGTAATGGACAATCTCTAATATTCATTTACAGTGATAAACATTTGTGCTTAGAGACCAGCCTTTCCGAAACACAGATAGCTGCAGTGGTCTCAAAATGTGTGAGACCTGGTAGTGAGCATCCGTTTATAGTATGCAACTCAGACTGTGAAAGGAGCCAGGGGAAGTCCAAGGCCAGGCTTAGAGAGGGTAAATTGAGATCTCTTTGTAAAGTTGGTACAAAGGGCCCATTAGCTCACTTACACCTGGCGCAGAGGTATTCTTTGTCCTGCAGGAGCATCAAGGATCTCCCGTTTTACAGCCCGATCCCATAGGCTGGGTGCTCTACAAACACAGGAGTAAAACACAGCAGGCAGGATTCCTCCTCAAAGGGTTTGCAACAAGATAATCAGTAATCTAATCATTCATACACCTAATGCAAATCTAGCAAGGATGAAAAAAAAAGAGCTTTCTGAAAACCGTTCAACGCTCTGCAGAAATTACACCCAAATCTCGCTGATTCAAGCAGAGAAAGATTTCCTCTCTGTAGAGGTTTGCAACCGTCAGGCAGAGTTCTCAGGCAAGAATAACTATGAAATTCTATAGGATGGCTCATAAACCATAGAAAAAAAGATTTCATTTCCTACTAAAAAATTCCCAACGGCTCATTCCCAAAGGGCCGGCATGCCAAAGGGCTGCTGCAGAGTGCTGGCTCTCCTTCCGCATCAGCACTTCGCCCTGGCTAAAAACCAGGGAGCAGGGGAAAATGCGTGGGCAGGCTATGGGCTCTCCGCAGCTCCCCGGCGCTCAGCTGTGTTGGCAGCACCAGGGTTAACCGCGGCGGCGCCCTGTAATGCAATGATTTCTGGTTTATTTCAGCAGGGGAAGTGTGTCCCAGCCTGATTAGCCCAATGGTTTCCTCTTTTCCCATAACCTCCAGACCCCCATGGCCTAAGTGTTTACTTTCTGAAATAAAAAATCTGCTAGTGTTTTTCTTTTTTCGGGGCATGTGTATTTTGGGAGGATTCGGGGGGAGGAAAGTGGAGAGGGGGAGTTGAATGGGATGGGAGGCTTGCATACACCTCCCTTCTCTCTCCCACCCCTCACCCCCAGCTCCTTTCCAGCTGCAACCTCTGAGCTGAGACTTCTGGCTTCAATGTGAGAGAGAGAGAGAGAGAGAAAGGGAGAGAGAAACGTATTAATGAGAGAGTTCAGTCTCTTGCTTCAGCAGCTATAAACACAGTGAACATCTGGAGGGAGAGAGAGGTGCTTCATGCTGCCAGGAGCTGAAAGAAACAGGCTGTTTTCAGGGTCCCAGCCCCCTGCACTCCCCACGTCCCCCGCTGCCTGCCCTGCACATATGCATGCTGCTCTCCTGGCATCACCCAGCCAGTGCTGTCCATCCAGAGAGAAAATAGTAGCTGGCCTCACTTATGTTGCCCTCCCTGGTCCATGCCAGGGCAGCAAAGCCCCTCTAAAGAGGGTACTCTGCTGCCCACTGTACCCCAAGGCAACTGTTTGTGGGTCCCAGCGTGATTCTGTAGGCAAAGGAGGTTGGGAAAGCTTAAAAAAAAAGGAGCTGTGCTTTATGTGGCCCATCTGAAGCAAGTGTTTGGTGGCTCAGGATAGTTGCCCCCTCTGGAAAAAGAACCAGGTATATCCACCGCACTCCATACCTATAGAGGGATCAATCCTACTGCAAGACCAACCCAAAACGAGACATCTGCAGTCATCCTTGAGGCACCACAGAAGCCCTGGATAGCCTGTTGCTTACTCCCTTCCTCCCTTGACTCTACATCAAGTTATTCCTTCCCCACAACATACTGAAGCTGCCAGTGCTGCTGCTCATTTTTGCGATGGTCCTGCTGCAACGCACCAACCTGAGTTTTGCTTCTTGCAGAGCTCCCGTTCCTCTGTTATACTGGAAGCCCTCAGGAAATCTGCAGGCATCATCCCAAAACCAAGCAACAACCTCCCAGCTTTTACCCAGCCTCATCCAGGGGACCAACGCCCTGTTCGGAGCACGATTCCTCCCTGCACGGCAGCTGATCCCCAGCTGACACCAGTCTGCAGCTCAAGTGGGAAAAGAGCTCAGTGCTCATTCTCTGGTGATGACCCAACACGTAGGGAGCTCCCTTGGGTTTTGTCCTTGAGACACAAGACAGGGATTTTTCCAGAGTCAGGCAGGAAACAAATGGAAAAGCGAAAGCCTGGATTTTTGTCATTCTATTGCTTCAGTGCAAATAAACCTCTCCAAGTGCTGACTTACAGCAGGTTACAGCAGGGGATGCAGAGGAAGAGTCACTAGGTATCATAAGGTCACCCACACATGTTTTCCTCACCTGCAAAACAACAGGGATCCACACAAATCAGACGCTGAGCCCAGCTCCCACTGAAGAGCAAACCAGTAACTGCTCAGCATCCTTCACAGGGCCCTTGCAAAAGAGCCAGGAGGGTCTAAGACACCACAGGCAGCCCACGGCTCTGCAATTCATTTGCAAGGCATAAAGAGATCTTTTCTCTCCTCAAACAGATTGGAGTAAGTGCTCTTAATGGAGAAAATTATGCGTGTCCTTCAGCAAACCCAGAGCACCCAAGTAGAGTAGGTGTGACATGCCTTTAACTGGAGCCAATTAAACACCCAAAGACTGCCAGGAAGAAAAAGGGTGAAAGAAAAACCCATTCCAACCGGGCTATAAACAACGCCAGACCCCAAGGCTTGCAAGAGGCTGCGCCACCTCGGGCCAGAGGAAGACAACAGAGCCCAGCAGAAAGGGTTCATTCATCCCCTGGGGCCGGAGCGAACGGCCAGGGAGTGCTGCGGGTCGGCGGGAACGACCAGCAGCAGGTTGGGCAGAGGCAGCTTTTTGAGTGTGGCTTTTGCTGAGCCTTGAAATGAATTAGCATCCACAGCCTCTGCTCTCGCTCATCCCTCCCCGTGGTGGCTCACCCCCATTTTTCTCCCCCCGTTTTGTTTCCCTTCACCTTCCTCCATGTCCTCCCTTGCCCGCTCCTCATTTATTAAGGAGGGAGAGGACAGACTGGCCAGTCCAGGAGAACTGCCTGAGAAGTCCTGCTAGGTCTTGCAGCCGCAAGCAGATGTGCGTGCCCTGTGAAAAGCCACCCATTCATCTCTGTGGAGAGCGTGCGGGGGAGGCGGCAGCAGCGCAGGGGAGGGGGGAAGTGTTGGAGGAGGCTGAGAAAAGGAAGGAGGCTGCAGTTAAAAATAGGATAAAAGGACATGAAAAAAAATGCAGACTTTTTTTTTAAAAAAAAAAAAAGCTTCGCTCGGAAAATGTGCTGCAGCTGGAGAAGCCATCGGGCTGAGCCTGGTCAGCTTTCACCTTCCCCCGCCTCTCTCCTCCTCCCCAAGCCCCCTTCCTCCGAGAGCGTGGGCCTGGAAGACGGCCCAGAAACTGCTCACATAAAGAGCTTTCCTCCGGGGATCTCCACCAGGGAAAGAGCAGGTCTCACGGCGAAGGAGGGAGCAACGTGGGGAAAAGCAGGGAGAGTTTGCCAAGGATGCAGGTGGTCGCCATGGGACTCCTGTCTGCAGTCCAGGCTGAGCTGCAGGCTGGGCTTGAAGGAAGATCACAGCCAGAGTTAGCAGGGTGGGGGCAAAGGGAGGGCATCGCTATTTTGTCTGCGTGGGCGTGGGGCGATGTGGTACGCTGCAATGCATTGCTCCAGCTGCAAGGGCTTTGCTTTCCTGCCAAACCCAGCGCAACACTGCTGTGGCCCCAGCTGCAGGGACCTGATGTCCACAAAGCACATGAGGCTTGGATGCAGGTGTACTCCATTAGGGACATGCCACTCCCAAAGCTAATAAACCCAAGATATTCTGGGCTAAGAGGTGGCACTAAGCTAATACATCCTTACAGCACCGGCAACAGATTGGGTAAGGCTGGTCTCACACACCACCAGCCTGAACAGTGCTGGATGTTGGGGGTGAGCCCAAGGTGATACCTTTTATTTGTGACAGTGTCTCGGTGCAGGAAGCCTGACTGAAATCAGGTGGACTGCTTTCACCGTGGCATCAGACCCACAGCTCTTGTTTCTCCTCTAGAAAATACTTTAATTTCAGTTCTTGCCTTGCAAATCCCAAAGTCAATCTCATTTGCCTCACTGAAAGCAAAATCACTCCCTCAAATGCTCCCATGGTGTCCAACAGGCTGGGAGCACCTTCAGTCCAAGTGCGCTAATTCAGCACAACAGTCATAGAAACTTCTTCAACCAGAGTCGTTTCATCCTTCACTTGCCATTAACAACAGTTTTATCTCCCCTATCACTAAGGGAAACAAACTGCTTCAGAGCGGAAAGGGTTGCCAAAGTGGCCTTGGCTCAGAAAGGCAGCGCAGTCAGGACTATGTCCATACTGAAATGATAAAACCGCTGTCAAATCTTTTCCTCCACTCCAGTTTTGTGCATAACCTTGTCTCAGCCAAAAAGCGTCACCAGAAGGTATCATTAGGATACTATTACCTTAGGAATTAAACATACGGCGCTAAGTGTGGCTTTCCGCATCCTTTCAGCAACCCTGCTGCTTCAGGCAGACACATGGCACCCTTAATTTTGGGCTGCCAGATGGTTCGGCTGAGGTGCAAAGGCCTCTATGCTCCTGTTCCCACCTGTCCAAGGAGCAGAGCTACTTTTCTCAAACAGGGAGTAGCTCCCTTCTTGCTGGTTATTTTCTACCACCTCTGGGATGTGCCCTTTGCTTTCTGGGGACCCAGTTTAGGTTGGTTCTCTGGGTAGTAATAGCCCCAACATATGCACCACAGGTTGTGGTAGCAAGCTAACAAATAAACCTGACTCTATAGCATTTCCCAATTTTTGCTTTTTAAACAACAACAACAAAAAAAAAAACCCACCACCCTCCCTTCTGTCTTTATCAACAAACGAAATCCACATCAGGCTTTCCTTTATCCGTATCACTGAATAATCTAATCGGACTTCAAGCACAATATAAATAAACTCACCCAAACTTCAAAGGCAAAATATCTTCTCTAAACGCAAGCAGCTCTAAAACTTTTAGAAATGTTGTGGGTTTCTATTGCAAGAGGATATATTCACACTTGCATTTTCCTTGTTGACTTGTTTCTTTCACCAACATCAAGACCATGAAAACCAAAATAGCCTCTAGTACCCCAGAAGAATAGATGACAAATGGTTTTAATGTGCACCCGAAACACAAAGGAGAAATGAAAGACGGTTCCTAGCGGTATATACAAATGAGAGTTTCCTCTCATTTAAAATTAGCAGCTGCTTTAGACTCAAGAAACAGCAGTTTAAAAAAAAAAAATCAGAGAAAGAGTACCTTGCACTGCAACAGGAAGAACTGAGAAGTAATTCTTAGGTATTGCAAGAGGATCAGAGGCCTGTCCTACCGAAAGTTTGATCAAAACCTGTTGAAGACGACGACAGCTTTTTTTTTTTTATTATTTTACTGGCTTCACTGAGGTTTGAACCAGGCTCCAGTCTCTGCAACAAGAAATTTCACAGACCCAGCATGGGGTAATGAAGATCTGGGTTGCAGATATGTTAGTCCCTGGAGAGAGGACTTTCACAGAAAAGGGGAGAGGGTAAGGAAAAAAAACACAAAGAAAACTTTCCAGGCACAGATTTGCAAAATGTTTGAGTAAATCCAAATGCTGCAAGGGCAGATTTCATCAGAGTAGAGTTGACATCATGCTGATAGAGGTCACCCACAGGAGTTGAGCAAATAGCTGAAATAAGAACGGCTGGGAATAGGCAGCAGTTTTTCTCCAGCCGCAGGCACAGCGCTCTGTGCCCTTCTCCTGCTCGCACACAAGTGCTCAGCAAAGGAGGAAAGAAAAAAAAAAAAAAATCCTGAATATTTGCCAGGGAGAGATTTCAAACTGTACATTTGACCACAACAGTCACAGGTTCTGCTGAACTCTTTAGCTGCAAAAAGTCTCTAAACATCAGGGCTTTTCCCCTCCCAAGGGGCCAATGTGCATAACTAACAAGCCAGGAACAAGTCACAGAAGACCAGCACATGCCATGCAAAAGCTTACATGGGATTTAAGTGCTTCATGATAGGCTTATGTGGGACTTAAGTGAAACATAAACTTCATATCGGCCCTTTGCAAAGGTCACATTTGTGCAACTTGAGTTCTTTCACTTAGTTCCTGCGGTTGGCCTGTGCCACGGCGTACCTGAGCTCTCTCCTCTGCCACAGCACGGCTGGGCTCTTTGCTGATGCCTCATCACCCATCCCACAGGCAGAAGGACCAACTGCCAGCCCAGTATCTGCACTGCCAGTTGGTTATACAAGAAAGAGCACAAACTGCAAACTCAGCGTGAAGATTCATGGGTTGAACAACGTGCGGGGCAAGAATTAGTCACCAGTTATTTTGTAACGACTCTCAAATTATGAATACGTTAGAGGAGATGATCATCTAGTCCAAGTCAGTGAATTGCTTTAGCTGTGCAGCTCATTGCAAACAAGCAGCCCTGACAGCATGGCGTGACCACACATCTCCAGTTGTGGTTACCTGAAAACCTTGCCACCACCCCCCGAAGGAGCAAGATGATGAGCTACAACAGCAAGACACCCAAAATTAGTACCATAGTGGAATTAAAACTCAGAAGTCTCCAACTCCTTGCAATCCTCCAGGGAGGCCACATCACCTTTCCAAAGCCACCAGCGAGGACATCAGTCCTGCAAATGCTATGAGAAATGCTGAAGATGCAACCAGCAGGTTAGCAGGTCCACAGTATCCCCCTGGAGACCCTCATGTCTGTCCAGACCTCAGGGAGAAGTAACAAGGGCTGCAGTCCCTAAATGCAAAGGAGGTACATGCAGGGCATCAAAATCACCCCCTGAAAGAGGAGAGGGATTCTTCCAGCCAGGCACCAACGCAATGGTGGGGATGAAGGAAGCTTGCATCCTTCAGCATTGATCTGACAGGAGGAGAATAATTAAACAAAGCAGGTTTAAGGTTTTTAATTGCTTTCTGGCCCCATCTCCACTGAGGGAGACCCTTGAGGGCCAGCAAGGCAAGTACCAACCTGGTGATGCTGTGGTAGGTGGTTGCATTAAGGGCAAAACACCCCAATAAATTAAGTCAGTTCTGGGTCAGAAAGCAAATATAGAAAGAAGCAGACAAGCTGGACACACTAGACAACAAACCAGAGCACAGAGGAGCTTTAAGGCTCATCTTTTACCTGACAGTGCTGCCAAGCCCCACAGCATAGGAGGGAAAGGCACCAGTTTGCAAACCCACCCCCAAAACAGTGTCCTACCCGTGCTGTAGTGCTCCAGGCCAGTGGGCACTTCTTGTGTGGCAGGCTCGTCCCAGAGCGGGCAGCACATCCTCGGCTGGCAGCAGGCGGACTGGAAGCCGCAGGTCACCCAGGGATCCTCACAGGGGCCGGCGGCACCTTGCTTCTGGGAGCAGGAGAGGGAAAAGCGTCAGGGGAGCGGCACCCCAAAATGGCAGCCCTGCGCAAGGTGGCAGCGCACCTTGTCCCCCCCGCCCAAAATCAGGCACAAAGCCCCGGCTTTGCGCAGAAGAAACAGTGTCACCCAAGTTCACCTGGCTGAGGGGCATCATGATGGGGCCAAAAAGGCCCTTTTTTAAACAAACATGAGGAAAAATAATGAAGACCCACAGTGAGGCTGTGCTCAGCAAGATGGCGGCGGGGAGGGTCTCTCCTCAGGGTAGGCCATGGCGAGGACACCCTCCATGAGAGGGGCCTCGTTTCAGCCCCATCATCTGGAACTGTTATTTTTTGGCAGGAGGCCCCATAGCCCCCCCAAAATATGTGGGGGCCCTGTGAGGGGGTGGAGAGGCCCTGCCTGGGTCGCAGCCCTGCGCTATGGGGGAGCCCGGCCCCACACTGGCTGGAGCTCGGGCAAGTCATCATGCTCATATTCCTATTTATAGTGATATTATCTGTGATTATGATGTTTACTTTTACATTTATTCTTGCACTATTTGTATTTATATTTCTGTTATTTCTATTTATGTGTCCATGGACATCTATGTGTGTGCATACATAGTATGCATGGTATATATATGCATATGTATATATGCATTTGTGATATGCACACATGAAGTATATACATGTGCATATTTATGTAAACCTATGTATTATTACATATGTATTACGTAGTATACTGTATTATTATATGCTTACACATAATCCATTATATATATACATACATGTATTGATTATATGCATGATATAGGCACGTGTATACCCACACGTATATAATCCTAGGTTATAACTGTCATTATGCATTACACGGGTTTTTTATTGTATATAAAGTTATATTTATACTTTAAAGAGAGATCGTAAGTGTTATATACACAAGCAAATATAGGTACATGGAAATAATCCCAGGACAAAATTTTCATTTTATTTTGTACATACCTTTATATTTATATATATTTATAAATATGTATATATATAGCGCATATGTATGTAGGTACCTTATACATGTATATACATATATACCATAAAATATATATATTGGATATGTACGTGTATATCTCTAGATAAAAGGATAACAACATACACATATATATAAATAAATTCAGGATGTATTAATTTTTTATTAGTAGTAGTAGTAGTATTTCCCTGCAGGGAAATAATTTTGCTTCGTTTCCAATCAATATTTAAGAGCCAAATACATGCTTGAAACCATTTAAAGGAAAAATATCAAGCTGTGAGAGATATATTTAATTTGTCAGAATGGTCTTTTCTTCCTAATTTGGTGAAAATTTTGCTTTCTAGCAAGTCTTCTGTGCAGCCTGGTGTCTCAGCTCAGAGTTACAGCTTTCATCTGACCTTGTCTAGGATCTTTAACGCTGGCCAGCATTTCTTTGGGCAAACACCTATTAATGTGATTTCTCTATTAATGTGATTTCTCTAGAAAAGGGTCAGAGCACAGTCAAACCTGTCCCATAGCTGTGGGCAATCAGCACGGGCATGCCCAGGATCATGCTCTAATATATATTATACATAGCCACCCATCAGCTGCACAGACAGAAAGGAGCTGGCTCAGGCGAGGGAGGACGAAAGTTGTCCAAAAACTCCAGCCAAACCAACCGAACCTTTTCCAAAGCCTGATCTGCTTTGTGCTGATCCCACTGCATTCATCCACAGCAGGTGAAGGTCAGCAGGGGGAGCGGAGGCACCGGGACAATGGTAACCCTAACAATCCTCCTCCAAACACAAGCGCAGGAAATCCGATGCAGCGATCCTATTTCCAGTTGAGGTTTGCAAGCTCAAGAGGTTCAGATAAGCTCTGGGTAAACACTCAGCATTTGGACGCTGCTCTGAACTACGTGAAATCTTGGAACGCTTTAGCGGTCGACACCAAGCCGTGCCAGTGAATGGGTTGGCAGAGTCATAGCAACCAAAGAGAAAACCCACTGCTAGGGCTGGAAGAATAACCCAAACTCCTTTCTTACCATCATGCCGGGGCGAGCCAAAGGGTAAGGGGCTGTGTTGCCGATGGTTGTGTCCATATAGTAACTCATCATCTCAGAGGTGCCTGCAGAAATGGAGATGGACATGAGATGCCCTGCTGCAGAAAGCATAAAAATTGATAGCATCAGCTAAACCTGTGCTTTCTCACAGCCGTGTAAAGCTAGGGCCAGGCTATCATCTTAATGAGTTTAGGCTGGAAAAGTTAAGAGGGAAAAAAATCTGTATTAATAGTAGATATTGTGATTAGAAGTGTTGTATCAACAATGCAAACACACGGCTCCATTAGTGTAAACTGATGAGAGCCTCACAATGGTGAATGAATTATCACCTGGAAGCTGATGGAGCTACTCTGAGGGAAGATGAGATCATATTTCCTTTGCTGTAGAATCGGTGGGAAATTGTTGCCAAATTTTTTTCTTTTGAAAAAAAAAAAAAAAGAAAAAAAAGCCAGTTTGTTGAGATCAACACCTTTCCTGTAAAAGTTCTGTCAAAAACAATCTGTTTCACAAAGTACTTTGCTGTTTTCAAGAGGCATCTTCTGTTTTCCTGCATTAGCTTATGTCCCCCTTGGTAAAGCCCTCCCTTGCATTGCCTTGACTTATATTCCTGAGTAATTTGCAGCACCCTGAGTGTCCATCTCAGCCCACAGGAGCATGTCACAGTTTCACAAGTCATTCCTAGCATGGGATGTACTCCTCTGAGCAAGTCCTTCTACCACTGCTATTCATTAAATGGGATTTTGAATCATCAATTAGCCCGTTTGTGTAGCTGAGGTGAAGAGGCTCTGTTTTCAAACCTGCAGATGCGTCTTCCCCTCTCCTGTAAATGCACAGTGACAAATGCAGGGCCAATGCACTTTCTGTGTTTTGGGGAATATGACTTAAAGGTGCTGGGAGCAAAGAGCAAAGGGGGAGTAGCCTTGGCTCAGAGGGGCTCACTCAGGCAGGATATGACTTGGAGCCAAGGGGAATGGCTATTTTCATCATGCTGATACACAGCATAGCCTGCGAGACGGAAGAGCTGCCGCTGCTTTAACCTCTCTGAGGACACAGCAGCTCTGGCTCCCCTGAAATACCTCCCTTTTGATTTCTGCAGACCTCCTGTGCTACCGACTGTAACCGCTGCAGATGCAAACACTTGTCCAAGTCGTCTTCTAGACAGAGCCAGCGCCGCCACGCTACCTTCAGCCTCCGCTTCTGCACTGCACCCACGAACAGCTCCCGGAGGCACTGGGACCTGCTCCCAGCCTCCCCTCCTCTCCTTCCCTGCTCACGGAGCCAGGGGCTTCGCCGCTGCCAGGGGCCGGCCAGCGGTTAGCAAACGTGCAGGCAAAGGGCAGAGCCTGCCTCAGCTGTGCCTCACTCGCCACTTCAGCAAGCAGGGACTCCAGAGAGTGTCTCCCACCGCGCTCTGTGACTAATGGCCAAATGTGAAACACCTGCATGTGTATGAGTATTAAATTATCATCATCATTTCCTGCTTGTTATTACTAACTTTTGGTCTAACACCAGTGTTTTTTTATAAACATATCTTTTAAATTCACAAAACCGAAAGCTACCTACGTGGTGAAAGAACAACGAGCCTATTTCTCTTTGCACTTAAAGCAACCCAGAAACACACATATTGCAAGTTACTGTGGCTGAGAAGCCTTAACTAATCTCAGCATCTGTGCACACCCTACCAGCCTGCTCTAACTAGGCGTTAAAACACGTTTGCTTAAATGTCATTGCAGCTGGGTCGGCCTGCAGCTGGGTAAAAAAAAGGAGGTGCGTGGAGCCCATTTCTGCAACCCAGCTAATGAAGGATAAGGTGCTCAGCCCCAGTCCCTCACACACCTGTCCCCTGATCCTAACCTTAAGTGTAAACCGTCTCACGTCAATGTGAACTGATCTCCCTCTTGCTCTTAAGTAGAGAACAATGCTGCCAAACTGCACCAAAGCGAGACAGACACTGCAAAATGGAGACAGAGAAATCGCCAGGCTTCTTCACCTATTTCAATGACACACACATGTCCGAGAGTAAGGAGGTACAGTGTTAAAACAGCAGTTAAAAAAGCCGTCCCCATGAGCAGCTCTTTTTCCTGCTTTGCAGCTTGTGCTATAGGCAGTTGGGGGTTGGTTTGTGTTTTTTTTTTTCCCTTTGATCAAGACACCTAAGTCACACCGGTTCTCGAGAACTTGCTTTCATGCCTCGCTGAATGTCGTTTGCATCTTTCTCAGGATGCCGTTGCCAGCTGAACCTTCCAGCAAAGTACCACACGTTGACGCTCGAAGCAGCATGAGCTTCTGTTACAGGAGAAGCACTAAACCCATCCTGACACCCAGGACAAGGCTTCATGCAATACAGAATATCAGTAAGATTGCCAGAGCTGTAAAGCAGCACCAGCAACCCCCTCCCGAGCCCTGGACTGGAAAAGGAGAATTATCATCTCTAGACAGCAGCTCCGATAGATTTATAGCAAGGGCAGTTTGCTTTTCAGTTTCTCTTCCCCTGCAAGCTGTACTGTTAAAAAGCATAAGTGGGGGGCAGAAATATGATGCAAACCTCAGCAACCATTTGCACTGCCAGCCCTCTCTGTTCAAGCTAAGTCCAACTGAAATGCAAGGTAAATCAGGCCCCCAACCTGATGCAGATTTTGTGGGTGATAACGGTAGAATGACAGAGAGACGCGGGCTTTAGGCTGCAAAAAGGACGTGGAAGGCAAGCCCTGCTAGAAGAGGGCAGGTGAGGAGATTCTGTGCACAAAGTAACTGTGCTCTGGAAAAACAGGTACGCGAGGCCAGCGACAGGAGGCAAGATGAGAGCAGAAAGGGAGCTCTGGAGCACTTTGTCCAGGCTAATTTTAACAGAACTTCCACCACTTCCCATAGGAAACTACTTCACAGCCCAATACATCTCTCACTGTCAGCAAGTTTCCCTGATGTTTGAGCGATATTTTTCTTCTCTTTAGCTTCCTCTAATAAGAGCCTAAATAGTTCCTCTCCTCCCCTTAGACGCCATTAGATAGCTTTAATGACTGCTCAGGAGCTTGCAGCTGAACTAAATTCAATGACAGCGCTCTTCGTGGCAGGTAACTTGGCCGATATTAAGGAAATCACTGCAGATTTACACCACGATAATCAAGATCCACAGCTTGCTGAGAGCTGTTAATAAATAGAGGGGAATCAGAGCCATTTGGTATAATCCTTAATGACTGAACAGCTTGACTGCAGCCTTATTGTTTGCTCTTATTATTCCTGTCTTATTGTGAAAACATGTGTGGGAGAAACAGCATTTTTTGGGGACTTGCTCAAGTACTAACCAAAGCTATTAGACTCCTGGGTCATTTCTAAATTAAATTAGAATTTTAATTTCATTTCAACATCCTTCCCTCCTCTTTCACATGAGATTATTTTTTTTAATAAATTACCAAGCTTAGTTTAAAAAGGGAAAAGCTGTTTGTTCTCGTGGTTAACACACACACATGCAGAAGTTAGGAAGGAGTTAAAAATGTGTATTAAAACAAAGTGAACTTTGTCTATTGGATGTATAAAGACCCTTTACAGTATTCCCATATAATGTCTAAGTATTACATTGTTTTAAGGACGGGGAAAGGGAAGTGGAGTGAGACTGCAGTGACTTTCCCGTGGCAGAGCCAAGACCAGCAGCTCCCATCTCTGTTTCCCAGTTTAACACTCTGCACACAGGTCTCCCCTGTCTCCTGTAAAATCCTCTGGCTCAGATTCCTCCCCGATTTCTGAGTTGTAGGAAGCTTCAGCCTCTGCCCATCCATATCCCTCAGCCCCAGGCTGGCAACCCAGTAAAGGTCTCACTGAAGGGTGGCACAACTGGGACAGCTGCAAAACAGCATTCGGGTGCTTTTCTCCATCCCAATAAACCCCAAGATTCCCTTTCCGTGGAGTTAGATGGGAAACCAGGAGGATGGGGCAGCATCAGCAACCCCATCAAAACACTTCTAACTCCAAAGAACGTGAATGAAGACTCTGAAAATGAGAAGCAGCACCTTCAAGACAATCATCCTCCGCGGGCGGCCGCGCTGGCAGCTCACTGACCCAAAGCTGCTTAGTGATAGCCATTTTATTTTTGCATCAAGTAATAATTTATCATCTTTGAGGGGGTGGGGAAAATAGCTCGTGGAAATGACACTCTTCCGCAAGGCTTTAACCCTTGAAATCCTGGCACTTTCCAGGCCGCCTGCCAATTCAATTCTCAGGGGAAAGAGTGCTTGTTGATCTGTTGGTATGTTAAAAACCTCATTCAATTCATCAAACCCTGGCACCAGCTTGAAATAAAAGGAGCATCCCTAACGCAGGAATACGAGCAGGAGAAATCAGCATGTTTTTCTTGCTGCCTATTTACAAACCATGTTTTTTAACATCTCATATCAGGGGATCCCACATTTGTTATGATTTTAAAACTTTGCAGCGTTCTCAGAGATAGTACATGATTTACTGAAGGGAAGCCAGGCAGGGCAGTAAATAATGACGCTATGGTAAATAGAGCAATATAGCAATTGCCCTTCTGCACCCTCGGTAGATACTCCAAGAGATTAAACGTCTTGGCTAAGGACATACAGAGAAAGCGAGGGTGAGAGGCCGAGCATCCAAGCCCCTGAGCCACTGTCTTAACTACACGCCCGTGATTGCAGTCGGATTAGCATTGCCGTAAGAAGGCTGCCCGCGCTGTTTCTGGGAACGATGCTGCAGGAGGGGCTGCCTGTCAGCACATCACTTTCTGCTTTAATGCTGTGCTCTTTCTTTTCTCAGTAGCTGTCAGATCTGAAGGAGATATGATGGTACCTTAAGAGCCTTCCCATTTGGTGAGACAAACTCTAGCTGGGATGGATGACAGCGGTCGTGAGATAGTGCCAGGATAGTAAAGGTTTGGACCGGTTTTATAGACACATGTGCCCACGAGACCTTGTTCTCTGTGCTTGGTGGTAAACTGCTTTCTGCTTTAGACTTCTTCTTTATCCTGCTCCTTTGTCTATTACTCAGCTGTTATTTTATAATTAAGCTAAAACAGTGCCACCATCAATAGCACCACCAAATCTCTAGCAAGCTGGCAGCGCAGGTTATGGCAAGGAGAGGGGTTTAGGTGGGATACTAAACCAGAGAGGCTGTTGCCATTGTATCAGGTTGCTCTCTCTTGGATCCTAGCAGCTACTTGCAATTGCAGGAAGATGTGAATTGGGTGTGTGTGGGGTGGACAATTAGGTCATCTGTTATTTCACTCACGAATTTCCCTCCGTGAAATAATAGACTTACGGCACAAAGTCACGGGCTGTATCCTCAGCTGGGGCAAAGCAAAGGGGGAAAGAACCGGATGAGTTTCCCACTGTTCAGCGAGGGTCCCCTGCACCAGGGAAGGATGTGGCCCTGCAAGGAGCATGCATTCCCCATCTCAGAGAGCCCAACCTGCCCCGTGGCAAAGGGGTCGGGGTTAGGGATTGAAGGGCCAGCTGTAAGTCTGTGTTTTGCTCCATACTCCTTGTACAACCTGCAGCAGGACGCTTGGGACCAGCCTGCCCAGATCTGCTGGTGCTTTGAATATCCCACGAAGCGCCTCTCTCCATCCAAACCGCTTTAGAAAGTCAGGTTAACCTTCGTTTCTCTGCGCCTCGACTTGCCAGATGTATAGAGGAAAAGTGCACTGAGGTGTTTGGAGGGGCACATGGCACCCGCAAGCTCAGCGGTGGAGTGGAGGGCAAGGGGCGCACACACACCTCCCAGTGCTGGGTGCGCAAAATGGACAGCAAAATTCCACAAAAATCCCAGCGAGCAGTGCCACTCCCTGCTGCCCAAGGCGAAAATGTCCGGGTAGCCAAAAAAATCTGGCTTGCCAGAAAATTGTTTACACGACAGGCAGGGGTGAGCTTGAAAAACCAGCCGAATTAGAGGCAGTGTGAATAGCCTGTAAGCAGGAAACCGCTCCGGACCCAGCCCACAGCCCCCAAAGGTGTCAGTTGACAGCACAGGATGGGAAGTTGATGGTAACTGTAATACCAAATGACTGACCACATGCAAAGCAATGATTTAGAGCCTAATGGGAAGGGGGAAGGCCTTGGCTCTACTCCTCAGGGACTCGTAACTCCCGCTGGCTCTTTTTGGCTGGGTGAGCGGTGCAGGATTGTGCCCTTCCCAAGGGGTGGCAGCGGCACGGCAGCACATCCCTGCGGCTGTTCACTCGCAGGGCTCCAGCTCCTCCAAAAAGCAAACGCTGGCACCTGTGGCGCTTTCTGCCCTTCGGAAGATGGCATTGCTATTGAAAGCAGCGGAGGTGCGGCAGCGAACCCCTTACAAGCATCCCTCCAAAGACAGCCCTGGTCTGAGGGGTTCCACCCCTTGTCTGTCTGTCTGTACACAGGGCTGGAGGGATTAGAGTGAGCATCTGACCCCGGGCACTTCGCTTTTCCCCCTGCCTCACAACAAAAACAAGCAAACCCCCACCCAAAGCAAAATACAACTCAAAACATAAAAGTAATTGCAAATTTAATCCACTGTAACAATGCCAAGGCGCAGCTTTTTACCTAGATGAAGGAAACAATAATGTTCTTCTAAACATACATATAAACTTTATATACTCTATGTATAAAAAAAAGGATTTTTAAAGGGAAGCATCAGCTCAGACATTTATATAAGATCCTGCCGCACTGTTAGCAAGCACATGAATCAGTTACTGGGTGAAACTGGAAATGGAGAGAGTAAAAGTAAATCACCGGCAAAACAAATCTTAGATGTCCTGAAAATGAACACAGGTACCTACAACCCCAAAAGAGTTTAAAGCGACTCTTTCCCCACCACCACTTACTACTTAGCTGAAAGACCAGGGGAAAAGCTTATGTCCTCCACGGCTTCCCACACTTGTCTCCGATGTCTTTCCAACTACCTGGTGTTATCCTCTGCGCTGGAGCTGGAGAGGATGGAAATACCATAGTGTTTGCAGCAGGGCCGCCTATTCAAAGGGAGGGGGAGTGGTCAGCCCCGCATCCAGGGCGGTGGGAAAGGCGAGCTCCACGCTGCTCACGCTCCGGCAGCCACCGCCAGCCAGGAGAAAGCCACCTCTGGCAGATGTCACGCCGGTGGGACAAAAAAATAAGGTTGCTTGGAGGTGGTCACGGGAGGCAGCCTCCTGCCAGCCCCTCCACCCCGGTGCAGGGTGCCGGGCTGTGGTGGTGGCCTTTGGGTCCGTGCTGCTCCCGCGTCCTGTAAAGCGATCCGAGGGCTTCAGCGTGCTTTGCAAGTGTTACTCAGGACCCCCAAAGTCCCTGGAAAGTGGTGCTTATCCTTGCACAGTGCCTAAAAATAAGGCACGTAGAGCATGACCAGGGCGAGGTTTATCCAGACCCTATCCCTGAACCTTAGCTCAGCTGCTGCCTCTGCCTGGTAGTGCCTAATGGCAGAAACTGCTGTTTCCTCCTAAAAGGTCCCCAGGGCACCTCCAGCTTTTCTGCGGCCGTGTATACCCCGGGGCATCACTGGGTCCAGAGTGCTGTGCTTTCTGGTGCCTGCCTTACCCCCAGCCATTGGGTTCCCCTGCTGCTGCAGGCACAGCCTGGCAGCACACCCCAAAACCCCTTATCACATGCCTCTGGTACCAGGCATGCCCCCCAAAAAAAAGGCCACGGTAGCTGCTGCTTGGTTTTAAAAGCAAAACGGCTGAAGCGATCTCCCCTTACACGTGGCACCATAGAGGGGAGATGCTCAGCCAGCACTGAGAGCCACTGGTTCAGCCCCCTCCTTTGACAGAGGTGGATGGCCCCAACCTGCATCACCCCAAAGACTGCTTTTAACGTGGTTGCTGAAGGAGGCCAGGGCACCACCAGAGAGGAGAAGGCTGCCGGGATGAGAAGGGCAGGCGAGCATTTTCCTGGCTGTGCAGGAAAAGGGAGGGGGGCAGAAACACAGGTTGCAGGGGGATCACTCCAAAAACCTCAGTGTAAATTACCCGCCCTGCTCCGGGAGAGCAGGATCTGGGGCTGCTCTCTCCTAACGGCTCTGCCTCCCCCTGCCCAGCCTGCCCGACCCTCACAGCCTGGCCAGCGACCTCCAAAGCCCCAGCACTACCCGCAGATCCTGGATGCAGGAGGATGTGCCCATCCTGCCTCTCCTGCTCTCACTCTCCAGGCAGCAAAGCTGCCTTTTCCTCCAGGAGAGGGCTCCAGGCTGGAAAACCTCTCCGGCTCCAGCACAGATCCCCGTCACGCAGCCTTCGTGAGCAACGGCTGAGCCCGTCAGCAGCCCCAGGAGCGGGGCAAAGCCCCAACGCCAAGGGTTGCATACGTGCAATTAGAAATCCCAATAGGGAACTGTAATAGCAGAGCAAGAAAGAAGACACAGCCATGGGACTCAGCCCTTACCACCCCAATGTGCTGACGCCGTAATGCTCTGCTTGCCAGAACACTTGTAGAAGTGACCGGCTTTCAGGGAAGTTTGCAGCATCCTCACAATAAAAAAATGCCGCTTGTACATCTAAGTACTGTCACTGGAAATCCAGAGCACTGGTCAGTCTGGAGAGAGAAATAACTCCTGGGGACGCCCTTTCCCAGTCCAAAAATAGGTATTTTGGATACTCCCAGGTAAGCAGACATTTGCAAAGCACGGACTGAAACTGTGTTTGCTATCACATGGATAATTTCTGCCTGCACAGGGCTTCTGTGGCATCGACTTCTGCCAGATGCTTCCCAGAGAAATCAAATCTGCAAAACCATAGTGTTCACAAGCATAAAGGACTCCCCTGTTCTTCACATCCCAGCTGAGGAGATTGCTTAAATGCACATAGCGACAACAAACAGAAAACCCTCAATATTTATGCACGTAAAACTATTAACAGGTCCTTCGAGGATTTTCTCGAGCTTCTAAGAATGAATCTCCACTTCAGCCACTGCCTTAACTTAGAAACACACAGCTACAGGTGGCCCAAATATACGTTACCTGTTGAACTTGCAGCCGTAAGGCACGGATCATTCTTGTAGCTATTTTAACGCAGGAAATTATTTACAGGGTTCCCATCTTCTCAGGAAGGTTTCCAGCCTCCTGGGCTTTGGTACAAAGGCTCAGTCACGTCTGAGCACCAAAGGAGTGGAATGCATCCAGCAATCAATTTTTATCTGGGCAACTCTTCCCAAGGCTGCAGGATAACCCCGCTGGCAGCTGCGAACAAGATGTCTTTCCCTGGGCTGGATGCTTTGCTCTGCAGCAGACGGTCCTTCTGATACGGTAATCTATATATTAATAGCCTCTGTATTATGGCTGTCCAATCGACTCTGTGTCTGCAAAATGGGGAGGCTTCTGTTTTCGGCTGTTTCTTGCAGGCAGCACGATGTCTGCTGCGCGCAGATCACCTCGCTTGGCTTGCGCAGGGTCGCCTGGTTTCGGGGTGGCTGCTGTCACGTTAGTCACCTAAGCCAGTTGCTTCAGCTCGCAGCAAAAAATTGCGTTAAATTTCGGGTAGTTCATGGAATTTATCATAAAGCCATCGTGCATCGAGACATACTTTCCATTTCACATGGTTTGGATTTTCTTTGTACTCGTAAAAAAATAAAATGATTCCTTAATGTTTAACTGAAGCAGTTAGTGATGTTTTTACTGAATCTGAGATGTCCTGTGGATGTTTCATGGATTGTGTTGCTTAAATTTAGGGGCACACAGGCTCCTTCTGGAAGGTGCCGGACATGGGTGTCAGCAGAAACAGCCCCTCTCCCAGTAACCAAAGAAATCCTTATGACCATTTTGCAGCTAGAGGAATGGATGGAAACCAAGAGTAGCATCATAGTGAAGGTGGATATGACTGGAGAGGGTCATGGTTTGTACCCTGGACTTGGGGAGTGAACACAGATCACCTGGGCAAAATTCATCACAGCCAGAGTGCTCTGAGTTTCACCCACCGTCACCTACCGCAATTCACCCCCTCGCAGCCCCCAGATTACTTTCCAGGAGGCATCCTGCAGACTTGTGGCCCTGCTTGAGCATCATAAGCCACTAAGGGTGAGAAGCCGCATGTAATAAGCTTCCGCAGCCCTTTTTATGGATCCGTAAGTATCATCGTTTCCATATCACACTGGAAAAACAGAGCAGGAACTGATAAAATGACCCTGAGTGCCTGAGGCTGCTTTCAGTCGGTGTTACATGCTGACCCCAGTACAAGGGAGCAAAGCAAGGGGATTTTGGTGGGTTACCTTCCCAGCCACCGTTTGCCCTGGGAGAAGGTGACAGAGCCAGATCACGGAGCTGCCTGTGCTTGTAAATATTGCAGCAGGTTTGCCCAGGCTGCAGCGGCATTCCCGCCTGCCCCTCCTCAAAGCCAAGGCAATGACACACAGCCTGTGCCCCAGATGCTTCAGCACTGGTCCACCAAGAGCTGTGCACATCTGGTCTCCAGGTGCTGAGGCTTTCTGTCACCGGCTGGCCTCGAAAGCAAACCAGAGGTACAACCAGAGCTCACCCCTTCTGCCCAGCGGACCAGCTCCCGATTAATTGCCTGCTCGTATGGACCCCAAGGACGCCACATGCCCTCTCCAAGTCGAGGGGAAATATCTGTCCTCAAAGGCAGGAGAATAGGGGTTTTCCCCCCTGGGGTCAGGCAGGAGCTCACATCCATCATCTCCCATACAATGTGACGGACACGCTAAAAGAGAAGCTGTTCAGGGTGCATGGGAGCATCTTGAGTGCTTCAAACAGGTCCACATGTGACTTACGTGAGGCTGTATTAGGTTAGAAGCTGCCTCGGTTAAATCTGCTTCATATGGATCGAGTTAATTGCTATAAACTTGCCCATAATGTCGTTTATCTCACTTCTATCGGGATATGAGAAGCATGCAGAAACAGGCTTTAAATAATGCTGGCGTCTGAAGATGTTGGGCTGGTTTAGGTGTGGTACAGTGTGCAGAAAAGTTCCCTCCTTCGACTCTGAGTTTTCATTTTTAGTCCATACACATGCCTATAAATACATATACGCGTGTATATATATATGATAAAACCCAAAATAACACCAAGTCCCATCCATATTTTCATTCTGAGAGAGGAAGTGAGAAATTTCCACTCAGCCCTAACTCTGATGTTAAGCAACATCTCTAGGGAAGTTCTAGCCATAACATTGCCAATCTGAGCCCTTAAGATGCAATTTTGTGATTTTTTGCCTTGTAAGCACAAAAAATAACCACTTTTCTATGAGCCAACGTAAATGCTATCATCGTAATCTCCTTTCTTGCAGGTGCCTGCCCCGCTCACACCATCAACGACCCAGAGGAAGGATGTATGGGAACTCCTGAAAGCTTTAAGAAAAAGGTAAATCAATTAGCGTTTATGAAAATGTTAGCTGGAAAATCAGTCATCGTTCACCAGTTCTCTCTCATTTCAAGAAAGATTAGGCCCGTTGGCTGGGGGGGGATCTTTTATTAGACCATCTGATACACTCAGAAAAAAAAAAGCAGAGTGGATTTCATCACACGTACCCTCTTCAAATCTGTAAATTAAAATCCTCATCCAAAATCATTTAATCTAGGACTATAAAGGCAGATTTCAGAAGTGCTCTCTTCCCAGGCAAGCTTATAAATAAAGATCAGATTTACAAAAATGCTATCAACTAACAATTCCTGCTCGAACACATCTGGCCAGATTTCAAAACGAATTCAGCAGCCAGTTAATCACTTGCACTTTATTACTTAACTTACTGTTAGCGGGGGGGTAAAAAAAAGAGAGATATTTTTATTTTCTTTTATCTGTTAAAATATTCCCCGCATCTTGCTGCAGTGAAATTCAAAACGTTGATAAAAATGTTGACATTTTTAAAAAGTCAACTGCTTCTCAAGCCAGGAAAAAAATACAGTAAAGGAATTGAGATCATTTAACTGCTTCCCTTTGCATCTTCTTTTAAAAAAATAAGATTAGCACCACAGTGAAAATGTCATATAAAACCATTTCTGACAATAATAAGCAGCTTATTATGGCGAAACTGTGATGATAACGAAGGCGGGGCTGTAATCATCATTACTGCTGTTGCTGTTGTCTGAGGACACCGGCCAAAATCTGAAAGGTGGGTCCCCTCGTGCCGCCTGCTCTCTTTAGGTACCGCTTTCCGCAGTGTGGGTGGCCTTGCTCGGAGAGCAGGGTGTGGTGGCTTCGGTGTCCTGGGCTCGGAAGACCTCCCTCCTGGCAAGCAGTGCCTCCAAACACCTTGGGGAGGGGTTGAGTGGTGAAACCCCCCCTGCTCTGCCCCTAAGGATGGTCAGCGGGGCCGAAGCAGCATCTGGAGAACAGGCTGCAAAGGGAGAGCCCAAGTTTCCCATTTGGCTCCACTCAAGGTGGTCCTGGAGACCTCGGGAGGTCTGTTTTCCCCCTGAGAGAGGACACCTCAGCAGCACTGCCGAGCACAGCATCTCAGCTGCGTCCATAAATCAGCTCGTGGTCCCCGTGCGTGATCCCAGGCCCGGAGAAGGGAGCGGTTAGCTTTCCATCGCCGCCGTTTCATGACTCATCACTTGACTCAGCCCCAACACAGCACATCCTTTGAAGCTGCTGGGCTTCTCCTTTCATGGCTCACATCTTTCCAATGTCCGAAATGCCACTGTGCTGGGGGTGAGGAGGACAGAAAACTCAGATGACGTAAGAATTAAGAGATTTCAGTGCATTCGGGTTATATGTCCAGCTGATAAACCTGGGAAACTCTTTTTCTTGAGGCCTTTTTCTAATATCAGACTCTTTTATTCTCCATCAGCTGACAGACACCCAACAGAGGACAACAAGGGTTCAGTGGTTTTTACAATAATCTTGGGAGGTCCAAGCTAAAATCTGTGCCCTCCTGGGTACCACCGTGCTCAGCAAAGAAAATATTATTATCCTGAGAAGTATGAGGAACTGTAGGGCATGGAAGTTGTGTGATGCGTCCGGCGGCTGAACGTAGGCCGGAGGTATTTCAGCACGATGCTCTAATTGCACATCTAAACCATCGCAAAAATGTATGTATCTTACAAAATACTTTTTGTTATGAGAGCGAGCGGGAAGGGGGAAAAAAATACAGTAGCAGAAATGTGAGGCTTGGTTTTGTGGAAATGAGTTATTAACATGTCCTTTACCTCTCTGTTTATTTTCCACATGGTTCCAGGTCAAGGAAAGTTTGCCTGTGACAAAGATTAGGCTTTCAGAACAGCTGTGTCTTTTCATATTTAATTCCTGAGCTCCACCGAGCACATTTGGACAGATTCTCTTTTGTATCCTCTGTCGATTATCGGGGGAGCTCAGGCGGGATAACAGGACACAGGTGACATCCCCCGAGAGGTGTGATGTTCCCCTCTATGAAGGACGCCAAGAGCTCCGGGAGGAAGAAAGAGGAAAAATAACGGGTGTACTGGCAGGCTTAATACACACTGTCACCATGACTGCCTGGTGATGGAGGGGTTATTTATGGCCAGGCTGGGGATCGCAGCGCTGGGTCCCACATGTGAAGTGAAAGTGGAAGTGTGTGGGTGGGAGGGGAAGCAGCAGCGTCTCATTTACCAGCACTCCCGGGGCCGAGCAGGTCCCCAGCCGGACCCAGGCTGCGTTAAGGAGCGCCTTGCATCTCCCATGCAGCACTACATGACCCCAAGGGCACGACCATGTCCCAGCATCCATCCTCCGCCTTCGGATGAGGCAGGTGCTCCTACCCAGGAGAGGGGGGACCCTCACCAACGTCCTACGACCTGCTTTAGGTGCTTCATTAACCTGCTCACCTCTGTTGCAGCTCCACGCTCTCCAAAAAAGCCACCCTGGGGAGCTCAGGGAGCGCCAGCCTGCCTTCCCCATCCCAGCACTCGCAGAAGTCTGCGGGAGCCAGCGCGGGCCCTCGGGTTTTAAGGAGAGCAAGGGGGAATGGAGGGGAGGGGGGGTCATGGCGGGGTTAGCTGACGAACAGCAAATAATCCTAATTTATGCAAAAAGCAGTCTGGAAAAAATGACATTCCTGGTTGTCTGCATATATAATATACAGAAATCCTAAATAAAGGAGCCAAAGATGTTTCTATGAATTAGACCTTTATCCTTCCAGCATCCCAGAGCTCAGCCCATGAATTTGGGTGAGTTTGCCTTTTTAATTGCTCTGTCTTTCTAATGCACGCTATTTAGAAACTGCACGAACAATGCCCTATTGGAAACCAAACAGGTCATTCGGGCTACAGCTTTTATCGGGTTTTCCACCATCTTAGACAACAAACAAGCCATTAATGTCTGGAAACACAGCTTTGATTTCAGCTTTGAAACCACAGCCCAGATCACGGCCAGTGGTGCCCAGTGTCACATTTAAGGCCAGCCCATGCCTTGGCACAGATTTATTCCTCCCTGCCCTTACACCTGGCTGCCCACGTACACCTCCCATCTCAGTGGAGATGCTCCGAGTTTACAGGCCTGGAAATAAGACCACAGCATGGCTTTTCCTTATTAAAGACTTCCAATAGTAAGCAAGTACGGGCTTTACTTTTGGTCCTAGATTGGGCTCTCCATTGCAATAAGGAGGTTTGCAATGGATCTCTGGGCTAGTTGCTGGATCAGCTGTAGCAAACAAGCTGTATCTTCATTAACACGTATCTTCTGTGCACTTGAATAACACCTGGTTTCTTCTGCTGCTGGTTCTCCATTTTTTGCTATTTACAGGGTCTCTGCACAGTCTTGTCCCACTGCAAATGCCCCTTAGGAGACCCAGCACGAAGTCCTGGCACCCCTGACCCTCTTGCTCCTGCTGCCATCGCTGGGCTCCCAGATGCAGCCAACCTGCACACCTATCCGGAGCACCGGCCTGGGGGAGCCTGCATCCCGGCAGGTTTTCCCTAGGGTTTTCCCTCGGCGTCCCCAGGGCGCAGCTGGCAGCTCCATCCGGATGCCCTGCAGCAGGATATGGAAATTTTGGCTCAGGCTGAGAGCAGGCGAGAAGGGGAGCCCGGCTCGCAGGAAGGGCTGATGGAGAGCGCCGTGGCAGAGCGTCACCGGGCTGTCACTCCTGCCTCAGATGCTTTTCCCAGATGGGGAACGCCTCAACATTCACCAGGCAGTGATAACGCGGTGTTGGATTCCTCCCAGTCCCTTGGGCAAGATCCAAACCTTGATTTTCCACTGGCAAACTCCTCCCGGGTCTGCCTTGTCGAGTGGCTCTGCAAGTGTTTGGGACCAGGGTACACATGGGGACAGGGGATGGATTTCACAGGGGGTGAGACTCCATCCTTGCCCAACAGCTGCCTTTCCCAGACCTGCAGGTAGCAGATGGCTTTTTTATTTCCCATCCGCAGTACAATCTCATGGTGCAGAGATGAGGTTTCTGCCATTGCTTCTGGTTGAGGGAGGAACACACATGGGTGGCGACGTTAACCCTCGTCCTTATCCAGAAGGTCTCGCTCAGCTGGTACTGAGTCCTTGCGTTTTTGAAGTCAGCAGGAGTCTGGCCTGGGGAAGGTTTATGGGATGAGTTTTCACTGTCCTGATTGAAGCTGTTTCCAAAAATCAGCAAACGCCGTTTTCAGCGCATCGCAAGGAAGCGAAGCTCACAGCATCAGTTCATTCAGTGCCTATAAATCTCCCTCTGGGACTTTATAAATCTCAGTGTGGAGTTTTGTTTTATTTTGGCCACCCTGGGCACAAGCACAGGGCACTGCGGTGAGCACGGGCGCAGCTTTGCTTATCCTAATGCAAATAGGATGAGAAGTGCTCTTTTTTTTTCAACCACACCCAAGGCATCTGTGGGCTGAAAGGGACCTTGCTGAAACACAGAGCAAGCTGGATTTACCTCCTCCCTGAATGAGCTTCATTAGCTCGTGCAGTCAGCTCCAGATTTTAATGCATGCAGCAAATGGGAGAAATAAAATAAATACTACAATCAAAGTGCTTAAACCTACCCCTCGTCTATGCCAACACAAACCCTGAATCGGAGGAAGCATTAGGCTAAATATAGATCCTCAAGCAAAATCGGAGAGCGCTTTTTTTTTCTTTCTTTTTTTTTTTCTAGGTTCATACTGTAAAACATCTGCTGAACAGTTTCCTATAACTGTTTTTGGCTTTTAAATCAAAGAAAGAAGAAACAATGTCCCATTTTTGTAGAGAGAAAGGAGGGGGGAATAATAGACCTTCCTCTCAAAGCAGGATGACAATAAGGATAGAAATAGAAAGGGGAGAGCTTTGAAACATCTTGAGTCCAGACAAGAAGTGGGTGGATGGCAGACTCAGGTATCTCTGCTTGCTTTGGCCGCTTCTCATTTTGAGACAGAGCTGGGAAAACTCCTGACAGCCGAAAGGGAAAACCCACGGGCAGAGCCGTGTCGTGCCCGGCGGCTGCTGGGCTGCGGGTGAAGAGGGAGCAGGAAAGCCGGGGGGATGCGTGGGTGCTGGGGGTGCTCAGGCAGGCGCGTGGGGCTGGTAGTTTGCCGGGAGGAAGGTGATGTTATTTAGCAGGAGAAAGAAGGCGAGGCGTTGTGCTGCGGTTGTAATGGCTTTTCCCCCATCCCAGGATAAAATCCCCTGCTCCTTTCAGCATCTCATGGCCCCGTCCAAGCTCCTCAGGGCACCCCCCAGCTGCAGCCGCCTGCACCCACCTGCAGCAGCTGGAGGGGTCCCCTACACGCAGGGTGGGTGGCCCTGAGCTGCCACATCTGTGTTCGGTCCCCCTGGCACAGTTGTCACACCGCAGGCAATCCACTGCCCGGAGGCACCCGCTTTTCCTCGCCGCCTCCATTGAGGCCACCGAGGCCCTTCCCCGACAGCCGGGGAGGGGTGGGGGGACACGGGGGGACGTGCAGCCCACGCTGTCACACCTCTTGGGCTTCTTGGCAGCGGTGCCTGCGCAAAAGCCTTTCCTGCCAAGTCACAGGATGCGATGACGGTGCGGCTGGGAAAACTTCAAAACAGCCCAAACAATCAGAGATTGTCTGCAGAGAGCGGGCTCTAAAATTGGCTCCTTGGATTAGCACCAGGCTTACCCCTGGGGCCTTTGTCAGGAGAGCTGGGCTCAGCAGCAGTGACGGAGAAGGACCTAATCTCGCTTCCTATCTGTGATACAGGTCGAATTTAGCCTGGCTTTGCCGGCTGGTCTCGTCCCTCCGTGACCCGCTGGCATCCAGGCACCCAGACAGCGGCCAGCCACAGCGGCGGGGCCGGGACTGACTTCCCGCTGTCAGAAACCCTGCAGCGCCTATAGGACCTGTATGACTCAGGAGTCAGCAATCCTTTTTCATTTATTTCCCAAAAATGTTGTTTAGGGACCCCCATCCCCTGCGTAGCCTGATTCCCGTGCAGCTCTGGAGGGTGAGGGTACAGGAATTGTTCTTTTTTTACGGTTTTAACATGTGTTGGGCTGGATTTGCTCTTTCCAGGTGCATCCCAGTTAGGCAGTGGCAGAGACCTTCCTGATCGTAGGGCATTCTTAGCACCTTTGGCCCTTGGCATCAGGGTCTTCTGCCACAAAATCCCTGCCATGAGCACCAGGGACTGGGGCCAGGGTGGTAACAAGTCCCCATCCAGCCATGAGCTTCTTTCCCTATTTTTTATCCTCTCGCTTGGCCCTGGTGTCCTGACCCTGACACCCTTGCAACACCTGCAGGCTCCACAACTGCTCTCGGGGATGTATTAAACATGGTCGGTGCGTGTCTGGTGGTTCTTACAGACCCATGGGCTCCCCCCGGAGCTGTGCAGACTCGCGTCTCCCTGCCCTGTGCAGCAGCAGCCCTCCAGCGTCCCTCTCCCTGCCCGACCCCTCGGAGAAAACCTCAGACAAAAGAAACTCAGAACAAAATCCAGGAGCGGGGAAGTGGCAGGCAAGGGCCTGTGTCAGATGAGCTGGATTCCCAGGAGGAAATAATTGAAACAAGGCTCCGGCACGTGCCGGGAGATGGGATGTGTCGGGGACACCGTTCCCTGCCAGCCCTCTCCGGGCGCTGCGGGCAGGGACCAGCCGCTCGCCTGCCCAAGCCCCCGTGTTCGGCGCTGCCAGCCGAGGTGGCGAGGGAGGGGAGACCTCAGACAATGGCATTTTGGTAGAAAAACTTCTCTGCGATCTGCGGGAAAGGGGCTGTGCTTTTCACAGGGGGTTCCCCTCAGTCTTGCCAAAGACAGAGAGAAAATGATGCCGCAGGCATTTCCCAACCACTCAGCCATTTCTTTTAATCCTGCTCTGGAATACACCTTCTACCCAGGGCAGAGGGGGTCTCCTAACCCTAAAGACCTGCTTTAAGGCCCATTTATCCACCCTGGCTTTGCACGAGGGGAGCTGTAGAAGATGGGGGACAGGGAGCATCCCTTCCATTGCCCGCTGCCAAGGGGGCTGCAGGTGAAACCTCAGCACTGTGCTAAACGTGTAAAGCATATTTCAGCTCCAAAAGGCTGTTTGCAATACAAGGGGGCTATGGCGGGGGGGCAAAATCATTTGTCTTTTCAGGAGAATGAACTCTTGTGTGCGTGCAGGTGCCTGGGGCTCGGAGAGGGGGAAGGCAGTAACTCACTGCAGCAGCGTTTATTAAAAAAACCCTGGGAAATGCTTGAGAAACAGGGTCTGGGGGAGCAGTGGGGCTCCCCGAGCCCACTCCACCCTGGTGAAGCCCCACGCCGAGGGCAGAGGCGCACCCCTCCTTCCAGGAGAGACTACATACGATGCGTGAATCCATGGGACAACTCCCTTGTGCGTTTGGGTCTGCCCAAGTAGGCAGGACTTTTGCCCTCCTTTGCGGGCATGGGTGGCATCCCCGTGGCGTCCCCAGGAGATGCAGCCCCTCCGGAGCGGGCTGACCTGCCCTCCCGCTCTCGGGGGGTGATGCCAGGAGGGTTGCTTGCAAAGACAAATTCACTGGATGGGTTTATATTCTTGCAAGTATGCCTTTGCCAGAGTGTTGATTGCAAGCAAAGGTTTGCAGCTTGGAAACTTGGAAGGCTCCAGCTATTTTCACTCTCTCTCTCTCCCAGGCTCTTTCATTCATGCTTCCTCTCTCTTTTCCCCAGTGCATTTCTCACTCACGCTCTCATTCATGCTCGCTCGCTCATTCTCATTTTCCTGGCTGTATTTTTAGCTCCCTCGCCGTTCAGAGGATGTGAACATTATCCCTGAGTCATGACTTTGTGAGGAAACAGGCAGCCAGGGCTCCCATTACAACCCGTGAGGGCTCTTATCAGCTGCAGCGCAGGCTTGCTGGGGAGGGGGCTTTATCTCCCCGTTCCTCTCCCCTTCCTTTTTCTCCAGCTGCGGCAGCCCCAGCTCCTCCGCCGAGGCCACGAGGCTCATCGCCTTGGCTGTGTCGTGATGCAGAGCTCAAGGAGTTAAATGAAGATTGGCAGTCAGGAAATAGGAGTAAACCGTAAGGGCCAAAGAGCATCCTCGGTGCTGGGGTGGCTGCCGCAAGAATTACATCAAGCAAAAAGGTGTCTGGCAGGGCTTTGACACCAAATGCTGCTGGTGTTATTCCCAGCCCGTGCAAACAAACATGAGGTAATGGCATCTGGGGGCTTAGTCGTAAGCTTGCTCTGCATTTGGAAAACACAAAGCCCCCGAGTATTTCAGTCTGGCTCATGATAACGTTGAAGCAGCAGCAAAGTGTTACACCGGCTCTGTTCCCACACGTGGATGAGCCATTGAAATAAAAACCATCCCACGTTAGAAATGATCGGAGCCAATCATTTATCTGGGCTTCGTTCCCAAACGCCAATGACATATTGCACGCTAAAAAACAGTGGATCTTCTTCTGGAGAGAGGAAAAAAAAGTAATCCCATGGGGGAGGAGGCAGCCTGCCTGGCTGCTGCCGGCACAGGCAGCACCGCTGCCTGCACGCTGCCCTCGGGAGCCCACACGTGACGTTAAGGATGATTTCCAAGTGACCCCCTGGGTCGGTGCCTGAGGGAGGAGGTTGCAGGGAGGCAGCTTTCGCTGTATCTCGACGCAGCCTTGTGCATCACGACTCATCTTTGCTAATCTCGATGCTCTGCACCGGTCGTGAGGCTCAGCTTCACCTTTTCATGACATTCAAGCTGTTTTCGGCTCACTTCCTCTGACTTTCCTCTCTAACCTTTATGTTATCTCCTTAATGCTCTCTCCTCCCTTTTCCACCCATCTGCTTATTTTAGCTGCCTCTTCCTGCCTGCACGTGTGGCTGCTGCCCTGCCCTGGGCCGGTCCCCTCCCGTGCCCCCTCTGTGCCAGAGAAGGGGTCACTCCCCTGCCCTCAGCTCATGGGTTTTGCCCCATTTTCATGCTTTCCAAATAATCAAGGTAAATCCCCATCCTGCCACTCTGCTGCACACTCATCCTCCCCAAACGTGGCTTCACGTCCCCGTCCCACCCCAGGAGCGGGACCTCCTGCCCCACTTCTATGCACACTGCAGGGCATGGGGAGTCCCTGTGGCCTTTTACTCCAGCAGGGACTGGCTTGTGGTTATCCCCCACCATTTCCCAAAAAACCCCGTCTGCAGTGAGCTGCTGCTGCATCCCAGACACCTATGCCCGCCCTGGCAGCTCCGCTGCCGCTCGGCATCGGGGTGCTCTCTCCAAGCAGTTAAAATTGACCCTCGCGACCCTCTGTCCTTGCAAGTCCCCCTGTGGAGATGGTCCCCCTCCTTCATCTCCCGCTTCTGCGGAGACGCCGTGCCAGGAGCGAGGAGACGAGGCCTGCCGCATCCCCCCTTCGAGCCTGTTCGTCCACCGCAGGGGGACACGAAATGGCTGCTATCGCAAACCGCCAGGAGAGATGAAAGGCTGACACGGGGTCAAGAACCAGCTCAAGAAATTCAAAGAAGAAAAATCCATTGAGGGCTACTAAAGAAACACTTTTGGGTCAGGAAATCCCAGCACTGCAGCTTCCAGCGCTCAGGGAGGATACTGGGGAAGGATCAGGCCCTTTTCTTCTACTTCCCCCTCTGCCTCCCAGTATGAGCCGATAGAGGGGCCACTGGTTTGGCTGAATGCAACCCTTTCATCGCACACCTCCAAGCTGGTGGCTTTCTTCCCTGGGGCAGACACGGGCCCTGAGGGGACACTGGGCAAAAAGGGACCTGGGGAGGGAAGGAGGGAAATTTTTCCATCTCAGGCCACGCTGAGACACAACGCAGCGGAGGGGATGCGGGCGTAGAGTATCTCGCCGTGGCACCCGGCGCTCTGGGGTGTACGTGGTGGGTAGGAGGGGGCCAGCAGGAGCTTGGGGACCTTCATGGTCCTGTTTGTCCAAGAAACGAAGCCATTTGCAGCCCCAGAGTCAAAACACTCCAACAGTGGAAGCCAGGACTTCCTGGGCTGAGCCTTGTTGCTAAATAAAAGACAAAAGAAAGAGTAATTAGATGCCATTAATTGTTGTTAAGAGGATTTTTGCTGGCGGCCAGCACTCCTCTCGGGAGGACACAGCCCAGCACGGCTGCAATAACACTCATGTGCAGATTGGGTTTATTTTAAGCACCCCCTGCTCCCCCTTTTTCTCCCAGCCCCAGCGACTGCCAACCCTCCCATCCTCTCCGTCTCCTCCAGCCACGCTCACACAGAGGCGAGACGTGCTCGAGGATGGGGAGGTGAAGACGACCAGAGACCGCCGTGGGGTGTAGCCTGCTCCGGGTTAATGGGGGACAGCAAACCCATGGGTGCTCTGAGCGTCTCCGAGCCCAGGAAATCTCATCTACCATGTCTGTGAAGGGACACAAGACAAGTTATAAGCCAAGAGTGCGTAAATGATTGGAAAATAGTTGAAGTGCATTCAGCGTTGAGGGAAGCATGAAGGGTTAGTCCTGTAGACATTAAAAGGATCCTCTACCCCTGTCATTTACCTGCGCTCTGGCTTCTGTGTTTTCCCATTAGAGTTTATTAATTATGATGGCTATTATTTTGTTGTATGATGAACACAGCCCTTTCGGCGGGCCTTGGGACATTGCCTAGAATTACAAGCAATTTAATAACAAGGAGCCGAATGCTGAGGCCCTGCTTTCACTCCTGCCTTATTGGTGAGAAACCTCACTGGCTTTCATCAAGAGGAGAAGCGCAGCAAGCAGCCGTGGCCCCCCCAGCTTCATCTGGGTGCTTTTGCGGTGATCCTGCTCAGAAACACCGTGGAGCTGCAAGGCTCGGGCAGGGAGCAGGTGCTGCCGGACCCTTTTCCCAAGCTGGAGAAGGGGATGCAAAGAAGGCATGCAGCCCCAGGGGAAGGGAGAAGGGGATGTGGGGCTGAGACTTTATTTTTCTCCAAATTATTTTTATTTTTCCTCCCGTCCTGCTGAGGAGCTCTCGATTCCCCCTCCCTCCACTCAGACCGCTGTATTTCTTCCCCTGCAGAGGTCACGGTACAGGTTAGGATAGGGCAGCCGCTTCTGGGGCACACACAGCATGACTAAGAGCTTTTGCAAACCACCTCGCATGGGAAGTGGAGATGACCGCAGCCTCCACCCAAACAAGAAAGGAGCACCCTTTTAGGGACACCTTCCCTCATAAGACCCGCATTGGGGTTTGGAGTAGCTCCACATCTTACAGGCAATGAGCTCTTTTCTTCCTTGATGCAATTATTTGTAACGCTGAAGCCCAGAGTTTGTTCACGCTCCGGCATCCTAGAAGTTGTTTTTGCTTCTTCAAAACCCCAGATGTTTGCAGTTCACAATTAAAAGAACTTATTTTTTTTAATTCACGGCGGTGGCGGGCAGCACCTTCCCAGAAAGCTGCATCTCCTGCAGCAAAGGCGCTGTGTTTTCGACAGACAGTTGCTATAAACAGGAGGGATTGCACCTCTGCTTCACCTCTCCTTTCTCAGGCGGCGAGCGCCTAAGAAAGCACAAGCACGCCTCCTGAAGGCAATCCTCACCTGGGGGTCCCCCCCGGGCCCTGTGAGCTCCCCCGAGGGCAAAGCAAGGGGTCCACGGTCCTCTGATAAAAGAGGGTCATTGCGCACAAGGAAATCCTTGCTTTGGCAAAAAATCACTGTGCTGTCGCGAGGTTTGTGCTTGTGGGGATCAGGTCCGGAGCGCCCAGGTGGGGTGTTATCCTGCTTTTCTGCATTATTTCTGCCTCCGGTTGCCCCCATCGCAGCATCTGGAGAAGCTCCCAGTGTTCAGGCTGTTTGCTGCACATCTGTAGGGCAGGGAAGTGCTCTCACCCCCACCGTAGGAAAGGAGTGTATTTACTTTAGAAACGGTCGGGAGCTGAGCTCTAGCGGGAGGTCAAGTGACTTGGCTCCGAAAACAGCAGTGCCAGTGCAGGCACCTCCACGGAGCAATGTCGGAGCATCGCGAGGGATCCTACCCCGCAGCAGGACTCGCTCACTTGGTAAGGTCCGTGCAGGGCAGCGGGAGAACCGCTTCAGCAGGTTCAGGGCACCCGCTTCACCAAACACACACACATTTCCCCTATTTCTTTTAGTTGCAGTAAAAGCACATTTTCCAATTAAAAGTCAGAGCAAATAAGATCTTCATTGGTGTTACAGTGAAGCCCTTCCATTCCTACAGCTAAAAAATCACAATGCACTAGTCTCTTTCTTTCTTTCTTTCTTTCTTTCTTTCTTTCTTTCTTTCTTTCTTTCTTTCTTTCTTTCTTTCTTTCTTTCTTTCTTTCTTTCTTTCTTTCTTTCTTTCTTTCTTTCTTTCTTTCTTTCTTTCTTTCTTTCTTTCTTTCTTTCTTTCTTTCTTTCTTTCTTTCTTTCTTTCTTTCTTTCTTTCTTTCTTTCTTTCTTTCTTTCTCTCTTTCTCTCTTTCTCTCTTTCTCTCTTTCTCTCTTTCTCTCTTTCTCTCTTTCTCTCTTTCTTTCTCTCTCTTTCTCCCTCCCTCCCTCCCTCCCTCCCTCCCTCCCTCCCTCCCTCCCTTCCTCCCTTCCTTCCTTCCTTCCTTCCTCCCTCCCTCCCTTCCTCCCTTCCTTCCTTCCTTCCTTCCTTCCTTCCTTCCTTCCTTCCTTCCTTCCTTCCTTCCTTCCTTCCTTCCTTCCTTCCTTCCTTCCTTCCTTCCTTCCTTCCTTCCTTCCTTCCTTCCTTCCTTCCTTCCTTCCTTCCTTCCTTCCTTCCTTCCTTCCTCCCTTCCTTCCTTCCTTCCTTCCTTCCTTCCTTCCTTCCTTCCTTCCTTCCTTCCTTCCTTCCTTCCTTCCTTCCTTCCTCCCTTCCTTCCTTCCTTTTCCTTCCTTCCTTCCTTCCTTCCTTCCTTCCTTCCTTCCTTCCTTCCTTCCTTCCTTCCTTCCTTCCTTCCTTCCTTCCTTCCTTCCTTCCTTCCTTCCTTCCTTCCTTCCTTCCTCCCTTCCTTCCTTCCTTTTCCTTCCTTCCTTCCTTCCTTCCTTCCTTCCTTCCTCCCTTCCTTCCTTCCTTCCTTCCTTCCTTCCTTCCTTCCTTCCTTCCTCCCTTCCTTCCTTCCTCCCTTCCTTCCTTCCTTCCTTCCTTCCTTCCTTCCTTCCTTCCTTCCTTCCTTCCTTCCTTCCTTCCTTCCTTCCTTCCTTCCTTCCTTCCTTCCTTCCTTCCTTCCTTCCTTCCTTCCTTCCTTCCTTCCTTCCTTTTCCTTCCTTCCTTCCTTCCTTTTCCTTCCTTTTTTCCTTCCTTCCTTCTTTCCTTCCTTTCCTCCTTTCTTCCTTCCTTTCCTCCTTTCTTCCTTTCTTCTTTCCTTCCTTCCTTTCTTTCTTCCTTTCTTTTTCTTTTCTTTCTTTCTTTTGTAATGAAAGAAGATATTTTAGCCAGTTTCCCTTCCTTTTACTACCACCAGCCAGTTAATGCCACTCACAAGTTCTCATCTATTAACACAAGTGTTTGGGTTGCAAAGTTATAATGTTTTTGTTTAAATTAAAAAGAGGAGGGTGTGCAGAGGCATTTCTCCAGTAATGAAGCAGCTTGGCTTTAAGATTAAGGTGGATCTGAGCTCTTTGAGACAGTTTCTAAACTGTCGGCTTCACTTAAAAGGCTTAACACTACATGAAAAAACATCTGAGCTGCAGCAAAGCCGGGTGCGCTGCGGGTGCATCCCACCGCTGAAGACCTGCACACATTTCCTGGCACCTCTCATTATTTTGGGTGGTTTTTTTTGTTCTGCGGGACTACACGCATGCCTCTTGCTTTTCTCTGAAGCGACCCTCTCCGCTTCCCTCTGTTTCTGGAATTGTTTTAGCCCTGCGACAAGCTGTGGCCTGAAAAGCATCATTGGGAGCCGCCTGGCGCCATCCGTCCGGCACTGCAAGCCCTGGGCTGGAGCCAGCAAACACGCTGAGAAGGGTTAGAGATGAGTGAGCCCCAGCGAAGTGTGGCGCAAACCCGCCCTCCTCTAGACCAAGGTCACAAGATTTGGCAGGTGCAGACAGGCTCGTAGCCGAAGAAAGACTCCTTTTCTGTCCCCTTTTCTCCTTCAGGGAGGTAAAAGTCAGACGCAACATGCTCTTTTCTTATTAGATCAGCTGGAAAACGTGCACGAGGGTTATAAACTCATAAACTCGTCTTTGGTCTCTGTTCTTTTTGGTTCACCTTTGTAAGATCTAAAGCGCAACATCGCTGTTAACAGAGCTGGAGTGTGCTTTTTCGTCTTAATTTTGCACCCAGTGGATTCATTCACTACTGGCTTTTCTGGCTTGCCTTCCACATTCATCTCCTGAGCGCTGAAAAGAGTAGATGAAGCCAAAAATATATTCTCCGAGCTCCACTTGTTTAGGTTGCTCAGCTCGCAGGGGCAGGGAGATTGCACCAGCTTTTCCTGCTGCTGCAATTATTGTGAGATGAGTTCACTTGGGATGAGAGGGTGAAAAAGGGGCACCCCCAAATGCTGAAGAATTAGGAAGGGGATGGATGGTGGAAAAGATGCACGTGCAGTCGTGGCTTGAGTGCCCAACCATTCCTGGGAGCCAAAAGCCACGATCGTTTGGAGGGTTTTTGGCGGGTAGCATGAAACGAGCTTGGCAGAGGCTCAGTCTGCCTCCGGCTCAAACCACCACAACCACCACCTGGGCTAGAGGCAGGTGTGGGGCAACGAAAGCCATGGGGAGGGGAGTCCCAGTGGGTAAGACGAAGCCTCCCCACACGGTGACATACCCGACTGCACGCCGCAGGCGCCGGCCAGCGTGCACAGCTCGTGGGGCATGGGCCAGGGGAAACCTAGCTCGCACTGACTCATTCCTGAACTCCAAACCTGCCTGTCTACCCTCCTCTTTCTGATCAACGAAGCCTTGGTTTACTTATAATTTTACTGCATCAGACTGAGCAGCCATGCCTCATTTTCTCCTGGGGAGGAGGTCCCCTTGAGGGGGGGCATTGCTTCTTGGCAAGCCAGTAAGTGCGAAGGAGGCAAATCTGACACAAGTCAACACTTGAGGCGATGCCCAAAATCCTCCCCAGCCCCTTTTTCACTCTCCATGGGTTATTCCATAGTAGCAGAGGCGGGCGGCCAAGCCCAGCAGCCGGGACCAGCCATGCCACAGCATTTCTCTGTGCTGGATCCTCTGCGTGGTACAGGGACATAGTGGAGGGACCAGTTATCTCCCCAAGCAGGGGTGCAGCCCAAATCCTACAGCGTCCTGTCTGCCTCCCAGGTCCCCATCTGGCCCTCTGAGCTCTTCTCCCCATCTGAAGGCTAGAGAAGAGATAATTTACTGGGAAATGGCATTTCTTCAGGTACCAGTGAAAATAAATCCGTAGGTACTGGTAGCTTTCCAGGCAGTTCAGAGGCTTTCCCATACCCCGGGGCGCTTTTGTTTTAAAGATGCATGAAGAGTCCCATACTTTGGCTGCAGATCTGAACTTTCATAGATCTTAAAGCCAGAAAGGACCATAGATTATCCAGCCTGACTTCCTGTCTAACGCAGGCCATATGAGTCCATCCCCTTATTCCTACAGTGAGCCCAATAATTTCTGTTTGGCTATACATCTCTTCCAAAAAGGCATCCGGTCTTGATTTAAAGACTTCAAGAGATGGAGAATCCATCACTTCCCATGGCAGCTTGTGCCAATGGTTATTTCTAATAAAGAAGGAAGCTATTTAGAGCTGGGCTTACATGTCAGAAGCCTGTCTGGGTAAAGAAATGCTCACAGGCTGCTCACCAGTAAAATAAAAGCAAAAAGCAGTGACTGAAGCAGTATTTTGCCCCGAGAAGCGTGTCTGTTCTTTCCTACTGTTGCAGTTGATCTATCTTAAGTTGGTTGTTTCTCTGCAAGTGTCATCTTCCATAGCCTGTCACGGCTGTAAAAACATCGCTTCAGCAAGTCTGCACATTCATTATAAGTTGGTTATCTTTCTCAGAAGCAACTCAGCACATTTTGCAAACGCACACATTTCACAAGAAGTCCTCCCTGGGAGCGTGTAGCCACCCTGGTCCTTCCAGCCCCCACGGGCTGTGAGACAAGCAGCAGATGCTCTACAGAAAACACCTCCACGGCTCCCTCAACCTCCCTGGCGTCTTCCCATCTTCCCACCTCTAAGCTAAGGCATGAAGCCATGGGGAGCAGGGAAGAGACCACTGCTTGCAGCACCACCAGGTTATCAGGACAGCTATATGGACACCTACATCATCTTTTTCTGGGTTTTTTAAGTTCACATCTCCTAGTGCTGAAGCGAGACGGCCCATGGCCACGGGCCAGCTGGCTGAGCCTCAACCCGGACAGGACAGTCAACACGGGTGAGCAGGAGGAAGTATTTGGGAGAGCTGATGACAAGTAGGACTGTGCCTTGGTGGTAGGACATATGTCCACCCACTATGCTACTGACTTGGACTCGTCCTTAATCCTGGATTCCCATCCTAGCTGACGGGGGACTTGTTCTTGGGCAGATCCGGATGACCAAGGCACGGCCCTGCTGACATCCAAAAGTCTCTTGCTATGGACAAAAACTGTGAGTTATCTCTGTTTCTCTCCCAGTGCCATCAGACTGTATGGGAGCGTGCAAAACCAGATGTTCTTGTAACCCGCTTTTACTGAGTTATTTATATCCACGTAATATTTGATGTTTCCTGTTCTGTTAAAGGGCTCCAGGTCCCCAAGACAGTTTCAAAGCTGTAAAGCAGTGATGGTCATAGGAGCTCCTGGAGCATCTCAGACAGTGTCTCCATGCCAGGAGTCGTGTGCATGGAAAAACAGCGCTGGGAGAGCGGTGCAGGAGCAGGAGGGAGGGATGGGAGTTGTTCTGCAGTATCTTGACTATTTAATGCACCGAGATAAAATGTGCTTCTATAAGATGGCTGTCCAGACTCTGAGTGAAGAGATTTGGCACCCACTGAGCTCCTACATGAATCAACCTTAAACTGCGTCTGTGGGAACTCACTTGTTCGTACGGTTTGGATAAACCTTCCTTTGCCGGATAAGGACCCGCAGCTTCGCAACGGAGCTCAGCTGATAGTCCATCTGGCAAAAGGAGTTGCACCAGACCTGACCCAAACCCACAGATATTTTTCACCCCTACACTACATCTAGCACTGCTGGCCAGCGGTGACAGAGCTGCCATCAAATCCCAGGTCTCTTAGATCTTCCAAAATCAGATGAGAGAGATCTCCGGGTCAAGGGAAATGTCTCATGTGGTGTCAGTTCCTCAGCTGATTGACACAGATTCCCAGCCCAGATACCACAGGGAGGGCAAAATATCGCATGGAGGAAGAATCAGGATCAAAATGCATCTGGGAAGTTTGGTGTTTGAAAGACCACATCCTATGGAAGGCTCGTGCAGCCGGGACAGGGCTGCTGCAGAAATAGCACCGTGGGAGGAGCAGGACTTCCACATCCCCTCTTGGCAGCCTCATACCTTCTCCCCAAACAAATGTGCCCCATTTCTCTCTCTGCTCATCAGAATTTCCTCCCCATCCAACCGGATCTGAAATAGCAAAGAATTTAAAACACCAGGTTTGGTCTCGCTATAAATGCTATTTTTCCAAGCTGCCACAAGGTGCCAGCATTTCAGAGTGTTACTGTGCTGGGAGCTCAGCTGGGGGAGGACCTGCAGCACGGGTTGGACCCCTCTCTGCTCCACCAGCTCCCCGCCAGCCCTGCCCAGGCTGTCACGGAGCCCCTCTATGTCCCCATGGGTTATGTTTGTTAGAGGGCAAAGATGGGGAAGGTGGAAGAAAGCAGAAAGCATTTTCACGGGGAGGTGGAAATCGTCGCCGTCTAGGCTGCAGGCAACCGTTGGTTCACCAGCTTTGGGGCTGCATTGTGGCGATCCACCCATCGCTACCCCGTTATGAGGCACATCCTGGTGTTCACTGATGCGAGAAAGGGCAGCCTGTGCCTGTGAGGACGACGGCTTCTCCAGCTGGGCTGAGGGCTGCCTTTTTCCATGCTCGAAGGAAACATCATCCTTCTCCAAGACTGTGCAAATGCTGCTGCTGGACCTCCTCATCAGCATCTGCAGGCACTTTGCAGTAGGAGATTTCCTTCTCACTTCCCCAAACTGAGAGAGACAAAGACGAGGCAGTTCTCCATTTTCTTGTATCAGTTATCGCTGCTGCTGGGGGACGTGCCCCAGGCCAGCCCTGGGGAGCTCGCAGCTCTCTTTCAGTTCTGTTCGTGCTCCATCTGACTGACTGCCCTCCACCCTGTGCCCGCCATCAGGTCCCAGTATGAGAAGAACGACTTTGTGGACCCAGGACTCCTTCAGGAGTCACTGCTCTGGGGCACACGGAGCCTCTTTGATATCCCCTAAATCTTAGATGATAGTGCCACTGAGAAGGAGAAGTTGATGGGGCTTTTCCAACTCAGTTGAGGTTTTTTCCTCTTGTGGAAAGACATACAAGAAATATAGCTTCTCCATCATGCCGATAAACTTCTGACCCCCTGCTAGCTTGCTGGCGGTCTCCTGCAAGCCTTTGATAATTCCTCTAATCCTCAATACATCCCAAGCCCCAGATAGGCACTAACATAGTCCATCCCTTGTGCGCAGAGCTGACACACCTGGGAGATGGGATGCAGCAACCTGCCGTGGGAGCTGAAACCCTCGGTGGCTCCATGTTTCTTCTGTAACTCCTTAAAAGCACCATCCACAGCGGCTGATGAACCACAAGGCATCCCCTGGGCAACCCTCAAAAGCTCTCTCTAAAAGAAGATCCAGCAGTTCTGATTCACAGCAGCCCCCCCAAAAAACCATTCCCCTGGGGGTGGGGAGATGGAGAATTAACACGTTTGTTTCCATAAAAATGGTTCTCTTTCCCTTCTGAATCTTTTCATGGATCTTCTTTCCCATGCAGAGGGACAAAGAAGATAATTGAAGCTGATGGGTAGTGTGGTAAAACCACAGATCCCCTCTTGGTTTCAGGTAAGGCAGAGCAGCCAGCTGGTTTGGAGCTTTATTATTAAGACCACAACATGGGAGGACAATTTTGTTTGGGAATATGCCTTTGCAATCACAAAATTCCTCACCTCGCTGCAGCCAATCTGTATTGATGTCAGCAGAGCAACCTCAATTTTCACATCCCAAAGCCCAGGCCAAGGACTTCTGTACCTTGAAATAATTTTTACACTTTCCAGCCTTCCAGCATTCTGCTTTCTGCGGCTCCGCAGAGGTGTTGGATAAATTTCCTGTTTCACTTCTGGAGCAGTGAGCTGCAGCTTTATCAGTGAATATTTAGCGAGACAGACCCTGCTTCCAGACAATACTGTCTCCATAAAAGAGAGCTGTGAAAACGGCGCTATAGAGTAATTACTTTCCTGCTCACCGCAGGCCGGCAGTTCAAAACCACAGCTGGAGAGCTGACAGTGTGTGCTCTCTTGCGACAGACGGGGGATGCTCATAAATGGAGCTTGTCCAGAACGCGTGCACGGCTTTTTTCCCCACACACGTATAAAATGGACTTCTCAGCTCAAAAGTAGAAAAACAAATGTTTTACCCTATGCCCCCAATTTATTTTTGTTAAAGAACAGATTATGTCTTTTCCTTAAATAACTAAAAAATATTGAATTGTAGTTTCCTAGTGATATTTCTGTTCCACAGTTGAGGCGAGTCTGTGAAATTTTTTCACTTAAAAAATAAAATAGTATTTTATCATTACCTTTCTTCAGGGAAAACTTCCATCCAGCGCTTTACATGTGACTCATTACGTGGCACTTAAAGCACGTTAGGGCGGCACTTTCCCTAGGTCACAGAGCCCCACCGAAGCAAAACCTCAGTCCCATTGATTATTCATCTCCTTCTGTACCATGCCTCAAATCTAGGCACTGGGAAACTTTGGAGGTCGCCCAGTTTAACTGGGGCCACGGCAGGAGAGCCAGGGGACGGTGCGCTGCCCTCCAGCCACAGGGTGCCACTGGGCACCAGAGGACCGGCAGCAAAGGTGCTGAAACATCTGGGTCACACGGCAAAAGATGTGACATTCCTGCTCCTTTCTCCGCTGCTATGTCACTAACAGAATGCAGAAGAGCCTAAAAAATAAACATGCCGTTGCCAGATGTTTAGAACATCTGGTCAGACCAATAAAGCAAAAACAACAACAAAAAAATAACTGTGAAAAAAAAGGGGAAAGAAGGCATATTCATGAAGCCTGCAGGTTGCAGCTTGCTTTCTGCCGTGACACGACGGGACTTTCCACGAAAGCCTCGCGGCACGCCGACAGCACAAGTGTGACCGACACCCCTGCTCCCAGGGAAAAGCACTCACGTCCCCAGCCACCAGGCCTCGAAAGCCAGGGGGATTTGGACCCCCGCCTGCCAAGGGCAACCCCATGGAGATCTGTAGCTCTCCTGCAATATGGGTGTCTCTGATGGACATTTATGGCCTGTTTCATCTGCACATGACATAATCTTTACTGTATTTATAGCATCCCTGGGTGGTAAGGAAGTGTTCTCATTCCCCTTCTGCAAACTCATCCCAAAGTGCAAACAGGCACCGCGACGGGCTGTGGTCAGGACTCCGCAGCTCCACGGAGATGGAATTTGGGAAGCAAACGGGAGCAAGGTGCTGCAGGGTGTTCATGGCGCCCGGCGCAGCACCTTGCCCCAGATCACTCACGAAGAGCACGCCGGGACAGAAACCCAAGGCTCTCAAGCCAAGACTTGAGTTCAGATGATCTTTGCTTGGTGGTCTGGGCATAAATCAATGTCATGGGGTGTCCTTGGATCTGCAGACAGCCCGGGCCGGAAACGCTGCTGTGTTAGCATACCTAAAAAGGACAAATACCCATTTTGGAGGGCAGGAGGCCACATCCCCGCAGAAACGGAAGCTCGTTGGGTTACACCAGTGCCCCTAGGCTGGTGCAATCCCGCGTGGGGACATCCTGATCTGGTTTTCTGCTCCAGTTAACCTCAAATGTACTGAAGTGGGGCCGGTTCTTACCTTACACCCAGTGCTCCAGCCTGCCTTCTGCATTGCTTTAATGTCATTGATTTCAGCTCAGACACTGAGCTCTCCAGGTGTAAACCCTTGCAAAAATATCCACCTTTTCCCTAGCCTGACTTTGCGAGTCAGTGACAGGTCCAAGGACATTAGACCCCAACCTGGCCCATGCTCACAGCAGCCCTGACCACATGATGGGCCTGACTCTGCTTACAATTTTCATGTCAGGGCATGAAGTTGCTTAAAGGAAGCCCAGTAATTACAGCTGAAAGGTTACAACTGGGTCTGGATTGTCTTGCGTGACATTTGTACCTTGGTTAAGCTTTCAGATCTGCTCATCACCATGCTGTGATGCTGTAGGCAGACAGCGGGATATTTTGTCTTGCTTGGTCTAAGCCTCGTTGCAGCTGAGATTTGAACCCAGTCCTGCAACCCTGCTCAAAGCAGCTGCCCCTGTTGCGTCCCACCAAGAGCGTTACCCCCATCCCACCCCTCCTGGCTGGGGCCAGGGATCCTCGGGAGCAAAGCCAGGGGCTGGCATGCCACAAGAGGGCACTTTCATCTCCCAGACACCGCTGCGGTAGGTTTTACATATGTAAATATATACGTGTGTGTGTATATATATATGTGTAAAGTCTGAAGTCAGGAGAAATGAATCATTTGGCAGAGGCGGAGCTCTGGTTTGGTGACAGGCGCTGGCTTGCGAGCAGGTCTCCCAGCGAGACTGGGAACCGGCGGTGCAAATAAAAACTCCTCTGACGGTGGCCGGCTGTCGGATGGAGAAGCCGGCGGGTCTTGGGCGGTGTGTCCCAGCAGCCGGGAGCCAGCGAGCGCGACAGGCTGCAGCGGTGACCTCAGTAAGCAATAGAAAGGCAATAGCAGTGTTGCTTCCAAGTTAAATAAAGACAGATACTCCACTCGGTGCCTTTCAACCACCCTTTCTGGAGCCTGCCTATGCTCATTCCTCCGCAGTCATTTGAAAAAAGCCTAGGCAGGAATGCAGAGAGATTTCTCTACACCAGCAAACCTGATTCACTTGCCACTCTGCCCAGGTTTGAGCTCTACCCTCTGCATCATTTAATTTCCCTGAAGCAAGGAAGCAAAGAAAATAAGAGCTCTAAAGCTCAGGGAGCAGAAACTGGCTTCTTTGCACAAATAACATTTCTTTCTCTGGGTGGTGCTGTCCTGTCTCTGGCCGGCATGGGAAGCTTCAGCATCCTTGTCCTTAGCTGCCAAGGTTGCTTGTCTCCAACTGGGTCCATCTCACGTTGCCCAGCCCAGTGGAAAAGACTATGATGTATATCTTTCCTTGGCAATTTTGAGATGCATCAGGGCAGTGAATAATCTCAGGCCTTGAAAACTGGAAATCTTTCTGTGCCTTGTGAAACTACCATGAGTGAAAGAAGGATTCTGATTAAAGCAGAGAACAGCGAGGTCCTGGCCTCGGTGAAAATACTTGCTGGTATTTCCACATGCCACCAAGTGCAGCAGCTTTCTCTGGGTGTCTTCTCTTTCTGTTTTCTTCAATATGAAGAAAAATGCAGCTAATTACAGAGGAACCTGCTGTGCCCTTGTGCAGGGGCAGGACCATAAGTGGAGCTCATCATCATCGTGACCTTGGCAGGTGAGCTGAATTTAGCAGATAAAAAGTGAGTATGCGGGGTGGGGAAACTTAAAAGCGAAAGAGCTGTCATCCCAGTTACACTTGTACACTGGGAAATCTGGGTTTTTGAAATATTTGAGGTAGCTCCACATCTGGGGGGAGATATATTTTTTTTTCCTAAGTGTTGCTTCAACCATTGCAATCATTCGAGCCAGCTCAGCTGGAAGCTAGGGCCTTTTTTCTGATGCAGGCAGCGAACGAGGACATCCAGGCTCCACAAGCTTGTGGGGGAGCTGAAATTATCGCTTTCCAAATCGGCCAGCAATCACAACACCCAGCACAAGGGACTTTTTAGTGTCAGGAGCCACTTCACGGGCACGCATACCACTCGTGGTCTGCAAGTCACTTCACAGTGGTCTAACCGTGGCGGGTGGCGGCACCCGCTCCTGACTCAACTTGTGCCCAGACTCTCATGGGAGCCCCAGAGTAAGTGGTCTGGCTGTTACTTTCGTAGTATGTTAAGTAATAGGAATAATTCGCCCTCCTCCAGCTACTCAGCTTGTGACGTGGCTGTCTGCCCAGAGGCAACGTTTCTGCTGGGTGAGGAGGTGTTTTGGATGGCGAGCTTTCTAGGGTAAGGCTTGTCTTTCTCAGGAGTTTAGGAGACATGCAGAGCACGCTGGAAACTTTAATAAGCACTGCAGTAAATCCTCAGAGGATCTTATTTTATTCCAGGACAAAATCTGGGGCATGGCTTTGGAGAGGAATGGAAAGAATTCCCCCCTCGGAGGCAAAGCTGTGGCATTTCGCAGTGGCACCCTTGCGAAAGAGCAGCTTTCCACTTGCCGGAGAGGTACGGGGCAGAAGGCACGAGGGCGATGGTTTCCTTCGCAGACCCATTAATCTGCGTGCATGCTGCAGAGGGACCATCGCCGCCTTGCTTTCCAGGCTGCTCATGTGAAATATCATGCTGGTGAATGTAAATCTCCACCCTGGGTGACATCACGGCTGTCTCTATAATTACCAGGCAGATATAGCCTGGGCAGGAAGCCTATATGCTCCACTCTGCCCTGGCAGCAGCTCAGCCGCAGCCTGCGTGGCTCAGCCTCGGGGTTGCGGCGATCCTCATACTTCATCCCAACACTTGCCAAGTCCACTGATACTGAAGATGCATTAGCAACAAGCCTCCATTTGGCAAAGCATTTTATTTATGGCAGCAGCGTAAGCACCTTTTAGCTTTCAGACATAAAAACAGGCTAAGTTCCCCATTGCCTGACGGCTGGTTTTATCTTGGTCCAGTTGAAGTCAACAGCAACATCGCAGTGGGAGCAGGATGAGGAACAGTCAGCAATGAGCCAGGTCCCCCAGGACGGGCGACTCCACCAAGAAGTGCAAAAATGCACTTTCTGATTCATTGGTGATTTTGAAGCTTTGACTATTCCAGCTAAAATATGTTAAAAAAAAAAAAAAAAAAGGAAGGGGGAAGGAATCATGAAAATAGGAATATTTATTTTTGAAAGAATTGAGACACCTAAATATTGAGCTTTCGTGCTGTTTGAAGTAGAATCAAAGGGCTCTCTCCAACCAAATATTTCTCAGGATGGAAAAACTATAAATATTTGACAACTACCAAAACGGGGCACTTCAAATTTGAAGACACTCGGAAGAAAGCCTCAGTTCAAGAGGCATGTGTGAAGCGTTTCAGCGCTGCTGAACCTGTGCAGCAGGGAGTGTTAGCCAGGCTCCTAGTGAAAGAAAGCTTGAGCAATCTCCCCACTCGCCCATCCGATTTAACTCCCTTCTCCTCTCTACCTCTACCGACTCCAAGCAAACAGCCTCTGAAAGTCTCAATGTCCCAATCATAACTAAATTTCTACAGATTTTGCAAAAAATCAGCAGCGGGGTGGAGGGGAGACACCCAAATTAGCCCCCCACCAAGGAAGAGGCGGGCAGGGCTCTGGTGTCACGCCTCCCGCTCGGCGGCCAGCGCTAATCAGCACCAGCCCAGCCCTGGCCTAATCTTTGCCTGTCCAAGAGGACACAGTGGGAGGAATGTGATGAGTTAGGGGACAAGGAACACAAGCCCACAGGAAAACAGGCTTTATTAATTTTGCTGTCCGCAGAATGTCTTGTAACAGAGGAAGAACAGAAAAATAGCGATCGCCATGCAATGCTGTTGCATCCTTCTCCGGGAGACTCTTTGCACCCTCTGCCGAAGCATTTGCCGCTGGGTGCCGGGGCAGACGAGGACCAGGGCAAGGCTGCAGCCATGAGCCGGACTCCCCCGCTGGGGCGGGCGCCTCTTTGATCCTCTCTCCGGGGCTGGCCCCCTCCCGCTCCCACGTCCTGGTGCTCTGCGCTCGCTTACGCTCTGCTCTTCTGTTTCTGTTTATTTGTCCTCGATTGTGTCATTGTCTTAACTAGAAACTTGGAAAGCTTGCTGGCTTGTGTTGCCTTGCCATCTGGCGGCTAGCTAACGACTACAGTAGCAAACAAAACCCAAACATTTTAAAATAGGCCTGATGAAAGTTCATTTTTATTAAGAGGATAATGGGATGGGAAATGGGAGAGAGAAACATGTCTGAATCCCTGTCTCCTCCCAAGCTGAGGAGGAACTGTCACCAGGGCTCTTCAGACAGGGAGCTGTCAACAGGGCTCTTCAGGCAAGTCAAGATGCCTGATGGTTTTGTATCTCGAAAGTCCTGGTGAACAGGGATGGGGAAACTGAGGCACCGGGTCATTTAATGTGTCTGTGGCAAAGCTGCATGTCCTGATTCCCGGGAAATGTCGGCATTGCACAGGAGGGGAACCAGCCAAGGAAAGGTGGCTCTGAGGACAAAGAATCTTCTTCCATATAGTTTAGGTCTTGACTCTGCTGAAGAAAGTAGCAGCCACGCCGCTCCTCCTTGAGGGATCACACTTGCAAGAATTGGCCAGTGAAAAATGGATTCTGGCTCAAATGAAGCGATCTTATCTTTGGCCTCTTTTCCTCCCCCTGAGGGGAAAAATGAATGACCATAGCTGCCTGGCTTAGCTTCTATTTCCCTGGGTGGTTACGGGTGGTTGGGCCCTATGAATCAAAGTGTCGCAGCAGGAGCCAGGAAATGGGGAAGGATGGAGAACAGGAGCTGAAACCACTCTACCACAAAGGGTCCAGGCAAGGGAGACCCCGAAAACACCTTACCTGACTTCAGCTAAGGACTCAGGGATGGTATTTTAGCAGCTCCCCAGGCCCTCAGATTTCTATCCCGTATTTTTTGAGGCCATTTTTTGAGGGCTTGACCACAGAAGTTGGGGATTTGCTGCCGACATCTGCTTTCATTGCCCTTCTACTTCAGTGGCAATGCATAAACACGAGCAAGACGAAGGAGTCTGCTGAGGGAAGTCAGAGACAGTGGTGTAGGGAGGTGAGAGGATGTGATGGAATGGAGAATCCACATGGATTGAGACTGCTTAACAAATAGAAGATAGGTGTCCACTCTCTTTCTTCCTAAAATAATCTCATCTGGTACTTCAGCCACTCCCCGCGTGTGGGACCTGCACACAGCTTCTCTGTGAAAGGACCGATGGAGGGAGGCTCTGCTGGTTTGCTCCATCCTTTCCCAGCAAAAGGCCATGCTTGACACAAGCCAGCTCTCTGCCCTTAGCATCCCTTGCTATCTTCAGTATTACACAGCCCTTGTTGCCATAGCATCTGAGCATAGTTATCTCTGCAATGGCTGTGTGTAATGGAGCCGTGCTACTATCTCTATTTTGCAGATGGGGAACCAAAACACAGAAAAAATGAAGGACAGGTCTACAAAGTACTGGGACTCTTAAATCGCACACGACAAAGCACATTAGTACTTAATTCCCACTGCCATTTCCTGGGGCCAGAGAGTTCTGTAAGTCTAGGATCTGCTTACATCTCTAGGTACAGACTTTTTTTTGCCATTGACTTGCTGCAAGTCAAGGAGCTGCCTCCATGGAGCACTTGGTCACCAGCCAAATCAACTGCTCATCCTCTTCTTCCAGCTCCTGGAGCTCCATCAGAGCCTCTCTGATCCCAGGAAATGAGGCAAGTTTTCCAAATGAGGTATGCCTGGTCCATGGATAAAGAAGGCACCAATGGCTAGTCCAATCTCTTCTTTATTTTCTTACACCTCATAATTTCTCCCTGTTTCTGGTTGTCTCCAATACGTTTGTTCCCAAAGACAATTCTTGAGGGGTAGCTGGTCTGAAAGCTGTTGTAAAAATGTGGGTGCTTCCAGCACACGCACCTTAAAGCTGCCTGGATATGAAGTGTGCACAGAGAGGAGGATTAGCCCCTCAAATTGCCCTGCATTGCTTATATCCCTGCTGTAGCCCAGCTTCTCAAGGAATGCGTACCAAGGGCTCCAAATTTATCACAAATGAAGGTCTGAATCTTGCACCCAGCGGAGTCAACAGATGGTTTTACTGACTTCAGCACCATCAGGAGATCAATTCATAAATTTACATAGCGCTTTCCATGCAGGAATCACAAACTCTCTTTATCATTCCCTTCAGACCTGGGCTGCCTCGGGCCCTGAGTCATTATCTGATCCGTGGAAGTTGGGATATCTTGGTACCTCAAAGATCAAAAGGAAATGTTGCACGGTTCAGAGAGAAGTGTTCTGGGGCTGCTGGATGTGCTTACTTTGAGCAGATTTCTCTTCCTGTAGGAGTCAGCGGGAGCTTTGTCACTGTGATCAAAATCTGTGCTAGAAAGCGTTGCTGCGTTAGCTGTAGTGATACAGCTTAAGGGACCATCCCTGCCTTGTACAGAAACAGTTGTATGAAAGTGTTTATAGCCACGTAGCTCCAGAGTTTTCCTTCACCCTGAGCATTTTACCAGCACGGGAGTATTCACGTACCCCACAGCACCCCCAGCATTGTTGGAGCTGCTCTGGCTACGCATTGTAGCTGTGCAATAAAACCACCGCATGAGCAAAGTCAGCTGCACCTGTAAAGTACATTTTTTGTCACCATAACCACCCCAGCACCGTAATGCTGCCAGCAGAGCACCGTCAGGCAGGAATCACGCTGCTTCACAGGCATCAACAGAGCTGTGCTTACTAAAGCCTGCAGTTAGACCTGACCTCCTCTTGATCTGGGAAGTGAAATAGGTTAGTTCTGCTGATGCGAGAAGTAGCTGATACGGACAACAAAATATATAGCACTTCTCATGCATGCAGGAGAGGGGAGATAGAGACTTCCTACCATTCTGCTGTTCCAGTTTGAGTACTGGGTATAAGTGTGTTCGCACTGGGATTTTTTACCAGTTTAGTGATCAAGTCACACCATTAGCACAGTAATTCGGCAGAACTTCTCTCAGGTGGAGACAGCCTGGAACCCTTCCCCATGGCTTGAGCAACTTCCCACTGGGTGTCACTCCAGCAAAACTTGGCCTCGGAGTGCCTGGAGGGAGATGGTCGTCCACGGGCTCCGCTGCGGAAACGCCGCCTCCCCTTTGGGAATGGTCTGATGTTTGGAACAGGGCAGGATAACAGGAGCACAGGGTTTACAAGTGCCTGTTGCACCGGGACCTTCACTGAACTTCCTTCATCAATCTCCATCAATCCTCCCTTTCGTACGACCCGATTTGGTCTCTAAAACAGCTCCCTTCCTCTTTTTCCCTCCCCTTTCTCGCTGCCCCCCAACGCACACATGCACATTTCCTTTTCCTTAAGCAAACAATTTTCAGATTTAAAAGTGAATTCTCAGTGCAGGCTGGAAAAAGACAATGTGGCCTTGCTCCTTATCTCCTGCTATCTGCTGCTGCTTGTACTCACAACAAGCTGTGAGCCCAGATTGGGTTTACAGTAGATTTCAAGTGTTTATGAGCCACAGGAGGGAGAGAGAGGAGGGGAAATCTGCTCGGTGAGATAAGTCCAGGAAATAGGGCTAGTGACTGGAGCAGAGTCAACAAGTTGAGCGAGCAACCGGACACCTCTAAAGACCCAAGGATGTGTGACTCAGTGTCACGACTTCAGTTCCCGCAGCAAACAGGAGTGCTTAGAGGGGATTCACTTGTAATTGTTCAGGGGGGGGTTCGTGCCTGGGATGGAAGAGGGAAACATCTTGATCTCCTTATAGACTTGGAATATTTTCCAATTAGGAGCCCAAATTTAAGCTCCTCAATCCATAGGCAGGCTCCTAAAATAAACTGCTTGATTTTCAAGGATTGCAGAGCACATGCTGGCTTCAACAGCAGCTCACGGGTCAGTCTATCACACTACAGGGTTTTATAATGTGTTGTGTAAATCTAGAAGCTCTCTGGGGCCTGGAGCATCATCTGGTCTTTGTTCATATGCCACCTAGAGCAATGTGGCTTAGGACCAGCAGGACGAGGTAGTAGCTGTTCACATGGTCACTAGGATATTTTTATAATCACCTTTTATCCCCATGTGGACAAGGTTTGTGATAGTAACTGGAAAAGTGTGTAGGCTTCATCTGTAATGTATTTCAAAGACAAAAATACCTGGGCTAGTTATAGCAGAGAACAGTAATTCACATTGTTCTAGACAGCCCAAAAAACTGTCTCTAAGCATGGCTGTGGAATGAGAAAGTGAGGTTGTGCACTCTTTTCTCTGAATGCCCAACTGGAAGAAGTCTTCATGCTCTGAGGGTTGTTTCTAAAGTGGAAAAATTTTGAAAACCATCTCTCCTTCAGGAAAGATGGTCTGATTTTACCTTAAAAACTGTAATTTATTACATACTTTTAGTATCTTAGCTACTGAGCAGAGAGCCTTACAGAGACCATAGTGACACTGATTTCTGACAACCATCACCTGCAGAAGCCTGGACCACCACAGATTTTGTACCGATTTAGCTAACTGAGTTAACATTATTCTTGTTTGTTTGTTTGTTTTCTTAGGTACTGGCACAGCCTTTCATTTGGATGCAGTTATTCTGTAGCTAACTTGCTCCAGTGTTTTCAGTTTTCCTCTGCTTGTTGTCACAGTCCTAGCACCCACCAGCTTCAGTAGTGTGCTCCAGTGTCCCAGGCTCCATGTGCTCAGGCCGCTAGAGCACAGACCAATACTCCTGGCAGTGCCCCTCATCCAGGCATCTCTGAGCGTATTCCTCAAGTGCTCTCCATCATTCACACAAAAGGAAACCGAGCCTTCCCTTCTCCTTTCATGCACACACTTTCCCTGTCAATCTCCTTCAAATCCTTATTTCGTCCCCTCCACACTTTTGTCTGAGGCAAATCTGCATTCCTCCCACCTGCTTTCCTTGCATAGGGAATATTACTTTCTTCTTGTCCCAGACAATCTCTTTGGCCTATAAAATGCTGGTAAAAATAAAGTCTGTTGAGCTCAGTATTTTCTCTTGTCTCTATTCTGGTAGGGATGTCCCGGAGGCCCCGTCAGCGAACAGGGATATGCCTTGACATTGAGCCATTTCATGATACAGCAAACGCTCACAGCAAGCACTTCATAATATTAACCAGAGAGATTTCCCAAATCATCGCTCCTTTCCATATGGGAATAGTTATTCTCGCATAAAGCACCTTTATACCAAAAAGGCTACAGCCTTGCTCAGGAGGAGCGGGCACTGAAACGCTTTAATTTGACTGGTATAGTCCAAGCTGTCTGATGATAGTGCGTAGACAAGGCCCGAGGTATAAGAGCTCTTCAAGGGAAAGCCTTTTGTGGAAAGGGCTGTAAAACACCATTTTACAGTGTTGTTCTAAATTTCCTTTTTATTTTATGGTTCATCTAATTCGAAGAGAAACCTTCTCTGCAGAAAAGTGGAATGGGAAACATGCTTCCATGTCAAAACACTTGGAATCGCATCAAGCTCCTGTTTTAGCCATTTATTTTTCTTTAATTCACCTCCGGGGTTTGGTTTGGTTTTTTTTTGTTTCCCTTTTCATGCATTCAGCTGTTTATGTTGCCTTTTGGTGGAGCCAACTTCCTTCTCGCTCTCTTCCCTCCTGCTTACCTCCCTTTCCATCCACACTGACTCAAATACAAGGTGAGATGTTTCCAAGAAATTAACCTCTGGAAAGAAATAATTGATGTGTTTGCTCATTTGTTTTTTCTGTGGACACCAGAGCAGATGGAGCCCCTTTAGAGCTCCAGATGTGTCTTCACAGGCTGCCTGGTCTCTACCAAGCAGCAGCTACTCCAGCAGCTCAAGGCAAAAATGGCCAGGGAGGCTCAAATGGACCTGCAGGTTCCCATCAGCGCGGTGCAAGACTTCAGTGTTTTGCTTAAAGAAAGCAAAGAAGAAACCCCAGAGCAAGCAGATGCAAAGGGTTCGAGCTGTGGAGCTGGACTATGCAACGAGCAGGAGCTATGCAGGAGACAGGGGCATCCTCAAGTTTTATATTTCAAAAGAAGATTTGATCTTCTCTTCTCCTAGAAGAGGTGCTTCATGTAAAATCGACAATGAAAAAGCAAAGTAACAGCGAATCTTGCAGTGAACTTGCAGGACCGCTACTTCTCTTTTCTTAAGAAGCAAAACTCTGCTGGAGGAAGAGGCTTGCTTTTAATTTCTTTTACTTTTTTCTTCTATTTTTCTAGTTAGCATCAGCTAGGCAGGTGTTTATGCAAAAGCAAAAGAGAGTGGTAGGGGCTCATTTGGGATGATAAATGTTGGTATTATTTACTCAAAGGGGCACAGTAGACTTATAGGGCAAAAAGGGCGCGGAAGAGGGATCCTCTTCCAAAAAAGGGGGGCAAAAGAGGGAGCGAGGCAGAGGTGGGAACACGGGGTTTTGGGGAGGACTGTGCTGAGTGCCAGGCCGCCATGGCAGCTGAGGGGAGCGGCACAACGGCAAGGTCACTGTCCCTCTGGAGAGGTGTGAGGTGTCCCGCCCTTCCCATTGGCTGCCTGTGGCCCTTGGCCCGCCCTCTGGGGGATGACAACCAATGGCAGGGGTCTGCCCTCCCCTGACTGGCTGAGACTGACAGGGCAGGGCGCTCCTCATGACACATCCCGCCATTTTGTCTGGCATGGAGAAGCCGCAGGGCTCCTGCCTCATGGCCGTCTTCCCTCCCCTCCCACCCCACCAAGGGCTGCAGGGTCTCCCCGAGCACAGACCCCTCTCCTCTCAAGGGCCATGCCCCCCCCAGCAGGTCCCCTCACCACTCAGCAAGCTTGAAGACCCCCCAGGGGCATGAAGGAAAGGAAGCCCCGGGCACCGCCCATGACAGAGGCATTCACCTCAGGCACCTCTGCCACAAAGGGATCCGCAGCGTGACCCGTCTTCATCTGGGGACCTCGGAGTGGTGGCAGCCCTGTCACCGGTGGCCACAGCTGCTCAGGTAAGCCTCTGCACGTGCAGCTATGAGGTGTGCCATGGCCGACAGGTGTTTTGTCACCAAACAAACATTGGAGGGACCGAACACAAAAATTCTGGTAAAAAAAGCATCACCAGGGACACATCTACAGCAGTGAGATCCCAGGAGAGCAGAGGCTTCGTGCAAGGGCTGCTGGGGACCACTCAGGAGGATCAAAGCTCACATGGCGTAAAGGGTTTGCAATGAATTCTGTCCCGCTTCTGCCACCGAGATGCTCACGTGGGGCCTAAGGTTTTACCACCCTGTCCTTAAACTTTCCTTCCTGCCCTTTTGTCGGTTAAACTGTATTTGGGTCAGGAAATGTCTTTCATTATAACATTTATATTCTGCCCAACCTAACCTGCAGGAGGATAGCTCTAAAGTCTAGTAAGAAGGCTAAAGAAAAACACAACACATGAACTGAGAAACACATGAGTCCAGTCACCAACTAAAACTGGTTTAACAGGAGAGTTACATGACATCCTATGGACAGTAAATAATTTCCTCAAATGTTTATAAACAACGGGGAGTTGAAACTTCAATGTTTTGTAAACAACCAGGTCTTTTAAAATGAAAACAAACCCCACACTTTTTCTAACTTCACAACAAACACTAGTCAAAATAAATAGTCCAATGGTAACATGTTCTCAAATCAAGACAGTTCAGCAAAAGTGGAAGATTCTTGTTCCCATTAAGCAGAATTTATAATTCCCGGGGCATACATGAACCTTCACCTAACATTCGTTTTTCAAGAATGATATAGAGTCTAACAATAATGGCAATTCCTTTTTTCCTATCCCCTCACTTCATCTCTGTAACTAAAGCTTTTCTTTTGTTGTGATGATTTTATCAACACTTTATGATTATTTATTTTAATATACTAATCACATTCATCATTACTGTTAGACCAGGGTGAAACATATTCTGTTTCAAAGGTGTTTTTCATGGTAGAGAGTCATTTAGCAAAGCTGAAATGTTCTTCCCAAAAATATTTACAGCAGTTTTGCTGATTTTCAGTGGAATTTATCAAAGTGCTTTTAGCTGCGTTGTGAAAATGAAACAGCCTATCTTCACTGAAATGGGTCTTTCTGATTTCTCTGAATGAAACCTTTTTGAGATGATCACTTCAGTTTTCCTTGAAGTAAACATTAGAGAAATTTCTTTTTATGTTAAAACACTCAATATTTGCCCTTCTCGTCAATTCTAAATGAAAATAAATTTTAACAGGTAGGAGTTTCCTGTAGAATTAATATTTTAATTTCAGGAATATGGTCCTATTACGACTAATGGGAATTAAATTCAGCTGTTCCTTAGAGTTCCAGCCACGCACTGGTACCTATTATATTAGATGTTACTTAAAGATAGCACAGGGGAAAAAACTTTGCAGCCACAGAGGGGTTCTTATCTCATCCAAAAACTCCCCAGCAGTACACCAGATGAAAAATCAGAAGAACATCTCTCCACGGCAGTTCTCGGTTTCACCCTTTCTTTCTTGAGAAGAAAATGCATGAGGCTGTTTTTATTCAATTTTGTGGACCTATCTAAGAGATATATTTATACCAGCTAAAGCAAGTTCAAAGACACGGTCCTTGCTTTGGGAACAGCAAGTGGGAAGGTGTGCTGAAGTCCTTCATGCCTGTGGGGTTTTGCCCCTCGGTCACAGATGGGTCTTGGAGCTTCCTCCTCCCAAACACAGAAAGTTGGCTGATTTCACTGGGCTACACGGGCAGTGGCATCACCCCAGGCTTCGGCTGGTCTTCTTGACCGTGGGCCCAGGCTACAAAGTGCCTTCAAATTTTGGACCAAGACCGTGAGAGGAGCAGAGGGAAATAAAACGTCGCTGTCATTATTTTCCCATAGCATGTGGAAACGATGATGGCCGGTTAAAAATCCTCACGTTTTCCTCCTAGGAAAGAGAAACTGAAGCACAGAAGTGTGTGTGTGGTTACATGTCAAGCACTGGAACTCCTTTTGACTTCACATACTTTCCCCTTATTCCTAATTAACATGTTGAGGAATTTTAAAATGTAATAAACATTATTTCTAAACAACCAGAAAGTAAAGCTTGCTTATTTCTGGTTTGATGTAAACATTTATAGCACAGTTCCATCCTTAAACAGTTAATCTTATAGTGACCTATTAAAATAAAATGAATTGTGTTATAATTCATCCTAAAGCAACCTCAGGGTTAGTGTATCAGGTAACTCCTGCTTTTGCAGTCCTCATGACGTTTTTAATCAAATTCAGCTGTAATTGCTGGAGCATACACATGCCTCTTTTAATACTCTGCCTACATTTGGGACTCATATGAGTCTGTTTTCTCTTAAGGTCTCTAATAAATAGAAAACATGAAAAGAGCACATTTTGCAGGACTCTGAGCTTTTCCACCGTTTCATTTGTTCTAGCAATTGTGCGACAGGCTTATGAGAATCGAGCACTTGTCAGGTTTTCCCCCACACACAAACACACACCCTTGGATAAAATTCTTTGTGGGTTTTAAGTCGCTGTTTGTGTTGCTAGCACCCTGTTAAAGGGGGCATAGGCACAGGCGAGAGCAGCTGCCCCGGGAGCGAACTGGAAGCACCTATGTGAGAGAGGGAGAGATTTCATAGGCATCTTTTAAAAAAAAAAAATCACTGCCGGTGATGAATGATGAAATGTTGCTTACATACAAGTCACCTACGGTTTCTTGATGAAAACTTGAAATGTCATGTCTGCAATGGAGCTATTTCTGTAAACAAAACTTCTGTAACTTTCTCTGCTCAGGAGTGTGTGTGCGACTGGGGAGGGGGGTATTTTTTTTTTTTTTTTTTTTTGTCTCCAACGCTACAGCTGTTTCCAATTTGCCAGCAATTTTCTTTTGGGCTAGTAAAGCTCCCAAGATGACTGCAACTAGCCACATGGGTTTCTCCACTCGACTGTGGGGTTTGATTACAAGGGGTAGCAAACTCAGCTCAGGATTCAGGGCAAGCGTTTCCCCTGAACTTGTAAGTGCTTTTACGTCCTGAGTATTTTTGTTAACGCCAGCCTTTAAAGTTTATTTCATTGCAGATTATTAGGTGTGTGTGTGCTCAGCGGTCCCTGTCAGAGCTAGGCTGAGGTTCTGGGCACGTTTGCTTGAAAAAATAAAGGAAACTCGTGGGGAAAACGCACGGGGGGAAGAGATGCAAACGCCTCTTAGCTGCTTCTCAACGAAAATAAGAGGAAGAGGGGTTTGTTTACACAATAGTAAGCCCTCGGGGTCCCTCTTCAGCTACGTGTTTTGTGTAATTCACACGTGGAAACGTGAGAAAAGAATGAAAAATGACTTTGAAATGTGATCTGATTCGGTCACTAGCTAGCTCGGTTGTGAGTGTGCAGAAAGAGTCGTTCACATCCCCACAGAATAATGAGATTAAGGCTTGCAAAGGGCATTTCAAACCCCGGTGCACGCGATTTTTTAAAAGCCATTTAAAAATGACAATGCTGGTCACTTTTGTTTTCCCGATCCCCCTTTTCTCCAACGCACCTCGCCAAGTCCCTCCTGTTGCTTCGATTTTTTTTTTTCCTTCCATCGGAAGTTATCTTCTCCCTAAACTCCCTGTCGCTTTACCTTGCCTGGGAAGCGGTTTCTTCTAACACAAACAACAACAATTATAATAATAACAAAGAATCCGAAGAATTTATATATTAAAAAGTGGCTCTGGCGAGGTCCCTGGTCACTGGGTGCAGGTCTGATTCTGTTTTCCTTGGAAATTGGGAGGAATGCTAAACGCCTCGTCTACCAGAGACTAAATTGTGTGCGGAGCTCTAGGCACGGCTCCCAAGTTGCCCTTTCACCCCTTCACTTTATATGTTCCTCTTATTAAGGAGAAAAATGTTTCAATATGTTGGAATTTGGGGCAAAGCCGGGAAGGAGAGAAAGAGGATAGAGAGTGGAAGGACATTTTCCAAATAGTTTTGGTAACCCTTCGGAGGGTTACATTTAAAATTGATGTCGTACTAAAACCCCTGGAAGTTTCTTGCCCAGGTTAGTACAAAATATTATCTGCGAACCCTTCGGAGATGACAATATGCCCCAGAAACGTGACTCCGTTGGGGAAAAAACTATCCCTGAAAACATATCCCTGAAATATATGTTTCCTTTCTCTCCCTAGATGCGTTACTATTTCATAGGGTATTTTTAAATAGCTAAAAGGATCTGGAGGTTTCGGCTTGCAGAGAAAAAGGCTGAATTCTTGATCCAGTGAAGAGAACAGTTTCGAGGCGATTTCATCTCCCTTTGCCAGCCGTGTGCATCTGCAGCGTCGTCTGTCGTATTTTCAGTTCTGCTTCAGGGGGAAATGGGTTAACTATTTGCAAGGTAAGAGTCAGGAAAAAAAGCTCAAAGTAAGAAACGATGATTTAAAAACGGATATTTGAAACTTCCTTATTTAAAAGGGGGGATTTAAAGTAGCACTTGAGCTCCACTCAGCGTCTCTTTTCGGCTTGACTCCTCAGCAATATTTTTTTAAGAAAGTTGTGAATTTTTTCTTCCTTCTTTTTTTTTTTTTTTTTTTTTTTTCTCTTCTTTAAAGTCGTGAGTAGCGCCAGGCGGGCTCTTTGGGCGAAGATGTCACATAGCCATGATTAATCTGAGGGAACAGCTGAAATATTGATAAGGGGGAAAACGGAAATCAAATGAAAAGTAGAGGGCATAGAAGAGAGGGAAAGGAAAGCACGTCCCGGAGCTGCGAGCATTACAGAAGCCCCCTGAGGAAATGCCTGGTTGATGCAGCCTGTCTGGATGGGCTGGGAATTTTAACTTCAGCGCTGCTTTGGATCTAACAAGTTTAATCTCTCCTCTTTGCAAAACTGCAGCGGCAGGGTAGTAATCCAGAACTGGTGGGGAGTTTTATTTTTGTGGTCTCAACCTGGATTTTTACAAACTGGTCTGCCACTGGTTGAGGGGAAAGGGTATAAAAGGTGAGTCATTTAAATACTAGTAATAAGAATAAGCAAGAGGCGAATCTAAAAGTAGTTTAAGAGGCCTTTCGTATTCCGACTGATGCTGGCAGGGCGATGCGATTGATAAATAATCCGCAGCAGGCTTCTTCGGGCTGGCTCCAAAGATGCAGATGTATTTATTTATACGAACATGCGTAATTATAAGAGGGAGGGGAGCGGGGGGTGGGGGGAGCGCTAATCAGGGGTAAAGAGGGGAGCAGGGGAAAGCGATACGGGAATCCTTGACCCTAGAAAATGAACTGGCTGAGCAAAATTACCTTGTCCCTCGACTCTGCCTACCCCCACCCCCCGTCGCAAGCTCAGAAGCAAAAGAAACTGGAATGCGTTAGGAGGGAGGACGACAGAAAAAAGAATTGTACTTATCAGAAACACATTGTCGATTTTATAATCGGTTGCCCTTCTGTGCCAGCTGGCCGTGTAATAAATGCTTTAAAAATCAATAAAAGGGGGGGTTACGTGCAGATAGCGAGCTTTTATTTCCCAGAGTTGTTGGGCTGCGAGATCTTTTGCTTTCTTTCTCTATTTTTTTTATTTTTTAAACTAGCAGATGTTGCAAAGGCGCTGGCTTTGCGGGCACGGAGGTGTTTCCCTGGCTCTTTGTGGGGCGAGGAAGGGGCCGAGGGGGGCTCTCGCCGCCGGGCTGGCAGCTCCCGGGCAGGGGGACGGGCAGCTCCAGCGCCGCGCGGGCTTCTGCATTAATCCGACGAAGGATATTTCGCGATTAACCAGCGGTGTCTGGGTTGTGTTAGAGCCGGGCAATCCGAACTAGCTGCAAAGTTAGGACCCCGCAGCTGCTCTTGAAGAGCTTGCAAAAAAAAAAAAAAAAATTAAAAAAAAACCCACCCAGGAGTATTGATCGCTCGCGCGCAGCTCCTTAAGCATGTTCCTGATTCTGTAGTATAAATTTTCTGTAGTAAATTCTGGGTAAATTCCTGACTTTTCCCTTCCCACCCCGGGAAACTGGGACCGTCACAACAGGAGCACTTACGAACTGCATGCTAAGGGGATGTGTGTGTGTGTGTCCTGCTTCTTAATGGTGCACTAATTACAGTAAACTAATCTGGAAAGGGGGACTAAAGATCCTGAAAGGAGCCGGTAGAAAAAACAGTTGTCGGATATTTGTGTGACTGAAGGTTTCCCACAGACCATTACATTTTTCACGATCGTTGTTAATCTCTGCATCTCGGTAGTGATGACTTGGTTGGGGGGGGAGAGGCGAACCCCCCTGTTCATCAGGAGATCATCAGGTCTCAGAAGTACAGAAAAACAGATGCACTGCGCTGATGCAAGCCTGAGATAAAGCACAGCTCTGTCAGACTGAGTAACGGCACTATCCGAAATAGAAGGGCTGAGATTGACAACCCGGGGGGAAGGGGGGGGAAGGTATTGCTATTTGGAACAATACTTCCGTTTGCTATTTTTATTAATTTATTGTTTAATTATTATTGGTGAGAAAGGTTCTTTAAATCAATAGAGGCCGGCAGACTAATGGCTCGGAATGGTTTCAATGAGTCACGAAAGGCAACTGCCCTTCATTTAGCCAAGTGAAACCCTTGGATACAAGTCAATAGGGTTAACTAGTCTCGACATGAAAACATGAGTATTTCAGTTGGCTTTTAATTGTTGGCTAAGAAATTCAGTTAATCAAATGTCAAGCATTTCCCTCTGGTCAAAAGTGAAGAAGGCTCTTTTCCTGGGGGGTGGAATCCAAAAGCAAAAACAAACTGTTGTTAAAGCCCAGAAATAAAACCCTGCTTTATGAAGTCCATTACTTGACTTTTAGTTACTGGGGTGGACGTTTTCTTGTGTTCTTTAAAGGGTGCACTTAAATGCTTGATCACTTCCTATTAAATTTTATTACTAATCTTACTTCTTAAACAATACTTTGTTTCTTCACTTTTTTTATATACATATATATGATTTGATTTTTTTTTTAATTTCAGGTCAATTTTAGGACCTTTAAATATATCTATTAAACAAGTAAGGATGTTTCAGACTGTACCAGACACTTCGTCTTACGTCAAGGTAAGACATGACAGCATCTTTAAACAGGTAATGTCAAAAATTACAATCCTCCAAAATTCACGGTCATTTGTATTAGTTGAAAATCTTGTTCCCGTTCTCACTGCAGGGGTAAAAAATCCCTCTACCTTTGGTGGGAGAGGGGTTAGAGTCTCAAGTATCACAGTTATCATTCTGGAAATATGCAGGGTTGAGTTAAAAGTCATATCATTGGGGACCAAGAATATGTTAGAGTGGTCTTGCCTTTTATAATGCATTGGTGCTTGGTTTGATGGGTTGTACTATAACTAGTATTCTAGTGAGGGTGTCCTGAATTACATTAGAGTAGTGGTTTGTTGCTCTGAAACCAATATGATAGTGGTGGTGTGCTACCAATGTAATATCATAGTGGTTTCTTAAATTGGCTTCCAATTTTCTGATTTCCTAGATACCATTTAGTCTTGAACCAGAGCTAAATTTCATTTAATATCCCTCTACTTTTCTGCTACGCCAACTACTAAAGTCAATATGCAAGATGATATGTGAAGTTATGGGTTTTTTGCAAAGTTTATGGTTTTTTTGTGAGGTACATTTCAAAATGGATTTAAGGGAGAAAAATATTTAATGAGTTAAACCAAAACATCTCTTTCAGTTGCTGAAGAAATGGATTGTCACATCAGGCAATGCTATTTAATACTGGGATTTCTTTCATAGTTGTTACTTATGGTTTTCCTTGAGCAACACTCCCATACAATTTAGTCGGCGAACTGACTTTGGTTGGTTTTACAGATAATGTCTAATGCCAGATACTACTAGGTCTTGCGCTCCAAATAGTTGTTTGTGTATCTTTTTTTATAAGGATTAAATAATGGACCTTAGGATATATTTTGAATGGCCACTTCTGCCTCTTTCTTTTTCATAAGATTAAATACCAAAGAAGGATTGGCACAACCTTGTCCCTTTATAACTCAATTGAGTACTATATTATATTTGACATCATATAGGTTTTTTTCTACAACAGTTCTCAAGAATGTAAATAAACCAAGCCTGGGACATCTGGGTTACACGTTTAAGGCAAACCCTGCATGCAACAGCACTTAGGGAAAATCTAAAACACAAGCCTCTTCTCTCCCAGTCTGAAGAAACACAGAAGGGTGTTAACTAGAGCTGGGTGGATAATTTGTAATGAATAATTTATTACAGGAATTTTGTTGCTCTCTCTCCCCCCCTTCCTTAGTCAATGATCCAGAAGACGCCAATTGCGATTTTCATGTACATACACATTATTGGAAATGATTCACTGAATGATTTCTGTATATAATCCCTAGGCTACGGCTCATTTTGCGGGCAGTTTGTTAGGAGTATTAGTATTTGAAATGCAAGGTTGGTGGGATGACTCCCAGGTCATGTGGCATTACTTGAATTCCCTGATTGGGTGGACTTGTGCAGCCCTCTGGACCAGGTTTCTAGAGCAAATCTGACTGGGAATGGTCAAGATTCCACATTCAGTTGATATACCCCAAAATCACACTCGTAGCTCAGTCTTTCAGGGAATGACGGTGATACAGTTTTGCATATTTAATTCATATAGCTGTGGACCAGCTTCTGGAAGGATAGAAACGCCGTGGAAAACAAATTAAATTGAGATCTCACAAAAGCAAATTCACTCAAAGTTCAAGTACAGAAACATGTTCTGCAGCCTGTGCCCAGCCTTAGCGTTCATTTCTCTTCAGAGTTCCTGTATGTGGGAAATGATCTGAGATGTGTTCTGTTTACAATGAAGAGATGAAGGCCCTTTGACATCCTATATTATGGTATCATTGCCTTTTGTTGTGCAGCTAGATCCAGCTGCTGCTCCAGTTTGTAGCAAAATTCCTTTTGAATTAAGTGGAACCGAGATCCAGGCCTAAATAATTTAACATTATAGCAGGATTGAGTGAGTCTGTCTGTAACTGTGTCGGGATAACCTTCTCATTAAGGACAATCCTGCAGGCAAAGTGCTTGGACAAAGTTCTCTCCACGTAAGCATGTATTTTATCTACAAGGAAGAACTCCTCAGGCTGGACTTATAATCCGGTGTTTCAGCAGCGGAGGGATAACTGGGCTGTGCGATGCTGAACTCTCTGCCTTTTATTACAACCCTTCACCATCAGCTGCTGGTTTTTTGGGCAAGGACCTTGTCTTTGGTGTTTTGTCTGTAAAGTTTCATTGATACAAATGTCATTGGGGAAACTACTTGTTCCTGTGCTTAACAAACTCACCGGCATTTTGACAGAAGTCTCTTAGGACTGACCCAAAGTCCTCCAAAGACAAAGGAAATATCTCCCATTGACTCTGAGAAGTTTTAAGTTGGGCAACTCAGTACTAGTTGTGCGATATTGTACCTGGGTAGCTCATTCAGATTGGTGAGGCTCTTAAAAGTTGGACATTGGTTAAATTCAGGAGGATCAGAGCCTTAAACATACTGGTTAGGTCAGTCTCTGGCCCACCTGAGGTTGGTGACAGTTTCCACCAACTCAGATGCACCCAGGGTCAGCAGAGAGCTGTGACTGGCTTATTTGTAGAAGAGGTGGGATTGACTGATGATCTAGGCAGAAAGTCAGGAAAAGTGGGTATGGAGCCAAGCCCTGCCAGTGTGGGCTTGGCGCTCCTGAGCGAGACACTTTGAGTCTCTGTTCCTGTGTTTCTCCATCTTTAAAGTGCGGATGAAAGTGCTGTGTAAGAACAAGGCACTGGTCAGATTTAGACAGCACCTGCCTTCTCTTTACTGCTTCCCCACACAGATCTTTGAGGACTTCCTAAGCTGTGGTGAGGAAGAAGTTTGAAAAGGAGGGATTGAGTTCAAATTCCTCTTTTCCCAGGTCTTTCTTTTTTTTATTATTATTTTCTTTCATGTTGTTCCTTCTCCAGAAAAAAACTTATTTGACCATCTTGTGGGAGGGAGAAGTATTTTATTTATTACTTTCATGGAATCTTAGCTGGTGATGTGTACAGTACCCCCATGACACAACAGAAAAAGCAAGATCTGGATCAATGTCTTCTGTAAATCCTCTTCAACAAACTCATTATATAAAATAAGTTTTATGTTTGTTTATGCCTTGTGTAGAAAAATGCCTTGTCTCTATGTGTTGTGACTGAGAGGGGTTTGTGGGCAGGGTGTTCCACAGGAGCTCCCAGGAGGAACACATTTGCTGTCCTACCCCTGGGGTACAAAATAGGCCATGACCACCTTCAGGCCATGCTGGTTTTCTTGCCACAGCATTCAAAATGCAAAAAGGCTGGAGGGGGGAAGAGGAGGATTTCATTTTTAAAATGGTTTGTTGTAACAAGGATGGGTTATGTTGAGTCATACTGGCAAAGTTCAGCCTCTCGGTGTTGTAACCTTGATTTACATCATAACCACACAGGACGTATGGATCTGACCTAAAGCACTGTTAAAAGATCCTATTACAACCTCACGACAGGACTACCTGTTCTCTCGTACACACTTCTTTTGTGGGCCTTAACACGATAGAGGGATAGAAAATTACAAATATATGTGTATTTAAAAATTTTGATCCTTACTGCTTTATTCTGCATAACTGATAAAGTATTTCTATTCCTTATACCATTCTGGGGCTTACTGATCTGCAAGTACTTAATAATTTACAGTATATCAGAGGGTGCTAATCTCATCTAAACATGTGTATTTGACTCCAGAGACTGAAACATGTAATATAATTGGGAAATTAAATTTTAAAAGACAGCACCGCAATCCTGACTGTAGGGATGTGGAAAGGATTAGGTCCGTAAGCAAAGCAACGTGACCTCCAAATACTGGACTTTTAGTTATTGCCATTGCCACAAGCTACTCTGGGCCACAGCAGCCTTTGCTCCCCTTCTGCAGCTGCCAGTTTGTGCTTTAATATGGGTGTAAAGGTGGTACAAGAATAATCTGGGGGGTTGTTTATTCACCCATGCTTTTCTTATGCCCTTCAGCAACATCCACAAGCTTATCTCCTCTTCTATCCCACCCCTCCTCGCACAGAGAAAGTCATTGCTTCTGCTTTCGGTTCCCCAGCTTGTAAACACAGCTCCTGCCCTGCCCTCCCCAGGGCAGCGCCTGCAGCTCCGCGGGGAGCGCCCCGGGTCTCTGCAGAGCATCCCCGGCCCGGGGGGGGAGCACCTCGGGTCTCTGCAGAGCATCCCCGGCCCGGGGCAGGGAGCACCTCGGGGCTCTGCAGAGCATCCCCGGCCCGGGGCGGGGAGCACCCCGGGTCTCTGCAGAGCATCCCCGGCCCGGGGCGGGGAGCACCCCGGGTCTCTGCAGAGCATCCCCGGCCCGGGGCGGGGAGCACCCCGGGTCTCTGCAGAGCATCCCCGGCCCGGGGCGGGGAGCACCCCGAGTCTCTGCAGAGCACCCCCGGCCCGGGGCGGGGAGCACCTCGGGGCTCTGCAGAGCATCCCCGGCCCGGGGCGGGAGCACCTCGGGGCTCTGCAGAGCATCCCCGGCCCGGGGGGGGAGCACCTCGGGGCTCTGCAGAGCATCCCCGGCCCGGGGCGGGGGGAGCATCCCGGGGCTCTGCAGAGCAGCCCGGGGCCGGGGAGGACCTCCCTCCTTCTGGAGCTCCTTTTCCAGGTACCAGCCCTGCCAGCCTGGGGCAAGACCCGCGGGGTCAAGTCCCGTGGCCTGTGCAGGAGAAGTCAGAGAGGGCTGCAATAGTCCCCATCACACGGGACCGGGTGTCCTGGCATCACCCCTGCTTTCCCCCTCCTTTCCTCTGCCGCGCCTGGGGGTGATGTTTAAAACAGCCTCCCGAGGGGGAATATTGAAGGCAGTTCCCCAGGAGCAGCTCGGTTAGGCGCTGGACGCCTCGGACCGGCGGCGAGCCTCCTGGGGGAGGCGGTGCGTTTGCTCCCCGCTCCGATCCCCTGGTCAGTTTTGGGGAGCACCCACTGAGCAGCTGCATGCTCCCCTTTGCGAGCTTGTTCGCGGAATGATCCCCAGCCCAGCCCTTCGACCGGGCACGAAGATGGGCTTTCCCCTAGGGAGGAGCCACCGTGCAAGCGCGGGACTTCTCGCTTAGAAATGGATTTCATGCAGCCATAACGTTTGTGGTACCGTACAAAGAAGCATATTCATGGAGGCAAAATAGTCTGGGTGGCTGGAAACAATATTTGGTTTGTTCTTGCTTTCACTCTGCCTGGAAAATTTACAGAATCCCTAAAGACAGAGGAGGTTGGTTGGTTTTTTTTTAAGGACAAAACAGTGAGATTTTCTTTGGAGCGAGCAATGCGACAAACCCTGACACGGACGCGTTATCTTTCCCGCTGGGCAGCAGCAGCCAGAGGCTTCTCGGGGACAGGTTACAAAGGAAAGAATATCCCGTTATTCCTTTTTTCTTTTTTTTTTTTTTTTTTTTTTTTTTTTACAACAGAAATCCCGCAGCGGAGATGGTGCCTGATGCATCGACCGAGGGGAAGGCGCTGCAGAGGGACCTGAGCTGGGGTCATCCCACAGGTGCTCAGGGACCCGCGGATACTAGAAATGCTGTTGCGCGGAGCAGAAACCTGTCGTATCCCAACCCCCCCCCCCCTTCCGAGAGCCTTAGCCTGGCAGAAAAGGGAAAATCAAAGCCTTTATGAGTTAGTTTTCTCCAAGTTCAGGCAGTATTATTCCTACTGGGAGCATCCTCTAGGGCATTATCCGTTTCTGCCTCTTTTTCTCGGGCGGATGGGACCAGGCGCCTCCAGAGAAGGTGGGAATGGCAGTAGCTTTGTCGGCAGAGCGAGCAGAGGAGCTGCCGTGGGCTTCTTTCGTCATTCGCACGCTTCGTGATGATTAATCTACGTATACACCGACTCGTTCTTTTTTTTTCTGGCGCTCATTTCTTGAGGCTGAAACGCTGCTAAGTTGTTAGACTTTAGCAAGTCGCTGATTAATGCCTTATGACAACTTGGTGCTTAAGGATTTAGTCCTTGTTTGCACCTACCTGTCTATTTTAAACAGAAAAATCCCTTCCCATCTCCCGGTGTCCAGCGAATCCCGGCTGGCTTTTTTTACCCGTCCTCAACCCCAGCACTGAGTGGGTAGAGCTGACATTGTTTCTTCCTCCCCTTTACCTTCAAGACACGGTTTGAATTTAGGTGGAGAAGGTGGGAGAAACGTTGTTTCTCTCCTGCAAACGTAGCATGTTGGAGCTCTCTGAAATAAACCGGGCTCTGGGGCACGAGGGACAAGTTTTTACAGCGACTCCCGCCTTCAGACAAGCAGGGTTCGAGCAGCCAACCCCCCTCCCCAACTCTGCGACCTTCTAATGGCTCCATTCCTTCACGATTCGCAGAAAACCGCCCCCCACCAATACGCTGCATCCAGGGAATTTTGTATGCCAGCCTTTCCTATGCTGTCCCAGCCCAGTGTTTGGAAAGGAGGTGTGGAGGGAAAGGGAAGCAAAATGGGAAGAAAAAGAAAGTGAATGCTAAGGGGGTGTGGGGGGAGAAAATGCTTTAAATCTTTCCTGCAAATCTCCAAATATATGAAGTCTGAGGGAACAAATTCAAAGCAGGCACGGACGCCTGAAGAGCAGTTAGAGAGAAATATTCTGTTCCATTCAAGCGCATCAAGGGTCTAGCTGAAGTCTTGTTTGGCTAAGGTCAGACGAGACTGGGTTCTCCAATAAAAATAAATCTCAAATTAATTATGGCCTCAAGCGAGGGGCCAGACGTTTGGAGCTAGTGCACTGCAGCCTGGGTTTTTGGCCTTCAGTATTTTGGGTTTTTTATGCCTCAGTTTTTCAATAATTGCGGGATGGGGGAGGAAGGGAGGGCAGGGGCTGTTTTATTGGGACATGGAGCTCAAATAAAACTAGCCAGGACACCGCTTACCCCACTCTTCGCCTAATTGCTCCGCAGCTTCAAAGCTACTGCATCTTCTCCACCCCGCTTTTAAGACATTATGTTTTACTTAGTACCGATTAGCAGTGAATAACTTTCCGGCTTCAAGTTCCCAAATCCCATGGGCTGTTCCTGTAGACCAAGAGGTAGGAGGGGCCCGATCCAGTCGTGGGGCTGGAAAACGCTACCGATTCCTTTTTATTGCTGTAGCTGAATAGCAGAGGTTTGCCCAATTAGTTTAGTTTAGAATTGGGATTCGTTTCTGGGGATCAAATCCCAGGGCTGTAGTTCGGGTTTTTTGCTTGTAAGAATGTGGGTTTAGAAAATAAACAAAACACGTCGCGTTTTTCATTCTGCAGCGGAGTTGGTGCCAGAGGAAATTCAGACCCGGAAATTTTAAACATTCACTGAAGTTGGTGGAGCTTTTCCCTCTAGTAAAGACTGGAGCAGAATAGAGCCTGGCCTTCTGCAAATACAGCTGCGGGCAAAGAATGGTGCTAAATGTTGTAAATACGTTTACAGAGGATAGTCTATGTAGGAAGCTTGATATACGTGTAATGTATACACACAGGAGACCTAGCGCAAGGTGTGCGTGTGTATACATGTATACAAAGCTAGTTAAGAGGAAGAGGACACTTTGTCACAGTTAATGGGAAAGGAGCCACTTTCTAGAGACAAAGTCAGGGAGTGGCTGCTGGTTTCTGGGGCGTTAGTTCAAAGCGACAGTCCCAGACTGGGGGTTAACTGAGCTCAGCTGATGCCGTCCGGGTGAGAGAGGGTGAAATAAGCCAACCCCCTTTCCCATCCTCCGACACGAAGACTTCTAACCTGCAACTGAGGCCCGGGAAGGTTTTTATTATGTTTATTCCTGTAGAATAACTAGACGGTTTTAATTATGAAGTGATGACCACTAACCCCGTGTGGATTACAGACAGAAAATCCCTATCTTTGAGGTTGTGTAGCCCCGCGAAGGACTGGCATTGAACTAGACCGAGGGGTTAACTCCTTTGGTGCTGGACGTGAAATGGTCCTGAGCCAAATTCCCCCCAAAACCCTTATTGATTTCAGTGGGGTCACACCAAAGCCGGTGGGTTTTCACCTTCTTTGCGTGAGGCTGCAGTCGGTGTAACCCGCTGGTAAGGACGAAGAGAGGAGATGGGGACATGCCGAGCGCTTGAGATCAAGACCGAACTAATTAAAAACTTGGGTCGAGAATTTATTTTCATTCATAAGCGGAGCGAAAAATAATGATAATTATAATGATGATGATGATTATAATAATAATAGTAATAATAATAATAATAGAGGAGTAACAGATTTCTACCAGCCTGTCCCAATGTAAGCATTTGAAATCTTCCGTGGCTGCCAAGATCAAATGATTTTCCAGATGTCTGGTGATAACCACATTAAAGAGATCATAATTCCTTTACTGTATATACATATGCATCTAAAAGCTGAGCATCAGATAGAAAGTTGCGCACATTGATCAGCAGCGTGCCCGGCGATGGCTTTGCTTTCCCCGCCTGTCTCGCAAACAGTTAAATACCCCAAGTCACTGAACAATCACCTAGGATGATTCAGAGCTTGGCGCACGAAGTTTATGAATATTCCAGCCTTTTCCTTTTCCAAAAAGTTTGAGATAACTTCAAGGGTGGGTGGATGGGGTTTTTTGGTTTGTTTGTTGTGTGGGGTTTTTTTTGTTTTGTTTTTGGGTTTTTTTATTTTATTTTTTTTAAGGGGGGAGGTAAAAAAAAGAAGGAAAAGATGAAGCAAAGGTTCTATTGTTACATTATTTGGGAGGAAAATAGATTGTTCGGCTTGTCTGTTATAATGTTTAACAACTTCGCTCATTACCTTATCTCTTGGACTTTTTGCAAATCTTATTTTAGACCGAACACAAGAGGTAAAGCCCGGAGCACCCCTGATGGCCCCGCTCTAACAAGTGACCCGAACGTGCTTCCATTCGAGTCATCCTCAGACATGCAAAATAAGCCCCTGAGGGTCACGGTGCCCGTCTGGCAATAAAATGCAGACTTGGGCTCCTAAAATATCTCCTGCTGGGACGGAGGGGGGTCTGTTTGACATCTTCCAGCCTTTGGGAGCACTGGAGATCCGCTGCCCGTGCCGGACTTGTCCGTCTTCGCAGGCCGGGGCACGGGAAAGGGTGTTTTGCGAACGCCGGGCTCCTCTCCCGCAAGCCGGGCTCGTTTTCAGGTGGTTTCTCCCCGCCGCCCTCAGCTCCCCGGCTCTCCCCCACGGAGACCTGTCGGTCCCGCAGCCTAAACCCAAAATGCCCCGTGAGGTCCGTGGGTGACAGAGGGTCCTTCCAGGGTATTTTTCCCCCTCCCTTCCTTTCGCGGTTAAGATCCTCAGCCCGTCCTCTCCCTCACCCCCCACCCGCGTTGTTTTTTCGGAGCCGGTGGAGAGTGTTGTCTAGAGAGGAAACCATTTGGGTTTTGAAAGGATGCGTTTCACTCTTCCCTTTAACCTCTTGCTTTTCGGGTTGCTGCAGCCTGCCATGTGGTACCGCTGAAGGGGGGGTGGAGAAAAGAGTATTTGCGGGGGGGTGGGGGGTGGGGTGAGGGCAGGGAAATAGAAAGAGTAATGAGGAAAGCAAAGGGTTAACCGTGATTTCTTTTAATTGAACTCCAGTTCTTGTGGCCCTAGGCAAGGGGGGACCTGACCCCGCTAGCAGCATCCAGATGTGCTGCTCTCCGGGGACCCCAGCGCAGACCCCTGGATTGTAAAGCAGACAGGGGGGAGGACGGGGGTGGGGGGAGAGGGGAGGCGGCGGGGCTGTCCCCTCCGCTCCCCCCCCTCCCCGCTTCACCTCCCGGCTGCAGACGGCCTCAATCGCTGGCAAGCAGCAAGCCAAAACCTCCAGGTCTGGTCACGTTCGGTCCCGTGTCTGCATCCGAACTAAAAAGTTGTAGCTGAATTGATGAAGCTAATTTCAGAGGAGGGGGAGGGAGGGGAGGGAGGGGCAAGGGGGATCTGCAGCTCTCTCCTGCCAGCTTGGGTCTTGGAGAAATAAAGTATTAATAAGACATCTCTGCCGCAGCCGAGTAGAAACACTAGTGGCATTATTGCATTTCCCTTTTGGAAGGGGCGGGTGCAGAATAACTTTGGATATCATTTTGATTTCCCCCCCCTCCCCTCCCCGTGGTTGGACTAAAGACAGGGGGAAACAAAAAGACTGGACACAACTGGCACTGGACAAGGTAATCCTCTCCCCCGAGAGATCTGACGTGCAGGAGTGTCCTCCTGCCTTGACACTTTTCTTTCTTGGCTTCGCCCTCCTTTTATTCCACCCTCTGATCTTTTTCCTCGGGCTGCAGCAGTTTGCAGAAGTGGGGAATAAAGGACGCCCAAAGCGTTGCATGATGTGTTCCGCTGTTAGCTGCTTGCTATTTTTGCAAGGGGGGGTGGGGGTGGTGGAAGTGGAGCGGGGAGCTGGACAGGCGGGTATTGTCTCCTTTCCTCGGATCCTTTGGAGGGTTTCAGCCTTTCCCGGAAAAAAAAAAGGGAAAGCGCGTTTCTTTTCTGGTGACCGCTCCCGTTTGAATGAAAGACAGAATTGCACGGCAGGGGCTCGCCAGGTCTAAAATGAGATTTAAAGGCTGGTGGTTGGGTTTTTGCAGTGCCCATGCTAACACGGCAATCGGGAACGGAAAATTCAGCTGATCGGACGCTTATTGTAAATTTTTGTCATTTTTAGCTTATAAAGTAGGGGGTGTCACCCCCTTCTGAGTGGGGTTTTAACGGTCTAGGGAGAAACTTGCACTGTGAGAGGGGGCTGGGGAAAGTACTCCCAGCCCCTGAGGTGGAACGGATGGGCTTCCATCCACCTCAGCACCTTCGCTTCCGAGCCCGATATCCCATCCCTCGGGGTGCCTGGGAGCGAAGGGAAGGGATGAAAGTGGAAAAAAGCCTCCGGTTTCCCGCAGACCCGTTTGCAGCGTGTGCTTTAATTGCTGGAGTCGTTTGTCCGTCTTGCATTATTGCACTTACCGCTCATTTCTGGCAGGGACCGAACCCTCGTCTCACCCTCCGTGCTGGGAGGCGTGAAGGAGAGGGGCCGAAGTATGTTTTAAATACGTTTTAATCCCCAGACTTTTTATTTTCTCCCCCCTGCCTGCCGCGACCGAATCGTATTTACGTTCTTCTCCCCTTAATTTTTGCCTGTGACTGGAAAACGCATTAATAAAAAAATCTGTGGGAAGAGACGGAAATTCAGTGTCAGGCTGAAGCCGCTCCAGCCAAAAGGAAAAAAAAAATTGCAAAAAACATGTTAAACTAAACTGTGGGATGACACACGGCGCTCGCTAATACGGTCTGGGGTGCAAGGCAAGGTCTGCGTTGGACTGGCTGCCCTGGCGACAAACAAGAGCTGACAGAGGTAGCTATTGTTCTGCCCCTTCTTATCTAAATGGAGCAAATATCCTGTATGTAAAATATATATATTTTCATCAAGAAGGCAGGACCAGTGGAGAGACGAAAGTTTCCTCCTCGAGTGACTTCACTTCCCAAAATTAGCAGAAAAAACGTTTCATCCGGTTAACTGTCTCTTTTTCGCTCTGCTGCAACAACCAAAGTTAAAAAAAGAGAGAGACGAAGAGAGAGGGAGGGAGGGAGAGGGAGAGAGGAGGAGAGGGGATACAGAGAGGAAAGCAAAACCGCTGGAAGGGCAGGGAGAAAAGCGAAAAGAGAGAGAAGGATAAAAAAAAACTTCAGGAGGCTTCGGTTGCAGGCTAAACCGGGTCAATGTGTGGAATATTGCTGGTACCGGCTGGAAGTTATTCTAGATGGACGGCACTATTAAGGTAAGGGGGGCCGGAGGGGCTGGGGGACCCCTCTAGCGGGGGGGCGCTGGGAAGGGGCGCGGGGGCTGGGGTCCGGCTCCGTCCCTCCGCCCCGGAGCGGCCGCTCTCTCCTCCTCCTCCTCCTCCTTCTCCTCCTCCTCCGCCGCCGCCGCAGCGTGCCGGGGCTCTCCCCTTCGCTTCCCCGGTGCCCTGAGGGGGGGCTTCGCAGCCAGCGGGGAGCCCGCCGGACCCGCTCGTACCCCGCTTGGCGGTGCGGGGCTCTGCGCCTTCCCGCCCCGCGGAGGGGGGCCGAGGGGGGGCCCCGGGGACATGCCCGGCTCGGCGGAAAGGCAGTGACAGCTCCTGCCCCCGGGGCTCTGCGCCGCCCGGGGCTGCGAGGCGCCGCCGAGAGCGGCGGGGGGGCGCTGGGGGCGGCAGGGGCCAGAGCGGCTCCGAGCTGGCCCCAGATGTGAGCCCCTGGCTCTGACTTCCTCGCCCGGCCCGGCTTGAAATGCGCTGCCGGCTCTGGTGGTCGCCTGTGTATTTCCTCCAGCAGTTTTTGTTTTTCGGTTGTTTTGGTTTTTTTTTGGGGGGGGGGTAGAGAGCGAGGGACGCGGCCGTTTGGAGGAGAAACATCACCCTAGCTTGGGGCGAGGCAGGGGGAAGGGGAAGCAAAGAGTGTGGCAAAAAACCACGACACAGCCAACCTCTGGTGGCCTTGAGCAACCGAGGACGCTGCTGGGACTTGGAGAGCGGTTCCCCCTCCTTTCCCCCATCCAACGGGCCGCTCCTTCAGCCTCTGCAAAGGTAAAGCCAGCCTTTCCCAAGCCCCTTGAGGTGGCTCACGCTGTTTCTCAGAGCTCTAGCCAGCAGAGAGTTGGCTTTCTTGGTTTGGGGGACCCTTGTGCAATTCTTATGGGCTCTTCTTGAGGGAGCGCTGTAGCACAGAAGCAGCTCGAACAGAAGAGCCTTGAAGCGAGAGACGCTGTGGGTGTGTTTGGGTTGGAGGATTTCGAAAGATGCCTATCGCCTGGGTGGGGTGTTGATCTCTTCTTAAAAGTTGTCTTTTTTTTTTTCTTTTTTTTTTTTTTTTTTTGCTGACCTGGGGAGAAAGAAGCTGCAAACGGGCAGGAACTGAAACTTTCTCCCTTAGATTGCAGCTTGTGACAAGTGCACTGTTTGGAAGGGTCCCAAAAGAAGGGGGAGGGAAGGAGATGGCCAGGAAGAGAGAATGGAAAAAGGAAAGAAGGAAGGAAAGAAAGGGTGACTGTTGGAAAGGAGGAGAGAAAGCAGGATCATTGAAAGCACAAAATTTGGAAGGTATGGCAGGAATAAGACATGTCTCCCCCACCACCTCCTCAGATCCGTAGCAAAAGTAACCCGGGCCTCGTTCAGGATATGTTTAGTGCACCACAACCTTCTTTGATTTGTGGAGGCCTAAATATTGTGCAGTGAAAGTGCAGAAATTTCCCATCTGTACATTTGCTGCGGTGCACGCATGGACTTGTTTCTCTGCACAGGCCATGAGCCCCCCACACCATCCTCTGAAAGGTGCTGAAGTATTCCCATGACCCTGTAGCCCAGGGTGCCTACGGGGAGCTCCTCCTCTCCCCAGTCACCCCGTGCTGCAAAGAACTGTTGCTAACCCCCTTCAGCCCCCCCAGTTTGGAGATGAGGAACTGCAACGCTGAGCAGCTAGGCCTACAGTCACGTTGGGGAGGCTGTGGTGAAAGAAGGAACTCAGCCGCATCCCAGGTCACTGCCCCAGCTCCTGGATCTGCTCGCTGACTGCTCTGCAGCCTTTTCTTATGTTGTCCTGCTTCACTTGCAGTCCAGAAATAATTTGGCTGTTTGAGCTAAGAGAGGTGGGATCCAGATACACTGGGAGCCTCCTCTTGGGTTCATTCACTGAGCAGTTCCAGGACCATCACCAAGTTGCTGCAGGTCCCCATGTCTGGCTTGCCTCCTCCTTTAATTCATCCCTTTTCTGTACCATGCATGTAGATCAGTGCTCCTGTGGTGCCCTCCGGATTATTTGACATTTCTTGCAAATTTTCTTGCCGGGGAGAAAAAGAGTGGGTTTCTAAGGGATATCAGACCCACGCATTGACAGATTTGCTGCATTTTACCGCTGAAAGGAAGGGGTTAGACCACCTTGCCTAGCCTGCCTCAGGTGAAGGGCAACGGGAGAGGATGTGGCTTGAGATGCTTAAGTGTTTTTAATGTGCTGAGCTCTATATATAACCTGTGCTTCAGGGCAGATTTTCTAAATTCTAGGACGTAGTAAAGCAAACCTGTACTGTAGCCAGAGGAAAGCAATTTAAAAGCAATCATATCCTTAGGTCTGCTCTCCTGTAGGTTCTATGCATTGATTTCTCTCAAAGCCGTGCGTTTGGGTTAGGAAATAACATGTCAGAAAGATGCACGCAAGTGACTAGAGAGCAAAAGGAACGCAGAAAAAGGCTCCTTTATCATCTAGAGCAAGCACACAGTGAGGGACCAGATGAAATCTGTGTACCAGCGTGGTTAGGAAGCTCTTCCCTCCGTAAACTCAGAAACATACCTGTCTGTGTAGAAGATAGTGCTGTGCAGTGCAGACTAGGTATCGGAGAGGGCTACACGCTCCAGGTGACTGTCTTCAGTTTAAACAATGCAAGTGACTTTTAAGTCTTTGCGAAACTATTCCATGGACTAATTGTTTTAATTGAGCCAAAGACTTAACTTGGCAGAAGGAGTCTGAGACCAGTCTACTATAAACATCTCTCCCTTCACCCTGTGATCCCCAATATTGGACCCGTAATTTCGTCTTAATCTTTTTATGTTATTCAGAAGGAGTTCTGACAACAGACTCTCTGATGGCTGGTTTTGCTTACCTGGAATAATTTAACCAAAACCTGCCCAACCGCAGGGTAACTTTGCAGGGAAGGGGTAAATCCGCTGTAGCCTTGAGCTGTCCCGAGGGCTCACAATCACACACACCTGGGGGAATGGAGCATGGTCAGGGAATAGACGTGGTCAGGATGACCCTGGGCTACGTATGCATCCTCTGTGGATGTTATGTGCAAGTGTGCATTGAAGTCGTTCTCAGAATTTTTTAATCCAAAACTCAGGGAATTCCATGGATATAAACATGCATTATGGGATCAGCTCAGGACTGTAAGTGATTTTTCCCCATCATGCACTGACTTTGGTCACAAGTGATATTGCTGAGCCAACACACCAGGTCTAGAACATGTCTTTATTTCTTCATAAACAATTATTTATCTTGAGGGGAATTAGATCACTTACTGGTGTAGTGGGAGGCAATTTCTGCTGCATTCTTCAAATAATCTGCTTAATACCTGACATGGGAGGTGGACTGGCTGGCTTGGAAAGTGACTTCTAGAGCAACCCTCTAAGGTCTTTTATGCAGGAAGAAGTGCAGCAAATCTTTACCATTATCATCTCATTTCCATATTTAGTCCATATTCTGTGAACAACACTTGCAGAAGATGATTGAGAGCCAGTGAAACTCAGGACGGCTTACGTTTGCACTAATTTTAAATAGTCAAAACCATTTTTATTGTGTGCCTGCAGATACTTCGAATCACATCTTCTTTTGGTTAACATCCCGCTTTGACTTAATTCACATTGTGTTTGGGGGGTTTAGTTTTTATTGCCTGAAATTATATCAAAAAAAGGTGCATCTAATCTCAGCAGGATGCCCATGCATGGACTTCCTCACAATAACAAATCGTGTGGTTTCAAACTGGTTTAATTGTTTCAGTTCCACTTTGCATGTGGACAATAATTAAAGTAAATACACTTTCCAAAGCCTGACTGTTAACAAAAAAACCCCATTTTGTGTAACTGCTGCCTTTATTCTGTGAAAACTTGTTTATCGTTATGTTCTGGACATAAGGGATAGACCATCTGAAGGACATTCAATGAAAATTTCACATTACTCGAGTAGATGACAACCACACTTGTGTCCTTCCACAAGAAGACAACTTGTATGTTGGTGTTGCTATAGCGAAGGGTGGGGTAAGGTTTCTACTGCAATCACTGTTTCTTGTCATTTGTGAACTGTAGGCGTTCGCTCCCGTCCTGAAACTTGGCCATCAAGATCTTCAACTAAGAACTGTTTCCTTTCTGAACAAGTTTAAATGTCTGTTTTGCCACTTCTAAATTGCCCAGGCTTTGGCCCTTTAGAGATGGCCTTTCCTGGCAAAAAGGCGTTGACTCCCAGGGCAGGCCTCTTCACCTCCAGATTGAGGGGAAAAAAAAGAAATGTTTGTTCATTGGAAACTTCCCACGTTGCTGTCCCTCAAAAGCAGTTTTGAACAAAAACACCTGAAATTTCCAAGGCATAAATGATGATATTGCCTGATACCCTGGTCCCTATTCAGGTGGCATTTGTATTGCATAATGGCTTTCTAATATATAACAGCAAAAAACCGTTAGAAATGTTTTGTATCTGGGATATTTTTATAATGCTGCTTCATTTTCCTTCAAAGATCCATATGCAAACGCACGCCTTTTGCCTTAGTATGAACTTACAATCACGCCATGGTGCTGGGAGCTGCTGGCTCGAGGTGTTCCGTACTAATTCCCGCTTGCTCCACCAGGAAAGTAATTTCAGAACTGAGTAGCTCTGCTGCTCTGTGGTAGAATTTCTCCTGCTATGGGAAGGAAGATTAACCTAAAGCAAACCTGATACACAACAAAACAGCACCAACTGCTTAGATTGCAGGCACTTGGGGTTTCACTCAGAGGCTTTAAAGAGGTGCTGTGAGCCTTGTATAGTTTCTCTCTACCACTGTGGATTTCACCCTAACAGGATGTGGGCATTTTAAGTAGTAGATGCATGTCTTGAGGATTTCATGCTTTTATTTTAGTTATTTATTTTAATTTTGTGATACTCCTGCTGCAAGCTGGGGGGAAAGCCCGCCTTCTGTCACTCCTTGCAGCATTTCTTCTAAGAAGGGTTTTGCTGGAGTCTTGGAGTGCAAGAGTACTATTCATTGGAGTATTATGAGAAAGGGATAGAAATCGAGAGAAGCAAAGGCTAAGGTTGCACCTTGAAGTGAGGTCTTAGATGAGATAAGGTGAGATGTGGTGGGGGAAGGGCATCTGAAGCAATTTTTGCAGGAAGCGGAGTTTATTTTCTTCAGGTCTCTCCCTCCTGGTCTTACAGAAGGCTTTCCTCTTCATTTCTGTTCACATCTTCTCAGAAGGATCCGGCCTAGAACTTATGAACGTACAACCAGAGCATCTTCCATTCTTTTTCTCCCAGTAAAACGCCAGTGTGGGAAGTTCTTTTGCAGCACCCCATAAGTTGCCTTTGAAAAATGGAAGTTTCTCATTCTGCTTGAGTTTACTTGACCACTTAAAGAAAGACCCTACGTCCCATCTCTGTGCAAACATGCACAAGCAGGAAAATGAAAGGAGCCAAGGGAGCCTTAACTTCAGATTTTCAGATATTTGTGGGTTTACTGAACACCTAATGCTGCAGAAGCACGGTGTTACTGCTAGAGCATGCATGAATGTGTACATGGCTCGCCTAGAAAAAACTGCTCTAATACATTAAGCTTAGCTCTATGACTTGGTTTGAAGCCAGCTTTCTCCCCAATGTAAAATTCTCTTTAGATCTTTTGTTCTGAATTGAACAACAGATCTACTTCCAGTGTCTGTGCCTCTCATGTGCTCTCGTGCACATGTGAACGTGAGCGCACAACGCACATGTAGCCCTGGCATGTAAAAAGAGCCGCCTGCAGCACACTTCTCGATTATACAAAGCCCAGTCACACTTCCACGGGTGATGCCTAAGAACACTTTCTGAGCGAACAAATGTTTTGTTACAAGGCTGTGAGTGCATATTTATAGCTGTTTTTGAAAATACAGACTAAAATATCACCACACAAATGTGGTTTTCTGCCTCCTTCTGGAAATAATTTGCCTGATGGCGGACCCATGTCTTTGCTAACCTGTGTGCTGCATCATCACAGATGCCTGGGCAGTCAGGGTGCCAATCAGGTAGCTTATTACTAACCTAAATTGTGCTGGTATAAACAGCAACGTATGGCACAGGACAATGTGTAATCTACTGACTTCCAAATATCAAAGCCTTCAGAATGTTAATGCATCTACTGGTTATTTTCTTTCTTCCTCTCGTTACCCAGGCCACATAATTACTGATGCGTATCTACACAGCTAGTGACACTGATCTAGAAACTTGCCTCTTGTAGTAAAGCCACAAACGTTACCTCCCTCCTCCCCCACCTCCGCTACCAAAAGCTTTTCCTTTAGCTGTAAGACAGAGACCTAAACAAAAGGGATATATGTTACTGTATGTTACTGGTGAAGATATTTAAGTACATCCTGATAAACCTCCCGTTTCTCCAGTGACAAATAGCACCAAAGGCAAAACTTTGAAATAATGACCTGACAGGGACCATCAGTATTTGATGCCAGAGACACTTTGATGCATCTAATTCTGTTTTGCTTCCAAAATAGGTCTGTATGTGCATATTTATCTAACTAAGCAAGCAGCTTCATTTGTAAAGGGACTGGTAGCCTGTAACTCTCATTAGCTTTTGAAGGTAGCTGTTCCCTCTGAAAACCAGGGTGCTTTCGAGGTGCTTAACATAGTATTTTGATTCTGTATGTAAACATGTTGATTTGCAAAACTGGCTCAGGGGCACTGAATATACAATTCTCACTGAAAATAGGTGGGAGAAGGAAGGCTAAATCCCACAGGCATCTTGCAAAATCTCAGCCTTTGCTTCCCTTCAGTGTTGGTGTGATGCTGTAAAGAAAATGACCCTAGCTCTTCATGTGTATCAAGCATTCTTTATTTTCCTGAATCTGTGCTAAAATATGGTGAGAAACGCAGCTCAGTAGAGGCTCCTGTAGTAAATGCCATGGATATTACTGGCTTATGTGCATATACCTTGTTCCTGTTCTTCCAGCATAGACTAACCCAGAGTTCAACCGACCACAGGGCTGTAAAGGGGCAAGAAACAATAAAAAAAAAACCATAAAGCCCCCACCTCCACACCCCCCAGACCAACTAAGCTGCACACCCAGGAATTGAACGTTAGCCTACTGGCCCACGCTTGTCAATCATGCAGAGGGAGTGAAAATAACATAACGGGCAGGACAGCCTTTAATTAGTCATTTGCTGATTTCTCACTCAGCAAAAAACCTGCCCTTCTTAACTAATGCTGGTTTTGATCTGAGGGAAGGAGATAAATCAGCAAGAATACAGGTTTTTTTACAGTTTTTTCACAGTTGCTGAGTGAAAAAAAGAAACTGGAGTAAGGTATGGTGGGGTCAGTGGAAGGTGTGCTAACTTCAGGAAACCGATTTTTGTACGATGAGAAAATTCTTATTTGAACGTTTTTTATAGCAGTTTTCTTTAAAAAAAGAAAACAAGAAGATAAGGAAAAGATTAGGAGAGGTTAAAATACCTTTTTTACAGCTAAAAGCAGAATTTGGCTCTCTGATTTCTTCTGGATAGCTCTTCTTGTTGTTCCAAGCTTAATTGACTTATAACTGCATCTGAATCAACCTCACATCAGTTGCTTTTTATCAGCCAAAGTGAGACTTCCTGTGCTCCACAGTCTGGTTTCCTGATGTGTTTCCTTTTTCCTTTTAACAGAACAAAGGAAACTGAAACTCCTCTGCTGCTCCTGTTCCAAATCTCCTTGGGACTTAGCATCGAGCATTTGCCTTTTATTTTTCTGCCCAGCCCCTGAGCTGCCTGGTGTGATAGTGCCCTCTTTACACCCAACCTAGCTTTGTGTTGCCGGCTGCAGAGGGGCAAGAACCGCGTTGTTGAAGTGAAGCCACTTCCAGAGCAGGGGGCAGCCACCAAAGCAAAAAAAAGCTACCAAAAGCTACCAAAGCAAAGCAGAAAAGGAAAAACTTGGCCAAAGACTCTGCATGTTACTAGAGATACAGGATTTTTAATGTTCTGCTGAAGCAGATAATCAGGTGTTGAGATCTCATTGATTTGCACAGGCTTGTATTTGTGAACTTATTTGGTATTTGAACTTGGTGCTGGAACTTTGTGTCCTGAAATATGTAGGTCACTGGCAGAAATGCTCCCCAAAATGGTTACACATCTACAATACAAATGGCATCGCCCTAGAACATATTGAACTGGCAGCCCTATACATGATAATACGGACTCTTCAACCACGCTTAATAGCAGTTACTCTCTTCTTATAACTATTTTTCCCTTAGCTGTTATGGGGCTGCAGTTCTATTTCAGTCCTGCCAGTCACATCAGGAATGCGTTACGAAGGTGAAGGACTCAATGCAAAATCCAAATTATGCCATGCAGTAAGGAGCCCGTTCCCTTGGGAAAGCAGCCCTTGCCCCTGCTCACTGGTTTGGACTAGATGACCTCTAAAGGTTCCTTCCAACCTAAACCATTCTATGATTCTGTGATTTCCCAGCTACTGCCCCCCACGCAGCTGACAAGCGTACCGTTTTGCCGAGGTGCTCCATCCCTTCCTAATCTTCACGTGTCAGGGCTGATGCTTTTTCTTTTTAAGAATCACAAGTTCACTTGAACGGCAAGAATCACTTGTCTTCTTGCTCAGATAAAGGAACGTGATCTCAGATCAGGGCTGGGTAGATGCCTGTAAAAGTGCTTCTGAACACAACTAAAAGCAACTACATAAGTATGGAGTTATACGTTAGCACAGAGATAAGTGCAAACATGGGCCTGATTCTGAGAAATAGATGCTGGATATCTGCAAATTCCCACTGAAATCAGTGCAGTTCGTTCATGCTTAGGGTTTAGCCATTTATCCAAACCACCTGAGCTCAGCAGGCTTAGAGAGGGAAACTGCAAACTGTGCTGCCTGTTGGCCATCTGCATGTGGAGGCAAAGTGAATTTGCAAGTTCAGCCTCTCCAGAATAGGTAGCTTATATCCCAGGTTCATTTATCCAAACCATCAAAATTCAGGAATGGAGGAATATGGAATAGGAAAAAAGATTCTGGACTTGGCCTGCTTTCTCTATATGCCTTAATGTACGTACGCATGTGGTGTGTAAACTTGAAAGGGTGGCCGAAGGCAGGCAGTGCTTAAAACAGCCTGAAGCAGCAGAGGATGACCGCACCACCCCAGCTAGGAGGAAGGCAGAGTTTCCAGGGAGCCCTGCTCACCCAAGCCTAAGGGAGGAGCAGGAGCTATGTTACTTTAAGCAAGGAAAAGAATTAACATCATTGCCCTCCTACACAGAATCGCCTTTCTGCAGGCTTCACTGTACCGATTTGAGGTTTTCTCCTGTAATAACAAAATCCTACATTGAAAAATGTCATTTTTAATCAAATAACTTTGGATTACCTAGGGAGGGGTATCAGAAAATTATATCCCTTCTGTAAAATCCAGGGGAAAATCACGGAAGTTTCGTCTTTTCTGCTGTGTTCTGTTTATGGAACAGTTTCTATACAGTATAATTCAATTTCCATAAAAAACTCCATTGATTTAATCCCTATTAAATTCTGAGGATTTGTCCATGAGGGTCGTGTTGCAGATCAGCCTTTAGGACTGACTCCTGATTAGAACCAGAAGTCGTGACTTGTATGATTAATTCCTTGTATTATGGTATTTGTCCCTAGAGGCTCCCACTAAGATGAAGCATGGCACGTAGATGGAATAAAAGCCCATAATCTAAGCAGGCAAAGGAAAAAAAAGAAAACCTAGGAGGTGAAATGCAGGAAGCAACTGGTCACTCAGCAAGTCACCATCAGAGATGCAGAGAGTCCTGGTGGCTGTTCACAAGTCCCTGAGGTTAGGATCACCCAGGGGTTTGCAGCAGAGGGTGGACCTTAACCACCTTCACGTGAGTTTTACCACGGATACACAGAAAAATCACTGGAGAAGTTGTTATCGGTACATGTACAAGCTCAAAACTCTGCTAGATCGCCACTTACAAATTGATCCCAAAAGACTGAAAGTTATTTTGAGTCAGTATCACAGTTGCTGTGGGTGTCTTTGAGGCATACTGAAAATCTAGACTACAGTCTGTGTAACTCGTGGTCCTTCAGAGACGGTTTGCTGCAGCGAGAGATGATTTTGCTGGTGATGACACTCCTAGCCTGAACTTGCCCACAAAATTCATGTGACATGCGTGGTAACATCCTTCCTTAATTAGATCTAATATGCACATGTATATCTTTCCACAGCACAAATATTTATATTTTGGTGATATTTCTAAGAGCCGTAAAGGAATACATTTGACTTCATTAGAACTAATCAGGCTTTAAAATAAGCATGCCCTGAAGTGATTTGTTAGGCAGGAACTCTCAGCATCATCTTGCAAATATTACCAAAATTGTCTGTAACATCTCCACTGTGACAAGAGAAAGAACGATCTTACGTTAAGTGAGGAACTGACGCACAGAGAAAACCAGTGTGTCTTATCAGGATCTGGCATGTTTTTAATTGCACGTATTTCTTCTGAATCCTGTTTTCTGCCAAAGATGCGTGTGTAGAAATTTTGCGTGTGCTACATTTCATCCGAGTGATCGTGAATTCCCTTGTGACACTAAGATTGTACTTGAAATCTGAGACGTCTCTAGTAAGCCGAAGGCAAGCTGCTACCATTCCGATGGCATGTGGCCCAAACTCCAGCTCCTCGCCGTCCTGCCGCAGATCGAGTGTCTGTGCAGAGTCTCGCAGTAGGTTGTTTTTGTGCTGCAATCTGCCTTCTGCCTTGCATGAAGTAGAAGAAGCAGCACGGATGGGTCCAGACTGAAAAGTATTACTTCTTACCCATGCAGAAATTTTACAGAGGCAGATCTGGAATAGGGCTTTGCCGCAGTACCTTCTAGTCCTTTTCTTCTGAAAAGCAGCTCTGTCCTCCCCCTGACAATGCTACTGGGTCCTCTGGATTTTGAGTAGTGTTATATGGAAGGCTGTGTAAAAACCTTACCTGATACGTATCACCCTGTGATGCTTTTCTGGTAGGAAAAGGGTATACCCACTTTTAAGTCTGAGCCCCGACAAACTCATGCCCAGGAAAACAGGGTCTCTGCAAGTCAGTATTAAAGGTGACAGTGGTCTCTCTGTCCGCTTTGCTGGTTTCTGTCGGGCACCCAAAAACCTGCTTTACAGCTATAGGGGTCCTTTGCCTTTTCAGAACTTCCAGAGCGGTGGGCAAAGGATTTGACAAATGCATGGAGTTCATCCCCGTTAGAAAGAGAAAGCTGAACTGAACTTGAACAAGAAAACTTGAACTGAAGTTCAAACTTGCTTGTGATGAATCCTCTGGATTTGCACCACTATATCTGAGAGCAGCCGTTTTCTCATTCTCACAGAATATGGGGTGGTCATTAATGGGTGGAAGAAGCTTGCAGTTGGTTCCCTGCTCTTCATTTTTGGTATTCTCATATGTCATCTCTGCTTCAGGAAGGATGTAATTATGGTTGATTGTTAGTGTTATGAATTATTTGTGCTACAGTAGTGCCTAGAGACCAGAGTGGTCTCTGTTGTGCTAAGCACCGCATGTAACAAGAGATTCTTCTTCTAAATTCCTTAGGAGTGAAGAAAAGTTAAGACACTTAATTTGAACTCCGGAGTGGAAGCAATTCTTGAGCTCCACTCTCTGCTGTCAGACATGACCATGCTCTATCATCCCTTTCCCAAACTCTTCAAGATTTCTGTAAAGGATGGATGGATTTTCTTTCCACCACCACTGCTCCCCACTGAAAAGGACAACTATAACTTCTTCCTTCTGATGGTTGAATACTTTCTTCTGCTTTTGGACTGACATTTGCTCATGACTGATTTATACCTCTCTCATGCCAGCATTACTAGTTCAAACAGCACTTTCCCTTCCCTGACTTACGCCCCTGGTGTATTTACTGACCCCTGCCATACCTCTCTCTGTCTTTGTTTTGCCAGGATAAACAAAAGTCTTCTATTCTCTTTCATAAACTCCCTTCTCCCGGCTATTCCTTAGCCCTCAGCTGCACCTGTCCCCATTTGAATTTGTCTTCTCTCAGCATGAGTCACTGGAGCGGCACATGCTGTTCCCAGTTCTTGGCATTAACATGCACTGGGGCAAGCCTCCCTGCTATAATTCTGCAATGCTGCTTTTTTTTAAAAAAAAACAAACCAAACAACCAAACAAAAAAAACCCAACCCCAAACTTCTGGAGAGTCAGAAAAATCTGTGAGCAGTTAATTCACTCCAGTCTTTGTCCTCAGCAGTGCCCAACCAGGTTCAGTTCGTTGTTCTGCCACAGGTTTCCTGCGCGAGTTCAGGCATTTCACTTCATCTCTCTGAATCTCAGTTTCTCATCTGTAGAAGTAAGCAAATGCTTCCTTTGCTCTCTGCCTTGTCTGGTCGATTTGGAGTAGATGCTCTTAGGAGGTAGGACTGACGGCATTTCTATTCATCAGTGTCTCAGTGCAGGCACGTCCTGCAATGCAATGTACTGAATGGAAAGAAAACCAGTGGTTCTTGCCATTATGTTCTTTGTAAACATTCAACAACCTTCTACCATGTTCCTGAGATATTGGTACAGCTAGTCATGTACCTCGGTACATGCTCTTTTGGGTCGTGCACTTATTTGTAATGTGGGATTGTAGCATTGCAGCTGGGCTGGGGGGATATGTTTTCCCTTAGATCAGAGGAAGTACGGAGTAAGAAGGGTGTGAAGTCCAATAGGTTTTCCAGATTTTTTGCTGCAAGTGCCCTGGACTGCCTGGTGAAGGAGTCCAGCAGAGTACGTGCATGTGCCTGAGAAGCTGCTCCATTGATTCATACACAGAGCGCACGCACACAGCTAAAATTTCAACTAGGCCTAAATACCAGATGGTTTCTTACATAAGCCAAACTTTTATGTGTTTTAAGAAATAGCAGCCAGCACACGGTCAGGACCCCGCTCTGATTGTCTATTTCTTCCATTGATTTCTTACCTTTTCTTTCACACTTTTGAAGCTCTAAGATTGGTTGTTTCAAAACTAGCAGCTGCAGACTTCCAAAAATAAGAAAAGAATTAATTAATTAACATAACCCTAAACCACAGAAATGCTGTCTTGTCAGCAGCACTTTTCTCACCACGCGCTGCTCTCTGCCAGACCGAAGGAGGTTAGCCGATGTGCGACGCAAACATGTTTGGAAATGTGTGATGTGGAAGGTGTGTGTACACCAGCAGAGAGGTGAAACGTGTGTGTAACAGGTCTGTGTAGCAAAGGAGCAGAAACAGAGCGGGCTGGGAAAAGGAATCCCTCCGAGTCCTGACAAACCATTCTCCCAAATGCTGCCCAGGTCTTCCTTTGCCCACGTTATGACACGAGTGACACCAACTATTTCCAAGTCCCCAGGGCTCAGCTCTGCAGGGACAGCCCTCCCTTGTTGAGATGAACCTCCAGGGTGGGAAGGTGCATGCTCTTTTCACAGCCTGTTCTACCCCACAAGAACCACCCTCTGCTTCCCCCACATTTACATCACCGCTTCAAGAAGCGTCTTTCCAAGCCCCCCTCTGCCTTGCATACGCACGCATTCACAAACCGGCGAGTGCTCTTAGGCACTCTGCCCCTGGGAACTTAAGTCTTTGACAGCAAGTACAAGTGTGTGTGTGTGATATTTTTTAACAGCAATGAGCAGGTCCGCCGTAGTTTTAATTCAGGTAGCAAGCCCAAAAGCTGCAAGGGATTGAGCTGTGTGGAATGGGCTGTACTTGAGCGTAGGTGTATCGGCAAAGGAGCTTTATCCATGATACAGATGGTGTCAGCACACGCAGTATTTATTGATGCAAGGCTCAGTGAATGTGCAATGTACTAAGTAAACAAAGTGCTTTTGAGTATCATCAGCTACAGGTGATGAAAGGAGCATGGTTCTTCTCTTACTTGGTATAAATTGCAGGTTAAATTGGTGGAGTAAAGCAAACAGTTGAAAAATGGATCTGTCTCAGGCAATGCTAATTTTATATATACATATATGTAAATATGCACCTTTTACACCTCTGCTGTTCCATCGACTCCATCAAAACTCACGTGGATTCAGACTAGGGTCGGGACGTGTGCAGATCTAAATGACTCTCATTGTTGATTCCTGTAGCATTGCACACATAAAATGCTTCAAAAGTAATTTTGCAGGACAAGTCCTTGACTCTCATCTTTCATCTGAATCTCTCTTACTAAACCCAGTACTGCAGTGACATGGATTCATGCAGCTGCATACCTGCTGATGTGCAGAAGATTTCACCCGGAGCTGACAAGGCGTTGAAGTGGGGCGGGATGGCCAGCTCCCACAGCCTGGGGGAATCCTACAAAGGAGCCCTGAAAGATAGTTTTGCTGTAAGAGTAATAAATATATTAGGGAAAAAAAACCAACATGATGTTTTGTGCTTAAAACATGAGATTATGATCCAGGACTTCCATTCTTGGCTCTGCCAGTGACTTTCTGCACAACCACAGGAAGCCACTGAACTGCCAGGCAGGACTGATCGCTCCCTGGTTTTCTATCTTGCCTACCCAGACTTTGAGCTCTTTGGAATAGGAGCCATCCTCTAGAGTGTATTCACCCAGTGCTAGCACAGGGGCAACTTGGGGTTTACTCATCCTGAGTCAGGTGGTGGAGTATTTCTTGTGTCCAAGATGTGTACTTTGTTATTCACTCGTTGTTATGACTTACTTAATGGGTTATATAGATAAGTATACTTCTAGAAGAGAAACATGTTCAGAAACCTGAAATTATCTGTAACAAAGTTTTCCTAGCATCTAAGATCATGATTAGTCATCTATTATTTAGTAAAAAGATAAAGAGGAAAGATCTCTCATCTGGTATCTACTCTGCTCAGCAGATAGCAATCATGCTCACATGTCCCTTCTTTCAAAAAAACTAGACTGCTGTTTGGTCACTAGAGCAAAAGCCTGCAAGTGGAGTCTCCTTGGCTTTATTCCTCTTTCCTACCCGGTGCCCCATGCCAAATCATTAGAGCTTTCTGTGCCTTGATTTTCCTAGCTGTAAAATAATAATGGGTAATGGTCTTCTGAGGTAAGGCTGAACACTGACAAGTCTTCTCGGAGAGCTTTGTAAGCGCTGGAAAAAGAATGCTGTAGCTGCCTAAAATGTCAATAGAAAATTCTCTCTGAAATAAAGTTCAAAGCAGCTGGATGCAAGAGATGGGGTTTTTGCAACTGGGAAAGGAAAGACACTATTTATAGGATCTAAAGTGTTCTAGACACTTATGAAACACAGAAAAAAAACCCCAGTCTCTGCTCTGAAGCCCATATAACCTAAACCAATTGCATTAACAGAAATCTCACACGACGTACAGTGTATTGAGCTTGTACGTTGCAGCCCCTCAGCATGAGCAGGAAGGGGGGGAGCTGCACCCCACCACTGTGTTTCTAGGAGAGCAGTGGCTGTCATCTGCTCAGTCCTACGCACTCTCATGGACACTTTTTTCTTTCCAGTCTTACTAATCAAAGATGCAAAGGTCACACTAGCTGTGGGTTGCTTTTCCTGATGCAAAAAGGTATATAAAATTAATGTAAAGCACAAAAAATCCTTGCTCTGATGATCTGATTAAAAGAATCGAAAGAGCAACAGCAGAGCAGAGGCGCTCAGCCACTCGCTTCACCCTTGCTGCTTGCTAACCGACTTGCTCTCTTAGCGCTGTTATTGTTTGATTTCGGCCTGCTGAGACAGGTGCAAATCTGCTTCCAGATCACACTTGGATACGTGGCAGGCAAATTTTCATTAGAGGCTGCAATAACAAGAAACAGCTCTTGTCTCTCAATGCTCTATAGAACTGGGAACCTCTTCTGCATGCACCTGACAGTGGCTGCGAGCAGGGGCGCAGCGCCTGGCTTGCTGAGGACAAGTGCTTTCCAGCTAGGGAGGGGCACGCTGGGAGGTTTGCACCATTTTGTCCTCTTAGACAGTCATTTAGCAAGTGCCATTTGTTGCAAGCTGATTCTTAAAAAACAAAGGGGAGAGAAGACGCAGTTAAAATGAGTTTTGCCTTTTGAGTGAGCTCAGAGCCTTCCCCCGCTTCATGGAACTCTAGAGTGCGGTTGAGTGCGGGGGCGTTGCAGGAGTGGAAACCCTGATCGCAGATGCGAACATTTCACTTATAGAGGCTGGTTCTTTACTCATCCTAATAAGAAAGATGCACAAGGTAAGCCAGACAGGCAACCTGAGACATAGAAGGCCTGGCTTGCTGATCTGGTCATTCGCCTGCTCTTCTGTGCATAAGTGTTAGCCTGTTTTAGATGCGTCCTTCTTATCTTACTTGGTCAAATGCACACAGGACCTTAGTGCAGGAGCTGAGAAATGTACCATGAAGTCCGGGTTTTCTCTCTCTAGCCGTACCTTAGGGGAGTGAGGCCAGGTGGAACGAACTTGTAGAAACACTAGGAGATTCAGATACATACCTGCGTATAAACAACTGGAGCTTCAACAGTTACAAACCCATTCTGGTGAAGATAATGAAGAAAGCCTGGGGTTTGCCTCCTGTGTTTTTAGATGGGCAGTTACAGTGCAGATTAGATAAGCAATGGAGATATGAGGTATATTAAACATGGGGAAGGTGGCACATGACTAGAGTAACGCAAAGAAACAAGTGAAATTCCCCCACAGAAAGCGAGAGGGAAGATTCTGCACCCACCCAAAGGCTAAAAGGGCAGCCCTGGCATTTGGCTGAGATGCATTTCCTCTTTGCCTGAAAAGACCTAAGAAGCCAGAGGAGCAATTCAGCTGACAAGAGTTATCAGGCAGGTGAAAATGGCAAACAAGGCCAGTGCAGTTGTGAGCTGCCTCTGCATTAATACTTATGTCACCAAGCTGGGCTCATAATAAACACCCTGTATGATATGAGCGCACGTGTCAGAAGGCATTTGGGTCTGGATACCACATGGCCAGAGAGGCTTTGGGAAATAGGAGTGTACGAAAGAGAAGCAAGAAACAGGACAGTGTGGGACTTCTGTAGAAGGACTGAAAGAGAAAAGTTGGATGACATGGCAATGTTCTTGCCAGCTCTTGTGGTATTTGGCTTTCATCTGGAAAGCCTAAATTGCATTCTAATTACATAAGAGTATCAGCATTTATTTAATAAAAATGAATTTCTTAGGATTGCAGGGAAGAGCTACTCTTCCCTCTACTCTGCCCTAGTGAGGCCACATTTGGAGTGCTGTGTCCAGTTTTGGGCCCCTCAGTTTAAGAGGGGTGTGGAACTCCTTGAGCAAGTCCAGCGGAGAGCTACAAAGATGATCAGGGGCTGGAGCATCTCCCTGGGGAGGAAAGGCTGAGAGACCTGGGCTTGTTCAGCCTGGAGAAGAGAAGGCTGAGGGGGGATCTCATCAATGCCTATAAATATCTGAAGGGAGGGTGTCAGGGGGATGGGGCCGGGCTCTTTTCATTAGTGCCCAACGACAGGCCAAGGGGCCACGGGCACAAGCTGGAACACAGGCAGTTCCACCTCAATATGAGAAAGAACTTCTTTACTGTGAGGGGCCAGAGCAGGGGCACAGGCTGCCCAGAGAGGCTGTGGGGTCCCTTCCCTGGGGACATTCACCCCCGGCCTGGACGCGGCCCTGTGCCCCTGCTCTGGGGGTGCCTGCTCACGCAGGGGTGGGACGGGGTGAGCTCCAGGGGGCCCTTCCGACCCCCACCATTCTGTGATTCTGTGTGAGATTCTGTAAAAATATGTCCAAAAAAGCTTAAAACCCCTGTTATAAATACAATGAGACTTTAAATTAAGCTTATGTTCAGTTAAAAGGCCCTTGGTGCTTGTCTACACGGGCGCTCCCAGCTGGCTCCGCACCAGAACGTGTGAAGCACGATGCAGAGACACTTATGCTGGTTCTCTTACAATGCGGGAAAGTGGCACAAACAGAGGCTGTGCTGCCTGCAGACCTAAGTTGGTCAGTTGGGATGGCATGACTGTGAAGCGTGGCTGTAAGCCAAAGCCCTTCGTTGCTTGCTGTGTACATCCTCCTGATGACCATCATAATCTTTAAAAGAAGAAAAAGTTTTAAAAAGAAGTAAAGGTGGCTTTAGGGATCTAATTTTTGGCTGCGAGTAATGAATTGTCAAGGAAGGATACAGGCACAATCTGTAGATGCTGACAGGGTCTAAATGCCAAGGATGCGCAACAATGATTTCAAGGGCTACAGGAAGATCCAGGTGGGTTTAAACCTTCGAGCAAGGCTGTCCAAATCGGCAGTAGCTGGGGGCTGGCTTGTGCTCTACCAGTTTACTTGATGGAAAAAGAAATCTTAATATGGGGCACTGTGCAAACTTGTGCTGTGGGCAGCCCTGCCTAAAGGTTAAGACACAAGCCGGTGAGGGAAGGGCACGGAAGTAATTTGACAGGTAGGTGATGCAGAGGAAGTGCTGGGTGAGCTCGTCATTTTAAAATTAGACCTGGAAAAACCCCAGGAAAGGCCTTTTGGGGAGATGAAGCCAGATAAGTTGTTTTGCACCCCCAGCCCATTCCATTTCTATTATTCCTTCTGTCACACAAATGATAAAAGGAAGGGGTTGAATCATGTTTATTAATTCAGAATGACAATAGGACACCTGGACCAGCACCTGTCAGAATATGATGCAAATTAGCCCAGGAAATCTGGTCTCGATCAGTGCAACCATAATGAAGCACTAATAGAACTGATAATGATTTGAACAGTGTTCATAGAAACAAGCTTTGCTCAGATATTGGCTCAGTTGCATTAATTAATGCAGCCCATATAGAAATGCAGCATTGCCCCCATTCATGGGGACTTCCTGATGCTTTTCTGTTGCTGTTTGTTTTATAAACAGGCAAACCCGGGACTTATTATATTTGTAAACAATGGAATCATGGAGATGCTCTGATTTACTGCAGAGATAGAGGGGGATGATGGTTGAAAGCTTAAATTAAAGCAGGATTTCCTTCTGTTTTCTCAAAGGAAAGGTTAACATTTGCTAATAACTGTCAGAGGCTGTAAATGGCCTAAGTGTCATATGACGGATTTTTCTGGTTGCTTTTAATCGAGGTTTTTAGAGATCATGGGGTGTAAACAAAGAAACGAGCCGAACGTTCATGAGCCGTTCATGAGTTGAACAAACCTCAGGAGATGTGACTAAGATAAGAAAAAACTGTTCTGACAATGAAGTAACAACAGGTTCTTTGCTTCCTGCATTACACTATTTTTTATCATTATTATTTTAATGTTCCTTATTCTGTATCTCTCACGGAGATAAACTGGTCTGCATAGATGGATATATGCTTGCATAGGTTTTGTGAGTGGGTGGAGGGCTTTTTACCCTACAGAGATATTAAGTTTTTATACTATCTAGTTCATCTCCCATATGTGGTTTTTTCTTCTCTGTCAAACTTCAGGCCACATTTAGACAGCGGGAATGAATTAGAAAACGTCTCTTTACAATGCTCAGATCAACAGAAAGATGGCAAAGCCGAGGCTGGGAATATGTAGATGATCTTTCCCTGAAAATTATCGCTTTTTGCTGAACGCCTCCCCAGGAAAAAGTGATAAATGGGAAGCTATTTCATTATCCCACCTGAAAATAAAAGACATGGAAATGATTCCCCAAAGAGAATCCCAGGAGTGGACTAATCTGTCCTGACGAGCAAGCCCTGGGTTCTGGTAAAGGGTTTTGGTGTCATCAATTTCTTTGTATGTAGGACGTAAAACGCACAGAAGAACTTTTGTCTCAGTGTAGCATGGACTGCATTTTTCAGAAATTGAGAACCACTGACATGTGTGGGTTTGGTTTTTTCTCATGACATCTCACTGCAGATTTGTAAATCTGGTGAAACAAATAGGTTTAGGCCAAACACACTGGTTAGCGGGGTTCCTGTTTGCACTGCGGGGCGGGGTGGCCCATCGTGTCAGCTGCAGAGAAGTCCTAGTATACAGCAAACCTTTCACAAGCAAAGGAAGGTGGAGGACTGTGCAAGTTTAGCAGAGAGCATATTGGGTGAAGTGCATGCAAATCTCCAGCTGACACAAGCTGTATCCTCTCCCACAAAAAAACTTCATAATAATCTGTGCAGAACATCACTTCAGGATAAACACAATAATGCTATAAATACCCCAGGCCATTTCCTGTTGTTCTTACTGCAGCTTGCAGAGGGTTTGCGTCTGGGTGAGGGTGTGACTATAATCCACATAGTAACACATACATTAACCTTCTTCTCTGCTTCTCTCGCTGATTGTGTTCTGGGCTTGAGCAAAAGCCTGTTTTTGTTCTAAACAAATGTATTGTCTGGTAACCTGTGGTTTGTTCCACTGAGCGTAGCATTCACCATTAATTAATTGAGCAATATTCTTTTATTTAGGGAGCAACACGGTAAACTCTTGTCCTAGTGAATCAATGAGCTGACCTGAATATACGTTCCTCATCCCAGGTTAATTCAATTTATGCACACTCTTAATTTTAACTGTCACACTTAAAGGAAATTAAACACACCTAAAAACATGAATTGAGATGAGCAAAAATGCAAACCCTTTCCTGGATGTTTTATACTTGATATTTACTGAATTGTACATTCTGTTTAAGTGGTTTTGTTATTTTAGTGAAAACAGAAGCAAAAGTTACACTTACATTTGCTTGTTAGTTACAGAAATACAATGAGAAGAAAGCAAACAAATTGCAGGGGGAGGCCCCTGACTTCTAAGGTGTGAATTAAGTCTTTAGAGGATTAGACTGAGAGTTCCTGTAACTATACAACTCAGCAACTTCATTCAAATCAATAATTTTTAAAAATAGTGTTGGCAATGTGCTTTTTTGCTACGCAGAACAAACTAAAAGCCTGGATTATGAATACTTGACGAACGGCTTTGACTTTCCATCTGAATTAAGCCAAAAACTTAGGGCCGTATATAAAAAAGAAAGTGGGCACCTCCAAAGGAGATATTGTACTGCTTAAGTCTTAAAAAGTTCCCTCCTAAAGTCAAAAACAAACCCAGATTTAAATTACCCAGACTTACCAAGCTTGGATATGACTTTGAAGTATGTGGTCAGTTTTAATCAGATAGTCAATCCCATCTTCGTTCAACAAAAGCGATTGTAAATTGTTCCTTCAGTTTATTTGAGAAAATGGTTAAAGAAGAGAATTTTGCCAAGATAGCGTGAGATGGACAAGCTGAAGAGCAACTGCCCCGTTTGTGAAAGGACCCAAGACCCAGTAGCTAACCCATTTGCTGCTGTCCATGAGAAAAGGAAAAAATGCTCGGAAGAAGCATAGTTTTTAAGAAGATCATTGTAAAACAATTTGCCCGTGAATGTGAACAAATGAGGCAGAGTGGGTGTGTGCAATGGATATGTTTCATGTGAAAGGCAGGGAAGGAAATGGGAATAGCAGGCAAGTATGGGGGGGAAAAAGGCCTGATGAATGAAACAGAGACAGAATGCTCTGTTCCTGCTCCTGCCTACTGAGATTTTACCTCCGTGCAGTTTTTATATTAACTGAGGTAAGGCAGAGAGTGGGATTTTCAAAAGCTTTAAATGAGGGATAAAATGTATTTTGCTTGCCTGTTTCATACATAGGCGTCCCTAAAGAAAACACCTTACTTACATGTCACACGATGGCTCAGCACCTGAGGCAGTGTCGTGAGAGTCCAAATAACTGGGCTCTCAGCCTGAGGTTATGACAATTGTGCTGTTCGACCTTCAGCAAATGATGCCTTTGTGTCTTGTTTGATGCATGTTAAAGAAAAGTTTTTCATAGATGACAGAAGTGGCATAAAATCTACATGAAACATGACCTTTAGTAATTGAGATAAAGCAAGACAATATTTTGACATGTTTAACAACACCTATCTAACATCTTTCTTTGATGAGACTGAAAAAATTGTTCCCCTGGTGATTAACCCTGAGGTCCTCTGTCATTCCTAAACATGTTACGTCTGCTGTGACGTGAAGAAGTAGCAGGGGAGAGTAGAGCATCTGCAATCACATCAGTGTAAGATATGTAGAATGTAATTTGCCATGATCTCCAGAGGCCCTTTCCAACCCAGATACCTGTGGCAGGGATGCTACGGGCCACGCTCCCGGCATGCCACTCTAGGAAAGTGAGACAGAATATTTGGGCACCAAGTACTCAGAAAGGACGACCAAAGAGGGAGATTAAAGCATCACCATTTCATTTTTTCAGCTGCTTGCCCTACAGTTCATTGTTTTTCTAAAGTCAGAGACATGGTCTGGTGGTCTGACCTGATCTGTAGCCCTTGGAAGCTAATTGAGGCTCCCCAAGTCTCCTGTGAAAACAGAAGAGAAGGTGCTCCACAGTTTCTGCTTCCCCACACCTACATTTATCTGTATCATTAACGTGTTACCGCACACAAGCTTTTGCCCCACCAGCTCTTGTTGGGAGATGACTCATCTTTCCAGGTAGGCCAATCTATTCTCACACCTGCAGGTAGGGGTTTGGCAACATTAATATTTATTTTGATCCCTCACTAGCTGTGTTAACTGGTGGATGCCAGACTTCCAATCATGTAGCGTTTTGTGGTTTATTAACAGCAGAAGGGTTTTCTGTCAGCTTTTATGGTGTTGCCAAACAGTGGGTGCCCATATCTTCAGCTCGTGAATATTGCAAGCCAGCCTCTGAGTTTTCTGCCTGTATTACCTTCCCAATCACAAGCAAGAGGAGTGAATTTTGGGGAAGAGATGAACGTGTATGGCTCCAAGGCACAAGAGAGGCCCTAATATCTCAAAATCTCGTGAAGTGCTGCTGTAATACCACCATCTCCACTTCGTTGCTGTTCTTCTGAGAACTGCAGTTGCTGTGTGAGTAGGTGTGTGGCATGCTAATACGAGCCCTTTCTTCCTGTGTTCTCTGGACTGTTCATACCTAGCTCTCGCACAATGTTTTGCATCCATTAATTTTGAAGTGCTTTACCCAAAAGGTCACTTTCACTATTACCCCTATTTTGTAGCAGCTCTTTAAGGTGTTTTGTCACTGAGTCACCCAATAGATCCCAGGTCCTCTCAAAGCTACATTGTGTGTGAGGAGCTGATTTTCTCTCTTATTGTTCATCCTATAACCATCATCTGAAGCAATGTTTCAAATCTCTTTGTTGTCCCCATTGAGGAGAAATTGTCTTAATCATCATCACAAACTAACAGGAACAGACAGGGCATCTAACAAAGGGGCACCGCTGAATTACTGAGTACTGGCCAGCAAAAAACTTGCTCTTAAGAGGATGTTGATGAGGAAAGTGACTGTTAGACCTGCCATGAGGAAGACACGCTTCTTCCCTTGGATGTTCATGTGGTATCTTTCCAAACCAGCAAGAACCTGTCCCTTATGAGGATCACTGTTGTGCCCAGACTTCTTGGGAAGCTGAGGACTGGGAGGAGATTTAGACCCCCCCTAGGATGCAGCTCAGGCTTGCAAGAGCCGGTCAGCCCAGTCTGTGTCAGGTATCCTGGGTCTTTATGGATAATAAAATCCTTTCATTTGGTCCTTACGTGTGTCTCTTGGAGAGCTCCACTTCCCTCTAGGATAGGAATCTCGCGTAGTTTTAGTCACCATGGTATCAAAATGCCAAGTCTTAAAGATATTGAGATACCTGTGCAGGCAAATGAAATCAGCCAGAGTTAAGAACTACACAGGTTTTCTTAAAATATGTCTAAGCATCTAATTACTTCTTTAGGTGTCTGTATAAACCCTTAAAAATATCATTAAAAGTCTATAGGCCATAACTGCTTAGATATTGCAATTTTGCCAGGACAGATAGTGCAGACTGTATGTGTTTGAGTTGAAGTCACTCATGCGTTCACATTTAAGTGCACGAACATGACAAAAACAGCTCCGCAGAAGATTCGATCATACATCACCCCGAAGACAAAGGCAGAGCTTCTGCTGGCTTTGCTGGCGTGGCGACATGCCTAACAAGGCTTAATTTGGCCCCGTCTCCAGAAAGTGTAACAGAATCGCTCTGTGTTTGTACCAGGGATGTATACATGGAGATCAATGTTAGATACGGTCTGACCTTTTGAACTTAGTGTCTTTTCATTAGAAAGATGCAAATTTATCAAAGCCCTACCTATTCACTGGAAAGGTGGATTTTTGACAGTTTGCTGAAAGCCCTACTTGGTGTTTTCTCCAGTTTTCCAGGTTTTGTTTTGAAACTACTTTTTATTTAGAAACATGAGCCAATTGCAATATTTTAAGAAAACTGAAGAGGTTAAAACTGCAATGAAACATTCAGAATATTGAAAACAAGATATTTCAGTTAACTTATGGTGGACTTCTCTGGATAATCATTTTGACTTTCTGTCCAACATCAGGATTAGAAAATTTTCTCACAGCCTCCATACTTTTCTCGGGATATGAAACCGATATCTCACACTGTGGCCTTGACACCCACTTTTGCCCCTCATTTTACACAGAGGACTTTCACTTGAGTTGAACAATTTTGCTGCCCAGATGGTAAATGAGCCCACATCTCCCGAATATCACTCTAGTATTGAAACCACAGGACCATCTTTTCTGTGCTTCCTGTACACTTCCTGCTCACTTGAAAGCTGAGGAAATGAGGTATGCTGAGGTGTGAACATTATTAGTGTATTTGTTTGTATTGTGAAAGCACCAAGACGGCAGAGATACAGACCATGACCAAATATGGACCAGTGTGCCAATGTGCTCCGGAAAGCAGAAAAACCACCCCACCCCACCAGCCCATTCCCCAAGGCATTGGCGAGAAAAATGTTAAACAAGCAGTACTCCTTGCATGGCCCTGTTCCTCTGGATAGACGTGCAGGTATTGCCTGAAACTCTTAGTCAGGGCAAAAGATAGCTTTGGTGTTGGTTTGGGACTATGCCAAAATGTACCTCCGTTTGATTTCTCTTTTCTAAGCCCTCAATTTCACTAACAAATCAGAAATGGGTCTTTGAAGGGTGGCTGATTGTTGAGTTTGTTGGGTTTTTTTTTCTGAATTACTCCCATTTTCTTCAGAAAGAACAGAGCAAAGACAAGAGCAGAACCGTACCTGCGTTTGAGCCAGCTAAAGACAATGAAAAAACATGTGCCCAGTGACTAGCACAGCTGAGGCCACATAGATGACACCCAAATTCCTTGGGTCGGGGATAACGCCTTCTCTTAAGTGGCTTGAAAAATTTCAGCCAGGCTGATACCTTTTTTTTTTAAAAAAAAAATTTAAATCCTCCTAAGAGTTTTAATAGCAAGCTAGTGTAGGTTTTCACGTTTGCACAGAAACCATAGCTGCCCCTCTGTAGGGTGGCTGTCTGGTTAGCACAGTCAGAATTAGGAGGGGGGCTATTTTATTAGCCGGTAAAGCTGATTGATTTATTAAAGCAGAAATCTCTTGCTAGCTCCAACACAGGTTATTCTCCAAATGCAAACTCTATTTCATTTCACACACACAAAATAGCCAAAGTGCCTGTGTTATGAATAGGCCCCTTTGTTACCCTGCGAATCGACAAGACAGACTGTTTAGTTCATGTCTGTACATTAGCAAAGGAGGACGGGGTCTGTGAGACAGATGTGGCCTTTAATTGCATGGAAATATTAGAAGATCGTTAAGCCATTTTTGACAGGGTTTTCCTCTGACTGAGGGAGTAGAGCGTTGTTTCAGGGGAGGCGCAAGGAGCAGCCCTGTCTTGCCGGCCCCACAAATAGGACCTTGTCCTACTCCCTCACCCCAGTGCTAAACAAAACCAGAGGAGATTTAGTCAGAAGCTCCACTTTCCTGCCAGAGCTGCAGAACTACATCTCAGAAAGAACTCTCTTTAAATTGCATCTGATAAAAGGCTTTTCAACACAGCTCAGGGGACTTGCCCTGTTAGAGATAAGACCTGTATCAGCTCTGCTAAGAACATGGAGATGTGCCGAGAGGCCTGCTTCTTATTTATGTTAGCATGATTTGAGTGTAAGAAACTCTTCAGCAAAAGGAAAACATACTGAAGTCATCCCAGAAAACATCACAAAATGTTGCATGTAAAAGCAGTCCTCTTTTCTATAGGAAAGTGAGCTTTTTAGGGGGCCTAGGTTTTAATCTCAGTTTAGCACACTCTGCCCAAATGACTTTGGGCAGAGTATTTGGTTGCTTTGCATTGGTTCCCATGCTGTAAAATGAGTGTAACAACCTCATGATTGTCTGAGGTACCAGCTTTGTCTGTTAGACACATAGCTGTGAAAGTAGGAGCTGACAGCTCCGTACATCACCCTTATCAAGGCAGAGCTAACGATTTTCATTAGAACAAAACAAAACCAAACCAAACCATGAAATTGATTACTACAGAAGGGGAGTTGCAGGTGAGCTGAGGGATGGCATGGATCATGTGGAGTTCTGAGCAAAGGTCCTAGAGATGAAAGAACCTTGACAGAATGAGCCCCAAAGTGGCCCTTGGGTATATGTAGTTTTAGCATCACCTCCGGCAGAGGAGAATACTGGGATGAAGAGCTAAGCGACCTACCTAACGCCATAGTGCTGAATCGGTCTCAGTGCTGGGATTTGACTGCTGGCAGCCTTGGCTCCCAGCCCCCTCCCTCCCAAACACACTGTGAGCCTGTGCGCTGCATCTTGCCTGCTTTCCCTGCAGCAAAATGTTCAAAACTCCCTGCAATGAACTCATGCACAGCCTCTGCCTGCCTGGGCCGCTTGGCCAGGCCAAGGGGAGCCGGGAAGAAGAAGCCATTAGTTCTTACAGGTGTGGAAAGCTATCCCTGAGCACAGACTTCTTGAGGTGGCAGTAGCAAGACACCCCGTTTATCTACGCAAGGCTCAGAGCCCTTCTCAGTACCACACTGATAAAACCAACAGACTTTCTGTTAATGGTTACTGATAAGAGATTTTTGTAAGTTCTTTGCTCAGCCTCAGAGGAGAATAAGTTTTGCTTTTGTCTAGCAGTTCTAGCCCCCCCGGATAACACTTGTCACTTCTGTGACCTCTTTCTTCCAAGGACATTGGAGCACTCTACACAATCTGAGCTCTTCTGAGGGCAGGCATCGTACGGATAGGGGAACTGAGACACAGGCGCATTAACACAGCTGTAAACAGAGCCAATTCTTTTTACTTTTTGTCTCACGTCTTCTGCTGTTGAGTTAGCCAGGAAGCAGCGTTCACTGGCTGACTCTAGTAGATGGGACATCAGAGATGGAGTTAGAGGTATATATTTCGTCTGTATGTTTGTCTTCCACGATAACTTCGCTATAACATTAGGCATCAGAAGCTATTTTAGTATTTCAGTTTCCTGAAACATGAGTGCTGGTAGGGCAGTCTTTTCTCTGTGATGTCTGGTATCACTAGGAAGAATAGCACCTTGTCACCTCAGTTTTGTATCGTACTGTTACCTTTGGGTTCCAGCCCAGGTGCCAGCATGGGATTTGGGCCCCTAACTTTTTGTCCAAGAGGTAAGAGTGATGTCAATCCCTGAATCCTTCCAGGAGCTTTCTCTTGCACTGAAATTAAAACATCAGTGTTTCTTTGTAAAGAAATGAAAAGCCCCTGGGAACGTCTAGTGGTGTAAACTGGGTTTTCCTGTTCAAATATCTCGATTGAGATTGACAAAGAACATATCTCAGTGTAATCCTGCTGAGCTGTTTTCCTTGGAATGCCACGAGTGGGCTTGTTCACAAAATCTCTGCTTTTCCTATAGGCGTATGCAGAAACAATCTCGTCACTGGAGCCACAGGGGCTGGGCTCGGTGCACAAGAAAAACAGAGATCCATGCCATCCCAGCAGGGTGGCAGCCGTCAGTTCCACTGCCAAGTGGAGGAGACCAGTTGGGAACTGGATGAGGAGCCAGCAGACGCTGGGTATTCTGCAGAAGGCATCAATGCACGGCTTTATTAAGCACTCAGCTGGGCAGTGATAGCACCTGTATTTGCAGCCAGGATCAGTGGGCAAAGGAAATGGAGAACCTGGTCTAGGTATTGTTGCTAACAGCTCCTCTGTTGGCTGGCCTTTCTCATGAGGTTTAAACCTGGTATTTTAGAAGGCTTCAAGGCACCGTGGCTCCCAACTCCTGCTAAATGTGAGTGTGATTTGTGTCGCTTCAGGCATTTTTGAAAATCTCACCTCAGGACTTGTCCATCCCAGTAAATGCCATTTTTTCTGGTTAAGAGGCAGACAACAGTTTCACAGTGCTCTGTCACGTGTAAGCGTATGCTTCTTGGTGAAGAAGTTGGTTCCCATGAGTCCTGAACCACCTGCCCCATTTCCTCCTATCTCCCTACTTCATGTGATGCGCACTTGACAGCAAACCTAAGTAACCAGCTCTGGGCTGAAACATTGAATTTATGCTCTGATCATCATAAGCACTGCGACCCTGAGCACAGATTTAATCCAAACGTAGCTCAGGGACCGGGGCCAAACCCAGAACGCAAATAGACTCGAGCCCTAACGCCTGAAATCTCAAGCCACATCTGGTTTAGGATTCAGCTGCAGGACTGCGCTGGACTTGTATTTGCCCCCTCTGATATAGTGTCCAGACCTTGCAATATGCACTGTAGACGTCAGTGATGGATTATGCCTTTTATTTCCTTTTGGCTGAACCTTTCCATCGCTAAGAATTCCCTAGGTAAGAGGCGTTGAGCATTGCTCAGGACTCCTACCCGTGTTGCAGGGGAGAAGCATATACTGCGCTCTCTCCTGGAGACTCTGCTTTGATTCTTTCATGCTGTTGTTTTTCCTTAGTCTGGAATAAGTCATCTTGGGCTGAAAGTGCATGTTTTGTTCTCTGCGGATGGAAACATAACAGCACCCGATGAATGTTTCCTGATGGGCTTCCTGCGATTGTGAAGGGAATGGTGTCAGAGAACAAAACAGGATACGATTGCGGTGTTTGTGAATGTAACGGGGACAATGGTATCAAAGTGAAATAAAAAATAATGAATGGGCATTGGTGTAGCAGTGAGTCAGAGCTCAGAGGAACCTGAAATATTTGTGTCTCTTTGCCACCTCCCAGACCTTGAATTCCTGGGAGAACACCATTTTCACAGTTTCCAGTGCTTTGGCAGTAGGAACCCAAAGTGAAAAGATAAGATTTTGTGGTTTGCACCTATTCCTTCATGTATTTAAGGCTCCGCTTTATGTCCTTTTCCAAGGCAGCCTGTTAAAGAGGAGACACACAGATGTGACATACCTTCTTTCATGACAAACCCCCCAGTACTTTTGGGTTTCTCATTTTATTGTTTTCCTTTCTAGAGTGAATCATTTATATTGAAAAGATTTGATTCCTCTTTGCCTGTGGAAAACAAAAACAGCAGGATCTTTATATAGTCTCAGTTTCTGGTATGAGTAAAAATACCACCAAAAAGCTCTCCTCTGAGAGAAATGGTGGCATTACTGCAATAGGCAAATGCAGTTTAAAGTGAGCTCAAGTTTTCTGAAGCAGAGCGCTTGGTCAGTCTGCAAACTCCCGATGAAAAATTTGCCACTGAGAAGCAGCCTCTGGCATTACTTCAAGGAGAGGAGTCAGGCAGTGGGTGCTTCGGGACAAAGCTGAGGTCAGCACAGAATCTCTGCGTAGCAATAGACTGCATTTATTCTTCAGGATAGTTTGGGTTTGTCAGGAAGCCAGACTCTGAAACCATCTTGCAGTTTCCCTCCATGTGTCTTCAGCAGAAAAAGACCATAAAAATGCTACAATAATATTTACTGAAGTGTGTATGTTCACAGTTATATCCATGTGTCTCTGTTTACAAACGCATCTGCTCAGTGCAAGTCAATTATTTGACAAGGCTGAGGAAAAAAAAATGAAAGGAAGGTAAACTAGAGCTAGGTGGATTTGACTGCCCAGCTCTGGAAAGCAATCACCCACGTAGTGTCAAGTTATTCTCGGTGAGCATGGACAACTTTGGAGCAGAAAAACTGCAGGCAGAGATCAGTGGTGATACAAGCACAGTAAACTGGCCGAGGAGAGTGTTAATACATGGCAAAGGCTCACTGATTTTCTGGAAACATTACATGGCTTGGAAAAGATTTTGAGAGATCATATATTTGTCCCACCACAGCAGAATTATGCTGATTAATTCAGGGAGGCGAATCCTTTTGTAGTTAAATTAGCTGCCAAAAAATGAAACCTGGCTCAAGCCATGCCAACGGCAAAGCTTCCAGCACTTGTAACAGGCTTAACTTTTTACCCTCAAGGTTCAGCACTCATCCGAAACCATCTCACATGTCTTGGTTGGCAGAACTGGGCAGGAATTCTCCCAAACCTTCTGGGAACGGAAGCCAGAAGCTGTGATTTGTCCCTCACGTGCTAATGGGCAGACACCTCATTGGCTCCTCCCAGCATGTACGAGTGCAGCAGGGTGTGAAGCACCTGAGACGGGTCGGAGTGCTCAGGGAAGTCCCTATCTATAGGCCCAGGGGTGCGGGTAAGCCAGCTGGAGACTGGCGGGGACGTTGCGTGCTCCGGAGCACAGCTGCCACTCTGGAGGGAGAGCTGCAGCACACCTCCAGGACTTAGGAACTTACACGATGGTGATGTGGTCATCTATCAGGCACGTCCAGTCTCTCTAGCCTCAGATTTCACCATATTACTTTTAAGAGGTCAAGAGACCACAGCAGTACTTTGGGCAGGTTCTTTTCATTTTTTTTTACTTCCTCTCCTGGGCCTATGCTGAGACTGCACAGAGGCACCTCCCGGAGATGTCCCATGTGTCTGGGGCTGGTGCCCCTAAGCCTCCTTATCACCAGCCCTATTGCAGCAACTTGCTGGGGAGGAGTACTGTGCCCTGATTATTCCCACTTGGTATTTAGCTTGTTGGAAACAAACCAAAATAGGCTCTGAACCAATTTATGTGCAGTCTAGACTGAGAAAAAAAGTCGTTGGTCCAGAGCCTATAAGCGTATGCATGAAGTCAAGTGCTCTCCTGCAATGTGAAGTACAGAAGCATGATTTAATTTTTGTTTCCTTTTTGAGTCAGTTTTTGGGGATCTTGATACCAAAAGAATGAAACATTCTTTTTAGCCACTGCTTTTTATCCACTTGCTATGGAATTTCATGGAAATAGTGAACGTAAAAATAATAAAAAAAAAAAGACAAATAATCATAAAATCATTCAGGTTGGAAAAGACCTTTAAGATCAAGTCCAACCATTAACCCAGCACTGCCAAGTCCACCACTAAGCCATGTCCCTAAGCGCCACATCGACACGTCTTTGAAATACCTCCCGGGACGGTGACTCAACCATTTCCCTGGGCAGCCTGTTCCAGTGTTTGACAACCCTTTCGGTGGAGAAATTTTTCCTCATATCCAATCTAAACCTCCCCTGGCGCAACTTGAGGCCATTTCCTCTCATCCTATCGCATATCTCCTTATGAGAAATTCTGCAAAATCATTTTGCCCCATTTTTTAGCCGGCTAATTTCAGTGTGATTTTGCTGTTCATGCCTATCTTATTCCTACTTTGTTTCCTACTAGCACGAGTTACTAAGTTGCGGTTTCCCATTTATTTGAATTGTGAAGAAATGATGTTGTACTCTTAAGACTGCCAAGTTACACTCCGATGTAGTACTCTGGGTGGAAAGTGAAAGAAAGGCAGTCTGAGGTGCAGAGAAAAGCTTGCGCTGCAATTTGTCCAGGGAGTTGATCTGCTCTGTAGTTTTGAACAAGTCCCTAGTGCAGAGGGAGTGCAAAATTATTGCACTGTGAGATAGCATCAAAATAATTAAATGAAAGCCCTCCTCTATACAAAAAGAAAGCCTCTAATCTGCAGAAATTTTGACACAGTCTTAAAGGTATGCTGCCTTCTTCGTAATTCTGCAGCAGGGAAAGCAAGACTTCATCTCCTCCCGTCCCTCCTCAGGGCAGGGGCAGCGCTACAGCACGCATTACCGGCATTTAGGTTGCCACAACCCGAACGCCATCGGCTCAGCGGGAACACACTGTGAACAGAAGGGTTTATCCGCCACCGTGCAATGCTGCAAGTAGGTAGAAGAGGTATAGAGCAACGCACTCAGGCAGTGATGGCTCTCAGCCTGCTGTTTTCACTGCAGCCTTATGATGGATCTCTGGTGCTAGCTGCAGCCCGCAAATCCTCTGCTGTAGAGGCAGGCCTTAAATTGATTGTGAAGGGCACAAGATTGGATTGTGGTTGTTAGCAATAAAATGCCTGTGATTATAATTTTCCTGGGGGAGTTATGTGGAGTCCCTGTACCAATCACATAATATCCTGCAAGGAAGGTGGAGTAGTGCGAGCAAACCTCGAGAGAAGTGTGCTGAAAAAGCTGCAGAGGCCTTTCTGTCTTTTTGTTTCTCTTAGGTGTACTCTAACACCTGGATACATTAGAGTGTGGGATTGCAGTCCAGGCTTTGCTCTGAATTACCTGAAAGATCCCAGTTTGTTTTCCAGTAACAGCACTGGAAGAGGCCCTGTGCCCCACAGAGCTCACAGTGTGCACGGAGCAGGGCAGCAGAGGACTGAAGGGAGCAAAAAGACAAGGACAAGGGAATGCATCGCTAAAGGCTATGTCAGAGGTCAAGGGCAGGGATGAGAGCAATATTCTGCCTTCCTGCCTCCTAACTCAGTGCCCAATCCATCCACATTTGCTGCCCCAAGATCAACACAGGCTCTGCCCCTCTTTAAATTTTATATTTGACTCATTTTCTTGTAAGTCTGATGTTATCTCTTCTCTGTTTGTAGAGAAGTTGGCAGCAGAAGTGCTGACTTGTAAAACTGCAGTGCCAAAGCCATTTCTATTCAAGGAATAGATCCTCTGTGCTAACCTCAAGCCATGTGTAAGGCTAGTTGTTGCGTGGTACCTCATATTTTGGTGCTTTGCATTGTACATCTGGGCTCTTCAGAGGGTGGATCTGTGTTGGTAACATTCTCTTTACAAAAATATTGCAGGAGTGATTTTCCTACAGGCCTAAGAAGATATACTCCTGGGGGAAAAAAAAAGAAAAGATAAGAAAATGGTCACCCCTCTAGAGGTGGAAATAATCTTTCCATGCATGGCATGATGGTTTAAGTACTCAGCATTTTTTTCTCTTATAAGTCAGGCTTTGTGGAGGAGGATGAACCTTTGATCTTTAGCAATGCCTTTTAAATGTGGTTATGGCCAGAAAAGTGAATGTAAAGAGCTCAAAGTCAATATTTAGCGTAAACACATTGCACGCACCTGGAAAGAGCTGTCATTGTAGACGCTGGGTTATAGCTGGGATGAAAGCACTGACTGCTGTCACCTCACCAGCTCTTGTTTCCATGACCTTTCTCCCAGTGCTGAACCCAGGGAACCAGGAACCTCTAGCGAGCTTTCCTTGCCAGTGAACTTTGGGTAAGGTTAAAAACCTGAGCTTTTAGGGGCCTTGTCCAAGGCAAACCTCCAGAGGTTAGCCCGTTAGGAGATCCTGGGGCTAGCTCTGTTATTAGTGAAGTCATTGACACAAAAAAGACTGCGTTAGGGACTGTGAATGGAAGAACATTGAGGTAAATGATGATGTTTCACCTCATACGTCTGCATTGCACAGCTGAAATTGCAACCCAGGGGTTGTTTCTCAGACCTTTTCTGCTCGTATATTGGCTCAAATGTTCCGCTCAATTCATTAACTAAGTTAAAACTTCTACTGCATCTTGCATGCCGTCTCCATTTCAGGAGAGCTTGCTCGAAGCGGTGGTGGGCTGTCAGCCCTCCCCATCGTGCTCCCTGTGTGACCACCAGAACAGACCGGTTTTCCTGCGGCACACAGGGACAAAATCAAAGTGTACCTCACCTTACTGAGCACTTAGACCTGGGACCTGGGTCTAGATGGCTTGTCTAAAAAAAGAAAAACTGCAAATTTGAACTCTTACAACTATAAACTCTTATTAATAATAGCCATACCACATATTCATGTCTAAGGGATCCAGAAGTGTGTGCCAGCTCTACACAAAGCTGTTTCAGCAGTCATAGAAATGGGAGCCTTTAATTTGTGGCAGTCCAGCGGTGGGCTGCCCTGCAAAGGCTGGGGCTGTGCTTCACAGGGAGTTGAACTTGCCTATCGCTGTGCTGCAAGCTGCTGTAGATGGAACTTGCCACATTTATGCCAGGAATGTGATTAAAAACTGGAAAAACTGAAGCTAGCCTATTCCCAGAGGCAATATAATGTAACGTATATGCCAGAATAATACACACAAGACCCCTGTCTCAGACTCAGTCTGGCCAGCTCAAGGACACAGCCCGGGAGGCAACAGCATGGGGGGAACCCTGGCGAGCTGTGGCCTGTCTGGTTAGGTTATGTTAGCACCTTTAACGCCTCGATGTGTTTTCCCAGTTGCCCGTCACCAAACGCTAAGCAGCTCTCGGTTCCAGGGGATAGAAATTTGCCTTCTGGTATTCAGTTTAATTGTTGATCTCTTCCTCAGCCAGAACTGAAGTCACACGCTTCCTGAACAGACTAGTCCTTCAAAACTGGATGTAGCCAAGCAGAGCCTCTGACAGCGAGTACCAGGAAGGTCGTACACGTTCCCCATCTGGGTCTGTAGCCTGAAACTCTGGCAGGGCCAGCCAAGTCCTGTCCTCTTCTTAAACTGACTCCCAGGTAGTCCTCACTGCTAGGATGTTATCTGAGTGGTCCCCGTCCTCTGATCCTGCCGGCTAAAGGCTACCTGCTGCTTGCCACCGCTTTGTTTTTCTCCTGAGCTGTAGATGTACACACCACGGAGAAGCTGATTGCAGCAGGGGTTGGCAGCATGCCACCCAACTTCCCTTGCATGCAATCGGCAATACTTGTTTGCTATTTGCATGCACGGCCCGGATCGTAAGCAGGTGTTACAAGCCGCTATCTCTGCCTGATCTGCTCTGTGTGTCTTCAGTTCCCCTAGAGCCTTGAGCCTGTAGCTTTTGTGGCTGTAACAACTCAGGGTTTTAGCTCAGACGATTCCTGGTTCAGTAACTGCTTGGGCCTGCCATGATGGCGCGGTCACATTTGAATTTCTTTTCCTGTGTGCAACAGAGTTTTAAGGACGGTAGAGTTTGCAGTCTGTATGCGTTCAAGCAGCAAAATGCAGTGCTCCTCGGTGCAACTGCTGCCTGCCTGTGAGGTTATCATTATCCCCGTCAGTGCCAGTTGCTGCTGTAGGCAGGGCTTAGCAGCCGCTTTGTCTTTCAAGGAAGATCCTTATCTGAGGAGGCAGGCTTCTCCATCAGATATTCTGTATCAGAGAAAAGTGTGTACTTGCCTGTGTATGTAAAGATAGTTGTACTTGGATGCAGCCCTAATCATTGATCGTGGTCCAGGGCTGTTCTTTGGGGTGGGATTTTTTTTGGGGGGGAGAAAGATCCCTGCATTCCAATTTTTTCTATCAGAACCTTTCTTCAGAAGAAAAATGTTTTTACGCAGAAGAAAACATTTTCCCAGATATCGTTTCCCTAAAAAATGCCAACTTTGTGTATGTTTTTAGACTGGAAATGTCCTAACCCAAGCATTTTAAAATTTTATTTCACGAATTTGCAGTAGTACTCATCATTTCCTTGCCTCTGACCAGTAAGATCGATGCATAGGCTAGTCGGGACTGGGTCTAGACGGTTGTAAGTCAGCCCAGCACCCCAGGTGTTTGGGGTTCACCTACCACCTCATGCCTTAATGTAGGGAGCCCCATATTTTTTCTACTGAAAGGAAGCAGAGACTTACAGGAGATGTGTCATTTAGGAACCCCTGCCTCACATCCTGGCTTCAGTAAATCAGAGAAGCAGCAAGTCACTGTATCCTTACCTCTGACAGAAAGGCCTGCTCTCTTTTAAGAGCTGTCATCAGAAGATCTCGTATTCTTGTACCTTTCTACACAGGCAAATTTATAGCCTGGAGATAGTCTCAATACCTTTAAGGAGTTTCTGACACAAGGCTGTGATCATACAGGATTGTGCCACAAGGAAATTCTTCCAAGGGGCACCTTCCACACCCTAGCTTACTCTAATTAAAGCAGAAAAAGGGAAGGGTTATTTTTGAAAGGTTGTGCATCCACCAAGAAAAAGCTGCTGGAAAGGATGAGCACAGTCTGAGCTCCTTGCAACACGCAGCATTAGGCAGCGTGGGGTGAAAGCTCTCATTTTTGTTGTTTGAAGGCCATCTCTGCTGATTGGTGTGAGATGTTGCTCACAAATGTTGTACAGCAAATACTGGAACTTCAGCAGGACTCATGCAGATATTTGAGGGTTCCTCCGAATTCAAGCTTAGTCAGGCCCACTTATGTTCTGGGCTACTCAGGGTTATTTGGTTTTGTTACGTGATCTGAGATCTGAGATAGAAAAGTGCTGATATTTGTAAATGCAGAGCAGTGACCTGACTCTTCCTAAGTGGGTTAATTTCAAGCTGAGAGGGATTCTCGTGTTTACCCAGTAGACTCTAACTATTGACATTTTTTGTGATGATATCATGAGCCTGGTAATATCTGATTTGCACTTAGGTTCTTGTGTAATCAGAGGATTCCAGCAGCTGCACTTTTCTAAGTTTTCAGAATTTCTGTTTCCCTCCCTGGTTGTGGAAAATGTTTGCAAAACTAACCTCAGAAACAACTGCTGGGGGAGGAGGGGAGAGAGCAATAATTTATTATTTTTAAAGGCTCATGATTTGGACCATGTCCTGTGAATTTTGAGCACTGGGGGTTTAGCAACATACCAGCTTTCAAAGCGAAGACAGTGCCTGTGTGTTCACGGGTAACCCACTGCTTCATCTATGCATCAACGTTACGGGTCTTTTGAATGCTCGGTCTGCAGGGTAGGCGAGTCTGTTGCTGCCTTTGTTTTGGAGGTCTGCTCCATTAACTCGCATTAAAGTAGTGAGTGCTTTTAGTTTGGGAGGTTCCTCGTTCAGTTTCTGGCTTGCCAGCCATAATGGCCGCTGTGTTATGTGCGGTTAGCTTAGCTCCATAAAGAACATGCAGACCCTGTCAGATGCACTTTGAATAAGGCAGGACTGTGCCAAAGCCTTTATGAGCCTGGCATGCTTCATTTAGAAAACCCAAGCGCATCAACGCAAGGAAATTGATAGTCAAAACTTTTTGTCAACATTTGGAGTTTCAGCAGGAAAAAAAAAAAAAGGATAACAATTTCCTGTTTTTAAGCATTTCTAGAAATGCAGTTTGGTAACTCACCAGACCTACATTTCCCACAAAATAAACAAAAAGCGTAAAGCAATGCATTTTTTATCCCGCCACTAACACCCATAACTCTGACCTGTAGTGACTGCTTCTCCTTCACTAGTAACCTCAAAATATAAACACCACACAAAACCCTCTGAAAGAAGATGTATAGACCTTCAAATGACACTCCAGAAATGTTACATACTACGTATCTCTTTGGTTGGTTTTGGACTGGCAAGTGCAGGCAGGTGGGCAGGTAACGGTATGAAACTGCAGATGAAGCTGCTCACAGCAAGCAATGCGAATGCTACAGCACCCAGCAGCCACCTTTGCTGTTTGCAGAAGTCAAGTTAACCTTAACTCTTGCCCCACCCAGAACAACACAGCAGCTAGCAAAGCAACCCACCGGTTTTGCATACGGGTTAATGGACCCCAAAGGATCTGATTCAATCTGCAATCCTGGCAGATGGCAATTTCAGACAGCGCTGGGCAGCTGTGGGCCCCTTGCAGGTGCTCACCAGCTCAAAGAGAGAAAAAGAGTGGAGTTACTAGTTTAGTCATGACTCTGAGCGCTTGTTCTTTTTCTCCTCAGGAGGCTCTGTCGGTGGTGAGTGACGACCAGTCCCTCTTTGACTCCACGTACGGCGCTGCCACTCACCTCCCCAAGGCAGATATGACAGCCTCAGGGAACCCTGACTATGGCCAGCCGCACAAAATCAACCCCTTGCCTCCTCAGCAGGAGTGGATTAATCAGCCTGTCCGGGTCAATGTAAAAAGGGAATATGACCACATGAATGGATCAAGGTAAGGAAAGACCCTTTCCACATCTACTGCACCTTAAACAAAAGCAAAGCATGCATCCTCCATTCGTGCTCTTGTCCTACATGTCAACAACCTCCACTCTTTGTGTAGGACTATATCCCGCTCCCCCTGGATTTCCTTTGTCACTCATGTTTTAATGGCCTGAGGATCTTGCTCTTGCGGTTCTGCAGCATGCACCTCTACCAGCCTCCACGGATGCTGTACAGACTGGGACGTGAGGCTGCCAGGACAGAGGTCATGCCGCAAACACTGTTGTAAATTACACGTTTCATCACTTGGTTCAGCATCCCACAAATGTGCCATGGTTCAAGGGGCTCCTGAAGATGGAGCTGGTCGTGCAGTGATAGTTGGTGTTTATACCAGTGCTCCAGAGTGAAGCTGGTGAAAGCTGCGCTAATGGCCCGGATGGGCTTCACCGGAGGGCACTGCGCATTGCATCTGTAACTAGCTTCGTGTTCTGCCGCGGCAGAAACAAACATATGGAAGTGGAGAGCTGTTTGATGGAGAAGGGACAAAGAGGAGTCTGAGGTCCTTTATGGCAGTCCACGAGCTGTAGCAAAACAAAAGGCATATACTCACGTCTTCTGTGTGAATATATGCCGCTGCAATTTCACCACTGCTGAAAAAGAGAGTTTGAGCAGTGATGTTAACCATCAGAGGGACACTGGCTATGATGTATCCCCTACAGCTTGTAGCCAGAGGTAGGAGGCCTGCCCCCACCAGCTGGATCATTTCCCCATTCAATGAGAAATTCAAAGACTTGAAAATATTTCATTATCCCAGCTCAGATTGAGTCTTTTAAAAAGCATTTCCATAAGTCCAAAGCCTAGGAAAAAAATTGGACCCTCTTAGTAAAATTTTCAAATCATTTACGTTTTAAATATATACAATAAAGAAAACCAAATTTAGTTTTTAGCGCTATGTTTCAGAACTAATATTAATTTTAAATTTTATTTTAATTTCAAAGTCACAAACATCTCTAGCATGTGTACAATGTTAATACAGGGCAGTGAAACAACCAAGGCTTTCTTCTTCTTTAGGGTTAGTTTAGGGCTTCTGTAACAGCCTATTTTCCTGGTTTCTGAGAACCTAGCAAAGTGTAGAGTTTGAAACAGAAAGCAGCCTCACACTTTCAGACTTCTATAGTGAGATGATGGTGTTAAAGACTTCAAACAGCAGCATGTTTTTTTTCCTCGTAAGTATACAGTAGATGCTGATTTTACTATACGATAAAGGTCTTTGCGTCAGTTGGCCTTTGATGGTGATCATTTGTAGACTGAATTTGATCTTGCCCCGGTTGTACCTTAGTATCATTTCTGGACTTCAGAAGAACTGCATGGATCTTTGCACTAGTGTTTGCAATCTCAGAATTGAGGCTGAAACATAGGAAAATGAGTTATTTGAGGATATATATATATGAGGATGAAAAATATCATCCCTGGATAACACAGGCGAAAGGATGGATCTTGAAACTACCAGCAGGTTGGGCTGATAGTCATGAGGACTACCTTTGGCTATGGCTAGTCTTCTTAAGCCACCCCTAAGATCTTCAAGCGGGCAATGCAGAGTGGGATCCTGACTGAGTGAGCGAGGCTTGTGCGTGGTGCTGTGCAGGTCTGACCTCTCCATCCTCTGTGGAGAGGTGAACCAGTCATGAGAACTGAGGCGGCAGAATCGGCCCGGCGTATGGCACAGGCAACGGGGTCCCACGATGGTGTGAGGAAGCCCTTTGTAGCACTGCATCAGTTGCTCACACCCATAGTGTCAAGACCAACACACAGAGAGTGTTTCCTTAATTTTATGCTACTTGTCTGTCTCACTCTAGCAAATTTTGGAGGGCCAAGGGAACAAGTTGTCCTGTCACTTCTGCTGAGCTACCATGTATTTGTGCTTTTCAGATTTGTAAGCACGTTTTGTAATAAATTCTCTCTGTGGGGGCTACTTGTACATCCAAAATTCTATGTAATGTTCTCATTGTACATGTACTGCATGTCTAGGGCGTCAAACATAGTGGGCCGTCCTTCCATTGTGATCTTTGCACTACAATTTCCTCATCTGCTCAGAAAAAAAAGGGGAAATAACACTGCTCTGACAAACCGGTTCATTAACAACTGCAAGTGCTCTGATACCCATCAAGAAAGGCCCTCTACAAGTGTGTTTATTCTGGGCAAAAAGGAAATCCTTCTTTATGGGCTTGCTCAAGACCACAAGTTTCTTAGGCAGAAACTAAGTGTCCTCAGTGTCTCTAAGAAAGGGGTAACAACTTCCCAACCCATTAGGAAAAAAGACTGTTTTGAATGTCAGAACTAAGCCCTGAAATAGCTTCCAGCCTTGCCTTTTGATAACTTGTTAGCAGAAGAGCTCCAACCCACCCAAGAAATGAGAACATTCATCTGACTTATCCATTTTCCTCTCATATTGATGGCTAAAAATTTGCCCTTTCCCCGCATGCCCATCACAGTTCATTGTTAGGGCTTGGGCCACTCCAGTTGCTTGTCCCTCTGCCTATCAGCTGCCTGGCAAACCTGACACTCCATCTGAGCGGCAAACGGCAATCTCAATACAAATTCACTTGTACTGCGGACTGAATAACAAAACCTCCCTCTAATAACCCTCCCTCTCTCTCCACCTCTCCTTCTCCCTCTTGTTTTTTGAGCACACTCTCTTACCGGGTTCCAGCTGCCTCATTAGAGGGAGCAGCCTTTATTCTGTGTTTCACCTGTACTTGAAACGCTAGTGTTTTCTGTGTGTTGAGAGAATGGTTTATGTACTCTAGGGAGTAACAAAGCTATAGGAAACCTGACAGTGGAGGGAGCAGGATGACGGTAAGGGACAGTGTCCAGCTTTTCTTCTTTTTCTTAGCAACCAGAAGCAGGTCTAACTGCCGTGAGGTGTAGCGTGATGAGTTGGTTTGGTCCTCAGCAGGGTGGGAGGAGGGCTCTTTGAAGAACCTCTCCAAGCCTGTGTCGCAGAGCCATCCCCCCAAGTGTGAAGCAACATCGAAACCCTGACCAGCTTTCCACCCCCTGCCAGGTTTTCCTGGTTTACTCCCAAATTGGGAAGAATTTCCCAGGTAATGGCATACTGTGTATCAGGGATATTCAGGCAGAGGCAGGGATCTATGTTTTAGAGGAGAAGATGGGACTTCTGTATTATTGCAAGACTCAGAAGTAGAAATCTTGTGACATTTTTTAGTATTATCAGACCTGGATGCAGGAAATGGCCTCAGAATCTGTCCTTGCCCTCAGAGACAGCTGCTCGCTCAGAGAAAAACCCAGTGCTCTGCTTGTGTTTCACAGTGATTAGTGTCCAAACACAAGGCAGTTAAAATCCAACATAGAAAAATTAAAATCCTCGTGCTCCTTACGCCCCTTTAGGCATTGGGAAAGGGAAATGGTCTTGTGTTTTTAGCACTGACCTGTTGCACGCAAAAAATAGAAGTCCAGCTTTTCCGTGGTTTTGGTGTTCTGTAAACCGTTCCCCTCTCTCTGCATCCATTCGGGGGCTGGAGCGTGGCTTGCAATCTCTGTTCTTTGCTGGGTTTGTGCTTTTCATTTATTTCATTTATAGCCTGTTCAGGGAGAGATCTGTCTCCTACAACGTGCTTGTACGGTTCCCAGCATACTAGGCCTGGATTTCTGTTGGGACCTTTAGATGCTTTTGTGATATAAATATAAAAATGTATATTTAAAAAACAAAAAAAAACCCCCAAACAAACAAAAAAACCTTTCACATTTTAAATTCCAGTGAATAAAGGAGTAGGATTATTTAAAAAAACACTGGGTAAATTTTAACCCAATTTACAGTCCATTTTAATAACAGATTTTTCCTTATACTTTACATAAATTCCAAATGCAAAGAATGAGTCAAACAACAGACGTCCCAAACTTTGACTGTGTTTACTGAGCTACTGCAGATCTGCATTTGTAGCTAAACTCAGACAGTGATTTTTTGAAAAGATGTTACAAAATTTGTATGATCTTCAAATATGAAAGGTTATTCTAACGTGCTGGATGTGTGCATGGATGCGGGCAGACTTCACTGTGTAATTCCAACTGATGTTACAAATTTTGCCTGGCTAAAATAACGAAGCCAGTGCTTTGAAAATGCTTTGGAGACATTCTCTTGTTTCAGGATATTAAAATAATGCAAAGGTTCAGGGATCTGAGAACATTTTTATGCCACAATAATTTTCTCAAAACAAAACAAAGGGCCCATCTATGATGTTTAGAAGAATAAAAATCCCCTTTAAGTAGCGTGTGAGCCCTCTAGTGGGATTCACTGTGTTGTTCTAGTCCCCAGCCAGAGCAGCAGGCTGTGCAGTTACCTGCTGTTTGCATTTACCTGGGTGTGATAAACTTGATTCTTTTAGATCCTGCTGAGCCTCTGTGCTTTCCCCATGCAGTTTGAGTTTTGTACCTGTATGTCTCTTTCCATCCCTTTTACAGCTGTCCCTTCTTTCTGCAGACTTAGAGCCTTTTTCAGTGTGAACCTCCACCTGAGGCATTCACGAGAGCGGGACAAGGCAGGGTTAAAGTGCAGTTAGGTGCAGGTTTCGAGGAGCTGTGATTCTGCCCTGCTAGCTCGGTTCCCTGCCTGTAAGAGGGAACCACAAGCAGCATCACAGCATGTCTGTTCTTACTTCCTTTACTGAACAGCAACAACAACAAGATTAAAATAGAATTTCAAGTGTAAAGATTAAATCTGAGATGACCAAAGGGGGACTTACACCAAAAAGTAGCAAACTTAAAATGAAAACAAGGTGGGGAGAGAGGAGGAATGAAGGGGTAGGAAGAAAGGGATAGAAAGTAGGAGGAAATATCCCACTGACCACAGCTGAGTCAGGTTCAGAAATCACTAAAATCCCTTATTTTGCTCTTTCGAACGAAAGCCAAAGGTGATTCCTAGACAGAGGCCCTGGGACAGTAATTGCTTTATTTCCAGGTGTCTGGAACACAGGCTGAAGCTGTACAGAGGATTTATTAGTCAATGCCAGGCTAGCTGCTTGTCCGTTTTGGCCAGTCTAGCATAAACTTTCCCAAAACACCAAGCTCTTGGCATCCCCAGAGACTGCTAGTGGAGCTGCTGGAACGAAGAGTCTCTGGACAGACAGTGGGAATGGGTACTGCCTCATATTCCTTGGACTCTGCCACTGCCACAGTGAATATACTTAAGAGATCTTGTGAAAGCAGCCTATACCCATTTACCTTAGTAGATCTGCAACATTTTCTGCCCAGAACCTGAGCAAGTCCAGCAAGTATAGCCACTTGAAAGTCTGAAGTCTCAGTGAAAAGTCAAGGATTAATCTGGCATCTGAAATCCCCCACACAAACCATTTCAAATAATGAGGAAATTTTAATATACATCTAAGTCTGCTTGTGGGTAATGCATGAACGAGGAAAGGAGCTGTATTCAATGAATACACCATTCATGGCTTGCAATTCCCTGTTCTCATTTGATACTGTAGTTGCTCCTCACACTGAATTCTTCTTTGTGTTGCCCACAGCTACACCTGCCTTCTGCTGGGATACTGTTAAATCCCTTGTCTTAGGCTGGGGCAGTTCGGTGATGGGCATCCAGGAGCTGCAAAGATGATTCGGTCTGGTAGTGCTGTCCCATTCCCCAGTAAAAGGCTCCATTTGGATCTGGTAGGAAATGCTGGGTTACAGAGGACACAAAAGTAAGGATCTTCCCTCTTGCTGTCATTAAAGATTTCACAGTATTTTTCTTAAGGGAAGGGCAGTTTGGTCTGCGGCCAGCAGGTCGAGAGAGGTTATCCTCCCCCTCTATTCAGCCCTAGTGAGGCCACATTTGGAGTGCTGTGTCCAGTTTTGGGCCCCTCAGTTTAAGAGGGGTGTGGAACTCCTTGAGCAAGTCCAGCGGAGAGCTACAAAGATGATCAGGGGCTGGAGCATCTCCCTGATGAGGAAAGGCTGAGAGACCTGGGTTTGTTCAGCCTGGAGAAGAGAAGGCTGAGGGGGGATCTCATCAATGCCTATAAATATCTAAAGGGAGGGTGTCAGGGGGATGGGGCCGGGCTCTTTTCATTAGTGCCCAACGCCAGGCCAAGGGGCCACGGGCACAAGCTGGAACACGGGAAGCTCCCCCTGAACATGAGGACAAACCCCTTCCCTGTGCGGGTGCCAGAGCAGGGGCACAGGCTGCCCAGGGAGGCTGTGGGGTCCCTTCCCTGGAGACATTCACCCCCCGCCTGGACGCGGCCCTGTGCCCCTGCTCTGGGGGTGCCTGCTCCAGCAGGGGTGGGACGGGGTGAGCTCCAGAGGGCCCTCCCAACCCCCACCATGCTGTGAGTCTGTGATTCTGTCTCCTGCTCAGTTAAGTTTTGGCAATGCTATTCCCATTTCTGTCTGTCCTTCTGCTATGACATCGGTTAGCTCTGGAACCAACCATCCTGAAATCTTCCCCAGAGGGAGAGGAGGGATCAGCTCAGCCCTGCGGACACAACCCTGTCAGGTACACGGAGCACATTTAACATGTCCCACAGGGTTAATGGAGTGGCTTCTCTTCCCGCAGTGGTGAATCAGTGGTTGGTAAGGACACCTCAGTCCCTTAAACTTCTTTTCAGATCTCACCCTCCGACACTTGGTTGTCTGGTTTTGGCTACAGACCAAGGCAGAGGATAAGCAGGGTCCTAGCTGCCAAGCCAAGAGTCTGCAGAGTGAAAAATCATCACAAAACCACCGAGGAGATATCTTACAGTGTCGGTGTTATTTTTGTTACTTCGCTGTGTCGGTCATGTGAACGTGCACAGTGCTCAGCAGAGAGAGCAGAGACAGCCAGGGACCCTGTGGTCTTTTCACGTGTGTCATTTCATACCAGTAGAAAGCATATGTACTCCGAGGCAGAGAAGCTTTTTAGAAGATGTACTTATCTGAGAGTCTGGATACATCCTGTAGTTCTGTATGAATATTATATATGTAACCATTCTACCACAAATATTGCATATTTCAACTGAGGGGGTTATTTTCCAGGGAGATTTAACTACAGAGCAGTGGGGTGAGAGTGAACCCACTAGAAAGACCTTAGGCGGCAGGTAGTTGTTCCAGCACTGCTAGTTCCTGGGAGGTGCCGACTGCAGGGATCTTGAAAAAAAATTTACTGTTGACTCTGAAGAAGGGAGGCCTTCACCCCGAAGGAATCCATATGCCCTCACTGCGTGGGGACGTGTGTGTTCGGGTCTGCCCCACCAGCTGGGCTGCCCGTACCGTTTAAAGTCAGCACCTGGTCTCCAGGCAGGGAAGGCGAGGAGGTCGGTCACCTCCCGGGGACGGCCAGCGCAGAGCCAAGCAGAGTCTGACACCCTGAAGCATGGATGCTCTTAACATTTCACCGAGTCTTCTCAGGACAGCCTGTACCTTGGGAAAGAATAAGATCCTTTGTGCTGCTTCAGGGCTTTTTCTCTGCCAGTATAGGCAGCATTTAACACCTGACACAGAGTATTTCAACAGAAAGTTAGAAATGATCACATTCCCTGTGAAAACCCTGGTGTCCCTGCAGTTGCTCAGACTCTCCTCTGCCACGGGGACATTAAACCTTCAGCAGTTTCCCTCTCTGAAGGCGGATTTTGGTTCCCTGCCTGGAAAAACAGTAGGCGAAATAGTAAAAACTTAAATTCAAACATGTGTAAGTTATACATCTTATTTCCATTTTCAAGCAACATTCCCTCAGCAAGACATGAGGAAAAAATTACCATCTGCCTTAGAATATCTCGGTGGAGCATTTATCTCCCAGCCATGATAACTGAATTTCAATAATTTCTCCCTCCCCCCCCATTCAGATTAAGAAACAAATTTGTTTAGTGTCCAAACTTGGAACTCTTGCCAGCTGAACTCAGAGGGTGGGATTTGGTGCACTGTCATAGTTCGTACCCTTCAGTGAATGGTTTCTTCCCAAGCCACTTTGCTTCTGGCAGAGAAGAAGGTAGGCTGTGTGATTAAAGCAGTGGACTATACTGCACTGGATATGGGCTCTGTGCTCGCTCTGCATAGAGGTGGCACACTAATGCACCCTTGTAAAGGTGAGGGCAGCAATGCTGCCCTTCCCCAGGACATTCTTCAGAGCTGGGATGCGCTGTGCACATGTGGCAGGCTGTGGACTGGTAGTTTAAGTGACCTCTAGAACTAAAAGCATGGGTTACTACTGCAGCTGGAGAAAAACAAATTCTGTGCTCCTTATCTGTGGTTTGGAGGCTCATAATTCTCCCAGAGCAGGACAGAGAAAGCCTATTGCTTGCCAAGGGTCTCCATGTAGTCCAGGTCTTAGCACAGTGCCACCTGAGTTGCTAAATGTTCCCTCCTCATCACTCCATCGCCTCAGATGTAAAACTGGAACCAGAGCCTTTTTCACACACCGTTTTTGTGGTCTGAAGCTCTTGACTCACGCCTAAGGCACCTAAGATTTCTAGATTTCCTATCCAAGTAATAGACAAGCCTGTGACTGTTTCACTGTTAAGAACAGACAAGATCAGTTACTTTCAGCCCTGTAGAAATGAGACCCTTTAGATCCCATGCTAATATCGTAGCGTTCTCCTGTGACTATCTTGTCATTTTGGCATGGGTATTTTGTGTTCTTGGTTAATGATATGAAGGGGGGTGTATCTGTATTTCTGATGAGCTCTGCGGAAACGCCTTAGGTCATGAGGTGAGAAGTACAGCCTTTCTGTCACTTGAGAGACTCCACTATAACAGAAAGATGGTGTCCAGTGTTGTCTTTAACAGAATGCAGGAGTGAAACAGTCCAAGAAGGGCTCCTAGGAGCATCAAGCTGTATCTGAAGGATTGCTAAAGCACAGCTGAGCAACAAAGGGCAAAGGGAGAGTGGGGGGTGTAACCAATAGACCTATGCGACAGGCACTTGCTTTTTGTCTGGTTTGTGAGTTTTGGTTTTTCAGAAGTATTGAGTACAATGTGACACCTACCGTCGCCTTTGTCTGAAGGTCACTCTTCTTTCCACCTCCAAGTCTCTTTCCTCCAGCCGGTTTTGTTATCAGAGATCCCCTCCGTGAGACTTGTGATTCATAGCTCACCTTATGACATTCGTGTGGCAGGCCAGCAATGGCCTCTCCCACATGCGAAGAAACTCCCCTTAACTTGTCACCTTCGGGATACTTGCCTTTTCTGTAACCCAAACCTCCTTCTGCTACAGCAGCGATGAACGGTGCACAATAATGACAAGTCATCTGTTTCCTTTCGCCTTTCAGGGAGTCCCCCGTAGACTGTAGTGTGAACAAATGCAGCAAACTCGTCGGAGCAGGGACAGAGTCCAACCCGATGAGTTACAGCACCTACATGGATGAGAAGAACGGGCCTCCTCCCAACATGACCACCAATGAGAGGAGAGTCATTGTCCCAGCAGGTACCACCACCATCAAACTCTCTGCGTCGTATTTCCTTGCACTGTCTTAAATATCCAGCTGAACAGATAAGGCTTGTTTATCTGCTCTCTGAGGAATTTTCTTTCTTACAAACCATGTAAAAAGTAAGGAAAATATCAGAGTCTCTGGCTAGTGGGAATTTCCTGTGTCCCACTGTATGTTCTACCTTGAATCAGAACAAGAAGTGGATAATTAGCGCTGCTTCTTTTTTTTTTTTTTCTTGGAATTAAGCGTTGTTTTGGTGTGTTGAACCAAATCCATATCCCGTCATGTGTTAGAGGAGAAGCTGCAGTGCTTCCTGGGACATGCATGGTATGATCAAAGAGCACAGTTCATAGGCAAGAATAAGCATGAAGTGGACCCAAATTATAACTCCCATGGCGCTCTGCAGGATCCAGATGCACTTTCATGTCATATTGATTCAAAATGAGCTATTTTGTTTTCATTTTTCTGTTAGAAGTAGAAAACCAGAAAAAATTATATTTTGCAGGAACTAGATTATCCTTCCAAAAATTGTTACACAGAAACATTCCTGTCCAGTTCTCTGTTTGTATTCGATATCCACATCTGCTGTCTGAAATTGGCAGGATGCATTAGATGCATTTGGAGAGTCAAGGAGCTGTGGCAGGCCACTGGTGAAGTCTGAACCTGGAACGAGAGGGAGTCTTTTCCCTGCAAAGTTTATAAACACCATAGATATAAACAGGCTAGGCCGGGAACTTTCCAGCAAGAGAGATATTATGAGCCAAGTCCTGACCCAATTTACATCTGAAACTTCTACCGATTTCAAGGGGTGCAGCTTCTCACCCAGTGTTGTGAGGGTTTCACCGAGGGTTGTCGCCGATTCAAGCAGATGAACAGTTGGCAGAAAGAAATGTACTCGTGGAATTTAGTTCTGTTTTCTGATCGAGGCTTGACCACGAACAGATGACAGTTCCCAAGCATTTGTTTGTCATTTAGGATGAAAAGGAAAAGCTTGAACTGAATGTAGTGAAGGGAAGCCAATAAAAGATTGACAGCTATCTCAAAGTACCATTTAAGCCATTGTTAGGATCTGCTTAGAGATACCGGCTAACCTAATCGGTGACAGCATCAGATACATTTTCAGTGTCAACATTGTCTAGAAAGGTGTTAGCTGATACCAAATAGTCATTATAGTAGTAAAGATATTCAAGAGGGAACATTTATCATGCTCTTCACCATGCTATTTATGCATATTTAAAAAGACCGAGGGTGGGCTAAAGTTCAACATTGTTCTTGAAAGAGGGGAAATTACTTCTAGTGCCCTCAGTGGAAGAAAAGGTTTAAAATCTCCTCTTTGAAAGAAGGGAAAAAAGGGACTTTTTTACTCCTCATGAGCATCCACAAATCAAAACCTTGAGATAGTTGTGAAATAGCAGTAATTTACCAGACTTTGGAAGACAATAATGAACATCATCCCAGATCTCTGGCTGCAGGATATGAGGCCCAATTCATCCAAGAAAGGCATTTGGAAATTTTAATATAATCCAGAGTAGAGATTTATAGCGCATTAGGGTGAAGATAGGCAAGAATAATGTCACATTAGGCTTGCAATAGTAATAATAACAAACTCTAAGCCATGTTTCAAGAAGGCAGTTTTTCAGAGACCATTCAATGTCTTTGCAGTGATAAATAGGCTGAATGAATATATGAAATTCAAAAGTGTTTGTTTAAAGGGAGACCACAAATTCACTATGCCCTCTCAATGTTGGGATTTTTTTTTCAAAACTCAAGACAAATAACTCTTTTAATTAAAAAAAAAAAAAAAAGAATCCTCTCTTGAATACTTGCATTGTAAGATTTGCAGTCTTTTGCCAGTGCTTAGAAAGCAGAATTTAAATTAGCTATTGCCAAAACATAAAGAAAATCCATCTTTCCTTCCCAAAGCAGACTTGCAAAGGTGTGGGGTTGTGAGTTCCATGTCTAGAGTTCAGCTTTAAGCAACCCAGGTTTACTAGAAATTCAGTGAGGAAATCTCGTAGTTAAATTCCATTATTCCTTGGTCTTACTTCTCCATTTCACGCTGTTATTCTGGAACTCAGGTGTCCAGGAATGCACCAGGTATAGCTACTACCTGACCTTTTGTGTCAAGGGATCCCTGGAGCCCAGGCACACACAGTTTACAATCCTGGGCCAAGGCATTATTTTATATGCTATGAAATGTGTGGCAGAGGCATTTCTTGTCCCTCCCCAAAGCACAGCCTACCAGCTGTGTGACGGCTACATGTTTCTGATGCATTTTCTCAACTGCCTTGCCACCTGAGGTGCTTGAGGTTTATCGCAGGGGAATGTACCAGCTGCGACGGACAGATCAAACATCTCCAAAGTTTAAGCTGGACTTTGCAATCCTCTCCAGCTGCAGTGGAACACGAATTTGCAGCTTAAGTTTTGAAATGGGGTGCATGGGGAGAAGCAGCACAGGAAACATCTGAAAATGTAGATATGCTCTGAAAATGACTCTGTAAAAATGGTATCATGGCACAAATTCTTGCTGGGACTTTCTGATCTAATGCTCTTTTCGAAACTCAAAGGATGATTTCTTTTTTTAACTACTGATGCAGCGAACCATCACCATGGGGTCTGAAACACCAGCCGGGTTCAATCTCTCTTTTACGTCACCACCAGTAATAAAGATTCCACAGCTGGAGCTTTGCTGACAGTTGATAATGATGCATGAGACAGTATAAAATCCACATTGCCCTCCAATAGCTGTGTTGGTTTTACAGGGCTAGCGGAGGTAGAATTGTGTTCTTGTCAGCGGGGTGAACAGTTGTGACTCAGAGATACATGGCAAGCTGTTCTGTTTAAGCAATAATATTTCTTTTCAGAGTCCCTTTGCTGACCGTAAATACCGCCATCCTCAGACTTTAAAATGCCATCTGTTGGGACTTTGCAATGCACTTGCGAAGGATGGTGTGACTTATACAGCACTGATGTAATCAGATAGCATTGCAGAACCGAAGCTGTGACAAACATACCCTTTCAATAGGATGAGTTTGATTTGGAAGCTTTTTTCCGGAGGGAGAAAAGTCACAGTCAAATGTCACTAATATCGTTCCCAAGCATAGGTATAAAATCCAGCCAGGTGAGAGACAAGCGAGAGAACTTACCCTGCCAGTGGGTCAGTGTGATCAATTTACGCGCACAGTGCTTGTTCATCTTGGCGAAATGCATTGGGATCAGTAAATTAAGTCCATTTGGTTGTGGAAACCACGGTTAATGCTTTGACTAGGCTACAGTGAGTGCTAGAGGCATGAGGCTTGCATATAGTGTTACAATCCTTTGTGCTTTTCTGCCAGATCCCACCCTATGGACCCAGGAACACGTGCGCCAGTGGCTGGAATGGGCTATAAAGGAGTACGGATTAATGGAGATTGACACCACCATCTTCCAGAACATGGATGGCAAGGAGCTCTGCAAAATGAACAAGGAAGACTTCCTCCGAACCACCTCCCCCTACAACACAGAAGTTCTGTTGTCTCACCTCAGTTACCTCAGGGAAAGTAAGTATTGCCCTGACTCATCCCAGCCCTAGTGTGACATGCTGACAGGACAAGCTGCCATGAGTCCTGAACTTCTAGGGCTCTTCTCACAGGAGGAATAGTAGCAAGGATGAGGGAAAAAGAACAGAGAAAGGCAAGCAGAGAGAGCAAACAATGAAGAGGAATAAAAAGTGGGTTGGAAAGTTAATTTGAAATGAGATGGAGTTGGTGCTATCAAGGAGGTGAAGAACTGAGCAGGACTCTTAAAAAGATTAGATGGTCTTACAGATAATAAAACCAGCTGTGACTATATGATAAAATACATAAATTTGCTGTGGAGATTAAACCAAACATGAAGTCATGGGTCATGGGCAAATTATTCCATAACTTTGCAGTTATAGGGGTGTCCACTTTCCCCCAAGGCTTCTGGTAAAGACTGCTTCAGAATAGGACCCACAACTGGCCAGAATTGGAGATTTTCTATGTTCCTGGAGGGCCAGATTTGTTGGAAAGAGGAAAAAATGCAAGAGCAATTCCCCAGATGTAAGTGCGCGGAAGCAGACATCATGCGTATGACCTAGTACTCAAAGAACGAGTTCTGCTGAATCTCTATTGCTGCTGTCTGTCCCACGCTAGAGTATGTGATGGCTTTATTAAGCCCCTAAGGCAGAAGCTGCGAGCAGTCTTCTGAGCTTTCTGGAAAAGCATATGCCAGCAGCCCAAACCAGAGTGCCCACATCGTTGTCAACACACACTCCTGAGGCTGGGAGTCTTAGATTCAGACCTTTCTAAGACTTCCTGTGCGAACATGAGCATGGCCATAGCTTCCAAATGTCTCCTCGTCATGTACAAAATGGAGGTTAAAGCATTTCCTTTCTTCACAAAGGTGTGCTGAGGATAATTTGTGTTTCGATGAGGCTGGAGAACTAGAACTAAATCCCACATGGTCTAATATTTTTTCAAATGAAACAGCATTTGTAGGAATATTATTATTAGAGGACTGAAAAATGGGGAGAAGCTGCCATAAAGCGAGGTGGGAGGGCAAGGAGAGAAAGAGAAGAAAAAGCATATTTTCTCCACTGGGACATCAAATTGTAAGGTAAAGGCAGCTGAAGATGTCTCCATGTAGCCAGTGCAATAAAGCAGCGAGACCACGTTTAATTAGGGGGTTTCTTCAAAGCTGTTCAGCGCTGGTCTCTCCCTGCCTCTGCTAAAATCAGTGGGAGTTTTACAGATTACAGTGGGACAAGAGTTAGATCACAGATGGGTGCCTCTGTAAGCCCCACCTTTCTTTTTTTTTTTTTTGAGAAGTCGAGCCAAGGAAATGATTCACAACAAATAACCAAATTGTTGGATTTGAACAGTTTTTGTCCCTTGCGACCTCACAATAAAATAATTTCCCAGCCAAAGTAACTTGCAAATTCCATCCTGTTTCATCAGCAAAGAGCTGCTGGTTCACAGAACTCTTCAAGATTATTGCAGACACGAACTAACTTTCTACCTAAGTTTTACGTACAGAACTAGACTCTTTTACAGGAAATCGTAAGGCAGCTTTGTGGAGCCAGTGTTGCTTTGGCCAAACCTGCTGACTTTGGCCGGGCAAATCAGACGGTTTGTAACCGGAAACATTTTTATATTCCCACAAGATTTAGATTTTTTAGATTCCCACAAGTGAGACACTTGAATTGTCTTATTGATAAGACCTGAGAATTGACAGAAAGAGATGAAGGAGGAGTTGTATGGTTTTTGAATCAAAGAACCAGGCTGAATTTGAAAAGCCTGGCAGAAGACTTGATTTCTTCTGTTTCTTTAGCTCCAGACAGCATCTTCAGTGATGCCTCAAGTGTTAGGGATCTCCTTACTTGGGGTGTTCAAAGCGAGTATCAGAGGAATTACATCCTTGCTCTCATGGCATAAATCTGAAGACCTGGATTCAATTGCCACCTGTACCATTTGCTGCTGTCCATTTGTTCGGGAGCAGATTCCTGATTGATCCCCCCCTACCTTTAGATACCTGAAGTCCCTAAATTAGAAGTCTGGCCACGGTGGTCTCTGTTTATAGAAAAGAAGGAAGAGGGCACATTGAAATTCAGGGAAGTAGTCCTGTAGTTCACACATCACCTTTAAATGCCTGAAATTAGGAGGAATAAATCTTTGCTTCAATTCCTCTGTGCTTCAGTTTTACTTTCTGTGTAAAATGGAGCTAGTAATCCTGCCTTCTTGTTGGTCTTGTCTGTTGAGATGGCAAATCTGTGGGACCAGGAGTGTGCCTCATGTCTCCCAAGACCCAGCACCATGGAGTCCTGACGCAGTTGCAATGCTTAAGTGCTGCTGCAATGCATGCTGAATAATAATCATCAAAATATAATGTTCTGCCAGGGGAATGCCTACAATGATTTCTGTGCTATTAAGCTAGTGCAGAACCTGAGCAACTTTGCTGGATTCAGACAAATCAGTTATTCCGATTTTATGTGGATGCATACGAAAGGAGAATTCAATCCCAGTCCTTCCCCAGCTTTTACGGTTATAAATTTCTCTCCGTTCAGCCCCTTGGGCTGTTCTAAGACGTCATGCGAGTGCTGTCCTTATTAAAGCAAGCTCCTGTCTGAGTGGAGGTCGGGCAGCCTCTGAAGAGCATTCCTTTCCATGCAGCTGTTCCTAGCGCTGCCTAATGACAGTCTGGTTTCTGGATTGCTGGTTAACTCCCTCACGGAGTAACGCCTTCGAAAGGAGCTTATTGTTTTTCCAGACTGATTTCCAGCGGATGTTTAGTGCCGAGCCTCTGAGCTCAGTGCCATGGGGAGATGGTCTTTTTTCATTAATTTTCCCCTTTTGTAAGGTTGTTTGTTTCAGAGACATCCAGCTCTGCTCCTGCTTAGGGTGGAGAATACGTGATGGCAACAAAACACAGGACAACTCTGGGGAATTGCAGATCTGTAGGCTAGATTACATCTGCTCAGTCTCTCTCTGGAAAGGTGTTCATCTTCTCAGGATGTTAAGCTGGATATGTGATGACTAGTGAATCCTAAACTTTGGTGTTTGTTTTCCAAGAAACAAAGCTGATCTGAACTTTCTAAGCCTGTTTGCTAGCCAGGCAAGGAGACTCACTGAAAATTAGCTTCCTCAGAAGGCTTTCAATATTTTACACTCCCGATCAGAGTTCATTCTTAGAACTGATTATGAGGTATGTTATTTTGGCACATCCGGGTCCAGATTGAAAAAATAAACCGGTAACATCTGCAAGGCCTCAACAAAAGCTTAATCTTAGTTTTGGAGATAGAAGATTCAGGTGAGTTATTTAATATAGTCAAGACTAAACCAAATTCATATCACAGCACCTTTAGTCTTCAGGCAAAACTTAGGTCTGGATCAGAATGGTGCAGTTGTTTCCTGTTTCCGTAACTAATTAAAGCAGTCAGGAATTCAGACATCTCTGATCTTTAGGAGATTTCAGACTTGCAGAGCCCAGTTCTGCAGCACACTCTATCCTCTGGAGTCTCCCAAAACACCCCCCAGTAGTTTTTTCAGGGAACTTACTGTCCCCCGCACCCCCGAACAGTTATCTTTCTTGAAGTGTTTCTTCCAGTTTCCTCTCCAAAATTGTGAAGCCATGCCTTGGCCTTTTCTTCTAGTTCATCCCCCTGCACCTTTGGACTCCAGACTGACTGACTGCTGTGACGGTATCTTTTTCAAACACAGTCTGCCTGGTGAATCTTCTCCAGTCAGCCGGCGGGCAGTGGGAAGGGAGATTTGGATGTTTTCATGCTATGTTTGGGATGAACATCAAAAGAAGCCTGAACTGTCACCTCCCGTCCTTTTCCTCTCTAGTTATGGGGGGTCGGTTGTGTGTGGCGTGTACAAATGAAAAGAGCCTGAAGGGGAAAAAATGAGACTGTGGTGAGGAGCAGAAAACGGCTTTGTGGTTTCGAGCCATATATTAATGCCAAACAAAACTGTACTGCTAAATGCAGCAGAACCCTGATTCTACCGGGAGATGTGGAGGGAAGGCCACATGGCCTTCAGAAGGTCAGGATAAAAAGATTTCCAGGTTAAACAGGCTCCATGATTGTGAAACCAATATATTCCTGTGTCTCAGAAGGATCAGCTGCCTTGTGAAAAGGAAGCCTTTATGGGGAATAAACTTTCCTGCTCTGGTTTTCATTCCTTTGCCATCTTCCTTTTTAATTAATACAAGGGAAATAAAAGAAGAAAGAAAAAGGTGGGAGGAACCATAACATGTTTAATATTAATTATAGAACAGCCTTGCACTAATAATACTAGTAATACCAGTGTTTCCAGAAAGATCTGGTTTAATCCAAGCTGCTGCTGACCCAGTGAGGGGAAGGGAGAAAAGAACAAAACGAAAATTCGTCGCAGCCAAAGTTTTGCCCAAAAATGAGTAAGGGAGGGAGCAGCCTGGCCTCTGTCTGTCTGTCTGCTTCTCTCTGTCCTGAGCTGTTTCTCTGGCTTTCTCTCTTTTCCTTCTTCATTGAAAACCCTTAATAGGAAACACATTTCCTTTTCTGTGGTGTTCCCACCAGAAACCTCAGACTGTCGGGCAAAGGTGAGAACTTTTAGCAATTAAACTGGGGGAGGCGCCGTCCCTTTCCAGTGACTTGGGCTACATTTTTTAGCATAAAGTAGCTATAGGGTGATCATACAGGCTTGTTCGGTGCTATTCATCACCCCACCCCCACCTCCTCAGCCAGTCAGTGCAACCAGGCATTTGCAGCCTATTTAGTCATAGAAAACTATGTTTCTGAATTCCCCAGCACTTCCCTGTCTGGGGCAAGCTAGGCTGGGCGTTGCGTTCAGGATCTATTTCAAATAACCTGAAAAGGAGCGGGCGGTGGACAGGAGTTTCCCCACAGATATTCAAGAAAGAAATGCCAAAGCCAGAAACCATCTGATGAAAACATGAATTAAGTGGACAAAGCTGTTGCAATTTCTCCAGCAGCAGCAAAAGACCAGTCAATCTCTCTAAATATTTAAGCCAATCACCTTGGCTCTCTGCAGCCTTCACAGTCAGGGCACCCTTGGGATCCCTTTGAACTCATTCCCTCCTAGTTTATCATGTTATCCGTCCCAGTCTTTTGAAACATCCCCTGTCCCAGAGCATCTGGTTGCATCCCTCCTCCACTCCCTATAAGTAGTCTTTGCTTTCCAACAACTTCTACCTCTGTGTACATGCTGGCTTGTGCACGTCTTTGGCTTTGTTTGCACTTGGGGAAGAAAAGAAATCCATAGTAACACAGGGCTAATAAGATCCAGCACCTGCAATGGCTATTACTTCTGGCAGTGAACTGCCTAATCCTCAGCTCTCACAGGAAAGCGAGACATACTGTGAATACTACTGAGGGGCAAGTGAGGTCAGTGTTATTTGGGATCATGTGGATTAGAGGAATGTGGAGACTAATCAGTTCGTGTTATAGTACCTGCAAAGGAGGTATTCTTAGCCCTGCCAAAGAATCCGAGGATGCTCGGGGTCAGCACAGCATATTCAGAAACCTACACAGTTTGCTGGGTGTTCCTTAGGACTGAGTAACTTAAATGGGACAGAATGTCACTGAGCAGAGGGATGTGTAGATATGAATAGCAGAAGGTGTTTGTAAATGCACTTCTCATCCATACCAGTCCACAGCGAGATTGCTGCCCTGCTCCAGTTCACATCATCAGTCCCGACCAAGAAGGGCCCTGGGCCTTGTTATCAATGTCACTGCCTGATGCAGTGGAACCTTTTTCAGAGAGCTGTAGGAAAGGTGAGTGTAGAAGGTTATGTAGGGTAGACAGCCATGAAATGTGTATTTCATGCTGGCTTCTGAGAGCTCATAGGGCCTCTTTGTCCGTTTCCAGAGGATTTTGCAGGAGAACCGAAGTAAAATGCTTAGAAAGGAACATTTCCACCATAGACAGCAACACAAAGACCCTGCCAATGGGTTCTTATTTGTGCTCCTCTTGCATAGTTTTGTTTCAAGCGGAGCTGGATGGAAAGGCCACTCTGAACCAAGAAAGCTACTTTCAAACTCCACAAAGCATGGAGGATGCTGGAATACCAGTGAGATTTTTGCAGCTGTTGGCCCAAACCCAAGCATGTGACACTCTAAAAATGTTCGGATCCTGACAGTGCAATTCATGTCACTTCTACTGTATGTTCCTCAAACAGGAAATTTCTCTGTCGCAGCTGGAGAGAGAGGAAAGCTTCTTCCTGATCCTGTAATACAATCTGTGCCGTAGTAATTTCTAGAGGCTCTGCCCTAATGGATATCGTACCTGTATAAATGTACTGTATGACCTCAACCTTTTCAACAGAGGCCATCAAGGTGCTCTGTGGAGGCAAATGTCTTTATTTTGATTTGCAAGTGGAGAAACAGTAGCACACATGTGACACGCAGCTACCAAGCTTTTAAAAGAATTTCATATCCATTATAGAAAATGTGTGCCTAATTGTCTGAAAAATTTGGTCTTTAGATCCTAGTGACAGCATTTCCTACCTGCCTGCATGGATCCCCACTGGCAGAGCACATTCAGACTGCAATAACTCCTCTTCTTTTCATTATAGGTAGCTCACTGCTGGTCTACAATACTCCATCCCACACAGAAGCTTCCTCACGTCTTGCCACCAAAGAAGGTGAGTCTTTTGCATATAAATGTCCTGGCTTCCTGTGTTTTCATGATGTTTTTGTCTGGGTGAAAGCTAGAGCTTTTCTATAATATCCTTGGTGTGAAAGTGTTCTGATCTCCTATGCATGCACAGCGTGGTTGAAACGGAATAATTCACGATTTGCAGCTCCGTCCATCCTGGAAATCACATCTCTGCTTCTCCAGCCAACATGGTGGCATAAAATGTATATCTGTCATTTGCACACTTGTGTATTACTGAGCTGATGAACTGATGGCATATTTTCTATTCTCTATGTGAAACAGTTTGAAATCTCAGATAGAATCATAGAATCATAGAATGGTTTGGGTTGGAAGGGACCTTTAAAGGTCATCTAGTCCAACCCCCATAGATACATAGCAAGGATTGAGACACTATTTCTCCCTGAGAGAGTTCATTCAGTGAGTTTCAAGGATAAAATTTTCTTACAATAAATTCCATTACTGAATAAAGGCCACTCAGGTCTTCCAGAACCATTCAGGGATCTGTCAGCTAGTTTCAACCAGCAAGGAAGACCAAGTGTATCTTTTTGACACTTGCATTTTGGAACATTTTGATTTTTTTTTCCAGTAACACCAAATTTTTAATTTATTATAAATTCTGATCGTGTAGGTGGAGCTTAGAAACCTTGAAATTTAAAAGGTAATAACACACTTGAGGCTCCTTCAGGCTTCTGAGTTGTTTGTATATCCTTCAGTCAGGTTTTTCAGGCTTTCCTCGGCAGCTACAGTCCTATTCCTTTTCCTTATTTTTAACGAAATACCAGATTCTCAGTCACAATAAAATTATGGGGGTTGGTGCGATGGGTATGATGCACGTGCCTTACTAGGTAAGACAGTAAGTCACTAGTCAGCCAGCTGAATTGCTGAAGGCCAAATAGGGTGTTAAAGACCAAAAAATCTGGTCCTGTGCTCTCTAAGTCCCTCCATAGGACTAGGAGCCTTGAGTTTGGTCTTCCTTTCCCTTTGCATAGCCGCAGGAACATTGGTTTCGTTCACTGAGCTCTGTTCAGCTCCTCCATTTGAGAAGCTTCTGGGAAAAGTGTGAAATCTCATGTCTGTCACACGAGATAACCCACCTAGAAGCAGCCTGCTCTCATGCCGAGACAGTTTCCTCACCTCATATATAAACATGCCTATGCTTTTCAGGAGAACGTGGCTTCGTTGATGAGCCACAGGTTTGCATTTCAAAGAATAGTGGGGAAAGGCAGAAAGTCTTTTATTTAAGCAGCTGGAGAGAGAGAGAGAAACCCCCCCATTTCACTGAAAGGCGAACCAAGATCACACATTTAACAAGCCTCTGCCTGGTGTGTCTGGCTGCTTCATTGACAAGCACTGCTCTCAGAGCCAGCACTTCTTTCTCATTGCACCGTGCTGCATTTCATCTCCAACATCTGTCTTGGACCCCGGACACAATATCAGTGCTGTTTTTTACAGCAGCTTCTTTTGTCCAGCATATAACTATCCACTTGAGCTGTCTGTTCCCTGGCATGCTGTTCTCTCTTTATGAGACAGGCATTAGTTGATAAAACATGGTAAATTATAGAGACAAAGCCATTCAGGCTTTTCTGTGGCTATTTTGATGCTAACAGTCATCTATTTAAAATTAATAAAAGCTAGGCTTGCTCCTATTTGAATAAAGCAGACACACACGCACATGTTCCTCCACAGTTTCCCCCATAAACATGCACGCACATCCAAGATTGCTCTTTCTGTTTCAAGCCAGGTGGTTGCTAAAAATAAAGGGAAGAAAGCTGTGATTTTTTTATTAAAGAGAAATGCTCTGTGGAAAACTGCAGTCCCCTGAATTTTTTATACCCTTTATCTTTGCAAGTCGGGCCTAAAGTCACTCGAGCAAAAAGAAATTGGAGGGCAGAAATGTTCCTCCCCCTCCATTTTTACTGCCCTTGAGTGTGTTTCTTTAGTGCAGCTGACAGAAGTTTGCATTTGATTTCTGTCAGCTAGGCGTTTTTAACTTTACATGGTCCTTTCATCATGTGTCAATAAAGGACTAAAGACACCCATGGGACAGTCAAATAAAAATTAAGAACTAGCATAGAAATGTTGAAATCCCATCCATTCCTCTTCCCTTTCTTCCTACAATGCATAAATTTCCTCTGCATTCATTGGATGTCTGAATACTGTGCTGGGATAAACCAGCCCGCTTCAATATACTGTAACGGATTCACACGCCAAATACTATTCGTGAGATAAGATGACAGGATAAAAGGCACGTGAACATGACAGGCTGACAGATAAGGAATTGGGGGAGCGGAGTGAAGTGTCTTGTCCAATATCACGGAAGAAACTTGTGACGAACATAAAACCGGACTTGGAATTCCTCAGCCTCGGTCTGGTCTGTTAAGCAACAAGGTTTTCCTTGCTTCCTTTTAAGGATTTTTAATGGGCTGGCTTCGAGATGATGATATTCTTTTGGAAAAGGAATTTCAAGTTAAAAATCGTGATTTTTTATAAGTATTTTCTTGTCTCCTTAGCTGCTCAAAAAATGAAACATTTTTCTTTATCTTAATGCATCTTGAACCTACTAATCTTCTCTCTAGGCCTGTGAATAAAAACAGACAAATTTTTCTAAGCACCTTCCCTTGAGGATTCAAAGGCAGCAGAAGGTGATGAAACAGTACAATACATGTCAGAGATAAGAAAAAAATGCTATTTTCTTCACTCCTCCTGTAATTTTTCTTGCACGTTCTCTAAGATCACAAAGCTAATGCAAATAACCTGCTTGTGCAAATTCCAGGGAGGAATGCATGCTCTTTGCATACGCTTATGCCATGCTTTATACGACGTGTTCCATCCACAAACTGTAAAAAAGAACCTACACGGCAAAAAAAGTATGGCTGCAACGCAGACAGAGGCAGATGTTTCAGATGCAGCAAGGACGGTGTCACCCAGGAGCCGAGGGCACCACCTGAGCTGCGGCCCGCGCCAGCAAGGGCAGCGCTGCTGTCACAGGACCGGGTTTCATGCCTTGGCTGGTTGCAGCTGCAGACTTTACTCCCTTTTTCCCTTCTATTTTCCACCCCTCTCACTTCTCTTCTGCAACGCCAGCTCTGCATACAGAAGAACCTGTAGCACTGCTTCAGGAGAGTTAAACTGCTTTCATAGCAGAAACAGATACTGTAAACTCACACAGCTGGGGCACAAAGCATATGCATTTTGCTCTCAGATCAGATAGGTAGAAACCTTGTCGTGTTCAAAGGAGTCTTGTTGCCTGAGCTTCTTTGCTTCTCAGCCTCATAAACACTCAAAAGTACGGTATTTAGCGTCATTGGTACAAATTGTCTTCAGCTGCCTTTGAGAAATAAATTGCTTTAATGAAAATCACCAGTATTTTTTGGCTAGAGAACAATTTTCTGGAAAATGAAATGAGGTTGCTCTCGTTGCTGAATGGAAAGATTTGTGTCCCACTCCCAGCGCTCCACTGGAGAGATGGTCTGTTTCATTTTCCGTGACTGGAGCAATGACTGACCTACTGTAGGTACCGGAGACATGGGAGGAGAATCTGAGACTACATTATCTGCCCGAGCCCGTGGGGATTTTGAATTGCTCGCCTTCAGAATGGTGTCGTTTTAAGTAGGTTTCCATAGGGAGATGGAAAGTATATTCACGTACAGCAACATTTAGGAGGCCAAAGGGCTGTCCCTCATATGGTTGTGAGCATTCTGGCCTCAGTCCAACACATTTTTAAAGTCCATGCTTTTAAGCATGTTGGCGTCTGCATAACTCGCGTTTTTAATGTACAGACCCAAATGCTGTGCGGGATCTGAGCTCGAGCGGGATAGCGCTGGCAGTTTCCAGAGAGGCAGAATCCTGACGGGTCGATATGTAAAACAGGCACGTAGGAACGTCTGGTGTGGTGTATGTGGGGCTTTGTAGTACGTGCTGGTGTGCAGCTAGGTGGGTATTTGTGCAGCGAGATGACGGAGTGGGATGGGGAAAGGCTCGGCCGGTACGGACTGCACGGGCGCATCACGCGTGAGAGTTTAGTGGAGTGAGTTTGCGCCGCTGTTTGCTTCCAGATTACAGGTTGTGTATGATCTTCTTTAAAAGGCTGGATTCAGCACAGGTGTTTATCCACCAACGCTTTCTCTGCATTGGTCAGGCTCAGCCTAAAGCAATATAGTTAGCTTAGAATAGTGATAAACCAGCACTAGCCCTAAGTCTCATAAATCCAACCTAAATTCAAGCAGAACATAGGATGTGTTATCAGCATTTTCAAAGAGGGAAGAAATTCGTATGTGAATACATGAATATAGATGTAGGAGACAAATTTTAAGGATTTAGTCTGTGGCTATTATGTATGTATGTTTGCATTATAGAAGCGTTTGTGTGAACAATAAGGATGTTTGGGTACAGGGTGTGTTTGCTTGTATGTTTTGATCAGATGTTGGCAAATTTAAGAAGATCATAGAATGACAGAATCATTAAGTTTGGAAAAGACCTCTAGGATCATCAAGTCCAACCGCCAACCCAACACCCCCATGGCTCATAAACCGTGTCCCCAAGTGCCACGTCTACACGGTTTTTGGACACCTCCAGGGATGGTGACTCCACCTCTAACATAAACAAACCAGTGAGCTCTGAATCTCACACAGAGTTGTTTCCTGCAGGTTTGTAGCCATGTTTGTTGTGAGCCCCTAAGGAAGAGTTTCCTGATGTTGGAGCATTAATAAGATCTCTGTCACGCAGGTACTCGGTACCTGTATATGAGCCCGTGCAGCTGCTTCTCTCGCCGTCGAGGCTGCAGTGTCTCTCCTCTTTCCCCAGCAGTTTCCTTTAGATTGGTAGGAACTCTTTAAAACTCATCCCTCCCGCTTGTCAAATCTAGTGACAATTTTGGGTGACAGGTTCAAAGGTGTTTGGGGGCTGGAGAGAGAGGAGCAAAGAGACCACAGGCCACATGATTGCATAAGCGTGGTTCCCACAGGAAAAAAAGTCTTGAATTCCTGCATAAAATTCTTTTCTTGAAAAGGCCATTTTTCAGGCCGAAAAGGCTGTCATGTGAAAAATATTGACCAGTTTCAGTAAACCCTTCTTTTCAGTAGGTCAGGAAGGCCCCTTGCTCACAGCAAAGGTTATAAACCCTCCAGTCTCAGCCCTGTCAGAGAAAAAGCGGTTGCAGCTTTATGCCCTCTTAATTGTTTGTACATGCTAAAACAGTTGCCGATGATATTTGTGTGCCTGGTGATGAAATATCCCGTTTTTAGCTCCGTAGCAGAAAAAGGGGAGGCTTTTTTGGTGCTTCTCTTGTTGCGACTGTGTGGCCAAACCAGGGATTTATGATTTCAGGAGAGACAGTAGCTAGCGCTCTTGGATTTTTCTTTTTTTCTTTCTTTTTTTTAATTGTTTTCCTTTGAAATTCCAGAGTTAGTGTTTTGTCTGCTTTCTCCCTGACCCTCTTCGGAGGCAGGCGTGTGTTTTTTCACCAGAAAAACTGGAAACAAAGAATCGTTGTCTTTAAGCTGTAGCAGGCAGGAAACCCAACTCACAAGGGATCACCCTGAGCCAGCGCTGTCCCAGAGTAGACTCCAGTTCTCTGAATTCAACCTGACAGCTTGTCTGGAGCACTTTCTAAGTAACCATTATCCTTCCTTTTCTCCCAGCAAAAGAGCTATTATTTTTTTGCCTAGGGTGCACTGCAAGCAATGTTATTGCACATGTGGGGGGGGTTTACACGTTTGGTGGGGTGCAGTCCCTCCCGTGAAAAGCTCTTGGAAGCGCTTTGGCCGTTTCCTAAGACAAGAGTCAATTTGTTTCTTGATAATGAGTTAAATGGGTAAAATGCTATAAAAATGCTAGCTGCGATGTCTGCGCATGTGTGTCTTCCCTTCCCTTTTCTCTTATGCGTGTATTGCTGCGTCTAGCTTTTTTTCTCCGTGAATACGTGTTTCTTTTTCTTTTACTTCTGCATTTGTGTATTTTTCAATAAGTGCAAAACTGCAAGCACGGTAACTGTTTGGTTTTAGCCCCCTGTGTGCCCGGGAGGGGGTAAAATACGCACGGTGCTGTTTGCATATTTGTGCACACTCGTATACGTGTTTTGGATGAATGTGTATATACGTGCGCGAAGGGTGCTCAGGAACACGCCTTTCAGAATATGCGGTGTGTGGCTGTGTTTTTGCTCGGTAGCATGCCTCTCTGCGTGTGGCGGTTCGTGTCTGCAGCCCTGCGTAGCTCAGCGACATGTATGTTGCCTGGAAAGTGACTGGCTGGCTCTGGGAGGGATTCTCAGGACACATGTTTCAGCCTTCATGCACTGCGCATTGGGACTTCTGCTGCTGGTATTAAAAAAAGCAACAACAACAACAACAAAAAATTCTCATTACTTCCTCCTTTTCTTCATAATGTGTCTTTGTAAGCGTTGCATGGGGTAACTCAGACGCGAATCAGGAAGTTCCACCGCTGCACGGCCCTGGGATGTTTTTCTAGCCACACTCACACAACTGGGGGCTCTCGCCTATGGCCCAAAGCAAACAGGGAGTGACTCCAAATTTTGGAGGCCAGAGCCCTCCTCCGAGTGGGGGAGCAGAGTTCTGGGCTCTAGAGCCGTGGTGTGTTGGAGCTCCTTCGTGTCGCCCTGCCAGGCCAAGTCTAATGAGGGAGAGGGGTCACAGATCTCAGGCTGGAGTGACCTGCTTTGGAAGGGCCCAGGACTACCCTAAGCACACCCTGTCTGTGCAAGCTGAATGAGGCCCCTTTGAATATCCTGAATCCTAGTTGTGTGCATGAATTAAGTTAGGCTCCAGATCCTGTCTGATGCTGGATACAAGTGGGCTTCAGCCCTGGTACTTTAATCCAACACCAGATCTAGAATAGGAGTTAAATCGGAAATGTTTGATTGCTCTCATTTTTATTTCCACAAGGATAATGATGCCTAACCAGGCTCTCAGCTGCTTTCAGAGATTTCCCTCGTTAAACCTGTTCTTCATATCCATGCTCTGCAACACATTTCTTATGTAAATCCAGCAGTCCATCCCTTCTCACTTCGTTTGGGTTGGTCAAAAACCCAGTGTTGCCCCAAGCCTGGATTTTGCCCTTTGTGTCAGTTCCTCATCTGTACACCAGGTTAACAGCAACGTAGAGACGTTTGACAATTTATTTTTTTTAAATTGTGAAATAATCAAATAGTCTGATAATGTAGAGTAGAAGTTATTCTGAAATTATTCTGCATTCAGCTACTTGCTTCCTCTTAGTGGAGAGAATTAGAATTACGTAATTCCACTTATGGTGCCTGTGCTGGTGATTCCTTAGTGCAAGGAGCAGGACATTGTGGTCTTGAAGTAGAAACGAATGAGTTTGGTGCTTGAAGGCTGGAAAGTCTTATGTAATCATGAGAACAGTCATAGTAACGCTGGCTGTGAACGACATCAGCATGACATATGGCATACATGTTAAGCAACTGTTTTAATTAGCAGAAATAATACATTGAAAAGTAATTTATTGCAAAATGAATGAGAATGTGGGTGAGATTTTGAGGTCCCAGTGTACACAGTTAGGACACCCCTGTAACTCATACCTAGGTGTATGCCATAGGGCTAAACGTTAAGGGAAGCCAATTGCTGATTTTCATTAACCACCTCCTGCAGCAGGACTCCTCGTACTCTGCTCTGCTTTCTAGTCCTGTTCTACCATCTCTGCCACACACTGTCAAACCTCCTGCAGGCAGATGACAGCATCCAGAGCCTTCACAGCTCAGGGATAAGAACTGCTGTATCTAAGCAAATCTCTTGCTGCTGACAGTGTAAGATTTTGCACCATCGTACTGAGCATTTAGTACATACACTTGGAGCCAGAGTGGGCCAGGGAAGAACCTTAGCGACTCTACAACCTTTATGTTTGCTGCCATCATTTAAAACAACGCCTCTAATGTTTCTAGGAGGAGTTGGAGGTGTTTTTGGCTTCCTTGCCCCTCCAGAAACCCACAGTCTAGGTTTCTTCTCTCCAACTGGCTTTAAACACAACCCCACCTCTTCAATGCGATCTCCAGGAGGTTAAATGACGGGAGTGTGAGGGCTGGACACTCAGGCGCTTGGCAGGCCCTGCTTACATGTTTGGTTTACAGCAGTAGTGTTTTTTGTTCCCATGCGCCTACTTTGGGACTTTTCCAAGATACCAGAATAGTGCCAGTCCTAGCCACCACACACAGCCTCGCTTCGGGAGGAAAAGCGGTGAGGTCCTGTGCCCTCCTTTCTCCCTCTCCCTGTAAAGTAGTTGCCGCAAAATAGACCCCAAGTGACCACTTAGATTAATCACAAGTCTGGATCCCCTAGGACACCTGGTTCTGCTTTCCCCATTTAGAGAAGCTAATTTAAATTCCAGCCACCAAACCAGGATCCTTTCTTGAAGCAGAAGGACTCTGTGTTCTGCATGGACAATCCCGTGGATCCCATAGCCCACTTCAGATTTGCAGCCCTCTCCTTCCCCTGATTTGCTTCATTGAAATCTGTAAGGCCAAGTCCTGTCTGGAAATGTGGTGTCCGTGCTCCCTAACCAAATAAGGTGGGGTATCCAGGAGCAGCTCCTTCTCTATTTCAGGTTTGGGGTTTTTTCTGTCATGTGAACTGGGGTCATTGGACATTTTTTTGTGAAGCACCCCAAGATGCCGAGGTAAGGAATCCAACAGAAGATGGCTAAATGACTACAGTCGTTGCCATTCTTATTACCCAGCTGAGTCAGCAAGTAAGGCTCGGTCAGAGCCTGCCAGTATGCTTCAAGGGGAAATGGAGGTAGCGTTAGTAAGTGGTCAGACAATTCACTGAGACTTGGGAAACTTACCTTTATTTTCTTCCTGGCTGTGCCCCCATGACTTAGGACAAGCCACTTCCCATTCGTTGGCTTCCTAATCCTCTTGGAGGTATCAGCAACGTTAGGCAGAGGCTGGTGAGCTCTTCCTATGGTTTAGCACCTCCCATGCTGGGCAATCTAGACACCCCCAGGAGTTTGCTGCACGTGTGTTTCCCCAGACATCTTCTGCAACAGTTAACCCAGGCATAGCACTGCCCACGGATCTGTTCAGACCAGTCATTCCACACCTTGACCGTGAGACCCAGCAGTTCATAAAGCAGACAGTGCCTGGCTGGAAGAGAGGTGCCGCTGCTGCCAGTGATGCCATGAATATGACAAATAAGCCATGCTATTCCTTCCCAGCCTTGCCTGCAATTAAGGGCACTATGCGTGCATAGACAGCATTTCAAACAAGATTCCCCTATAGTTCCTATAAAGCATTTATTCCTTAAATGACCCAGCCCCACTGTATCCATCCTAGAACAAAACGGCCTGAAAAATGAGGATATTACAGGCCCAGTGCCTATTGTTCTCCTGGAAAGCCTTATCAAGGCTGGTAGCACGAAATAGTGCCTGAATCTGGTTCGACTGACAAAGCTCCTACAGAGAGAGCAGCATGAAGGGGCTGTCAGCACTCACCGAGCAGCGCAGGAAGCACAGGGACTGTGAACCTATTGTTCAGCTCAAATCCCCCCCGCTTGCTTCTCCCCTCTGTCTCAAGCTTTCAGATTTATAAAAAACCATTTTTTAAAAAGAATTTAAAGAACTTCTTAAAGCTTATCAGAGAGGCTTTGCTCTCTAATACATCATATCTTAAACACAGATCCCTAATGGCTTGTTCATTGGACTGCATTCAAACTGAGAGGACTGCTAGGCATCTGGGATGGTCTTTGCTGTGGTGTGGAAATCTGCTTGGGGATTTTAAGTCCGGTTTCCTAGGGAAATGAGTCTGTGTGCCTGTCCATCTGTCCCTAGCCCACAGCAATATTTGAGCCTATTAGTCTGTTTAGACTAAATATGATCCAGAGGTATGGGGCACAGGAGCAAAGTAGCACTCAAGCTGTGAGATGGGGGGAGGGAAGGCCTGTAAATGTGCATGGTGGGTCAGCGGAGCCTGCCTTATCTTCCCGACTGCAGTGCTGTACCTCCTACACTTACACAGCGCAACGTGCAGCCGTTCTCCTCCGGGTCCCACAATCTCAACCCGCGCATCCCTGGGACACACTCCTCAGTTCCTTCCCCACATCAAGCCCTTCCTTTGTTGCACCCAACAGCCTGACAAGAAGAAACTGCAAAGGTCTGGATAATTTAGCTCATCTCTACCTAATGCCTGGTCCTGATCTTGCCATGTTCTAAGCCTTTTCTCAGCCTCCTGCACAGCCTAAGCAGGCTGTTTCACTACTGGATTATTTCTGATTTACATCTAATTCCAGAGGAATGAATAGATTTTGAAAGAGGAGTCGCAGAGCAGAGGATGAGAACTTCCAAATGACACAGAGGGTAGTGAGGTAGGAACCGAGGGAGATTTGGGGTGAGAAAGTATAGACCAAGGTTAGAAAGGGTCCAGAGTCCAATGTTACGCAGTCTGTTCCACGCAGCCTGATTTCTGGGAAAGCCACTTCTGGAAAAGGCAGCTAAAGCCTGAGGAAAGTGCATTTATCCATGTAAATAAATAAAATTATATTTAACCTTCTTCCCAGGCGCGCTGTGAGTGTGAATGTTTGCAAAGCTGTGAGATCCTTAGTTGAAAGGTGCTGTGAAAGTGCAAAGCATTATTAATATCCTTTACCTTACTCATAATAGAGTATGCATTCATTCTGGGGAATTTCTGGACACAAACCAGACAGCTGCAGAATGACATTTCTTGAAAGCATCTATGATTTATTTTCTGCTCTTTAATTCCATTTTGTATTGAACACACATTTGTCATAGGCCTGTTGTTCCACTGGGCCTTTTAAGACTAAAGCAGACTTGGGGACCTGATCCTTTGCTGGTATAAATTTGCCCCTAACTTCACTGTAGCTATTTGCTGATTTACACCACAAAACGACCTCAGTCCAAGTCTTTTAATTGAATTTCCATCGTGCGGCAAGTTTTGGTGTAAAATCCAAGTGGTTTTAATGACAGATAAGACTATCCCTATAACTAACCGTCTGGCTGGAGTTCTGTAGGATCTCTTCGAGCCACTGGGCGTCAGGTCCTGGGAACGATATTGTTTTTGCAGAAACTCGAGTCTCTGGATAGGTTCCCTGGCTCTGCCTTTTCCATTTTGTTTTAAACACGTTCAGCTTTAGAGTCTGGGCCTGGAAGCTGGGAGGGCTGGTGCGGTTCTTTCACGTTGCACGGATTTTTGTGAAAACAAAACAAAAATAGCTTAGTGGATTTGGATTTTTTTTTTTTGAGAGGGAGAGAAAGAGTTGGAAACTTGCACTAGCTGAGTGAACATGTTTCAATAGCAACGCCTGTATTGCTAACTATCATACTTAACCCTTCTCAACATCGCAAAGTCACGCTCAGAGCTAAGCCTCATCCTAATACCACAAGCATGGCTATATATGCCAATATTTTACTCCATAATGCATACTGTATAGGGAAAGCTGATGTAAAGGGGCTCACCTAAGGTGCACTAAACCTGGACTAAACCTGGGCTGAGCCACCTGCACACCATCCTTCCAAGCTGACATTTTACATCTTAAAGCGTATGCTACGAGGAAGCCCATTCAGAGAGGTTTTGAATTATTATTTTGACCAGACTTTGCCAAACTTACCTGGAGAACCAAGCCCTGATCCTGTAAAGCCACAGCAGCCATAGCAATACACACCTGGTCAGCACATCTGATTGTAACAGTGTCACTTATTGGTTAAAAAAACCCTCAGGAGATGCTTTTTTTGCTCTTTCTGTGACACTGTGAGCAAAGCAGGCTCCTCCTCTGTGACAAAGCTTCTCCATCTGGAGGAGGAGGAGGATCATCTATCCAGATGATGGCCTATTTGTTTACTGAAAACATGCTGATGGGTCTGAATCAACCAGCCCGTTCGTAGCAGTTGGTTCACTTCGGTCAATTATCTGACCCAAAATAATCCCAGAAAATTGAAAATTTTCAATGAGTACTGCTACTTTTTGGAAAGCAATTTTTCCCCCAATTTGGAAAGGAGTTTTTTCCCCAATTTGAAAAGAATACTTCAGTTGGAAAATTAATTGCTACCTTTCTTTTTTTAACAGGATCGCGATGTAAGTGACATTTCCATTAAAATTACGTAATGGCAAGACCATTTCTGACTGAGTTAACCAAAATGTACATTAGCATTTCAATCGGTGGAAATTTCTGAGGTTTTGCCTTTCTCTCTCAACACAGAACTCTTATGTTTTTTAGAAAATATTTCCCAAAACATTGCTCTAATAGTTCTAGTTGTAATACTTCTGAAGGATATCCCAGGGGAGAAATGAAAGCCAGAGACTGGCTGCAAAGAGGACATGGGAAAAGCCAGTGGTTGCTTCATACCTCATCTCTGCTCTCCTGATTTCAGTCACTGGGTGCTCTCAGATGAAGTTAGGATTTGCACGATGGGTTTCCAGCAAGGAAAAATGCCATCCGTGCAAACCACATCTTATTTACAACAATGACAGCTGCTGAGGCCTGAGCTTGGGGATGGAGTTCCCCAGCAGCACCAGGCTGCAAGCCAGTTTCCAGCCCTGCTGCCCCTTGCCCGGCCATGGGAGTGGGGACAGGGCTCCCTTCTGGGGACAGCATGGCCGGGGCTGCCGCCTCCCGCTTTCAGAGATGTCCCGTCACACTCTTTGTACCGGGCTGAAACCGTAGCGGTTTGTTTTTCAGTCTGATCTATTTGCAGTGGGGTTTGTGGTTTCTAGTAAAAGGGAAAAAACAAATAAGTAAAATAAAAATAAAAACAGGCAGATTACATGAGGTCTATTTTCCCCCATTCCCCTCTCTTCCCTCCTCCTCTCTCTCTCCCTCTCTTCCCCTCCCCTTCCCTCTCCCGTCCCTTCTCTGTTTTCCTTTTCATGCCAATAACTAGAAGGCTGTAATTTCAAAGCTGCAGCGGCTTTCCCAGCGCCGGGAGGAATGTGCAAGTGCCTGGGATGTTTCCACAGGGAGCTGCGCAGCCCCGCTGCGCTGTGCAGCCCAACGGGGCACGGGGCAGTGCTCGCTCCATCCAGCAGCATCGGCAGAGGAGCATTTTGAATTTCACTTGAGAAGATGCTTTTTCCCCTTTCTCCCTCCTTAAAATAGCTTCCTTATTGTGCATGTCAAGTCCGTGGCCTCCCTGGTTTTTAAAGTTGCCATTTATTTTCTGTGAAATAACGAAAGGGTTCCCCTCATCCTCCTTTTCTGGCTGTGGTCTTCTGTCATCTTGGGATAAGAGAACGGGGGTCTCCTTTTGGATGGGATGCGCCGCACTCTAAACCCCATAACGGAGTGCAATGACTACCCTCCACGATCAGAACGCGCCAGGCCTGAACATTGCCCAAAGGGCCAGTCCCAACCGCTGTATTTACGGCCTGTTGCCTTTGTGAGAGGGCCAAGGGAGCACAGGAGGTATGGGAGAGGAAACAGATCTGCATAATACCAGCTGGGACCAGGACACAAAGCTAGATTCTTGCAAGGATTTTTGGGAAGAGTTGATTTCAAGCCCTCTGTGCCTGTTGTCTTTTGTCATTAGATCCCTCCTATGAAGTAGTCAGGAGAACAGGATGGGGCAGTAGTATGAATTCTGGCCTCACCAGAAGTAAGTTGTCCCCATGGGAATCACAAATTCTGCAATGGAAGATCAAAACGAGGCGGTGGGAGAAGACGGGCATGGCTGGCTTGTGTTATGAGTATCACAGGGTGGAAGATTTGGGGATAGTCAGCAAGATAAGAGCTAGAATGGTGTTATGAACAGAAATAAAAATTGATTCAAATATTTTTATTATTGAGTGGTGTGTTGAAGAAGACAGAGTGAAGCTGTAATGCTTTCAGGATTTGCTTAAGGGGCTGGGAGCAGATCCTCCGTACAAACACAGACTCCGTGTTACCCACCTGCCTGTAGTCCGGTGTAGATTTTTTAGGGACAGATATAGACAGCTTGGGCAGATTCTGAGAGTTTCTTAGTACTTTTCAGAAAGTGAGATTCCACACAAAATCTAGCAGGCAGATAGGGCCCACACCATGTGAGCCGTACTCACGCAACTGTTCTCCTTTCTTACTGGTTTTATAGAGTCCTTGAATTGACAGTAGACTCTGGGTGAAATTAGACATTTCAGTACGCTCTGTCTCGTTAGAAATATCAGTTCCCTGTCCCTAAAGGCTGTATTTGAGCTAGCCCAACCAGCTGACACCAAGCCACACTCTCCCCTGCTTCCACTGCTGGGGCATATCCCTGTGCAGCAGTGCACCATGGGCCCGTTTTACTCTCAGCAAGATACTACTGGGTGCAAATAAAGGTGGCGAAACCTGGCTGTCAGATCATGCTTCCTCTGCTTTGCAGCTTTCTGAGCTCTGCCTACTCGAAATGTAAAGACTGTTCTTCGAGTTAGAGTTTTCTGTTATGAGAAATGATACGAAAAGGAGGAACAGATGATAACGTTTAAGTGATTTATAGAAATGGCTGTGATATTTTCAACAAAATATTTGGTTTGATAAACCCAGAAGTTTTTGCACAAAAAGGTTGCTTTAAAAAAGAGTTTGCATTTCCAAAAATATTGATAAAGATATTGATAAAGATAAAATATTGATAAAGATCCAATTTTCTGTTCAAAACATGGATGTAAACTAGAATGGAAGTTAAGTTGCAATAAAAACCAGAAAATTAATAAAATATCTATATAGTTTTTTTCTTGCCTCATCTGCATATTTTAATTTTACAGTGAAAATTTTAATTTCTAGTGAAATCTCTTAATTTTATGGTGCAGTTTCAAAAATACCTGCTCTTAGGATGAGAAAACTTTTCCCATCCCAGTCGCTTTTATTCCTGTTCAACGTATCTTGTACTTCCCTTGTTCTCTGTTCATTCCTCCTCTTCTGTTCTAGTACATATCAGACCTTTCTCTGTCTCTACAGGCCCTCCTGTTGCAGGGACGCAAAATGTGAATAAGACAACAGAACAGCAACGGCCCCAGCCAGGTAACTGTTGATTTTATCCCCTCTGCATTTGCTAAGTAATTGGATTTGTACTAGACTGGGTGAATAAATGTGTCGAGCTGCCCCAGCCGTGGGCACAGGAAAAACAGGCAGAGCCGTAGAGGGAAGTCTCAGAATAATGAGTCAACTGTGACCGAGCAGTGACAGCAATTGTTCCAAACCGCTTCTATTTTACTGCGTTGTCCTTCCCCATTCAAAAGAAACATCCTTGTTTCAGCTGAGTCACATGCAGCGCCCAGCATCTGTTGCATCTCCTTTGAAGCATCACGACACGCCGTGCAATAGGTCGTGCAGCAGTTTGGGGCACGGAGCTGTTTGTGCTGCAGCGGCAGAGTGTCTGCTCGTTACCTCTTCACCTCTGCTGCAGCGATGGTCGATGGATGTACCTCCAAACAGAATCAACAGGGCTTCCCTTGCGTCAAAGAAAACCAAATAAGAACAGCAAACCCTATTGGGCAGCAAGCAGTAGTGTTTCCTGCTAGTTTCCCAAGGGGCCTTTGAAAAGCTAAATACCACCTTCTCTGCTTTGCACAGCTGCTTTCTATCCCCCTTTTTTTTTAGGGGGTTGGTTCTTTTGGCATCGATTCAATCCACGAGCAAATGCTATAGATCCAAATCACCAAAACCAGAGAGAAGCAAAGAAGAAGTATAGAGATTAAGGCTGAGGAGGCCCCACAAAAAGGGAAGGAATTCATTCCTAATAAATGCATTGTGGGGTTTTCAAGAAACACTCAGCCTCATTGGAGCCAGTGACAAAACTGTTACTCTCATTTGCCTAACGCTCTCTTTGCTTTGGGAAGGGAGAGTGGGGTGAACATTTCATTGACCTCAGAGGGAAGCAAGCTCAACTGCTAACAAGTCAATTTGAAAATCTCATCTGCTGTCCAGCTCTTTTTATTAGGAGAAATACATTTGCTCCTGATTTGTTAGCGTTCTACTATCCCACACTTCTTTTTTTCACGTTTCATGTTTTCTAGTTGAGATATAAGTGTAGGGTATGTCCAAAGAGATCACAGATTTTGAAAGCAGGCAAGCCTGAAACCAATGCCAGAAACACTGTGCCATTTTGGATTCCACAAATAACTGGTGGTTGCTTGCTAAAAAAGAAATAAGGAACACATCAGGTCTGTTCCAGGCCCCAGGAGAAGAGGCAGTAAGAATAAAGGAAGAAAACGAAAAATTGAACAGGTTTCTATAATAAACAATAGTGAACTGTTGTTTCATTTTGATGAAGCATTTTTTAAAATAGTTTTTGTTGCATGGTGGTTTTTTTTTTCAGATCCCTATCAAATCCTGGGGCCCACTAGTAGCCGTCTTGCCAATCCAGGTGAGTCCATCTTTACATTTCAGACCACCGTTATTAAAGGTGTGTGCTTTCCTTCTGATCTGCTGCCCCAGTCTGCACTGGATGAGTAGCTGTTGTCCTCTCCCACTGGGGTAGGCTGTGAGAGCCACTGACCTTGGTAGCTGCGCTCTCACCAGAGCTTTTGCAAAAATCCTTACAGAAAAGTGAGGAAAGTGATGCAACATCATCTTTGTCAGGACAAAATCACCACCCTGAATGTTCTTACCCAAAACCAGCATTCCCTAAGAAGAGTTTTATAAGGGACTTTAATGCTGGTCTCTCTGATTTGCAGTACAGGTTAGTTTTCCACCGTCTGCTACAGATTAGCTGAAGGGAAGACACAAAACATCTCTGAAAGTCACCGCATAATATCTGTCCCTAGCATGGCATCTGCGGAAAACAGTCCCCGACTTTGGCAAATAAAACCTGGAGTAAATCTTGCTTGAACAAATCAAACTCGTGTACCCTGAATGCCTGTAAGGAACCATCCTCATAAGGCTCTTTACTAGTAGTATAACCACACCGAATAAAGCTAGGAGTCGTCTGGTCTGGTGAAGAAATAATCTTATGTAACGCAGATCACCAGCTGGAAAGAAAACTGTAGGTATCCAAAACAATATCCATGGTAAACAGTAAGCAATTGAGAGTTGAAGTATACTGTGTTAACTCTCCAATGAAAAATTTTGCAGACAGTATGCTCGGGAAAAAGCCTGTTTATGAATACCCCGAAGATTTTAAGGCCAAAGGCGACCATTATGAAATCTAATCTGACCTCAAACTCATGAACAGAACAAAGGGTTGACTAACTTGTTTGCTGGGAACAGTTTATCCGTACCTACGTAAGACGTTCTAAGGCTTGAAGGAGCAGTTCCCAGTAAAGATCGAGATAGTCCTTCTGTTTCCTGCCTTTGTCTTTGCTTTTAAGCAGGAAACACAATGTCATTTCCTTTCCTCTTTGGCTTGCTTCTCGCAGGGAGCGGGCAGATCCAACTGTGGCAGTTCCTCCTCGAGTTGCTGTCGGACAGTTCCAACGCCAGCTGTATCACGTGGGAAGGGACCAATGGGGAATTCAAGATGACGGACCCTGATGAAGTGGCACGGCGCTGGGGAGAACGCAAAAGCAAGCCCAACATGAATTATGACAAGCTGAGCCGAGCCCTCCGATACTACTACGATAAGAACATTATGACCAAAGTGCATGGCAAAAGGTATGCCTACAAATTTGACTTTCATGGCATTGCCCAGGCTCTTCAGCCTCACCCCACTGAATCGTCAATGTACAAGTATCCGTCAGATCTCCCCTACATGCCGTCTTACCATGCCCATCAGCAGAAGGTGAACTTTGTACCCCCGCACCCTTCTTCTATGCCTGTCACATCATCCAGTTTCTTTGGAGCAGCCTCACCTTATTGGACCTCCCCTGCAGGAAGCATTTATCCAAACCCCAACGTCCCTCGCCATCCCAACGCCCATGTATCACCACACTTGGGCAGCTATTACTAGATGCTTTTATCTTCAAGTGGCCTTTATCAGTCTCGTTGGACTTTTTCTTTATTTCTGGGATTTTATGGGTTTTTGGGGGCCCTTAATGGATAATTGTGGAATAATTAAAACTGGATATTGGTTATTCCTGGATCAAACCTTTTACCTTTGTAAGTTTGCCTCTTGTGTCTTGAACTGAGAGTTGGATGCTTCTTTGGGCCAGTACTCTGCATTTTCCTTGGGTTTTAACGCTTATGTCCTCTGTAGAAATTGACTATGAAGATTATTCACCGTTACCTGGAATGATTCTTAGCTTTCTGATGAGAGAAATTTTTAAGGATTCAAAGGCTTTTGACAAGACATAGATCCAACTGTGGGTCGTAGGAAAAGATGACTGCATGGGGTTTTTTCCCGGTGTGGAGAGGGTAGGCAATTTGACCATAAAGTGGAGGACACTGGGCTGCAGGGGACCGCAACTGGAATCTTAGCTTTAAGGCAGATGAGGATTTTCACCCAACTGGAAATTAAATATATATATATTCATATATATATATGTGTGCATGTATATTTTAAGAAGTAAAGGGCATTGAAGGAACTTTTCTAGAGTGTACAACTTCATTAGACTGTGTATTAACTCCAGAAACATCAGAAACCAGAACAAGAAGTAACCTAATGTCAAGCACAGACATTCCTTGAAAGCAAAAGTGAAGTAAAATAAATGACAGCAGGCCCCTGAGCTCTGCCAGAGTCTTAGGGATCGCTCAATGCTACCGATTCGCGAACGCTGTGCGTTTGTCAGACCGTCATCCAAAGTGGTCAACAGATCAGAAGGCAGATTACTGTATAAATTATGCAGAGTTATTTTTCCCTATATCTCACAGTTTTAAAAGAAAGAGTAACTAAAACGAGTTGACCTCGGTCACAAATGCAGGTTTGTTTTTTACTATCAGCTCAGCTGTTTGTGGGTTTTTTTCTCTTGGTTTTTTTTTTAACGTAATTTGTACATCTTTCCAATCTGTACATTTGGGCTGTAGCTTTGTACTTTTTGCTAAAAAAATAATTAAAAAATAAGACATGAGTAATGTATCTGTTGGAGGTAGCCTTGGTCCTGCAACTGGATCCGTAATTGACCCCCGAAGTATCCAGAAACCTTCCAGTTTTCCCTGGGTTTGTCTAGAGTAGTTTTTTGTTGTATTAGCCTGTCAGAGTTGTCTGCAAATTAACTCCACTTAGCTAATATGTTTGCATTGAAGCTGATTGAAAACATGCACCACCATTTTAAAGCAACTATTTAAATATTTTGTGATTATTTTCCACCAAAATCGTGAACTTTGGAAAGATCTTAACCACTTCATAGAGAAAATCATCAAATGCTTCTCACAACGTGTTTTCAAAAACTTTCGCTAGGGGTTTTCATTTGAATTTTCAACATTCAAAAATTCTCAGCCATCTCTAATTTTGCACATGTTAATTTGATGATCCACAAGTGGCGGTTTGGTGCCATAAACAGAAGGGTAAACCACAAGCATTTGTGTTTTAGAACAGATGTCTGGGTGGGGGTGTGTGTGAGACTTACATGTACAACCTATTAGCTAACTTGTATTAACCGGCAACCAATTAACAGGATCACAAATATCTAGTCTAGACATAACCTCTGGGACTCCGTGTGGGTGCAAGATTTGGTCCATGTGCATCCGACTGCAGGATGAGAGCCTGAAACCAGAACATTATAGTCTGCAAGTAACTTTAAACAGAAGCACTGATGCCATTATTTAACGAAATGGAAAAATAAGATCGAGCTAATCAGTTTAGGTCTTAGTGCTTTCGGGTTGTTTATAAGTAACATTACTGCAATAATCGCAAAATTTAACGATGAAGAAATTACCCATGGAAGTAGGGCTTTTCTTACTATATATATGCAATGTACTTTTTGGATATTAAAATATATATAATTTTGCAAGTAACCTTGTTTTTTTAAAAAAAAATGTATTAAGCGTTATGATGAAACTCTTGTATGAACAGGACGTTGTAAAAAAATGTGACCAAATAAATGGTGGTTTTCTTCTCAAGGCATCATATTGTCCCACTCTCTCCCTCCCCTCTCATACCTGCGGATAAAGCATGAACTTTGCCTCTAAATTAACGTCAGCTAAAAAGGAAAACAAAGCAGCTCCATAGTAGTGGCAAACATAGACCTTATCAACATAAAAAAATATCAATCTCTTATACAAGAGAATTCGTGTCTCTGGAGCCGGTGCTTATCAGACCTGACTTAGTTATTGAAGTGTCGAAATCAGAAACCTGGGCTCCATCTTTGTCCATGGAGAGAGAGAGAGAGAGTCCGAGAAAGTGGTAGAGTAGCCAAAGCTTGAGGAGGTGAAGTGTCTGGCACGAGGACGGTGGCAGAGCTGAGAGCAGACCCCTGCCCGGTGCCCCAGCGATGGGTCACAGCGCCGCGCTGAGTGCCAGGACACGCAGCCTCCCTGCGAGAGCCATCACTGACCTAACAGACGTCTCCGCCTGTTTGCTCTTTAGGGTACTCGAGAAGTCACTGGCAGAATATATATGTGCAATGCTGTCTGTATTACCAGCCTGCCTGCCTGCTCATGTTTCTCACCTATCCCCAAGCCCCAGGGAAAGCCAGTGCTCCAAAGCATTCCTGAGATGGAGTAAGAGGCTGCAAAAACAAGCACTGCCAAGGAATCTTCTGATTGTGTATAAAGGTCAGGCAAAGGCACTTCCTGTATTTTTGCAGACACACGGTGGTCCTGAGAGATAGCTTGATCTTTCTGCCGATGTGATAAACCCTTAGAAATACATAACTGCACAAGTACACCATTTCCTTCCTCCGCACACAACCTTTTGTTGCTAAGCTTCTAGTACAATAGCTTTCACCAGCTTGATTAGCAAGCCTGGGCTCTGAAAATAAGCGATGTTAGCGTGTTCAACCACCTCAGAGCTGTTCCCTTTGTGTATTCAACCATAGTTACTCGATTTGGTCATAAGAGTGAGTGTTTTGTTGCTTATCTCTATTGTTTTCCACTTTAGTGCAATCCAGATTCATTCTGGCTATGCATCATCCGTAGAAATATCAAGTATTTTCTTTTAATACAGTGTGCCGGCCCAGCCGCCAGTAGTAGCAAAAGCTGAAGACTGAGATTGCACAAAAACATCTAAAGGCAGAATCTGAAGGTTATCAGAGTGCAAAGATGTCTTTGAGAGCAAAATTTGGCCAGCAGGATCCTTGGTGAAAAAAAGGCTTTTGAAAACAACCAACAATTTAAGAAGCATCGGTTTCTGCTGCCCACCTCGCAACATCTTAAAAGAGCCCAGATTGAGATGGAAGGTGATCAGCAGCATCCACAGCTCAGGTCCTTTCAGCCTTTCTCTCTTCAGGGTACTTGCTGATATTAACCTTTGCTAGTATTTGCTAATATTTAGCTTTAGGCAGGGTTTGCCGCCCGCTGCAGGCCGCATTCCCACAGAATAAAGAGATCTTGGAGTAAAGGGATCTCACACCAGTGTGCCAGACAGCCTCAGACTGGCAGGCCACTTCCCAGGCACCTTTCAGCATTTTCATAAGATCTTAATGGTTTACATTCCTCAGATAAAGAACAAGAAATAACATACAGATCGGAGTAGGCCATTTGTACCCCCCAATATAAGCCTGACTTTGCCATGTTGGAAGCTCTCGGGGCGATAACAGGGGTATCTCCCGTCCCAGCACAAGTTTCTGGGACACACTGAGAGAAAATAAACAAGGAATTTGACAGTACTAATGCTACTTTTTGCTTTTCCCAGGAGGACAAGGCAGACGGAATTCAAGTATTTCAGGCTTAAATCAGAAAGTTTACCAAACAGATGGTTGGGGTCACATGGTTGTGAGCTGTGAGTCAACAGGGATAGCAGAAAATCTTCTCTGCATTGAAGTTCAGAATTCAAACCTCACCAGGAAGCCCCATTGAAATCAGTGGTAATTTAACTATTAATTTCTAGTGGTCTAGTATTCACCTGATATTTGTGTTCTACTCCCCAAGATTCAAGCACTGAACAGGGTGTAGCTTAAATATGCCAAACTAGAACTAGCTTTACATTTCACCTTCTATAAACAGATTGTGTATTAAGTAGAATCAGTGATGGCTTCACAGTCTCTGAGCTCCAGCTCGTTTAGCTGGGATCTTTGTGACTGTTTCTATTTGAGATGTACCTGCCTCAGTGCCTGCATATCAAAGGGAGAACAAGAAGGTATTCTTACTGCCTAATTACAGGCATCAGGTTTAGAACCTGCTTTCAACTATATTTTGAAGAAGGGTTTTTATCCCCACTAAATCTCTGCTCAGAGTCTAGAGGATGGAGCGCTCAGCTTAAACACTTATTAGGTGCTCTTAAGTTAGCAGATGCCAAATCCTTGTAGTGTCAAGGATCTGAGATTACTTGTATCTATAACCCTTGTAGGCCAGAACCCACCCTCCATGTGCACGAGTGGCTTACGGCTTTTATATACCTAAGAACTGTGTTTCAACCCCAAGGACGAATTTCCAAACAGCTGTGGATCTCTAACATGCACCTAATTCTACTGCAAGGGAGAGGGATTTCCCCATTGTTACACGTTCCCGTTAGTAACGAGAAGGAAGTGTTTCTCATACTACCGCTCAACAAGCACCTTCCAGTCCTAATGAGATGTTAACTAAGTGGGAAATTTGCCATAACTTCTGGCGGTGCCGGTATTTGCAGCGAAGCTGGACTTAGGCGGTAATATTTCATGTGCACTCTTACTGTCCACAGTGACACTAAATGACTACGCCCGAAGCTTTGTATTAAAAGCACCGATGAACCCAGCTGCTGTTTCCCACCCCTACTGTCAGAAGATCTGTAAACTCTGGGCTAAAGGAGCCAGCTTCACTTTATTATACTGTTACAATAATAGATTTTTTACAGGCTGCTTTGCTGCGCTGATGCAGTATTTTTAATGACCTCTGTGAAATTAGTTTGTTAGACTTCAGCTCGCTGCCTAACAAAGTCTGTTCTCCCACATCAGCCTGAGTGTTGCTGCATTTGGTGTTAATTACAGCTGAGTCTAGAGGCACGTCGGGGGCTGGGGTTTATAAATTCACTTCAAAGACCCTGTTCGTATACTTTTGCACAATACCTAGCATAACATATATGTTATGATTTTTCATCTGTAAAAGCAGAACTTGTTGCAAATAAAGCTCAGACTTTTCTATTGTATTAAGAAAGAGACCTCAGACTAAGGTCATGAGAAGAATGACACATAACACCTAATTTAGCTTGTACATTATGATTTTTTCACCTACAGAAGTAAAAATCCCTGCACATAAAACTCAGATTCTTCTACCATATCAGAAAAGAGTTAGAGATCCTTGGCAAACTCAGCTGTTCAGGGTCTAAGAGTAGCAAACAGATCCCAATACTAGACCCACGAAAAGAAAGACGAGAAAGCAAAGCAGCTTTGAGGCCACCATAGCAATACTCTCCCCCACCCACCCCCCGGTAGAGGGGAATAAGCTGCCCCTATCAGGGCACAGTGCAACAGGTGTGTCAGTGATGGCCAGGGTGTTCACAGCTGAGCAGCTGCTTCGATCATTACAAACAGCTGCAGCAAATAAGCAGGAAGGTTTCTCTGGGCAGGGGAAGTAACTTTTAGAGGAGGGGGTTTTACTGCTCTTCATCTAGGAGCAGGCAGAAAAGGATGAAAGTCTGCATTTCTTATTTTAAATTGTAGCTGCTGAAGGAGGAGGAACAACCTGGGGGCTCTGGTAGTTTGATGCACAGCTATTTCAACACAAGAGCTTGCTTCTTCCTTTCCAGGAACTGCCGCAAACTTGTTATTTGCTTTGGCTTTTTGTTAACTTTCTGTCTCCTGGAGCTGTAAAGCCTGATGCTGGATCTACTTTACCTTCCCTGCTGCTGTAAGGCCCTGTGTGCAAGCCAAAGGAGTCTCCTCTGCTTCAGGCCTGTGCTGGCTGCTGCTGGCAAGGCACGTGTGGGGAGGAACAGCATCTCCAGCCCTCAGGAAGTGCAAGGTCTGTTTTCCAAGTGTCTCTGTGGCTGCTGGAGGAGGCTGTGCTGTGAGTGTTGGCTGGTGGTACCTGTAATAACCTGGACCCCACCCTTTGGTTTTCTGTCGCTCTCAACACCCATAGGCTAATATACCATAGTGCTAAGTTAAAGCAAGTAAGAGGGGTTTCTGTTTAGGGTAGAAGTTACTGTAAAGGGTTTGAAACTTTTCTTAAAGCTCCAGGTCCTGAAGCTCAGGGCTGATTGAGAGCTGAACAGCAGCAGCAGTCTAAGCGTCCCAGCCAGCACGGCCGCAAGCTCTGCACATAGAGGGGTGTCTGCAGTCCTGGCCTCGCTGGGGGGACAGGAATGGTCGCTGCCCTCCTCTGAGCATGGCCAACCACCCTGCTGAGGTGCTGCCACGTGCCCCCCGTGAGTAGATACTGTACCCCCAAACTGCCCTGGCCTGCAGGCTTCTTCCCCCCACGCACAGTACAGAAACCTCACGAGGCTCCGGGCTGGGAGTCTGTCCTTGTAGTGTTTTGGAGGAGTAGCTCGGTAGGGGTTAATGGGCTAAGAATCCTTTGGTGGTGTCTGCAAAGCTCCTGGCACAGGAGCATGAAGGGATGTAATTTAGACTTCTAGATACTGTCAAGTGATATAACAGTTTTACAAACACTGCTACGGTGGCAGCAAATCCTTCGCGTGAGTTTGTGTAGGCTCTGTAATGTACCAGGAACGCTTCCAAATCAGAGGGGGGCTTTGGCTGAACAGGCACTCTTGGGCACTGTTGCAAAACTAACATAGAGCTAGAACTCAAAGCTTTCCCAAGGTGGCCTGTGGTGTTGCTTTTTTTTTTTTTTTTAAACAGCTGGGGAAACTGAGGCTCAAAGCAGGGAGCGGTGACTCGCTTGAAGCCCCAGAACAGAGTTGGACACAGAATACAGGTCTCCCCAGCCTTGCTATTACTAACCCACCCCACCTACTGCAGACTCTGTTAAGGGTGCTTTAGATGCCACTGCAGACGTGATGTTTACAGCCCCCAACCCTCCACTTACACATCACCTCCGAATTCATTGCAGTGAATTAAGTCCCCCAACACTTCTGTGAAGTGGCTAAATATATCCAGCTAGCAGAGCTCATGCCAAAAAAAAGTCACTAAATGCATTAAACTTCGTGTAATAAACTGAGGAACAGTCCCAATAAATTCTTGCTTGGCGCTGCCGCGGTTCGCGCTGTTGCGCTCGCTGCGGGGCCGGGGCCGGGGCCGGGGCCGGGGCCGGGGCCGGCGGGGCGGTCGGGGCCGGGGCCGGCGGGGGGGCCGGGGCCGGGGCCGCGGCTCATCCGGCGGTGAGGGCTGCCCTCCAGCGGCAGCAAGGCAGAGGCGCTCAGGGCACCGCTCCCGTCCCCCTGGCATCACCCCTGCGCCGCCTCCAGCACCCTCGCTCGCCTCTGCGGTGGGTTGTCCTAGCTTCGTCTCTGCGGAGCTTGCTCGGGATGCGGCCACCCGGGAGAGCGAGGGCTTCAATGCTTTGCTTAAATTTAGCTAGCAGCGCGCAAATTGAGGTGCGAAGAGAGATTGTCTCCTTTCCAGCCGCCCCTTGCTTGCCCAGCTCTCTGGAGCAGGGAGAATTGGTCTGCCTGGTGCATCAGTGAGTTTATTCAAGCTGTAAGCTTCCCCCAGGCAGATGCTTCCACCGCAGGAATGTCAGCTTGGCCTCGGGAAACGTATTGTGTGCTCTAGCCGCGGTGGAGAGAGGGCTTTAGCCTTCCTCGCTTTTGTCCCAGTGGCATCCTCACCGGCTTATATAGGATTTAGGGCGGTGACGGTGCTGTCGCAGAGGTTCCCCAGGCTGCAGCGAGAAGCTGTGCAGGCACAGATTCACCAGAGGGTTTAGGAACTTGCTCGGCTTCCCCCGTCCCTGCCGCGGCAGGGGCTCTGCTTGCATTCCTCGTGTTGTGCTGTGGTTTCTCCCTGCTTGTGTGGGGAACAGGAATTGGGCCAGCACCATGACAGTTCAAGGCGGGGGTGAATGGAAGGGGGCAAAATAAAAGGGAAGGGGAAATAAAGGCTCTTCCCAGCTGAATTCGCATGAGTCTAACCACATCAGTTTGCTGCCTGGGGAGAGGAAAGAGGATATGACACCTCAGCTGCTCTCGCTTGTGTCGGGGCTTTGCACACTGCCGGCTTGTTTATGGGTGAGTAGCTGAGTTTACAAGGAAGCGTGTACACGCAGAAGTTATCCAGGCAGTTGCTGTGAGCTAGTTAGCAGTGGTCTGCCACATTCCAACCATGCAAGTCACTATGAGTATCTAAATGGCTTGCCAGGGTCTGTTTTTATTATTATTATTATTATTTAGGGGTCTCTTTTCACCAGTTACTACCAAAGAGTGTGTGGAGACAGCTAACTAGCATATGTCAGTTTGCTAAAAGCAGTTATTTTAATTCATGGCCCATTCTCCAGCAGTCAGCAGGATGCCTTATTCATTTGCCAGCAGGAGGGTAAATCTATTTCAAAATGATTGAAATATTATGCACAGCTTGAATGAATGTTTAAAATAAATACAGTAGAAGAAACATGTTGTTTGTGAAATGAGAAGATAAATTAAATTTAGTGCAGACACGTTATTCCCAAGCCTGGCAGCTTGGCGAACACTGTCACAGCTAAATCCTTCAGGCCTTAATCCAGCAGTAAGCGCATGGTCTGATTTCTTCTCCTGAAGAGACGGGACTTGCTCTTCAGTCCTTTGCTTTGTACTGACTAAGCTGGTGGCCTCCATAGCATGTTCCACTTGTGGAGAGGACTAGTTGTTGCTGGGACAGCATGGGAAGCCTGGAGGGACAGGGAGGGACAAGAGAACCGTAAGGCTTGAGAAGAGAGCCCTGTGGAGATGTAAAAAGCGAAATGGTGTCGCGGGTAAAGCAACCAGTCTTTGTTTTCCAGTATCGGGTCTGTGGTTCCCTCCAGCCACTTCTGCTCAGCAAGATTAAATTTATTTTCATCCTCTTAACTGAACTTTCTTTTAATGGCAGCAGGGGTGACAGCCCCCAAAATAGATTTCCTATGGAGTCTGTCCTGAGTGGCACCGTATGCAGCATGTCTCCCGATAACCCTTTTTCCCCTGCCCTGGGCCTTTATCTCTCTGGTGACAAACAGCCCTCTCTGGACAGAAAGAGGAAATTCCACTCATTGTTCTCCTGCTGCTGGGCTCTGACTACAGCGCTCTATCTCCTGCGCGGTGCACCGCTGGCAGGAGGGGACCGGCAGGCGTTTCCTGAAGTGACAATCAGCAGGCGGCTCACGGGAGGAGGGTTTCATTCCGAGATTCCCACTTAGGTCCCGCTATGATCCTCCTCTAAGCAAGCTTGATAGCTCAGCCGCGGCCCTCTCAAATTTGGGTATGCCCCCCTCGTATCTTCTCTGATCATGCAGTAGTCGGTCCCCTCTCTGTAACGCCAAAACGTGCAAAAAGAGTGCAGTCTCCCTTCCCTTAGTGTTGGCAGCAGGGCCACCTTCTGAGGCAGGTGTAACTGCCAACGAAGAATGAACAACAGGTAACGGCCCTTTCAGTGAGATCGAGTACCTTCTGTTTGAGCTGTGGTAGCACGTAATACTTCTAGACAAGGAATAACGCCTCCTCGTGCTTCTGCTGTAGAGACATAGGGCGAAAGGTTAAAAAGCTGTGTCGTGAAGAACTTGGAGGTTTAGGATTTTGAGATGGCTTTCCAAGGGCTGGGCCTGAAAGTGCGTTATTCAGGGACCCTTTAAACTTTGGAGGATGTACACCTCCTCCTGGACAGGCACTGGAGTAGTATTTGGTTATATTTTTCCACCCCTAGCAGTAACATCCCGAACCAGCTTTACTTAAAGAAAATAGGAATCTTCCCAGTCTCCTCATTGCATAGCTGGGTTTGACCTTTTAAATGGATTTACTATGGTCTTGCTTTTTTTGTACAGTGAAGGCTATCTTTCTATTTCTATTACGGGTGTCTTGGTGCATCTCTTCTCCCAGGGTAGGAGGTAAAACTTGTAAGCCTCGAATACCAGCCGTACTGCTTTCTAGGGAAGTTACACACAGGGCAACTGCACAGGAAGCCTATAAAGGAAATGTAGCAGCAGCTATGGAAGGGCTGAGCAGCACACAGCCTTTTGATTCAGACAAGCCTGGGACTCTTGAGACTTCATTTTACTTCCCCGCTCCCCCCTGGAGTTCTGCGGATGGCCACCCATCGCTCACTGTGCTGCGGTGTGCCATTCAGACCGGAGGATAAAACAGCCGTCCTTCCAAGCAGGCAACCTGGGATGCACGAATGGTTGGAGGGGCTCAAGTGCTGTCGTATTTGGGACTGTAAAAATATTTTTATAGTTGACAATGTCGCTTTTCAAGGTTGCAAAAACAGTACACTTGAAATATTGGGCAATATCTGTGCATTACCTTAAAGGTTTTGGCTGGCAGTTCCAGCATTCCGTAGTTGTAGCCTTAGCAAAGCCATTTTTAGTAATGCTGACGCGTGGTGAGAACAGAACTTTGTGTGCTGACCTTTCCATCTAGAAGTAAAGAAGGGTGTAAAAGTGGTGTATTGAAAAGGGGAAAGATTGAGACAGTTGAGAATTGGCTTTTAAAGTGCTTTAGTGACATAATTGTTCGTAACATTGTTCTTTGTACAGCTTAAGCACTTTATGTCCCGTGTTACAGATGGCAAATCTGAGATACATACGAAAGTGATTTGTTCTGAACCAACAAAGGAGTTGATACTACACTGGGACTGAAACCTGAACACTCTTGGTTCCCAGAGTTTGATTTCCATACTCCCGTTATGTTCATTTGCAAAATAGCTTTGTCTTGTCATCATTTGACCTGCTTAATTCTCCCCTTCCTTTAAAACCGCTCAGTCCAGCAGTTTTTAAAAAGATGCTTCCATTTTACCACAGAGTTGAAAATAGATGAGCTGAATTACATCACCGGGAAGAGTTCCCAAAAACCCTCTCTTTGGTCTGCCGCTTAACTGTCAGCAAAAGAACTAGTTGGGGACAGAGTGGGAAGGGGGGAAGGCTGTGAGGAAGTGGAAATTCACCAAAATTATTGATGCTTCTTGTTGCATTTGAAACTTGAATGTCAAAAATCATACCCGGAAAATGTTCACCACCACTTAGCTACCACTGAGCAGAGCATGTTTCCTGTAGGGATACACATTTTGCTGTGGTGAGATGGACGGTTTGGAACTAAATCTTAAGCCCACCGTTGGTGGGAAGCTCCTATGCTGTGTTTTTGTTTTAACAAGACCTTCATGCATCAAAGGAGAAGATAATCTGTGTTTGCATTTGAAGGATACATCTAGAGCTGGGAATTTCCTCTCTTCTCCCAGTGGATTGCTCTTCTGCCAGGTGCGAAGCAATCGGTGTGCTCTTCAGCTCCCCGCTGTGGCTCACCTTCTTTCTGGACAGTTGTCTTCAGATGCTTCCTAATTTCACAGTTAGCCAGCTCCTGGGGAAGTGGAGAGAAGAGTAGCTGAAGGGGGAGCCAGTTGGAATAAGCAGCAAACTTCCTCTTCTCCCACAGCGGGTCTCTGCTTCTCCTTGCTTTTTCACTTTTCATTTCCATTTGGTTATTTTTCCCTGAAAAGAATCAAAGGCTTTCACAGGAGAGAAGCTGTATTTTACAGAGCTCTAGATGCAGCAGGGTGGTCCAAGCTTTGTCTTTGCCAGCTCCCTAAGCAGGTACTGTCCCTTAATGCTCCATTTCTGTAGATGTACCGGCCTCAAAGAAAGAAGGAGTTGTTTCAAAACGTTCAAAAGTGCTCAAGTGTTCCGGAGCCAGAGAGTCTGCTTTCACAGAGGACTTTGGCAACCAGAAACATACAATTTTTTGAGGTTTTGGCTCCTAAGACCCTTAGGTTTCTTTAGCTTTGCCTTCTGTCTCCCCTTTTCATGTTCTCTTTCCAACAGCTGGGTATCTTTGACACGCCCTAAAGTTTCTCTCCATCTTTTCAGGCTTTTAAACAGAACTGCATGCCTCTGGGAACTTAAGTGAGTTGGACATTCCAACATAGCAGCTTCATAAAATGTCCCAAAGGTATAAAAATATAAATTCTATGAAATATATATATAGTGTAGTTAAATAGTGTTCTGAAGATCACTGGTATTTTTCCTCTTCGATTTGAGGCTTTTGAGAAGATAAATGCTGTTTTAGAGCAAAACCAAACCTGTGTCTCTTTTTTGTTTTACTAAGTTATTAATCCTCTCAAGATTGAATTCATTATGAAAAAAAGATACAGTCCCATGACCATCTGGAACTACATTTTTGTGTCACTGGTTTCACTAACTTCTGACAAGACAAAGCTAGGATTGTCATAGCCTTTCTTCTCTTTGGCTTTAGCTTCTTTCTCATTGTACAGACAGAAGGCACAGTGGGGAGTCTCCACTGCCACTGTCTTGCTGAAGTTCTGGAAGTCTACTCTGTATTTCCCTTCTTTGGTCTTGGACACAATGGGAGCAAAGCGATAACCCCAGAGCACCTCTTCTGGGATGTAGGATGTCCTCACTTGACAGGTAGCGCTAGTGGCTTCAACGGTGCCATCTAGAAACACCACCAATTCAAAATCTTGCTGCAGAATGGTTTCTGCTGCCATGTGGAAGAAGGGGCTGTTCTTATCTATTATGTGATAAATAGTTAAAGGGGAAATGAAGAAGAGATTCTCGTTGCCAGCATCAACTACGAATTCTATGTTGACCTGGTCCAAAATGATTGTTTCCCCTTCTGGGGTGATGGTGGTCTTCAGAAGCTTTCCGTAGATGTGGCTCCCAATCAGCAGACTCTTCCTGAGGTTTGCCACGCGAATAAGGAGGCAGAGCTTCCCGCCACGTTTGCTGATGACAGCATTCTTGCTGAAGGTGATGGTCTTAGCCCGGTTTTTGGACCTCGATATCTTGGCCAAGATGGCACCACACATAAAGGAATTGATGATGACCCCCAGGATAGACTGAAAGATGAGCAGGAAAATAGCAGTGGCGCATTGTTCTGTGACACATCTGAAGCCATAACCGATGGTTACCTGGGTCTCCAAGGAGAACAGGAAAGCTGAAGTCAGGCCGTTGATATTCTCAACACAGGGGGTGTGATTTATGGAAGGATTGAATTCTGGAAGATCTTTGTGTATGTATGCCACACCGTACCAGAGGAGGCCAAACAGAAACCAGCTGCCTAAGAATGCTGAAATGAAGATAGTCATTTTGTATCTCCACCTGAGATCCAGGATAGTTGTCCATATATCAATCAAAAAGACAAACCTCGACTGTTCTACATTGCCAAACTCTATGTTACACCTCCCATCTTTAGAGACAAGCCTTGCCTTTCGCCGGCTGCGTTCTCTGATGTGGCTGGTAAAGCGTTTCCGGAGGTAGTTGAACATTCCCTCTGCTGACAGTGTTCTGGAGAGTAAGAAATAATAAACGTTATGGGTAATGCAGGTTTCGTACCTGCAGGCGAGAAGTAGGTTCTGACGAAGTCTCAAGACACTTGTTCAGGAAAGTTATATAATTTGCATATTTTCCCTCAGCTGGTGGGGAAAAGTTCCAGTAAGTATATGAGGAAACTTACAGATTCTTGCCTAAGGAGCATTCCAGCAAAAAATAATCATTTTGGCTTGCTTAGTAAGCTTTGAATCAGTCACCTGTTAATATTGTCCTCTGCTTAGCCGAATTAGCGGGGGCGTAGCGAGGCAGGTGACTTCACTGTGGCCACACTTTGGGAGAAGTGGTGGGGAGTGGCTGGGTTTTGAGGTCTTTCTGCCTTTCAAAAGACGAAGTGGTGCCTCTCTGTGCAAATGTGTGCGTGTACATTGGCAGTAGGAGTCCCTCGATGCGATGTGGATAGTGAATTTAGCAAGAAACGAGAATAGATGCAGGAGGCATAATTAAGCCAGATATGCAGTTATTTTTAGCATAGTTATAGACTGGGTTTGAGGGTGTGAATTTAAAACTCTGGAATCGCAAAAGCATCTCAAACAGGACTTTTAAGTGAGAATAAAACAAAAGATTAAATTTCAGCATCAGGAGAATTGGATGTTTACTTACCACAAAGGTAATGCTAAGACTAAAGAATCTGAATCCGAAATACGTTCTTAAATTGTAGTTCTGTGTCCCTGTTAATTTTGTCCTGTGTGATTGGACATGTTAACAAGAGACCCAGGGAATATAAGTCATTGATGGAGAAAAATACTACAGATGTGTTCAGACTGGAATTTGGATCAACCTACATCTGGAAAATTCCCAGTCTTGGAGTTATGCAGACATGCCAGCATGGGGAGAGGTTGACCCACTGTAGTGTTAGAGGTTGCCTGCTATGTTCATAGACAGATCTAGGGTCCGATTTTGACCCAAGACTTAGGAATGTTCTTAGAAGAAAGAACTGATTTCAGAGCTGATCACCCTTCAAGTATAAAAATGTGTTTCCTTGCCAGGGAGGATGGGTTTGATTTGTGCACAGTGCCAACCTGCCCTGAAAGTGTACCCTTGTGTGCCTATTTATTTAGCCTTTGTTAAACAAAATTCTTCTCATCTACCTGAATTTAACTGTGTAGTGGGATCATATTTCTTAGGGGCAAAATGCTTCAGCCTAAAAAACACAGAAATAAATTAAGAACTTGAGGGGAAAATATTCTCCCTGGTGACTCACACAAAGGGCGTTCCACGTTTACTGTGTCTCTAAGGACAGAGTGTCCCCAGCCACACAGAGACCTGAATGATCTGGGCACCTGCAGCTGCTGTGGACGATGTTTTCTTTAGAAGGACCTGGACTTGAAGAGTGTGCCTCAGATCAGGAGATGCTGGGGGTTTTGTAATTGCTGACTACTGTTACTTTACTGCCCCTTTACCCTTCCCAGTAGAGGGTGACACTAAAAACAACCCTTAGGAGTGATTATGTTTTTTAGACGCAAGCTCAAGATGCTACAACACTTACCCGAAACCCTGCATCGTTTCACTGTCCCACCCAGGTTTTCTTTTTGGATAGGAGCAAAATGCTTGAGCTCAAATGGACTGCCCAAATTCCGTTTGATTTCAGGGGGTAATAATGTGCGAAAATATCTGTGGCAAGAGTTGTTTAGCTCCCTTAAGCCCTAATTTCATATATCCAAATGGGGATAATCCATAGGCAGGTAGTGGATTAGATATACTGATGTGAGTGAGTTAGTGTGAAATTTGTCTGGTTTAACTTCAGCGATGTAAATGGTAGATAATTGCTTATGCCAGTTGTACAGCTGAGTCCTAACAGACGGTAAAGGAAGCATATGCACCCTCTGAGGGTCTGCTTGTCTTGCCACCACAATTGTTTTGCGAGGGAATGAATGGCTCTTGGCAGAGTCTTTCTTTCATTTACACTGTAGGCATCTAGATTATCTTAGAGAAGCTGCCTGATGTTTTGGCTGGCTAAACCAGAAATCCCTCCATTAGATATAGTTACAGGGGCCAGAGAAAACATTTAGATTTGATAATCGATAGCAAAGGGAAAATATTAAATTATCAGTGATGGCGACTAAGTACAAACTAATTACATTTTGTAAAGCCCGAGGTAAACTCTATGATTTTATGTCTGTGTCTGTATCAACAGCCCTGAGAATGAATTTGTCTCATACAGTTGCCGCCTTTCTGCACTTAGGCTGAAATCACCTTTCTCGTCTGCTCATTAAAATTAGGATGAAAAAATGAAGGTCACTTCTGTTGTAATGTAGCTTTTCACTGTTTTAAACATTTGCTGTTGAATTTATTGGTTGCGGATGTAGCTGACAAAGGTTAAACTTTAAGCACGTGTCCAAAGAAGGGAGGAATGAGGTCACTTTCTAACCAACCCTCAAGTTTTAGTTTCCTGAGGCACTTTTAATATGTTCATGTTAATGCATAGTTTGAGCAAAAATGAAGTATTGCTGTGTAACACACTACTCCAAGAAGTTTTCCAGTTTTTAGCTTTCAACACCCCTATTTCTTCTGCAAAAACATGCAGCTTCAACAGTCATTAGTACTAATTTTGTCCTTTTCTGCAATAATGAGAACACCGACTGTCATTTCTAGCATAGACACAGTGTGCCAAATGCCTTGTGCAGGCGCGTGCCTTTGGCGTAGGTGAGCCACAGCAGACTTGATCCTAATCCTAGAGGATAGATGGGAAGGGAAGAAATCTGAAGGAAAAATTCTGGTTTCTAATCTACCCGTCTTATCATGCCAGGGGTTATGATAAATTGCTACCACAATTCTGGTAGGTCTGAGCCTTCATCGGGGATCTTCGGGAATCTGACCAAGGATTTGGACATACAGTTCAAGAGATGTTAATCATGGAGGAGATGAGAGCGAGCTAATTGGCATTGTCATCAGACTGGAACCTTGAAAACAGATCCCCAACATTACCATTCTTTTCCTGCCTTTTTAAATGTTACACACCCTTTTCAGAGGCTGTTTTATAAGCCATGCTCAAGCTACCCCCAAGCAGATCAAAGAGGCAGAAGAATTATACCCTTCTTCAGGCAGGATGACAAAGGAATTCTCCCTTCAACAAATCTTTCTTGCTCCCACACACAACTGAAGTGTGTTGATTTGCTTCACCAGGAGGAAAAATTCCCTCCTGTGTAAGCATGCTGCAAGTATATCGCAGACTGACTAGAGGAGATTATGTAAAGCGAGTTATACAATACAGCACTTAAAAGTCCTTTCGGTTTAAATCCGCGAAGGTAACCCAACTGCATCTTAGCTAATATTTACCAGGGTATGTTTCCTGTTGGGCCCAGATGAACACGGTATTGCTGTCTGTCTTGCATGTGAAATTCCTTGTTGCAGGAGTAGCAGAGTTGCTGCTGTCCCCAGGCATAATGTGTTTATAGAAGGTGCGCTGCGCTGCCTGTAGTCTTAAACAATGAGGCATTCACTAATAAAACTAACCAGTGAATAAAGATGACATGTTAAGGTTAGCTATGAAAACAAGGCGTCTCCACTTCCCTGTTCCAGTCTCTTATTTTGCAGTGATCAGCAAGCAGAAACTTTTAGATTTCCGTTCTCAAATTCCTGATCCTTCCTAACTAATCTATCAGTCCCTCTACCCAGAATATTTGACAAATACCCAGAAAGCTAGTTCTTAACAGGTGCCTTTTCCTTTCTCTGCATCCCTGCAAGTAGGTAACAACAATCATTACAGTTCCTGATTGCTACGTACCAGCTGGAGTTCCTCTGCTCACCCAGAAATGTAACTGAGTGGTCCTCTTTGCTCTTACTTGCTTTCAATTGTTTTGTTTTGAAAAATTTTGAATGCGGGGGATAATGACCAGGCGCTTTAATTGTTCTTTGGGTAAGTCCTTCATGCAGCGCTGTGTGTGGAGCTCATTAGCCCAGGGAAATGGCTTTAATCTGAGCCACGTGCAGCACTTGAGGAGATCAGTGAGTGACGGAAGGGGAAGGTCTTTAAATTTGAGGGGGCCTGACAAGAGCAAAGTTCTGCCACCTGCTATTTCACCAAAGCTCTGCTATCCCTGGCTTCGCGTGTATTTCCTCCCTCACAGCAATGGATGTATGAGCAGAGTTGGCAGAACCGAATCATTAGGGGGAGCCAGCATAAATGAAAAGCAGCCCACTGAACCTGCAGCTTTTGTTAGAAACATGTCTTTGTTAGGGATTCAGAGGAAGTTCTAAGAAGCTTAGGTAGAAGAAAGGGGGATACAGTGTTAAAGGATTATTTTTTTTCAGTCCTGTTCAGGTCTTTTCAAAACTCAGATCTTCTTTCAGCCCTTTCTGTGTTTTTCTTTTTGTTGAACTTTTTCTGAACAAAGTATGTGAAATATCCAATCCCTAATACCTTATAAAATCCTTTTTTATTAGAAAAGCGAGCAATACCACTTAGTCTCGTGGTGTATTATTTGCTGGCTGCTTCACTACTGGGACCTTTGGAGAGTGTAGCTCATCTGCCCTTCACTATCTTCCCTGGGTGGAGCAGGAATGTGCCTGTTGTGATGGGATGACAATTGCAGCATCCCATCTCCCTGTCCCGCTGCTTATATCAAAATTATATCAGAATCAAGGACTGGCAGAGAGAGCTGGCCCTCTATTGAATCAGTTGTAAGTACAGCAAGAATATAAACTCGCCTAAAGCAGCTAGTCAGCCCTAGGTGTATGTCTAAAAGTAATCTGATTTACACCATTATCCGTGCCCGCTTTATCTTTTTGAGGGACACATTAGCAAAGGGACCCGACCTGCTGGCACTGGCAAGCTGACCCAGGCAGCCGCCTTCTTGGACCTGGCAATGTGGTCATTAAGTGTTTATTCCTGATAGCAGATCTGAGCACTGAACGCAATGGCTATGCCTCCGAAGTGCTGACTGAAATTCCAGTCCCATCTGGGAAGTACGATCCTTCAATCCAGCTCCGCGTGCTAATCTGGGAGTCTTGTCACAGCTCTAGTCCAAGTGACTACATTTTGCCAACCTAAAGTCCATCTGGAATTTCCAGTGGATACACCGAAGGACCTTATCCCCTGCCTTGCCCTCTGCCCTGCTAAGTGGGATTACTGTAAGAGGTCAGAGAGCTGCCCTTTTCCATTGCAGTGATGGCGTGTTTCAGCAGGGAAGGCAAAGCGGTACCTGCCTACCTGTGGGCTGGGCATTAAGTTACGATATCCACTGTGAATATGAAACGTCTCTAGGATGGGCACCTTTCATCTCGGATTACTGGAAGCACACAGGTATGATCTAGCCAGCTTTATGTGAGTCCCTAATGATAGAAGTCCTCTTAAGTGCCTAACTTTCCTCTGCCACTGGAGGGGAGGGAAGGTTCATCCTTCTGTCTTTTAAACTGGGTGCACCAGGATTGTTCCAGCCACCCTGGCGGTGGTCTAACAAGGACACGTGTTATCCCCTCCCTTGCTTCTCCCATGTCCTGATTTTTAAGGGAAGGAAACAGGTATGCTCTGACATATATGGGATGTATGGACTCTGCAGGAGCTGTTGGCTACTTAAGGGAGTAAGTCACTTCAGCAAGACTGCTGTAATGCCTTGCCAGCCTGGAGGTTTCCAAACCTCTGCCTGAAAATGGGATCTTCCTTCTCATTATGCTTTGTATATGTTTTGTAGGGTTTGCTACCTGCTGCTGAGCAGCCCTAGCGTTACCTGAGTGCACCTCGGAGTCACGCTTCCAATAAGGTTTCAGTGATAACGAACGGTAGCTAATTGCATCCAGGAACGTTGCTTGCACTATGCTGTGGTTAGAAAAGGTAGGCTGCAGTTTCCCCTCACAAAGCTGACTTGAAGAAATAATTAATTCATGAGAACACAGGCAAATGAATAAATGAAAGAACAGGAGCTGCAGCAGTGGAGACTCAAGCAAATCATGCTCAGGAGTGTTTGGGGTCCTCAAAGGTTAAAACACTTACTTCAGGTGTATAAATAAAGGTTTTACAGCAATAAAGCCATTACTGTCATTGGTAGCAATTAATAATATTGAGATTAGTGCTGCACACAAAATTAATCCGCGACTACACTTACTGGGGGAGAGAGTCTAAAGACTTCAGCTGACTGGAGAGCAAATGCCATGCCTCAAATAGGCAAACGCCCTTAAGGTAAATTTACAGACGTAGTGTCTCCTCCTGCGCCATGTGCCGCGGAGGCAAGAGGCCAGCCCTGGCACACAGGCACTCCCTTTCTGCCACGTGCTAGAAACATGGCACGTGTAAAACGGCTCTGTCCAGACTCTGCAGCAATGCTCAGTTCATAGGCACTCAAGAAAACATCATTATTTGATATTTTTGTAGTGCCAGAATAATTCCACGGCTAGACTGTATCTCCCATCGCACCTTCTACTGTGACAGAGAATCCCTGTGCAGCAGATGATCCACTTCAGGGTGTGTCATGAGCTACGCCGTCGGGCTGGGTTTCTCCCTCTGGGAACTGGGAGCTAAGCTGTCTTTACAGTACAGCAGGATTTCCCAACAGAACTACTTCTGTTTTCAGACAATTAGGTTTCCACTGAAAGTATTAAACTTTCAGTAGGAAGTGGCTCTCTGGGAGAAATTATTTCTCAAGCAAAGTGTATCTTTTGGGATTGTTTTCTTTGGTCAAAAAGGAAAAAGAAAAGGATTCTCATGGCAGTGGAGTTGTGTGTGATGTGGTGGTTGCAAGAGAAACAAATTAGGGATTTAACTCGCCAACAGTGTGATGATAATTTTGTATTCTACTTCAGGAGAATTAATTTTGATTTACTGAGAAGTCTTCAAAATAAAACTTTGCTTTTTGTTGTGACTTTCGAAAGAAGAAAGGCAGGTTTTGCCTAGTGACTTTTCTTCTCCGTTGGCAGAAAAAGGCACTGCTCTCTAAACGCGTGAGAAAGGCAGACTGTAACAAGTTCTCACCTGCGTGACTGAGAGCAGAAGCTGTCCATACACAAAGATCTATACCGCAGTAAGATGCGGGCTGGGGAGGCAGTGCTGCGTCAACACCAACCGTAAAAGTCCCAGGGAAAATGGACAGAGTCATGTGAGTCAATTCGCATTCTCTCGTTTTGTTGTTCTTTGCTGAAGTATTTAAGGGGTTGAATCATTAACTTGCAATTTGCCACCCTGTAGAAACAATGTCAAGTCTCAGTCACCAGCATGGTGCGGCAAAAAGGCTTGCTGCAGGAGCCCGGAAGGCTGAGAGGCAGCTGACTTGGGTACCAGCGACCCAAGGCAAAACCACCTCCGAATGCTGTGACGGTTCTGACCCTGCTTCGGCATCTAACCTCAAGGCACCTCAGTACTCGGCGCTACCTTGTCGTATAACAGCTTCCATTCACGTACCCTCTTTCTTTCCAAAGTATCAGTAAATTTAAACCGATAGTGCCTTCATACCACCCCGAAAGGACCCAGCCCTGGGTGTGGGGAAGATTGCTGACAGAAAACATTTAGTGCTGTTGCAACAGTTTTCAATGTGGTTGGAAAAAGGTTCTTGCTTACTCAGTGCGTGAGAAAAGCATGAGGTTGCTCTCTCTGCACTCTGCTAAAGGAGCTGAACCAAGAAAACAAATGCTGCCATGATATAAAGCCATCTTGCAGTAGTTCACATCACAGGGAGCTGCCAATTCCAGCTCCAGAGGAGAGGCCCAGTAAAAGAATATTCAGAACAGAGCACCGCAGCCTTGCCAGCCCTGCTGTGTGGTCGTACACCGGAGGCTCCGTCAGCCTTGGAGACAGGTCTTGGTGTACTCTTTGTCAGCTCTGTAAGACTTCCTCTGTGTGACCCTGAGGAAGATGAGGGAAAGGCAAATGAGCGCCTAACCTGGATGATGCTGCAGTCGGAAGAGTTCCTTTGAATTCTGCCACTGTGCTTTTTTGATGGAGACTGCCCGCAGCTTGTCAGTGCTCCGACCAGGTGTTTGTGAGTCATGGTGCGAATCGCAGGCTGCAGTAGTGTTGCTCTGCTGCCACCTTACACCTGCTCGTAGCGCCGGGGTAAACAGCGGCGCGGGTGATTGTCCCAGTCAGCAGTCTGGGAATATTTTCAGGTAGCATTAAGAGCACTGTCCTATTGCAGTCCTTAGCTTCAGCTAGGCTGTAATTTCGGCATCCCAGGCTTTTGTCGTTGTCAAGGTGACTTTGATGGCTGGGCTGGGCTGCAGTAGATAGGACTGTCACGTTGGTCTTGATAAGCCAGATTCAAATCCCTGCTTTGCCAGGTTCCCGTTGGGAACCGCAGCCCCGAGCGTTTCTCAGATGGTGGGATTGTGAGAGAGCAGCACTGGAGATGTACCAGACGGCGTGGTAGGTGGTAGCTGCATTCCGCAGCAGTAGCCTGCAGCTTCACCTGAAAGCGTTAACGATGCGAAGGGGAGAAAGCTGGATTCCTTGGTCTGACAACAGGCAGCGGTGGAGCTGCTGTCCTGACTCTGTGGTCTCAGTGTTGCCATTGCTTCCTAACTCCTGTTCCCTGTCTGCAAAGGAAATAAGAATGATTCCACTACTTTACATGCGCCTGTGAGGCTATTCTAATGTTGATAATGGTTTTTCATGATGTGAATGTTATTTTATTACAAAGCAACTTTTGGACCGCTCTGCCCTGTTACAGTAGCAGGTTGCTTCAGAAGTAACTGAAATGATCCCTGAGCACAGCTGTCACTTGTAAAGTATTTTGAGATCTTTCAGAAGCAATGGTGTGCTATAAATACAAATTATTGCTATTTTTGCCCCAGATAGAAGGCAGTTCTTTCATACCTGATTCTATTGCTTTCTTAAGGTGAACAAAGAACAAAGTGAGGAAGGTTTCTCTCAAGATGAAAGAGTGTGCGCATGGTTAATTCTCTCCTTGGATAGACTATATCGCTGAACTGCGTGTACAATAGTTTTCTGTCCTTGCATGTCTCAGTCACCAGAGATTAAAGGCATGATGTGTGGCAGCATAAATTCTGTACTGCTTAGCACTTAGCACTTCTCATCCCCCTTCCTTTAATAACTCTCCTCTCACAAATTAATCCCACATATATAGCTTATAGAGGTCTTTTCTACTATTAGTCCTTTTGCTGCTTTTCTGTCTGCTCGTTGCTTCCCTGCTAGTTGCTTTGGTCTGTCATTGTTTTGCAGTCGGGCTGTCCTTGTTCCTTCGCTTTCTGTACTGAGGGTAATAGTTTCTCTTAGACAGGAATATTAACAGACCATTTCCTCCGTGAGCATATGTTAGGTTCCTCTGACTGTGTCCTGTCTGTCATTCAGAAATTTTTCAGCAGATGTGTTGAGAGGAGTATCGTTCCAGACTTGCTCTCCACTAATAGGCATTTTGGACTTAATTTTCTTGAACTTGCTTTTTACCTCAGAAGTAATGACTGATTGCTGTAATCAGTCGGGTGGGCTACAGAGGGAATGGGAGCCTCTGGGAGGGAAAATGGAGCCTCTTAATTCTTACTGTACATCTAAAAAGCAAAGCAACCAATGATGAAACCATAGAATTGTTTAAAAGGGCAAGGATTCATTGCATTCCTGAACAGATGCAGGTTTTCTTGTACCCCTTTGCATAATACAGGCTCTCTCCCATAGGAGGTCCTTTATGTATCTGTCCACCTGACATGCTGAGCTTACACAGAAAGACATCACCTGTTGATCTTCCGTGCTCCTTTGTCTGCTCACTGCGTTGCAACTCTGTCATGTAGCAGCTGCACGGTAGATTGGCACTGGCAGGCTGACGCTGCGTGATTAATCGGCTGGGGTTCAACAATGACAGTGGCAGGCACCAGCAGTTTGGAAGATTTCTTTTCATCATATAGTGCTCCAATCACAAGTGCTGGCAGCACCGCAGACTTTGACTGACAGATTTTGTCCTACCTCTGGTTCCTGAAGCCTGAATTTTGTGATGTTCAACCAAGCCGTCTAGATACATCTTGTCCCATTACAGGCTCAATAGTTTCCTCCCCTCGGCTCTTCTTGGCTGCTGCATCCTGTCGTGGGTAACAGCTGTCGTTCCAGGGCCTTTCAGAGGGGCCTACAGCATCGCCTGCAGCCCCTGCCATGGCTTTTAAAGTCAGTTTGCGGTCCCAAGACGTGGATTGTGAAAAAGCCCGACTTCAGAGATTTCCAGCTGAAGTCAGAGGAATTAAAGGCATTTGGTGCTCTTTCATACAAGGTCTAATGAAACAAATCGTGCCTGTCTGAATTAGAGTCCATTTGTGCCTAGTAGATAGGTTAAAACGTTCCTGTAATTTATTACACTTGAATGCCATGAAAGCTAAACAAATTTCAGGAGTAAATCTTGAGGAACAAATCTCAGTAAGCAGCTATTTGCCTAATGTCCAACATTTTTTTTCACATCTCCTGCAGGAAGCAAATAGCTTTTAGTTACATGGGTACCCGATTATTCCCTGAAACCCAAAAACTCAAAATCACCCCTTTTAAGGGTAGCTTCTGCTTTCAGGGGCACGCACAGTGCCCTTTGACGGTATTGAGGAACACCAGCTGCACATCTAAAGGCAGGGACAGAGTCTGCTGTCCCTGGGGTACGCAGTATTTCACCAGCAGAGCTTTTTCTATTCCAATCCTCCAGTTACTTTTGTGTTCCTAATTATTTCTATAAGTGTAATTGACTTGCAAGGCAGCCTTGGCTTTCAGCATGCATTGAGTGAATTATTGACCCGTCACATGGGTCATTGATGTGAAGAGACGTATGAACAAACTGGGTGCAAAATAGCTACTTTGCATTCTTTAATAGGAAGTGTAAGCCATTAATAACTTTGCTGCTTGATGCACTCAGAGCCTGCACAATTTTAGTTTGACATGCATATGGCTGAGTTCATCCTCAATGTAATTTAAAATTCATTGGGCATGGACTTCATCTCCTTATGCTACTTTAAAATCTCTCCTGTGTTGAGATGTGATATGCTAATTCCAGAGTTTATGGCTGACTTGAGATGTTACATTTGAAAAATCAAATCCAATTAAATCAACTTATTACCAAGGTCAGAGACCAGTATTCAGCGCATTCTGTTCCTTGCTATTTTGCAGCAAAGAGTAAATTTAGTGGGCATATTGCATCTCAACCCATAAACAAACTGCTCTGCCCTAATAAGAAGGCTTCTGGCTGCAGGACCTAGGAAACATAGTCAAGTTATGAAGCATTGCCTGGTGAGTCCAAATATCTGAGCTCGGTTCCTGGCTTTTCACATTTTTCATGTACTATGGGACAAGCGTTCTCCCCTTTCTCTGTTTCCCCATCTACTCGTAAGATGGAAGCAAAACTAGGGTGGTGTGTGGATAAATTCAATGACTGCAAAAAGCTTTGAGACCTCTTGAATGTGTTGCTGCGGGCTGGCAACACGGCATCAGCTTGCTGTAGTCAGAATTTTAATGGAGCTCAGATTTTAGGAGAATATAAATGAGAGATGCCCAGTTGCTATCTTGGCAGAAACTTGTTTATTATTATTATTATTAAGAAGAAAAGCTTCTGCGTGCATAGTATCTTAATATTCTCAGCAAGGAGTGAAACAGAGGGGAATATACTATGGCTTTTTGAGATGGACAAATATTAAGCTGATTTGCAGATACTTTCACAAATGAAAGTCTTCAGTTTAGATTTATTATGAGTTCCTACACCGTGCAAGTCTCTGTATTTAAATTACACTATCACCAAGTGCCCAGTGGCTCTTTCTGCCTCTTATTGTTCAGCATCTAATGCATTTCCTGCAGGAGGTCCTTATGTTCCAGACAAAACCACACAGAAAAGTGAGAAGAATGTTGAATTCTTAGATACCCTTTACAAATAGCCTACTGTCTCCTTTCCAGTGGAAAATATAGTTTAACTTGCACAGGCATCTTACATCTTTCCCCTTCATTTAGGAGCTTAAGTCTTGCTGGAATTTTCTGTGATATCAATTCATTCCACCAACCTGAGGGAACTCATTGAAGTGCCCACCTTAGTAGCTCAGGTGTCTCAGCGTTCCTCTAGGTCATTAGAAACTGGCATCTCAAGGTGAATTGCTTCCACCCAATTATTCCTCTGAACTTGCCTGTGCCTCCAGCTACATGAGCAGCTCTAGGTACCAAGGATCCTATTTTAAGTTAAGTTTCTGCTTCTGTTCAGTGCCTAATTCAAACCTGGGACTAAATTACTTCCAAAAGTGAGGCTCTTACCTCAGTTTTAAACAAGCTTTAAAAAAATCTTCTATTGGTTGCTCTAGTTCATGCAGAACTTAATTATTTGGCAGAGCCTGGGATGTGATTTAAGATTTCCAGAGTCCTAGTAAAGTGGTGTAAATGCAATGAAGGACTTACTCTCACCTCACTTTACCCCTCAAAATGTTAGAAAAGCCCAGGCAAATCATTTAAGAGAATCACCAGAGATAGTGTCTATGAGGACCCGAGGAGCTGTTTCTCATGGCATCCCATCTCACCGGCCCACCACCAGGTTGCAGGAGCAACCTGGGTGACAAGGTTAGACATAACCTCCAAATTTTAGAATAATAAAGGAAGTGAGATTAACTTCCTTGTTTTATCTCTTGATATGAGCAGACATTCACGTACAGGGTGGCCATTCAGAGCGCGGTAGCTGGGTCCTATGATGCACGCGTCACTTGTATAACTGCTTGTTTTTCTCCTTGGGACAGAAATTCCGAGGACTTCAAACAATATCTTGGTGTTTGTTACCTGTTCCGTGGTTACTCTGTGCACATTTCTCCCCACGGCACAGAAGGTGTTTATTAGACAGAGTTTATTATTAGAGTATGAGCCAACTTAAATTACTTTGCGTTTATCATGGGATGCTGCAGAGAAAGCACATTCACATGTCAAAAGCCTGGGTTGTGAAACAAATAAAACCATCTTACCTCCGCGAGCACTCGGTATGGAGTGTGCAAACTCATCAGCCACCCGCAGCCTAAATGTGGCCCAAGTTACCTGGTCTGTAGAAAGGACTTGCGAAGATATTCAGGGTGGGCTAACAAAAACCTCTGAATCTTAACTAAAAAGCTGCAGGCTGAACTACAGTCGTGTTTTGCAGACAAGAAATAGAGCCTCAGGGTATATAGTGCTAGTCCATCTTTGGGTGGATTGTGCTGCTGAGGGGACAGACAACGTAGCAACTTGGCCTGGAAGGTAAATCAGTGTTTCTGTCCCAAACTCCCCTCGCTCCCACTGCAGCCCAGACTCTAAAGTATGCACCTTAGTTATCGAGTGTTAAGGTGAACTGCTGATTAGAGTTGAAAGGCAGGAAGAGCTTTCAGGTGTGTGATGCTGTGAACTCCATGGCTGGAAAGTGCTTTCACCATGACCATCCCCCCACACCTTCGGGAACCACCCTGTTACCCCAGAATATCACTGCTTACCAGCTGGAGGGGTGGGTCCACAGAGCTGCTGCCAAGAAACCTGGGTTCCAGGAGCTGCTCTCTGTTACATTTCTCCTGAAACAGTCAAGGACAAACAACAGAGCTGGATGGAGCTGGAAACCAGCAAGAAAGTCAGTGAAAGGAAATGAGGCATGAGAGCCTCTTTCCACCACCTGTCTCACCACCTCCCAGCCCCTGTCCCCTTTCACACCCAAATACAAATCCACGATTAAGACTTAGTGCCCTTTGCCCTCCTCCTTCCCCACTCCACACATTGCTCCCACTAAACAGGGCTGTGTTTCCAAGCCCTCGCATACTCCCCCAGCTGCCTGCCGTCTGCTTTTCAACCCGAGACCCCAGCCCAAGAGTCCAAGCCCTCTGCTCATCCCTCTCAAGGATACACCCCCTCAGCCAGGAGCAAGCTCCCCTGCCCTCAGGAGCACAGCAAAGCAGGGTCAGGGTCCAGCAGCCCGCGCTGTGTGGGTATGTACAACAGCAAATTACATCTGCTCAGATGTATCGGCGTGCGCCGAGGCTCTTGTGCAAAGCACCCGTAAGACTGCGCGTAGAAGGAGAGCGGCCTTGCTGCTGCTGCCCAGCACGAGCCGACTATTTTGAAGTTTGTGTAAAGCACGCAGCAGCGCTCGGAAGCCTCTGGCGTGATCAGGGGTTAGCCAAAAGGATCAGCCCCTGGGCACTGCTGTCTCCTCATTCAAACTGAGCTGGTCAGTCTGTACCTACAACGCTTGTTAAGTTAGAAGCCGATGTCCAAAACTCTTCTACGCTGCACCTTATTGGGCTTTTTTAAACAGAATTTAAGAAAACAGTGGTGGTTATTAGATAAGCACCTATGGGAAAAGGCTGTGGTACAGGAAAAAGGCAGTTGGTACAGAAGGGGCACCTGTTACTTCCTGATCATTCAAACCATTACTTTGTTATTTTTGTAATTTGATTCTGTAATGGAGATTTTCCCCCTCTTGTGCAGTGAAGCTGCATCATGCAGAAAATTGGTTTAAGTAAGAACTCTTATGGTGTCTTCCATCAAATGTTTTTGGAGAACATTACTAATAATTCATTAAAGGGGCACTGTCAGCTGGAACGCTTTTAATTACCATTTTCTGTCAAGTCAACCCTTAAGTGCTATGCCCTGATTTTTAAATTTATTACTAACACATATGCAGAATTTCTTTTTCCCTGCTGATGTTTATATGGGTTGAGAAAAGTAATTGACTGAGATTAAGGAAGTGAACCATGCACTACATGTTGTCATGCCCACAATGGAAGATAATTTCAGGGTGGTTACTTTTTTTAACAGTGGTTTTGAGAAACTCATTACGGCTGCCTCCGAGCATCTCAGCGAATGTGGGGAACTTGTGCGATGTGCACGTTACTGCTGTGAAACTGAAACACGTTGAACTTCAGGTATAGCTGTGAAATTACTTGTTAACTGTCCGGGTGTACGTGCTTAGCCTTTAAGTAACTGTGAGGTGAAGACAGGCTGGCTGGCCGAACTAATACAGGGTTAAACCAACAGTACTGGCAGTTACCACACAACAGCTAATATGCTGTAAACCTGTGTCAGCTTATCCCACCCTAGTTTGTTTGCATAGCCATACTTCGAGGGCCTTCCAGCCCCGTGTCACTGTCAGAAATACTGCTCAGCATTCCCAGAGAAATGCCTGAACTGCCACCTTCTGCCTTCTGTATCCGAGATCACTACAGCAGATGCAGAGGTTTTCTTTGACAACATTTTCTTAGCCTCAGTAGCCTGTTTTATGGGAGCAGAAACTGAAGCGGAGAGCTATCGAGAGGGTTGCCCAAGGAAAAGTAGGCCGGTGAGTGCGCAGACTAGAATCCAACCATCCCGTTCCACGAGAAAACGACTCTCTGGTTCCCTTGCTGTGCTCATTCGGTGACATTTTTGTGCAAGGGAAGAGAAGGGATGGTCTATCTGGAAATACCACAGATCATCTCTGTCAGCTATCGAGAAAACAGTATGGCACTGAGCCTCTTACCTTGTGTCTTAAGCAGTAAAGGTGACTGCAGAAGGGGGCTGGGGGAAAAAGCTGCCCGGCTTCGTGTCCCCTAGACCATGGAATTTCCACAGTGCTTTGGTCCAACAGCTTCTGTATCAAAGGAAGAGAGCCCAAGGCCCTCTTTGGCTTTTATGTGTGGCTGTGTCAGCTCAGACTGGTTGCCAGCTCATCTATATGCAATGGCTCATTAACATTGTGACTCGGTTTATATATTGCATGTGAAAGGCAGAGGAATGGCTGCCGGATGGATAAGAAACCCAGCAGAAGTGTTGAGCTGCCAAAGTTAGGGAAAGCAGCGCAATACTACCTGAGGAAGCTGATGTTACTCTTACCGTCACTGACATCTGAGTCTCTTGTCCCATCCCACCAGTACAAGCACAACAGAAGTGTCTTCCCTACTTGTGAGGATCAGGCCTTTTCTTTTCAGGGCAGCGTGGTTTTGGAAAGACCCAGATGCCTCTTGTTACCTCCCATATTCTGCAGAACCCTTTGCAGTTTGGTTTATTTGGTCTGTGCTATATTAGATGCGTGTGCCCTTGCCCAAATTCCTGCTTACACTTTCCTTCCTAGATTTGAGCTGAAACTCGGAGTCCATCTGAACTCTTTGCAGAGGACTGACTACAGGAGTTAACTCATTGCTATAAAGTTGCTGTTACTCTCTCTGCATTGCTGTCATCTTGGAGCTTAAACGTGCATCTCGTATTTCTCAGTCCTTTGGTAGAGTGCCTTTGCATCCTGTTGATAAGGGATTGAATGATCTACGCCTGGAATCATCCCACTTACCTACAAGCACACAAAAATTAGGTGTCTAATAAAGCTAATTCTTCTGGTTTCCTCTCATGTTCAGAAGGCGTTTCTTCTCACTTGGAGGCAGGCATTGAAGGATGCATTGCCTCATAGCGGTGCCCATCTTTCTCCATCAGTACAGAAAGGACGTAGGTGGCTGGAGCAGTTCATATCCTTATCTTTTGGAGGCCTACTGTAACAAAAATGGAGAACAGGTCTGATGGGGAGCGGCTGGGGGAGCTGGGGTGTTTAGTTTGAAGAAGAGGAGGCTGAGGGGGGACCTTATCGCTCTCTGCAACAGCCTGAGAGGGGCTGGAGTGAGGGGGGGTTGGTCTCTGCTCTCAAGTAACAAGCAATAGGACAAGAGGGAACGGCCTCAGGCTGCGCCAGGGGAGGTTTAGGTTGGATATTAGGGAAAATTTCTTTACTGAAAGAGCGGTCAGGCCCTGGCACAGGCTGCCCAGAGAGGTGGGGGAGTCACCGTCCCTGTGTAAATGTGGCACTTGGGGACGTGGTTTAAATGCCTGGGGGTGTTGGGTTGGGGGTTGGCCTTGATGATCCTAGAGGTCTTTTTCAAACTTAATGACTCTGTGATAAATGAGTTCTACCCTCAACATTAAAATCCCCAGACTGGAAGCAGATCTTCCCTTGGTTATACAGCAATAAGAACCCAGTGCTTCTAGCCACCTACCAGGAACAGGCGGAGGACATCCTGCAGGCAGGATCCTCTGAGTCTTAGAGGAGGTTGGGAACAAGATTTGTGTCTTAAAAGTTATTTAATGCTTGGGCAGAACCAGATCTGTTCACACAGTTGAAACCAGCTGGAGCTTTGCGACTCAGTGATGCAAGTATTTGCCCCAGAGTGTTCTGGGGACAAAAAGTACTGATATAAGGAATGAAGCTCTGTTATTATCTATCCCATTGTTTTAATAGCTCCGTCATTAATAATCGATTTGATAATACTCAAGCAGCACTTTTCATCTCCAAAGCATGTTAATCCATCTGTTACACCTCATAACGTTCCTGTGAGGCAGGTATGCTGCTAGTGATACCAACACGTATAGGCTTTTATAGCACCAGAATTGACCATGGAATTGCTCCAGATACTTTTACCAGGAGTTAATTGATGTGGTATACTCTGAAATATTCTGATTACTTTTATACTGCGCCTGGTGCATGCAGGCAGCCTGTCCTTTTCACCTGTTGGCAGTTCATGATGGCACAAATTAATTTTCTTGCATCACACAACATACTGCAGATTGTTTAACATAATTTTTCAAAGAAGCAAGCTAGTTCTCTTGCAATGAAACTCAATGGGAATTTTTCCCACTAGCTTCAAAGAGCACAGCTGAGCACTTAAAGGGATTTACTTTTGTTAAATATTAGCCTCAAAACTGAGAAATTAAAAGCAAATGGGCTTTCCTCCTATTTCCTCTAAGATATGTCAAAAGAATATTATAAAAAAGAATAGCTTTCTACAGCTTTCAGAAACTCCCCGAGTGAATTTCAATTGCAGGTTTTTAGGAAAGAGTGTAATTAACAACTTTATTCAGTCTGAAGCCAGAAAATTCTTTCTATATTTGGCATAAAAAAAGCAGAGCAGGAGGAGGGGAATACATGACCTAGATTTCCACAAGTGACAAATGACTCCTAGGTGCTCTGTCTGAGACCCCTTAAAAGGCAGATTCCCACAAAGAACACTGCAAAATGACGTCCCTGTATTGCCTCTCATGTTGGACATTCCAAATCGCCCAAGACACTCTTGGAAATCTAGGCTATTGTGTTTGTTAAACTGGTTATTTTACTCATCTGGATTAACGTTTCCAAAAATGCATCCGTAGCCAAGCAGTTAAATCCCATTTTCACAAGTGACCTCGGTATGCCAGCAGCTCTCCTAATTCACAGCCATCCCCCCTCTTTGGAGCTTGCTTCGTTGTTTTCCTGGAAACGTACGCTTTGAGAGCATCTGCCATGAAGAAGAAATGGGGAAAACAAGGTGTGACTGAGCTAACGTTTTCAGAATTCCCTTGCTATATTTGCAATTTTTTCTTGTTCTGCAGTGGTCTGTTTTCCACAATAAGGCCAACATTTTCTATAGAAAGCACGTCCCCTATGAAAAGCCTGTTGTCCTAACAGCAGTCTTTCTGTAAAAATTATGGTAATCTCTGTTTTGTCGAAGGAAAAAAGATTTAATGCCTTTATCTTTCGGAATGATTATTTATAGAAGAGGAGGTCTCCCTAAGATGTAAGCAAAGATACATATTTTAAGTATAGTAGGCAAGTCAGTGCTGCAGGCAGTTGTTTATTCATTAACCTCAGCGTAGCTAGGCTGGCAGCCTCCCAGTACTTATTTACTTTGTGCTTACCGTGGGGAGGGATTTGAAATCCATTGCAGTTTTATTCTGAGTCCCAGGAGAGATGATTCTGTCCTTCCAGTTATGTCTCATTTTGTACGAGTAAAATGCTGAGCACATTCTAGACAGTGGTGCAGCAAAAAGTATAGCGGTAACAGGAGACTGAATATTCAGTCCGATGTATGTGATTCATTCCCTAAGCTTTCTTTTTTGTGAACCAGCACCATCAGAGCTGAGAGAGAAATATGAGAACTGGGGTTTTGCTCCTCTTAGCAGGGATTGTCACCGACACCCTTCCTTAAATAAATAGCCATGCGTGCCTGCATGCAGATAAGCTCGAAGAAAGTGTAAATCTTTGGGACAGCAAGTGTCTGAAATGGAAGAACAGTGTAACAGATGAAGTTGATTATACCCCTCATCCCTTCCAGCACCCTCAAGCATTGCTACTAATGAAAGTAAAAGGTTCCTAATCACTTCAGCCTTCCTTATTCTTAGACAGCAGGTAGTTGAAGCCCTTGGCCTCCTCTCCTAACTGTAATGACAAAATTTAAATGCATAGGCTATTTAAATTCAAGAACAAAGCTGGCTGTAGTGCTGGCTTGGCAACGGATGTGGAAATCCAGAAAGGTAGAGACCTGTGTTGTTTAACTCTTTGAAGTCACAGTAGCTGAACATAGCATAGAACAGAGGCCTCGTCTGCAGCAAGGTATTATCTGCCCTCTTCTTCATAGAGCAGTGCGGGAGGGCTTGAGAGGGGAAAACAGTTCTCGTGACTTTACACCATGAGAGAGAATCTTGGCTGCCCACTGATGAGTTGTTTTGGGTCTTTCAGGCATGTTCACACACTTACTGTTTCCGTGACTTTTCAGAAAGCACAGACAACTGGTGACAAGAATTTAGCACTGTCTTAAGTTGTTATGCTAGAACAGCATAACTGCAACAAAGATTTCCTGGAACAGTGTGGCCTAGAGTCCCCCCCAGTCCCCTGGCAAGCCCACAGGGTAGAACACCTCTGATAATGCCTCATGGGGAAAGTGGGTTCTATGCAGTTCATAGAGGAAATTATGCCAACTTCTCACTGGAAGGAGTAAAGCTCATTACTTGTATTTGCTTGTCATTCAGTCGCTTGGCAGAGAAGGCTAGTGCCAGAGAAGTCCTCGCTCCCCTGAAAATGTAGGGCACGGGTGGACTGCAACAAAGGCACTTCTTTCCTTCCTGGTTGTGGTAGTGGTGTGGTGTGGTGTGGGTGTTCAGCACAAGGCTGTTCGGCCGTGGGAGAGCGAGCCGGCCAGCGCAGTGCAGGACACGGAGCAGGGCAGCCGGAGCAGTGAGCTAACAGCACCTCTCAGTAGCCCTTCGCTGGGTAGAGGGTGTGTAATCACCGCGCAGAATACAGTGAGGGATGTTAAGTCATGAGTCACTTCCTTTTTTCCTAGTCACTGAATCCTCCTTTTAAGAAGTTAAGCTAAGCATACAGAGGCAAAGATAAGAGTTGTATTGGTAGAAAGCACCATATCCTTCTATTGGCAGCTGCGCCTTTGAACCTTGCCTCTCTTCTTCGGCACTCCCAAGCAAAGCAATCTGCGATGAAAATATGAGCGTGTGATGCTACAGGCCTAGTGGTTGCTCTGAACGATGATGTTGGCGTCTGACTGGGGGGTGTCTGAAATCTTTCTTTTTTTTCCCCTACTTGAAGCCAGGAAGACAGAATTTTGGAGCACTGTGTGCAGGGAAGTGCTTGATGTCATTGAACAAGCGGGGTTGCCCCTTAACACCTGCTGACATTTAGTTTCTCTATTTTCATTTAGGTTTCTCTAGTTGCATCAGGCTGCTGCTGCAGACATTAGAGCTCTCATCCCTCTGTTATATATGATGGTATTAAAAGTGGTAACTAGCCGCAACTCAGTGACAACGTTTATTAATTTGGTAGAAGAATGAGCACAGATGTCTCAGGTACGCACTGTGCTCTAACACAACTGATCAAACGGTGTGGAGCCTTAAAATGGGATCACACTCCCGTTTCATCCTCTGTGTGTTTCCTCTCTCATTGTTTTCCAAATAATGTGTTTCTGTAAGCTCTAAGCAGGTATTTGTGGAAGTTTAAGATGTTCTCAAGGGTATGAGATGTTTCTAAAATGCTGGTATCAAAGGGTTGTCCCTACACCAACCTTTGAGAGCCCCCGAGGCTATCAGGCCCAGGTTTGCTGTGAGCACAGATGTGTTGTCTAGCCAAGGGCTTTTTCTGGAACATGTGATATCCTGCTTGCTTGAGCAAAGCTCATGGCTTCGTACAGAGTGGGGTGGCACACGCCGCACAGCCAGGCATACCCACACGGGGACTGTCTCCTGTCTGCCAGAAAGCAGCTATATGAACAGGAATAAGCAGATTTAGGGTATATTCTACTTACCTGCAATTGCCTTTCTGGGGCTGTGTTAAATATCACCAGAAAAATTCAGTTTCTGGAGGACAGAATATGAACTTTAGTTCTGGAGAACAGAGAACAGGGTTCTGGAGAACAGAATATGAGCTTTAGGTAAGTCTGTTGTCTGTGCCTCGGCGTCTCCACCCTTGGTACTTTGCAGGTGAAGAGAGGAAGAGTTCTATATAGGTAGAACACTGCATTATTCTTTGCACAACAGTGACCATCCCTGTACTGCCATTCTTTAAAGTCCCTTGACAATCCAACGAGTTGATCTTGCTGCTCCTCAAAAGCTCCCAAATATGACCATGCCTCTGGTGTCCTCTGAGGCAGGACATTCTGGATGGTGGCCGTGTCCCCCTTGGGCTGTATCTCTAAGGTTGCTTTTTGGGTCTACTGACAATTGACCATTTTAGCCTTCTCTTTCTTCCAGCTTTAGGAATTCATTCCATCTGTTGTCTGTTTACCTGGCAGCCCTCATCTGCATTTTATAGGCTGTTAGACTCAGGTTTTGTTTGTCTGGTTATTATTACTCTTTTTATTTTGGACAATGTCCCAGTTGCCTAGCAATGTCAGTAGGTGCTTGAAAAGAAATAGTAAAGCATAAGCTTTCTGCAAGGGAGAACATTATATTCTGCTTCACATTGAGTCTTTTTATCTGCAAGTCTCCGTGGACTCTACCAGCATTAATAAATTAAATTCACCTTCTCTTTCAGAATGCAGGGGAGGGAGAGGAAGATGCAGGAAGCAGTCATCATTCTATTTTTCACAGATGATAACCAAGTCAGAGAAAGGCAAGGCAAGGTAGAAAGGCTGGTTTGATATCCTGACCCACTGAAGTCAGGCATTGATCTCTCATGGGAGTCATGAAGAAAGCTGAGAGCATATCGCTTGAAAGAACTAGAGCTCTGGTGAATTCCCTTTGCAGCTAATGGGGTGGATGGAGCCCACGGTGTTAGGCTGAGTAAGGAAGTGAGCAAGTTCTGTGGAGTGATTGTTTGTTTAGTTATTTCCCAAGAGTGGGAAAATGGTCCCAGAGGCAACACAGACATAAGACAGGCTAGTGAAGAAATCACATGCTTTTGACATGAATTATGCTCTTTGTTCTGTTCTTTCACTGGGAAAAGGGTTATCATTAATTGTTGTCTGAGTTTACTTCACAGTCCTGTGCAGCCTGGCCTTGTGAAATTTAGGCAATGTCTCTGTAGGGAGAGCTGGATCCAGGAGCCAAGCTTGTGCTTCGGAGCAGCCACAAGCATGACCGAAGAGTATGCGCCACGTAGGCAGTTCTTCTGGGATCTAGAGCCCCTGCGGTTCCTGCCCTCCCTCTGGTAAATCCACAGTGACCCTTTACCACTAGTAGTAACAGAGCTGGGTGGTAACTCTGTCCTTGTTTCTCAGGGCACCGGTGGGCTGACAGTCTCTTATTGTACCCACAAAAATTGCCATTGATTTTGTGTGTGGTTGCTGTTAACAAACGAGAAAAATATGAAGCCTCCTGTTGTTTTCTCCCCCAGCAAAGAACTGCAGGTACTTTGGCGACATGCTCTCTTTCCATTTCCTAGACAATCATACGAGAACCCTGGGCCTTGCTTTTGAAGGTCAGGACATTAGAAATAGCCATGTAAAGAACGACTGTTTTACAGATGAGTGAACCCATCAAAACGAGTCACTCGGGAGGGCAGGGAGAACAGGCTCGATAGCAGAGAGCTGTTACCACATTTGGTAACAGAAAGCAGCCTGAAGCATCGGCTGTAGCCTGCTGGTTTGAATGAGCAATGAAAATGGTCAGTGGTGTGCCTTCACCCTTAATATGCAGGCTGGAAAAAACATGGCCTCTGAGGGGCGGTGATATAGTGGGCACAGCTCTGGCTGGACTGTCCCTCGTTAAGGTTTGGGCAGGTTGCTCTGGGTGGTACACAGCTTCCTTCAAGAGGTATCTGGCTTTAGAGCCTCTGCCTTAGTGTGGGAATAGAAAGCAGGAGTTTAGCCAACTCTGAATAAGGTTGGCTCCTTATCTCTCTTGACCTGATAATGCCATAAGAGATTCAATGACTAGGTTAGGTAGCTGAAGGCAGTCCTCTGTCCTTCCTCTCACAGTGTGTCCAGACACTGAAGTCTCTTTGTGCTGAAGTTTCCCCTTTACAATGTGTTTTTGTCATGTGTAGCTCTACAGAGCCATGAGGTACTTTCTGAAGAGGAGTGTGATTTAAGCCCAGGCAGGCGCCTTCATCTCTTGGAGCAAGATTTTCTGTAGGTCTCCACCACCCACGCTGAGATGGACCTCAGCACTGCACGGCCTTTTCTGCAAATGGCAGATGTACCAAATCACGCTTGTCCTCATAAGTAGCACATAAGCACTTTCCAAAACTGTAAACTCATCTATAGTCCTCGTTTTATGGGTAAAGTACTTAAAACTGGCATGTACCGTTCCCATGAAAAAGCTGTGGGGAAAGACCTTATTGCAGTAAAGCTTCTGCTTCATGCTTAACTTTGGGACCTTCTTGTAAATAGGACGCGAGGTTAAATAACGTAACAGAGACAGGTGGCTTTGCCCCTGCGAATGGTTGGGAGAGTCAAAACCAGTGCGGCTGCCCACCACCCTCTGCTGGCCTGTGCAGGGACTGCCTGAGGTAACGCTGGCTCTGCATGTGATGGGGAAAGCTCTCCAAAAGATCACAGAAAAGTGGGGAGGGGGGCGAGGGGAAGGTGAAGCTTTTGACAGAAAGCACTTCTGTTAGCATTTGCGTGCCGCACCTGCCTGAGTACCACAAAGCTCCATCTTCCTTTTAAAATTAGGGCCAGTGTTGTCAATTAAAAAAAAACAAAACCAGTCAACATTTTCTTATATGCCATATTCATTTTGCACAGCAAACAGGTGAAACCAGAGAGGCTGAACTTTTTGTCTAGCCGTGGTGGTTTTGCTGATTTTTTGGGGGGACGGGGTGGACACAGAGGGGAGCGTAGTTCTGAGTTGAAACAAGGGTGATAGTAGCACTACATGTCTGTTGGCTTTAGTAGTTTTATCTCAGATTTAACGTAGTTCAGATGAGAACGACATCTGGTCTAGGTACATGAGGGAATTTTCTTGGCATTGGCTCAGAGTGCTGGATAAATCCCGGATAAATCACCCAAAGCAATAATCGTAGCCTTTCTGGCAATGCAGTTTCAATAACTTGATTGTATGACAAGGTGTATGCAAGCTGTCAGCACAAATGAATCAACTCTCTGCGAATGGGACAGCACCGAACTTGCAAGTTCCAGTGGTATCGTTAGTGTGGAAACACGACAGCCCGTGGCAATTTAAGTGCTGAGATGACATAACCCAGTCATCTTGCTAGAAAACGTTACGACATAGAAAAGCCTGGGGAACAGCAAGAAGCCTCACCAGAACAAAGACCGTGTCCATATGGCATCATATTTCCTGGGAAAACTTATTTTTATGCTTTTTGACATGTCTACAATTCTGGTGTTATGCCTCATTTACACTGGTACATTCTGGGAAATCTAGTCAATAATTCCTTATGCCTGCTCTTACCACAGAGAGCAGCGTGACTCATAGAGCCATCTGAGCTATTGCCATGGTTGTATCGCACGCTGAGAAAGTGTTATAATGGCCTGAGGTTACTCTGATCTCCTTAATCTCGGGCCCAGATATACCAAACAGTGGATGAATTTCATGACTAACAGAGAAGTAAATTTCAACAATTTGGGCTGAAGCATCTTTTCTTGTACAATTTTAGCACCGGGCAGATCTGAAATTTTGAGTTGATGCATCGAGTGGCAAAGGAATAAGCCCCCGGTAAATCCAACCAGAAAGGAAAGCTTCACTGAATGAATGCGGGGTAAATCCAGCAGTTTTGCTGCAACTTTAGTGAGCTGTTGCTGCACAAATTATGGCATGTAAGGGAGCACTCTAGTGAGTAAGGTAGTTTGAGCTCAGCATCCTTCCAGAGAAATTTGAAGGTTGCAGAGGACCCAGATTGTCTCTCAGCAGCACAGTCTCTTTCTCAGGACTGCCCGAAAGGTCCCTGTCGCTGATCTGCACCGTGGTTTCATAGACTTGTAAAGCAAGGCACAGCAAAACTCTTCTATTGATTCATCAGGAGGATGGGCAACACTTTAAGGAAGGTCTCCAAATTAAGGGTTCCCCGAAAGCAGTTCTGCAGTTTGTGTTCCAGGCACGACAGCCCGCTTCCAGCCTGTGTGAAGGGACGGGCTTTCCAGGGCTGAACAGCAGGCGTCTGCATGGCTCGTTTTTCTGGAGGATTCAGACCCCAGAGTCTGTAGCATCACCTGCCTTGGGCACGCCTGTGTGCTGCCGGAGCGAGCCCCATCGCACGCCACTCCGCTGCCTGAGGAGCTGCTGCAGCAGGCAGCAGCAGTAGGCTGCAGTCTGAGGTGTGTATTTTTAGAGCTGGCCGCAAAGCCTTGCTGTCACAGGAGCGATGCACTATGGCACGTCAGCCCCACAGCAAATGCCTCTCTGTTTTATGTGACGATGCAGTGATAACGAGTGGGAGGGAGCCCACCCCGTCTCCTCCTCGCAGAGCAGGGAATACGGGGGAGGCAGGAGCGGAGGGACCCAAGACAAAGAGTTTCAGCACACTTTGTCCTCAGTGCTTTAGCCAGTCACTGCCTGCAGTTTTGTATTTATGAACCTGTGTCGGGGGATTGCTTGATAGGTCTTTAATTTCCTTTGGTTTTACTCTGAACAGGCCTCTCCAGGGACAGTAAGAACATTTTCAGTGTTATTGAATGTCATCTCTCTGCAAACTGAACAGAGGAAAAATATTCTGATAACAACAGTGAAATATATGAGGGGTGGTCGGCTTTCTGGCTGCTGGGGGTTGTTGTTGTCTTTTTTTTAACCCTCGGATGAGAGTTTCAAGGTCAGCTGGCTCCATAGATACAAATATGCCAGGAACAAAATGTACAGATGCGCCAGGAGTCAGGGACACAGACACGCTGGCACTGTAAACAGACCTGGACCGTGTCCAGCATTGTCAGGCAGCGAGCATACAGGAGTGTTCATAAAAAAGCACTTTTATTCCAGTCGTGTCAAGATTTATCTTTTCTCTCCATTGCATCATTAAACATGAGTTACTCGCATTTTTGTGGGAAAGCCTAGACTCAGCACAATCTCAAAAGCTTACTTGGAGGATGGGGAAAGGTTTTATTCATGTACTACAGAATCCCCTAGCAATATCCGAGGGCGTAATAGAGAGTGTGGTTCCCTGAATAAGCGGCTGGACTAGAAACCAGAAGACTGATCATTTTCCTGATTCTGCTGCTGATTTATTGTGTAAACATGAAAAAAGCTTTTACTGTAGCTGTTGCGAGTTCCCATACAGATTTCCCTCCTAGATATGTTGCCTTTTGTCAGTTATTTACTTGAACTGAATATCAACCAGTCAGGCAAAGGCTGGAAATGTCTTCATCTAGCATTTGGCAGACTTAAAATATTAATGCGTTTTATAGTGTACTTATTTTTTGTAACTGTCAGTTGTTGCTACCAAGGCAGGGAATTCCTTATAATGTTGAATGCTGCTGCAAGTCTGGAAAAAAAATTCTAGAAATAGTTCTCTTAAGCTCCCAAATGACTGAAAGAACTGCTGAAAATCTTCCTAATGTTAGTAGATTAGGTGGAAATCCAAGAGCTCAGAAGTTACCTAACTGGTACTGGGAATTTCCAATAAACAGTCATAGTTCTTGAATTTAACACGTCCACGCAGGTTACTTACTGGGCATAGACGCTTTGGGCAAGAGTGGAACAAATGGTTTTGTTCTTAAAGACTCCCCAGAAGTAGTTGTAATAAGGTGCATCTCAGAAATTGGCTTGAAGGTCTGCTCCATGTCAAAAAATAAAACTTAATTGCAGAGGAGATCCAGTGCCCAGCTCAAGCGCTGGAATTTTGACAAAGCAAAAAATTCCCCTGGTAGAGCACTTCCAGCCCTTGCAGGGGAAAAGAGTGTGGGGACGGGCTCTGCTGTGGTCACGTGTGGCCAGCGGCCACCACGCTGCTCTGCTCTAGCAGCTGGAATTCCCATTTTGGTGCTTTTATGGACCCTCCCACTACCCTTCTCACCCAGACAGGTCCTAGTGCAAGGTACAGTTGAGGCTTTTACTGAAATTCACAATGTATATTGTGAATTTAAAAGTGAAGATTTTTCACCTTTAGATCTCAAGTTCAAATCTCTAGCCTAGGTTAACCGTGACTGAAACTTTAAATCCCAGTGACCTCAGTCAGATCCTAAAGGACAAGGCTGGGAGCTCCACCACAGCCGACACTAATTGAAACAGAGAAGGCAAGGGTTAATTGCCCGGGTATTACCAGCTAATCTGCCTGTGGTGCTGGTTAGCCTCCCTAACAGACCCCTTCTGGCTCCAGAGCTGCTCTGGCCAGTCACCTGAATACACTTGGGGCAGAATGAAAGGGCAGCACTGGGGAGAGGCCATCGTACAGTACCCGCTTGTGGCTAAATAGAGGCCTTTTGTCCCCAGGGCTGCCAGTCTGCTGCCAGGCACATACACGTGAGATTAAACGGTAGTAAAAAGACTTCATTAGGGTCGGTGGGGGTCACTTTTTCTGCAGCCCGAGTAGAGCTGAAAAGAATCCTGAAGTGAACTCGGAGCAATGACGTGTGAGACCTGCTATGACAAGTACTGAGTTGCTTTTAATTCCCAAGAGTGGATTGCAAGTAGTATTAAAACATGCCAGTTAAATAAACAAGACATGATGATGTGCGTTGCCTAAAATCTATCCTCAGGATATTATTTTTGGCCCATAGATCATGCTTTCTGCTAAGCAACCTTAAGAATATGCTGGAAGTGACTGTTCTATGATGCGCTGATCTGTGATGCTCAGTGGACCGTTGTTTCGCAGAGGGTGCCAATCCAGGACTTCAAGTGTGCACGCTGGGCTTCGGTTGAGCTCCTACCAGTGCCCGAAGGCAAAATTCAGTCTGCTCCATTCTCATGCAAAGACATTTGTAGAATCCCTTGGAATCAGCCAAATACCCTGGTAGATTCCTCATAGGTAAAAGAAGGAATCGCTGGCGCTACCTCTTGTCTGTCTCTTACCAGTGCTGGGAAAAACACAAGCTAGAGCTGAGATCCTTTTTCACTGAAGGGGCTACTTACTGGCCGAGTCTGAGAAATCCACCGTACCTTCCATCCTACATGCTCCCATCCCTCTCCGCAAAGGGAAGGCTGTATATTTTTAGGAGGGCGGTTAATGCCACGAGATTCCCACCTGAAAGAACCAAGGCATTTACTTTTGTCAGAAATCTTTTTGAATTCCGACAGCCCAGCGAGGAAATGGTTTCCGTAAATTTGCCGTTGTTAGCGGTGTGCCAGGAGTACCGCATTTTGTTGATGTTGTTTCTGAGCTCAGGCAGCGAACAGCCAGGCGCTCGGGAAGCCGGAGTGGTAGTTTATTCACAGAAGAGATGACATGCGTGTGCAAGTTCACGCATGCTCGAACAGTGCCCCTTGCCAGTGTTTTCTAGCCCTGCAGCTACCGTGGGCCTCAGGGAAGTTTAGTCTCTGGGCACCCTTCAGCCTTAGGTTCTGCTGCTGCACCCGAAAAACAAGAGCTTAATTAGTGTTAATTATAACAGCAGTTCATTAAGAACTGGACCAGCACACTTGCGGGCAATCCAGAAGTTAAAAGACGGCAAGGACTTGGGAGGTGTGTTGGCTGGCGCAAACCGGTGCCAGGCAATAACCCCGCATAGCCGGGAGAAGAGCTGCCTCTCCCTCGGTTAGCATCAGCTCCTCGTTACCATATCAAAGGCAATGGCAAGCAGACTCCTCCACACACGCTGCACAAAGGCGGGGGAGTTCGGGTTTATTGCAGAAACTTTTCCTTCCCCTTGTCTGCTCCTACTTCCCAAGTCTCATTTCGAGTTTGGGGTTTGAATAAGCCCCAAAACACAAACGGAAGTCGAGCAAAGTGAGAATCACATCTAGATTCTCAGAGCTTTACTTGAAAGCTCAGCTCCTCTTCAGTCAAGTGCACCAGGGAAGAGCGGAGGTGGATGAGACAATCTTAGAAGCTGTTTCCAGCACTGGCTCTTACAACTCTGTTTTCTTCCAGTGGGATGGTGGGTTAATGGTTGACAAACGGGAAGAGACATCTCTTGTTCCGGAGATCAGATTGCACAACAAATTAAAATGCTCCCCGAAGGCGCTGTTGCTCCCTCTCCTCCAAATGCATGTAAAGCCAAAGACAGCCTCCGCTTATTTCAGAGCAAGCTACAGATTCTGTCACTGGTGCTCAGATTGAACACTGTCCTTTGGTAATAAATGTCATGGGCCAGCCTGTGCTCACCAAGGGAGGGTGGCTCGCTTATGTGCAGTGAAACCTCAGGGAAATGGAGGCTATTCCCCATTTGGTTTATGAAAGCTCCAAAATCAGACCGCCCCGCTGCATTCTATAGGAACCAGCAGAAATCCAAACTGTTTGTTTTATGAAAGCTTTTTATAAACGTATGTCCTCAGAGGGCTGTTTAGTTATACCTAAATGAGGTTAAAGTTTGTTCTTCCACGTCTTGTTTTTCTGTTTGCAAATCCAGGAGCTGAGCATTCCACGGTTGCCATCATTTCACCCCTGTAAATAGCCCCGAACGTCCTTCGAACAGCTGTTAGACCTTGCGAGCACCCCCAGGAAAACCAAGAGATTGCGCTGGAGTGAAATCTGTATCTATGCGCTCCTGGAATTAGATCATTCATCTCATTCTAACGTAAGGGTCTAATTTAGATGCCTTCTGATGCTACCTGTCTCTCTGCATCAGTTAGAAAGGAAATAGCGGCTGTTTAGGCTCAGACCAGCGCGTCCTAAAGGACGTTGCCTAAGGTGAATCCCACCCCAAACACTGAGAGAACTTGGAAAAGCCATCCTAAACATTTCCTTGCTTACATACTAGCCCGAGAGCATACCCGAGCCGTGCTGCCATTCTGTGTTAAATCTGCCCTTCTGCAGCAAGCCGATACCTGGAGTTCTTTGCCATATTTCAAACTTGTGAGGCCACTGACAACTCCTTAACCACCTTAGCCAGGGCACATTGATGTCACTGACTCACTGAGGTGTCGTTTCCAGCTGAAAAACTGTTTTCATGTCTGGCTTGTCTTTAATCAGTACAAATTGGAAGATGTCTACTGAAATAATAGGTGAAACGATGCACTAGCTTACAGCGTAGGAGTAAGGAAGCAAAAGTCGACCAAGATGGATGCGCCCATATGGACCCATGCAAAAGGTACCACCTCTCTGGCGATTAAATAAATGGCTCCTAAAGGGCCTTTAGCGTTGATTGAAGTAAGTGCCTCTCAAGTGCCCTCTTTTCTGTCGCCTTTGCTGTGCTTTGTAACGCGTCTGGTGCATCAGGCTCTGTGACAGACAGCAACCCCAGCGCACCAATGACTTAGGGTGGCACCTGCAGATCAGCTGCCATCCGCTCCCTCCTCTGAGCCGGCATCTGCCCAGAGGTGCGGGCACGGCACTGCGTCATTGTATAAGGTGTTGGCAGAGAGAGGAAAGTGTCAAAATTGTACGTGAACTGACAAATCTCGTTAGGGGACAGGTCTGTTTTCCAGCTGAAAAGTACATGTGAGATGTTGGGGAGACAGGGTTTTCAGCAGCCTCACAGATCGGTGGGGGCTGTGAGAACCCAGACTCTGCTTTAAACCCTCACTGTGCCCCACTTTTGTCAGTGTTCGTAGGGAAATCAGTGGAAGGACGTGGTGCCAGCAGATGGCAGTGCCTGTTAGCAGAGTTTCACTCGTGTCAGAAGAAATAGGAGTCTGCTCAAAACGTGAAAATGTTTTTATTTACGTTGCACGAAACACGGTGCCATTCCTCGCGCGTGAGCAGTGCGAGGGTGTAGCTCAAGGTGGGCAAACGGTCAGCACAGAAACGACCACGCCATGAGAAATGACCACTCTTCTGCATGGCTGGGAGACCCCTGCCTACTTAGAGGCTGTTGGCTGGGTCCGCACGTGGGATGCGTTGGATAAGCGTGCGCGGGAGGTGGGAAGGAAGGCTTCTCCTGATGCTGACCCTGTCACACTAGCTTTGCAGGCTTTCAGAGACTCTGTTCCTCTAGGGCTGCTGGCTGGGCAGCTTTTCCTAGCACAAAAATTCATTCTAAATCTTATTAAAAGAGATTAAATGAAAGAAGAAGCAGAGCTGATGCCTTTATGACGGTGACACTGCCCTTAGTGCTGTTGAAACAGCATCCAGGGACTTAACCTGCTCTGAAAGCCAACATGATGGTTTTAGGGGGGACTGACTCATGCTGTATGAATTACTGTTTAGTACTTTTAAAGTAAGTTTGAATGCTTAAAACCAGAGTGTTAATGTACTCCCCAAATAGCACTTCTGTAAGGATACTTCATGTATCATAGACATGCTCCTAAAAGGTAAAATAAAGATTGCTGACAAGAGCATTCCTAACAGTTACGAGCAGGCAGATCTAACGTGATTTCATTGGATTTAATCAACAGTTTATTACTACGCCTTTTACTTTCATTGAAAATAGCCTCACTGCTGATTTGAATTTAGCCCTCTCTGCTGTCTGCGACCTAGATGGGGTAACGCTGTTCCAATGCGTGCAGAACAGGAGCCAAACTGGCCGGTCTGATCTCATTGCCCATACTGCGGTGAAGTAGGAAATGTAAGATAACAACACGCGGAAAAGCAAAATTACATCTCCAAAACGAATTTTTAATGGCCTAAGTCCTTGGTCTGGCTCCAGGTTCCTACCCCGTCTGGCCAGGTCCAACCTCTGCCTACAGATCAGAGAACAAGAACTCTGGAGGGAAGTGCGATGTGTATGGAGATGTGCTTCATCGACACAGCCCCCTCTGCAACATGACGATTAATGCTATTCAGCGCTGTTGTTATTTCCCTTTCTTTAGCTTGTCTCTCTTTGGATTTTTCCAGTCTAGCTTCCATGATACAGTGTTATGTATCCTAGAATTAAGGTGGTTAGGAACCATGTATTCTGATCTAGAGGAAGTTCCACTAGTTCAATTTTTTTCCTGTTCCAAAACAAGAATGCAAATACCAAGTTGTAAAATGTCCATACAGTAAAAGAAGAGAGTCATTCCAGTGCTGACACATTTCATTAGCAATAGTGTAACTTAAAAAAAAAATAAAAAATTAAAAGTCATTTAAAGAAGAACGTGGAAAAATATAGTTTTTGGGTTCCAGCCATTCTGACATATTCCTGTACAGTGCTTTGGTTTTGACAAGTTCTCTTTTCCTGACCAGAAAATCTTCTGTGAAAGTGTTTCTGACAGGCTGTAACGCGTGTGGTCCTGGAAGAGAGAATTAGGGAAGACAGGGGGACAGGATTAGGGGAACAGGACAACAAAGCCTGAAGGTAACCTGTAGTCACCAGGCGGATCTCTCTCATATATGCAGCTGGCCTGACATTTGCTTTTCAGAAGAGGAAATATTTTACTAAGCTAGGGAGACGCTGCGGTATTATCAATGATTAAAAAAAAAAAAAGGTAGTAAAAAAGAGAAACAAAAAATACAGCAAACCACTGGAGAGCTCCGAGAGCAGTCCCTGGGAGCAGCTGGATCGCAGGCTAACGACACAACTCAGCAAACACCGTTCCAGCAGCCTGATGGTTGACAGGCAAGGGAAGAGCACCACCGGCATCGTGCTCTCCCTCCGTCTCCCCACTTCTCCCAGATTCCTTGGTCTGGTCTGGAAGAGAGAGTTTCCACAGCGCCGACGAGCACGTACGGGCTTGTTCCCTGTTAAACGCGCAGCCTCTGCATCCTCCCTGTCCTCCTTTCTATAGGAACAGCTTCCGTTTGTGTGATTTTAAAACAAGAACGCAGCCCCCACCCGCTGGAACAATGCAAGCCCGCCCAGTAATCCGGGAAGGAGAAGCCAGGGAAGGGGAGAGCCGGGAAGGAGGGGTAAACACCCGGCGCTGGGAGCTGGCGAGGAGGCAAAGACCGTGCGGTGGCAGGGGAGCCCAGTGCCTCGCCTTTTCTCAAGGCACCGAGTACGCCTCTCTTCCCCCTCCCCAGCCAGCCCTTTCTGTGCAAAGCAGCGGCTTAAACCCCTCCCCTCTTTGCTTTCGCTCCCGCACCTTTCCCTTTGCTGCTCATTCAGACCAGATGATGCTCCCCATCACACCCAGTCCTCTCCTCTCCCTCCCCTCTGCCCCAGCCCTTTAAAAAGCTGTATATGACCAAGAACTGATTTGTATGGGGGAGAGCAGGAACGAGCAAAGGCAGGCATTTGACAGGCAAAGGTAGCGCTGCAGCAGTGGAGGGTGAGGGTCTGGAGCACCCCGTGTCAGCTCTGAGAGCGCCAGGGAAATAGGGATACCTAGGGGCAGGGGCGTGTGCATTTAAATCTTCAGTGCCACATAAATGTTCTCTAATAACAGGCAGAGGGAAGAAGGAAGGAGACAGCCCAGGGATCAGAAGACGACCCCGGCTCTCTGGTGATGGCATGGATCGGACACTTTTCCAGCAGCTTTTTTACCTACCTCTCAGTCCTCTCACCGTCCGGTATCCCCGAAGTGCCCAGGCACAAGACTGATGCAGCGCCTCTCTTAGCAAGTAAGTTACCTGATTTTGTTTGGTTTTCCAGTTCACTTCTTCTCTTCTCTGGCTCCAAAGGATCAGGAGCCCAGAGGCAGGAGGACGAGCGGCTGAGGTCAGCTGAACACCAGGTTTCTATGCCCAAAGCTGCCAGGCTGTGAGATGGAGATGTGCTGTTGTCTAACTCGCCAGCTGCTGGGGAACTCCTTGGGCAGCCGGGGATTAGATGTTGATCTTGGGCAAAAGCACTGCCAGATCTAGTAAAGGTGTTATGCAGGAAAAGACATTAAAAATGATGAATTGCTCAGATACCGGATTAGTGGAGATCACTGGGATACAATGGGCAGGGGGAGACTGATAGTAAGCAGCCCTGAAATGCATGGAGTGACTCCATAATCCTCACCTAGAGCCAAAGATTAAATTTTTTTATAATTAGGATACTTACTAGGCAGCTTAGGGTTTAAAGACCCCTGGCAGTGTAGCCTCCAGAGGATGGAGTGGCACGCTCAGCCCTTGGAGGGGACAGGCAATGTAACGCACTGGGAGTCCCTAGGGGTGATAATGGCTCTGGGAGGTAAAAGTGTGACTCGTTTTCTTACCGATGTCCTGCTGCATCTGTCAAAAAGGCGCCCGGAGTCCTCCTCTCTGTATGAGCACATGATGGTTGGGCGTAACATGCTAACTTTTATACAGCACATCTCTCGTTTGATTTTGACCTGAGAGTTCCAAGAACCAGTCGAGAACTGGCAGAAACTGTCCCTGTCCCAAAAAGCTCACCATCTGACTTTCGGGGATTCTGTAATCAAGCAGGTCCTTCCTCCTGCACCTTTTCTTTTTTTAATTAGACAATTACATGGGATTTAAAGTAGAGTAGCTTGGGGGAAAACAAAACTGGCTTCTCTCGCTAGATCTCTGCCCAATCCAAGCAACCAGTCTCTTCCATAGTAGGTGGGAAGTGCGCCTGGCAGTGTTTGTGTTGGGGGAGTTATTTCACTTCTGGGGTTCAGTTCTTTCCGCCACTGTTCCTGCTCAGTTGGAGATAAAGGATCAGGATCATTTCTGGTTCCCCTGAGAGAAAATGCTCTCTCTCTGGAAGGTTCCAGCCCAATTATTTACAGACTCTTCTATATAAGTCACCACTTTCTGTTCAGTTTGAGGTCAGGAGAGCCACTCGGTACCTTTGGGGTGAGCACTGGTGCTTAACAGGCAGTTGGGGATTAGGGTTGTCTCTCTGTGACTCATCTTCCCTTGTCTGCACAGTGGGTTCAGTAGCACTATTGAACGTCTTGGGGCAGAAAGAGCCCGCATTTGGTCAGTTCATCTTTGAGGTGTTTGGATACAAGTTGGAGAAGTGTGAAGTGGTATTAACGTCGTTCAATTTTATTTTATTTTTTTAAAGCCAGCTGTGGATTTCATTGTGATTCTGAGTTGCTATAATGGTAAAATATCCAAACAATGGAGCACAGGAACATTAGTGCTCTTGGGGCAGGATTTTCTCTTAGAATTGAGGGGCTGCTTTCCCCAATATTCAGCGTGTGCTGTGAGTAGACAGGCAGTAGCAGGAGAAACAGGAGTGTCTTATCAGGACAGAAGTGTCTCTTTTTCTTTGTTCAGTTGTGTTGGTTGAAAGATAGCGGTCAAATTTTCAATGACGCCATAAGGTCCCCCTAAAAATAGAGTCTGGGGTAAAAGGACAGAGACAGAGTGGCTGCAGAGCGCCTCAGGCAGAGTCACTTCCTTGGTGGTGGAAGGATCAAACTGGTTTATTTTCAGGCTTTATTTGTTGGTAAAGAAAGTGTAATTTGACTGTTCAAATTTAAGAAAAACACCTAAGAGCATAATATTGTGGTTGCATCCTTTGCACGCAGACTTCTCATGTCTAACTTTAATTCAGTGAAGAATAAGGTCATTGACTGAAAACTACATGGATTATATCTTCCCATCCCGCTTTGCATTTGAACTGTGGTATATCGATAGTAGATACCCCTTATGTTGTGGAAACTCCATGTTCTCCAGTCCTTGTTCTATAACAAATTGCTATAGCCTGTACACTGGGGCCATTATGGTGTCTCATAAGGCATTTTCTAGTTTTCATCTTTTTTCTGGAAAAAAAAAACCCAAAACCAAAAGCCACAACCCAACAAAACACAAACCCTTACCCCACTCTCTATTCTCATTACAGTTTGGTTTCTCCACTCTTTTCTGCATCGGTCTGAAGTAAATATATTTAATTCAACTGCAAACTTGTGCTATGTATGGAATTTTTTATACTTTAATCCATAGTTCGGGGAAGAAAAATCTATTTGAAACCTGTAGCTACTTGAGAGGACAGAGACATTATTTCTTGGTATTAGAAAAAATCTTGCTAGGTTATTCATGCTGATAGAGCAGGCTATGTAGGCTTTTCAGAGTAATCTTTAGACACACCTGAAGCAGATAAGGACTGCATTCACTGCTGCTGGACTGGAGGAAGGGAAGAAGAGTGGGGCGGTGATTACAGGTGCTCGTTCAGGATTTTGGAAACTCCAGGCCCTGCCACAGACTCCCAATGTGAGCGTGGAAGAAACAAGGGTCTTTGTGACTCACTTCCCCACCTTGAAATCCGGGAAATAGAGCAGTTCCTCGTTCCACAGATCTTAACAAAAAAACCCCAACACATTTTAAAGCACATGATACCTGAGTTGAACACCGTGAAACATTTGGATGCTCTGGGAATGGGGAGGCCACACTGCTACCTCACATCTGACAATGAAAGGGCTCAGGGGTATTGGAACCGTGATTACCCAGCCTTGCTGCGGCGGAAGAGAGGTTGGGAGGTAATTAGCAGATAAAAGTAAAGTGCAAATGCCCATAAGCTCTGTCTTTCTTTGTGTCATACTCGCTTCCTACCCAGGGAGATTTCCTCACAAGGTATTTTCTTTTGAAAGACTGAGCACCTTCTGTTTCGGTATTTCTGAGCCTAAAGAACTCCAGGCAGACAGGCGCCGTCACCAGCCCAGCTCTGTAACAAGCACAAAGTCATCCTGCTCCTTCAGAAGCTCCCTGGTTAATCATCAGTCGCCCATTTTTGTGTACTGGTGGGTGGGTGTCTCCCCTAGCCCCAGAGGAACTCGTTGTAAAACCATGCCTGTCAGCATGTTAGAAAAGCAGCGCTGCGACTTAATGAAAACTCAAAGAGGAAATGAGAGGCATCTTCCTACTTCAGTGCTGAGATTTCACTTTGAAAAGTAATTATTTGGGTGAGGGCGGGAGCTTTTGAACCACGTGTTTGTTAGCGAAGTGCCACGGCTCTCCCTTCTTGTGGAGTTTCCTCAAATGTTTTGCCCAGGTTTTGAGTACCGTAAGTTCTTTTGCATCATTTCCTCCACCTGTGGATCTCCAAGCACTTTCCAAAGAGGCAGGATCACAACCTCTATTTATAAGCCAGAAAACTGAAAGATGACATGATTTGCATTAAATCTATCTGCCTTTCTTGTTCCCGCATGCATATGTGTGTTTCAAAAGGTGATCTCGTGTTGGCATTGTTGACTGCTCGGTCTCAGGCATACACAGGTGGTAAATAAAAGGATAGTGGGGAAAATGCATTTCTCAGGGAATTCAAAGCCCCACCTGTCAGTCAGCGCCTATCTAATAGCCTTTTACCTTCAGGTTGTCAAGGGCCAGCTTGTCCTAATATTTCTTCCTCCTTCATCTTTCCACTGGCACTCAGTGTTCAGCGACCAACGCTTTTTTTCTCTTCGGGTGCTACAGCTTTAATTTGCTCTATTCCTCTACCAACTTTCCCATGGTGCTAGTATCTGTCAGGTAAGAATTGTAACCCGAAGGAGAACATGTGCCCTAGAGGAATATGGGGACAGTAACCTAGGCTCTGCTTTATGTGGTGTGGGCCAACAGGCAGCTAAAGAACCAGGTCAAGTTTTTCAATAACGATCTCTTTAGTATTTACTGCGGTACCGATTGCTCGATGAGTAGCATAGGACTCTGTCTGGGAGAAGAGATGACAGAATTAAGTAGAATCCTGGTTTGGGAAGGGGGGGGGGGTTTACTAAAGAACTGTTGCTCATTTATTCTCATAATGCAAGAAAACATGGGCATCAGGTTTAAAACAAACAAAAAGAAGTCTTTTTTTAATGCAAACTTGATGAATTCATGTCTTCAAACCCCTCCTGCCTGCTGCCTGCCAGTTTAGACCTCTCCAGAAGCAAATCCTATCCCCACTGAAACTTGCATTTCCTTAAGCGAGATCAGCGACTATTTAAATTGAAAAGTCAGCAGAGGAAAATGTTTCTTGCAGACTTTTCTTGTTTTACCTTCTGTGATGTCTTCAGCAAATTTCTATCTTGAAAACTTGGAGCTATCGGTGCGGGGGGGTGGGGTTAGATCAGCTCTGTCAGGCAGGGCTTGTAGACAGCTCTGCAAAACAATGCCTCCTGAAGGTACTTGGCTAACCCCAGCTTGACCCTTCTTCAGCAAATCTGAGAGCCCTAAATGTCACCGCCTGCCCCGAGTCTGTCGTCTGGGCAAAAGCTGAGCAAAGCAAGTCTGATAAGAAGCCTCTTCGCAAGGTTGATAATACGCTGACTCACATCTCCTTTTGCAGTAGCCTGTCCAAAAGGAAAGCAGCTTTGTACAGAAGTGACATTTTTATTATCCTGGCCTCGTTTAACCAAAGATGGTAAATGCTGATGAAACAGGTCGGTGCACGCGACTGAAAGGGGCGATTTTTATCTCACAGATCTCTTTGATGGGGGGAGCAGTGACTTACAAACTGAAGCCTAAGTCTCTGTGAGATGCTTGCTGGTAATTACCATTATCTGGAGAAGATGTGTATGCTTGATAGCAGTGGCAGTGTATCATACGATGAAGTTGTTAACCAAATCCTTACATATGTACAGGGCTTCTTTTATAGTATCTTGTCACTTATGCTAAAGTCTCCCAGAGCAGTTAAAATAGTAATGGAATGATAGAGAATTTCCTGGAAGATTCTTGTGCCTGGGATCTCACAGACCAAATTTTCAGTTGGGGAATTAAGGCAGGGGGAAAAGCGGTGATTTGCTCAGAATTAGAGAAAAAAACCCACCGAGATGACTTGGAACAGAAAGCTGGCGAGCCTTCAGACATCCAAACCTGTGCTCAAACTGCTAACCAATGTTATTCCCTTTAAAGGATCTAATGCAAAGATTCATCTGCTTCATTATTTTCAATAAGCACATACTGAGGTTACGTTTACGCTACGATGGGAGAGCTTAAATTAAATATTAGGAGAAATTATAATGCCATTGAAGCTGTCAGTAAAGTTCATACACAGCAGGAATCTTTCTGCTTTAATGGACCCCTTGTAAGGTGTTCTGAAGGTTTCCAGAAAGATTTCACTTGACCTATTGTTAAAGATCAGTAGCATTAGAAAAGGGATGTTGCCAGTCCCTTGAGTGTTTCAGTTAAAGCAGGTTTTCCCTCTACTTTCATTAATGGGCAGTCCCTCTAGCCTGCCTCACCAGAGTGATATTTCTAGGGATTTAGGCTTTTTGATTGGTTTTATTCTATTCTGCTCTTTTTAATATGTTTCAAGATCCTTTTGGTCTCTTTGGTATGAATCTAAAATATGAAACCTTACACTATAGATTAATGTCTTAAAATTGATTGTTCCCTCTTACATAGTGCTGGGGTAAGTGAAACTCAGCTTCAAATATAACTTTTATAACAAAATTATCTTTAAAACAATTCTTTTTAAATGGAAGCCACGCAACCCTTGCCTGTTTTTACGTTTCTACACATCCATTGATCAAAAGCTTTTTAGTCCAAATGGAGTAATTTTAGATTAGTCGAGCAATGCAAGCAAAGATCAAAAGTAATATTCATAAGAAGAAAGCCAAGAGGCTCTTCTCTGTGCCTCTTTAAATCAGTGGATTCCTATTAAAGAGGAAGAAAAAAAGAAGTGTGATTGTTCTGACTTGCACTTGGCATATGCTTTCCCATGCTGTGAAGTGAGAGTAAATATGTACCCGTATAATCTGACAGCATCTAGCAGACACTTCGCATGCACGTAAATATACACACACCGTAAGGCAGCGGAGAGCCAGGCCGACGGACTTGGATTTGCAACAGGTAGTAGAAAATGCCTGAAGATATAACCAGTATACCAGGAGCCAGCTCTCAGGAGTCGTACCTTCAGAGATGAGAGAAATAGAGGTAGGGTTTAATATTCTGCCCAAATCCTTGCTGTTGCTGTGTGAGGAAGGAACAGCACGGTGCTGGGGTTGTCTATCTCGCATCCAGGGTCATATGCAGTGCAGGTAGCAAACCTGATTTACCACCCCAGCACCATTAATCCCTATTACTTACCCCTTCCTGTGGCCGCACTGGCTCAGCCCGGCCCAAACCCTTCAAACCAGGCAAATTTGCCAGCGCGAAGAAGCTTTGGGACTGTGCTGTGGACAGATGGCTGGGCTCCCTCGTGAACAGAGCCAGCGGGTATGGTTCCAGCAACAGGCTCTGGCTGCTTCATTGGAGTAATGATTGATGGTGACTTATACAAGGGCTAAGAGTAATTCTTTGCTGTTAACCAGACTTGGCTACAGCAGAATGGAAGTGGAAATTTGTTGCTTCATTTATTCATCCTGCCTCTGCTTCCTTCCCACCCACCTTTTCTGCTTTTTAATACCGAAAAGATGAAGCTACTTTGCTCAATCTTAAAAATGTCTTTCCCAAGATACTCTTAATTGTGTCTCTACACCTTTTCTCATTCACAGACGCATAAGAAGATTAAAGATAGAGGGAGCAGTAATAGATTTAGTTAGGTTTTAATAGGATTTGCAGAGGACAATGCAGAGAATGAACGCCATAGAGAATATTGCTACTCTATCTTTGATATCCCTAAGGCTTCTTAGGTAATCTTTCACAGAGATTTTGCCTATGCCCTGCAGTCAGAGTCAAGGCTCTCATTTTTCAATAGAGCATGTGTGGGTTTTTTTAAAGGAATATCTAATCATCTTGGTAAACAGGATGTTACACTGTAACCTGCAAAAATCGTTGCAGCCATCGTTTTGTATTATTTATTTGGATCTTGTTAAGCACAGTTTTGCATGTCAACAGTTAATAGCTGTCTGTTGTGTTTCTGGAAGTTTCTGGTGTTTTTGTCTAATGTCAGATGAAGTAAAGGGGCGGGTTCTGGTATATCTGATTAACGGTAGGCCTGGATTCGTCACACCTTCAGACATGTAATTCAAGACGCTAAAATAAATGCCTAATTCATATTTGGAGCCCTGGCTCCCAGAATAATATGTGGACGGGGTGGGTACCTCCAGAAGGAGATTCAGCACTCCTGAAATCTGAATTATCCCTGGAGGTGCCTTTCTCTGCTGACGGTAAGGGCAACCTTCATGCATAATTTAGATTCATGTGAGATTTAGGTAGACGGTGGTGCTCAGTGTTTTCTATTAATTTCTAAGGTTTCTCCTGGGATGCGCCCAAAACCTGAGGCATCAAAAAACTCCAGTCCCTCTTGAAAATGCATGTTGATGTGTCTTTTCTTTGCCTCTAGTTGTGATCTCAAGCAAATTTTGGGTTTAAAAATATCTAGGACCAAAAAAAGAAGCCCACCAAAAACACTGTAACAAGGTTTCCCTGTTTCATGACTCCCAGACTGTGCCCATCACCGTATTTTCTGAGGTTCCAGTGTTGCATTAAGCAAAGCGACCGGCAGCTGGTTCATGTTGGAAGAGACTGTGTATTATGAATCAGTGTTTAGCGCCCAGTTCAATGCAGCATTATATTTAGCAAGTGGCTGTTGTGAGAGAAGGGCCGAAGCCTTTCAAAGTGTCTCGCAAAACAATACTAGGAGGAAAGGCACGGCCCTAGCAAAAAGCTTTCCTGATGTGGAATCAGCCTGCATCCAGCCCTGTACCAGCACGGGGCAAAGTTTGTCAGTGTAACGTTAATATTTGCAATGTTGGTTGTCCTGGTCTGTTGTAATGGTCCAGACAGTAAAACGAAATGGCTTTTGTCTCAGCTCTTTTCCTCCTATCTTAAACCTCAATTCTCTGTTCTCCTGCAGCCCAGCCATGGCCGGAGATTCTAGGATCTTCATGAACCAGGACATGGACATCGGAGTTGCGTCCAGAGAGCCTAAGAAGATTCCCAAACAGGCTCGGGATGATGTCCCCATTGCCACCGACCGAACCCGCCTCATATCCGCAGAAGGTAAGAAGCCACGTCAGCGTTACATGGAGAAAAGTGGCAAGTGCAATGTGCACCATGGAAATGTCCAAGAAACCTATCGATACCTTAGTGACCTCTTCACTACGCTGGTGGACCTCAAGTGGCGCTTTAATCTCCTTGTCTTCACTATGGTCTATACCATCACTTGGTTGTTTTTTGGGTTCATATGGTGGCTCATTGCCTATATCCGGGGAGACCTGGACCATCTTGAAGATGAGAACTGGATCCCCTGTGTTGAAAACCTCAGTGGATTTGTCTCTGCGTTTCTGTTTTCTATCGAGACTGAGACAACAATTGGGTATGGGTATAGGGTCATAACGGAGAAGTGCCCAGAGGGCATCGTACTGCTCCTGATCCAGGCTATCCTGGGCTCCATTGTCAATGCGTTCATGGTGGGATGCATGTTTGTCAAGATCAGCCAACCAAAGAAGAGGGCTGAAACCCTCATGTTTTCTAACAACGCAGTGATTTCCATGAGGGATGAGAAGCTCTGCCTCATGTTCCGGGTTGGAGACCTCCGCAATTCCCACATTGTCGAGGCTTCCATTAGAGCCAAACTGATTAAGTCCAAACAGACCAAAGAAGGAGAGTTTATCCCCTTGAACCAAACGGACATCAACGTGGGATTTGACACTGGAGACGACAGGTTGTTCCTGGTGTCACCTCTTATCATCTCGCATGAAATCAATGAGAAAAGCCCCTTCTGGGAGATGTCCCGCACCCAGCTGGAGAAGGAGGAGTTTGAAATTGTCGTCATCCTGGAAGGAATGGTGGAAGCAACAGGTAAGGACTTGTCAAAAATCAGTCACAATTTTGGGGGAGAAAACAGAGTGCAGTTTGGCATTAAGATTTTACTGTCTGTGATACTTGGACTGAGAACACATTGGGATTTGTCCTTCTCTAGTGACCGATTCAGGGTGGGGTATTGTGGTCTGAGATAACTAGCAATTAAAAGATGGCTCCTTTAGCTCATGTTGTAGCATTTCACACTCTTTTTGGGAGTCCAGGATTCAGACGAAGGGGTTAGTCAAGGAGCTGTCCCTGTAATCACTTAGAACTGATCCCTGGGAAAAAAAGGAATGGACCAAAGGAATTCATGATGTCTCTTGTGGTCCTGTTTCCCGTGATCAAAATTCACAGCGCAAATCTTTTTCCATTTCTCCTCTCTATTAAAAATTGGCTGTAAGTGTGCTATTTTAGGTATTGCTGTAGTGTTGCTTTTTAATGGAGGCAATGAAGGAAGTGCCTGAGTATTACTATATCCCATAAAACAGCATGTGCTGAAACCGAATGACTTGCACGTGATGCAGGACATATATTTTCAAAAGGAGCTCAAAAAGGAAAAATACAGAAACTGCTTTTGTGACTCTTGCAACCCGGCAGCTGTTTAACAGCTTAAAACAATGCTGCGTAATGGGTAGATTAGGAGATATACTCAGCTGATTCCCAGTTTCCTCCTATGGGTGTATTTGTGGCAGGCGATGAAAGAAGTCTGTGTCCGTCTATAATAAATTTGGAAAAGTCGTGTGCCTCAGCTTGCCAAAGTGTAGAGAAGGGAGGTGGCAGTGTGCCTCTCAAGCTGGGCGAATGGATGGCCACAGAGGCCCCCAGGCTCCTTCGCACGGGTGGGATGCAGCGTACCTCCTCAGGGTCTGCCTAGGGAGGGGGATGCATTTACCCTGGAGTCTCGCCTAAAAGACATGGCACCGTGGGGTCGTTTTACCACTTGCAGCTAGGTCACTTATTCTAGGCTTTGAGGAGGAGCTGGCAGGCTCTGACTTGTTGTGCCTCTAGGACAGCAAGAATGCTTAAGCACCCTGAGATGCTGAGGCTCCCTTCCGGCAGGCTCTCTGAGTCTGGGGTTGGCAGCATGGCGGGGTCAAATCAAGGCATGGGTTCTCTCCGAAACACTAGCAAGGTGTTATATGACTATGATATGAGTACTCAGTGGTATCAGCACCCTGCCTCACAGATTCTGGCCCTTGCTTACTATTAATATTGTCCCCTTCTTGAGATTTGTCCTTGTTAGTCTCCTAGCAGCCAGAGGTAAGGGGAAATAGTCTCTCAAATTCCTGCATCCCAGACCTTTGCTGTTAAAGGCAGCTCTCCAGAGAGCTAGCTCAGTTTCCCAGTACCTCCCTTTAGTCATTAGGCGAACAGCAATAGCTGACTTTTCCGAACAGAGCTAATGGGAGGTTACGCACAGGTTGCACTGCACCTAGGCTGGAGTGCTGTACTGTTGAAGTGGAATTCGTTTGGCACTGCTAGGCAAATATTCTTTCCCAGCAGAGTATTGTAGATATGTGGCAAAAGAAGGGGTGGGTGGAAAAGACTATCAAAGGCAAAGATTTGTAATGGAAGCTTATTTTGTAGCCTAAATGTTTACTAGATGCTAGAACCTCCTACCTGAGCATGGAATGCAGTTCCTTGTTTGTCCAAAGCCTCTCTCCTCATCACAGAGTGACACTCAAATCCTGTTTGAACAGCTACTGCGCTACCGTCCTCCCATGAAAGCTCAGCCTCTGCTGGCTGTGTATGAGAGGAAGTCATTATCAATAACAACCTCAAAATTAAAAGCATGGCAGAGGAATAATATTGCTTTACAAATGGGCTCCTCTCCCAGAGGGACTGTACAGGCCAGTGTGTAATGATATTAAGAAGTGTACGTCTGTGGAAATGAATTATTCTGGTCTCAGAAGACAAGCTGTGAAATTCCCAAACTGGAGCTAGAAGAGCCAGTTTGCACTGAACCTGGAGCAGAGCGGACCCCAGATGATGCCGTTATCTGATCCAGGGGCCGAGAAGGTTTTCTGAGTGACATCTGGCAACTGGGTGGGCGTGATATTTTGCCACAGTGAGAGTGGCTTGCAGAAGCACAGTGTTTGTGCTTCCCGGCTTTGTCCTCACACCTTGTAATATTGATAAAGCAGTTTGGGGATATTAATCCCTACCTCCATACCTTAAAATCTGCTGCAAGCAAATTTTTCAGGTTGTTTCCTTCCTAGCGTATTGTTCAAGCCCCATCTGCTCTCGGGAACGGTATAATTCATTTGCAGTGTGACTTCTATTAAATCATGACACCGTTACAACCTGCTCAGGTTCAGGGCAGTATAAAAATGCAACAGAGCATTTGTTCCCTTAGTAACCCCTATGAAAAATTAGGAACCACCGTCGCAGCACTCAGAGGTCCAACTGGTCAGCGCACATAGCTCTGCGCATGGTGCACAAGAGGCAGGCGAGTCCTGCGTGCTGGCTCGGAGGTGGCTCAGCTCGGCAGTTGTTGTCAGGAGTAAAAATTAATGGAAGCTTATTCCGTCTTTACAGACAACAGCAAATCATACCGTGAATGCATCCTGCGCTGGTGGGGAAAAGACAGCTGTATTTTTTCATAAGGTATTTGGAAAGCAGGTCAAAATGGAGATCGTCAACATACAAATGACTAAAGAAATTTAAGCGTGATGCCTTGACTAAAAGCCTAAATATTTTTCACTGAAACATTTGGGACAGCAATTTTGTAACTATTTCCAATAACTTTAACTGACCACATACATATTACAAATGTACTGTCTCCTCTCAAGCAAGTAACTCTTCTCACTGACATTTAAGTTTAATTCTGACCCAGTGGAAGGCAATGATGGTAAATAGTTTCAGAGGAAAAGCACGGAACAAATTCCGAAGAGTTGAAACACTTCAGGTCATTGGGGTTTTTTACAAAATGAAACGCTCTGCTTTAGAACAATGTTTTTGTTTTCAAGTTGACTTGAATTTCCTAAACACTTCAAGTCGGTTTATTTCCAAAGTGAAACATGGTGTTTTCAACCCATGGGTTTGTTTTCAAGTTGACTTGAAGCTTTAAAAGGTTAAATAACAATACACTGAAGAACAGCAATGCACAAGGAACTTACCAGCCAGCCTACAATGCCATGGTTTTATTTTGCCAAAAAAGAAAGTAAACACTGTCTTATTCTAGTGAGAGCTCTTCAGGGACCCACAGCTATTCTACTAATGCAGGAAGCCAGCGGCGGCAGAAAGCCCACCGACAGGGGTCTTTCCAATCAATATTTCAGTGTGGTTGAGGCACCGTGACTCCACGAGAGGTTGAAAAATGCCGAAAAGAGCTTAAGTTTCTGTACAGATCTGTTGTGATCATTGCTGAGTGAAATGACCTCAAAATCAATAGAGATGACAAGTGTTCTGACTGCCAGTGCTGCTTCGTGGGCATCTTGAAAGCAGCAGCATCTCTCACGGCGCCCACTTAATGAACTGGTCACAGAGATTACCTTAGAGAATTGATTCTCTCTTGCCTCACCCGAAGGGGCCACTTGGCAGCATCAGCTGGCCCAAATTTGACCCGCAATAAGAGGGAAGAAAGTGAAGGCAGAAAATCTGTTTGCAAAGCGAATACATTTTTGCTTTCGCTGCCTTCCTGCTTCCCACAGTGGCAACAAAACATTGGAGTCATCCTGCTGACAGAATAGGCCTAGGCTGTAGTCGGCCAAACCTCTTGCCCTTACCCTCCTGGTCTTGAATTGGACATAGCGTATAAAGCAAGGCTGCTGGAACGTAGAAGAGCAGTGGAGATTCAGATCCCCCTTCCATGTGGTGCAGAGTCAGCCGGGTTATGATGAAAAGTTTGGCTGATTCAATTAGAGAACATTGGAAAGTCCAATTTTTATTTGGGGTTTGGCTTTTTTTTTCCCTGTAAGCCATCACTCCATGGGATGGCTCAGCCTGCATCCCCTGCAAGACTTTCCGTCAGATAATTTGAAGAGGCTCTCTTCTCTTCCAGCTTTACCCTTCCGCTGCTATTTACTGACCATTAACCAAAACTGATTTATCAGTAGCTGTCCTGCAAACCTCAGTCAGTATCCACAGTGCCCAGCATGGCTATTGTCTGGGCACAGAGATAGCAGCGCTTGTAACCTCGCTCTTGGTAACATCACTGGTTTTCTTTACCTCTTTTTCCCACCACCATTAAATAAGGCACAAGACACAATCCAGATGCCTGATTAGTCCAGACACTAAATGAAGTTTTAGTGAAACTCTTAGGAAAGGATAGGCGTGTATCTTTCTGGCTTAGAGTCTGTGAGATAAAAAGTGGTTTAATGATTAGAAGTAATTTACCTCATCCTGTCCCTGTGGCAGTGCAGGTAAACAGCAGCTTTTCTGCACCTCAATTTATCCGCTTTTACAGAGGACATAGGAAAATTTCCTGGCTGTAAATATAGATCAAAAAGAAGTAGCCACAACATAAGATATCCTGAAGTTAATAATGATTTTCATGGGAGAACAAAAGAAGGGTGAAATTACTAAGTGGAGATTTCATGCATTCGTCATCTGGTTTGGGTTGTCTTGTTGGTTTGTTTTGCATTTTGTATATAAATAGGTTTTCTTTTCTGCAAGAAGGACCTTGCAGAACTGTTACACAGACTGCTTATATAATTCTAGGGAAGAGAGAGATGTCTCAAGTCATTCTGTTAATGAGCTGAGTTGTCCTCCAGAGGTGGATGTTGGCAGGCTAGTCACCTCCCGTGCCTCTGCCGTCGCTGCAAACACCTTTGTGACGGACCTAAAGTTGCACGGTGTGAGCCTGGTGCTCAGGTTCTGCCTGGTAGAGGCATGGCAATTGAATCCAAGATCTTTAAATCATAAGGTCCTTTTTTTGGTTTTTTTTTTTTTTTTTCTCTCCATTTCCAGTGCCTACAAGCTTTCACATGCCTGGAGAGCATTCAGATAAATTAAAATCCTATTACTCTCCTCTGGCATCAAAATCAAAGCAAATCAAGGCCAGACATGTCCTCCTCTAAAGGAGACAAGCACAAATAATTGGAGGCCCATGCTCCTACCTTCTAATATTCCTTTTCAAGTTGGAGGAACATTGATGTTTTGGAGGTTACAGTGTTCTTTGGTCTAATTAACACAAAGGGACTAATAAATTTTATAACTATCCAAATGCTGATGCTAATCTAAAGACATGTATTGCTTAGTTAGAGTGATAGAACTTAAAATTTTCGTAACTACTGCTTGCCATCCAAGCTTACATCAGTCTGTCACTACACCTGAGTCCATCATTTCTTCCTCTGTACTCTGGTAACGTAGGTAGAGCTCAGCCGAAGGAGCGGCGTATGTGTTATGCAGCTTTATGTGCATCCAGTACAAGGGGAAAAAGTCACCCTGCGTACAACAGTGTATGAAAACAAGGACAGGGGAGTGAAATCACTTCCAGCAGTATCTGTGCCTGAACTGCAGAGAGAGCCTAGCAAATATGGCCAACATACAGTCAGAGTCCACATGACATTTTGCCAGCAGATAATCACTGAGCTCTGCGGCATTTAAATGAGGAGAGTTAATTTTAGGCTGATGAAAAATGTTGTCTTGACAGCCCCAGGGGTTGGGATATCTCTACCCACTGAGAAAGTCCAGACCGTGTAGCAGTACCGAAAGATTTAACCGTACTGTTGATGTGATCAAATTGAAGCCTGCGGCAATTTCTTGGGTTGGTAGATCATGCTTTGCGGTCCCCTTGCCCTCTCCCGTTAAACTGCTGGGAAAAGCACTGGCTATGACGGTACGTTGGACAAAAACACACACGCGTCCTCCAACACTTGGAGAGAGGCTGCTGGTTCATCTCTGGGAAACCAAACAGCTGCAAACGCAGTTAGATTTGGCCTGTGATAATGAACTTTGATTTTAGCTGGTAACCTAAGGGTATACAAGACCTGGAAATCAGGAGCGATCTCCCCTTTTCCGAGCAGTGTGGCAGAGCCAGAAGCGTCTGCTCCGGTTGCATAAGCAGCGGCATCGCAAGCAGTGAAACCTTCTGAAATCTGCAACTCCCACCGAGTACGCTGCAGAAAAAGCAGGCTCCTTGCTGAGGGAGCCATCAAATAACTGCTTTTTGTCAGCACGTATTAACGTCCCTTTGTCTCTGATAAAATGTAAGCCGCCTGATCCCAGCTGATTTTGATGACAGAAAAGTGCCTCATTGGTAGAGTTCCGACACCTATTTTACACACCAGTCTTTCCTCAGCGACTCCCCCAGTTCTTGAATGTAATGAAACACCTGGTTTAATACACGTAGCAATATATTTTGTACCTTTTCATCTACTGGAAAGCAGAAACGAACCATTTAGGAAGGCATCTATGGCTGCCTTAACCAGGAACATGCACAAACTCTGTTATCGATCTGGGATGTAGCGACTCCAGCCGACAGACAAAAAATCTGCTGCTTAGGATTCTGCTATAATGAAATTATCGTTAAAACTCTATGAAAGGTTTATTGCGGAACTTGAAACCAGGAGACAGTCTTCTGGTTTCCAGCTTTCTAAAAAGCCTGGAACTGGTTCCAGCTTTATTGAAAACTTGGTGCATCTGCTTATAACTTTGTACAAACTTTTTTCTGGTTTCAATTAAAATGGAGTTTAGTTTGCAACTAAAAGCTAAGCTGTTGAATTAAGAGATGAGAAAGCTGTAACTAAAACTTGAAAGCTGAAGATTTCACATATCATTTAACATTTTCCACAACTGACAGATTGTACAAATTTATCGTAAACATACTTTTTCATTTTGAAACCAGATTGTTTAGGAGAAAAATTAACTTCTCAGGGTCTTACTATCCAGAAAATATATGTGAAAAGTAAAAATCTCTGTGACGTTATTTTTAAATCAGATTTGAAGTACATCTACTTAGGCTGGCAAGGGGGAAATGAGGAGATTCCTTTGGCACGAAGCTTATTTAAATGAAACGCCCTAGTCACCAAATACCACTTCTCTATAACTACCCCAAATATCTGTACCATATAAACCCGAGATGTGTAGTTATATCTACTTTAAGAAAAGGATTAACAACCTTTATCAGGGCCACAAATACTAGGATTATTTGTGCGTGACATTGTGAGAGTTTGCAGCCTCCCTCAGTTTCTCGTGCTCTCGGGAACGGCAGCGATCGGGGTTGCACAAGGCAGTGCTACTGCGCCGAAGTAGAACAGCAGTGGCAAGGCTGGTGCGGACCTCAACGGACAGGAGCGTATGGCATAGTGATTCACGACGCCCAGGATGGCCCATGGACTTGGATAAGCGAGGCTTATGGAACGAAACCGCTGATTTTTGCAGGAAGCCCACAGCCACGTGTGAAAGATGCTAGTCTGCAAGCTGGGCCTTAGATATTCGGAGCACAGAGGGCACAGAGCACATTGTACGCAAGTGGGAAGAGGCTGCAGGCATGTGCTCTTAAGTAAGGTTTATTGTTTCCACACCTCTTCTGTCATCTTTTTGCAGTTACAGAGGCAATAATTAGCTAAGGACATTACAAATGCATTAATTAACCAGGCTGGAGAGCACAGGGCAGCCTGCAAAGCAGGCACTTAATGGAATTTGAAGCAGAGACAATGCTGTTGTTTACTGAGTAATGTAGGAGTTGCCAAGCAGCATGTCCCCATGCAATTAAAACACCACTGCACATGTGCTGAAAAGGAATATTTGAATGGGATTATGGAGCAATTACAAGTTGTCTTATTGTGCTGGCTCTGTGTACCCCTGGGGTTACAGAAAGCAGCTACTGCAGGGAGCTGGCAGCCTGCAGTATTTGGTTGCTGAAAGCTTTCTATTGTTCCTTCCTTAATTGAACACTTACAGCAGGAGATAGCTCTGCTTGTGTCTCTGGAGTTCAGGTTCACTGTCAGGTACTCCCCCCCAGGGAAGGAGCTATTTCAGGCCCTGATTATAAGGCAGGAGTTCCCTTAGGATGCTTCAGGCCCCCACATTTAGCAGGGATACCCCAGCTTGGCCTTGGGGACAGCTACATGGTACCTTTATGCAGCACTTGGAAAGGCATGGTAAGAATCAGCCAGCTCATTCACAGGACCTAATCCTGTGAGCCTGAGCCTGAGCGATCGCCTCTCCTGCTCTCTCTGCTGGGCTTTGAAAGCCCTCAGAGCTTGGAGGAGGCACTTGAAGGCCTTTGTGATTTCTGGTGCAAAACCAGCTCTGCCTTCAAGCAAAAAGGGCTAGTTTATTTTAACTGTCTCCTTACCATGCACGCACATGCTGCTGGTTGTCTGGCATTCTGGCCTCCCAGCATGAGGGAGCATCAGAAAATGGGATTAGCCCTGCATTACCGACCATCAAAACAGCCTGTAACAAAAGCCCTTGCCCAGGGAGGTCAATGGTATGATTAAGTGTCAGTGACACAGCTCTCCTGAGAAAAAACTGTAGCGGGACTCAGAAATTGGCAGGACTCTGTGAGCTGCCTGCGCGCTGAGCTGCACTTTGCTGGCTGCTACAAGGGAGTGAAGGTGAAGCAGTCTTCGCCTGGAGGACTCAGGAGTCCAGGGCAGGTGATGCTGCACGTTGTCGTGTCACCCGAAGCATGTAGTCAGGAGCGGTCTCCACGCTGTCTTTCGCTCGTATAGCAAAAGCTGATAGTTTCCTGGAAAGGTGCTGTACCTCAACAGAGCCTTTCCTTAAGGCAAAAACACTTGGGGTAATTTTCATCGCAGCCTCTGCATTTCCTGGTTCCTTCCGGCCCAGGAAGCAGGCACGCGAGAACGCTATGACTAACCCTGCTGGTTCCTGACCAGAAGCAAATACTCCTGCAGATCTTCTTTCAGTCTGCGAAACAGAACTGGAAATTTCTCAGTGTGTGGCATGTGTCACTGTCCCTCTTTTTTCCCCTTTCAACAACCGAAAGCAACTGTATACTCCTGGCCTGGAGCTAAGGAAAGCGGTAAGAGGCAAGTAAAGCTTGCCGGGGAACTTGCTTGTGTGGGTGTCTTTTAATGGACTGTAGCAATTATAAGAACAAAATATTCATCTTTTCACAAAGGTGCCTTTTTTTTTTTTTTAAAAAAAGGAGTTCTCTGATTACTCTGAGATTTCAGTCACTTAGTTGAGCTCACGTGGAGAGAATACATGATATGCTCTTCCCTGAAGCATCTGACACTGGTGTTTTTCCCCTCTATGCATCACTTTAGATTTATGTTTGTGTATTTTGAGCTGCAGGAGTTAGACCTGGAAGTATTGGGCAGGAACTGGATCAAGTGCATGTTTTGAATGTATTCCAGTCAGGCCTATCTCTCACCCTCCCAAAGAGAGCAGTGGGAAGGCTTTGTGAGGTCACGTTTTTCCAGATTTCACCAGAATTAATTCCAAAATCATAACATAATTAGGACAAACAGAAGACGTATTTGGAAGAGAAGTCAGCCTTGGCATTGGCAGGTGATTCCAAGAGAATTTGTTCGCAGCTATGCCAATGCTGAACGCTTATCCCTGCTCTGCAAAGCTTCTCTTTAAACTTTTTCAAAGTAAGTAAATAAACTCTGATCCTTGGGGCTGAGAAGCAGCTTGGCAGAAATCAGTTTCATGCTGCCCACTGTTCATTTGGTCCAAAATCCATTAATACATGGAATTCAGCATGCTTATGAGCTTGGCTGTGAGTTGTTGTGGGTTTTGGTTCTGCCAGCCCAACACAGTTGGATTGAACCCTCCAGAGGTATTTAAAAGCCAGCTTGCCGTACAAATCACCCGGAGTTGTGGCCCTCTCCACCTTTCGGGCTATGACTTTGTGTCCTAACCTAAGTGCAGGAGGGAATTGCGGATACTGCTGTAGATGAAGAGGGACGGGGTCAGAGAGCGGGAGCGCAGGGCGGTGGCTCATCCTCCTGAGGGGCTGCGTGGGTCAGGATTTGAGGTGCGTTGGCAGGGCGGGATGCCGTTCCAGCACCATGCACCAGAAGTGCTGTTAGTATCAGCCGCGCAAGCAACACCTCAGCAGAGGCATGTGAGGACAGAGGAAAGCTGCTTAGTGGTACCAGACTTCAAACCCATAAGCACAAGGTTGAGGAAACAGTCTGAAGATGCGTCGATGAATCCATCCCTTTTCCTTTGAGTGCTCAGCTTTTTCGTGATAGAGGCTTTTGTGAGGCTTATTAAGCAAAGGCCTTTTCTGTGTCCCAGAGCAATCAGGTATGGAGATAACACGAAAGTGCTTTTATATGAAAGCAGTGGTTGGGTGAGCATGTAAGCAAGCTTTGCATTTAACATCCCTCTGTTTCTACCCAGGGATGACTTGCCAGGCTCGCAGCTCCTACATGGACACCGAGGTGCTGTGGGGACATCGCTTCACTCCTGTCCTCACTCTGGAGAAGGATTTTTACGAAGTCGACTATAACAGTTTCCATAGCACTTACGAGACCAACACTCCTGTGTGCTGTGCCAAAGAGCTGGCCGAGTCTCGCCGGGAAGGCCAGCTCCTCAGCCACCTCCCCAGTGCCACCCTCCTGAGCGGGGGCAGAGAAGCAGAGACCGCAAAAGGGGAAGAAGAAGAAGAGGAGGAAGGCGGCGGGGAGCCAGCAGGACTGAATGGAGCCAACGGGACAGCAGGAGAGGTGAAAGAAGATATGCCTGTATAACACGTGAACTGCTGGACAGTAGTTACCCGCATACACTCACTGGGAGACTGTGGCCTGGCGAGTCAGGAACTGACTGGGAGTCAGAGAGCTGAGACGTATGTCCAGATCTCTGCTGCCTGCTGCTTGATCCTGGCGAGTCACTGCGCAGCACTGTGCCTCGGTTTCCCTCCCCTTTTATCCGTACAGTGAGGTTCGGAGCTTTGCACTCCTTTGCAAAGCATGTTGATCTCTGTGGACAAGGCTCACTAGGTCTGATCGCTGTTAAAACTGAAATTCCCACCACTGGTTGTTTCCAAAGGTGTTCGTTGGACATTCAGAACCCTTCCCCCCAAGAGAGGGTATTTAAAAAGTAAAAGTCCAGAATGTCCCATCTCAGTATGAAGAATGTGGTTTCATACCTTCACTTAATTTGTGAGTCCATGTATTGTAGACATTGTTACTGCTAAATTAAAAGCGGAGGAAAAAAACCCTCTCTGTTATGTAGTGAAGTGTTTTGCCTTCATGAATTCTACACATAGATTTTAGCGTTTTCCTCCAGGATCACCATCGTTGTGATTTATTTCCTGCAAAATCTCTAATATTAACGGGACAACTTTCCCTGCAACCCTTTAGCCTGTTCATCCAATATTTTTTACTGTCTTCTCAAACTGAAGCGCTGTCTTTGTGTACTCTTTTCATGGAATCTCTGACACATTTCATAGGCTGTCTATGGTCAAGAGAAAGTTTAGATCTTGCCCCAGTGAAGGTTTTTTCTGGCCTGGCTGTCCCGGTTTCCGTTCCGGTTGATGATTTAAAACCAAGTAAGTAGCAATCGGGGAGTTTGAAATGTTCTGGAATTTCAGACAGAATCCCTGGAGTGGGTAGAATGGGAAAGTAACAGTTTGCAAAAAACTCTTCTCTGAAGTAGGTACTTAAAATAAAGGTTTAGATGCTGATGTTCCTATAGCTATTGGGAACAGGCGCTGACCTAGCTGAAGCCACCTGGTCAGGCTAGTGCAGGATGGTAGCTGGAGTCCAAAATCAGGACCAGTTCCCCACTTCTGCCGGTGGCAAGCAATAACACCTCTGGGGGTCCGATGCTAACCTGCCAGTAACTTCAAGTGCTTTAGGCAGGCTTTGTTCTGCAGCTCAATGAAGATTGCTGCTGCTGGGAAGCACCAAACTGAGTTAGCAGCGTCGGTCTTCATGTAGTACTTCCCCAAACAGGATTGTCACGGCCAGAAAAGGGATAAAGAAAACTCGTCTGTGAGATGAAAAATGTCCACAAATTTGAACAACACAGTAAGAAACGGCCTGGTTGGGGAGAATCTCTTCCCTTACCCTCCCAAAATTTGGTGGGGGAAATAAAGGTACCTGCAGAATGACTTTGTTATCAAAATGGAATGAAGAATATGTAAAATACAAGCGTTATTTTCCATATAGGAAGGACTGTGCATATATCTCTGAAATAAATACACATTGTAGTAGGGATGGACCGAGGTGCACAGTAGGGATCTTAAATATGGTTTTGCCTCTTGATATTAATACAAAGGCAAGAAAAACGGGGAATAGAAAGCAATGGTCTTGACATGTAAACAAAGAAGACAACACTGTCTATAGGGGTCAGAGATACTATTTAGTTAGACACCTAGTGTTATAATGCAGGTAAAGGAGAAATTTGTATTTCTTTCTGAGGGGGGTGGAAAAATGAATCTGACACAACTGTGTTGTACTTCATGCCATGTTAAGAGCCAGCAGCCAGCTTGAGCTCCAGGATATAGGAATTACAATCACGTTATACAGTAAGTTTTCAAGTGAAGTCATTTCATTTGAAATGCTCGTCAGTTCTAGGAAGCACCTTGCAGACTGGGAGAGCGCGGTATTTTTCAAAAAGGTCGCATTTTAGTTTTTCAGCTCAGCTTTCTCTTTTCCCATACTAAGCTTCAAAGGGAAGAAAACAGGGAGAAAAATGGGAGACGATTCTTGAAGGGTTTGTTCTTTTTCGGAGACCCTCAGTTCTCACCCTGCCTCCGCAAAATAATTGTCAAAATTGTTTTTCAGGATGTTTTTATTCTGTAGCTGGAGCGAACTCCTAATGCAGGGGATAGTAATGGAAAGTAAAGGTGTAAGTGATCCGTGCAAGTCGTCGGCAATTCCAGCCCCTCAGAGAGATGTTGCGTAAGCTCTACCCAACGAGCCGACTTGTCCAGTTCAATGCAACATGCGAGAGGGCTCGCTGGGTCCCTTGCGTGATGCCAGAGACAGGGAGCTTGGAAAACAGCACTAGGTTGCCTCTGCACCTTTCCTCTCCTTCATGGTTGTTGCCCTCCTGAGAGAAGCTAGCCGTCTTCAAACACCCAAAATGTTATTTCACCTGCTCGTTGCCCTCGAGATTTCATCACACAAAACTGCCCTTTCCTGTTACTGCCAAGTCTGAGAAATCATGTACCCTACATGTCAGGGATTTTTGTTGTTGTACATCAGGTGTTGCTAGAAGAATAATTGCTGAATGGTGTGTAGCGGAGCAGGATGCAAATCTATTACAGGGCATGGGAAGTAAGACAAGAAGTGTGTTTCTCCCCTCTTGAGCAAAGCCCTTCAGCAGCTGTGTACGCTGTTGGCTTCACAGACTATTTCTGTGTTTGAAATTTGCAAATATGCCGAAGTACCTTGTTGAATCGATGCTTCAAACAGTGCCAGCGTGAGCAGGAGCAAAGGAACTTCCCTGCCTTCTGTAGAACAGGAGAAACATCCTCCTGTGTTTTTTAATAAGCCGAGCAGATCTGGAGGAGGGTATCCTCCAGAGCTGGATGCACCTTGCATTTGATAGATAAAAGGAGAGGAAAAATATTTGCAAGCTGTGTAACATGGTGATGAGATATGTGGGTTTTGATAACGCAATCAAGTCGCACCCTTCCCAAAGCACTTCAGGCAGCCCCAGGACTGTCCCGTGTCCTCCTTTTCCCGAAATGTATCCCAAAGAGAGATTTAATTTAGTGAGTGTATTGAACTCTTCTGAAAGTAGAAGGAGGGAACCTCTTCTAGAATTGTCATCTCTGAAAAGGGCATCCGTTCCCTTACCATTCCGCAAGCGCAGGACAACGAACCATGGGTATAAAAGCACGATAGACCCACTCTTTGCAGTAACGAACATTTAAATACAAGTCCGCACCTCTTATGTGAGTTGAGATAGCTCACATAGATATGTCCACCCACATAAATACCCAGTATATACTATACACTCATCAGCCTCTGTACTTTCAAAAATATTAACTAACACTCCACAAGAAACATTTGTAACCTGTAAACACGCTATTCATGCACAAATAACCATTCACATTTGTATAATGCACCCAGTAAACAAGCTAAAAATACATATTCAAAACACTGAATAATTACATCTGCCCTATAAATATATCACCGATAAGCAAAATTGACACGGTATCCATCCACAACGGATGGATGCCCTTGTAGAAGTGTCCCTAGACCAGCCAAACCCACACGTGACGGCAGCTTGCAGAAGCTACCCCTACTGCGCGTGTACCCAGAGCGTTAGTCACAAACACCCCCCCCCCACTTGCATCCCTGAATCCTGCATTTGAAAACACCACCTGAGGACTGCATTATTCATGGTGAGTCCAGGTGCCTTCGTACAGACATACGCGTACGCATCGGCTTTCCGGCAGGCAAAGCTACGCGTTCAACTGATTTTCCAGCCCCGTACAGCTAAACCCTGCCTTCCACAACGCAAACCCATCGTGTAACCCTCAGCAGTGCAGAGGCACAGAAGGAAGTTAATTTCAGGTGTGTGTTTCTGTCCTGCAGTCATTAATGAGAGCTCTTGAGCAAACCAACGCTACCGTTCTTATTTTTCTCCTTGTGACAGGATAGTTGGGAATCACCTTTCTAATGCAGGAGAGGTGATGAGCTGTGAACGGAGGCAGGAAGGGAGAATGCTTATAGCAAAGGCTTTGTCATTCTGCTTGATTTTGTTTGAGGGTTTGGGGACTGGAGCGGGAGGGAGCCCTGCCAGCCAAGCCGTTTCCTTGTTCCAGTTGCTTTCCTAGGCCTGGCTTTTCAACTGTTCTGTTCTTGCTCAATGGCACCGGTGCTCGTGTATGGCCAAGCTGGCCTGTGTGCCTTCTATCCCCTTCCCTCTTGCACGAGTTTCCCTACTTATGCTTATTAAGACTATTCGTTTTGACTAAAGTATGTTTCTTAGAGCGATCCGAAGATATCTAGAGATTAAAAATCCAGCTCTTTCCCTGGTACTTGGTTTCAGGGGTTAATCAAGGTGACTGTTAGAAATGTACCTTTACTTTTCATTATAATTTGCCCGGATTTAACTTTCACTCATTTCAAGACCTGTCACTCATTTTTTAAGCTTGAATTTACCCCCTCATTGTTTTCTCTCACTTGTTATTATTAATATATTTCCATCAGAAACAGTGGATCATGAAGCTGAGATATGAGGGAATGTTATTTATGCTCAAGTAATTAATGCCCCGTGATAAGCTCCGTGCATTGCCAGCCGTAGCTGCTGCAATATATGAGAGGCGTGTTGCCAGAATATGTGAAGCTGCAGTTTGGTGGATGATGGAGAGGATATTTAATTAAGTTACAGGGGAACTAGGCAAGCTTTCAGTCCATGCATAAAAGCGGCAGCAGTTTCCATGTCAAGGCTAGTGAAACAGTGATAACTGCTGAAAGTCTGCTTCTGATATTTTGACTGACACTAGTCAGGGCTTCATTTCCAGGGATGCAATGTCATTTAGATGGGTGGCAGAGGCAGGAGAATCTAGCTGTTGGCATCTTATTATATGAAGAAGTCAAGCCCAAATTCTCTCATTTAGGGAGATCTTTCTCTTTCAGGGGAATGGGAGACGTTCCAGTGGAGCCCTGGGGGTCCCTCTTTCTGCGGGATATCACCCCCGCTTTGCTAACGTCTAGCAAACCTGAACTCTGCCCTTAAGTTCTGGCGGCTGTGCTTTCAGGGAACGGACAGGAGGGTTGCATTTTTTGTTGTGCATAAGAAAATGCGTATAAAGGTGACTTGTCTTGAACAACAGGTGCTGGTGGACTCACTTCTGCTAAAAAGTAAAGCCTAGTTCTGCGGTTTTGCTGGAGGAAGTTTGTTATTTGCCTTGCAGGACTGTCTAGGCATCCTGCTTAAGCTAGAAACAGGTAGCACAAATATGCAGCTCCTTTCCTGAGAAGCATGAAACCTAACTGAAGTCCCAGTGAAGTCTGTGTTTCACGTGCTGATGGGGACACAATGCTAGAGTGGCCTCAGTGATGCCACTGGTTTCACCAGCACTGAAGGTCACTTGGTGTAAGCAAATACAGAATTTAGCTGGGAGGGGTGAGCTGAATGAGTGAAAAAATAGCCTGTTTTAATTAACTCCAGTAAAATGAGGAGTGACTCCTCAGAATTATGCTATATTTTGGTTGTTTAGTGAGATCAGAAGCAGGACATGAAGCGGTAAAAAGGTTGTAAAGCTTTGCTTTTATTCACAAAGTGTTTAAATCATAGTCCGGCTCTAAGTAGGGGGAGAGAAGAAAATCGTGGACATAGAAATGAGATGATCAGTGCACCATAGTATTATTTCCTATCCTCTGGTATCTCTTCAACCCTGCAAGAACAAGGCTGGCTTTGTGCAAGTCTGATACAGAGACACTATTACTGCTTCTGACCCAGAGAGGGGGGCAGGTGTAGCACTCCACAGCAAAAAGCTGAGCCTTTAAATTAGCACTCAAACACTAAATAACAGCAGGCAAGGAGGAGGGGAAATGCCTGGGCTGAGCCGCCTAAATAGGGGTTTGTTTGCCAAAGGAGATGGCGAGAGTTCAGCATCCTCTGAATGAAGCCATGGTTGGTCTATGCGAAGCAATCGCAGGAGGGACAGTGAGGTGGTTCTATCTCAAGAGGTCCCATCGTTACCCGGTGCATGTGGAGTGGCCGTTGGGTTTAACTGAGCCTAATTTAATACCAACCAGGGCAAGTTATTTAAGGAAGGGTGATTCAAAATGGAAACAACTCTATTCTTTCAAGCCTCATCTTGTAATTGAAATATTCATAAAGCTCCTCACTCAGCATAAGACCATTGCAGGAATATTTTAAGGGTTTCATGCTTTTTGCAGTTACAATGTGCAAATTCAGCAACACCCGCCTGCATTTTCTGAGTGCAAATGCATCACATTTTTGACCCATCGTTCTTTCAAGTCTCCCTTAAGAGACTTTCAACCAGATCGAATGAAACTGTATTTTTATACTATGCACAAGCAGCAGCTATAGGGTAGGCTGAGAACCGCCGAACTCACTGTCCTGGTCTGTGAAGGCTTTTGGGGTTCATGTCAGAAAAACCTAATCTTAAAATAGTTCTTTTTTAATTTCACTGTGGTCTGTAAATCCTGCATGGATTTAGAGCCCACAAAACTAAATGCAGATAAAGCCAAAGGTTAATAAAAAATGCCATGCATCCGTACTTCTATCCCATAGAGGAAGAAAATGCTTCCCCCCTCTCTACCTCGGTTACCCAAATATCCAGGAGCACATACACGTCCTTGTGCAGCTAACTAAGCACTGAAATGTTCCCATTGCCCAAAAGTGAAAGAAATGCACTATAGGAAATCATAGAAACAGAACAGCCTGCCAGAGCAAATACCTGACGAGGATCAGGATGGCAACTCTAACCCTCCATGTTTATGCAGATTTATCACCGAAGGAGTAGGAAAACTCACAGTAACAGGAAAATTAATGACAGTAAAAGCTATTCAGTATTCATACCCCCCCATGTTTGTTCCGGGTTGTTCTATCATGTGTCCGTCATTTTTATGCCAAACAAATGAGCAGTACAATCACTACTGAATTCACGCCCCATCTGCCTCCCTCGCATACGGTAGCAGAGCTCAGCTGTTTCTCTTCCTCCCAGAATAGAAAGAGGAGAGAGGCAGATGCCAGGTGCAGGCAGAGAGAGTCATTGCCTGATGGACCCTTGAAGGAAGGCCATGAGGGGTTTGTCCTTCCCAGAATGAATCTTCTCTTCTCTGCCAAGCTGAATAAAGAGACAGACCGCATGGGCGAAACAGCAGTTGGAGGTGGAAAGGGAGCAGGACCAGGACCCCAGATCCTGTGGGGCACTTGGAACAACTCTCCAAGTACCTTCCAATAACAGAGGAAAGACATTCTTTTTCACATTTAATTTCACAATGCCAGGTTTTATTGACTCATAGCTGTCTTGCTGCCCTGTGCTTCCCCTGCCTGTTTTTTCCACCCTTCTGCTTTCCGCCTTCTCGCAGCGAGGTCGCAAGCTCCTGGGTGCGGGGCTGCCGCTGTCGTGCCTGCGGCGCGGCCGGCACAGCGGGGCTGAGCTTGCGGCTATTCCTGCGATACCACCGACTCCACGATCGTAATAATGAACTGAATGAACAACCGGTCCGAGCTGGTGTGAATGAACAGCTAGCCTAGAACAAGGTGCTCTGCTTCATTATGCACAATACTGAAGAAGGCAACATAATTGATGGGTAAGGCAACAGGCTGTGACTCGAGGAACTTGCGTTTTACCCCTGACTCCCACTGACCCCCCCGTGCAATTCCAGGTGAGGCAGTGCTTACGCTCCTTGCTTTGTTTGTCGTACCTGTTTAGGCTCTAGTTCAGGAAGCCCCAGGAGCATGTCCTGATTTTTAAGCTGGTTGGCCTTTTCAGATGGGGCTTTATGACTGCAATGTAATTGAGGCTGGAGCTATTTCTTGTTCTGGGTTCGTGCAACAAACAGTGAGGTGGGACTCTGTCACAGGGCATCGTATAGCCCTTAAGAGAAGGGTAGGTCACCTTCCCTGTGACTTCACTGTCATCAGTGTGGTCACTGAGGTGGATGAGAAGCTGGCTTGTCCAGGAGAAACTGTGGCCAGGTAGGTGGGACCAAATTAGAGGGGAGACTCGAACAGGGGAGAGCGAAGCCGAACGCCAGACCATGCAATCAGGTGAAAACTCTAAGGTGGGACATTACTGACCTTCAAAACCTGCAGGCCCACGTGTTTTACATGGAGAAGGTGGGGTCTACAAATCAAATCCCCAAGAAAAGCAACAGTTTTGGGGCAGCCTGACAGATGTGGGAATTGCTCTTCATCCCCATGGCTGAGCCGTGTCCCTGCACAGTGCCGTCCGTGCAAGGATGTGATCAGCTTACGCCTTGTTTTGATGGTTGACATGGGGTGTATGTAGTGTTCAGAGTAAGGACAGTTTCTGTACCTGGAATAGTAATTGTTCCATTTGCATAAAACATATTCATTAAATTGCCTGAGCGGTTGTATTCTTCTGATGAGCTTTCCCCTTCCCTCGATCTTGCCTGTTTCAGGCTTTATTTATAGGCTCCCCTGACCTTTTCATTACTCAGAGTCTCCCATGAATCCTGTCCCCTGTATGTTACCACATCAGTTTTTCTTGTCCTGCTTGACATTTAATTTTTATTAACTGTAGTGTAGGTAAAGCTGTTTTTCTTTGTTTTCCACACCGTGTTCTTCTCCTGCTCTCTAGGCAATAGAAACTGTCATTCCAGAAACACGAGGGAGAATTTTCTTTCTTGACATTTTGAGATTTTCCAGCAGGACTTAGAAAATTAAAACTGGGTTTAAGGTTAATAATGTCGACTTGTGCTGATGGGAATTATAGAGTGGGTACAGGAAAATGAGCCTCATTGCTCACCTGCAGGGTCTAAGTGTGGTCCTCAGTATCTTGTGGGTCAGCAGAAGGCATCCACTGGTCACTGGATAAGATAACTGGATAATAATAAAAGTTTTCACTGGAAAACTCTTCTGCACCTCCTAGTTCTTGTGTGCCTGGCACGCTTTCCATTTTGTGTGGGAGCACGTGATTAGCCTTTGCGCATGATGGAGAGACACATGTTGAAGTTTTCCATCTGTGCTTAACGTACTTGCCACACCCTTAGATGAGGAATCTCTTGTTGTTACTCATTTGACTGAAAAATCACATTAACTCAAATTATTTTAAGCAGAAAAGCAAGTAAAGGGACTTTTCACGACATCCAAAACACTTGGGAATATTTTTTGACAGGTGAAGAAACACTTCAATTAGCTCCTCTTTATTTGGGAGGTTCCTACCAATTAACAGAAGCCGTCCTTCACTCAGATCATGTGTTGTCTCCTGTGCTTTACTGGCTAATTAACAAATCCTTGCCTCAAAAAGGTAAACTTGTCTCCATCTTTTTGGTGCGTGTTTCACTGCAAAGTGTCTTTTATTGAATTTATAGCCTATATAAATCTGTAGCCAAGCATGTTTATACAAACATTTATTGAAAGTAGATATATAGCTCATTTGTGACACTAATGGACAGTAGAGAAGCATAAGCTAATGCCAAATCTCACCAAAATGAAAGGCTTTAGGTCTGTTCAATAGAGCAACTTAATCGCCAAATGCCAAGAGGAAGCGTCTCAGATAGAGTTTTGCCTATGAATACGAAGATTGATAAGTTCTATATTCCAAAATAATGGAATATTTCACATTCCTTTTAGGTGAAGAGTTGAAAACAGATCCCCGAATTTCTCATGGGACAGCGGTATTGTTTAGTGAGCAATAGTATTTTGCAATTCTGTGTACAAGGGGATATCAGATGTCTGGAAGAATTAATGAATATTCAAGCAGTGCTGCTTTGCAATGATCCTCAGCTGATAGCCGCCTTCATTCATACGCCTTTAAAGGAAAGCTTAGATTTGCTCATTTTTCATAAGCCTTCCTTAGGAGGGAGGAAAACAATCCGGCTGTGCTTTTATAGGGTGAATTTGAAATTAAAATTAGACGTTCAGGTGTCATCTCAGTTGTAAAGTAGCCCTTAGTTCTGACGGTGGGAACAGGGATTCCAATTATGTTTCATCTGTATGCGCAAGGCTTGGTTAGGCAAAGTATTAAGGATTCTTAGTTGCTCGTAATATTTCTAGAGCGCGCAGGGCTTTTCAACACCGGCCCTAAATTAGTTTTTTGGAAGCAGTTGTTCCTTGTATCAACGTAAGGTATCCTACACATAGAGAAACAAACCGTTTGGCCTTTCAAATGAGAGGACCCCAGTCTTAATAAATATTGAATTATAAAATCCCTGTATAGGGAATACAAGCTAATTCTTTTCTTTTCCACCAGCTGCGAGCTGCTACATGTGATGTATGGTACAAACTCTCCAGGAAAGAGGAGCAAATTGAAAACACTACCCCTGTGGGTTCCCTTATTAGACTTGACGTGACTGTGAAATTCACAGGACACAGCTCATTAAAACAAGGCTGGCAATCTGTGACCTCTTGAGTAGGAAGATAAGATCCATGCTGAAAAACAGGCTGTTGCTTTGATTGTGGGGTAACTCAGCTGCAGAGGAGAAAAATTTGTATAGCTACTTATTAACCCACTTGTTACCAGAGCACGTTGGTCCTTACAAAATGCATCCTCAGGAGAACAGGTAGGCAGCGGCCGGGTCGCTCAGGCCCAGCTGAAAATGAGGCGACGGGACCCCTGGAGAGCTGTTGCCATTTCCCACCACAGCTCCCACTCTCCGAGAGGTGTTGTGCTTCCCGGACAGGTGAGTGATCTGGTACGCAGCGCGTAAGGTGACGACAATTTCAGTGGCTGGGCGTTTCAGCCGGTGAAGCGGGAACCGAGCACGCTACAGGGCCACCAGCTAGATATGTTGCTTTTTTCATTACTGAGATGTTTAAACAGTATTTGAGGTTAAGGTCTAATACTGGCAGTGGAGTCTCTGACCCAGGTGAGTGTATCAAGAGGAGGACAATTTCGCTGAAATCCTGGGCTCGCCCAGGAAATAACCATCTCCTCGAAGCAGAATTGTTGAAGTGTTGAATTCTGTCCTCCTGGTAACTAAGCTTTAAGAGCACTGTGCTTTGGATGTGGAAAACTTAAGCTGCAGGAGGAAATGCCCGGGCTATTGTAAATCAGTGTAGCTTTATAGAACTGTCTGAAGCCAGACAAGGCAGTCTGCAGCAGACAGTGTGACTTGCCTTCAGGCATAAGTCCTTAAAATTCCTGTGCGAGTGTACGCTATCTAGGTTGCTTTCTCTTATGTTAGTACCAAACCTGGTATTGTACAGTTTGATACTGAATATTCAGTTATAGGTTGTTTGCACTGAAGAAAAGAACAGGATAATTTTTCCACGAACTTAACTGCAGGGTCTAATAAATCCCATTCTCGTGCCATTAGAACCCAGGGAAAAAATATGGCAAGAATGTTAACATTTTCTGCTTGAAAAAGCAGCTATCTTGGTAGCTAGGTTCAGTCCCTAAAGTGATCATCTAATTCTAGTCTGACATTTTCTGTAAGCGAATAAACCTGGATCTTAATTCTATGCCTGTCAAATATTAAATAATGCAACATCAGCTTTTAACGTGATTGATCCAAATAAAGACCATGACAAATGTAGCCTGGTTGGAAACATTCAATGAAATAATACATTTCAGAGAGGGTTCCCCCCCCATCACTGCTAATGTGAAAGAGTTGGATTGTGGGAAAGAGAAAATGAGATGAGAACACTTAAGCTGATGTTGCTCTGCATGAGGGAGAAGAGAAGCTGAATACAAAATGGGCTTAATAATTATGACTAAGATTCAAGCTCTGGTGAACTAGGAAAGACTGCTCTGATGTCTTATGAAAATCAGGTTCTCCTAAGGCATGCAGAATTGGATTTCCAAAATGACCAGTCAGGCACAGCTGAAAATGTTTGGCCCCACTCTCCATGGTAGAGAAAAGAACTAGCAACCCATATTTTTGATATGTGGGGGATTGGCAACATTCCCTTGGACTTATAACTCTCCCTTAGGAAGAATGGGAAGTGGGAGTTCAGGAAATAATAGTCTTAGAAGTTTCTCGTGCCTTTGTGCCAATCTTACTGTTCTTTTCAAGGAGACTGAGGGACGTAGAAACGTTTGACTTGAAAGAACAATAAGAAAAGCCCTTTATGACGTTGAACTTTATGCTTTTATGGTAGTCGTCCATCATCTACCTGCCAGTATCCTATAGTCCCTGAGCCAGTGGGGGTTTTATTTCTTTTTCTGTTGAAAACAGGTGCTAAATTCACCCTGTTGTAATTCTGACATACAGAAGCAGCCTTTTCCTGATCCAGATCAACTTGTTGATTCACTTTGTACATAGTTTACTGATTGTTACAAGGATTAAATGATAGTCTTTGTAGAATGACTGTAAAACAGAGGCTCATAAATATTTTATTCTTGTATTAGTAAATCTAGTAAGTGAACTTAACTTTACTGCAGGTAATCTTGTGTGCTGGGAGGCCCCATGCCTGATAATGCTGAAAAGGAGAGGGATTTTTGAATATTTGATCTGCACTAAGCACGGAAAACTCAATAGTTACATAGGTTGGTAGAAGGAAAGAGAGAAAGAAAAGAGAAAGAAAACAAAGAAAGGAGGGAAGCCAGGAAAGTACAGGTTTATTTTTAGGAAGTGTTTATTCTTAGCAGTGGTAAATCGCAGCCAGGCTGGATTCAGCAGAGCATTTGTACACAATGTTCTGATATGCAGGCATCCAGAGCCCAACAAACAGGGCGCGCGTCGGCCAACCTTCCATTAGCTTGGTTCGTCCCAGGAAAAGTGTCTGATTGCTTTTGCACCTATGCTATTAATAACTGAGGTGGAAGGGGAAAACTGATAGGTTTCAAATGCTAGGATCGTTCTTTAAAGTCAAATTATAATTGGCGTAGCCATTTATTTTCCATCCCAATTAAATTTGTGGTCCTCTTTCTTTAAATAGTGCACGTTCCAAAGGTGAAGTAGGAAGTTACTGGAAAAAACGCTAAACTGATATCAAGGAGATTCATATTTCTTACCTAATTGTCACTGACATGGATGCTTTGGGAATATTTCCAAGACTACGCTCAGGTTAGCAGCCACACTCTGAACACATCTAACTGAAGTCGTAGCAGCTGGTGAAGGATGGGAGCGGCGTTACGTCCTGCACGGCAGTGCTACAGACCCCAGGCCTGGCCCTCTGTGCTCCTAGTGATTACACGGTGAATCTTTAGCACACCTGGCAATGCAGGAAAATTTATTCAGTAATTAAATTACTACTTCGGGACTGTGAGCCTTAAACTTGGTTCCTCAGGTGGCTGCTCACCTATCAGTGGACGCATTGACCCCTTGCTGGAAGGTTGTGCTCCCACTGTTCTTGCAGATGGAAAACTGCGGGAAAGTTACAGCTCAGATGAAATAAGCCCAAAAGATACAGGCCCTCCCTGAGAGGATATTCTTCTTATACGGCTTCAACTCCAAACCATTTACAAAAAGAGAAGGGAGAAACTGGAGAGCAATTGTGAATCCCTCCCTCGCCCCTTGCCTCTCCTGTCCCCCCTTGACAGCGTAAGTGCTGACAGCAACTCTGGTTCCTATTTGTTTTCCCCCTTCCTATCAGAGCACATGGCTGTCCAAAGGAGGAATCCTTTCACGCCTATCTGCAAGGTCCTTGAAAGATGTTAAGAGCAAACTAGGTGTGAACAATGCATGAAGTGGGCACACACATGGAAGCTGAGGTGCGAAAGCATTTGCTCAGTAAAAATAGAACTAGGCTGTTGGCAGAAAGAGGTGTCTATAACAGATAAGCCCAGCAGTGATTGACAGGAGTTGGGGTTTTGTTTTATTAATGCATCAGTCTGAGTTTCTTGACCTTATGAGGAAGGAGAGAGCTTGGCAAGACAGATGAGTTTTTAATTTGTTCTTTAACAGGGAAAGAAATGCACCTCTCCTGATTCTATATGGAACAACCAATACCAGTTTTTAATCCTGCTCATCACATAATGTACTTAACTGGAATAGAAAATAAATGAGGGATCATTTATAGAAAATAGAAAATAAATGAGGGATCACCAGCTATTAATGATCCCATGAAAAGCATGAGCTCCATTCCTGCTGATCTTATTGTGGAGGTCTTGAGTCCCTAGCATCCATCCAGACTGACCCTCTTTGATTGTCCTTTGGCACCGGAAAGCTCATCTGATCTGCGTGCTTGGTTTGAGAGTGAATGTTCTTCTCAGGTGAAATATTTATAAATCACTGTTGGTTTCTTTTTTTTTACTAAAGAATGAATTGCAGTATGGGTTTGATATGAACATCCCTCAAGCATAACTGCCATACTACAGATTGCAACACTGCCTTCAATCTGCAGATCTCATACATTCACATCCCATAGAGATCAGCATAATAGAAGCAGAAAGAGATTTACCAGACAAGTCACCGTTCCTACCTGTATTATTATATGATATATGGCACATCTGACATGAACGTAGCTGGAGCGCAATAAGAGAAGCCTGCTTTGCAGCACAAACAAAGGGTATTAGACTAACAGACCTGATATTGAAAAGATAGATATCTCCTTTGGATTTCAACTAATTGGCCTGCTATTTATTTTGCCGTCTCACTCAACCAGCTACTATGCAAGCTCTAACCTTTCTTCTTTGCTGCCAGAAAGGCTAAAGCAGAAAATGGAATTACAAGTATCAACAACTGCAGACTGTCTCACGTAGGCACACATAGCAACCTACCACATGGGCAAGCAGAGATGGGCAGGGACAGGAAAAGTGAGCCGAGCGCTGGGTCTGTTCAAATCAGTGGGATTTTCGCCACTGGCTTCAGTGGGGTTCAGGTTTGGCCTGATGGGAGCAAACCCTGTGAATGAAATTTCAGACACTCCGTGGCTATAGATGCACATGCTTTTAAAAGCATTAATAGTGCATCTAAATTTAGAGCCCTGCACTTCTGTTTCATTAAGAATTCTACTTTAGTCCCAGATAGACTCGACAGACTCTGTCCCCAAAAAAGGCCCACGCGCCATTCTGCCTGATGCACAGCATAGCAGGATCTTTTATTTTTAAAATGGCCTCATCTAACCCGCAGCTGCTCACAACTTGGTGTCTTTTCCGCATTCATTCTCATTCTTGGAACCTGAACCTCTGCTACCCTCTATACTTTTTATGTCATGGGGCAAATGTTGCTCAGCCAAAACCACTAGAAAGAGAGCTGATTTTAGCCTAAAGCAGAATTATGGAGCCTTGTATGGATGTCTATACAGAAAAGAAACACATGCTAGTTTGCAAACATTACTTATGTTTGAATTCCCCTTCTCGGTCGTCTTTGAGCGAGCAGTTAGATGCATTCACATGTTCCTCACCGATGAGGAAGCTGAGATGCAAAGATGCTGAAAATCAGTCTTTAAATGATTGGCGCTGCTAAGAATGCGAAGCAGGCATCCTACTTCTGAACCACCTCACCCCATGTTAGGCACTGGACATCTGACCTCTAGGACCTCAGATGCTCTCCGGAGTCATTCCGGTGAACCATAGGCTGTACGCGAGCCAGCAGAAGCCTCCGGGGGAAACGAGATTAAACATTAGAAAAGGCAGGTACTAGTGTCACAGCAGGGCCCCTGGCCCGAACCTTGGAAATCATGGAAATAGAGACGTGTGTCATTCTAGGGCTCACACTAGGGAAAAGCAAGATCAAACGCTTTAAATACCAATATATTATACTTCCCAAAAGTAATACAGAGTCTTATTGCCTCTTTTTGCCCTTTTTTTTTGTGGAAGTACCCCTCAGTGTGGGCCTATCTAAACACCCAGGAAATTTTTTAGCACTTTATTGTTTTAAAAGGCTGAGATGTTGTGTCACTTGAGCAGATGGACTTGAAATCCCTGTTTAGCATCTTGATAATTTTTTCTTTCTGGCCTCATTTGTTAAGGGCGAGTAGGATTGTTAGACCAGAGGCACTTTTGTCATCTTGTGGGAGATGGTGCACGTGACTTTCTCTTTTCCATGGAAACCAGAGTAGGAAATAGTTAACGAAAAGCTCCCCAGCTCTGCAGTGTGAGAGTAGGTTAAGAGATTGCGGGGGGGAAAGATCGTCGTTCTCAGAAGCAGACAAGGACAGTGTTCTCCAAACCTTCTGGCAGAGCATGTTCCTGGCTCAGTCGTTTCACCAGCTACTCTCCAGAGCCTCGTACCAGTGCTGAGGGCTTCACGGACCTGTCTCACACTCAGGCTGAAAAGTCCTTGCCCAAGGAGCTCTGACTGACTTTGGGACATGACTCTAAAGCTTGCTAAAGCGCCCACCTGTCTGGAGTACTCAAAGCAAGAAACCTCTGTGCCTCCCCGTTTTAACACTGGTTAATTCCAGGACTGTTTGGAGCCCAGGCCACCCCCCTTTAATCTGAGATTCCTGCAATATCAGGGGCTTTCCTTGCTTTGGACATCAGCTGCCTGACGAAGTTTGCCAGTCTGATCCACCGAGCAGTTGGTGCATGGGGCTGAAAAGCAGCAGAGAGGTCCCAAGCCTGTGCTGCAGCCAGAAAGATGCCACTTATAAGCTAACATAGGACTGCTTCATGGCAGAAAAGTGTCCACTTGTGATGTTCGTTGGGAAACGTTTTCATACATATGGACCTTCGCCCTCTTGTGACTCTGTTTCTCCTACTACAAAGTGGGATATCTCCCTCTCGACTATTCTGTGACTTTAGTGATTCTGGTAAAACGTTAATGCTCGTAAGGGAGGTGTTATGGAGCTTTGTTACGGGTTAAGCTTTTTCCTCGTGTATCTGGACTGTGGAGAAAAAACCTCCCTGGTATTTTTTCATAGCCAGTCACGTCCCTCAGCTTGACAGCTTTTCCTTGGGGAACTACTGTCGTCTGCTTTTTCCCTGGCAGGCCATGCAGGAAAGAAGGGCTATGATTCAACAGCAGAGCAAAGCACTCAAAGCCACACAAACACCCAGAGATTAAATGCCTCCCCCCACCTGGATTCCCGAGTAACTTGCAGAGCCTCAGCATGCTGTTTCTGAAACCCAACTGTGCCTGGAAAGAACCTATCTGAGTATAATACAGCACAGGGAACATTTTAAAGTCCTTTTTTCTTCCTTTTGTCCCCCTTTTCAAGGTCTTTCTCTCTTTGATTTATGGATTTGGAGACCATCTTTAATTATCTCCCTTGAACAGCTGCCTGAAGCAACGCTCACTAGGAGTTAGACAGATGCAGTGTGCAGCCCTCCTGGGTTTTGCATAGCAACATGCTGTGTGGAATGACCATTAATACACAGTGTGAAGGGCATAGTTTCCTGTTGCCACGCTATTTGGGCTATGAACGTGCTCAGATCCACTTGTGCATGCACACAGACCATCGCGCACACATGCTTGTGCACGTTTTCTCTCTGCTCCGTAGCCAGTGCACCAGGGTGACTATTACAAGGGGCACATTAGACACAAAATCTTCCAGTGAGGGAAATCGATCTGGATGTGATGCCTAAAGGCATTTTGAGTGCTGGGAAATAAGGGCTCACTTATTTCCTTCAAAATTTTTTCTCAAAGATGAATAGCAATGATGAAAATCTATCACTGTGCAGACAGGTCTGCACACATTCATGCTTCGTACTGTTCTGCAAGGACCCTCAAGTCTAGTTTGGGTCTGGGCACTCAGCTTTCCCCATCTTAAGCAGATTTGGAAACCTCTGCCTTGATAGTCTTGCAGTCAGAGGAATTGCTGTGTCTGTGTGTGAGCCCAAGGAGGGCCTAGGCAGGCTCTGAGCAGCATCATGTATTTCCATCTCACTCAAGATAAACAGTTGTCTGAGCAGCCCTCACCAAAGCATGAACCTCCATAGCTTCACACCAGTAGCAGCGCTTCCATCTTTGCAAGCAGGATTAGAGCTCCCATATGCTTACACACACTCTTGCTGAAGTGTTGGTAGAGCCTGTGTCTGCATCGCCATCCTGACGCAGCGTCTTCCGAGAGCCAGCTCTTCAGGCTGAACGTGCTGACTTGTGGAGGCGTCCTCTTCCCCATTGACCGTGGGGATCATCTTCTGCTGGGCACGGTAGGATGCAAAAGGGGAGCTTCTTCCATCTGCGGGTAAACCCTGTTTCGGCTCTCTTAAATAATTTCATACAAAAAAAGCTTGCAGCAGCTTTCCCTTGGAAGCATGGAGGTTGTTGTCAAAGCCTCAGGAAACCCCTTTGATGTGGGGCAGACAGCTGGGAGAGCTGGTAATGAGGTGCTGGGAGAACTTCAATCACTAGTGAGGGAGAGCAGCATTTCTGAAGCTGACAGAGCAGGATAGTGCAAGGACTATCATGCTGTCAGCTCTACGCTGACAAACCAAAGGGGTAAGGAAAAGGCTGTTTAAAAGCTTACAGACACCCCTGACTTTAGTACTTCAGGGACGTGGCTCTGAATGATGTTCTGGACTTGCAAATTTATGGAAACGTGTGTTTGGTCAGCAGCTGAGGGAGAAGACATGCGTTCAACTAGCAGACCGCATTCTTACGTCCACCCGACTCCGATGCTGGTACACTGCGGGACTCCACGGAGTCCTTTTCCCCCTGTCTTGCAGCCCGTTTAAATTGTAAATTCTTTGGGGCAGGAGCTCTGTCCTTCTCTTCTTGCACAGCTCAAAATAGAAAAGGATTTCAGCCTTGGGTGGAGCATATTGATATCACGGTTATAAATACAATGCTAGTGACACGGCTGGTAAAATGGCTTTGTGCCCAACCACATTAAGTAAGGACTTTAATTGAAGCTAAAGAAGTAATGGACTAGAACTGTAGACTGCAGATAGAGATCGTTTCCAGGCCTTGCTTATTAACATTCAGCTTTGCCTCCTTTGCGTTGCCAATCGCAGGCCACCTCCGTGGCTATTACTGCAAGGGCTTGCGTGGCAACGCGCTTTTAGGGACCTGGTCTAATCTATTTCACAGCTGGAGACAAGCAGGGGCACCAGCACTCACCCCCTGGATGTGTCACCCATTGCAGCTCGAGAACTGATGCATTAGCCACTTCCTGACATTTCACCTGACCCTTCCCATCTTTCATCCCTCCCATAAATGCTCCTACTGCTTGTTTCCGGGGCCGATGGATACAGTAAAGCATCCTGCCATTCGCAAATCCTGTAGCGTGGAGGCAACGTGACCTAGCTGTAACGGCTTGCCATAGGAATTCTGTTAGTTATGCGATGGTGAACGGTTTGCTTACTGTCTCCTAGCATCTGTCTAGACAAAAAACTTCGCGGCTGCCTTCTGCAGAGCTACCGTGAGAACAGAAACATGCTAGATACATTCCCCAAGCTAAATTCCTCTTTGGCATAGCTCTGCTGGAATCGCAATAGGCAGGACCACGGTTCAGCATCCTTTGCTGAATAAGGCAGAAAGACAGAGCTGAGTTTTGACCTGGGCTAAGTCTTGAAAGTCTGACTGTAAATCAGAAATATAGATTACATGCCAGACAGATCTTTTTTTTCCTCTTCCTAACTGAAGTACTGCTGGTAACTCAAAAGTACTGTCAGGAATGTTGCCTGCTGCAAGTGTGGACGCTGGGGAGAATAACAAAGAAAGAATGTTTGTGTGGCTGAGGTTGTTACTCAGTAAATTAAGAAGAGGCTCCAGCTTCTCATTAGAAAGTACCATTTTACCTTTTTAAATTCTTTTTTAATGAAACTATTTCTTCCTGGAAGAGAAGAGAGCTGCATTTTTCCTAAGTGGACATTTTCATGAAAAAATAATTTCCAAGCTTTCATTACATCCTTGAACAAGACCTCAAAAGTAAAATATGCTGCTTTTCTCCCTGGCATCCTGCTAAAGGGAAAAAAATAGGAGAAAAAGAGAGAAAATGTGAATTCTCAATGCATATTTTTGTGAAAAAACAGGAAACATATAAAAGCTCGCTCATTTCTGAGGTGCTAGGAATTAAGCTGGTATTTTCATAAGTCCTCAAAACCCCCACTGAATTATTTTTGGTGGATCTCAGCTCTAAGACCCCCAACAACAGCCTGCCTAGTAAGAGACAAGTAGGAACAATGTGGCTTTGGTCACAGGTGGACCTTGTTACCCTTCCTAAGCACTCAGGAGAACTCTCTTAAGCTACTGATTGCTGTTGAGGGAGTAGGAGTTGGAGAGGAAGGTGTAGAGGTAGTTGGTTGTTTTTATTGTGCTTTTCTGTGATGAAAAGTATGTGTTGAATTTAGCCTTGCTCTGGGAAGAAAGTAGCTTTGGTTTTGCTGGAGCCCTGTGGTGATGGAGTCTGCTGATGTATGTGGCGTGCTTCTCCTTGGCTTCTCTGCTGTTCGGCTTGCTGCTTTGCACTTTCTCTGTGCTTGCGAAGCAGAGTTTGGTGCTGCCTCCTACCTTGCTTCCCTGAGGAAAAAGGAACAATGGACACGGAGGAGAAAGGAGGTAAGGAAATCTGGAAGGAATTTCCATGCTGCCCTTATTTTGGTATGCAGAAAGAAAGTTGGCTTCTTTCTGAGGTCTTATGCCTCAGAGGAGGCATAATTAGCTTGTCCTTAGGGTACCCGGTGATGGTGCCCTTCCTGAGGCAGGATTTGTCTGTGTCCCGTACCGTGGGGTGGGTAACCAGTAGGTTACGTACTTAGAGTGGTTGCTTCAAATGTGTTGTTGTGTTTTAGCTTCTGCTTGTGCTGCCCATTGTTAATGTGAATGATGTTTGTATTAGCACCAGGTGATGATCAGATTCATGTCGTGTCTTTTGCTTTGCTAATTGATCCCCCTTCCTTGCACTGAAGTAGGTAGGAGTCTAAACCTGTTACATTCTGCTCTGTGCCTGTGGTACTTGCTGGCCCAAGAGCCCCTTTTGCCTCTAACCATCCTCTAATAGACTATATTCTATAGAGTGTGTGTCGGTCTTCGCATGCAGCAGTAAAGTGACCTGTATCTAATGTTTCACAGTGTTGCATTTCAAAGTATTTCACATGAGTGGCTGGTGTCACTGTCACCATTGTACAGGGGGAGAAACTGAAACACAGAGCAAATAGATAATGTCGTTAAGGTTTCAAAACAAGTCTTTAGGGGAACTTGCTCTGAGTGTGAGAACTTTCTAAAAGTCCCATGCCCCCTCTGCGAAGCTCTCTGACCTCTTCGTCAGCTGCTGACCAGGGCTGTGATAGCACAAAGAAAAGCAAATAAGTTATTTATTGGCTATGCAGGTGCTGTAGAAACAAGCCTGGCCCAAAGAGTCAGTGAGATCTCGCCCGCAGCTGCTCTTAGGCCTGGATCGGGCCTGCCTGGCCTGGCTGCCCTCCACGACCTGTCGGTGAGGGGGGAGCTGAGGCACAAAGCTACGGGGTCTTGTCGAGGGCTTGCAGAATCCCTGCTTGGGCAAGCACCAGGTGGCTGCCCGTTGGCAACTGTGCGGCACCGTCAGTGAAAAATACTGGGTGGCAGAGTAGGTCCTTGCTCGTGTCTTGGCATAACTGCTGTTAAAGTGACCTGTGGGGGTTCTCCTCTTTTTTTAGTACCAAAAGGGCAGCACCTTTCAAAGGCTTAGTCTCCTGTTTGCGCCTGTCCCCTTGTCCTTCTCCAGACACTCAGAAGCAGTCATCTCTTCTTTTCCCCTCCCAAGTTCAGTACAAAGCTGCCTTTCATGTTGCCTGAAATCCCTGACACAGGAGAATTTCCACCCTGCTGGGATCATTAACCTTTCTGCTTTTCCAGTTTTTGCCATTAATAGGCAGCTTCTTTGTTGCTGGTTTGGTGGTGGCTTTTTGAAAAAAAAAATAAAAATTTTTTTTAAAATGAATAATTTTAAAAAATATTTATTTTATTTTTATTTATTTTATTGAGGCTCTGTGACTGCTATCTGACTGTCCTGGTCCATAGGCATGGCCTTCCATGTAGCCTCAGCAGGGGTCTGATCTATCACCCTGGTGGAAATCACAACAGTGACACTGAATGCTCTTTGTTAGTAACTTGCACGCAGTAAAAACATGATGGTCCCAATTAAGGACAAGGAATAAAGAGGTTCTTCACCTCACTTTGTTACGGGGAGAGGGGACAGGGAGGCTGCCAGGTGCTGGCTTAGCAGCATGCTCCTTCAGCCCAGGTGTAGGGAGGCTTGGAATTTAGGAGGCTTGGCCTAAGATATGTCACTGCCTGGTGACTTAGGCAGTATCACAAAGTGATTTCTAAGTTGGTCAAACACAGGCTTCTTGAAAGTGCCAGAAATACACCTGTGCAAGGCAGAGGAAGAGCTGTTTTGCTGCGTTGATCACATGCTTTTCTCCTTCCTATTCAGTCAGCCTGAAGTGCCTTTGGGTTCCTTTTCTTCTGACCCCGCTGCAAAATCATTTATGTACCTTTTCAGTCCCTTGATCTTCAGCAAAGGGTTAACAGGGGAGCTGGCTCTGCCATGAGGTTGTGCTTTATGAAAGTATTTCACGTTGATCATGGTGCATTACGGAGGGTTTCTAGTCATTAACGGGAACTGAGTTCCTACCATATGAAGATTAATTTGCTGCGTCAGCCATTTATTGGGCGAAAAAAGCATGTGAGGATGCAGGCAGTCCAGCCATTAGCATGTTTATCAGGATAAATGGTATGCTGGGAACATGCATAGAGTGGCAGCTTCTGTTTCTTTGCAGATGGTGCAAGAGACATGAGCAGGATTTAAGAATATGAAGCATGTGGCTGGGAGCTAAACTGAGGAAAAAAAACATGTTTCTCTAAGACCGTGTCTTGGGGTCGCACAACACAGTGGGGTTTCTGTCATGGAAACACCTAACTTTAGAAGGCTATGGTTAAAGCTGCCGAGCTATGAAGCATGGAGCCTCTCTTATTGTCCCCTGCTCAGTCTTGCCTCCTCCTTATTTATTTCCAGTCTTCAGACTTCTTATTGCTGACCAGGTTTCTCCCTCCAGATTTATCACCTACATTTCTTTTTCTAGAGGGAGTTGGAGGCGTCTGTCTCCCTAGTTTCCCTTGCTCACCTTGCCTGACTTCCCCCACAGCCACAGCCTCCACTCTGACTCTCTGGAGGCTCGTGCTGTAGTTGTGCTCCATGTCCCACTTCCTTCTCCTTGACTCTCTGCTCAGGTATTTCCAGTTCCCTCCTTTCCTCTGTACGTTCTGCAGCTTCTCATCAAATCTTGTTATTCCTAGCATCCCACCCCCAAACGCTCCTCCTGTGTTCCCTTTGGGGTGTCTCGTTTTCCCTTCGCCTCCGATCAGATCTATGCTGAGTGGGGCCCAGCGGGGAGACTGCAGGAGTGGGGGTGCTCCCTGTTATCTTTTCAAGGGTTTTGCTGACTGAAGGAGGAAGGTGCATTGGCATTGCTGTTCTGAAAGGGAGGAATTTGATGCTATTTTGGAAGCTAACGAAAGCTTAAAGGCAGATCCTGCTTGAGGATGTATTGCTTTGTATGGGCGCAGGAGACAAGTAGGCACGTCTGGATGCAAATTGGAAGCTGGTGGATGTTGTTTCATTGCCCAAGAGATGTGATCGATTTTTGGCCAACGGCTGAGGCTTTGTTAGGGAGCCCTGTTGTACTTTCTGCGATGGGCTAGGCAATATTTTCTGTGTCTCCACAGTTAAGTTTTTATGGAAGCCTCGTTCTGTTTAATGTAGCTGTAGTCGAGTTATAAATTAATAATCCCTGCTGCTGGGACTGCTGTGTAGCAAGATGGCTTTCCTGAATGTATGTGTAAATAATTCATGCTATTAAATTAGCTGTGTTCCCTGTCCGCAGCTCGTTTACCTGCTGTGACTACAAATATTCCTTTATACAGTTATGGCAGGTGTCCGAATACACCAAGCGTGAGAGGCTCATGTCTATCAGAAAGAGGTCTTACCCCTTGTTAAATGGATCAGAAACTCTTTTGACAGAGAGTACCAGAAGGGTCTGGGCTGTTAAACATGACACTCTTTACAGGAATATACCTGCTTAGGCAAAAATTTCATCTTGGATTTTCAGATCATAGGAAAATTCAGGTAGTGTGAGATGGGGTCTCTTTGTAAAACCACAGTTCTGGGTCCTTTCAAGCTCTCCATCTCTCTCTTTAGAGCTTTGCCGGAATGATTTCAGTCTGTGCCTTAGTTTCCCTACCTGTAAGACAGGAGCAATAGGAATTCTATCCTGCTTCACATGCAAATTCTGTGGGTTTTTCACTTTCCTATTTTTATTAAAAGTCCCCCAGCGTCTCCTTGGAAAGCAGCTACCACAGAAACAGTAAATAGCCCTTTGCAATCTCAGGTTTGAGGTGGCTACACAGACATCAGCCATTCCGTGCGGCAGCAAATGGAGTGTGCTAATGACACTAGTCCTCCACAGATAAAGTCAAAAAGGGTACAAAGGAAAATAGGGCAAAAAATAATAATCTTGGGTCTAAGTATTACTTTTTTTGGCTTCTAGCGTGCAGTCTCTAAAATGTTTGAATCTTTTTGGCGCTACCTGATGTTCCGAAGAGCTTTGATGCTGTATTTCTTCTGTATTAGCAAGTTATTTATTTTAGACCACACTAGTTATGGTTTTGCTGGTCTAATGTTGTCAATTCTCATTTCTTTTTCCTCAGCCTTGCTGCTGCTCTTGTCTGCATGTGATCATCTGGGGCAAGGATTATTGAGGGAATCCAGGGAAGACTGTGCTGTAACACCTTCCATCTTCTCCCTATGTCCCTGAAACTTGATCATCTCACAGTAAGTAACATTTATATGCTTTTATACACCATAAGTAACCTGTAAAACTGTTTTATTGCCAAGTCACCACCATACATCATCTAGAAGCAGGTTAAAAATTTTGGTTTAGCTTTATATATATATATATTAATGAGAAATCTGAAACGTGTTTTTCTGTAGAAAACACCAGTGTTTATATCAGACTCAGATATCTGTGGAAAAGATGTTATTCCTCATGCTCCTGCTGAAGTCTAGTTAGAAGACATCCCAAGCAAGGATCTCTCTGTATAAATAACAAGTACTATTAGTTTGGGACCAATTAATTCACTGGAAAGGCTTCCCAAGAAGCATAGCAGCATACTGGAAATCACTAATGGGAGATGTAATGGTTTTTGCTAATGTTTATAGGGACTTAAGACAAATGTTTGCAAGGGAAGGAGAACAAGAAAGAAGTAGTTGTGTAGCTGCGTGACCTGAAGGAAATGAGGTAGATGCTCAGGACCTCTGAAATAACTTTGAGCTCTTGAACTTTATGAGGGAACTTTTACTGCTCTCCTTTTTTTGGTTTAAAGACAGGTTTTGTTAGCCTGAGAAAAGCATTTCCAAACACTGAAGGAACTGGTAACATTGTGATTCTAAGCCTGGCACCTACCTAGCTTCACTTTCCTAGCAATCTCTCTGTCTGTTCTGGTTGAGCTTTATACCGGGATTTGCGAATGACGCCTGGGAAATGGCCGGCCCGCCCTGCAAAGGTTTCTATATAAACTGGAAATGCAGAGGAGCGGCCGCTGCAGGTGGCAGGGGTCGCATTGGTAAGACATGTTGTGTCCTAGCCCAGCAATTGGAGGCCGAGTTGGGGGGAGGCAAATGGATGCAGTGATTACTCACAAGCAAGAAAATGGCTTATAATATCTCCTTTTAAAGATGATGTAAACGAGCCGAGGAATGGTTTTTTGGAGACACTGCAGACAGACATAAGGAGTATCTCAAATACCCAGTCCTTCCCTCCCTTGCTTTGAATGGCAGAGCATGGGTTGCTTTGGTTTTGATGCCGTATTTTTGGAGGCTTCCTCTAGCTATAGTTCCAGCAGTTTGTGTAATGCTGTTTCCACAAAACGTGTGGTATAACGAAACATGAAGTATTACTCTCTTTCCTAACCTATTTAAATGACTTAATTAACATTGAATTTTACTGAGCATGTCAGGATTGGAGACACACCATAAGAGAGAAATATAATCTAATAGGAAGGAATATACCTCTCTGGAGCAGTCAAGCTGTGAGATAAAAAAATAAGTGGTTTAGAAGACAAATGAACTGATGCATTGGGGGAGGAAATTACCCCACTCTTCTCCTTTCCCCCCACCCAAAAAAAGATAAAAGTTAAAATTCCTCACACAGCTTGAAATGTTATGGCAATATTCAAATGTCATAACCAGTGTGTATCTTTTGCAAAGATTAAAAGGGATAACAAAGTGAAAGGTGATGGATGGGGCGGTGTGGAGGGGGAGAGTCATCTGGGATTGAGATGTATTGATGCCGTGAAAAGCCGAAATCGGGACCTTAAAATACATTGATCAAATGTATGAATGTATCTTGGTATCCTCTGGGCTGTGGGAGTTCCCAGACTGTTTGCCTTGAAATGGAAGCAATTTAATCTTAAAAAATAATAATGAAAGAGCAAACTGTAAATGAGACCTTCTGGCAGACTGACGGGGCTGCAGTCCCAGAGGTAGACACACATGCTAGGATGACGAATGAGGTCATTAAAGTAAATAGTGTAAATTGAGTTTTGGCAGTGGGTAGGAATCCTTATTATGATGGAGGGCATTAATATGGGAGGGAAAAAGGGGGTGGAAGAATTCACTGGTGACAAGCTTATCTGGGGTGGAGAAGCAGTGTAATTTTGTAGCAGTTCCAGCTATCTACTTCATTGCAAGGCAATGAGCCTATTTAATTTAGCAGGGACTTCAGGAGGGCATGTTTCAAAAGTATATTAAAGATTATAAAGTGTCACCTCACTAAACAGCATCCAGGATGCTACTTAAGTCTGAGATGTTCTTTACTCATTCAGTTTGTTCTGTGACTTTGTTTGCAGCGCGGATCTGCTTTGCATACAGATTTCCTGGGTTGTTTTAAGAATTTCTTATTATGGGAGTCTCAAATCTGAGCTCTTCATTTCCTCTTGATAGTTTTTTGAGTATGGGAAGCACAAAACATAGCGTTAAAGGGCCGTGGTAGCTGGTTCTTGCTACTTAGTGATCACGTAGGGAACTCTGGATCTCTAAATTTGGTCTTCTGCTGTGCTCTGTTAGGTGTTGGTGACAGACAATGTCATAATCTTGCTCAGCGCTTCTAACAGATAGTTGTCACAGGGTTTAAGGACGCTTTTTAAAGCTACTGGGATCTTCTACAGCTGTGGTGGGAATTAGGGAGTAATTCTCCTATACAAAGCATTGGGATCCTTCTTTGATCAACTGATACTGAAATAAAGCATTACTCTTATAAGAGCAGATGTAGCTTGCAATTTAGGGCATTGCCCTGAGAGTCTTGAGCCCCGACTATTACTGTCTTCTGCTACTGGCCTTTTTGTGGCCTTGGGGACTCCTGTGTCCCGGTTTCCCCACCTCTATGATGGAACTAGTGGCACTTAACTTGTGTGAAGGCACCGTACAAGATGTTACTAATTATAGAGGTTCATAAAGAACCGGTGCATTAATAGGAACACATTTCCAGTTCTCAGAAGTTCAGTTTCTGTGCTGATCCTAACGTGGGGATAAGTTACTTGTGAGATGCAGCTCAGATTTGTGAAATACAGATTCTGGCCTCATGCTGTCTGCTCTCAAAGTCTGCCCTAGAGCCGGGTTTTTCTACATACTCCTGAAACTTCCAGCAGAGCTAAGAGCCTGTTGGGGCTGGGCTATGTAGGAACGTGCATGTGAGGGATGATCTATATTCCCTGGTAGGAGGCAAAGGCACAAAGGTGCGACTGGGCCAAGGGCAACCGTGATACGAGAATGGCACGGAGGCCAGAGCTGTGCTGTGACTGCTCGTTAGCAAACTCACAGCTTGGGGTCTGCAGTACCCTGACGCCCATCTAAGTGTGATTGTGTCTGATTGTGCAAACAGATTGTCTCGTGTTCAGCGTTGGAAGGGAAGGACCAAACGGCACAGAGTGAATGGTGAATCGACAGTCATGACAATGGAAGCTAATAGCTATTAACCCCACCCTGTGCTGTCAAAGGGTGGTTGTACCTTGAAACATACTTTTTCTATTTGGCTTGCAAAGGAAGATGTTCCTTTAAAGGCATATTTATCTCTTATCTCTCCAAAAGCAGCTCTTATTTTTCACAACAAGCCTTTAAAACAAACAAACAAAAAAAACCCCCAACCAAACAAATTTACTTCCTTTGCCCAGGAAATGCAGGTTTCTGTTGAACCCATCATTGCACGGTAATACTGATTTGCGTGGTCTGTTAAAATTAATAAGCTCAGTGCTTTAGTAGCTTTAGAATAGCTTTAGTAGCGGTTTTTGATGCTGAGAATGGCATCGCAGTTGCAGGAAGGAGGGAAGTTGAAGGCCTAAGGATGGTTCAGGGTATTTGCATTAACAAACACTGCTGCATTTGGACTTGATAATTTCAAAAAAAGTACATTTCACACTAACATCTCTTACGATTGCAGCAGGATGAAGTAATATTTCTGGAGGGTTTTATTGCGAGAATTGCTGTAGTATAGATGGGGATGAGCAGGGAAAGGGGATGTGAAGGAGCTCAAGTAGCACTTAAAATCATGAGAGTCCAGACAGTCAGGAGAGAGCTGTACCAGGTAGTTTTACAAGCTCTCTAAAAGCAGTATTCACTTAAAGGCTGTGGAAGGACTGGCAATGCAGCCGCACCGGTGCGTCCACTGCCAACGCAGGAGACGCTTCCAAAGGAATTTTTACACTTGGTCTGCGGGAAGGAAAGCTAAACGCTACTGTCATCACATAGAGCGTGGGGCTGGCTGCGGGCTGGCTTTCAGGCCTCTTGTCACAGAGCTCATCGCTATCAAAACGCGGCACGGAGCAAGGTGCTTGTCTCCTGCCGACCTGTGCCGCGCGCCTCGCGGCAGGCCAGGGCGCGACTGCTTAAACACCGCCTGACGCAAAGCTTAGCGAGCTGCAAAGTCGTTTTGCTTCTTCAGAACACCGAACGCTTACTGTAGGTGTGGTTTTCCTCCCATTTCCCCAGTGCAAGCCCAGCACAGATGCTCGGAGAGCCAAGAGCTTGCTTGGGATTCTCCCTCTTGTAACGTGAAGAGCGATCTGCCTGGTAGGCTTTGCGTTGGGCCGCTTGTGCTCCTGTTCCGGCGCAGGGCAGGATGCAACCTTTCCAGACGCTTCTGGCATAAGCAGTTATGTCGGTCCCAGTTGGTTTCCTTGGTTACTGCCTTGCAACCGTTCACCTGTGCGTGCTTGGCCGGCGTGCGAGCGCCGTCGGTCTCCCGCGTGTGCGCACAGATGTGGCGAGCAGCATCAGCGCGGCTGGCTCTCGGGGGCTGCTTCACCCCCATATGCGCCTGTCCTTTTTTTTCCCCCTGTAAAACTCTAATATCGGGCCACTGGCAGCTCGTTCTGACAAAGCCCAGGGAAGCATGAAACAGTTGTTGAAGTTTGACAGCTAATTTGCTTAGTTCTTGCCTCTCTTTAATTACTGCAGACTGAAAGTCTGCTCTGCTTTTCTGGGAGTGGCTAAATACAACCTGAACTCAAATCAGAGGGCAATAAAGCCTTCTTGAAAGCAGGCATGGGAGAAAAGTGCTCATTCATGTATCTCTGCGGGAAAAGGACCACAGGCTGATAGGAAAGGGTTTGCGGTGGGGGCTTGGCACTTTCCTAGCCAAACTACTGACCCTGAGAGGGTTGGCTGGGTTGAAGAATTGCAGCCACACGTAACACGCCGGGTCCTGACGCTGGGAAAAGATTGCGTTGTGTGACTGCGTGCAACTCGCGTGGTTTTGTAACAAGGGTGCGATGGGTGGGTGATATTGGTGATCAGAGCTTTGTCTGTCACGATAAGGAGTGGGAAGCTGAGAAGCTGAGCAGAAATTAAAGATCTGTCCCCAGTTGTGTGCATCTGAAGTTGTCCCCGCGCCCTGCAGGTTTAGGAGGAGTTCAAGGTCTTGCCTAATGCTGTTGTTATTAGTCAGAGCATCTAAATGCTGGGAAAATGTTCTTAGATTATTAATAAAATAGCTTTTTTTTGCCAAGAAATGTTCAAAACCTTTTAAGTAACTAATGGTGAAAAGCATTTATTGGAAGAAGGGGGGAAAAAAGTTTGACTCTCTGAAAAACGGGAGTTCAAGCAGCTGCTCCCGTGAAGAAATCTGAAGTTGTGCCTAGTCAGTAGCGGACCAGAAATGTGGTTCCAGTGGCACAAATCCCCAAACAACAAATGTTGCTTGAATAATAGATTGACTTGCTTAGGAGTACTTTTCCCTAAGCAAACTTAGAGATCAATAACTAATTATCTGCAGAAATAACCTTGCAAATTTCCCATCATATGTAGATTCCAGAAAACTGTACGTTGTTGCTCCAACCCATTTGTGAACAGAAAGAGGTAAAACTAATTATTATCTTAGTTTAGATACTAATAGGCACTTTTTTTCCCCTGCTTGTACTTGATGGAATAGCTGTACTTAACCCATGGCTTTGTTTATCTGAGGCAAAAACTGATCCTTTAACTAAACCTGTTCAAAAGTTGATCTAGTTCATTAACTGTAAGTTTCTAGTGTAGGTTCAAACTTAATTACTGTTTATAAACTAATTGCATCTGTAGTAAGGATTTGCACATGATGAATGATGCTATGCTCTAAACAAGCCATTCTGTGAGCAGAGGAGCAGTGAAGCCCAGCTGTTTGTGGTTTTCTGCTTCAAGGCGGGTCTCTGAAGCTTGATAAAATGTCTCCTGTGAAAGCCCTTCACGCAACAGGGATGCTGCTAGGGTTTGTTTCCCTCTGCCCAGCCACTGTTCCCACAAAACTGGTCAGAACTCAATTATCTTTGGGGTTTCTGTCCTCCACACTTATGCCTCCGAGTAACTTTCAGATCTGGCTTTCTAGTAAAACTCGGCTGGTAGTTTTTTGCCACTGTACGAGGGGAATACACTGAAGCTTAAACCTTGTTAACTGCTAATGTCTCTGGGAGGGGTGGGGTTTTTTTTCCTTTTCAAGGGTAGGACAGCGCTCGTCTTGGATATTTATGTGTGTTTGTATTTGTTCTTTCACCAAATATAAATTAGCTGAAAGGGGCAAAACAAATCATATATTCTGATCCGTTTCTGTCTCTGCAGCCAAGCTGCTACTTATCTTATCTTGATGAAATTCCCTCCCTGATGTCTTTCCAGCTCAATGAATTGCTTTGTAATACGTTCAATATTTGCTATTGCTGCTGCAATAGCCTTGTATTGAAAACAGACCTGGTGAAATAAGCTTCTGTGTGAAACAACGGGGGTGTAGAAGTATGCAAGGGGAAAGAGATATAACCATCATCAGCTTCTTTTGGAGCCGCTCTCTAATCAGCCCCGAGGCTGACGACGAGCTGCATCCCAGCCGCAAGCCTGTCTAGTCGTGTGCGAAACCCTGCCTTCCCCTCCCTGCTTGCGCACCTTTGCTCTTCCATTCATTGTCTCGCTAGCACCGCGCTGTCTATTCAGCTCTTTCAGTTTTTTTGGATGTCAGACAGTAATTCCATCCAGGTTTGCTCCTGCGATGCCGATAACACAATTCCTACGGCTTAGTCTCTTGTCAAGCACTTTCTCTCCAGGGTATTTTATTTTGCTAGTTGTCAGCAGCTTTCTCTGGAGAAACTAAATCCTTCCTTCCCTCCCCCTTCTCCCCTGTCCTTCTGTTAAATAATCTGTCTGCACAGCCAAGCCAAAAATGGCTGTCACAGAAAAATGGGCCGAAAGCCCAGGTGTTGCCTGGTCACTATCTTGGAGTAGCAAACCCGGAGAAATTGTTTTACCAGCTCGGCTCTGCTCTGGCTTCGGGGCAGATCACCGATGCCCCATCGCAGAGGGAGCTGAAATTGTTCCCCAGCTTGCCTGGTCCCACTGCATGTTGGTGTCGGATCTGCACTGGCTGCCTCCAGAGCACCTGGTGGAGCTAGCTCAAGGATGCTGTTCTGTAGGCTCGCTTCAAGCTTGTTTAAGCAGGGATACTTGGGTGAAAATGAGTCCAAATTAACTAACAGCATGAATTTAAAGTGGATTACTTAAACTACACTGGCCTATAGTGTGGCTGCTCTTATTCAGAATAAGTGGCCTTAATTTGTTTACTTCAAAGCTGAATTAAATGAAGCCTGCTTCTAATTCTGGATAAATGTGTCCGCAGAGGGGTTTAATCCAGTTTACCTATGCAAATCTTATTCACGTCAACTGCCTTGATCATCCGTATGTCAACAGGCCTCCGCAGCAGGGTATCCCAGAGAATAGGGGAGTTTGGTCTGTGAATCGCTGATCATCAGCGGGCGCGTTCACGCTAAGCTTGCACCAAGGCTCATTTCCCCGCCTGACCTCGTGGTTTGTGGCACGCTTGCGATGTGTGGCAGGAAGGAACGTAGCCTTCTTGAAGACGACCCTGCATCCCCATAAGATCTAGCAGAGACACGCATCCGTGCTCTCCTGTCTTGGTATCTTTGCCCAAGACCTTGCCGTGGTTGGATAAGCACCAATTTCCTTGTCTAGAAAATCTGGAGAAGGCAAGGAAATAAACCCAATTTGTGTAAATATAGGGAAAACGGAATGCTATGCTAGTGTATTAGTGTCACTTTTGTATTAATAAGGCTCTGATAAATCCGCAGGGTAGTTGTTGTTGTTCTTTTTCTCTAGTCTAAAAATACTCCTCCAACTTGGCAGCGTGTTGCAGTTGTGATAATGAAAGCGTAGCGGCATGTGCGTGCCGTAGCTCCTGCCCTTTCCTCCTTGGACTGGCAGCAGTTCTTTTAGGAAAGACTAGAGGGCAGATACATATTGAGATGTGAGAAGGCTCGTCATGACTTCCACCTTCTGAAAGGCCACAGCCTGGAAATTACCTCGACTTCAGTGGAACCAAGTGTTATGGAAATGCCATGTCCCTGAGCCAGCGAGAGCGGCAGAATACAAAAGCAAAACAAGAAAGCACAAAATTTAAAAAAGAAAGTTGTTATTTTGAACAGATTGAAGTAATTTATTTACTTATGTAATCCCAAAGCCTGTGGAACTCTCTGCTAGAAGTAATCGTGGAGCAAAAGGCACACTGCATGCATTTAGACTTAGGAATATGTGGCGTGGTAGTGTCTTAGCTGAGAGCGGACCCTGTTGTTATCGGCGTCGTACCTTTGTGTTGTGAAGTTTCAGTCTAGACTGATACCGTAGCACAGGCTTGGCTAAGTACCTGCCTCCTGATCAGCTCATATCAGAGAAGATAATTTCCCTGCTGTCCTATGGGGAGTCCTGTGCTCAGTCCTGAGTCCCCTTATTTTTTGGGGGTAGGTCCGAAAGCTGAGAGCCCTGTTTGTCCGGGGAATAGCTTCTGTGGGTAAGCGGGTCTGGGAGGGTGCGCGCGGTGATGGCGCTTCTAGCTGCAAGCTTTAACTGCTGGAAAGAAGAACGTGGCTGGTATTTAGGTGTCTGTTAGCAATGTTCGCTTCCTCCCTGTGCACGTTTTGTGCTCTCCATGGTGCGTTTTTAAGTGACATAAGTTTTATAGTCGTGTAGCAGCCTGGACCAGAGCGCCATGCCCTGTTGTGCCAGTGCAGGGACCTTAATCTTTGAGTGTACTCGTGTATGTGAATTTTAACAAAAAGCCAATGTGCTGCAGAAAAGGGATCCACTTGTTTCTTGTGAAAAGGGCAAAAGACAGAGACGTGGCAGATGTTCCGTGGGATGCAGGAGCAAGGACCTGCAAAGGGGTCTGTGGTGGTATCCAACCAGTCTCTCTCAACTCTGAAGCTTTTATTTTCTGAACTCGGGCTTTGAGCTGCAACAGGCCTTGCTTAAATCCTCCATAAGGTGCTTGTGGCACTCCCACCCATCTGAGAGCTGGCCGCTGGAGCCAGCGCGCGGTTACTCAGGCAACCCTGGCTGGCAGGGGCTGTACTCATCCCGCGGACAGCCTTTTCTGTTGGGAGAAGGAGTCACAGTCGTGTCGAGCCTTTATGGGCCTTGAGCACTACCAAGATAGACGTGTGAAGCTTTGCCCTATCCCTGTGAGATGCCCAAATTGTTATCGTTTAGTTGGGGCAACGAAGCTGACAGGTTGTGGTGCCAAGCAGGGAGGCGGGGTGGACTGGTATGTACATCCTGCAGAGCTCCTGCTCTCTCTCCCTCTCCTGTTTTGGAGACTGAATAAATTGAACTATTTTTTCTTATACAGCTGCTGCCTGCATGATGGTCAGTCAGACAGCTAATTATCCTGTCTGCACCAAACAGTCTAAGCTGGGTTACTCTTATGCTTTCAGCAGCCCCCTAGTAGGAAAGAGGGGTGGAAATGCAGTTCCCTTAATATGCCTTGTCCTAGAAGCAAGCCACGGCTCATCCACTCCTCACCCCTTAAAGGCAGCGTAGAACTAGCTTGGAAGACAGCTGCAAGATTTATTGCTGTTTAGAGAAGCCTTGGAAGAAATGTCCTTTTCTTGCAGTTTTTCCTTGACGTTTCAGTAGTGGCTTGATAATTTGCTGCACATGCAATGCACAGTGCACCTTTTTCTTCCGAACTCGGTTTCAGAAGGCTGTTCGTGACTTGCAATGAGACAGCCAGGCTCAGCAGAAAAATAAGAGCCACAGCAGAAGTCACGGCAGGGGGACTGGGTGGGATTTGATGTGGCCAGAGCAGCTGGGGCAAAGGAACCATAAAGGCTGGCAGAAGAGAACGTCAGCAGCTTCCCTGCACAGCCTCTCTCCTAGTCCTTCCCACAAGGACACCGAGGTGCCTCGCGCTGCTTGTATCCTGGGAAATATCCGTCATAGATTCCCCTTCACAAGAGAACATTTACCACTGGCTTCATCCTTGAAAGAACCGAGCAGAAAATGTAATTGAACCAGCAAGTCATTAATAGCTCGGTCTAGCGGGCAGAGCAGGAAGGCCTGGGAGCCGGGGCTCCGGAGCTGTTTTCCAGCACGGCGGCTGACTGGTTGGTGGCCCCGGGCCAAATGGCTCTCCTTAAGAGCTTGCTCGCCGGAGCTTTGGTGCTCAGCAATTTGACTTCTTGCCACTTGTTTCAGGCCGTACGCAAGAGGTACGCGCGGCGGCACGCAGGGGGTTTCCAGGCACCCGGTAGAAGTTCGTTTGCAGAAGGGAAGTGTGTTGCCCCATTTGTTGATTATGGTTCAGAGGAAGCACTTTTAATGATTGTTTAAATGGAAAATGTTTTGTGTACACAGGAGACAATTCACAGCTGTCATGTGGAGCCTGTTGCTGAACAGCAAACAGGCTCCTGCGTAGTCCTTGTCATTAGCAGGTTTGTGTTATCTCTGTCAGTTGGCAAAACTGGGGTGCAAGCAGGTAAAGTGAAGTAGCTCAGCAGCTGTTTTTAAATGTGTTGGGTGGCTTCTTTTTTTTTTTTTAAATAAAACTAATTTCATTCCATTGGAAAATGCCAGAAGAAACAATCCTGTGTGTTACAAAAAGGGCAACATTTTGATTTGGAGTGGAAAATTCAGCAGTTTTAGGGGAGGCTTTTCTGTCCCACCTCTCTGATTTCATCTTTTCCTCTTCCCCTGTTCTTTAGGAAAAAAAATCAGGACTTTAAGCTTTTCTGGAAAAAAAAATCAGGACTGTAAGCTTTTCCAGAAAAAAAATTGTTAATATAAGTTGGGAAATGTTCCACAGAATTTGAATGGTAGAGAGAAGAACCACCTCTTCAGACTTAATTGCTTTGACATTTCTATTCCTCAAGTGCTGATACAATTGTAGAGTATCAAAGCCTGCTTTCAGGCTGCTTTAGTGTGCCTGTCCTGGGAGCGTACAAAAGCAAACCTCCACAAGAGGAAAGGCTGGGCAGGCATCTGTCGCAGGTCGTTACAGCTCTCCATCCCACTCCTCTGCCTGCTAAAACAAACAAGAAATAAATCTGCTCCATATTTCCAGCTAGCGATGAGAGGCTCAGCTTCTCAAAACTGATTAGCTGCTTAATTACCTCTGAAGATAGTGCCTTGGTGGTTCGTGCCATCTGAGCTAAGCTAACGTTCAGCCCCCCGAATCAGGCTTTGCGGAGTGCTGAGGAACTTCTGAAGGCTCTGGAGGTTTGACCTGTTTCGCATCAGCATGCAAGAATAAATCATGGGACTACTTTGAAGCCAGGAATATGAAACCGGTGGCCCCTGGCAAGGCATCCTGGGGGACGCCGATGCCTTGGTGGTAGCTGTGGAGTCCTGTTGTCACATCCAGCTTGTCGTTCGACCCTTGCAAACTCACTGAGCTTGGCCCTCTGGTTTTTCCTCACTATAATGGGGGTGATAACTTGTTCATTAGAAACCGGGGTGTTTGGAAATCCATCTTCACCAAGGCTTTAGCAAGCGGTATGTTTGAAATCATGTTCTTGTCAGCAGCGGGGCGTCTATGTGAAGGAACTGCTGGGCCAGTTTCACATTGCTGGCCCCCTCCTGTTTATAAATGGTGGATGTGGCGAGCATGGTTTGCTGTTCACAAGTAATTAGCCTGTGGTAAGGCATGTCGTGATGGGGGGAAGACGCGATACCCTCCTGTGCCTCCTGGAGGTGAGCATGGAGCACCTCTAGAGGGGACTGCCCATCTCGGGGATGCCCAACGCCCCGCACCTGGCAGGGCGTGCGTGCCGGGGCACTCCTTGCAGCCCCAGAGGTCTGCAGGTGGCAGGCAGCCGCCGCGCGACTCTCCGGCGCGGGCAGCGAGCCTTCGCGGGGCTGCTCCGTGCTGCGCAAGGTACCTGGAGCTCGCCCAGAGGCGCGCGCCGAGGTTGCAGCTCCGGGCCGGCGCGCTCTCGGCGCTAAGGCTTCACCTGCACCTGGCTCTTCTCCAGAATCGTGCATAAATACGTACAGCTCCGGTCTGGCCTTTTCGAAACGTGCAGGCCTTCGTCCCGAGCTCCGGATCTGAGCGTATCTGTGATACACCCAGAGAACCACAACACCTGTAGGGAAAAAGAAAACGTAATCCAAATTCCTTGTTTTCTTTTTTCCCCTTCGTGATGGGGGCTTTAAATCAGGCTTTTACAGAGCCTCTTTCCCAGCGGTGTTATTGTGGGTAGATGCAAACCAACAGAGCTTCCTTCTAATTTGGCCAGTCGACTTTTTAAGCTTCTCACTGTCTGGTCTGAAACTCCAAACAGGCACGTCTGCTCCCTTCTCTTCCTTACCACTACTCCATTATTCATCCGCCAGGAGATGAGATGAAAGCAAGCCGGAACAAGGACACTTAGGCTGCTCTATCTGAGGGTGGGAGCAGAGCCGTGCTCCGTGGAAAAATGCTGATGTGTGTGCAGAAGCAGAGAGAGCAGAGGTTGCATCTATAATACAAACCCACAAAAAAGCATGGTCCAAAGGTTGCAAAGTGATGTACTTAAAAGCTAGGACTTGCCAGAGAAGAGAATTCTGGTAAATCTCAATTTGCACCTTTGTGTTTGTGCATTATGATGGTCTTTGACTGTGCAGCTACATTATCCTTTCCCAGAGCTCTCAACGTGCTTCGCTCGATGTGCAGAATGGATCATGTTCACTTACTCAGCCTCAACTCAATAATTTTTCTTCTGTGGTGTCGTGTCTGTCCCTGTGTTGCTTATTCAAACCCTGCCCTGGAAAAAGAACGGTTAGCATAAAGCCTGATAGGCTTTTATGGCATTGATTGCTCTTGTACCTCTGTGCTTCACAAACAGCAAACAACCCCTCTGGCTTTTAAGAGGGGACGTTTCCTGATTTGGCTGCTGGCCAATGTGTCCCTCAAAACCCAAGGTGGAAATGGCTCGGTTAAGCCGCGCTATAGGTTCGGGGAGCCGGCGCGATCGAGCGCGCCGCCTCAGCCCTCGCAGGTGTGCAAACCTCTTGCAGCCCTGGGTCGCGACTCCAGGCGCTCGGCGGTTCTGCAGGCCAGACCACAGGGGCAGGCACCCAGAAAAGTGCATCTGAGCAAACGCCCGAGTAGTTTCTCCCTGCCTGCAGCTCAGAGGAGTGGTGGTTTGAGGCAGCGCCCGGTTCTTGTGGAAGCTGCTTGGCAGCTGGCATCGGCCGCGAGGGAGGCCTCTGCCCGCCTCCAGGCGGCAGAGCTCGCTGCTGCGTGGAGATGCTGACCGCCGTGCTCATCCCGAGGCTCAAAATAATCCCTGAGGTGAAAGGGAAAAGTGTGGGGGTTGGGGGTTTTGGTCAAGTGTTTTGGGTTTGCTCTTGAAGTTGTGTTGCTGATTGAGGAAAGTATTTTCCCCTTCAAAAAGCAGTCCTCCTTTAACATTGCTTTCCTCTCCAAGAGAGCCTTTCATTTAGGGGAAATACGAGAAAGTTTAGACCAGCTTTTCCCCGTCTTGCTCTGCTGCAGGAATTGGCGACCGCTCTGTAGCATGGTAACGTATCTTCTGTACTCGACTGTACTGCTCGGCAAGCGCTAGTTGGGAACTCATTGCATTACGCATCGTTATCGACAAGCTTCCACTTTCTCTATATTGGTGAAACACTAATGGCCAGCTCAGTGGGGTACTCGTGTCCGTGGTGGGGTGCATCCGCGTATTTTTCTCGTGCACCCGTCCCTCTCTTTTGCGGCAGAAGATGAGACAGATCACGCTCCGGTTCTCATCCTTCTGGGGCTGGATAAAAGGCGAAAGGTTTGCGGAGCTTGAATTGGATTCAGAGAAAAGAAACCAAAGGTGTGAAACAAACAAAAAAAAAATCCCTGAAGTGAGGTGATTAAGATCTCCCTCAAAAAAAACCCCAACCACCAAACCCTAGAGGAAGTCTGAAGAAAAAGAATAGATGCTAATGCAGTAAATGAAACTTGTGAAAGGCAAGCATGGATAGAAGGGAGAGGGGCAAGGCAGATGCCTCCCCATCCGCAGAAGCAAGGCCTGCTCTCTGTATCTATCTCTGCCTGCAAACCTGGCCCCGTCTGGCACTTTTTTTATTCTTGTGTTTGAATTTACAACCTGAAGCGCAGCAGAATGAGGTTCTCCTAGAATCTTGCTATCGATGAGATTGTCTGCCCTAGAGAGTGAGTGTTGATTTGGGGGAGGGAAGACTCGGTGTTTACTTGCATGTCTATTGTGGGCTTGCTGTATTACCCTTTATTGCACTTAGTTCTTCCCTGGCTCTGCTTTACTACTGCATTTCTGCGCATTAATCTGCTTTTAGTTATGTTTGACACTTGCGGGTCAGGAACGGTTTCTCCTTAGATGTGTCCTGACTACATCTCACTGGGATTTTCTGTGCAGTCTAGGAGTAGAGGGAACGGGGCTGCTGAGGTGCGGAGCATAGGCAGGAGCCATGAAAAGCTTCGCGGCCGCCTCCTGCCGTGGGATGACACCGATCACCCACGCTTCCTCTCTGGGAATGTGCCAGGTGATTTGTTCTCATTGAACCCTTCCAGGTCTCCGGTCTTCAAACATTCACACGGTTTGAATAATGCATGAAGTTCCAGCACTTGCTAGAGAAGAATATTCTTCTCTAGCGTCTTAGATCTTTAAAAAATGGATGAATACATTTTTTACTTGAAAACCTTCCCCTTGCCCTTTGTACAACCTGTTTTGCCCTTTCTAAGCTGTTGCACTTTCTGCAAGCCTTGCATCTTCCTAAATACACAGTTGCCACTTGGGTTAACTGCCCTTTTGTACAAGGATCTCATTCTTTCCTGTTACCTTTGATATTCGGAAGGGCAACTTTTCCTTGTCTGGAACAGCAGCAGCCTCATTGACTATATCTGGTCACAATAAATAAATTAGTCAAGCTGTAACAGGATGCTCTCCTTCTGGGGAGATTCACCTTTCTCTTCCCCTTGTCCCCTGTTAATCAGACTGGACCGGTGCAGTTCCCTTTCGCGATGCAGGGGAGTCATTGGATGGCATAATAAGGAATGTATTCGGGAACGTCTTCCCCTCCTCGGCGAATGTAGGGGGTATCTCCCCTGCTCTGGGACCTGCAGGCGGCTGCAGGAGGGGAGGGAACCGGGAGTGAGGCGCTGTGTAAACGTCTGAGAGAAACGCTGGGGTGTTACCTGGTAAAGCAGGAGCCTCTTGTGTGATTCTGGGGCGCCTCTTGCCACGAGCTGGGGGGAACTCCCGTCCCTTTGTAGTACCGTGGCCTCCCTGAACTAGGAGCTGAAGTTGTGGTGTTGCTGGCAGGGGCCTGATAACTTTGAGCACTTGCAGGGAGGGAAATCCGCAGAGAGACACGCAAAGACAAGACAGACTGGATGCCAGCTCTGCAAAGGGTGGGGAGGAGGCCTGTGTTGGGCAGTGAGCTCTCTCCAGGCAGGTGATAAGGCAAATACTGTAAGAGAGCTGGTCTTGACTGTCAGTTTGACCCATAAGGTGCAGATATAATGTCTGAAGTCAAGACTGGCTCTCTTGAGGCTGGTGATTTTTTTCTTTGGCCCACCAGGGCAAGTAGGGGTCAGGGGCTTTGAACTTCAAGGATCAAGATGCTCATGAGAGAGTTGGGGCAGCTTTAATTTCACTAAGCCTTCCCCTTCCCGCTACAGGATGGCCTGTTCTTTATTTAATGGAAGCTTTCTGCAGCTTGCATCTTCGCTTTGTGCTCTGTAGCCTGTAGAATTAACGCTCTCAGAGGTGGGGTGGGGGTGTAGTTAGGTCGCACCGTAGGACAAACGAGTTACAGGCGCCTGTCCGCAGAGCTGCGGTGATGCTGCGTGTGCTCAGCAGCAGTGCTGGAGCCGGCAACCCGCTGTGTTCAACCAGGCAGTGAGGGATCCCCGGCAAGGTTTCTTCAGGACACCCCAGCCCTTCCCAACGGCATCAAGGCAGAGCTGTTTGTGTTTGTGATTCCCGCTCCTCCCTGACGGCTCGAGCTGTTGAGATCCAGTGGCAACTCAACCAACAGATGTTGGGCAATGTGCGTCTTCAAGTGTCGTGTTGACGTGCCAAAGGCACGGATCTGCAGTGTGAAAGGCCTACGCTATACGTGCTGCAGTTAGGCCGAAAGGTGTTGCCTGCGGCAGGACAGTAGACAGATAAACTGCAGCTGGGTGGGCTGCAGTTGAATTGTTTGGGCTTGTTGTGAGACTCCAAGAGCCAAAGTTGTGACTTGGAAGAAGAGCTGCGTTGCAGGCTGCACAACCCTGTTTTAAATGGTACCAGCTATGCCCCTGAACTGACCGGAGGGCTCTGACCCATGCCGGCGTGCTCCCAATGACAAAAACCCTTCAGGAAAGGGAGATGAAGTGATTGCAGAGGGGTAGGTGGATGCTGCTGCGGCAGTTTCTGATGCAGAGCTGGCTCCAAGCTTTGGCACGGGCGAAGCTAAGGGGCAGGACTCTGCCCTCTCTGCCCTTCCCACAGGAGGTGTGGGAGGGGGGAGTGAGGGGGGCTGGACAGCATTAGAGCAGGGAGCTTGCTCCTGCTGCCCCAGGGAAGATGAGAGGAGCAGAGAGGATTTGCCTTTTCCCCATCTGTTTTAGCTGTTGCTGTGGGCCCCTCCATCGCAAATACTCCCTTAGAAGTGGCCGGCCTGGCTTTCCTGGGCTGTGACCCAGGCAACGGGCAGGATGCTTTGCCATCCACGTCAGCCTGTAGTTTGAGGTGATGGCAGGCTGTTCTTTGCACCGAGCGCTGCTTTTGCGCCAGGAATGCTAATTCGGGGGATTTGTGTGACCCTTGCTGTGTCCCTCCCTTATTCCCCGGCCGCTCTGCCAAGCTTCTGTCAAGCCCTGCTCGTGAGGGGCACCAGAAGCCTCCCCATTCGGAGGGCTTCCTGCCCGCCGGTCCCTTCACGGGGGCAGAAGCATATCGGCTGCCCTGCGTGGACCCAGGGGGAAGGAGGCAGCCTGGAGCAGATGCTCAGCCTCGGATTAATGTGAAGGTGAGAAGCCGAATCCTGGCTCCTGCCCAGCCCTGTGCTGGGAAGCGAGGCTCAACAAGTCACTCCCTGCGCCCTGCCTGTGTGGCTTGAGACCCTTGCGTTTGCATAAGCTTGGCTCTGACAGATGCTGGGCTTACTGCTTGTGGCTGAGGGGGGTCTCCTGGGTGCGTAGCCTGATAATTAAGCCTAGCAGGGCATCCTTGCTGGCTGGAGGGAGGCAAGGGAGGGACTGCGCAGCGTTGCGCTTCCCCAGCTTTTCTGGTATCAGTTGCTGCTTCTGGATGACCTCCCTAGTGTTGAAGCAACCATATTAAAGTGTTCCTTTAGGGATGGAGTCGTTGAACAGCTGATAGCTCTTTTGAAAAGCAGCAGTGGTCTGCCTAGGTCTGCTTTTCAGCTGGGATGCTTCAGCATCAGTGACAAGTCAGCCTTCTCAGCTGGGTGCTCTGCCTGACACCTGCAGGCTGGTGTTGCTTTAGGGAGACAAGCAGAGCTCCTTGGGAGCTCTGTGCGTGCTGCAGGAGCGCCAAGTGCTCAAAATGTCTCTTAAAAAACAAAATATATATAAAAAAAAAAATCCACCCCTAGATATCAGGAGTTGGAAACCTGAACAGAAACTACCAGAATGGAACATAATCCTTTTAAACGGTCTAAAAAGTTTACTTTTAGCAGTAAATGTGGTTTAACAGCGCTACCTGGTGGAAGCACTTCTTCAGAAAATATCAATTTTGTGCCTAGGGTTTTATCAGTCCTTAGATAGATACACTCTGAAGTTGAAATCTGTCCTCCTCCCCCCTCGCCTCCCCAGTCTGCTCTGTAGGAAAATCGCCTATCCTGCTCGGGATAGGCTGTCAGGCAAGGCTTGAGTGTTTGCATCCTGGTTTTGCTTTTTCTTAAAGCAGTGGGAGACGAAATAAGGGTGTGCAATTGAGAAATGCTCTCAGCTTTGCTTGTATGCGCTGCGGCCTCTTTCGGTGTGTGGCAAAACACCCGGCTGATAACTTCCCTGCTCGCTGGGATCTTGAGAGTGGTATTAAAGGTAAAATAACCATTATTAGTTAAATATTGTGGTATTTAAATTTTAAAATATTTTAAAAGTTAAATGCAGCAGGTAAAACCTTGCTGGCTGGGAAGGCACAGCACGGCTTTTGAAGCGTTTTAGGTCAAGCCGCGCGGGGAGGTGGTCCCTCAGCTCTTGGGGATGCGCCTGGAGGTTCTCAACCGCTGCGGTTGGATCTCTGCCCTACCCTCACCCGCCAAACCTGAGTCTCGGGGTGGATCTAATCATTGCCGATTGCCCTACTGACAGTTACTGAACTGTGCAGAAACCCTGCTGAGCTGCCACAAACGCTTCGGTTCAGATGTGAATTTTCTTTCTGGCCTTCAGAAGAGTTGAGGTTTGTGGTTGCGAAGTCCTCCTTGGTGTATTCTGCCTTTGGCCTCAAGGCCAACGCCAGTGTTGGCGGCACTGACAGATGACGCGCCAACAGGCAGGGCAGCCCTTGCAAGGTGCCCCTGCCCCGTCCGTGGGGCCCTGGAACAGCAGGGACTCCTGGGGCCCAGCAGATGCTGACGAACAGAAGGGGTGGGCTGCTCAGCTGGTGGGACCGCTTAGAGACGAGACTTTACCTGGGGAGGCTCAACGTGCGCGAATCAGTAAACCTGGATCGTGAAGGGAGGGTTTGGGAGTGGGCGAGACAAAGACTTCAAAAGACGGATCTGACACGAGCCTTTAAACCCGGCGGCCCCTCTGTGCTCGCACACGGGCTGCTGGGCCAGCCGGGTGGGCGTACGAAGTGGCAGGAGCCCCGCGGCAGATGGTGTCCTACAGGCTCAGCAGAGTGGGGTTGGCCTGTCTTCTGAAGGACTGTTAGGTTGGTTTTATTGCTGGCAGGGGTTACTGGTTGAAAAGACTGCTAGAAGTCCTTACAACGTTAAAAACACGTGAAATTAGCTTCCTTTGACTCACCTTTTTGCTGTTAATTAACAATATTACTGTGGTGCCTAGAATCCCTCCCGGCCAGCTCTTAACGGCCAAGGCGGCCTGGGCCATCTGTTAGTCCTAGCTTAACCTGCCCTGTGAGTGCCAGGCTATTTCTCCTTGCGCTGTCGTGCTGGGTGAGTAGAGGGAGACTAAAAAAGCCCAGGCTGGTTTATTTTTCGTTACGAAGCAGTCACGGCCACGGGTGTAACTGAACAGATAAGCAGTGGCACGGGCTTATGGTCAGCAATTTGGCAAAAGCCTTGGCATATGGACCCAAAGTCGCCACCTCCTTTGTCCTTAGAGGTACCTGCCAGCGTCCCCCCAAACCATGGCTCTGAACTGGCTTTTTCCCATCTGTGTTTTGGTTTTTGTTTTAATATACCGTTAATTAATGAAGCGGAGGCAAAAATACACAAACACAGTGGAATAGTTTTTAACCTGGCTTGATTAATGCTGTCAAGTTGTACATCTGAGTGTGAGCTCAGTGGGACTGTTGCTTTTGTTTAATACCACAAGACACCTCAGTCTGGATTGTTGCATTACAGTACAAATAAAAAACAGAAACAAAACCACATCTGCATCATACAAGGTGAGAAGAATGAGAATTCTAAATATTTACAGAGAAGGGCAAGTGGGGAAACCACAAAAAATATTTACATAAAAATACATGAGCTTGTCGGCATATACATTTTACACCAGTTCACAAAAAAAAGACACTATATAAATTAAAGTGAAGGGAACTCCAAAGGTAACCCAAGATTTTTCTGGGATGTTTCTCATGCGGCTCAGGGAAAGAAAAATCAAGTCTTTTACAGCAGGAAAATGAACTGCAAAAACAACCCTTTTCTCCCCCCCACCCTCCCCCACCCGGACGAGGCAAGACTCTGCACACAAAGGTATTACGTTGTATGTTTGCTTAAACCAGACCATGCCTTTCAACACTGGAGCTCTGGAGCACGAGGCTCTGGGAAAAGAGTTGCATGCCTAAGCCGCCTTTAACAAAAGGAAGGAGAACAATTTCTCATCCAGATTTCCTAACGCGTCAGACGTCGCTTCAGTCAATGCCCTGTCGGCGTGCTGATGAACGGCAGAGTATACGTGAGGGTCTGTCCCTTCCTGGGGTTAAAGAGGAACAGTATGCTTTTCACAATGGTTTTGGTTTTGTGTAGCAACTTACTACCACCGTGCAATCCTTACTGACTGCCCCCCCTTCAAATGATGAGCGGAAAACGAGGATCTCTGGAAAGACATAGGCACGAAGCTGCAGGTGTTTTGACGTTTATAAATTTCACCTGATAAGACTTTAAAAATCAGAAATTAATGCTTTACGTAAGACTTATAGGGCCAGGTTCTCCTTACTCACTGAACATCTGCACTCCCCCTCAGCAGGGAAGATCCCCTAAGGGTCGCCCGTTCCACTCCAAAGCGGAGGTGGGACTCCAGAGTTGGAGGCTGCCGTTGGGCCCCGACTCTCGCATGCGCTAGGGAGAAACCCGGCTGAAAACTTAGCAAGCGGCAATTTAAGATGCAGCCAGCCTGTGGCAACTATAAGGGAATTATTTAAGAACATAGCTGCTTGTCACCTTGCTGGAGATAAGGTTAGGCAAGACATCATCCGAGCAGAGCTGGACTTGCAAGAGAGTCTTACTTGCCTTGCCGTGCCCTTGCTGTCTCCCATTTCTCTGCTAGGACGCCAAGAACTGAACTACCACCTTACCTCCCGGCCATCTGCCTTAGGCGGCTGGTGTAACCTCCCCTCCTCGCCCTGACGCACAATGCCCTTTTGAATCTTGGCTATGTTTTCTGGAAAGGTATAGCCGGATGCCTTGACTTTACCGTGACTCAGTTAATGAGGATGTAAAACCCTAAGGATCATCAGCTTAAGCACAGTGCAAGAGCAGAACTGCATAGGTCACTATATGGCTTTGCGTGGGCTGGATGCGGGGATGACGGCTGAACTGTACTAGATGTTTAAGCCATGGGCAGTAGCAACACCAAAAGAAAGGTGCTCGTCTGCATTATTGTCAGGGAAAAGCTGGTGCCTTAACTCTGCTTTTTTGTTTTTTCCTTTTGTACTTGTGGCTCAATACTGGGGTACAGAAATTAGCTTAGGCTCTCCGAGAGCTTCCAGCCCTTGAGGCACACGCTGACGCGGCTGTGCGCCGAGGGACGGGAGGACGCTGGGTTTTAAGCTTTCTGCTGTGTGTCTTTGTCTTTTAAGAGACCTTCTCGTTGTGTTTGTAGCAGCCACTAGGTGTACGGGTGCGTGCTTCTAGAAGCTCCTTCTGAAAGGCGCTGAAAGCTTTTGTTCCCCATGGGACGAGAGGGTGCGTAGCACCTGGCGCTTCAACCAGCGCAGCGAGCTGAAGAGCCCCGGCTCAGGCAGTAGCGGCACAAGGCTGTAAGGACCAGGAGTTGTCCAGGGGTGGCACTTGATCTCTAGAGGGAGACAGTGGCTTTGAGCAGGAAAATCCAGAGGCATTTACAACTAGCGGGAGCTGGGTTCGGCCCCCTCGTAGAAGGATAGTCCTGGTGAACGTAAGGCCAAAACGGAGGTTAGGAGAGTTGCTGCGGGGGGTGGGAGCGGGGGGTTAAGGCTTTCACGGAGAGAGAGGTTTGACCTACAGCTCTCATTACCTGAATCCCAAACAGCCTGAACCAAACGCGTTGTCCCTGCTTCAGCTGGAGACCTCGGCAGGTAACCGGCAGCTGTGGGGAGGCTGTGCTACAAGGGCTGAGGGCCAGCACTGGTCCTGGCGCGATACTCGCCTCTACTGGGAGCACGGGCTTCAACCGGGCCCCCTCGGCGAGCTTGCGCCGAGGCATCGGGACGGCTCGGCCTTTCCTAGGAGCCAGCTAGCGATGCAGCCGGGGTGGCCCGCAACGTGGCTCACCTAATGGCCCCTTCCCAAGTGGGGTTTTTGTGAATTTTCCTTAAAAGAAAACATTATAGAAAGTGTTCCCTCAGAAAAAAAAACCCAACCCCTCTACCTGGTAATCGCTCATGAGGAGATCGCAGTAACCGGGATCACAGTGCTGCTTCCCCGCCCCCTTTTTTTTTCCCTTTTTCCCCAACTGCCAGATTTATTTCTGTAACATGTAAGAACATTTTTTCTAAAGAAAATGCTGAAAACAAGAGCGTTGCAGAGCAAGATAGGACCGTAAGGAAGTGTTACTGAAATAGGCCCCAGACAAGGCTACAAGATTAGAAGCAGCAAATGGCTAAAGACTAGTTAGCTACTAGAAGCAGGTTTTCCTTATGATTTAAAAGCCCCAAAATAACCATGAAACTTCTGTTCAAAACCCCCATCTAAGTTCCCTTTAACTTTCACAGCTGCGTGCTAACGGCAGGACCTCCAGGTTTTTAATACAACATTAGAGATTCAAAACAGGTAGAGAAATCCTTCAACCACACGGAACAGGAATGGCCTTGGAATTGATCAGTGAACATTTAAAAACTCCTAAATCTCACGTATTGCTTGCAAGCCCTGTCTAATGAAATGGGTGTGCTTTATTTATAAGGTGGCGTTGTGGTGAGGCCTGGGAAGCCCGAGAGGCTGCGCGCGAGGTGCTGCCTGGCTTCTTTTACGCTACGGAAAGCTTTTAAATACCTAGGACAACGTTATTAGTGTATTATAGAGTGCACTGGCCTTCTGTCCCTACTGCGAACTGAATACTGGCACGAGCTACGCTTGCGATACGGGAGGCAACACTATTTCACAGCGCACAGACAGCACCTAACTACTCCGTATGTGCCACGACTTCGCAGGGATCCCCTTGCCGACACAGAACTGAAAGGTTACAGAAAGCTGCGTCCTGCAGACCTTCAGTTGAAGGTCAACAGGAGCATTCCCTCACCTAAGAGCTGCAGGGTCTGGTCCAGGGCAAATAGCTGGTCATGCAGGTAACTCGGCACGTACGTGGTCGTTCCCAGCTGGTAAGTTGGGCTCTAATTTACAAGCTGGACATAATGCTATAGGGTTTTTTAAATTTTTATAGTGGTTTTTTTTTTTTTTTGCAGAGATGATACTGTCTGGCCAGCCACAACGTCGTATTAAATCAACTGGACTGTAGATAGCCTAGCAGTAAAGAGGAATTAGCATGAAATGGGTGTGCTGGTCCCAGCTGTGTGTGTATGGGTTGGTGTATTTCTGTGGTGTGTGTTTTTCTTTTTTTTTTTTTTTTTTTTCCTTTTGGCATGAGAAATGCAAACCTGCCCTACTTGGCTTCCGTAGCTGGCCTCTGCTTACACTAGAGAAATTGAAAGTAATTTGCTTTCTTGTAGTCAGAAGCAGCTTGTTAAGCAAGCGGTTTAAAAAAGTGCGTTGTATTTTGAACTGGCTTCACAGCCTCTTGCGCAGGCTTGAAGTCAAAACAGGCTCCCACTCACTTCGAAGCAATTGAAGTGGCTCGACTACACCTAAGCAATAATTTTAAAGGGCGAGCAGGACCTCGGCATTTATCAAGAAGATAATACTGGGGAAGCCTTTCCCCCCGCCAAATTTTTAGCCCGCTGCTGCGGCGCAACCTCGGAGGGGGCAGAACAGTGGTTCTTCCAAGGCATGTCACGGAGACCCTTTCCTGGAAGCCAGCAGCGGGACGGGCAACTCGCTACACCCGGGGAGAACAGCCGCAGGCACGGTCCCGCCACGCGCGGGACCGCGGTGAGGGAGCGGTGGTAGCCACCAATGCCAAATCTGGGGAAGGAAAAGCTTTTCCCTCCTGGCCCCTGCCCCAACAGCATCTCTTTCAGCTCTGCCCGGCCTCTCTGGCCACACCTGTGTGCCAAGAGCCTGCCCTATCGTTCCAGTTGTCTCAAAACTACATGAAAAACCTATATCTCTACTACATAAAAACAGTGAGTGGTGGGCTGGGAGGGTGGGGCTGAAGGTGGGGTTTGCTTTGCTCATCGGGGCAGGGTTGGGGTTGGTTTTCTTTTTTTCCATCACTGAAAAAATAAAACAGTCCGCTGTCCAGCAGAGGCTGCTTAGACTCTATCCCTCCTTCCCCCCACACCAGCTCACTCAACGTGGACCTCTGTTTCAGGCCTCTGCAAACACAGCTCCGTCGGGAGGAAGGCTCCCTGGCCAAGGGCCGTGGCGTAAGTTCTACTGTGCACGTGGGTAAAAGTGGGGGGCACAAACCCCCCTCCTCCAACATAGCCCCCTCTTTGGTGCTGAGGCATGGTATGGTAATCCTCCAAATTATCGTACTGGGACACCACAGTCATCGTGCTTTGGCGTTTCCCAAGGGTTTGGTAGGGGTAGAGGAGGGCCGAGTCCCTCTCCATGGTTTCGGGGTGCTGCATTCTGAGGCTGTGGCTGCGTTCGGGCTTGGGCGGAGGCGCCATGGGAGAGGTGACGTGCTCCTCGTCTTTGTAGCAGTCTCTGGAGTGTTTCTCCATGGATGGGGTCGGCCTGGCTCGAGACCTCTCCAAATCCGGCCTGTCCTCTGCCAACCTCACCTCCTTGTGGTTCAGTCTCAGGGTCTCCTGGCTCCCCGGGACGTACTTCCCGCCCGAGTGCTGGTAGCTGATGGGCTCGGAGGGCTCTGGGCCACCTTTGGGCCTGTAGTCGGGATAAGGGGGCCCGTTTTTGGCTTCGGAAGGCTGCCTATGGCTTGCGTCCTGCTGCACGTGCGTCCTGTGCTCGTTCGTGGTGCAGCCCGGCTCGTGCAGCTTCCTGTTCCGCACGCTGCTCTGCTTCTGGGGAAGCGACGGCTTCTCCGCCTGCCCGTTCCCGTAGGCTCCGTGGTAGTGGGCTCTGTCCAGCTCTGGCTCAGGGTGCTGCATGTAGTAACGTTCGTCCCCCTCCGGCGTAGCTGCTTTGGCCGGGTACCTCCCCTCCTTCCCCTCTGCCACGGTGAGGAGGCCAGTTTTCCCAGGATCCGATTTGCTGCGCAAGTGAATCACATCCAGTCCTCCCAGTTCCTCCTGCAGCAGTGGGGCCACGTTATCGTACTGGGACATCACGGGCCCTTTCACCTTCTGGCGCGTGCGGCTCTCCCGGCGAATAGACTGCATGCGGTACTTCTCCATGTCCTCGAGGTCCCACGACATGTACATGTGCTTGATGTCCGGGGCAGGAGGCACGTCTCTGCTGATGAAGCTGTGCTCTTTACCTGCCAGGTGGCCGATGAGGCCGCCCCGAGGGTAGGCAGACAAGCTGGGATAGCGGTACAGGCCTTTGCTTTGCAGCCGGGAGGCGTACGATGCAAAGTCTCGGCTGGGCAGCGGGTGGAAAGGCCTGACCCGCACGGTGCTGTAGGGATCCAGGTCGTAAAAGCTCCCATCGGCAGTGGTGTAGTAAGAGGATCCGGAGGAGCTGGAGTAAGGACTGTAGCGGTAGTGCACCCGCCCGTTCTCAAAGTAAGGCTGCAGCTGCGTTACGTGGTAGTCGGAGTGGGGCTGATATGGCTTGTACTGGTAGAGGGGCCGCGGGCAGTACACCGGCTCGTCGTCCGGAGGTACCTCGGTCCGCGAAATGGGAACGGAGCGGATAGCGGCGGCAGCAGGGGTGGGGACGTGCAGCGACTGAACCCTTCGGATGGTGGGGTAGGGGGGAGCGTCCTCGGCGTAGCTGGCATTGCGCAGGCCCGTCGGGCTCACGGAGGACATGAACTCTGTCCGGCTGCGAGGCTTGGAGTGGAGAGCTGAGGCGCTCTTCCCTTGGTTTGTGTAGGTGTTGTAGCGTGTGCTTGCAGCAGTGGGTGTCTCGGACCGAGGAGGGTAGGCTTGGTGCTGGTCAGGCTTGCTGTGGTAGGAGACGTGAGGAGGGACGCTCTCGGGTCTGTACTGATGGACGGAAGGCGGCTTGTGGTGCAGGTAGCTGTCTGGCCCGGCGGGCTCGGGGATGCTCTCTGGCTTGGGATGCGGCACGTACACGGACTGCAAGGAAGCGTGCTTGGGTGGGGGAGGCGGCGGTGGCGGCAGCAAGGCCTCCTCCACAGAGGAGGCCAGCATGGAGGAAGAGAGGAAGGCGTGATAATTGGAGTTGTTGATGGCGTCCGCGTTGTTCGAGTGCATGGCGGCAGCGATTTTGCTCTCCAGCGTTCTCACGGGCGGGACGGGGGGTGTGAGGCTGTAAGAGGAGTGAGTAGGGACAGACTCAGACCGCAGGTGCAGCGGGGGAGCCCTCGTAGTCTCCCGAGGCTTCTCCAAATGGCTCTGGTGGCCTGTGGGCACGGAGGAGGAGCAGCGGGTGGTAGAACTGCTTTCTGAGACAAAAACGGGAGCAGGCTCAGGTGGCTTTTCAGGTGCGGCTGTACCCCAAACCTATAGGGAAGAAATCAGTAGCAGTTAGAGGCAAGCGTCTTCCCCCCGCCCATCCTGTAGTTAGAATATCACAGATGCCCTATGGATTTGTTCAATTTAAGTTTTTCCCGTGCCTGGTTTCTGTTTGCTGTGGGGAGCTAGCGCGGCTCGCTGCAGAAGAGGAGCGATGTCTAGGCTCCCTCCCTTAGCAGCGTGGTGCCTCCGGGAGACTTCAGAACCTCTCACGAACGGCAGCCGAGGGGCTTGGGAGGGCTCTCTCTGCAAATATCAAACTGGAGAGAGGGGAGGAGGCGGCCGCCTCTTTATGGCAACAGGTTGAAGCTTACACAGTTGTTGCCACAGTGTTTAGTTAGGTGGTCTGCTTATAAATGTACTCGTCTTGACGGCAATGTAGCTGGATTTCAATTATTCACGCTCTGGTGCGCAGAGCAAGTAGAAATCCCTTCCTTAAATGTGCTTAAGACAGGCCGCAGGTGTGCGTGTTTCACAGGCAGCAGGTACTTTGGATTTCTGAGTGAATGCTTCCTTGTCTAGCTCGCACCAGGAATCTGACCTGCTTTATTAAAGAGGATGTTGGAAAAAGGGTATTGTGAGCCTCAGTGAAGAGAGGATGGAAAAACTCTGAGCACTTCTAAACTAGCGTTCCCTGCTCGGGTCACGCCAGCGGATACTTTTTTCCTTAAAACCAAGGGAGCAGGGGTATCGGGACGTTCCCTCGCAGAAATTCTGCGCTGCTTTCCTCTAAGACCATGTCTGTGTCATACACCTGGGACGGTAGCGGCCGTTCGGGTTTGCACCGACGCCGCCGGAGCTCGGCGATACCTGCGAGGCCTTGGGGGGGCCTCATCCACGTACCTGACTGGAACCACTGGAGGCTTTTGCGGAGGCCGCTGGCACTTGTCCCGTTGCCGACTGGTGATCTTGCCTCTGCGCCGGGGCCGGCTGGCTGGCTGCGAGCGCGCGCTGCGCCGCCGGAACGCCGCCGTCTGCCTGAGTTGTGGCCGGAGCCGCTGGCCCGCGGTTAGGCTCGGTTGCCGTTGTCTGGATGGTTGTTAAATACGGCATTGAAGCCGGGGCGCTTTTCTCCCCCGCGGTTACGGCAGGAGGGGACTGAAGTTTGTCATCGGCCGCGCAGATAGGAACGTGGTGCTTGTCCCCAGACATGCATGCACGGAGGTGGGGCTTATCTACAGGCAAGTCTGTGGTGGGCGGCTCCCAGTCAGGCAGTGCACCTGGAGCAGGGTGGTGTGTGTGCTCCCAGTCCCCAGCGTGGGACGGGAAGTGATCTTTGTCCCCCGGTTTACCAGGATGGAAGCTGGACTGCTCCTGCTCTGCATCTCTGCTACCAGGCACGTCCCCAGGCATGCCAGTGTGGAGAGGTGGGGGGTCCCGGTTTCCAGGTGCACCCGGTGGGTGGTTCTGCTCCCCGGGTGTGCTGCTACCTTGGAAATCCTGCTCTACTGGTGCACCGGTCTGGAAGTGAAGGCGGTTCTCAGGCAGACCGGTATAGAGGTGGAGCTTGTCTGGAGCACCAGCAGAGAGATGGAGCTTTTCTAGAGCTGTGCCAGCTTCAGTCTCTCCGTAATTTGTGCTTTCAGAATGAGCATCTCCTGGCCTTTTCTGGGACTGAGCGGATGCTTGCTGTGCGGACTCGGCTAACGCTAGGGCTAGCATGCGCGCTGCATTTTTCGGAGGAGGAGGAGGGATAAGAGACACAGAACTGACGGGAACAGGATCCTGGGGGGAGTCGAGGGCAACTGCTCCTAATGGGGGGAAAATTGAGAGAGACAGTGATTTTATGTTACCCAATAAGGAGAGTGACCTAACCTTAATGACCGTTATAAAAAAATAGATGCTTTCCACACTTTTACAGTGGCAATTCCTTCTGAGGTGAAACACTATCTTCTGTCTCACATGCAAAACGCTGCTCAATAGCACAGCAGTTCATCAAAACAAAAAGGAAAAAAACACAAGAGATTGTCTAAAGGCTCCTCTTGCATTTCTAGAGAGGTAGGAAGTAGGTAGCAGAGAATGAGACACCCTTACACAATTTTGATCATAAGGTTTTAGGCGGAAAGGTCCCTTCTTCGAGTGTTGGCAGATTTTTAATTAAGAAAAAAAAAAAGAAAAGACTTAGATGGTCTGTTGGCTGAAATGATTCAGAAGGACATGCTATATAGATTTTCATGTATGACAGGATGGGGGGGGGAGTGGTATAGAAGTATTATGGAAAATTATCTGAGATTTGTGTGATGTAGGGAGAAGGCAGAGGTTAAGACCTTGCTAATCTGCACAGCCCTGCAAGACACTTGTGATCAGAACTGACGGGCAATCCCCTCTCCAACAAGGCACGCAGAGGAGGACGTTTTTTGAGAGCAGGTCCCCTTTGGAACTTAAAGAAAGAATGGAGGAAAATGCACTGTACCTGGCTGTGTGTGTCCAGTGGGTACAGTCTTATTCTGACTGCTGGACATTGGCCTCTCCCCTTCTTCTGGCAACTCTGGTTTGCCAGCAGCCACTAGCTGGGCATGCTGTAGCTCTTGGTGGGCTCCTTCCCCTGCTCCTGTTTCACTGCTTTTCAGGGGCAAGGACATCTGGGTTGGGGACCTGTTTGTGATATCAGTGATGCCAATCCCTTTGCTCCAGCTGGAAGCAGAGGAGTTTCTGGAGGCGATGGGCACTCCTCCGATCCCTTCTGACATGCGGCTGGGCAGTGCGAAGGAGACGGGTTCTGCTGTGGTCAGCGGCGGGGATTTGACGGGCTTTCGCCCCATCTTGGGTGAGAAGGCGTGGGGTTTGTAGGCCTTCTCTTCGGTTGGGCTCAGGTCCAGAGTAAAGAAGGGACTCATCTTCTCTTGGAAAGGGGAGACTGGCTCGGAGCTCGTGGCACTGCCTGGTGTCTGGGACTGGCTGCCTGATTCTAAATCCTTCTTTAGTAGGCTTGGCTTCTCCTTGTTTATGCCAACTGCCTCCAGCAGGGAGGTACTGCTGTCCAGGCACTCGGGCTCCGCTTGGGGCGGGCTGCACTGGAAAGACATTGGGTCAAAATCCAGGCTCGCGACTCCGATGTCCGGCGGGCTCAGGTCAACGTCTTCAGCGGATCGAGGAGAAATCAGGGCGGGAACGTGGATGAGCCCCTCGTCCCCATCGCTGTCGTTGTCGTGGGGAAGGTTGTCGTAAGAATTGCAGCGATTCATGTTTCCCAAGAGCTCTCCGTTGAAGGAAGCGGACAACGCGTCGCTGCTGGACCTAGGTCTTCTGGGGCGAAACAGTTTTGATTCACCTAGGAACGAGCAGATACAGATGGATTAGCGTCAAACCTTTTCTGTTCGGGAGGTGCCGGTTCGGTGGTGTTTTTTACAGCAGTCTTAAGGCAGTGTGCAAGGTGCTCACCTGGTGAACGCCAAACACGAAAGCTGTGCAGTTAGCGGTAACTGTTAATTACGTTTGCTCAAACTCTGTTACAGTAGTTGTCAGGTCCGATCTAGTGTGAAACTAAGCTGTGTGCGAAAGCAAACCTAGTGAAGTGTGGTGCAGACCTAAGGCTTTCTTGGAAAACCGGTTCCTCCCCACCTTTGAATAGAAAGGGGAGAGGGCAGGAACAGACGAACGGGACGCCTGCCATACTAAAGCGAGAGGTTTGCTTTTTTACCTTAGAAGGAAAATGAAGACCCGAAGAGCATTTCTCTGCGACACCCATCTGTGTCGGGCAGCGGTAAGCTGCTTCGTTAATTAGCAAGTCCAGCTTTTACTGGAGGGGTGGAAAATCAGCTCAGTTGAGTATCTGCAGTCAGTAATGCCAAACTGCCTTTTTTTTTAGTCCACGTACGTTAAAAGTGCGAGTGGAGTTTTGCCTTACCATCGACAGCGTGCAGAGAGGTCAGCGATTCTTCGCTTTTAGCTGAGCGAAGAGTCCCGCTGTCTCCTCGTCCACCTAAGGAAATGCAACGGAGACAGTGAGAAGCTGAATTCTAAAAGCGGTTTATATTTGGCTACGTGGCGGTGGCGGGGAAAACCAAATGGGCTCCTAGCAACAGTACCGCTGTCCTGAGAGGTCTGCTTTTCTGATTTGGGGCTGGGTTTTTGTGGTTTTTACTCTAAAGCCCTTAAGGAAAACCTTTAGCCTGTTCCACTGTTAATATGCTTTGCTGTCTAAGACAGACGTCGTCCCATTTTGCCCACGGAGCCCCTTTCAAGCCGTGGGCAAGAGGCAACTGCGAGAGTGAATCAACTTTTGACACTCATTTTACAGACCGGGGAAAAGTAACCGCCCAAAACAGCAACTGCTGCAGATGACAGATGGGAAACAACGCCCCTGCATCGCCCTGCCCCAGACTCTGTCTGGATGCACCTGCGATAATTGGGTGGCTCCTACCAGTAAACAAAACCCCTTAAAAATGGGGAATAAAGTAATGGTTACGCAACTTTTGTGAGTACGACACAAGTAGGACTTCAGTGCTCCAAGGAGACAACCTTAAGGGGCATTCAGATAACATGTTTATTATACTGAGGCCTATGAGGGTTATAATTTGAAAATGGCACCAGTAAGAACATGAGCTAAAAGCCCTCACGTTTAGGGATTTGTGGTGTATTTTACCACAAAAACCACATTGTTGCCATTTTTAAATTTGGAAAGAGACAGTAAAGAAAAGGGCTGAGAATTCAGAGTCTACGTACACGATGCGGCTACAGAAGGCTGCCGGACACCTTCTCTAGTCGCCCTGGTACGGCTTTTGGGGTGAATGTGTTTGTGGAAAAGCGCCTTTACATAGTTTAACTGTGTGTCTTTTGAGGGCGGCAAAGGGAGCCAGAACTGTATTCTTATTTTGTAATAGTAGTGTCAGAAGGAATTAGTCTGAGACTTCTTATAGCGGTGCCCATATATTGTCTTTCAAAAGCTACTCTGAGAAAAGCGTTAGGGGTGTGTGCTTTAGCAGGTCCGGCTCTTGAGCTAAAGCGAGATCCGCGTAGGAAAGACAGCGGTTAAGCGAAGGTGTTACGCGTGGCTCGAACGCTAGGAGGAGATAGAAGCACACCGTAAACGTGAATTCTTCACGGCTGAGAACGCCAGGTTTTTGGAAGCTGGATTTGCACCCTTACCTGCCAGGGCTATGGCTTTCATTTCCGAGGGCTCACTGGGATTGCGCTGTAGCTTGCGTTTGGACACGGATGATGATTTCCCCAGGTTGAAGAAGGAACGCCAACTGCCGACTGGAGACTTCTTCATCTTGCTGGGCGGTCTTTTTCTGCAGTGAGAAAATAGAGCGAGTTGTTGGAGGGGGAAGCTGCGCTTAGTTCCTGCTGCTGGTGGTTTGTTATTAGCGCTATCTGGCTTCTGCTGAAACAAAGCGTAAGAACGCTGCTCTTTTAAACAACTGAGCATGATTTCGTTCCTATAGCTCAGCCCTGAAGTTAGGCTGGGTAAATTCCACCCTGCTACGCAAAGCGGGTGCAATGCAGGTGAGCAAAGGCTCCATACTTGTACATTACAGGCACTAAGGGGTGGCTTTGATTTAGCTGGCAGGTGCTCCAGTTCTCTGAGGAACGGTGCAGTCAGAGGTATTCAAAAGCACCTCTCGCTCCTGCTGTAAAATCGCATTCGCTTCCTCCCACTGCCACGTTTGATTTCTAGTGTCATCCAGGCTGTCCAACTGCTCTGCTTCGAGGGGAACCTGGATTTGTTACGGGCACTTAGTCCTGAAATCTGGAAAACCCCAACGTTTCCAGGCGTTCACCCTGTTTACATTTCTCAGTGCATGACCAGTACAGGCATCCATACGCACGCATCACCTGCACCAGGGGCTTTATACATTTAACGATAACCCTGCTACAAAAGAAAGGAGGGCACAGAAGCTACATCGCTAAAACAGGTCCACCGGACAATTGATGTAAGCTGAATCCTCACAGAACCCGAAGCAGGTGGAAAAATGCCTGCAGTACTTACATACCACTAGTTTAAGTCAGTATCAGCAAGTTTTTGCTATAATAAAAAAAAACAAACGAGTGTGACACACGCTGGAAAGGAAACTCGTCTCTACCTTTCGGCTGGGAAGTCTATGACCGTGTGGAATTTCCCCTGTAAAGCTGCCGGGCCTTCTCCCACTTCTATGTATTTGCTGTCTGCCACGATGGGAGAGTTGATCTGGGCTTGTGTCCGTGCCTGTGCCTCCTCCAGCGTGAGCAGCTTCGTGGAAGGAGAGGACACCAACAGAGACTTGGGCCGTGACAAAGAACTGTGCCCTGTAAGGGAAACCCAGAAGCAACAGGGAGAATCAGAAAGCTGCAGTACAGGGATCAAAGCTCTGGGGCTCTGTGTCTAGGGAGGCGCTGTGTTTTTCCAAATCCTCGTTATCCCAGCCGCGGGAAGATGTTGTCAAAATCCCCATTTTATTTATGACAAAAAAAATTTCTCATAATTGAGAACAGCTTAGCATATAAAAAAAAGGCAAGCAAAAAGGCAGAGAGAAGCAGGGACATTGGTAACCTTCACTGCTATGCTTTACTTAGGCTTCATCTGTGTGCAAAATCTGTAAAGAAAGCAGTGATTTTTCTTATAAAGCTTGGCTTCAGTCGTTCCCAGGTGCCACCTCTTGGTGCAACAGGAAACGCCACGTGTGACCAAACTGATGGGCAGGTGGACACGGCCAACACAATCTAGCTGTGTGCCCTGCCCTTGGCCTTTTTTTACAGCTTCTTTTGGAGATGAACATGTGAATTTTGGTAAGCGTGGTTGGTGTTGCTGCTAGGATCTGTTGAGTCAGCTTGCAGCGTGGAGGAGGCTGCCACAGAGGAGCACAAGGAGCCTGCTGCAAGAGCAGCTGCCTTTTGTTTGCCGTTGCTTGTCGTGCAAGTATCTGTATGTTTATTCTGACATGGGTTAAGGGGTGTGGGGGGAAGGAGGTCGTCCCTTCACATCAACATCCTGGTTGGTTCCGTTCCTACTACGATCCTTGTGGCATCGCAGCTCTCGTGTAAAGTGTGCGCAGCCGCGCTGTTTCTCAGCTGTAAACGCTATCCCAGTTGGGTTCCAGCTGCCTCTGCACCAGCCTTACCTGGAATGGCTTAATGCAGGCTTGGGAATACCACTTCCACCTCTTATGGGCGGGTACAGGCAAGAGGCTGTGCTCAAAAACACAGGCTCTTGGAAGCACCGAAGCTTAGCCGATACGCTGTGAAACAGCCCGACCCTTCTCCCCGCCAGTTTTGTGTCAAAGCACACCGAATGCAAATGGCCAAGTCATTAAACAATTAGATGAATTTACATGGTCCATTCTAAGCCTGGATAATCATTTGGCTCAGATTCTTAGCGTGCTTATCTTCCCCTGGCAGAGTTCAGCCTGCTGTGGGCTATTATTGTTCAGTCCAGCCTAACCTCTGGCTCCTATTGACTTAAAATTGCCTTCCAGTAGGAGCAAAAGCCAGACTTAGAGCAACTCTGCTATCCTAAGTAGGGGTAGGACTTGTTTAAAAGTGGGGAGCAGCAAATATACTGGCCAAACAGCTAGCTGTGCTCCACAGGTGACGGTCACCACATTGACTGCACACGCTTCGTAGGAAGGGCAGGTTATCAGAGCAGATGGTACACGCTTAATGCTGCTTAGGAGTAATAACAACTCATGGTATCCATGACTGTTGATCTAACATACAGAGGGACCTTTCTTCCTGGGGCAACTCTGCTTGTTTTCAATGGGCAGGTATACTTATGGTCTTCGTAGTTACTCAAGGGAATCTGCAGGTTCCAAGGCTGAAGGATGTTTCAGGTGCTCCGGGCCTGGGCACAAATGTGTTGGGCGATGGCTGTAGGGCCAAGCCACGTGGCTGGATGGCCCTGCTGATTAACCCATACAGACTCTGCAGAACAACCAACCAGGGTAGCAGATGTCAACATACTGTTGACATCTGACTAAGTTTCTTAGTGTCAGCGTTACTGAGTACAGAGAGCTTTATTTACATCAGTTCATTTCTATTTATCTTCTAAGGTGCTCATAAGGGTAGACAGACCATGCATTGCGTGGCACAGCGAGACAGCTCAGACGGATAAGTGTGCAGCAGCATTGACGAGGGTGGTTTTTAGAAAGAAGGGGAGGGAGCAGGGGGGACAATTTCCTTACAATTTCTCAGTGCTAGGACATAAAAGTAGCAGCCAAACATTAAGATGGGCACTTCTGTTGAGCATCCCTGGCTTCTAAGAAAGGCACTGGTAGCAATTTCTAAACCCAGGCTAATATTTGCCAGGTTCTATCATCATAACCCCGGAACTCTGCCCTCCAGGTTACAGTAAAAAGACATTTCAAGCACCCATTAAGTGTCTGCTACCTTTGTTGATCCAGGTAAAGCTAGCGGAGGAAGACACGCACCTGCTCCATCTCGTATGACTGAGCTGAGTTTGGAACTGAAGAGGACGTCCACGTGGTTCAAGATGAATTCCACAACTACTGACTGGATTCGCACCTCCATGAAGGCGGCTGTTCCACTGAAGCAGGCTGACTCGATCTGCTTTGACCTGAAGCAAAGGCAGATTAAATGAAACACGAAGAGCCAGAAGGACGGGGAAGATGCGCTCCGTTTGCGTAAGGCTTCAGAGTGCGTTGAGCCTATCGTGCCTGGTTTCTCAGGCAGACACGTCTTTAGGGGCAGTTAAGGGATTAAATCTCCGCAAAGCATTATGCAAATGATCACAGTGACTGGTGATTTACACCCAGATTTCGGTTTCAGGGTCGAGTCGTACCGAGATGGCAAGAGGAACGCCGGGTCTAGAAGGAAACGGCGTCTGTGGCAGCTCTGGATCGCGGTAAATGAACTGCGCACACACAGTGGGGAGCTTTTTGTTAACTTATTTCCAGATACTGAGAAGGGCAGCAGTTTAAGGCAGTGGCATTGTGCAAAGCTCACAGTGGCCTAATGCGATGGGTTTTTTTTTTTTCCCCCCTCTAGCAGGGAATGTCTCCCACCGATCCTGCTCAGCAAGCACCCCAACAGCCACAGAGGCAAACTCAAAGAAGAGATCATTTGACTGCTTGTGGGTGACCTGCCAGGAAGGAGAAAAGCGCTTACCCTCATTAACTGCACACAGGGGAATCTATGACTCAGGTTTCTCAGGCCGGTAACAAAAGCAGTCCAGAAATCAATATAATAGAGGCCAGGGTGATTTTTTTGTTGTTGTTGTTTGAAAGCAAAATTTCTAAATTACACCATTAATTTTAAACTACCCTATTTTGCACATTCAAAACAAATTTTAGGGGACAGATTTATCCAAGATCATTTCCATAAGTTGGAATTTTTGCAGCCAGAAGCTGTCAAAGGAGGCTCTAGTGACTAATGCAGTGGGAAATCAGCGATGCTGCTGAACGAATTTTCCTGGTTGATAAAGGACACAGTGGTCTCATCTAACCAGGAGAGGGGAAATTATCAGCTACAAGCGAGGGCTCAGGGTGGGGGGAATCCTTCCTTGCCACTACTGAACTGCAGCCAGTGGAATCGCATTGTGGTGAGACAGAGGAATACCGGGGTGATCTCTCGGGGTGGTCCTGCTGACGACAGTGGGGGCTATTTCGCATCACTAGCGCAGGAGCTTGCCAGCTCATCTCAAGCCCTTGATTAAAATGACTTTCCATTAGGAATTTTGCAGGAGAAGAGCACACTGGATGGAAGAAAGGAAGCTCTCTCTCTACTGCTGAAAGTTATGATCTCCTGGAGAATAGGTATCTGTTTTTTAGAAATGTAAAACCTTGTCTTGTACTGAAATGGTGGAGGGGAGGAGTACCTTAGGAGGTTTGGAGCCCAGACGATTGCTAAGTTCTTAGTGTGCATGTTTGTGATGGAGCAGTAATCAGCCAGACGAGCTAAGTGTCTCATTAAGAACTCCAGTGTCCTGGAAAACAGGAGATAGGCAAATGTTCAGCACCAATGAGCAAAGCCATGCGGCAATTTACAAAACAAACCAACCCCAGTTCATTGTTTTCTTTTGGTTTGACAGCTCACAGGAAAAAAAATAACGTTGAACTATGTACCCTAAGACTGAGGCTAAAGTTGTGTTTAGCAAATAATTACACCGGGGAGGGGTGAGGGGAGCCTCTCCTGATTTGTGCAGGCACACAGAAGAGACAGCCACAGCATCTGCTCTCAGCCCAAGGGCTGGATCCAGCAAGCACTGAGGTGGATGGGAATAATCTGACTGCCACCAGCAGAGCAGGATCTAGAAGCCTAGGGCCTGGAGCTTCATCGCTTGGCTGCTTTACTGAATTGCTGGACAACAGAACTCCATCCTTTGCACTGTACGTGAGCACTGAGCTGCTGCTTGGGAGGGGGGGAAAGGATGGTCAGTGTTAATCTTGGTAAGGGGGGAGTATTTATTTAGATACCCAAGGATCTGGAAAAGCAGCAAATTGTATCTGAGTTCTACTTAGGAACCTGCGGCCAGTAATTTCATTATAGGTATAAGGCAGATATAAGGTTAAGCGTCTGAGGCTTCTGTTCACATTCAAAGTAAGAACAAAAAACAACAAAAAAAAGGTGTGGTGTTTAATATAAAAAAACCCACTGCTGCTTGCACCCCCAAGGAGCAGGGAGCGCAAGGCGGTAATGCAAATGCTGATGCATCCTCCTCCGTGCTGTTGCCTGGCAGCAGCCCTGGCCTGTGCCTGGCTTTGCGGGGAGCGGGTGGGGGCTCAAAACTCCACGCCCGGCCAGGGCCTGAAGTGAAGGCGGATGGTTCTGGCAGGAAACGGAGCGGCCGCCTCCAGCACCCTGCACGGCCCTGCTCCAGCTGGTGCTGCCAACGGCTGTTACCTGCGGGAACTTCGCACCGCAGAGCAGCAGAAATATAAAGTGGATTTTGTTTTTTTTTCCCTTTTTCAAGCAAACCTCAGGAAAGAAGGCGAGCAGCAGCCCTGTCCGCCTACATCGCTTTGCAGCCCCCTATCTCCCACGCACCCTCTCGGGCCTAAGCCTAAGACACACACAGGCATCGCGATTGCCAAGTTAAACAAGTCTGCTACCCCCATAAAATAAGGGTCATTTTAGGGAAAAAGTAGAATGCACCAGAGAAAATCAGACAAAGGAGATGAGTTTGTTTTTTAAAAGGTCCACCTCTAGGCCCTGCCCCCTTAATTCATATAAATAAACTATTACCAGTAGTTAATACAAAGTACCAGCTATCACACCGATTAGTTACTTAAAGAGCAAGTAGCACACATTATTTAACGTATTAGTTAACCATTATAATTACTTAAGACGACTAGTTACATATTAATTATATATTCATATAGTTATATATTCATACTGGTTATATATTCAAATAATATAGTAGTCTTTTTATACCCCGAGGTACGTTAGTGCCATTGTCCAGCTGATCACCATACATTACAACAACTAATATTTAAATATCAATACAAATAGTTATCAGTACCTAACTAACACATCTTCATACACTGGCCACTCAAGGTACAGCATCAGGACTGGTTCTGCATAGTAACATACATTAAACTAATAAACCGCTGCGCTAATTAATGGTTATAGCATAAAGCCAGCACGAGCCAAATGCCGTCCACGGGCCAGCCCATGACCATAAAGCCATACGGCACCTGGCTGTTATCATAAAGCATTACCATTAGATATCAATAGCCAACCATCCATCTGCATGCGCTATAAAGGGTTGGCTAAACCCTTCAGGGGCTAGCATCACAGCTGCCACGGATATTTACCTTCCAACATACACCGTAATTTGCTATTTATACAAATTCCAATACATAATTGGAATACATAATTGGAAGTAGGTCAAGCCTACTTACTTACTATCAGGTCTTAATAAACTGTAAAGTCATTAACATACAGTATAATTGGTTATTAATACCCATCACCATACCTTTTAGTCTGATACCTATTTATCATACCCTGCCATAATTTTTTAATACTAAAGACCATTAACGTGTTGTTATACGTTAAGACTCATTACCAGATAGCACCAATTAGTTATTAATAACTAATTACTTTGAATATAGTCTTATAACTAGTTGGTGATTTTTTAAACATCATGTTATAATTAATTATGCTACTAGAGCACTGTTATAATTTGCTAGTTCCTATTATTGATGGGGGGGATGAAACGGGGTGGAATTGGAGGCAAAATAGGCTGACCAAATTAAACTGAAGTCCTGAACCAATTTTTGGGCTGCATTTCACTGTTTTTAATTGTCCTTCCTGGAGCTGGTATTATGCCCCCCCTCTCCCCCCCCAAAAAACCCTATATCCTTAGTGATATCAGCCACTTCCGACAGAAGCAGCTTGTATTTGTATTTGTCTCTACGTGGTTTCCAAGGAAGTCAAATAAGACTATGCAAAGTCGATAGTGTTCATCTGGTAATGCGCTAATTAAAATATAAATCATCTCTGCACATTAAAATGGTTTATGGCTCTGTAGCGGCGCACTGCAGCTATCTTGAGAGGGAAAACTGGAATCGCGTCACGCCGCTCCTGAAACGCTAGCGATAAAACGCCGAGCCACCACCGGCGCGAAGGCTGCACTAACCTGTAGTGAGGAGGGGGCAGCTGTTGGATGACATCGTGGATTTTAACCAGCCGTTCTTCATCTGTAGCAGCAGAAACAGCGTCCTGGAACGAGGCAGGAAGGGATTTAGCTGCAAATGAGACTAGATACCCACCACCGCCCCTTGAACCACGTGGCCAATGGACCGCTCTTCAGTAGCGAGGCGGGCTGCGTTGCTCTTTACCCTCGGAGAGGCGGCTGTCTCCTGGGGACAGACCGGCACACGCATCGTGTGAGAAAGGCCAAGCAAATCATGCTCTGGGCCACATTTTAGCTACACTGTACAGAGCAATTCCTTGCAGAGGGTGTTCAGCTCCAAGCAGCATTTGCCTCTCATCCCACTCCTGTTTGAGAAAGCGCTGGGGAATGGCAAACCGTAAGGGAATTCTTGCAAAGCACTGTTAAGTGTCCCAATAACCTTCTGCTGGGGCCCCCGAAGTGGAATCGGTACGGTGTGGCACGGGGACAAAGGCACGCATGCGGGACCTAAAGGGGAAGCAGAAAAGGGACCTCAAACCTGGGGCCCCGCTGCACTTTTGGGCAACTTCTGTGGGTAGCACAAACCGGGTCGGTGTTAGGCTGGTACTTTCGGAGATACCCGCTTCTGCTCTCTCTAGAAACCCCAACTGAAGCACAAGTCAGACAGAGAGAGGTGCGTGGAAGACGGGTTCGGCTTGTTGCTGGATCCTTTTCAGTATTTCTCTGTCCAACCCGTATAGATGAAGTCACGCTGAAGTGGAAGGTGAAAGGCATTGCCTCGTACTTACTGAGAACTTCTCGTAGAGTTGGTAGGTCAGCAGAGGGTTCGGGAGTTCGCGGAAGTACAGCTTGCAGAGGGAGCCCACGCAGTGGATGTCTTGGATGTAAATGTCCTTTGTCAGGTCAGGAATCTGCTCGGAGTCAAACTCGTGGCTGGAAATGAGACCGGGAAAATGGGCAAAGGGGGTTGAAAAGGAGGAATGAAAATAAAACCCAGCACAAATTACAGGCACGAAAAGCAAGGGTTTCCTGATTTACAAGAAAAAATAAGTACTCAGTCACCAAAGCCACACGACCCATGGTTGTGCTGCTGCTAGACTGGATTTTTCCAAAAGGAGACTTTCTTCCTTTTCTGCTATGCCATTTTCAGTTAGTTTTACACCTGCTTGACCAGCTTGCAACCCCTTTTGCTGCAGCAGGGCTTCCACAAAGCCTCCAGAGAACGTCTTCCAAAACAACAACCTGAATATTTAACTCCCAAGGCTGAGACTGGGAGCTGCCTGGAGGAGGAGGAGGAGGAGTGCCCTCAGGTCTGACTGAAAGCTGCTGTCCCTTTGCATTTCAAAGGCCTGGAAATTGAAGTGATAAAGCAGTGCCATCAGCAGCTGCTGCACACGGTAACTAGTGTGTGCAGAACCTCCTTGGGGACAAGCTGGTGAGCTGAGCATGCCCCTGCTCCAGGGTGAAGAGAGCCAGGAACCACATGAAGAAAATCCCTGAGCATTCCCTTGGTTTTCAGCAAGAGAAAAACCAAAATCACAAACAGTTATGAAATAAAAGCCGAGCTTAGGAGGCCAAGGGCTGGCTCGCTGCTAGAATATGTGCACGGAAAGCGCTGTTTCAAATTAGCAGGACAGATTTGCAGGGGCGAGCATGGTGAGTCAGGCCACGGGGAGCCGCGAGAACACGGCTGCTCTAGCTGCAGCTCGGTTTCCCTACAAGGGTCTTTAAGCTGCAAACCAAAACGGCTTATCATCGACACGGGGAGTCATCCTGTCTACACTACAACCACAACAATGTCGGCGGCTCGGTGGCAACATCCCCAGCTTCTCCCCCTGCCCAAGCCAGGCAATTTGTAACACGGGAGATAAAACGTGCCTTCGGCACAGCTCGAACGCCGAGCTCGCCCCTCTCTGCCTACAGGGCAGAACCAGTTTGCACCCGTGTGCAAGGCAGCCGCCGTACGTCCCTTACGAGCTGAGGAAGGAGCTCCTTCCTTCCCCTAGACGTGGAGGCTGCGTGAGGGAAGCCGTTCACGCTGCGCCAGACTGGGGGGCAGGAGAGGTCTCTACTTCTTCAGCCCACCCCAGTTCCTCATCCCAAAGACAGCGCAGAAGAAGGAAACAAAGGTGTCTGCCACGACCCTCACTGTTCAGTATATACTGCTCCCACAGGCACGTTCTGACTCATCACTTACTCATATCTCGGAGAGAAACTTATTTCCTGCACTTGGCTCCACAGAAGAAGAGAGCGCTCAGAAGGGAGACCAGGGAAGGACACCGGCCCGCCCCATACAGATACCCTCAGCCTCAGCTGAAATTCTCTGGCCGCATCCCGCCCTGCTCCAGCACTCCCGGTACTCCGGCGTATTTTCCCTAGGAATAAATCTCAGGCTGCATCAGAGACAAAACCCTGCAGAAGCAAAATATGGAGTGAAGGGAGGCCCTACATTCAGCCTTTTTCTTCCCTGCCCTGGCTGTTTCGAGAACTACACCTTATTTCTTCTGACCCCAGAGGAAGATTTTGTTTGTCGAAGAACACAGCTTCACATTCCCTCAGAAAAAGCCAGAGCCAGGGTACAGGGATGCACAGACCCACTCAACACTCGCTCTCTTGCCTACGACCAAATAAAGGCAGCCACCGCACTACCGAAGCGCCAACCTCTGTCCTGAAGTAAATCTCCCACGTGGAATAAAACCTCCAACTTTCTCTCCAACCAAAAAGCCCTTTAAATCCCGGAGATCCAATTCTTCCACGTGAAACTTAAGAACAGTGACTCATTTACAAGGATACTGCAGCCCTAGCTTTGAAATAAGCCTAACGATCTGTTTATATAGCTGGAAACTACAGCAGTGCCATGTGTCCTACGCTAATCGAACACTTATGAAAACCTGCAGTGATTTAGATGAACAACAGGGACAGCGCCTACAAGTTATGCCATGTACTCCCTTCCTTTTGGCTTTGGAACAGCTCAGAAAATTGAAAAATAGGCTGTCCCTTCATTCTCTGTACTATACCAGGGAATTATGCCATTAAAGTTTCAGAAAACCATTTTTAAAGCACCACTGGCAAACAGTGAAGGAGAAAACGGTCTTGGCAACACAAAGGGAAAAAATGGACAAGGGCAGCGATTAGAAAGATGGTCCAGCACAAGTCAAAATGGGGAATTAAAGGGATGTAACTAAAGCAAAGGGAAACATTTGATTCAGCCAAGACTGCGGTGGGCAACAGCTGCAGTCAGAGCCTTTGGAGCCTGAATATCAAAGCCTCGGGAGCAGATTTTTAAAATGGAACTTGCTGTGATGAGAAATAGGATTAAGCTGAACCAGAATAAGCCGCTCCACAGAGGGCTGGTACAGTAACCGTACCGGCTCAAACCTGTCCACTGAACCTGGGAATAGCTGGTACAAAAAGGATATCCTTCACATGGAAAATACCCCCCTGCTGCCTCTGCGAGGCCGCAGGCCTACGATCAACACTGGCGTTAGTCCCACCCCACTAGGTTCTCCCAGGCCCTTCACAACAGAGAAACGCACTCCAGATGACGGGAGGAAAACCAGCCTCACAAAAGGATAAAGACCATTTACTGTGACGAGAACGGCTCCTAACCAGGAGGACGCACACCTGGCCTTTCCCTGCACCGCATGGCAATGCCACCCACCAAGAATTATGCAAATATTCTTTGCACATTACCAATTCATTGTTAATATGCCAGGAGTCCAAAGCAGCAAGGAGAAAGATCAGCTGCTCAAAAGGGAGCAAAAGGGAACAGAAATGAAACATGACAGCAGTGACACCACAGTCCCAGAGCCTTCCGATACTCTCTCCTGAAGGAAAGCTTGCTGCAAAATGAATGCTACCGAACAACCCCGTGTTGCTCCAAAACGGTGGCAAACCCGGCACGCCACCCGCCTGCCCCGCAGCCGCCGCGGGGCCGGCTTCGGGAAGCGGAGCCTTTGCACCTAGCGCCTGCCTCGCTCGGCCCCAGCACGCAGGCTTGTCAGACACGGCGCCCTTACCGTAGCTTCTGGATGTTGGACGCAATCCCAGACAGACGATATATTCCATCCACAATGCCATGTTTCTCAATGAATTCCGTGCAGCTCTTGAGGACCTGGGGGACTGAAGAACAAGTGCTGTTGGTTAGCCGAGCATGTTATTAAAGTCCTAGTTCAGGTTGTGGTCTTGTCAGATGCCATAAACTGAGCCCAGCTGGGCTACTGCTTTAGTTCTTCCTTAGAGGAGAAAACCTGTAAGAAATTTAACTTTAGGAGTTGGTGTGGAAACTGCTCAGAGGTGTTCTTTGCTTTAAAGAAACGCCAGGATATGAATCAGGTTGAAAAAAGTCAATTCTGGTCAAGAAGAGACGGTGCAGGTCCCTTCGCAACTCCCACAAGAACTGTGGTGTTACATTCCATTCCAGAGGAGCTATAAAACCGAGTAAACACACTTTCTTTGGCCAAAGACTTCCTTTGTTTTCAAATCTATACAGGATTAACCTATGCCGCTTGGCTTAAGCAAATATAAACTTTAAGGAGATGCGACTTGCTGCACCGGGGCCAGGAGGGTTTTTACAACTGATGATTTCTTCCCCGCTGCCTACCGGAGTGTGACTGGATTTAGATAGCTACACAGCACACCATACTCACGGAAACTGCAGGCAGACCGGGGTATGACAGAATGGAAAAAATAAGCCCGGAGGATATAATTAGGTGTCAACTTAATACTCAAGCAGCTTCACCAACCAATTCCTTCCAGTTGACTTCTCAGCCTCATGCAGCATCCACTGCCGGAGCTATCTGTCCATCCTTGTAAGCTTAATGAGGAGCAAGTTACTCTATTTACAAGGGGGAGATGAAACTGCCCTGAACACAGAAAGAAAATTTGGACTGAGCTCTGGTGAGCATCGGCAAATCTTCACGGAAAAAGCTCAGACCCTAGTGGATTCCTCTGCAGGCCACCTTTTTCCTACAGCTCCTACAATGATCTAGATTTATTCTTACATTAGATGCCAGGTCTGATCAATTTGCCACGTGACGCAGCTTCTGAACAGGTCACATGGCAAATCCCCTTATACCACGCAGCAAATGCCATCTGCCAGTCAGCCCTAAGTGCTACTGAACTTAGATGCTCTGTGCTTTCTCCTCCCCAGCTGCCTCCACCGCTTTTTTTTCCAGCTTGCAGCACTGACACAGCTAGAGAAAAGATGTATTTTACATGGTTCCCTGGAAATCAGCAGGTGCATCCTGGGCTAAGGGCACATCTGCCCCGCTCTCGAGCACAGGAGACAAAACCTGTACATCCCTGGGGCTGGTCAATCACGCAGGCTCGGCTATAGCAGATTAGGACCCCGGACCTGCGATACTCAAAGATACCAAGAGAGAGTCAGAACGGAGTCAGTCGGACTCTAGTATTGTGCTGCTGGGCATTTACGGCTTCTCTTGCTGTTTTCCAAAGCCAGGTGCAGACTTTGGGGCGAGCAGAGCCCTCGCACATCAAGCAACGGCATAGGAAGAGCCTCGGAAACCAGGTGCTGCATTTTCTGGGGGGGAGGAGAGCAGCAGAGGTGATCACCTCCCGCTCTCCCCTGCAGGTGCAATGAAATCTCAACTCCCACTACAGCGGCCAAAGACATTTGCGGAAGGAAACCTCAGCATCTGCTGTGAGGCTAAAGGTGCCTCTCGCAGCCTTGCGAGCCCAGAGCAGCACCACAACTGTTGGCGTTAGCAATCGACCAGACCCACGCTCAGGCATCTGGGCCAGGATAAGCAACAGCTTCTCACTGCTGAGTGAATACACATTTGGAGAGCGGCTGGTAAAACGTGCATCAGCCATCCACCACACCGTAAGCTACACGCCCGAGAACAGAGCGGGGGGAACAGACGGCCCTAATGCTGTTTCAAAAAACACTTTTGGAGGACAACACTTACCCCTTTATGCAAAAAGATTCAATGCCTCTTGAAGAAGAAAGTCTTTAAGGCTTTAAGTGGCCAGCAAGGGAGTTATATCATACTCAAGCAGTTGCTAAAAAGGGCTAAAACATGCTTTGCGTTGCACTACAGCGCTAGGAGGCAAGCGCGACCCAGGTATAAACTGGTGCGGAAAAGCAGAGACGAGGACAGCACCATCCGTGGCAGCGAAGGCAAAGGACGAGGCTTTAGATGCTGACGCAGTGGTTTCTTTTCTTCTGTGAGAAAAGAGAGCACCCTAGATCGCAAGCCACACTAGGCTCACGCTCGTTCTGGTTTCACTCAGAACCAAGCAAGGCCACGTGAGATGCCCACACGCGAGTCTCCCCCCACCACCCATTACAGAAGGTCACGCATCTTATCAGCGAGCCGGGCTCGGCACTGCGCCAGCGGCGTTTCCTTCTGCCGACTGCAAGAGCCGGGCTCGGGTAACGGAGCTTACCCAGTGTTGCGGCAAGATCTGCTACCGCTTAGCTACAAAACCCCAGAGGCTTTAATGGTCCATACTGGAATCTCAGTAGGGGTCCCCTTGAAACTAGTAGCTCCCGTTGAAACAAATAAAGCAGCAAATAAAGAAATAGCACGTTCCCTGACTAAGTCCTACCAGGGAGGCCGGTACCGTCGGAGAAGGGCGATCGATGCACACACCGCGTGGCCGAGCCTACACAGGCAGCTCTCCTGTTTATCTACATACCTCGAACACGGCTACGGCACCCGCCTGCGCTTCCTAACCGCAGGCCGGTGCCACCGGGAGCGAGCCCCGCGCGCTCGCCGGGCCGTATCCTTCTGGGGTTTATCCACCTGTGTAAACACGCGGCATGGGAAGAAGGGTATTTACGTACCAGTTCAGCTGAGCAGGAACCCGTTGTGACAATGTGAAGCAGGTCAAGGGAGAAGGGGGGGAAGGTGAGGGATGCAGCCCCAGCGATACACTTCCCAGAGCACTTATTTGTCACGGAAGATCTCGGGCACGGTTAGAAGAGTTAACATACACTGAAATAATTCTAGCAGGCTTGATCTGTGCATTTCCTAATCTGGTTACCAGGACGATCTGTTCTCTAAGCTAAATATATCATGCCAGCACTGGAGATATTTTGGGGGAATTGTGAACGGTTGGAGAAGTGACTGAAATTCAAGCAGGGCTATGATTATACGTGAAGGCCCTTTGCTGCAACGGTGACTTGATTTTTCTGGCTTTTCAACAAAGGCGGCACCTCTGACAATGACACGCGCATTTAACCTCCTTCTCCCCTTTAAATCCCAAGCCCTTTAGCTAAATAGACATTTATATATATGCATATACACATGTATGGAGGGAACAGTGTCTGTTACCACCAGGACGAAGTGGCAGGACGACAGCACAAGCCAAGACTTAATTCTGCGAGTGCTTCTGCCTATTGCAGAAACCCCTGCCCTGCTGCAGTGGTGAACTCCTCGGTATTCAGGTCCCGATTTTGGCTTCTAGATCCCAAACCGGTTGCCAGATTTGAATCGGAAAGGCATCTCAGCCGCATCACAGCGGGAAACCGACGGGAGATTTCTTCTCATCGGATGTAGCAGCACCTACACTAAAATTCTATTAATGTTGGTTAATTACTGTGGCTTCCTGCAATTACAGCAACCAGGCTTGATGACGCAGGTGGTTTGTATCAGCAGCCGTAAAGGTGCACCCAGCTCAGCACCCGGCTTCCGACAGCTGCCACGAGCAGCCCGCTTCGGGAAAGCGGCACGGAGGGACCAAGCACAGGGTAACACTCCCAGCATATTCCTCCAGCCCCAACACTCCTCTGTGCGCTTATGAAACAGAGCACAGAGCCCCTTCCCGTCCCAGGAGCCCAGGCAAGCGGCAAAAGCGAACCAAGACTATTCCTTCCCTGAGCAGCCCGGTCTCCCGCCACTGACTCCAGATAATCTCTCTGCAATGAAGTCACCGGCTCAGCTGCAGCCTGCTAAAACCCACGGGCAGGTGCTACGTTTGAACACCCACCTCTTCGTGAGAACCCGAGCCCTGCACACATCTCCCGGTCCAAATCCATCCCTTCCCTCGTTCCCCCTCCTCCCTTCGCTGCCTCCGGCAGCGGGCAGTTCCAGGAGACAAAGCGCACAAGGCTGGAAGCGTGGCTGGATCGACAGGGGAGACCCTGGCATATTTCATCACCGTAGCAGCTAAAGAAATTTGTTCAACTTGCTCCCGAGCATCTCTCAGCTGGTTTGAAAGGTTTATTGCATCTCCTAGGGCTCGTTAGCTGGTTAGTTCTTTGCCATTAAGAGGAAGCAGAAGTTTTATGTTTTCATTCTGAAGAACATTTTGATTCATCTTGAAATCAGGCACATTTCCTTTCCTATCATCTTGGTTTTATTTTTTCCTATTTAATCTTTTGTAATGTTCCCTCCCTGGGTTTTGGGAGGCTTCCTTTATTTTTTTTTATTATCTTAGTACGTTACTGGAATCAGAACTATTTGTTTAGCCTGGGGAACGAGGCCCCCCATCAAGCTCCCCCCTAGCAGCGTCGTTTTCACAATATCACAGCAATAAGGTGAGCCGCCGCACAAGCCAGGCCTTTCGGCTGGTTAATGGACCGTAGCACGCTGAAATGCAGCTGCTCGGCTGAACTCCACACATCGCAAACAAACGCGGGAAGCCAACCTGCAGGCCAGCAGGAACGAGGAAAACGTAATAAACTGTCCCGAGTGCCACGCCGGGCCGCTCAAACAACGGTAATAACCACGGCTATCAAGTGGTGTGCTGATACTTAGGAAGCCTATGAAAAAAACAGAACTGAGCGAAGGTTAAGGGCTGCGTTTCCAGCCACGAGAATATAAGCTTAAACAATCAGCCACAAGATAAAGCTTAGGTGAAGGCAGCTCTCTCTCAATTGTCCAGGCTGCCTTTACAAACAGCGAGGAAGGATGGGTACAGGCAGAGGATGGAGCGCCCCAAGGGCACCCAGTACAACCCAAAAGGTGGGGAGTATGGTACGGATGTGCTCCTTTGTGGAGATTTTGTGACTAAACTTCTAGGCATTGGGAATTAGCCAGGTAAATCCTGTCTCCCTCGCTACGCTGAGATGTTGGGTAAGAACCCAGCAATGACTATCCTCACCTGAGGAAATAGAGTTGCTTTTACCCCAATCATTCCTCCTAATTTTAGCTCAATTTTGCAAAAAGTTAGCCACTTATTTCCTAAAAAAAAAAACCAAACAAACCAGTAAAAAACCTGTAATAACTCAGACTGTAACTTTTTCTAGGAACCTCATTTCCCACCACCCATTTCTGAACCCCCTCCCTCCACCTTACAGCAAAAGCTACACGGAAGGCGTAAAGCAGCGTGGGACAGAAAGGTTAAGGGCTGCCTTTTCAGTGCCCCGTTCCGGCAGGAGCACCCCCGGCAGGACGGCTCCCCGCCACCCAGCGAGTCGCCTGCCCTTGTCATTTTATAAGCACAGATACCCCGCCATCCCCTGAACCATCAGAAATAAATCCCACTTCAAAAGATTCTCTTCCAAGGACTTTTGTCTCGCTCCTAAATCTGCGTCCTCACATTTGAATCACCAGGAATAGGACAGACGTACAAGACCAAACAAACAGCAAACTTCCTCCAAGATGCTCTCGTCCTAATTTCCAAGAAGTGACCCACATTAAAATTATTTATGGTGTTGATGAGTTGAGTAAAGTCCGAGCCAGCTATCACCAGCTGCACCATTTCCTGGTAACATGCAACGTTTTTATCTGTAAAGTGACTTTTGCACTTGGGAAAGTCCAATAATGGAAGAGGGGGCCATAAACCGTGAAACCCAGCGCAGCTACCACGCAGTGCCCGTTGGTGGAATCGGCCTCGGGCACTGGACTCTGCTTTATAAGGCCGGACTCTGTTTTTATGGCAGCTTATCCAGGAGTTGTGTAAAAACAAAGTGCAAAGTTCAAGCCTGAGGAACATAAATACTGCTGTGTTGCATCAAGCCAGGAAGGTAGACACCACAGGACTTGAAAAACACAGTTCTCAGCAACATTCTCCATGTTGTGGGTATGTCTGTAATAAGTTGAGAGGGGGGAAAAGCATCCACCTCATTAAGAGTGGAGGGATAAAAGCACAAATAATTCCTGCACAGACTGCAGCATTTTTTCTCATGTTTGTTCCTCCTACAGCTGTAGTGCTTCAAAATGCAAATTAATTTTCAACTCCCTGCTGTCCTCTGGGTCACTCAGGCATAAAGCATTTCTCTTCTCGCAGCTGCAGGCAGCGTAAAAAAGAAGGGGCGACAGAAATTGTCTCTTCTCTGAACTGCAAAAGCTTGTTCTCCCCTTCTGCAGCTACTTCCCCCAGACAAGCAATTCTCCACGGGGACTCCACGTACCTCTTTGTAATGCCCAATAATCTTGAGTTCCAGCAATTCTGAGGGCAGATGGTGAAGCAATAACAGTGGCCGTTACGTTTGGAAATTTGCCCAAAATAGCTCAAAACTATTGGCCTTTACAAGTATTAACTTGTGTTGAATGAGTCTGTGCAGCGGCGAGCGCATCTGCCGGACGCGGAATATTCTCTGCTCAGCTGCAACGTGGCGCAGCCGTCGCGCTTCTGTCCGGGCTGCTGCATCCCTCTTCCACGTTACACGGGCTGGTGCGCCCAGAGGCACACCCCGCCACCTCGGAAGGGACATTTCGGCACCTAAACCACACAGGCTTTTCACGATTTACCGAAGCGCCCCAGTGAACGAGGCACCGTTCCGTTCCCAAAACGGCCCGCACGTTTAGATTTGTGAAACTACGCAAACCCGACCAAGGAACAAGACACACAGAGGGGGTGCACACAGGTAAGTTCACTACACTACAGACGCTCACAAGGCTACTCTGGATCTAGCACACCAACCTCTGTTAACACTTGAGTAAATGCTATTTAAGGTTCATTTCGCGCTCAATCTCCCAAGTACTTCAAAAGTTTTAGAAACCTACCCTCGTGGCGGCCTGGGGGCAGATACGGTCTGTTGGTTTGATTTTACAAGCGTGGAGATGGAAGTGGAGATACCAGGCAAGTTCCCCGAGGCCACGAAAGGTGTGTGAGAGATGGGGTGTGAGCTCAGAGCGCCCAGCTCCCCGGCCAGAACTGACTACAGCTTCGGTCTTTGATTGCCCCAGTCAATGGAGATGGATTTTGATTAAAAAATTACTAGAAATTGTGATACACTGAAACTGGTTTTGGCATATCTGAGGCCAACGGGTTTCAATATCACACCAACCTCCTGAAAAAAAAGGGATAGCCAAGTGAAATAGCAGCCAGCAGGACAGAGACGGACGGAAGAGCAAGGCTAACATTACCTGCGAGCCCAAAGCGGCTGCCAAATGACAACAGCCCCGCTGAATTACTGCCCCAGAATGCAGCTGCACAGCCTTTTTTCCCCCCCAGTTTACGCTGTCTGTGCGCAGAGCTGCGGCAACCGTGGACGCGGACGCAAGTGAAAGTGCTGAGACAGGCCAGTGTTTCTTTACTGCGTAACATAAAACAATGAGGAAATGATAAAGGATCAGAAGAAACAAGAGGTGGTCAGTTTTCCAACATGCAAAGCAAATCGTACCGTAGAGTATGTGTCAAATCCTCCCCTTTATTAATGATTTCTCAAGCACAGAAGCAAATCACTTGGGGAGGACAAAAGGTTTAGCGTATCTCTACGGCATGCAGCTTATAAACAACTTTTCGAGTTTCAAGTAGTGGAAAAAATTCACTGATGGAAAACCATCTCCTCCCTACCGATAGGCAGCTGTCTCCTGGACTCATTCACGGGCATCGACAGACCGGCCACAGCTTCTTGTTAACTAAATAAAATATTCTGCTGTAGAATTTGCCCTTTCACCGTGACTAGCCACGCACTATACAACCGGTTTGGGTTTTCTCAATAGGACCACGGTGCACGGAAAAATACTATTAAGGGAGGCGTAACAGGAAGATTTCCAGTTTCCCCAGTACCAGCATTAGGTAGGCTTGTTGGGAAACACCACATACACCCCAGTTCGTGAGCCCGGTATATATGCATCCTCCACCTGCCATGGGTTTTATTTATGGCTTTCCCCAGATATCACAGAGGGCATTACAAAAATTATTGGAGAAGTAAGGATGCATTATTTTTCCCGCTGTGCCCATGGAAAAGTTTGGATCCACTTTTGGTTTATTTTTTAAACACTTTCATTATGGCAGACAGGGTGAATCACCCTCCGGATACACCCATCCGCCTGGATGACTGCTAGACGCCTAAGAGTAAAGCAGATGAAGCCTACTTTAAAGGACTTGCCCAAAGTCACACAAGAAACGCCTTAGCAAAAGAGAGAAATGCAAACAAATCCTTCAAAACTCAGATTTATGTCCTAACCATGAACCCCTTTAGGCCTATAAATGCTTAAAAATAGAGGCAGAAGCAAAAGCAGGACGCCAGATCTGAACCTACTCAGAGGTTTGAAACTTTTTAGTTCGCGTGCAAATTTGTCCGCTTGGATACTCCGAAAATACCTGTTTAAAAGTACAAAAATGCCCCAAGGGTTCACTCGCAGAATGAACGCGTCTAATACGAACCTCCAGCCTCATCCACAGCCAACATTCTCAGCCGTCAGTAACGACTGCGGCCGATTTCATCGCCCTGATCGAAGCGTTACGGTTAACGCAGACGACCCTCCTCTGTCGTGCGGAATTTCAGTAAACCTTTGTATCAGAACAAGCAGTTACTGCGTAGAGAAACCTGCCGATGCGGCCGCAGCATTCAAGCCGTAACACTCCAAAGCGTACCTGGGGAGCGACACGCCGGGGCTCCGTACCCCCACGCAACCGCCTGCTATTTGAGCTCTAGTGGGCGCGGGTAAAAGCTTGAGGATCTACGTCTGATGGAAGCTCTGCAAACGCCAGAAAGTCCTTCCGAAGGGAAAATCTTGGAGCAAAGCAATTCCCCATCAAGGGCATCTGGAGCAGGGATTTCAGCTGGGCCTTCGGAATGTGAACTGGAAGTTCTCGCATTTCAGGGGCTGCCTTGTGTTTGCAGTTAAAAACAGGAGTTAAAGAGAGGAAGGGAAAAAGCAACAATTCTATAAATATTTACAGATTTCTGCTTTTTGGCAAAGTTGCCTTTACTTATTGTTTGTCATGTCCAATTTCACTCTCTAGCAGCAAGAGAGTGGAAACTGCTTAAATTTACCCTCGAAGAGTTAAAACACCAAGAAAAACTAAAATTAATAAATATGTAAGACTTAGCTGTCCTGAATGCCAATTCAAGGCTTCCTTCACAGATGGCAAAGACCCAAAGCCAGCCAGGCAGACTTTTATTATAACGAAAATTATTAGCTAGTAAAAGGGACTCCTCACATTAATAGTAGGAACCGAAGAGATGACATATAGATTACCGAACTTAGGCTTGAGCTAAAGGGAACCAGATTTTTACAGAACCCTGCCAAGATGCTGCCCGAGATCTCATTCCCTGTGTTCCTCTGTTCTGGTAACAGCCTTCTCCCTACGCTCAAATCTGCAATAAATTAGCATCAAAGGCAACTACATCACCCGGCTGCAGGCAGGGGGTCGCTCGAAGGGAAGGATAACCCTGGAGGACCCAGAACAAGCCGTGAAGTCACCAGCAATCCCACGGTGCTGTTCAGGAGCTTACCTGCCGAGCAGAAGAGGATAAAGCCATCCCTTGCTATTGTTGCTAGCGCCCGGTATATAACAGGATCAAGATCCCGTATCTGCTACGATTTGATCTTGCACGCAGTTCTGAGAAGTCTCAGCTTTCATTTAATTTTTATTTTAATCTTACCCAACTTGTCCAAAATAATTGCTAATAAATCTGGGGAACTGGGAAGAATGGGAAGGACAGAGAGCAAGATCCAGGTGTGTTAATAAACTGTCCTTTGTAGGCTTTTACTTTTTCAGCAAGAAAAGCAACACTTCTTCCTGTTAAATACAGATCACTCGTATTTTCTAATAATTTGAAAAGGAGGTATAGATCCTTCAAAATGGGAAACTTGTTGATTAAAAATGAGTGCCATTTCTAAATCCACCTTTTCCAACTATGGAAGCAGATGACGTGTCAATGCAACGAACACATAAAAAGGTACAAAACATACCATTTGCTTTTAGTCTACAAACCCCTCTGCTAACAGAGCTGACTGTTATGGATGACCTCATGAAAAGAACACCTGATACCACCATTTTAGGGTACACCAGGGTTAGCCTGTGCTCCGCTCTAATCAGCAAGAGAGAAATGATCATCTTTATCAAGTGCCAGGCAACGGCAACTTTTTCAGCATGGAAAAGAGCCACCAGTATTTTATAGCCCATCCTCTGTAGTCCAGGCAATTCCAGCACATTACTCCCAGCAGCATTTCAGTAGAAAGTCCACTGGCAGGTAACCCCTCACCTGCTGCAGCTCTGCGGTGGGCAGACCCCGGCTGGACGCCCGGTGCCCTCCAAAGCCGCTCCGTCGCGCCCCTCCTCGGCTGGGCAGGGGAGAGACTCAATGAAAGGCTCATGGGTTGAGATGAGGACAGGGAGAGATCACTCGGCAATTACAGTCACAGGCAAAACAGACTCGATGGGGAAATTACCTTAATTTATTATCAATCAAATCAGAGTAGGGTAATGAGAAATTAAAACTGAATCTTAAAACACCTTTGCCCCACCCCTCCTTTCTTCCCAGGCTTAACTTTACTCCTGGTTTTCTCTACGTCTGCCTGCCCAGCGGCACCAGGGCAAGAGGAAAGGGGTTTGGGGTCAGCCCATCATACCTTGTCTGTGCCGCTGCTTCCTTCAAGGGGAGGACTCCTCACACTATTCTCCTGCTCCAGCGCGGGTCCCTCCCACAGGGTGCAGCCCGTCACGGACACACGGCCCCAGCGCGGGTCCCTCCCACGGGGTGCAGCCCGTCAGGGACACACGGCCCCAGCGCGGGTCCCTCCCACGGGGAGCAGCCCGTCAGGGACACACGGCCCCAGTGTGGGTCCCTCCCACGGGGTGCAGCCCGTCAGGGACACACGGCCCCAGCGCGGGTCCCTCCCACGGGGTGCAGCCCGTCACGGACACACGGCCCCAGCGCGGGTCCCTCCCACGGGGAGCAGCCCGTCAGGGACACACGGCCCCAGTGTGGGTCCCTCCCACGGGGAGCAGCCCGTCAGGGACACACGGCCCCAGCGCGGGTCCCTCCCACGGGGTGCAGCCCGTCAGGGACACACGGCCCCAGCGCGGGTCCCCTGCGGGGTCACAAGTCCTGCCAGCAAACCTGTGCCAGCGTGGACTCCTCTCCCCACTGGTCCTGCCAGGATCCTGCTCCAGCGTTGGCTTCCCACACTCGTCATAAATTCAGACGTTGTGGAGAGCTCCGTTTTGAAATGTTCTGAGGCACGAACGAGGACACGGTGCAGATGCTGCAATGCAGCATTTATTTAACCAGCTCCCACACCAAACAAACACATCCTCTGCAAGCAGAATTTTTTCTAATTGGGGTCAAGCTAAATTTAAGTTGTATTTGGTTTCCTTTGAGAGAAAAAAAATTACGGGGAAAGAATTCTACCTACAAAGGGAAGAAGGCCTCTTCACGAGTCAGGGATTATGCTGAATTTGCTGCATCTCACAGCTCCATAAAACAAACCAGCGTGGCAGGTGTCAACAGCACCAAACCAACTGGGAACACCTCTCAGGGCGATGAAGGAACAGCTACTCCCTACTAAGCTTGGTCTGCTTCCAAATGATGCTTCACTGGCAGGGGAAGTATTCAAACCCCAGAAGGAGCCAACAAATGATTAATGCACTAGAATTAAATGGAGACGGGCCTCTTAAGGCAGGCTCCACTGGGTGACTAGAGCTGACTGGAGAGGTATTGCACAAACCAACATACCTGGAGGGAGCATCACCACCACCTTTGCTAGATTTAGACCCAACAGAGTAGTCCAAAATCCCTCACATTGAAACTGGTTTTGCTCCTACAGGCACCAGCCCATAATTCGGTACTGATGCGCGACAGAGAGGAGGAACAAAAGGGACAGACCGCTGTTACACCTATGCATACCCCAGCCCAGTGACCAGCAGCACATCTGGCTCCCACCTCCCCTTTTTAAAAGCAGCTTAGAACACAGATGATTCTGAAAAATAACCCTGTGATCTGCCCAGGACTCAGATCCTCCCTAAGAAACCGGACACGATCCTTCCTTCCCCTCACTGCTACCTTGCCTGCAAGGGCCTTTGGGAAAGCACTGTTTCAGCCCCACCGTTGTTTGGGGAGCTCAAAGTGTCAGCATGCTACAAACTGGAACTAAAAAGAAATAACCCGCCTCTAGTCGCCAGCCCAATACTCGCTGCAATCCCCAACGTGAATCACCAGGCATACAGAAAGGTTTTAAGGTGCAGTACTCACCCCTGCAGCCGCTGCTGTGAACTTCTGTTAAAATCCTTACCTCCCTCCCTATGCCCGCTTGTAGTGTTACTTCTCAAGATCCACACACATCAATTAAAAAAATGACAAACCGCACCCTCACCAAAAATGAAACGGCAGCAGCACCCCCAGCCTGCCCACCCCACTCATCCCGTCTCACCCAGACACGCTCCCCGAGGGAGGCGCTCCCATAAACAGACGAATTACGCCCTGAAGGTTAGCAGACGCAAGTCCTGTCACGCCAGCCCGAGGAACCTTTCGGAAGAGAGAGCACTCTGCCTCAGCGCAAGACCCATCTCAAAACCTCAAGTAAGCCAAGGCAAGCTCAGAACTCGGCACACGCTGAACGTAAAGCATCCATACGGAGCTTTACAGGACGGTATCACCCGGGCTCTTGCTCCGTAACAGCAGCAAAACCATCTAGTTACTACAGACAGGCCACGTTTCTGCATCGCTCTCCTCCTATACCTCTCATGCCAACTTCTCTTTTTGAGAGAGGCGCAACTGAGGCAGAGTGAGAGCGGCGACCCGCGGAGCCCGCAGAAAGACAACACGCTGCAGCAGGTAAAGCATTCGTTGGTAGATTCCCTTCTGGGCGTACAGACACACGACGGCAAACACACCCTTCTCCTACCTAAGCGATCTGCGCCAGCTGCCTCAACACAGTATTTAGTGAAAAAGCGTTAGACCTCTCAGTTTTTGTCCTTCCTTATCCCCTTCATCCTCTTGGTCTGCTCCTCTCTCGCCCTTTCCTGTCTAAAAAACACGCAAAGTTTCAGATGTTCACGACTGCAAAATTCCAACTGCTCCTCTTGTTTCACAGCAAATTCTTGAGCGTTAGGTTTGTCAGCTCCCCAAAGCTGATAATTAGTACAATTTTTACCATAACTCCAGTTTGTTTCAGTATTGCATTTCTGAGGAGCACACGGATGCCTTGCCACTCATTTCAAACACTGTGACAGTGTCATTTCTCCTTCGGTCCTGCTAAATCGGTTGGGTATTGGACAGCAACCCATCAAAACGAACCTGTGAATGTATTGGGTGCTTTTTTTTTTCCTGAACTGAGATGTTTTGTGGTCGTAATCCCAAAGCATTGCCAGTAGGTACCATGCACTGACTTTAGCTACAATACTCCTCTAAAAATACTCGTTTATGTTCTGGTTATGAGGCGAAGGAGCAGGACCGTATCTTTACTCCATCTAATTCAACTTAGGGTCTCCTGTGATATCTCAGACCCCTTCCTGCAGACCAGCACTGCAGTTGGCTTTAAGACTGAGGAACATTAATGCTACGGAATGAGGGAATCTTCAAATGCTGTGCATGTGCGGAGCTTGATTCACAGGAACCCAGAAACGTCTCCACAAAACCAATCCCATGGATTACATCACTTGGAATACAGGTCAGAGAGCTGAATCACACAGGAAAAAAAACAGTCCTGCTGTGTGAAATGGAGACGTGCCCCTGGTAGCAACACTGAGCTTGGATCTGCTTCACTCCAGGGAGTTGGGAAAGGGTTATTGAATCAAGGGTGAAAGCAACTGGTAAGTCCTCAGATGAAGAGACCTCATTAGCCAGCTCAGTCACGGTCACTCAGTCGCACGTGATGGGAGGGGAGCGACCAGAACAAGAATTGAGCTCCTAGAGGCTGTCAAATAGGAGCCTCCAGCAGAGTTACAACAGTTTACTTCAGCTCAGGATGTGTCTTTTATTGCTAAATAAAACGCACACCCCTTAAAGCCAGGGGAAGAAGTCAGCGCAGAGGGCAGGGAAAAGCTTTAAGTATTGCTGACTTGTGCCTAACTAAAACGGACAGGAGGAGGGCTGGGGATAAAAGAGAATTCTCTCTTTCCCATCAATGAGCTCACTCTGCTGGCATGTCTCCTGCCCTCCAAGACTGCTCCCACAGCGTGAATATAAAACCAGCTCTATAGCTATCTGGCGGTGTAAATTACCTACTCCTGATGTAGTTCTTACATGGGTTACTGTCTGTTTCTGTCTCCAAACCATCCAGTTTCTGGCTCTCTGATGCTTTTCAAGCCCCAGCAATAAAGATCTCCACTGGTTCCAATTAAGAAGCCAACGAGCCTTGCCACAGTCCTGATTCCATAAGAGCAAGCTCATACTATTCACCAACTGGTAGTAAAACACTTCATGTCAGGCAAGGGAGCGCACACTGCTGCTACCAACTGAATCAGCTGGAAAAAGTGCACGGAACAGCTCCCCACCCTTTACCACCCTTTTCCAAAAGGCACTCATACCAACAAGGAGTCTGAAGTACCGCTGAAAACAAATTTAACAGAGAAGCTCCTTTCCTACCCCACAGGTCACTTCGCTTCTCCTTCAGCCCACCCGCAAAAGCCAGGAGGCATCAGATGAACAACTCCGGCAGAAGAGGGCTGCTGCAAAACCTACTGCGCTGGGCAAGGAGCAAAAATATCAAACAGATCAACAAGCTGACACAGCCAGACAGCGATGCTACACCCATCGCTAATTTCCTGACGGCTTTAACTGCTGGTCAAACCGCCTGCAGCCCACGGCTGCTCCATGCTGCTTCTCTAAATAACCCTCAGCATGGGCCATTCATGGGAACGACCTTGGCTGGTGAACTATGAAAGAATTCAGGTCCTCTGTTTGACACTCGGCAATGCAGTTACCTCCCTGCCTTCGCTGCCTGGATTGGAGATGTCACAGGGAGAGGGTAGGAGCGAGCATGTCAAATGAAAGTTCATCTGAGGAAGAGTGTTAACAGTTGGGTTATTTCTTCTTGGAATGGGCAGCTCTTCTCCGCTGCCTCCCCAGCCTGCTGATGGGAAGGCGAACGGGACCGAGAGGAGCTACAGAAAACTCACCGTGACAAGCCGAGAGAAGAGTCAGCTGCGATGAAACATAAATCCAGTTAATTCCTGTAAGTTTTGTGATACTAAGGGAAAAGGCAGATGAAGGATTTACACTGCAAATTATGCCAGATCGATACGAAGGTACCGAGTTAGAGAAATGGATGGATTTAATGTACCAGTTAATTATTCATTAACACTGACACATAAGTAACGTTTATTTCCCTGCAAAAAAAAGTTTTATCTGAAGACTTCAAGAGGTTGAGGACTCATCTTCAGCAGTTCCATCCCTCTCCAGTGCTCCCACGTCAGACCACAATGCTGGCTTCTTATTAGCATTAGCCTCAATTTACCTTTCAGCCCTTGATTTTTGTTACACACTCCTCCGCCAGTGCCAACTACCCTTTGCTAGATACCATCACCCTGAAATAAGATTCCCAACAGAGGAAGACCTCGAGAATGGGTTGTTTCTTACCGTCATGGCCAGAGTTGAGAAGATGCTCTCCCAGGTCACAGCCAAACACCCGTTCCTTCAGGATCCCCCGCTGTTTCAGTTTCTGTTTTGTTGGGCGCGACTTCATGAATGTACGAAGGAAGGTGATGAGCTTGCCGTGCTTTTTCGACACTGCACAAAACAAAAAAAAACCCGCTTCATTGTAGATTCGGCTCAGTTTGGCAAGGCCAAGCTTAACACGTTCTACAGAGCACGTAAGAACTGCCGTAACGTTAGCACCAATTACTTACAGGACCAGATTTTCCAAGGTCCAATACTAAACAGAGACTTGGCTTTTGTTCTACTTCTCGGCTAGTGCAGAAATGGACAGCTGTAATGGAAGAATTTAACACAAAGACACGTTTATCTGCAAAGCAGCTTCAGGTGGGAGGGTACTATAGGACCATCACGGCGTATTGGATGGCGGGCACCACCTGAGAGCTACAGTTTTCATCTCTGGAAAAACGAACGGGGCTAGACTTACAAAACGAGTAATCTCATAAACGTTGACAAACACGGTGTATAATCTACGAGCTGAAATAAATGCTTTGTTCCTGGCTCTCATTCCAGTAGTCTTGGGCACCTCCAGAACAAATGAATGACTAATAATATCTGAACTCAGAGCATGTTTAGCTCTAAGCGCGACAGACCGCCCTTCCAGCACACCTGCAACGTTAATGAACCTCGCTGCAGCTGAGGAGGTACGGTCCATTCCAGGGTGTTATTAGCTCCCTGAGCCTTCTCAGGCCTTTGCAAGATAAAAGCATTACTGTCTTTGTTTTATTTAATAGAAAACTAAAGGCAGCTGATTTGAAGAGATGCAGCTTATCCCCTCCAGGATAAATACAAGGAGTCTACTACGAGACGAGAGCACAGCTCAGGAGCCGTCCCCGCAAACCTTCGGCTCCGCTCCTCCAACGCCGCACGGCCTCTGTGTTGCACTGCTGAGTCGGTCGCTCTGTTAAAACCACCCAGCCCCGCTAAGAAGCATAATCCGCAGTCGAAGCAAATGGAGAGTAAGACAGGGCAGAAGTGGGTGACGCCAACAAACCCATGCAGACTGGGAGGGGAGGCTGAGCCAGGTTTGAATGGGAAGCAGAAACATGCCCTTGAATGTCAACTTTGGTTCCCGAGGCCCGCTCTGAAAGCAACAGGGCTCAGGCCTCCCCAACAAAAGTGCCATTGTGTACATGATTTAAAAGCAGTTTAACTTCAACAGAAGAGCTCTACTGAAAAGAACGAATCACTAGGTATAAAAGGCTGCGCTTTGTGAGGAAGCCTTTACAGCTGCAGGAAGTTGTAAAGGCTCCTGCAGCACCGCGAGGCGATACTAGCTATCACCGCCCTGCTCCTGTCTCGGATCCCGGAGAGGAAGGACAACCCTGTATTCCACCTGCATTAAACCCTAGAAGTAGCGCAATCAGATTTCAGCAGAGTAACGCCATTTGAAACGAAGAAGAAAAGCAGCGAAGACCCCTGCTGACAAAGGCGCATCTCTTCAGCGTCGCTACTGCTCGGCAACGCGTGCAGCCCGAAATCCAGTGAGCCGCCTCCGAAGCCGGGACTCGGCACAAGAGAGGCTTACGCCGTACTGCTTCACACGGGCAGACAGCGTGTTCTTCACCCAGACAACGTGAGAAACCTTGTCCCACGAACAAGGTGATACCACGCTATGCTTCACAATGTTTAAATCCCTTTAAACAGCTGAGTATTTTCCCTTCTTTTGTACCAGGTATTGACGCAGTCCCTCTATTTATAATAAACCGTATTCCAGTGACCTTAACATATTTCTGTCCATGTGAGCAGGGTAGAGTTCTGCTTGTGGATAAAGTCCCTTTTAGCAGCATGACACCACACCAACCTGCAGCAGCCAAATACATTTGAGTACCCCAAATCCTAAGATCTCCAACAAAACCCACGCCTGCATTCTCAACAATCAAGCCCAAATCATTTAACGAAACGCAGAAGCACTGAGCATGACAAACTGTGGCTACGGGGGCTTTAATTAAAGGAATGTTTTCAGTTCGATGAGGTTTTTTAATTACACACAATAAATGAACAGATTGTGCTGACACGCCAAACAAAATTAGGAGAGGTTTTGGTTGTATCCGTCACCACCATAAAGTAACGGCTCGTTTATCACCTCCTCTCAGCCCCGCTCAAGAATAAATGGAGACAGAGCCTCATCCTGGCTTGTGTGGAATTCCAGAGGGTTACCACCCCCGGGCTCCTGAGAAATGCTCTGGAGGTGATAGACCCGAGACAGACACTTTACAGCAGCCAAATGAACAGACAAATAAGGCAATTACTAATACCTATGTGTTCATTTGAATTGTTTCACTGACTCCCTGTACAGTTCTTTGTGGAGTACCTTGCTTGACTGAATGAAAAGTGAGTCCATCAGATAATGGGTTTAAAAGGGAGAAAACCACATCCAGTTCCAGTGCTGCAGAGATTCTGCTACTGCTGCTGACCAGGTCAGCAAGCGACTGCATTAAAAACCCGCAAAGGTGCGACGGATGCACCGTGCCACGATCCAACGGTGCACTTTGCTCGGCATCGATGCTTGTTTACACCACTAACCGGAACGCAGACCCGAGTTTTTAAAACACGATAAATCTGCTCTGCCTTTAAGCCACTCAAGTACAGGCTAAAATAATTGTCTTGTTTTCCGCATGATTAACCAGACTCCTACAAACACACTCCCACAGCGTACCGGTCCAACAGCCCAAGACACTGACAGGGCAATGCCTGAGCAGGTTGAGTAACCAGAAATTCACTTATCAACGGCCTGTTGAAACATTTGCCTGGTTCCTTGGGTAAAGACAGCTTCCCGCACCGCTCTCCTCTGAATCACTGCCCACTCGGTATGAGAGTTTCTCAGGCTAAGCCGACTCCAGAGTTCTATACCTACGCAAGAATGATTCACTGATAGGAGTTAGGCTGCTCCTGGGTGGGGAAGAAGAGGGAACAGTGAGAAAATCCAAGCAGCCATCTCTCTGCTGACAGGTTATAAAAAAGAACAAAAAAGCAAGTAGGTGTCTGATAAGGATAAGCTATCCTCAAAAGCTGCGCGAGCTCAGGAGGCTGTCAGGTACACTGTCCTTCTGCCAACAGCAATAAAAGGTGAAATGCTTTCTATCCCCCTCCCAAGTCCTCTAGCATGGTTTGACCCTCAATCCAGCAACGCATTCTGAGAGAGACTGAATTTCTGATGCATTTCGGATTAGATGAAGCTAATCCAGCAGGGCCAGTCTCTGGATAAGCACCAAGGCCAAGGTTGCTACCGAGAATCCCACAGAATAAAGGTTTTCTGCTCCAAAACCCTGGTGCCAAACCTTTGCAGTCCCACTGGTGACAGCACCAGCAGCAGCAAGCAGCGCTCTCCCGTTGACAAGTGACATGGAGATAAATCGGGACGATAAAGCAGCATTACTACCAGACAATTTTACACGGTTGCTACAGTCAGAGATGCTGCTGGATTGCCAACTGAAAGGCAAGCAAAACTGAACAAAACCCCTAACATTTATCTGTAGTACTTTCCACCTCAGATTTAACCACTATAAAACAAATTGTTTACCAAGAAACAGAGGCTTTCCTAGAAGGACCAGGGATCAATTTGCCTCAGAAAGGCAGGTTTGGCTAAATATCCTGGCCTGAAAAAGCAAAGGGAAATTCTCCATCTAGCACCGTGATACTGGCTGGGGCAAAAAAAAAGTACAAAGCAAATCAAAACGCAAACAAAAAAACCGCACCTGAGGTTGGACTGCTTGTGGAGCTTTGCTGGCACGAATGTGTCAATTAGGAGCGAGGGAAAATATCACACCCTTGGCTGACATAACTACGCTGGCCGGAGCCTTCATATGGTGGGAAGGGAGGGAAGGAAAAGGCATATTTGTGCCAGGTAGTTTATTGTGGTTTTGGGAACCTGCCATACACTGCACCTCCCCGAGGAACGTTTATCAATCAAACCGTGCCCTTGTTGCTATACCACCAAGTTTTGTAGTACGAGCAAGGCCCGAAATTCCCCTGACATTGATAAAAACTATTAAATAACAATCACTTCATCAAACGCAGGGCTTGTTCACCCTAACGCCGCAGACTGAAAAGGCACTTTACGCAGCTTGTTTACATCAGGAACACGAATCGGCTGATTCGAAGTACTTTCATGGCTGTTCGGCACAATATGCTTTTCCTGGGTCACTTTGGGAACCCGCTTCCCAAAAAGCTCTCTTCGGCTATGCTGAGGACTCGTGCATCTTCCCCCAGCCCGCTGCCCCCATGGGCCGTGGCGGCACTCCCGTCGCGTCCCTACACCTTTCTGTGGGGCTGCGCTGCGAGCTAAGTCACGGCAGCGACCCAGATTAAAAAACAATCTGCCGACCGCGACGCTCTTGCGGCAGCCCAAGCGAGGGGGCGGCGGAGCAAAGCGCAGGAAACCAGACCTTCTTAGGCCGAGCTCTGCTGCCAAAGCCAACACGCTGCAAAACTCTACCCTCGGCCTGCTGGCACAGGAGCTGAATTCACTGAGGCACAATCAAGGCGCGGAGCGCCAACCTCTGATCCCTCCTGTGCCCGTACGGATTTGACAGGGATGGAATTACTCTGGATTTACACCCCTAAGATTAGAGCACAGTCCAACGATAGCATGTGCCTCAGCCCAAACTGCACAAGGATCACGCCTGGGCCATAAAACTTCCCGAGACCTCTTCTCAAATGTAATATTTAATGACAATTGCCCAAAGTGTTGGCAACAAAACAAAAGGTAGGATGGAAAAGAGCGCTGGCTCCTGGCTCCTTGGCTTTCAATCATGCAACCAAACAGGAGAAGCCTTTTAGTAAGCGCAGCCTTACTGTGCCCCCAAAATCATTTTGTGCCTGTGTTTTCTTTCCCTTTTCAGTAAGAAAAACTGCATGATGCAAAGGCTCCGAGAACAAAACACAACAGAGTCAACCTTGCAGCCCTGGAGAGCACCCCCCGCCTTAGACACCCGGCCTCTTTTCAAAGACCAGGGGAAACAACAGAAAAACAAACATTAAGAGATTTCAAGTCTTGCACATTTCTGCAGACAAAGAAGGTAAGTGCTCGCTCGGCGGACGGTGACCCAGCAACATCTTTTGAACAGGGTAATGGCACATGGGTGTCCTCTTAGACACCCTCACAAACCCACCACCCGTCCCCCTGTAACCTCCTTAGATTTTGCCAAGGGCAAACAACCCCCTGCTAAACAAATAAAGGACACCTGCTTTATCTCCTGTTGCTAATATTTGGTTTTGAACTCAGGCCTAGACAAAATCCTCTTCACAGGATGTTGACAGCGGCATGTTTTCTACCACAGGGTTAGTAAACTTGGACTCTAAGAGAAAATCTTGGCGGGTGTATGTGACCCACGTTCCCAGCACATGGCCAGCATGTTTGCTTCTCTTCTTATTAACAGCGATTTTAGAGGCTACAGAGCGCAGCTGTCCCCTGCTGCGAGGAGAGCGGGGCGCTAAGGTCAAACGCAAGAACACGTGTGGCTGCATGGTTTAAAATACATAAACAAAGTGCAATATCCAGTCACGAAATCAAAGACAGAAAAAGGCGTGGGAATGGCATTAAAAAAAAAAAAAGCACGGCTAGGTATTACGAAACAAAAGTGAAATCCTTCCTCTCTGAAAAGAGATTTACAGCAAGTCAAGCTAAAATTTTTCCAGGCTATTAGACCCTCAAGACCCACTCTCCTCTGAAATTAACCCGTGCTGCAGGGACAGAAAGAGCAGCAACAGACTCTTTTGAAGGAGGAACAGTACCAGGAATCAGGAGATGAAAAGCTGCGTTTGGTCGTGCCACCTATTTCCTACGATCCTGACTCTGCAAAGACCCAGGAATAGGTTTAACTGTGTGAGTGGACTGAGTTCAACTGGTTCCTCACAGAGCACCAGTTATCCCAGCCCCTCCCTTAAAGCTTCAGTAAATATTTTTAATATCCATCCCTTCACACTTAGAAAGACATGCTCTGTGGACCCACATCTTACTGAAGAGAAATTACACCAAGCCAAGAACTGAGTCACATCTCCCAGTTCTCTGTCATGTTCCTTAGCAACAAGACATTTTACTCCTTTCCTCCTGCCGCAGCAGATTCTATTTTGGAAGCTAATTTACACGGCCCTAAAAACCCAACCAGAATCTGGAACCACGCACCACCAAGCACCGTCCTTTAGTCCTTGACCAGGACGCTGGTTTTGAAGAAGGACCAACCAACACCACACCAATAACTGCACTAATCTCTACACAGGGCTCCCTCGGTGGTCATAAAGATTTTCAGAAAGAGATTCTAAAATTCCATAGATGTGAGTTTAAAAATATCCTTTTATCTCCAATAACCTTCATAAACTTGTGCTTACTCATTTGCTCTATAAAGAAAAGAAAAATAAAATAAAAGTACTGGGTGCTTTTTGATGCTGTGGCATTTATCTTGTGCCAGGCTGACATCAGTTATGGCTGGCCTTCTGTGGTATAAGAAGTCACAAAATACGTTAAAGGTGATTAATGTGAGTGTCATTAGATAAAAAGCATTAAAATGACCTATGAAGACGAAAACCAGCCAAGAACGAGCACACATTTCCAGCTATCACAAGAGCAGCAGCACACGTGGGAAGTAAAGTAGGTCATGGAAACCAGTAAGCGATGTTGCTGTTCTGATTTGCAAAGTCCAGCAATAAGGAAGCTGCGCTTATTATTCTTGTATCTGCCCAGGCTTCTGGAGCCATCCTTTGGGCAGAGTCTGTAAGCAATAGCCTCAGCAAAGCTGCAACTCTCCCTTGTCCTTGCCAGCCTTGAGTTTTGGCTCAATTTGGAGTACGGCCTTATTCTGGTTAGCATAGGAACACCTGGCACCAGAGATCTGGCAACCTCCTCGGTGTATTTTCCTGCCCAGATTATACAACAACCCCCCCAGCTTCCACTGCGTTTGGGTCTCATCAATACTCTTCCTGAGAGAGAAGGCTGCAAATCCAAAAGCTAGCGGTGGACCGGACTGGCAGCATCGTTTGCTCTCAATGTTATTTATTCGACTGAACGCAGGCATCTGTAATGATACCCACAGGGACCATCTACGGTTTGAACTGTCTGCAGAAGGTTTCTTTATGTCAGTGAGAAAAAGTGCATGAGAACCGTGAACCATTTCCAATGACAAAACCCATTTCCATGCTCTCCATTGCCAAATTTGTTCTTTAGAATTGGATAAGAACAAAACCCACGAGGTTCTGGATGCTCAAGTGTGTCACCTACCCACGGACAGCAAAGTTTGATACAAAGAAATCTGCGCTACCTCCCAGGCCAAAGATATGCCTGACCTTTCAAAGACTCTAAGGCCATAAGGAAGCATTAAGATAATATGACCTGACCTCCTGAACAAACAGACCACAAGACATCTCTGAACTAATTCCCTGAAGTACAGCACACCTACCCCACGGGAAGCAGCATACGGTGAGAAGAGATAAATCAGTCAGCTGAAGGTTAACTGAGAAAGGAGAGAGGTTTCAAAGCTACAAGGGCTGCCAAGGTCAATTTATTAATTCTGTTAACATGTTTGAATTTTATCTGGGAAAAAAAGCAGCGCTGAGTAATATAGTGGCAATGCAGTGGGACTGGGAGACAAGGGGAGCAACCTGGGACACGCAGAGCTAGAAGAAAAGGAGCAAAAGAGACACCTGCAGTATCTTTTTTCTCTTCCGTTCATGCTACATGTTGCTAAACCTCTACGTGTTCTAGCAGAGCTTAATGCACTCCTTTTGCTTATCTTGCTTGCCTTGGAGATTAATCAACCTCCTGAAAAATAATGGTCTGGTTCAGGTAATGGTACCACTAGCACAAGTGAACGTCAGATCTGTCCATCAGGGAGATGGCGTTGGTCTTTCACCCATGGTCACTTCGGGATACCAAGATCATTTGGCCTGGCACGCCCAAGCACAAGCTACGCCAAAATGTACCGAGGCCTTCACATAACACTGAATTTGCACTAAAGAGAATGTGATGCTGTACCTTGAAGGTATCTGTAATACTTGCACAATTGCTATGGTTTGACAAGAAACTCTGTTTTAGAACAACCCCAAAGACACGGTCCCACGGAAGGTGTTACTGGTTAGCAGACTTCTTATCTTGAACCTCAAGTGGTGCGGCAGCGTCAAGGACAACCACATAAGTAACAACAACAACAACCAAGTAAGCATCGATGTCATCCAGGCCCTGTGTGTTAGGAGCCCCAGATACTTGCAAATAAGGAAGAGAGGGGAGAACAATCAGGATCCAAGATGCCACCTAACCCATTAGGGGACACCACCGCACGTTCAGCTGTACCTCAGCCATCTCTGCCACAGCTCCTCCAACTCAACAGTCTCCCGTGATGAAAACACCACACGTTCTCTGTCGGAAATTACTTGAGCTGCTAGATATCCTTACAGATAGGCTTTCTTAAAGGCTGACCTCACCCCGCCTTTAATACAAACAAACCAAATGTTTATTGCCCTGCCTACTATGGCCATGGCTTCAGAAGAGTCCAGAATCGGCCTTTCTCAACTACTTATTTGAAGGCAAACTGCCTTTGCCCTCCCTTACTCAAACACCAGCTGCATGCAGCACCCTTCCTCGATCACAAGGCTTCAGAACAGTGCCGATGAAGCTGCAGCGCGGTCGCTCGAGCCTCACCCACTCTATTTCCACTTCTGCTGCTGGAGATTTTCCAAAAACTTGACAGTGACCCCAGCCAACCCCGAATAACATCAAGTACTTTGGACACATGCACGCAGCCCAGGGCTTTCACCAGTCAGTCAAACACAAATGACGCTTCAGCCCAGTCCTGCCATCAGCTAAACCAGGATAACCGGAGTGACTGTGGCAGTCAAGTTACTCCAGCTTTGCACGGCAGCACGCTCCAGCTTGAGCGGTGGGAGGAGGCAAGCAACAAAAAAAGATCTGACAGGAATCAACAAACAACACAAGTTGAATAACGAGGAGTTCGGCAGATGGAGCCCAGTCCTGGAGCGAGAGGGTGTTTGCTCTTACGCAAGGCCTTGGGAAGGCACTGGGAAGGAACCTTTATATTCTGTCAGGAAGGGCCATGAGCAATCCATCTGGAATAAGGAGGAGACTCGGGTCAAAGCACACTACCTCCCCTTTTCTTAAACCACCCGGCGCAGCCGTTACTTCAATCTTCTGAAGCATGCGGTACTCCCAGTACGATGAGTAACATGGCTGCTGCTCTCCCAGTCCCTTCGCAGGAGATGCCGATCTCCACTTCCACTAGCCAGAGGGCAGCTGTTTACAGCCCAGACCAGTTACCTTCAACTTTCAGTAACCTACTCCTCCAAGATTGATATCGTTCTGGTTCTTTTTCTGTTTACAACCCTGACCTGATAAATGGTTTGTACTTTAGCTGTTAACACCTGCATTATGCCCCGAGATGATTTTACCTTTGGAAGCAAAATTCCCACTCACCTGGAGTGGAAACAACATCTAAGCCAAGGGACACAAGCCTCGCTCACGTTACAGTCATTTTGTACAGCACTAGCAGGATGCAATAGCCTTAAGGAGGACGAAAATGACATTTTCCCATACATCCTCCTCACACAGCTAAAGAAGCGTAGAAAAGCTTTAATAAAAATGAAAACCCAATACGTTTGGGGATTTGCGATGAACTAAATCTGCTTTTTAAGACTTAGGAATGCAGATATTGTATTGTTTTGCCTGCTTTATTCTTCTCCTTTATCTTACCAGTCCAGAGCTTTGATTTCAAATGAGACTCTTTTATCATGCCTGTGTGGTGCCCAGAACAAAGGAGGTCGGGGAAGAGTGGAAAGGGAAGACCTCCTGTCTTCTCTGTCGTAAATAATAAGACCCTGCAGGGCATTTAGTCCTTCAAATGGACTATAGCTTCCAGGCCATTTTCTGAACAAATACGAACAGACGAGCCGTGGCTACTTGCAAAGTGTCTACTATGATCATAGTAACTACCCTCCCTGGGAATTTTATTTTTCAGGGTGTGCATTCACTGCCCTAGGGCTGTAGCAAACAAAGGACTAGCATTTTTCAACAGGAAGCCCCCTTCTCCTGAACAACAGCGTCAATAATATTAATGCTTAGGAATGCATCCTATGTCCTCCAAGTCCCAGTCAGGGGAGGGAGGGAAAACAAACAGATTAAGTGATATGCAAAAATCTATTGAAATTCAAATTCTAGACATTCCCATCCGTCAGCTGCCTCTTTGGGAGCTAGGTACAACCTCTGAGCAGGAAGCACTGAACTCACATCTCTGCAAGCCCTGCGGGCATCCTTGACCCCGCGGGAGGGGGGCTGCAAGCTGAAATGCCTTCTCGACTGGGATTCCGGTGGGAATCCTTGCACAACGCACCCCGGACACGAAAGAGGCTCCCTTCAACAGCTCCGGCTTGCTACACACCCCTGACTCTAGACTAAGTCCAGTAAAGCATTTACAACTAGTGAGTAGAAAGGCGCAATAGAAACCTGAAGTCAGAGATTAGTAAAAGGGAAACAGAAGTAAAACAATTAGCAGGGAAGGGGGGGAAGTGTGCGGAGTTAATCAGTCTTGAGTCGGCAAGAGAAGCCAGGCACCCTGTCCAAGGGGACAGATCACAGGATCATTAGGGTTGGGAAAGACCCCCAGATCAAGTCCAACCGCTAGGGAAACACACAGGCACCACGAACGGGGCTCAGGTTCATCCACGGCTTCCTTGTCCCTTGCACAGAGCTAAACTGCCCCTTCGTGCCCCAAAAACTACAGAATCGTAGAATCATAGAACAGTTTGGGTTGGAGGGAACCTTTAGAGGTCATCTAGTCCAACTCCCCTGCCGTGAGCAGGGACATCTTCAATCCAACTTCATAGAATCACAGAATCATTCTGGTTGGAAAAGACCTCTAGGATCATCAAGACTAACCCAACACCCCCAGGCCTCCTAAACCATGGCCCCAAGGGACACGTCTACACGGTGTTTGAACCCCCCCAGGGACGGTGACTCCCCCACCTCTCTGGGCAGCCTGTGCCAATCCGCGACCCCTCTGGCAGGGAAGGCATTTTCCCTCATACCCAACCTCAAGAGGATCGCTGGGGATCTTCGCTCACAGCAGAAACGAATGGGTCTACAACCAGCAGAGCATCATTGGAAATTACTGAGTATCAAGTATTTTTTTTCCTCCCCATCTGGTTAAAAGCGTGCTGCCAGGCGCCCCCTCCCCGGCAGGGCTCACTTGGGAAGCCCGAGGGCATTGCCCCCCCGCCCAGGGCACCCACGGACCCCCGGGGGCCGAGCCGCCCCCCGCCCGACGCAACACTGCCAGAGGAGAAAAACCTTCATTACAGACGTTAATTCTCCAAACCCGCAAATCGAAGAGCGGGGAAGTTACTAAGCAACAAGTGGGCTCGGGAACCTGAAAATACCCCGCGAGGCTTACAGAAAAAAGCCGCTGATGCTGGGGGGGAGCGGGGAGAGCTGCCTTACCTTCCTCGCCTCCCGGCGGCGCCCCCGGCCGCTCCCCCGGCGCGGGGGGTCCCTCGCCCGGCGCCGGCCGGCCCTGCCCGCCGCGGGGAGCGGCTGCGGGCGGGGCCCCGCGGGGAGGCCGGCCCGGGAGGTGGGCGGGGGGCGCTCGGAGCCTCTGCCGGGCCCCTCCCCGGCTCCACCTCCCGCAGGTGCCTCCCTCCCGCAGCACCGGGGCTCCCCGTCCCCTCCCCGCCGCCGGGGCAGCCGGCCCGGGCAGCTCTGCCTCGCTCCCCGCAGCCCGCAAGCCCCCCCGGTGCTGCCCTCCCCTCCCTCCCCGCAAGCCCCCGGAGCTGCCCTCCCCTCCCTCCCCGCAAGCCCCCGGTGCTGCCCTCCCCTCCCTCCCCGCAAGCCCCCGGAGCTGCCCTCCCCTCCCTCCCCGCAAGCCCCCCCGGTGCTGCCCTCCCCTCCCTCCCCGCAAGCCCCCGGTGCTGCCCTCCCCTCTCTCCCCGCAAGCCCCCCCGGTGCTGCCCTCCCCTCCCTCCCCGCAAGCCCCCGGTGCTGCCCTCCCCTCTCTCCCCGCAAGCCCCCGGAGCTGCCCTCCCCTCCCTCCCCGCAAGCCCCCGGAGCTGCCTCCCTCCCTCGCTCCCCGCAAGCCCCCGATGCTGCCCTCCCCTCCCTCCCCGCAAGCCCCCGGTGCTGCCCTCCCCTCCCTCCCCGCAAGCCCCCGGAGCTGCCCTCCCCTCCCTCCCCGCAAGCCCCCGGTGCTCCCCTCCCCTCCCTCCCCGCAAGCCCCCGGAGCTGCCTCCCTCCCTCGCTCCCCGCAAGCCCCCGGAGCTGCCCTCCCCTCGCTCCCCGCAAGCCCCCGGAGCTGCCTCCCTCCCTCGCTCCCCGCAAGCCCCCGGTGCTGCCCTCCCCTCCCTCCCCGCAAGCCCCCCCGGTGCTGCCCTCCCCTCGCTCCCCGCAAGCCCCCGGAGCTGCCCTCCCCTCGCTCCCCGCAAGCCCCCCCGGTGCTGCCCTCCCCTCTCTCCCCGCAAGCCCCCCCGGTGCTGCCCTCCCCTCTCTCCCCGCAAGCCCCCGGAGCTGCCCTCCCCTCGCTCCCCGCAAGCCCCCGGAGCTGCCCTCCCCTCCCTCCCCGCAAGCCCCCGGAGCTGCCCTCCCCTCTCTCCCCGCAAGCCCCCGGAGCTGCCCTCCCCTCGCTCCCCGCAAGCCCCCGGAGCTGCCCTCCTCTCCCCTCCCTCCCCGGTGACCCTTTGGACCGCGGCAGGCCCATGGCCCCCGATGGGCAAAGGGCAGGGGATCTGGAAGGGAGAGAGGGCAAAACGCGGCTCCCTCTGGGGAATGTCAGAGCCCTGGTTTCGCTCAACGCGACCTCTCGCCAAGCTCTGCTGTCGGGACGGAGCCGGGCTCGCCATCCTCTTCTGGCTTGCGAGTAACCGCTAGGGAAACACACAGGCACCACGAACGGGGCTCAGGTTCACCCACGGCTTCCTCATCCGTTGCACAGAGCTAAACTGCCCCTTTGTGCCCCAAAAACTACAGAATCGTAGAACAGTTTGGGTTGGAGGGGACCTTTAGAGGTCATCTAGTCCAACCCCCCTGCAGTGAGCAGGGACATCTTCAACTCAACTTCATAGAATCACAGAATCATTCTGGTTGGAAAAGACCTCTAGGATCATCAGGTCCAACCACCAACCCAACACCCCCAGGCCTCCTAAACCATGGCCCCACGGGCCATGTCTATACGGTGTTTGAACCCCCCCAGGGATGGTGACTCCCCCACCTCTCTGGGCAGCCTGTGCCGCCTGTTCCAGGGCCTGACCGCTCTGGCAGGGAAGACTTTTTCCCTCATATCCAACCTAAACCTGCCCTGGTGCAACTTGAGGCTGTTTCCTCTCATCCTATCGCTATTTACTTGGGAGCAGAGACCGACCCCCCCCTCACTCCAGCCCCTCTCAGGCAGCTGCAGAGAGCGAGAAGGGCTCCCCTCAGCCCCCCCTTCTCCAGGCTAAACCCCCCCAGCCCCCTCAGCCGCCCCCCAGCACACTTGTGCTCCAGACCCTGCCCCAGCCCCGCTGCCCTTCTCTGGACACGCTCCAGCCCCTCAAGGTCCCAACTCATCTTCAGTTTCAGGCGGCTCAGCACCTGTCCAGCCTGACCTTGAATGTCTCCAGGGATGGAGCCTCCACAACCTCTCTGGGCAACCCGTTCCACCACCCTCACTGTAAAAAACTGTCTTCCTTATATCTAGTCTAAATCTACCCTTCTTTAGTTTAAAACCATTTCCCCATGTCCTGTCCCAAAAGGCCTGGCTAAAGAAGTTGCCCCCTTCCTTCCTATGGGCCCTTTTAAGAGGAACACCACAGCAAGGGCCAAACCCCAATTTCATCAAGACCACAGAGGTTAGGGGTACGTCTGCGCCGTCATTTCAGTGTGGGCCGCTCGCTCACCGTTCAACGCCACAAATCCTCAGCTAAAAAGCTGTCTCAGCATGTCCAAAAGGAAGGGAGAGACGGTGAGCACGCCCGAATGCTTCGATGGAAGCGCGTCCGAACTTGCAGGCTGGACATGGGCTGAGCCCCGGGGTCGGCAGGGACACTTTGCACCTCGCGTGTCCGTGCTGTTAATCTAATTACGGTGCTAAAGAAATGCCGCCCCCTCCCACTCCGAGTGGCCATTAACCAGCGCGGTTTGTGGCCGCATTGATCAGATCACCGAAAACAAACTCAATTCCAAATTCTCTGGGAGATCTCCCTTTTCAAAACACGGATTGTTTTACAGCGACCTAGTTTACAGCCCAGCTCTAAAAAACAACCGTATCAGCGCACCTCGCCCCGGAGCGGAAAGCACAACACCCCGTAACTTGACTTTACGGCCGGCCACAGCACCCCTGCTCAGCCACACCAAGGCCAGCACCCAGCCGCAGGGACAAAAGCCACGAGGGTCACGGGGCTCGGGGGACAAGCCAAGCCTTCCACAGCCTTTTCCTAGTGCTGGTGAAGCTCTGGCGGCGTTAACCTGCGTTTATGGCATGCCTGAGGAATAAATACCGCTGCTGTTCTGTCTCACCGTGCTGACCCCAAGCCCCTTGGTTCGTGCGAGGCTGCAGTGCAGTTTATCAATCTCAGTAACTGCTGTCACACGCTTTAAAATGTGGGCTCACTAGATAAGTTGGACAACCTCAGGGTCAGAAGGATTAAAGAGGAATCTGCTTCTATTTATGCAGACGTCTTGATGATCAGGAGGGTAAAACTAGTTTCTTTTGGTGTTCACAGTTGCTCCTCAAGCAAATGTGTTATTTTCAAAATTGTTTGCTGACTCATATCTCCAAATAATGCTGGTTCTCCAGCTACTCATTATCCTTGGTATTTATTACTGGAATTGTTTTGCTTGGACAACCATCATACTATCACATTACTTTTTTCCCTAGCAGCCAAGCATGACTCCCAAATCCGGTTTTATATGCGCTTATGTACAATTCTGAATACAAAACTTTGTTCCTGGTACTAACTCACCATCCCAGGAACGTTCTTCCTATCAAGCCCATAGATAAGAGTTGGTAAAATCCCAACACAAACCAGGAACGAATACAAGAGAAGCAACGCTAGTCAACATCTACGTGCAAAAGGCACACGCAACAATTCAAAATAGCACAACCGTATACAGGCCCGCAGAGCAGCAGCACTGTCAGCTACCCAGAACTGCCAGGATGCGTCATACGGTCCCTACGTCAGGTTTGTAGTTTGCTTTTTAACGTAGGCCAGGCTTGGGCGAGCAGAATCCTACAAGGCCGATTAACCACGCTGTGACGAACCGTTCCGGTTCGCGCGCTTTGCCGGTGCAGAGTTTTGAAGTAGGGCCCAGAGATGCCACGTTTTTGCTAATCAGAGCAGGAATGTAACAGCTCCGTCACCGGCAATACAGAGCTCCCTCAACTGTAGATTTGGGTATTATTTTTGAAAATTATTGCTCTGATGATCAGCAGTGCTTGAGGAGATATTTGACTACGTGGCGTACAACGGCACACCGTTGCCCCTCCTGAACTTTCTTTTCTGTAAAGGAAAACGCTCAATGCTTGTTACAAAACACCTTTCTTCATGAAATCTGAGCAACCAGGGATGTGGCTCTTCCAGACCTGCAAACAAGGCTGCGCTCGGCCCAGCACTGCGTGAGGGCTCAGGAGCTTGTTCACATCACCCCACGGCCATCACTCCTCCGGCTCCGGAGCCTTCGGGCTCTGCCCTCGACAGGGGACCTTGGCCCCCCGCTGTCCCGACCCTACTGGGATGCTCTCCTGCTTCTTCTGAATCTCTTAATTGAAAATTACACAATAATCTTCATGTGTGAGTCATATTTTCTGTTCCTAACTTCTTTTGCCAGGCAATTTTAAGGAATGCAAGCAAGCGAGAGAGATGCATTCTCCGCTACTTACGTGTTCAGCAGCTTGCAACGGAGCAGAACAGGTAGATAATGAATGTCTATCTTTTAAACACAGGAACAAGCCCAAGCATTTGAAATCACAGACAAAAAGGCTCCATCCACGCGCCTGTCACAAATTCAATCGTTAAAGCATTCTGAAGTTTGACCTATCCTCCAAAAGTTATTTCGGACAGATGTACTGGGAAGGCAGCGTAACCTAAAAATGTTATTAATATACCTCGTAGCTTCTTCCACGTTCTGGTTTTGCAAATTTAACCACTGAAGGAAGCTTCAAGCCATCATTAGACATTAAGCAGCCAGTAGTCAATGCTGCTGCTTACCCCGATAGATTTATCTTGCCACCAAATACTCTCAAAAAAAGAACCCCCCAAATAAACACACACACACCCTTATTTTTTTTTTAAAAAAAAAGGGGATTCTGGGGAGAAACTAAGGTTATAGATGAAAGCGGAGTGGGAGATTTAAAGAAACCCCAAGAGAACAGCACACCGCGTAACAGTCTGCCATGGGGTAACCTCAGAATGATTTAACTGAGCTCACCAAAACCAGGTTTCCCATAAAAGTGTCTCGTGCCACAGGGCGCCTGGACAATCACGTGGTGACTTGCTTCTTTGGTGGACGTAGCCACGGTCTGCCCTGGCTGTCCAGGTTTGCAAGGAAAATATCCCAAATATTCCATTTAGAAAGGTAAAAACACAGTTAGGAACGATGTCATGCATAGCCAAGCGGGTAACAGACAACTTTCACTTGCCTTTCCTTTAGCAAAAGCAAGTTCCCATGAGAACGAGTCAAAGAATTTGATGCAAGCTTCCCACTGCAGTTACAGGATTAAATGCTGAAGAATGAGTGCGGCACTGACACAAGCTCTTAAATGAGATCCGGCAGATGAAACTTCAGATCAGCAAAGTCTTCTGAATTAATCACAGACACAGGCTGATTCACGAGCTAGCGAAGCAAGTCCTAAAGGCCACAGTAACGTTATGACCTGCAGCCTGCGGCACTTAAATTCGCTACCAGGGAGAGGGGAAGGAAAGGAGGGCGGACAGAGAGGAGCAGTCTTGCCGTGGCTGCTTGTGTAGGGTTTCTGGCGGAAGCACGCCGCGGATCTTGCCCAAGCAGCAGACACTACGTGTTCGCTTAAATATCCTCCCAAACATACGCCACAGCTGTGCCCAGACCAAGAGCTCCTGAGAAAGCCAGACAAACATTGTGGGTTTGCCAGTGTATATTCCCCAGCTCCGCTCACTTGTAACCTTGATTTATAGTTTCGCGCAGACACTTCCTTGCAGAGGTAGCAATGTCACCGACCCCTCCGGGCATCAGAGCGATAGCCAGGTGGAGGCAGAGCCCGAGCACCACTCCTCTGCGTACAGAGAGAGGATGGTGTAGCTGCTCAGCCTCTGCAAGCTTAACAGGACCAGGTTTTAACTGGAGATTTGAGATGCGCGCTGGCATGGCCCTTGATAAATCCATATGCCAATGCAAGAAGAGATCAGAGCTATGTGCTACCATCTAAGCTTAAAGCCGCCTGAAAATATTTCTAAGCCACAACTTGGCTCCCACACCAATTTACTGAATTATTCACAAGAAAAGAGGAAAAGCAGAGCAGAACAAACTACCTTTTCCCGTGATTTCAAAGCTCTTAGCAAAACTGCAGAGTTTTGCTCAAGCCAACTATTATTAGAGTTAAGTCCCATTTTGACAGAGCTGGTGAGAAAAGAAAAAATATCTCATTTAAAAATACCCCCCCCCCCCAACCTGAATAAGCGGAGAGCAGGCAGAGTGAGAAAGAAGTACAGAACGTGTGAAAAGAAAGCTGGCCTTATTAATAGCACATTGGTGCCTCCAACACCCCTGCGCTCAGCCAAGTTTTGCCGCTTCCCTTCACAAGTAGTCATCCTATTTCGGGGCATTGAGCCCCCCACACGAGGCGAAGCATGCCAGCCCCCAACGCCACAAATGTTTCCCTAACAGAAACACGACTGCGTCTCTCCCTTACCTGCACCACGCACAGCTCTGTGTAATTATTTCCGAGCCGATGCATACAGGCTGCGCACGGATCCATACACCACGCTCGCTCCTTTTCTTTTCCAATTAAAATTCCCCGGGAAGCACGGCCGAGACTTGCCACGCAATTACCTGTCAAAATGCGGGAAGGCTGCAGCTGCTCTCTGCGGGTTCAGTGTCTTCCCAAAGCCTCGGGGGCTACGAGCGACCGCGCGCAAGGGAAGTGCACTACAGGGAATACAGAAATTAGTCTGTCTCTTCCTTCTACCTGCGTTTCAGGCATTTCCCTGTGACTCCAGGAGACTCGAGGCTGATTTCCAGTGCTGTACTTGCACCGGTAGTGCCTCCCAGTGGAGATGCTGGATGTGCTGGTGGCAGGTGATTCTCAACTGGCAGAGCTCTGCTGCTCCCCTCGGCAAAGCCGAAGCTGACAAAAGGGCTCTTCGGCCAGGACAGCTGTGCCTACACCCCGACTGGGCGTTTAGGGTGGTTTTGTTGGGTTTTTTTTTTTGGGGGGAGGGAAGCAAATCAGCTCTTTCAGCTGTGGGTGCAATCTTCTTCATAATTATAGCAGGCTCAGCTATGCCAGGAGAAACATTAGTGCAAATCTGGCCTGAGGCTGGGGACAGAGGCCTCATTTTGCTGATGCCCTGCACCTGTGCTGTTACTGATATTGTACCAAGAAGCCAAAAGGTCACCAGGGCAGTCACCTTTTTCACTCAGTTTGCACCTGTGTGAATGATGACACAGCAATGCTCGTGTGTAATAACTTATCACAGAATCACAGAATCTCAGGTTGGAAGGGACCTCAGGGATCATCTAGTCCAACCTTAACTTGTCCCTGTAAAGCACTTGCTTTGCACACATTGCATTTGCTTCTGAAATTACAAAGGCTCCTCTTCTTTGACAAGCGGGTCTTGTAACAGATTAGAAAACTTTCTTTTTACTTCAGCTAAAAAAGAAAAAAAGTTATAAATGAAATAGGGAATCAAACTGTATCCTCCTCCTCCTCCCGGGTCTCTAGAGCCCGCAGACACCCTTTTGGTTTAGTCCAGACTTCTCTCCTGGTCCTCCCCCAAGCCACGGAGCCTCCTGCCCTGCCCAGCTTCCCCCGGACCCCTCCGACACAGCAGTAACGCCCAAATTCCTTCTCTTCTACAGGGACAACTCCAGGCTTTCAAATCCGGGTCTCTTGGAGAAAATGTCAACCAGTTTACTCACAGATCCCCAATAACCACCAAGACGTGTTTCCATAGCACCTAGGAAACGTTACAGAAATAGCTTTTGTTCAGATTGCAAGTGCTGCATCGACTGCAAACATTGCCCAAAGCTCCACCGAGTCTGTGGGTAAGAAACACAGCCGTGGGTTCTTTGAAAAATACTGCCAAAATGCATGCTTCGTTCTTACTCGTACTGTCAGAAATCATCTTCACTGTTGAAGGATTAAAGGATTAAGGAGGAAGAAAAAAAAATACATTGGCTTCCTAATGCTATGAACCTGTAGGAACTTATTTGAAATACTTAAAATTCTTGCTCATCTCTCACTTACGAGCTAGCCAAGATTTATAGATTTTATTTAGGTGGGCAGGAAAAGTACTTCAGATTTGCCATTGAAGGCTAAATTCAAAAGCAAGTTACATACAAAAACACATTCTCATAGCCAGAGGCTCATTGCAGTGTGCAGAAAAAAATATTTGAGACTTGGAGAACTTTATTTATGCTCCGTGGAAATCCACGGCTTGTCCCAGTTTGGTAGAGGACTCCCAAACCCGCCCTCCATTGGCACCTGCGTCCGTAGGTACCTGCAGCTCTCTTGCAGCTTCCTAAAATGATAAATTATGGAGCAACCTCAGTAATCCTCAGGTGGCTCATGCAGCCCTAGAGGAAAACGTATCAAGAACTTGCAAAGGGGATATGGGGCGTTTAGAAGATGGTTCACAGCCTGAGCTGTACGAATCGTCCTGGAAATGCTGCGCCTGGAAACGGCTGGCCGTGGGGAAAGCCGGGGGGCCGCCGTGCCCCCGAATGGGGGAGCGAGCGTTGCAGCAGCGGCCCCAGAGGCCTGCCGGGCTCCTTCTCCCGAACTACTGCTGAAAAGGCAAAACAAAACACGCGGCTCGATGCTGCTGGGCTCGCTGAAGCAAAATTCGAGTTCAGCCAAATTCACTCCCCCAGGCAGGGTTGAAGAGTGACTCTCTGGTCCCCAGGGCAGGACGTGCGCTGCTGCTGTAGGACGCTCACAGATACCCCCGCGTACCTGCCCGACCAACGCCGCATCCGTAAGTCAGAGCTCCTGGCGATACCCGTCCCTGGCGCGCAGGCCCTAGGGAGCTGGTCCCTCAGACTCATACTTTCCGGCAGAATCACAGATTTTATGGTGCGACTTTCATAGGAGACCAGATGACTCCTGTATATAGCAGCATTTCCACAGATCAGCCCACAGTTCTCGTCCCTTTCTATTTCTGCCAAAATCGGGAAGGCAAAACCAGAAGGGGGAAGAATCGCTTGAAACAAGGGAGGGAGAGCACAGAGGAGGGAAGACTCCAAGGAAAAGAAAAACTAGCAGGAAAACGCTGCTGCAGTTTTGATTTGTACTTCAATTCTGTACGTTTAAACACCTAAAAAGACTAACCACTGCAATAGCATGTCTTAGAGCCATGCGCTCTCCTGGGCAGTCACAGCAATAAACTCCTTTCTCTTAAAAACAGGTAATTACTGGAGCAGTTCAGATTAAAGCAGCACTTTATCGGAATTCACTGCACGGAAAGCAAGCAATGCAACGTAGTTATGGAAGACTGAGTTTGGCATTCCTAACGTGGCCAAGGTGCAAACGACCAGCAAAATAATAATGCTAAATAAAGGTCTTTTTTTTTTTTTTTTTAAAGGAAGCATACAACACTTATTACAGGAGTAAAATAAAGCCTTAAAGCCTAGTTAAAAAATAAATCCGCCTTTGGTGACTTTAGAAGGTAACAATGGAAATGCAGACGAGGATTTCAGCGGTGGCAGAGCTTTACACAAAGGCACCCACAAGAAGATTTGCAATCAGCTGAAATACAATTAGAAAAGATGCCTGCCGCTTATGAAGCGCTTAAAATCACTGACTTGCACAAATATCAGCCTCCTTAATAAACTGAACCGTAGTACCAGCGTTGCGGACAGCGGGCCCCAAGTGAGCTCTGACTGGCTGGATTTACCAGCATCACTTTGATATCAAATATCCGTTAACCTCCTCATTTTACCCAAATAATAGATTGGGATGTTCTCTGTGAAAGGTACAGTTATCCTGCAAATTCATTTCAGCCTCAGTACAAAGGGACTAGATGAAACAGAGGGACATAAGAGGGCAACGTGTTGCCCGAGCACTTTGCAAGCAGTATGACATGCTGCCTGCCTTACTGTAGGGCTCTGATCTAGCCTGCTGGAGAACACAACTGACACAGTTTGCTACTCAGTCTCTCCTAAAAGTCCGCTTTCATTTTCTTGCAGAGCACTTAGGAGATGCAGGAAAACAAAAGTCCAGTTATGATTTAACAAAACAACAGAAAAAAATGAAACGTCTGTTACCAAATACCGCTCAATAACCGACGATCGAATTGTTTCAGCACATAAAACGTACCAGAGACACATCTCGGTGCCTCGGTTCCACTGGAACACTTTCATTTTACCTAATGTTAGTTTTGAAAAGCTATAGCGACGTTGTCATGACAATGACAACACAACACAGTTGTTTTCTGCTATCGCTGTGCAACTGGGTACACATTAGGGTCATTTACGTTGCCATAAAACTATAGTATTTAACCACATTTCATTTCTCTCCTATTCAAGCAAGTTATTTCCTCCAGAACATGGTCAAATAGGGTTTGGCACGCTCTTTGGACGTATCTTTCTGAGGCACAAATTGAAAGCCTGGGAAAAGAAGAACACTTTATATTTAGAAATTCAGCAGTTGGCAGGGGGGAGAAGCTGATTTACGATACACAGACCAATAACCACATAGCCACTGATACTGCAGGGCATTCACATGCAAGACCCAGCCTTGTTAAGCTGGACTCCTAAGATTTGGTCTCACTGGCTTGAATGAAATCACTTGCAGAAAATCTGCCTGTGAGAAGGCAGATTCTTAGAATCATGTATTGGCTTTTCTACCCAACAGGTGTTAATACAAAAAAATTAATAATAAACTATTTCAACTACATCTAGCTTCTGTAACCAAACCTAGGGTGTTAGTAAATGGTTATTGCTATCACGAACAGCGTTAGACTTGGTTAGGACACTGAGAGACTAATTGTAGTAATGGGCTCTACCTGAGCTCAGCTGGGACTGGTTCAGAGCCTCTGTAACATATGCAGAACCTGGCTTTACACTATCCATCTCCAAATCTGCACATAATTAAGGTCGGGTGGGAAGAGGGCAGAGGGACAGACAGAAGGCAAGAGAAAGAACAAAGTTAAAATATCTGCTGGAACAAACTGCAGGACATTAACAATTTAACTTGTAGAGACAGCAATGAGAGAAACAGCACTAGAGAAATCCAGATTTCAGTGTTGTGTGTTCTAAGGTGTTGCTTCTCTGGCATGTTCTAGACCTGAAGGATTCCTAACTAGCAATGTCTGTGTGCAGAGAGAAGCCTTAAGCGAAGTGATTCACCAAGCTCACAGGATGAAGAGCAAAAACGATGAGGTGAGATGAAATAAGCAGAGTAAACACCCAAATCCAAGAAGACTTGAGCTGCTGAGGGTGAAGGTGGATGCTACCGGTACCTGAACAACCGGGCTTAAAGCTGGCTCAGGTGTGACCGCAGCGTGTGCTGTCTAGTTTGCAATTCCAGTGCAAACACACTTATTGTGTACAAATATCACCATAATCAGAGTTTTCACCGTGAAAGAGTTTAAAAAAATATATAAAATAGATCTCAATTTAGGTTGGCAAATGCTAGCCGTTTTAAATGTAGCTGCAACTTGCACAATAATGGTTTTCAGTAAGGTTGGGAGACTAAAGATTTTGAGCTCGTTTTCAGAGGCCCTCTGTCCCTGTTTCAAAAACATATTTCAGCCCTTGCCCCTCTATTCAGATCTCAGCTCGTTTTATCTGGGGAAGCTGAGGGCCAAAAAAGAACTTCAGTGTCTAAAAATTGCTTCATGAGCCCAGAAAGTAACTTGCCCCTAACACCAGCAAAGCCTGAATGGGACCTCAGAGTTTCCATACTTAAAAAATACATAAAGAATCTTCCTAAATTACTAGTAACGGAAGACATGCAACCATGGTCTTTGGTCCACGGAAATATTATAAGCAAAAACCGCCGGCGCAGACCACAGAGGAGTGCTCAGGCATGTGAGGGATGGGGCGCATGATCTCTAGTGGTGCTCTGTGCGCGGCGAGAGCCAAGTTTCTAGTCTCTGTTGCAATTACATGACTCACAAAGGGACAGGGCTGTCAAAAGACATTAATTTCACGTGAAAAACAAGCAGAACCACTAATAAGCCTTATACCTCTGAGCAGAAGTACGATAGCTGCTCTGGTGTTGGACTCTTCCTTCTCACAAACAGCCTAAAAAGGAGAGTGACCGCGAATGCTAACCTTCCAGGTTGCATTAAGTAACCAGAAGTCTGGCCACTCTTTGTATTAATGTTAAAAAAGGGTGAAAAGCCCAACCCTGCCTCTATTCTCTGAAGTTAACTGCTACTGATGCTTAGCAGGAACGGCATCTTTGAAGGGCTCACGGATTGGAGGAACTTGGCTATAAAAGAGGAAAAAACTAAGACAACTCTCCTCTCCATACCTGTACGTCCGAAAGGAACTCCTTGGGTTTTACAAGCATTCCCTGCTCTGACTCATCCCACACTTTTTGGCACTTTTGTTATTTATCGGTGGATGTAGCCAATCAAAGCAATAAATTTTGCTTTAAAAACGCTGCCCCAGTTTAAATATTCCCTGGCTCTTGTTGGTTTGGATATGCTCAGGGGAAGGCGCCTCACCGCACACACTCTCCATGACCATATCTGAAATACAAGCCCTGCTCTCCCCTTCCTCTCGCAAGTCTCTGCCTCTCTGGAGAGCATTTGACAACGTCGGCACGTGCTCAGGAAGGTGATCGGAAAGCTGAGTCTTCGCACCAGAAACAAGAAGTTTGCTGTCAAATAACATTCGCCTCCTGGAGGAAGGATCGTGGATAGGAACCACGTGCCTGTTTCCCACGTTACCAGCGCACAGTCTCTATGCCAACAGGCTGGAAGTGTGTATGTGCATGGGGAAAGCTTATATATATGTGTATATATACATATTATAGATTTTGCTACGTGTATCCATCTACAGTTCTTGCATATCCCATTTTAAGACTGATTTATGAACTCCAAACAACATCCCACGGGGGAGTCGATGCGGGTAAACGAGACCTTTACTGCAAAAAAATGTTAAACCTATAAAAGCAGCCTCCAATTTTATCGACGCTAGGTTATTGCTCTGAGGTTTAGATTAGCACTAGCAGGATCTAAAAAAGACCACGGCAACGTGAAGCAGGACTCTCGGGATAAGTAAGCCGCTCCCACATAACGTGACAGTTTCCCTTTGGACGTTGTGAGATGCTAAGCACAAACAGCATCTTCTGGTCTTTAAATAAAAAAAAAAAGGGAATCTTTGCTTGTGAAGATTCTCAAGTTCTAACAAACTTTCAGAGCCATGTTTCGTTCCTCCCCGTCACGCATTTTTAACTTGCCTTTCCTTCAAACTGACATTTGTATTTGGTTGCCTGGCACTTAATTTCTTTCGGTTATGGTTTTATTGATTCAAAATGATTCTATCACCTCCAACAGAAAAGAGGTAGAATCGGCTTCTTTGTTCTCCTGCTGGATTGTTTTATGTCAAAGAGTTTTTAAAAAGGCCTGTTAGACTGAAGGTTTGTTTTGGTTTCCCTGGATATCCTTCAAAGCATCAGTGCTACTGGCTTGCATGTACAGAAGAAGGGGAAAAAAACAAACAGAGAGAGGCACAGAGACAGGGAAAGAAAGAGTGAAAGAAGCAAAAAGGAATAAATGAAGACGTACAAGGGGGGAAGTAGCTCCAGGATGCTGGACGGGCTCCGTGGGCAGGGGAGACTGGGAAGGTACAATTAAAAAAAGAAGAAAAAAAAAACAAAACAAAAAAAAACTTGGTTAAAACATGCACCCATTGCAAATGGGTTAATCTCATACAAAGCTCAGCTAGGCTATACACAGTGCAAAATACGACCGCAGACCCAATCCTTCAAGTTGTTTGGTGCTTTATTCCCTAAACGCTTTGGAAGTTCACGAGGATCCGAGAACTCCCCACCCAGAGTGTCCCAGCTCAGCAAAAAACCCCAACCCAAACACTTTGCATGTTTGAACTTTTAGCACAAGGCCCGTCCCTGCTGAGCAGGACTCCGAAGCACAGGGCTTGTTTGCATTACTTGAAGTGCCTGCTAAGCATGTGTTTATGGTTAAGCCCATGTTTAAGTGCTTTGCTGAGTCAGAAACAGGGCTGGAAGATGTAACATCTCTTTACATATGGACAATGCCAACCACTTACAAAAGAAAACAACTCCCAGAGTTGTAAATTTACATTTCGCGTAATTCGGTTCCTCACACATTTAGCTTTCCTCCATTTCTAACGGTGCTAAAGCAGACAACTGCTTTATCTTGCCTTTCATTCTATGCAAAAAGAAAAATAAAATTGTCTCAGAGCTATGTGTTCCTATTGACAAAAAGTGTTTTTCCTGAAAATCATTAATTGCAGAGAGGGCAGAGACTCAGCTCTTGCTGCCTCAGCCCCAAGCCTTTGCTTTTTGTTGTTTTGGATGGAAGAGAGAAAACAGCAAGTCCAGGAAATAACTTCCCCACGGGTCAGACCAGCTCTAATCTGGGGTCTAAGCAAGTTGGCATTGTCCTGCTGAAGCCCCCATTTGAACACCCAGCCCACCAGGCTGAATGACGGTGGCTTTCAGAGCCTTGGAGAAATATCTGCAGCACGTTTCAAAGACGTGTGCAATTCTCCTACAGAAGTATTTTTTACACCGACATAATTTCATCCTGAAGTCCTTGTCCACTCACAGCTCTGTCTCAGCTCCACAGGAGCCTAGAGAACGTGATTTCTTGAAGGATTGGTCCTTAGGTCTGTCAATACAGCAAGCACATTTTCTGTCTTCTGCATCAAGAACGATATACCTGGCGGCCCTGAGCACGCTGGGACGTTTATTCCCTGTCTGCATCCACACTGGAAATGGATACCTGTCTCGGCTCAATAAAATTTTCATTTAATTTAGTTTTAATGAGACAGTTGCACATTGAACGCCAAACAACTGGTTTGCTTATGTAAGATTAACAGCACTGGTACTAATGACATATATTTTATCTCTCCATATTTTCCTTACAAAAGCACTAATTCAGACATTATGCGCTCCTCAGTGTCAAATGGCCGTTCAACCCAGGCATCTGCAGGCTGTAAATTCTATTTGCACCTTATTCTTCCTGACTGTATTTTTATTAAGAAAAACCCTGACAAAGCCACGATTCCTTTGTCCAGCGGTTAGCAGCTAGCCTGTTTCAAACCAGCCATGACCTCTTAAGAGCGGTACGATTGCAATAGCTCTAACACAATGAATCTAACTCAGTTTGCCTTTCTGCAGTTCAGATTAATTCCTTCAGGGCTGTACGAGAGCCTTCAGGAGGTCAGAACAGAGTCTGTTGCCTGATCCAGACCTAAATTTCGATCCTCCTGAAGTTCAGTGGATTACCTGTGTCTGGCGTGTCGGCCCAGATTAATCTGTTACTTATGTTTAAAGAAAATTTTTCATTTACAACAGCTTCTAATACTAACAAGTACCCTTTAATGTGTCCTTAGTTGCATATCATAAAAGCACATTTACCTGTTAAATCTGAATTAAGTGAAAGGATGAAACAGGAATTTGAAAAATCCTCTGTAAAGTCGGGCAGAGCTGCTGGGGTTACTCATTCTTTTTTCCTAACAAGACTGAGGAACTGGTGAGGGTGACCCCCAAAGTTTTAAAAACACTCATCGTTTTGGAAAAAAAGAAAGGGAAACATTACCTTCTTACCCCCCATTTCTTCACTTAAGCTCTAACTTAATCTAACTTAACATGCAAACTGCATCTTTATTCTTGGTTTCCCCACCGAAACCAGACGCTCCCCAGCAGCAACTACGTTTAGAAACCTTCAGACAAATCACCACGCCAAGGCGCGCCGCAGCGAAGACGTGGTACACAGCAAGACGCTACTTGATAGCGACAGACATGAAACACATCGCATGCATGAGGCGAGGCGTGATACGTGATTTTAAATGATGTTAAACTACAAAAATCCAGAATTATGAGGAAGAACGGACCGAAAGAGAGAGCTGAGACATGCTGCCGGTGGCTGTTAGCTATGCCAAAATGATGAGTGGGGACAAGATGAACACACACACGCACACGTTCCCAGAAGTGAATGAGAAGAGTAAACACAGCCACAGCCTACAGGCAATTCCCAAATGGTCACTTAGAAGGAAAAAAAACAAAAGAGCTATTGAGTATTTTTTCCTTCTAAGCAGCACAATGAATATTTGAAAGATTCACTTCTCACCGAATATCTGAAATTCAAATGCAACCTTTCGTCCTGTCTTGCTTTAAAAATAAATACGAGCTGATTCCATCTGTTGTAGTACCGAATTTCAGCTAAATTGTCTGTAAGTGGGATTAGCTATGCAATATTAGATACCAATTCAATATAATAACCTAGGCTAAGAATTTATCCTTAGACTATTGTACCCGAGTAAGAATACGGGAAGAATTTAGAAAACAGGCAACTGCTCAAGGCAACTGGGATTTGGTGAGCTCACACTACCTTCCTGCATCTTTACAGCGTTTTTTACATAAATAGAATAGTTTGCTTCCCACCTGAAGAAAAAAATGCATTTTCTTACAGCACTTAACATGAAAAAAACGGGCAGGGGCTTAGCACGGTCCTGAAGGGGCGACACAGCTCGGCGGGTAACTTCCGAGGCCCCCAGAGCACCCCTTCTCCTCCTTGTATGACCTCCTCGTGTGCTCAAAGTTTGAAAAAGGAAAACGCTAAAAAATTTGGTTAAGCGCTAATGAAACGGACTTTAATTGCGTGCGCACGTGTACATCCATCTCCGCAAGCATGCCTACCCCAGCAGCATTTTGGGATACGATAGCTTTGACAATCCAAACTTCATTGTCAAATACATTTCAGAGGTGACTCAAGGCAAAACCAATATTCTTTCTTATCACTTTGAATTTTCAGAATTGACTAAAATGGACCATTTTCCTATATGGTCCCTTTCTCTTCCATTTACCTCAGGCGCTGGCTGCATTATCACTGGTGTTAGCACGTGCTTCCACAGTCACAGAAAATACTGTTTCTGAAAGCAGGGCTTGCACTTGAACCCGACCCTCCTCTCCCGTTCCCCGTGTTTCAGTTTCAGTTGAGTTTCAGTCATTATTTGTACTGCACTATAGACCGCTGCAGTATTTTACGGGTCTGTTAAAATGCTGTCCCCATCACTTCTGCAAATCGAACCCTCTAATTATAAATAATAATAAAAACGCAGGGCAGGAAGTTCTCTGCTTCCCATCTGCTTTTCATTAGATTGCTCAACCCAGCCAAATCTACGGACAATTAAAGTTCTGTGTTTGTAAATTCCTTCATGGCAAAGAGCTTTATGCTGCAGATACAAAATGTCCTAGATGCTCTACACATCATATTCTGATTAAAGAAAATAAATTTTGCACATTGACAAGTATGTCTGACCAAGTCCAGGTCTAAAGCTTCACATTAATTCTAGATGAAATACCCTGCTAACGTCGAGTAAGGACAAAAGCTCCAGGTGGTTCCTTTTAGAACCTTGGGAAACGCCAATCTGATGTTTCAAATAGAGGTAAAGGGAGAAAATAGACCGACGTGGATATTTACGTGTATGAGAAATACCCTATATGTCGAAGCCATAGATTAGAATACACTAAATGCAGGGAATACGGGTGAGGAAAGGGCAAGCTCTGCTGCATTATCCCAGCAATGCAATTCCTAGCGAGGCTCTGGAGGAACCTCTTGGAAAGGTCCGGTTTCCCATTTCGCAGCAGCGCCACCGAAACCACGCCGGGTGCTCCGGCAGCTCCTTCCTGCCCCTGCGCCACCCTCCCGGACTGCGCTGACGAGGCACTGGGCTCGCGCAGCTGTGTGGTAACCCAGGCCAGGAAACAAACTCCGGCCTCCCCCTTCATCTGCTCACCCCGTCCGTATTTCACACATCACTCTTGCCTCCAGGCAGATAGGTTCCTCGAGTTCTCCAACATCCCATCCAGCGTGCCCGAACTACGGGCAGCTCCTCCCCGACTCCTTCCAGCTCCCACCGAGTCACAACTTCTGCAGCAACCGAGGAAGAGCCTCCCAGACTTCTGCCTCCAAGTACTGTTACTTCCCAAGGTGCAAAAAAAAAATAATCAGAAAGCGTAACTCTAAAGAAACAGATTCATAAATTCTGGGCGCACAGGAAGGGCAGGGAAGGATTACAGAAACAGCTGCAACATTTGTTCTAGCAATCCTTGTGTCTGAAAGCTCGCTGGCGTTCTCTGGAGTAGCCTTTTGCCTTGAACTGAACGCACAGAGCAACTCTCGGGGAAGGTCAACAGGGACGGCCTCAGGACTTGGCAATATCTTTCAACTTATTACTCTTAATAGGACTTGGGCTTTTGATATCAACTTTACAACAAACATTTCCCAGGACTGAAAGAGGAAATCCACCCCCTGCCTAGCGTGTTGTTAAAGCCAAATAGAATCTATTAATCTATGCTGCTTCATTATCTCTCATTAAAGCGTAGCAAGAAACTACTCACTAGCAGCTCATGACATTTAACTGCCTGAGTCATATTTAATAACAAATGCTTACTTATGATTGTGTCTATCAGCCTGGCCTGTATTTAGATTTAAAGTTGCCCCCGTCTCCATGCTTTAGCCGATAAGAGTACAGAGAAGTGACTGACGCGGTATTTAGGGATCAACCTCAAACAACAAAGGCACACACTGGCTCTATGGAATGGCCACCTGCTGCCGCGCTTTGAATTGCTGGTGATCTCTGACACTGATTCTAGCAAATACATTTGCACGTTCCCAGGAGTAACAAAGGCTGGAGATACCAACGGCTGAGAAAACTATTTCCCTAAGCTGTCAGCTCTTTGAAGCATGCAGATTAATGCAGGGCACCGATAGCTCAGGGTATTGTTCGTGACTTTTCACCACTGAACCAAAAGTTCTGAGCTGTAATGCAAGATCTGATAAAAATGCATTTCCCTTAGTAAAAGTCGAACTTTTGAATCGCAGCTATTTGTTTTAAACTATCTAGTCAGCAATCTTGTACGATAAGGAACATCATTAAAATAGAGAAAACAGACGAAAAGAACACCAGTTAACCAGCTTTCCAACTCAACTCGCCGGCTGCATAACGTTCTAAGGAAGCAATTTCAAACTGCTTCTCTTGATACAAAAGATAAACAGATATGTCTTTATATATATGGATAGATTTTTCTTTTCTAAATGGGAAGAACAAAACAAAAGGCTCCCCACCAGTAAACTCTGCAGCGCTCTCAGTTATGCCAGCACAGCACATCTAACTGCAATCACTTCCAGTGGATATTAGGATGACAGCGGAATCAGATCCAAGCTCTCATTTTCTATTTATTTTTCCTTTCATCAGCAAAACTTGGTATTAATTTGCCTGTATTTCGTACAATACAAAAGGGTCCAGAAGGCAGCAGGAAGTAGATGGAGTCATATACCCAGAGCAGAAGCAATTACGATTCCGAGTTCTGCTATATCTGACGTTCTCCATCAATCCCCAGACAGAAAGAAGCTTCCAGTACCTAATTAATCTAGTCCATCTAAGCCAGCAGAAACATTTTTGGGTCACCTGCATGTTCTGTATGAAAAAAACCTAACGTACAACACTCTCCGGGCACCAAGACCTGGGGTATCGCATGGAATCGCTAGGTACAGATTGCTGAAGGAATCTCAAATTCTTACAGGCTCGAAGTGTTTCTAATCACGCAGGAGATGGACATTGATACCAGCTTACGAAACACCGCAGACGAAAGACGTTCAAGAGTGGCAACTATTCACAGAGAGGGAACGTGCGGATGATCAACACGGAGAAAGGATCACATAGCATGTATACAGGATGATCAACACACAGAGTATAACGTGGTACGTATAAAGGAGGTATTAAACATGGAACACCAAAAAGATAATTCCATTTTATTTCACTGCATCATAAAACTTAATATACATACCTGGTTTTGGCACAGAGTTGGTCACGGACTGAGGAACTTTGTCGTTAATTAGTTCAACGCACTCACTGGGAAAAAATCCAACCTGTGGTAGAAACAGAAAGAGAGGCAGAATATTGAAGGTAGCGGGTTTAAGATCTGAGCCGCCAAACCAGCAACTGCTACGCGTATTCCTCGAACTCTGCTTGCCTGATGTTCCATAACATTATCCAACATAAAACGAGCACCGTAACAGTAATAATTTCTCAAAACGATGCAGCCAAAAATTCTGCAAACCCAATAATTAGTTCTTTAAAATACAGTTATAAGTCAGCTTTCTAAGCTTGGTCCACAGGACCAGGAGATTCAGCTTGCAACAGAGAGGGGAGAGGACGAGTGTGCTACACACCCTTAAATCTCAAGTGGAACTCGAGAGAGAAAGACAAAGACTTTAGCTGGGTCTCCTGCACCTGGCTGCGTGTACGTAATGTGAAATTTAATGAAGAGAGTGAGAGGTTTCAGCTCTTAGCACCTCAATTATCTGTGCTCAAATCTCACCGACACCTGACCTTTTTCCACTGTCAAAATACTATAGTCACAAGCACTTTAACATTTTATTGCTTTAGAAAATGGAAATCAAATATGGGTCAATATATTTGCATGTCTGTATAGTCCCATTATGGAAAAATGCATATTCTGGGATGATAAGTTAGAAAACACTTTGAATGCACAAAGCTCTTTACTGTGTCCTAACCTTACTGCGTGTGCTTGATCTGATGAGCGTGGGTAATAAGTGATACTCCTGAGGCACTCGAATTAAGCGTGTTTAAAAATCTTGCTAAAAAATTCAATGCGGTTTTAGTTAAATTGAATTCAATGCAATCTTAGAACTGAGAACAGGTTTAATAAAATATACACAGAGCAAGATGAGTTCTACATTTCTAAGAACCCAGTAATTTGACTAGAAACAAACACGAGTATTTTTAGAAGAAACAGCATGATGTAGCAAAAAATCCCTCTAAGAAGAGCCAGAACTCCTGGTGCGTCCTCTCGTCTCTGCTTCTGAGCACGGAGAAGCCAGTGGAACCGCGGTGCCTCAGTTTCCCTATCAGCAAAGGACAAGGGCGAATAGCACCACGTATCTGTTACTGAGAGCTGATTTGGGAGAACAGCTGACACACGCACTGCACAAGCTGTTTAACCCTTACGATTTATCCGCGTATCTGCTAATCAAGCTGACACAGAAAGAATATTCCAGAAACAAACCCCAGAGGCAACACTCTCCTTAGCAAATATCTGAAGACGCTTCAAAAGCGATGACCCAGCCTGGGCTAGCGCAGAGCAGTGCTACGCAAAAAATTTTGACGACCACTGAACGCAGCTTCTTCTCTGCTGCCAGCATCACCGGCAGCGAAGGCACCTCCAAGCGCCCAGTTCACAGCGAGGTCCTGGGACCGATTACTGTCAAATGCTAATTTGCAGCGTTCCTGCGCTGACCTTTACCACAGCGTTTTTCCCTGCATCGCCTCTAGCTCAGAAATGCTGGAGAGATCGTCTAAACCAGCATAAGGGTCAAAGACTAGAGGATGGGGAGGATCTTGAAGTTTTGTTGAAATAGGATGTGCCTGCAGAAATTCACACGCCGCTCAGGGGTCTCCGTATCTGGGAAGAAGTAAAATTATTTCCCTTTCAGTATTTAAGGATTCAGGCTAAGATCCAACCAGACAGGAGTCCTACGCTTCCCAGCATCCCAACCTTCTCTCCACAGTCTCCTCCCTACTCTTGTCCCAGGTGAAAGTCAAGCCAGACCAGAGCCTTTGGCAACTTTTATCCTTAGGCCTTATTTCCAGACCGTTTTCTCTCTGATATCCTACCCCCTCACCCAACACAGCTTCTGTATTGTGACATGTAATTCAAGCACCACCACCCTTCTGAGACAGCCCCTCTAAGCCAGAAGCAGGATTTCCTGTCCCGTGGCAGGCATGTGATTTGGACAGCTGAAAGCATCAAGTCACTTCACGCAGCCACGGTTTGGTCAAGCGCTGCAACAATGCATGGCAAAGAGCCAGCGGATGGGCCCCAAGCTCATCTAAACAGAAGAACGGGGCCAGGACTGCTGCCAGTCATGTTAGCACATCTATGAAATTCATTGGAGCCGCAAGGCAGGCAAGCACTGCCGGGCTGGCAAACAGTCCCTTCTCTGTTTATTCGTCTTACACAGTTCTCTTTTGTCTCCAAGAAAAAAAAAAAAAAAGATCTCCTTCCTACTCCAAGTTGATTTTCACCCATAAATCTCCAAGCAATTTAGCAGCAGTGTCACGCATGGTGTGTCCAGGTAAACACTGCGGACTTTGAAGCAATTCCAAATTCCCCAAGGGAAGCGACAGTTAATAACAATACCAGACAACTTCTCCTTCCCACACCCCCAAAATCCAGCGAGGCAACATTTTGTCCAAGCAAGAGGACAAACTGTAATCCGTCATACTTAATGTTGAAGGCTCGGAATATGCTTTTTGTTAAGGCTATGACAGCATGGGAACAGAACTCGTAACAGCAGCACCATGGATCAGTAGACCTTGCCTCTCTGATCTATGGTTCCCTTTAACTGAGACTGGCCTGTGCATTACCCTTCTGCTCAAGGGATCACCGAACTGAAGAACCCATCCAAAAACCAAGATAATGGACGGTTTTGCCCAACCGTTCGCTCCACTGGCTGTGCCACTTTTGCAGGGAGGCGATATCCTGGAGCTATATAACGCAGCGGTGTTTTTCTGTGCAGTTTATAGACAGAAATATGCCGATTAGCACAAGAAAGCCAGCACGAATACTAGCATCGCAATCGGGGCCCTTCATCAGGCAGCTCACGGCTCAGCGATGCTGCTTTGCTAGGGGATGTTGAGAAACAGGCTGATTGGTACATACACAAAAGGTACTGGTATTTAAACAAAATACGTGATATGGTTTTTAACTGCCTCACTATAGCTAAGAGTCTCTCTCGGACATCTCCTCTGCAAGAGATGCAGGAGGTGATTTTTAAGTTAGGAAAAACGTACACAGCCAAGTGAAAGTCTCACCCCACCACACAAACGATCCACCTGGGAGACTCCATAGCTGAAGCGGTATCGTTTCCTTCAGTCTCAAAGCCTTGAGAACTTTTTTTAATTGCCCACAACTTCTACGCCTTAGATGCGTACGGAAACCCCAAGTACTTGGACACCAACCTTCCATTAATCATAATGCAAAACGGTGGATCTAAATCCAATCCAAAATCCCGTACTGCAATCAAAAGCTCGTTTCCCTTTGAGTGTCACCATAATGATCCTCCTGCTTCTGGATGCAATATACAATGTTAAACATGAATTTACAATGAAAGGCGACCCAAGATGGTTATGTCACTGCTTCTACACACCTCGGAACCTTTCCCCAGTAAAACCTGCTCTCAGGGTGTCATTTCTGCCACGTTCACAACCAATAATTGCAATGGACCTTATCGGGAAAGAGAATTTTCACTTGTGCTAGCATTGACAAGCTCTCGTATTAACTTACTGGTAATGGTTCCCATGGCTTACAATTTCTGACTTATTTATTCTAGCTTTTCTTGCAAGATCCCCAAGAGATCATCTTCAGGGTCACAAGCTATAACTTGTGCCTCATTCCCACCCACCTAAAAGATGCTGCTTTTCCTCCCATGGAAAGTTTTCCATGATTTTGTATAAATAAATGAGTTTAGTCCAAGAGTTAATCTCAACAGATGTAGCAAGGCACTATTAGAGCTTGAGCCAGGATTAAAGGATTTGGCAACGTACGAAAATTAATAGCAAGGGTAGTATATATTTAGATAAATACAAGGTCATCTAAAGGTTAAAAAAAATCACTGCACACCTTAACCAAAGGTGGAAAACACAGGCAAACATTTGTAGGCAAACATTTCTGCAACAGCTACTACATCTTTTTTCACTTTTATCCAGCGTCTGCTAAAACTGGAAGATACATGAGGCTTTAAGGGGAAAAGTCAAAGTAACAGTAATCATTTTTGGTGCATGAGGAGGGAATCCAAACAAATGAGAAAGCAGCAGCAAAACAAACGGCAGATGAAACGTTGTTGGAGACATTCTGATTTTTTTTTGGTTTTGTCATAAGCTAAAGTATGGGTTAAACTTCATTCCAAAATTTTTCTCTCTTTTAGTTTTAAATCACGATAGGCTAGCAAAACCTAACAGTGAAACAGCAACTTTTTATCGCTTGTTTGGCTTTCCTGAGCAGAGTTTCCACTCCGCCGTTTGCCAAGTACCTACAGGGTAGTGGCCAGGGCAGAGAGCAAGGCACCCTCGCCTGGTTTGCCGAAGTGCAGCTGGCAGGGCAGCGCGGCTCCTGGGAAGAAGGTATGCTCCCATTTTAGAGGGGCACCAGTTAGAGCAGGAACAGGATTGTAGCCCTCTTATCCTGAACTCTTGTAAAAGAGAGCCGAACATCCTGGCCACAAAACTCTTCTAATTCCTTTGGTTCACAAAAAGAATGTGTGTGGGACAGTAGATGTCAATCACCCGTTCCTAGCTGGTATCCAGCTGTACTTTGGGAAGCGAGGTGAGGCTCGGAGGCTCCTCCTTTAACATTCCCACCTGCCGGAGGGGCTGAGCCAGCAGGCAGCTGAGCGCGGAACAAAACTACCAAAGGCCACTCCTACAGCGAGGTCTGGGAAACCTCGAGGAGCCCAGCGGCTCCTCCGGTGCCCGCTGCCTGGGGCCGGCGAGGGAAGCGCCAGCACGCGCGGCTACGGGCGCCCGTGCAAAGCTCGGCTACGTGCCTACGGAAAAGGGGCAGGGCGGGGGCCTGCAGCGGAGGGAGCTTGTGGCAAATCAGTTCAGACGTGATTTTGCCCAATCTGTTCCTGCAGTTGGCACTGTCCTACAAATGGAAGTGGCCATCTGGCTGAGAAATGACGTCATTGGTGACATGTCCACTGGGCTCTTGCACATCGCCTGTTTTGCAGGTGCTAGCATTCACCAGCCAGATGGCTGCCTCTCGCGCCGAGTTCCCAAACCAACGCACGTGAACCAGAAATCAAGCTTTGGCTTCTCATTTAGGAACTGGTGCTTCCAAAGCGACACTGGCCACAAAAATGTGCTCTGCCCTCCCAGGCCGTCTTTACTAATCGGTACCCTATGTTCACACCACATACATGTTAGTTATTACAAAATGATGCAGAAGGAACAAAAAAATGCTCTCAACCAACAGCTTTTTTTATTTCTGACCAGTCCAAGACAGAACATGTCCCTTGTTGGGAAATCCATTCAGCCTTAAAGCCTGTGTTCAGGTTCAGCGTGGAACATGGTTTGAAAGCAAGGGCCTGCAGTTGCACAACCAGTTCAAGCCTCACGTAAGCACAAGCTGATCGTGAAAAAGTCCAGTCCACCCCGTTTACGCCCACTCCGGCACAGCGCTTTGTGCCACCTCTGGCAGCTGTGCAGCTTGCTGTTCCGCAGTGGTGGAACTAATGAACCCCTACCCAAAAGACAGAATTATTCAGAACATCAAAAGGCAGTTGTGCATCAGAAAAGGGCCTGTCCCTAGTGATTCAGCTGTCTGAAACAGAGTTTCTCATTGAAAAGACAAAGCATGAAGGGAAAGAAGAGGAGAACAAAGCGGGCTGGAAGGCTGTTAATGTGGAGGTGGCTGTAATTTAGGTAACAATCTTTCATTGTAAGCAATGACTCACTAAGGGCATTTGAAAGGAAAAAGGCTTGAGGAAAAACGTCTCAAAAATAATTTTACTTTAACCAGAGCAAAAGATAAGAAGCCTAGTGGGTTGTTTTGTTCCGCGTAGGATTAAGTGTCTTGCAATGCAGTCGTTAGATCAGGTATTGGCAGAAACGCACCCGCAACCGTAAGACAGGAATCTGAAGGATAGAAAAATGGTGATTCATTCCCGAAGCGCAGCTCTGGCCAGCAAAGAACAGATTGCCTCTGTGCTGAACCGAAGCTGCAGCCGGGATTGAACATACTTGCGACCTATCAGGTTTGCGCTTCCCTTGACGTCTGTAGGCCCGCCTCTTGTTCATCTGCACGACACAGAGGTCCCCCCACTCCAGCAGACGGGGGGGCACGCAGAAACGAAGGCGCTGCTGCCCAGATGTACGCACGGCACAGCTGGTTTAAACGCCCCAAACCAGGTAAATTCTTGGAAGTCAAGAAGCAATTTTTTTTCCACGTTCGGCGAAACCTTGCTCTCCTCCTATCGAGACGTGATTTACAATGTAAGTTGGGCTCCAGCTGATAAAACCTTGCTCCTTTCCTAGCACAAAGCAAAAACCTGAGGAGTAACATGAACAAACTGCCCAAACATTTGGTCTTTGGACCTCCTCCTTTTATCTGCTCTCAGAATCATAACCAGCCGGCAAGACAGTCCTCGTTGATTTGTTTCATTAATTAAAATGACTGGATCAACAGACCGCTATCACATTTACAATGGCTATTGTTCCTAAATGGGAACAGAACTTTTTGCCCATAATAAATGCTTTAAAGGCTGCACAGCTTCGTCAGTACTTACACATACAACCACAGTCTATACCTACCCACTCTTACGAAGGATTCATCAAGTACAGCTCTGTACTGAACTGCAAGACCTCTCTAGCTCTGGAGAGAGACATTTCCTTTTCCTTTCTCTTTTCACTGCAGTAGTTAGGAGGGTCAAAAAACTCCATTACAACAGGAAACGTACTTTTTCTGTACACTCGTAGCTCGCGGGCCTTTAACTTGAAACACAGGTTAAAAAAAACCCTCTCCCCTCTTTGTATAAAGCTAGAATTTGCACCTCTTGGTAGCCGATGGTGCTTCATGGAAATGAAAAGCTCGGATAAGTACATTTCAAAGAAATGAGAAAAACTGTCAATTCACAGCAAAAACGCACCTCTCTGCACATCAGATCCGTGGTGGTGTGAAGAGATATGTTTGTGCAGTAATGACTGCGTTAGCATAGCTTACGAAATTACTGCCTGTCAACTGAGATACAGCTGTTGAAAACCACCTCCGAGCTGAGGAGCTTTGCTCTGCAGTCAGCAGGAGCAGCGAGCACACAGATGGTCTGTTACCCCGTCTCAGCTGACGGGCAGGAACTTCTTAAAACACACTAACTTCATTGCTGCATTCGTGCGCACACAGCCCGAGAGCTACTGAAACGCATATTATGGCTGCTGCATTTCCAATAGCGTGGTTCTGCGGCCACGATCTGATTCACATTGTGAGAGACTCTGGCTTACAATTTAAGACGCAAGATTATTCCACCCCTAATTTTCTGTTAAGCAAAAATACGGTGCTCTATTTCTGCAGCTGTTCGGAACTGTTGTGTCAGTAGACTGACTGTGCACGGATACAGACAAACCCCCTTTTCAAGCCGTTTGCTCAGCAACATATCTTTACGCCGGGAAAGCACAATAGGATTGCTCTGATCTGAGAGACAGAAGGCAGCGACAAACTGCAAAAGAGCTCCCTCGCTTCTCGTGTCTTTAATCGCCAATGATGCTCTTCATATCTCGTCGCAATCTCAGCCAGCCTGAGGGCAAGCAGGGAGCTTGCGCCGCATAACGGCATCTGCGTCCTGCGGGGGGATGCCGCACGCTTGCCGTCAGTCGGCTTCCTGCGAGGCGTCTGCACTCGCGCACAGATCACAGATAGGGTTGTTTTGTTTTATGGATTCACTTGGAAGTCAAATGCGGCAAAGCCTGATCGTTCCAAGCAGTACTAAAGCATCTCATTAATTTTTGATAGTACGGCAGATACAGCTTTAGGGCTTCGAAGATCAGAACGAAAGTCCCGCAAAGCCACAACACGGTTCAAAACCAGAAGAACAGTCAAGTTTGTTCAAGAAATGTCAGCGTGTTAACTCTAGAAACAAATTTAATTTCAGAGCAGGTATCGGATGTCCACCCCGCTCTGATTTTACAAATGAGTTACTATCTGAACTCCCACGTCTGATATAAAGCCAACAAAAGCTGTCTCTCACGTGCCCCGGCTAATCGGACAGAAATGTAATCGTACGGCTAACACTCGGTTCAGATGGGATTTGTAGCCTTTGGAGATCCAGCTGCACACAGCCCTGGTATCAACGACAGCAGAACCACAATCTGGATCTGGCACAGAAAGGTCTGCCAGGGAAAATCGGAGGTACTTTGAGAAGACTTTCCGGGCCAAAATATACAAATGTTTGGTCAATTCTGACCCTCTCCAGAGCAAACTCATAATTCCACCTACTCACAGACAGCAACTGCAGCATGAAAATCCCTCCTACTTGAAAGGAGCTGAAATGCGACACGCTGCAGTACGAGGAGGTAGAAAGGCAGTCAAAGCCCCAAAGCTACTGAAGGGTGGGGTGTTTCATAGAGACCTTTTTTTTCCTCTTTTTTTTTTAATTCCACAACGAGAAAATCCAAGCTAGGGAATAACAACTCTTTTGGAAGGCAAGTGCCATTTTGATGCAGAAGTTTCAGTACCTAATTCCCAGGTATGTTTAGGATCTCCTGAAAATTCAGCCTGAATCTCTCTGCTATAACATTTACAGAGACCAGTAATATTAACGCTACACAATAAATGCAGCCATGAAAGCACGGGTTAGTTGGGTGCCTTGTCCAAGCCAGTGGCAGTGTCTTATCAACCGCCTTTCTCTGAATCCTCTCGTTCTGCCTGATCTAGTTTTAGACAGTGGAAAGAATGGGATGATTTGAATAACAGTGTCAGCTGTCTCGGAGGGGGTGCAACATAAGTTTCCACTAACATCAGGCCAGCTGTCGATCACAGGGTCACGGCTATCCCGAACTCGCACAGGAGAGAACCTCCTATGAAGACCACGTGTCCGGTGCAGCCCAGGTCCGAGGAGAAAGGGAGAGTCCTCTTATGCCGCCGCAGGGACACTCTGCTTGTATCCACGAGTGATTACTGCAGGCACAGCCGCTCGATAAACACACCGCTGAGTTTCCTGCCTTTAAGTCACGCTATCGTGCCTGATGCTTGTGCCTACCTGAAAGCCGTGTTTGCCTCTCCACCACGTGGTCAGCTCCTTCGGTGGCATATCAATAACAGACACTATGTCTCCCACCTGCAAAAGATTGGCAACGTCAGTCACGGCTTGCAATGTGGATCGGAGGAAAGCACAATTCAGATAACTGCATTCTTCAGCGCCGCAAAAAAACTGTAAAACTTGTGAGCAACTGCACCAATGCTAATCTCGAGGAGACATCTGCCTTGGCAAAATCAAACTGTGAGGTAGAAGAGTTACCGCATTATACAACATAGAGGATACAGCTGTTCACAAGGAAACAGCTCTCAAAAGCAGCAGGCTCTCTGCCAAAGCCTACAGAAGCGTTCTGATTAAACTGCAGACATAAGTAAGCAGTGATGGTGCGAAACACTTTGGAAAATATTCTCAAGTAGCCGAACCAATTTTTACTACATGCCCTATATATGTGCATGTAGGCATTGACGTCTGTCTTCTTGTTTCCTTTCACAGCAAAAAGCTAAGAGCTCCCTTTGTAGTTCACAAATCATAGAATAGAATCATAGAATCATTAAGGTTGGAAAAGGCCTCTAGGATCATCAAGTCCAACCCCCAACCCAACACCCCCATGGCCTCCTGAACTATGTCCCCACGGGCCACGTCTGCACGTCTTCTAAATACCCCCAGGGACGGTGACTCCCCCACCTCTCTGGGCAGCCTGTGCCAGGGCCTGACCGCTCTGGCAGGGAATGAGGCATTTCCCTCATCTCCAACCTAAACCTCCCCTGACGCAGCCTAAGGCCGTTCCCTCTCGTCCTGTCCCTGGTGACTGGGGAGCAGAGACCAGCCCCCCCTCACTCCAGCCCCTCTCAGGGGGCTGCAGAGAGCGAGAAGGGCTCCCCTCAGCCCCCTCTTCTCCAGGCTAAACCCCCCCAGCCCCCTCAGCCGCCCCCCAGCACACTTGTGCTCCAGACCCTGCCCCAGCCCCGCTGCCCTTCTCTGGACACGCTCCAGCCCCTCCAGGCCCTTCTTGTCCCGAGGGGCCCAAACCTGAGCCCAGCACTCGAGGTGGGGCCTCCCCAGGGCCGAGCACAGGGGCCCCATCCCTGCCCGGCTCCTGCTGGCCACACCAGTGCTGACACAAGCCCGGGGGCTGGTGGCCTCCTTGGCCACGCTGCCAAATCAACCTAGACATACTTTTCTGAGTTAGAAAATGAAGAGAAGTGGCATGCTGTTACAGCACCAGGAAGGAAAATGACCAAGGAGACCAAACAGGTTTTCTGAAACTTTGCTCATTCCAATAAAAAATGTAATACTGCAAGAGTTCAAAAGGAAATCGGTATAATCAATACTAAATTTGGCTTGGTGGGAATCAAGATCTGTGTGGCCTCTACAACAGAAAATGAGACATGGGCAGAACCTAAATAAATACTGCAGCTAGAATTGTTGACAGCAACGCCCAGCTTTTACCAGGTGTTTTACATTGACGGATCTCCAAGTGCTTTACAAAGAAGATAACACATTCCCGTTTTTCAGGGAGGGATATCGTGAGACACGGGGAAGTGAAATGATTTCCTCAAGGGAATAGCAAACCAACAGCAAAGCAAGTTCCCATTAGGGAAACTGCTGTCACCACAATGAGCAGCGAAGCCAGGTAATTTCCTCAGTACTGGGGAGCAAATGCCCGTCGGCCACTTTTGCAACCGCCTATTAAAAACGAACGATAGCCTAAACACAAAGAGGTAGTTTGGGTGAGGGAACAGCACTGGAAAACAACCGATCGCATGCCACTTCTGTTCTGCCAAGGTTTCTCACTGCACAAACTTGGAAAGCCACGCGAGCCGTGGTTTCCCCGCTTGTATACTACACCTCCCAACCACACTTGTCGGACTGCATGACAGTGCACGGCCACGTTAGCCTGCTGGCATGGAGCTGTCAGATTTACAAGCGGGGAGCGCCGTCTCAGTGCTTTTATCAATTCGGAGACACTGACAAACAGCCTGTGTCCCGTACTGCACGCCTTTTAACTTGGAAGGTGCCATCCCACACGTCTGTCTGATTAGCGTGGTTCTTTGGTGTTCGCTAATAATTGCCTCTATTTTGAATAGCAACAAAACCCTGGCAGCACTGGACTGTCGCTATTATTTGTACTTCCTGCGCTGCATGCTGAGAATGTGATCACCAAAACTCCTTCGGGCACTAACCGTTTTCCTTTACACTTTTTTGTATAAGTCTGTGAATACTCCATTGATAGTACCACTGCCCATAAACAATCAGAGCATAAAATGCTGCTTTCTGGGTACAACAGATAGCAGCCAGGCATGCAAAGACTTCCAGGGTCTGACCTTCCAGATCCTTGCTCCACAGCAGCTCCTACTCTGCATCAGGTAAGACTTTCAGAATGGTTTTAGATTATCACCTGCCCTTTAGGTACCCAGTTCTTTTGACAGTCTGGTTCTTTACTTTCCATGGGAGCAGAAGCTCTTAAAAATGGGTTTAGACGTGGCCTTGCTAACAGGAACACAGGTTATGTAAACTGGCCAACGAATAATTAAACTGGCACGTGTCCACGTACACACATATGTGGACAGTCTTCCCGAAGAGATGCAACATACTTTTAATGCACTGTACGGTACAAACTATGCGGGGTCTGCCGCCGCTCAGAGACCACGCTAGAGAACTTGGCAGTATCTGTTTAATCGGGAGATACTAACGCCAATACAGCTATATTTTAAAGACGACTGAACTCCTCCCTGCATCCAGCCCGTTACAAGTAGGGTATTTAACTGAATCTTCCAAACTTCACCTCACAAAACAATCTGAAAGTGTCTGAATATATCCCTGATGTGCGCACGCACACGGAGACACACGTTACACTCTTCTGTATATGTGACAACGAGGAATGGAAGCTCCTTTAATTATTTACCTCAAAGGACAGTTCGTCTGCTGCTTGAGCGATATATCTCTTAATAACATGGGCAGCAGCAATAGCAGGAACGTTAATGGATGATTCCTCATGGACTAGCAGGTGATTCCCCTTGTTATCAATCTGAAATAAAGAGCACAGGAGACTGTGAGGCAGCTGAGGACAAGCGAGGAGGCATTTTATTGGTGCTCATACATGGCAGAGACTTCAAGCTGATGCACAGGGACAGCACAGCTCGGGGGCCCCCCGCGGAGAGCAGCACGGAGAGACAGCGGAGGGCACAGCACACACAGAAGGGAAGAGGAAGACCAATCCATAAAGAGGATTTCAGAAGGTTGGATGTCCCCATCCAACTAAGGAGAAAAAAGCTGTGTTTGTGCATCTTTGTGTACAAACAGTAACAGGACAGTGAGTGTTTAAACCTCCCTTTAACACCAAATCGTGTTGTTTTTCCTGAAGTACTTAAAGTGGCAACACAAACGTGACCACAAAAATTCTCTAGAGAGTGGAATTAATGCTCAGGAAGAGGCACTGAGGTAAGGAAGAAATGCTGTCAACCTGAAAACTGGTGTCACTTTCCATTTTCTCCCACCCTTTTATCTGTCTTTTTAAGAAAACGTGGCTCCCACCCCTCACTGCGATCAGCCTACTTTCAAAATTCCTATATTTTTGGGTGAAATTTTATAAGATTCATTGGAAAGATTACTCTGCATTGCATGTGCGATAGGTTTGCCATAATCTCTAGGTCCACTGTGTTGCTGTAAATTCTACGGTTTCATTTTTCTCGATAACTTTCTTCCTCCCTTTGTGCTGAGGTTTCCAAGATTCTTCCCATCCCAAAGGATTTCAGGGTGAGGAGGAAATCAGTGGGGAAAATTGCAGGGAAATGCATTCAATCCTTATCACAGCCATTTAAAAACGAATTGCAACAGTCTAATAATAGTTGTTTCTATTCCTGGTGTGCAGCCATGTCATCAGGCAACGGAAAGGCACACGTATCGCTACGCAGGCTGATGGGCAGCAGCGCCGCTGGCACGGACAGGTGGCCGCCGTCACTTAGCCCCATTCTTCCCCTGCACTCGTTGCCCAACAAGGTCTATTGTTTAAGATGGTAGAAGACCATTAACAGAGAAACCAAAGCTGCAGCTGCAATTCACACCACACAAACAGTGCCGCTGCAAGCACAACGCAGGCTTTGTTGAGCTGTTTAACCAGCAGTGACGGCAAATAGGAGCAGAAAATATTTATTGTTTCTGTAGCTACCGCAAGGAAAAATATATTAAAAAGAGGGCAGACAAACGGCGTAACTGAGACAGCTCCAGTAGCTGTAGGAACTTGCTGCACTTGCAGTATTGCCTTGCCAAAAAGGAGCGTAAGAATGTGCGCGCTTTCTGCAACCTATTACTCAGAGACTTCAGCCACGAGCCGGACTCTGGCCCACTGACCCAATCGCTGCTGCGCTAGAACTGCCACCTCCTTTCACTTCCTGAGTAGCAGCAGAATGATGCGTCTTTGGGTGACAAAATCCAAGCGAGAGGGGGAAAAAGCTCCTATATTCTTAACCTTGGGTCTGATTCTGTTTGATCTACACCTTTTGCGGCCACCTACGCGCCTGTCACAGGGGAGTAAAGCTGTTAGGACAGCATTTCAGTGACACCGATAGGTCTGGCAGGGTTATACCTCTTTCTGGAAAGGCAAGAGAGCACATTTGTGGCTTGCTCTGCTGCTAAGGTGAGGAAACCAAGAACAACCTGAGCTTCAGACTATACCTCCATCCATGTGAGAGCAGGCCCACAGTTTATCTTGTTGCCTGCTATGGCTGAGAGACGTGACAGGTAAGCCATCAGCATCTGGGTGACAAGCTGGAACAGAAACAGACAGACATATAGTTTTTCTGTTAATTCGCCAGTGTTTGGAGAGACTTCTTCAGACTCGGTGAGACCCAAATTATCCATTGCCATAGGCAAGTGTTATGGAAATCTATTCCCTTTAGCAAGGAAATCTGTCATTTGAAGGGCAGCAAACCACATGCAGTGTTACAATGGTTACACACAAAAAAATGCGTAAAGCAGCAGCTCCCTGTGAAAGTAATAATGTTTTTTATAAAGTATGTAGATTTTCATCATTTCCCTTGTCAAGACACCTTAAATCTAATGCCTTCCTCTCATCATGAATTTCATATCCAAACAAATCATCTGTATTACAGCCATCAAACACATCTGAGAACCATTTAGCGAAGCAAAACACGGGCTGCCATTTCCACCCACTTGCAAACCCTTAAGAATGTGGCAACTCAGACTGACCCCTGGGCAAAAGAGCAATATTTCAAATAGTAGAAGTGGGTTTTAAAAACACACTTAGCAATGTCCCTTCTACAACAGTAAACTCGCTGTTATTAAAGAGAAGCTAGGGACGTCTTTCCAAAGCTTTACAGTGACAGTGTTATAAAGCAGTATTGTAGCCCCGAGTTTGTAGGCCTGTTTAAAACATTGCTCTCCTCAAACATCTGTTCAAAATGTGGTCAATTCAAAATAAAAAATGTAGTACGAGACACCACACAGCTGCAGAATTACATTTCACAGCAGTAGAGCTGTTCAACATCTTTACATCTTCTCTGCTTACAGATACAAGGCAGATTTTCAGCCTCATGCTAAAAAGTACATATTAAATCAGTTGGACAAATAAAGATGTAAGAGGAATGCCTAAAACATAATTTAAAAAAATAAACCCAGGAATTAATTATCCTGAATCTTACTACTTCTGCTGAACTTAAGAGACTTGAAACTTTAAATTCTATTCAGAAATAGCCTGCATTAAACCAAAGCAACTAATAAATCAGATTCTCTGATGAGCAATGGGACCAATATTATCAACTTCCTATATTCAATGGCAAAAGCCCTGCAGACCCCAGTGGGGCGCTGATTTCAGCCATCGTGCCTTGCTCGAAAGCAGTCAATCCTCGCCCGCTCGGCACTGGAAGGGCACAGATTCTGATTTACAGTCCCTGAACAGACTCTTCTTTGAACGCTTGGAATGGCCTCAATTTCCTCATTCCCCTTTCAGCTACGCCTCTCGTGGGCACCCAACATTAGCCTTCCGACACAGCATGTCAAGATTTTTCCGTACTTGTGCTTGATGGTAGGCGGCAAACCTACAAGTAGAGGTGCCAGAGATAAGTGACCTGTGAAACGACGCGGTGGGCACTGTCCGTCACCGTGCTACACGCTCTTCCCGCAGACAGACGGAGGCCGAGCGGTTTTGTTACGCTCTGCTGGCTCAGGCAACCTCCGTGGCCACGCATTACATTGCCTCCCTCTCCACATCTTCTGAAATGATGCAGACAAGATGCACCTGGCTACTTTCCCAAAGATTATTTTGGACATGAATAAATCTCCACGTCATCAACAGGCAAGAAGCCGAAGGAATTCCAGCTCACCGTATTCCAGGTGAAGAGAGTAAGTCAGGAAATGAAAATTACCCCTTACTCATACCGCTCTCTAAGCTTTTTAAAGACCATTTAAATAATGCACTAATGCAAATGCTCTTAAAAAATATCTTCCATAATTTTCAGTTTATAAATACAGGTCTAGCGTTGCAAATGCTATTACTGCCGCAGCGCTGCAGCCCGAGGACAGCATGATTTCCTGGGACTGTGAAGTTGCTAACATTAAGTCAGGAAATATCCACATCATTGAAGAAGTTTCCAAAGACGTAACAAAACTCTTGCCCGAGGTTCCAACAGGACAGCTTCCTTCTCGACGCTCCCCATAACCGTTCCGCCTTTAGCAGCACATTAATTCACACGAACTTGCGGGACGTTTCCCTTTAGATCATTGAAATTAGAGGTAGAAAACACATCCTCATCTTCTTACTAGCAATCAATTTCCAAATCTAACGCAGGCCACATTAAAACTACTTTGTATATACTTGAAAATACCTTCCAAGCCCCAGCTGGTGACTTTAAATGTTCAGAGAGCTGATAATTTACCTCCGGACTGTCCTTCAGGGCATCGGAGCGGGGTAGCTCTGAGAGCTGGGAGAAGCGCCGGTCGTAAATACACAGGTGAAGGTGTTTATCAAGTACTCGGAAATCTTCATAACTCCGCTTCACGATCCAGCTCCTCCCCTGCATAAAGAGCAAAGAGAATCACATTTTTATCAGCTCATCGCCAATTCGGGTTAAGTGAAGAAAATGAAACTTTGTGCAGAAGTAGCAGACAGATCCGGCCGCCTTTCTTCTCAAAACATTCGAAAGTGATGAAAGGGCTTTAGTATTTTCATGTTTTCATTTGTAGACAGCCACTCATGCTCAAACCAGCTGTTAGTGTTCCTGTTTTAGTTATTTAACCATGGGTTTGGATGTGGCCCCTCATTGCGAGACCCATCCAAAGCTTTCAACTTCCACCTGTCTTACAAGGATTTTGTACCGTTTTCATCCACGAGGTGCCTTCGCACAACTCTAAATTACAAAAATGGTTGTATAAATAGCGTGAAATTAGAATCCACGCAGATAGAAGAATATTCAACCGGGGATCTGAAGGCAGAATTGAAGCTTGCAAAATTTCTGTCAGACACCCCAGGCAAATCTTCAGCTGAATTAAAAAAAAACAATCTACGACAAATAACAGTAGCTGAAGATTGACTCCTGAGTGCGTACCATTGCCCCAGTTAAAATACTGACAAGACACACACTGCTTCAGGGGACAAGGAAGGGACCATGGCAGCACAGCATAATTTGCTTTGTGAAGCTTTTAATAGCTAATGACTACTTCTAAATGCTTCATGGCCTATTATGATCAATAAAAAATGTAATAATGCAGCAGTTTACAGGTCAAAGCACTTTACAAACAATCATTCATCCTCTCAACACCCCCATGCAGCCCCTAAAAATGAGACTATTCCTGTTTTACAGAGGCGGACCCTGGCTCAGCGACCACGGACCTCCACAAAGCCTCCCCTTTTCAAGTGCAACCTTCCATCTGAAGTGCAAAGCGCTTTTGCAGGCTTTCGTTCCTCAAACCAACAGTACGGCCATAATTAAAAAGAAAAAAAAAAAAAAAAAATCTCCATCAGCATTACACACTCTGCTTCCCACTCCCATGCAGCTGTCTTCCTAGGAAAAGGATGAGAAAAACAAAGCACGCAACAGATGTTAGCCGCGCCGTACAAGCCCCGGTGCTGCTACAGCGTAGCCATGCTGGCAGTGCAAGGGCTCAGAAGACGTCAGAGGAAGGAATTCGATCGCTCCGGGTTGCGCGGCCACTCAAAAGCAGGGCCAAGGATTAAAAGCAACAAAGGGATGCCGCACAACCAGTACGGGAAGCAGGGAAGCTCATGGTATAAGAGGGGACACGGCATCGTTTCAGTTTTCCATGGGGAAAGCAGCTGTAAAGCGCGGTCCCAGGTCTGCTGTACCACACCTGGTGGAGCTCTGGACCCGATCCCGCTTCACCGGGGCTGCAAAAACACACGGCCTGCTCCGAGTTCCCAGTCACAATTCTGCTATATTCATCTGCTTATCAGGAAAGCGGTAAGCATCTCTTTTCTATTAATATCCCAAGCTGGCACGGCAATTGCAAGTGTAGAACCTGTAATGCAGAGCACTAGCTATTTTCTGTCAAATTTATTTAAGACAACTCCAGACCCGGCTTTCCTATCACAAGAAATCACAAGTATTTCACAAGCGTACAAAGAGGGTATCTACACAGGACGTAAATGCTTTGTAATTTCCGAAAGGTATGCCCTTTTACTTTTAGTCTAAAGGGGAAAAACAAAAACAGGAGCGCCAGTCTAATTAACTTCAACAAGATGACGGCCTTTCCAATTTCTCCATCTTTTGCAATTAAGTGGTTCTTGCTCTCTCGGTAAGTTGCCAGTATGACCTTCAGCTGAGCAAGGTTTAGTCACCGGCGTAAGAAACAACAGGCCGAGAAATCTTTTTCTTTTTTTTTCCTCACAAGAAAAGATTTCGCTGCGATCTTTCATTTGCTTCTGCCCACTGCACGTCACAGGACATTTCAAGACAATCTCCTGTGCTACCCACACAAATAACGAACCTATTTGTCAAGTGAGAGTAAACCTGTCATTAATTCCACAATAATTTAAATTTGGACTGTAGATCTGCAGTCTCTTTTTAGCATGAATTAAGACAGTAAGAGTTAAATTTACAAGACAGGACTAGTTGGGGTCAGCAAGCTACTGCTCCATGTGACGGGGCGTGCGGGATCAGCTGCGGAGAGCACGGAGGGTGTTGTTGCTTCTGAGGCCCCCCATCCTACACGATCACAGCAACGAGGCTACTAACAGCTAGCGAGGAAGCCGATGAACCAGCAGGGACAGCTTACCGCGCGGCACCGGCGGTGCTTCTCGCCCCACCATCTCTCCGGGAGGTTCTTCCTGCGCTGCACAACAACTCGTGGAGCGAGCGCGGAGCCGGCACGGTCCGAGCGCGGCGCGGAAAGGTAACCCAGAACCACCGCTCCCGTACCCTGGAACTGCAGCCGTGCGGCAGCTGCTAAGCAACCAGCCGAGCTATCCCTGAGCCATCCCTGCGGAGCAGCAGCAGACTCCATACGAGGGGCGGTGCACGTGCCTGGAGGCCAGGACCACTCTCACCACTCCGAGGTAAGGCAGCCCAGCGCCTGCAATCACAGCCCTGGGTTTAAGGCTCTTGTGCAAAAGGATCGCAGGGTGCTTGTGGGAACGGGGCTGCCGTTCTTCAGTCCCCTTCAGGATGACTGTGCACATGACGTGTAAGCGCAGAACACAGTTTCAGCAGCAATAATACAAATTTCCACCCAGCAGGAGGTTATCCCAACACCCTGAATGTGACTATTTCCTAATAACTTACAGATTGAAGCTCGCTATAACTGAAAGCAAAAAGCATACCTGCTTTAGGTTGTTCTAAAAGTTGTATTAAGCAAATTTTTTGCAGATTTGGAGCCCGAGAGACAAATTTTTACGCAAAAGTAAGACAGCCGTCTTTACACGGGGTGCAATTAATTTTATGGGAAGGAATCCTTGCAGCAACCTGGGAAGGAAGGGGACAACATTCACTGCTTCCCCTCAGATCTCCAGTACAAAGCACAAGAAAGCAGAGTCTAAATTCTCTCAGCTAGACTTCCCGAGACGCACAGCCAAAGCAGCAGAAACAAGTGACCTCATTCAATATCAACAAGACGACAATGTTTCACTATATCAATATAAAAATTGCACGTCTCGCCCCCATCTCCTGCAAATTCTGAAGGGCCAGAAGGGTTTTGCAAAATGCCTCTTTTTAAATTTAGAGTTAATAAAATAGTAGAAACAAGTGAGTGACAGTTAAGTTGGTCACATATTGTCAACTGTGTTTTATAGCAAAGGTAAACATTACTGGTGCTTCGGGCATATAATATCCATAGGGCAAAACAGCCTTCTTCACATTCTTAATGATTTCCATAAATTGATGCTCAAACAGGTTTTTGATCACCCTCTCATTTTCCAGTTCAAGAATTACTTTTCTATTCTTTAATTAACCATCGTCCTGATTTAGAGAACCGCATGCTTAAATCCCATTAATGTCAATGGGACATGAGAACAGAGGGGAAGTTAAGCACGCACTCAAGTGATTTCCCCAGATTCAGACCTTCAATTACAGACCTGGGCATGACAAATTTCATAAAAATTAAAAAACATCAAGTCTCAAATGAAGTTTTTTTATAGTGCCATAAAAGAGTTTCACAAACTTTAAAAGGAAAAATTGACCACTGTCTTAAAGAAACCACAATATCCCTCTTGAACAAAATCACAGTATTCTTTGGAATTTCATTTTATAGAAATGTTCGCTATGAAAAGCATCGTGACAATTACGGAATTGCTCACAAAATGGGAAATCTGGGTTTATTCCTACTCTTACTTCAGTTTGATCTGTTCTCCCTTACTCTTGCATGCTGCGTAGGATTAAACGTACGATGAAAGACTAGCGGGATTTCAGCACGCTGCACAGAGCTGCTTGGGTTTTTTCCGATTATCAAAGCAAGAAATCTCACGCTAAAAAAAAAAAATAAATGAGTGGAGATTACTGAACTGATGATTTAATTTCCACTGAGCCAGAGATCTGAACCTTTGAACCTTCCACTAGTAAAACCATTATACCAAGATCGCAGATCATAAAAAGCTACCCAGACTTCACATGGCACGAGACAAGGTTCCGAGGGACAAGGATTCAGAACCCCAGCTCTACAAGCAGTTATTTTCAGCTCTGCCGGTCGGACGGCCTAAGGCGGACGACATGCAGCCACGGCCAGAAGTTTCCTTAGGCCCTTAAGCACAGCTCCCGTGGCGACGCTTCGAGCGGGCAGCGGTATCGCTCCCCGTTGCCTTTCTTCCCAAGCCCAGCACGCAACATGACAGCTGCGGCTCGGCGATGGCTTGTTTCATTACTAGCAGGAAGACGCTGCTTACTGCGGTACCGCTCGGTTACTGTTGGACTGGGAAAAACAAATTTAAGAGGAGGGTATTTTAGAACATCCTTTGTGTTTTCATTCCCATAGTTAAAAAAACCCCCGCCTTTGCTCTATCATCTCCTACGCCCTTCAGCTGACCAGGACAAAATCCTTACTCCTTTCTAGGAGGGGTTCCCATAAGCTCGCGGACATTTCCATACAGGAATATTTTTATGTGGTCTTAACTGTTTTCACTTGGGATCTGGCAAGAAGCAATTCTTCCCGTTGCGCACTGAACAGTCAGTGGCTAACTCGGAGGCATCCAGCTAACACAAGAGAAGCGACAGATTCATCTGTGTCAATATCTGTGACAATTCCTTGAGAAAACACAAGTTTTCTTGTGTATTTTTAGAATACACCGGTTTATTATAAAGATTTACAAATGTCCCCCCGCCACACTTTGTAAAAGACACTGTTTCCAGCTGAATCTGCCTACATCTGTGCAGCTGGGACTCCCTTTTGTCCATCAATGCCTCTTCAAGCCAGACAGGGTACTATTGAGTTGCAGCATGCACAACTTTCCTGTCCCACGGTCTGAGTATGTTTTCTCTGTAGCACCTAAGATTTATTTATTTTAAGACAGGGATAGACCTTTTTTTTCTGGTTCAAATGCTTATTTCCTGAGAGAAATCATACGGATGCTCTCATGAACCTTAGCAGTCCGCATGGAGATTGAGAGCAGAAAATGAGATGAAAGTACATGGCAAAAGTCACTGCAGTTTGACCCTACAGTAAGAAAACACCTCGTATTAAATGGCTGGAAAAATGCCAGCATCCACCAGGAGAGTTTAACTCTGCCATGTGGGTGACTTTTACAGCTGTCTGGGTCTTGGGTTCCGTATGTTATTCCAGCATGACCCTTCAGCCCTTTTTCTATTACAAGTCACGCTGGAAAATGGCTTCGAAATTTAGTCAAAACAGAAAACAAGACTGGTAAAATCCATCACTTAGCATTTACCCAGAAAGTGTTTTTAGCTGGTGCTGTAGGTGGCTTTACCTAAGCTTAAGTCTGTGTACCAAAACGTCCTGGATGATCTCATGACTTCTGGTGTATTATTATAACTTTAAGGAAACGATAAATTTTTAGAACTTAAGGGAGTTTGCACTAAGGCAACATAAAGCTATTTGGTTTCTGAATGAAAGTGTACGCTCAGCAGCGCACGGCTTTTTGGCCAGGACACTTCCAGGTCTCCCCCCGAGGCCACGGATGGATGCTCGCTTTCATTGCCCCTGGTTCTACCCGGCAGCAGGAGTTTGCTCCTTCCCTCCCCACACCGTAGGGTAGGGAACGCTCACATTATGGCTCTTCCTAAAGCTGGAAGGCCTTTGCACACGTTTTACTTAAACCCCAGCGCTTGCTCCCATGACCCTTTCAGCTGGCAGAGCCCTGCGCAGGAACAGCTCCATCAGAAAACGTTCTCTTCTGGAGCTGGTCCGGCTCAGACGACAGCACCAACGGCTCGCAGCGTGAGAGCCCTTCTGCTGTCAGGCAGCTGCATGCGTGTTTAGAAGAAAATAAAATATGGGGAGCTTCAAATAAGGTGAGAATGATGGAAACACTAAAACTTCCGAGCTCCACCTGGACCCAGGGAACACACACTTGAGAGACCAACTACCACCAGATGAGGGGAACGTACGTCTGGACAGACTGCAAGGCAGAAGGCAGAGGAGAAAGCTTAGTATATTTACATGGTGAAACCTTAACAGCCTTGTTCCACAGAAGAAATTAATCTCTTTCCGCATTAATTATCAATTTATTATCAATTAATTGCCATCAGCAGGAAAGAAGAGATTCTAATGGGAACCACTGCAGCTTTTCGCCTCTAAAAATTACACTTCCTTGTGCTCCCTGATTCCAACTGCAGATAGGAACACTAAACACACACGTGGGAACACAAGGCTGCCCAAGGCCTGGTCTGAGTGACAGCAGCATTACTCCTGCGTGTTCTGACCAGCTTTGGGAGCTCACCACGCGCAGGTACAGGCAGCTTTCTGAGGGCTAAGCTGAAATAAGCCTTGACCTTCCAGTCGTTTCTCCGTCACCCAGAGGAGCAGCTCTGCCAGAAGCACCCAGACAGCAGGCAAATATTTGGCTCATGCTTTGGTGGCAGTCGGTTTTATACAGGTACAGAGAAATAGGGTACACAAACGTACCACGTGTACGGCGTTTGAAATCCTAACCAGCATTTTCACAGGAAAGCCTGTTTCTGAATGGCAGGCAGGCAGGCACCTAATGAACTTGAAACAGCATTTGCAACTCTCAACTTGTAAATTAAATTCCCTGCTCCCCTGACATGTTGTAATTTAAACCATCCAATATCAATCATCTCTTTAGCAAAATTATACCGTCAGAGCAACAGGTCACAGAGAGACACGGGGGCGAAGGGGAGGGCGGCCACAGCATGGGGGGCTGCTTTTCTACACTTCAGAAAATTAAAAGTAATAACCCAACATGAGCTTACAGCCACAAAGGAAATACTTCAAAGCCACTAAGAGACCGACTGCTATGTAATGGGAACTAAAATTCTACCACCCTACAGGTAGCAAGGCAAGGACTGAATGCATATATATTTACAAATGATTATATGGGCATTGCACGTATCTAAACACAACACCCTCCTTACCCTGTGCCCCAAATGTGCGATAATCTACTTGGCGCTTAACCACAGAGGAGAACCAACGTTTCACCGAAGCAAGCAAGCACTGCTATCCTCTAAAACCCCTTTGAACATTACTTGCCTGAGGTTAGCAAAACAAAACAGAAAAACTTTTCAAAATGACCGGCCTGAGGTGAGCTGCGGCAAGGGCAGCTGAGGCAGATATACACCTCCATTTCCTTAAGTCTCATTTCTAGGGGACATCACTGAAGGAAACAGCTGGGGTTTTCAACATTTTTAAGTGACCAAAGCACATGGGCATGCTTTTGTTAAAACTAATTGCCAGGAAGAAAAGATTTTGTAGGTCCAAAATCAAGAAACGTTGAGAATAAAACCCCATAAGCCCAGTTATGGTCGCTACGCGACAGGGCGCGCGTCTATCACATCATTCACAAAACAACAGAAACTGGGAAGCATGGAAGTAATTAAAAACATGCTGTATCTGACACTGCTTCCGCTACAAACCCATTAATCTTGACACCCCAGAATGAAGCAAAAAAATGGAAAATATGGCTAAGATCATGAGAAATGCCCTGCTGGGCCGGGCCAGTGGCCCACCTCTCCCTGCACTCTGCCTCCAGGAGCAGCAGCCAGAGACGCTCTTTCCCGGGGACACGTGGGAGCCCCTGCAGTCCAGTCCCCTTGCATCCCCCCCGCCAGTTTGTCAGAGGATGCCGGAGGGAACACCTCTGCCCACTCCTGCTCCTTTGGGTAGGGTTACAGAGATAACACACATGAACATTTCAAGGAAAAAGGTATGCAAGCAGGTGTGTTACAGATGTAGCTGACCAAAACTCAAGGGAAGAGGGGTGGGAGGGTGAAACTTTATTTAGAAAGCACGAGAAACAGAAGCAGCTTTGGAGAAGTTTTTGTTACACAGAGCTGGAGCCAAAATGGAAAAATAGCTGCTTTTCTGGCAGCTGCACACATCAGTTTTAAGAAGAAACATTAAAAAGCGGTGCCAAGACCCATGAGATGAAACATTTAAGAAAGGCCATCTTTAATATCTAATATCCCTAATGAAGTCCTTTAAAAAGGTAAGCCACAAAGTTTTGAAATAAATACAGTGTTTTAAAACCACAGCTCAGTTAAAAAACGCATCATTAGAAAACCAGAAAGTCAGTTCCTTCTTATCTGTCAAAGCCTGAGCCCTTGATCGCAAACTTGCTCTACGGTGTCCGACAATATCAGTCGGCAACTATGCTTAATGCCCCCGTCCCACCAGAGCCTGCCTGCCCGCTCGCAGCGGTGGGAGCTTGGAGGCTATCAGCCCCCGCCAAGGAAGCGGAGAACTCGGGAATTCTCAGCAGGTCCATGATGAACTGATAGAGTCGTTTCGCCCCTGAGGTGTAAAACTTGCTCAACGAGCGGGGATCGCGGCGTTCGCTGAACTAGGCCAGCTTATCGCGGGTCACACGACACACAGTGGCAAGAAACACCCTGCTTGGTGGTTTTAGCAAACTTGGGGCACAAACCTGCCCTGTAACACCGGGAAAGCCCTAAGGAATACACCGCTGTAAGGAACGAGCTCAATCACATTCCCCCTGAGCATTCTGTCACCAGTTCCTCTAAAGCAAAACTTATTTTTAATTTAACATGCAGTCGGTTGTAAAATCAGTTGGGCAAAGCACCTCTAGTTCTTGAGGAAGACAACGGCATTTAACACTTAGTGTTTTCATTACCACAACTACTCAGTGACAAATTTTCTGTGGAATATCAGAGTTAAGCTAAACAAGGTGCACTCAGTGTAACTGGTAGGACATAACTTGTGACAACTTCCCAAACGGAGGGTTTTGCCTCTTTGTTCCGGCAGTATTTGCAACAGACAACGGAAATGACCTCTCTCTGATTTACCGCTAAAGCATCTCTACACACATGCTGTGTATTTTGATGTGGTTTCTGTGCCTTGAGGGTGCCTTTTTTTGACTATTCTTTACCAACCTGCTTGTCCTACATTTTTTGTCCATGCGTCTGTTGTTTGGAAGCGTAGGTGCTCTTCCAAGGCCTATGAACTTTATCTACGTGCAAGCTGATCAGGTTTGGGGCATCATTAACTGTGCACCTTGTCTTTCTCCTGATGCTTACTTCGCCACCTAACGTCTCTCGCTGCTCGTTGATCAAAACAACTTTGCGGCCTGCAGAGGATGATACTGGATGGAACGGCTTTGGACTGTCTGTCCCAAAGGGCTGTATTACAGGCACTGTAATATTGCTATTACAAAAGCGTGCATGTCGTACTTCTCTATAAGGAATAAACATCAAGGCAGCTAAGAAAAACAGGAACATCTACCACAATCATCCCCTTATTTTGGATTTCAACCAAGCTCAGCTCTTGGAGAAGTTTTAAAACAAGTAAAATTGTAGACACACTGCTCCTCCGCAATGCATTTACACTTGCTTAGTTACGGGGTGGGATTCAGTGTCTCTCCAGAATAAAGCCAACTGTCCTCTTCAATTTGTGGCCAGGCCCAGCCTTGTCTACAAAGCGCCACATGACAATCAGAAGCCCTGCCAAACTGCATCACTTGCAGAAAGAAACCATAATCGCTATCCTGTCCTCTTCGATTTCAACAGTGATTTTCACTTTTGCTTCAGAGCTAAGTAGAATACAATGTGGATACAAGAAGATCGATCTCTCTAATTCAGAGCTTGCTTTCCAAAGGCAAAATGCCCAAAGGACACGGCACTAACAAACTACAATATAATCGTAAAAGCTTCTGTTGCTTATAAACAACTTTCATGGCAGCGCATTCATGCGCTATTGCATTTTATTCTGAGAAATAATTTTCCCTCTTGCTCATCATACCTTCCTAGACTAGGGCTACACTGACCATCCACTTCAGCTGGCGGGTTTCCATCACAGAAAAACGTCTAAGAGGACATGAAAGCAGCTGTTGCCGTGTATCACTCACCGCTCCCTTGCACGAATAACCACAGAGTGGCTCAGCCCAGTGCAAGTCTGATGAACTGGTAGGCTGCTATCGTCTTCGGATACTCTCTTGCCCCAGTAAAAACCACCCTCAGATAAATTCACCAGACCGTTTCTTCACTAGAGTTTACAGTTGAAGGCGCTAACGCGGAGCACAGCCAGGTCTATCCCTGGTATACCGAAGGGACAGCTTGAAATGCACCTCACTTAGCACCTGCTGAAGGAACACGCTTTAGCACAAGCAGTTCCGTGGCAGCGTTTACTTCTGCAGTGTCGCTCAATAAACATATCGTTTGATTCAAAACCCATGTCATTGCCTCTCAAGCATCCAGAGTCCAGAACAAGAGAAGACCTGTTGACCCCGTTCCCTTCATAATATATTTTTACAGGGGAAAAAATCAGAGCACCACGCATAGAGAAATTAAATACCAGAGTTTAAGAACTACAGTAGTTTTTCACCTCTTGTTACAAGTGGAATAGATTTACACACACGAGTACTAAATCTGCTCTGTGTCTGGGAACAGAGTGAAGGACGAGTCCCATCAGCTGGGCAGCGAAACCCCAGCACCCCGACAACACACAGATGCTGCTGCAGGTCAGTGCCACGCCGCTCCTGGACTCATTGCATCCTCCTGTGCAGCACAGGGGACAACAGCTACCTTCTGTATTTCCATTCCATAGTCCCAAAGAGCACAGGCATACTGCAAGTGGCCACAGAGAGCGGTACACCTCTTGGAAGTCTTCCTGCTGGTGCATCTCCTAGATCCCAACGCAGGCATCCTGCCGGCTGCCTGACTGTGCGCTTCAGAATAAAAGGCAGTGAAGACAACAGGACAAAAATCCTCTTTACCTCAAAACTGCTACTTCCATTGTTTCATGCCTAAACCGCTTGTGTGAATGAACGATCCCATGATGAACAGAGGGTATGGTGCAGTATGCTTTTAAAAAAGGGAAAAGACACAGCACACCGCAGCGTTTACAGAATCACAGAATGCCCTGAGCTGGGAGGGACCCACAAGGACCATCAAGCCCAGCTCCCGTCCCTGCACAGGACACCCCAAATTCACACCGTGTCTCTGAGGGCCTTGGCCAAGTGCTTCTGGAACATCGCCAGGCTGGTGCCGTGATGCCTCCCTGGGGGGCCTGTTCCAGGGCTCCACCACCCTCTGGGGGAAGAGCCTTCTCCTAATGCCCAGCCTCACCCTCCCCTGGCACATCTCCCTGCCGTTCCCTCGGGGCCTGACCCAAGCGCCGCCCTACCCAAATCAGTGCTCTGCAGCAAAATGCCAAAAACCAGTCAGTCGTATCCTTGCCCTTAACAATTATTGTCCTAATTCATGAATGAATTTATCCTTTAGTATTATCCTAACAGCTACAGAGTAATATATGCTAATTATACAGTTCTTAAAGGCTTCTAATGCAACTCAATACCTTCTCTCTTCCCTACAGACACTAGTTTACTTCCAAAAAGCCTGGAACTGACCCAAGTTTTTCAAAGACACTACACCTTGGCAGCGCTTCGGCATCGCCTGAGCTTTGAACGCAGCCCAGCAGCACTTTTCAGGCCGCTTGCCAGCTTCATACATTCTTTATTAATCCACGTTACTATTGTCACTTCATTTTTATTTATCGTGGTTGAGAGCAGAAGGCATGAAGTATATGACCTAAGATCAACCATTCAAGCACGGAACATCAAGTGATGGATTAGCATTGTGGAAACAAGGATTTTAGTTGCTTTCTTTTGACTAATGTAAAACAGCCCTCCTCACCCGAGAAATGCTTAGGACAGAGGTTTCAACATTTGTGAACATCTGGAAGGATGGGCTAAAAAGATTCAGTCCATGAAGGCCTGTGGTCAGGTTTTAAAAAGTTTTGGGGAACTTACAAATAAATACCCAGTATCACAACAGGGATTTTCAAACACTCGCGAACACGTGAGGCACCTAAGTCTCACGGGCAAACCTGTCAGCGCAAGTTAACATTTCTCAAGGCATTTTGTTGCAGTCATCTTCAGGCAAGTGGTACCAAGAGTCAGGAAAGCAGCACAGAAACCAGGCTGGAGGGGGAAAGGCCACGATGGTGACCAGCATCTTAATGCGTTTCAAACCAGAGTAACTCTCCCGAGCCCTTCCGAGCGATGAAGCTTTAGGGTGCACTGAGGGTCCCCATCTGCCCTCTGTACAACGCAGCTGGCGCTACGAACTCGGAGCGCACCCTTGCAGTTCAGTGCATGTTCGTTTTACACCTGCTTCGGTTTAGCTGCACCACCACCGAAGTACTCCACCACCCAGGGCCTGGGTTTGGTTTTCATCCTTGGCAGGACTCGTCCAGCAGCTGCATGGACACCAGAGCTCAGGTGGAAGAGGGGGGTGCGAGTGCCTGGGCTGGGGCTTCAATAGAAGGGCACAGTAACTGCTTTTGCTAGGAAAATCTTCTTTAAACAACCCAGGCAGAAAATTCTATATTAAGAAAGGAGAAGGAGGTTAACACATATTCTGAAAACAGATTTTGCGCTGGGTAGGATCCAGCTTGGATGCTCCACACACATATATCCCATTAACAAAGAGGAGACCAGCTTTCCTCTCTCTCTTTTTTTTTTTTTTTAATATGCCTATAAAACACACACAAGTATATATGCCTGTGTTAGAATTCGCCCTTTAGGGTCATCTTTTAAAGAACTGTAGCTTTTCACAGGAAGAATGTTAGTAGCACTTACTCAGTAACTGTTCTTTAGGTGTTTGAGCTTCAATCACACAAGATGAAGCCATTAGTATGTTAAAGAAGCAGCCTTTAAGACAAAAAACAATCATACAAAAGGTTTTAGAATGTCTGACTCAAAAATCCTACTGCAAGCAATTTGTGGCTTTTAGTATGGACTAGCACAGGCAGACGGAACCAGCAAACCATACTTTAGACGTTAGTAGTCTGAGCAAGACATTTGCTTCTGTGAAAATATATTCCACTCTTCTCTCCCCACAAACCACCCAGGATGGGGAGTCCTGTCTGTTCTTCCTACTCAGATCCCATTTTTTCCTGGCATTCTTACCGCTGCCCTTGAAGCACTTATTATTGCAACCACGCTTCCAGCCGTGGAACGCTGGATGGGGTTGCCTTCGGAGTTTTGCAAATGCTGCTCTTCAAACAGAAGACACCGAGCTTGAATCTCCTGCAAGGCAGAGCTGGGAGATACAAGTGGCATAGATTTGCGTAAATGCCTTCATCTAGTACATTGGAGACCTGATTCTATCAATCAAAATGAACACAGCACAGACAGCAATGGTTGCCTTCAACAAAAAACAGGAACAGGGCAAAGTACCGTGCATCCTGTACAACCAAGCCACGTGGCTCACCTCACTGCCAGTGTGGGCTCCGCAAATGCAAGAAGAATGGAGAAAACACACGAGAGCTTCCTGCTTTGAAAACAGCCTTAGAAATCTACCTACGCTGCAGCAGAAAGAGGCTTCCTTTGCAGGACGTCGGCATTATCCCGCGCAGAGCAGGGAACGGAGAAGGTAGTGAGGCTCTGTTCTGAGATCACAAGAGTCAGCCTGTGTTTAAGGGTCTATCATGAGATCTAGTCCTAAGATGTTTTCAAGCATCACTCATGCCAGCACGGTCTGACATCTCTGGCTTCTACTGCCCATCATTTCTGTTTCAATGATCTACCTGTGATAATGAAAACGAACAACAAAAACTACAAGAGATGGCTAGAGTTTAAGGTCTCCCCTAGAACTGGGACATTTTCACAGCTGGTCTCGTGTTCTCTCCTTGCCATTCAAAATTTCACTGTGTTCGAAGTGTAGAAATACCGCAAATCTCGCCTTTTAATTAGTAGTGCACGCTATTTTAATTTTTCTTGCATTTTTTTCAAAATAAAACCTGAGATTGGCCATTCTTACGTTGTAATACTTAAATATGAACGCAGGTAGTTGCTGCTTTATTGCCACGGAAACAAATCCAAACCCATTAGAAAAGCCTATTTTCAGCCCGCTTTCCAACTCGACAAAACATGCTGGATGGATTAGGCTATTTCAACCTTTTTGCAGGCTCTTACTTTTGTTGATTGATTCTCAACACGTAGTAACCCCTTTTAAATGTGTTGCAGACCTTGTAAATTCTTTGCTTATCCCCGTGGAACTTAGCAAGGATTGCGAACACTGTCAACGGGCCTTCGCCGCCTACAGGTACCGCATAAACCCATAAAGGTCTCAGACATTCCCTGTGGCCCTTTAAGGACCACGGTTATTGTTAAGGCTTGCAATTACTGTCAGCAGAGTTCAGAGGTTCACAGGTACCGTCCTCACACCACCCCTCCCAGGATTTTATCCTTCTCTGTTTCCCACACAAGACACGGTCTCCAACGTTCTTCAGAGACGTTTTCCTCCCCAGCAAAACACGCGCGTGGCATGCTGTCCGTGCTCTGGGGATGTGCGAGCTCAAAACGTTACTCCTTCTCCCCAGAATCCCTCCTCAGATTTCAGGCGTTTGTAGATGGTTTAAAAAGTCTCCTCTCTATTCATTCCTCCACCCCTTCTTTTATCACAGAAAGGGATTTTGTTCACATTTATTTTAATAGCAGCAATCTTTCGACAGCAGTGACTGTTCGTGTCCTGAAAGCAATCTTCTAGACGTGAAAGTTAAACGGCGCAATCGGACTTGGAAAAAAGGAGAGTCCACCTACATTGCTGTAACAAACCCAACCAACCCCCCCACCATCAGCTCTTCCCAACCAGATCTATAAAACCCTACCTACCTTCGTCATTTGCTAGTTTTCATGTTTCAATTTGTTCAAAGAAATCAAAAGAAGAATCCTATCTTTCCACTTCTCAGAAACGCTTGGAACAGCACTCTCTATATTCCCACTTCTTATGAGCTAGTAGACTGGATTAATTTTTCTGAGGTCTCTAAGTAGAAGAAAAGCTGAATAGAGACTTACAGAAACCCCTCTGAACCTCACACAAAGCTTATATTTCACAGGCTGACTTGCAGCAGAAATGTGTCACAAACACAACTCCAAGAGAAAAATTTTTTTTCCAACCTTATCTGGGAAGGTTTTGCAAAATAGGCACCAAACAATAATTCTCTTTACACCACTACAATTATACTTACAGATGGGGAAGGGCGGGATAGAACTTCCTTAGCGTAAATGCCGAACTGCAGTCTGCCAAACACAGCTAAGACCGAGTTGGATGTTTTAAAAGTCTGAAGTTCAAAAGCTTTGGTTTTGTTGTCTGCCACAGAGCGAAATGACAAAATACATGTCTTTTCATGGACCACACAACACACAGGTTCTATCTGTGCAGTCCAGACTGGGCAAGGCACAGCAGCAGAATGTATTCAAACCCAAAGTTAGGTTTTTCAGCTTATTTCTTTAAGGTCCGTCATCTAAAATCGCTAGGATGGCCAAATGCCCTTGCTCTTCCCCACGCTATCTGTTTTTGCAACAAATCACAAATGTCTTAAGGATTCTAAATTTATATGGGCTTAGCCTTAATTATCAGACTTCGTTTTTCTGTGTGTCCATCTGAGAAATCAAGGAGATTTTTGCAAGCTGCTGCAGTGGGCTGAACACCACCGCTAGTAGCGTATCCAAAAGGCGAGCAGAGTGAAATTTGTTTCACAGGCTTTTTTTTTTCTCTCCCTTCTTCAGTATTTTTGGCCTGATACAGATGCGTCCTGCCAAAATCTCTCCCCACTGCACTATCATTCCATGAGCTATTTCACACCTCCCTTTCAATTCTAACGCAGAGCCAAACCCATCCAGACACCGCTAACATCCAACGCGTGACAGAATGGAATCTTCCCCTGGACATTAGGAGAGGCCATGAGATGTCAGGGGTGAAGTATCTCCACGGTAGAAACGATGCTCAGCTGCGCAGCCCCTTCCATGCCTTTCCGTTCATTGAATCCAGATGCCACAAGTTTCTCAGCTTTGTAAGTATCGGGGAGATGGGGACATACACTCACACACGAGAGGTACTAACAGACTTGGGGTGGGGAGCAACTCTAGCTAGCCAGAAGATTTACTTACAAAAAAACTCCACACAATCCCAAAACAAAAACCAAACCCCAATAGAAACTTTAGAAACTTTCTTTTAACTTTCTTATAACTTTCTTCTAACTAGCGGGGTCCCCCAGGGGTCTGTGCTGGGTCCAGTCCTGTTTAATATATCCATCAATGACCTGGACGAAGGGACAGAGCATCCCCTCAGCAAGTCTGCTGATGATACCAAGGTGGGAGGAGCGGCTGATACACCAGTAGCTGTGCTGCCGCCCAGCAAGACCCAGACAGGCTGGAGAGCTGGGCCCAGGTGAACCTCAGGGAATTCAGCAAGAGCAAGTGCGAGGCCCTGCCCTTGGGGAGGAACAACCCCCTGCACCAGCACAGGCTGGGGGGGACCTGCTGGAGAGCGGCTCTGCTGAGAGGCCCTGGGGGTGCTGGGGGGCAGCGAGGTGACCCTGAGCCAGCACCGGGCCCTTGGGGCCAAGGGGGCCAGCGGTGCCCTGGGGGGCATGGAAAGGCGTGTGGCCAGCAGGGCGAGGGAGGTTCTCCTCCCCCTCTGCTCTGCCCCAGTGAGGCCACACCTGCAGGGCTGCGGCCAGTTCTGGGCCCCCCAGTTCAAGAAGGGCAGGGAGCTGCTGGAGCAAGGCCAGCGCAGAGCTGCCGAGATGGTCAGGGGCTGGAGCATCTCCCTTGTGAGGAAAGGCTGAGGGACCTGGGTTTGTTCAGCCTGGAGAAGAGAAGGCTGAGGGGGGATCTCATCAATGCCTATAAATATCTGAAGGGCGGGTGTCAGGGGCATGGGGCCGGGCTCTTTTCATTAGTGCCCAACGCCAGGCCAAGGGGGGATGGGCACAAGCTGGGACATGGGAAGTTCCCCCTGAACATGAGGACAAACCCCTTCCCTGTGCAGGTGCCAGAGCAGGGGCACAGGCTGCCCAGAGAGGCTGTGGGGTCCCTTCCCTGGAGACATTCACCCCCCGCCTGGACGCGGCCCTGTGCCCCTGCTCTGGGGGTGCCTGCTCAAGCAGGGGGTGGGACGGGGTGAGCTCCAGGGGGCCCTTCCAACCCCCGCCAGTCTGGGATTCTGTGGGAAAAAAAGGAAAAGGTGACAGGTTCTATGCCCACCCTTTAAAGTAATGCGGCGAACTCCCAGCGCTTTCATTTTAGCTTAGTTACACTGAATAAGAGGGTAACAGAACTTCTCAGCAGTTGGACATGGTTCACAGCCTCTTATGGGACAGCAGCTCGGCTAAGTCTTGCAGAAGCATCTTCCTTAGCCGAGGCACAGAAATCACCACGCTGTCCCCACACAAATCAAATCTCTGCACTGTATTCTCAGAAACATCCCTGCAAAGCATCGAGATTCTCACAGAGGGGTCAGACAAGCCGCTGGGCAGCTGGGCTCACTTCCATCCGTGCACCATCAACACCTTGCACGCTGTGCGCTGGCTATTTGCTACTCCTGGGGCTTGCTCTTGCACGAGCATATTCTACTGGGTTTATGGACACAATTAAACCTGAAGGTGTCCTGTTAATCTTTAGAGATGTCAGCAAGGTAGGTACAAAGATCAGAAGTGGTATGTTTCAGGTTTAGAGAAAAACTGTTCTATAAAATAATGGCATTTCTGTAGGCCACCTGAAATAGTCAGGAAAGAATCCAAGTCCCATCTCTGCATTAAGCACTGCGAATGCAGTCCCAAACACGAGGTCTCAAAACGTGTTGAAATTCCAATTTCCTTAAGTCCCCTGAAAAGTCTCACTCTCGGTCACTGCACTGCTCTTGGCTGGGACACAGACACGTGTCCACCATTAAACTGCGCCGTGCTGCTTGTTAGCTTGGACTGCTGTTCTAGAAAGTGATTATTTTGTATGAAACTAGCTACAGCTGGGTTAGAGCAGTGCTAGCAAAATGCCCAAACACAGGCAATTTTGAGAGATGTTCACCTTCAGCCTCTCGTCCCTCTCCCAAGAGCACTATTTATATATCCATGTATATATACATTGTGCATGGGTGTACTTGCACCATAAGAGCTGACAACAGAGAGGAATCACTCGGCGTGTTTCTGTCACACTAACTACACTGCTGTAGCTCAGCTTGTGCCAAGCTCCACCTTCAAAAGAGAGCAGGACGCGCTCTCTGAGCACACCACACAGGGTCAGGGCAGAAGAGCAAGCACGCTGCAAATCCACAGCCTGTCTGTGTGTAGCAATGCCGCTGGTACAGTCCAACAGCAAATACTTCCCCACCTCACACGATTCAAATGCAGGCAACACAGGCGTGCCCACTCCATACACTTCCTTTTAGAACCTGAGAAACGGCAGCAGAATCACATAAAGAGCTTTAAAAAGAGGGACAGACGCCACAGTGATTCCCATTGATGTTCAGCATAAATTGATAAGATGGATGCTCAAGAAGTGCCGAGACCAGTCGTGAAAGGAACTGATACGTTAAGAGCAGAAAAATGCTCAAACGCAGGCATCAACTCTCAGCTGAATTTGTCAGTGCAACGTGTCCTACAAACAACAGTTTCATTCAACGTATTAAAATACGATGACCTGTTACGTAGCGCTGTACAAAGTCTCTCTCCCTGTGTTAGCAGGCGGGGAATCGGTGGTACAAAGCAGCAGGTTTATCTGCCCAAAGCATTCTGATACCACAGTAGCAGAGGCAGCAAAAGAATTTCATACCAGATGTCTGGAGACATAACTGGGAACAGATCAAGAATCCCCATCTCCCGGCTGCCAGCAGCACGCCTCGATCAACAAAAATGCTGGCCGGCATTCTCCCTCACGTATTTCCTCTGTTTATGTAGCTGGTGCGTCCGTGTGTCAATGTTCGCTCCCCCCAGCTGACAGGCGTGCGTATGCCGAGTCTAAGCATGCACGATTGTGTCTCTAGGCTAATCGTTGTGCAGCTCTGCGCAAACTGTAGCGAGGATTATTTGCTCTACAGGCTCCTTTTCCTCCCCTCAATGCTCCTTTCCTTAAAATTAGCTGGTCGCAGTACCACAGACAGCATCCTTCTGAGGACCGAGCTCGTCAAGAAGCGGAAAAATCCACACACGCGGCAGAAAAGTGTCGTATCAAAATATTACGAGGCTGTGCTGCCAAACGTAACGCAATACGGTCTGCAAAACGAGGTGGGGGGAGAAAACACGGCATTTACCTGACAAGAGATCTGTACAAGGTAGACCAGTTCCTTGGATTCACAGCCGTTTCTCGTTACTTCATTCTGTTCCTCCGGGAGCGAAAGCTACACCAAGGGGAGGGGGTGGAGAGAAGAGAGAGAGAGAAAGACCAGGTCAGTGAGCAGGAATAAGCCAGGCATGTAATAATGCATGAAGCACAACATCCACATCAACTTGCTCCAAGACATGCTGAGTATCAGGGAATGAGGGAAGCGCTTGTCTGTCTGGAGGTGTCAGATAGAAAATACTCAGCGTTCACGGCTTACACAGAGCCTCGAATGCCATTGGATTTTGGCATCTCACCTGACAGTTTAAAAATAAAAATATGGTTCAAAAATAAAACATTCATAGGAAGGCGAACTGCTCAAGCCAGGGATTAAACCTCTAGCTTAGAAATCTGCAAAATTAATTGTTCACTGAAAATATATCTATAAATATTCATGTATCAGATAACAGAGAATCCCTCCCCCCCCCCGCTGCCCTTTTATTCATTTTTTTTTTACTTTATATGCTCAGGCAGACATTAGATAATAAAACATATCTCCTAATTTCAGTGTTGTCAAGCAATTTACCACAACAGAGAGCTTTATGGCACCATTCATCACATAGAGAGTCATTAAATACAACATCAGGATATGCTTTTTTTTCAGAGCGGTGAGGAGAGATTTAACCGTGTCATTCCTGTACGTGTACCAAGTGCCTCGACCAGTCCTACTGCTAGTCCTGCTACTCCCACTAGCCTTGATACCCTCTACTTAAAATGGCTTATATTTAATCAGCTGCTCGGACAACAGAAATTACAAAGTGATCATGAGCAAGCTAAGACTGTTTGCAAAGCAAATCAAAAAAGTTATCTTCCAAAAAGCTGGTTTTATAAAGGCAAAAGTGATCCTTATCTAGTGCAGAGCCCCAGGAATAGAAAACCATGAAACAATCCCTTAAATACAGAGCAGGATGAGATATCTCAACCTCCCTGCACACGTGCAGCCATCGCTGCTACCTTTACTCCTTGTACGATGGACATTAAGTTGTACAGCGAAAGCACTGCCTACTTGCCAGAAGAGTTATTCGCTTGCTTTCTTAAGCAGAAATGATGCCAGCTTAAAAATAGAAAGCGCTGAAGAAGAGTCCAGGACTTTTTACACAAAGGTCTTTTGGAACAACACTTTCGCTCTTGGAAAATCTGTACATAAAAAAATTAAGTCTGTAAAAAAAACATGATTAGCTAAGACTAAAAAAACCCAACAACAAACGAAAGCAGAAAGGAATAAAAGAGGAAAAATCACGAATTGCTGTATCTTAAGGAATGTAAGCAAGAGAAAATGAGAACTGAGTGATTAGAAGCTGTACCTCCTGAGAAAGAGGGAGGTGTAAGGCCAAGTTCTCTTTCGTACAAATGACCACCGACACCCAGAGCGAATTCAGCTTTCCATTTTGCCAGTACCTCTCTCCTCTTCGTCAGGAAGTTGCGGAGCACACAAATTCAGCATCAGACATAACTTCCTGAATACTAATTTCTTTTCTGATGGCTGCATACAAGATTGCAGATAATTAAACAGATTCTTGGACCAAAGAAAGTCTTTAGATTGCCCTAATTTGTTATACTTTCACAACTTGAAATGTATTTAGAGGAAGAGGGAGCACGTGTGCAAACGCTCACCACTCCCTCTTGCTGCTTATGCAAATAAAACTTTCTCCTGCTTTGTGGCAGTCCTTTTTGGCAAGCAAATGCAAATTTTCCGTCAAAGGATTTGTATCAGAAATCGAGTTTGCGCCTTCGCTGTTGCCTAACAGCGTAGAGCAGTCTAAAAATATTGTACCTACCTGGGGACATCTAAGAGCCTTTCGCTGAGGCTGCTCTTTATGTAACCAGAAGGACATGGGAAGACTTAAAGCACTGTGCAAGCTCTCGAAGATGAAATCCACCCAGTCACCTCCACTTGGATACTACCCCTCTAGAAAACCCACGAAATGTTTCCCTCAGCCACTGCTCCAGCTTCTCCTGTACCACTTTCTCAGCACACTCTCTTTTTCAGCTTCTGGACAGGCTCTTGTTCCACCTATAAACTCTCCCTTCAAAGCGAGCTTCCTTCTGCAAAGCTTTCCAGTGAGAACTTTTAAAGATGTTTATGCACGCTCACATCCTCACAAGGCTGGTGTACAGTGCAGTCCCAGAGATAAATCCTTCCAGCCGCTGCGGAGGATTTTTCACATGGTGAGCTTAATTCCACTAAAAAAAAAGGGCACTCCAGAAAGAGGCAATTCTAAAGATTTCTAGGAGTGACTTCTTGGTGCGTGTAAGAGGGTGTAGCCTGCCGCCATTGATGTGATTAAGTATGACCATTATTTATTTCTGCATTGCACATTCCCGCCCCCCACGCTTTTTCATCATTCTTTACTACCAAATTTCACGTTTAAAGGGCTACTAAGTTCTGAAACTAACAGTTAAAGGAAAAGAAAATAACAAAGCACACAGCAAAGGAAAACTAATACATGGCTGGAGGTATTTTCCACATCTGTCAGGTAACAAGGAGCTCCAGTTCAATCAAACGTGGGTTTCCTACTCGGGGAGAAAAGTTTCCATCCTTTAATCTGCCCTGTGCTTATTTAGGGTACATACACCTACTCTAGCAACCCACAACCTACAGTTGCGTCCCTTAAGCGTAGCAGTGCCAAAGCCCAGCACCGCAGGCTCCGCTTCACGCGGGCAGGCTCCGTCTGCCCGAAACGCCAGCAGCCACGCATGAAACCGCCAACGTACAAAGGCAGCAGCTCCCTAAACATATTCGAGGCCTGATTCTGTGCAACGCGATGCGGGGTAGAAGGTGGTACGGGTCAAGTTAAGACAAAGGTTGAATTGCCTAACCTTTCCTCTTGCGTATACTGTAATTTACACCAGTTTGGACTTGAGTCAAGCCAAGTCTATACATGAACTCTCCAGAAATAGCAAGTGAATCATCTGTAGGCGTGAGGTCCATGTGTGTAGGACGACTAAGTTACAGCAAACATTTCGTTTGAAAGAGCACACCTACCTGAGGATTAACCTACTGATTTATATTCATTGACTTTACACCCGTGTAGCTCTTTCTACTTCAATGCTTCCGAATGTCCCCATTTAGACAAACTCACTGCAGTGAGGCGTGACATTTGAAATCCATTGTATTGCCCTACATATACGCAACTGTTATTTCAGAGTAAAATTGTAAAAGCTAACTGAACTGTTCCTCTTCCTGCAGCCAGCTTCATGCCATCTGAGAGACAGAGAAAGTAGAATTGCATGCACAGGAAAACCTATTGGTTTTACCCTGTAACATAACTGTCCTCGCAGCAAAATACCCTGGAAGATGAATATTTGCTTATATTCCCCGTTCCCCATCTGGCATAATTTTTGTTTTGCTCTGTTAATAGACATGCGTAATCCTCCACCAAAAATCGTGGATGTCATGGTGTTGAAAAGCCTTTCCTCCTGCAGCATCCCTTATAAATGGATCATCCCAGAAAGTACAGGTGCACCTGGGCCTGATTTGAAACCCAGGGAGCACAAAGCAAAGGCCCCTCTTGACCTTAGTGGACTCTGAACACGACTCACAGGCAGAATTTGGTTGGCTCCAAACTGGGAGATTGATTTTTTTCATCTTCTTAAAGGACAGACCAAAGACAGCTGGGTCTCAAGGATACCCCTGGAAGAGCTTCAACATGTATCATCTGTGATAGCCAAAATTATCTATAAATAGCATTTATGGTAACTCATCAAAGTGTTAAACAGCATAGTTTATATATATGGCTTGACATAGAGCCCGAAATGGTCATTTTTCACATGCAAAATGGCTGTCAAACCTCCTGAACCCGATAAACAACTATGATGCATTAGGCTCTGTCAGGTTCATTCATTATGGGAATATGTATGCTTAGCCAGCACAAGTGGAACGACTGACTTATAATTCCGGATTACGGTATCCTCACCTTTTCAGTGGTAGCATGTTATGCTACGCAAAGAAAGGCTTAAAGACGGTCCTACGAACTCATCACACGAACAGGTGTACGGGTAACTCGGAGTGCTATGAACATTACGTCAAGGAATCGCTCAAATTTGTCTTCACACAGGTAGAGACAAGCTTGCGAGTGTCCACTCCGCCTTTCTGCACACACCCACGACGAGCCGACGAGCGCATTAACTCCTGGAGCAGGCAGGCAATTCCTCATCCACCTGCACACTCACGCTGCCGCTCTGCGCAGCTGACTAGCAAGAGCTGCGGTTCCTAACCCAACGCCGTGCCGAACGGCGGGCGACGGTAACAAACCAAAGAGCGGGGAAGACTTCCAAGAGCAGGAGGCCGCTGGAGACGCGATCAGGATCTCACAGGACCAATCCGCGCTGACAGTAACAAGTTCACCTCGGTGACTTGAAAGGCAAGATTAAGCTACGTGCCAGGTTCACGTACAAGTTTGCCCAAAAGAGCAGTGCTTGCTAGCCGAGCCTTCATCGATCGTGTATTATATAGCTTAAAAATGCGCCTAGTTCATGCGGTGGCCCCCCTGTCTGAGAAAAAGCAGCTCATCTCCAATAAGCTACAGATAAAGACAGCGATGACAGGAGTCTCCTGCAGAGGATAATTTATTGGTTATTCCTCTTGTAGAGAGAAACAGCCACGAAGTAAACAGGGGAGTAAGTTATGATATGGCACATTCAGAAGTCTTATTCAAAAGTTTTACAGAGTGCAATTCTGTGCGAGTGCATTTCTCTTCCAGAACAGGGGTTAACAAGAACAAAACAAGAACAAAACACTCTCATCTCTCCTTTCCCGAGCGGCTTTGGAAGCTCCCTTCGGCTCTCCCTCCAAGAATAATCCTTGCACCAACCTCTGGCAGGTCTGTGCTTGGAGCAAAGCAGCAGGCGTTTTAAAGACTCATTTCTTTCTCTGGAGCTCCACAATTTCAAGCCTACCGTGAACCTGTCTGGAAGGCGCAAGGGACCTGCCACGCTCCCCGCACAGAGATCCAAAACGCAAGGGCTGGCGACTGCGGAGAGGATTTTAATTAAGAGCAGAGGCAGCTTTTAAGTGGCCCTGTTTCATAAGCGTGTTTCACTTGTCAGTGTGACCGCAGGCAGAAAAATAATGAAGAATGCAACACCAAAACTTTTAAAAAATCATTTCAAGGAGAAGCCTACATAAGTCTGTGGCCAACACTAGGAATGATGGCTACTAAATTAAAGTGCCAAATCCTCACCAGGTGAGAGCTGGCTTTGCTTTGCAAGGGCAACGGGGCTGTGTCCGCCCCTCCGAGCCGTGCCTCTGCCTCTGATGTCAAAGTAAGCTCCTTTAGATAGCTTTGGTTTTAATTTCCTTGTTTCCCTTGTTCGCTAAGTGATGTTAACTCCATCAACCAGCTCTCCTGAGGAAAGGACAGCTTCTGCAAGGCTCACGAAGCATACATTTGATTTGTCTATAAAACTTCATCTTCTGCTTCGTGAAGCCACAAACACTTGCTCTTGGTCTCGCTCGCACACACGTATCTCAACAAGTAACGCAGAGCCGCTGGCGGAGAGCCGGCATGTGGAAGAGCACATAAAGAAAAGGTTACAAGAGCTCTGGCGAACCCACCCTGTGTGTTTGGTAACTAACGCCGCGAACGTGCCTTGCTTCCAATGACATGACTCCTTTTGTACGGTGGTGCTATCTAAAGCTTAAAGTCTTGTGGCTAAAAAAAAATTAAAAAATTAAAAAAACCCAAGGAACAGAACGGAAAATAAAACACCCAAATCCCACCCCTCAATGGAAGTAGAGATAAGGTTAGAATTTTACGTGGAAGGTATTAAATAAATAGATGATAATCAATTAGAGAATTAAAATGATAGACTCGGAAAATATGCTTGAGTCCTCCTCCCTCAAAAGCTTCTCCCTATCTGTTGCCAGCTAGAAGGAGCAAAATCATTGCTCCCAAACTCCAAACCTGCCTGCACCGCCATGCTTTAAATAAACCCCTCCACCAAGAAACCATCTCAGGGCAGAGGTGTGGAGCCTGCGCTGACTTGGGGCATCACTGGGAAGACTGGAGAGCAGCAAAAGACTGTGGAGTAACTCTTACAAGATCTTGGAGTCGATTTCAATATTCAACACAGCATCTCCCAAGCTCTTATCTGAATTCCTCTGAAAACGATGCGCTGACTGGGAGCCAGTAGAAAGCCTAAAAGTCTACGGTTTATGCATGAACTGTATTTGCACACTGGTGACTGGCTCCTGCAAAAAGTTTTAGTGTCACTATGAGTCCATAATCGACACGATATTAAGCCACAGGGAGCAGTTACTAGCTCTGCCAGCAACACGTAAGCACCATCACACGTATCCATTGCCAAGCCTGAGCCGGCAAGACACATTTCTGGCATCTCGTACCCAGATGCTGACAGAACCACGCCTGTCGCCGACGCTGAACGGCACGTGCATCTCCCGAGGTGTTCCCCAACACGCGGTCCTGCCCGTGACCGGCTTTGATCTGCGTGCACGAAGGGCAACGCGTGCATTATCGCCGTAAAACCTGCTGTGAAGCAACGGACAAATTGCGCCTACCTTCGCATAACGTAACGCAAATGCACATTCTTCTCATGTGAAAATCGCATTTCATGGCCAAAGTCATTAAGTACACGAAATGAATGCAGCTGCTTTCCGCGGATTAAGAGAGGTTGGAAGTTTGCTATAAAGCACAGGCGACGTGAGCCTCATTAGCAGAGCCGCCCAGGGGAGGTTTAGGTTGGAGATTAGGAAAAATTTCTTCACTGCGAAGTGGTCAGGCCCTGGCAGAGGCTGCCCAGAGAGGTGGGGGAGTCACCGTCCCTGGGGGGGTTCAAAACCTGTGCAGATGTTGCCCTTGGGGACATGGTTTAGGAGGCCTGGGGGTGTTGGGTTGATGGTTGGACTTGATGATCCTAGAGGTCTTTTCCAACCTTAACAATTCTATGATTCTATGCCACAACCTGTCCATCCACAGCCCCACACAACCGACGGGCACAGCGGTCCAGGCAGGAGGAAGAGGATGTGAAGAGGCAGAAGGCAATGGATCAGCCGCAGGGGCGAGCATAAACCTCAGCAGGTTTCATCGCAAACACAGCACACATCTGTAGGAACCTCGAGGAGCGAAGAGATGGCAAGAATGCTGAAGAAGTGTCTTTTGCCAGGAGTTTTAAGTCAGTGGAAAGGCTGATGCTTTTCCTGGCAGAGGATGTGTCATTGTTCCAAGGAAACCTGGTAATCTTTTTACGTTTTTCCGAGATGGAATTTAAGGTTAACTCCCTGGCGAACGCAGCCAGACACATGCAACTGAACTTTCTGCCGCTCATACTCAGCCACAGCAAAAGCTCATTAAGTTTCCCAAACCACTATTACATCTGATAATTTTTTCTGACAGTATTAGGAGTGGACTTTTCTTTTTTCTTTCTAAACCACCACACTTCTAGTGTCTCCTTGATGTCTGTCCTCTCGTTAATTTACGATGTTTGTGCAGTTTAGCAAATCAGACGAGGGAATAACCACAGGACAAATGCCACCTTTATGCATCACTTTGGAATGTATGTATTGGGTGAAAAGTATGCCCGATGGTCAAGAGTAAGAAATATGAGGCTAATTTTCCTGTGAAATATTTCTGTTTTATTAAAAAAAAAAATAATTCTAGGGCCCAAATATCCTTGGGACAAACCCTGAAGAAATTAAAAGCCTTAACACTGATCAAACTCAGAGATGCAGACTCATTATAAGAAAAACTCTTGTTACCTCTCTCGGCTCCAGTCCCTTTCTCTCACAATACTTTCACTATCTCCTAAATCACCCTGGTGATTCGAACACCGCTTAATCCTCATTTACCCGAGTCCACTACTTACATCAGTTTGTCCTGTAATGGGGCACCTTCAAGACCCATTTTCTGATATATTTGAAGCTATTATTGTATTAAATTTGAAATTTTAGGTTGGCAAATCTTTTTACACAGAGAAACATTTTCCAACTAATTACTCTGACAGCATAAGTGTATTTATCTGGTCTTTTTTTTCCTCTGTCCAGATTTATCTTGCTAAATGTGCTAATTATACTCCCACATAGTTTCCCATCTTCTCCTGCTTTCTCCTTTTCATACCAAACTGTTGCTTCAGAGCAGGAAAAGAACATTTCCGACAGAGCGGCTTCTTTACCCAAGCACAAATATCCTGAAGCGATGATGAGAGCGAAGACAAGAAAATGTTTAAAGAATATTTTTATATCTGAAACTCAATTTCTCCACCGCTATTTGAAATCATCCCTTTGAAATCTCAAAAGCGGTACCCAAGAGTAGCAAAAAAATATCAAACAGAGCTCAACGAGACAAAAAAAGAAAGCGCACCTCCCGTAACGCCCCACAGATCGCTACTCCAAGCTAACGGCAGCGTGACAAAATCACTCGCCACACGTCTGAACTGCTCGGAGCACGGGGTGTTATATAGTATCTCTGGACCATCCATGAAACACCGCAGGCCTGCCGCACTCAGCCGTAACCAGCACCAGGGTAAGAGATGCGCGAGCAAAGCTCTCCCACGGCGGCTGAATTTCCACGTCAGTTTTGCAAAGTGCGCGTGATACGACTGTGTAGAAGCAGCGCACGGATTATTTCTGGCCAGGTAAGTTTGGTAACATTGACGCTGAGGTTCACTGCGCAGTTCAACTTCGTATTTGGATGCTGGATTAAACTCGGATGCACCTCTGCAGTAAAAAGGCAAAATGCTCCCATGAGGATATTCTGGTTTTTCCCCATGGATTGAGCAGAGTACAACAGAACCATAGACTCATTAAGGTTGGAAAAGGCCTCTAGGATCATCAAGTCCAACCCCCAACCCAACACCCCCAGGCCTCCTAAACCATGTCCCCAAGGGCCACGTCTACATGGTGTTTGAACCCCCCCAGGGACGGTGACTCCCCCACCTCTCTGGGCAGCCTGTGCCAGGGCCTGACCGCTCTGGCAGGGAAGGCATTTTCCCTCATCTCCAACCTAAACCTCCCCTGACACAGCTTGAGGCCGTTCCCTCTCGTCCTGTCACTGGTGACTTGGGAGCAGAGACCAGCCCCCCCCTCACTCCAGCCCCTCTCAGGCAGCTGCAGAGAGCGAGAAGGGCTCCCCTCAGCCCCCTCTTCCCCAGGCTAAGAAATATCATGGGATCTAATGGAAAACATCATGGGAACATGTAAGGAGGGTACTAGTGACTGAGGTGAATTTAATGCTGGCTTAAATTCTCTTCCTAGCAGGCACAAGTTCACATCAAATCACAGGTGTACTCGGAAGGCTGAATTTTATGCAAGTACAAGCACTAAGTAAATTTTAAAGGTTGTGGGACGTGCATTTTGCCTGCAGTTACTTTCAGAAGTGTTTTAAGCTTGCAAATCACATGAGACAGTTCTTTCCTGTGGAAGCATGATTATTCAGCAGTCAGCATCCCTTCAACTGAGCTTCTCCTTCAAGACTAATAAATCGTTTATAAATACGCGCAGCTAGAGAAAAGGGCAGATACGAACTCCACAGCAGGATCCTTGAGGTGCTTTAATCATACTGGATGCAATAATAGTTCCGTATCTGCCTTATACGCACAAGATCAGGTCTCCTTTGGGTTGTTTTGTTGTTTTGTTTTTAACACAAGCTTCCAATGAGGTCATGCATGCACGCTGCGCACCTCGGTACTTCTGAGAGAGGCTAGACCAGCTGTGACACTCCTTGAGCTCCTTCACAATCAAAACAATTGCAGAGGATAACTTTAAAGACAGAGGAGAGTATGCTGGGCACCCATGTGCACACTAGAACGCGTGAAAAACAGAGCTCCTGCGGTGCGACTAGCTGCTGCAACCGCTTAGATACACATCCACCTGAGCTCTCTCGCGGAGAGCTGGCAAACGCCGTCCCTTTAAGATGGCAGAAAGAGGGACATCTCATGAGATTTCATTACTCCTGGATCTGGCATCTGATTTAAAGGTTGGCTCCAGAATGCAGTGCTGGACAAAGGTCACTAAGGCTGTTCCCACTGCCGCTCACAGGCTTTTTAGTGGCGTGCCTTCAGAGCAGGCAGCTGCCCTCGCTCAGGCAATGCAGAGGAATATCCCCAATAGATGGGCTGAAAAATACACGGCACCTACATACAAGCAGTAGCCAGCTTCAGACTGAAAGCCAACGGAAGCTTTTAGCCCTGACTCAAGTTATCAGCGTCGCTCTGACGGGTGTTGATTCCCGTTACATTACTCTAGCTGAGAATGATGATTTTATTTTCCTGGTGATGAATACACCTCGCTCACTAGGCGCGTGTGTATACGCAGGCCCAGAAGCATCCCCTTGCCAGGATGAATTTGCATAGGTACAACGACACGCAGTGCTGGGGATGGGGCGCTCATGTAACCACGTGCCAGGAAAGACCCCACTGCAAACGCAGCAGCTTCAGACCTGATATTTTTAGGTTTACCTTAGTGACCGGTGCAAAAAAGTTCTGCTCTGAGTATTAAAGGTGGTCTATTAGACAAAGAGTAAAAGATAGGGCATGTTAAGGAACATTAATCAGCTACGCCAGCAATACAAACCAAACGTGAAACCCGGCAAAACGCTTGCATTTCTGTTGCGCACAGCAAGAGGAGATGGAAGGCAGTTCCTGCTCACGTCTACCCTTTCCAACCTCCCATGCAGCTCTGGAGAGGCGGATCCTCCCCATGCCACGCTACCCACGCCTGCTATTGTAACGCTGCTCTCGGACATGAAGCACAGCGGGATCTACCTTGTGCCTCTCAAGATGAAATCAGGAGTCACCTTGACAGAATTTAACTCTCACAGCAGTCAGGAATGTGTGACTTGGAAAGAGCTCACTTGCAATCCCTGATTCCAGGTTGAGCTGCCAACACGGGCTGCTTCTCTATATGCTGCTGGAGTTTGTTTTAATTCTTAAGCCAAGAATATTTGATGCCTAAGCTAGTTGAGACAGAAAATCTCCAAGAGTTGCATCAGAGATATTTTCCCCAGATTTTCCCGTATTAAGTTGCAAATGTTTTCTCATGTGGTCTCGCCCTTTTATTTCCTCTAAATGTGTAAGAAGGTCAATCTTCATCAGCAATGAAATATTCATAAAAACTTCTTAGGCGCAGCCATTAGGGACTCCATTAGGCAAAAACAACTTCTTAGGGCCTGAAAACAGAACGTTTTCATGAAGTTAAAATACCTGATGTTATTAAAAACAAACTAACGAACACCCCCTCCGAGCGGCCGCATGTAGAGCAGTGCCTCGGGCACTTGATGATTGGCAAAGAGGACATAAGATTCTGGAACGCTCCGTAAGCTGAATTTGCCACCTGTGGGTTTTTTCTGGTTGGAATTTGGTGGGTTTGTCCTTTGTCTTTAAAGCCCTGTACGAACTTCCTCGCTCCATGCATTCCAGGCTGTGGAAATAATGGCCATCAGAGAAACTAGGCCTTATTAGAGACAAAACTTTTTACGTTAAAGCCACTAGGCTAAAAACTGCTTGCCACCTTAGTTGGGTGAAACCTGGATTTTCTGGCTCCTTCGTATGAAGCAGCACCTATCTCGCTTGTAACGAAATCTGGGAAGACATGGGAGAAATACGGAACTATTACCAGATTTGCTTCACAGTTTTCTTTCCCATGTGGTTTTTTTGCTTCCACGATAACCTCATTTTCATCTCGTTTTCTCATGGGGGAAACTACTTCCAGCCCCTGGGGTTTCAGAAGACAACAGAACATGACACTAAGCAGCGGCGCTCACGCAACCGTCTGCTGCGGACACAGGGCGGCTGTACTTTTGCCAGACGTACAACGGGGTAATAAGTTACACATGGTGACAACATGGAAAGTCCCTGCATTCAGTAACTGTGGCCACAGTCGGGAAATCACTGCCAGAGCATGTCGCAGAGTAGGGGTGGCTGCAGGCAATCATGTTCCTTCTGCAAACTCATCCTCAAGAGGGCTTATTAGGCCATACCCAACACCACGCTAACCAGGCTCCAGCAGCCCTGAAGCACAGGAGTAAACGTGTGTGTGCTCTGCTGCACGGACTTGTGCTTCAGGGATTAAGAACTAGAAGGTAGATGAACAGAATCGGTTACTGACTCTTTCTGACCACCGAGCGACATACTGTGGGATAAAACACAATGGGAAAAAACAGTCTTGTTAGCACACCTACGATGGAAATCAAAACCACAGCTATTGCAAAGAAAGCTTGTAGGGTAAGCCCAGCCCCAGAGACGGGAACGCATCTGGTTTCAGTAAACACAGAGCCTCTGTTATGGCATGTTGTTGATTAAATGATTGTTTTCTTGTTTGGAGAAAACAGAGCATTCCACTTTGACAGGCACAGAAGGATGTGCGATGTCTTCTTGCTCCACAGGCTCAGTATTTTCACAGAGCACGCTGAAGCATCGACACCCTGGCCAGCCTTGCTGGAGGAAAGCAACGATGGGCGCGTTGCCTGTAGCCTCCACGTGGCCTGCTGTACAGACGTCAGGGCTCACAAGGAGAGGAAGGAAAGCAGTAAGTGTAGTGCAGGTAAAAGGAAATTAAAATGATCTTGAGGTACACGATTTACCTCTTTCAAATTCATTTTCCATAAAACAGTGTCACATAAATGAAACATTTCCTTAACAAAAGCGATTGCAAGGATGTGTTAAAAGACTAAGGGTATAGGTTCCCATTAATATGACACTGCTGTCAAAACACAATTACAAACCTTGCAGCAATCCCTGGCACAGATACCTCCAGGTACAATAAACCAGGCCCCAGGCAGAGGGTTTGGTTTGGTTTCGATGTAAAAGAGCCTGAACACATCTTTGAGTGCCTTTACAGAAAGAGCCTTTTAGAGCACATCATGCAAACAGCGTTTCTGGCCCAGGCAGAAGATTTTGAACAACTTCTGTTTCAAACTTCAGATATTCGACTCTGAAGCTGCACAGTGCTTGTTAGGAGCTTGGCCCCTGGGTCTTCAGAGCATATCAAGTTGTTGCCTATGAATTACAGCTTTTAAAATGTGAAAGATAAAACAAAGAAAGAAACAAACAGAAAACCCACTACTCACAGAAGTGTTTTGTAAGGAATCAGTGTAAGAAAAAAGCCATGAGTCAAACCAATAGATTCCAAATAATTGATTTAAACCCCACAGCTGCCGAATTCTGTGTGTGAGAAGCACTGCCATGCAAACAGGGCACTATTTTAAAAGCAGCTAGACGGAACAGCTCTCGTTACCCTGCTCTGACTGCTCAGCCAAACACAAACACGTAAATAAAATGCAAAAAAAGCTCTTGGCTTCTCTGACTTACAGCAAATATTAAGCTCAGATTTTTGAGTAACACAGGCACTGTATCACCAGCTCTTACTTGTCACACTAACCAAGAACTCACACGAAAGGTGTCTCTCGGTCTGATGCAAGTAACAGAGGGGGGAAAAAAAAAAGTACGTGAAGAGATTCCCTTTAGTCACATATGCAAATCTGGGTGCAAGGGATAAAAGGCTCAGCGGGCCCTATGAAAAGCAATGAGCAAAGATAGGCAGGAAATAGGAAGTGGTTTAAGTCCAACTCTCCTACACAAAAGACAAGCAGAGCTGAGCCAGCACAAAGGGAGAAGTTACGACACATCCTAAAAGCTTACAGTGAGTTACCATTTCCAAATGAAGGAGCAATGGTAATTCTCGTAACTATTTTGCTGGGGTCTTGTAGATGCTTTGCACCGATTTGCACCGCTCACTGAGAGCTTGGAACGGCTCTAAGCTGCCTGTGGCAGGAATTTCAGAGGTAGGCACGTGGGCAAAGCCATTCCTAGAAAGCCCAGATGCTGATCTTGTCCGGTTAATAATTTACTGGCTATGAATGAAATAAAAAATGCATGTAATCTTGTAAAACTTATCTGTCTCCTGTATATTTTTCTATGGTTCCTGTCAGCATGGCATCTGTGTATTATGTGTCCCTGCACCTGATTAAAGATTTACCCAGAACTATGTTTCGCTTGCATACGTATCTGCATCAAAGAGAAACACGTAATAAAGGTTTACAACGTTATCCAGACAGAATTCCAGAGTCAATATGCATCTCTTTACCAATAGTTATCACTTCATATGCCAAGGATTATTTTTAAAGAAAGATTCATGTAAGATCAAAGGAAAGGAAATAAATTATAAAAACGTCTCATTTTAAGAAGAAACCCTTGCTAAGCCTACCCTCATAACAAAGGAAGTGTTCTAGGCGTTATTAGCAAGCAACACTTTGGAACGCATCTAGCACCGTGAAATGCAACACGCTCTTTTTTTTACTGGCCTCTTGTTTCTCTAGTTTGCAGGAGATAGGCTAGAAGTTTAAAAACGTGCGTCTGAGGAGCCATTCACTTCTGCTGAGGCAGGAAACCACTACTGGGATGTTCCCCAGCCCCACTCCCAGTTAATTCCTTATACCTCATTAATATAGCTTTAAGGGTGAATTCCTCAGTACAAAAATCTTCCAAAAGGCCACAGGTTAATCTCTGGAAGAGCAGCCACGGTTATCCTTAGCTTTAAAATCTGTAATGTAAGACAGTCTACACAAAAATGCAATAACCTCCCCCTTTAAACTACATCTGATCATTCTGCAAAGAAAACACTGCCTGGGAAATTGCAATCTGATTCATTCTTTATCATCACATTAGCATTTGGTGCCATCCTTAAGGCATTCTTCCAGCTGTTTTTATTTTAGCATTATTCTTATATTGTGCAAGTAAACAAAAAGGATCTTATATCACGTATAGAGGATCTCTGAAAGGCTCTGTACTACTTACCCCTGCTACAATGATCTATTCTTTCCATGGATGGGATCCCTAGCCAAGGCCCAACAGTTCCAGGTCTCTCCGTAGCTTCCCAGCAGCTAATTGAAAAAACCTTCCAGGCATCAGCTCCGAAACGCAAGAACTCCAGGCTAGCAAAATCAAATTAAACTCCCCACATTCGGTTCACTCGCTCTCCTCTCTTCCTGGTGCCGCTGCTTCTTCAGATGAACGTGCCTATGAATAGCATTTAAGATCTGCCTCCATAGCCCTGTTAGCCGTTTCCACACTGCCCATTTCATGCTCAATTTGCACTGTAGAGAAATCAGTGGTGTTCCTTTCTCTCTCGCTCGCTCTCTCATTGGAAAGGTCCCACAAGACAAGCCGTGGAGTTTAACAAGAGCCAAGAGAAACAGAGAGGGAGGGAATGCATGCAGGGATTGTGTTCAGGCGCGGCATAGAAGTCTGCTGCTACAGCTCGAAAGAAAAAAAAAAAAAGAGACAGCAAACTGCCATCACATGCCTGAAACCCAGCACAGTTTAAGGCAAGCTGATTCCTCATCGTTCGTTCTTTTCCACCGGTATCAAACTGCTCCGAGCTAAAGCTCCGTGAAATTCCTCTCTGGTCCCTGGTGCTGTGCAAACTGCAAATCAGCGCAGGATGTGTGCCCTAATGCCGAGGTACAAGGGTTCTCTGTTCACTGTACATATTCCCTAAAGAAAACAAGTATTTAAATGATGAAAAGTTTGCTGTCAAAATCTTCCCCATTCAGTTAACAGCCTAAATATGTTAGCTCGTCCAAGGGGTCCCTACTATGGCCATAGAATGAGTGATCCTTAGGCATCTGCAAAATCAAATTTTGCAGATCATTATTCACTGCCAGGATTTTATCATTCAGCACCTGAGCACTGATAACCGCTAACAAGGAGCCCACCCCTTCCTCTCAGCCCAAAATCTGGGGCTCATGTCTAAGCGTGCAAGGTCATTTAACCATTCAAAGAACTACTGGTTCTAACGAACACATCATGGGATACTACTACTGCAATTTCACAGCACTTCTGCTAGTCCAGAATATCGAGGTCTAGCCATTTCTCTTTTCAGAAAGAGGCATTTTGCAAATTACTGACCATGTAAGTGCTTCTAGTTATAGCCAGTCTACCCTTGCCTGGCATTTATTTCACCATTGAAGGGTAGGGAACACAATTAGCTCCCTCTTCTCACATCTTTGCTTCTGAAATCTTAATATACGACAGGTTCTTAGCACAACCTCATGCCTCTATTACTATGCTTGGCCGAGGAGCTCCGTGTCCAAATTCTAGTTTAATTTTGCCGTCCAATTCAGGGAAGTTGTAGAAGATACGAGACAGGGTGAAGTCCGTTCTCAGAAGCTGCAGGCTACTGCCAGTGCCATCCTCTTTCAAAAGCCAGTAAGGGCTTTTACCCTGAACACGTCAGAAGTCCGCCTTGTATTTAATTTCTTACTATTGGACACTCTGTTTGAAGTGGCTACTTTGCTCGGGCTGCTACCGCCAGTCTCGGAGATGGGCTGGCCAGCACAAAAACTGACAGCAAATGATCACAGCAGCATCTCACGGCGTTGGCACAGTGGCTGTTCCATTAACACCGCGCATTAGGAATTTCCCGTAAGTTCACGTTTTAAGTCTAACTCTGCAGAGCACAGAATTTAAACGAAGTCTCTTCTTGCACACTTTTCATATTCATTTCTCTAACAAGCGGAGTCTGCGATGCAGCGAGGTGGTGGTGAACTATGCTCATTCCCACCCTGATACCCGTTCTCTCCTGCCCATGTGCAATTCTCCCCATTTTCCGTTTGCTGCCCTCACTGACAACAAACTTGCATCTATTTTAGACGCTCCCTAGTCCACACCCTATGGGGTGGTGTAACGCATACAACCTCGATGCCCAAAAAGCATCTTCACGTGACTTAGAAGACAATTCACCAGTTCTCATTTCTCACGTGTGTACAATAGTATAGCCCAGCATAGTATAGGAACGCACACTTTCAAAGCCTTCTTCATCAGCTGATGATGATTTCCCCCCTTTAAAAGTTTCTCTTTGTTCTTTCAGTTGGGAAAATACTCTAGAGAATTTGTAAGGCTCAACACAAGCTGTTTAAAGAAATTTAAAATCAACATTGTTAAAAAGAAACAGTTTCTTCCCCCACTCGCTCCCCAAAACTCTACTTCTCCCAAACTTTGGAAAATTCCCTTTCTATTAAAGTGTCTTCTTAACTGTTACACTGGAAAACTGATCAGAAGGTGCCGCCGGTTGCTGTATTTTCAGGTATGACGAGCTGGCAAAATTTGCTTCTCATACACCTAAATAAATGAGACAGCGGTGTGCTGTAAGGGCACAAAGAAACAAACATTATGGAATAAAGAAAGTCAGCGCCTTTAAATTACATGGCCTAAGCCACCTCAAGAGCCGCCTTATTTTGTGCAAAACGGGGTAGCACTCAGTAAGCAGCAGCCTTCCAAGCCCTGCTCTCTCTTTACCGTCCCTCAGCCCAGCTGAAAGCGATTCCCAATTCCCTCTTGCACCTTCTCTGCTCAAACCACAAAGCAATTCCTGACACTGAACCGGTGCCGCTAATGATGCGCAGGCTGGCCTGTCGCCGGCGCAAAGAGGTTACAAAAGTGACAATGAAGGAAACCTCTCCCCGGGATGGAGGCGTATTTGCGAAGGCGAAAGGCACCCTGGAACAGCCTGTACCAGGCAGGAGAGGAATGTCTGCGTGGTGGGCCGCACCACTGATTTGCCTGTATTTTGCTAACTAGTAGCATACATTATTCATCAGGACGCAGAGCTGAAAAGGATCTTACCAGTGTGAGACAAGCCAGATTACACATTTTGCTCCCTCTTTTAAACTAGTTATGCCACTTGCTCACGTTATTCCTACCAGATAGCTAATGTCCTTCTAGCAGGGAAAGGAAACACCAGCAAATAACCAGAAAAGTTCTTATTCCCTCCACCGACAAAACACATTTTAACCAGCTACAATTTTGACTATTCTGTACATTGACTTCATTAAATGAAATCATTGCTCGCATCCTTACAAACAACAACGTTCAGTTCTCATCAGCACAAGCCACGGCTGCAGATATGAAGCCTCCGAAATAATTTTCTGCTTTATAAGAAACAACAGCAGGATTTGACATAGCGCAGTACAGCAAATCCGTGTTCTTAATGGAGAGTACTGATGCTGAAACAAACTCCACTACAGCTCGGGTTTACACCCATCTCTAGAGGAACTCTAAAGAACAGCTCTTTACAACCTGCCTGGTATATTGAGACGTGCACCCAAGAGTATCCAGAGTACGCAGGGCTACACCACAAAGCCACAACTCTCCTTGTCCCCACCTACCGGTCCTCTGAACGGGTTATTATGCTGAACCCCTCAGCTCCCGACCGTACTGAGCTGGGATCCCTGCAGCCTGCAACGCCTTGTATGGCATCGAGACCCAAGGAGCAGCGACGTGGCCAAAGCGTCCCAGCGCGTTATCACGTACAGTCAGTTCTCAGGGTCGGGCACCACGTGGGTATTCCTGGAATCAGTGATGAGCAATGGCCATAGCTGGAACCGTTTGGGAGGTGGGGAAACCGTTCATGGAATGAATGGGTAAATCGCGTGAGCGGCAGCCAGGGAGGCTGCTCCTGCTCTTGAAGGCAGTCTGCATCAGTAGGTGCCTGTCTTTATAAGCAGCGTTTTAAAGAAGGGTTAACACGCTTCACTGCCAGAAGAAATGGTGCCTCTGAGAAAGCTGCTTTTTTCCTTTTACTGCACCCCCACAATCAGAGGAATATTCCCCCCATTGTCACAGGCAGAATCTCTATGCCTGGCACCAGGCAGGTGTCAATCTACCTTCTGGTGAGCACAGCAGTCAACATGCCTTACAATCCATCACGTTCATCTCTCCGTTGTAAAGGTCTCTAGAGGAATCATGCAAAAGTTTCCTTGAACATGCCTCAAACTCCTTCCTAGAGAAACCATCTTCCTCATTCCAACAAACCCCATCCCCAAGCAACACCATCAAAATCCACACGTTTCCCAAGAGCCCAAATCAAATCACCCTGTTGAACAATAGAGAGCATTAGCCAGGAGTGACATAACGTGTTTTGCCAGAGACAAAACTCCTGCTACTATCTACAGCACAATCAGCATCAGGTATTTGTTCTCCCCTTGGCCCCACTGAGCTGAATTAGAGTTAACCAAAAAAAAAATCTTGCTGGCTCCAAAGCAAACCTTGCTTCCGACATAAATTCCCATAAAATCACGATGCCTACCATTTCAGAACTAGCAGCCAAAAAAGAAAAACCCAGTCTTTCTCCAAAGGAAACCACCTTTAGTCACTAGTTAATTTGCCCTGGTGAATATAATACCAGACATTTGGAAATAGGCACTTTGATATACAAAGTACACATGCCCGCTCTTGTGTGTTATTTCTTACACCAGAGGCTATGCTCAGAAAGGGAAAAGTAAATATCTGCCACGTTACTGTTCAAAGCAAAGCTAATGTAACGTAACGATGGGTTCCCATAGCCACAATTGGTATTTCTGAAACACAGCAACTTCAGGGTTCTGATAGGATTCTGGCATGTTTGGTGGTAGGGTTTTTTTTTAAAAAAAATGCTACTGGCCTTCCCCTATGTGCCAAGCAGCCCGTATTTCAAAGTTCCCAGCCAGACGTGAAACATTTCAAACTCTCTGAATGGCTGCGGTTTGTTGTTGTTGTTGTTGTTGTTTGGGTCTGTGTTGATTAACACATGTAAATAAAGGCATCTGGTGTTACCTCTCTTTATTTCCATTTCACACCCTATTAAAGTCTCATTTCACAATTAATTGAAACCAGAATGAGATGACTCAGGAATGAATCCTCTCTGGCAGCCTTTGCCACACTGAGGTCTAGTCACCACCTAGGGAGACACAGTCCCCCTCCTGGCACTACTTGGAATTAAACATTTTGGATATCACACAACGATACCAGAAACGCTGTTGGAAAAGGAAGCGAGTCTGCAACCAAATCACTCGTGTTACACCCTTCTCACAAGAGAGAGGAGGAGGGTTCTGCCCTACTGACAGGAGAAACTACCTTCTTCCATGTGCAGAATTTAAGAGGGACAGCCAAGAGATCAAAGTACAGGTGAAGACGGACGGCGCGAGCAACGAAGTGATGCTTCTCCTGCCCCAAATGTATTCAACAATGGGTCCAAAGAACAGCAAAGTCTGATTCAAAGGGCCTCCAATTTGGTACGGTTAGGGATCAGAACTCGGCATGGATTCATAACTGTACTTCATAAGCCATGAAAGCACAACGGTAACACCACCTACCAACCGCTGGACGTGCACTAAACACCAGAAACTAACTTCTGACACACGCATAAATGATAGAAAATCAGCCCACGACCACAGAAAACTCCTCCGCAGGTGGGGCAAATTACCACTGTTTCTCCTGCCCTTTTCTACTCCCCAGTCCAAAAATTCCCAAGAAATCATCAAGACGAGAATTTTGAAAATAGGAAGTTCACGACCATCTCCACCAAAAGATGCAGCTGTTCAGAGTAGCCTGGAATTAAACGCTCAGGGAGGACCGCTGCTGTCATGAATGTCTAGAGTCTGAGTAGCCTGACAGCCCTTTGCACGCTAGATGGCATCGCACCACAAATTATCGCCGCGACTGGGCAACGATTCTGGTTCCTAAGGAACCAGCAAAATTATCTTCCTGCTCATGCAGTCCCGTCCCGTTCCTTCGTGAAAAGTAAGGCTCAGCACAACTGTGTGAATATTTACAGTGTCAAAACAATGGAGACGGCTCTGTAAGAGGAACCAGCCACTTGGTGGCTTCAGGCAAAAACAAAGAGGCAGTTAAATTAAAGGAGCTGGGGGTTTTATTTATTTATTTAAAAGAAAAGTGGCTTTGCCACAAAACAAAGCATCCTTTCTTTCACTGTCTACCGCTGGACAAAACAGGATACGTACTTTGGCTGCTGCCAATTAACGTGCCCAAATGCAGCGTTCCCCTTCGCCCTACGAAAGGCACCGTGTTTTTAGTGTTTGCCCATTTCAGGAACTACTTACACAGAAAAGCCACTTGAATGGGCCAAGAATGAGATTGCTTTACAGTTTTCATCCGTCATTTTTCAACAGGTTTGTTTCATATGCTGGCAAAGTATGTTAAGGGTGTAAACCACCTAGAACCTGTAATATGTTAATTGTTTAAGCTTACTGAGAAATGCATTCATCCATAGTCAAAAAGAGACAAAGCCAGTGAATATAAATTTTTTTACAGCTATATAAGATATAGATACTTTTTATCTTCCTGCATACGGCATTTCATAAAACTGCTGACTTTCAAGGCAAGTGCATTAAAATCACCGAGTTAGTTACGACTGCCTTTTCTTCTCTGAGCTCCAAATGCTGTCGGAGGTCAGTGACACGTTAGTCATAGTCTGCTTTTCCACTTGCTGGAAACAAGCATATTATTCCTCTGAGAGAACTGAAAACTGACACAGTCCTGTCACTCTATGCTATTAGTCTGTTTTCTTCCCCACTAAATCAATCTTTAGCTTTTTCTTCCGCGCTGATAAGAATCAGAGTCACTGGAAAAAATGCCTTACATACCTGAAATATCAGCAGGAGCTCCAAGGGAGGAGAAAGAACAACAAATAAACCCCAGAAACAATGATTTTGATGGGGGCAAGGAAGTGGCAATGAGAAGCTTCATTTGCTTAAGGTAGTCATTGATCCTGTCTCACTGTCTCATCTTCTAAGCACCTTTTCTTACTCAGACTGCAGACAGGCTTGTGCTATGATTTCTCACCTTCATGTCACCCGAGGAGAGATATTCATGTTATTTCTAACGCACAAGGCAAATCAAGAACCGTGCTGTGCCGAGCAACACTTCTTACTTTGCATTTATAGAGAACCGGTAACAAGGACCGACCTCCTAGGAGCAAAGGCAGTAAACAAAACTTAATAACGCACACAAGGGAAAACCAAACTTCCTCTGAAGAGCCTTGAAGGCTGTAGCCTGGTTGTACCATATTTGGAGGGGCAGGACACGAATAAAACTGAAATCTCATTAGGAATTGTACCTCCTGGCTTTTCTGTAAGCAGTTCTGCTGGCGTGCAGCCCCAAACCCGACCCCTCTTTACAAGCAGGACCTCTTGGTCAGCGAGGAAGGGAGGTTAGAGGAAGCAAAACCAGCATTCACGAAACTGCAAAACAATGCTACCCACAATCTCCTCCTAACACCCTCCTTTCCACATACCCGTCCGTCCAGTAATTCCATAGGCTCAGGAGAGCATTTCAGCTTATCCTGGCGTGTTCCTGAAGTCTGACTGCACGTCAATCACTGTTACCTTCCAGGAGCACCGGCAAAAGCTGGTCTTTACTCCACATTCCCCATTTTACCTCTTTGTCACCAAGTAGAGAGGGATCCATACTCTTGAAGTTACTGCCTGCAGGTGTACAGGCCCCTTCTAGGCTCAGATAAGGATGAAAAGCTCGACAAGATGACAAAGTCCACCTTTGCAACTTATGAAGTAGACTGTAGAAATGAGAATAAGTCATGCTGACCCAATTTGCACAAGCGTATACTTCCGTGGCAAGGCTGGTCTGCAGGGTCTTCCTAAAGCCTTTACAACAAAGATGAACGAACCTGTCAGCATTCAGTAGATAAGCAGCCACCATTAAAACTCTTAAAAGCTTCAGAAACAGACTGTAAGCAAAAGGAAACAGGCTTTGCGCATCACGTATGTGCAAACCACATCTTTCTGAGCACGAACTTGCAGAACTAAGCTCAAATCAGAAGGGAGTGAGGGGTGGAAAATCAGTGTTACTACAACCACATCTGAGAACAACTTCCCCAGGACAAGCATTATTTATTATCTGGCTAAATACTAACGTCTCTTGCTGACAAGAGAAGCAGCAAATGAAGGAAAATAATCTCCCCTTAGTTGGCAGGAGGAAGTGATAAAAGCTGAGGGGAAGCTTACTCCGTTTCCTCCCATGACCCCAGAAGTGGGAAAGATCAACAACCACTCATCTTTACAAATCAGGCTGTGTGAAACCCAGCGCTTTTGGCATTTAGCTATGCCTACACCCCCCGGTTTTACATAAAGGTTACTCTATGACTAAACTGACCACTGAAGGCATTTTAATATAATACAGACTCCGCACAGAGCTACAGGACTCGCAGCGCCTCCAAATCAAGCCTATGACCTTTAGCTACTTGCCGAATACTTTGCCAAACTTCCGCTGAGGGGGAAGGCGCAAGCACGATTTGTGTGCCTGTGCACGTGGGTACACACGTGAGAAAGAACTTTTTTAAATTTCACATCCCAAATTCCCCCCTCTATTTTCTTAAACAAAGAAAATGAAAGTCCATGTTCCACAGCTGGGTTCAGAGGCACAGTGCAAAACTGACATATGTTTTATATCACCACATCCATTTTTATACAAACACTTGAGCAAGTGCTAAAGCACGGAATAGACTAGATGGAAGCATTTCCCCTCAACTACTCCCTTCTGGGGAAGGGGGGCTGGAAAACAAGCGGAAGAGGTATATGGTCAAACTGATCTCCTAAAAAGAAAAGTTTTTCTAGGAGTAAAAACAAACACTTTCCCCCCTTAGCGAGATGTTGTATAAAAACTTCAGCCAGACTAAAAATACCTGGCTTTAACACGAAACTCCAAGGGGATATCTCAATGCTTGTATTTATCGCATCTCTCCTGCTCTTCACGTGCACAAACACACGTGGCTCTCGTCTTCTGCTACTCGCGTATCTGTCCTCTATTCTTACGGCTCCAGCCAGCGTCTTCCCACGGCAGGATTCACCACCAGTACGCTGCGCCCTGTAGGGCTTCTCTACTATCGCCAACCGCTCCTCCTTTGAAGAAAGGGGTGTCCCAAAGCATCTGCAGGCTTTAGGCAATACACAACTCACACCAGCATACAGAATTCAAAACACAGCTGACAAGTAATTAACAGTCGTAATAGGCCTAAGTATTTTCTACATACTGAAAAAAAGACTGGCTACACAAAGCAGGTGCTTACCCGCTTTGAAAAGTAAATATCACCCAAATTCAAGAGAAACATCCATACTAGTTGCAGAACCAGCAGAAATCAGTTAAGACAAGGCACTGTAAAAGCCCTCCCTCCCACATACATACCGTGTTTTTTACATTACGCTACAATCACAGCTACATGACACAATCAGACCCTGTGTAGGAAGGACTGAGCGTATTTACGTTGAAAACATGCAGTGACATTTGCAGGAGTTAAATGATTTGATGAAATTATCCCCAACGCATTCAGGAAGTTTCGCAGAACACAACCATGCGGTTCCACCCGTGGCCATCAGCACACGTACAGCAATTATGGTAATGCCGCGTGATCAGGGGGATGAGGTACTGAGGAGGAGGAAGAGGAGGAAGGAGAGAGACAAGGCCCACTTCTGCCACATTCTGGCAGACTTCCACGATCTATCAATTCTGATAGCCAAAACAGGATTCACATCTTTACCATCAGCATTAACATGCTTCTTACCGAAACAGAGACACTAAAACCTTGGGAGAGGCCCATACATAAATACCATTATTCCAGCAACACACTCCGAAGCCCTAAAATGAGTGGGTGGTTCTAGTTTTAACTCGACCAAATTAATGGGGAAAATCTCTAAGAGGAGACTGAAAATTAGATGTTTCATCTGAGGTCTCCATAACCCCTGCTCAGTAATTCCCTAATGGTGGATAAGTACGGCTCCAGCCTCAATAACGCTGGTGAAAGGCACTGCTCAGCAAAGACAAAACTGCTATAATGCGGCCATTAAGACTGAAATAGTTGACACCACTGTCACCAATTTTTGGTTCTGAAGATAAATGAGTTGGAAAAAAAGACTGAAATAATCATGTTGAAACCTTAAGTCTTAAGCAATTATGTGAGAGACTCAAGTTTCTTCAAACAAACAAGTTTCTTCATTCCTGTTGACAAAGGCTTGAAGATACTTGTCCACTTAAAGGTTTGCACAGAGAAATCCCTAAAGAAAAGCATCAGTTATTTTGAAATTCCCACAATTTTTGATCTGATTCTATAGTTCCGTGATATTATTTCTTAAAGACATGATCTTAGGAAGGCTGGAGCTGTCAGCCCAGGAAAATCAAACTCATTGTATTGCACTGAAAAGCATCCCACGCTCTTAAATATTAATTGCAACCTTACGACTACCAAAAAATGAAGGGAGGTGGGGTTTTTCAGAGCTTTTCTGGGCCTTGTCAGTCACAAGATGCTAAAGATGGATTCCTGCTAAATTTTGACTAGAATCGAAGCTCTTGGTTCAGTGAATAAGCCCTAGTAAGGGCTTGCTTAGAGCTAGTCAGTGAGGTCAAACAGACAATCTTCTTGAGTAAGAACAGAGGTGCCAGGAAAATAAGGGAAATATTCTCCTCGTGTCCTGAGGTTGCCCCCAGCGCTGCTGAGGCAGCTCTGAGCTCGGGCAGGCGGCAGAGGAATCGCACAACACCGCATCGATTGAAAACCAGCATGGGATCACATAAATAGAGACTGTATCATGAAGCACAACAGCAGCGCGCGATCCAACCTTCGACATTTCATGTCACTCGAGACCATGAGAACTCCATTAACGCTGGGGTTTTTTTCCAGCAGTTATATGTAAATGTATTGCAAACTCTGACACAGAAAGGCCAACTGGAAAACATGAAACTGTATTTTCCAGAGCTCAGGCACACATAGGAATTACCCCATTACTTGCCTGCCACAGATTATTTATGTCATGCGGCAAAAGCAGTATATCACATATGTTTCCAAAATCCCAGGGGAGGAAGAAAAATGCTTTTGCAGATAAAAGAACGCAGCTTCTGTTTGTTGACTCAGAGAAGAGCAGCAAGAGCGGTAAAGCAAAATGCCTTAAATTCACAGTATTAAAGAAATTATCTTGGAAAGGCTTTATAGGATGACTTTTACTTTTGTGAAGTAGTTCATCAATGGTGTCTTGGGGTTTTTTTTGATCCATGTGTCAGGACCTTAATTGGTTGTGTTCAGAGTACGGAGTTAAAAATGCAAACTGCATTAAGGGGTCACAGACAGACCTGAAACTCGGTTTTGATTTTTAATTTAGAAAATTCTGCTACGATGCCAGAGGCAGAAGATAAAATAGTAACGATCCAAAAAGAATATTTTAACCTTTAAATTTCCCAGGTGACAGTTCGGGGAAGGTGGGTTTTGAACGACTCGGGTCACACTGGAAAAAGGTCTGCACCCTGCAGACGCTACCTGAGAACTTCTCATTGCAGAGTTGGGCTTTTAAGCATTTTAATTGCATTCTCCAAAGAAGGAAAAAACAAACAAAACCATTTTGGCATAATCCTGCCTCTGTGTAACAAACACTTCAGAAGCTCAGAAGAACCTTGTTCCTCTGACACACTTGTCCCCCACGGAGAGGCATAAACCTGAAGACCCACTCGGTCCAAATCTCTGCAGACTTCAAGGGAAATGGGTCTTTATGATTCAACTATTACCAATGTTCAAAACACGACCATGAGGATAAGAGTAATAGTATAAACCAACCTGACGCAGCACGCCTGAAGTCACCCTGACTGACGCTGCTGTCACAGCACCGAGCATGACTCAGTTCCTCTCCGGGCAGGTGAAGCGGAGCTCAGCAACTGGCGCTACCTGGCCACGTCCTTACGTCACCAGGCAAGCGATGAGTGGTTACAGTGGCACAGAAAAGCACTACTTCACACGAGAGAGCCAAAAGGAGAACCCTGCCAGAAGAGGCCCCCCGAGCAGCTCCATATTGTGGACAAACAATAAATTTAAATCCTTATTTTGCTTTCTTATACTTTCAAATAAGTTTTGCACTAGTAACTTACTAGTTTCCAAAAGAAAACGACGACTCACAACAATTCTGTGTTGGATAAACACTCCCCTACGGCAAGCACCGATGCAATACCTGGTCTAAACGAGCACACGCAAGATGTGAAAATGCTACAGGCCTTTCCATAACTCAAACTCTCTTCAGTCTCCAGAACGAGCGCACTGAAACGTGAATGACCTCTCTGAGGAGCACTGGGGTAGCGCACGCAGCGGAGGCCCTATGGGAGACCTGTGCCGTTGTCGCACTCTTTAATTCAAGGGCACGTTATGGTAGCAATGAGATTTAGTATTATTGCTACTGCTGCAGATGTAGTTGGGTTTACAGTGGCTGTTTTAGCCTTAATCTGATCGAGCAACTTGCAAGACACGTACACATATAACCCCAAAAGAAAACGTAGTACATCATCCACATCTTAATTGTTTTTCAAGGGGAACATAAAAAATTCATCTATATGATACACAACAAAGAATTATTAGAGTACGGGGGTATTTTGTTGTTAAAAGTCCAAGTCTTCCCTCTCTCCTCATTTATCTTCAAATCTTAATAGAAAATTGGAACGTTATTTTCCGGACTGTCTCTAAGAGAGCTGATGAATGGCCCACGTTCTTACTCTTTAGGATATCAGGTAGGGAAGAAAAGTTAGAGCCAGTGGTGAGAGGAAAGCAGCACTCCAGGACAAAAGCTTCACTGCACCCTCTGATTCAGCATCAACGCCAACCAGCTCTAAAGAGATCTTCTGCTTACTTTGGACTCCACTTAGTTTAAAGTAGCTAGAAAGTGAGGGATATAGGGAGGCTTAAAAGAGTTCAGAGAAACGTAGGGACCATGTACCAGGGGAAATAAAAACCAGCACAGCTTATCTGGGGTGTATTCAAAGTGCACATCACAGCTCTAGTGGTGCTGCTAAAATGCATTAATAATTCAAAACGCATGCGCTAGCCTAAAAGCTCACTTCTCCAAAAAGTTTCCAAACGCAATCTAGCTTTTATTTCGTTTTAAAACAAATGGCAAGACCTGACATTAAATCAAACCTCGAGCCACAAGAAGAGATGCGTGGAGGGGGACTCTGCACCAGGCCCTGACGCTTCTCAAGACTCACACCTTCACTACACCTAAATAACCCCGAGTTTCCCGCACCGCAGCAAGGCAGCTCCCTTGTCCTGGTGTGACACTTCCCCTTCTTTCCTGCAAATCCTTCCTACCCCGAGGCTCCAGCTCCCAGTGGGTTCCCTGCCCCCTCCAGGATTGCTACACCTATAATCACTGTAGGACTTGGCCTATGCAGAATTATTAATAATTTAGCAGCATTTCAAAGTAAATTCCTGGACTCACGCTGTAAAAATAACAGAAGTTGTTTTGGTTTTTTGAACTACTTCAAGCTGGTAAATGGGAACTTGTTCCAAAATCAGTTATTTTAAAGCCTGAATGTTTTGACATGTCATACTTGCAATAAATAAGTTTAACACTCACGCACCGTAAAGATCAATTATATAGCTATGCCGAATTTCAAGGTAAGTTAAAAGAATTTTTGTTAGTATCTAAGCATGAACTGGCAGGACCAGACAGTACCACCTACCCAAAAAGCTCATTTTTCCAGGCAATTTGTTTTATCCTGATATTTATAAGGTTCATCAGTCTTCCAATAGAACAGAATTAATTTTAAGGCAGGTTCATGGATCCTGAACACACATAAAGTATATGGCACTATATTTTTTTATTTCCAACTTGTTATAATAGTGGATTTGTGGGTATCTCTTAGGCAACAGCCTTCCCTCTGAATGATTACTGACATAATTCTGAGTGTGATGGTGCCAAAAGCTGTAGTTAGAGGCGTTCAGCTCCGACTGCAACTCACAAACCGATCCCTGATCGTCCAGAGAAACATTTGGCAGGGCTTTAGACATATGTATGCAGACCTAAACGGGCTTCCCATAGAAGCTCCTTCTGGGAGATTAAATATTCGAAATGAAGAAATTTAGGAGGGTGATGGGGACGGTCTTGCACCGTAAGGTGTGTCCCATAGCAAGCCATTTGGTTTTTATTCATGTTTCTTGCATTCATACGGTAGAGAGATGGAAAGAACTGCTTAGCAGAATCAAAGTTTGCTCAGTTAGATTCAAGAGAGACAAAAGAAGTTGCACTTTCGGAGAGGGAGTCTTGAAGAGGCAGTAAGAGCATCACATGGTTCTTCATTTAAGTATTTTATTTAAAAACCCTGCAACCGTACAGCCACGTGATGTATAATGGAAACATTCGATTTTACACTGCTTCACCAGGAAAAGAGCAACCCGAATTTGCAGATTCTGTTGACAAAATAGCCAGAAATGAAAAGTCAGAGGAAATACGCAATTGATCTCTTTGGAATCCTCAGTGGAGATCAAAGAGCTTTTTGGCACGGACGCCCAGGAGGGCAGAAGGTCAGAGCCTTGCCTGCAGGACACGGAAGCAGAAGCCTCCATCTTCTGCTCACACACCACGGCACGGGATACAATAACAAACCCATCAAAGTCCGCAAACGTGTTCAAATGCCTTCTGGACATTATAACGGTACGTGTGGGTGAGAATATGTGCCTGTGTGCATACTTCCCCTTTTAAAATGAAAAATCTGTTTAAACCCAGGCCCTTGGTAAAGTTTACGTTTGCAGGAAATCCTCTGCACAGACCTCTCTGTTGCAAGTAAAACAAACGACAAACCTTGGGCCTCAGCTTAGCAGGTCTAGAAACATCCTCTCTGATACACGTGCAGCTACACATATTGCATTAAGAATCCTGTCACGGTACAGCAAACATTTTCACGTGTAGTATCTAAATACCATTAGTTCAAGTGCTTTCCCCTGCATTTTCCTGCCTCGCAGGGTAGATTCTCATAGCGCGAGTGCAGCGACAAGCTTCTTCCTAAGTACGCACAGACAACCCTTCCCTGATTTTGTAGAGAGAACAATCCTGAGTTCCCCCCACCACGTGCCCTTGTGTGGGGTGACAGTACTGAGTGAGGCAGACGGGAAAGCAGTGTTGATTTTCAAAGACTGCAAACCAGATCACGCAACCATCCCCAGCACACGGTCTCCGCGGGGTTCCGGGACACAGAGCACACCTGGCCACATCGATGGGGTGTATCTGGTCTGCTCAAACCCACACGCCTTAACCAGCAAGAGGCCTCAAAGCCGAGACGGTCAGGAATACCGGTTTTGCGAGATCAGGCTATATCCTATCGTACCTCCTCACCAGGTTCAATGAAAACGTTTATAACTACAGGACAAAGGTACACACACACCATCGGAAACCTAAGCTAATGAATGAACAGTTTAAAAACTCGCAGCCTAACTCGCTATCCCTGAGCTGCCAACTCTGTCATCAAACCTCAAAATTCTGGCACGCAGGCACAAACTAAACAAACTACCCTTTTTGCAAGCAGGTACAGTAAACACAAAATGTAAATGTTCCCAGCGATGTTTGGTTTAACAGCTAATACGTCCACTGGCGTGACAAACCTCCACTGGAGAATAAAAACACGCCCTTGCTTCTGTAAATCTGAGGGATCACATCAACATGAAGTTTGCTAGTTATTAAAATCACACCAGCTTGGCACGCTGGCAGATCCAGGAGTACAATGCTATGCTGCATTTTAACACCATTCCTCTCAACAGTTTGGCTTACTATATACAAAAATATAAGGCTTTTAATCCTCTTTCAAAGTATGAAACACTAGTAAAATAGGGATTATTTTTCTGGAGCTCACGGATTCTTTTCAAATTTTTAATATATTTTAATTCTACATATAATACATCTTTCTGTTTTTTTCAGGTCATTAAACCTCAGGGACAAAAAATTTTCCAACACAACTCTGTTCCAGTTTTTATTCATTTCTGTGACACGCTGCTAAAGATGATTTATGATGGTGGCAAACAGCAGGAGGTCAATGCCAAAGTTAACAGCTGGGCTTATTACAGTCACTTTCAAGATTTACTCATGCCATCAAATAGCCACTATGCACCAATAAAGACTGAAAATCCCCAAACAAGTTTGCTGTATTTTCAGTGTTAAATGCAGAAGAAGAAAAAATAAGCTGGATTCCTGCAGGAGGTCAACGTTTTCAAACTGGAGCGCCACAAGTCCTCGGTTGCAAAGAGGAGCCAAGTATGCTCAGATTTCCCTGAAGCCGTCTTGGCCCGCCAGTGCTCAGCACGTGCGTAAGGGAAGATACCTATCTCACGGTATTGAAGTCTGAGAAAACGCCCACCCAGATTTGCACAGTGATATACTGAGGAGGCAGAGAAGAAACACACGAAGCGGGCAATACTCAGAGCACTTTCCTAATGGGGCACAGCAGTGTGCCGTTCCGTCCCAGACACAGAAACACGGCGCTGGGTCTGTTCTCCCGCCTACTGGAGAAGCGATCGTCCCTATATTAACTCATAAAACATCCAGAGGCGAAGGAGAAGAAAAAAAGCAGAAATACCCGTTCAACTGAAACTACAGGTAAAATATAATTTGCTTTGAACAACTGTTTGTAGGTTATAGTCTACCCTTCCATTTATACTCCTGGATGATCGGCTTAAAATAAAGGACATGCATGGAACCGGAGAGCTCATCTGGACAATTACTAACAGAAAAACCTTTCCTCCCTACGACAGGCAATTCAATAACCAGCCAGTTGAGTAATGTCAGACAATTTACAATTTATAAAGATAAACATTTATAAATTATTGATGTCAGTAATTGTCAGCCAAAGGGAGAAAGGTGAAAGCAAAGTGTAGAATATGCTTTAAGAATGACTTAGCTGCTGAAGCCCCACGGGAACGTCAGCATAAGCCCACAGCAGACTGAAGCTGGCTGTTCACATACATTTCAGTGTTACACCTCCAAATACAGGTGAGCACGCGCCTCCTCTGGCAGACAGCAAGACAGACAGACAGACAGCTCCCCCTTACCAAAAAGCTCCCCTGAGCACGTACCCCCCCCACAGCTCACATCAGCAATCACCCCTCTTTCTTCAGGGGATCACAAAGACCTTCAACACAAGGACCTGCTTAGCCTTGAAATTATATCCTGCCACTTTTCTGAGCAGGCTTTAATAACTGGTGGACAATCGACGCGAACCCTGCCCATTCAAGCTGGATCACTAATCGGGCCGTTCGCTTCCTCCGCAGCGAACAGCAGCTGTAAAACCAGGAGCAAATGTGCGAGCAGGAACAGGAAAGGTTGCGTGGAGGGATATTCTCCATACCTGAAGTCGCCCTTCCACTATAAAACCCACGCTGGATTTCTCCCTGTTTCACTGGAAGAAAACCAAGCAAGCTGGAATTTCACAGGTATGATCTTGTTCCAGGGAAGAATTTTTCTGAGGAGTTAGTGGCAAGTTGGATGCAAGACCAGGAAATAGAAGAATCCAAAAACTGAGGTGAACTTACTTGAATATTTTCCTAACTTTATTGGCAACGAGAAGCTTGGCCTAGAGACTCCAAATTTTTAAAATCTGTTGACCTTGGCAGAAGGCTGTTCCAATTTTCAGGGAGTTGTGGCTGGAATTATTAAGTTAAGAGAAGCAGTTTCCACCTACGCTATTAACATACTTGTTTTTATATACCCACGTCCTTAAAGCAGCCTTTGCAGCATCTCCCCCTACCACTTCAGAAGGCAATAGTAAAGAAACCATATGGAAAAGAGAGGGAACGGGAGGGGAAGCCCTTGGTCTAATGAAGGGGAACATAACGTACCAGGATATGGCAAAGTCATTTGGGGGGGGAGATTAACAGCACCCAGAGATGAAAGGCTAAAAGGAAGCACCACTTCGTATGCAACATGGCTCTGCATGCCATGGCCACTCATGTATTCGTAAAGACAAAGCAAAACCCAGCAAAAATGTCTTTCATAGCAGCGCTACAGAGCAAAATTCAGGCCAGTGTTTGTGGTTTGCACTATGTATTTCCATCTTTTAAAAGAGGTTGGGGCAGGGGAACTGCTGTTTCATGTTTTGCTTTTTAAAATAAATATTTTTTTTCTTTTTAAACACTTTGCAAATGAGCAGAATAAATGAAGATATTACAGCCTGTAGCTGCTCACGACTGCCAAGATACTGAAAATTATCATGCCCACAGAAGAGCTGGGGGAATGAACAAGCCCTCCTACACTGAAGGCAGCAAGCAGGCTTAGTTTAAAATCACTGATGGAAGGAGATCGGAGCTAAGCTGTCCGACTTCACACAGGCACAGATCAGGCAGCACTCCTCCGCTCCTGTTACTTCCAAGCTGATCTCTGTAGAGGACTGCTTTTAGCTGCGGCACAAGCATCTCAAACTACCCCAGTTAACTCCAGATGAGGGCATCTGGTCAGGCTTTAACCATTTTTGTTTCCTTTGCAATCCACCTCAGGAACAAATTTACTCTATGATTAACGCAGACACCCTCACAACCATACTTGCCCTCTGCACCCCCTTCCCTGGAGTATTATTAAATAAAAGAAAAAAAGGCAAACCAAAAGAAGATGACCCCGAAAAATATTTTCTCGGCAGGCTTTGCTGACAAAAGGCACCAGGAGAACTGAACTGCTCTTTGCAACGCTTCTAACTCTTAAGGCACAACAGGAAAATGCAATTGCAGGCGCAGACCACAGCCACCACTGAAAGGCAGCCCATCAGCTTGGCTGGAAGGCTGCAGCTTGCCAAAGGCATTCAAAGAGCAAACAATGCTGCTGAGCTCCTAACAGGAATTCCTGGCAGCTGATGCCTCTGCAGGCGGAAGCGATTCTGGTTCAAATACTTCCTTTACCACTGATAACGTGCTCCTACCGCTTGCAGTGCCGAAGCTTAACAGATAAGGAGAGGTTCTTCCATGCGCCGTAATCTGCTCCTGTTCCGACGGCGGTTTATTTTTAGAAGGCGGCTCCATCAACGCAAACGCAGACAGACCGACCGTGCTGTTCGAAGGGGCAAATCTGTGTCAAATGAATGTGCATTACAGCACTTTCTGCCCTGTACCGACGTGGTTTTCAGGCAGCAGAGAATATTATCTGGGAAGCACAGAGCTGATCAGCTCTCCATATTCCATTACTAAAACCTACTCAACTAAAGAAAATATCTTAATTCTTTCAAGTGAAGAACAAAGTCTGTTTCTGGCAGGAAGTAAAGATATTTACGGAATACCTAATCACTATTTCTCCTGTTTATGTTAATGGCACATTGCACTAAGTAAAGTAAAATTACATTTGCAGCCCATCGGGGGGAAATGATTCTACTTCTGTCTAACTTAGCGATACAAAGGTTTTGTTGAAGTAGTTCAATTCCCATGTACTAACAGGCCTTAAAGCTCAAAAGGCAGCGAGGCTACGTGACACAACTGCTGTACTGAGATACTCAAATTACGTGGGAATGAGTTACCTTGAGCAGCTCTACAGCTCAAACACAAAACCTGGAACACACAATCAAATTAGCCTGGGCTAATCTGCAGAACGCGCCCTGCTCATGCATTGAGCTTCAACTCAAGCGTCTGGCAGATGCTGCGCTGTTTAGCGCGTACACATCAACCCTTTCCGTGTTCAGCTACCCGCAGTACACCGCACGGCGCTGGAACAACACAAGCCCCTAAAGAGGAAGCTTTTCCAACTAGCTGACCCTGAAATCGTGCTTAAATTCAATCAGCTGCCTTAGAAACTGATTGTCAACGTATTATTTTAAATTACATTGGGATGATTTAGGCACTGCTGAAGTTAAATGTGCGGTGAGCCCTTCTGCCTTCACATAAGACCTGAAAAAGAAGCTGACGACTTCCAAAGCCATACTTTGGTGCTGAACTGAACACTAAGATGCCCTGTACAGCAGTATGTGTGCAAGCAAGGTTTGCCGTGTCTATCAGTGAATTGGGTTTTGACATTCTACAGAGGCAGATGTCAGCCAAGACGTGTGGAAAGGCAGCGGAGCTTACGAGAGAAGGAAGCCAGCAGAGCGACCTAACCGATGCTGGGTAATCCCAGCCTAGCCATGGCCTAATAACACCTCGTTTGGGAGATACAGACCATAGCGAGGCTGAACCACTGTTCTGCTCCTGCTAACAAGACTCCTAAAGATTTACCCGATGTTAGACTGAAATAAATCTATTATGCAGAACCTGGCTTTCCATCGTAAAATTAAAAATCAATGGCGTAGCCTTAGAAATTAAATGTGGTAATAAATGTAAGGTATTTCAGCAAAATACCAGTCAATTTCTGACACTGATGCAATCTGTAAAGCCCATCCTATAACTACAGCTTTGACATCAACTACCTTTGCTTGGTAAACCAGCAATTTCCTGCTGATGCCGCGACGCCTGTCTTGCTGGCCAGACGCAGATAAGGTTAAAAGGCATTGCTGTCGAAAGCAGCACAGCAGAACATTCCTGAAGAGAAAAAGCACCCCAAAATGCACCTAGCTTTGTTAGCATGGTGCCAGGATAAGAAGAGAGCAACTCCTTTTTTACACCCCACAGAAAGTTAATTTAAAACGATCTCATGAGGTGAAATGCCAAGATATTAATACCAATTGCACCATGAGACCATACTATAAGTGACATGAACGTTACAAAACAATCTGAAATTTGGCCAGGCTGTTAATAGACGCATTACACAATTCCTGACACAGCCAGATAATACTGCATTTCTGCTATGCAAATTTTTAACAGTGAATAGATTTTGAAAGGAGTTTACACCCACTACTCCTCAGATGCAACTTGGCAATTCGCTATTAGGTGCCAAGCTGTCATTTACAAGTCACTTCAGCCTACTGCTATTCCCTAGTCTACCTTGTTATCACAAAGGAGCCACCAATGAATACCACATCATTAAAATGTATGAGCCCTATATGAACCCATTTTTCAGTCTGTAAGCTAATACTGCTGCTGTATTAATAGTATTCATTTATTTTGCCATTAATACCGGTCCTCAGCTAAGCAAGTGCTGTAATTCCCTACCCTTCCATATTTCAGCAGCAAAGCTCTCTTCTTCAAATATTTTCATCCTTATTACTAAGTCGTTACACTGTGGGAATCTATCAGAGATCTCGCTTAGGAAAAGGAAGGGACAAGAGGCATGGAGCTCGTACCTGGGGCCTGATTCGCCTTATCTGAGCACATGCTTTGCTTTAGGTACACAAGTATTTAAGCGCGTACGACTTCTCTGAGGTAGCAGTGGTGGAAACAGACTTGACACCCCCAAGGCACGCACGATGACACTTTTACGACAGTGCTTCCCACGCTGCCGTCGTCCACCGTTCTCCTCCCGGCCTCACAACGCACCGTGAGAGGCAAGATCTCAGGGGCCTGGTGGGGCTGAACAACCCACCCTGCTGCTTCTTCCTGAGCTATCCCTCCCTGGTTATGGTTTTTCAGCCAGACCACTCCTCTGGCTGCAGGTTTGTGCCAGAGGGCACAAGGCACAGGACAACTGAGCCGGGGAGCATGGAAAGCTGTAGGTGCAGCAAGGACACCACAGCAGTGAGCGCTAGACGGCTCCGGCTCCTGCTTGGGGAAACTTCCCACCAGAGCACGCTTCAAGTTTGTTGGCAGAACAACGTAAAGAAAATCTGTGAAGAATATATTATCCGATTTTGCTTGTCCCTCTCACAAACACAAAAATCTCAGCATATCAGCCCTACAAGTATGCCCTGCCACGCTCAAAACATTCCAAGAAGTGCTTAAACCCACAAAAGAATTAAATTATTTGTCTTCAAAATGCTTTAGATACTAATGCCACGCCAAGGCTGTAATCTCTAGCTTGCACATTGTGCTGAATATCTCTGAACGATGGAAAGGAAAACTCAAGGGACCACACGATGCAAAGAACACCAGTGTGTACACAGAAACCTGCTCAACACCTACTCCAATGTAAAACTTCTCTCCAAAATGACTGAAAAATTAGTGGTGACAAATCAAAAGATTACCAGGAGACAAAAAATAGGGAAGGGACATCGATGAGTCACGCTATTCCTATACACAGAAATTGAAAATAAAGAAGCAGTGTTGCTTCCAAAGGCTGAGGACTGCTCCCGTTTGCACCAGCAGCCCATCTTCCAGAGAGCTCGGGAAGCACTGAGCTTTTTGCACTCTTAAGCCCACTACTTTGTCTAACTTGCCCTGCCTTTGTGTGTATGTGTCTCTGACAATGCACACGCACCCCGTGCTCCACAGAACGGACCTACTTAGAGCCACTAAGTGTGAATAACAGTAGATACGAGCCCCGAATAGGACCCAAAATCCTCCTCAGTGGGAATTTTACAGAGACAGAAAAAACGGATGCATAATTCCGCTTGCAAAACTGTCAAGTACGGAAACATGAAAGGCTGTAAATAATTCACTCTCTATTACAGGAAATGTTTTACAAATGAAAAGGTTGTAACCTCTTTTTGGCTACAAGGCTGGCAGATGCTGGAGGCAGTCCTGCTTCCCTAAGTACAGAACAAGACGTGCCCTGCTTATGAGAAACTAGCGGTGATTCTTGGTTCTCAGCCCTCCCTGATACTGCTCAATGAAAAGTGCTTCTGCCTACATTTCTGGTGGCTGGATCACAAAGGAGTGAAGCCTCCACACTCCTAGAAAAGCCTCTCAGGCTGACTAGCAATTTCTGGTATTCTGACGACACAGCTGCTGCAACGCATAATGCCGAGCTCAGATAACACGAAGAGAACAGATAAATTCGAATTATTTATATTTACATAAATACGTTCACACAATTGTTTAAAGATACACACACAGAGGCTAAAAATAGGCATGCAGTTATTACAGACGACTCATTAACGAACATTTCATGCAGTCTTAAAACAGTGACATCAGTCCAATCCAGTGGAAATTAAATAATCTCCAACCTCGAAGGGGTGGCCACATGGCTGAGGACAGATTCTGGCCCAGTACGTGGAAGCGATTCCAATTAAAGAGACTCTATTGCTTTAACTTCTTATCACTAAACATTCTGCAACCAACTAAGCAAACCTTCGTGGAGGTCCCTCTGCCAAACACAAGGATGTTGTGTATATAAAAGAAATCTGAAACTCACCTGTATGTTGCCAAAGTCCACGTTCTCATAATGGAAATGGGCACATTCAGCCATCTTCGGGAAGTGACCCTTTGTAAAGGACAACCTGAAGCACATCAAGAGCACACCGTTAGGTAGATGCAAACCACTGAAACAATGCTCAGCATCAAGTACTGCTACGAAATGCAGCTACTGAGATAAAATAATGACGGCTTTCTCATCCTAAAGCCAAGGGGACAGAGGGGTGGTTTGATGTGATGCACCAAAACAGTGGAGAAGGGAACTGAGAAAGGAAAACGAAATTGCAAAGTGGCTTTTATCATTGCCTGCTTCAAGAATTGCGTGGCATTTCACCAATGCCAAAGCCCACATCTTTAAGAAAGGGTGCAGGGAGAAGCCGCTCTACCTTTACAAATGCATCGTTGCAGTGCAAAATAAACAGCCTTACACGAGACACGTAGGAAAGCAGAACTTTACCTGTGAAAGGCATCACAGCCCATCAGTCCCGGGTTGATGTATCTGAGGGTGCAGAACAAACGCTATTTATCCTTTGCCTTTTTAAAATTCAAAAGTGAGGCATAATTATTCCCAAGTGTCTCCAGCTACAGTGATGGCTGACCGGGAGATCCTCTGGCTCTGCAGCATGCTCGTGCTTCTGCTGAAGCTATTATAGACTCCTATAGATATTTCTGGTGGGGAGCCAATGAGATTGTCATTATCTAGCTCTCTCTTCCCACGGGAATATAAGTGGGAAGTGAGATGCAGCATCTGGCTGCTCAGCACTAGAACAAAGAGCCATTTCCCTTACAGCATCAGAGCACTACAGAGAGGTGATCTGAATGCACAGGGCAATCAATAGCAGGGACTTCTGGTCCTCAAGTCAGCATTCTGAGCAAAAACAAGTCAAGTAATATTGATTACTTTTGATCCCCTTTGCAGGTTAGAGGTCTGAAACCTTAGCTGCAAGCATAATAAGTTGGTTTGCATTCTCGGGGAGAGAATGAGAGGGAATAGTGTAAGGCCACAGGGAAAAAAAAAACTGGGAGACCAGAGAAGGAAAAAATACCCCCGAGAAAGAAAAATTGTGCAAAACCCATTCAAATGAAGAGGTACAGGGCAAAATGCAAAAGAAGGAAAAGAGAAAAAATATCATTAAGGAAATATATCTAGGCCACCCACTTGTCCTGGTTTAGCTTCCCAGAGCATAGGGAAACAGGGAAAATTACCTCATTTATACATTGCCTGGGCTTCTCTTTAGGTTTTCTTTTTTTATATATGTCCTTTTTTTTTTTTTTAAGATAATCCATTTCACGAAGAAATCACAAAAAATTAGAAATACAGTAACAGTGACATTCAAAACTCTAATAAGCTTTGCTTCTATGGCCAGAAACAGGTGAGAGCACCAACAAAACCTCTCATGCCCCTGGCTTTAGACTACATTAGCTATAATTTACTTCATTTCACATGCATTTTGGTGGCTCAGGTGCAGATACTATCAAAAATAGTTGCCGAATGCCCTAGTTGTATTGTGGCACAATAGCTAAAACCCAGGACATGAAAACCAGAAGCCCAGCAAAGACAGGAAAATCAGAGAACACTGCTCTTACTTTTTCACATTCTTCACTTTCATACTTGCTGTGCTGCCGCAGGTCCGGAGCGGCAGCTCTCCTGGAATGTCAGGGATATCGGCACCTCTCGCCTGCAGAAAAGAAGAAAAAGCAAGGAACTTAGAATGTGGCTGCTTGCTGTGGACTACCACCCGCTCAGCAGCGCCGCGTATTTTTACATATATGTACAGACACAGCTCAAAGCTCATACATGCTAGAAGTTATACTCCTACCTTTTTAACAAGGGAAGTGAGGAAAACTGAACCTCGGGATTACAATCTGTGATTATCTCTTCCTGAACCCTGCTGAGCCTTGCTAATTCTTAGTAATAACTGCGAGATCCAGTCCTTTATTCATTACTACTTCTGGTTTCTAAAGAGGAGACTTTCAGAGGTAGGAGTCTAAGATACATTCCTAAACTCCATACTTAGACTCCTCAATAAGCATTTGATTTTCCAAACATCTGTGCACTTAGGCTCAGGCAGAGGCACTGGAAGAAGCTGGATAGCTCATACAGTGGAAAATCAAGTTAATGACAGAGCTGCTTGCATGTGGGAGGTGAGCTTTTAAAAAAGATGTTTGAAGATATTAGTATGAGTGCATTAACGTATTAACATTCCTTGATCACTAAAATTCATTTACTTCAGTGAGGCCAGGACTCCAATCTCCCTCTTTTCATTTGTTCTGTCGTGCTTTCCCATCCTCTCCTTCCTCCAGCTGCTTTTTCGTAAGCCGTGAGCTGTGCCGGGGGATGTTCACCATCCCCAGGGACTCAATCACCGAGTACCGCGTGTTTCTCTTGCTGTGCTGTACCAGGCCCTGAGCTCTAGAGGAACGAGGGGTTTTAGGTAAGGCTTTTATGAAGGGAGCAGTGATCAAATGGGAAGACCAGCACAGATCTCACAGAGCCAGAGGAGAAAAATACGGTCCCTGATGTTGGCCAGAGAGCGCTCCTTAGTGACGTGGGCGAGACCGGCAGAATGAGCCTTTTTTCTGCTTTATACAATGCACTACAAAACATGAACCATGTCCAAAGTAGCGAATGCTCAAGCAAGAGGAAGAGAGGTGCTTCAGTATCCCCTCTCTTACAGGTTTGGGACAAAAAAATCAATTTTCTTATGACAGGAGTAAACAGATGAGTTCCCTGGTCCAGATGATCAGCACCAACGTGCTTCTAACCCGGTCCACCAAAAGCTCTCTGAACAGAGCTCATCAGCCCCAAAGCCGTTACTTATCACAGAATACACTTGCAGACTGCAATGTAAAACAGGGAAACAACTTGGTCCTCGCCCCTAAAACTTGAGCCACACAATTACAATTCAAGCTAGCAGCCCACATACGGGACGAACAGTAGGGGAATCTTTCTTCTCTCCTCCCCGAAGCTCTCATTTTAGCTTGATGCGGGTCAAATTTACATGTGCTTCGCCACATCATAAAGAGCTGCAGTAAATAAGTCAAAACCATTCACCATGCCTATATGCATTAGCTAACAGCAAGGGAACAGAGGGAGTGATTCACCTCATTCAACTCCAGGCAGGCACGAGGTACGCAGCTACAACTCTGTTACCCACCCCAGGCTACTTTTATAGTCACCAGAGATAAAGGGGCACTTTGGGTCCAGTTCACCTACTTCAGACGACTGGATTAGGACAAAAGCAACCATGTCGCGGCAGTCTCTATCTCTCCCTTGAAACAGGGGACGAGCCTGGCTCAGACGCAGACGTACATCGCAGACGGCTGCATTCATCCAACCGACATCACTGCGGCTCGCGCAGGACTTGAGCAGAGCACGTTCTCTGCACCCAAAGTCCTGTTATTTCCAGCACCCTTGGAAAAGGGATGCTGCGGCAATGATGAGCGAGCTCCCCCCTTTCATCGTTACTGGGTAAATCCGAAGCCAGGACACTCGCTCTCACAGTTGCGCCTTTCAGAGCCCTGCACATAAGCAATGCTTTCACTCCTTTGTCCCACAGCTGTACCGAACACGCACACCCACTAGCTGAAGAAAAACAAGGACAATATTTATATCCTTAAATAAACCTATCCTTGGCTGACTGACTGTTACTAAGCACACAATTACTTCAGTATGTAATAGGACACTTGAGAGTCTCATAGTGAATTTTAACATTAAAAGGATCACCAATTTAATAAAACTTACAGGTCTTTTGCATAAGAAAATAACTAATTACAGTAATAATTGTGCCATTCCTGTAAGATGCTTTTAGGCAAAGCTGGATGTGCTTGCCTTAATTTTCTAAGGAACAGAATTTCCGTAGGAAGAAAAATAATTTTTCTTCTCCATCAGCAGTAGAAGCTGGTGGGATGTAAAAATGGATAAACAAATCTGACAGAAAAACGTGGGCTTCGAGCCAGTTTGCAGCAGTGGGTAGAGACTGCCCTGGATCTGACTCAAAGCAGCGTAGGCAAAACTCACACCCTCCAGGAGACTTAAATGCCAGCATCTCTCTTTGAAAAAGCTGTATTACCCCTTCCTCCGAGTTGAGTTATGTCCGGATCATGCTGGAAGGAGCTATCGGCCTCTCCCGGGTCCAACAGCATGTATCCGTTAGATGGACTACAATGAGCTGCGATACAGTAATTAACTTCGGTTGCTCTCCCAGTCAGACCTGAGCTCTTTGGACTCTGCTGCAGAACGACGATCTCGCCCAAGGCTCACAGTTGAGGATAAAGGGCAGAATGGTGATCTTGCGCAAGCTAAAACGTCTAGTATGAGGTACTAAGACCAGAAAAAAACTTGGTGAATAGATAGCTAAGCAAAAAAGAAGCATATTGCAATTTTAGAAACAGTATTACTCAAAAATTAACTGCAACTACTTTCCATTTAAACCAAAGAGGCATAGCTACATAAAACCACACTTTATTCGCCACTAGTTTGTACCTGTTTTGATCCACCACCTGGCACGCAAAACGTCACCCTAGATTGCCCTCTCTCAAAATACAAACAAAACACTCCAAATGAGATTTGTCGCCTTTTGTGTTTTGTGTCACAGTACTTTAATTTTTAAAATCATTTTGAAACAGTCTAATTACTTCCATCTCAAAATTAGCCAGCTAGCACCATCAGTTGCTCCTCACTTCCCTGTTTTCTGTGCGTCGCTGTTCTGTGGAAACCTCGTAATTGCATAGCAAATCTGTTAACGCAAATTATTTAGTCCAATTTTTCACAGCATACTGGCACTGCTGCATCAATCTGCTTCGGTCCAAAACTGGGTAAATAAATTAGGACTCGATCCAGAATGCAGTCGGTTGACTTGATCGGGACCCTCGGTCCTTCTAGGCTTTAGGGGAAGGCTTTTGAGCAACACCACTTCACCAGCCTCCCCTGAACCAAGACATTCTCCTACCAAAAGCCTGCTGAAGACTCCTCACATAAGTAGCAGCTGGGACAATATTTGAGAACTTCAGTATTTTATAACAGACACATCGAACGCGAGGCAGGGAGATACCACTAAAATCTTTGCTCTGAGCAGTTTTGGGAGAAGGGCTGCCTGTCTGTCCCACCCCCCGATGGACAGTCATTCTGTCTTTAAACCACCACAGCCGTTGGCTCGGTGGGTGTCAGGAGGAACCCTGGAGCACCTACATCACTTGTCCAATTTTCAAGCGTTGCTGCCAGGCTCCCTGAGAGTCCGAGAGCTCTTACAAATCAGGCCGTCCGGCTTGAAGCACCCAAGTTTGCAATTTTTGGTCTTTATAGACGTGACTTGGAAAACTCCAGACTTGTGCTCTCTAGCACACAAAACCTTAGTCATAAATAATTTATGTCTAACAACTCCACTGCGTAATATGGAAGGATTTTCTTCTAAAAAGTCTCGTTGCATTTATCAGAAAACATGTCAACCTGTCTCCCTCACATCCAGAAATGTAACACAATTTGAAAATACACGTAAAATTGAAGAAAAGAGTCCAGTGAACACGATGTGATAAAGTTTCCACTGTGGTGTCCTCAGTAGCGGAGAATATTGAACCTATGCAAACCCCGCAGTCCCCTCCTGCTGCCACAGCCTTACACTGGGGTGCAGAAGAGGAGAAAGGGTGGAATCCCACCAAGCTCCAGCAATCCCATTCCTGCTGAACTGGTTTCCCACAACACTACTACAAAACCCGGGGGAGGTACCATATACAGGAATGGACACAGCCCAGCACTTGACAGGTCAGCAAGTACCCAGGCTGCTGAATTCAAGCAGGGTTTCTGAAGGCGGAAATTTACTCTTCATCCAAAGTTAACACAAAGCAAGGATAACTATTAGAAAAGCAGCAACATTTATGTCTCTTCCCACCATCAGTCTCTCACCAAAACCAGTTTGGAGGGACCAGATTGCTCCGGATTCTTTCAGCACATGGCTTTGTTTCTAAAAATGGCAGAGCTGATTCAAAATGCTAGTTGGTTTCCATGACAGTCTTTCCTTTACATCACCTTCATTTCCCCTTGATTTTCTTGGAGGGAAAAAGAAAAGAAGAAGGGGGGGCAGGATGGACGACAAAACCTCCCAGAGGTTTAAAAAAAAAAAATAAAAAATAAGAAAACCAAAAAACCACCCCAAAACCTCAAGCTTTGTTAGAGTTTTACTTCTTCATTGAAGAACAGCAGGAAACAGAAATGTTGTTTCAGTAAAAGTCGTTCCTCTGTGGCGAGTACTGGTCTACTTAACTTGAGCGAGAGGATGAACTGAAGAGGCCAGCATATCAGATACAGTTCGTATCTGAAGTAGGTGTTCACGCACGAGGACGCCAACAGCTATTCCAAACCTTGGCTACCAACTAGGTACACAAAGCTGGCTCGGCATCAACGTCTTTGCAGAGCTTACTTTGCAACATTAAAAAGGAATAATTCCCTGATCACTACGAGGTAAAAGATGATAGCTCCATTAGCACCGTCCTGCTTTCGCCAGTTACTGCTCAAGAGCAGCCTGGAACACAACGATGAATAAATATGGTTCATCTCCGCTTCATACTCACAGCCACTGACATACTCCAGGGAAAGCAAGCTCTCTTTACCCTTACTTTATATGTTGTAACAACTGTCCTGGTTCTCCACAATAAATAAATCAACAAAGCAAAGGAAAAACGTTTTCGCTAAACTGAAAGTCACCGTGTCCAAGCCACTACAAATAACTCCAAATGAAAGGGCCCGATTCTGCAGCATTTCTCTGCCTGAGCACTATCCCTAACAGGATTAAAATGTACCTGAGCACAGGAAGGCTGTAACTGGGTCACTTTTTTGAATGGAAGAAACGCATGGTGATTGATGAAAATACAATATTCATCCAAAAATGTCGAGGTACAGCGGCAATATGATGGAAATGCAACCATTTGCAGAGTTGTTCGTAGTACCGCTTCCCACTGATTCACTTAGTGGATGCGAAGGAGCTTCCCTAAGCACCTTCCTGCAGGATGTCTGTGTCACTGACACTTCTCAGCTACATTTTTCAGAGCTGCTTAAGATATTTGGACACATATAAAATGAAGAAGCAAGTGCATCTGGTTTATGTACCCAGGTCCGCCAATCTCAGCCTAAACAAAAATATCTGCTCATTATACTACAGCAGCTTTACCAAAGAATTAAAATATATAAACAAACACCCCGCTCAACTCCGCATTCCCCAGTTGACCATCTTAAGAATTAATATCCGTGCTATTCACGGTCTGATCAGCAGAGCGCAGCACTGGCACATTTAACAGCCGCCCAGAGGCTGTGCAAAGCTGCAAACCAAGGACAAGCTCCTGCTCTCGTACCCAAGAGGCCTCTGTACCCATCTGTATCTGCAGAAGCTGGCTACGCACCCTCGCTCAGAAAGGAGCGAGGCATCACATAAATTTCACCTTTGAGAGTGCAATGGTCTAGCATACTCTGATTACAGCAAACCGAGCCACTGTGGGCAAAGAAACAGCTCTGAGATCCATCAGAAAAGATGTTTTTCAGAATAAGAAACACTTGAACCTTTTAAACGTTTATTTTTAAATTGAAGTCATCACCTAACTCCTTACCTACTGCAAATTTCTCGATGCCTGTTGCAAAGATAGAAGAAACACCCTTTCTGACATGCCAAAGGAGAGCTGTAGGACAGGCTGACTTGCAGGCGTAGCTTAAGGCCGGAACGGCTGAAGTAATTAGAACTAATACTGAATTTTTAATTTAGCTCTCAGTTTGGGGACTGTGGTATGTGGAGAAACACACACCCAGCCAGAAGTGCCTTTAAAATCTCATGGTAAGTGTGAAATGTGGTCGAGGAAAGCCAGTGAAAAAAACAACACGTGCTTCCAGTAGGGAAGCTCTTCATACTGGCTATGCCCATTCTTAATCCCATGTCCAAGAAATCTGCATTCAATAATGAAAATACTTTCATGTGTACCGGTTTTTGAGTTGAGGACTTTAATTCCATTTTCCACGTTCCCCGTCAATGCTGACTTGTTCTAGCCAGTACTTATTGCATGGCATGGTTAGCAGTGAATTCTTCTCTTTCAAAAGACCACACAGGATGTGTTTTTTCTACTCTCAGCTTCTCCCTTCCAAAGGGGGAAAAAATAAGAAAAAGAAGAAAAACTCTTAAGCACTGCCATGAGCTGGCAAGTGAAGGGAAACCTCTCATTTCTGAGGCTGAGCATTATAGAGGAGTTAGTCCAGGGCATCCATTTACCACAGTTTCATAGATCAGCCTGGAAGGAACAAAGAACAAATTCTTAACTATTCATCTACTGTGTTTTCAAATAAAGTTCGCTAGCGCACAGATATGTGAGCAAAACCACCTCCAGCTCACACGTAAAACAACTCGTAAGCGGGAGCCGAGACACGGAGCGAGCAGCTTGAACCTACTTCGGCAGTATTATTGTCACTGCGACCAAAATTCACCTCTAAAGCAGGCTGATCTTACGCCCGGACAAGATTTCCTAAGTGAGGCTTTAAGAGACGCAGGGACTTGCACTGATTCTCTGCAGATGAATCAAATGCACCCAAAAGATGGTGGCTATTTCCAGCGAAACAGTCCCACGCTTGTACTTTCTTTCATAGATATCATTTGGTTTAGAGACAAAAAATGGATGCCCCAAGCAAAACTGAATGGTTAGCTACTGAGGACAACATTAGCATGATAACTACCTGACAGCTTTGAGTTTGGATTTGACATTGCTATAGCGAGGCAGCAGTGAGACTGCCTTATTACTATTCAGAAAGATCTCAGCCCAGGGAGCTGCGGCGGTACGGTACAGAGCCTCACATAATAGCATACTGGCTCAGGAATGTACTTTCTTTAAGAACAAAAATCCCACATACAATATGCGTGGGAAAGGCAGCCAGGGTTAGAGTCCTCCTGTACAGCTTAGAAAATAAATTTTAGAAAAAAGCCACAGAAAATAGAACGTCCAATGAGCACAATACTTTGATTCCAGTTCCTTGCTGGCTAGAAAAAAAAAAAAGACCCCAAAAATCCCAGCCCCTGTCTGATGCACAATTTCTACAGCCTACTGCTTCACAGAGGGAGGAGAGGGTCCTAATCACGGCTTAGTTATAAAGGGACAAGTGGAGCTTTGGGTTGTTATGGTAGAAAGCAATTTCTCATCACACAAAAAACTAGAGAGATGAATTCGGCCTGAGACTAGCAAGTACCACACCGTTAAGTCCCCTGGCCACATTCAGTGATTATGCAAATAACAATGTTATGTTATGGGTATAAATCGGCTTAGAAACTGAAGAATTTTCCCAGTGCAGTAGAAGAAAGATAGGGAAGGTGGAAAAAACAGCAGCTCGACATTTAAGCCCAACATCTGAGTCAATAGAGTTAACATGAATTTATATTTACGCGTGTAAAGCCAACCTGGACTCTGCTTTTTGTTTATAAAGAGAGCTGGTTCCAATGGCATAAAATACATAACTAGGATATGATACACTAATTTTCCAAGCCCTTATAATAACACAGTAACACGAAGAATGTGTCTCTTGTAACATGCAATTTATACCATAAGCTGCCCATAAACTTCTGAACAACAGAACAAAAGAGTCAGTTCATTAACTGTGCTCAAGCGTTATCCGGGAAGGCTTGGCCTGCGATCACACACCCAGCGCTGGAGCAGCCTCCAGCTGCCGGTCACGATAACCGGGCAGGGTTCCTTCAGTCTGCCTTCCTGACCAGCTGCTCAAAAACCCTGCAGCCTCCGCGAGCCAGTTCGCTGATCCAGGTTAGGAAAGACGGCCCCGGCATTTATGCCGGCAAAGGCGAGGGGACAGTGCTCTCCAGCAAGGACCTGGCGTCGCTCAGGTGAGCTCGGGACACTTGATCTATGTGACATCTGATGTGACACAATGACACCGATGCCACAAGAGCTGCAGGAAGGTCTCTCTGTGCTGCTGGTCAGCGAAATCAGGAAGGTAAATGATGACCTCTTCCTCACATCACCAAGACCATGAACCCTGCAGGAACTGATGGGGAGCACCTTTGTCCTCCAAGGATGTTTTCTTGCATTCATAAAATTATTAGTGGAAATTAAGGGATTCCACCCCCCCACCCCAGTCAATATTTAAGGAAAAAAGACAGAGGCTGAGGTATAAAAACAAACACACATACACAGAGAAATAAACACCCAAAACGAATCAAAAAGACCTTCCTACACAGGCGTGCAACTGGAACACACCAGACTCTCTGTGGCTGAGAAACCAAGAGCAGTCAGGGAGCCGTATACAAACGCAGGGAAAACGTCATGCCACCAAGCAAGAATCAACAGTTAAAACTTCGGGTTCTACAACCATAGCAAAGAGCGTCTTCAGATGTTTTCAAGCTGAAAATATTTCCTTGCAGTACAAGCCACGGAGCAAATCAAGAGCACACTGACCCTAAAACTTCTTTTACGCTGTCTGAAACAGAAGGCGCATCAGGAGCACTGTTAGCCTGAGGGCACAGTTTCAGGATAGCCTGGCTTGAGGAGGTATAAAGCCCATTTTTTAAAAATCCCACCCCAACCCTTCAGCCTCAGGCTACTCTCTCCCACTTCCTCTCATTGCAGCTGCAACTGGTTTAGTGGCTACAGTACAGGTCTCAAACAACCCAGATTAAAAAGAAAGAGGAAAGCTGAACTTCTTTTGGGGGATTATTTTAAAATGAGATTAGGTTGGTGATTCATTTCCCAACTCTTCATCCCAGAAACTCTCTCACTGTAACTGTCCTGAGACGGTAGCACGGGAGGTGGGAAGGAATAATCAAAGACAGAAACTTCTTAAAGGAGATTTCTGCAATAGAGAAGCCTGGTGTACCTCAAACCCACCGAGGACCACGTCCAGTCCCACGTGGATACCACGGAGCCGACAAACTTGCCAACGTTACGGAGAGCAGCAGGGATTTCCAGCCTGAAACTGTGCAAACTGACTCTGGTGTCTGCTCACAGGAGGTCACACATCCTCCCATGATCAGGCCACAACCACAGTCCTACGGATCCGAAGCTAGCTGAGGAAAAATAACCAAAGGAGACACGGTACCTTCTAGGGTGAGAAACAATTTAAAGCATTAGTCGATGGAAAGAGCGCTTGCAGCAAGCCCCTACAGCATCCATCACAAATCTCCATGGAACAACCCTAAAGCAAAGATGGAGCGTTAAGACTGCAAGTGCGAAAACATTGGGTTTTGCAGCCAGGGTCATCTGTGCCCTAGCAACCACGGTATTTGGTCAAACACCACCAAACATCACGCAGACCTACACCGGGGCAGCAGCGACCGATATCAATGCAGCAAGGCAGCACTGCACGGAATGATTTAAATAACAAAAAGAAAAACCAGACTACAGCTTACCAACATTTTCAGGGAATAATTCACCACTTGATAATTAAGAAGGTTGAATCATGGCAAAAAAATAAATGCCTACAACCTTCAGCGAGACAATATATACTCTGACGTGTTTTGTTTGTCTCTTGGGGTTAACTTAACGGAAGGGGAGAGAGGAGCAATCTATTGACAGCCCTGCAAAAACCGTTCCATCTTTTCTGCATTATGGTAACTGAGAAGCAATGAATACTGATTTAAAAAAAAAAGAAAACCAAACAAACACTTAAAATAAGAGACTCCTTTCTTTTTCTGGATGGTTCGTCTTATTTTTAAGTAGCTGGGACCAGGGAAAAGTGATTGACAGATAAATAAATTATAGGTTTTCACTCCCAAATAAGTACCTTTCAAACAAATGTGGCATTTCTTGTATTATGACAACAAAACATGTGTAAAAGATCATCTCTGGAATAGGGTGGGGAGAAAAGGGGCGGAGGGCCACGACAAGGTGACCCCGTCTCCCGAGCTCACCTCATACTGCCTCTCAGAACTTAGAATGGTGAATAACCTGGGCCAATTACAACAGCATCACCAGCACCGACCATCGGGACAGCATCACCATGCCGTCACCAACAGGCAGCTTGTCTGAGCCCCATCGAATCTCAAACGCGTGATAATTATAAAAGATCCTGGGATGTGAAATCGCCTGAAACTGAACCTAAAATTCTAGAACCTAAACCCCAAGAAATTCAGACTGGTCACACACAGACTGAGCAATTGCTGCACAGCTGCTACTGACAGCACAGCACGGGCACCACTGAGCTTACTGGTTCACCACTGGTTCACTCACAGTATGATAAATAGAGGCACTCAGGCCCCCTAATGCCTTAGAGTAAACCCAGGCCTAAGCGCCCTGTGTACATTAATGGATGCTTACGCCTACCTGCGCTTAGGAAATCTGGCAGAGGGCTACTGAGAGCAATCAAAAAATTAGCCACCTTTTTAATTGCCATTATCCCCTGTGACCATAAAGGAAGGAATACTAGCAGTGGCATGTAAATACATGACCCAAACATTTCACTTAGCAAGACGCTGTGCTTACTGATGTGCATCAGACTTCACTTGGAAATAGATAGATATGCAAAACCAGGGTGCATTAAAACTGGAGATCACAGTGAACAACAAACTTTACTGACCCAGCCTTGGCAAATTCTAAACCATTCCTTCTTTGCTAAATGCTGCATATGGACAGATTTTCAAACAGAAATTTAGAACGTGTAATTTTTTTCTCCCGGATCAAGACTGTGCTGCAAGACACTGTACACTGTAAAGAAAGTAAATGTAACTAGAAACAATTGCTTCTAAGGCATTGCCAATGAAAATTAAATGATTGCTATAAATTAATACTTACTGCCAAAAATACGGTATCCATTCTGGTTTAATTGAATTCATTTAATTGGCAAAACCAAATGGAAGCCAATGTGCCAATTAAGCGATTGTCCCAATTTTCAAAGATTCTCAGGGACAAGCTTCATGCTGGGAGTTAGCCTGCGAAATAAAAATGACTAACCAAGAGGGAGCAAGAGACCCATACGCAACAATATAATACCTTGCCAAAAGCTTAACGAGTGAAAAAAATACTTGATTCACGCAGCAGTAACAAGGAAAACAAGTTACGTGAATTGAAAACGAAATATAGGTTCCTGGTGCAACGCCAGACCAGAACTGTTTTGACCAAAACGTTACTGCAGCCTGACGACTGCTTGGTGCGCCGGACGGGACGCCTGCCTCACACCAACGCCTATACGTCCACAGCATCCGAAACCCCGTTTCTGTCCCGTCGTCACCCTTGCTACAAACGGCGCCCTGTGACCGACCTGCTACGCGGTCTAAGCTGCGGCGGCTCACACAGGAACGCTGCAGAGCGCCGGGCAGGGAAGACATGCTGCAGTTTCTGCACGAGGAACCCAGGCAAGACAAAAGCCTGAGAGCCGGCATCAGCACAAAAGTAACCTCCGAACTTTAAGGTAACATTTTCCATAGCTTTTAAGAATCGCTATGGCTCTTATGACTTAGAGGCAGAAGCCAACTGCTGGAGCCCCTAGTTGAAGGAATATCTAAAGTCCGCTTCCACTGAATTTTCCAAGTTGTTTAAAAAAAAAAAAAAAAACAACAGGAAAAAAAATAGAATTTCAGCTTCTTATCTAGTAAAACGATCCCTTGCACTTGAGAGCTTAAAGCTTTGGACTTTTAAAAAGAACCTGCATGTAGGCATTCAGAGTCCAAAAGCACTCTATCTTCCAAAGAAGTCTACAGCACGTAACCCATCTGAAAATAGGATCAGCCTAACAGAACCCTGCTCTGCGCGCTTGCTTACGAGCTCACAACCAGATACTCGGCTGTAAAATCCTGGTGTTGGTTCATATGCATACAAAGCACGAAAAGCTGTAAGCCACAGGAACAAACCTCCAAAATGTCAGTCTTTACATGTCAGAGGGTGTTATATCTACGTATCTGTTGCTGAAATGAGACCGTTTCAGTAAACCTCCTTGTTAGAAATCACCATAGCAGACAGGGCCAAGCAACTCAGCACACTCCCTCGTTCTTCAGATTTTGCCACAGTTCCTGCAAGTATCCATGTTAGCTTGGGTCAGGACTGACTCAGAAGCATGCCTGGTGTTTCTTTGAATTAAAAGCCAACCAACCAAACAAAAATAATTTTAAAAGAAACCCAAATACTCCTGTTTTTGGCACTTATTCTCGCAGAAGATCTGGGGCAGCACTGGGCTAAGTGCTCAACAAAGAATGAGAAACACACCCTGCACCAAGGAGAGCGAAATCTTTCTTTAAACCTTTACAATTCACTAATCTCTACACACTTTTATAAATTGCATTTAAAAATAGTTTTCTCCTCACTCATGTCCCAGATTTAACAGAGTGATATATTGAGGCCTCGTTAAAAAACCTTTATTACCTTCACGAGCCACGGTACGTTACCTTATCCAGTAGCAAACGCTGAAAATACTGCAGATCTCAGAAGCCATCTGACCTGCTAGAAGAACTAAGATTATTCCAGGGACTTCACAGGACAGGGTCTAACCTCCGCGCCTCTCTGAAACATTTTTGGCTCGTATTTTTCCTAAGAAAATTCCACCAGCGTAAGCTGAAAAAGGTGCTGGGCACCAACTGCCAGCTACCCGCCTTCTTGTTCACTTACGCATTTGACAAATTCAAGGATTCATAACGGTTTCCCATCAGTAATTTAGAGGCTCCTGCATCACACCCTTTCTAGGCAAGCTGGTTATAAACTAGTAACACTGGGGGAGTCTATCGATTTCATCTCAATAACCTCATTATGGACAATCAGACTTCCAGATCCTAAAAGCTGCTGTGCAGAGGTGCATCGGGGTGGGAAAGGGGCTTTCCTCAAGGTGCGGAGCTGTTGGTCACCTCCAGCCACGCTCCACTCGCGAATGAACCCCCACGGACGTTCACTGGAGGATGTGTCAGGATGATCGCCTCCATGCTTTTGCTCAGGGTGCTATGGAAAAAAAATCTCACAGTAAACAAACATACCACAGCTTTAGGGACTCATGTTTTAAAAGCTTCCAGAGCTGAAAAAAGCAGGAGACACTGCAAAGAAACTGACCTTTTTGGAAACACACAGGAAAGAAATCCCATTTCTAGCTTTGGAGTGAGTATATTCACCTTATCGCCAGTGCCTGGCAGGTTAGTGCGGCTTCAGGTGGTACGTTCCTGTGACAGCACAATTTCAACAGGGTGCATAAATAAAGATTTTTATATTTACTCACTGTTTTAACCCTGCTTCCCCACAAACTTTAGCCAAATGGAAGACAAAGGCAACGGGGAGAGAGGGTGCGTGCATGTCTGCGAGCACACCAGCCTGCTGGGGGCGGGGAGGCTCTTAGCACACTGCTTTTAAAACACTGCAGGTTACCGAACTCATAAAGAGGTGCTGAGAGCAAGTCAGATGGTCAACAACATACGGTAAACGTAATAATAAGTACAAATATGAATCTATGCTGACGTTAATGACAGGCTGAGGACAGCTGTTTTGTAGGCTCATATGAGAAATATTATATAAAGGCTCTCCTTCACAACTTCATTTCTAACATAGAAATAGAGCACTCCTCAGGACCTTACAAAGATACTCATTCCCTTCAAAATAACATTATTATCGCAGAGAAATGTTAGAAGATCCATATACGGCAACGTAACTTGGCTCAAATACAGCTTTTCAGCCCTAGACCTCAGAAGTGTTCCACAAAGAAAGTCAATATCATCAACTGCATTTTCCAAATTGGAGCAGAGAAAAAAAAACCTGGCATGGGTGAAGGTTATGCAGCAGGCCAGCGGCGCAGTGGGAACAGGGGGCCGAGACAGTGAGAAAAACAGTGTGTCTAATATGACTGTATTCTAAAAATACAGAACATGGGGAGGATACCAAATACAGCAGTCCTTGAGGACTACTCAGGCAGCTGTCTTATCATCTAACTCGTGTAACGTCCGTCCACATCGTGTTGGATGTCCTTCAGCCTGGTTCTCGAGTCCTACGGCACAGGATTTCATACGGACTAGGAAGTTTCAAGAACCACCAGAAGTCCCCAAGCAAACCAGGTCTCCAACACAACATCACTTGTCTCTCTGCTAAATCAGAGTCAAGAAAAAAGCAGGTTTTATTTAAAAGTAGGTAGAAGTACAAATAATAAAGGTAAAGAGGACGATAAAAGTACTATCCAACAAAGGACTAAAGCTACTCAGGGGTCCAGAATAAACAATGACAGAAACATTAAAAATAGAGTTTCTGCCCTACCTTATATTTACAGTATAAGAGGACATTCAACCTCCATACATTTAGAAAGACCTTTAGTTCATTTCTTGTTATGAAAAAGCTCTGGAAACAAAGCATTTATATAAATTAATAATAAGCACTTTGAAATATATTGTGGATAAAAGGTGGGGAGGGAGAGTAGGGACGACTTGTATATATGCTCATCTAACTGCGAATGCAGAAATCGCCTCTTGCCAAAGTACAAAAACACGTACAAAGGCAAAGTTCAAGAGACGCGTAAGCGTCACCGGTCCCGTCGGCTGTGTCAGAATTTCCCAAGCTCTCCGCAGCACTGCTAGTCTCAGCATTTGCTCACCTGGCACAACGTGAAATTCATGTCAAGTGGCAAAGCCTCGCACCCAGTCGGGTCTCCAGCTGTCTGCCGCGGCAAGCACCGGAGAGCGGAGAACACCACGGCTATGTCCCACCTCTCCAAGCCCCTGCAGCCTCCGCTCCCCAGAGGCCGACACAGCGAGCAACAAAACCTGAAGCCTGCAACTTAAACAGCTACTAACCGAGAAAATTAAAGGTGTTCTGCCACCATGAGAACCTCACTTACCACGTAAGGAGCACGCTCTGGGGAAAGGCTAAATAAACCAGAGGCTGCTAAAAATGCAAAATGAGGGAAAAGAGCAAGGAAAAACCACCTCAGGCTTAACATGATCAGGAAAAAGAATATAGTAGATGCACTGCTTAAACAGAGAATAGAAAGTGGCAGTAATGAACGCTGTCTTGTAAATCTTTACATCTTGTAACTATTACCTTCTCACTGGCCATAAGGCACTGGTTGAAGGTGGAAATGGGATTCACTCAACACTGCAAACGTGCGCAAGTGAGGTTTTTCTACCCATCTACAACATATTCAGAGGACCACGAGGTCAAAACAACGCTGTAAGCACAAATCCAAGCCATTATAAATACGGGTTCAGTAGCTTTACTTGTAGCCCTGTGCTTCATCGTACCAAATCATCGTGCAGCAAATCTTACATATGAATTTTCTTGTTTACCGTCCCCTAAATCTCCTTTTTTATAGCCACCTGGACTGTTCAGTTTTTATATTGTGAGCTTAGAGCCACGCAAACGGACATGCTCTGGAAAGTTAATTAATAGCAGAGTGAGAGGAACATCACACACACGTGTAGGCTGCAGTAGAGCTGTCCATGAGCACAACAGCCTCGATGAGAAGAGGGAAAGTATCAAGGCAGAACAGGTGAACCTTTCCTTCATTGTAAATCAACAGTGGGGGAAAAAAAAACCCAACCAATAACAAATGAGATATGCCAGCTAACTTGTGTTACAGGTGGAGACACTGAATTACACGCTCAAATTCCTGGGACACACCTTGAGGTTACAGACAGCACGGTGTCAAACAGTGATTTACACAAGGCTGCTGGCTCTAGGGTGTTAAGAAGCACCAGGCACCGGGGCCCGGAGTGTGCACTGCTGGCTGAATGACGCTGATTAGAACAGACTGTGCTCTCAAGCAGGCGGCACCAGCCTGAACTGCTGGCCAAGGTGGAGAGAAGGGAAAAATACCCGCTATGAGAAAAAACCTACTACGGAAGTGATAATTGCAAAAAGTCACATTTAACCATGGATAAGCAAGGAGTCAAGCAGAGCGACAAGCACAGAAAATACCAGCAGACAAAACCACTGGTGAAGCCTGTGTTTTGGGTTGGTTTTTTGGCTTGAAAATAAAGCTTGGCACAAAATACTATCATATGTATGATATGGGGTTTGACGGTGCTTTTGAAAGAGTAAAACATAGCACTTATCTTCGGTCCCCTGTTTAAAATGAAAATAAATACCTGGCTCGTAAGGAGTTTATTACCTACACACTTTCTGAACATTGTATAAGAAGAGCTAATCAAAAATCTATTTCACATGACCCAGCCAGATTCTAATGGTCCTTTAACCTTCAAATAAGCCACTGGGACGAATACCCCTCAGCCCCACACCTCCAGTGAATCTGCCTGTCCTGCAGTCCAGCTAAACCTGGCCCACCTCTCACGCTGCTGCTGCACTGCTGTAGTCCTGGAGCAGGGAACACGCGGCTTTTCCAGGCTGAAGCCCTGCCACAGGATCCAATGAGAGGGAAAAACAGGAGCCACATCGCCGTAAGCAATCTCAGCCGTGCCGCTGGACTGCCCGCCCCTCAAGAGCACCACCGCTGTCCTGGAATATTCAGACCTTCCCCCTCTCCAAGGTCTGTCGCAGAAGGCAATTTCCTCTTAGTATGCTAATGAGGCAATCTAGAAAATCTGAAAATAACAAGCAAGACACAACTTCCAGATGCTCCTATACTGAAACAAGGCAGGTCAAGCTTCTGTGAGGTGAGATAACGTCACAAAACCTGCCTGATCAGATTGCCCTATTCAGCTGCTAATGAAATAACACCTGACCTTCCAAACTCAGCAAACGCTAGAGGGAGTTGGGAAAGTGGAACTGCAGGCCCTTTACTCACTCATTTAAAAAGAAAAACAAACATATCAAGGCAATACAGGTGTCTGTGGCCCACTGCCCACTCGTAGTGCCTTCCGTAAGCACAAGAACAGCACCTTGGCGGTTGCTTTTCTGCAATTCAGTTCCCTCTGACGACAGGTTAGCTTCCAGGCTGAGGTTTTATTTCTCTACATTTAGCCAGCGTTTTGCTAAGATCTTACTCTTCCACAGTGCTGCATGCTTCAAAGAGCATGTTTTTACAAGAAGCTCCCTTCATGCTCAAAAGCCATGCTGAAAAAGAGGTTAATGCAGACTGAAAATCGTTGTGACATTATGGACCTTTTAATTGGTTACTAGACCTGCTTTGGGGCACATATTAATAGGGCAGAAGCGTTATGCATGCTCCTCCTTTCTCTCCTTGACAAACTGCCAGAGGAAGGAAAGTATTTTGGTCTTGCCGAAAGTACTATGCAATCCACTTAAAAATCTGAAACTCAGGGAACACAAATCAACGCATAACTGGAATGAAAGAGTAGATTGTTTGGAACCAAAAATAACGTGTATAGAAAATGCAACAAGGCGTTTTACCATAGCACTGAGAGTCTCCTCCCAATCTGGCCTCTCTCTGGGATGGATGCTTCTCTGAAGCTCTGGCACAAAGTCATCTTCTTCTGTGTGTACAGAGGACTTCATCATTCTGGAAAGGAGGACAGAGAGGTTTGATACTCAGTGACAGTTTCTGGGTAATTGCACATACAGCCTGTCACGGTGCAAAGGTACGCGGCTCATGTGACAACAGAAATGCTTTTATAAATCCAGAAATCTTACAGACTTCGAAGTTTCTCTTATTTCCTCATTATATAAGCAGGACAAGAGTGTAAATCTGGTGGAGAGAAACCTGCACCTCCTAACCAGTCGATGGATCATTTTGTATAATCACGGCACAATTTGCAAGTCTTAAAACACAGAAAAATATGGAGGAGTAAGTTTCAGTCCATTTCAAAAAATTGCTTATATTGCCCATGCAAACATTAGCCTTATAAAAATAAATACACACATTTGATTCCTTAGTTTTTCTGCATCTTTTGCCTAAAACACAGCAGCTTCCATATCTTAGCCACATCTCAAGGCCTGAGCCATCAGCTCTCATAGTCCTTACTGATCCTATCTGAAGGGCGAGCACCTTCAACCGCCCCAACTCTGCAGGGGTGCGCTCAGATCAGTCTCCTTTTACCAAGGTAAATTTGTCTTCAGGTAAGGAGCCGTCTTTTAAATACCCTACAGTATATTTCAAGCCTGCGCAGAGATCAGAGGCGCAAAATCAAAAGGTAGAAAGTATTCGTGAAAGCCCCTCAGCCTACCCTTACGACAGTTCTGCCGTTACAGCCAGAGCGCGCCAATACACAGCGCACCTGCAGGCCGCGTACGTGTGCCTCTGCGGGGATTACGGCGCCCACGCGAAGCACCGAAGGCCCGTTGAAGGTCCGGTATTATCCATTCCGGTTTCATTAAATATGAGGTTCAGGCAGGCTTTTATTTTATTAATAGATCACCATTTATTTATTTAGGGTAACCATTCTGATACTCCGCACTGCATGCGGCAGGGCTGGTCTCGCTAGACATTAACTGTGCTGATTTATGCATCGTTTGACCGAAACGAGCATGGTGAAAGGCATTTAAGAAAACCCCTTTGCTTCAGATCAAGAGCTGAAGTTCTGAAACCCCTACAGGCTGTGTGCCACAACGTGGCTGGGCCAAAGCATTTACCTCTCCTTTGTACTCCACCTGAGAGTTGAGAATGAAGTAATTAACACTCGCAGTAATAGCATGGCTGGGTTACAAAATTATATCCCGTATAATTTTATACCTAGCTTTCTGATCACATTTCTGCTCTAATAAAGACCATATCCCAGAGAATACGGGCCTCAAAACCAAAAGCCATAACGCCTCAGGCTAATGCTGCTAAATGGTTCCATGTGCCGTTCCCACCGTCAACATCCCCAACCTCCCGAAAGCAGGCCGTCCCTAACGAGGCAAAAATATACACCTACATGGTGAAAGCTGCATATAGCTGAAAAAAAAGTTGCATGAAAATACCAGGATTTAGAGGGTAGAGGTGCGATGCCAGCTCAGGTGGGAGACTCCACCTCTGCAACGCATGCGTTCAGAAGAATTTGGTTTTTGTAAACCTGAAAATGTGTTGCTCAGAGAGGCGGCTCTTTCATTTCTCCTTTGCATATCAAGAATGAGAAGATTTGGCCTGTTTCTCGCAACCCCAGCTCCACCACGCGAGAAGTTTGCCACTTATTTTAACTCAAAGTTGAGGCCTGCTGGTTGCAGAGAGAACCAGATCGTGCAACTCAAAGACAAGAGATAAACAGAAAAAAAATAAAAGAAAAAGGCATATTTTTTTAAAATCAACCTCATGATTTTGAAAAAGGCACAATAAGGCTTTCCTCAGGATTGCTAGATGTTTGGGTTTGGCAATGCAGCATTTACTCTAATACCATCCACCGATGGAAGGACAGGAAGAGTAACACCATCCAGATGCCCCTTTCTACACCACAGTTAAAGCAAACAGCTTATCCAAATGGATGCTTTCTCAGTTTAGAGACTTGAAAACAATGAGATTCAATTTACATCTTTATCAGTGCTCTGGATTACAAATGCATTTACTACACAACTCCTCCTGGATTTCTCATCAGAAGTCTGGTTTCCTTTTGAGAGGCAAATTCTCTGAATGTCTAAAATGTTGCCAGTAACACAGGGCTGCCCAAGGACACAACTCGTCCTGCCATTAGGTACGTCACAAGGTTTGACTATGCTCTCTTCCAAATTAGAATCATAGAATCATGGGATCATTAAGGCTGGAAAAGACCTCTAAGATCATCAAGGCCAACCCCCAACCCAACACCCCGAGGCCTCCTAAACCATGGCCCCAAGGACCACGTCTACACGGTGTTTGAACCCCCCCAGGGACGGTGACTCCCCCACCTCTCTGGGCAGCCTGTGCCAGGGCCTGACCGCTCTTTCAGTAAAGAAATTTTCCCTAATATCCAACCTAAACCTCCCCTGACGCAGCTTGAGGCCGTTCCCTCTCGTCCTGTCACTGGTGACCTGGGAGCAGAGACCGACTCACCCAAAGCCCCTGACAGGCTGTTCAGGTTCAATATAAGGCAGGCACTGCTTTCTAGAAAATTTACCACACTGAACCTACACAACAGGAGAGAGCAGAGATGCGTAATTAAGATTACAGAATAGGTGCACACGAACGTGCTATATGTATTACACAAACTCCACGCTTAGCCTGGTTACAGTGAATATACAGTGAAAATACCAGCGCTGCCTGTGGTGGTAAGACCGAGCGCAGAGGAGAATATGTTCGATTTTAAAATAACCTTGGGAGTCAGGCCCATGTTCTGGGTCTCTACCCTCACAGTGGACAAACATGGATGTCATAGTACCCGCTCATTTTTACTAGTCCCCGATCTATTTACCTACATTATTTGTTTAATCTGATTATGCCTATAAAACTCCACGATAAACTCTTTCCAAACCCTTCCCACTGAGAGCCTGAAACACGGTCCTATTATTCTTGCTATTGAAGGTGTTCCGGACTTTCACTAGAAATAAGAGAAGCTCTGTGTGTACGATCGCATATTTAAAACAGTCAATTCTCTGAGCATTTGCCAGACTTGTTCAAAGGAATATTCTACCACTGCTGGAAATTAAACACTTGCCACAGTACCACAGAAATATTGGAAATGATACCAAAGGTTTTCTCTCTAACACCATTATAAACACTTGATAACCCTCTGCGAACCCTTATTAATCTTTAACGGTAACCATTAATTCTATGCCATCTGAGACAAGAGACCAAGGAAGGCTGAAGAAGCTACAGGTAATATTAGTCCCTTATCTATTAAGTCTAGTGGCTTTTTCCTCCCTGCCTCTGACCTGGAGGAAGGCAAATAACCCTCTGAATTAGGAGCAATGAAATATAGGCTGGAGTACGGCCAGATGGGGGGAAGAAGAGGAGGAAAAGCAGCTACTCCAGACAGTCCTGTTGTTACGCTACTTCAGTGGACCTCACAGGAACGCCGCGTTCTCAAGGATGACACAGAGAATGAAACCGAAGCTCAGGGTCTCTGGGAAAGCTGTCATGGAAAGACTCACAGGACTGGCCCCCATCCGCAAGAATGCTACTAAGTGTTATTTCTTCATACACCCTCATCTTCTGGACTTTCTGCAGGAACTCAGCCGTTCGTTTGCAAAGACGCAGCCCTGTACTTTGTTGGGAGGCCCATTATAAGCCCCCAAATGAGAAACCGATGACAGTGTAACTGGGAGAGAGCCACATTGGTTCCAGTCTCTGACAGGGTCGTCAAAAGTGTCCTCTGGGCATGTAAAACCTTAGAGCCACGCAGCTGGGGGGAAGGAGCTTTCCCGGCAGTCAGACATCGCGATTTCCCCTGGCCTCACCCTAAGATGAGCCTGGAATATTATATCTATGTATAATCACATACACACATTTTATATGCATGTATATTATGTATATTTGACATTATTTTAATTTATAGAGCGAATAAATAGCACAACATACAAATGACTGATTCACCACGCATGTCAAGCTGTAACAAGACTAATTACCTTATTTCTGCCATGGGTTCTTCTTCATGGGAGGAGAAAATACCTAGAGTCCCACTGGCACTTCTACAAAACACCAACACGTCCATTTTGTAAACGTGAAAGGCCAAACAAATTAAAGAAGCTGCTCTGTTCCATAAGGCCTATATTTGGCCATTTCATGGAGTTGTAAATGACTGAAAATTCGCTGCAAAATTTAATACTAGCCATAAGAACAGAAATACAACTTTATTTAAAATGCCACTTGTTCAGCTGTTTAGCAGCTCTGAATGCCCTTCAAATGAAATCTGACACCATTGTATTAATAAAAGTTCTGGCTGTGCAGAGGCCATTAAGCAATCTCTCTTCAGATGAATGAGTCTTTCTTCATTGTAAATTGAGAATCAAATGTACTGGAACAAATGTTTACAGGACATTTCACAAAAGGCACAGCCCGCATTCACACCCATTCTTTAAAGTTCTCTGGTAGGTCAAGTTGATGAATCTCAAGTCAGAGCTTGTACACCTGCACATGACATAACTGTATCAAGAAAGCATCTAATGTCCTTTTCCTGGTCCTTTTTTCCTTTTCCTGGTCCTGTCATTTACGCTGCTTATCGGGAATTAAAACATTTCAGTGCTGTTCTCCTGACTGGGCTCCCCCATGGTCCTGTGCTACCAAGCATTACGTCTGCACACACCAAGGAGCGTATTGCAACGCCTCACAAGGCAGAAAGAACCTCCAGTAGGTAAGCAGAGGTGCTTTAGAGCATGAGTAAATTCACTTTCAGCTCGAATGTCCATAAACGTTACTGCTACGTTGTGTTTATAATAGCGTAAATACTAACAATGACTCTCCCTGTGGGTTTGAAGGAGGCCCGCATCCCCAAATACAATGTGTTTCCACACTTCCGTTCGCGTGAGGGAGAGAGAGTCATAAAAAGTGGTTTTGTGGAAAGAGATCCTTACATTAAACAGGGGAGGGAAAGGACAGAAGCTTTTAAAATATTGTGGGATTCCGACAAGAATGTTTGTTCCCCTTATTTAGGTGCTTTGGCACATTCCAAGTCCCAGGGTAGACCACAGCGGTAGGTGTAACGCAATTGTCATGGACTTTGGTGTCATCTAGATGTTGATGACACGCAGATTAATAGCTCTCCTCTGGGAGGACTTGAGGGTGCTGACAAATTACTTGAAAGCCATGGGCTAGCATGGAAGCATGAAGCACTTTGAATGTCAGACTCCTCATATCAGATAGTTAATTGTTTGCTTGACAGACACTCATTTTGGACTGGCTATATATTTTTTAAATTAAATGCCAAGCGTGATCTTTAGGTTGTGCTCCTCCATGGGGACATCGGGCATTTCAGCTTTCCTTGCTGCTTCTTCCACAAATGACTTTTCTTTCTGACCTCAATTTAAGAGGTGAGAGCCGATGATAACTGATTTATTAGTTTATTATTTATATAACATTGTTGTTGTGCTTGACGATTCCTCAGCCAATGCAAAAGCACAGCTCTGCCCTACAGAACCAATGATTCGAGAGGTTTTAGAGCTCCACAGAAAGTGATGTTTTCTGAGAGAGAAATTTTACCCAAAAAGCCAAATCAAAGTGAGGCCTGCACTGACAGGAATCTACACTGAAAACCAATGAGCTTCAAACAGTGTCTGATAAAAACTGGTATTTATGCCACTCAAACAATTTGCACAAAAGGCCAGAATAACACAGTCTTTACCGGGGCACTAAATAGGAACTACACCGTGCACCCACTTGGCTCATCCTCCCTGCTCCTAGCATCCATGTTTGTCTTCTATAAGCACTCTTCAGTGTGACATCGTTAACAGACACCGCTCAGGGAAGGGGACAACAGCAGAGACAGCAGTCACGAGAGACTTGCGACGCAGAACCGCGAGTCCAAGAGTCAGAAGCAGGGCTGCTGGGCACCATTACAAGAACGAATGAGATATTTCATAGACAAATGAGATTTGGGGTTACTTTAGGCTTCAGGCCTTCACTCCAGGTGAGCCACGGTGCCGAAACCTTAAACTAATGCCGAGCACATTCATCCTTACGGCGTAGCATAACACCCTGGATGCAGCATCCCTGTCTCTCCTGACATAATCAAGTACAGAGTTTCCAGGGTTTAATCCCATAACTCTCAGTCACTGCATGGAAAGGTTAAGCCAACAGTGAATCAACAGAGATACACCTTGCAAACCCTGCTTTAGAGGGTTTTAAAGTAACTTGATCAAGATGAGGAGTCACAATGCTGCAAAGAAAAAAATATGTAAAGAACTGCAGATGTCACTGTACAATATATGAGAGCAGAATTAAGACAACTCTTCACATCATACCGGTTGCCCCTCATCACCACGAGGAACGGCAGACAAACTAGGAAACAAGAACTGAGATCTGGCCCAAAGCTTATAAACACTTGGGCAAGAAGTTGGAATCAAGTGAGAAACACGGACACATCTTCACTTCTGACCTCAGACTTGCACCACACACGCGCAAAAGGAAATGGCATGAGAGAGGCGGGAAGAAACCAAAATGCACATACCCTCCCCCAGCCCAATTTTCCAAGTAAACTCTGTGTCCATGAAATTAAAACCAATACAGTGGAAAGGAAGACAATAATCATGCAATATGGAAAGCAGAGATAGCTCAGGAGCCTCAGGAAAAACGAAACAAGAGATGGGAACTGAAGGCTGACAGTCCTGACCTGAATGAGGATTTAATTTCCCAGGTTTTAAATCAGCTTTGTCAACACCTTACTGATTACATTATGTCCATCTATATTACATAAAATGAGATTTCTGAAGTCTGTCTCAAGGATCACACAAAGGGAAGATAGAACAGACCTACAAGGTCAGCTTAAAGCACACCTCATAAATAAACGAATGGTAAACGGATTGTATTTAATCCTTGACCACAAAATGAAAACCTGGCATAACTAAATGGTTTACTGTGATTGATTCTACAAAGTTGAAGGCTGTAATTGCTACTTTTGATGGGAGCTCATAGTCAGAGAGCCAAAATTCAATTGTTTGGGAAGCCACCACACAAGAAAAATTAATAGAGTAACAGTATATTACAGTAAGAGAATACTTCAAAAATCAAATATTTGAATGGAATACCACTCAAATATCAGGAAGCAAACTAAATCTCTCTGAATTACTCCATGCACCACCTGTGATAAGGAGGAATTATTTATTGCCTAGTTTTAAAAGTTTAGATCAGTAGTTTTCAACTTGTGGGCTGTGGATCTGCCAGGGTCTGAGAACTAGTACGGTGAAGTTGAAAGACAAAAAAGTTCCCTGCTGCTATGCAGCTATTTGGTAAACTGCACCTTTCAAGGAATGTCGTGCCTTGCAGGCAAATTTGTACGTGTGCCCAAATAAAGAAGGCTGGAAATCACCAAGCTGTGAGACTAGAGGTCTGAACAGGATGATCACTATTACAAAGACAGAGTAATTCAATTTTACCCACTGTGATTGTTTTCAAAAACTAATAAAGTAAATTATAGCTACAAAGATAGTTTTAAAATACTTTACAGTATCAGAATTTCTAGGTTTTCCCATTTTCAAATTCCACATTCAGTCTGGTAAAACCGTACCCACACCCAGGGAAGGAGAGGTCAGAGACCACCAGTGTACTACGACAGATTTGAATCAATGAGGTCCCTTCCAACCTGTGACTCTGTGAACCCTGTGACCCAGAGCACTGATTATTGTTGTTCAACTCTAGGAGGCATTTTACAAGGTCAGAAAAAAACCACTTCATGCATATTTTTAGCTCTGGAGTTTCTATTCCTACAAAATAGTTTTTTAAAGAAAAAAAATTACTTTGCCACTTGATGTGCATCACCACCTGTTAAATTAGATTCTTGGCTGCCTGTAGGAAGAGAAATCTTTCTCTGAGGAAGAAAAAAACCCTCTTTCTTTTTTTGCATTGACCTTTCATTTAAGAATATATGACATTAGAAAAAGATTTTTAAAATGAAAGGAAGTTTTAAATAAAGACCTTTTTAAAATCAGCAGTACCACTCAATTTTTAAAAATGCCAGAGTGGACATGTTAGCTCTTCCACTGGTAATATACCAGTGAATATACAGAGGAAGCAGAGAAGGCCAATAGTACAGCAGAGATTAATTAACTTATTGTTTTCTTGCCCTGTTGCAACTCTCTGGACATGCTTTAATGCAAGCTTCAGTAAGTCAGACACTTAAGCTATCTTTGCTCAAGGGTTTAATTGAGTGTCCAGGCTTCAGGATATCCGTCTTGTTTATTAATTTGCAAGATTATTTAAACTGCATTTTCTGAGCTGCCAAAGAAAGTTGCACGAGCAAGATCAGTTCACCTGGAATTTAAAACCTGTGGGCGCACGTGGGCTGGCTGTCCGGGTGACCCACCCTCCTCCGCCCGCCATGGTCGTTCCACCAGCAGGACCTCGACACGACCGATCAGGTTGCAAGTACCTTCGAGGTGTCCAACAGCTAACCACTGAGGAGGTGCTTTCCACATCCATTGAGGGGTAAGGAGGGATGCTGGGACAGGAGAAGCCAACACCACACCATAAACCAAAACCTGTGAGTTTCTATCCCTCAAACCGAAACATGGTTCTCTAGGTAAACTCTAAGATCAACCCCAAACCACCTTCAGTAAATCTCTAAAAGCAAAGAACAGCAACCAGGGGTCAACAGACCCACCTCCTTTTTACTCTGCTCTTCTGCCAGAGTTCTGGCAGCTTCGTTTACTGCTTCTTGTCTGACCCGGTTGTGTTTCATGTCTCAACTCATTAACACCCATCAAAAAGTACATAAGTACAGAATATGTACTTCATGCTCTGAAAGGGATTGGAACATGTACTGAAAGCTTTGTTGAACCGGGCTGTAATAATTTGCATTCAGGTTTGCATAACTGGAATTTCTTTAAACACTTTATGAAAAGAAAAAGTTCTTGGAATATTCAGCTTTTACAGGCCCTGAGCCATGTTCTTAGCTATTAAAAAGCTTTACAAAAATAATCACAGAATCCTTATGCTTTTGCATACACTTATTACTGAACAAACCTGCTCTTTTCTTTGGCAACGCATAAAAGACATTGTTCTAGTAGGTGCTTGGCATTTTCTTTCAGAAGAACACAGTGACAGTCAATAAAAAAATTCCTCAAGAATAGGTTTCTCTTATCACTTTTGCCCAGTGTAAGAAACGGAATTGTGAAATCACTGCACAATCAGAATCATCAAGCCTTGGCTTGGCTTTCTTTTGTTTGATTCAAGAACAAATATAAAAGTATTAAAGAAAATTGCCTCTAGGGAAAAAAAGTACTATCCTCTCATTTACAAATAAGAAATCACTAAAAGCAGCTCTAAAGCTTCAACAACAGGAGGGAGGGAAAGGATGGCTGGTCCTGCCCTTCCTGCCCCACTGGGAAGTCTAAACTCGGGCACCATCAACAAAAATTCTGTGGGCCAGCGGCAGCAGGTTGTCCTGCCTTCACGCCGCTCTCCCTCCCGCTGCCCGCGGTCCGAACGATCTACACCCCAAGCCTGGCGTAACAGGGCGCAGACTGCTGCCGCTCACCGTCCTCATCCAAACGATGGCACGACAGGTTCCACCTCACCAAGCTCTTACTCCAAACCTGTTCCCTGCACTTCCTTTGCAATCTCCTTTTATTGTTTGCCTTGTTTGTTAAGATTTCATCTCATGGCTTCGCCGCTGCCCAGCAAAAGCCGTTCCAATCTTCGCCAGAGTCTTTGGCGTACACCCCAAAACTGCAAAGCACGACCTAAACCTAGCTGCAAGGGCATTCATCTGGGCTGATCTCCCGTTTGTAGTTCGGTGCCAATGCAAAGCCATGGTAAATGTAATCTTTCCTCGAAGAAGCATATACTGGAAAAATGATGCTTTCAGCACATGGAATGATCAAGTGCAATCAACTAATCAGTTACAATTAGCCTCACATGCTGTTAAGTGACAACTGTTCATAACAGGAAACAACATTCAAAACTTGCCCAGTCAGCCAGCTGCTTAGCGGGGAAATCCTTTCTCTGACTAAAACATTTATACGGAGCCCATTTCCTACCCAGAGCTAAATTTCCCACCCACCCAACACACCGCAGAATCGGCTGCGGCCACACGGTTTTGCACGGCACGGTTATGGCGCGCTCTGTGGAAGAAGCCAGGGGAATAAACCATCCAAAGCAGACTTGCCAGTGAATACTCGTAAGGCAAAGAATGGAAGTGAACTCTGGGACACCAGAACCTGATTGGCAGAACAAATAAAAGATAAGCATAAGCAAACAAACAGAGAGCAGCTCCAGCTATTCTGACTTAAATAACTAGTCTTAAATGATGGGTGGCCCTTTCAATGGTATTTACAACAGCACTCCTCCCCTACCTGTGCTGCTATCACCCCGTGTCCATGGTATCAACAGCAAAAAGGAGGCTGCTCAGTCCTTTCTATGTCTAGAAATCACTACTAACACATTTCACTGTTATTATTCCTGCTGGATTGTTTGTGACCAGCTAAATGGAATTAAATGGAGGGCTACGACTACAGTAAGTCATCAGGGACAGATATAACCAGGTGGGGGTCATATGGGCATAACATGCGCAAAGCCATACTGTAATTATTTCTCGACAGCAGAGAGATGTTTATCACAAACAAGCAGGTCATTCTGAGGCTAACGCGATACTGGAAGAGAAAAGCACCACCCAGCTGCTAGTCGCGTTTCTGATGCGCGAGGTGGGGATGCGGAAGCGGGAGCAGGGCAGTAAGTCAGATGTAGGGGTGACGAGTGGAAGCAGGACCCGAGAGCTGGACACAGACCAGAAGATGAACGTCTATCTATAGGGGTCAAGACATCTCGCAGTGGTTCAGAGTACGTTTCCATTCCTACCTTGTGCAGAACCAATGCCAGCACTACAAACAGAGCCAGTGCTGATGCAGTCTTTAACAACCAAAAAACCTCTGCTTTGCCCTTTTGGAACAATTTGCAATTGGTACATATCTTTTTGAGTGAACAAAAAAACCCAAACCCAACATACAGGAAAAGGAGCATTGATCTCCCTTGCCTCGAGTTCTCAAGGATACAGCTGCAACCACTACTGTCCCATCATTTCTACCTTCAACACCCACACGCGCATTTTTGGTACAAAAGCATCTGAGCTGGCACGCATGTCTGCTGTGAATGGAAACCCTGCTGCTAGGTTTCCTGCTGCCACGGAGATGAATAGAGAAAGAACAATTAGCCAAGGCTTCAGTCTAATTTATGTTTATTTTTCTTTCTGGAGGAGAGACTGAGAGATGGTACATCAGAAACAAAAACATTAGCTCTAAAGGCCACTCAGAGGATACCGAAACACCATGTGTAACCCATCTTATAAAGGCTTCTGATAATAAGCACTATTGTCTAGTGCCCCCAATTATGCTAAATGCTGTACTTGGGTATGCCAGGGGACTGTAAAATGTCACGGCAAGGACTGTCTACATCAAAGCAGACAAGGTGAGCAAAGAGAATACCTCCATCCATCTTCAAAATCCCACAGTAACACAAATAACTTGTCCAGTATTTCAGAGGAAGACTGAGCCTAAAGTACGAAATAGAATCACAGAATCATTTAGGTTGGAAAAGACCTGTGAGATCAAGTCCAACCGTTAATAACTTCAGTTCCGCAGTTCCTAACCTCAAAGACCATTCACAGTAGCACAGCTTTTACCCTAAGGCACATAAATACCAAACACCTTATCAGGGCCTGGAGGAAAAAAGTCAGGACAGAGGGAGAACACCAGCCTCCTGTGCAGCCAAAGGATCACGCACTGCCTCCTCATCCAATCCTTGCCACCAGATGTTCTCGCCTGATGCAGAAGAGAACAAGAGCCCGGCCCAGCTCACCAACAGCTAATTAGGGTGCGCTCTCAGAGCTTACAGTTGCACAGGCTCAGGAGGGTGTCGAAGTCTGCTGTTTCCCAATCTGTGGCTCTGACCACTGCTAAGGCTTTATGCAATACCTCCTCCTCTCCCTTCCCCCGTACCTTCTGACCGAGAGCTGGGGAGAGAAAGCAATAAGCTACGTACAGAAAGACTTCCCGGGAGCACTAAACCTGGAAGTCCTGGGCTGCAGCGACCAGTGTTATCAAAATGCCTGTGCAGCAGAGCTTCGAGGCAGCACTTGTAGCCAGCGATGAGGTCTCCGTCACTGCCTAAGAAGCCACGCAAGGGCTCTGCTGCTTCCGAAAGGCGCAGCTCTCCATCTCTCCCCAGCCATCCGAGGACCTGTCTTCCCCACGCCAGCAGACACCTCACATCTCTACAGACACTGCCCTGGAGGAAAAATAAATACATTTTTAAAAGGACTAGCTTTCCACTGGATCAGCAGCAAAGCACACGGCCACAAGAACTCCTGTGGGCCTAATAAGAGCGACAGGGTGGAAACGCCTGGCTCAGCCACGGCACCATTTTAGTTCACCTGCAGGTTCACAAAGAGGGAATGAGTGAGAACTTAACACCCTCCTCAGAGACCTTCGTTTGACTTTGGCCAGCCCCTGCCCCACGAAGCCTCACGTGGGCTTTTGCAGATCCCAACCTGATGTGTACGTGGGTCTCTTCACACTGCATGAAGAGAATTTGAACATTTATCTTCGCTTCGGAAATGCTGGAGCTGAGGACCTGAGGCTGTAAGGGTGCTGCAATGCTGCATCATGCAACGTCACCCAAATCCTTTGGGAATGCCAGAGCTCAGGAAAAAGAATAGTTAATAACAATTAATTAACTGTGGGGGGAACCGAAACACAAACGCTGTGGGGGGAAAAAAAGTGTCAAGCTTCTGGTTTGGGTTTTTTTTTTTAATTTGAAAAGGAAACTATGAGCAACAAGATATAAGCATAAGAGAAACAACCTGTGACTAAGGACAAGGACATTTTAAAATTAAAAAAAAAAAAAAAGAAAAAAGAAAAAAGGTCAGCCAGGAATTTTCACACTTTTAAAACAAAACGTATTAATTGCACTGCTGCACAGTTTTGTGGTTTTAGGTAACCTCTTTAATTTTACATCAGGCAGCCAAGTCCGTCCCTGAAACACCAACCCAATTTTAAAGGCATAAGGAAAGGGGGACACAGAAAGAGGAAAAAAGTGAACTACATATTCACAGACAAGTCAAGACTGAAAAGATATTCAGAGAAGAACAAAAAGAGGACCCCATTTCTAACGCATTATAGAGGATGAAAAACATGAAAGGTGTTTAGTTGCCTAAGCAGGTGCCAGCAGTGGAATATATGAAAAAGCAAAAGCAAACAAGGTATTCTGTCCCCTCAGTTAGGAGATGATACGTCTGCATTCGCAGGCTGCCTCTATGTAAGGAAAATGAATAATTTTAAGACATTACCACAGGAACAGCAGCTTACTGAGCACAGGACAAATTCTGCCATTAGCACATGCCTCACTCACCCTGATCACAGAGAGATACCATGGGATCATCTGAAAGGGGTTCCGCTGTGCACAAGTGCTTGAAACGAGTGCAGTTATATTAAATGTAGGAGGAAAGAAGAAAGGTACGTGACAAACCGATTCAAGACTCCAGGAAGCAAGCCACACAAATGACTGTTGAGTTGTGCAATGACTCAGCAGGAGGGGGGGGAAGGAAAAAGAAGAAAAAATAGAGCAGCAGATAGGGAAGTGTTTTCCATGAGAAATGATAGCTACCGTCAAAAAATCGGTAAAATAAATAAATAGAAACAAGGAGAGTTCCCAGCCTGGAATTCTGCCTAGTCCCATAAGCTCTGTGCACAAAGTTGTTCCTCCTCATCAGCCGTTCGTTATTGCCCTTTGCAGCACACCTGAGCAAGCAGAGGAGCAGGAAACTGAGCTGGCCTTAACCCCTGCCGTGCCGCTACCTCTGCCTGCTTAGGTGCTTCTCTGCAGAGGGAGGGCCTGTCCTGGTGAGCGACATGATAGGCAGCTAAAGCCAGGAGAGAAGGCAGATAAGCACATGGCAGAAAGAAAAGGCTAGTCTGGGGAGCCAGCGCAAGGCAGGAGAGAGGCACCCGCCGCCTCCTGGCCTCTCCAGCCCACGAACCTGAGGCGGGGACAGAAAGACGACATGGTATTTCTGCACCTCCTCTGTTGTTTTCCTGAGTTACCGGCATGAAATTTAAGGTCCCATTTTACTTGCATAACTTTACAGGATGGCTCTCCCATGTCTGTTGAGGCTCAACAGCTCTCCCTGAAATGGTAAGATTACATTTATTCTGGTAAACATAGATACCGTAGTCCAACCAGATGGATGAGGCAAGTCAAGCTGTGCAGATTTCACTGCTCAGTTTGAACACATTCTCACACTCATTCTCTCCTTTGCAAACCTTTATGCAAATAGCTTTTCAAGAACATTTAATCCTCCGCCCTCCTAAATTACCACTGAAGCATTACTGTCCCCCTTCAGTTTGGAATGCAGCTGCAGGAGAAGCACCGAGGCATTCAGGGAGCTTGAACCACACGGCAAAGTCCACTGAAATTTAAGCAGATGCTCATGTGTTTGCAAGGCTGGGGCAGGAAAAAAAAAAAAAAATATATATCAGGTAACCGTAATTCCTTTCCATCATACCACTTCCTTCTCCTCTGCCTTTAAAATCACTCCTGGCATGGTTCCACCAGTGTAAATTCGACACGGTATCTCTGCCACCATTTTGCTTATGCATCAGGGTCATAAAAGATGAGAGGATGCCAACACCACCTCTCTGCAACAGAATATATCTGTATAACTATGTTGGCTAAAGCAGGGAACTATAAAGTCAGAGGGGAGGAGGAGGGAAAAGGCCAGAAAATCTGAACAAGGCAGCTGAACAGATAACAGCAGTTAGAATTCTGATGTTCTAAATGCTTGCCATCAAACCACCCTTTATGGCTAAGGCAAGACACTGTCCGTTCCCACTCATGGGAAAATTAAACCCTGCTGTCCTGAGGCAAGGAAAGCTGGGCTTTATGGCTAGCACATGAAAATACACGTATTTGTATAGCTGAACGGCCGGCAATGAGGGATCAAGACGGACCCTGGACTGCTGCGTCAAAATAAGTTACGGTTAAAACCGAGAAGGAATAGTGAGGAGAATCACAACATCTGCAACACCATCCTGGCACCTGTGTCAACATGCGCCGCTCCTCAGCGCCTGGGGCAGAATCCTTACAATTGGGAGGGGAAGTTAATAAACAAGGACAATCCTGCTGAAAATTAGATGCAGCCACTAAATCCACCTTGCAATCCCATTTCAAAAGACCAACAGGAAAAAAAGAAAATTTTGCCCTGAAGTCATTTTTATACTTGAGCCACGGAGCTCCTCACAATTAAGTCAAAATGTTCCTGTAAAATAGCTATTTTTGTCACCCTTGCTTCAAAAACGGTGCAATTAATGCGCAAGGAGACTCGGCGCTGGCTGAGTCACTGAAGCCTGGAATAAAAGCCAAGAGTCCTGGCTGCCACCCTTCCTACGTAACAGCCTTCTCTCCATGAAACGTGACAGTGGACAACACGCTTTTTAAACTCCAAGCCGACAACCTGTTCGCACAGAAGCACACAAAGGGCAGCAAAACACAGAAACACAATATTTCTCCCTAGCAGTCCCTCCCCACACAACGACGTACAGTGTGGGGGGGCAGAAGTTACTGGGGAGAGATAACTGGTAGACTTCTCTCTCACAGGTAACACAGCATACAGTGCGTGAATTGGGTTTTTTTTTTCCAGTATGACGAAGGTAACATTTCATTCCAGTTCATATTGCATCACATCAGAAGCTGGAGTATTTCACTGCAACCTTTAATGGCCCTGACTCATGCTGTCAGTAATAAAATGCCCTCTTGGGAAAATAAATAAATAGACAAATAAAGCCTTAACTGATTTGGTAAAGTACCTACCACTGAAAGCACACTGTCTCATTATTTTTAAGACATTAAAAGGGCTGCAGGTGCAATACGTTAACCTAAAAGGACAGGTGATGAACAGATTTATAGCTTTTTCAGTCTGACAGGAAAAAAAAAGAAGTATGGATCCGCTTTTGAAAGCAGTTGTCTCAAGCACCCAAGGGTAGTCTGGAAAATGAAAGCATTTCTAGTACATTGGCACTTGTGCAGAAAGGCAGGATAATGAAGTGACTGGGCTATTAGCCTTCCCAGAGAAATGGGATATTGTTGAAACCAGTGCGCAGTAATTTCAGTGCCCAGGCAAATGGCGGTAACCAGTGCCCTTCAGGCTTCCTCCCCCCTCAGTGATCACAGTGATTTTAGAACTGACACCTGCAAAAGAGACTTCGTGCATGATGACTAACTCAGCAAAAAGAGAAGGCTGTAAGAGAACAGGTTAAAAAATTTAAAAGGTAAGAATATAGGGAACAAAGGATTAAAATAATAACATATAACACAACTTCCAGGGAACAGAGCAGCCTGACAGACAGCACTTCGGAAAGACTCCTGTTGAGGACTGGGCTTACAGAAGCAGCTGAACAGCTAATGAAACGCCCCCGAAAGCTAGTCGCCCGCTTCTCGCTCCTCTCGTCACCTCCTCGCTACTGTAATGCTCGGAAAAGAAAGTTCATCTTGTCGTCAGGCCGGGGAGAACCCCAGGGCAACAAAACCGAGGTCGTAACCATCACCAAACCTTCTTACCGAGGAGGAAAAACACACCTAGAGGGAGAGGGGGAAAGATGAAGAGTCTGAAATAGAAATGGAGAAGAAACAGAACCCCCAGCTTGAAAGAAGAGCTGAGGCCCCTTACTTAGGAGCACTGTTTCAGGGCCCATTTACAGAACAGGAGCTGAGGCTTCAGAGCCATGTTTCTGAGCGGGACGCGGACACGGATTTCCTATTGCCACCTCTTGCCTTTTAGACATCTCTCTCTCTGACGCAGGAGGTGAACCTCTTGTTTCATGGGAAAGTTCACTTCCGAGCCGGGCTCTTCTCCCGACTCTCACACAGCACGAGGCTGGTGGCATCCCGTGGGTTATGACTTGGTTATCTGCATCTCCCTCTCGACTCCGATTCCATCCCCAGCCTGACGCTCACGGGCAGCTCACGGAGTGAGACGCTATTCTATCTGACAGCCCAAGCCAGAGCGCCTTCCCTCCTCCGCAGGCTTTTTCCTTCCCAGAGACAAACGAGCCCTTTGAAATGCTTTTTGCAAACTTTGTTCAGAAATTATATATTTTTTTTAATGTTCTTTCCTTGTTTGGCAAAACATTTGCGATAGCTGCCCAAGTTGTTCTTTATGTCTAACAACATAAAAGAAGAATCATCTGCTCTGTTCTTATCTCTGAAATACATCAAAGTAATCAGGTAATTGGCCAAAGTTTCTTACATTTAACGTAAGACTTCGCAACGTGTTCTGCAAGAAAACTCTTGGCACTTATTTCCATGAGTTTCTTAAGAACCTTGTAGTTAACCATAGAAGTCTTTCAGGCAAAATCTAAATGATCTCTAAATGATATTTATGTCCTCCCCTAGTTTGGTATGCTTTATTTTTCACAACGTAAAGGAACAGGCAATACCATCCACACCTGACGCCCCCCATTATGTCTGGGAAAACCTAACAGGAGGGAGCACAGTTAGTAAAAAACGACAACCTTTTCTGTTCTTGGATGAGAGTGGATAACACCTTATATTCCCATTATGTGATTAAGGCTTTCAACGCACTCTTGTTTTACTGTAAACGCAACGGTAATTATACCTGTTCTCCAAAAATGGCACCACTTTGCTTCTCCTGCACGTGCGGACAGACCTAATGCACTGTTAAAAGAGAAAAACATTTCCTACCACACAAAACGCGTTTGCACTTGACACTTTCTGCTAGGCCACGCCAACACCGCGACAACACTTCCCACTTTTTTCGTTGCCGTAAGCAGCTAGCGCCAATCGTTTACACGCAAAGCAATGCAGAGAAAACGTTGAATCAAGCCCTTTCTCAGATTTGGTGTCGTCTTTTCCACCAGCGCGCTGCCGCACACTTGCCAGCGCACAGAGAGCTGCTCACGGTCGGTTAAGTTCTTTTCCCACACTCAGGATGGCTACGTCGTAATTAAAAGTAGCAAAAAACATCACTTTTATTAAGTTTTGAGGTTCGTGATGTAGCAAAAGGAACTCCTTGATGTGCACTCTTCTCCTTCCTCTGCGTTTGTACACAGCATTAATGAGACCTGGTTCTCTGATTTAACTAAAAGAGTGGTTGGGGAGAGCTGGGAGAGGGGAATGTTTGGGCCAGGGTTGGGAAAGGGTGTCAGAGACAAAGCACGACACCAGTAGGCATGTGAATAACATATTCATGGAATCAGCAAAAGCACGTATCTTTCGCCTAGTCGGAGGTCACAACTGTGTGTATTCTAATGTGCTATATATTGAACTCATTGGCTATTGGCTTCGAGTTCCTAATAAACACTCTTCCAAGGATAATTTTATCCCAATTTTTATGAAATACACATGCAAAGATAATGAATTTATCAAGAGCAGGCACGTAACAAGTAATAAGAAGTACCTGTAGCTTCTGTTTCAATCTTTGCCCACTTTAAACAGCACTAAAGATGATGAAAGTTACTTCCAAAACCAGTCTGTCTTGTTCGCTACCTGCGCAGCACACGTGACCGTACTCCCCACTGATCAGCATTTCCATAACCCGACAAGCGATGCCAAAACACCCTTAAACCCCCAGAGGCAGAGCACTGCCCCGCCAGGAATCTCAGCTCCCCGGCTGGAGCTCCCCACGCGTGACTCGGTAGCCAAAGGGACGGGGACATCTCTGCGGAGGATAGCAACGCTGGCCGGCGGCTCTGCGCTCACCCTCGCCCGCTACCCACGAGTTTTCGGCGTGGCGACCCTGCCGGTACCTTCTTCCCCTCCTACGCATGGCGCTCTCGTCCCCCTGTGCAGCGAGCCATGTGAGAGGCACGGGGTTACTGCAACCTCTCGCCTTTCGTTAACGTGACAGGGTCTAAATAAATCTATTCTCCAGGAAGCCACATCTGGTGCATTAACCTGGGGCCCCCTGACTACACTGCAGCTCCGAGTCAGTATTATTTAGTAACCAGCCTGTTTTCTTCGAATTTTAGACTCATTTTAGAAAAATGTGTACTGGAACACCATGTATCCTGCAGTTTCACTGCATGCTGTTGTCTCATACAGGTCCCCGTGGTTCTAAATGGGCAGGCCCAGACAACAGCATCTGTGAGTCTGAAATGTTTGTTGTCTCTTAGGCCAAACAACCACCGGGTTTTTTCTAGCAGGTAACACTAGGGTATGTTGCCAGAGACGTACTGTCCTCAAAACCTCCTGCAATGCCACACCACACATTTTATCTATAATTGCCCAAGTCCTTTTTTTCCAGTAAGTAGCAATCTGAAGTTCTTTTCAATTTCTGTGCATCCGGACTCCCTGGTAATACTTTTTCCTTAGTAGGCACCAAGAAAACTTTGTGTATGCGCAAGAGAGAATAACCCAAAAAAGCTGCCTTCTGTTCTTTTATGGGGATTTGTCAAAAATTTTCCCTATACAGAGGCACATCTTGATTTAAAAAGAGGCCAGGTACTAATTAAAAAGCCTGCGTGGGCATCAGCTAGTGTTCAACAACATTTTTAGCTCTCAATGGGTGTTTGTTACCTGTGCCATATCCTATGTCGATACCTTGATAGCTGTAATCAGACACGAAATCTCATTTGCAAAGTCTGCTGCACCAAGTGAGGTCAACGCCTTGTCGTCCCCTTGCTGCCGTGGAGCTGGGGTTCATGAAATGCATCACATACTCGGAAGTCAAAGCGATATTTCACAGTACTTCAACATGATATACAAAAATAATTTTAAAATATCTATGCATGTTGCTGTTATTTCCCTGTAGGAGACACAGAACAACTCCACAAGGCAGAGAGCATTACCCAAGTGCCTCTTCCAGTCCCTGAAAGTCCACCTTTTCCCGGCAATAAGAGAAGACGGAGTTAGCCCCTTACCTCTGCGCGTATTTCGGCAGCCCCACACAGAGCAGGAGGTGCTGCTACAGTACAACACAATTCTAGGTGAAGCTGCACTTAAGATCCCCTTCAGAGGGAACAAAAAGCGTGAGCATATTTATGCACTCACATGCATTAAAAAAAACCCCTTTCCCTCTGTTTTCCAAGGAGCTGAGGAGAAATGGGGAAATATTTTTGCTGCCAGACCAACAGCTAGGACTTACATGACCTGCATAAAAGTTGTTAGGACTGGCCGTGACCTTGAATTATAAGCACATCAAAATACAATGTGCAAGACTCAATGTTAGAATTCCTTGTCATTTGGCTGCAAGTCTCCCAGCATTTTGTATTTGAAAAGCTCCAGTCCCGGAGTCAAACAGTGAAGAAATATTCTCAGCTTTCATTAAAATTATTAAATCATCTTGCAGAGGACAGACGAACAATATAACCCATCTTGCATTTGAAAACTCAAACTGGAGGACAAATGAACAAAACTAATAGTCAAAGCCCACCCTAGTTTTTAAAGTCAATCTTGGGATTGTTCAGAAACTTGACTGCTGGTTTATAAATGCTTGAGGAGTCGGTCATGCTATAGATGAAAAGATTCTTTAGTAGATTGGCATTTCTTTAAAACAAGTCTTTCAGTCTCCGGTGTGACTGCATATACCTGCTTATACCTCATATATGCACATACCTGCATATCCCTGCTTTAGGTTGGGATTCCCGTAAGAAAACACAGAATGGCAAAACCCACCATCTTTGGTATGAAACAGCCTGTGCCAGCACTAGGAAAAGGTATTATCGCATAATGGGAGAGATGGATGCCTGGGAGAAGCTCTAAGAGTCTAGAATTAAAAAGACTGAGAAATCCTTTTGGGAGCCCCGGTAATTTTATTCCACTCTCTCTAAATTAAGTGTTATACTCACTCTGTTCAGGCACAGGGCTGTGAGTCAGCACTGGACCATACATCACTCTTCACTTCTCTCACTCATGAAAGGGAAGCGTGTCACGTATGAGATCGCCATGTGTCCTGGCCAGCCTCAAGCACACGCAGAAGAAAATATAACATCAACAGGCAGAGAAAAAATGGGAACCCCCTACACGTGACAACAGAGATGATGCAACCAAATTTCAAATTCAATTTCAAAGTTAGAAAACGTCAGCCTACCGCATTAGGACACCAAAGAACGCAACAAACAAAGATATTCATACTGTTTCCACTAATGAGCTTATTTTCCATTCTCTTGAGAGAGAGAACACAAAAGAGAAGGTATAACGTACGCAAGTGCGTTACTGTTGCGTGCACACGACTACTAGCGTTAGTATCTCCCAAAGGCGGACACGTGCTCCTAACACGGCTGCGTGACAGTTTTAAGACAGGCCTTTTCTTTCACACAACTTGGATCTCATTCCTTGATACTACATTGGCTGATAAAAAGTGAGTCAGATTTGCCAGTAAAGCATTGTGAAAGAAGAAAAATAAAAATATCTGTAATTATTTACCCCCTGATATTACAGATACCTGTCCCCTTCTCATTTAATCTGTGATGGATGCCTGCTTGTGCTGTTTGCCAGTAGAATAAATGCATTAACCCCACTGTACACAGCTCCAAGGACCAAACACAAAAGGAAACACATAGCTGAAAATAAACTGAACATTTTTGTTGTTAACTTCTGCCACGATAACTTACAAGGTATGAAAAGAGTCAAATAAACCCCAGAAAAAGCTTACCAGATGAGCTTTAACTTTTTTTCCTTTTAGTTAAGTGTTCCAGAAATGTAACGTCGCAGCTACGTTGTGTCAGCACCCAAACACAGCGGGTATTTTTAACATCTTTACTACTGCTCAAAGGGGCAGAAAGTAATGAAAAGGCCTAGGAAGAGGCTTCTGCCCCATGAACTAGCAGCACGTGCTTACGCTCTTGTTCTCCATGACACCGACATCTGCATTTACGTAGCACATTTCAGCCACATCATGTGTGTCACTAAAGCCATCTCCTCAGAACGCAGAGAAAAAGCGCAGAGCTAAATCACCAAGTGGTATCAAATTCTCTTAAGGGCTCTACTCCTGACAGCATGAGTCATTTTGGAGAGCGGCGGATTGCTGATGGAGCACAGGCTTGAACGGGAGTAGAGCCACCGATAATCTGTGGAAACACTAGATGTCTACATGAATACTTTCCCTTTATTTTTTTTTTATTTTTTTTTTGGCCCTGGATTAACCCATCATGGCTTTTTGAACCCACACAAATTCCATCTTCAAAGTAGCAAGTCTGAAAGACTTGCACACAGAGACATAACAACGCTCCCCTCCACCCTTCCAAGTCAAGTCTTCACCGATACCTTTCTGTCTGCAAACAAACTCATCGGCACTCTTCACCGTCATGTACTTTGACAGGACTCAACATTAGGTGCCAGACTTAAGGAGCAGCTGCATTCCAGCTGGCACTGCTACACACGCTCCTCCTCGTACAGTGAGCAGCCAGGAAGGTTCATGCAATTCCAGCAATCCAGAGAAAGAGTAGTCTTTCTGGTGGCTTTCTTGGCTGTTTTATGTGTAAATGCGGTCAAGTATACATTCCATTGTTCAACTCACTGCACGTTGAGTCATCTGAAAATAATTTAGAGGATTTGTAATTATCTTTGCTCTGACATTTCCTCACCAAAAAGAAAAAGAAATGAGAAATAAGGAGAAATCATAATTAAGAAACTGAATTCAATATTCCTTGAAGGGAAATCTTTATGTTTGCAAAATCTCATGGCCAAGAAGTTCAGATTTTCCCTTATCATATCATGATAGCATTTCTCACCTCAGCGGGTAACCAAATAACTAGTTCTTGGTGGGGGACTAAGGTTGTCTCCTGAAGTTTATAAGCAGCACAGCGAAGACCAGCGCAGGCTCTGCAGACCCTGCAAATCCTACCGCTCCGTTAGAGGACAGTTCCAACAGCAGCAAAGCACCTTCAATTTGCCAACCCCAAATGGAGAAAAGAATAGAGCAATGAACAAAAGTAGCTTCAGCTTTTGTGCATGAATTTTGAGATTTAAAAGTATCTAGAATTGTATTTTGAATGAGTAAAGAGGTAATCCTAGGCTTAAAAAGCAATAAAAGGGATTGGAAAAGGTCAGCATAAGCAGGCCCAATACAGACCTTAACATTGTATTCACTGTCTGTCCGCATCTGGAATTATTTTGAGCAGCTGTTCCTGAGAAGTTCCATGTGCGGTCAAGCCCTTGAAAGGGAGAACGTATTCAAAACCAGAGACAGTTGCTGGAGAAAAGGGTTTTGTGCAATCCGGGTGTCTGCAATGTTTGTTAACATACACTGAAGCGTGGAGAAAAGAGGTATTATTCCTACAAGTAATCGGTCCTACAGACAAGCCAAAAAGCAACATCTCCACCAAGCTAACGACTGCTCAAGAGCTGGAGAGGAGCCATTTCTGTCAACACCACTAGGAAACTCGGGGGAAACTAATTAAAAATCAGACATGCACCTTAAAGAGAAGGGGCTATGAGCTACGGAAGCGCACAGAGGGATCTAACATGGACACTGGTGAAGATTTCCACAAAATGTGTGTTGCAACTGTTAACATCTCAACAATCCTAAAGGCGCTGGTGAAGAAAGCACAGGAACACAACACTGCTTCGAAATTAATAGAGTAGCGGGTTCGGGTTTTGGTTTTTTAAAAATAAATCCAAGCACAACTGTCCCTCATTTTAGTTTTGTTTTAAGAAAAAACTTCTAATTTGGGGCTCATAATCAATCAATCATGGATGTTTAATTTATAAACAGGGGAGAATATAATTCAGGGGTCAATCTGTATTCCCAAGTCAGCCTGCGGGCTGTGGCACCTGAAGACAACACGCTTCCTGCCTGTTGGCCTGAAGCAGGCGAAGAAAGCAGAGGTAAGTACCAGGCAAGTACCAACCGCTTCAGGACAACGCTATACATGTACACCCCGCCTAACTGGGACAGAAAGGGAAGAAAGTGGTATGTCTAACATGGCTTTTTCCCCCACAAGAACTCCCCTGGTGGTGCTGGGAGCTGTCACAGCAGTTTTCCAGTAGCATAATTGTCTCCCTATGGAACTTGCTTCCCTCTTCAGAGTCACAGGGGGAAGGAGGAGGGTGTTTGTCTTTTCTTTCCAATAATGAAACCCCTGGCTGGCAGCCTCAGCAGCCTTTCTGTTTCTTAAAAATCACACTGGCTCCACGGCTACAGACCGAAGCTTAGCTACTCCATCATCCCAGCAACTTCTTACATACCAAACAACTCTCAGCTTTGCCAGCGCAGCCCCTGTACAAGAGCAACAGAGCTCTGACACTTTCACAGCTTCCCATGGGGATTTACGTATCAGATATGGAAGCGATCAGAGGCTCATTAATCTCATTATAGTGCTCCTGCAAAAAGCTAGGAGCAACCGCGGCAGCATTAAACAAAATTGTTTGTAGACAAAAAAAAGTCAACACAGCTTTGATTAACCTTCTGGACACAAATTTAATGGCTCTCTGCAACCACAAAGAGTAGGATTTAAGAACAACCGTCTTCTGAAATTGATATCTTACGTTGGCCTTGTTTCCCCTCAATCATAAATAGGGAACGGAGATTTTCAGTCTATGAAAATTAAGTATTTTCATGTGTGCCCATAAGCAGCTCCCTCGGTAGCGTAAGCAGCTGGGGAAGTCCCCTTTCGAAGGGAAGCTGTCAACACCGTGCATCAGATGAAACTGTGCAAAATAAAGACGTCACTGTAGCTTCCTCCTCTTATTTTTCGCAACTCATGGCCTGTTCCTGGCTAGGAAAGTACTCCATCTAGTCTGCCCCTCTTTCGGTGTCCCATGTGAGATCAATCTAACTTCAGAAAGTTCTTCAAATCTGCTCCTACCCTTTGCATGTTCCCCTAGACTAACCCTACCAAGCGTTGGTTTGGAAGTAGGTTTTGCTTATGTGAAAGCATGTTCAAGGTAGTCCTCAAGAGCTGGGATAGCTTACCAGCATTATTTTCAAAGGAGAATGTCTAAGTTCCAAACACATGAACTAACGTGTTAGGCCACATACTCGAGGTCAAAACTTGCTTTTGAAATAAGAGTAGGAAGGGCTCTGCTGTGTGGTTGGTTCCACATGCAAAGTTCTAGCCTTACTGTGACATCACTAATGGAAAACTTGAAAAATATTATGTCAAGCCCCTCTTTCCATCGCTTCGAACTACGAGATTTGCTCAGAAACCAGAGAAAAGAAATGTAGTAGTAGTTTAGCACTCTTTATTTACCTCTGACTCTTGATTTCATGGTATATATCGATATGGTTCTCACAATTTTTCTCCCGGCACATCTTTATTTAAAAAAACCCAAACAAATAGATTTTCACATGGTCACTGTAGGCGCATGCACTTAAAATAGGTGGATATTTTATAAAAATAATTTTTAAAAGAGCATAACATGCATTGGTCCCATACTCTTACACTCCTAAAACAGAATTCAGCACAGTGACATGGAACAAGCTGCAGAGAGATACAATGAATGTTTACAAATTACATTTCCCTAATACAGTAAGCAAAGCTATTCCACCAAGGTATGAGTCAAAAAAAATGTACAGAGGACAGACCGAAAAGGCTTGCAAATTTCGTATTTACGTTTCAGAAAAGTTTGCGTAATACCTTGTAACATTTCACTTTCTCAAAGGACAAAACCTTCTGAAATACACAAATGAAGAAATGTGGCCAGAAATCAAAGCATGTTTGCACGGTTAACACACTCCTTAAGGGCTGAAATCTCATCTGCTACATTCCAATCCTGAACAAGGTTTGGAGCACTAATTTCTAAACCCTGGGGGAAAACGTTGAGAAATCCTTGACTATTGAATGGTGCTGCGAATAGGAAAATTGCTGTATAATACATAATGAAAAGACGACGACATGCTAATGAACTCCAGCAACGTGTGTTACACTTGGTTTAAAACAGCGAGCTGCACCCAGAGACTCGGATCAAGTGGAGAGTCAGAACAACACAACTGCCCCCTCCACGAGTGGTTAAGTCCCACCAGGACTGCACACTGCATGGAATTCATTTGCCAAGAGAAAGCAAACCATTACCACCGCCTATGTATCAGCCCCATGTCCAACAAAGCCATCATCTTATTTCAGCAAAAGCAATAGGGTGCTTGTGATCACCCAGCTAAGATTGCCCCCAGCTTGAACTGTCTGAATTAAAAAACAAAGAGCTGTGTTAAACCCTTGGCGCACTAACGTAGCAAGGGCTTTCTAGCCTCTAACATTATGAGAAGTGTCAGGTTAAGAATCCTTCGCCAAGTTTGATTAACCAGAGACTTCAGACCTCCGAGGAGCTTCAAAATGAACTTAGAGTAATTGTAGATATGTAACCCAACAGCAGTAACGCGCTGTCATCTTCTGGGCACTTCAGAAGTTTATTCAGCCATGGGACTTACTGAAAGGCAATGCAAGGCCAGGCCACCCTTTATAAATTAAAGCGGAGCCATGACGATAATCTAACACAGATGACCCAACACATACACACCACACCGTTCCTGGCCCAGGAAGCTGAACGGAGGTCACTCTTGGCTCTGCCGAACGTCGCGCTGCCGATTGCGACCACCACCTCTTGTAATCGAGGGTGGTCCTTGCCACCAAAATCCTCTTGGCCCAGACACCGGCTGCTATCAGCTTTGAAAGAAAACTGTAACAGAGCTTTTAGCAAGTATTGCGCTTTTACGGCGGTCCTACGCAAAGGAGGACGAAAACCAGATTAGATTACAGGTTGCGTAACAAGAGGCAGCTGACAGAAAAACAGGTATTACGTCACCTCCAAAGCATCTCCAGAGGTGCTGGGGTAACAAATTTCACGTTCACAGTTTCAGAAGGAACGAACACAGGGCATAAGCAAAGCTAGACTACTGTTGTGCTTTAGCCCCATACTAGCTACTATGAAGAGAATTAACTCTATCCCAGCCACAACCAGGACAAGTATAAACGGTCCTTCAAAGCAAAGGCACCGAGTTCACATTCCTCCTCCTTTTCCTCCCATCATCCCCACTCCAAACCATGCCCCGGTCCCTACCACGAGGCCAGAACAAAGCAGCAGGCATGACCGTGAAACGCACATACGTGTTGAGGTTTACGTTTTTATTTTGCTTTCTGAATATACGCTTCAAACGTATTTGCAAAGCTCTTGTCCAGAACCAGCACAAAGCAAGCTCCTTCAACGAACAAATAAGAACAACAAATAGTGAGGCAATACCAGTATGCTGAGATGCTCAGAAGCTGAAGGAAACCGAGGAGATGCCTACTCCAGTTCTCAGCCCTTGCCACGGCGCCCTGTCACTATTTCCAACATACACTAAATTCAAAGGAATACACAAAAGGTGTGCATCTGCCTTTTTTCTCTTTCTACGTGAATAGTCATTGAAATCTACCCTGCTCTGACTCAGCAGCCAGAGAACCGCCTGCCTTGGTCGTTGTGATTGGGAAGCTCCGATCCCATCCCAGTTCTGCCTTCTGTCCATCACACCCACCACTTACAAGTCACCTTAATTTCTCCCTTCCACCAGCTATTCTGCGGGGTTTGGGGTGGGGTTCTTTTTTCCCCCTTTTCTCCAGGCTGATGTCTGAATGAAAGCTGGGAAAAACACTCCTTTTTATGCCATAGGACCACTGATAAAAAATAGGGGATTTATATTTATTTTCCTTTATCGACCACTGTCGGGAGCGGAATATGGAAACATTACATTCTGGTCCCTGATACCAGGGCCTGAAGTTTTCAGAAAGTATCAAACAAGAAGAAACATGGTTCAAAGAAATATTAAACCAAAAAGCTTGGTAAAGGGGGATTAAACTATTTTTTTGTATTCTCAATATAAACAGTGAAGTTGTGTCACACAGGATATCCGATATGCCGGTTGTTGCACAAAGAACGGGGGTTGCAAAGGTCTTGCTCACTAATGCTCTGATAAAATTGCTCCCCTGCTTCTGTTACGACAAAACGCAGGGATTTCTTCCCCAGAAAGCATCCGGGGGGCCGGGGAGAGCGGGCTGCTCGCCGCCGGAGCCTGGGAAAGCTGGGTCCGGGGAGCTAGAGGGCGCGCAGAGGTCAGGGCTGAGCCAGCCCAGAGCCCGGCAGCCCCGGGCAGCTCGCACAGAGGTAACCTCACGGCAGCCAGCTCGCCCACGAGGGGTTACGCACCACACAAGCCACCACAGACTGGCCTAGAAGATGATGTGACATCCAACGCCGCATACGCCGCTCTGCTGTTTGTGCCGTGGTCCGGCTGTCCCTTGGAATGGACATTCCAGCCCAGTGGAGTTTCCCAAGCTCCGAGAGCTGCTGTTTTCTGCCCCTCTTCCCCTCCAGCCAAAAAGCCACTGCTACAGGTAGGGCAAGGATTCTGCAACCCTCAGATGTCCTAGATGACCCCTGAGGTCCCTTCCAACCTGGGATTCTGGGAATTCTGTACCACTCAGAAAATTCCACACCCCCCCAAGAAAATATGCACCAGTGGAGTTCATTCTGTCTAGATTTACTTTTACATCAATCATCACAAAACTCCCCACACTCCCAAGTATCGGTCAGGAGCACCAGAATGAGAGTGTAAAGTTAAAAATACTTCCATAATCCTATTAAATTCAAGTCTTGCTTGTAGGACACACAAGTTTTTATCACTACACTGAAAAGCAAAGCACTGAGGGAACACGAGTAAGAAGGTCTCCCCTTCGCGGAAACAAAATAATAAGGTAATATGAAGGTAGTAATAAGGTAATATGCTCCGGACTATCTGCACCAGCAGTGAAAAAAAGGGGGACTGTCACTGCCAGAACTAAAACATATTTAATCTGCAGAATTCCCTGAACTACAAGGCCCATTTGGAAGAAAACTGCATAGGTCGTATCAAGACATTGCTAAACTTTGCCTCTCGTTAGCCACAGACCAGGTACTGCACACACTGCCATTGCCAGCTGCTCCCAAATGTCACTTCAGTTCTCCTTTGGAGCGAGCTCCACACATTCCCAAGGGAACTCACACCAAACAAAAGTCCTGTGGTGCTCGTGTATCCTCTCCCGCATCCGTGCATCTGCATACACGGATGCTAATATATCACATATTCTACTTTTTCTGTCACAAAGGACGTTGGGGAGCGCAAGGGGTCCAGCATTAGTACGCTACACATTTAGTTTTTAAATACAGTTTTGCCTGTAAATAAGGGGAACTAAAATTACCTGACCAGCTTTCTCACGGTACCCAGGTCACTGGGTAGCACAAACAACGAGAAGATATTCAGCAGCAGCTTTCCTAAGGCAAAATACTTCAAGAAAGAAAGAACACGCAGGCAATTTCAGAGGAATTTTGCAGTGCTAGTAAGAGCTACTCTCCTTCAGCTTCTGGCAGTGTAAGCAGAAGTGGGTGGAGTCAGCATAAATTATCAGTACTTTGTTGATAAGGTATGGTACAGTGAAATAAGAACGCGTGGTCTTCAGCTTCCAGCAGCTATGTTTGTAAATAACTTCTAGTTTGGTAGAAACAGCCTTGATCTGTAAACCAGGTAGGTGGTAACAGCATGTTGAGACCACAAGTTTTCAATTATACCGGTTCCCCAAGTCCCTCTTTTTCCACCGGTAAATATTTATGCACTCTCAGCCCTGAAGTAGAAAATCCCAATTGAACTGCAACAGCTATAGGCTTAGTTCCTATCAGCCACAGTATAAATCCAAGCCTAGCATGAGGGAGACGATTTGCCGTGAAGATAACCAGCACTGTCTCATTCCGCAAGAATTTTAACTGCAGGATAACCTGCCCCTCCAGAGCTATTGCTCCTAAACCCACACCGTATCAACAGCACTTAGTTATCCATTAGAAAGGGGAAAAAATACGCTCAGCACAGACCCCTTGTGACTACTGCTCTTTTCACACAGCCAAAGTACAGAGTATGTGCTCTGCTACGGACAGGAGACATCACATTTCTGATTTAAAAAAAAAAAAGCAAGTTTCCGTCATGCTAATAACCACATTCCACACATTTCCCCCAAAAATGCCTCAAGGACCACTGTCACATGAGGAACGGGATGCAAAATTATACTTTGTCTGCTTTCTGCATGCTCGTGTAACCTACATAGTGTAATCTGACTGAAGGAGGTAATTAACCTTTCTCCATTCAAATACTCAACCACTTAAAAGACACACAGTCATATACATATGCTTAAAAATACGCTAAAAATGAAAACGAAGTTGCATTTACTAAGTGACAATGACACGCTCGCCTTCTTAAAAATCATGCTCTTACATTTTTATTAGGCATTGCTGGCTATGGCCAACTGTGAAACAATTGCATTCCTCGGAGATACGGTATCGTTTTAATACTCCGTTTATGAGGAAGCAGGGTTAAAAAAAAAAAAAAAAGAGGCAGAAAGCCTCTCGGAGGAGCATTTATCTGCGCGTGATTTATTGATAGTACTGACCTTTCGGATTCATCAAGATTGCTTCCAGTTCCTCCCGCTCCCGCAGTGAAAGCTGCCGTATAGATGTTGGTAAAGGCAGGAGCAGCAGCTCCGGTCCCTCCCTCCATGCTGCGCGCACACGCACACTCACACTCACACGCGCACTCACACTCACACTCAGCTCTGCAGGAGCAGCTGGCTGGAGGCTGCTGGAGGGGAGCGAGGGAGGAGGCAAGGAGAAAGGGCTGAGGGTGTTCCCGTTCCCCCCCAAGTCCCCCCCAGCCCACGACCAGGCACCCAGCCGCTTGTTTAATGACACGACCTGCGTCGAGATGGTCTGAAACACTGCACTGAGCCCCCCGAAAAAGGCATCTATAAGTGAAAAGCACAAAACAGCTTGCAATTCTGGGTTCCCATGCCGCCTGCCCTCACTAGCACTGATTCATGTTTTCCTGAGGCTGTTAGAGGCATTTCAGCTGTAACCCTTTCCGAGCTGGAGGAGGCGGAGGGAGGAAAAGGAATTTCTTTGTCCTGTGCACCTCCTACCCCGTCCCTCGGATCCACGCAGGGATGTTCTTACCTGCTCTGGATGGTTTTACCCCCAAATAAAACTTCAGCAACTCTGATGCGAGTGACCAGTGAGAGTCATAAGAGCAGGAGTCTATTCCCAGTTCTGCCAACTGCATAACCTTGGATATATCACATGAATGCATTTGCTGTTCTGCTTCCTCCTTTTTGAAAGCAGGGAAATATTTACTGCGTTCCCAGAGGAGACTTGTAAGGCTTAAATTTATTTCTGTGTTTATGCAGCCTGTTTTAAAAGGAGCTGTGTAAAATCTGGTATTACATTTTCTAGTTTATTCACTAAACCGTAAATAGGAAATAAGTATTATTGCCCAACTTTCAAATCCCATTAGAAGACTGAAATCTTTCATCAGACCACCACTGCAGCAGTCGAGGTGATTAGATATCCCTAAGAGGCAGGGAGGTCTAGCAAATAAAGAGGAAGTCTTGGATGATGGATGACTGGTTGTCAGTCCTGGCTTTGCCGTTAGCTCGCTGCGTGACCTTGATCAAGTCGTTTTAATCTTTCGGTATCGGTACAAAATGCGGAGCTACTCTCACTTCTGTAAAACAGCCCGAGTTTGTCTGTATTATGAGAACTGCTACCATTTGCTGAAGCTCTAGCTCAAACGCGGGAGCTGTAATTTGTAACTAATGATATTAGATACTGTCCGGACACAGCCCATGGAAACTCAACATTGGACCTAAAAGGTACCTGATTTTGCACATAGTTCCTTTCAACTCGGTGGGCTTGCCGAGCGTGTTCTTGGTTATCGGCTGGAAGTGAAGCTTTCAGGTGTGTAAAATACTGTACGCTCTTTGCACTCAGTGAGATACCAAGTTTTGAAAGATAAAAGATTTGCTGAAGAAAAACACCTTTTCTTGTTTGGAATTCAACAGAAGAAGCTACACAATCCCAAATTATGCAAAACAGGCGTACAACACTTTTTTTGTTTAGTTTTAAAGGGTTGGCTAAGCGTTGTTTGCTAAATGCCACATGACTGACTGACAATAACCTGTTAATGAGACCTAATGTGTAAGGCCACAGCCATGCTAAACATCAGTTCAGCAGCTGCAGGAGAAGGGGAGGATGCAAGCTTGGCAAAGGGGGAGCAGTGTCAAACAGGTTATACCCGTTCTGTGCCTAGAAAGCCTAATGACTATTTCTAAATCCCTTTCTCCCAATGCTAATTTTCCTTTGTTTCACCAAAACAGACGCGCACACATGGGACAAGCCTAAGATAGAAGAACTGAATAGGAAACAACCTGCCCGTTTAGGAAAAACACACCTATTCTGACTTTGCAGCAGTAGCTGCTGGGCTTCAGGAACTAGCGCAACCGACCAGCCCCACGCGGCCCCCTGGGGCAGAGACCCAGGTACGGTGCCGAGTGCCAAAGACAGGTACCGAAGCACCAAATCCTGGATGGATTCATCTCAGGGACTGCATCCCTCAGCTTGTCGCTTTGACCTCTCTGACCTGAGCGGGTAAGTTAACTCAACTAGAGTCAAACTTCTCAACAGGAGAAAGCAGAAGCGAAGGTGGGCGAAGGAGTTTGCACCAGGTGACGGGGACAGAGCCAGGCACAGAACTCCGCGGTGGCCCAGGACCCCAAAGCACTGACATGAGTGAGAACACAAGGTGAGGAAACCTGTGGAAATTCACCACCCAGCTGCGCTGCAGTAAGATACTCTGCTCCACCTCAGGTAACCACAGGTCGACGATAACCCACTGTTTACAAGGGTGAAGCTCAAACCCACCTCCATAGCTGCTAGTCCACGCAATCGGTGCTCAATCCAAGCTGAACGAGACAGTAACAAACATAAGCAAAAACAAAGCTGTCATTTTATGGAGTGATAAAGCATAGAAACTCAACAGATACTGTCCACGCTGCATCTGTTATAGCTTAAGGTCTATGATTGTGCTTAATAGCAGAGTAGAAGTAGCTGTGGGGAGAAATTTAAGCAAACATATTTACTGTACAGCTCCAAAAGAGACTCTTGCCAACTAACTGGAACCAATTACACTTACAGAAGACACAGTTACTAGTGCACAGTAGTTCAGCATATCCACTACCAACAGCATCCAGGTGTCCGGGGCACAGCAGCAGATCATGCTCTGCTCTTGCTTTTCATGCTTCTAGGACATTATGGCTGCCAGCCGTGCTAAGAGATACCATCTCCAGCTCCTCCTCTCAGCTCGTTTGCCTTCATCCCATATTACCGCTTGTCTTGCGCTTGGAGGGCAAATTCACCATGGCTAAAGACTCTCCCGTGCTTTTTATTTGTACATTTTCAGTACAGTGCAGCTTTTATTCAAGACCAGGGCTCTGCATTCTATAGTTAAACAATAATAAGTGTTTTGTTTCACAGCTAACACGAACTCACTAGTTATTAAGAAACACTGCTGTGCACACGTACATGTCACGTTTTAAAAGGGTCTTTAACACATCTCTTAGAAGACCAGGCTCAAAACTGCTACGGTTTGATGTAAACTAACACAGCTTTACTGTACATAAGCTTGATTATTTCTGCTGGAGACAAGTTTTGACAGGAATGGATCATTTTTCTATCAGAGACAAGATCCGATCTCCAGCCAGCTATATTTTATCCTTATTTAGGGCTTAAATTATCATAATAATAGCAAAACAAAATTAAAATTTTGACCCAAATTGTAGCGTGGGTTTGTATTTTTTTTTTTTTAATTAAGAGAACAGAGCAGAATGATATCACTAACTGCAAGCTCCAATTTGCTGTTAAATTAGCAATGGGCTTGGAAACATTTTATCTCTTAATCCTTGGGGTAACAGAGGGTAGCGCAGAATCAAATTTAAGCACAAGTCTCCAATCCAGAAAGCTTCTTCATGACACAGTTGCACTCATGGCCAGCTGACTACCTTCCAGGTTGATATAGCTCACAAGAATGATAATTAGATTTACGTACTGATTCAGCTTTCTACTACCTCAACAAACTTTGGGGAACTGCAACAGGAACTTGTCTTGCAGGCAATCCTCTCCTAACAGAAACTTCTGTCAACCACTTAAAGACTAGGATTAACCAGCTTGAATGCCGCTTGTCACCTCTGCCAGTACGTTCTTCCTTTGATAGTTTCCCTGAGTTTAAACACCGTTCCATTCAAAAATATAAAAATGCCGAGCAAGAGTGGATTTTAAATTTAACCTCTTTGATTGCTTGATGTTGTCTAGGCAAAGAGTGAGGATGCTGCAAGACAGCTTCCTCCCTTGCTCCTTGCATAATTTTTCATTAAATTAAAAATGGATTGCAATTAATAATGTATGCATGACAAGATAATGTAGGACTGCTTTTGATTCCAAAAGCAAATGAATTTAATGGGAAAATATTTCAATGTTGAGGCATTTTATTTTTTTTTTAACAAACGACTTGAAGCAACACCATTCTCATAATGCATATTACAACCAGAATTTTAGCTAAGGCATTGCTTGATACGCACTGAAGCGAGTTCAGGAAACATGAAGGCCAAAAGGACAGCTGGAGCCAAGAAACTAAAATATTTAAAAGAAAATCTTGCTGCCAGCCCAAGATGAGAAGTATTTCATTGCTAATTGATGTCATAGGTCACAAACCGCTCTCTGCTGAAGCGCATGACAGGACATTTGCCTGCTCTGAGCCACAGAGCACAGTCATTCATAGCGTGTTCAATCCCGTGTTATATGAAAAATGGGGTTTTTTTTACACCGGAAAGACTCGGTGAATCACAATACAAGAAAGAGAAAACCAGACTGCAATTTCTGACTGAGAACACACATGTAAAAGCCTTTCAACCCCTCACCACATCAGACACTCCTTTTGTATGGTTAAAGTTAAATGAATTTCTGACGGGCGGGTTTAAGCCATGCCTTCCCCATGAAGACAACATGACTGCTGAGCAGGCTGCAGCAGACACCTTCCAACCCCCGTCTGAAAGGGAGTTCTGCATTCCTGGGTGTTCTCCCGTGCAAGACCTACGCTCAAAGCTCCATTTAAAATACAAGGCTATTGCCACTAGGGCACACCTCCACAATTAATGGTCTTCAAAGGCCGTTTGTACAGCTATGTATTATTACACCTCCACGACAGTTATTGCTGTGCCGAATCCCTCGGTACAGACCTCGTTCTTCGGATGACCAACTGATCTACTGCCGAAATATTACTGATTTCTCTATAAATAAGCTGCAGAGTATACATGGACGTGATATCAGGGGAAGGAGAAGAGGAGAAACAATTCAGGATTTCAATAAACCCCAGCCCTGCAAATCCCTCGGATCAGGACCGTAAGAGGGTGACTGAGATCTAGAGGAAATTCTCCTCTTACACCGGGTATGTAACACGGAACCATCCCCAACTCCCAGCTAAGCCTGTTTTTTTAAAAAGGTGTCAAATACAGTTTTTCTTACCACACAGGCTATTACAGGAACATTCAACTGCACAGCCATTGCTAGAGATGCCATGGAATGGATGGTGTCCCACCACCTCCCCGTCCTGAGCCTGAGCCCAGGTTGAGCTTTACGGTTTATCAGCCACAGCTACCCGTGCAAAGACCAGTAGCACCTGCACAGCGCGACGTGTTTTACAACACCTCTGCGCAATGCCGATGCAGTAAAGACTTTGACACACACTGAAAATTTAAATCCTTTCTTACCTGAGTTTTGTGCTATAGAAAGTACAAGTGCAAAACTACAAGCGGGTGCTTACTCTTCAGAAACACCATGTGAAGAGGAAGCTAAGGAGCAGCTACCTAGCTCTAAATCCTGTGTGGGACACGTGGCACGTGTTTAAGTCATCAACCATAATCTTCGAATCCCTGCCAGGAGTAGAATAGGCACTCCCCACGAATTATTAGTGAAACCTTATTCCAAAACAAAGAGGAACCAGCCTCATGAAGCAGACGCTAAGCTAATGACTAATGTCAGTATTCCCACACTGCTTTTCTTTCTCTGTCAAATAGTCTGCGCAAGCTGCCACTCCATACAAGTTTATGCTTGTATAGATGCTTTGCAAAGCCGTGTCCAAGGTGTGTCCATGCAATCCACCTGCTCGTATTCAGCAGCGTCAATACCTCAGCCACCTGCCCTCTAGGGAACGAGGAATGTGGCAGGGGAGGGAGCATGTCCTCGAAACGTATTCCCCTCAAATGTGTCTGGGACATGGAAACAGAAAACTCCGTATTACAAAAGAAATGGCAAGCTTTGTTAAATATTTACATCTTCAGAAGTGAGCTATGTAGAAATAGATCATCAGCCTCACAGCCGCTCAGGAGTAGTTCATGCCTTAGACTTGTTCCCATTTTGGTTTTGGATCAGGACTTGAAAATGTGTTTCTCCTGAGCCTAAAGAAAATGCAAAATAAGGTACTAGGACAAGAAAAAGACCCAAGGGATGGTGAATAGAGACGAGAGAGAGGAAAGCAAGCACAGTAGCTACCACAAGTTTTTGGTTTCTCCAGACTTGGAGAAAAGAACAGAAGCAGGTTCCGTGGCAGAGAGAAGCAGAGGCAGGCTGAGGGATGAGAGAAGGTGGTCAGGCACCTGACGCTACAGTAAAGGACTTCGCCACCCTTAAAACTCGTGGGGAAGACATCAACGCTGTCTTTTCATTACGTTTGACGACGCAACCAGCCTGCCTTGCCTGTGAAGGAGAGCTGCAGTTTGAGACGGTCAGTGGTGGAAGGTGGCCAAGTCTGGAAACAAAGGGTCTGAGTAAAAGGGGAACAGATCAATCGGCACAGGCACATTTCACTGTAGCCAGGTCAAACTCCTCAAAGACGACAGCTTCTTGGCCCCCAAAGGACAGCACCTAAGGGAGCAACTTCTCCAGTGCAAGAGGTTAGCAGTAACAAGGGAACAGAAGGGACATCCTGAAAGTGATTTGAGCATCCATGTATCAATAACCAGAAGAGACTGCACAGCAGTTGAAAAATTGCACACACTTCCCCCATCTGTCCATCCCTCTCATTTCTGAGCATCATTCCACATTTCCTCAAGTCCCTTTTTCAACCAGCTGCTCTTCACCTACAAGTTGATGGTCTCTTTTGTCATATGAGCCAAAATACGCGTATCAATTGTTTGCACAGTGGGTAGTCCAGGCCATCAGACCAGTTCACCCAGAGGCTGCATAAAGATCTCTAACGGGCTCACACAGTCTGTCCTCTGCAGCAGGAGTGACTTAACTCCAGGCTTGCATACCAGCAAGCTTCTCACCTCGGAGAGGTGGGAATTCCATTAAGCACCTATCATGTAGCTGTCACGCACCCAGTATCTAAATACACAATCATAACAAAGGACTCCAGTTTTCTTTCCCCCCCCCAGGCATAAAGCTAGCAATATGCTGCTCTGTTTCTTATATTAGCCAACCATGATTTGACTCACAGGAACACACTGTAATAATTCTGGTAATAATTTTGCCTCTATCTCACCTCAGTACTCTCTTGGATGAAAGCTTTCAATTAAAACATGCCCCAAGACAGTTGCAAGGAAAGAGAGGAGAAATTTTGTCTTCTCTATCACCACCTGTTCTTATCTAAGTCATAATTCTCCGTTCGTTCTGACTAACCCTCTCTGAAACCAGCCTATAGCTCTGCCCGTTCAGACATTAAGGTTTGCAAATGCTGTGGTTTAGGCATCTCCATCTGTATGTTCTCTCAGTTCTACTCTAACTAATCGTGTGAAGGCAGTTACACCTTGGTTTTCCACACTCAACATTCAAGTACTTCATCCAGGCACCTCGCTAGTGAAGGATATTGCTGGTGTCCTCGTTGTGAAAAGCAGGGAGCTGGAAAAGGCAGAAGGGGAGCGATTACTCAAAACGTACCAGAGATGCCTGTGTTATCTCTCAGAGCTTGGATTAAGCATCACGCCATGTTCTTCACATCTACCCAGAAAACAATGTGTACTACTTCCTTAGCGATTGGCAACTGAGGCCTGATAACGAAGTCAGGCCACCACATCTCAGCCAGTGAGGCCCTCAGCGAAGCCCGCATAAAGCTTCAACTGACTGAAGCTGGTTCCACATGGGCACTATTGCAGCATGAAGGTATCTTTAAATGACTCTTCGTGACCTCTCCGTCGCCCTCATACTGTAAAAAGACATTTTCAGAATTGTTCCTCTTCCACTGGAGTTAAAAGTCTGTCTTAAGCCACATCAAACGAGCCAAACCATGAAGCTCACCTAACTTTCACTTTACCCTGCTATTCACATCTCTCTTCATTGCTTTACTTTATCAGGTTCTTACTCAACTGCAATCCCTTTTTCAAGTTCACATCCTTTCATATTCCCTGCTCTCTCCCTTATTACCCTCTGCTTTCCCACTCGCATCTTTCACTGTCCTGCTGTTATTTCAGTCCTTCCACAACCCTTATCCATAGTCTTCTTTCCATTCTTTCATACCTTCATTATCATAAAACGTCCTGTTTCTCCTTTCCCAAATGTTGCTTTGTAAGAAACTTCTTTACCCTGATACTTTTTTTTTTATATATAAATCAGTCTCTTTTCAAGTGAGTCTTGCAATTGTTAAACTTACAGAGAGAAGTTGGAAAAAGTTGAGGAGTGCTTTTTGGTTTTAGCTTTCAGCAACATCCTTCTGCTGTCCCTAAATCAACATTTTATGCCAATAGCTTTTCCAGACAAATGAAATGCTAACAAAACCCAGCCAAAGTTAAATCAGGTATCCACTGTCTTAACACAAGCCTTTCTTCCCTGATACCAGAACCTCCCCAGGAATGTTTGAAAAAAAAAAAATGCAGGACTTGATCTCCTACCAGACTTGCTGCTTACAAGGAACCCAATCCACCACCGCCAACAGTAAGCATTTATCACAGAGTCCTGCAAACTCATTTTTGCACCTGTGCAACAGCTAATGTTAACAAGACGCAGCAAATATCATGTGTCAGATCACATAATAGGGGAGGAGTTTAGTCAGGTAATTTATCCAGACCTAGGAGACATTATTATGCTGTAGAGATTTTTGTTTTCCTTTGAAAAGATGGCTATGCTAAGCATTCCTTCTCCAGCTACAACACAAGCTACAGTCTCTCCCCTGCTCTGCAGCAACTTTGGAAGCTTAAGAGGTGAAAACAGATGCAGTTACATCAACTGGGAGTGCTGAAGGGCAGACAAAGCATGGTGCTGCCACAGTGTGAGAAAGAAGCCTGGCTGCAGGAGGCACCGGAGGAAGGAGTCGGCTGGAAGTCTCACCCAAGCGCCAGACAGCTCTGCACCACAGGGCAGGTGTGGGGACTGGCAGAGGAAACGCTTCGGTATTGCTGGTATTAAACCTGTATTTAAAGCTCGTGGGTTAACCAGCATCAAGCAGGTCATCTCAGATTGGGCACCCAGCTTTATACAGGCTTCTTCTAACTGCTAATAGGGCTAATAGGGCTTTTGGCAGGTAAAAAAAACATGAAAGCAATGAAGGAGCTATGCTAGAAGCTCCAGAATGACTTGAAACAGCAGGGGGGCCCTGCTGGTGTCTAGGATGGCACTATCATGGCCTTGTAAAGGGCTGGAGTGCAAAGAAAAGTTAAGCAGCTAAAGAAAAGTGGTGGGAAATCACAGCAGGACAGAGAGGAGTGTTCACAACCTTCTGGAAGAGGCTGTGCTCTGCTCCCAGCGCTGGCAGGACTCGGTCACTTGCAAATGTACCTCGCTGGAACACTCCACATAAATTAGGTGTGGTACCAGCTGTGATAGCAGGGGCTGGATAAACAAGGGCTGAGGCCACACTTGAGCCTGCGCTTGGCAGAAGGTGCCTGCTCCACAGAAAGGGCACAAACAACCAACATGAAAGAAACAGAATATGCATAATCTTTCAAAATAAGGCTGAAACTTCTCCTTGCATGGGGACCGCGTCTTGTCTTTGCCTGCAGGGAGATTATTTGATCAGTCCCAGTTCTATATCTGCAACTTCTCCTACATTCCCACATTATAAACACATGAATATTCCAATTCGTGCGGCTTGAAGTAATACTCGTGGCAACTGTCATTCAGTGTCTTTCAGTAACTGCATTGATTGTAGATCTAGAAAGACGTCACTGAGATCCCAGTGACAGAGAAACTTTTTGCTGTTGCTGGGGTTCATTTGGGTTTTGTTTGTTTTTAAAGGCTGCATGTTATTTTAAGCATAATACATGGAAATGTATCTTACACACATTGCATAATACTAATGTTGCAAAGCAAGAAATGCTGCTCCTGCTCCCGCCGCCAGGGAAGCTGCTGTAGCTCTAAGTTTTAGCCACTCTTCTGATGTTCGAAGGGACAAATTAATTCTGGCTACCGTTGATAGAAGAATAGAGAACACAACACAGTATGCGTTGTTATGATAATCTTTTCATCAAAAGAAATCACTGATTTGGTTAAAAACTGGCCATAAATGTGTTCTGTTTCAAAATACATTCTGTATTTTCTCAAAGTATGGCTTCTGGGATTTATTTATTTATTTTTAAACACCGCTGAAAGCTTTTTAACATAGAACACAGTTAAATGAGAATAAAATAGCTGTTTTGAATATGAAGAAGAGATAATACTTTTTTCTTTTTCTCAAGCAGAAATAAAAGAAGATGAAAGACAAATCTAGTTTTCCCTCATTACGATCCATTGATGCACAGATTTTTCTTAATGGCCTTCCTTATGGGTATAATCTAAACGTTTAAAACTATAATAAACCTATGAAGCACCACAAGAAAAGATTGAGAAAGAGCTCGGGGAGTCTTTCAGCAAATTTTTTCATTAGTTTTGCATGGAGAACAACATCCAAGGAGCTTGGGTGCGTGTTACAGCAAAATAACATAAAAGCGCTCCGGCTGGGGGAAGAGGACACACAGAAAAGGACATCACCACCTTGCTTTCCAGGCGCAACCTCCAGAACACCTAATGCACCGGGGTACTGGTTTGGTGGGAAAGGGAACACGAGAAGTTGTTAAACACATGTGCTAGAAAAATGAGCTGCAAGATGTACCGAATGCTTCCCTGGAAAGAAAAAACCACCAAGCGCATCTTGGAAGTAGTTCAGCGGTAATTTATCCCAGAGAGTTCCGAGAGCGCAGCCATGGAGGTTTTGCACTTGAAGACTTCAACACCCCTGGCCACCGGGCCTCTGAGCCACCCTCGCTGAACACACAATGGTAAAGATTTAAGCAGGCAAACTGGAAATTGCCCCCACTAGGCTGAAAAGTTGCTTCCTCATTTCAAGTTTCAAGAATTTAATGAGAGCATGAGGTGTAAAAACCAGCAGTTAAAAAGCAAACAGACCCAGTCTGTCCCATGTCCACAAGGTACCATTTAAAAAACATCCACAAACCCACAGGTAGCTAAAATTCAACACAACCTGGAAAATAGATTTAGAGCATTTTCTCAGTAATTGGAACAAAATGAGGATTTCATGTGCTTTTGGTCTTCACGGTCAAAACTGCTGCAGCAGGACTGGTTTTTTACTTTCAGGAGACCCTTTTGTAGTAAATACTCACACAATGTCATAGCTGATTACATCGTTATGGGTAAAACCAGTGTTTTAAGTATATTAAGCAATGCTTAATACTCTTTAACATACACTGGACTTCACTCAGCAAAAAGGTGGTTTGTTTACAATTATTATCACTCCTTTCCCCCAGATGTTCGTTATCGCAGATTTAATGCTTAAACCGCTAGAGCTGGGTTCAACAACCTCAAGTTCACAAGTGATTTTTCAAGACAAGACCCTCGTACAGTTATGAGATGAAGAACGCATAAGGATGCCTCACTGTTGCCCACTATCCTGTTGCCTGCCTTGCTCCAGCTTAAGAGAAAAGTGGTCTTGCAGAGCTTTATAAAACCCGTCTCATTCACTGTTTGAATTCACAGGCTTATGGACAGAGCTTGAAAGGATGCCACTGTTTCGGGGGAAGTGTCAGGCTTCAGACAAATTCAGCCAGAAGAGCGAAAGAGGACAGCACTGTTGTTTATATCCTTTGTAACATCCTACATATGGGAGAGCAGCATTCTCCCCTTAAGCCAACTCGCTGGCTCAGCTGACCTCTCTTCCAGTTCACAAACTTGCTTTCGTTACTTTGGAGAGAACTGCTATTGGCGGAAATAAAATTTTTCACAAATTAAAGAGAAGGAACCCAGCATAACCTGCTAAACACAGCAGTATCCTGAGAAGCACCCTACCTGTGCAAACTTGGCTGAAGGCTCACATCCTGGTCTTTGGAGTGACAGGGGTGGGACTACTTAGACACTCGCTGCAAGTTGTTTAAACAGACCTCTGGTCTTCCAGCATCTGTTCCCCGGACACGTGTGCTCCATAGCTACAAAACTTCGGTGTACTGCAACTGTCACATGATGTGTTAGTAAATCAGAAATAAATACAGGAGAAGGTTCTAGTGCTTGAGCTCTGTCATTAAAGGCCTTTTAAAAAGAAAAACAAATAAACGCGCTATTTTTCAGTCAGCGATAGTTCCAGCAGTGTGCAGGAGACCCGCCATAGAACAAACTCCACAGTGCCAGCAGAAACATTCACAAAACACAAGAGTACGCACAGAAAAGCCGGAGGACAAACAAAGGGATGGGGCATTAAATGACTTGTCTGAGCACACGCAATGAATTACGGTGGGGTTACCGTCCAGACCTCCTAAGTCCCAGTTCTGTGTCCCCATCTCTCATCTCTCACAGTCCATGCTGGTTCACCAGCAGATTTCTCTGTCTCTCTCAGCAAAGCAGCAATAAAAAAAAAAAAACATCATGTGGGGCCAGAAAGGAGGGCAGACTTTGTAATCTCCTGCACATTTTGTTAAGACAAAATAAGGCCTTTAAGCTCACCTCTAAAAACTAATATAAACCCAACAAGTAACAAGAGAACTTTTTCATAGATTATGAAAGGACAAGGGTGTCTAACTCATACCAAATATAATATAACTTTAAATAGTCCAGCAGGAGAGCACGTTATGCATCATCAGAGAAACACGTAGCCTTCTGCAGTAAACCACAGGGTAGTTGGAAGGGCAGACCTCCAACAGCAGAGACTTGTATTGACATCAACCACAGTCGCATGAAACAGGCTCAGCTTGCCTCTAATTCCATTTTCAAGGGGACAATGGTGCAAGAATTGGACATTAAGTCAACTACACCACTCTTTCAGTGCTACACTAAGGACTAGGAATTTTGCCTGGGAAATGAGGTAGCTGTACTACAAAATAGCTTTTTGAATGGAACAGCAGGGCTCCTGTGCCAAACAGCAGCACTCGCTACTGTGAGTAGGACGTGATTTCCAACAGCGCCTGCACAGGGTCACAGCACGGCAGCTGAAGGCCATGACCACGTCAGCCCAGATGCGTTTCCAGGGGAATATGAAGGGCACCGATAATTTGGAGTCACTTGTGCCTATTTGTCCGATCACAAAGGTGAACGTTGAGATACGACACCTCCGATTTCTGTCAAGGAGGAACAGGCTGTCACTGTCCACACGTGGCTTTTAAGATGTCCTGGGACTCACAATTTCTGTAAGAGGAATGGAGGGAGGGAGAGGGAAATCACTATATTCAAGTCAAATCTATAAAAAGAAACCCCAACTCCTGGGTGACAACTGCCATGCAGTAGGAGGTGAACCATGCCCTGGCATAGGCAGGCTGTAATTTGGTGCAAAGAAGTTATCATCATCAATATTTACAGATGAGTATTTTTATAAAAAGAGTGTGCGTTTGCCACAATAAGGATTTGGAGACTGCTCTTTGAATACAAATAAAAGTACCAGATGAAAAACGTCACATTCCCCCCTCAAAAATAAATATATCTTAAAACCTGAACAGGCAGATTGACGTTTACTCTATTAAACTGAAAGGATGGGCAAGAAAAACGCCAAGTGGAGGAGTCACATGCTCCTTTTGTGTTTGTTGTAGGACAAACTAAGAAACAAAGTTGGAGAACCAAAGTGCAGTCATTTTACACTGCTGCTACAGAACTGGCTCGAAGCTCCTACCATGCACAGTGCTGCACCAACACAAAGGCAGCCTCTGACTAAGAGGGCCGAGCACCAAACGCAATCGCTAGAATATAACCACTGTCGCCAACATCCCGTAAGCAAGAGGTGACCACCCCACCAGGGAAGCATTATCAAACTTGTTTTTAAACATCTTTGAAACATGTACTGCATTGTTATGCAAATGTTCAATACATCCATATTTCCAGCGTGGAAACCAATGCTGTGAAGAACTAAGGGATGAACCCCTGGGAAGCACCAGACAGATTTCAAGCACATGAGTTTTACTTGGATATTTCTGACAATTTCATGCTTTAACGGATCTGAAAGTAAATCAGAGCGGGTGCCAAAGCCGGTGCCTCTGCAAAGGGTCTCAAATTTGCAACAGCAGTAGTGCCGTTTTCTGTGCAGCCTATGCTTTATCTAGAAAACAGAATAATTTTACAAAAGGCATTTCTAAAAACATTTTTCTTTAAACTTTCTAGAAATCGAGATATTCAAAAACAAGAAAATTGAAGCTCTACTGATGCACTGCACCACAATTACACAAATAACTAGTTTTCAGGCTTCTAATACTCACTACAAGCTCTCCAGATTATAAGCTTTTGTTTATGGATTTGCTTTGAATATATAACCTAGGCTTACCTACAAGAAGGCCTGATATTTGTAAATTAAATCAAGACCATCCCCATAATTTTTAATAACTAATGAAAAGCTCACAGACATGTCTTTACAGATCAAATAAGAGAACTCCTAGCTGTTTTAATTCAAATTCCGTTAGTGCCAAACACCCAGCATTCCAGAACTAGTAAATTGTGTATCCAATTATCACTTATATAGTTCAAGGGACTGCATTTAAATGAAGATTATGAAAATGAAATGCACTTGAAATGCCTTTTTGACTAGAAAAACGAGTGTTCAAAGTGACAATTGCTCAGGGAAAGTGCTTCTAAAAATATTAATAGTTCTACTATTAGTGGTTTTAATAAAGATATAAAAGGATGTTATTGCCACGCTTTCTTCTTCTGGCCCCACCGCCGCCTGCCCCATCACAAGGTAACCTACAGCACTCAAAAATGCTAAAATACCAAAACACTGAGAAAGCCAGGTTTTTAGTAAGAACAGCTTTGTGTTTGAGCACAGGGCTGTGTCCCCAGCTGCTGGGCTTCCCATCGTTCCTTCACACTCGCACAGACCAGAACACAGCAAGCCACAATATTAACCTCTTCTTGAGAAGCCCTGTGTGGACAGGTCTGCTGACAGGCCCTATAAAACAGGAGGCTGCGCTACCAAGCACTGGCTACTTGGACAGGTAGCACTGGAAAACAAACCAACCAACACAAGAAAACCAAATCAAACTATAACAGAAGTTAAAGACATCAGAAAAAAGTTTGCCTCTAACTGGGGAGCAGACTCTCGAAAATGAAAAGTTTGGGCATGCTGAAACACCGTAATTTATGGAAAAATGCAACTAGGCAGGTTCACTTAGTGCAAAACCCACACATTTTAATGAACCAATACAAATGCCTTCTCCTTCCTCATGCCTTCTGTAATAAGTTCCCTCTCCCAGAGTATATAGTGACCAACATATTGACTTTTTGTTACAGCTGCTGAAATGCTGCCTTTTAAAAGGTGCCTCTCAATTTGCAGAGGGACCGGGACAGGCTGGATCCATGGGCTGAGTCCAAGTGCGTGAAGTTTAACAAGGCCCAGTGCCGGGTCCTGCCCTTGGGTCACACCAACCCCAGGCTGCGCCCCAGGCCTGGGGCAGAGGGGCTGGGAAGTGCCCGGCGGAGAAGGCCCTGGGGGTGCGGGCTGACAGCCGGCTGGGCATGAGCCAGCAGTGCCCGGGTGGCCAAGGAGGCCACCAGCCCCCGGGCTTGTGTCAGCACTGGTGTGGCCAGCAGGGGCCGGGCAGGGATGGGGCCCCTGTGCTCGGCCCTGGGGAGGCCCCACCTCGAGTGCTGGGCTCAGGTTTGGGCCCCTCGGGACAAGAAGGGCCTGGAGGGGCTGGAGCGTGTCCAGAGAAGGGCAGCGGGGCTGGGGCAGGGTCTGGAGCACAAGTGTGCTGGGGGGCGGCTGGGGGGGCTGGGGGGGTTTAGCCTGGAGAAGGGGGGGCTGAGGGGAGCCCTTCTCACTCCCTGCAGCTGCCTGAGAGGGGCTGGAGTGAGGGGGGGGTCGGTCTCTGCTCCCAAGTCACCAGTGACAGGGCGAGAGGGAACGGCCTCAGGCTGCGTCGGGGGGGGTTTAGGTTGGATATGAGGGAAAATGCCTTCCCTGCCAGAGCGGTCAGGCCCTGGCACAGGCTGCCCAGAGAGGTGGGGGAGTCACACACCATGTAGACGTGGCACTTCAGGGCATGATTTAAGAGATATGGTAGGTTTGGGTTGATGGTTGGACTTGATGATCTTAAGGGTCTTTTCCAACCTTAATGATTCCGTGATTCTATGAATTTAATAGAATGGGAAACCTGGTGATACTTCCATGCTTCATTCAGCCAGAAGCCTTCTTTTAATAAAGAAATCTAAATTAAGCCTTAAAAACTCTGAAAGAGTCAGTAGCAATAAGGCCAGCAGGAACGGTTTCAGCACCCCTGAGTGACCGGGCCTCTGCTTTGTTCCAGCATGGCAACTCAGCACCAGATCTAACGTTACCACGTTAATTCTGAATGAACGACATGCTAGCAAACTGAAATGTCATGTAGTAACTGAACTTACATCTCAAGCTTAGAATACAGTTTTGACAAGGTGAGATCAATTAAAAGAGATCCTTTGGGCAAACTCGGGACAAAATAATTCTTCAAGCGGAATTTTCAAGCAAGCAACAGCCATGTTTCTTCACTAATCTCAATCCCAACGCCTGATACCAAATCATTTCCCAATGAATTGCTTCCAAAGCAGCAAAAGCACAGAAATATTTAATGCAAAGAAGGTAAAATAAAAACCACTTGGCATCATTTTACTGTCAGAGACAGGAGGAAGAAGAGTGAAGGAAAACACCTACAAATATTCCCGATCCAAGTTACCACACAACAGACATACCTGATAGATTTGATGCTTCCAGTAATATAACCTGCCCTCAACAACATCAACCCCAAGAACATTCCCAGGGCAACAAAAGTAATATTTGACACCACTTCAGAGACTGAAAGATAGTTCTTTTACTTCAAAGCCACTACAAGACTTTTATTCAAGTTTTGGCTTCGGTGCCGAAGTTGAACTCTACGCCTGCTAGAACAATGCACAAAAGCACGGTTCAGATCACAATGAAAGCACCGCATTCTTGGAGCTGGCAAGAAAACCTTTTTCACTCAACTTGTGCCAGGCAGTGTTTTTCTTCAGGAAGAAGATGCACAAAGAAACGCACAAAATGCTCTACACACAAGCTAAAACGATGCATCGGCTGTGCTGGTTTCATTCGTGTCACAGATCCCATGCCACTAACGCAGGGTTTTTCTTTTATCTTCACTAAAGCTTTTAAAGCAGACCAATGCAAAAGCTATCCTTGACGTGACTGGATTTCTGTGCACAGAACACAGAATAATCACGGATTTATCCACAGATTTATTTTATATTAAAAACCTTTAAGGATTTCCTGCCAAGTGAGTCAGTGCTTAATTTGGCCCCTTAGGTGGGTAATGTGGGAGAATACTACAAGACTCAGAAGAATACTCTGGAGAATGTTTTTCTATCACATTTCTGGTCATAAGCCAATAGATTGATGGCCTGCTCTGCTCCTCCTGAATTACTGCTACCATATAAACTTGGCCTCTTTAGTTTTCATGCCAAACTTACTCATGTGGAAAACTAAAGTAAAACCCATATTTGATGTTGGAAGGGCTCAACCTTTTCTTGTGACTTGATTTTTAGAATAAATATAAAAGATGCAAAGCATTGGGGTTGTTTTTTTTTTTAAAAAAAGAATCCTATTGAATTTTTAAGCCAAAGATCTCCTTAATTTCTCCCGGGTATGTCACAATGCATGTAAGTGAAAACCTTTAAGAAGTGATACAAATTTTCAAATTAGTTTCTGTAAAAGCCCATGTATTTTTGTAATTTTTGAATATCAGAACACTCCTAAATAATAAGGAGGAAGGGGGCGAGGAACACTGCTGCTTCAGAAAAAAAATAATCTTCAAGAACTTGGAGAAGGGAGAAGAGCAATGTTTCCTCCTAGTACTTCTTTACAGAAAGGCTGATGAAATTAAGAAATATATACAACTCGTGCAAACAGAAGCTTAAAATGCCTTTTTAACATAAGCCAAGCAAAAAAAGAAAAATCCAATAAAGTTATATAGAAAAAAACACATTGTATATTACTAAGAGACCGTAATTTCATTTTCATATTTGCCTTGGAGTCACAAGTTCTTGCGTTATGTGGCATCTGAGTATACAGACATATTATTTCAGAATTTTGCAGTGTCCTCAGTAGCATATGTTCCCCCACTCTCTGCTTTGCACATAGGTCTTCAAACTTGCAGCTAATCAAAAGAAATGTCTGGGATCTTAACTTCCATTTTTGGTGCTGGCCTACTTAAAAAACAAAGGGAACCCAGCAATAATAAGACATGCTTCTCTCTTTTTTTGAAAATGAGTAAAAGGAAACAATACCTCTGTTCCTCCCTTGATCAGATTATTGAGACAAACAGGCTCACAGACTTTCAAGAGCTGTTAACAATTCACCCAGCCTGGTATAACACATGGAAGGAAAGCAGCTGGGATAAAAAAGAGGCAACCTGCAGCTAGAATAGACTTAATGTAACATCAAACCCGACACGTAGCCACGGCACTCCGGGCAGTGGTGGTGGGACACCTTTCTTTTGACTAAACTTCTGGGCTCCTCCTGCCCAGTTCAGTTTCATGGGATTCAGTTAAATTCTTTATCCGTGACTTCCTGAACAAGCAGGTGTCTTCATTTCTTAAGTCCATGAACAGCAATTCGCAAAGACAAGAGTGGGATCTTTCAGAGCCCTTAGTTACTCACATCACACCAGTCAATTTTTCCAGTGATCAAGGACAAATTGGTGATCACAAAACCTCGACAGATCACATTTAGGCGGCTGACTTTGAGCAAGTAAAGCCCTCGAGGAAAGTAACAGGATATGCATCATCAGCACATACTGGGTATTTCTGCAAAACCCACCCAAGGAAATCAGCTAAGGCCTAACTCTGGCCTAGACTTCCACTGTCTTCCATCTTCCTTACTTTCTCCATAAAAACTAGCTTTCTTTATGCCAATGTATGTCCAAGATGACTGAAATGAAGGCTGAGTGGCAAATTAAGAGAACACAAAAACTTCAGTATTATATCGAGAACGATACAGGTTCCATCATCATGGGATTTCACCTGGCTAGATACCACAGTAGGCTCAACTACACTGCCTTAGGAACTATGCATACAGCGCAGTCGGCATCCTAACTTGGGGGCAAACTTGGTTTCGCAACAACTACAGGCTTCTTCTCTTCTGGAAGAGTCCAAACTGAGGCTCCTAGAGAGCTGACTTGCTGAGCTGAGCTCTTCCCAGTATCCCAAACTTCAGAGCAAGAGGAGAGGCTCTCTCTTCTCAAACCCTAACTGAACTGGCTCCAAACACTTCCAGGCGTCCCTTTTGCAGAGGGTATTCCCAATGAAGTCAAGCACGGCCGTCGTGTTCTACCTGTACTGCAAATCACTGGAAACAGGAGAAAACAAAAACATGGGCTCTCTAATTTATCATGAGTGAAGGGACGGGATAGATAAGGTTACAATCCCTGCAGCAGTTCCGATGGGAAAGGGACACGCTTTCACTCATGGTAGAGAAAAGCACATGTAAGCACCCACATCTGTTTTGCAGCTGTCTCCACCCCTAACGCTTTCTGCTTGAAACTTCAGTGGTCTAACAAATGCCTTAATTACAATTTAAAATGAACCCATACTTGAAGGAAGGGCAGGGGTAAGGAAAAAAATGATGTGGCAGGTACCCTTGGCAGCAGTCTTAAAGGGCAGGCATTTACAATTATGTGATCGTTTTAACAAGGTGGCTTTCCTCCCTCTGAAACATTTTTGTCCTCTGCACACTGCAGTTTATCCGGTACGCTCAGCAGTTCTATTTATATAGACGTGACTCACCTTAGAACTGCCTCAGACAATGTACGACTTCCACTTTCTCTTAAAAAAATAAAAATAACAAATATTGTGGAACCAAGACTTCTTTCTAAAGTTCATCCTGAAACGTTGACAAGACTGTAAAGACAATGCGATACGCAAGGTTCAGAATGCTCAAAAACGACATGGGGTCTCAGGCGCGCAGAGGGGAACCGCTAGACCAGAAACTGTCATCCTGATTCCACTTGACACTGCCATATGTCTAGCACTGCAACAGCATCAGGAATAAGAAGATCCAAGACCTCATCTGCATGCAGAACATCATTTCAAAGGTGTCTTCAATGGTCAGACAACTTAAACAGTTATTTCTTTTACTGTCGTCCCTTAAGTGAATCGTTATGTGGCTTTTATTGTTATATTGAGGACATTCCTTCAAAATAAGAAAAATGAGGAAGCAGTGAAGCTTGGCTGGAACATTAGGTAGACATGTCCCTAGAGATCTCTCGTCTAAAGTCTGGGAAAAACAGGCTCTAACCTACTCTGGTACTCCATACACTGTAAAAGAGAAATATTTTGCAGATGGTGTTCCTGAGGGGGTGTGGGAGGCAGGGAAAAATAACTTCTCCAGATTCAGTCTTTCTACAATGCCTGAAGGTAAAAAAGAATCAGATTTCTCTCACTCCTTCGAATTCTGCCTTTTTGTTGTTGTTGTTGTTATTGAGCTCCCCTCTCTCAGTTCCCCGGAACCCCATCCACATGCTTCCCCTCCACTACACCCAAACCCCTTCAGCTAGGCAAAACTGTTCCAAGGCTGCAGCCACCTCGTCAAAGTCACCCCGTCTTCACTTCCCAACAGCTCTTTCCTCATAAGAGCTCCTCATCAGCTGTACAACAAGGAGGGCATTTTGTCTCTTTTCTCATCCGTGTAACAGGGTTGAACAGACTCGCTCACAACCACCAGAATGGACGTTCCAGTTAATCACTGCTTCTTCCTTCCCCAGAAGATTGCTTGTGGGCTCAGTTTCAAGGACCTACACTGAAACTGGGACTCTCAGAAAGTCATAACTGCTTAGGAACAATTTACTGATTCATTATCAGTACCAGCAATAAGACTGATTTGATTAACAACATCACTTCCCACTAGAAAGCAACAAGCAGTTCTGACAGAATAAAGCAAATAACACTTTTATCCCGTCCCCTATCATGTCCCAGCTATTCTAGTTAATTGCAGATGATATACCATCTACAGCCATGTCTTCTGTTTAAAGTTACATACTGTCAACAGCAGGCTTGTAAAAATCCCTCACTCTTGAGAAAAAAAATGCTTTGCTTTTTTGTTTGTTTTAAAGCTCAGTACAATAAGATCAATTCCTTCCTTCACGCAGACCTAATGCCCCATTTGGCAAGACTTAATAGTAATAATCTCTACCCAGAAAAGGCTGAGTTGTTCTTCCCAAATTCCTCAGCTGTAAGTAATCTTATGTGAACCACTGCAAAAGAAGGAAAATCCAGCTTGTCCTCCTATGCAGACATGAACTGAAGCGTCAGCATGCCTCAGTGAGGTCCCAAGTCAGAGAAAGCTGTTCAGCACGTAACACGTAGGCCTACGTGCAGTTAAGTATGTGCTGACGTGCTTCTGTGAAGTGAAGGGCCAAGACAAACCTCCTAAATAGGAGCCATTTCTCCCAGTCCCTGTGTGTTATATGGTAAAATACAGTTTTCCTGGATCCTGAGACTCCACCGTCAGCCTACCCATAACGGATCCAAGATGTGCTCTCCTGTTTCAGGCCTGCCAGGTACCGTTGATAAGCACTTTAAGGGTATTCAGCCAGTTACATCACAAGACAATCCAATATGCACACCTAAAAAGGCCAGACTCACAAGGATGGGAAGGAAGGGCTCTCCAACAACCCTTTCATTCCCAGCCTTTTTAGAAGGACAGAACGGAATTAAAGCTCTCAAGTCACCAGAGCTATTAAGAAACCAGGAGGTCCTCCAGCTACCCGCAGACTTGCACAGAACACAGGAAGACTGTTTTGGTATAGAAACTGCACAGGATGACCTTGAATTTCCTCCTCAGGTGCAGAACTCATTTAGGGATGCCTCACCTCACAGTCGCTCTGACATTTCAAATGCCACCAGTAAGATGTCCCTATTGCATTTGGTTTCTATGGGCAAGTCCTATGAATGGAAACTGAATCAGGGCAGAGTCAGTTAAACAAAATTTTTGCTTTGCTGCTGCCTAATTAGATGATGCTGACTAATCCTCTGCATTACTTTACAGTGAAAAGAACCCAGCAGGAGCGTTAAGATGGGTTTTTAAAGAGCTAAAAGCCATGAATTATTTCCTTTTACAGAAAGCCTTTCTCTTGCACAAGTTGCTTCCATCAAGTGTTCTTGTCTAAGATTATATTCTCCACAAAATGTCTCTGTGGCCTACAGCGTTAGAAGCTCAAAGAAGAGCATAAGAAAAAAGAAAAGATGAAGAGAAGAAAAAGCCGGACACAGTCTCCTACGTAATTTTCCATATAGAAGTGACTACAATGAGAAATGATTTGCAGGACTGGCTCTTGACCTACCATTAAGTAAACAGGGACCATAAGTTTTTGCTCTCCTCTTGCAAAAATGTAGACATGCGGCTAACTGTAACCATAATGTAGCCCCTTACCAAATTCACTAGAATTGCTCATAGGTTTACTGCGAGGCACATGCAAGCAGCCCCAGCAAAGCTCAAGCCCACGCTTGCATTAATCCTGTTGGACTGAAGGAACCTTAACAGACTTAGCGCTGCTAGAAATTTAAATCTGAACTGTTCCAGTTGCTTTTGTTTCCTCAGAGATCCTGCTAAACCACAGCTGAAAAATACACAAGTTGAAACTAAAAAGGCCCCAGACTGAAATAGTCAAGGATGGGAAATCATTATTAATCTTTTTTGAAGCTTTAACAGAATGACATCATCAACCATCTCATTATGTGAACTGGTTCCTATGGCACAGAGAATTCAACCGCTCAAGCCTTCTTTTTTCCCCCTCCAAGCTTAGCTTGTTAAGTTATGATCAATTAGGAAATACAATAGCCCTACTGGAAAGGCCAGGCAAACAACAATAGAAGCCCAATCAGCAGGGGTCATTAACGTGTAGGACAGCACTGTTGAGGAACTAATGCTCCACAGTCATGCTGAATATATAAAGCATTCTCCATTTTCAGTGATGTCAGCCAAGGGAAAACAAATGCACTTTGTAGTTGGTGAGTTTTCAATAAAATCCGAAGTAAAACCACCTCAACACTCCAGCATTTTATCTTTCATGATGTAGATCTCCCGAAATCATTTAAAGACAGACAATTTAACTTAGAGCCTAACCTCGCCTGTGACTTGAGATACAGATCAAAAACTGCTACGGATTGCTAGTCATGTATGTGCAAAACTAAAGAACACTAACACCACACTTATGGCGACCTTAACTGGGAGAAATGCAACCCTCCACAGTCAGGTTGCTCATGTACCATATCAGATTCACTTCAGCTGCAAGTTAAAGACTAACTGCTACATGGGGCATCTTCTTCAGGTTTCTGCTTGTGCATCTTGAACTGTATTAAAAAGTACTTCTTAGGAAAGGGCAGTTTTTGAACCACAGTTTATCCTTAAAAATAACTCAACATAAACAGCCTTCTGCTCAACAGCATCGTTCCTGAAAGCTGTACAAGGTCAGATATGCCTCCTCACTTCAGTGATAAAACCAGGTCAGAACTGCCTACTTACTTCAATTACTTACCAGCAGCTAATCCACTGAGAGCAACGAGGGCTGCAAGTACTCACTGTGAACAGATTTAAAGTCTCAGGCTTACCTGAGTATGCAAGTTGGCTTGATGACTCTGTTACCAATGATTATGCAGAAATTGGGGTTAGTGATGAAGGAGAGGAGGAAGGGACAGCTGGACAGAGCTCCCAGGTTTGTGAAAGGAAAAAAATAAAACCCCTTCTATTTACACTACAGATATACCTGGTCAGGAAACAGAATACTAAACCGAAGTCCACATAGCTATCTTCAAAGTGCAGCTGCTTTCAGAACAACTCCTTATGTATATCTGCAGGTAAGCCTCCACATTGGATGTAGCTTTTTAGATCTCTTATTTTTATTGGCAGACAAATTTACAAGTACCTACTGCAATAATGCTCAGAAAAAGTGGGTATATATTCTTGCATACAATTAAAATAATAACTAGTTCCCATAAAGGACATACATGCAGGTATGTGAAACAATGAACAATAATTGATGCAGAATAGCTGAACCTGAGGAAGTGTGCATGCATTAATTAAGTCAATACATAAATGCAGAAGATACACTGCTGGAAATAACTCTTGCTCAAGGTCACTGGTATAGTTGGTTTAATGTAATTAATTCAATAGCATTTGCATCATTTAAAAGACGTTGGCATCAAGCAGTAATTACTGTGAAGCACAAAAAGAAGCCAAGGACTGTGTATCACCTACAAACAACAACACGACGACACCCCTAGCTGGCGTTCGCCATGGCGGGAGAGGGTTAACCAGACTCTGCTGACTCACCAAGGCAGCTCAGTCATTATCCCCTCCTAACAGGATGGAGAAGAAATGTCCCTTGAAAGTCAGGACTCAAACTCCAGGGGGGGGAACACAAAGGAATGAGGTGAGTTTTATGTTAGCTGTTTTCTGTGAGAGTAAATAGCAAGTGTTCCCCTTGGTATTCAGGTAATGGCACACAAGAGCAAAATGGAACAGCAGCAGCCAGGGGAGGATGAGACACCTCAGAACGTATCTCAGGCCAAACCAAACAGGTTTAATAATTTCAGTGCATCTTATTCCAAGCTGCATGTGACCTATTTTAGGCCTCACTCTGAGGTGACTATAATTATCCATAATTTGTATGGATTTCAATTTAATACATGAACTGGCTTGCTTAAAAGGACAAAAAAAATAAAGCAGGGCAATTTCTAAAGTTAAAAAAGTCAGAAACCCATTTTATGTTAAAACATCAGACAAAAATACATCGTATATCAAGTCTGTATATTATTCTCTCCAACACCACTCCAAGGTAAACATTTTAAAGAGGCTTTTTTTGCTGTCTCGAGCCTTAGCACAAGGACAAAATGTGATTTGTAGTCTGCAGAACTCTACTCCCCCCCCCTTCAATAAAAAGGCACGTTTTAAAATTTGTTTCCTTAGTGCTAAGCGTGACAGTTGTATTTCAGAATTTGTTCTTGCTTTGTAACGCACCCTTAAAATTTTTTTTGCGGGCAACATTACAAGAACAGATGCATCGAGTTACCTAAGGAAGACAGCAATAAAGAGGAAATGGAAACAAAACAAACATTCAGTTGCCAAAACCCAAGACCTGGCTACACACTTCATTGCCCTTCTAAACTTCCTCCTCTCCAGAGCTTGCTGCACACTACTCCCTTCAAAACAGTGTCTCCTACAGCCCCCCCTTTCCCTACACCCCAATACTTGAAAGAAAAAAGCAACACAGAAGAAGTGAGCTAGGGGCTGAATGGGTGATTCCGAGTACAGCAGTGCTCTCGTGGCCACCAGCTAAAGTTACCATGGCATCTACAGAGGGAAAAAACCACCAGCATTAACCGAGTGTAGCCCTCAAGCTTATCTCTGGGGCAGACAGAAGATTCTGCCATTAAACCCTCACATGAAATTAAGCATGTTGCTTTTTTCCTTTGTCCCCATTTCAGCTACAAAGAGGGCTGTTATGATTTCCCTACTTTACTTACTTATCTTGGAAATCTCTGAATGAAGAACACATGATTTAAACAAGAACTTTGCTGTTACACAACACACAAGTTTAGGTTCAGATGAGATCCCCACCCTTGGGGAGACATGTACTTATTTTCAAATCTCCCATTCTCTTCTCTCCCGTTCCCTTACTCAAGAAAACACTGCCATTTCGAGCCTCCCCTTCCACTGCCATCCCCGGTGTCACACAAAATCCCAGGAGCGAGGGCAAAGAGAAGAGAGTTCTGTTGCAGAAACTCATGCAGACGTTCCCCTAGCTGGGGAAAAACCCAAGAATAACTTCGTACTCATTTATATCCAGACCTCTTTCTCTCCCTCTCAGACGCTCTTATCTACGCTGCAAAATTTTCTTTGTCCATGAAGGTGAGTTATCACAAAATCCCTTTTATAGTCAACATGACAAAGAAAACCAGAAGAAACCTACAAGGATTTTAATTACCACTTGGCATACCGAACATTTCCAAATGAATAAATCTTTCTGCCCTATGCCTCCAATTTGTTACTTAAAAGGCATTTCTGTGCTATGTATCCCTCCGTTGTTTGAAACTTGTATTTTTGTGGTAACTTTTGAAACAGACAGCAGTTTGTGGAGCAAAGACGAATAAGCCTGTGAAATCTTCTGTAAGGAAGCAAAGCAAAAACACTCCCAGTGCCCTTATCTGTGTGAGCACCTGCATAGAAACACCCGGATTTGCCTCCAACGCATCCCTTCAATGAAGATAGCCACATCTGCTTCAGAATTCAGCGTCAGACTTTTGCCAACAGTTTTCCTGACTAACACTGCAAAAGCCTGGCTGTGAACTGAGCTGCAATGACTTCAAATGGAAAGCAAGGCTGATAGCTTTGCAGTGCTGTCTGGCAAGCCAGAAGAGACGAGGGATGGAAAGAGTGCTGGAAATTGAATTAATAAGTAGTAGATGAGGCAACATTCAAGTAGAGGAGATAACAATAAAAGCAACAAGACACCATTCTGACTTGACAAACTTCAGATAAAGTAACTTCACGTTGACACAGCAGAAACATGTAGATGATGATGTAGAGAGAGTTGCAATACTGGGAAGTATTAACTTTCCCTGGGTGGTTGCCATTCCTACAGCCCAGACTGAACTTTTTGCCCCCCTGCAGCTTAAATTGCACCTGTTTTGCATTTGGCTTCCAAGAAAATTTTGTTCTAATTCAGAGAATAGTCTTTTCCAGAGGAAAGCCAGTTCCTAGCGCCATTGTGAATGAATAAATACAGCAAAGGCACATGCAACTTCCAGCTTGCAGGGTGAAAGGCTTTGAATTCATTCCAGCATTTAAGCAAAAGAAGGCAACATCCAGTCAAAATAATCACAAAGCCAAGGAGAGCACACAAGCACAGTCCAGGTAGCCACCAGCGACGTACAGCAGCAGCAGAGCTCTCTGCAGAACTATAGCAAGAGGTTTGGGCTCTAAAGTGTCCACACCTACTTAGCTCCAGGCTGAACTGCATGCCAGCAAACGGCTACGATGTGCCGTAAAATGCCAGAGGATGCGCACAAAAAGGCGGCAAGCTCTGTTAATTTACAGAATAAGTTAATTTCCACCACACTGCAAATGCAGACAAGCCAAAAGAGGAGATACAAGTGAGAGAGAACGCATGGCAGGAACAGCTGTGTGACCCCAGATGTGCCCTATTTCTCAGTCGACAACTTCTTTGCCCCCTTGCAGCAACTTGTAACGCAGCCAGACTGTGAGAGCTGATCTTTCCTACGGTGGCGAGAGCTCTTGCAGCCGTTCGCCATCTGGTTCCGTTTCTGCTCTTTGCTTCCGCATCGCCCCACTTAGACACAGTAGTAAACGTCGCCTGGCTGAACGGTGGCACTGAAACGTCCACTTCTATCACAAGCATCATCCCAAAGAAATAAAAGCGTGTGGACATGGGGGGAGCAGAGAGCAGTAGCACAAAAACATCAGAGAAGAAATACAGCAGTGGAACAAGGAAAAAACTCAAGGAAAGAGAACAGGATGTGGAGATAAGAACCAAGGATTAAAACAATAATAATGGAAGGGTAGTTCCCTGCTTGCTCACTCTAAGAATTGTGCATCATAACATATTTGTATGCTTGCTTGTAGAAGCATTTAATCCAAGGGGTGGTAGGGGTGAATCATCCCGTTTCTGGAAAATGCTACTGATTGGGCTTTATCCAAAAAGAAGAGTGTTAATTGTTTACACCAGCAGTAGAAGCAGCAGCAATCACTGTCATCACCATTTTCTACTACTCCTCTTTGGTTTTCAATTTTCACTGCTGCAGTGGCAGCTATTCCTTAGCATCAGCACCCCTAAATAATAAGGATTACTCTTGTTTCTCACTGTTTTCTTAGCTGTGCACTTCCACCCACCACCCCCAGACAGAGGGCTTGTCACAGGGTTTGTTTAGTAAAGAATAACACTTGAAAAGGACCATGACTGAGAACAGGCTGGGGGCTTTGGCTTTCTAGCAGCACTCACATCAGGATAAAGGCTTCTAATAAAGATAGCAGCTATTTAAAAAAGCATCCTTAGTGTTCAGATGCCCTGCTTGCATCACCGTGCAGTTTTGCCTTTCTGACAGTTGACCAAGGTAGCACAGCCCGTATTGAATGACAGCTACCCCCTTACCTCAACCGAGATAGGATTTTTATGTTGCCAACCCTTTGAAAGTCTCAACTGATGCGCACATCACTGCCCTTACACTGGAGTCAAATCAAGTTCTCAGCTATTACTCTATGCTGCAGAGATGTGTGTGTCATGCAGCAGCTGAGGCATTGCAGAACTTGGACAACAGACACACAAAAGAGCAGGTGCCATTAATTCTTAAACATAAGGTAGGTCACCAGAAAGGCTGCCTTTTCGGAGATCGCAAAAAAAAAGTATTCCAAACTGATCACACGGTTTTCAACAAGCATCATGCTTCGTCTTTTGCCCAACCAAAACGCAAGCCACGCTGACCACATTAGTGAAATTATGGCTGGAAAATGGAAAACATTCGCCTTCATGAATGTACTTGCAGGAAATAAATAATCCTCCATTCAACACACACAGACATAAACAACAACATTGCACTGTTCAGAACAGTTTTGACTTGTCACAACATCCACAGTTTCTTAATGAAATAGATCAGCTGAACTCTCAGTAGCCACACACTGATTGCCTGGTTTTAGTACCCTTACCTTCCTGACACCTAAAATGGCCGAGGCACTCTGATGTACTTACTCCTTTGAATAAAAGAGGCTGTTTAGATGGAGGCTGCAAAACCAAAGGAAAAACATGCAGCTTACCAATTCTAGAATAGACGTTGTAAAAGCAATGGAGTCAGACGCAGCAGAGATACATTGTTTGACAGAGTAAGGCTATGCATCACTTCAGTCCTCCTAGAGAATTCAGCTACTCCAGCTTAAAATACTAGGAAACAAGACCAGCCCCCTCTCCCAAAAGTCCTACTTTATCTTGAATTGCGGGGAGGAACATAAAGATTAAAAAACCCCAAACACTGATACTACAGATGCATCCCACCCCAGCATGGAGAACTAATACCAAGAAAAGTCCAATCCTGTGATTAACCTTTGTTCTACTTGCTCAGTACCAACCACTGACCTCCAGGACAGTTATAAAGTCACCTTCAGTGAACTGTGGCCTCTCAGATAAAGTAATTTACATTAGAAATTATTGAACACTCATAATTCACTAACTGCCTTTAATCTTCAGCTGCAGCTAAGCTTTGGATTAGGTTTCAAGGTGAAACAAGTTCCTGCCCCAACAGGTCCAGCGCATTTGGAGAAACCTCCACTATATTTCTCTGTGATGACTTCTTCATGAGTATTTGGGAATCAAAGCAGTGAAGAGAACCAAGCAGAGCCATTTTAAAAGCATTCAATCTGTTTCAACAAGAGAGACGGCCAATTTTGCCACGCTGCCCCGAGCGGGACAAAGCCTGCCTGCTGCTGCTCCTGCTTAAGGGCCGTGAGCTGGCTTACACTCGCCACCTTCTTCTGCTCTCCTCCGCCGCACGCTTTTGCCAAAGGATGCTCAGAGATGCTGACTACCCTGCAGGTACACCAAAAGCCATGAAAGGAACGGAAAATAGCATCTCTGCTTGCTAGTTTGCGTCTGTTGCCATACTTTACCTATGTAAATTGGAACTATAAACACAATCTCGGTTTACATGAGAGCAATTACACCACCAATTGCAATCACATCCCGGTCCCTGTAGTCTCACTAGTTCTCTCAAGAGGGGCAGAAGAGACTTTCAGAGCTCAGTGTGAGGTAGAAGATCTCCTCTGAGAGATGGGAGAAAATAAAGCATTGATGAGCTATGAAATCCTGTAGCCTTCCCAGAACTCAATGGTTTTGTGCGTAGAGTTTTAAAAAGTGCATTTCACCTGCAAACAGTGTTCAGAAATACAGGGATGCTTTTTTATCTTTTTTTTTTTTTGACACATTTATTACTATGTGTGTCAGGAATCTAAGCACAAGCTACTCAACCCTAGATTACATTTATAGTCCATGGAAAAAAAAGCCTGACACCACTACTCAGGAGGAATTAATCTTATCCTAAGGCAAGCATTAAAGACAGGTCAGTTTTATCACCCTTGAGAAGGGCTTATTTGTCTGCATCAGCTACAGAAGCAGCCCAGCCACAGCCATCCCCAACACAGGTTGGGGCAGATGAATCCTACCTGGGGAGGTGGTTTCTAACCCATTAACATGGAACATCATTAGGAAAAAGTTCAGGACTCAATACAAAAAAACCCAAAACATTACTTAAGTTCCTTGCGCAGACCTGGCTGAAATGAAGAGGCAATTTAACCTAGAATTAGGGCGGGGGGGGGGGGGGGTGGGGGGCAAACCAACCCAACAGTCCTAATTTTAATTAGCACCATCAGGTCACAACCACCTTTAACCTACATTCAAGGGGGCGGGGGGAGGTTTGTTTTAGCTTTACAGAAGCATGAAAAGCTTCACATTTAGGCTCTGAACAGCTGAATCAGGTGGATTCCAAACACAGCAGCCTTAGAGATAAAGAAAAAAAAAAAAGCTTTGCAGAACAACTTGTCTGCAAAAAGTTATTTCCAGCACAGCTGCTACGCTGTCAAATGGGCTATCAAGGGACAAAACCCAGCTCATTCCTTGCCCTGAAATACTGTCCTTCATCCTAACTGTGAAATCCAAGTGCTAGCTTCTCCTAACCTACGCCGTGTTCTGCTGTTCAATAGCCTGTTTGCATTTAACAAGGCACATTAATGAAACACCTCCAGAGTTTTCAGGAAAGAACCAATAATTGCCATAAGTTCTGTCTCTTGTTGACTTTATATTCCAATGTTTACTTTCCTAGTAAAAATATTGATTAGTTTTGCTCCCACCTGACTAAAGGGCAAATAATGGAAGTACACACAAATGCTTGCTGCTCTGCCACTTTTCTCAAGAGCCTAAATAGTATGCTGCTGTCCCTTAGAAGCATCTCCTCTGGCTGCTGCGAGATGCTTTACACGCAGGCTTGTTAAACATTATCTAGATGGCACAGGCACCCTTGTGAATGTGGCTAAAATAATAAAGGCACAAAACAGCGTCCGATGATGACTCTGAAAAAGGTCTAAAATTAACTCCTTGCTGCTGGTGACAGGCAGACACTCACACCGGCAGCTATGAGACAGCAGTTTCACCAGGTGAGGTAGGAAGCGCGGCAGTAAGTTATTTAGCAGCAACAGATGCCTTTAAGGAAGCATTACCTCATTCTCCTCCTCCTCCACATTCATTCCCAATTGGAATGATGACATCAAATCCACGCTATTCATGAAAGCCAACAGGCAGAAGAAGTGCCAGTATGCACGCAGTGCAGGAAAAACAGGGAGGCACAGGGACCTCTCCCTACTTTTCCAAGGCAACACCCCTGACCCAGCTTTCTCCCCATGGAAGAGCACCTATACTAGAACAAAATATCAAAAACAACACAACCAAAAAAAAAAATAGCCCTGCTAATTTAACAGAAGGTGGAAAAACCACACACAGAACAAGTCACATTAGAGGAAAAGCTTTTTAGGGCATCTTACAAATACAGAGAGCTGCTTTTTAAAGCACACAAGAACCACAGAGGATTCCTTTTCCCTTCTCCCCCACACCTAATCTCTCTCAGTTGTACACGCTGTAAACACATGAGCTTCCGAATATAATGAAGCAATTGTGTTTAGGAACAAGTTTGTTCTTTTGCTTTATTAAAATGAAAAGGCAGAAGGGGAGGGCTTGAATCACATTCTGAGATGGGAAAGCAAACCAATATTTGGCCCCTACAAGTCCTCCCGATAGCACATTTTTGCTGCTATGTGTAACCAATTTCTTGTTTCTCCACACATTCTCGGTACGGCCACGCAGCTGGGTAGAAGATACACCCATGCTGAATCCTTTGCCCCGCTGAACCAGTGATGTCAACGTTCCCATTTATGCACAGCTGGAGAAGGGACTTAAAACTTCAAAAGCAGTATTACACCACGGGTGTGGAACTCCCAGCAGCACTAAAAAACCTGTTACAAACTTCCACAGGATAAATAATCTCAGCAGCAGCTAACCCAAAATGCCAGACATCAAAGCCTGTTGACTGACAAATACTCAGTGGAAGAACTACTCCAAGAGATGTGAATTTGTAACATTCCTGACAGAAGGCAGAACCACAGCTCTAGCAGCAAAATGGACTTTTTTTGATCGTAGGAAGGAGATATCCAGAGACTAGCATAGCCCACTGAAACAAAAATGATTAAAGGAAAAAAATTGATCACCTAAACCAAGGTGATGGCAAAAGCAAAGCAGTAGGAAGAAATGGAGGAAAAGGTCATCCATCCTGTGTATTGCTTGTAATAACAGAAGATTTAAGCAGAAAAGAGCAAGAATATATTACAATATATGGCACTCAAATTCGTAAAACCTATTAAATTAGTTCACTGTAGTCTTAAGTTATGACAGGAGTAATTCCTTATTAATTGATAAAGCACCCTAACTCAAAGACAGCCATTAAGGTTTTTTCCCAAAGCTTAAGTAAATGCATCTTCTACCCAGCCACTCCCACAAATCCATGAAGGCCAGAACACCAAGCAACACAATTCCTTGGCCACAGTAGCAGCAACTTAAAAAACAAATGAATTAAAGCATATAAGCAACACATTCTCCTCCTCATGAACACAGCGTAAAATATCTTCATTCATAAACTGCTTTCATTTTTTGGAGACCCCTGAAGACAGGGTCTTCAGGGTGATTTTAGCCTCTCATTGCAAACTCACGCTCAATTCCTGTACAATCAAATACAGCTAAGGGATTTGATGAGGTTCTTTAAAGATGTCATATGAACACACTGAAGGGATCCACCGGTTAGAAGACAAACCATTCTCCTGGCACTTATCGGAGGCGAGGCACTCGCTCTCGGCTACAGCAGCATCCAGGAGTACGTGTGCCCATAACATAGCCCCGCCGCTCACAACTACATTTGTGTGGCTGTGTGTGCACGCTGCAATTACTTTCTTTATATATATAAATATAAACAAAACGTAGGATTCAGTGTGGGCCTAAACAACATTTATAGAAACGGAGGCTGCGTTTAGAAAACCCTGATCTGCAATTATCACATTCTCGTGTCCTACACGGAGACCGCATTCACACATACAGTCCACAAACCTGTTCTCAAACCCGTCCGTAATTAAACCAAATTGCAGTATTTCAAAATTCCAGCTTACAGGTACTGCACTTTTTCAATTTAAAGGTAAGCTAAAATGAAAAAAAAAAAAAAGAAATAGTAAGTACTCGCTACACAGAGCTGTATTTACTGCTCAGATGTTGAGCATGTAATTAGAGAACATCCTTCCTATCTTTTAAAACAGTAGAAGTAAAAAAGGCTATGTGGGGAAGTAAGATGTTCAAAATACCTCCAAGGAGGAAAAAGAAAAAAAAAATAAATACAAACACAAATACTACTTCATTGATTCACCTGAGAATCAGACCTTATTTCATTTCCAGACACCCACATTCCAGCCATGAATCACCATGTTTTCTGGCTGAAAGCCAGCGCTGCAGTTCTAGTTACTATGACAATATCGATGCCTCGGTGCTCCATAGGCTAACATATAAAGGTATTCATTCAAAAATAAACAATTTACAGGCAACGGGGCAAAGTCTAGGCAAGATGACACTTAAAGACGCTCAAAAAACGCTCCTGTAAAACTCAAAACCTGCTGAAAACGCAACAAGGAAACAGTCAGTCCATCACGGGAGCTACTTCTGCAACAGGACACCTCTGAACTTCCCGAGAGCCTCTCTCTGTAGTAAAACTTCGCTTCTGTGGGCTTCCCCACCAGCTCCCCCTCTTCTAATGGCAGCTAATGCAGAGGAAAGGTCTTTTATTTTAGCTTGAACAACTGTTTGCCTCTTTCTGAAAGGACTCACTGTTATCCGCATACATCCTGACCCAGCTACTAATCTTTGCTACAGTTTAAACTGTTTCGAAGTCGAAAATTCTCTGCATCACGTGAAGGAAAGGGAGCAACTCCTACTCACACACCGTATTTTAATGAAACATCATGCCTGTTCTGGTATCCTGACTGTTTCTCCCTCAGTTTTACAAGAAAGGCTAAAATAAGCTTAATGCAGAACTGAAATACGCGGTCACTGTATGGCCCTCTGCAGAAAGCGCCAGAACGACCTTTCGATCACCAGATGCGATATATCGAGCCAGACCCCTGCGGACACAGAAAGCTCTACCTCTGCAGAGAGAATTTAATCTGCTGTTAAAAGGCTCATAGAAGTCAAACACCAGATGAGTTTTCTGAAAAGTTTCTGTGAACTTCAGCGATGTTAAATCAAACCCACGATCGCTTAAGATCAATCTCATTCAAAAGAGAACTTTGACTTCTTCACAAAAGGCAAGTAGGCTAGAAATCCACAACACTCCCAAAAGCAGGTCTCAGAGGATTTACCTTCTGTATTAGTTACGCTGACCTTGCACTAATGCAGAGATCCTCCCTTTAATCACACGCCTTCGGTCTCGTCCGTGCAACCTGGGTAAGTTTTCCGTAACTACATAGAAACAGGATCGCAAAAAGCACAGTAGCAGAACCAAAAGCTGGCGTGCCAGGAGCGGAACAGGGTGGCAGGCAAATAGCCCACATACAAATGCCTGCAAACAGGCAACGGGAACAATAAAAGTGAAAGACAAGTCTGACAATTCCAATTATAGCCCATATCGCCATTCTGTGTGGGGGTATCACAGCCTTTTAAATGCATTTATCCCAGTCAGGCAACTATACGTTATCATCCCTGTGGTACAGAAACGCTGAGAGAAGCGTAGTTTCTTATCTTGGCAACGAAGATAACTTGGGCCAATTTCCAACCAGGTTGGAAATTAAGGCCTCTCTTATCCGAAGCGGAGGGGCCGCTCTCCCAGTCCATGCCACCGTACAGCAGCGCACAGCTTGGCAATTAAATATTTCTGTCTTCTTTGGCGGATTTTTAATATGCCACTGAAGAACGCACAACAGCGTAAAGACTAATGGATCAAAATTACCTGTTAGCGTGTCACCTAACTGACAGGGAAAAAGCCACTCGCTCCTTTCCGCGAGAACAGCCCGAGCTGCGTGGCCTGGGAACGGCAGGGGAAGGAGCCCCTTGCCGCAGCATGCGCCGCTCAGCACCACTGCCTTCATGTCGCCTGAAGCATTTGAAATTAATTGCCATTATGACAATAAACACCACTTAGATGACATAGAATGTTTATTTGCAATGTAATTGTTTTTAGACTGTTGCACTGTCATTGCTGCTAATTATAAAGGACTCCGCAGTTGCCTCGGTGGTACCATACAAATCAGCATTACCCATGAGCTCTCACCAATCCCATGCTTCCTCTCCCCTCCTCAAGTTACTAATAAAAGTTACTACCTTAACCTCAAAAGATCTGCTCTTCTCCCTAGGCAAGGCACTTCTCTTGTGCCGCAAAGGACTTCACTGCAGAGTCCCTTTTTGCATTATGGCCTCAGTTTTGTAGCAGAGAAGCACATCTGGCCCTTGTTAGAAGTATATTAAGGTACTGGTGAATGTCTTCTCTGAAAAATGCATAAAATTTACATTAAATAATGAAATTGCCATTTTAAAAGGAGGGTAGGTCATTCAGTCATTCTGAAAACCTGTCCAAACACACTGGAAAAAACCCCAAACTTCCTGCAGCATTCTGGAGTCCTATTACAACCTCCAGAGTTTTTCCTAAACAACCCCGAGCAACTGCGCTGCAGGAAAGCTGTGCTCGCAAGGAACCAATTAGCACCAGTCTCTTCCTTTTCTCTTTTAAAGCTTCAGAGCTTGAAAACTACTTCGGCCAGAAACTTTCTCCTATCAAAAACAGAGTCGATAATATCAAAGAAACCTCTCAAGGCCTGGTAACTAAGAAAGCACCTGATCTACACCAGTAGATGTGCTACCAGAAAAGCCTAACAATCCCAACAATTTTAGTATCTCTGCTAGATTTAAAGATTAGTGCTTTACATAATGCGATATATGGTATTTTAGAATTTTAGCAACGGATTCTCACAGCTAAAATTACATGAAAAAACCCCAGTGCAAAGCAGTTATCATAATAACCTTGTAACTTCATGCCCTATAACTAGCAAAAGCCAGAAATACATCAGTTGGCAGGTGCAAGGCCTTTCAGGATTTGGATATATTTGATTTTTGTATCTGTTTTTCTTTTCTTTTTTAAAAGGATATGCTCTAAACCTACATTCCGGAAGAAAGAGAAGTTTTGTCCCCTCTATCTTCATATTTGATGGCACTTCGATACACTTAATGACTCTGGAGGAGTCTCTAGGTAACTGCCAGGAGTAACGTCAAATCTTGAGGGCACCACAAGCCCACTCTAACCACACAAATACGCTTCACTAGTGAATACAAGGTTTGCTAAGAAACAGAGGGAAACCTTGTGCCTCACGTCTCACGTGCACCTCAATATCACAACCCGAGTTCACCACCTGCAGACACTAAAAGCATATGGAATAAAGATAACGCGTTCTTACTGGTAACACAAAATATTCTTGAGAGCCTACAGGGCCCAGCTGAACACTGGAAACACAGCCTGACCGAGGCTGTTCAAGGATGCAGCAACAGTTAGAGTTTCTTGACAGCAACATATATACACCTTCTCTTTAGCAGGGAACATGAAACGTGTTCAGGCAAAATGGCTTTTGCCATGTCTCATCTTGCCTTTTTAAGGCCTTCCAAGTGTGCTGCTATACCTATATATTAAGCAATCGCCAGGTAAAAGGGAATTTGCTTTGTACTTAGTAGCAGCTCTTACACTATGGTGTTCAAAATTGGTCTTTCTATAGCTTTTCCCTCATAGTATTAAAGGTCAGTGACAGCAAGAAGCCAATAATAGCCGCTCCCCTTCCACAGAAAACAAATGGCTATTAAAGGCACTGAGTTGCCTACCCACATTTCAGGCAGTTTGAAAAGATTTAGAATATTATGTTATGCTGATCTTGTCAAACCTCTTTGGAGCTGTCAGGAAGCGGCGGCTGTCCGTCTGTCTCAGGGGACAGATCTCCAGGAGTGCTGCGCACCCGAACTCCAGGCAACTCCCGGGGGTCCGGAGGGACTCAGCACCTTCGGGAAGAACCGGCAGGCAATCCTGTTCCCGTTCCTGCCATACATCAGCTCATTTTGCTTTACAAGTTGCATTTCCTCCTAATCATTAGGAGGACAAGCCTGCCTCTCCTCAACACGCCAACCCCTCCCGGCCTCAAATGTCTGATTCATTTCACTTGCCTCTTTCTCTCCCGATCCTACCCACACCCATCGCAGCTGGAATCTGACTTCACCCTGCGTACACTGCCTTGCAGTCCCGAGCAGAGCCCACAGAGGTGATCCCCACTGGAAATACAGGCTAGAGAGGCTGATCAGGCAACAGTCAAATGTGAGTCCTGCAGCAGATCCAAGTACCAGCAGAGCTAAGGCTGAAGATGCCTCTTAGTCCAAAGGGTTGTGAGTGAGCTGTGAAAACTAAAGTTCAAAACAACAGCCTCCAATGCAGTGGGCCCTTCACTCCAATAATAATAATTTAAAAAAACCACCGAAAACCCCAAAACCAAAACAAACCCAGCCAAAAATAAAAGCCTGAAGTGTTGTATGAAGGGTCAAAATCTGGACTTCCCAACAGAGCCAGATTAAAACAAAAAAACAAACGGCATGTTTTGTTTGGAATAGTTACTCAGTTCTGAGAAAATTCTGTGGAAATCGCTCCAAAGCAGGAAATGAACGTTTTCTGGTTCAATTTATTACCAACACTATAATGACACCAACAGGATTCCTGCTAGAAAATGAGAGTTACTTCACAGCAGAGCAGTCTGCAATTCAAGCATCCCTGTTCTATTTCAAGCTCTAGACTCATTTTTTGTTTGACACAGGAAAGGCTTTGCTGAGCATCTTTATCTCCCAATGACTTCAAATGCTTACAGTTTTTCTCCTCTATGTTTTTGCCTTTCCATGTCCAGAATGGAGACAGCCCCCTTCTTTCAGAGCACTGTTAGCAGATCAGGAATTATGAAACACTGAGCTCACCGAATAAAACATATACACACACTGTAAGTAACTGTGTCATCTTCCTGTAACACTTCAGCTCTCTCAATACATGGTTTTACTCCTTCCCCCGGCAGCCAAAACTGGCACGTGGCTGTGGGCCACCAAGAGAACAGCAAGAATTCATCACACCCCACATCCACGGCGCACCAAGGCTAAGTAGTAATAAATCATCTGTGATAGCAGTGGGTATTAAAAAAAAATATTTCATTTCTAAATTCCTATCTGCAATTTATTTTGGTTTAACTTATTTCTGAGGAGTTTGGATTTTTGCCTCGGAAATAATTTTGCTTTATGATTATCAGGGAATAAAGCCAACCTTAGCAGGAACGCTATAACACTCTCAAGAAAAGGGACCACTTTGTCACAGGCAAGGAAATTACCCTGACTTTACCTTCAGCTTACCATCACCTTTAACAAGGTGCTTCTTGCTCAAATCGCGATTCAGCACTATGCTGGTTTATGGAGCAGAAAATAAAGAAAAAGTGTCTAGGGATGAAATATTCTTCATACGAGTGAAATTGAGAAAGGCAACACTAAGCCAGTTGTAATCATCTAAGGTGTTACTATTAATCATTTGCACAGCATGTTTGAAATAAATCACTTAATGGGACTTTCCTTTAAATAATGACAAAAATTTATATTGCCGGCAAGATGATGGCTCGCCTTCCTCAGCTCAGGCAGGAGTAAGCCTACAATGAAGTCTTTCAGCCTTATCCTTCAGGGCACATCTCAAACCACAGAAGCTTGCAAAATAAGACTATTGCCCTAACCAGAATTAGGCTGTAAAGGACCCAAGAGTATTTCCCTCCCACATCCTATTGCAAGGCCTGTCCTGAAATGGAAATCAACAGTCCTTTATAGACCTGCTCCACCTCTCCCCAGAGGGTGTGGTAATCAAACAGGACAGATAAGGTCCCACGAAGCCTCTCGCTTTGTAAAAGTAGATTCTCGCACTAGCTCCTGAGGATGGCAGGCGCACCTACAACTACATTCCCTGCCCAGCAGGGACAGAATACTAATTTTAACAAGCTCACAGCGCATACTGGAGGCCCGAATTTAACTTTCTGATATTCACAACTCTGCTCAGTTTTGGAGAATACAGTTAGTTCTTCTCCCACCCTGTCCCAATTAGCATCTATTTCTACCCTCATGAAGCAGCCTCAGGTGTTGGGCTTCCCGTTGCAGGCAGAAAGAGGGATACCAAAACACAAAGCAATGCAGAAAACCCTACACCCAGCTCTGGCAGAGTCATGCCACATAGGTCTCTCTTCTTAATTAATGAAATCGAAATCAGAAAAAAAGACAATATAGATGCAAGCTTTTAGAAGTGCCGACACCACCCCCAAAAAAGCACGTCATAGTACGTTATCCTTTCAGGGTACACAAAGACACTTTTCTCCTCTACAATTTGTATTTGCAGTAAATAAGGTGTTTTTCTGCCTTTGGTAGCTTGTTCACTTCAGTTTTAAAGAGGGAAGCACCACTCACAGTATCAATGATTTTTAATGCAGCTGAGGTACACTACTTTTGTTCTTTAGTCTGGCCAAAATGCTCTTCACACAAGATCCTTCATCCACCTCTAACTTTTCTAGAAAAAAAATTTTTAAAAATCTTCCTTTTCTCATCTCTCCACTAAAATGAAAAATAATCACATATAACCCTATGGTGACTGCTCTACCCCTTTCTCTCACAGCCTTCTAAACATCCTCCACTCCAACCAGTTTCGCCTCAGCTTTTCATCCCCCATTTGGCTTGTTCTTGCAAAGCCCTCCCTTTGCCTTTGCTGTCATGTCCCGTTCCTTCCCTCCAGCACTTCTGAAAACACTGCATCACTAAAAACCCCGCAGCTGTGAAATTTACACTCTCTGGCACTATTTAGTGACAGTAAATCATCTGTTTACTAACTTCTGGAACCATTTCCATTACATGACATCCACAACGCTAAAGCTTCGGGTGAAGTTTCTGCAGAAAAGATTCTGTGCTCTGGAACTTTCTAATTTAACACAAACACTCCCACTGGAGCAGTAATTATAATTCTCTCTCGATGTTACACCAAGAAGAACTTGAGATGACAAGTCCTATCCCCAAGAGCTCAGAGACATCACTCGCTGTAATTCAGCACAGTGGAAGTCATGCCAGAATATATGTGGAGGGGAAAAAAATCCCACCACCCAACAAAAGTTTAATTTTGTGAGTTTAGGAACTAGGGCCCACTAACTGGCTGAGTACAGAATGGGGCTCATCACGTCTATCAAGTTCAAAGCAATACCTTAAGCCAGGCATGGCACAGGATGACATTCTGCAGTCTTTCCTATAAAACCCTCCCTTCGTAACTCAATCCTGATTTATTGCACAGCCGGCTATTCCAGCAGAGCTTTGAAGTGTGCGAGAGGTGCTTTATACTAATGAAGGGTGAAAGAAAAAAAAGCAAAGTCAAGACAGTCACCGTTAACCCTCTTCAGAAAGAGAGGGTTAAAACCCTTTATTTTCACCTAACAGGATGAAACGGGAAAAGGCACCTCTACAGCCCAAAACCTTGAAGGCAGGGGAAAAAACGCCCACTGACTTTTCTCAGCAAGGTCCAGAGTCAGGAAAGTAATTCAGGACTCCCCTTAAGCAGCGATCACAACAGCAATACCACCTCTACAAGCTACACAAAGGAGCTGATTCAAGGGGGAGCAGGGGGGAAGAATCATCTGAAAAAGATGCAGTCTAATTTACTGCTCCCCAAAGTTCCAGTCTGTCACCCTTCCTGCTCTAATCAACAAAAATCTGATTTAAATAATTTGTAAAGAAATGTGGAAGCCCTTCCCCATCTGTGGCTTAATCGGTGACTCATTTCACAGCATTGCTAGAGTATTTGTGCTCTCTTCCCTTCTTCCTCCCGCTAAATTCATCACTACATTCTGCTGCTTTGCTATTAAGCTTTACCATGCAAGCACCGTCTCTCCCTCATCTGTTACCATAGCAGCCACAAGTAACAGAATGCAACGTTAACAAAAGATTGCTTCCCCCCCCCCCCCCTTAATTTATTTATATGCAAGTAACCCACTGAGAGTTGACAATAGCAATGACTTCACATTCACACTACAGGAAAGGGGGTTTTTTAATTCATTTTTTTTCCACACTTGTGCTACCAAAAATAATTAAAATTCCTCTGGAGGGGAAAAAAAAATCCTGAACTTCTTAGGATTAAGAAAATGCAGTGGCAGATCTGGATAGGACGGTGATTTGGAATTAAAGCTGGGTGGGGAGCGAGAGGCTTAACACAAACACTGCTTGAGTATCGTTCTCCAGAAAGCTTTTCACTCTTTTTCAACAGAACCATGAGAACCAGCGAGAGGCTGAACTGGGAAAAAAAAAAACCCCACCTTATTCCAAGCATTTACATTTAATAAAATAAACCAAGAAAAAGGAAAAGCAAGCTAACTAGAGAAAGACTGAAAAAGTAAAGCTTTTTGAAACATACCTGTTTCTGATACATCGGTTACATTTGCAAGCTGGATTCAGCTGTTCTATTGTTGAATTCCTGTAAGAACTACTTGTGTAAAACAAGCTCGCTTACAGATTCTGAGAGACAAACAGCTAAAATAAATTATATCCTGGCTTCGGTGCCTCTAGTCTTGCCAGAGAGCGGCAAGGCCCAGCCCCACCACGCCCGAGCAAGGCAAGCAGGACTGACGCAGAGGTGGTGCCCAGGTCCAGATCGTAAGGCAGGTCTGAGGGTCAACCTGTGAAGTTAATCCATAGGTCAGGCTTAGGGTCAGGCCCAGAGAGGGTTCAGGCCAGGCCAGGAAGCCTGTCTGTGGGTTGAGGCTGGGTCAAGGAGCTGGGGGTCAGATACAGCCACAGCCAAGCAGAACATCAACGCTCCTTCGGCACAGCCCAGGTGAGGGCTGAGGAGGGCCTAAGGGCTGAACTTCCTGGGCCCACAGGTGAGGCTGATCAGGGTCATTAAGGCTTATTAGTGCCCCCAGGGCCCTGGCAAGTTTTTGCACAGGTATATCATCTTCTGAGGCTACTTTCATTGCTGTTTTCATCCCTCCCCATCCCATTACTCTTTCTTAACAAACAGAATTGGCCCTGTAGCACTTACCACTTAAAAAGCAAAATTTGACCTCTCCCAATAATCTGCAAAGATGGATATCTATTTTAACCTCAGTGAATTTAGCTAGAAAACAGTTCTCTTCTTTTAGCCACATCCACACTGAGCTAAACACAGAATCTGGAGCAGAGTTCTGTCAACATATGTTCCAGGTAACTTCCAATTCATTGCCTCCCCAGTCTGAAAGATGTGGTATCTCACAAAGAGCTCCAAAGCATCTGCAGTATTTTCCAAAGCTCGGAATTTAACGCCAAAATAAGAAATCCTAGTACTTTCAAGGCATAATGGCCACCTAAGATGAAACCTCTACTCAGCAGAAGGATCTTATGCTGCCTTTAATTTAGTCAATTTTACAAGTTGATATATTAAACAACTTTTAAATTCATCAACACTATAAAAATCAGAGCAGAACATTTAACAGAAATCAGAGCACAACACTTAATGCTCAGCGTAAATGTGTTCGTAGCACATGTCTGTGGTTCTTCGTAGATTACCATAATATATAGACGTATGCGTACAGTCCCCTCTGCTATCGTGATGCAATTTTTCCAAAACCACAAAAGACTAAATCCTCAGCTGGTTTTACCTCCGCTAAAAATCTATAAAGACGCAATAGTTTAAGCTGAACGGGCTGTGCAATTCACAGGTGAGGTCATCTTTAGAGGCTGGGAGGAGGACCAGACCTTCAGACACACTTAGTTTACATTAAATAATAACCTAGCCATGCTTTTTGGACGGATGCCTCATCACAAGGAGACGCGGTGCCTCCAGTGCAGTGGCTGTGAGGTACTAAATTCACAATGCTATCATTTGAAAGCATCTGTTTCCTTTGGGTGTCCTTTCTACTCCGCTGTTATTCAATGTAAATCGAGGAAAATGAGACAGCACCACGCTCAACTAAATTCCATGTCATCCTTCCACCCCGTTACTACCTTTTAATCACACTGCATCCCACTCTTACTATGCTGCCCTTTAGTGGGATGATGGAACTTAATTGCTGGGAAGCAGTAAAGGAAGAAAAATTAAGCTAACGGCTCAATTACAGAAGAAAACAGTCAACCTGGATTCTAGATAAAACATGCTCAAGTAATACCTGTATCTTTGCGAAACGTGCCAGCATGCTTGCAGCCTGACTTGGCAGAGTTCCTCCTGCAAACACAGAGTTGCAGCTGCCAGAAAGCTGGGAACAAACTGCATCAACGCGGTGAATACCTAATACTTCTTGAAACATGGTACAATAAACGCTGTTTATTCTCAATGCAATCTACGTATCTCCTATTGCAGAACTATGCTGCTTCCCAAAGCAAAGATATGAGGTACGTAGATTGCATATTATATTTGTAATGACACAAAGGTGAGGAAATACAAGGAAACTTCGTTTGAATTAAAAGAAGAGCAAACCATCAACAGGTACCGAGATGGCACATGACACTGCCTATGTATTTTTACCGATGTACTTAGCAACAATTATCAAAAAGAGCTTCCACTGTCAGTTACAAATGGCATCTTCAGACCTACAAATTATATACAGTCACAAAGCCATGTGTGAAAGCCATTCTGAAATGCTTAGTTTTCAGAATCTGAGCATCATATTTCTGTCTAAAGATATTTCAAGTATTTTTCAGACTTTAAACTGAACCTGAACAATTCCTTTCCTGTGTTTTATGTTTGCCAATCCCCCGTTACCCCATCCGTGTTACAGATGAAGGTATCAACCCACAGAAAAGCTGCCCAAAACCATGAACGAATTCAACAGTAAGTTCAGGACTATAACCCATATTCAGCCCTAACTTTCCATTGACAGAAGTATCTGGTTTTGAGACTAACTCTTGTTGGTGAATTGTGTAGATTAACTTTCTGAGGCACAAGGCGCTGTCATTTGTTTCTATGTTTAAAAGCAGACGGTGTTAGCAAAAGGAATACATATCTCACACACAAAAGTGCCTTGGGCTGTTACCCTTTAACAGTATTTACTGAAGTTTAACAGCACGTTCAGGACCGTAGCATCCCCGAAACACTGGGATTCTCTGTCAAAGACCTTACAGTTTAAAGGAAAAGGGGAACACAAGCTACACTGGCTACCAACCTTTCTATCCTGATCCCCCACCCCAAATTCCTGATTATCCTACTTATTCTATTTATATTTCCAGCCATCACAGATTACTTTCAAGAGTCTAAGCCAAGGGAGGGTGATGGACTGAGACTTCACTAGGGAGAGCCTTTGCGTGAAAGCTGGGAACATATTCCAATTCCTGCTCCAGCACTGAAGTCGTTAACTGCAGTGTGTTATATATTTTTTGTACATACTTCACGAAAGAACAAGATAAGACAATCTCAAATGCCAGGAAAGAAACAATTTAAAAATAAATATTAGAAAAAGGCTTTGGAAAAAATATTAGATTCCTGCGTTTTCTGCAGCCTAACCAACACAGATGATTGTTGTTGTTGTTAAATCATCTTAAAATTTGAAGCTGCATCACCCTTTGAAGCAGCATTCAAATGATTTAAACCTATCTTACAATTAAGTAGTTTTTCCTTGAGCTTCTTATATAGGTAGGAAAGACTAGTATTTAAAACAAAGAAGGAGGAGCTGAGAAAGAGACCATCAACTATTCTACACCAGGGAGCAATTCTCTAACCTTTCATTGACAAAATTTCACCGAACCAGGTCTATGTAATTTAAGTACTTGACTTCAATTAAATATCTATGTTTTAGACAGAAGTCAATGCCAGGATAAATCAACTCCTGGACAGCACTTGGCAGACAATGCCTCAAAACAAGGATGATGCTGCAAAGTTGAATAAATTTTAAATATCAGTCTGGGAATAAAGAGAGAACTGATTTGCCAGCCCAGAAATTTAGTTTTCAGAAGGGAAATTCCTATCCTCTGTTTATACTTCCCTTTGGAACAGTCTGCAGTTACTAGTCTCCCCATTATTTAATTCTAATTATCAAATATACAACATACGAATTAAAAATACTCCCCAAAGAAAATTGGTTTTATTATTTCCTGTTGCATATCTTCTGGCTAACCAATTTCTTTAACAGCTCAATTAGAGAAAGCCTTTGAAAGGCCAGATTAATTTGGCATGATTAGTTTGCCAATAATGACAATGCTTTCATACTTGCTGTAGCTTTTAAAAACAGAAAGCATGCTCAGTTTTTCCTTTATATTTGAAGTAAAGCAGAGAAACATTTCATTTCTAAGCCTCCAGGCCCCATTTACCAAGACACACTTGCTTTTAGCAGCAGACGAGAGTCTGTATACTTCAATGCATTACTGATTCAATCCAAGGCAGCCAAGGGCTTTCGTATACGCACGTGTGCGCGCACACACACACACGAAAAAGGTAGGGAAGTGGAATGTGTGACGACCTCATTTATAGCCAGTGCAGGAGATCAAGGAGGGAAAAGGAATTTCATGCAATAAACAAAAATGATTGCAAGTCCCAGCACAAACAAATATTTGCAGCTGGAATAAGCGTGTGATCAAACTCACGATCCTCACTCTGCCCAAAAGGCAGGGTTTATTTTGATGTCACCAACAGCAGCTGGAGGAGAGCCAGGAAAGAAAGGAAATATACGGATTTTCTTTTCCCAAGCAATAACTGGAAGTTTTTTTTCTATTAGTTCTGCATGTCCCGTGCTTCTTTGTGGCCTTTAAAACTAAGTTTTCCTAAAACTTTCCGTGGAAGCACAAATGAACTCTAAATTTTATAACAGTATTGAAAAGTGTCGCCTCAACATACACATTCTTCTTACATTTTGCTCTCCAGCTGAGGACATAGCTTTGCACTGGCACACCATAAACTGCCACCGTGGTTTTGGTCTAACATGCCCATTGCCACATTTATGGAATGTGGATCACAATTATGATGTGCTAAACAGAGACAGGTTTCCAAGGTAATCATAAAAAAGTTCATACTTCGAATGTATTTACTTCAGGGCATAAAGTATTCTACTGCCGTGATTTATTGATAATGTGAATATAGGCTGAAAAATTCTGAATCACCAAAAACACTGAAATAAAACCAACTACTATAAGCTACTTCCAATACACACAAACACACATTTGACTAATTTAATGATATGGTAACTTTAGTGAAACGTAAAGACGCACCAACCTTCAGGACCTAGCGTTAAGAAGAGCAAGTACAATATTCTGGCTCTACTTCCCGCTTCCATTTGTGCTTGCCAAATGCATGGGGCCGATTCAAAACAGCAATACACATAATGTACGGCTGTTCTCAAAGGAATTCAAAGAGACAAGTATGCTCTTTTGCAATTCAATAAACCACTTTTTCTCACGCTCAAGTGGTGACCTCCTCTTAAATACACAAGTCGCTGAAGAGAAGGTGCAGCCAAAATCCAGGGTTTGTCAGATAAAATAATCTACATTTAAAGAGGCATGACCAGACAATGTAAGCTTCTAAATTTTATTCGTATAAAAGGAAAAAAGATAAATAAATAAATAAAAAGAACTAGTGCTGCGGCCTAAACTTTAGTGCATCTGAAGAACAAGGACAGACCACTGTCTGAGGCTCAGGCAATGGAAACTCAAAACAGATTTTCCGCATCTATTGGCGAATGCACTCACACGCGTAACGCCGCACAGCCACGTATCGGGATGGTGGCCATATGTACTCCCAGTGGCCTACCAGATGCATTCCTGAATAGCTGGAATAGGGTCTCGGATCCAAAGTATTTCCCCAGATCTAGCACTGGTTCGACGTGATTTTACAGAACATCATCCTGCCTATCTGTGGAGTGGGACTAATTATAGTTGTTGCCTATGCAAAGAGCTTTGCCGTCCATGTCTGAGCAGCACAAAACAAGACTCAAGCACTGTCCACATTGCATAAGACAATGCAGATCACAACTTTGCTAGGGAGGAAGGAGTGAGCTTTGACCTGGCTAGGAAGGGGAAAGTTTGCAGACAAGAGAATAAGGAAGTAAGAAGGGAAAACCTTGAGTGCCTGCTACTGCAAAAGATGGGAGGAGACAGTCATCTTCAGTTTGCAGGCAAAGAGCAGAGGCCACCAGAAGGTCAGCACAGAGGAGTCACTCAAACATGACACGTTTCTAACCTAAATTGCCTCTTAACACAGTAGGTACCAATGTTCTCAGAGATGTCTTGCCTCCTCAGATTGCTTCCCCCAAAATTTTTTTTTCATATGTTTATCTTGGTAAAGTCATTTCTGTGTACTTCAACTACAGACAGAGATGGGAAGGAACTACCAGGTTTCTTCTCTAGGGGAAAAAAAAACCCAAAACAATCTATATCTTAAAAGGCTAACAGAAAGGAATAGCCCAGCTGCAAAACAAGCATGGAGAAAATGCCCATTTACTCCGACAAGTACAGAGGGACGGGTTAGAATTCACAAAATCCAATAATATTCTGGTTTGCATCCCATTTCAGCTCAGCATATGCTTTGGGTTAAATACATTAGTTCCCTTGACATCAGTGGGGCTGCTTGTGTTGAAGGTTCAGCAACAGTTGGAACACTGTCCTAAATCAAGTGCGTCTGCAACTTCAATGAACAATGTTTATAAAGCAAATTGTTGCTGAAATGTTTGGTTTTGTGCACCTCCAGAAGTGTGAACTGGCTTGTAAACATAACTGTAGCAAAACCTACTACACATTCGAGCATTCGCTTTCCCATTTAGTCATTGCAGCTCAGCAGAATCCATCCTCACATCTGGCAACCGCAGCGTCTCAGCCCAATGGGGCTGGCCAGCTTCTCTCCCATTGCAGATAAACTACGGAAAGGATTTTTGAAAATGTATTTTAAAATCAAGATGCTCAAATAATTTGACTGAGGTGCAAACTGGTTTAGTAGCAGAGGAAAGAAAACAAAGCAAAGCAGTCTCTCTAAACAAAACCATGGCAGGAAGATTACTGCTCTGAAGTCCTGTTGGACTCGAATGCAAGATTTTGGTGATGGGGATTGTATTATTTTGTTCTGAAGTGCTGTTAAATACATTATATCCCCCCCCCCTCCCCGAGATGCATCTTAAAGTTAGTGAATGTACAAATTATGTGAAAGAGCTCAATTAAAGGACTGACAATGATCATTAAGAAAGGCTGAAGGAATGATAACCAACCTGGCACAAAACACATGCGAATCACAACTAGCTCTGCAATAAGCACGCGTGTTGGTTTCAAGAGGCTGCATATTGCTCAAACATCCTCACAGGCACAAAACGATTCCTTCAGCCAGTGCATTAAAAAAAAATCCTTCACTGATTCAGGTTCATCATCTCAAATAATATTCTACAACATGTAGCAGAGTCCTCCTGTCACCTGATACTGTTATTTACTTACACAGGAGCCATAAAAACGATCCATTCAGTGACTAAAACAGTCCACTATTGACCGGCCTGATCCTCCTCTCTCTTTCCCTCTCTCTCTTTTTTTTTTTTTTAAAGCAGAAAAGATCTTATTTAGGACATTTCAACTACAAATGAAGGCACTGTGTTTCTAATGCCACAAATTAGCTGGTAGTTCCTTGAAGCTTTCAAGACAGTAACAAAAAGGGGAAAAAACCAACCAAAGCACCACATTAACATCAGTCAGAGGCACAGAATATTAATTCATTTGCTTTTAAAACTACCTTGAGCCAGGGAGTTTTCTCCACCATATCATTTCAAGCCCTGTCACGTTCATTACATTAAGTTCTGCAAACCTCACATCATGAGCCATCTAAAGAATGCTTTTTTTCCCCTCAAACAGAAGGAAAAAACAAATTTAAAAGCAGCGTGCAAGAGTGGTGCTTTACCAGTTCTAAAAAGAAACACAATCAACTATCATCAAAATCCACAAAAGATGAAAATTTCTTTTTAAGAATGATCTCCAAGAGGTAGATAACTATAAACTCCCCTGGGGGGAAATAAAATAAAACTATTTGCAGTGTCTTGGTTAACATACCAAACATTTTAGCTGTTGGCAAATCTCCGCTCATACTGGGAGTGTTTTTCTCGGAGATTACAGGGACTGGAATTCCCTCTAGAAGTTCTCCCATGCTGACCTCTACTACAGCACCTGGGAAACCTCGTAACCGCTACGCTGTTGCTGACTTCAGTGTTGGTTCTACAAGATGCCGCCTGCTTCTTCCTAAACGCGGAACAAATGGCAAATCCATTTTAAGTCAGCAGGAGCACAGCTGCCACTGCTGCAGTAAGATACACCCAGAAATTAAATGCAGTCCTCACTAATGCTCCTGGTGCTGGTTCCAGTAGTAGCTGCGACTCCATCCCTGGCCTTCTCGAAGTGGTCTGGCTGTATTTCTAACCTAGAGCACTTTGGCAGAATTGGGTTAAGGAGTGACAACATGTGCACAGAGACGGGCAGGCCCGAGGGGACAGCACGAGGCAGTCAGAAGATGATAATCTCTCGCTGCAGCTCAGTTGCAGCTGAAATAACTTGATGGATCATAGCTTAATACAATAACCAAACACTGAGAGAGGAGTTTGCTCCAGAGCCGAGTATCAGCTATGCCGGAGCACAGCTACAACTGTGTATCGTATCAAACCCACTGGAGGGAAGAGTTAAAAATTCCCTCTGCTGGAAAAAAGCCACACAGGTCAAATACTCAATGTGTCTGCCAAAACCAAAAATGCAAGAGAAGGTCTCTTAATAATAAGTTGCTTTTAAATTGTACCTGCATGGCGTGTGTCAGTGCAGTTATATTAAGTAATGAATTGACAATGGGCTTTAAAAAAAAAAAAGAGAATGTGAAACACATAAAACCAAGTATTAATCATCTACGACAGAGCTGGAAAATAAGAATAAGTCTACCCAGAGGAAAAAAGAAAAATCAAAACAGTTTCCACAGATGCAGAAGAAATGAAGCAGATGGTGACTCTTACAAAAGAGTATATTCGTGCTGAACAAACATAAATATGTTTTTGGTCAATAACATTTCAACTGTCAGAAACAGCATGGATGAAAATGACTTGAAGACTCAACCCTCCCCCCATCCTCTCCCTCTCCTATCCCTAAAATTACATAATTCAGAAATACTGCTGACAAAACTAAGAGTACAGATTCCCTCTATTGGCAAACCACACTTACATGCCACTCACATTGGTAGGTGACGGCTCAGCAACAGACATTCTTTATAACACATTTTGTACTTACAATACTGGATTCCGTACCACACCGATGTCATGCACCAGACCCGGCTTCAAGCGAGCCAGGGAATGTGCAGGACTGCTGCACCCAAAGTATATGCTCCCATTTCAGTCGCCTACGAAAACACACTGGCTAGTTCTTTGAAGGAGTGGGACAACATGACTACTCAATGGCAGTTTATCCAAAAGAGCTTCAGAGATTTCCACAAGGGGGAAAAAAAAGAGGGGGGGGAGGCAAAAACCAAACAGTTGCTTCAAGTCTACAATCAAATGAAGGGGGGGGAAGCAAATGCCAAATAAGAAAAAAATACAGGTAATTGTATAAAATATTTTTCTTCTATTTTTTATAATCTTTACCACTTCAGTAAAAAAGAAATCTCAAGGATGAACAGCACCTTTTTAAAAGGCAAACATATTGGATTGGTGTTACTTTTTTCTCCTGCATTTAGATGCCAATTCCAGCAGAGCCAAAGGAAGCACGTGACAAGTTCTGTTCCCTGGCTCTGGTATCTCTAAAGCTCAACTAGACTCTAGGTATGCTAGATTTCTTCCTTACAGTGGCAGGGTCACCACGCTTTTGCTCTCAATCAGAAAAAAGACACATCACACTCCAAGGTTTTCTGAATATTTAGGTCCATTCCCCAGACTGAGGTTCTGGCAATTCGGGAAATGTCAGTGACCCACAAAAATATTCTGGAAAAATGCAAGGCATACGCTCGCTTCATGTAAGTAGCAACAGACAAATTAATATGCGAGCGTTTTCACAAGTATCGCCACATCAAGCAAGGCATATCCAAAGCACAGAAGGAAGGAAGCACATGTTTCACACTGTTTTCAATCAGGGTACTGAGAGCTACATGTACCTTTTATTTATACACGCATACGGATCCCACCTAGATCATACTTAGGTCATGAGGAAAACCAGCAACTTATAGGTCATTTCCCAGATCTCAACCCTAACCACAGCTAGCTTCAAACACAAGATAATGCCATGCGCTCAGAGGCGTATCAAGAGAGACCAGGTGACAATACTGTCCCATCTTCAGGCTCTCCTTTGAGCACAGCTAGAAAAATAAAACAGCAAATGTCCCCTTCCGCACTGTAGATATGTGCCCCCAAAAGCTGACATTATAAAGTAACAGCCCTACATTTCTAATTGTTATGGAATAAAATAGTTTCAACAAAAGTGCTTTAAAAATCTGCATCTGTAAGTTTATTAAAACACACAGCCACAGGCGCGTGATTTATTCGATAGATCAGAAGCCGATTTGGAGCACGTGTACAGAAGCACTTATGTGGGCCTTCTGCTGATCAGTCTTACTATAAAATAGGAACTCTAGATGAAAACCAGTTTTATCTTTTGGCTAAATGGGAAGTTCTTAAGCAAATTTGTCTCATCAGTCATTTGCTTTTCCTGCTCATCTTGCTTCAAAGTAATATTTGGGGCTATTTAAAGCAACGGTGATTTTGAAGAGATCTCAAACCCTCATACATCAAAGGAGGCGAAAACTTCACTGCTCTGTCAATACTTCCTCCTATGGATTGGACGTCAACAATGAAGCAAGGTTCATTAAAGCCACTTCAGAGAGATTTGTCCCCATTTCCAAAATGTGGCCATTTAATCTCCCCCTTCTACATTAGGGAGAAGAAAAAGCAACATAAAAAAGCTTCTAATAACATGGGCTAAATAAATAAATTATTTAAAATTAATTTGACAACCATTTTTTAACCTTAAAAAGGTTTATTTTTCAGAACATTAGAAAAAAAGTTCAAATTGAACCTTCAGGTTCTGCCAAGGCACATTAGCATCCTCTGAGGTATACTCTTTGCAGTTTGATAAAGAACTACCTCGAGTGAAATCAAGCAGACACCTCTGCCACACACTGGTAAAACACACCGATCTGATAAATACTGCTGAAAAAATGTAACAGCAATGAAAGAAAGACAGCACCAGAGAGATTCAGGGCTGCAACATCAGGTCTCACCACGACCACTCGGAACACAACCACCCCACCAGCGGGCGCTCGGCTAACAGGCACGGCCGAGTCGGAAGAGCTCCGCGGCGGCCCCGGATCGCAGCCCAGCCCAGCAGCCTGCAACGTCACGTAAATTTGGATTTGCGAGGAAGTGCCAACTGGAACTGGATCTGATGAAACTCAAATACGCTTCCTTCCGGCTGACTCTTCTGGTTTATGAGAGTGACACCTCAGATTGGCTTGTCCGTTTGTTCGAAGACAGGCGGAGCCTCGACGGAACCACCTCCTCTTTATGAGCGTACACCCCCTGCTGAAAGCCATCGGGTTCCGGCACTCGCAGACCTGGTCCTAGGTGTTTTAATGATCATGTTGCTGACCTCCGGAGAAAGCATCCTGTGGGTGGAACTCACTGCAGAGGGTTAGCAGAGTCCAAGTAACATTTACATTCCAAAGAAGAGGATTCAACAAACTTTCAGCAGCATTCACACAGACCTTATGGCCACTGGCAGATGGCTACGTTTCCCTTCCTGCGCTATCCCTGTTTTAGAATGACTGAGCTGTGATCACAAGGCACTTACATGAAGTCTCTCTCCCACTTGGCGCGTTGTTTTCCACCTCCACTAAATTCCAAGATCCTGTAAAGAACATCCTACCACACATAGGAAAAGGAAACGACTACCAGATTGATGATTTTGTAATAGTTCTCCAGGCAGTAAACACTTTGATGCCATACACAGTTTATTTTACAATGGCACCAGGTTTTCAATAATGTGTGTGCATGGTTACACACAATAAAATTTACTTCAAAACACTAACAAACTTAGGACAGCACAAAGTTCTAGTGGGAGGGGAGGACAAAAAAGAAAAGAAAAAAAGGAAGTGTGCTGTTTCATGTCTCCCCCAGAAAGCATGCCCTTGTGTTTACATTTTGAGCTTATTTAAATGTATGGCCTCTGTACACAAAACCAGCCCTCATTTAAACACTTTCACAAGGATTTGTTACATATGTGTCTTAAAGTCTTCCTCTATGTTTTAAGCATCAGACTAGTTGCCTAGATTGCTTCCCTGTCTTGTGTTATCCTTCAGTTCTGACACTTACTCAACCATTCCATGTCCCTGCTCACTGTAAGGGGTTGGACTAGATGACCTCTAAAGGTCCCTTCCGACCTGAACCATTCTATGATTCTATGATTCCTCCATGTTCTAAAAACTAGTTTTAAGAAACAAGTTTATAAATGACAAATCCACACAGATTTTTCCAGGTTTTAATCTCTTAATCTTCACAAAGCTTTATATAAGTAGAGAATAATTTGCTCTGTTGTGTGAATGAGCCTCACACCACGAAGAGTTTAAGAACCTAAGAACCTCTTTCCTTTACATGCTTCTAACTATTTGCATTAAATACACTACAAGTACCAATATTTAGCATCCTGGAATGAGATTATCTAGCCGTATCTCGGGAATAGAGTGGAACGGCAGGAAACTGATGGAGGCTGGACCCTTGCCTGTTCACTTCAAAAATGTTTCTACCACTTATACATTTAAGTAGCAAATGTCTGTACAAATTTATTGCTTAAAACTTTTAACACCATTTCCTTAGTGACTTGGAGGAAAAAAAAAAAAGGAAAAGAAAAAGGCAGTAAAGCAGGGGGGGAGAGAAACATTTATTGCTTTCCTTCTACATGAATGTTCACAAGGTGACTGATTACTCAGAGAGAAGTGGGACAGAGAGCACGAAGTTCTGACGCGCTGTGTTAATGGAGCTGTATATCCACACTTCAGACTGCTCCCAGCAAGACTGGGGAAGACAAAAGCAGAATCAGAGTACAAGAAAACTTCTCAAACTGTTTGTATACATTCACAAATTTTCTTCCTGTAAAACTGCAGCATCCAGTAGGGAAATGAGACTAATATAAGCCAGAAAGATGCAAACAAGCTTAGAAAACACAAGCCATTCTACATCCCCCCTGTATATTTCAAGTCCCTTTTTCATTGCTTTTATACAAAACTACACTTGAGCATTTGTTTTACTTACCTTCATGTTTTTAAGATTTGCAGTTATGCGTATGCTTAAGGGGAATACTTAAAGTATTTGTTGAAAAAGCAGGAATATAAACCCAAATAAATAGTATCCTCATTGCAATCCCTACACAGGTCCAGCTGGAAGACAGCAAACCTGACAGCAACTTCCACGGTATCAGGAGTCATGCCTGGAAAAGCCCACTGAATTTTTTCTCCCTCCAAAGCCTTTTCATTCCCACATCTTCCACCAGTGCTGAAAGGCATGATGTATTCTTCCAGAAACTCCACTGTCTTAAAGCTACTTTTGCCCAGGTTTAAAGATAACAGTGTGTTCCTTGTTATTTTTCCCCCCTTCCACCACAGACCAGATTTTCAACAAAACAATGCCACCGCTGACATAATTTCTTCATCCTCACCGACTACTCTGTTTCCAAAGTTTGCTATTCCTGGGGAGAGCTAGGGTGAGACTTTGAAAGAAGGTGTTACACTAGACTTCACTAGGGAGGAATTTTTCCAGCCTACTAGTTGGCCTGGCATGCATTTCCGTCTCATTGGAGGGTAAGACAAACCTAACACCTTGAAGGCTGTGGGTAAAAAGTTAAGGGAGATTTGCAAGTGCTAGCTGCTACCGAGACCCTCAGCCCTTAAAACACTAAAATCTATTTACATCATTAAAAAAAAAAAAAAAAAAGAAGAAAACAAACAGTCACAAACAGATGGGACAAACAGAAGAAAAGGAAAGTGTAAATTGATTTGGCCAGGACAATGTTGGAAGATGTCGACAAGTACTTAATAGAGTTAAATGTTTAAAGAAGAAAATCATTTCCCTGTAAGTTCAGGCACCGAGGTGGTAAATAGCACCGTATGTCATACCATATGTCAGTCAGCAAACAACCTTAACAAATCATCTTTCAAAAAGCATTCTCTGAAGCTACATCTTACCCATATTTCCCCACACAGACAGGAACTATCTTACTTTAAGCAGCGATGCAAGAAGATTCATGCACTGTTCAAACGTTAAACCTTTCAAACATCAGGCAGATCAGCCCACGACGCAGGAGTTCAGCGGCTAGAAGGCGTCAATGTATTCTGCAGAGAAACTAGTGCCATTGACACATGCAGAGCTAAGACTGCACAGTTACTGAACCCACGTGCTACCCCCACTTAAAAGCAAAGATTTTTTAATTATTTTTTTTTTGCCACCGTCTTAAGTGACAAGAGCAACCTCAGGAGCTCTTAGGAGTTACTGATTTGTTTGACTAGCTGAACTCAGACCTTCCAAATCAACTGAAAGAAAAATCCATGCATCGCTTTCAAGGTCTGTTGTTCCAAAAGGAAGGCTTAGCCACTGAACACCACATAGATTAGTTGGATTTAGAATATGCAGCTTTTGGGAAGAGAGCAAGTTGCCTACGATGATATTTTGGAACATTAAATATAACAGCAAGATCATTTAAATGTCTCCTCCTTACACAGTTACTGTCTAGCCTCTCATATGACACTTGGTCTAGCAACTTCCTAGCAAATTTAAAACAAGAAATAGAAGGCTGAAGAGCTAATCTTGAGTTCATCTCTACATGCTCATGCATTAACATTTCAAATTCCTCCATCTTAATTTCTGAAAGTCCTTATGGGGAGGTAAAGTATTGGTAATGCTCATAATGCTAATCAGGAATGAGATTTTACTTTATTTTAAGAAGACACCATAGTCTCTCCACTCTCAAAGACGTTTTCTATGATGCAGCATGAAGAATGCCTTCCAGGAAGGAAAAAAAAAAAAAAAAAAAAAAAAAAAAGACTTTTGTCAGGGTATGCAGGAGCACTACGTGCGTATGCACATATTTCAGCCCAGAAATTAATTCCAGGCATAAAAAAAGCCACAACAAACCACTCCTGTGTGTTACTGTCATCTCACTGAAGCTGCTATATCTGTGAAAATAGCTTTAAAAACTTGTGAAAGGTTTGAATATCTTTCATACCCTGCAATGTTACTTTTAATCTGGAGCATTTTTGCAGTATATTCTTCAGAAAGGCATCAGGTCTCTGCCTTATCCCATCAGATTCCACGTATGGGTTATCAGACACAGATGGTCCAGAATCACGCGATTATTCAGTTACCGATACTCTTCCTTATTTCACCATACCAAAGAAACTACGATATACTATTTTCGGACTTGTCTGATGTCCAATTTATCACTGAACACCTGAGTAGCTTCCAGGAGCCTAGTAACACATTTCATAGGAGGAAGACGTAGATAAGATTTTAAGCTTCGTGCATTGTGTAGATTATGGGGCTGAGGTTTCCTAACTTAGAATTTTTCTGCCCTCTATCAAAGCAAAATTTGTTCCTCTCTGGTATCAAAAGTGACGGAGAACAGAATGCCTAAGCCCAACACAGAAAAACATGTTATTTGCAAAATTTTGCTAATAAAAATCTCCACAGTATTTAGAATATAAGACTGGATAGTTCAGAACTCCAAAAACTTTTAACAGCTTTCTCAAATGGACATTTTATTTGCATTTTGTATTCAAACCACATCACAGCATTCATATTGACCCTTGAGTCAGCTTAAGTCCCCGCGTTTCTAACAAGTCAAAAAAAGACATTTAAATCACTTCACATATTCCGCCTCAGAATGCATGTGCCAAATAATTAGGGGCTCTTGAACCACGGCAGGGAATGCTGAGAAGACCCTCACCCAAGCAAAGCTGGAAGCTTCACGCTGTCAGCAAGTTCTCCCGAGATGACAAGGTCACCAGGTTATACATAACAGGGTTTTCTGGCATGAGTTAGATTCTGCTGACTTAGCTACTCATACTGAAGAATTCCTCAAACCTGTTTAGTGGGTTGTCAACTTTCTACTTCGCAAGCTAGTTCCATGTTCATTCCTCATGCAAATTGCTGCAGTCTCCAGCAGGAATTACAGTGCCTTACGCCAAAGCTGGAGTTCATTATAAAAACACCAGTCAGGGGCTAGTCTTTATTTTGAAGTGTCCCAGTTTATGAAAAACTATTCTGAGTTTACAAAGAGTGTTAAACATTTTGACCTTGGGTCTGTTATGTCAGAATCTAACAGAGATGTGCATACTGTAATAGATCTGTGCATTTGTCATGCTAGCTAGCATTTTCAGTCCCCTACCTTCAGCAATAACAAGTTCACACAGCTGTATCTATTACCGAATACTCCCTCCTATTGTTTGCGAGAAAAATGCACGTTTAACAAAGCTTTGCCATCCTCCAGACTCTGGTCACACGGGGTTATTTAGAGAGATCGCCACCTTTAGATTATCATTCCTGCTGAACTGTTTCTCCAGATGAGTTGAACAGTCTCTGTTTTATTTTGCTGTTCTTATTTTATTTTCCAAATATAGGCTACAGGTTTTCAGAGAGAAATGTACTCCCTAAATCTGTTTTAGAACGCAAATCAACAATTACCCAGGAAAAACCTTGAAAATCAACCACCTACATGAATTCCTCCTCTCCTCCCTATTTTAAGCCTTACGAAGAATTAGGAAGATTAGACGAGGCAGACTGAGAGACACTTCCTATCTATTTATTATGTGTCCTGTAGACTCTAACGCCATATATCCTTTTATTTGCCAGTTGTGACCCAGGCTTCCTGAAGTGCATTTTTGCATACCTGCTCCCACACGCTGCTGTCAGCGGCGCGCACACAAACCTTTATCACTTTGTGCCTACAGGAATATTCAAAAGGGAAATTCCAACATGCATATGCATAAGTTAACACTCAGATGGAAATCCAAAACTACACAAAGAATTTTGAACTACATTTCTTTATATATTCAGATTTTTGGAAATTTTAACATATAAATGAGAGAAGCAACACAGCCTCAGGAGCTAGCCAAAGCACCCAGTGCCAGGGATTCCTGAGCAACTGTCCCAGCAATCACTGACAATATGGCCCTTGGCAAATCCTCCACCATCTTCGCGTTAAGGAGTTTCTCGTCCAAAAGGGTAGGGAGTATTTTTAATTCTCTCAAAGGACTATTATGAAGATTAATTAAGGTCTGAGAAGTGCTTTGAAGATCAAAACTGCTACGCTGTTATTTATTATTAAAGAACAACAAAGTGCATTCTTGTTGTCTATAATTCAACTTCATAGAGAAAACAGTGAAAGAGCACATGTGCTCGAGTGCATAAATTAATTCTCCCTGCCCTGACAAGCTCTGATTTGCATAACTGCATTTTTAGTCACCAAAACTCCTTCAGTAAATCTCTACTCATCCCTTTGAAATATTCTAAAAGCCTTAAGGAATATAACCAATATAGTTTCTCTTCTGATTCTTTTCCAGGATAAGCTTTTCCTATCAGATATTTCTGCCTCAGTTCAGCAATGCCTTTTATCCTATACAGAGCCTAGGATTACTCACATGCTCACGTTAGACATATTCTAAAGTGCTTTGCTAAATCAGAAATTCAATACCTATTTTGGATGTTTCCATTCAAAAAGAGGAGAGAGGGCGACAGCATGAGGTGGTGGGTAACTTTTTTTTGGGGGGGGGGGGGAAGTAGTCACAGTTATTTTGGAGCTCTGTTGTCCTCACACGCTTTCCCATCAGAAAATGGCTAATCTACAGAGCGAAGTATTTCACAAAAATGTCCGCTACTGAAATCTACGTAGAACTACCGTGCTGCACAGTGTATCGCTAAATTTCACTCCCTTCAAACGCATACACACATACAACTTCTAATTTATTAGAAACGCTACCATATTTCTATTATATTCGTATTCTTGAATCATGGAATCATCTGTATTTTGGCGGCATCTCCACAAAAACACAAAAGGTGAGTAGTATTGACACAAATTTTAAAAAGAAAAAATTAAAAATCCGGAATAACTACTCACAAGCCTTGCTACCACAACCACATTTTCCTGATCTTATTCAAACAGCTACAGCAGGAGATCCAGTTCTCCAGCATCCCAGCACTGGGATGTAACAGTGCAAATATTTAAAGAAAACAAGAATACAAGCTGTTGGACCTTGAGAGTAGGGAGCACTGAAAACTGACGTAACCTGGACAGCTACTACCACCCTTACACTTTAAAGAAATTGCTAACAAAGGGTCCAGTATCTGCAAGATGCTGAGCACCTCTCCAGTGTGCCAGCCAGTATCACCTCTTCGCAGGAAATACTTACATTTTATTGGATTAGGTTTTGGCTCTATTCCCATTACCTTAGTTTGCACTCATAAGGTTCTTAAAATCTGCGGCACATTCTTATTAAAAACACAGATACCAGATTGTGAACTTCTGTACCTTTTAGACTGCTTTGAGGAGAAAGTTGTGGTATATTTAGCAGCCATATGGCATCCCTCCTCCACACACGTTTTCTAGCGATAAGAACTGACAAATTAAGTTTTCTAAAACACTGATCTATATGTTTTCATTTCCAATTTTAATCTTACAAGTTAACGGTGGCTTAATTTTTAAATTCCCCATTTGACAAACAGGAAATGCGAGGGGTACCTATAGCAAATGATGCAGTCAAGAAAGAGTTTTCTTGTAATCTAGGTGAAAATGTTTAGAAAGTTACTAAGCCATGTTCTAGACAGCTAAATTCTCCCTAAATTAATACATTACGGCTACATAACTAGATAGCCAAGGATGAATTGGCTTCCTTATGCAATTTGCAATTGCTCTGTGTATGGATGACTAAAAGTATTAGGAAAAGAATACTCCCTATGGTAAAATCTTTAAAAAATGATAGGTTACTCGCGTTATTTCAAGCTGCCGTACATCTTAACGGAGGAGGAAGCAAAAAAGCACAGTGACAACCCACTAGTATACTGTAAAGAACTTCAGAGATACAAGGGCAACCACCATACAGTTTTCCTGCGTTCCTGGGAGCCAGATTTACATGCTGCCTGGAAGACAGAAAGCTGAATTTCCCTATAGAACAGCCTAATTTTACAGAAACTGCAGCCAAAGGGTAGAAAGAAGACAACAGTTTTAAGAAGCAAGAGACGACATTTGAGATATGCTGTCATTTGGGACAGCTGAAAAGGCAGGCTAAGCGTGCAACTTAAAAATGTGCATAAACTTGCCCGACTGCCACCCCATCATGGGGAAAAAGAGGGACTGAAGACTCCTAGCAATTTAACACTCAAAAAAAAAAAAAAAGAAATGGACTGTTTTCCCCTCTAGCAGCGAGAGGAATCACTGTCAACTAAACCACACTTGGTTGCTTCTCCTCTTTCCGGTAACTAGAGCTTTTCCAATTCTTTCTGGGCTTTTCTGGGGAGCGGGGAACACCCCAAGCGATGCTCTCACAGGCCAAGCTGGCTGCAGCCACCCGAACCTCGCTCCCCTGCAAAGCGATGCAGAGAGCGGCCGCCCAACGGTGACCGAGCGAAGCCGGGCGGAACAGCGCCCGACGCCAGACCTCACACTGTGCCTCCGCTTCGACGGCGCTGACCTCCTGCCAGCTGCCTTATGAGCCGCGGGTTGCGGGGCAGACCCGACTCAATTCCTGAGAGACTACGTGGGGCAACCCCAGCCTTCCCCTTCTGTCCGAACAACTACTCCACAGCAGCACCGAGTACTTCTTCAGCAAGAGAAAGAGGGACAGACATGAACATTACATGCATGCCTGAGCACACTTATGAGCTGCATGTACGGCCTGAGAAATATAAATGAACAACCGTGTTTTTTCCAGCTGGTGTGTTATGGTCATTACTCAAAGAAAAATAATAAACACTCAATACCGTGGTTTCTCTTCCTCTACACAAAGCAATTCAGGGAATATGTTCTTCCAGCACAGCCCATCCTGTCTTTAAGCCTCATACAATTCACGAAGGTGAATGATATGACACAAATTGCTGCCTGAAGCAGAACCTCCACGCTGGACAACCCACTGGAGACTCTAACCCTCAACGTGCCAGTCAACACCTTTTGCAGAGAAGTAGCAATTTCTTCAGATCACCGATTATTCCTTCCCGCCTTCCTCGAGGAGACAGCTAACGCAGAATGAAAAATAGTTGTGAAATTAGAACACCACCAGGAAGCCGGGGAAACAAATTGCTTCATAGGCCAGAATTACTTGCACAGAACATTTGAGAGGGAACAAAATGTTTAAGGATGCAATCAATCATTAAGATTTCTTCCAAAAGAAAAAAGCACACACAATCATTAGTTTAAAGCTTGCCTCAGTGAAATAAAAGTGATAGAATAACCATTCCTACACACGTGATTATCAAACCAAAGCTTGGTGGGAAGAGCAAGTAAGAGAGTCTTCCAATTAACTAACTTTTTTTTTTTTCCTCTCCTTTCAATGCGGTCGTTGAACACTGCTGTAGAAAGATGTAGGGAAAAGCAGATCTCTGGTCTTCTGGCAGTTTTTCCCATTCTTGAACAATTCCTCCCTCAGATGCACAGCCACAAAGGTTCAAAGGTCCCGGCAGCCTTTGTTCTCAGTTCCAGAGTAGTTACAAACAAACTTTTGTTCCTGTTTCTTCAATGAAATAAGCTGCAGCAGTCACCAATGATTGAACTGTACATCTGAAGCTTGCCTTGCCCGTTGTTCAACTGAAGGACTATGGATTCTCTTTTACACTTCAAGAATAAATTATCAGAACTTTTTCTGAAATAAAAAGCAAGTACTGCTTACCGATACAACCTCCAGCAAACACATTACACTTCTGCACAGACACAGAAGCGAGGAAGGATCGGCACGCTTTGGTTTACAGACTGTATCAAGGAAATTTTTTGTTTTATCTGAACATAACATTTATAGCTATTGCTCATTCATTTGTGGGATTTGTACTAGAATTCTACACATTTTCCATCTTAGTGCAAAAGCTGCATCTGTCAGCATAAAATATTACATACACGCATGTATGGGCACTGGAAACAAAAAATTATACCCAAACAGCAATTTTTGCTGTTTATATCCCAGCCAGAGTGTAAGGGATGAGAGGCTGATCGTAAGGGCAAGCTGTGGAAAGCAGCTACTGAAATATATTCACATTCCATGAAAAGCTGATATGGAAATTCTTGATAACATTTGTAAAGATTCTGTCAGATTGTGTCTGCTACGTAAATGTTGGGGGAAAACAAGCAAGGTGGATTGCTGAGCAGGATAACAGGCTTTTGGAATTAAAAATAAATTTTAAAAATACTGAAATTGCCCTTTTAAAAGATTGATTGATCCTAGCAGGTGGGAGTTGATTCTCCAGAGATGCTTCTTGTAAAACACACAACACAGAAGATATCAAAGCGCCTTTTTCTTCTTTTTCCTTTTTTTTTTTAATAAGTTGTGCCTTCAAGCTAGAGCACATAGGCTGGCTGTTATGAAAACTAATGAGGACATTCATGAATCATAACAAGGAGTAAAAGGGTAAATCCCAGCAAATAATCAAAGGCTCTTGCAACAATTAAAGTTATGCTCAAAGAGGGGTTGTCCAGCTACATTCTTCTTCACAGCAGCCACGCTCATGTCCCCAGTGAAGTCGGTAAGAATATGTTCAAATTGTAACATTTGGATTTGGAAAACTGTTGCTTTTATACTGGCACCATGAAACATTAAACTGCTTTCAGAACACCAAGCATTCTCTCTTTTCTGTTCCCACAAAGCACTCATGTGCACCTTGAGCATTCAGAGTATTGAGACCAAAAAGTTCACCTTCCAAATGCCAGGAAACGTTGTTACTGAAATTAAAAAACACCGCCTTAACTTTTAACATTTTAACAGGTATTTGTTGAGTCAGTGATAAATGTATCTCAGGTAACAAGCTACACAGAGGATTAAACATAGTTTTCTTTAAGAAGCAAGAATTTTCAAACCACTTGTAGGATCCTAACGCCTTGCCATCAAAGTTATTTTTAGCAAAACTGATTATCTCAATCTGCCAGTTAGTGATGACAAAGCTTTCAGAATATCACCTTTCATCCTTGTATCTTAAAAGCAACTTACCAGTAGTAATTAAATCACTGCCATCCTTCGCTACAGCTGGATTCTGGGGCCTTGGCCGAGGGACCACTACTATGTCCATGTACTGCTGATCTACCCACTGATGCAAGTTTGAACCACAGCACATGATGTCACCCGAGCAAACTTTTGCTCTAAAGAAGTTTCACCTGCTTGGTGACTTCATGCTAGCTGTAAGATAGAAAAGATGGAGTAAGACTGAATTAAAAGTAACACAGAACTGACAACTTGGTCAACTAGCATAAAGCCTGCTTAAAAACTAACATAACACCCACAGGCTGAATTTGAACTGTCACGGTGAGTTCAGCCAAGAACAGCGCTTTGCATCATGCGTCCTCATGTTATAGATCCACTACCGGGAGATCTAAGGCCGTAACTCAGGCTGCGGCTGACCAAGACTCCCTCCACCCAACAAATAACCTCAGGGGTATTTAAGCATTTCATTTTACCCTGAAATCCACAGGAAGCCAGGCTCCCAATTTCTTGTGGTCCTGGTTTAATGAATCAACAGCGAAAATGGGAGAAACTCCACTTTCTCTGATTCTTATGGAGTTATAATGGATACACTAAATCAATGCTTTCTACCCACAAACATTACAGGCTGAGATGTGAACAGGCAAAAGCACTGGACACACCAGGAAGGGCATGGAGGGCAACAACTGCAGCTTCTTCGTCAGGAAAAGCAACTGAGATGGCAAGAGGATGAACGATTCATTGATCAGAAGTTTACGTTGAGCTGTTGCTTCAACTAGTGACTTCAAGCCACACCAGCAGGACATGCTCAAAACGTTGCAACTGAGCTACAGGAACAAAGGTTCTTAAAACAAAGATTTTTGAAAGTGGAGATTTGGGGCTATTTTATTTTCTAAACTTCGGGTTAAAAGACAGGAGCTGCTGAGCAATATTATCATCTGTTATAAAATTCATGAAGTCCAGAGCTACACATGTGTACCAGTGAACAGCAGGAGTTAAATGTCAGAATCACTGCTTGACAATACCATCTAAATATACCCAAATCGTTAGTATGATAATAGTTAACATTGTGTTTAATCAAAAAGCACGACAATAACATAAGGAAGTGTATACACGACATTTAGCAAACTGTAAACCTGGTAGCAGTGGTTTATCAGCTTAAATAATCAGCAGCTAGTTAACTGGGCGTTTAACAACTAGGTATAAAGTTTCTTCCCAGGGAAAATGAGATTGGAAAAGTCAACATCAGCTTAAACACGATTAACTTCCCGTCCCACTGCTGGTAAAGCAAATCCAATTTACTAAATAGTTTAAAGGGCAGTTTTTAATTATTTCACACACTTGCAAAGAATCTAACACTACATACACACAAATACGGTAAGCTGGTGTACCCAAGGATATACAGATTCCAGCAACACAAAACACCACTTACATGAAATACACAAAGCCTTCTTTACATGCTTAACAGCCCCAGCCTAGTGACTTGTATTGCAGAAGCCCCCACGGACCCGAGCAGGAATCTTTAGAGGAGGGAAACCACACACAGTTGCAGCACGTATAATATGCAACAAAATACCAACCAGGAGCATTTCTTTCAGACTTTTCCAACTTCTTATTTCTAAAGCAATCTCTAGGAAACAAATATACAGCAAGCAAATAAGCTGTTCTGAGTAAGATGTACTTATTCTACCCGGTTTCAGCTGGTGCGCACACAGCCATAGGAACACACGCACGCAGAGTACTGGGCATCTAGATACCTAAAGCATCTTACGCAGCAGAAATGGAGGCAATACAGAAAAAAGGTGTGGGAGAAACACAGCAAGTCACCAACAGAAGTAAAAGTAGGATTCAAATGAGCAGCTCATACTCTATCAATGGATGGTGACAGCTTTGCTGCGTTCCTACACTTTTTTACGCAACACATTGATTTCAAATTGAAAATTTAAGTTTTCCAACTTTAATTGTCCAGCACCAAAGATAATTTGTTTTCAGCTACAACATGAGTTTAAAAAAAAAAAAAACAAAACACAAAACAAAGCCAAACAAAACACAAAATTAATACTATAAAGAAACAGTTTCAACCAAACCGGTTCAGATTACTAAATGACTGCTGACCTGCAGCATTATATCCTCAGGGTATGCGATTCTCCAAATCCTGGTTGGCTGGAAGACCTAATCTGCATAACAATAACTATAAAAAATGGCTTCCTTTCAGTGTCCTCAGTAAGCACATCCCTTCTCTCACATTGGCTAACAGCACACAGCCCTGCCTGTTCAAAGGATTAGCATAAGAATAGAAATCACTGTGAAAACCCACATGCTCCGACTGGCCAGACTTGTTGACCTGCTTCACCCCAGAAACGAAATTGACTTGTTTTTCCAAGGACAACAGTTGTAAACTTTGAAAGTTGATAAACACTTCAATTTGTTTCTTTCATATTGTGATATCGGTCATCCCAAGGGCAGCTACCAGACCCCAACAGTGAATCTGAACAGCTTTCGCTGTTGCAGGCACAGACATCACACCCGCTCACCTTCAAGTTCAAATTCTTGCCCAAGTCTGGTGGAGGAGAATGGGTCTGTCAGGACCCTTCTCAGCTTGGACCTACCACGTTCATCATACGATCCCCTCATCAGGAAGCTCACGGGCTCTGCTGGTACAAGACGCTGCTGCGGTCCACTAAAAGCTGAAACCAGACACCAGAGCTGCAGTTCAAGAGCACAGCTCAGAGAGGGAACTGGCCCCGCACGAGCACACGCTACACCTGACAGAAGCCACCCATACTTGCAGTCCCACGAGAGCAATTAGTCCAGGTTTTTGCAAGTAAAATTTACAAATTTACCTCCATCTCTTTATATCTTCTTCCCTTTCTGCCCTTACCCTGGGATCAGCCAAAATGGTATCGAGCCAGCAACTGTGAGACGATAGCTCCTGCCATGGTCACCGCCACTGGAATCAGATAGGAACAACTACACGGATAAGAATATTTTGAGAGGAAGCGCGAATGAAAATAATCCCCCAGTTCATGAAGAGGCCAACATCATCTTATTATTTGCGGAGAGGACACAAAGGCCAGGGGAACCCATTCCAATTTTTCTCTCCTATACAAACTCTTCTAGCCATAATGAAGTATGAAAAACATCATTTCTTTCTGGAAATATGTGTATTGGGTTCCTGAAAAACACACTCAGTTTTTTTATAAACATATTGCAGTGTTTGACGTGTTTGTTTTGAAACGGGGGAAGTTGACTGGATAATCCCCATAATGTGGTCTGACACTTCATGCAAAACAATGCATTTGAACAGCGAAATGACATTTCCTTTTAAAAAGTTCACAAAAGGAACAGAAGCCCAGGGGAAAATGGCCAAAGTAGCACTATTCCTTTTTTTGTTGGATTTCCTCCACTCCCTCTGGGATCTTCTCCCCAGGCAGTAAGTCATCACTGCAGTCCTTCCCTCTTAAATATATGACATCACCGTTTCCCTCACTTTGCATTACAGAAAAAGAGACTATTAAGAACTGGGATATCGATATTTCACAATCCATCAGCAAGTGATATATAAACACTGCAACATCCAGCTACAAACATACATAAAATCTAAAAAGTAAAACAATTCCCCAGCGCTATCCCTGCTGACCTGCCTCAGATGCTCTTTGTTCCTTCAGAAACTTGACAAGAATACTTTAAAAAGAAACAAAACCCAGGTTAAGACCACAGCTGAAAGACCGAACAATAATTTGCTCCTAGCGATGGACCAATATTTCTGTACCTTATGCATGGAATTAACACTATGGTAACCCTTCCACTTCTGTTGTTTCCCCAAATAATAAGTTTTTACCAAATGCACATTGCCAGACTCTCACCCCATTTCTCCTCCCTTTGTCATCTCAACCGCTACGTGCCCTCAAAGGAATGAAATTTTGGTTCTCGCAGCATGGCACTGATAGTCAAACATTATAAAACCACCAGAGAGACAAGGGCAGCACCCTGGTAGGGCACAAGCAACTTCCTGTAAGTTTCATGAAAACAAACCAGTCCGAGCACGAGAACTACTTGCTTGCTCTTTTATCATGAGGAACATGGCGCATTTTACTTACGAGTCAAAATAAATTGTTCACTCAAGGCTAACCTAATTTCGCAAAACTAGAATGAAGAGACACGTGCACAGCGGGGAAGAAATTGTATGGTTCCAAATAAGCACAGAATAGGGACATTTTTCCCTGTTCTGTAGAAAAAGGTATCTACCCCGTGCTCAAACCTTGAACACTTAGTCTTTTAAGTCTTGGAAACTTATTCTGTTCCATGTCAGAGGAATATATGGTCACCTTTGAATAACGCGCTTTAGGGTTATAGCTCGCTCTCGAAACAAAATTGTGTGTTTTAAGCTTCTACCTTCTTTCCTTTTCACCTATTCCTCTAAATTGCATTCTTACCAATGACAGTATCAACCACCACAACAAACTGGATGCCCATCCCCAGTGGAGGCTGTCCGAGCCTCTGTCCAAAGTGCTGTTTTCTGCACTAGCACGCGTGGGAAGTACAGAGGTATAACAAAAAATGACTCATTCCCATCACCTTCTTGCAATTCAACAGCCACCAGTCCAGTCTGGATCAGCAGCGTGCGATACGAGACGGGTTCTCAGGGGAGAAAGACACAGGACGCGTAGTTTGCGGAAGGAAAAGAGGAACGTAGGCGGGTACGGGCATACCTTTTCCTCAAGCTGAAGCCATTGCTCAGAGTTCAAACGCATTACGGATCTTCCCTTAGAAGACCCCACGCTGCTATCCATCGCTCACCTGCCCGTTGCGATCTGGTGGGAAAGCTAACCTCGGTCCTCCAGATAAAAGCATCTCCGCACGCACGGAACGCGCGGCGGGCACTCCTCCATTTCACACCGTTTCCTAGCGCGCAGATGTCGCTCGCAGAGCGCCCTGGGTGACCCAAGCGGACCTCCGCTGCACCTGAAAAGGTCTAACAAGGCATTAAAAGGGTTCCATTAAATATACCACAAAGGACAGCCCACACAATGGAGAAGAGGGCCAAGCACAAAGCCGGACGGCAGCTGCACGCTAGCCGGCGAGCACAACGCCGGCTTTCTCCGCGCCCGAAAAGCACGGGAATGGCACAGGCGGGCTGAAATCCCAATCATTCTTTTTTTGTTTTTTCTTTTCCCCCCATAATTTCGTGGCGATGGGCGAATTTATCCACCGCAGAAACCTGCCTCTGGAAGACGGCGACTGAACGCGTGTTTAATCGCGGGTGAAGGTGGGGGGGGGGGCACCAAATATACGAGCAAAAATAACACCACGGGAGAGCCACGACTTTATTTATTTATTTATTTCCCCCTTCCCCTTCGCGGCCAGGCCGAAAGTCCCCCGAGGAACCCGCCGCGTCCGCCGGCGGTAACGGCCGAAACGCCCCCTCCCCTCACCCACCGCCGGCGCCGCCTTCGCGACGTGCCGGGCGCTATCGCGACATGAGCCCCTCACACACAGACACAACGAAACCCAACCTCTCCCCCCTCAGCCCTTCACCCACCCCGCACTCACCTCGCTCCGCCACAGCGGGCGCCGAGCCCGGGCGCCCCGACCGCCGCCTACCAGCCGCGTCCCGCCGCCAACGCCGACATGGCCGCCGCCGCTACAGGTGAGGGGAGGGCGGGTGAGGAAGGGCCCCGAGCGCGGGGGGAGCCGCCTCACGCCCCCCGCACACACACTCACACGCGCTTCCCGGCACAGAGAAAGGCTGCGGGGCCCATGCGCGGTGCCGCCGCTCGCTGCACGGCTCCGCCCCGCCGCCGGGGGAGGGCGGGCCGCCGGCCCGGGGCCGCGGCAGAGGGTGGGCGGCCGCGGGGGGACCGCCCGCCTTCCCCCTTCCCGCGGGTGGGCTGCGGCGGGGCCGGGGGATGGGGGCGGCGAAGGGGGGGGCGGTGGTTGCAGTGAGCGGGGAGCAGGCTTGGCCAGGGCGGGGAGGGAGCAGAGCCGCCGCACCGGGGTTACTGGTGATGGCGGAGCTGTGGGCAGGGGTGCTGGGGGGCTTCTGTGTGTGGGGAAGTGCCTCGAGGTGCGCCGGAGGTTTGGGGTCAGGCTGGGGTGGGGAAGGGTTTCACAGAATCACAGAATGCCCTGAGCTGGGAGGGACCCACAGGGACCATCGAGCCCAGCTCCCGTCCCTGCACAGGACACCCCAAATTCACACCAGGTCTCTGAGGGCCTTGGCCAAGTGCTTCTGGAACATCGCCAGGCTGGTGCCGTGATGCCTCCCTGGGGGGCCTGTTCCAGGGCTCCACCACCCTCGGGGGGAAGGACCTTCTCCTAATGCCCAGCCTCACCCTCCCCTGGCACATCTCCCTGCTATTAAGGCCCTGGAGGGGCTGGAGCGTGTCCAGAGAAGGGCAGCGGGGCCGGGGCAGGGTCTGGAGCACAAGTGTGCTGGGGGGCGGCTGCGGGAGGGGTGTAAGTCAGGAGCATTGCCGGCACCGGGCCCTCCCGCCTCCACCGCGTTAGTGCAAGATCAAGAAAGCTGCCTTACCTCAGTCGCAGGGCTTGTTTACCCGTGGACAGACTATTCACCTGCTCTGTTCGCAATACAAAGCCTTTTCCTTTCGTTAAGCTTCCACTGTATTCAATCTAGTCTTGAGACACTGTTGTTTTATCAGGAAAAGTTAGTTCGAACTTTTAAGTGAGGTTTAAGTATTAACCACAAACTCCGTTCTCCAGATGCGTGAAGTGCCTTGTTCAATGAAAGGACCTACAATGCTTCAGTAGAGGATCCTTTCGATAGAGACATTACCAGTGTTGTGTTTCGGTAGCTGACCCCAACCACTTTATTATGTGCTTTATAGATGCTTTATTGCATCGTTAGCATTTTCAGAAACACACGACTTGATTCTGCTGGCACTGTGGAAAATCCTTACTGATAATTACGCCATTTGGTGGCTGCAGAGGTTAAAAATCTGATTGCTGGCGTACGTTTATTCCTTCAGCAGTGGCACTGCAAAGCAGTTACTCTGAGAGCGCTCTGCCTTTTTCCGGGGACCCAGAGGCACGGTTGTGAGTAATGCGGAGTTGTGTAGTGGATCATGCATGTTGCCGTGCCCCTGGCCGTTCACGTGAGAGCTGTGCTGTGTACTTTGTCTTAACCACAGGGTGACAGCTACATTTACATTGCAAAAGCAAATATGAAATGGCCCACTTAATACGCTTTCAGAAATGGTTTAAACGAGAGGCATAGTTGAAACTATTTCGCAAGCTGGGTTTGGTGCTTTTTGGGCTTCACTTCCATCTGTGAAACACTGTAAATGTAATATGTAATCTACATGAAGGCTACTCTGGTGATACCAGAGTAAATGATACCACTGGATAAATGATACCAGTTTGCTAATGTATTGGGCGACTAAGAAAAGCAAGCCGTAAGCGTGCAGAAGTTCTGAGTTGTGAGCTTTAATTTAAAAGATTTGAAGAATTTTTAGTTGCTGTGACGAAAATTTTCAAAGCCTGTCGTGAGTAACTGATGATAACTCTAAATGTGCAGAGTCTGGAACAATAGCTCTGAGACATGTGAACTGCTTGGTGTCAGCATATGCTGTGCCAGATGCCAACAAACAAAACTGTCGTTAAGAACGTTGGTGGATTTGGGGCTGCATGTGTAAGGAGACAGCAAATCATGAAGATGTTGCACAGTAGCCCTTAAAACACGGAAGTGTGCAATTATGTGGGGTAATATATGGAGGACGCAGAAAATACATAAATGACAATGATGACAAGGCAAAATCATGGGATTTATTGTGCTCGCGTGCGCTACGACCTACAACTCTGATCCTGCCAAACCTGACAAGTTAATTGGGATGAGCCAGGACCGGACCCACATGGCTCACTGCTGATAAAACCTTGGGGCAGCGGAAGCGGGTTTGTTGGCGCCACGTGTAGATGGCGGCAGATTTAGTCATGTGCGAGTAGGTGATCCCTGTCTGTCCATCGCTGGTTTGAGTGACTTTGAAATTCCTGGATGAAAGATACCCAGAGCACCCCCAAGTAGCTGAGCCTTTCCCTCTTTATTAGATGCCACCATCTCTTTTGTGGTTTTAGTTCTTCCTTATTTTGACTGGCTGTCGCTGCGTGATTTTTGCAGGGCTTGTTTGTTGCTCTTCCCAAGCAGAGTATTTTTCATTATGTCTGTCTAACTGGAAACAAATGGTGGGCTGCATGTGGGAATGCAGCTTGAGAAAACTGCAGATCAAAGAGAGGTCTTGACTCAGTGCTGAGGATCCCTGCTGCATTTCCCCTTTAACTGCCTCCCACCGAGCTTGTGGCTTGTGATTTGAAGCTCACTGCCTTCACTTTTTGTCTGAACGTCTTTGCTTTAAACAAAAAAAATAAAGGAGAATGTTTTTTCCCATCTCAGACTTTCTCTGTTTCTTGTTCGTTAGTCCTCCGTCTTGCTAATTTTCTGGAAAACTTTAATGGCTCATCTCGATGCCAGGAAATGCTTCAACTTGAATGAAAAGTACAGAGCCCTTGTATCCAGTTCACCCAAACAGGAAAGGACTGATGTGAATTACTTCAGCCCTTGCCAGTTATAGGTTGTTGTGTGGCCACAGGGCTTGTCTGCCCTTTCCATGTCGGATCTGAAGGTCACTCGCTCCGATCACCTCATCAGCAAGTTACCCAGCGCTTTCAGGACAAAAAAAACTCACCCAAAGGACGAGAGGGAGGAATATGGCCAGGTGTCACTTCCTCCAGACCTGAATATTTAATTTCAGCTTCTAAAAACCGTGCTGCATATTTATTTTTTATCAGGAGTATGAATTTTTTTTTCTCCCAAGTGAGGACTTTTTGAGCCATGTGTGGCTTGTTAGGAGCATGCGGGTTTCTCCACTATCCTTTTTTTCTACCAAGGGACAAGTTTAGGGAAACTGAAGAAGAGGATCTTTCCTGGCTTAGAACTGTCGGGGGGTTTGGGGTGGATTTTTTGTCCAGGAATGCCGATGAAAAGATGCCTCAGCCTCTGCTGTGAGAGGCTGTAGAGAGCAGCTATGTTGATAGCTAGTTTGAAGTTCTGTTTCGTTTTATATAAGCCGGTGTGACTGTACTTCGAGAAGAGGTTTATGTGAGGCAGCACCATATATTTCCTTCCTTTACTTCATGTTCTGCTTTTCTTAAATGTTTTTCTTGGGGTGAAATGATAAATATTTAAGGCAATCAGTTGCATTTGGAGATTTCTTCTGAGCGTTATATATTTGTTTTGAGAAGATGCTGATACCGTTGCCAAACAGTCCTAGACTCTGGGACCACAACAAAGGAGTGTGAAAGAGAAAAAGGTGGGGGAAAGGAGAAGTGAGAGACAATGTATTTCTGTCCCTGAAAGCTGCTTTGCATTTCTATAGCACCTTTCCTCCCAGTATTTCAGGGCACATCACAAGCATTAGTCATGCCTCATGCTGGATTTGGGAGCTGAGTGAGGCAATTCCTGCCACCATTTGGAGAATAGGTCTCCTGGATATATATAACCCAGGGAGAAAGGCGAATCCTTTCTGGGTTGTGGGAGCCGCACAGGCCACTATTTATATTTAGAGAGATTCTTATGCAGGGGCTTTGAATTTGGGCTGGGGCTTCTGGATAATTACTACAGAGAGAGATTATCTAATTTATCAGAAACCTTACGAAGCTAAACCAGCAAGTGTTTTGCCATCAAGAAAAAAAGCATCAGTGTAAAAATGCAACTAGTTTCATTAACTTCAGTTTTAAGCTAATCTTCACTGCACTTGGTACAGCTTGTAATTCCGTTAGGACTGAGATATCAAGTGTGAAATCTTGCCTCTGTGAAGCCAGCAGGAGCATTGCTATTGACAATTAAAGCCAGGCTTTTTTCCCAAAAGTAGATGTTAGTGGTAAGAGCAAGAGACTTCATCCAAGTAACTTCAGTAGCAATATTTGGCAGGTTTGGGAGGACTCTGGGGGAGGAAAGGCAAAGACTCTGTCTTTACCAATATTCCTACTCATGTTTTCAGAGAATAAATATATATTTTCCTGGCAATGGATAAATTGATTCTGGCTGATTGCTCAACTGGTCACTCTGTGACATGCTGTGCTCCATTCCCAAATGGGTTCTATTCAGACATCTCAGCTCCTATTTGTCAGAGACAGGAGATATGGTTTTTTCGTACGGTATTTTATGGCTGGTTTTTTGGTTGGTGGGTTGGGTTGGGGTTTTTTTTAGTACCTTTAGGTACCAGAATCCCCCTGACTCATGTAGGACGAAACCAAACCCATATCTTATGTTTTTAAAGCTGCTCATCCTTGGAAGAGGAAAGGGCGGGGTGAACATAAAATGAGAGAGGTACCATTCTGTGACTCCATGGATGCTTGCCGTTCTGCGTACACCCAGGAACGGAGCCTTAGCTGGTGAGACGTTGCCACTGATGATGCCACAACTTGTTGCTGTCTTCTAGTAGAAGAGATAAAAGGGAAGATAGCTAAATAATGCGGTCACGTCAGGTGTGATGCTGGCACATGCGTTGTGCATGGTTAGCATGAGAGGCAAGTAACTCAGAGATTGTACTGAGGGTTAAAAAGTTTGGGGGGGGGTGAACCCTGCTATCCCCAAGGTAAAAGCACCCCCAAATACCAAAGCATACTTGCTACGGATCCTTTAGTTGGGCACATTTCTGCAGGCACAACACTGTAAATCCGAGTGAATTCTAGACTCACAGAGATACATGTTCAGAATAACTGAGATCAGGTTTTTAATGAACCATACATTTAGACTATTTAGAAAAAAAATTTCCATCCTATGAAACGATTTGGCTGAAATAGTCATTGAATACTGAAAATTTGCAATATCCTGTAGCCTCTACCCAAAGAATTGAACATTTTTCCACTCCTTTAAAATCATCACTGTTCTGTCACCCCTGTGGAGAGCAGTGTGTTTGGTTATATGAGGCAACGAGGAGGATTAGGAGTGTAACTGAATAAGTTGATTTTTAAAGCCCTGAACCTCTTGGTGTTTACAAAATATTCTTAGTGTGCACGCATATTCTCTGGGACTATGCGTATGTAAAGTTTATGTACGTATAAATACAAGCAGAGCAGAGAGAACTTTCTCTTCCAGCCTGTCTCTTTGATGGCCAAATCCGCCCAGATGAGCGCAGGCTGCTGAATAGAATTCTTCCAGTTATTGGGCTTATTTCTCCTTGCATGCAAATGTGATGCTGTGCTCGGGATAGAGTAAAATCGCTCTTTTGACTGCTTGCTCTTTAATGCCCCCCATACAGTCTCATAAACGTTCCTGGAGCGATACTGCCATGAAGCAGCTGTGAAATCGAGTGACTAGTTGGGTGGATCATATGGCTGTTTCTCTGAGAGAGCAAACTTCAGGCGAGCGCATCCCAGCTGCGGTGACCTCGGTGAGGAGTGGGGCTCTATTGCAGCTGCTTGCCAGTTCACGCCATTTCTCTCTGCAGACCACTTGCGCCCAATCTTCTTGAAGTTTGCAGACATGCAATTTCTTGGTACAACCTGAGACAGATACCCCAGCTGTTGGACAGGCATTGCACCATCAGTTTTCCAAGTAGTTACAGGTACTGGCGTGGGTGGGGAACTGCCTCAGCTTGCTTTGGTAATGAGAGCAGAGATTGAGATGAGCCAATAAAGCATGTAAGCAGAGGCCCTGCAAGACCGAGGAGACTTAGCACTTGCTGTGCACTTCTGTGACTTCCTAAGCAAGTGCTCAAGATCCCTGTTTAATAGGGTATTTTTCCTATGGAAGAATGACCCTGGTTTCAGGAAGCTGGTGTGAATTAGGACGTGCTAGCATTATACCCACCCTGTGAGGAAAGAACTGAGAAAAAATATGAACTTAAAACATCGTAGCACACTGCTGAGTGAGTAAAGATACTGGGCTGAGGGAAACCTGGCCATGTCCTAGAGTCCAGCACCGTTCCTTAGCTGGGAAAGAGTGTCTGAGGCACTGTGTGATGGAGCTCAGACAGGCGGGGTAGACCTGACCCTGCCTTGTTTTCACAGTGACTGATTTAATGCTGCTCCCCATCATATTTAATGCAAATTACGTTGTGTAATAATTTGTATATTTATGACTGAGTGTGGCCAGAGCCAAATCTAGGGGGATTTGACCATCAAAGGGACAGGCTGGAATAGAACATTCTGTTCTGCTCTGCTTGTATTTCTATTTGTGTCTCCCCATTGCCTGAAGTGAGTGAACATAGCAGACGGGATCAGGCCTGAGGTCTAGCTATACAAGTTGGACAAGTATCCTGCAAGAAGTGCACCGTGTCTTGCGTTTTTAATCTCAGATTTCCTCCATCTCTGTTAGAGAGTGGCTTAACCCCGATACATGAGCTATAACATCCCGTCAGTGTAACGATGGCAACTGTGGCACTTCCTGATATCCAAATGTTGGACATGGGTTGGCATAGTGTTGGCCACTGTAACCCTGAGCAGGTTGGAATGAGGTCTAGAAGCTCTTTAGTTTGGAAATAGGATAAGAAGTTGAAGGATGACTGCTAGATGGGTGCCTGAAAGCGCCAAGGGAGGGAATCTGGAGGTGGACTGATGAGCTGGGGAGAGCTTAAAACAAAGTGACGGGCTGTCGGGGGGAAACTGGGATGAGAACTGAACTCTGCCTTTCCAGTCGCACCCACTGAATTGCAATCCTGCGAGATGTGCAAACGAAAGGAGGGAGAGTGAGGGATTGCCCAGTGGAGGTGCTAGAAATGGCCTCTGGTACCTGCTAGCAGAAGCAGAGCTGCTTTCTGGAGCTGGGATGGACGTAAGGCATTTCAGGGAGCCTCCAGGAGAGCCTGACAGAGCTGTCAAGCATGAACATGCCACACGCGATGCAGATGCTTGGCAGGCTGTGGCTTATGGGAAGTCGTGGATGTTTTTTCCCCTGACATGTACTCTAGACAGAGCCAAGTACAAGAAAGTTGTGTTTTGGGGGAAGTGCTAGTAAAATGCATAACAAAAGTAAAGACTGTGCCGTCAAGAGCGTTCGAGACCAAGCAGGACAGAGCACAACCTCATTATTTTGCCGGGTCCCACGTTAATCTTCCATTTGTTCCTTTCTTGAACTGGAGCATTTCATCTGGTCGTTGTGTAATTCTGACATGTCTGGAGTTCACCCCCTGCATTGATGACCGTGCTCTGGTTTGGTTGGGTTAATCAGCATGGGGAAAACCAGTGACGTTGTTGGTGAAATCTTCATCTACCTTAGAACTTGAGGGCTGAGGCTGCTTTTTTGATGTTCTGTTGTTGTTCTATGGAACTGACCAGAACTGATCCCACATCTAAGGATCGAGGGCAGTTTATTCTTCAAGGTTTTGTTAAATTAATTTTTTTTTCCTGTTAACAAACAAAGCCACGGTAAGAAGAGCCATGACTGAACCAAGTTCTTTTATTTGGCTGTGAACTCTCCAAAAGGTCTGGGTGGTTACTTATATCAAAATCATAAGCTGAGAATTTCTGTGTCTTTATAGACTTACACCTAAGAACAGAATTTCTATTTTCCTACACCCATCTCGGAGCTGGGGGAAGCCAAAGTTGATACTGACTTCTGAGAACTATGTAGTTACAATCAGCAGCAGTTGCTGCCATAAGGTGCTGGTGCTCAGTGCTAAACAGGAATTAGTGTTGCATATGTATATGGAGGATGAAAGTGTCTACAAATACCTATAAATATATTCAGTTATTAGAAGAGGTATGTAAATCTTTTAGTGGTTGGGTGTCCCAGATAGAAACTGATGGAAGTAAGGGAAATCTCATCTTGTGAATTAGTTATTTGTTAATGTTTCATCATAGGTTTTTCTGCTTCAGGTCAATTCTCACTGGCAGGGCGCTCAGTTAAGCTCAACCATTCATCTGATGTTTTGCAAAAGTTATTTCAGAAATGTAAATATTTGTGGCAACCTGCCTGTGTTGTGTGCACTTTACAAAATGACAGAAGAGCTCTGGAAGGATTTTTAGGTTTTAGGGCACATTCTTTAGTAAGAATAATTAACTAATCTAGCACTTGACCAATGGTTATGTGACCAATGGTTATTTTTTTTTAGCAAAAGTTCTTTTGTTAACGCAAAGTACCATATGGTGCTTTGTTTAAGCAAATAATTCTGCAGGAATTTAATGATCTTACAAATAAACGTAAGAGTCTCTTAAAATGAGTATCACCTACTGTAAGCCCCCACAGATTACCTGTAGCTTTGAGCCACGCGAAGGTTAACACAGGCTACGGAACTATAAAGCTGAAGACTTTAGGACAGCTTAAAGCTCAGTACTTACCTTCACAGAACTTATGGTAGAACTTACTAAACTACTTAGTAATTATCTAATACTTCACCCCGACTTTTGCTGTACCAAGGGTCAATTTCTAATGCTGCAGTAAAAACCAGAAATCACAGTAATTTTTAAGGGCATGCTGGGCTTCGTCAGATAGTTCTTTTAGGCTTGTATAGACATTATTTCACTTCAAGTATTGTATAAAAAGCTTAATCTGTAGATTAAAAAAAAAAAAAAAGGTTAAAAGTGGCAAGTTTAACCTGAATGGGATAGGAGACAGCAGGCAGAAGCTCAGGATACGAACAGTGAATTGAACAGCAGTGCAGTTCGGGGCTGATACCTAGCTGCAGAGCCGTGCAGGTAGCAGGGCTGATTATTGCTGCCACTTGTCAGACTTCTGGCTGTTGGCATTAGCCACCCCAAAAGTCTGGACCAGGAGAGGGAGAAGTCCTCGATGGAAGAAGTCCTGTGCACCAAGCCAGATTAAATCTCGTGTGAGTTAGTAGAAAAGGTGATAAGAGCTGTGCACAAGAGATGTGGCAAGTCAAGAGCAGCGGTGAGGTACTGCTCCAGTGTTTTGCACCTACGGGGGCACTGCCATAAAGAGGTGAGAAAAGTTCTCTTGTAGAAAATGTCTGCAGGAACCAAGCTGATGCTGGGCTTACCCTGTGAAGCAGCAGCAGAACGCGATTGTTCCAGACTTGTGCCGCAGCCCAGCAGAGGCTACTCTGGCCCTTGGGCACTAGTCGAAAATTGCAGATAAGGGGAGGCAGCATCACAGAGAGAGCCAGATAGCTTATGGGGCTGGGCCAGTAGGGACAACCTGGAGAAAAAAAAACACTGGAAGGAAGGGAAAGTTTGAGGGTAGCTTTGGGCAATGGTAGGAAGGAGAAAGTGTGAGAAATAAGCAAGGAATTTAGCTAAAAGGTTCCTTTGCTGATTGATTTAACTTACACTGGAGAGAAATTGGCCTTAGGTCAATTCTGCAATGCTTTTATGCGATTGCTCTCCCTCTGAGCATCCCGGAATGACAGTTGGGCCAAACGTTTTGGCCTGTGGGCAAGTAAACAAGAAAGGCATAAGAATGTCCCTTCCAAGGACAATTCCCTAATATATGCTTTACATGCCAATTCAGAAGTTGTAGGTCTGTTTCACCCGCTGGGGTCCTCTGTCAGGAGGTGGATAGGAAGTGCACCTCCTTGGCAATTTGTTTTAAAATGCTGCATCATCAGTTGTGGCATTGTTTTGGAGCTCACTTAGGATATAGAGACTCTCAGGCTGTCCTTGGAGCAGAGCCCCTTGAAAATAAAGGTTGATTAAATAGGTAGGTCAGAAAACAGAAAGCACATCACAATTTATTTAATAGATGAGAGTTTTGTTGCCTGATGCTGTATTACTGGAGTGGCTGATCATTTTTTGAAGGTAATATAATAATATCTTTGTTCTCAGTTCAGAGATTAAGGAGGGTCGCCAGGTACTGCTACCCAAAGGGCAGGAGCAGGTTTTTCAGGCGCATTAATAAATAAAAATACCTGCCAGGGAATCAGATTCCGTGAGAGGATTGCTGTCACAGAAGAATAATCGTTTACAAGGAGCAAAGTCTTCAGAGCAGAATCTCCTTCTGTTCCATAAACGGGCTGAACATAAACACACGTGCATGTCTACAGCAATATCAAACCAAAAATTAAGCCAGGAATCCTGCTGGCAGTTGTTGCCCCCGAGCCTTCATTATGGCCCTGTTTCTTTCCTCGTCTTCCAGCCCTCCTGGCGCTGGGCAGGGAGCTCCTCCCGCCTGGCAGTCGGGGCTGTATCAGCCCCTTGTGCGCTGACTGTCCCCCACGGTTCCCTTGCTGCTCTCTCCAGCAGCCTCACGCAGCACTGAGCAGTTCTGTATCTGAAATTAAAAAGGTGCCCGGGTCTGACTGAATCATTCTTCATTATCTCAGCGGGCAGCAGATTTAGGAGCTAGATTCGCAATGAACATTTATTAGATTGCGTGTCTTCTGGGGATAGCTAATTTTTTTTATCATCAGATTCCATGACTTAGCATCGTAATTAGCTATTAGACGCATATACCCCAGTCAAGAGCTGCTTTTTCTTTTTTAAAGCCTGCTTATTCTAGGATCCTTTCTTTTCTCATTTACAGGGGAATTTTGCACAGTTCTTCTGACAAGTGCAAGATAGCCAGTGGGAATGAGACCTGTAATTAATCCACTGAATGCACCGTGCAAGCAGAAGAAGAGCTCTCGGATGAAGCAGCTCTTCAGTCTCTGCAAGGTACCTGACAAGATGGCAAACACAGTTAGTTAGAATGGTGGTTTTAGTCATGCTGCTGCTAGAAATGGCACCCAGCAAATGCATTTCATGTAAGGTATTGAGGGCAGAAGGGAGAAAATGATGCCTTTCAGCATTCCCCTGGATTTTGAACAGTCGCATATGCATGGCTCTCCACTTTCTCATCAAAAGCTGATTCACTGGGTTTCTAGTAAAGAAAATAAAGTAAGCTTGAGTCTGTTTTCCCACCCCTTCTTGCGGGGTAGGGGGTGTCGAGGGGTGGTGGTGTTAAAAAGAAGTCCAGCATAGAGAGCATTGGCCTGAACTGTGGGAGGTCCGGATTCAGCTCTTGCATTGCCAGAGACACACTGTGTGATTTTGGTTAGGTATCCTCATTGTACTTTGCCTTGGCATCCATAACTTCAGAGGCTGTGTGGTAAATCGAGACCCCCTTGGATGCTGCAATATTAGGGTGCCTTGTTGGTTTGTCACAAAAGTGTTTAAAGCGGTGGAAAGCCCAGAGCGAGGATGGTTGTCCCTTTAAATTAAGTTCCTCTTTTATGTAATGCTACTCGGTTTATTGCACAGGAAATATCTTTGTTTCTTAGCTCTCTAGCTGCTACGGTACCTGCCATTTATTGCAATTTACTTCTGAGACTATTTTTCTAACTGCCTTGTGCTCTTGGATCAGATACAACACCCTTTCATTCCTGTTGTCCCTTTGTCTTTGCTTGCTTGGCTCTAAACATTTTGTTCCCTGAACGTGGGCCCAGGTTCTCCTCTCCCCCCCCGCAGCGAATCCAGAATACTGCTTCTGAAGCAATTAGTTAAGAAGCATTGACACACATGAGGGATATTAAGACTGTTGATTATTTTTTTCAAGTGTTGTCAAGGATTCTGTACCTCTCTTCCCAAATCTTCGTCCGTTCCAATGTGCAGGCCAGCTCCAAGACGGAGTGAGTACACTTTGCCTGATGGTAATCCACACCATATTTCCAGTTACCTGATTCTCCCTCGCTGCTTTGTAGTCGCAGCACAAGCTACACCACCGAGGGAGTTTGTGCGCGCGCTTGCCTGACTCCTGCCGAACTCAGCTGGATGGATATCTCAACAGCCTGGCGTGTCCAGACAGTCGTATTCTCAAGTCAGATAGCAAACTCACTTATTTGGTCACAGGGCACTCAAAACATCAAGAGAAGACTGGAACGTCGCTGATGCAGAATGGCGCAAAGTCTGCAGGAGTGCTGAATCTGCAGGCAAGGCCTCGGCTAATGGCTTCCTGGTGGAGTATGCCAGCAGTGAGGAAAGAAATTACGTTCTTGATGCAAAAGCTGCTCTTCTATTACTCTCCTGATCTTTGGGGAAGAGTGGAATTGGTGAAAAATGGAAAACAATTAAGGTCTGAGCAGCAATAGTAACTGTCCCGAGGTCTTCCGTGTTATCACAGCTGACTTTCCCCAGGCTCAGCCCCTCTCCCGTCTTTTTGCTGCATGCTGTGTCAAGCGCTGCAGCCTCACAAACCGACATCTGGTCTGAACTTCCCTGCGCTGTTCCTCTGCGCCGTGCCACTCGGGTCCGCGTCAGCACCTGCCTGTGCTTGGAAGCGGTTTGCCTGCAGCCAGCTGCTCTTCCCTTGTCTTTATGGCACCTATTGCACCAGAATCTGTCTTGGGTAAAAAAAAAAAAGGAGAGGTAGCTACAGCAGAAACTAAGGTGACTGCTGAGCTTGAGAGAAAGGCATTGCCCTTCACTCCTGGGTTATAGCAGAGTTTACACACAAGTTGAAGCATTTCCCTGCTGAGATCAGGGCCCGTTCAGGTCTGTGCAAAACCACAGCTCCCCAGGATACTTCTAGGTTAATAAGAGAGTCTTGAATTAGCACGCTTCCAGCAACGCATGGCTGCTGGGCAGAGGGGTTGTGGCTTTCAGCTTAAATGCCCCCGAAGCTCCCATGTTAGGTGCTCGAGATTCCATCCAAGAATTCTTTATTTTAGATTGTATTTAGCTTTAACAGCCTGACAATATTGAGTGTTGCTGGTCTCTCATATTGGTGAGAGAGGAGAAAAATTATTAACCCTGTTTTGTAAATGGCCAAAGCTGCATAGACCGGCTGTAGTGGAGCAGGGACTGTAATCCCTAATTCTAAATTCTTTATTAAAACCCTAATCCCTGGGCTATCCTTCTGCTTCAGACAGAGTTCAGGATGGATGGTGTATAATTTGTCTGAAGTGATGCACCTGCCACTATTTAAAGCTAGTTATTTTCCTTCTGTCCCTGTGTCAAAGTTGCTTTTTTTCTTTTTTTTTTTTTTAATTGCCAAATTCTTTTTTTTGCTGGAGTGATTAAAAACTGCTTGCATTTTGTAGGTCTGTCAGAGTCTTGTGGTTCAACTACTTCAAAAAATTTCATTTTAGACTAACAATATTCTGGGACTGATAAGGCTGATGCCTGGGCTGGTTAAAGAGGAAGAATCCTAGCACGTGGTTTCCAGTATTTACTGGGTGGTGAGAATCGAAACATCTCCTGATTTGCCTGAGGATCTCAATTTTTTTTGAAGAAATTTAATGGAAAAAGGTGGGGAAAGATACAGACACTTCACAGAGAATATAGACAGAAAAGAACAGCAGGATAGGGGGAATGTGGAAGTAGGTCAGATGCAGACCAAAAAAAATCATTATTATGATTAGGAGAGATTAAGCAAGGCAAGAGCAAACAGCATCAAAGGAATCCAATTTACCAAGCCATTTAAACAAGAGCATTCCTTGCAAGGCAAGTCCTCCATACCGTACACCAATTTGGAGCAAAATGAGCGGAGAATGTCCCATGCTATCTATTTAATTTAATATCTAGTCTTCTGTGTATTAATCCATGAATTCTTGAGGAAACCTTTTTGTCATTGTCGTGAGGAACAAATGCTGCAGAAACTGTTATCCGCCCTTCCTTGCTTGAGTTCTTCTAGATTTTTCATTTTTAAAGCTATAATAATTCAGTTAGGTCTCTAGGTGAAGAATGCAGCCAGTGTAACAGTAGTGCGTGCTGACAGCAGTCAATCAATTACTTCTTCAGCACATTAGGTGCTTTACAGAAGATAAGGAGATTCTTATCTCCAAGATTTCACATAAAAGGCAATTTATAAGTGTGAAATTATTTAATCTGTGGAGGTTAAGATACTTTGCAATGACAAGTAGACTCTGCTGCTTTTCTTAGCTTTTGGGCAACTAGAAGTCTGGCAGATCTGGCCAGCACACTGTGACTTAGTCTCCTTTTCTCCTTTTTTCCCTTTTTCTTCCTACTTTGGCCTAGCTTCTTTGTCCCACATGCTATACCAGCAAGGAAACTGATTTTGATTCAGATGGGGTTTGCTTGCTTTGTTTGCATCAAGGCAGAAACGAATACTGCAAGCTTTAGCTCTGTAAAACAGATCAATGTTCTCCTCCTCCAGCATGTTTTTTTGACGTACCGAACAACGGACCTTAATGGTAAACGTGGGCAATGCCTCCCAAATTGCAACAGGCACAGATCCTTTTGTAAGACAGACCCTGTGCTGTATGAATTCTGTTATGACCTGAGAATGTGGGGCCTGTTTCTGCACAGCACCACAGGCATCTTTTGCTGAGGTAGATTAGCTGCATTTTCTTTGACTTCACACCGAGCTAGAGTGCTCCTGGTATGTTTTTAACATTAGTTTGGGTCCTCTAGACAGAAACCACAACCTCCGAGCTGTTTGACAGAGCTCTGCCATGTCAAATGTTTCTTAGCAGGAGCAAGCTGTCTGATAAATTTAAACAAGATGTGGATGTCTCTTAACAGTGGGTTAAACACTGGCTGAACATCTTTCTAAATAGCTGAACACTGCTGCCAGCGGCTGCGGGCTGGTTTGCAGCCTAAAACAAGCCCTGCAGAACTGCTGACTTGAGCCGAAGCATGTAGAAGGTTTGGCGTTTTAGAAGCTTTTAATTAACAGCACATTTTATGCCGCTCATTAGTTTCCTATTCAGGAGGAATTGGTGTATGAAGCATGCTAAAACTTTAAAGTAGTGGTTACCCATACAGCTGAAGTTACAGCTGGTGCATTCTCAGCCTTCCAAGCCGAGAAGTCACGATTCTTTTCTGCTGCCTTTGCAGCGATCCGGGGCAATACGAACCCAGACTTGGGTTAACGCTTTTATTGCTGACTGGCTGTCGTGTTGTCACTCTGACAGTTGTCACTCTGACAGTGTTGTCTTTCAGGTCTTACCACTGCCAGAACTCGCTCTGCTCTGTGTACTGCACAAGGCAGAGCTTTGATGGAAATTATCTGGCTCTCTTCTGTTTAGACAATACAGTGAGTCTGTGGCGAAAATCTCACCCCCAGTCTTGTTTTGGACCTTTTCCAAAGAATGGCTTAAATGTTGAAACAAGATAGGTATCTTTCTATTTTGATGAAACTCCAGATCTTGGTGGGTTTATGCATGGTAAATACTTCCTTCGAGTCTTGCTACCACAGCTTTGACTGGTTTAAGTTGGTCTAGAGTTTCTGAGTTCAATAAAACTATGCCAAATTATACCTGATAAGATTTCAGTCTCTTATTGCTGTGTGTTTTTTGCCTAACAATAGAAGGTAACTCAATATTGGTAGTCCTCTGTTGCTGTGGTCCAGCGCCCTGTGAATATCTTGGGTATGACATTGCAAGGTTTAGCATTTCAAGCACTGTTTTAGAGTATCCTTGCAGTGTTGGGTATCGATCCTGTCTGATGGTGTGTGGGCTTGGAAAGAGAGAGCGAGCAGCAAGGAATGAAGTACAGCCTCTTCTTATAAACCAGCACCCTAGAAACACACTTGAATTACGTAGTGGAAAGGAATAAGTTAAAATTAGGCCTTAACATAATTGTCTGGATATTTGGACTAAATGTGTTACTGACTCCTGTGACTTCCTGCAAGTCCTTTTAACTTGAGGATAAGTGCTTAAGATTTCCCATTTACAAAAACACTGGCAATGGTTTAAGACTTGATGAAGAGCACTGCATTGCTTTGAGAGCTGCTGGAAAAAAAAAATGGCAGGTTTTGCCATTATTGTTATTGTTCCATCTTTTAGCTGTCAGATTATATAAATCTAGGCAGGTCCTTTAAAGCATTGTGTGCAGAGGAAAGCTCTCTGAAGGAACAAAATCCATTTTCCTTCATCTTGGAATAAAGTGTCATAATTGTATGGGAAAATAGGACAGCTATTGCTGAAAAGGAGGTAAAGAAGGGTAGGAAAGAAGCTAATGAAGCACTCGAAAAAGAAGAGATGGGAGACAGCTCTTCATCCAAACTGATAATGAAACAGGAAGTGTCCAAAAACCGACCTGTTGAGAGAGTCTAATAAACACTTTGACATTAAGGGGCCGTTACGGCTGTGAGACAACGGCTGTGTTCGCTTAATGCCCTGGGCTCTGGAATGCAGATGTAATACCCAGGAGCCTGAGATGATAGCACTTTACGTGCTGTTTCTTTTTTAATCTGGAAGTCACAAAGGTATTTTAAAGTCATCAGCTAGACACCCAAACTCATCTGCCTTCTTCGAGGCGGTCTTGCCTAACTGATCCTTAAACTTTGTGCTCTGAAGTTGAAAACTAAGCATTTACTTGACCTGAGTATTTCTGTGAGAGTTGTAGATCAAGGCTTCTATGGGGATTCTACAGGGTACTTCTAACCTTGTGTGAACGTGCTGAACAAAATTATACTGGTGCTTAATATATCTATAAAAGAGAAGTATTAGAGCATGTTGTCCAGAAGTCCTGTAACACTGATGAATGACCTATATGCATTCTGCTTTCCTGAATTCCCCTCCAGAGTCTAATACAGAACTTTTCAGCATCTTTCTAAGGCTGCTGCTGTTTGTTGCATTGCACTACAGACTGCTGTGACATATCTGCTGCATTGTGATGAAATTACTGGAACCAGAATCCCTGGTGGTGCAATTATTCTTTATATAGATGCTTTAATTACAGCAGTGAGATGCTACGGGGTTAATTAATTGTTGCTTATTAAAAGCTTTGAGACTCTTGAATGAAAGATGCTTCATATGTGCAAAGGATGATTATTGGTTATTAACAGGGATGCTCCCAGGTATTTGCAGGGTATCTAAACCCAATTCAGTTTAATTGTGAGATACTGAATTTGCAGTCTAGTTGGATCCATGGCATATTTCAGGTTGCAAGCCAAGATCTAAGTGTATATACCTTGGTAGTGATGCAATGTGCAGTGCCATATTTAGCTTGTGGGAGTGGTCCCATCGGTTTCCATTGGAACAGAAAAGAGCTAGAAATGCAGCAAATTACAGAAACTGGAGGAGGGGATTGCATTGGAGGAGGTTCCTCAGCTTTCAGTAAAAGCACAAGGAAATGGAAGAGCTCACAGGAATATTGAGGAACAGGAACTAATTTCACGATCTTTAAGCCATGGGTATTGAACAGTGTCCATCCGCATGTGTGCAGCCACTGTGGTTCCATTACCTTCAGAGCCACCTTCTCCTTTTTAGGCTTTTTCCTAAACATTTTCTGTATCAGCAGCAACTGTAGTCTTGCCTGTGGGCATGGACAATGTGTCTGTGTTGAGAATCAGGCTGCCTAAGCTCTGGTATTTATCCTGGCACTCAGGAAGCAGTGCTATGTCTAGAGAGATATTTCATCAGTTCTCAAAACTTAATAACTCAGTGTGTCAAAATATGAGCTGTTCAATTACTGGAATTTCTTGACTCATTTCAGAGAGATCTCCATTCCCTTTGCTCCTTCTTGCCACACTTATTCTCTCTTGTGTTGAGGGAGAAACACATTTACTGTGAGAGAGGAGGGAGAGAGAGTCTTCTGTCCTCCTGTTGCTTCCCAAGAACAAGCACAAAGTCCCTTATAAGGCTTATTTCAATACCTGGATGTTCAGTATTTGTCTCCACCCTAGAGACGAGCCCCCTTACTGTGGGAGTTTGTGTGAAGTTTCTGCAGTGCCTGAAAGTGGAAGGAGGGGAACACAAAGAAAGCCATCTGAACCCCATGGCAAGCCGAAGATGGCTAACACCATTAAAATCAGCTGAGAAGACCGGCCCTTTCTGCCTCTAGAAAATGATTATTGAAATGGATAACTGTGGCAGCTCTTCAGGATGTTGACCCATCACAAAGGGGGGGATCGGGCATGTCTACAGAAGCAAGGTGTGACTACAGCCGCTGTAAAACCTCTCCTGAGGTGGAGAAGCTGGGCAGTGAGTGGAGCTGGCAGGGGCAGTAGATTCACTCTGCATATGCAGATTGTCTGTGAGCTGCATGCTTAATAGCTCCAAAGCTTCCTGGAAGCGCTGGTCTTGCTCTGCAGGTGCTGTAGGGATGAGCTTTACATACCCGAAGGATATGTTCGGGAGTCCTGGACACAGAACTACCTGATCGAAGCTGCTGCTGAACATCCAGAAACCCAGTTAAGTGCATGTGTTCTTCAGTTCTGCTTGGATATAATCTCCTGGAAAGAATGAAAAATACCTGGCTAGGGAGCCCTATATATCTGAGAGTCCTAGATAAAAGCATGGAATTTAGCAAGTTGCTTTGGGGTGTGCGTTTGTTTGCATTGGATTTCTTTGTTTTTGCATCACTGTGCTGTGCAGTGTCCAGTTTAGTACTGAAGTGTGACACTATTTCAAGAAGCATGAAAGGGTGCCTGGAAGGTTCCTCCCAATTAACTGGCATTATCCCCTAGGAAGTTTTCACTGGTGTTAATGGACCTAAACCTTTTCCTGTTTGCAATGAGAAAAGATGTAGGTCTGTTTTCCAGCTTGATGGTTTGGGGGAGCTTAATTTTGTATGAGCTGGCTTTATTTCCAGAGAACGAAAGTAACTGTAAGCAGAAATCTCTTTCTGAAGGTGTGGGACCTAGCTGTGTACGGGTCACGAGTAGGATGCAGCAAGTTCGATCAGACAAGCTTCCTTGGGGAAAGTCCGTTGCCATTCTTCTGTACGTGTACAGCAGCTGGTACTGGCAGTCCTAGATGCTTCTGCAAAACAGATGATGATGATAAAAATACCCCGCACCTCATTAAGCAAGTCAAGGAAAACTCCAACAAGGATGCAGTTAGAACTTTTTATATTCTGATGATGCAGTCTAGATCTGTAATTATTGGCAAGGAGGTAGGGATTTCTGCCTCCAAAAGCAGGCCTGTGGAGGAAGTGAGGGCAAATCCCACTGAAAAGCCTGCATACCTTGAGCTGTCTGCAGCACAAAATATCGCAAATGCTATGGCAGATAGAGACAAGCACATTTGTCTCGGTTGCTGCTACAGCCCAGAAATGTGAACATTTCCTATGCTGCAATTGTTTTGACTCAGAAGGATTATTCTCCTTTCTGTGTTCTGGCTTCCCTGGGCTCTGATCACCTGTCAGCCAAGGTATGCTGCTAGGCAGAGGCAAAGTGAGAATGGCCTGATGCCCATCTTTGTGGGTGAAAGACTATTTTATTAAATCTTTCTGGACAGTGTGTTTCCATTTCTATTGCTCTAGGGGATCTGGAATCTGAGCCAGTCAGTAAAACAGGCCTCCTGCTCTTAGAGGTGCCAGAAGCGATCTGCCTGTCTGCTGAGTGGAAACGATACAGTCACGGCCAAGTTTTGTGTTCCAGGATTCAGCCCACGCCATTGATTTTCCCATTGTGGTGGTGTTTAGAGTCACAGCAATCCCACTGGGTAGATGCTGTGTGGGTCATGTGAGACACCAAAAGAGCAGGCATCTTCAAAAGGCGAGACGGAAAAGCAAATTGTTTTTCCACAGATGAGTTACCACATAGTGACTGACTAAAGATGATATATAAAATTTGCAATATCTGGTTTACAATTCGCAGTGTCTGGTTTACTGTCTTACCCACAAAATTGTTCTTTCTCCTAACATTCAGCTCCAGCTCCTGGGATTGAAGTGATGGTAAAACCATCTGCGCCGTTATTAGCAGGCTCAGTATAAAAGAGATCCTTTAACAAGGTGTTATGGTAGTCTGTTGTCTTCCTCCTGCTTCAGCCAGCCCCCCACCTGGTCTCTTTATTTTCCCTGCTTAGTCAGCAGGTTCTAAAACAGATTCAAAGCAAGGATGAAAGCAAACAGCCCTAAAAATGCTGACTTCTCAAAGTACTGCACCCTGTCATTCAAGCACCCAGGGACAGAAGTACACCCAACATCTTCCTAACAGCAGACTTCAATCTCCTTCTAAAGGTAGCACGTGTAAAAGGGAAAATAATTTACAAACAGTGATGCTAAAAATAAAGAGCTTAGAAGAAAGAATACCTTATTCACCTGAAGTAGGCAGCATACAGAACAAAGAGGAAAAAAACAAAACCAGTCTTTTTTCCCCCTTTCCTAAATATATTTTTTAAAAACTTGGATAAACCAGCCTGGTATATTAACTGCTCAGGGTGATGGAGGGAGTGTAATCTGCAACCTACGCTTCGTGTCTCCCTCTGTTAGAGAGCCATCTCTCTTTGCTCATAGGTAATCTTTCTTATGGTTTATTTTTATTCCTGGGCAGAACAAACTTTGTCAGCCCTTTACAGCCAGTCTGGGAATATGTCCTGAGTAATGGCTCCTGGTACTGTTTTCTCCAGGAATCCCGTTGGCATTCCCTGTGATCATACCATCCTGCTGCTACTGCTTTAGTTTCCATTAGCTTCTGCTTTGCCTGAGCTCCGTGCGGTGCGGCCAGGAGCGGAGAGGAGGTCTGGTGCCGCACACCCATGAACTGGCCTCCCAGTGCGGGTCAGAGTCTGGTAGCTGTCTGTGGGACAGTCTCTGCTGATTTACTCCACGTGAGAATCTTGCTAGCCACAGAGAAAGTAAAAGGGCTTGGTGAATGTTGATTTCATGTCCAAACCTTGTGTGCCTTTCAGACAGCCACTTTCTATATAACACAGCTCCCCCATCTCCCATAGACATTTAATTTTAATTGAAGGCTTAGGGCCTCTGTACAGGTAATAGAATACTATTCAATGAAAAGGAGCTTATCAAAGCAAACCAGAGCAATATTGTGGGTTTTTTTTTAGTTATTATTATTATTTGCTTCTGTTTTGCCAGCTGGCTGAGGGACCAGGTAGTTCTGATTTTGCCTTTCCTGCTGCTGCCCTTCACCCTGCAGGGTCAGGGCTGTCTGTGAACGCCTACCTGATGTGTAAAAAGGCTCTCTTGCCTTCAGCCTGAGCTTGTCTTTGGTGCATCCTAGCTGAACAGGATGAAAGAATCCATGCTCAGCACGTAACATCTACAGCTCAAGCCAGAAAAAGCCCAGCAAAAGACCAAACAACAACAAAACCCTCCTGCTTTGAAATTCACTGATGTCTCTTACTTTCACAGCTGCTTGAAGGACTGAAACTTTTAAAATCTTAGTTAGAGACGTCACTAACAGCAGTTGATTCATCCAGTAATGTTCCTTGAAACCAGTTTCATGTTTTCAACACAAAATGTTGGGGGCCCTATACAAACCAGGGTACCATTCTTCCCTGTTTCGGAACTGAGGAAACTGAGACACAGGAAGGGTAGATGACTTATTCAAGACCACATAATGAGTGCTGAGAGTGTCAAGAACTACAAGATGATGTCCCGATTCTGAGCCAATTGATGCAATCCTACACTGACAGTATTTCCTATAACTATCCTGGTGTGGGAAGTCCAGCCTGTATGACTTTATTAGTGGAGTGTTTGATTTTTCCCTTTGTCACACGGAATGTGAATCCAGGAGATCCTGTGGACCTTTGGGGATGCCAGAGAGCACTTTTTGTAGGAGTAAAGGTTGTCTCACTGTTTGCCCTTTGTCTGACCGTGCCCTGTGGAGGACTCTGCTCTGGAGCACCAGAAGAAGAGAGGACAAGAGACCGTGAGACATGGCTCAGGGTGCTATAAACCAGTCCTTGCTCTGGGCCTCTGAAAAAGTGCAGAGAGACTGTAAGAAATGGAGAGAGGGGTGGTGTGCAAGTAAGAAAAGAGGGGGCTGAAGCGGTGGGAGAGAATGAGAGGGAAGAGGGCAAGAAAAATATGCGAGCACAAGAGGTTCAAAGACATTCCTTGGCTTCTTCTGCCTCCTGTGCCTGTGCTGGCTGAGCCAGTGCTGGGGCCATGAAGACCTCTCTTAATCTCCATTTCCTTTTCCTCTTTCACTGGGAATGGAAGAGTCATGTGTAAGTGACCCTGCTCTCCCCCTCTTTCCCTCTCCATTTCCTTTCCCAGCAGCGTCTCTCTGGGATACGCGGCCATCTGGCTGTTTATTGCAGCATGAGCTGAACTCTTAGATGTGTCCTCTGGAATTCGGTCCTGGTTTAATGATTTCTCTATCATTCCTTTTTCTATCTGCATTTTCTGTATGTCTCATTTGCGCCCCTGGAGCCACTGTTGCGTGAGTGCGCTCGGTCCTTTTGTAGCCCACGTACTTCCGTGTTTCCTCTTCTCCCCAGAACTTCTCAACGTTCCTGTTTGGTTTCTATTATTTTTATTCCATTTTTTCTCATGTTTCTCTGCTTCCTGTTAGCACCGTCCCACTCTGAAACAGTTGACTGAGCACAGGCATCGGCCTCCCTCCTGCTCTAATCCCATCCATCCTGGGTCAAGACACTGACCTCAGAGGCATGGCTGGAGGCGGAAAGGGAAGATGCGAACGATTCCAGAGGAAGTTCAGCCTTGAAGTTCAGCACTGGGATAATGAGCAAGAATCCTTAGCTTCTCTGCCTTTGTGCTATGAGTAAAATTCACAGTACAGTCTGCTTAACCCCTTCACTTCCAGGAGCAAGCAAAGATGCTGTTAAAGAGGTAGGGAAACAAAAAGGAGCACCATCCATGAAAAGACCATCTATTCTGTATTGGTAAGGGAGCGTGAGGAACTGAGAAGTCTGTCCTAGGTACATTCACACTCCTTTCCTCTTCCAGAATATCTCACAAGATAATATCAACCATACAGCTGCTGCAAATAGATTTCTTGATGGCCTTCTCATGAAAGAACAGATTGATGCTGTGGAATGAAATCTTCGTTTGTGTCTGGTGGTGAGACAAACTATGACTATTATAGGGCTATTGTTCTAGGCTCTCTGAGTATTTAAGACTTTTTCCTTTTTATTTCATTCCTCTTGCTGTAACAGTGAACTTCCCATAGTTGTTTGCTTGTGCTGGAGGCCATGAAGGCAGGGCTGGAGGTAAAGCTGGTGCATCCTGTACTATCACAAGTGTTCTATGTGACGAGTAGCGTGCAGGGAGGTGTGCTGGGATCTGTGCCGAGGAGGTTGAATGGCCACTGACAGCTTCACAGTGGCAAAGGATATGGACCCAGAATAATTAAACAACTGTGTCTCATTGCAGCTCATGACAGCTTCCAGATGCTGCTGTAAATGATTCCAGATGTGTTCTTCAGAACCTCTGGTTATTGAGAGCATCCGTGCATTGGGAGGGTGAGAGCTACATCCTCTCCCAGGGATGCATGTGGCATCTCTGTCTTTTTCTTTTAGATCAGCTGCATTCAAAGGTACACCCAAAGGGCAAAGCCCTTCACGTGTCCTTCCAGTAATGCTGTCCTTTCAAGAGCTCACAGATGTGCACAGCTGTGCAGTTGACCAGGGCACAAAGGATTGTCTCTCTACATTGCCTGCAAAACCATTTTCTTCCTTATGCATAACTACCGTGTCCCACAGTGGAAGATGGAAGTGGGAGACATGCACACCCAAAGGGACCATCGTGATTATTTTTTCTAACAGCACAGGTCAGGGAATTCCTCTTGGTTGTTCTCATGTCTGGCCCGATACCTCCCCCTGCTGTTCCTTGCCTGTTTGGCACTCAGCATCCAGCTCCATCCCAGCTCTCCTCTGCTCCTGCTGAATATTTGATAACGCCAGAGCTGAGGTCAGGCCCTTGCATGATGCAGGTGGCAAGAGAGCAGAGGTGGGACAGAGGGTTTACAACAGTAACACTCCACAGAGCAGGAGGATGACTTGAAATGGAGGTCGTGGGCTTGGCATCCTGGATGAGCTCTTTGCATGGGGAGACACTCAGAAGGCAGAGGGGTTCAGCTCCGGGAACCCCAAACCTGGGAGCAGCAAGAAGGCCCTTCTGGTACTGACTGCCGGCACTTCTCTCACTTCCCCATGTTTAGGATAACGCCACCCCTCCACCTACCTTCCAGGGCTGGGTCTAAGAGAGTGCTTGGCTGAGCCTTGCATGTTTTATTTGTTTTTAAAAATGATAGATTATGCACTCAGCCATTAAAGGCTTCTTTTGCCCTTCCCAGTATGACCACTTCTAGGCTGAGATTGGTTTATATTTTGTTGTTTTTAAAGTAACAAATGTAATAATATAATTATGGGAGAATACGGAAAGGAACAAGAGTAACAGAAGAAGTGTTATTCATGCTCGTTCAAGCCCCTTCACTGTATTATGCAAACCATCTGGTCTGAAACAGGCAGGCAGTTTTTACCAAGGAACGTGGAGACTAACACAGTATTCCCTCTGACTTCTGCACAGGAGCTGCTAGGGTAGGAAAGGTGTTATACTGTCTGTGGGAGCGCCCCCAGAGAAACAAAATAACATTAGACTGTAAAATCTCGGTGAAAGGGACAGTTTTTATTGCCCGGTGATTCAGCATCCAGCACAAGGGGTGCTCATCCCAGCTGGGTGTTGACTTATTAAAAGCAACTATTGCTTTCCAAAATAACAATAGCTTTAACAGTAATAAAAGTAGAGTGGGAAAGACACACAAATGAGAGGTAGAAGAGGGCACTCAGTGATGATTTTGCCCATTATGGTACTGAAGTTCAGCCTGGGTTCTTCAGGCCCTGGGCACTGTGATCTTTTATTTTCTCAGGTTTCCTTGGCTTGAGATAGTGTCTTGACTCACGTTGCAGCAGAAAAAGATTATGCTTGTGTGCTGGCTCTGAGGCTCTGCTCTGGAGGATTGCCATCTGGTGGTCTTCTCTTGGAAAGGCATGGCTAGAGGGAGTGGTGAACCGGCATCCTGCAACCCTCCTTTCACCCGTGCAGCTTGGTGCATCCGTGTTCCCCCGGTACCTGAGCTGGTGTGACCCCTGGCAGGGCAGAGCACCTTTGCTGACTCCAGGCCAGCCAGAGTGGGGAGCGAAGCTGGACGTTTTAAAATGGCTTTCCAGTGATGAGCGTCCTTTTTTCCAGATGATTAATCCTGCTCTGTGCAAGAGTTTGCAAAGTTATATATTTTTTAAAAAACACGCTTTTATAAATGAACTAAAAAGCAAAATAATTAGTAGAAGTTGTAACATTAGCAATCAAATGCCAAACAATCTTGTTAAATCAGCACTTAGCTGCTAAAGGTGAATGGGTTCAAATTAGATGCAAAACGTTCATTTTGTGGTGGCACATCTCAGCAGATGGGTGAATTCTCTCTTCCAGGATGCCATCAAATGAAGGCTTTGTTGGTGCTTTTCTGAAGATGCTGTTTCGCCCCAAAATTATAACGCAGAGCAGTTCAAGGACATCTGCGCTGAGCCCTTTGGGTAACTTTATGGTACGTGCTTTAACTCTACGAATGTGTTGCTATCGCGTAGTAGGGAGGGTGACTTGAATAGTGGGAAGAGAAGGCTGGACTGGGCTTCAGATTACGTGGGTCATACTCCCGCCCATGGGAGAAGGTGGGTGGTGGTCATTGAGATGAGACTGGGTCGCCCTGTCTATATACGTTTGTTTAGAAATGTTAAGTTATACTGGCGCAACATGAGAGTACAATATCTGTTACGGTAAAGTTGGCTGTAATGGTGGAGTTTTTATCTGCAAATGTGCTGCTACAAACTGACTCGGTCCACACAAGTGGTATATCAGACAGTTCCCACCCATGGTTTTACAGCATTTTTAAGAAGATCATACTTTGACTTAAAGCTGGGGAACTCTGTGTAGACTGAGTTGAAGTGAAGACTTCTGTGTTCTCTGTCTGGGACACACGGACGTGAGTCATGACCCTATTCCTGTCCGTGATGAAGAACTATCCGGGAATACAGATATGCAAGATATTCCTGATAGGCAGGAGCCAAATATAAGGCTGGTAGTGACTTAGACAGGATCGGAAGAAAGGAGAGACCTAGAATTAGGCAAGATGGTTTCTATAACAAGCATGAAGGACTCATCCCAGGCTCGTTCCCTGGTCTTCGGTTCCCCCATTCTCTATGGCAAGCAACAAGTCGGTATCTAACACCGTGTTACTGTGAGCTTATTGCACCTTAATCGTTTTAATAACTTCTTTGAGCAGAAGGATGCAGTCATTGGCTATTTTATTTGGTCCAGCTGGTGAACCTGGCCTTGGCTTCTCAGGAGACAAGGGAAAATGCTCTACTTAGTTGAGTAGAGAATCTGCAGGGAAGGACTATGACACAAGACATCTGGTTGCATTTGGAGCGCTGCCCTGAAAATCACTCTATTTCCCTAGACAAATCTCATCCCTCGTCTTTGCCTCCAATCCCCCACATGTGAAGAAAATGATAGCGTTGCGTGCTCTGTGGATGCTGTGAGAGTGAATCCACTAGCACTTGTAGGGCACTCAGATTCTGCAGTAACGTGCTCAAAGAAAAGCCAACCAATAAAGTAAGTGATGACTAGCACAGGCCAATATAAACCATTTCTTGGACATGGCACAACACAGTTTTAATGACTCATGGTCTCGTGAAGTGTAAAATAACACCATCGTTCCTGATAGAACAATAGCTTTGTATTGCGTCATGCGTCAAGTGTTCACAGGCTTATGCACAAGAAAGACAATTTTATGTTTTATACACGTATGCTCTGCAGCCTTCTGCCCCTCTGCTTCGTAAAGACTTAAGGGGGGCTTATTCCAACTTTGCAGCAAAGCCAATGTTCCTTCCTGAAGATTAGTAATTAGATCCTGTGGCAGCACTTAGATATTTTGATGATGGGTCCTTTAAAAGCATCTTAGATTAGATAGTCAGATAGGAATGCATGATAATAAACTGAGCAGACAGGGCCATGTGCTGAGTTACTCGTTATCACTTCAGTCCATTTTGAATTGCGTGAACAGGACGACTCTAAAAAGGGAAAAATGTGAAGCGGGCTTCTTAAAAATAATCCTATTTTTTGCTCTCCATAATTGATTATACACATATGTTACTGTAGAACGATTCAGAAGAAAGGACAAGGAATACGTCATTTTATCCTTGCTCGTCTTTTGCTGGCTTCCTTAAAAAAATGCAACTTTGAATAGATACAACAATACTCTGAAGATCTAAATTACATTCTATCAAAAACTTTATTAACAGGCCCTCTGTGAAACACCAGCTCTGACAGTAGTGATTCAGGCTGCGTTGCAACGACTTCAGCTGAAGTTCTGCTGCCTCCAAACCCAGGACTGGGCATTTATAGGGGGGAACCTGATCCCAGAAAGGCACTGCAGGATGCCATTCACAGTTATGATTAGAAATGTCCCAGGAATGCATGGGGAAGGATGAGCGTACAGTCTGCCTTAGATAGTGCCAGCATGGTCTCTAGCTCTCTCAGAAGTGGCCAGATGGTATTGTCTTTTTTTCCCAGTGATTTTGATTCGATAAGGTCGTCTTTTCCATGTGCTCAACGGTAACAGCTCATTCACTCAGTCTGGCTGCAGAGGACCTGGGAGAGGGGGGAACATCTGACTCGAATTTTTTCTGTGGGATTCTTTCAAGATTTCCTGCCAGCCCCATTCCCCAGTGCTGGCATGCAACAGCCTGCTGCAGCGCTCCAGCAAGCAGGGAACAACGCAGGGACGCCACCCAGGAACTTTTCAGCCTGGTATCCAAATTTCCACTCCCATCTCTTTCCAAGCTCTGCAACTGGCCTCTGGCAGCTAACAAATGTCTACCAGAAGTTTGCCTTTCTCTTGCCAGTGTCGTAAATGTAAAGCTTTGAGATCATTGTACACAGCACCACTACAGCACTAACAATATCATCACTAGGGTTAAGTTAGCCAATAAGTTACTGGCTGAGTTTAAGTCCTCTGGCTATTTGTCAGATGTCTCCAGATAGGCTTTGATTACTTTTTTCCCTGACATGGAGACTGCAATTTGTCCGGCGTACTTATAGGATCATTAAGGTTAGAAAAGACCTCTAAGATCATCAAGTCCAACCGTCAACCCAACACCACCATGCCTTATGTTAGCTCTGAGCTTTATTCACAAGGAGCCTTAGCCCAGCCTTGGATTAATTTAACAGACTTTATTTTTTAATTTAAATCCTATTTTTATAAAGAACTTGCAACTGCAAATCTTGCCAGAAGGGGGAACTGTAGCTCCATCTCCCAACAGCTGCTCTAGCACAACTGGCAGGCATGTCCTTATTAAAAGCTTTGGATTCAGTTAGTCCTTTCCCTCTTTCTCTCGAGGCAGCTGCTGGAAAGAACTCTTGGTAACATTCAGAGTGGATTAATTATTCTATTAGATCAGTTTTACCAAAACCCAACGATCTAAAAATCACATCAGGTCTGAAGGGATTTTAAGTACTCATTTAAAATCATGACATTTTTATTATTACAAATGCTGCTTGAAAGAAGCATCTTGCACAGTTTTGTTCTGTCTTCTGGTGGTTTAGTTTCTCAGCAGAGTCCATCTGACAGAGATGTGATTATATTTCCAGTAACATAACTCAGGAAGCTGGTACTTAAAGAAGAGTGTCAGCACTACAACTCTTGCACTGAATTATTGAGCCAACAAGACTTCAGACCTCAACACCGTTGGCTCCCTGAAGAGACTGTTGGGTGAGGCTACATTTCAGAGGCATCGACCAAGATGCAGGCCCCACGTGTAAGGCTGCTTCTTTTCAGTTGTACATGCAGTTCTCCAGAGAGCTGTCTAAGAGAGGACAGCAACAAAAAAGGTAGGGGTGTGTTGCCACTTTTCTGGGGTCACAGGGCTGGCAAGTGGCAGAGCCAGGAATTGCATCCATCTCCTGAAACAAAGTTGTCTGCAGGTAGCACCGTGCCTTCCCAGGGCACGGCAGTGACCACTTCGTAATTGTTCAGTTTAGCAGCAGATCCTTTATCTGTCTCTCCTGTTTTTTCCTTCTCTGTCCCCTCCCTTCACCCAGAATCTCAAACCACAAGAAACCCTGTACTTCTTTTTGGGGAAGAGAAGTCTTCAGAGAGACTCACAGCCTTAAATGTAATGGAAACATTTGCTAATGAATGAGCCCTCGTTATACACATTACAAGGAAACACTTAATTGACAGTGGCCACCGGGTAACAGGGTTTAATTAATAAATCTAGGTGGCGTCATACACACCACAGGAAGGGATTACAGGGGTTAAAGTGTCTGTCTGTTGGACTTTTATGGAAGAGTTGTGTTGCCTGTCTTTTAACACGAATAACCCGCATGTCTGCGACCCAACACTTGCAACAGGGCGAGTCAATTGGTTATGAGAACACAGCGGCCCTGTCTGGATGTTCGAACATGGGCTGGACGGCATCTGAGGCTGAAGCAGACCAAAGGGACATTTGTTTTCTTGCCTCTTTAGCCAGCATCTGGGTTTCTATGGTGCTATCTATTCTAACCACACACACCACCCTGTGTTTGACAAACAGTCTTCTCAAACTCGGCATTTTAATGAGCGGTTCATTAGTGCCTCAGACAGACTGTCAGCACCTACCACAAGAGTAGCAAGGTTTAGCAGCAGGACGTGAGGAAGAGGGATTCTCAACTGATGGATATTGATAACTTTATTGAAAAACTAGTGAAGCTGTGCTGACCTACCTCTACCTACCACTAATACAGTGACCCCATATCCAACGGGAAGCAAGGCTCCGGAGATCCCACTGAAGTCTGGCATGGAAGACAGATTGCTGTTACTCTGACCTGCAAAGCTGCTCTTCAAGTTTGCAGTGTAATGTGAAAAGGTCAGAAAGAGTCCAGGACCTCTCATCAGTCTGTCTTTTGATAACATTGTCAACCTCTTCTATTTGCATGTATTCAGAATAGTTATAAGCGCTCATTTTACAGCTGAGAGCTTTTATTCGTTTGTAATGCACAATTGGGTAATGTTCACAAATACCACTGGCCCAGGAATGCTCCACCTTCACCCACTCTGCAGATTGCTGGGGAGCCAGTCACCAAGTCCTCAAAAATCCCCTACAGGGGAGACAGAAGGCAGCAGCTGACAACATGCACCTTTGCCCAAGAGACCTGTATCTCCTAATATAAGTTGGCTAAGCCCTGCGGAGGCAAACAGAACCAGCCTGATTTATCCCAGCCCACGATCCAGGCTGGATATCTGCTGTTACTTATGTGTACAAAGTGGCAACTGGGGACTGGATGAACGAAACTGCTCTCTGCTTGAAGTAGTGCCTCACATCAAGAGAGCCCTTCGGAAGATGGTAGGATTGTTTGTGCTCCTGCGTACAGGAGCATCTTGTAGCAATGTGCCCATACTAGTTCTGCTTAAAATAATTAGGAACAGAAAACCCTCTAACCTGCTCTTTGCCTTTCCCAACAATCATTTGCGGCTTACCAGTACATCTTAAGCCACCGTCCTTTGCCTGACTGAGGCTGTCATTGTCACACCTTTACTATATATATATGTTTAAAAAAAAAAAAACAATCACACCGGAAGATTAAAAGAGCAACTTTTCACAAGGATGCTGCTGTAAGCTCAGAGCAGGTCTTTATTGTTAACCAATTACTTATCCTGATTCAACCAAGAGAACAGTTGGGCCATGGAGACCTAATTAGCTAGTAATTATTCGCAAGCTTTGCCTCATCTGGCTCACAAGACAGATCTTTATCTAGTATCAATTTAGTCCCATTGCAGGCAATGGAATGGGATTAATCTGTTAAACTGGATGCTGTTCACAATCCTAATGTTCCGGAAGACCCTGGGATTTTTCCCACTCACGCCTGCAGGAACATGTCAGCTAACAGCAAGCATTAAGTGGAAGACTGAAGCGAAGGTAACATGCCAGAGATGACCTTGATTGGCCAATGCAGGTCAAAGCAGCAGCGCAAAAAAAGAGTGGGACAGAGCAGCTATGGGAGTTAGCCCTCTGCCTCCTGCCCCATCTTCCCTAGCCAGCCCCCTCCACGCAGTGTCATTCAAACCTCCTCTCCTCCCTGCTAAGAGCACCATTTCCTTCTTAGCTCTCACGCCTCCTTTCATGCTTCCAATGCCCAGGTGGCCTCAGCTCCCCCATCTTACTTTCCATCACAGCATCGACGAGCTGCTTTGATTACGGGCAGCGCTACGACAGGAGACTGTCTTGCTGGAACAGACCAAGAGCTGCTGCAAGCTGGTTGACGTACATCGAGTTGGTAGCTTCCTTTCCTCGATCAGCAAGGGCAGCTCTGCTTATTGGCATCTAAGGCATGCCCTTGTGTGTGGAATTAGTTGCACATCAAACGCTCGCGTTCAGACACCACACACACCGAGACAGAAACGCCTGCTAGTGTATGATCAGGCTTTCCAGCTAGCGATGCTATTGCTATTTATTGTCTGCCCCACCCTTCTCACCCCAGCTGCCCACAACTTTTTTCTGAAAGAATTTCAGCAGAGATGCTGTGTGTTTCCTTTACATGTTATTTGTTTTCCTACTCTATTATATAAAGGAAGAAAGGCCATTTCTGTCATTCGAGGAGGAGACATCTCACTGTAAAAGAACAGGCTGAAGTAAACTGTTTCACTACCAATAATCACTAACAGGCAATGGAGTGGTAATAAGTTGAAAAGAAGCTTGTTTTATTGTAAGCAGCTTTGTATCGTGGTTTATTCTCTAGCTGCAGCTGAATCATCTCTTTCTGCTCACTTAACAGAAAACTTTCTATAAGCCTTGACTCTTCTTCCACGTGCCAGTGCACCTACTTTACTGCTCCTGGTTTCCTAACCATTTCATATTTTTCTAGACTTCAGTGCTACAACTGTAGTAAATGATCGTTTTCTTTACTATACAAAGCACAGAATAGGATGCAGAGCAGAACTAAGACTAAGGAGTCTCAGAGTGCTCCCTGACCCCTGTAGCTCATAAGGGGAGCCTTCTTACCTTACAGGGACCCATGGCTGATGAAAGTAAAGTTTCATGTGAGTTACTAACACTTTAGAAAATAAGTCTTAGTACATTCTTCTTTCTGTGCCAAGAGATACATTTGTTATAAGTTCAGAATTGAGAAGAAAGAAAGAGAGAAAGAGATCTATATAATAAAGCACAGCCTTACTATAAGGTCTCAGACCTTTTTAACTTCATGGTATCTTTTTAGGCCAATATTGAGCAATCATAATCTGTATAGACTCATTTTATATTGACTTTGCCTATTTTTATAGCTAGAACACTTTGTTTTTCAATTTCTGAGATGACTATTGAGTTATTTCCACAGTATAACCGGCACCTGTAGCTATTACAGGTCTCTCTAAGACTGTCCTGTCCCCTTTTTACAGTGCAGAGGGCTCTTAGCACAATGACCCCTAATTAGTGCTTGCAGGTGGAAATGCAGGGGTGTGGGCACCCTTCCTTTCTTACAAAAGGGGAAAGATGAGCTTCTCTTCTGGGTTTTTATTTAGCCAGAATTATCTTTTTTTAAAATTTTTTTTTCTTTGCCTTACAGCAGAGATAGTTTCAGAGTAAAGTGTGAGATGCTAGAAAGGAAGGCAGAGGTACTGTCTCAACTCTGGTAAGGTAGTAAGAAGAAAATAATAGGAAATGAGAGAATAAAATGGAGGTAAGCTATAAAGAATTTTAAATGTAAAATATTAGCCTAGTAAGCAGGAGTGTTTCTGGAGTAGGAAGATAAGTTAACGATAGATCAGTGGTAAGGAAACAGGTAATAGTGAGATGACAAATAGTTCAGGGTCAAGCATAAAGCTGGGACTATGGGCACGTCAGGGTCAAGGAGCTTGGAGGCACTCCTTAAATGCGAGGGGATTGGACACTTGTAGCAGTTGTTTGATGTCCTACTCCCACACTTACAGTGATGACACAGTAAAAGCTCTGCGGCTTAAGCATTGGCACCAGGGTCTTAACAGCTCTGTGTATTTCAATGTCCTAATTATACTAAACAGCAATTGAATTATAGTTGATTTCTCCCTGTTCCTCGTGAGTACTAGCTGTTTAGTCTGAACCCTGGGCTGGAGGCAAGGCTTGCGCCTGCGCAGGACCAGGATTGTCCAAAAAGCTTTATCTGAAAACGCGTTGCAGCAAAGAGAAGGGAGGTGAGGCAGAGCCAGTTCTTGTGGAGGTGAGCGGTGGCACAACCTGACCGACTGCAGATTCCTGTGGTGCCTTGGCTGTGGTTAAGCAATCCAGAGTGTGGCAGGTTTGCTTCCAAAACAGCACTGGTGCAGACAGGTCAGTCTTCAGGGCCAAAGCTTTTAGTCCAAGGCCACTCTGAGGGATTCAGTGTTACAAGTAGTTTTAGCTGAGCTGGGGCTGATGAATCTGAGTGTACTGCAAAGTCCCCCAAATACAGTGCTCCTCAGCGCTTGGAGCTGTGTGCACGTTCCTAGCTGATGTTGAAATACCCAACTGCTGCAACCCAGGCAACAAATGCTTCTGGGAATGGCATTGTCCTTCAACTCTGGTCATGAAATTGATTCCTGAGCTGTTCCACAGGTAGGAACTTGACACACACTTTGCGGTGGGTTGAGGAGGGACACTGAGCATCACAGGTAGCTGAATTAGGCACTTTTAGTAGGAGGGAAATTCTCCTCTGTGTCTCAGGCACCAAACCCTGCCTTGGCTGGCTTCCATGCTTACAGCAAGGCCTTTGCCTGTGAGCAGGCTACCTCAGAAGAGTAAATTTGGCCAGAACCTCTGAAAGAGGTTTTTGCTCTACCTGAGGTTTTGCTTTTTCCTTGTTTAGAAGGAATGAATCTATTTATAGGGATGATCAGGCTCTGCTTCTTGGAAATCTCTCTGTCTTTCTCTTAGCATTAGGCAATGGAAGTCTCAGCCTTACCTGGGAACCCAGCAGTGCTGCAGTAAGGTCTGGTATGCTCCGGTATTTATCAACTCACAGAGCCCCTGTCTCTCCTTGTTTGTCCTTGCATTAATTAAGTGTGAGTCTCTGCACCAGTGAAGTGCAGCAACACAGTGCCTGGGTAAGTGAAGAGCAAGGGCTGGGCTCTTGTAGCGTGCTGTGATGGCTGGGCTTCTTGCAGGCAACTCCTGATTCTCTGCAGCCTGCTTGGGAAGCCCGAGTGCTTCGTGTAGGACACACAGCATGTGGGTTCTCTCTGGGGATGGTGGTCTTGGTTTCCTTTGAATGGCTGTGCTGAGATTGATCTGCAGGTTTGGATTTGGGGTTCTGCAGAGCCCAGAATGATGACGGCTGTCTAGAAACCACTTATAAAGATCAGCCCTTGATGGCATCGATAACTCCCTCTGGGTTTCTTGCAGGCTGAGATAGTGGCAGATTGTCAAAATTACTTAACGTCCTGGAACACCACCCATTCCAGTATGAATAGACTTCTTGTGTACAACTCACATGATCATGGTGTTTTTCTGGTGTCTCTATGGAGACTGGAGACATTCTTCTGGTCTATTGGTTTGGGATCCTTTTTTTTTTTTCTCTGCTTTCAGGTAGATTGTCTTGTAGGAAAAAAGAAAACAGATATAATCCTGTTGAATAATGAATAAAGCAACAGTCACAGAACACCAAAACATCCTGGCTGCTCTTACAGGAGTTAGCAATATTTTGATTTTTTCCCTTTTTAACACGCTACCATCCAGCCTGGCAGAGATTTAGCAAGCCTTGTGCAAAAAAATAACTGGCCTTAGGCAAAGCTGGATGAAGCAGTGAGCATTCGCATGTGGATCCTCATCCAAATTAGGCTGGAGTATGGATTAAAGAGTGAAACTGTGCTCATTTGGGAAGCCTACCATGCCAAAAAATCAGGGGAGCTTTTTTAAGATGTTCCAATCCCAAACACTCTCATTCTCATGAGATCAGATGCTTTGCCTTACCATTGGCTCCAGTCCCTCTAGGAAAGTGGTTTACATGAGATTTTTGTCACCTTAGCCATATTAAAATAGGTGTCTCCATTTTTATTGGCATCCTGGAGAGGACAGCATTGTGGATAGGATGAGGAGGAGCAGGAGATGGCTTTGCAGTGTGGAGTTCCCTGGAGAAACAGATGCACAGGGGAAACCCACCCTTTATTGCCCCATTGGTACTTGGGATGAATAGTAGGGGTCCTGGCACATCTGACTCGCCCAAACTGGACCCTCACCTTGGTGCTTAGGACAGCAGCAGGAACAGTTACCTTCTGTGATACCCTCCAGGAGTTTTTTCTTCCTCAACAGTGGGCCTGCCCCTGACCGGTAGGATCTGCTACCTTTGCTCCACAGCAAGTCCCATCAGTGTGTTTTCCTGCTCAGGATGACACAGAATGCTCCTTTGCATTCCTGGTTGCCGCTCCCAAACTCCTTAGCCCTAGTTTACAAGTCCGGATTCTAGCCTCTTAGCTATAGCATGAAAAAACAAATCCCCACATGCTGAAAGATGGTGTATGTTTCTTGGCGTAAACTCAGGTGTATGCGGTATCAGAAAATCACCCAGAAAATCAGAGCCACCCTATAAATATCTCTCTAAATGCCTTCAGTTCTGCCAAAGAGTCTGTCTCAGGAGTCATAACGATTTATTCTATCTGCTTTGGAATGTTTGGTGCCCTGCGCTGTGGCAAGGCAATGGCCCCGTGAGCTCACGGAAACCATTCCCACCGCTGCCACCGATGGCAGGATCTGGTTTGAATTTGGTAGCAATAGAGCCTAGGAAAGGAGAAGCAGCTCGGGTGTTGTGTGTCCCTGCAAAGAGGTAACTGGAAAAATGGCAAGACACTGTCTCAAAGCCCCCACTGATGTTGTAGGGGAAAAATGAAGTCACAGGAGGAAAATACTGGGATTTAGATTATGCTCTCCACCTGGAGAATGCATGATGTTGAGTGAGCTCTGGCTTCTGTCCTAAGAGTTAACAGAGGGAGCCTCTGCCTCAGTTTCTCTGCATGTGGATCTGAAACAATACCTATATCGCCTTTCTGAGGGACTTTACAACGTGTGACGGGTTCCTTCTGGCTTGTGCGTTCTGAGCCTGCTACCAGCGCTGACTAAAAGCATTAGCTGTATTAGTACCTTAAAGCACCTTAACTAATTTGGGGGCTAGTCACTGGCGTCACTCACAGAAGTACAATTATACTCTATTTCTAGGCGATTCAAAGTTGGTGCTAAGCGGGGGAGAATAGGTTTAGGGCTTGTGGCAGAGCAACAAAGGTGTCCCAATTGATAGTTCACCTTTCACTACGATTTTACTGAAGAAAGTAATTCAAGCCTTGATTTAGTCTGGCCACATCAAGGGGGCTGCTTTGTAGTGTTGCTGCCATAAGCCCAGATCCATCCACTAAGGACCAAAACCTGCTAGCGAGGCCAGGGCTGGTTTGGGCCGCACAAGTGCCGCACCATCACTGTGGGGTAGAGGGAGTAGGAGGAAAATCGGTGAGGCTCAGAGTGAGGGCTCTTGACACTCAAGAGGCTGCAGACAGACTTAAAGGTGACAGGAGAAGTAGTGTAGTTGTGAGTCTGTCCCAAATCCTCTGTAGCTTTGGGAGCTGGAAAAAAATTCCAGTGAAACCGCTGGACTTGGAGCCGTCCTATTCCGCAGTCACTTAGGCCAAGAGTGGAATTTGCTTGTAAAAATAAGCTGGAAGCAACAGCCTCCCTGAAGCCAACGGAGCGCGTGAGCGTGTGCAATTACCTCTCTGCTCTGCGACTTCCATTACGTCGCACGCTTCGGTGCCCAGTGGTGTCATCTTGCCATCTGCAAAGGGGGTAAAGTTCAGAGTCAACGAACGCTTCGGTTTCTCTTCCATCCTATGCTGGGATCCTGCTTTTGCAGAGGCCTTCCAGGAGATGGGGGAGAGAGACCCTGCTCAGAGGCGTCTGACTGTCTCTCAAAAAGCATTTCTGTCAGGGGTATGTAGAAGGGCTTGTCGGGTTTACCTTATGCGTGCATGCGTGGGGAGATTTTATGCTTTTTTCATGATTTATAAAAAAGGGTTCCTGGGCAATGCCATTTTCTCTGGCATTGGGCAGATACTAGAAACCCTCTGGACTTTTGTGAGAGGGATGCTGAGATCTTTTACCCAAAGGGATTCCATGCACCAAGATCTTTCATGCTGAGAGGACAAAGCCTCCGGCTACGCTTCTCTTGAGCAAAACACTGGCCCAGATTGTGCCTCCCTGTTCCAGGCCACGCATATGACTTTTCTGTTCTGGGTCTGGTATCAAGCCCACCATCATGCTGAGAAAGGCATACGCTTAAGATCAGGGTGTTGGTGTTTAACAGGATTGGTTATGTCTGTATGAATCTATTGTCAAAAGAAGTGGTTGGATTTCACTGGAAAAGGGACTTTTCTAGTGATTACACATGGCGATATCAGGGGCTTGCGAAAGCTATCTTTGCCCTTTTGATAAAGAAAAAGCAATTCAGAACAAGAACCAATGCACTTTAAGGCTTTGGCTTTTTTGAGGGGGGGAAAATGGGCAGGAAAAAAAATATAGGTATTTTGCCTTTTAATTTCATTTTTGAATGTGAAAACTAGTGAGCTGAAATCCCATCACACGGAATTCCTCTCCTCAGGCAAACGATCCCAGTGTGCTAGGCAACGTACAAATACAGAAGTAAGTAATCGCCACCCGCTAACTTTTCCCTCGGCAGAGTCAGGTACTTGGGTAGTACCTAAATAACAACCTTAGTAATACAGCAGCAGCTTAATTCCTATGGCTTTAATCACCATCTTGTGATACTGTTTGTGCTGGGACTAAACAAATCAACTCTAAGGTGCTTAATCATTTTCCCCGAGGTGCACAGCACCAGCGGGGCTTCAGTACTGCACAAAAAGTGCTTGGTAGCACAAACTGTCTCCAAATTAAAACAAATTGTCTCAAGAAACCCTAGTTCAGAAGGTCTCCTGCCGTATCTTTTCTGATTGAACACGACTGCCCTCCTGGAGGATCTACTTTCACTTCTCTGGTGGAGGGCTGAACTTCCTGCTCTTCATAATTAACAACCCGTTGCTGACTGACAAGCTCAGAGCAGTGCTGTTTTCCTCCTCGGATCCGATACTGGTTTTACGCGCACACAAAAAGAAATTGCTTTTCTTGGTGAAGCAGGATCGTGTCCCGCGGATTAACTTCCCCTTCCCTCTTGGAAAGAGAAATCCCGGTCACCTGCTGTCGCGCCGCCGTTTGTGGAGTGCAGGAGCTGGGCTCCCACACGCAAACTGCGTCGAGTCTTCTGCCCTCCAAGCCTTTCCTGACGTGCCTTTTGCTTTCCACCCTCCCGCACGGCCCCATTTCTCAACCGCTAGAGAAACCTTAGGGAGAAGGACTTATCAGCAAGGCTGTCCTACATGGGAAGAGTGCTGGGGGCTCCAACAGCTGCTCGGGGTTTGAGTCCCCTTGGCAGATGTTTGCTATTCCAGCCACTTCATTAATGTTGGAAACAAAACCCCTGATTATTCCTGACCAAAGCACCCCCTTTTTGATTGACAGCCAGTGTGTGTTTCATACGACATAACCCACCATATTGCTCTAGCCACAATTTTATTTTTTTTTTAATAAATTCATTAATAAAAGAAGTAAAGTTTGTAGAGAAGTGCCAGGGCACGCAAATCCCAGGCGCTGGTTCACCTCCCTGGGCTCTGGTGAGGGCATCGGTGCCAGCCCCACATCTCTGGATATCCAGCCCTTCGGATGTGAGAAAGAAACATTTCAAGACAAGCGGAGACTCTTGTCTTGCGGTCAGTTGTGTGTGAGTTAGGCGAGCCGACGGTTTTCTTCCCCCTCGTGTTTTGTGGCTGGATCTGGTTGGGCTCGTGGAAGACCCTTTGATTTCCAGCACTCGTACTGCGCTCTCAATTTAAGAACCATTCCTCTCTGCGTCTTGTCAGGTTTTGTGAAGCCAGTAAATGCGAAATAAATTTGGAGTGGGGGTAGGGGGGCTGCAGCTACTGCCCAGACACCGAGGAAACGCGGGGGAGCAAAATGCCGTTTGCTGCTGTTTTCTGCTGTTCCAGGATGTAAATCAGCAGCTTGCTCAGGACGTTGCTTCAGAGAGATTCTTTGCAATAATTATCAGCAAGCAGCAGTTGCTTAAGTTAATCTTACTGGTAATTATTTTGTTTCCTTGAAAAACAAAAAGACCGAAAAAGAAGCAAAGAAAGTACGTTCCTAAAACGTTTTATGTCTGAATTAAGCAGCGAGTATTCATAAAGCTGCATTCCTAACGAAGTCAGCAAATCGCCTTAAATATTTGGAGTTTGTTTAGCAACAGTTCAAGTAATTTAAAAATAGTTCTATCATCAGGGGTAAAAAAGTCCTTGAACTCCTCAGTGGTTGTTGCCATTCTAGTTAAATTCCTGCTTGTAAGACTGCTTTAGTTTCTCAAAATAAAAAGAAGTAAAACCATTTCCAACCAATTTATTTTAAATGAAAATGCCATTCCAGTGGCTCAATGAGGAAAACGCTTTTTTTAAATCTTTGTTTTAATATAATTTGCTGTGCCGTGTTTTTTAAAACCATGTAACAAGTTTTTAAGAAAAAAGTTCAAAGGATATATTAAAAGGTATTATATTTCCTTGCGTCTGCCTTCCAGTTTTACAGTGTGTGGACAATGTGAATATGTTTTTAAATTCATTTTAGGACTCTCCAAATCGACAAATGTATCTCTGAAGCTTAAAGCCAAATGATACCTGTAACTGAAAAAGAAATAGTGCTTTTGCAAAAGAGATTAGTTGATAGATTTTGAAGGGCTTTAAAAAATACAGATCAATAAAATAAAAGTCCCTCAAATCATTTATGAGAGTTTGAGATGGTTGTTTTCTTCTGCAAAAACAGATTGACTTTTCTAATAGTGAATAAGTAAAAAAGTAAAATAGTAAAATAAGAGTTTTCTGCCATTTGAATCACCAAAGCCTGAAAACTAAACGGTGGCTGATAACGTTTTGCAGATTATACTTAAATCCTTGTATGAAGCCCGCAAATAATATTATTTTGGGAGGGGGTGGTGGCACATTTCCATAACGAGCCCCTCTTTACCCGTTTAAAGGTTGCGGCCACAAGTAACTGCGAGCTGTTGCGGTTTCTGGAAGACCACGCAGCAACCGGTAGGAATCGGGAGGAGGATTGCTGGTACGCCTTCCCCTGGCTAAGGTGTCCCGGTGATTCCTGGGCGAAACCGCACTGACTCCGAACGGGGCGCGGTGTAATTTCTCAGCAGGCTAAAACCCGCGTTTGGGAGCAGACTTTGCTGCGCATCGGGGGAGCTGCCGCAGAGAGGGCGCGGAGAAATAAAACTCAGGGCTCAGCCTGGGAGCAAAAACAGCTCTGGTGGAGCGGGGGAACCTCGGCACCCCACATGCTGCCGGTGGGGTCTGTCCTCAGCAGAAGGGGCTCAAAGGTCATCTTTCCAAAAATCCAGCTGAGATAAGCAGCGATCAGCCAGTAAATCATCTCAGGCTGCGAGAGCGGCCCGGGGACTGAGTAACGCCGCTCCGCAGAGGGCGGCTCTGCTTCAGCAAGGCACCTATAAATAGTCATTTATTTATTTTTTTTCCTCCCCCTGCCGCTCTCCAGCACTTTGCGGCTGGGGAATTGGTTTGGTGCCGATGGGAGAAAGCTGTGGGGGCTCGGGAAGAGGCGCTCTCCCGCCGGCAGCCCGCGTTTGCGGGATGTGCGCTTTTAATTTCGTAATTACAGGCTAGAGGAGGGCAAGGGGGGGGGGGGGGGAGAAGGGAGGAGGAGGAAAAAAAAAAAAAGCCAGTCCCAATTTGGAACGTTTCCAGTTTTTGCACAAAAAAAAAAAAAAAAGAAGGGAAAAAAAACCACGCGCACACACACACCCCGGTATCTTAAAATAGCGAGCAGGGAGGGGAGAGGAGCGGCGGATCCTCCCAGCCCGGCGCAGGGTAACAATGGTGCTCGGCGGGGAGCAGCGGGCGCCCTGATTGACAGCCGGAGCGTCCTAAAAAGGCCGCGGAGAGATGCTTATCGGAAGGTTTATATAGCGGGGGAGCCGCGCGCTGCCGAGCCCAGCGGAGCCGAGCCCAGCAGAGCCCAGCCCAGCGGAGCCGAGCCTAGGGGAGCCGAGCCCAGCGGAGCGGGGAGCGGCGGGCGCCCATGCCCTGCCGGCCGCGGCTCTGGCAGCCCCGCACAGCCCCGCAGCCCCGGGGCGGGCGGGCGGCCCCGCCATGCACTGCCAGCCCCAGCCCCGGCTCGCCGCGCCCGGCCGCCCCAAGGCAGGCAGGCGGCGCTACAAGACCTTCATGATCGACGAGATTCTCTCCAAGGAGACCTGCGATTACTTCGAGAAACTTTCCCTCTACTCCGTCTGTCCGTCCATCCTGGTCCGGCCCAAGCCGCTGCACTCCTGCGCCGGTAAGCCTTGCTCCCCGCACCCTGCCCGCGGTCCCACGGGCGCCGTTCGCAAGCCAAGGCTCTCTTCCCTTGGCCGGGCGAGCGAACTCCTGCGTCTCCCGCTCCTCTGAAGCGGAGGAGCTCCCCCCAAACCCAGTCCCTGCCGCGAACCTGAGCTCTCACACCCCGACCCCAACGGAAGGGTTTGCCTTTGCTCCCAACGGAAGGGTTTGCCTTTGCTCCCGAAGGCTCTGCATCCCCTCCCAAAGGGTTTGCGTTCCTCTCGAAGGCTTTGCCTTTGCTCCCATAGGAAGGGTCTCCCGAAGGCTCTGCGTCCCCTCCCGAAGGCTCTGCGTCCCCTCCCGAAGGCTCTGCGTCCCCTCCCAAAGGCTCTGCGTCCCCTCCCGAAGGCTCTGCGTCCCCTCCCGAAGGCTCTGCGTCCCCTCCCGCTCCCTCTGTTTTCCAGGGAAGGAAGAGGGGGAGATGTCATTTGATAAATCTTCAGGGCTAATCGTAGCGTGCAGTGCTGGGATTCAGCCTCGCTCTTCCTCGGCGCGTTCGCAAAGAAATAACCGATGCAAATGATAATGAGCTGGCGGGAGCGCAGGTCCTCTAGTAGAAAGTGGCCGTGAGCCTGTTCTCGTTGAAACCAGCGGTGGGTTTTGCTTTGCCGTCTGGGGGAGTACAAAGAAATTAGCAGAAGATTTGAAAAAGGAGAAGAAACTGCTACTGAGATACTATTTTTTCTACCCTAAACTCTCTCTTCCTTTGAAACAATGTCACTCTCTTCCTTTGAGACAATTATTAGCAATTTCTAACAGAGATGATGTGAAAATATTTGTATTGATTTTGCAGACATAGACACCACAAATAAATCCATACAAATAGATCTCTGCCCTGGCCAGGTACCGCTGATTTTAACACAACAAAATGAGCGACTGGGTCTTGACCATGGGCGTTACTAAATTTCACAGATCGCTCTAATGTGAGCTTTTACAAATCCACGTTAAAAGTAAAAATATTATTATAATGCATTCCAGATTAAAAAACTTTTTTTTTTCTCTGCTGAAGTAGGCAGTTTTCCAGATTTATATTCTTCCCATAAGGCCACACTTCCAATGGTGACACCTAATGTCTTAAGAGAATTAGAAGATGAAACCGAAACTTAAAAAATATGTTCTTCAGAAAATCCTAACCATTGAAAAATATTTATAAAGGACTAATTCCCGGTAAAATAATACATATTTCAAGGTCATAGAATTCTATTTTTCCTTTCCCTTTCCTGGGAATGTTCATTTTGCATTTGTCTTAAGTTGTGTTTAAATATTCAAGGCCTGCTCTCTGGCTTAGGTTTGGTGTTTTGCTTTTAATGCTTAGCCAGATATAAATAAGAAGGAAATTTTCCGACCTTAGTGGAGCTGTGCTAACACGCAGCTTGCTGTTAGGTTATGTAAGGGTTTGACGAGTAAAGCCTTGGTCCGAGCATAAGTCTTCCTCCAACCTCAATATTTATTTTGTAAACACTAATAACTGAAGATCCAGAAGTGATTAGGGGGCTGGATCAGAATTAAGACCCGTGAAGACCAACTTTCTGAAAGAGGTGACATGAACAGCGTGATCCTCATTCAACATTTATTTCTTCCGATTGATTTGTGCGTGATGTTCCCTGCCTGCTCTAACTAATCGCTGGCATATTCTTATACAAGAAGATCTGGTTGTTAATCAAGATATTGCTGACAAGGGAATTTTTCAGAGCTGATCCCTCAGTACTGCGTAGACAGTGAAATTCTGTGCTTGGCCAAAATAGGCGTGAAAGTCCCCAAGGGTTTCGGTGTGTGGCAGCTCGCAGTTACGTGGGGAGGGCCCAGTTCTGCTCACATCAGGAGTATTAATCTGAATGTTTACCGACATCCAGAAGGGCATGTGCGATGAGCTCAGAATCAAACCCCATGATCTGAATGTCACATTTGGGCTGAGCGATCAGCATTTTTGATGGGTGGGGCGTTTCCCAGCAGCTCTTTTAAGCCTCACCACCCCCATGGGGAAAAAAGAGAGAATTAATTTTTTAATGTGTATATTGTCTTTGCAAGACTAATATATATTCATTAAATAATCATTAATAATCCTCAAATGAGTCAGCAGTGGATCCTGAGTGATGCTAGCATGACTCTTGTGGTTACTGCTCAATTAAAGCCTTATTTCTCTTTGTGCCTGGGATCTTTAATGAATTTGCCCTCAAGATTGTGTTTCTAGCCCAAGCTCTGGCCTGTCCCTGTGTCAGGGTGGATTGTGAATATCTGCTTCACGGAATTGCAGTGCTTGAGAAGCCAAGTACGGAGAGAGATTTGGTTGCAGGTTTGAAACCACAAAAGAAACTGCTACAAAAGTCCACGCTTCCAAATTGTAAGCTTGCTAAGGTTTATAGGTACAATGGAAGCCCTGTATGTATTAGGTAATGGGAATTTTGTTTTTCTTATAAAAGAGAGGAGATTCTGTCATCGTCTAAGAAATGGACGATACCACAAAAGATAACTAAATATGAAAGAATTTGAAAACTACCCAACACAAATCCGGTGATACCAAACAAAACCAAACCAACCAAAACACCCCCAGACCACTTAGGGATTAAGGACTGCAGAAGTACAGCTCTATGGCATTTAACCTACTGCCTGCGTTCCCTTTCTCTCTTGAGCGGATCAGGAAGGGCGTGAGCACTTAGCCTCCTTCTGGTCTAAAATAAATGAATCTTAAATCTTAACTCACAGAAATGTGCCTTGCCAGGAGAGTCATAGCTGGGGCTCGGGACTGTTTGAAAGAGCAATGAGTGAGTGGTTACTTCAGCTGAGCAGCTCTTTGGCAGCAGGGCTTCTTCTCGAGTCAGGAGTCACATTTTGTAGGTGTTTTTGTGGGCTAAAGAGTTAATAGTTCTTTCATCTCGGGTGAAGTCAGAGAGGTCTGATACGCCTTTATTATTTATTTGGAGCTGAAAGATGTAGTATGTTGTAGTTGTGCAGCATGTGTGTTCAGCAACATCCTGTGTCAAGTGAAGAGAAAAAGCCACTGGTAACCACACGGAGGATATTTTTTTCTTTTGCATATTTAAGCATGTGCAGCTGAATTGGGAGAAACCAAAATTGATAAGTAGAGGGGGACGGGGGGTGGAAGAAGGGTTGGGGGCTTTCCCGTGTGCGTCGTGAAGGCGAAGACTGACGTTCTGAGCTGTGAGGAGCATTCGGGGGGTCTAACGCAAAGCTCACCGCGCGCACTGGGGAGATTCCCATTGCGAAGAGCTTGGAACGAGCCCCAGCTAAAATTTTTTGCTTAGGAAAGAAAAACGCAACTCCCCGTGAAAACCATCCATCATTAGCTTAAAATTTGGTGCACGAACATGTATGGTGGCATTTATTGAGCCAAATAAACAAGGCTGTACTCATACCGAACCTGCAACGAAACGCCTGGGTTCAGAGCCATCATGATAGCAAAAAAAAAAGGTACTTAAACAGAAATACTTTCAGCTGGTGGTTAATACTTCTTTGATTTATGACTTTTTGGATTGTGATGACTTAGTGAAAGTGTTATTTATTTTGTTTCATGATATTTATATTTTTATTGGCTTTTCGTATTATGTCATATCTAATTAATTTGTATAAGTAATGACTGCGGTGTTAACGTGTACTGTGCTTGGTTTGGTATAGCGATTTCTGAAGGTTGCTTTTTGCCTGAGCAGGGTGCTCTAGGAATCCCTTCTCAAATTGTCCTTATATAATTCTCAATTTTATGTTTAAAAATACTTGTAGGCGAGCTTATGCCCATTCTGGGTTGTTTCCTGGATTTTTAAAAATATTGGTTCAGCAAAACATTCAAAATCCAAATGCCATATTCGTAGTTAGGGGCACGATGAAGAATCAAAGGATGTTGTCTGTATATGATGTTATGGGGTCAAATTGGAAATGCTTCATACTTATCAAAGTAGCCAAAATAGCTTGGAAAGTAAACACCAGGGTGGTCAGGGCGAGGCGGGGGGGAGTTGTGTGCTACCCCTGGTGATAGTGGAATCACTGTGTATTGACACAATGGACAATATTGGTCTGGCGTGTCCTTTCTCCATGACCCCAACTAAATTAAGAGGGCTGAATTAAAAAGAATCGTGTTGCCTCTTTCAAGAAGGAGCTTTTTATGAGTTTTCAGTTTATTTTAGCAAAGTTCGTAGCGGAAATTATTTGGTGCCTACGTTGTGTATTCATTTCTACCTGGGCCCGTTCTGGAGCTCATCAAAATACCTCAAATTTGAAATTATCGTAGTGATTTATAACTTAAATTCCACTGAGTGTCAGTGTCATTTATTTCCATTCTACACCAAGGGTTTTTGCTGCTACACAGGCAGGACTGTGCTGCTTCCCTTTTCATCTGCTACTGTAGCTATCCTAGAACAACACCTTGCCTTAACATAGTTTTACAGTACAAAGACGCCTTGTATCAGTGAGGTTTTACTTGTCTTCTGAGAGAATTAGCTACTGAGAGGATTTAGACTTGTGTAAGGGGAGTTGTGTTAAAGGGGATTGTACGCCTCTGTGTGTATTTAAAAGTGCCACAACTTCTGGAAGTGGACATAATCTTAATTTTCCCAGCTTGATAATGTCTTTTTGAGAGTTTGCTAGTCTGTGGACCAAGTTGCCTTTAAAGAACACTAATAAGTATGGTTTGCTTCCTTGAAATTACTGTTTTGGATTTTTGGGTTGGGGCTGGGCTTTTTTTGAGGAGGAGAACGAGTCCTTGCTCAGTGTTTGTGCAAACGGGGTTTTAATGTAAGTAGGTATCCAGTATAGAATTGTTCAGAGCTTGAGTTCTTCTTTTCCAGTTCTTTTGTCTGTCTTCTGTTGTTTTAGCTTAGGATGAATTTAGGAACTGCTTATCCCAAAGGTTTTTTGAGCTGTCATTTCCCCGGTATGTTTGATATTTTCTGGATTAACCTGAGCGCTGCCTGCAGCCACTGGGGCTGGCGGGGAATCACTGCTTGTGCGATAAAGCGTGCGCTTTGATGTTGCTGGTCCTCAGTCAGTCTTGTCAGCCTTTTTAGGAAACCATGGTGAGAAAGTAGATTTATTGCATCTTAAACCAGCTCAGTTTTTATGTGTGACCTTACAACAAGATTCCTTCTGATTGTGTTCAAAAAGGCCTTGATATGGGCAAGGTTTGAATTTGCTCTGGGACATTATCTAAAATTGGGGTGGAACCCATTTCTTTTGCTCAAATACTCGCTGAACCTCTTTCCTTTAAATCGAAGGGATACTGTTACGGAGTTCCTGGGGAAAAGCGGGGCACTGTGGGAAAGGAAAAGGGGATCCGTGTAGCGTATGTCCCAGCGTGAGGAAAAATGAGATGCCATCCGTTCAAAGCGCGTTATCTGAAACATAACAGCTGGATTAATCCCGTTAAATAAAGCTAATACAAGTTGTGGGTATGCCGTCTACTGAGCTAACTAGAACCTGAGTGTGCCCGGCCTCCCGTCAGCCCTGCGCCTTCCCCCAGCACGCTGCGGAGGTGAGGGTTTGCTGTGGCATCCCGGTCGTGACTACAAGGCGCTGGAAAGAGTCTGGGGCTTGTGGTGTGTGAAGTGGGTGCTCAGGACACCTAGGCGTCTTAAATGTGTTCCCGGCATGGCAGGGGCTGGGACTTGATAACTCGCGAGGTCCACTAGAGACCTGTGTCCCAAACTGTATTTGTTGAGGGAAGCAGGCCAGAATGAATATGCTTGTTTATACAGCAGCAGAGTGATAGGCGCCAACTTGAATTGCAAAGCTGCAAGTGTCTCTGGGTGGAAACCTACATTGCTGCAATGCTGTTTGGGATCTTTTGGGGGATTATTTGTGCAAACAAAGGAGGAAAAATAGATCTTTTAAAAACTGCCAGCATTGATTGGATTTAGCTTACAAAGATCAGTATAATTCTGTAGTCTAATAGCAAAAAGTAAATGCAAAATGGTGAAGTAAATCTATTAATCTTGAAAAATATGACATGTTGCTTCTGTAGGTGTCTCTGACCCAGTGTTAGGGAAGCTGTCAAGTATTCCTAATACATATAAGGTAATTCAGAAACCTCATTACCGCATACAGATTCTAGAAGATGCAGTCACCTTTACGCTGACAGCTCAGAGCGCTCCTCTGAAAAGCTAGAAAAGTCAGAATTTGCCATTGGGACTGTCTCCCCCCTCCCGCAGCGTGATTTGTTCAGCTGCAACCTCAGGGAAGTCTGAGTTTTCTCAAAACTCTCAGCCAAATAAGTCCCCGTCCGCTTTAGCCCTACAGGAAAAAGTCTTTCTGTAGCAATCACGCCGAAGACCAGCTTATCGGCCGAGGTGAACTCAACAAACGCTGTAGGCTTTGAAAGTGGATTCATGTGTAGCAGCTTTAAACAAGATTTAAAGAGCTTGGCATTTTTCAGGATGTCCACCTTGGTTTGTACATGTTTTGATGTCTTTAGTGGAAAACATAGTTCAGAAATGCCAAAAAGTGGCATATGAGGGGTAATAAAGGGCTGGCTAATAATAACTATCTACTCAGAGAAGGGTCTGACAATTTTCTCCGTCAGATTACATCCAGTGTTAGAGGTGGCATTTCAGAAGCAAAGCCAGATCAGAGTCTGAATTTGAAAACAGGTCCCACTTAGAGTGAGCAGGTGAGTCTGGCTCGAAACAAGTTTTAATGCTAGATATTTAAAAATTTGGAATCAAGACTGAATGTATTTCCGTACGGTTAACAGTGAATAAAAGAAATTAATGAAAGGCAAAACAGAAAATCACACCCCAGTGATTGCAGTCAAACCTGCTGTGGAAAGTAATCAGTGTTGTGGTTGTGGTTAAGCATGAATAAGCGCTGCGGAGGAATGCTATAATAGGAGGTATTAATGAACGTGGGATTCCACTGGGAGAATTGACACCTACACCTTATTTTCTGAAGCCTCACGGCTTGCACTGAAGCACAGTTTAAATATATCTACACACTGGTTTGGGTTTAAATCCTGTCGATTTGTGAAAACTGTCCTCAATTTGGACGCTGCTCACGGAGGCTGCGCATTACAGACCTACTGCCACAGCTCTCAAGCTGTTGTGCTTATTATTTTTATGACTTTTCTTCAATTGCTGCTGTAAAATGCAGGAAAAGAAAGGCTGGTCTAGTAGAATAAGTGTCCCCCCACACTGCTGCTTTCCGTACTAGCCGGGTGTGAGCAAGGGCAAGAGGCTGCACTGGGGAAGTTGGGGAAAAAGAAGTGAGACTGTTTTGAGCCGGCGAGTCGTGTGAAGCTCCCAGCTGACTCGCCACGGGGAACAGAGCGCAGCAGTAGCTAAGGAGACACTGTTTTTCCTTCTGTTTACTTGTGCTGAGCGTTACATTTCTTTTCCAGCAAAGAGCACGGTGAAGGACAGCTCGCGGTATCGTAAGCTTGGCGGTGGGTTGATCGGAGCATTGATCCGCCTTCAGAGAGGATTTAATGCCGACGGGATTGTTGTAAGCGGGTTCGGATGATTGAAGGAAATCTCTGCCTTTCTGACTTCTGTGTCGCTTCCGTGCCCTCAGTGCAAGCCTGGGAGGAAGGAAGATTTGCGTGCAACTGTACGCGATAGATGGCAGGGCCGATCATCTGGAATTGATCTTCGCATCAGGAACTGATCTCAGTAGATGACATGCTCAATACGCTCGCTAGAGTTGTTTCTTAATCCCCTGCTGGCATTTACTGGGTTAGAGAGAGGTGCTGCTCTTGCTCAGTGTTGCTCAGATGATCTTGATTTCTTGATTCTGATGACTTATTTCTTACCCTCGTTCCCTTGATACCGTATCCAGTTAGGGGTGACTGTGCAGCCCTGCTTGGAGGAACTGGAAACCTGGGCTTTGCGTTTGCAGGCCACGTACAGAATTCCGTCGCATCAAAGCGGAAATACTAGCAGTAGTCACAAAAATGGACGTTTCGGTGTGTTGGTAGGTAGAAGCAATACTAATCGCATGTCCTTTTGCGTTTGGAGTGAAGCAAAATGTTTTAGATTTATTTTGGCAAGTTAGAAGTTAAAAAAGTCGGGGGAATCAGATCAGAGAAAATACTTGATCTGGAATAAAATATTGAAAACATATCTTCTGAAGGCTGAAACGAAACTTTCTAACACTTTTCTTTTTTTATATGAGACATTTGGCAAAGCAATGAAGTTACTTTCTGTATTGCAACGTTTTCTTTCTCTTTTTTTCCCCTTTTTTTGATGAAAGGAAGTTATAACCAAATGTCTTCAGTCAGTTCTATTCAAGAATTGCTCCACCTGGACCGCAGAAGCCCTAACATGTTAACACGAGCTTCATCTGCTAGGAAATAATAGTTCCCTGGAAAGTTTGGGACCTGGTTTGCAATCTCAGCTGTATTCGTGTAAGTGAAGACAAAGCGTGTAACAGAACAGGATCCCGGGAACAAGCTAACGGGAGCTGGGCAGGAGATGCCCTGTGCACGCCTCTGCTCGGCGGGGAGCGGCGCGCAGCGTTGCACTGACCAGGTTCTGCCTCCCGCCGATGGGCACGACAGCCTCCGCGCGCGCGAACCTGGGCAGGGAGGGGCCCCCTCTTTGCATTGCTCGCGTTTCTCGCTCTGCTAGGAAGAGGTTTTGTGCCGTGGTGTGTCTGGTCGCTCCCACCATGGATTGCACGGGTGAGACGAATGTGAGAGTTTCCGAGTAGGCAATAAATCGTGAGGTCATATTAATATTACCATCCAGGGAAATACTGGAGATGGATTTCCGCCCCCCTCCCCAGGTTATCTATTATTTCTTGTGTTTCCTAGCACTCTGGCAGAATCTAGCTGAGAGGCTTCTAGCCCTTGCTGAGTGATTTGAAATTTCCAAAGCTACATTTTAATGACATCTTTAAAAATATAGAGAGATTTGGTGTTAGGATTTGGCTAACACAGGAAGTATTAAGTATTTTCCATCTTCCTTTCACGTAACTTTATGCTTTGACTGATTCTTGGCATCTTCTCCCTCGTTCCTCTCGGCCAGAGCACAGCTCAGGAGAACACTAAGTTACCGGTTGCCCATATTTTGGACAGGTGTGTGGATACTCGGCACTGAGACCCATTTAAGTAACTAAAGGAAAGGGCGAAGAGCTGCCTTGCCGAAAATAATCCTCCATCCTCCCGAATGCGGGACCCCCCGCACTGGTATTCAAATCTCTCCGACCGCAGTTAGCACATCCCGGCGTTGCACATGAAGTTATATACCTGCTGCTTCTTACGTGTCCTCTGAACGTACCGCGGCCTCCAGAGGGGACGAGTCCGGCGGGGTCCGGGTGATGCTGGTAGAGCCGTGCCATGAGGGTGCTCAGTTTGATGCTGCTCCTGGCTACCTGATGAGAATTCACGAGGGCGGTAGCGTTCTTGGCGTCAACATCTGTTAGTGGTCCGTGTAAACCTCTCTGTCCCCCTCTCTGAAGCGTACCGTGCGGAAAGGCAGCCCGGCATCTCTTCCTTATTAAAACAAACAAAAAAAACCCCACACAAACCCCCCCCAGTTAATTTCCTCTTCTTGACTGGCCTGTGCATACCTCTCCATAGCTGGCACTTCTGTAGAGCATAAATCTGTAGTTAGAAGACATGACTTTCAGTAAAAGCAAGAAGATATTTTCTAGAAGAATATCCTGGCATATATAGAGAGCTTATATATATCTATATCATATCTATATCATATCTTTTCGTGGTGGGAAAAGACAGCCTTTTCCCTCTACAAAATTTTTCTAGAACTATGGTTTTGGCAGTATTTATTTCCAGAATATTTGAGCTCTACCTAAAACACCAAACCTGAAAGAATGTCACCCGTCACAGCTCCCAGACAAAATCTCTGCTTTGTTTTTTTAAATTTTTTTTGTAAAAAACCCACTTTTTTTAAAGAAGGAAAGACCAGTTTTCCAGAACTTCCTATATAACAAAAATAAAATTCCCTTTGAAAATGTGATGCGAGAAAATCTGCAAATACATAAGAACTTTTTTCTCTGTGAGATTTGGAGCACCAACCTTACAGTGACCTTAAAATGTGTTTGGGTGTGCGCGTTCAGGTTGTATCTTGTCAATTCTGTAACGTGCCAGTGGTTTATTTTCGAGTAGTTAGTTGGCTAACTTCAACAGGACTACTCATGCAAAGGAGGGTTGGAATGGGAAGCTTTTGTATTTGCACTGTAACTCAGATAATCTCGCTACTCATTTTGTGGATTTTCTTCAAAACAAGAGTGTTCAATGTGGTCATGAAGCCACCTTTCAACGCTTGGCTCACCATTTAGCTTCGGATATTTCCTCTAATGATTATCTTGCAAGTTACAGGATAGTTAATGGGTAATTTTCCTGATGATGCAAATTTGTTATTTTTAACTGGGATTTCAGTTTACAGAGGTTCGATTGCATCTGAACTCAGTTTCATAGACTTTTTCAGAAGTAATCTTGAAGCAAGAACAGGTCCCTGTAGCTTCGAGTGTACTTACTGCCGCATCTAGCGTACAGCTGCCTACATTTATACGTTAAAAACCAAAACCCCGTTGTGTAAGCACAGACGGGTTGAAGCCTTGATAAAAGCATCTCCTTTTCTTTTACAAGACAGAGCAACGCGTGCGATGTGTTTGTGGTTACTTAAATAGGGTGTTCTGTGGCGGATTAACCTGTCCTCTTTGAAGGAAAATCAGCAGTGGTGGTACTTCTGAAAAGTGCCTACTTGCACGCTGCGTGTATCGCGGACGTGTAACTGCATGGCATTATAGGTCTTTGGCACTCCGGTTTGCATTTACCCGTGTGGCTCGAGGAGGAGGAATATGAAGAGTCCCCCTGAAATAGAAACGAGTAACGTAGTCATTGATACAATATAATGGTGAGAAATCCGAAGCGAATGGGGTGTTTCTGGCCACAAAACATTTGCGTGAGTTTGCGAATACATTTCGCTTCACCCTCCTGTCTGTTTTGTTCAGAACCTCCTCTTGACAGCTTTGCTAACGGTTCGTTTTGTTCCTGCGGTGACTAAATAGTGGAGGAGCTGATATTTGAAGATTTCTGTAGCAGCAAAGGACAGTGCTAGGCAGTTTGGATCTCTGCCGTCTGCTCTTGGCTGTGCTCTTTTGCTTTCCTTCAAGCAGATCTCTCTTAGGCTGCTGGCAGCGAAATTCTCCACTGAGGGACAGGAAGCCGTGCCTGAAGTTAGAAGGGTTGGCTTCACCTTGCAAATTACAGAGCAATCATAAATGATGGGAAGGAGTTTGATGAAGTGGGTGAGGAACAATTGATGGATTATTTTAGTTAAAATTACTTAGAGCCCAATCCGACTCCCACTGAAGTCAATTAAATCGTAGTTGGATCAGGGCCAAAGTGAGTCAAATCCAATTAGGCCTTAACTGTAAACATTTAAAAGCACATTATTATAAGGTAGTTCAGCGCTTAAGTTACACTAAAACAAAAGCATTTACGAAATCCCAGACTGACAGTATTTTATTTGTATGGCTGTAATGAAACCCTTGTCCTTGCGGCTGAGAGACCGAGGCCTCTCAGCCCGGTGCCCGACCCCTGTGGCACCTGTCTGTTGTGAAGGGATGTCACAGCAGTTGATCCCCTAGATGTATTTCTGTCCGTCAGAGACGATCCGGCTAGCGATCGCACGAGAAGAGACGGCAAAGATGACTGAAATGAGATTGTAGAAATCCCGGTGTTGTTTCATCTAATTGTCAGGATTTAGAGAGCTTACTTGTGTAAGTATCAGCTCATAAACCGCTGAAACTTCTGCATGAGCTAATCTCAAAACTGTAATGGTTATGGATATTCATCTTTGTCTCTGCTGAACAAAGTACAGCATCCAAAATGTTATCTGAAAAGAAATAACCTACCTAATAAAAAGATGGATTTATAAATAAGTTCAAGTTTAACAACATATGGTGGTGTTTTCAGAAAATCAGGGAGGTTGTCTTTTAAACCGTGATTCACAAGCTTGCCTTTTTTTTGTTTGGTTTCTTTTTTCTTTTTTTTTTAATGAATTCAGGATTGATTCTTTTCATTCTGACCTCAGAACTTCTCCTCACCGTCCCTTTTCCAGCTGGGCGAAGGCATCTCCTGCTGTTTGGAGCGGCTCAGAGTTGGCAGGTATAGGGTTTCCTGGCTTGCATTTGTTCGACAGGGAGGGCTGTCTCGGGAGCTTTTAGCACCGCATCCAAAGTGCCGTCCCTAAAGATCTGCCAAAAGCCTGGGACTTGGCGAGCTACAGCAGGGAATAGCTGCTCCCTGGGCCCATGCCTGTCTCTCCAGGTGAACTAAATTCATCCCCCTGGACAGACGATCTCCCGGTCAGTGCCAAGCGCCGAAAGGACTTCTGCAGGGTTTGAAGTTGGTCTGGTTTGTTTTCTGTCTCCGTAAGCAGCTGAGTTTAAAATGAAGGGTAGAGCCTGGTCCTTGCTTTAACTAAGGACGCGACGTCGCTCGGGCTCTGTGAAACGTCGTCGTGGTGGAGGGAGACGCTGGGCGTTTGCAGAGCGGTGAGAGGAGAAATGAAAAAATGAAAAAGGTCGGTCTGACGGCATGCCCAGCTACCGCAGGAGGGTTGCAGCGTCTTCAGAGCTGTTCAGCTGCCTAAATGGGCTTGGTTTTTCAGTCTGGTTTTGTGCTGTTGCAGTTTTCGTGGTTGTTTTGACTTTTTTATGTCCTTTTCTGTTTTCCATGTGTTTCTATTAATAGCAGGATCAATTAATAGCTTCCACTCACACTTTCCAAAGAGCTTGTGACTATGAAATAGCAATTTCTGGCCTTTAGAGAAAGGGAAAAGTGGAATCCAACCAGCAGTGTTAATCAGCATAAAGGGATGAAACCATGAGAAATATTGATGTAGGACTTCTGTGGCACAGACTCAGCTTAGAAAAAAAAATACTGCCTGTTTTCTTCCCCATCAGTAGGCAGAGACGCTACCATGAAAGCCATGCAGGCAACCTGGTAGCTAGAGCTGGCGATCTGGGGCTTTAATAATGTTTGAAAAAAGGGTTTTCTGCCATCCACGCCTTATTTCTCCCTTCTCACTAGTGCTACTATTAGTCATGTTACAGCTTGTAAAAATGCATTAAAATCAGTTGACAGCTGTTTAAAAACAGAGCATTACCATTATCTATTCATGGATATTGACTGCTTAGTAACAGCCTAGGTGTGATTTGTTTGACTCATATTAACTCACCAGAGATCTTAACTTTGGTATTACCTTTCAAAAAACAAAACCAGCGATAATGTTTTTTACCCGCTGATTGTGTTTCTGCGTCTCTGAGAATATACCCGCAAAATAAAAATGGTACTTTTCTGTAGTAAATTATGGGATAGAAAATCCTTTTGGGCAGTGAAGGATACTGAAAACGCTTTCATTCGTCACGGTGCCTTGACAGCAACTTCTGTTGAAGAAAAACATTTCCTTTAGGGGAATTCTCTTGGGAAAACTCCCGATATGTCTTAGGAAGCAGAGCTGGTGCTGAATTTCTGAGTGCCTCTGCAATGATTTGAACGTCTTGCTGACAATTTGCCAGGACATAGCCCACTTTACCCTGAAATCAGTCACGTTTACAAGGTATTCAACTGAGTATTTCTTACATACAAAGAAAATTATAATGGAATAGCAGCTATTTGTTCACTATTGCCTATTAGTGAACTGAAAAATCCATCCAGAAGAAACTTCAGTGCTGGTTTCTGAGCTCCAGTCCAGAAGAAACATTTCCAGTACCTGGCGCGTAGCTTCAGCGGGGCTTAAAACGTGGTGGACTCTTCTAATTTGTCTTCTCAAAATGTTTGTTTTCCCCAAAGCCAATCATGGGTCGTTTGCCTCCAGTAATTGATACCGACACTGGAAATGTTTGTCCAGCTGATGACAAAGGTAATTTATGTGTTTGAAAAGTTATCGCCCTGGTTAAACTGGGGCCAGTTTGCACATTGTGAGAAAACTCAAATACGCACCTCATCGAGCTTCTCTCCACAAGAATTTTCTTCATTCAGATGCCTCACTTTTTAGGACAATCAGTAAAGAGTGAGGTTTATGTATTTTAAACTGTAATTTAACCCTTTGCATGTTGCAGACTAAAATTTGGAAAAAATCCAAATACTGCTTTTCTCAGTTACTCTTGATTCTGCTGCCACCCCCCCACCCCCGGCCCCACTGTTCATTTGCCCCTTGGAGCCAACAGAAGATTTGGGTGTGTAGAAAAAGAAAAGGAATTGCATCAGACGGCAAATACACGAATGTTTGCTGCTGAGCGTTCATTCAGCTGGCAGCGTGGGACGTGCCGCGGCTGGGAACGGGGATAACTGAATGGAGCTTGTGATTTTGCCCAGCCGGCGGAGGTGGTGTGGCCATCTCTGCTTGGCTTTGTCCTTGACTCGCTGTACGATGCGGAGCCAGCTGTCCGCTCGCTGCATGCCTCACCTTTCCCATCAGTTAAAGGAAAACGGCGGTTTATTACACACTTGTGCAAAGTACCGTAAAATTCTTTGCTAAGAAATGCAAGAGAAGCCCAAAGTGATATGGTCAGTGGGGATTGCGTGTGTTTAACTGTGCTTTTCATGAGGATTAATTAAGTACAACTAAACTCCATAATTTTTTTCCCCACCAGAAGGAAGAGACCTCTGCAGAAATCACGTTAAGATAGGTGTTAAGATGAAGCTGTGTTTATTACTTTGTAGGGGTTTCAATTCATTAGCAACTTTTATCCATCCTTTGACCCTTTCCTGGACTTCTCTCATTCTGTCCCTGACCTGCTGGGTTTTCCAGTTTGCTCTTTCACTGTCTTCCTTCCTTTTTCTCTCCCTGAGCTCTTTCTCGCGGTCTCCCCTCTGCACAAACTGCATCTGATAATGTTTGAGTTCAAGTCGAACTTTCGAACCCATGACGTCAAGTTGGTTTGGAATTAGGCAAAACCAGTTTGCCCATCCCTCGTTGTAAAAGGGTTAATCCTCTAAACTATTGAGAGACAAGGGCAGGGAATTATGAAAGGAGCCCCTGTTTTATAAGCGTTTGTATTGCCAGTGCTTGAATACCCGTAATAAGTAGGTTGCTTCGGTGATTAATGACTGCGTTTTACATGCTGAGGATGGATGATGTGTCTTATTGTAGAAGCCATTTATTTTTATTTGGTCTCCTCACCCAAGTAGGACTGAAAATGAGACCTTAACGTCTTGGTGGGAGTATGTTTTATGCTCAGCAATTTAGTGAAAGGTGAACCGAAGGAGGAGAAAATAATTTAAATGATGCCTAATTTTTTTTTCTTCTTTATAACGTGTGCGAAGACAACTCACATGGATTTTTGTTTTAATACAGGACTTTTCTTTAGAGATTCTTATTTTGTTCCCTCCAAGTTGGAAAGGAGTAGGAATGTGTTGTCAGTCTGAAACTTCATAAATTTGGAAGGAGCAAGCTATTCAAATGCCTTAAACTCAGTCTGTCTTTGTTTTATTAATTTCTTTTTAATCAAGGATGAAAATAATTTAAAATCTTTAGTTATCTTGAGCCAATTCTTGTATCAGAATCTAAGTTTCTGATTTCGCTTTAGTTTCAGTTGCACTTTTTTCCATGACTATGTCATTTTATGGTGGAGGTGGAGTGTTTGTGGTGGTCTAAATACACAGAAGAGAAATCATCTTGTTATTAAACCAGCTGTATATCTATATCTGTATGCATTCAGCACTGCATCCATCTAACTCCAAGATTTTCATTTCTATAGAAAGATTTAATAAAGGAAGGAGTAAAAAGACTTTAAAAAGCCCTCTTGAATTAATTGGAGAAGATCTATTGCAAGACAGTGAAATTGGTTGCAGTGTCCAACCAAGTCTTTCTAAAGCTCTACATAAACCGAAAGACCTTGGGTCTGGCTTCCCAGCAGATCCTCCGGGGTGGAAACAGAGACAGCGAGAGGCATGGCATCGATACTTTGAGAGAGAAAAAGATGAGCAGGGTTTTTCTGAACGTTAGCATTGAAGCGCTTTTTCGTATGTGCTTCACCAAACATATATTAAAGGCTCATTTAGCACTTGGAATTTAAAAGACCCCTCATAACTCATACACCATTGCTGAGCAAAGCAAACCAATTCAGCTCGATGGATTGGAGCATTGGCGGCTTTTCATCATATACCAGTAAATGTCAGTAATTGCCGAAGTTCTCTGGACACATTCTCTAATAACATTCCGGGTGGGATATGGCCCCTTTTTCAAAGCTTAATGAAAACACTGGCGATGTAGAGAGTCTGTCATACTGCGTGCAGGGAGAGCATGGAAATGCAAGTCGAAGATGAGTTTCATCCCAGCAGTGCCACATAAAGGAGTCCGGTAATGACGGTGTTCGAGAAATACCAACAATATTCCCTGCAGACATCAGCATCACGTAAAAATTGGTGGCTGTGGCTGGTCTTTGGCAGAATAGCCTTCTTGGTTTAGAAGAACTTTTTTTTAAAAAAAAAAAAAGCTGAAAAAAGTTATTTTGGTTTGAAAAACCACATGCTGCATATGTGCCTGTTGTTGGAGGGGTTCCCGTGGAAACATTGCCGGTTGCACAATAACAGGATACGTGCACTGCTTCACTATTAACATATATATTAATGGCACATTAAGGAATTCCGTAATCGTATGACACAAAAGACAGTTCTCCATGCAGTGATCATGCAGTCTATTAATGGGAAACATCTTCAGCAAGCTGTGAGATAATAACGCTCCTGCCTCCCCTTGTGGCTTCCGTTGGAGGACTTGCCAGACCATGCAACAACCTTGGGTGGTAGATACTATCATCCTCATTTTGCATGTGGGGAAAACAGAAGTCCGGTGAGATTCAGGGACTTGGCTGAGGTTGCATGTAAGGGTTGGAAAGGCTACGCCTAATGTCCTCTTTCCCCAAAAACCACGTCTTAGTGAACAGAATTTTGTTCTTTTGGTCCCTTATGGGGCAGGTGGGAGTAAATAAAGTTGGTGGGAATGAGACAATATTCCCATCAGCCTGGAGTTGTTCCTGATGGTAGCGGGAACTGTGCACCCACGCACGCGTGGAGGGAAGAAAGGGCTGCGATGTTTTTTGCATGTTGACTTTTATGATTGGTATTTAAATGAGATTATCGAGTCACAGAGGTACCTGTGGAACACGGCGACACTGCATTCCTCAGTGGCAGGTGCCGTAGGAGAATCGGAGGTAAATAGATGTGCTGATGAAAGCAGGAGATGGGTGACAACCAAAGCTTTGACTCAAAGCCCTCCAAGCCTTGGGGTGAGGGAGGGTCTCCTATTTGGATCTCTAAATCAGAGCATTTCTAGGGGCGTGTTTGTAGTTCTGGCTCTAGGAGCTGTCGGAAACAGGTGTCCTTCTAACGTTTCTGTCCATAATGGCATTAAGTCACAACTGAAGCCAGCAGAATTTGAGCACTGTAGAAACCTAATTCAATCCAGTATGATTAATTAGGGCCTATCTCCACCCTAAGTCTAACCTGTATTTTTTTGGAGGTGTGGAAACAGTGTCTCCTTGGCTGACTTCCTATCGGAACAGAAAAAAAACCCAGACACTAATGTCTGGCATGAGTGAGGGCTCTTATTCTTTGGAGGTCGGGACAGCTAGAGCTCACCAACTGGAATTTCTGGCTTATCCTTCCACCAGTGCTGTGGTACAGGCGGCCTGGTAGCTGGGAAACCTTGTCATCGCTTTTCTGACATGTAAGCGATTGCATGCCTCCAAAGCGCTTTGAGACTCTAAGGTTGACATTTTGCTCATGGAACTCCTTACTCTGGGTGCGTCCATTTTGAGACTGCCCGTCCTTGAGATATTCTTCAGCTTGCTTTTTGAGATTAGATTAATTTCAATAGGAGTGAAACTTGTTTTGTGCTTGAGCTGGAAAAAAAAAAAACCACCACCCACCCTGAAATGAATGGGCTGGCTCTCGGCTACTAGAAATCAGACTGGTTTTGACGCTGGGGGCTATGCAAGTTTGTACAGACTGAAGTTTTGGTGCAGACAGTACACCCTGGTATAGGGTGGACTGAGCTGTTGAGTCCTCTAGGTCCGTCTCCACCGAGCAATTGGCTATTCCGCTTGTTGCTTACCTCCGTTTCCCTGCTACAGACCAACCCCGTAGCTGCCTTGTCGGCTCTGCTTGTGTTTTCATCCACCGGTTATACTCTGCCATGAAAATACGTGTGTAAGGCTGCAGTCTGACGTGATCTTTCCATGATGTCTGTGGTAGTGAATGCAGCTTTCCGTGTCCTCACTCACTCCTGGGCCACAGGGCAGGCTCATTAAGCACAGATGTTGAAGTGAGTGGAACATCAGTTTGCCTGGAGACTTGGGGTGTAACTGATGGTAGCATCCCACCTGCCCATATCCATACTGGGTAGTCACGGCTGCAGGTAGAGGCAGCGACGAAGCCGTGTGACTGAGGGTTCTTGCAACATCTTCAGCTCATGGCTAACTTTATGCGATGTAAACAGTCCTGAAGTCAAGGAAGCTGCATTGGGAATAAGGTTGCCAGCACAGATTTTTAGCAGTGTTGCAGAATGGTTTGCAATGAAAAGTTTCTATAAACTGGAAATTCAGCTGTATCACACCCACCCCCCTTCCCCGCTTCCAAAAAGTGAAAGCTTAGCTGTCCTTGATTCATTGTGTTTGGGTTAAGATTCAGTCCCTGGGGTGACATGGGTGTGCTGTTATTTGATGTGGAGGGAATAAAAATAGCTTTGCCCTGTGCTGACGAAAGCTGTGGCATAGTCTTTGTCAGCTTATTCAACCAAAAAGACCAGGTTTGGAGGAAATCCGTATTTCAAGGTGCTCTAGATTCTGATAATAGGGTTTCAGCTTCCTGGAGTAATACTGTGATGTGCATTATGCTTAGCTATACTCTCTGTATATGTCTCTCCTCCTTCCCCAGCCACAAGAGCTGGGTTAAGATCACTGATCTAATTGGCAAACACAAAGGATAGACAGGCTGTGAACAAAACCTCCTCATGTATCATTTGCATCCTTCTAAATTGCATTGTTTGTGCAGCTGTTCAGCCAAATCGTCCACAGAGTTTATTTTTGTCCATAGAGGAAACAGAGATGAGTTTTCTCTCTGTTAGGGCAGGTGCAAGATCAAAGAATCATATATGCAACTTAGAGAGACCAACCTCTCTGCTAAACGCGACCTGATGGGGGCAAGATTATTAATAAAGCAACCCTTGAGATGATAAGTCACAATTATAAGAGGCAAAGGCTTTGCCATGGTGTGACAGGTCTCCTTCTGACTTACTTGCTGAAGTCCCCCATTCATTTCAGTGTGAAGGAAAAGAGGGGGGTGTCTGTGTATCTTAAACACTGATCTACTATTCCCCTGAGAAGAAAAAAGCATTTTCCAAAAGATCCATCAGGCAAAATTTACAGAGTCTGGTGTTTAGAACCAATTGAACTTTCTTTCTTCCCACGTGTCACTCACCAGAGTGTTTTAGAGGCTCAAAGCAGGAAGAGGTAGTGATATTTATGGCAAGCTTTTTGCTGGAGCTCACACAAGGGTGGGCTTGAGAAACCTGAAGAGTGCTTTTGTGTGCACGGCTAGTCAGCTGTCCACTGCCACTGTTTGCTTATGGATGTTGCGATAATAATTAACAGAGCAGGAAGTAAAGGACCAATTGATTTATGCGTGCATGGCATTATGCATTTGAACTTGGACAGAAATAGTGAAATCCTGAGAGAAGGCAGATTTATTTGTCAAATGTGTAAGGATGTAAGAATGGTCATAATGTGTCAGTACAAAGTCCATATAGACTCGTATCTTGGACGGGGGCCAGTACGGGATGCTTAGGGAGCAGTATAAAGAACAGAATGTGACTTACCCTTCCATTAAACTGTACCCTCTCAGCTCTGATGATCTGTTTCTAGATCTAAGTCCAAATCTTGCTCCTTGACCGGTGACACCATCTGGACAGAGGGTTGGATTTGGCCCTCTACGTTTCTCCCCAGCGTCCCGAGATGCCTAGTCATCTGGCTGCCATCAACAGACAGAAACTTGTTGCAGCTTAAGCTTAGACACCCTGAGAGTTGTGTCGTCTTGGTGCAGTGTTTCTCCTCCACCCCCAATAGACAAGACCAGAGACTGCCTGTAAATCCATTCCTTCTAGCTATTTGGTTCTGTAATCTTTTGGCTGCTTCGCTTGCTAAATCTGGGTCCGAACGGGTAATGAGCTCTAGAGTTGAGTCTTATCCTCGGTAATGGAGGAAACATTTGGCTGGAGTATTTAATGTGACTTAGTTCAAAAGAAAGAGCTTCAAATTGAAGTTGGCTTTATGGAGCCAAAGCATCCCTCGATACAGATATGGTAAATGAGCTGGTGGCTTGTATCCCAGTAACTTCCCTGCACCGTGTGAGTGCTGTGGTTTATGGAGATGTGCTCATGTTTATTTCTCTGGGACTAATGTGGCCTGGTCTTAAAACTCCCTCAGAGCCTGAACAGTAAGGGCCTGGAATGAAGGTTCGTGTCCAAACCCACAGTCCGTTTGGAGCTGTTTCCAGCCATGATGGCCTTGGGCCCATATAGCCTAATAGGAGCTATTAGAACAGGTCTGCTTGGGTTCAGAGCACCTCCCTTCCCACCGAGTAGGATTTAAAGGGCTCATCTGCTAAAGAAGAGGAATCCCAGACAGAATCACTTTTCTGTAGCCTCAGACAAGGAGCAGAACCTCTCTGAGCCATGCTCAGTTTGCCTGAAGAGTGTGGATTTGAGGCAAGGCCTCGAAGACTTCTTGAGTGCTGGCCAAATGGATTCTTTAAATGCTTCTTTAAAAAAAAAAATCTTTATATATAAATTTTCGTCTTCGTTGAGGATCTGACAAGGTCCTGGCAGACTCCCCTGTTTGAGAGACAGCCTGGAAGAAAGGCCTCTGTGTGCAAGAACAACCTATAGCACCCAGGTGGTGCTTGCTTTTGTCTTTCCAGCAATGGAGAAGAAAGTCAGCATCTAAGCATCGCCATCCTGTGATGGCAGGAAACCTCGGCGGAGGGACTAGCCCCAGGCCAGCAACGCAGCCAGGTCTTTCGACTCCAGGTTCAATGCATTCCTACCTCCTCCCCCACCAGCAGGGCCCCCGAACAAAGCCAGCTTGTTATAATGGTTATCGCCAACCCTGCCAGAAGAACCCTGGTGCCGTCCTTCAGGGATCTGGCATCCCTGGGGACACTGATGCTGTAGGTGGATTTTTGGATTATGTTTGTAAGATAGGTGATCGCCCCACATCCAGTCCTGTCTAAGGCAGGGTATTATACATCTGCCAGTGGCAGCAGGGAGTGAGACAAGTTCTCGTTCAGGGAGGCTCGTCATTTTTTCAAGGCCAATTACTTACTGTGTGTACAGTGCCTTGAACATGTAAAAAAGCACAATATAAATGTCATTATTAAGTAAGGATTAATTATCTTTCTGGTTAGTTTTTGGGAAGGCCTCCGGCATGCATGCCTCTGATGCATCCCAACTTATTAATTACTGTTATTATGTAGAAGTTATACAGAAACATTACGTTGATAAATTGCTGATGGGGACAGGCTTGAAACAGAAAACCTGGATCTCGCAGCTCCAGGTACTGAGGAAATTTCACTTGTGGCTTTGAAATCAGGCTAAACTTGACCGCAGATCTAAGTGCCCCACAGCTTGGGGGACAGCAGCTGCAGCTTGTGTCCAGCTCCACTCACCTCTGGTTAGCTGGACAGGTAGTTGCATGATGAGAGATGTAATATGTTATATTGATTATTATAGAAGTTAACGTATACAGACGTAAGGGGTTTTGTTTGCAACCGACTTAGCTGAAAACCTGCTCCCTCAAAAAAATGTGGTTGAAAAGTGATAGTTCTCTAATGTGCCTAGGGAAGGTAAAATAGGACTCCTGGATGAGCCCTGATTTTCCCCCACCTAAGAAGCTGTTGTCAAAAATTACCATTTGAAATGCGCCACTTTTCTCCCCCCACTTACACTTGGCTCATCACAGAAGGTATAGACTCCTGAAGAATTGGCTTTCAGTCAGAATGCCCTAAAAAGGTTTGGTTTTGCTGCGCTAAAATTAGCTGCACTAACTTTAATTTCTGTTTTTTCTTTTCCTACTGCGGACACATGCAGGTGAAATCCTGGCTCCACTGAAGCTGATGGGCATTTTGTCATGGACATCAGTTGGGTCTGGATTCTCCCACAAAGGAGAGAAGCCATTTGCTCCCAAGCAGACATTTTGCTGTGTAGCTGTGTTGCATTTAATTTTTGCAAGACTCGTGGTCCTTGTCGGGCTACTAGGGCTCCTTGAGTTGAAGTGTGGCAATAGAATATGGTGTGAACTCTGCCCGCAACCTTTGATGATGAACAGTTAGACTTTGCCCTAAGGAACCCTGCTCAGCGCTATTGTGGAGCACCACCAGTGTCGCGTCATGCTCCAGTTCTGCACTTAGATTTCAGGCTTTATTTTTCAGGATTGACTGCCTCTGTGACGCTCATGATTCCCATGGAGATTTTGGCTCTGGGCATTTGGGCTGAGTCTTGGGACTATTTTTGGAAGCTTTCAAAATGTCCCAGAAGTGCCCTTCACCTCTGCTCACGTGCACAGACTTTGGCTTTTGCTTAGCTACGACTGGTTTCCACATGTAACCAAAGAAAAAGTGAGCTAGTAGAAAAAGAGAAATAAAAACAAATAAAGAAAAATCTCCTCTCTCCAAACAGGGCTAGCTCTCAGTTACGTGACCGAGCTCTTAGGTGCGGAGATGCTGGAGAAGAGGAACGGCAATAAAGAGCATTCTCAAGCATTCCCAGGTCCAGAATTCCTGTTGAATATCTAATAGCCACAGAAGGATCTGATTATAGCATTGAGATATGGCACTTTTAAAGGGTCTGAGGATTGCATGCAGGTTTTCCAGCTATTTCAACATTCAAAGAGTGGTAGGCTCTGTAGAGTTGTCTTACAGTAAGACTGGAAAGAATGAGAAGAGAATCAATGTCTGAACTGGTTGATATGAATGATTCCTGACAAATTATCTGTCAGCACCTCTCTGGCCAAGCTTTGTTTGACGGGGTTGCTAAAAACATTTAAGTCCATACTTAGGTACCACCTCTGGGCTTGAAGCTCAGTTGACTTGTGCAGGGGACACCCTCAGGAAGATCTCGTGGCTATGCCTGGACTTCCAGCCCATTAGGAGAGGATACAAGAGGGGCAGCTAGCTCTGAAAGACCATCTGTGTCAACATGTTGCAAGGGCTGCACCATGCAAATACACCGACTCATGTCTTGGAAGCTGTCAAGCTGTCAACACAGCGTTCACAACCCAATTAGCCCACCTCTGTTCAGGCCATAATTAGCTCAGGTGTAATCATAGCCTGGCGTGGCTATGCTGCTTCCCGTTCTAGAGATGGCTGAGGGATCTGTGCGCAGAACCATGCTGCATAGTGTAAACATCATCCAGGTCATTTTTTTAACTCGGGATTCAAGCATTTGTGGGCATCTAGGAAAGGGCTGCATCTTGGGCTGTTTGCAAGGAGGCTGGGGGTCCTGCCAGGGGAGGGAAAGTCGCCTTTCCAGGAAAGACAGGCCTGGGGAGACACTGGTCCCATGCTCAGGGTGCTGGGGGGCAGCAGAGGGGAGGCAAGGACATGCAGGAAGAGGCCCCCATGTCTGGGGGCTGCTCGGTGCCTGAGCCTGGTATAGATGGAGCAGAGAAGGCTTAAATCCAATATCAGCAAAACCAGGTGGGGTAAGGTCTAACCTGAGAGCGAGAATTGCTTTACTGCCTTCAGTGGGGTTTCTGGTGGACAAGAGAGATGCTGCAGGTCCGTGTGGCACATGCTGGCTGAGGAAGCTAAGCAGAAGGAGCACAGCCCTTGCGTAAGAGTCATGTTAGGTTCCTGGTCAGCCTTCAGCTAGCTCTAACAACCACAGAGGAGCCCACACAGACCTGAGAGGACATCCTGTGTCCTGGGGTACACAGCGGGTATCTGGCTGTTGTCTTCAACCAGTTGGCTCCTGGGCCATGTTGAGTTTCTGGCTTGTACCGGCTCCACGCTCAGCTCTGGCTCCGGTGGTGAAGTCCGTGGGAATGGCATTTCTCACCTTTTGGGGATCTGTGGTGGAAAAAGTAGATGTAATGCCCCCCCCACTGAAAAAACTGTGTATGGTTCAACTTATTCTCAATGTTTCCTTGCTTCTTTTGCTTTCTTTGCTTCACTCGGGGCTGGCTTCTTCCTTTCAGTAGGCTGCCCGCTCCTTTGGCAAAATGAAGTTCTCTCCTAAATGAACTCTACTTCTTCTTGGTTCCCTTTTGTTTTGACATTCAGGAGATGGCAGATTTATAGACCTTCCTGAGTCGTAAGTTCATTTGCTTTTATTATTTACCTTTCACTGCAGCCCATTCCGAGTGAGATTTCATTCTGCCTCCGAGCAGGGCTGACCTGCCAAGAGGAGATGATCCATAAATCTTTCCTTCCTCTTTCTTTCCAAAACAGAATTAGCTGAGTTTGCCTAGGAGGGAAACTGTTCTGCCATTGCCGGCGGTCAAACAGTGCAATTAATTAGTGCTTTCCCTTTTCTCTCTAGTCTGTGTCTGCTGGGGTTGAAAGTAAGCCACGGAGGAGGGAGGGGGAAAAAGAAGGGGGAAAATTTGAATTATTTATTTTTAATTAAAACCTTTGCAACGTGATCTGTTGCAGTGGTGATGTACCTATTGCATCATATCTCATTTAATGGAAATGCCCCAGCAGCCGAGCGGAGCTGACTTCAGGTTGGTCCGATGAAAAGCAAGTGTTCCCAATTCCTGCTCATGGAGCTGGAGCCAGTGCGGTGAGGCCCCTTGCCTTCACACCTGGGCTAAGAGGGAGCAACAGGCCGACACGCTGCAGATTTACGCCTGGGGTATCGGCTTGTTTTGGCTAGTAAAGACTGACTTTCCTGACTGAAACCTTCTGGAGAAGGTGGGATGAATTCTCCGTCCTTCTTGGTGTTACTGCTGAAAAGGAAAAGAAGTGAGAAAGAAAATATCTTTGGATACGTTAGATCATGATACGTTTCTACGACAGAGTCCAGGGTTCTTCTAGACCTGCGTGGCTTGAGTAAGCCCATTCATTTCAGGGTGGTGTGGTCGGTGCATTGTGCAAGGGGCAGGTCTGTTATTCCCTGTAGAGCGGCTGCCAGCGTGGCCGGATTTAAATAGCAAAGCAAAATGTTTTCAGATCCTTGGAAAACACTCTGCAGATCCAATGTTCTTTTTATTTTTAGCTCTTGGTTCATTTTAGCAACTGAGTGGCCAGATGTTAGCTGTATGGAGATGGACAGAAATAAGAGCTTTCTTGTTGCTTGAAATTGGGACTATTCAAATGCTTTGTTTAAGCATAACTACAGGGAAACTTCTGGTGCTGAAGCACTGCTCCCTCAGTTGGGCATGGTACGAAGTACGGATTATGCTAATGCTTCCCAAGTATTTGAGAAGTATTCAGCAGCAAAGTGAGCCTGAGACGACCCTAGACTTTGGGGTGATTAAGACTATTCTAACAGATAAAACTGGGACTTCTCTGTATAAAACCACACAGTAAGCGATTGCTCTCCCTGTGAAGAGCATTGAGACCTCCTGAGTCCTAAACCACTGGCAGCTTCACCACCGGACTGTGCTGCCTCTTGATTGTTTCAGATGCAGACAATAAAACACTTGAGGTTTGTTGCCAGGGTCACAAACTAATTCCTCATTTTTTTTTCTCGTTTATGCTTTTTGGTTTTTCAAGTGCAAAAGACCAGTGGGTCAGGATTGGAAAAGGTGCTTGGACAACAATGCAGGGAAGTATGTGTTCGGCTGAAACTGTTCTGAAAGGCAGGTACGGAAAGGAAGAGCGCTTCATTTCCATCCCTTCCCATTTTGGGAGACAGAGCATGTCACAACAGTGCTGAGCAGACGGGAGCAGCTTGCCAGCATTTAATTTGTTAAAGATTAAGAAATTATTCCATTCTTACAATACCATGTCAGTCTAGAAATACCTTTGAACTCTGGAGGATGTGAAATTTAGATCTAGCCTCAGATTTCATAGTGTTTGGAAGCCAAGACTGTATCAAGGCAAGGACTGTACGGATGGTTTAAGGGGAGTCGTGTTAATAGTGTACCTAGAGACGATGGACTGGCTCCACTTCAGCTGCCTTTGAACTTTGGGATAACTAGATCCAGAACAGGATACCAAACTTAGGCTTTTTCCTTTGTGATCTAGAAGCTAGCTAGTGCAGTGCAGAGGCTAGCTGTTTCTGGTTTACTCTATTCGCAAGGATATTGACTGCTAAAGCATTGCCCCCTTTCCAGCCCAGAAAATATTGCCCCCAGAAAATATCTGCAGCCTTGAACCCCACGTCTTTCTCTAAATGCTGTCCTTACTCCATGCCCTAACCATCTTGTGTCCTCATCAGGCTGAGGGCAGAAAGCTGAGAAGTCTTGTATGCGGCCGGGCTGAACATCAGCAGATGCTTTCATTATTTATGATGGTTTCTAAAAGCACTGTCGCAACTGTTGGTGTCAAACCATAAGCAAAGGCTTCTCTTACGAGCACAAATGATAAATTCATATAAGACGCTTGGTGTCAACAGCCTCACAAATCTGTTCGCCACCTGGAGCTCGAAGCAGCTCAGCAGTTGCAAACCACTACTTGCACAGAAGTAGAACAGCGGTTTCAGAAGCGCAGTAAGTAAATACGTGTCCTGACGCGGGCACCAAAAATAAGCATGTGCTGAGCTTTTCTGAGCATTTGCCCAGGTCACAGCTGCTGGCTGCTGAACATTTCGGAAAATGTATCCCCTCATTCAGGTGCTCAGCACTTGAAAACGTGGACCTGAACAACTCCAGCGTCAGCTGCTTCTCTAATAACCAACCACTGTTTTAGCCTGCAAAAATAGCCAAGTTCTCGCTGCTGATCTTGGAAGGAGGAAAGCAGTTCTTTTATTCCTGATCCTACCTGATTATTAGAAAAATAGCCTGAAGAGACTTTCCCCTCTTTGATGGAGGCAGATCTTAAGCTCTGGGACCATTGTAGCTAGCCTCCCCCCAGTCCAAGCTGTCCCACGTGCTGCTACCGTGCCATACGGGAAAGCAAATACCCCCGATTGCTCTGATATCAAACACCTTTTTCTGACCTCCCTTGAAGAGAGTTCCTTGTAAAAATACTTTTGTCCAGAGGTTTCAGTCACTTGGAGCCTTGCAGGGGTTTCTGAGCTCTGGTGATTTATTACTCCTTAGTAACCTTGTGGTATATGGAGAGCCCTGCTGGAAATATACAGGGGTACAAGGGTAAAAGTATCAATTAACCGGTGATGTGGTGCCAAAAGCCACCCATGTGCAAGGACAGGAATGGGGTTTCAGGCTGTGAGATAAGGCTTGGCTAGTGAACCTGCAGGGGAGCAGGAGCTGTGTGCTGGGAAGGTTTGAACCAGGACCCCCAAACAGCAGGGTAAGGGTATATAACAAGGCTGGACCCACTCCTGTATGGTGTGTGAGCTAAAGCATCGGTTTTCAGCCTCCTTATTCGGAGCAGGTTGGGACTGAGATCCCTGAAGTCTCTTTTATAGCCTCCGTGAGCAAGAGCAGCAGTGCAGAAGGGCCACGTCCCAGGACTGCTGCCAGATGCGGACCATCAGCGCACCTCATCGCTCACCCAGGAACGTCTCTTAGGGTGGAGGTGGCTTCAGGCTTCCTGCCCAGGGCCCTTGCAAGGGAGGTGCCCTACAAGAAGGGAAGAGGGGCTGATTCTTTTTGGCAAATTTGGCTGAAACAGAGGAAGTTGCCTGTTCCGTTCGTGGGTCAGCGTTGCTTTTACCATCCCACGATGGCAGAAACTAGCTGTAGTGGCTACTGGGAGGAGGCTATAGACTACGGGAGCAGGATGTGTTTTACCTTCTGTGCAGCTGGCTGGTGTCAGTGCGTGCATAAATATCCGTGAGGGCAGAATTAGTCGTTTAAAGCAAAGGACAGCAGCGCGGTCTATCCTAATTTATGGTCTTTGAATAGCCACTGAGGTTGTAAATCAAGGCAGAATTTCTGCCAGGTTACTTGGTGATGTTGTCAGGCTGAAAAAAACCCACAGAAAGGAAAGGTAGATAACCCTTTACACAAGCTAAGGGTTGGCTTGGCAATTCTGATCTCATCCCTCAAGTACTCCCTTGGTGGTTTAAGTGGAATAATTTTAATTTAATGGCAATATTTTGATTTTTAGTGTTGCAGAGATGTGGAGGAGAAAACAACTCTTAAGTCCCAGTCTGCCTAAGCCCAGTCTGTAGTCACAGTCTTGCTTAAACCCCAGTGTGTTGGGATTTATAGTGTTTTGGAAATAGTTTTGCAAGCTTGCTTTGTAAGTGGCTGGATTTTGCACAACTTGCAGTGGTTGCAGAGAGAAGCGATGATCAACAAGCTGCATGATTCTTTGATGTACTCTGTGCACTGCAGCTTACCTGGGACCTGATTTATGCGATCACAGCTCAGGGGAGGAGGGTAAGGAATATGGGTCATCAGCAGGCCAGGCTGGCAACTCCTTTATTCCACTGCAACGAGTTACTCACCGAAATAGACTCATTGAGGTCTACAGATAATTATTTTCATTAGTGGTGATTCATATGAAGAGTTTCACAATCAGGCTTGCTGGTGTGATGTGTTCCTTTCCGCAGTGCCATTTATCAAAAGATCTCAGAATACTTTATGTACATTAAACTTTAATCCATGTTTTACCACCAGTGAAGTAGGAAAGGAGGATTGTTTCCATTTTGCAAATGAGGTAAACTGAGGTACAGAGCAAGAAAGTGACTTGCCCAAGACTCTGCACGTTGATTGCAGAGCTGTATGGAGTGCGATCTTGCAACGAGTGTACGCTTCCCGTACGTGGCCCTGTTTCCCTGCCCAAATTTTAAAGGAACGTTTGATTTCCTGGGGCTAAGGCTGAGCAGAAATCTGTCTATAGCTGTAAATTCAGAAGGTCTGATGTGAATCAGAACTTCCTCTAGTGTTTGGGAATGTTTAGATTTGTCATCCCAGACTGGCCCTGACCTGAAAGGGTTGGAGCAGAACTGTGGGGTGTTTTTTAGGGCTGGTATCAACTGGTTGGTATACGATGTAGAGCTAAGAGCTGGTGAAGAACTCTGCTTCCGATCTATTCATCCTCATCTGCCTGTGTAGTCAACGGGGTCAGTATAGACAGTGGAGGATGAAAGTGTGATTCATCTGACTCTTTCAGGTACCTACTAGAGGATGAGGTGAATTTTGACTGGAACTCATTGTCTGTCGCCTGTAAAGGGAGATTAAGTAGCCATCTCCAGGGAACCCTGTCCTAGTGTCTGTGGAGAAGCAGAGCGGCATGAATGGGGACGTTTCTTCATTTGCAGAGTTTAATCTCTTGTGGTAATTAGACAAATGGCTTCAATGGCGTGTATTATAATAGCTCCTAAAAAAAGGCAATGGAAACACAGGCCCTCCTTTCCCTGTGCTAGGGAAATGAATGTCAAGACTCACAGCCCGAGGAAGGCTAAACACCTGCAATTTGGGAGAAGGAGCAGGTCCCGAGAGGGAGTTGACTTGCTTGTGGTCATTTAACAAGTGAATGGCAGAGCCAGGGAAGGTATTCCTCTCTCCTTACTCTCTCCAGTGCTCCCATTACTTAACCATATTGCCACTGAACTGGCCTTTATCCACCTCTGCTTCCTTCCCTGCCAGGGTCCCCTTCTCTGAGGGCATACCCTCTCATCTCCGTCATCACCAGGCAGCCCTCCGTGGTCCCTCACCTCGTCCCAGCTGCCACCAGCTCCCGCGTGCTGCCAGCCCAGCCCTCCTCGGGGACTTCGAGCTCAGAGACACCTGCCAGCGAGACCCATGCCAGCAGTGAGTCGGAGGCAGAGCAGCCAACACCTCGGTTAAAAAAGCCACGCCGGAGTAGGACCATCTTCACGGAGCTCCAGTTGATGGGCTTAGAGAAGAAATTCCAGAAGCAGAAGTATCTGTCTACCCCTGACAGGTAGGTCAGCCTCTCACACCAGGAAAAGGAATGAGCAAAAGGGCTGCTCTGGCCCTGCTCAGCTGTTCCTACACCAAACGCTCCCTGGCTGCGGTGTGCTGCCTTCTTGCTCCACAGAGATGCCTCTGCCTTTGGCCAAGGACATGGGCAGATGACCAGATTCAGTTTCAAGGCTAACTTTTCCTCGGATCAAAGGTGACACAAATAGATTATATCAATGGAAATGCCACGTGGTGATGTATGTGCTTTCTAGCAGGCTCAGAGACAGGCAAGGGACAGAGCAGAATGCTCTCTGTCTTTCCCATTCCTGCTGCACGCTGGAAAAAAAGTAGAGCCTTGTCCCTCCTGGGATGTGGTGGTGGATGGCTGTGTCTCCATGGCAGCTGAGAGCTTCAGCTGGCTGCTGAACTAGCTTTCATCTAGCAAACTTGGGTAGCAACTCAATGAGAAGGTGGTGGCCTGTCCATCAGCCCGAAAACAGAGGGTTGCACAGGGTTTACGGCTACCTTGCAACCCTGTGAAGGCCCAGGCAAGTGACTTGTCTTTGTGAAGGAAAAAGCAAGTTCTCGGGGACTAGCTGGTACCAAATGGACAAACTGAACTAAGGAGAGGTTTTATCTTTTTTTAAAGGCTTTGAATCCTACTCCACAAATTTAAATTACAGGAAAAAGACCTGTCCAATTTTTATTCAGTCTGTGAAGCTGGAGAGGGTTTGAAAGGTACACCAGACCTTGAACCTCACAGATGGCAGTGTCCCAATATTTAAACTGGTTTTGAAGATCGACATTCTCCGCTCATACTGCCTGTCACCAAAGCCAAGGTTCGCAGCCAGACCAAATTTCATGGGCACAGCCAGGCTGTCTCGTAGAGTTTCAGAGTTCCTAATGCTCCTGTACTGACTCCTCAGAGGTTCACATAATCAGATGGTTGACACCATTTGATGAAGCACTTGAGGCTGTTAATTTTGTGCTTTGACTGTTCCTTGGCTTTGTAAGTGTCTGAGGCTGATGAGCAATTCCTGCCTGTGTACCACTTCCCCTCTGTTTGTTTCCTCGGGTTTCTAGGCAATGCTGCTTACGCTAACGTGTGTGGCAGGAGATGGTAACTGGTTGCAGGTAATCCAAGTGTGATAAGGCATGTGCACTAAGGCAAGAGTTAGTCAAGCAGCGTTTCCCTCTGTAAACTCACGGCTGGAAACGTGATGGCGAAGCGGTGGGTTGTGATCTGAATTCACTCGTGCAGCTTTTGGCCTGGACACAAGATTGTACTGCTTGGAGGGCAACCGAAGCACCTGGCTCGCTAGTAGCAAAGGAGTAAGCAGTACAACAGGATAATGCCTCTGCTTGATTCTGCTTCTCATATAACAGCAATAGTATCTTTAAGTCAACAGGATATCTCGCAGACATTATGCGGTGGCAAAGGCAGCAGGCAAACCAAGCCTGTAGGTCTAGAGTGAATCCCGAGTGCAGGAGGAAAGCGTGAATCCATGAGCGTGCGTCTGAGCACAGAGAGCTGGCGTGGGGTACGTAGGTGTTTGCAAACCTAAGAGTGAGTCTGACTGTCCTATGAGCCCGGCTGAAACAAAAGTTTTATTATGAAAAACTTGGCCCTGACAAATGTGTTTCCCCATCGGAAGGCAGGGAAATATTTTCCCAAAAGTTCACACAATCCAGAACACCTTGGCATGTGGCTCTGGGTTTGAGCCGTCCCACCTGCAGGACTTACGTGTCTCTGTGGGGCGCTTGCCCAGCGTTGTTGAGGATTTCCAACTCCGTCCCTTGTGCAACTCCGTGACAACACTGCCAGATGCATGGTGCTGTCACCTGTGGGGAAGGATAAAGAGTTACTCTGAGCTGCATTTGCTTCATATCCTGGGTTTTAATATAGAAATAATGACTGGTTTCACATGAACTTGCACAGGTTGGAGGTTTGTGGAGGATGAATCAGGATTATGGGCTGTCTGCCGCATATACCCTTAGGCTAAACACGCAAATAATAAATTCATTTATAAGCCTAAATTGCTTATAATAGCAGAATGCATAAGAAATTAATAGATTTAGATGTACTACTACTCCGTGAGAAATGAGAAAGTATTATTGTCCCCATTATGTAGGTAGTGAAGAAAAACTATGATACAAAGAGCAGCACTTTGAAAGGCAGACTGATGCTGGGTATCTCGGTTCTGACGTGTCTGCTTCGGACCCCATAGACCTGTTTTTCAGGGATGTGGTGCACCAGTAGCTCTCTGCTTCATATACAGACGGGGGGTGTCAGCAGCTGGAGTACAGCAGGCCTGTGTTTCAAAGACAGCAGGCAAACTTTGGCAACTTCTAGGCTCGCTCGTTTGTCCAGGGGTCACAGAGGAGAAAAGAGAACAGGTAGCCTGCAAACACTGAAATATTCTTGCTTCTTCCATAACAGCATCTATCTTTACATCGTAAACTCTCAGTGGTTTACCACTTCTGTCTGACCTTTTCTCGAAACAACAGACCAGAGAGACAAATAGCCATCTTTTCTGGCGGTCCCACTGTGGGATGCTCTTACAGTGCTGGATTGGCTGCATCTGAGCTCTTCTGCTCCGCCGTGAACTCATCTCAATGTCTGTCTTGTCTCCCAGGCTTGACTTAGCCCAGTCACTGGGACTGACTCAGCTCCAGGTGAAGACGTGGTACCAGAACCGTAGGATGAAGTGGAAGAAAATGGTAAGTGGTTTGTTACCATTTCTCCGTGGTCCTTAAAAACTGGTTTCAAAAGAACAGATTTGGAAGCTGAGCGTAGCATCAGTGACCTGTATCTTTTTATACCAAATTTTGTTTTATTCTTGATCACTTTGCTTAGAAACATACTCTTTTTTTAAAAAAAAAAAAAAAAAAAGAAGTTTATACTGCAACATATGTGGTGGGCCAGAGGGACCACAGGCAGTAGGAAGTATACATGGCAAAGGGATGAAAGAAATTAGAATGGAACAGAGGGAAGAACCAAAATATCTCCCTCACATTTTTGGCATTCCTGTGATCTTAATGCTTGTGGGATTGGTTATGTGCATAGCCAAAAAAGATTGTATTGCTCCATGGAAACCAATGTAGTTCTGAGAGCTAATAGCATTAATTCTTGCTTTTCATATCTTCCTTTCCCCTCTTTCACTTACTCTCAGCTTCATGGCCCTTTTCCAGTTAAAATGCTTTTAAAAAGGACAACTGTCCAATAAATCCTGGTGGGAACCATGATGCTGTGACATTCTCCAGTGGAGATGTTTATGATTTCTGGTCCGGGAGAGGAGATGCAGTTCTAGACCGTATCTTTGAATGCGTGTGACAGCTGCAGAAGTTGCTGCCACTTGAAACGAATTTGGGATTAGCTTGGATTGGTTGGAAGCGTCTGGTTGCTAAAGCGATGGTGTGAAGGGAGAGGGAATTAAACGTAGGAACAGACCTGTTTTGCTGACTCCCACCTTTTACACAGATGAGAGGGGTCTCATGTATTTCAGTGCAGAGGTTACAATAAGAACAACAATAATAATAATAACAACAGTAACAGTAATAACAGGCTATTTCAGAAGCCCAAGAGGCTGGGGGAAAGGCAGTCAGAAGAAATCCTGGCTAAGGTTTATGACTGTTCTTACTTGGGCTCTGAATAAAGCCAACACTCAGGAAAGGAACCAACTTCTGCATAAAATCCGTCTGTAGCGCTGAGGTCTGTGTGCATAGGTTGCTTTTGGGCCTCCCATAGGAACTGACTTGGACACCTCCGGAGTTTGGGGTGTCCTTGACGGTAATGTTAGCATTTCATTTTATTTATATGAGATAATGGGTGAGCTCACTCCATGAGTGCAGGGCGTTTCTATGAGTCCGAACTGGTGACCAAGCAATGGATTAACTTCGAGGGCAAAGCCAAGTTTCATCCTTCTCTAGAGGCTGTCCCACAGCAGTGGAGTTCAGATTGATCCTGACAGTTCATCTCTTTGCTCCAGGTGCTGAAGGGTGGACAGGAGGCTCCAACGAAGCCCAAAGGCCGTCCAAAGAAAAACTCCATTCCCACTTCAGAGGAGATCGAAGCAGAAGAGAAAATGAACAGCCAGGCTCAGAGTCAGGAGCTGGAGGGATCTCAAGCCCCCGAGGAGCCTACATTGACAGAGGAGAAGCCAGAAGTCTCTCTGGAGGCAGAGGAGTCTCCAGAACATATACCAGAGCCCTCCTCAGAGGAGACTACGCCGTTAAGTTAAAAGAGAAAGCAAGGAGCGGAAGGGGAAAAAAGAAAAGCAAAAAAAGAGAAAAGAGAAAAACCAAAACCAAATATATATATGTATATATATATATTTAAATATGTATGTAATTGTGTGTGTGTACATATATATATAAATATATATATATATATATGTAGACCTTGTGTATAAGTCTAAAGATTGGTCACTTTGTGCCTTTGGGAAGCAGCCGTCGTGGGCCACGGTGGAGCAAAGACGTCCCGTGTGAGTGGTGACGCGCCATCCCTCCTCCGGCGGTGTGCGTAAGCCTTCCCGCAGATAGTGACGGAGGCCTGAACGTGTTCCCAGAGAAAACGGCGCCTAGAAACCTGAGAGACAGCTCCTGGCAAGTAAAGGAGAAGCCCAGGGCTCCTTTCATGCTGCGCGAGGCGGACGTGTAGTGATACGACTGCGTTGGAGGGTTCAGTGTGTTCGCTTGACTTTATCCTTGCCTTTTAAACTAGTGCAAATGGATGGAATGCTTGGTCTGGTCTCAGATCAGGGACAGCAGAGACATGGGGAGCTCTGACAGCACCATTTCGTTGTGTAACCAGCACTTATTTCTGTTAGGGATGGGCCCAACTTAAACAGTTTTAGGAAGGAGTTCAGACCCATAGGATTGCTTTGGCCCAGTGTAAAGATCAAAGCTTCCGAAGCGAGATTCGTACCCGGGTCAGCACTGAGATTTCATCTCTCTTGGCTGTTTGGGTGCCGTGTCTGTGAATTTGCAGTGATCCAGGATAAAACTTCGAATGAGATGAGGGTTTGGATTTGACTCCGCTCCAAAAGCTTCGGGATGCTTGGATCTGGGATTTTTGCTTTGGGCCCACTTCTAAGTTTTGTAGGTTTTTTTTTAAAGAACATTTAAATGTGTTCAGGGTTTTGGGAGAACGACGGATTTGAGAAGTTGCTGCAGAAAGTTCGCGTTTGTTTAAGATGTGTGCCAAGAATAGATGTGCATCATGTTTCATAAAGTTTTGTTAAGGGTGCATTTTGCCCAAAGGCTGCAAGAGATGTATTAAGATAACCTTTATTTTTTAATTAAAAATTAAATATATAAATAAAGCAGTTGTTGTTGTTTCTCTTTCAGAATGCTAGACAGAGACTTTTCGGGGCTAGGTTTTTCTATTCTAACAAACCCTGGAGAAAATGGGAGTCAGCAGACTTTCCGTAACGCTGCTGTGCAGCAAGCGCTGCGCAAGCTGCCGCGTAGCACCTTGCTAAGGTAGGTGAGGGGTGTTGTTAGTGCCACCTTGTCACTGGGTGCAGATGAACACGCCAGAGTGAGAGCGCTGGTGTTCTAGCTATTTTCTGTCACCTCCCCTCCTGCAGTTATGCCTGGACATCCGATCAATGGGTCTGTGTGACCCTGTGAAGATGATTTCTTAATATCCCATTTTTGGGGTGGTGGTAATGATTTACACACGTAGATCTCAAGTGACTTATCCAAGGAGCGCCAAGGGGGGAGAAAGGATTTCTTCCCCCCCCCCCCAGTTTCTTGCTCAATGGTGTTTGGAAGACTTTCATTCCACCCCCGCGTTAGCTCTGCAACAGCACATGCATCTGCATCAGGTAATACTTACATGGCGCAACTCGAGCTGACTTCAACGAAGCCGGGGTGGGACGTTGCTCCGCTCACTCACTGGGCATAGCTGATGACTTAAGACACGGTGATCAGCTTTGAGAAGGCATCTACAGGTTTGCACCTAAGCCTAAAAAAAAGAATTCTCCAAAGGTGGTTGGCAAGAACCTTGGGAAATCCCAGGCTTTTCATGCCATTTAGCTCTTTCTATGGCATAGAGGGTTGGAAATGGGATAAAAGCTCTTCCTCTTGCCTGCTGTGTTGAAAATGCAGGCTGTGAGCTCCGAAGTCTTTCCTCTGCCATTAAAAAGCATCAAAATTCGTTTGTCTTTGAACCCTTGCTCTTTCCACAGAGCCCTGACATACTCATGACAGGGCCAGTGAGAGGCAAGGGTGGCGGGGCAGGATTTTGGCGCTTGTCTGGAGTTACGATGCAGTATCTTGTTGCACATTCTTTATCTGTGGATGCCTTTTTTTGTATTTCTTTTTCTTTCCAGAACTGTGCTTTAGTTCAACCGTATCTATTGGCCTTGAAATGGCACTTAATTTAAAAAAGGCCTATGGCCTGTTTATACAGGAATTAGATTAGATGGTCTATGAAATCTATAATCGTCCTCTGTTGTTCTTGGATAGTAGCATCAGCACTGTTATCTCAAAATAAAGTGTTTCCACAAGTCTTATATGCGGTAGTGCTCGGTGAGGGTGAAGGGAGCAATTTACTGGAAATAATTTGTCTAATGAGTTTCACCATCAGATTGCAAAAAAACTTTGCAAGAGTCTCTACTAGTTTATTTGGAAGCCTGAATAGTTCCCTAAATCAAATTTTGTGTGCGGATCATTCCGGAAACATAAAAAGCTGACTGCCAGGGAAGGCAGCGAAGATTTTTTTTGACTTCTCGGAGTTCAAAGTGGAAAGATGTTCCAGTAAATTTTTCAAAAACTTTTCAGAGGTGTATTTTACACGTAGCGTTTCGAAATTTCAGTATATAGCCTTTCCTTCAACCAAAATGTGTTCCATGAAATGGATAATGTGTGGGGGGTTTGTGGTTTTTTTGGTTTTGTTTCCTTTTTCTCATTTGGCACCCAGTGGATTTGTCTAATTTGAGGAATATGAATAGATTCACATGGCAGTGAGAAACGAAGAGTAGAAACGGGGAAAAAAATGAGTTCCTTGCCCTGAAATAGGAAGTGGTGTGTGGCGTTTCTGTGCAATCCAGCATGAAATCACAACATTTCAAAAAATTTCAAAGATACGTTTCTAAGGCACAAGCAAAGCAAATTTGGTCGTTTTCCAGCAAAGAGCGAGGTAAGTGTTACAAAATGACATTTCCCACCTTCCAGATGAAAATAATTGTTTCTGACTCAGCCCCGCTTTACAGTGGGAACAGTTCCAGTGGTTTTGGGTTTTTTTTTGTTAATCCCATTCTAATCGCTTATGAGTCAATCTGGGTAAAAATGCAATGCTCTAGCTGTCTGGGCTAGTTTTTAATGAGTCCATAAGACGCTGAAGATGTTTTTGTTCCTCTTTCGGATGAGGAGCAATTTTAGCATCTTGTTTTTCACCGTGATTATTTAGGTGCAAAATTAGCTCTTGCAATGCTGTCTGATACTTGCTCACACTGAATTACTCTCACTGACTTTCCCGATCACCTCCTGAACGTTCACGGAAAACACGTTCAGAATGCGCGTGTTTGGATGGAAGGAAAACAGCGGGGGAGAAATGGTAAAACCATTGAATTATTTCTTGGCTAAATCTTTTCATACTTGTCTGTTCTGTGTTACATCTGCAGCTGGAGAAAAAGACCTACAACTTCTAGTAGAATTGAACATACTGATCGCAGCCGTTGCTGGTAGGCAAGTGCTTCTTTTCCTCTTGTTTCTAGATTTTCCTCTGTTGGGCCTATTTTTGGTCTTGTCACTGAAATGCGAAGAATTGAGCCGCTCTTGCCCTTTGCTTTGGGCCGAGCTGGGACAGGCTTCAAGGCTGGGATGGAGAAAGCCTGGCTGCTCGAGTTCAGCCTTCAAAGGGGGCTGTGGTGTGTTCTGCAGTGACACCCAGCTCTTGTCGATGTCAGCTGTATTTGCTTCGTGCTCCTGAGGCCCACAGATAACATTGCAAGTCTCGCTTTGGGCACGCGTAGCCAACGTGGACCACTATCTGCAGGCAGTAATGAGGAAGTCTGCACAAAAAGGCTTCACCTTTACCAACAGAGTGACAGTGAAGGGCTTTCCAAGTGCCTTCCCGAAGATAGTTTTATATTTTTTTAAGAGGTTATTGCTTGTTCTGTCTCCCAGGCACCAAGATCTGCCCTAGGACTGCTTGTCACTTACTGACCGGAGACATGAGCCCTTGAGGTTGAACCTTACTGATGTTGAGGGGTGTTTGGCTTCCAGTTCTAACAGCAAGGAACAAGCCCCGATGTCGAAATCAGAACTCCCCTACAGGGATGGAAAGTGCTCATATCCGGAGTTCTGGCTGGGACCCACCTTTTATTGTACCCACTGTTTAGGTAATTTTGCAAAGCACTGAGCTCATCCTGCAAGGTGTTAAGTTCCCCCAGGTCCCAGCAAGGATGAATGGGCTTTCATCCTGTTTTGCAAGGGGCAAAAAAGTATGTATTCGTTTAACTTCAAGCCAGTACAAAGAAATTCGGTGTTTGGGTGGGTTTTCAGCTTCCCCTTCCCTCCATCACGTTTCTTCAGCAGCAAAATGGAAAAGGGCAGTAAGAAAGGAATGAGTGAAAAAAAGAGGGTGTGAAAGAAAAAGCCAAAGCTGAAAAGCTTAACTGTATCAAACTACATGAAAAATAAAAACTAGGGGGGAAAAATCATGTTGAAAAGTCAACTTTTTTTTGTAAATTTTGACAGCTCTGGTTCTGCAAAACTGAGATTTTTCTGGAGTTTATACATGCAAGGATGGTGAACCACAGGTTTTTCTTAAGTTTCTTCTTATGCTATGTAAGTTAAAATGTAGTTGAACAAACAGTTGGATTAGACATAGGCTGTGATACAGGATTTGGGCCCAAATATGTGTCTTGGCAAAGGCTTGGTGAAGCCTAGAACCCATGGAAGCTTAGATGTTGGGCATGAACATCCTATGAGAAACTCGCTCCTCTTTCTTCCCAAGGTCTGGTACTTCCCGGTGGGATTTATCAGGTTTTACTCTAAACTGAAGAATAGGAGGTTGGGGGGCATACACCTTTGGAGCACGGCAGCTTTCATTTTTTGACAAGAGTGGCACATTGCAGACAGTTGCAATTCATCGCTCTTAAATTAGTGATGTTTGGTTAAATTGACAATCAAAAAACCCATTAAAAAACCGCAAACCCAGCTTGTTGCTTGTCTTGCGCTCTAGGAATCCATAACTAGAGACTAGGTTTAGACTTTGAAGTCCTGGAGTTAAGGTTCGTGAGGATGTTTTTCAGTGCAGGGATATGAACCCTAAAATCAAAATATATTTTTCCCTAACAAATATTTTTTGGTTGCTTTTTTTCTCATGGGTTTTTTTTTTTTCATGACCAGATACCCTGTGATTTCTAGGCTTTCCCCCCAATTCTAATCCCTTCCCATGCTGTTCATTTCCTTGAACGCGCTGTCCCAGCACAATGGAATAATTACATCTCGGCATGGCAGTAACTGCTAGGAAGGAAGCCTCTTATCGCTGCTGGGATCCGTAGGTGCCAAAAGGGAGAGGTGTACTGCCAGGCAGTTGAGATGGAGAGAGTTAACCCCCCTAGGCTGTTCTGACACATCATTAACTGCTGGAAACACTGAAGCTCTTGTTCTGTCAAACAATTGAGAGTAAGAGAGCGAGTTACTCACTCAGAGATGTTCCTGAAATCATCCTGGTCCTGGACAGCCTACCTTCCTGCATGCAGCTGGGAGGAGGTGGGTTTTTTCTCCCCCAGAGATTAGCGAGAAACAAATTTATCAAAAAGAAATGTCATAAGCCAAAATTTCCCGGGGAAGAAGGCTGCAGAGCGTGCCAGAGCACTAACAGACGCGGAGGAAGCAAGGGTTACCCCTTGGGCGAATGCTTCTAATATTTGCCTGAAAACAAAGGAACCAAACCCTTGTAGATAAAACAATAGTAAAATATTTCGGGCCTCGCGCTTCCCGCAGGAGGGCCATTACTGCCTTTCCCAAACAGTAGCTAGCATCGTTGTCAGGTGGCGAATGTTACGAGTTCCTGGACGCTTAAGGCTTCACTGTTCTCACCACACCCAAAGCCCAGCTCTTATTTAATCTACAGCAAAACCTTTCCTGGTTGTATCAGAGCTGTGAGACCCAATTCTGCTGTGCAGACTCTTACACACCTCCAATGAGCTAGGGAGGGTTTGGCCGAGGTAGATCTATGTGCAAGACGCCCTTGCAAGGTGTCAGAGGGTCTGTTGTGGCAAGCGGATTAAATTAAAGTGGGTCTGAGAGCTGCTTTAAGTCCGTCAGATCCTAGTATTTACGCAAATAGCAAACCACCGGGAGAAAGCCTTCAGCAGCACGGCAAGGCAGCTTGGGTGGCTTTTCCAGCAGTGTCACCTCATAATTATGATGATAAAGTAGTACTTTCTGCAAAAAGTAGTGGGGGAAAAAAGAGAAGAGGTGTAAACTGTCATGAAAACAGCAGGGCTTCTTCCTTGAGACCGCTGGATACAAACCCTGCAGACTTTTGTGGCTCCCCAGTACTTTTTAGCAAGCTAACATGTGGGGGAGAAGATTATTTTTAAAGCCAGATCAACACAGCTGCTCGCTGTGGAGCTTCCCTGGTGCCTCAGGAGAAAACAGCCTCTCCTAAATGTCTGGTAGCTAAATGAGAAACAAACAAGCTGGAGGTGGTGGACTGAAGTGATAAACACACAACCAGGTCACAGGCTGGGGGTTTCTTGCTCACAGCTGTTCTGCTGGGAGATTATGGCACCGGATCAGAGAGGAGAGATAAACTTTTCCTCCCTCGTCCATCCCTGTCCTTCGCACATATGTGCACGTACAAGCCCTGGTGCTCTGGGCATCCAGGGTCGTGCCAGGGGAGATGGGAATTTCCCTCTTCTTACTGGAAGCTTGGATTACCCCTAATTCTGGCTCCTCTTCCAAACCTTCCTGCCTCTGCCCCTTCCCAGTCCGCTTTGCTCCCGCAGGAGGTCCCCGGGGCTTCGGCAGCCGAGGGGTTGCACCCTCAAGAATTCCCAGAGGTAGGAGCTGCGATCCACCCGTGCTGCCAGCTCTGGAGCAGCAGGCGCCTGAGTCTGCTCCCAGACCCCAGGCTGCCGCATCAGAACCGCTTTCTGCGCCCACAACAATTGCTTCCTTTATTCCGCGGCTGTGCCCGTCCCTGGATGGATGGGGGACGATCGGAGGAGCACGGCTTCGGTCCGGCAGGACTGATCCCTTGCGAACAAGGGATGTCCAGCACCAGCTCCCTGCAGACCTCAAAGACGGCAAATAGCTGGAGTCCAGCCCACCTAAGTAGGGAGAGCTGGCTTTCTGTGCTGGGATTTGCACATAGGAACTTTTTCATGATGAAAATTAAGTGCAGCTAATCCATAACGTCATCTGCTTCTCCACACGGAGCTATTTCTATTGTTTGGGTGGGGAGCGTGACTCAGAGGAATTATTTCCTCTCCTGTCCATGCTTCTCATTACTGGAAACACAATGGTATTTCTTCCCCTGTGTTTCATTTTGTGTTATTTAGGATAATGACGCTGGGGAGGTGTCTGATAATGGGATGAGAAGCCCAGACTGGGAGTTACCTGCCTGCCTTATTCTCTGTGTGCCTGAGTGAATATTTACCCCCGAGGTAATAATTAGATCCATTTGTGCAGCGAAAAGTCACCCATCACGAGCAGCAAGATGAAGATGTCAAAGAACAGAGGATGGCTTGACGATTGTTCTAAGCCCTTGCCAGGAGAGATGGGATAACTCATTCGCGAAGCGCCAGCCAGACACTTCCCCGCTAAATCTGAGGTTCATTTTCCCCCTTCCCGAGGTCCTGCCCCTCTCCTCGTGCCGTGTTGCCACCCAGGGATAAGCGAAAGCCCATGAACTTGATCCTCCCCTCCGTAAAGGCTGTTTGAACGCTGCGGAGCCGCCTCTCTGAACCCCTGCCTGAGGAATGCTCCGCTCCCTGGCTCCCAGCCCCGGTCTGGATTAGGCTAAATGTGGTGACCTTTTGGACGCAGTACGGAGCCCATCTGTTCAAGCAACAATTTGTGGAGAGCCCGAGGTAGCAGAGAGTGGGATTTTAGCCTTATTTATTCAGCGCTGTGTGCAGTTTGTGTGGGACATGGGCCCGGGAACAAGGGCCAAGATAAGTCTTCAAAGTCTGAATTTAAGACACCCGAGAGAGATCCTGATTTTTCAAGCAGCAGATAATCCTGCCTCTGAAGTTAGAGCTGCTCTGAGGGCGTCACGCACAGTCTCCCGCAGCGGTGGTTCTCCTAAGTCAGGAGTTAGTTACTGCAAACCCAGCAACTGGATTGCAAAGGCGGGATGTTATATTTCATTTTGCTTTCAGAAAAGGAGAGCTTCCCACATTTCGACTCTTTTCTAATCACTCTTTTTAAAGATCTGCTGTCAGCAGAGAAGCTAAGCTCTAGTTTTAGACAATAAATCTGGAGCAGGTAAACAGGGGCATGTTGCCAAATCAGTGATGTTCCCCAAGTGCTTCTAAGAGCTGGGCTGTCCTCTTTGGGGGATCCTATTTTTATCAGTTTCATTTCCTGCTTGTTCTTCCTAAGGGCTTAGTTTAATCAAACTCGGAGTAGTTACAATAACAACAGACTGGGAGATGGATGCTTGTGAAATGTAGCACAAACATTCCCCTTCCCCCCGTGCAACGAGGTTCACCGCTGTTAGTGCTGGGGGGTGCTTTCTCAAGACGGGCTCCCGTACGATGGCAGGAGGTGGAAGTCGGGATTAGCAGGGGCTGTTTGGGCGGTGGAGACCAGGTTGTTGCAATTGCATGTGTTGGTTCATACTTCCATAAATATTTCAGTCTCTGTTTAAAAACAAATCGAGGGGTTTTGCACATTTCTACTCCTCTTGCAAAGCTGTTTCAGAAGCTAACTCCTGTATTTATTTATTTTTTCCTAGCATTGTTCACTAGCGCAAACAGTTCTTCTCCCTCTCTCCTGCTTCTCTCCCTGGGTATTTATAGCTGGGGGATCATATCTCCGTGCGGCCTTCATCCTGCTAGGCTCTTGGAGGCTTGTCTCATGAGATAAACTCCTTCCCCCTGATCACTCTGGTATCCTTTTGCTGCTTCTGTTCCAGGCTGAATTTATCTTTGTTGGATGTAGGTGATGAAAACTATACACGTTGCTACAGAGAAGGCCTCGCAGCAGTGCTACCGCCAGCACAAACACCTTATCTGGCTCATTTTGGAGTGACAATTGCTTTGGTTGTTTTTTTTTCATCTTCAATATGGGCCACCTGATTTCGGTAGCCAGAAACCTCGGTTGATCATTCACTGATTACCACACTCAGGGTTTGCTCCTCCCGTGTCTCATCCCTCTGTTCCATCCTCCAGCTCCTGGATTTCCTGCAGGTTGTACAGGCCTCTTTGGTAACGGCAATCTGACTCGGCTTTTTGTCATCAGCAAACTTTGATGGCTCAGCTCTGCTTTTTCTGCCCGGGGTTTTAATTAAAGACTTCTATAAAATTAGTCTGAGTCTGAATCCTGAACAACTCTGTTAATACACTTCCCTGAGCCCACTGGTGTCCCTGTGAACACGTCTTCCTTTGACCTCCTGCCACCTCTGTACCCTCTCACACCAAGCCCCGCATCTGTCAGTGAAGTTACTAATCCCCAATATGGAATTACGCAGTCCGTACAAGTTACTGGTGTGCTGCATTTCCTTTGTCTCGAAAATCCGTTATCTTATTGAAGAGAGAGATTAGGCATGGCGAACTTCTTCCCACATTATCCCATTTCTCCTCTACACTTAGGGTTGCTTTTATTTTTCCCCCGAGCTATTGAAGTCAGTGTGCATTTTGTTTGCTTAGTTCGAATTTTCTTTCCAGTTCTTAAACATATGTGACGTTTCTCCAGTGCCACCTTTGGCTAGAGTGATTTATTAAAACTTTTGGTCTTGGGAGTTCGGGGATGTCATAAGCACCTTGTTTGCAACACAAGAGCTATAAGATCTCTGAGATTTGTTTCTGACTGGATTGTCATAGTTCCAGCTTTTCTGCCCTAATTTGGCCCCAGATCTGGCTCCCGCTTTCAGCACTTTGAATATTTGCTTTCATTTTTCCTATATGGCGTCAGCGGTACCATTTTACAAATGCAAATTTTGCTTTCCACGAGAGGGGAGATGCCCTTTTGCTAAATCGGGCGGACCCGGTGGAAGGAGATACCTGCAGAGAGACACGGAGAGATGGATCTGCATTGTCTGCAACAGATTCATCTGACCGAGTACAGAGTTCCCAGGTATCAGCCAAGCCTGTTTTCTTCTGAGAATTCAAAGGTCAGCCGAACAGGGTCAGGAAATGGGAGCGATCCTGCACAATACCATTTCAAACAGTTTTAATGACAATATTCTTTCATACCTGCCGGTGAGATTTTTTTTTAAGCTCTTTGGCATTGTTAATCTTTTTTTTCCCCTCATCCTCTCTGTTTATTTTTGTTGCAGATTTATTAGGTGCACAGTTAAGTGCCATTTAGCTTTGCAGAACTGTCATCACCAGCATTTTATGAATGGGATCATTCACTGACAAAGTATTTAAACACTAAAAGGGGGGAAAATTTACTGCTCCAGGTCAATGAAGAAGCCAAGATCAACTGAAACTCAGCTGCATTTCTCCTTGAATATAGGAATGTGACGAAGGCACTCAGGGTTTTCTTTAACGTGTCCTCATCCTTAACTTATTCTCACGCATCAAACTGAATGTCACACTGTTTTGCAGTGGTATTTTACCTAAAATAATGCCTTTCTTTCTGGCAGCTTGCAAGAGCCCAGAGATCTAAAAATGTGGCTAAACAGGCAGCCGCACACCTGCTAATTAAGGCTGTGAATAAGCTGTGACCAGTCACTCAGCCACCGACCACCAGTTCCAGGCAGGGCCATTTTTAGGAACAAGCGAGGAGAGTTTTGTGGATCAAATGCAGCCCCGGTTACGGGAGCCCCAGAGCAGTTCTGACCTTTTTCTGTTGAAAACCTTGAAAAAAAATCTTATAATCTTTTAATATTTCCGCCCCGTACCTGGCAGAAGGGCAGGTGGGTCGTCCTTTCTTCTAGCAATAGGTTGACAGAGCGACAACCTTCTCAGGCCAGACGTCAGAGCCGAACTTCTCCCTTGGCCACTTCTGACTTCCTTGGGCTAGACCCAGCTTCCATGGCATGGAGCAGTGAGGCTATCGCAAGTGGTTATCTCTCTTCTCCTTCAGCTGGAACGTCTCATAAGCAAAGAAAGTGGTGCAGGAAACCGCGCTTGCTTTATTTTAAATGTTCTTCCTGAAAGGAAGTTTTCTCCCTTTTTTTTAGTGTTACTTCAAAAGAGGGATCAAGGTTGTGTGTTTGCTCACGTTATTTTGTATGTTTAATCACGTCCTTCACTTCCTAATCTTTTATAGTTGTCTTTAATTACTTGGGAGTGTGTTATATATATTTTTATATATAAATGTGTGTGACTATAGATTTGAAGAAGGACTGGACGAGCTCCAGGAGCGCAGCCGGTGGGGACTGCCGGGTGTTGAGTGAGGGAGCTAGGTGGCCTCAGGTTTCCCGTCTCCCATGCCTCTGATGCTCTGACCCTGTGAATTCCACTGTTTTTTTCCCAAGTGAAAGTTTTCTCTTCACCTGATCCTGGGATATTGCCCGGCTTACAGCTCATTATACATGGGGGATCAAGTTGTATTGTAAAGTTGACAAAAATTACAATTTTAGATATTTTTCTCCAGCAATTCCACGTTGCTGTGCAAGGCTTCTTGACTAATCCACTCAGATTTAGAGTTAATCCTTGTGCACTCGGTGTATTTGCGTGTAGGTATTTGAGAGATTTAAATGGACACCACTAACCCCTATGGGGTCTCATTTCTTAACATACCTTAGAAACTTAATCTGGTGGAGGAAGATGAGACACAAAGGCTTCTTTTCTGTAGCAATCAGCTTTAATTTTACTCTCCTCACAGGGTGAAATCAAGAAAACAAGAACTCCGTGGCCATGATTTTAAAAGCTTTAGCAACGTTAGCTGATGCAAAACTTCTGCGTTAGGTGAAGCGCCCATTTTACAGATATGGAAGCTAAAGGCGCAAAGTGGTAAAGCTCAGTCCTCAGAATAAGACAGACAAGAGTGGCAAGAGTGGCAGGATCCCTGATAGCAATAAGAGCATGGACATTAATTCAGCTGCTCATAAGAGACTTATTTTAATTCCTTTGAAAGGCTTTGGCTTGTGAACAAGGGTATAAATCTCGCCAGAGTTTCTCGTAAATTCTCCCATGCTTTCGGTGCATCGGGAAATATTATAACAGGCTTCCTGGTAGTATTTTATCACCTGCCATTCTAGCTCAGGTCAGCAGGTGCAGAAGGACGTGAGAGGCAGGGGTGGGAGCAAGCCGTAGCGTTCAGGTCTGGAGCTGCATTGTGAAAACCCACAGTCGTGGTGGAGCTCACTGTCGGGGGTGGGTGTGTGAAGGCACCCAAAGCTGGCAGTCAATAAACCCAGCGTGCAAATCACATGAGTGCTCCTGTGGGGCTGTTCATCAGCTTTAGGGAGGTTCAGGTTGAAGCTACGAGCCCGTCATGTCTGAAATTGGACCTTTGCACCCATGTCCAGTGAAGCCACAATCAGCTTTACCATCTGTTTTGGGGTCCAAGCCACTTCAGGTACCTCAGGTCCCACTGCTGGTTTGCTGTCACATAACTCCCGCATCCAGATTGCCATATTCATTCATGTTCTTAAGCCAAATGAGCTAAAATTTCACCTGGATTTAATAGAAATGCTGTCATGATTTCTCGGTGGAAGTTGCTGTGATTTACACTCTCTCGCTGGCTCCTTCTCCAACACTCTCCTCCAGTTTCAGTGGGTAGTTGGTTCACCTTATCATATTTCTGTTGCTTTTATGGTATGTTAAAAAGCAAGCCCTTTCAGGGCTGGCAATTAAGAGGTGAGGAAATAAACTTTATACTACCTTCATTTTTTTAAATGAATGTAGAAATTTTTATTGTCATTTTGAGAATCTGGCAGGCGACGCTACGCAAGAGGGGCTTGAAACGCTCCTCCCTTTGGGTGGGCTTCATGTCTCCTGACTTTGCCCATCTAAAAGTTTGCTGTTTAGGCTGAGCTGACCATCTCCTTTCCATCTGTGGCCACTGAAGAGAAAGAGGCAATGTATCCTGCCTCCTGCAGAGGCGAATTGCTCTCTGGAGACGCCTCTGGCTGCACACAGAGGTTAAGCCGGTGTCCTTAGTTTGGATTGCTGGTGTCTAGATAAGATCTGAAGCCACCAGACCTTGATTTGCATGGAAGTGAACGATCCCCTGGTACCTTTAGCAAAAGCAGATGTCTTAAAGTTTGGCTACTTCGTTCTTAGCCAAACAGCACCCACAGCACAGAGTGGAAGCGGAGAACGCTGTGTAATTTAGGAAAACAGGTGGCCAAAAAATAGACTCAAGCTTGCGTGGCCTGAGTCAGCGCTGGGTACCAAGGGCTCGAGGGAAGTATGAGGAACAGTAGCAGACAGATGCAGAGCAATCTTTCTTCCACAGTGGCCCTTTGCCTAACCCCTAACAGCTGGCTTAACCCCGGTCCATGAGATTGTATATGCCTTCCAAATGCTTCTTACTTCTGGCTATACTGACCCTAGGTATTACTATCCACATAAGTTACACTTTGGCTCTTGGGTTTCGGAAGGATCACGTGGCAGGGAGTCCTGCAGCCTCATTAAGCTCTCAAGTACGCCCTTCCTTCTGGCGTCTGCGCCGATCCGCTTCTTGCTCGTCCAGGACGGGTGCGCGGACATGCCCTGGGCAGCCCCTCATGTGCCTTTGGGTTCAGGGACCTGCCTTCCCTCCCTCACCTGGCGCTGAGCCCCGGTGGTGTCTGTACGTGACAGCAGAATCGGGCCCGTCGTCTCTGTAATTGCCGGTGACGATCATTAATAAAGTTCTATTCTGATCCAGCTTATTTTTTCAGGAGCTACGGGTACTTTGGCCTAATAACAGATGTCGCATCAAAAATAGGTGATCTTGCTAACCAAGCTGTGAATAGTTACGTTCTGTTCAGCCTTTGTTTTTTAACTTAAGGAAAGAGGAGAGAAATATCTGCGGTTGCTTAATGGGGTAATAATAACTCGCCGTTACGGTTATTCCATTTGGCAAATGTGGAAATATTCCCCCCCTGCTCAGGCACAATGTTTTTGAATGGAGACAGCATTAACGTGGCTGAGGCTGTACGAAACCTTCTATTCATAGTGCTCGGCGTCGCGCTGTGCCAAGTCCCTTTCCTTGCACGCTAGTTATATTGTCAATGGGTTCATTAGCTCTTGGTCTAGAGTCAGGAGCAAAAGAGCTGTAAATGCAGCTTCTGGAAAATAATATCTTTGGGGGAAGGGGTTTTTAAAATGAATTTTACTTTTTTTTTTTTTGCATTAAAAATGATATAGAAGTTAAAATGACACGCATCTCATTTTTAAATCTACTGGATTTTCCCTAATGGACAGAACGGACAATGGAGACGGCAGGAGAGACGTTTTAACGGCGAGGCTAATTGACCACGGAGCAGCGTGCCCAGGTTATGGTGGATTTTCCATTACTGGAAATACCGATATCCAGAGTAAATTTCTCTTCTAAAGAAACTTCCTCTAGTTCAAATTAATTCTGCGCCTGTGCTATGAGGGAGATGAAAAGAGGGGTTTCACACTGGTCCCCCCTCACTGTTCCACGACCTCCCAGCCCAGCGCTGTTGGGATCGCCGCTGCTCTGCAGGACAAGGACTGAACAAACCCCGGGAGCTGATGGATGCTCTCTGCTGTGGGTCGGTACCAAGCCTCCGGCCGCACGCGGCAGGGGGGCACCGCGATTGCTCTTTCACGCAGCGGCGCTTGCTGGAATTGCTGCAATGCAGTTAGGCTTAATCCCGCCTTGGCACCGCGCGGTCACCCGGCGTGCCTCGCCTGGCAATCCGGCTTTATAAATAGCGGCAGCAGAAAGCAAAAAATTACAAGCGAGGAACATTTAGGGCCCGTGACGTGGTGTCTTCGTAGGTGAATTGGCGGCGGACGAGGAACGGATGGCGTGGAGCCGCGGGCTTTCTCCTCTCAGCTTTATCCTCCCGTCGCGGTCAGCAGGCATCGCCAAACGGGCTTTGGGGGAGCAGATGAGAGACAGGAGGAAAAGAAGGGAGGGACAGACGTCTGTAGGTAGGGTAGGCTGGAACGATGGAAAACGCGGAGAAGCGCAGCATCTGTCGTTGCATAGGTTTCCATATCTCACCCAGCCTACCTCTATAGGTGTCTCCTGAAAAAATAAAGGTTAATTTACCATTTCTTGCAAGACCCGATTTCCAGCATTCCCAGCTTCCGAGGCCTGGAGTTTGCAACTAAAATACCGAAGGTTTTCTGAAGTTCCTTCGTGCAAACATGAAGGTTGTATCCAAGGGTAGGTCTCTTCCTTCCAATGCAAAGGCACCTCTGCGTGATGAATTGCAGGGATGCTGCACCCCGGCCGCTGCCACCCAGCTCTCCCGTGTACAGTGTCATCCATGCAACGCGTCCTCTTTGCATGAAAAATAAAAGCATAATACAGTATAAAAACCTTCAGGGACTTGGACAAGTCGCCGATGGGGGATTTCTTTCAGGGTTTTTTTTTGTTTGTTTGTGTTCTTTTTTTTTAAGAAGATGGTGAGATGTATTCTGTTGAGGCAGGAGATGAGATCAGCCCCTCATTCTTTTCACCTGTTGCAGTAGCTTGAAATTTTTGCTTAGCTAAAAATTACTGGGTTCAAGTGCAGCATAGTGCAATGCTATATAGAAACCTAGAGACATAGTTGAGTCATATTTTCAGCTGACATAAATCAGCGGGGAGCCATTTATACCCTCTGAGTATCTGGCTGGGGACTGAGCATTTCATCTTCTCTCCGCCCTGCCAGAGGCTCATCCCACGAACAAGGAATAGCTTTGACCCAAAGAAGTTAGAAAGAAAGGTCAGGGTTACACGCTCCAGCTACTGAGAAGTCAGCGAGGGTGAGGATTTGCAGCGGTGTCTGCTCTTAATGGCACATCGACGGTCAGTTACTTACCTCTCCGCTTTGGAGAGGAGGGAGGAGAAGCGTGTGCTCCGGCGGTGGGGGCAGCAATGCCGAGTGCTTCCCAGGCTGCGCTGCAGGGCTGGGATGGGCATCGTCGCATGGAGAAGGTAACCTACAAGAAAAGCGCCGGGGAACCAGGGGAGCCTTAACTGCAGATAAACATTGGGAAAGCAACATGAATCATGAGCCCGTGCATTAAATTGTTACATACGCTTTGGAGAGGAGAAAGAAGAGTCTTAGCCAGCGAAGCCTGGCTTTGGGCAGAAAAAGCTGTTCCCACCTATTATCTTTTGAAGGAGACAAAAGGTGAAGACAAAGGGAAGAAAAGGTAGAAACCGCATATAAACGTTAATTAATGCTCTCCAGGCTTCTTCTTCTTCTTGGTCATGTTAAACCTTTAATCCCTGGGATTTAAGGCTGTGGCTTTTTATTGGTTTCCAGATAATAAACGTGGAAGGGAAGTGCTGTGGGAAAGCCTTCTCATCCGACTCCTCACCCTCTGAGGAGCGCGGCGCAGCGAGCCGGGCACCCTTCGTGCACAGCCAGCATCCCGCGGGAGCGCAGGTGCTGCCAAAATCCGCTCCTCTTGCGCTCACCTTCCACGTGCTTTGCATTAACCCCTTTTACTTTCCATTTGCAGTAGATTAAGAGCGTGTATGAAGTCAGTCACACCACCTCTGCTGAAAGGTGGTGGTTTTGCATGACACATCCTATCCCCTGTGTTCACAAGTATCCTAACGCTCTTCCAGAGTGCAGTTGTACCCGCACCCCGGCACGGCCTGGAGGGAGCGGGGCTCTTCGGACATGTCCCTGCCCCGTGGGTTAAAAGCTATCGGTGGCTGCTGGCAGGGCGGGCTGGAACGGATTTCTTCTCCAGCGATTACCGCTGCTCCTTGGCAGGGGAAATGCTCCCTCGCTTGAACTCTTGAGGTTAAGCCGCATCATTCCTGAGTGTCATTCAGCGCTTAAAGGTGCTGTCAAAAAGATGACACAAGAATTTGTTAAGAAACTAATGTTTCCCCTCGTCCCCTGCTCCCCCTTAGGGCTCGCAGGCACCCTGGCTAAGGAAGCGGTAATGAGATGGGAAGAATTAAATCACATTGCGGCTGCCCCAGAGCCAACACGAGGGGCTGGCTCCAGCCCGTACCTGGGCTGTGTGTCCTTTGAGGGGGACAGGAGGCAGGAAAAACAAGCTCTGGACACTATTTCTGAGCTTTAACACCAACTATTATCATTTCTGGGACCCCCAGAATCTTCAATGTTTATTCCAAGGGAGTTGATCTAAGTCTATTTTGCAGGTGAGCTGACACCTGACCGCACAGCCATCGTTTCCCAAACTGAGTCACTCTTTCAAGCAACAGATAATATCAAGATAATATTTTTGTGGATGTTTCTGAATGCTGAATCCAGAAGAAGCACTCGTCCCACCGACAAGTGGGAGTGAGCCCGACATGCAGCTGGGGAGGATGCCCAGCCCAAGAAGGGTCTCCCCTTATAGAAACCGTGCTTTTTTTTTTCATGTGCGGAGCAAACCATTCATTTTGTCTGGAGAATAATGATAGTTTAGGGTTAAGATTTATGGCATGGCTGTTAGTGGCCTGATGGTAGATACGCAAGGCTATTTAGCTATTGCCGAAGGTGGAAATCCATAAAGATGATGGAAGAGTCTCTCCCCAGACAGCACAAAATGTCATTTGTTTCTTTTCTGAAGGTCTCGCCAAGTTGGCGATGCCATCAGTTTTTCTCTCCTCCCCTTTCCCTTGGCACACATGGCATACGTTGCTTTGCTCCTGTGGGCAAGCAGGGGTACAGGAAAGGTGCTTCTCATTTATTTTCTGCCTCTCTCTATTTGTATTTCTCCCCTAATGTCTCTTGCTTGGGGTCAAAACCTCCAGCTTAAGCGCTTGTGCTACCACCTCGCTCCCAGCCCCTTCCTGGGCTCCCTCCCATCCAGCTCGCTTCACCCCGCTCTGGGGGATTCGAGTGGGTTTTGCCCCGTTGCTTGCTTAGTTCATGCATTCCTCTCAAAAATAAATATACATTTTTCTGTTGGGGAAACAAGGTGAGGCAGAAGCAAATTCCTAACATGTTTGTTGGTGCGTATTTCAGTACAAGGTAATAATAGTAATAATAATAGTAGTAATAATAATAACAACAACAACAATAACGCAACAGTTGCTGGGGCTGCATGGGAAACCAAGTCCTCTGTCTAAACAATGTTTTGGCTGAATTTTTCCCGCTGTTTTGGGTCGCAAGTGGAGCCTCGAGCAGGCAGCGCCGCATCCTGCATGTCCAGACCCTTCTCCCCCCTCCCACACCTCCCCGCTGGCGTAGCCCGTATCCAACCACTCGGGACCGGAGACGAGCATGGTGATAAACAATAAACAGAGGTGACCCAGCCAAGCAAAACAAAGGAGGCAAAACCCTGATAATCATTTTTGTTTTGGAAAAAAAGTGTTTGAGAACATGCATTTGGAAGCATGTAAGTGGGATGGAGCCGTGCTAACACTTGGCACCCCCTGGCACCACGACGGAGGCGTGCGTAGCCCCGGGCCACCGGCGAGGTCTGTCCCTGCATGTCAGGTGGAATTTTTCTGCTCATATCTTTCATCGGTGAAGACGCATGTTGGCTTCGCAAAAACCTCATCTCCTGAAAGATAGGTGGCCTCTAGGAAAAGGGGCTTAGCTCCGTGCCTCGGGCAAACCTACCCAACATCCATCCAGTTTCAGAAAGAGTGAAATTTTCAGCAAGCATAATTAGAAAATCAGAAGTTTCCCATCTTGGGAGCAGTGGAGGGGCGGCACAGCCAAGCCCTGGATGCTGGTGATGCCCCTCCGTGCCAAAACCTGCGAGTGACCCGCCTAATGCATCCAGCTGTGAAATACTTGTTTCCTCTCAGTGCAGGTGCTTCTTGTGGCTTTCAGGCTCATTCAGTCCATTAAATAATTGGAATTGCTTCATGGATAGGCAAGAGAGAGCAAATTGGGCTTTTGTTTTTTTCCACAACCGTTGGGTGTGATGTTGACTTAGCTGGGCAAAAACCACATCAGCCTGGGAAGCGGTGCCGTGTCAAGTGTGTGCTCTGATGAAGAGCAGTTGGTGTTTGGCACTCAACCCCCCCATCCCAAACCCCAGAATCCCCTGGGCGAGGCAAGCTGGGGACAGCAACTGAACCCTTCTTGCTCAGCTCCTTGGAAATTGCAGCCAGAATGTGCCATGGAAGATGGGAGAGCTTTGAGGAGAGGCGCAGCAACCCAGTAGCAACCCCTGTTCCTTTTAAACAGAAATATGTCAGGTTCTGGCCCCAGTGCTCCAAGTCTCATTTTAGAATGGACTTTAAAGAAAAAATGAAAAAAAAAGAATGCACTTAGTGGGGAACAAAAAAAGGAGGATGGGTAAAACCTAATTTTCCATCAAATCCATGAGCAATTAATTTGACCTTCTGCAGAATATAATCCACAGACCTTTATGTGCAGTGCCCACATCAGAAGATGCGATCATGGCACTATGGTACCAGCTACAGGCTTCTTGTCTTGAACTCGCAGTCTCAGTGGGCAAAACAGATACAAGCTCACGGGAGGAGAGAAGGTAAAGCAAGAAAAAATGACCTAGGCAAAGCTGTGCTCCAAAGGAAGGGTCTAAGACACGACCACCACTGGGTTTAGCTTGGGTGCCTCAAGTATTAGCGCAAGAGGAGAGGACACAGCCCCTGCTGAGCTCTCCTTGCTGTGTGGATGGTCAATGGGTGGACAAGGAACAAGGTGAGTAACTGCATCAGCTGCCCATGCCATCTCCTTCTTGATCATGGCTCACCTGCCAGGATTGGGGTGGGAAGAAGCTCTCGAAGGGTGTCTCCTTTGCCTCACCGCTTACCTCTCTGGTGTGATGGACATTCATTTTAGTACCAGCCTTTTGGGGCAGTCATGTTCTTCTGCCTTCTTTAGCCAAGCCTGCATACCAAACTCTGCTCGTCGAGGCCAGGCGAGAGCCAGGAAGAGCTTCGCTCTCCCTGAGGCATGGAAACCCTGCGTGAAGCTCTAGCTCTGCCCGTTCTTGGATGCTTTCTGATAACAATGTTTTAATAAAAGATCTGTCACTCAAATATTTCCGAATCATTAAAGAAAAAAGGAATGAAAATGAGTAATTGGAAGCCTGAGCCCAAAGGGGTAATGTAAAAAAAAAAACCACAACCCAACCACAGAGCGGTTGAGAGACCCTAAGCTTGAAGCTGAGCCTCAAAATCCCTCTGGGAATGATTTTCTCATCTGAAATCCAGAGGGGTCTGTGATTCATAGCCCAATCCTGCCCTGCAACAGCAGCTGCAGAGGAAAGGAGGCGCATTCAGGTATTAAATCCTCTCGCTGTCCCCCACCGCCGGGTTTGAGCTGGGAACAGAGCAGCAGGAGGAGAGCCAGGAATGAGGAAAACATCTCAAGACGGAGCTGATCACAGGCCAGACCACTCGGTTCCTGCTTGGGCAGTGCTTCCACCACTGCGAGGGCTTTGCCAGCTCCTGTGATTTTTGTGCTGTAGGTTGAGGATAGGTGGTGTTTGTCCAAAAAACCCTGGCTCTAGGAGTCATGGGATCCCCTGGGAGCCCCTGTTCCCAGGAGAGGTGGAGGTGGAAATGAATCAGGACATTTTTCACCTCTTGGAATAGGTGGGAAAAGCTGGAAGAAGTATCTTCTACGAGCAAAGAACTTAGGAGGCAACCTTTATTGTATTCAAAATATCGTCGATTTAAAGCTGATCTCATTATCCGTGGAGATGAGTCATGGCTTTTTGAACGTGTGTGGGTGGCAATATAAAAATTTCCTCTGAGTAAGGAGAGCGGGGTTTGGCGAGTGGGCAGTTGGTACTTTCTCCTATCCTCCCACAACGAGACAGTGTCGCTTCAAAAGGTGATGGAGTGAATCATTTCTTCTTCTTTTAACGGCAGCTCTGGCTGAGCTGCGTGTACACAGCCCGTCCCCCCTTAGTTATTGTTTAAAACCATTTTAACACAGCCCTTCAAAAATTATCTCGATTTGCGAAGGGCTTCTCGGCAAGAGAGGAGTTTGCAGGCTGGGAGCGGGGGATCTTTGCCACCTTCCCTCTGGCCACGAGCATCTCCTCCGCCTGGTGTGTGTGGTTAATTCAGTGATCGCTGGAGAGAGATATAAAACTATACCGCCGTAATTAATCAAAACTCAGGGCTACGTAGGCACTCTATCGGCACCCGCTGTGCCTCGGGCTCGTTTCACTGTCACTTGATAATGCGCCTCTTATCTTAACTTGGGTGGAGCTTCCCTTTTCACCCCTTTGATTGTTCAGCTGGAATCCCAAGGGACTGGAAATGAAATACATTGGCTTAAGTGATGTTCCCCAGATCAGTAACTGGATCCTGGGAGGATCCCCCGGGGCGGTTTTCCACCAGGTGGGAAGAGGGATGTGCCTCGCTGCTGCGCTGACCCCTGCTAAGGCAAGCACATGCTTGAGTCACTTATTTTTATTTGTGTGATTTAGGCACAATAAATCATGCTTGTCTTTCCCAGGCTCCCCTTTGCGCCAGCCCAGACACTTTCCCATCCCATTTTAAAGCGCAGCGCTGAGCTCTCCGTCACCCTGCGCTGCCCGGGGACTCGTCTTACCTGTCGATAGACATCTGCGTCTGCAGCCCTCACCCCCGGCCGGTGGAGGCTGCACCTCCTGAAAGGTGCAAAGGGGAAAGGACTTGTCCATTGAGAAGAAACTAGACACTACTCAGCTTCTTGGAAAATAATTTCCATTTAGAAATGGAAACCGTAAAGCCGGTAATTTGTTCCTTGAAGAAATCACTATATTGGGTAAAAATTCCCACTCTTGGTGGGAAGGTTTTTATGGTTAAAGAAGTCTTGGGGTTATCCTTCCAGCCTATATTTCTGTGAATAACGACTCAAATTAATAATTTCCATCTTATCCTCATAGATGTCATTTATATTTCTGTCTGGCACAGGTAGATGGAAGCCCACCATTTTAGGCACTGTCTGGCAAAACAGCCAACATCTTGCCTAGGAATAATCCCTAAAAATCATGAAACTCCTTCTTTCCAGTACACAGAAGTTATCTGCCTTTGGGTATTTCTCAGATGAGCTATTCTGGAATAATTCTTTTGGTAGGAACATTTGCATTCCAAAATAAGAGTGCCTTTTTGCCCTTTACCTTAATGCAATGTGGAAGCTAATTTCTCCATGTTCAGCATTAGGCAACTTCTCACCAAGATGGTTACCCACCGTCACGCCTAATAGTATTTCCTCCTCACGCTGGCTCTTACGCTCCAGGATTTCCAGTGTTTTGACAGTTCACAGCACCTTCAGTGAGGTGATTAAGTATTATTTAATCCCCTTCACATAGATAGGCAGGAACTGGTGAAGCAGCTCAGGGTCTTGCTACAAAAGGACCCAAAATCATCACGTTTGGCTTGTTTTGGCCACCGTGCCGGGCTCCGTCCCTTTACAGAGATGGGTGGGTTCCTGCAGATGTGTCCAGGGTCCTCCAAGGGCAGGAGGGTCAGTGGAACCCCTCCTGAGCACCTACCACATGAGGCCACATGCAAATACGCGCACATAAACAGACGGAGGAGGTTGCTTGATCTGCCTGGCCTAATTGAAAGCGTAGAGGTCTGTTGTGGTGCCTGTTGCTATAAACACGCTGGCAATTTGCACAAGTATGTGACATTGTAAAAGTTCCTGAAAGATTTTATCTGGTTGGTTTTGGCTGAAAGCCCTTTATTCACATAGAAATGCCAGGTAGAAAGACAATAAGTGTGTATCTATGTGTATATTTTCAACTTCCTAAAGGCCATCAATTTGGAAAGGGAGTGGGTTTACTTTGCTCAAACATCTCCTGAGTTGAAGACAAGGTAACCCAGGAAAAGCCTTTCCTTTAAAAATAAATAAATAAATTGATTTTTACTTCTCAGTTTACTCCCCGCACAGATTGTCTGGGAGATCTTCAACAGTCTCTTGTACCTCTGAGTTATTTTGATTTTAAAATATTAGTCCATAACAAATCTTAAGCTGTCAAAACTAAAGGATTATACGAAACAGCTTCGAGGTTACATAAACAGAGTCGCTGGGAAATGATTCAGTAATGCGTATTCATCTCAAGACTAGAAGACATTTATTTTTTAAAGAAATTTTCCACCTGAATACCGGCCCTCTTTGTTTTGGGAAATGTTGATTTGAAGGGATTGAAATACTCTGTGTAAGGAGAAGGAAGGCAAATGGCAGAAGGACAGAGGAGGGAGAAGAGGAGCTGGGGCACCAATTGCCAAAAGCACATTCAATTAGTTTTTTGATGAGAAGCAGCTGGGGGGGGAACTGGGAAGGGCAAGTGGTATAAATTAGGGCACACTGGTGCTGATGGGAAATAGTTAGGAAAAGTCAAGGGGAGGGGGTAAGTGTGAGCCTGAGAGCAGCTGGAAGGGAAGGAATGGCTCAGAAGGTCACCTGGTGTAGGGCAAAGTGGGAGAGGTTTGGGTCTGGGGAAAGGAAAATGAGAAAAAATGTGAGATGTCCTGGGATTTTGTGTGGGAGGAGGGAACAAAGTAGTACAGCACAAGGGGGTCCTTTGGAGACAGCAGGTGGAGGAGTGACAAGGAAGAGGAGATGTACCTGCAGTGATAAGGGGAACCCAGTCCTGGCTGTATTTAGGACACCACAACCCTGGGAAAGAGAAGCATCCAGGGTATCCCTACAGCTGGGGGTGGAAAGGAGAAAGGTATGAAGCTGGCTGTGACCCACCTGCTCTGAGGAGCTCCCAAAGCTTCCAGGGAAGGGAAGAGGTGAGTGCAAACTAGAAGCAGCAAATTGCAAATAGGGTGTGAGATGGAGGACGCTGGTTTGGAAAGAGTAGTTGGGGTCTGGGGTGGGAGAGAGAGAGAACTCTGCACTTAAAATTGCCATAGTGGGAGAAGAGGGCTGGACTGGAGATGGCAAGAGGAGCAGGCAGCAGTGATGGGGAGAGAAAGGGACTGGGGCAATATGGAGCCTATGGTGGGGACAAGGTGGAGAAAAAAGGAGAGGGACAAGGAGGATGTTACGATGCAGAAGAAAGGTGTGATGGGACAAAGCTGATAAGAGGACATCTGGCAAAATTCTCCATCCTTGAGGGCCCTCTGCAATAGCCTTCCCTCCCTGGAGCAGGGAATCTTGCTGCACCAGGGCAAAGTGCCAGAACAAGCTGCCCCTCAACCCAAGTGAGCACGTTACCCTGTCAAAGTGAGTCGGAGCAACAAAAGGAGGTGCCCGTTGCAGGGCCACCTCTGAGATGAGGCTGCAGCTGTTTTTCTTTCCTCCTCTTACTTGACCTCATTATTTTTCTGGTTTTTTTCTCCAGCTGCAAATCTCTCTGAACCACTGAGGTCATTAATTTAATATCAGTGCAGTGTCCTAGATGTTTGCAAGAGATGTGTATTTATATTGATCCCAATTTAGCAAAACACTTAAGCACATGTCTAACTTTCAGCAACTGAATGGGCCGACAGGACTTCTGCGTAATTAAAGCTAAACATTACTTAGTGTCTAGTTTATTGAGGGCCTACTCAACTAATTAGTTAAATCTTCCACAAAAAGTCACTAGGATTCTTAATAAAGCAATGATCTACAAACAGCTGCTGTGTGACTCTGCCCAGGTCACATTATCATGTTTGCAGTTTAGATGCCTGAAATATCTGCCTTCTGGGGTTTTTGTGTGTCTGGAGCTTAATTGTTCATTAGAAACTCTCCTTCTTTCCCCAGTAAGATATACTAAAGCTGCCAAACATTAATTGATGCAAATACATATGGTACCTACTGGGTAGATGTGGTAAATTGTGGTTGTCAGGTAATTAAATGCAACTCATAAATCACATTGGAGCATGTGAACCAAGCATTCGGTGTCAATGCTTTTAATTAATGTTGTAAAACAATATTTCAGGCTTAGATTGAGTGTACGAGGTAGATAACATATCAAATTATGGCTAATAAAATAACAGCAGTGGATATGGCACTCATGACCAGTAGCCACTGCGATCCTGAATACCCTGGTTGCACCCCAACAGGTGGCCCGCCTCGAAACATGGCATGCAGTGTTATTGCAGGGGGATTAAGAATGGTCATTAGAGTCTCATTGCTCTTGTAATGCTGGATTAATTAACCAGCAAGCGGAATTATCTGACCCTGGATTCGTCACCTGCTAAAATGTACCAGCGGGTCACAAAAGATTAGGCTTGGAGGACCCGATTCTGCCCTTCCTCGCGGCTTCGATGCCCGTGTTGGCTGTGGGCTCCCCTCTGGTTTTGTTTGCACCCCTGGCAGCGGCAGGAGGGGCAGCCTGTTAGAGGAAAAAGTGATTTACAAGACGTACGGAAAGGGCCAGGTTTGAAAGCAATGTTCAGGAGCGTGATAGAGTGTTCAGAAAGGGGAAATTCTGGTGCTTTCGCAAATCCTGTGTTTATTTTCCGACGGCTCTTGGCTGGGCAGACACAAACGGCTCTGAGCAATGTTTCTATTGCCGAAAGATGGGGTGACCAACCTAGTTGATACGTGGCGTTGGCGATACTTGAGGTTTCAGATGCAGGGAGCCAAGCAAAGCCCTCGCAGAACCGGACCGGTGCCCAGGATGCTGAGGGTGAAAGTCCAGCATTGCGTGGCACCTCCCAAACCCTGCAAACCCCTCTGTGGGGTTCTGCCCAGGCTACAGTAAATCCCCCGCTGTGCAGAGGGACTTTGAAGGGGGATTAACGAGTGGAAAACCTTCGCTTACCCATGTGGGCGTTTGCTGGGGCAAACGGCCCGTGACCATTTATGCTCTCGACATCCCACTTGGCACAGGAAGGCTGAGAGTCTGGGATAATTGAAGTATATTGCATTTGAGAACGATTGAGCAATTTCACGGGGAAAACAAAAGAGAAAATGTCCTTTTTAGAAAAAATAATGCTCAATGTTAAGAGCCCTTTTTTTGCTTTTCACCAAAAGGTTCCTTTTTCAAGCAGAAATCCTTGTTGATAAATCAATGTTTTGCTGATAAAGCCACTAGCTATGATGTTTTTAAAACCATTAAAATAGAAAAAGCCTCAAATTTTGAAAAAGGATCAGTCTGGAGCGCTTCAAAATGCTCAATTTTCATATCACTTTTTTTTTTTTACCCCACAAAAGGAAAAAAACTTCAACTCTAAGCTGGCTCCTCGTTTCCTTCTGTCCACCTCCAAACTCTCCTGTGCTTTAAAAAAGAACTGTCCTCTTCCCACAGAGCATTTCAATTCCATCAGGCCAGCGTTTCCCAAAATAAAATGAGCATTTCTAGGAGTTGCTAAGCTGGTCTCCTATTTCAATTTATATCTAATTGGTCGTCTTGTCTCTTCTCTTCTCTCAGTCATTTAGTTATTAAAAGTATCCAGACAGCCTTTATAACCCATTTACGTACAAATTATCTGTAATTTATTAAGGATTAAGGTTAACCTAAAAACCACCGCTTTAGTCACATATCCATTACACCACTGTGAATTTGTCTTAAAAGTGCTTTTTGGCTCGCAGAGCTCCCCGTGGGAGGAAGTTTAAATTCAGACCAAATTTATCGTGTCCTAAATGCATGGTTGGAAGGAGCCAACATTGTCACTCAAGATTTCTTGCAGATCTTTGTAATTTAACAGGGCTTAAAGTCCAGCATTCAAAAAGACGTGGGAATTCATTGTGTGAGTGAAATTGTGTCCCGATGATGTTTACAGTCAAATATTTTTTTGGTGGCTCGGGAGCGGGTTTTGAGTGTGATGTGGCTCCTTTTGGGACAGGAGGGATGCTGTACTGTACTGAATCATAGGGGACTGGTGTGGAAGGGGCATGGAGCATCAACTCCTTGCCCAAAGGCAGAATTAGAGCTGTTCCCAGCAGAGATGTGTCTAGCCAGTTCCCAGGAGCCGAGATGGAAACTCCTCGCCTTCCCAAAGCGAGCACCGAGGGAGAAACTGCTCCTTTAGTCCCTTTCTCAGGGCACAAACTCTGGGTTCTTCTAATTCCTGGCTCTGAAACTCTCCTGTTTCCTCCCTTGCAGGGATTTGGCCCCTCTGCCCTGCTCCACACTGCTCTTCCTCTTCTCTCTTTTAAATAGTGGAGCCAGGTCCTTTGTTTTCACCCTCCTTCTTCAGAGCTGCTCCACCGGTCCTCCAGCCCGGGAGGCGAATGGGAACAAATAGGCTTTGTGTGGTTTCAAGATGACTGTCAAAGCTCTATGGGATAAATGTTATTTGGTGAAAGGGAAAAGGACTCTAGTGGGGGGGGAAAGGCAAGTAAATATTTTCTCCCTTCTCTGTTACACCTTTGTTTTGTTTCTCGATGTGTTGGTTCGCACAAAGCCTCGAGCTTGCTTACTGCTTGTCTTGCCAAGGGTACTTGAACCATTTTCCTCTTCCCTTGTTTTTTTGTTTTCATATTCTTTTAGTATCCTTGGGTGAGGAAAAGGTGAACAATCCTCTGGCTTTCGAGATGCTTGGCAGGGGAGGCTGGCCAAGAGCGTCTTATGTTTGAATGGAGCTTTTCTCTCGGGTTCACTGCCCACCTTGATTTATGATGCTGGAGCTGGATGCTGTAATTGGGATGCGTCGACAGAAACTCAGTAGATGCAGAGAATAGAGGGCTTGGGAGAAATAAGTTTCAGGTTCTTTCCTGGATTCCCGCTGCTCCCTGTGCTATTCCAGACACATTTTCTATTTTATTTTTTTTCATGGGCACAAAGGACTGGAAAAATAATTGTGAGCAATGGCTGCCTTTCTCCTTTCATCTGTTTGCAGCCTCTCTCCTTCTTGCATATGCAAAGGCTGTCCGCTCTGTACGTGCTTGCTCTCTGAAGAGAGGTTTGCGTGTTGGGATTTGTGTTTCTTTCAGTGCTTGGTGCAAGAGGGTCTGTGAGTAAGGCTTTATGGGTTCCATGATAAACATAATAAATAACGGTGCTGCTAATGCTCATGTAACCCCAGGAAGTGGGGCATGAAGAAAACCCCTTTCTGCCATGAGCTGAGCAACGCTCGCCCGAGTGCTGGCAGCACCACTGCTGAAATGTAGGTAACTTGTGGCAGAAATGTCACGCTGGGACCTCTACTCTCATTTATATTCTCCTCCATTTTCCTGCTCTTTTCCCTTCCCTTTTCCTCATTTGATCTGTGTCCCCTGCCAGCAGAGCAGCAAAATAAATTGGATACAGTCTTGGTGGCTTTCCCTCTCTCCTTAGCAAGCAGAAGGGATGCTAAACCTCCTGCGACGTGGCAGCTCTGCTCAAAGGCAGCAGGAGCAGGCAGGAGTTGGGGTGGCACGTTGCACCCACCAACAGTTAGCAACCCTAATGCTCATCAACAGGTTGGCATTAACCTCCTGTGCAAATCCTTGGGCTGTTTCGAATATTGCATCAGAGACTTTTGTCCCTTGAGCCAAAGGAAGAACCTGGGGCTGTTGGAGGCTGCAGCCTCAGGTGCCCTCCCGGGTCAGGCACGGCCTGTCCCCATTGCATGGGACACACCTTGCCTGTGCTTTCCCACTTTGCTCTGCTATAGGGCTGGATGAAATAGCTCACAGAGCTTAATTGTTCTTCCGCAGCGCTAAGTAATTTACACCCCAGGGCTTAATTGTTCCCTTGCACTGATTCCCCAGTTGCACTCCAGGGCTTCCTGTGGATTTTGTGGGCACGGCTCGTGGAAAGAGAGCAGCAGGGACAAATAGGGCAGGAGTGAGTGACGTGCCCATGGCTGGCTTCCCCCCTTCTCCCTTCCCACTTTCCAAGCCCTTCTCTCTCCAAGCCCGCATGTTGAGACAGTTCACAACGATCTAGGTGAGAAGCTGGCAGAGCAGAAGCTTAAATCTCAATTACCTTCCTTCTCGTCCGTTTGCGCAGGATCCTTATCTCCCTCCGTGTTACTCTCTGTATTTAATTATATGCAATGATAATCCTTCATACACTAAGTGCATTATTAAGCAATTCCTAAGATAAGTAGTTTTCTGGATCCCCAATTATGATTAGATATTGGCAATCAAGCTGTCTTCCACTCTCCCTCCTGGGGCTAGCTTGCCAAAAACAGTCTTGTTTGGGTAGGTGAGACGAGAGACCCGCGTGGGAAGCCGCCTTGCAAGGAAGGATTTAGGCAAGAGGCTGTTCATGGGTAAAAGATTATATATATACATATATGGCTGCGCAGATTTCCATGAAGCTGGTGCAGATGTTGACTTGGGGGTTGCTTTGCTGTGCCAGCAGGCAGGCTGGCCAGATGCAGTAGGTGTCCTCCACCAGTGCGTTACACATCCCAATCCATCAGTTGAGTCATGGAGGTCACGAAGCTGTTGCAGCTCTCAGGTTTGGCGGTTGCCCTTTCAATCTTTGCCACGGCAGCCAGAATGAGAGCGATCTCTCTTTGCAGCCATCCCGCCGCAGGTTGTGGTGTTGGGTTTGTTACAGCTTCAAGGTCTGAGAATGAGTGGAAATGAGTTTCTTCTATTTCTTCATGTAGTTCATGTTCCCTGGTCCTCTGACCATTTCTATTGCATGCCTCTGCTCCCTCCCCAGTACATCTGCCCACTCCCCGCCTAACCAGTGCTAGAAAGATGAACCGAAGGCTTTGCACCTTGATAAGGGCTTTATCAGCCCACCGTGCTTTAGTTTGTCTAGGTGGGTTCCTCCTCGCCTTCCTACTTTATCCCTCCTGAATATTGGCACGCTTTGCAGAGCAGGGATGAAGGTCAGCAGAGTGGGACCAGGCTGGCACGCGGAGCTCCCTGACACCCAGCAAGGGGATGTGATCGGGCTCCGCGGTCAGCGGCATCTCTTGCGGCAGAGTTTTCCCTCTTTTGCCCACTCCTGCTGCAGCATTTCTCGTGCCATCTCAGGTTGTTTCCCTGCGGTCCCCTTGTCTGAGCAGTTCCTCACCCTGCACGCATGAGACCCGCCGTGCGGGGAGCCCACGGGGGCACGGCCGCATGGCGTATCGTCGCTGCGCTACAACGGGCAAGGGATTATGGGGATTCCTCCTAATTCTGTACAGGAAAATGCTGGTTGTAAGTGCAATTGAGAGGATGGCTTTAGAGTCGATGACTCTAAGCTTATGTTGTAGATGGATCGTGTTTCACCTCTTTCAAAGCATTTAAAAGCTTACCAGAAAACAAACATCATTGCTCAATCTCCGAAGTGTCTATAATGTAACTTGCTGTCTCGGTTCCTTCCCTCTGAGATACAATGGAAACATTTATTTTGCTTTTCAGGCTCCCCAAAGATGACAGTTGTCCCCTTCTGCAGTGTTGATGCATGTATGTGTACTTGTGTGCGTGTGTAAAGTGATAGCCTACGACTTGCCTGTGTAATTGCTAAGGGTGTTTTCATCCGCTCTCCAAATATTCCTGGTGAAAGAAATATTTAGTCACAGTTGTTTGTAGGAAATCTTTAATCTTAACTTAGCAATATATGAGTTCCTATGAGTTGCACAAGGACACATTCTCTGGCAGTGTGAAGGTGTGGATGCTCAGGGCAGCTGTAGAACATATTTTTTTTCCCCCACCTCATTTTTCATGATTAGCTGAATCCTGATTATTTGCACTTTAACATGTAAATATGTGGGAGCAGCTTAGATAACCCCCAACCTATAGAGTCTCCTGCCCTATATTTAAGAATCGTCAGACCTCATGTCTGATTGTAGGGCTGTCAAAACTATAGAGACCTACATAAAAGACTTGAAATGTTTGCAGCTTGCAAACAGGGGCTCTGGGACAGGGTGGGTTAAACCCCTAAAACCTGATGCTGAATTTGCTGCTCAAAGACCATTTACAAAATTTGGAGGTGAAGACATCTCTAGCAAAGAGTAGTAATGGCCAGGCACTCCCTGGTAAGGCATTTTTTGCTCTCCTGAGCACAGATTTGGAAGTGGAAGTGCCCTGGTCTGACAGGGTATTTATCCTGCAGTCACGGCCGGATACTGCCACACATCCGAGCTTGTAGATCTCCCCTCTTGCACACGAGCTGCGTCCCCATCCAGGGCGAGCTTTGCACACCCAGCGCGACGTGCAAGCTCCGTGCCCCAGCACCACCCTCCCCGCTCCGTCCTCTCGCAGAGCTCAGTCATTACCTCCCTTAATGAAAGAGCAGATTGCTGGCATGCAAATCATCAGGTTAAGCACCCCACTTCCCTTCAGGAGGAATAACAATTGTGAAACAGCTCAGAAGGTAAGCAGATAGCAAGCAAAGAGCTTCGCTAATGCTCCCTGGTGTGCCAACAATAATACATTTTCTGCAGTAATACCTCGCATTTTGCTAGCACATTTCGTCGTGCCTCTCACGGCGTTCGGCAAACGTTAATTAATTACAGTCTCATTACATCTCTGTTAGATCCATTTATTTATTTATGAAGAACTTTCCATCCCCAAGCGCTCTGGAATCTGTTAATCACCTCAAGGCAAACAGTGTGCCCAGAGAGACGAGAGTTGCTGTGAAAACGGCGGGGATAAACACAAAGAGGCTCTTGTGAGCAAGGCTCCAGGTTGCGATTTCGATCGGGATTTGGTTCCTGCCTCTGCCACGCGTTTCTGCAAACCAGGTCACTTGAATCTGGCCGTGGCGTAAGCGGGCATGTTCTTCTGGAGCTAAGCGCAGAGGATGGAGATGCTCTGTCCCATCCGCCGTCCAGGGCGCTGTGGCGCGCACTCCTGATTTGCTTTGGCACAAATTAAAAGAGATTAGTTTAAACCACAGCCAGGAGAGTAACTGCCTGGGCATCTGCCTCTGGCTTAGCCCTGGTGTGACGATCGGTGTGAAAACACCCCTTCTTCTCTCTCCATCTCTCCCCTTCCTATTTGCACGGCAAGTCCTTTGGGGTGGGAAAAAGCCGTTTCTTATTCTGTGCTTGCACAACAGGGAATATAGGTTTGGTTTTGTTTCTCCATAGTGTCGTTTGCAGCTTTAACCTACCAGCTTTGAGCACTGGAGGTGTGGGGAATACTAGAAGGAGAATTTTTTTGTCTGATGGTGAGCAACAAGCCAGGCAGCAACAACAGCAGGATTTCTGGGTTGACTTTATGCCATCTCCATGTCATGGGAGTTTTAATACCTGTGTCAGCAGGCAAGAGCAGGGTTTGGTGAGCTGTGCGGCGTGGCTGCAACTCCAGCTACAAAATACCTCCCTGACTATCAGTCTGGGCATCACTCCTGACTTTGGGAACATGTTTAGCACCTTTGCTTACCCACAGTAACCAGGTTTTGCTGGGAGGTAGCCGACCTGGTATTGCCCTGAGAGCTTTCCTGCCCGCTGCCCAAGAGGTTGGATCGTTGGCCGGTGAAATTTCTCATCTCTAAATAAGTCCCTGGCGAGAAGAGCGAGCTGGGAGATGCTGGGATAAAGCCAGCTTCACACCTGGAAGGAGGTTTCCAGGTGGTACCGAGGGCTGCCCCGAGGCCTCGGCAGCGCTGAGGGTCTGGCCGTGCCCGTCACCCGCTCTCACCTCCAGCCGCGGTTCTCCTCCAGCACTAACAGGTCTCCGCTCGGCTGAATGAAAACACGCGAAGAGGCACCACACAGGAGCAATTAGCTCCCATGAAACTTTCCGCCATTAGGAACAATGGCTGGCTTAGTTCTCATCTGATTGAATTAATGACATTCTAACAAGTGACGGTTTTTTCCTTTTAAATTTTCTCATTTGGAAGGAATTGCTTGTCGTAAATTACACATATAAAAATTAGGCCGGTGTTTTGTATTGTTTACAACAAGCACTTCAGGGTTATGGATGTTACCATTGATTTATAACGTTTAATTCTTCTTCCTCCCCCTGTTCAAGCTTTCCATAAATCAAGCAGAGATGTCAACCCTATGTCAACATTTCACTCAGCCTGCAAGTTGCAGGCAAGTTGGGACAGCAGATATTATGGAGATGTTTGACTCTTCTCCTTCACTGTCTTTCCCATTTTGATGAAACAATAAGAAGGTGAGGCTGGCGCTTGTCAGTTATTTCTGAGTCACATTTCATTAGGCCTTTTTCAAACACTCCGGAGAACAATGTTGGAGGCAAGCGATCCAAACAACTCATGTTCCCGCTTGTGCACTTGTGGGTTAGGGCAGCAGCTGCCGTGGAATTACACTGGGAGGCTCAGCAGGTGTCTGATGGTCCTGGACCAGATCCGGATGATGTCAGGCAGCTCTCACCCTGGCAGGCCCCTCTTCCCTCCAACCCCTGTGAGGTCCTGGGGTCATAATTTTGAAAGACTGAAGAGGCTGTTGGGTTTCTTCTTTTTAAAGGGTTCTCCGAGAAGTGCTGGGGCTTCCAGAAGTGTCCAAAGCAAGTTGGGTGCAGCTGGGTAGTCACTGGCGATTTGCTGGGGTAAGCCCCAAAAGAAAGAGGACTCAAGGGGTTTTGGTGAGCCACATTGTGCAAATCTGCAGCGTAAGGGGCTGAGCCGTCAGTGAAATTAATGGGAATTAGGGACCTAAGGACTTCTGAAAGCCTCTGTCAGCATCTTTCTTCATCATAGGGTAAGTCAGTCCCTTTGGAAAACTGGAAAGCAAAAATGCCTTTCCCCAAAGATTTTTGCTAAGAAACACCATAGGTCTGACAAAGCATATCCAAAGACATGGGTGGATTGTAAAGTTCCCTGCATTGGGTCAAAACTGAGTGCTTTTGGCCCTTTACTCAGGTCAAATTACCAGGGAGCCCTCAGCATTGCTTGGCTGTGGTGAGGATGCCCAGTGCCCGAGCCCCCAGCTGTCGCAAAATTACTGATGATGCTCCGTGACATCCATCCTACAGGGGTGAACATACATGTTTCTGGAAACAAGATCTTGGATTTTGCTCGGGTTGAACTTAAAACGAACACCTATGTCACCGGGGATCGTAGTCGTCCGCTTCTCCCGCCCATCTGCTCCGTGCCTACATCATCAGCAGGCGCTTTAGAAGGAGCCAGGCTTCACGTTGAAAGCAAAGTGCCCGATAGGTGCAGGTATGTGTGTGGGGCTATCTCGTATAATTCCTGCCTACGCCGTGCCTACACTAGGCGCTCTTATCAGCCTGCCACTTTCCTAAGCAATAGGGCTCGCCCAGTTGTAATAACAAAAGTAAATAAATACATTTTAATGATTCGATGCCGGTAATTAACAATGCTGAAAAACAGATGTCTCCCTGAAGAGCTCATAAGGCAGCTGATTGCATAAGCTGGCCCATTATGTGGATATGAGTTGATTATTAAAAGAAAACATTTAGCAAATGCAGAACAGGATATTCATCTGCTATTACATAATGGTAATAAGCAATTGAATTTAAGCAGCGATAGAGTCTTCCAGCCCTTACCGAATGCCGAGTGAAGTGTATTTATGGCCTGCGATGTGAAATAGTCCTCCTTGTTTTTCCAAGACGAGGAGAGATCTTTCAGGAGATAATAAATAAAATAGACTCAAGTTGCTTTAACATGAAGCAAGACGAGTCCTCTGGATTAGTTTGGATTAGTCTGTTGCTAGTGGCACAGGGGTTTGGCGCTCGGCCATTTATTCACCTAGAATACATACAGCTAATTGGAAAAGCACCTGCGATGAGATGTAGCTCACCACCTGCACTTTGCTGAAATAAAATAAGCCTACATAATTGACTACATTACCTATTAATGTTATGAAATCACCCCCAGGCATTTTTATTATTATTATTATTGTTATTATTATCATCTCCTCCCCCCCTTGCTTCTTCCCCAAGCTTTTATGAATCAAACTTTTGTCTCTTGCTTTTTCCTTGGAAGCCCCAGGATAGTGCCAATGTATCAAGACCGGGGCTGCTCTGACTGACTCGCTTTTCCCTGCAGGGGAAACCTAGGAAATTAATCCTTCTTGGCAGGGAGAAGAAATAGTTTGACGTTTACCTGCTTGTTCTCATGGGACACAGCCTTCCTGGTCTCTCCCCTTTTCCCTCCAAAAGTCCAACGGGAGTCTTCTGACTGCCCCGTGTGGTTGTTGGCATAACCCAGAGCGGCCTCATGATGATAAGAAAATCTGCTGGTTGGTTTTGTTGTTGGCCATGGCAAACCACATGGGGTGGGCTTTGCCCAGGCCTCGTTAGCAGGAGATGTTTGGAGCTTGGCGTGGTCAGTGGGTTTGGAGATGGGTGGGCTCCCTGCCTCGTAGTGACCGCGTTTGAAAATGCATTGGTCACATCGTGCCAAGCTGGCAGACTTTGTCCTACGGATTGCAAAGAGTAGGTGCAACAGCTGGTGACAGGCAGGTGGCCTCAGGGACTTGCACGCTCAGGACAGCCCTGCTCCTGGCAGTGGCCAAGGCTTGCTGGGATTAAAAAAAAACCTCAGATGAAAACCTCTTTTGCTGCATAATTGCTAGGGAAATGAAGACAGAGATAGGAAGGCTTGTGGAAAAGAGCCATAGGAAATTCCTCCTGTTTTATCTTGCCCCCTCCTCCACCCCTCCTGGGAACTTAGCCACAAACTTGAACTGAGCTCAGATCAAACCATCTCTGTGTGGCTTTGAAAAACCAGATTAGGAGTTTCCTTGGTTCTTGCACATCCTGGCTGGAGAGGAAAGAAACCCTAAGCTCCTGTGGTCAGAGATACCACGCCAAACGTGGGCCTGATTTCCAAAGCGGGTGGCAGAAGGGGGAATAAAATCCAGGAGCCAAGTTTGCTCCCAAGGTAGCTGAAGCGTTTAGCTTTGCTCCGGTGGCCAAATCTTCATCCTCAGCCTCAACAGCTGGAGGTGCCGTGGGCTTCAACAAGCAAACCCGTTCTTTGCCGTTCCAAATCACGAGGGCAAAGTGCATAATTATTGTGCTTGATTTGTAATTATTGCTGTTCTGTATCAAAAATTACGGACACGGCTGCACAAATGATTGCCTTGCCTTGGGATTAAATGACCCTGCTAAAATTACGGGTGTGCCAAAAATAATCAGGGTCAATGGGAGGATTTGTTAAGGCCTTTTAGGCAGTAAAGGAGCAGTAGACGGGGAAGCCTCCTGAGCCCATGGCAGGGGGTGTGTGGGCAGGGCTGAGGACAATGAGGTTGGCAAGTGTGAGAAGATGCAGAGATTGGGATTTTGGGGTTGAAAACATAGCAAACAAGTCTCAGCAGAGACCTGAGCTCTTTTGAGCACTGAGCTTGCTGAAGTGACCCCATTGGGTGCCCAGACAAGGAAATCTAAATTTTTTCCTCACTTGCATTAGAAAAAAAGTTTTCTGCAACTAAATGCTTTATCTGTAAACAGGTCAGCCCTGGACTTTGAGCTTGGTCGGTGCACTATTCTCCCATGGGATGCGGTCATGCAAAATCCCACCCGTTGACTCGCTGTTTGGGCCAAAGAGGTAACCTTAGTCTGGTTATTTGAGGATGTGTAAGCGACGCGCTGGGGCTCAGCAAACGTTTGAGATCAGGCTGCGCTCCAAAAAAACTCCTAATCCAAGGAGGAACTGGCAGCAAGAAATAACGAAGCCTGGCCTGAGGGCTGGGGGTAAAAGCCAGAGCTGCACCGGCCGTGCGAAGCCGGAGGGTGTTGGGACTCGGGAATCTAGTTGAGTGGCAGATGGATCCAGCTGTGAAATACCATTGCCAATCAATCTCCTGGGCTGCACATGTTTCAAGACATCTCTTTTCACTTCCCAGAAGTTTGGTAGCTGTTTAGACCCAAGGGTTAATTTCAGGCCCAGCTTTAAGGGACACAGGTGCGATTTCTCATCAGGGCATCATTTCCACCTCTCTCCTGCACGGGGAAGAGCCTTCAAATCCACCAGCCACCTGGATAAAAGAAATCTTGCCACATAGCCTGAGAGGCCCTAATGGGTGAGGGCCCCTCCATGGATGAAACGTGCTCGGGTGCGCTCGCTGGAGGCCTGCATGGGCTTGCTGTTCGCCTCTGTCTTGTTCCCAGTCGCTGTCGCGACAGCCCCAGCTTGGCTCTGCTGCTCTGTCTCCTCCAGACAGAGCCATTCGTGGGAGATGCTCCACCAGTGATGGGGCTTGGAAGTCCCCTTGTCCCCGGGCATGCATGCAAACTCCAATCTGGAGCTGTGCTGAAATATATTCTGCTTCTCCTTGTGTCCCTCGGAGTTTACGTTTTGAGGATTGTACCTAAATATACCAGGTAAGGACAGCAGCAGGGTCCCAAAGGATCTGTCTTGCACAGCTAATAATATCCCAGATACCCAGGCAGGACTCACCCAGCGACCCTGGACCTTTTCCCCAGGGGAACGAGAGGCAAGGGCTGGAAGCTCAGCATCTGCAAAGCATCGCGTGGGGGACCAGGAGGTCCCTCTGCTCCCGCAGCAGGAGCCTTGGTGTCCTCCATGAGCCCAGCTAAAGACTCCTTCAGTTACAGCACTCAGTTTCCAGCCTCTCTGTTTCTTCAAAGTTGTTTTATTCTGATTTCCAGGCGAAACAGGAAACAGTTGTTTTGTCTGAGTGTCCTTGTTTCGAAGGCTAGTGAACTGTGCGTCTATGTATGCATGGGAGGGAAATGAGGTGTGTCTCTCAAGAACATTGAAGCCAAAGTACAAGTTTCCCACGATCAAAGCCCATGAAAAATGCAAGTTCTTGCCCAGTGGTGAGAAGACCTTGTGTGTGCCGTGAACCAAAGCAGAGTCACCCCAGCCCAAGGTCATCAGCGCAGGGCTGTAGAAGACACCAGCAGCCTCTCAAGGTACGGCCAGGCGGGTAACCAGAGGTGAATAGGTTTTTGCAGTGTTGAGTTACCAAGGTTTAGCACATTACCAGCAGGAAGGTGGCCTTCAGCAAAGATATTTAATCCCATAATTGCCCTGGGCTAGGGGTGCGTGCAGCCGGTGTCTGTGTTGCAGCTGACCGATGGTAGCTGGCTGAGCTGCTGTAGCTGAACGGCTCTCGAGTCCTTCCCCGTCACTGACGCTGGAGGTCTCCTGCATCTCAGGGCAGACCCACAGCTCAAATAAATTCACTTTACTCAGACACACAGAAGTACAGCCATTCATACCAGGGAGACCAGAGCCAGGCCTCCATGCACCATGGGCTAAATATTCGATAACTCAAATCCCTGACACTACTCTGATAGTTTTTTCTTCCTGATGCTCCTAAGTATTTTTGCTCTTATTATTTTAATTGACCTCTGAGAAAAAAAGCAGTATCAAAACAGAAGCTCAGATTACTGAAGTTATTATCCTATTGTGTACAATGAGTAATTATTTTATATATGTATAGATATGCAGAAACATTTTTCTGCAAAGGCAGCAGTTCAATAAATAATTAATGTTTCTTAATCCTGTAGCTATTTCTCCTGCTGTAAAAAATTAATTGGTTTTCCATCATCTGTTTCCCTCTGACCTGGAGGTATCTGGCACGGCATTTGTGCCCCTGCTTAAACATGCTCCTTGTAATCTTTGTCATGCCCATGGTACAGAATCTGGGGGATAAACAAACTAATCAGAGATATTAGAGGCACCTCCAGGAAGATTTAGTCATCGTAACACTTTGCGCTTATGCAGCATCCATCTGTCTGGAAATAATTAAGCCTCTCAACCCCTGATGAGGTAAATGCTGTGCTCGTTGGTGTGTAGACTGGTAAACAGAGTCACAGAGAGGTTACATGGTTTGTCCCAGACCACACAGTAAGTCAGTGGCACCGCCAAAAAGGGAAGATTTCCCCATTTTCTGTGTCGCTGGGAGGCCGTGTCGCCTCTGAGATGTGCTGAAAATTCAGCCATGAATGCAAAAGGGGCTGTAGTTCATCCACCAGCTCCAAGGAAGCACCTGGTGAGTATTAAACAGAAAAGTCTTGGAAATGTTATGTGCCGGTCTGGGCAAAAGGTAACGTGATTCTTAAATTGAAAATATTTTTATACCACCAACTTACAAAAAGCAGCTGAATTGTGGCAGGGGGTAAAGTGAAGCAACTCGGAGGCCCTGGGTAAGCCTGCAATGAATAAATGGCTTGCTTCTGCTCCGTTGGCTGGTCATGCTGCAATGACCTGACCCACAACCTGCCTCTCCTTCAGCGGGGACACAACTAGGGATGCGGGGACTCAGCTGGGAATGCAGGACCAGACCCCCCTCCCAGGGGTTATCAGGGACAGCCTGCTCTTGCCACATAACCTGATCCCTCTCTCAAGCCCCAGCTTGAACCTGGGACCTATTTGTGCTTCACATTTGCAGCCTGTTGCTTAATTCTCCCTCTCTTAGCCCTGGTCCTATATCACAGCAGCACCTATGCATGCCCTGGTGCTACCAGATCCACCACCAGTAACGAACACTGAAAGGAAGGTAAAATTTACATAACAATAAGCATGTTTAAGATAAATGTTTAGAGAGAAAGATATTTTACAGGAGGAAAAAGGACTTGCTCTCACTGTCCAGCAACTTCTTCCAATGCTTCAGGGCTAGCCTGGTCTCAGCCTGTTCCCCAGAGCATCTCTGGTCCCTGCTCTTCTTTTATAAATGCTATCATCCTTTTGATCTTTTCAATCCTCCAACCTTCTCCCTTTCTGCCCCAGACTTTGCAAGTTGGTGAGGGAAATGGGTAGCTCTTAAAGCTTCTTAGCAGCATCTCTGACAGCCCTCGAGTGTTTGCTGCAGGGTGACTTTGGGACATCATGTTTTCTCCCAGCTTGTTTCTCCTCTGAGCCATGTGCAGATGCTCTCACGGCATTTGTAAATCACCCCCGAGCACTCCTGCCTCTCTCGCAACAGCAGTGCTCTCTCTGCCTGAAGCTTTTGCCATACCCTTGAGTGCCTGGTTGAGAACAGCTTGATGCAGCAATGAGCTACTGCCCCCATTTAACAGGGAAAAGCATGGAAGTGCAGAGAGAAACTCTAATAGCCAGTAAGCTGGAAAATGTGACTTTTGCACCTAGAAGTTCACGTCCTGGCGGCTTTCCATGCACTGCAGAGTCAGGTTTTTGGGGTCTAGTGTCTCCACTGATGATGGCTGAAATGGCCATTGCTGCTGTTGCTTCACCAGTGTCACAGAGCTGAAAAGTGGCACGAAAGCTGCTATTTCAGGCTCCTGTGGTCTGGCATTAACTGGTGCTTTTGCTCCCATCTCATGTGGGAGACTGGAGGGGTGATCTTGCTGCCCTGCCTGAGCTGAGGACAGCAGCTTGCTTTGCTTTGTTGGGGGGGATTCAGTGGTGGTTCGTGCACAGGTTGTGCCCGAAAGGGGTTAACTGATGGGGAAACAAGAGCCAGCTCAGCCTAGGGGAGCTAGCAAGTACAAGCATTTTCCTAATATGAAGCTTTGTTTAATTATGTCTGATGAAGGCTTCAGTGGGAGCCATCACTGCCATTGCATTTTCTGGAGCAAATTCCTTCCCTTTGATTCGTAATCTGCTAACATCCCTACCGGCCGATCTTGTACAAACAGCCCTACAGGCTGTAAAATCAAATGGAAAATGTGGGCTCACATGGCACAGCTAGAGTCTGAGCCGAGAGGGTGTGACAGGGGAGGCCGGGAGGTTACAAGGTAAGGATTCATGCTCCAAACTATCTCCGCACATGTCTGGACCGAACTCTCACAGGTGGCTGAGATCAGGTCCCGAAGCCCAGCACTCCCGCGAGGCTTGCCACAAATGCAGCTGGACGGTCCCAGCGCCCCCCAGCCCCACGGGGATCACAGAACAGCGCGGCCCCGGCACGAGGCGTTAAGGCTGCTTCGTGTCACCCCATGCACCAAACCTGTGCCAGCCTCCTTACGCCCTGTCCCTAAAGCGGAGCTTCACCTTGAGAGCTCTCTGCTAAAGCGAAATCGGGAGGGGCCGAGGCTGCTTCAGAGCACAGATGTGATGGCAGAACCATCTATCACGTCGGATGAATTCAAGCACAGTCCTCATCCTATAGCAGGACCGCGTTAGGGGGATGCATGCCCTTTTCCAGGGCAAAGACGGCAAGAGCAGTTACAGCCGCCGGGCACCTGGGATGGGTCACCCTCCTACAAACAGGGTACTCGGACAGCAGGCATTTGGACCAGTAGGTTATAAACAAGGTAGTTACTTGCACCACCAGTTTATAGATATTTCTTCGTCAATAGAAGTCAGGCAAGCTTCAAGTTTTGCAAGCAAAAGTGCACCGGCCTCCCCAAATTGCAGATGACTCGGCAATCCAGCGTGCAGGAAGTGGTTAATCTAGTCACATTGGTTTTACAGCCAGAAGAAAATGTAATCACCCTCTAGACCAGCTTCTTGGTAAGCCCAGTCCAGCAATAAAACATTAATTCCTACATTAAGGCAATAACTTTGGGTTTGTTTATAATACCATATTCGGAGAGAAGACTTGTCTGGAAAACTGGCAAAAATACCTCATTCTATATGAACTCTTGATCCAGTGGTTAATTACTTTATCTCTTACCACTTACATCTTACTGCTAATCCTGCTTCGTTTTGTGTCCTCAGGAGACTCGGATCATGATCCTGCATCACTTAACGCACAGAGACAGCAGCATTTCCCGGTAGGAGCCGAGGGATCACAGCATCATTCCCCATGGGAAAAAAAGGTCTAGGAAACTTCACCAAGGCACAGACTTCATAGAATCTCCCCAGATATGTTTGTATATTAAAACATAGCAGAAATGACACATGCTAGCATAAATAATTGCATTTACTCATTACTCATACTTCGCCTTTGGAATTTTTCTTCTTTTACTGCTGTTTTACAATAGGAGCAATAGCAGTTAGAGTAGTGGCAGTGAAGTACAGAGCATCCGTCTAATTACATCTCAATTTAATTATCGCCCTCCTTCATGGCTCCATTCTAATGAGGTCCTCAGGTTGTTGCAGCTGATAATCAACTGGCTGTAGAGGTGTTTTCTGCTCGTCACCTGAATAAGAGCCATTCAAGGCAGAGACCAGAAAGGGCCCTCGAAAGGGCGCAGCCTTGCTCTTTCTGCCTTGCACACAAAACAATCCAGATTGTGAAATGCCTGTTGGAAAGGCAGATAAAAAAAATTAAACAGCCACAGGGCACCCAGGTTGGTGGATGGGTTCCAGAAACATTAGGTCATAGATTAATTTTTTTTTTTCCCTCTCCCAAAATACACTCCGGCACTTTTCCAGCAATTATCAAAAGTCACTTTTTATAGTGAGGGTGTCTTCTACAGCACAGTGCTCCAGATTCTCTTCCACTGGCTTCATTCTCATCCGATTTCAAAGCTTTTATTTATTTATTTTACATTAAGGTGGAATGGCTCTGGAGCCACGAACTCCGATTTTCCTCCAGACCACTCCAGTGTAAACCAAACGAACACCCCTAAGGTCAGCACGTTTGCACCAGAACAAATTGCCCTCCCTGGAAGCAGGGCAGAGACCTTGCTACTTTTGCTTGGCTTGTGCTATGGCCTCTACCTCCTGGGACTTGTTTTCTGTTGACATCCTAAAGGCTAAATAGCAAGTAGGGAGGAACCTGCTCCTTCTCGTTTAAATAATTATTCCCCTGGAACAGCGCAGACCCGATCAGCAGTCATTGCAACAAAATCGTGGAATTCACCCGTGGTGCATTACCACACTGAGCAAAAATCTATTGCAAATGCAGAGCAATGACACTACTTTCAGCCCAGACAGTGTTGCTAAAGTGATGCTTGGCCCAGGAGCCGGTTGTGCTGTGCTTTATAACGCGCCTCCAATCTGGAAAGTGGGAGAAGTGAAGTGGTTTAACGAGGGACGTAGGAATCAGTGGCAGAATTTGGGGGGAAGCCACCAATAACAGCAGAGTTGTTGACAATCTCACAGCAGAGCCTGCCTTTGGGTAGCACGGCAGACTCAACGATCTTGTCCTGGTGTGTGGGAGCCGCAATCTCATCCTCCGACTGCTTGCAAAGCATCCTGTCCCTAATGGGTGCAATGCAAATGGCAGGGTGACCTCATTCATCTCACATAAGGAATCATGTTTACAGGCCAAACACATTGCTCTGTGTGTTATTTAGGTCATTTGGTTTCAGAACTTCTTCTAAAGTCAAGTAAAGATTTGGGGGCAGAGTCGATAGAACCTGTCTTAATCCTAGCTCTTGCTTCTAGGCAGCACTCCTACTGCGTTATCCTACTTTAATGACTGATTAAATGAAAGAGAAAGGCTGCTTTTATAACATCTGCCATTGACTTTAGCAGTGCGAAATCTGCAGACCTGTTAAGTACGTGTCTAGCTATAAACATCCATTTCAGTCCCAATATTGACAGCGTTGTCCCCAGATGTTTTCTAGCAAGTATAGAAAGCGGGGATGGAGAGCAACCTTGAAACACCATCGAACCTACCTGCTCCCTCAGGGTGCGAAGGCAGAGACAACTCTGTCTAATCCAGCACTTTTGTCTATCCTGTCCTTAAAACCCACCAATGACTTAAATTCCCTATTTCTGTAAGGAATCTCTTCTGGTTTTTCATTATATTTAGATGTTTCCTAAAGGTGAGCCTGAACCCCTTTGTTCCGGTTCCACTTCATTCCTTACTCATCCTATTGAGAGTGAAGAGAGGCTGTTTCACTACCTCACTTAAATATTTTTGCATGGCTTTAATTAGTCCTCCCTTTCTGACCCCCCTTTTCTCGACTGAGCAACCCTGTCTTAGTCAGTCTTCTTTCTGATGCCATGTTTTCTAGACTGCTCATCAATCCTGCTGCTTACTTGGTTGCATAAAAGAGACAGATGATTGTCCTCAATCCACAAACTGAAATTCATTTAAATCTAAGTAGATAGTTGACGCTTGTCGGATCGATATTTGACGATGATCTAATATATTGACTGGAGATCTCTATCTGAGTAGTAATGGGTTAGTCATCGATACATGCATAAATGACAGGGCATCTGTGGCCAGATTCAACGTGGGCTTACAACATCCACATCCAGGTCATCTACATACATAATCTGGGCTCTCTCTGAGTCTGCAACCACTTGCCCCATGATGGGGCATGAACCAAAACCTGACAAATCCCCACCACTCCCCATGGCTTGAACTCCAGTCGTGGAACAATTACACACTCGTGCCCATCCCATGTCATCCCATGTGACATCCATCATGTCACAGGGAGGTGAGCCATAAAAGCTGTGGATTCTTCCATGTTTTATACAGGGCTTAACCTTTAAAAGCTTTTTTTGCCCCTCCATGCAGCCACCGAAGACAGACTGCTGTTGCCAAAGATGATCAGGGTAGTTTGAATTACCTCCTCTCTGTCTGATGTCTACAAAGAGAGCCTAAGCCCTGGGGTTAAGCCGGGTGGGATGAATCTGGGTATCGGTGAGTGCCATGGGATTTGGGCATGCTTCCATACCCAGCGAAAAATCTTCCCCAAAAGTCTCTGCTACTTCCATCCTTAGTGCAGGCTGAGTTAAGTTCATTAAGCACCTTTCCAGAAAAAGTTGTGTTCCTTGCTTAAAACATCAAACCCAGGAGCTCACAGCCACGGGGTATGTTCTGCCACCTTAAGTAGATGGTGAGACATGGGAAGCTGAACACGACCCAAATAGCCTGAGATGTATCTTACACCGTGACGTGGATTTAAAAAAAGAAGAGGAAAAAAAGATATTAGCACACAAAATATTAAGTCATTCATATTTTCTGCAATTAATTTATCTGTCATCAATAGACTCATAAACTACTTGACTCTATGACAGCTTGGAAAGAGAAGATGCCAACTTTTCCTGCAGGTGTGCATCTGGTTGGGAAGACATCAGCAATTGTACGTGCAGGGAGGGAGGATGATAGGAGGGAGACAGAGGGGTTGTGAAATAAGATGGGAATGAAAGGGTTGGCAGAAATGCTGGCTAGCTGCATTTGTTCTCCTTAGAGATGGTAAGAAAGGTTTGAGAAGCCCTGGCTTCAAGCAGCGTTCCCAAAAGTAGGCTGAGAGCCCCTTACTGCACAGTTTTACTGATCTGGCTTCAGGCAGTGAACCCATAAAAAGAGGCCAAGGCACTATAGAAATGGTTGAGCACATTTCCTATATTCAGTGTGATACTTAAAGTGCGTATTGAGGGCCAGACATCAGGTGCTTACATGCTGGTGTGATCATAAATCCTCCTGATTTCACTAGGATGTAGTTTCCTTTATGGCTTTTTGCATATTTGCTCTTCAGAGCTTCTCCCTTGGCGCTTGTGCGGTCGCTCCACACCGAGCCTGTTTAAGGGCCAGGAATTACAAGGCTTTGGGGCTCGGGAGATTTGCAAAATGACCCAAGTGAAGACAGATCTGATGGGTCCTGCAAAGGTCAAGCAGGGGTGGGCAAGAGGGGTGTTATAAAAACAAGATTGTCATGAGCAAACCTCCCCCTCTCCTACCAGGATGGAAATGCATGAAATAATCCCAGGATAGCAGCTGTTTTAGCTGATCTCAGGGGTTTTTGATGAACCAGGGCAACGTGGCTTGGAGGGGATGGGAGGTGCACGACTGGGGAAGAGACCTGAGTGTGGCCAATGGGCCTTGGTGTTCCCAGGTACCTTCAGGCGAAACCCCTCTGTGGCAGCACCTAATAAAATGTCCCACTTTGTGGGATCTCTTGGGGCAAATGTTTCTTGACCGCCTCTTTTTTTCCCTTAAGTTAAAGTTAATTAATTAATTTTAATAATCAGAAAGGTTCTAGTTCCCACCCTGGGTTCGTATAGGCCCCTCATCCCTAGTAGGCAAATCGTAGGGTTGTGGCAATTTTTCCTGTCTGGTAATTTCGGCAGCACAAAGTTCCTAATAAGCACGTGCTGATTTGTAGTTTTTTTAATGAAACCTGGATGAAGCTGTTGCCCAAGAGATTGGGGTGGTTTTGCATTCAAATAGTAAAAAGCTGTTCTCTGCTCACTTTGTGCAAAAAGGGGAAAAGCAAAGCCATTACAGCCACCGAAGCAAATAACGCTTGTGGAATCGGGGAAAGGCCCTGATCTGAAAGCTCAGTCAAGAAGAAAAGCAGGCAATGAGTCTCAAGGGCTAAGGGAAAACTAGCAGTGAGAAGAGTCCTGGTGACTTTTTTGCCTGCCTTTTGGCAGAAAATGAAGGGAGAAGGTAAAAGCAAGGTTTGGGTACCAGAAGGGAAGGCAGGAAAAATCTGCAGTGAGAAGAAAAGAAACTAAGATTCAGGCTTGTTAAATAATGGGGATGCTTAATTTCTACTGAAGCCCAAGCAAAGCTGAGGATGCTTTAAACTGAAGCCTTTAAAGGACATCAGTCTGATCAAAGAGCTGGCTCTACCATGCACATATGTATGATATGTTTTATGTATTGCAGACTTGTTGGCCCCCCCATGAAGATTTAATGTTACGTGTTAAGTGAGTTTATGCCCTTCTGGACCAGAAAAGGGAGCGGGACGCCGCCAGATGGACTCCTGCTGCGCTCGCGTCCCAGCTTTGTCTCTGTTTGTTACCAGGTGCGATGTCATCCCGGCTCCTATCGCAGCACACGGGGACATCTAACGGCCCTGTAATATACTGCAGACAACGATATTGCGGTGCACGACGCCATGCCGGCGTGCCTGAGCGGTGACCTGGGGCAGCCACCTTTGCAGAGAAGCTCCAGCGATGGCACCCTACGGCTGGCACAGCCTGGGAACTGCAGCCTGGCAATGCCAGCAAGGTGTGTGCCTCCGTGCCAGCCGTAGTGGTAGGCTCCATCACTGATAATGTGTTTGTCACCCATATACCCGCCTTGAAACTCAAAAGACAAACAGCTCCTGGGTTGCAGAAGCTCCGGAGCAAACCCCTGGTAGATGTTGATTCTTCATTGTGATTTTAATTCCCCCCTAAATCCAGCTCGTGAGATGGGTGGTAGGTTACAGGGGAGACGTAGCGATGCCCGTGGTGGATCTGGAGGTGAATCCTTGATGCTGTGGGCAAAATCAGGTGGGATGTGCGAGTGTTTCCCGTTGACCACAGAAATCTGCAGCGAACCGCTGCTTCGTTCAGACCACTCAGCTCCAGAGGTCCGGCGGCACATCCCGCCCCTGAAAAGGAATTAAATAAAAACGAGGGAAAAGGGGAAAAGTGAAGAACCAACACAAGGAATTTCATTCCACAAATAGGGAAGCGTCTCGAACGTGCCACTGGCGTGTTGCTGCAGACAGCTTAAGCCGAGAGAAAATTCTTTGGCAGTGAGATCAATTCGGCGGTAAGTAATGCATTTTCTAGGGCTGAGATTCAATTTAAGGTCTCTTCAGTGAGTGGAATGATTGAGTGGTACTTAAAAAAAAACAAACCCAAAACCAAAAAACCCCAACAAATGAGATTCCTTTTGTTAAGCTCTCGTCAGCCCATTATTTAAAAGGTTTGTGTTTTTTCCCCCTTTTTTTCCACTTGAACTGTGTTTTATGTACTGAAGTCTGCTAGAACTGCCTTGAACTTGGCTGTCTCTAGAAATCGCCCCCCTCTCCACCAAATGTAGAAGTTGACAATCATGTTTTTAGATGCTGAGTGACTCATCCAAGGCTTTGAGGATCTTTAGCCTCTCCACACTACCTACAAGCTGGGAGCCAGCAGAAACCACAGATTCACTGAATGCCAGGGAAGAAGAGCAAGCGAAAGACAATTTTGAGCTGTGCATCCTTGAGAAATCTGGCATAGAACAATCTTCCCCCCCCCAAGTAAACTGCGCAGCTTTCAGCAGTCAGTGGTTTATAACCTCCCTAAACCAAAACCTGCCCCCAGACCACTGGGTTTAATAACCCGCAGCAAAGCTCTCCTCCAGAAATTTTCACATTTTTTCCCTCTACAATTAAAAAAATGAATTAGAAATTGCCATAATTTTACAGGGAGCTCTCACTGCCTATGCATTTAAAACTAGCCTGGATAATGCTCTTGTGAAAAGGCAGTAAAGAATAGTTTTGTACCAGCAAGGGAAGGGCTTAAAAGTTTATTTTCTTGCTGAGTGACTGGAGTTAGGCAAAACCCATCCCCAAAGGTTTCATTGCTGGTGATGCAGCTGTAGGGATTGCCAAATGCATACTCAACAGAGGACTAGTTTTCTAAAAATAGTGATTAGGTCGCTAACTCTGTCTCTCTCGATCCAAATTAAGTCTCAGGATAGATCTGGAGCTGGTGTGAAAGGAAGGGGAGTGCCACTGAGCTTAGTGCTTTCCACCAGCTCTGTCTTCTCATCTCCTGCAGACCAGGGCTAGGAGAAAACCTGCAGTGGCCAGTGTGTTTCATACCGGGGGAAAATGGGGAGAACCTCAAACTTGGGCTGTTTTGGGGTGAACACGTGTATATCATTTTGGCGTTGGGTTTGCAGGGTCTGCTGTGCCCGGCCACACGGGTGACCGGAGTCTGCTTCTGGCTGGGAAACGGGGTTTTGTCTCATGTGGCTGTTTGAAACTGGGAAGTTCAACCAAAGCTGGTTGTCTTGGTTCTGCAGCGAAGGGAGAGAGGGGGAGGTAAAGGCAGCAGCTCATCCTAGCTCTTATAGACACATCTCTCTGGCCAGGGTGAGCTCATCCCTGGTGATGCTCACTGGGTTTCGCTCCTCTGTGGGTGTCTGCAGGTGGATTGAGATGGTTTTGAGGTGCTCTGCAGGTGTTTTGAGAGGGGGTACAGTGGGTGCTGGAGTCTTTCCCTGAGCATCTCCAACTCCACAGTGCTACCTCTGTGCCACTTACTTTTGGGGGATGCGAGCCCTGGCTACTGAAGGCTCCTGACCTTGCAAACAGCGCCAGAAAAAGCTGTAATCTGTGTCCGAGAGAGACAGTGGTTTTGCAGAAACGTTTTAGGAAGGACTGGTTCAGAGGCAGTGCAGCATCTGTCTTTGGGGAGGGGAGGTGTGGGGCACAGCGGGGATGATCTCTCCCAGACATGATCCTTCAGGTCGAGGTTGGAGCACTCCGTGGGACAAGCGGTAGAAGCAGTTTCCATGGCTGAGCTGCAACCCACTCCCCGAGGCGCCTTATCTTCATCTCTAATTGTTTCTATTCACATGCAATCAAAAGCTGAGGGGTTTGGGATGAGATCTGCTTTGACATTACCCCGGGCAAAACAGCAGCTGGGTGTAGAGCGTTTGTTTTGGGTGTTTGTGCCATGGCAGAGGAAGAAGAGGCTGCAATGTAAAGTGGCTGCAAGGTAAAGCACATCCCAGCTTCACATTGTGGCTCAGCTTTGCTTGACAAGTCATCTCTCTTGCTTCCTTGCCTTGCTGGTGACCGCTATGAACACAAAAACCAATAAATAGAAATGCCGGGGGAAAAGGTTAAAATAATTCTGCCAGGATTAGATCAAGTTAAAATAGGAAAACCCCATTTAGAAATCAACTGCCACTAAATAATTCACCTCTCTCCCATGGACCCTATTTTCCTGCCTTGTGGTTCAACAACTAAAGCTTTTTGGTTTGTGGAGTAGTTTGGAAAAAAAAAGGGGGGGGGGGGGGGGCAGAGAGAAAAAGTTGCTTGAAAAGTAAGTCAAAGGCTCCAACATGTGTTCTTGGCCAGTTGAATTCAAGATGAGGGTTTTAGGCTTCCCGTGGGAGCTCCCTTTCACAGCTCTCCCCTAATCCTCTGGAAATCGCCTGTTCCCTACAGCTGTTGGTTCACCAGATAAACTATTTGTTCAATTATTCTTGGCTGAGATGGCGCGGGCTGCCTCAAAGGCTGCCGGCTCCATCCCTCGGCCCACTTCAATTGCCTTCGGAGGAGCCCCAGCCCGTTTGAAGCCCACCGTCCTCCTCGCAAGTCCGTCTCCACCCCCGTATCCTTTTTTATCTCGCCATGACATCCCCAAGCGCGGCCGACGATGCTCCCGTGCGGCTACAGGGGCGGGCTCCGGTGTCGGAGCGCCTGGGTGAGAAAATAATTACAAATGAAAGAGAGATTAGCAGAAGCTGTTGCGACAAATGCTCCTGAAATGGTTTCTGGAGCGCCAGCGGTCCCTTCTAACGGGAGAAGTCAGCTGCAGCTGCCATCCCTATGGCAATGCGGAAAAACACGGGTCCCACTGGGACCCCAGCATGAAAGCCTAAGGCCCGACAAACCGCGGCTTGGGGGGACGAGATGACGGACCGGGGCAGCTTCGCGTCATACAAATGGACTGGTAATTAACACAATTTTTTTTTTTTTTTTTCACATTTGTCTGCCCCCTCCGCCTCCATCCCCCAGGCTCGGCTTCTGCAGAAGCGTTTGAACCCATCTAATAAATGGCTTGCAGCTGCTGAAAGACGGCTCTTGGCTGGTGCTGGGAATTGCTCTGGGTTCACCTTGCGAGGGGTCTTCATCATGCCTTCGGCCTCTCTGAGACGGGTGCGCAGTTCCTAAATGGTTTGTCCTCCCTTCAGGTAAAGCCCTGTTTCAGTCTGCCAAACTTCCCCCCGTTTAGCCAAGAGGTCAGGGTAACACATCATGTTTATCCAGATCTGTCTGTTGTACAGGACATGCGGGAAAACCCTTCGTGGTGTTTGCATGATGCTTTAAAGAGTTGATAGAGGCAAGGTGTGACATGGATGGATGTGGTTTGCACTGCAAGAGAGCACGTGATGAAATATCGCTTTCCTTAATCACATTTTCCTTACTCACATGGTGGTGGAAGGGCTAATTCAGTCCTCATGTGTAACCCCTGCCTCGCACGGGCAAGAGGTGAGCGGTGAATGAGGGCTGTGAAAAGTGGCAATGCCCAATTGGTCAGCATGCTAATTATGGGGGGTTTCCCCAAAAAATCAACATTCAGGGCTAACTAGTCCCCGGTATTTCTGGGAAAGAGAAGGGGGTGTTATTTGGAGGAACAAGAAGCATATGGACCAGAGGGTCTATTATTTATTAGGCTCTTTGTCTCCTGGGGCGGTTGACTCAGGGTAGCCAGGGTGGCCAAGGCAGCAGGACCGTGTAGGGGACAGGAAGGTCACCAGGATGGATACACAGTCCCTGGAAATCTAAACGTGGGAAGCGTGCAGGCGTCGTGCTTTAGTGGCTTGCGGAGAAATGATGCAAAATAAAGCAGAGAGCCTGGAAGAGTCGCCCCGGCTGAGCATCCCCTTTTCACCAGGCTCAGCAACGGGTGACCATCAGGAAGGAGGGCAATCCTGCTCGCTTGCAGGCAGAGCAAGCGTACAAGCAAGAGGCCAAGATGGAGACAGCATCCCTGTCTTCTCCCGGCCATCCAGCCTTAGGCTAACCAAAGGGCATGACAGGCTGGGTTTTGCTTAGTGCTGACAAGCACCGATAATGCTTTAATCATCAGGCAGCCCTTTAGGCCCAGAGCTATGGGGTAGCCCTGCCTTGATGACCAAGGCATGGTCAAAGCTTGTAGTCCTGTGGGATTAGGAGGTATGTTTCTCTTTTCCTCCAGACTCTGAATTTTCCCTGATGAGAGGAGATACCGGCTGTGTCACTGCCAGAAATGTTACAGGATGAGGAGAAAAGCTACGGTGAGATGTGCTTCCCTTCAGGCTCATGGCTCTGTGCTCCCTGTCCGGGAGCAGGATCTGAGCACAGGCACTGCAGCATCCTTCTGCTTTGGGGTTCCCCCCCTATTTCTAAAGCCAAATAGGATGTACAACCTCACCACGGCTGCATCCCCCTCGCAACCTCCCTCTTATCCCCACCAGCCTTCACCCATCCGCCCTCCATCACCCCCAGGTCCCTTCCAGCTGCTCCCCGCATCTCCCGAGCCCCAGCAATTGCTCTTGAAACAACATGTCAAAACACCATTAGCTCATCCCCGGCCAGCCTGGCTCCGTTCCCCAGCCAAATTGGCGAGGACAGGCTGGCGCTGAGGCATCCCGCCTGGTACTTTGAAGCATCCGCCCGCGCTCGGCGGGGACAGCTGGGCCGTGCCACAATCCCCTCGGCCCTTTGGGCTAAGCCGGGCGTTTTAAAATAGTCCCCCCTCCCTTCCCCTGCCCAACGGTGACAACTGCGCAATTATTTTAGATGCTGTTTATGGACCCGTGGCGTAACCGGAGCCCGCGGGCGGCGGGGAGGAATGGAAGGTGGAGGGCGAAAGGGGCTGGGGGAGAGGGGGGGGTGGTCAGTCCTGAGTGGGTTTCACCCTAATTATCAGCCCCCTCCTTTCTCAGAGGGGTGGCTAAGGGGGCTGGAAAACTCATGTATGCATGCAAAAGCCACAGCACCAAAGAGACCGGTGACTGAAAACAGAAACTTTGCTTAAGGATGGTTTGAACCCCTTGGCATTTGTTTTAGGGCTCACCCAAAAGCAGTGCTACCTCCTGGCTGGAAAAGCGATGCTGCCGGGTGGGTTGAGAGAGCGGGTGGAGATGGAAACTGCCCCGGGTAATGCCTCGCCTTGTGCCTTGGTTTCCCCATTGGTAAAATAGGGATGTGATGTCTGGTACAACCCCAGAAAAGGAGGGCAAGGGCCCAGGTTAGAGCTGGTATTCTCAAAACCAGCTGCTGCCAAGTGCCTTTAGCAGAGGGAGGGCTGTGACAAAGTGACACAAGGAGCTTCTTGCCAGCAGCGTGGGACCAGCTCACAGCCGGGCTCCACTAGTGGAAAGCCAACCTCAAACTAGGGATGCAGCCTCCAGTCCCCCAGGCCTGCACCCTCACACCCCTGAGCATCCTTCGGCGGCGGTGCCGGAGCCTTTCTGCGAGCCCTCAGCACCACCTAGTGTTCCCAGATTTTCCTGGGGTTCATTTCTGCACACCCAAGACGTGTCTGGCCACGCTGTGCTGTGGCTGGTCCCACCAGGACAGCAGTGGCAGCCCACGACCCTCGTCCCTGCATCCACAAGGACCACCCCCACCCCCCAATTACTGCTTTTCTTCTCCCATTAACACCACAAATCCCTTGTGCAAGCTCTCAGGTGTGAAGGCTGCTCCCCAAAAACCCAGCACCCACTTCCCACAGCCCTCCCAGAGCATCCTCCTTCGTGGGCATCGATTTACAGGGCAGGTTGAAATGTTTCGCCGTCCAAGGTCGCTTCTGCAGAGCTTGGGGAGATGCTGGTTTGTAGCACATCAGGGCTGTATTTCTGTTGCTAAAGGTCCATAAATAACAGGTTTTGAATTTGCTTTTGTCCCCGGGTACAGTTTTTGATGAAATGCAACTTTTAGGATTGATTGGGATGCTGAAAATTAGCAGAAATTATAAATGTCTGCTCAAGAAAGAGAGTCAGAGCTGGAGTGCTGGGGAGGAGGGCAACAGCAGGCAAAAATAATAACTGATGATAAATACAGGGAAAAAGAAAACGTAAATACCGGTATTAACAATTACACTTTCCAAACCTAATTTAAAAAGTGAGGAGTTTAGCGTTTACGTGTCAAGATGACGCATTAATTTTCGCTCTCTCTTTTCAGACGAAACTACGCACCACATCAGCTCCAGCCCATCCCTCGCAGCTTCACGTCCCCAGTAACCTCACCACCGGTCAGAGACGTTTCCTCCAGCTCCAGATGTTGAAGGGCAACGAATCCCCAAATAAATGCCACTTGTTTCAGTAGGTGACATGGGTACGAACAGCAAGGGCGAGCCCAGCCGCGGGGCTTCGGAGGTGACATTCCTCCCTCTGCCACCGAGATGTGCCCTTGCTCCACTCGCTGCTGACTGGCAGCTTGAAGGGCAGGGGGAAAACCAAAAATCAAACCTCTGGGAAGGATTATTTTTTTATTCTGCTGTGCCCTTCCTCTGCCTGCACCAGCTCCCTTGAAAAGGGCCTGGGGAAAAATGGCGATTTGTTTAGCCGAGAAGCGCTGCGGTTGTGCAGGGAACGATCGTTGCAGAAATAAAAACGGGCAGCTCCCGGGATTTGAAGATTTCGTTTCGCCTGGCTCCCGGGGGCAATATCAATGTCAGGGCGCTGAGGCCCCTGCGGGCAGAGCAGGGGCTGCCCAGCTCCCCCCGGCCTCTCCTGGGCAGCTCGTGCCGGTGTCACCCCCTCTCCCATGCGGGGACGGGGGTGGTTTCGTGGACTATTTCATTGCCTGCCTGCTTTTTATGCTCTGCATCAGCTGTGAGGTATTTTTTACCCTGCTTGCCCCTGTTAAAATTCCCCACGGAGTTTTGCCCACTTTGTGTTTCCTTTTTGGTGCAATTGCTTTGAGCTCTAGCCTTCACCACCTCTCCCTGTGTCTCCCTTTCTGGTGCCTTTCACTGTTTTCTTGCTCTCCACCTTCGCTTTCCCTTACATTTATTTTATCTGGCTACACAATTTTCTTTTTAATGATCTTCTGTCCCTTATTAACGCTTTTGCCTTGTCCAAGCACGCTGCAGTGCTGGCGTCCAGCTGGGACTGATGCAGTTTGAATCACATCGTGGCTGAGCTCTCCCTGCTTTTATTTGATTCCAGTCCCCTCTCGCCTGTTTTTACCCAGCCGGGGTCTCAGATCTGTTCACGGCGGGGCTGTAATAGAAACCTTTTGGGTTTTTTCTTTGCTTGTGTCTGCTTTCTTTGCCAAGCTCTGCCCCAAAGTGATCCCTTTTCGGTCCGGCCGTGCACGGATGCTGCTTGCTCTCTGCAGCTGCAGATGTGCCGTATCGGATTTATTCATCTTCTCCTTTTGCCATCTGGCAAACTCCTTCCTAGACATCTTTGCGAGGAAACAGGGCGTTTGCAGGAATTAGGTCACGTTTTGAGCAGAGTTCAACAAGTCCCTCGCCATCTTCTTTGCTAATTCCCAGTTCGCGCCTCCCCACGGCTCTTTTCACTCCCCATCGCACCCTGCACGGGACTAAAGCTGCCCATGGTGAGGAGTAAATTGTGCTGGCGGTAGTTTGGAGGCAGCTGCAGGTCTCTGCCCCTTCCCCCGTTGTAAGGTGCTTTGGCATCACTGCAAGTCTGGGTTGTGATGGGTATGGGTACGTTTAGGGGCTGCGATTCTGCGTGGGGTAGGCAGGGAGAAAATAGACATCAAGAGGTGTGGAATTAGAGATGGGCAGGACACAAAACCCCTTTTTGAGCCCTCAAAAATTCCTCGAATGGGAATTGTGACTTTTTCCCAAGACTGATTTCATGTGAAGGCAACAAGCTTTGGAAAAGCTGCTAATCGGGACTTGAGCCCTGGGGTTATTTTTGGCTGGGTGTGTGGTCCAGCGTGGTGACCGGGACTCCCAGCTCCAGTGGTAGCCCAGTGCCCGTGGCTGGTGAGAGGTCAGGTGAGTTACAGTCTTTACATGTGATTTCAAGGCCATTTAAGGAACTATGAGGGTTTTAAGGGGTGGCTGAGCCCCGGTGAAAAGATAAATTAGAGATATTTTTTTTTTTAATGTGTTTTATTGGGAAATGGTTGCTCTGGACCACGTGGGAATGAGAAGTTTCACTGAGGTTGGATTCTGTTCATCCTTCAGCTCAGGGATGGTCTTTACACATGGAGAGGTTATTTGTTTCCTTGTAGTAAGATCCACCCCTACCCCGTGGTTTCATTCCGCAAATATTTGATGCTGCAAATTTCCTGGTAGCCAAGGAACGCCAACATGACACAGGGGCAAATTTCCATTTCAGAGTCAGGTTTAGCTAAAGGTTTAGGTTTCAGCTAAATTCAGCCTTTCAAGATGAGAGGAGCTGTGGGCTTTATGTACCAGGTCCAGCAACTTCATCGCTAATGAGTCAGATTTTTGCATGGCATTTTTGGTGTTGTTTTGGGACATCCCCTGGTTTTTATTTCATGAGCTTGAGCAGAGAGGCAGCAACTCCCCAGTTAAATAATTCTTCATGTTTCCAGGCCCTCCATCTCACCACTTGTTTTCCTCCCATTTATTTCTCAACCTTAGTTTCAGGTGTAGGTTTTTTTGGGGGTAAAGCCTCCCATGTGCCTTCAGCACCCTAATTTATTCTGATTTATTCCAGGGCTTGCGAGACATGCATTAAAATGACAGCAAGCTCCTCGGACATTCATGAAACAGTTTAATGGAGGAACTGCCTAAAAAGAGCAAAGAAATGCCTGCAGCTTGGCTTTTGCCTCTGGAAAATTTGAATCGCCCCACCTGAAAAAACACGCACGGTTTGGGCATCCAACCCCACCACTGATAAAATCAGTGGCGAGAGGATGCCTGCGGGATGCTTCCTCCCTTCCAGCGGCGCCCACCTCTCTGAGCGGTGAGAAAGGATGAATTAATGGATAATTATTTTTACAAGAAGTCACCTGTTTAAACAACATCACGGGACAGGGTGAGGGAATAGATTTGATTTTAATAAATCAAAATCATAATAATAAAAAAAGACCAGACATTGCCAGCCCGCGCTTCTAACCATGAAGTCATTTATAAAACTGGGTGGATATATTTAAAACATTAAAATTCAGCTTTCTCACTACAAATTCCCTGCGGCAGGTGTATTTGCTCTCAGTGATGTAAGTACCTATGCTGCTCTGTAAAAGTGAGTTAAACCCGGGGCTATTGCACAGAAGGCTCTGTCAGTGCTTCCCTTACAAATAGCGATAATAATGCTTACCTCTCTCCCAAGGGCGTCGTGGGGGTTAATTATTTAACATTTGTAAAGCACTTGCAGGGCTGGAGATGAAAGTGGAAAGTATTATTAAGAATAAACTATGCTTTATAGGAGGCCTGGTCAGAAAATTGCATTCGGAGTTGAAATATGGGTTATGAGTGGGGATCCCCGGAGGAGCATCCGTCATGACCTGGGAAGAACAGAAAATGAAGTGCTTCAAAGAAATTAATCTGTTCTGCAGTGTTTCGTGGCCGGGGCTGTGCCGAGGGGTGCGGGGAGCTTGGGGGGGGGGTAATGCCCCAGGCAGCCCCCCCCATCCCTGCAAGAGGTGGGAGATGGGGGAGTCCTATCGAGGAAATTCGATCATTGCAGTGAAATGTGAGAAAATAAAGATCTGGGGGAAAAGCCTTGAGACAGCCAGTTTTTCAAGTCAGGAAGTCGCAGATAAGTCTTTGGGGGAGAAAACTGCAAAATAAAGCACCCGGTGTGCCCAGGGGTGGGGTTTTTTTAAGGTGTCCTGGGTCACCTCTCCCCTCCGGCCGGGGTTTGGGGGAGGCTGGGAGCACCTGGGGCTGGCAGGGAGGAGGCAGGTGCCGCAGGCAGGGGAGGAGCACGGCTCACCTGGGCGCAGGTGCGGCAGCGGGATCACTGGGATCACCGGGGCAGGTAAGGCTCCGCTGGCTGGGGCTGGTGTGGGGAGGGGGCTTTGTGTTGGGAAGGAGCTGGGGAGGAGGGCGGAAAGTCACCCCAAGCTGTGGAAGTCACCCCCCCCATAGCTGGGAGAGAAAGGGACCCCACCTGCCCCCCCGTTTTGGGCGGGAGGGATGGGGGGACCCCTCAGTTTGGCATCTGGTTCAGCCTCATAGGGAGGGAGGAGAGGGGTTGGGGTGGGCGAGCTTGGACCCACTCCCCGTGGGAAAGCGAAGTGGGGGGGACACGGGGAGGTGTGCGCTCTGCCCTCCTCGGCCTGCCGGGGTGTCCCACCGCCCCGGCGTCCCAGCGGGATGGGGCAGAGGAGGGTTTGCTGCTGCCCCTGCCAGGCTGGGCTGCGGCGGTGGGACACGACGGGGCAGCCCAGCGAACGGGCAGCAACATTTTCCAAGGAGGAAGTTGAAAAATAAACACGATGCGTGGGGCCTGAGAGCAGGCAGAGGTGAGAGCGGGGCAGCCTGGGGGCGAGGGGTCCCTCCCCAAGCCCCCTGAGCCCCTTGCTGGGCTGCCTGCAGGAAGCCCTCGCTGGCTCCCTGCTCCACTCCCAGCCCAACTAAATGCAAAAGCTTTGCCTAACAGCTAGACCGAAATTGCTGCTGTGTGCACTGATCCAGAAACTCTCTCCCCACCCTCCTTTACCTACAGAATTGCCCAGAAAAGTCCCTTTTAGTGCCCCAAAACATGCAGATTTGGAGGAAAACCAGAGCCTGGGGGACTGCCCTGCTCGAGGGATGGCGTGCCTCCCTTAGCCGGGCACTGCTGGGGAAAGGTTTCTTCCTTCTTCCTACCAGTTTGTCATTAAAAAACTAGTAACATCTCGCTTTTGCAGCACAGGGTGCAATCACCAAGGCACAGGGTGCTTGTGTTGGGCAGCCACAGCCATCTAATAAATTCAGATGCATCTGCATTAGTCAACAGGCTTAGGTCTATGTGTTTAAGGTGAATAACTGGATATATCTGGGCCGTATTGCAATGGAAACGGTTTCTTTAGTAGCTTGTCTTGGACAGTTTTCTCTGAGGAATGTCAAAGGCAGCTGGGAGGAACGCTTAGCCTGCGTCGCAATGAGGGGCAGTCGCGACAATTTTAGGGCGAGCAATCATTTCATTTTCAGAAAATACCGATTTTTGCGGCATTGCCGGTGGCGGTAGCGCTGGTTTTGAGTCACTGCTTTGTGCGGGTACTTGTGAGGTAGTAGGGGCTGGTGGCGTCAGGGCTATTCCACCATCGCACATCGCGGAGCTGGGCAGGCCGTTCAGTGCACGGACCTTGGCTCGCCGAGTCCCATGGCAACCACCGTGTTGGTTAAAAACACTTTCAACTCTTAGGCATCATTCAGAGGCAAAGAAAAATGGCTTTTAAGAAGGTAACATGCATTTCCCAAAACAGATCATTTTTAAAGTCAGACCTCGCTGCCTTAAAGCCACAAATAAACAAATGCAGGTCGTAAAGAGAAGCAAAGGGATGACGAAGCGCCTGCTCCGAGCCCCTGTAATTAAGATGGCTTTGGCTAATTTGTTTTATTTCTCAGCTTTCTCTGCTGGGCTGTAACTCGGAGATGCTTCTTGCTGCTTCCCTGGTGGCCAGGCTCAGCGCAGGGGTGGGGATGGAGAGTGCAAAGCAGGGACCTGTAAGAAAGAAGGCAAAAAGAGGCAGAGTAAGGAAGAGCTGTAGCAGGCAGAGAGCAATATCAGCTCTCCATCACCTCTCTCCCGCCCAGTGCCTCTTTTCAGGTGAGTCCATTGTGTCTATTAAATAGACCTCAGGTCCAGCGTCCCGAATTTGAAGCTTTCATCCCAGTTTGAACTTCCACACTGAATTTCTCCATCGCAGCGGGCCTTTATTTTAGGATTAGCTCAGTCTATCTCATGTGTCTATCAGCAGCCGCCGTACCTGATGGTCCTCCAGATATTCCCCAGCAATTGAGCCTAATAGGCTGCAATGATTATGGTAATTTTTAACCTAAGACTAAAACCCCTAAGGATCCTTTAGAGGCAGAAAAGTTGCTTTCCTGGTTTTGCAGATGCGGTTGGGCTCACGAATATTAGTAACAAATAACATGATTGCTCGGTGTCGTCATTAACCCTCCCCAGAGCAGATGGAGACAGGGATAGAAGAAAAACTGACAATAATGGGATGAAATGGTTCAGAGTGGGGTTTTAGTCTGACATTAATGCATTAGGGATCCAACTCCTAGGGGAGCTAATGGAAGTGCTGCTATGATTAGAAGTGCCTCTGCAGACAAATAAGACAGTGCTGGTAATGGAGAGAGGCAGTGCCGGCAGGCAGCGGGCAACAGGAGAGCTTATATTTGTAGGAGATGCCACCCCTGACACCGCCTGGGCATCTCCTTTGCCATCTTTCCGTCCATGGAGGTGCAATTATCTCACTTCCATGTCTTCTCCGCCAGTCACCCCGTCGCTGGGCCACTGCCTTCCCTCCCAGCCTTTTTGAATCACTGGTGGAGCCTTTGGGCTGCGGGGCTGGTTATGTTGTGCTCAGAGGAAGATGTGATGCACACCAGGAGCATACGGGGGAGGAAACGGGCTGCTGGAGGATGCGTTTTTGGTCGAAGCACCTCAGCTGCTGTCAGTCTGTAGGTCTGGCTTTGATGCTCTCCTGCAGTCTCAGATTCAGCACGAGGAGACCCGAACCACCTCGAGAAGGCTGGAAATAGCCTCCTTATTTCCAGATATGCGCCTCGCGTACTGCAGGCAGTGGCATTCCCCAGCTCAGCCTGAGCTCAGCCTTTTGTGTTTTTGCAAGCCAGGACATTTCCCTTCTTCACTGAGTCAGCCTTTCCCTCGGGACCGGCCCTGTCACCCGCAGACGCTCCGAGAGCCAGGCAGCAGGTCCCGCGGAGAGCAAACCAGCTCTGGTGCGTCTGAACTGCCTGATTTGCGGAGGGCGAAGGGCGAAGTTAACTGCAGGGGTGATGGCTGCAACCTGTTTCCGACGGCGAACTTTAGACTGTACTTTCCAAGCTGGGGAAAATGGAAGTGATGCTCTGACTGAGGTGTTATTGATGCAATAATAAAAACTTTACAAAAACAAACCCTCAGTAAAGCAAATGAGACCTTTGGAGAGCTCAAAGGGCCCAGGGTTTGGCTGAAAAGAGACATCCGTGGCTGCCAGGGTAGGGCAAGAGGAGGCAAAAGCCTAGCTGGGCTCTTCGCCATCCTCCCTGCAGCTCCAGACGCCTTCCCGGGAGGTTAGGTGCATTAGCTATAAACCAAGAAGAAACCAGCTCCTTTGGGAGGTGATAAGAGCAGATGAAACAGTAAATCATTAAGCCGGTGCAGCTCATGGTGTTGTAATAAACAGGGGGCAAAGTGCGTTAATTAGAAGCCAGCAGGGACATGGGTGTGTTATCAAACACGCAGGTTAGACAACGGGGGAACAGGACAAAATCAGGCTTTGCAGGGATGCCCTGTAATGGTGGTTGTTGCTACCAACCCCAACATCAGCTGGACCTTCAGCTTTTTCTTTTCCCCAGTGTGGCTGATGGCAGGCAAAGCCTCACTGGCTTTTGGAGCTGTAGGGATGAACAAGAGCTGTTTGCTCCAGGGTGCTCACAGCTGAAAACATAATTGGGTGGGGTTTTTTTTCCCCCCTGTGCTCAGTTTTTGCGTGTTTTCAGAGGAGGAAGAGAAGCAGGAGAAATAGTTTTGCTGGTCATGCGTCCCAGATAAGCCACCCTGCTTCCTGCTAGCGAGCGATCGGGCAGGTACGGACGGCAGCAACCCCGAAGCAATCCCTGCTGCACTCACCCCGTCGCACGTAAGCGCTGTAAGGTGGACGTGCCACCCAGCCAGGTTGTGTGTACTCCCTTTAAGTGACGTTTATTTTCCCTGATTTCATTGATCAGTGTATCCTTTAGGTCATCCCATTTTGACTGCATCGGTCTCGTGGGAAATCATCAGGTCCCATTAAATATCTGCCTTTAAAACATAACTGCTGGAGCTAGGTCATGGAGTTATATATTTGACTGCATATTGCTGTGGTAGTGTTATAATTATAGCATTAATACGGCATGATATGGCTGCAGTACTTCTTGTGGTGTTCCAGGATCGGTCTGGCTCTGCTTCCAGTCATTATCCTGATGTTACACCGTTACATGTATGTGGTGGGATATTCTGCTCACCCAGAAAACACAGATTTTTCAGCCGTCTCCCTGGGTCAGGTACGCTGCTCCCTTCATCACAGGGATACAGGTGGATGCTCTGATTCCCCAGTTGTCTCCTTCAAAGGAGTAAAGAGACTATTGTATTAACCCACTGGACTGTGCCAGCATCGCTGGTAATTGGCGCCTTGCTTTGATTTTGTGTTTAATTACCCAATGCACCCAATGTCAATAAATCTCTCCTTTCAAGTCATGAAAAAAGGCAGAGCTGTGCAGTGCTGCCAACAGCTGCCTGCGAAGCTGCTAGCCAATACGGTAGAAAATATTTCCATGCACAGCTTTTCCACCCTTGGATTAAATCCCCTCCTAAATTTGTTTGCATGAAACCCACCACGATAGCTCGTAGGTGTTTGGTGGAGGCAGGACTGCGGGACCAGCCTCTGGCGTAAGCTGCAAGGACGTGTCTGCTGCTGCCTGTAGCTGCGTGCACCTGGGAGGTGTTTGCACGAGGAGGCAATGTTTGCTTACCTCGAGGTGCTGGGTTAGCTGGTTTGGTTAAACCGGTTCAGATTGGGCAGGTTGGCTACAGGGCTTTAGCAGGTCTGATCTAACCCAGTGGATTTTCCTGCCTGGGGACAGCTGCCTCTGGGAGATGGCATCTGCACACAGCCAAGCTCCGGGGGCATGGACTTGATGGGGCGAAACAAGGTGTCCCTGGGACAAATTGCCCTGAAATCAGCTATTAATAAAGCCAAAGCAGCCGTTCTCCCCTTTCGAAGGCTGGCAGCAGCAGCAAGCCGTGTTCAACCTCACGCCCAAATTGTCCTTTATGCAGAAGGCCAGCAAGAGCAGAATCAGAGCATTTTGGGGTTTATATTCCCAGCGAGTGGGGGCTGAAGCCCAAAATGCAGCTGGGGAAGGCGGTTTAAGGATAACCAGGTCATGGGCGTATGGGAAGGGAGGGTCAGGTCCAGCACCAAACTATGCAGCCCCGTCTACGTGGATGGATGGCATCCGCGCCACGAGAGAGCTGGTTTCTGTCCGGCTTTTAAGACCCGCTCAGCACAGAGAGAAGGATTACTAAATGGAGAAGGAAGTCCTGGGCATCAGCAGCGCGGCCTTTGCCATCAATTAAAAACATCCTAATTGACCAGCCTGACACAACCGACCTGCGATCCCGCCAAGGCAGGCCCCAGAACATATGCTCGAGCCCACATCAAAGAGCTAATCGTTTCTCCACCTAATTAAGCAAACCAGCAAATGGCAAACAGGAGCCGGCTGGGTTTTAATTGCTGTAATTCTCCTAGGAAACGGGTCCCCTGGCTCTCCTACAAACCATGCACGCGTGCACTCCGGCACGAAGGGGCACGGAGGCTCCGGCAGCTCGGCTGGGATCTCTGGGCTCTGCGCCGTGCCAACCCTGGCTTAGTGATGCTCTGGAGAGAGAGGAAGGGGTGGGAAGCGGCGGTGATGCAGGGAGCGAGTTGGTTTCTTTGCCCAGAACCAAAGTGGTTTGTTTCCAGCAGCTTTTGGGGTATTTTTGAAGCTATATTCTTAACAAAATGCTTTGGCTTTGCAAAATAGATGTGGGGCGGGGTTTTTTTCCCCCCCACTCCATGGGCTGAAAAAATTCCAGGAATTTAAAGAATTTTTGGACACAGCACACCACTTCTGTGGCTGTTCAAGGAGCCAAAGAAACCCCCGATGTTTACCCTAAGGCCTTACTGTTTTCCCTGTGCATTTTCTCTCTTGCCTGGTCCCAGAAAGCCCACCTTGCCCTGGTCTGCAGAGGATGCTCTCGCTCGTACCTGTAGAAGGGTAGGAAAAGCAGGAGCTACTGCTGGGAGGGATCTCAGGGGATGCAAAGTTCAGGCTGGGATGTGTCAGAGATTGCAGCAGATATGGGGCCTCTGCTAAACTTGTCTGGAATCTGGTTTTTTTCAGGTATTTCCTAGTCTTGGGGCAAGGACCTCAGAGAGGTCCTTGAAGTTCCCACCTCTCACCATTGGAGGGTTTCCCAGTGCTCCTTCCTATTCCTGTGTGCCTGGTCAAACCTTTTCCAGGCCTCCCTGAAAGGGAAATCCCTTTTTTTTCCCAACATTACGTCAAATAACTGTCGTAAGTTGTATAATGACATTGTTTTTCTTTGCCTTGTAGTCAGAGGAGGTTGTCAGGATGGCAAACTTCAAGGGTCACGCACTTCCAGGCAGTTTCTTCCTGCTCTTTGGGCTCTGGTGGTCTGTGAAATACCCGCTGCAGTATCTCAGCCAGAAAGTAAATAAGAAATCCCACAGGAATTATTGTTTCCAGCGTGTGGATGCTATTGAAGGGGGAATCAAAATCATCTTTGCTCTAATAGGTAAGTGTTATATTTTACTAGCTATGCTGGTAACATCCCAGCCTGTAGTGATGACCATCCTGGAGCCCTTACTCCAAAGAAACCGGTCCAGACGTGGAAGGATGAATCCTTGATGTTCATCTTATCTTGATCTCTAGTAGAGTTTGATGCAAAAAGACCAAGTCTTGTACCCCTTCCCAAAGCTGAGCTACCATTCATACGGGCAGGCCTGATTTCTATATCCAGTCTTTTCTCCCTACGTTATGGTCAGACTTGATGATCCTAGAGGTCTTTTCCAACCTTTATGATTCTATGATTCTAAGGCAAACCCATCAGCTCTTGCTTCAGAACCCCCCCGCAGCAATGAGTAGCATCAACCGTCATTATGAAATAAACCATCGGAAACGGCGTGCTCTTGCGTGTCCGTGCAGGGATGCTGGCAGAGCAGTTCGTCCCGGATGGTCCACACTTGTACCTCTACAGCGGGGAGAACCACGACTGGGTGAAGCTGATGAACTGGCAGCACACCACCATGTACCTCTTCTATGGCCTCTCCGGGGTGGTGGACGTCTTCACCTACGTCTCCGAGGTGGTGCCGCGGGGTCTGGATCGCCTCACGCTGTCCTTGGCTGTGTTCGTTGAAGGTTGGTAGAACATGGTGCTTAATTCAGGGGGGGATGTTGGAGGGTGAGTCAGAGAGGGACCGAAATCTGCCAGACTGCGATATTTCTCTGAACACCCCTGAAGACAGGACACGTTGTAGGTGATATATTATCGAAGGGCTGTCTGTAGCAAGATGGGAAATACAGGCATCAATAGGTCCTGGCTTCGTCTGGTTTGGGATTTCTGGGGTGACAGCGATACAAAGCAGCAGGCTGAGTTTCCTCGTTATGATAAATGGCTGGCGGATGCCGCATTTATCTTACATCTACGGAGCTGTTTGCGTGCCCCGCGCTCCCCCCCGAGAGCCATTAATTGCACTGCAGGCATCATCACCCTCATCTGCTTGCACTGCACGTGGCAAATTCAAGTGACTACTTCTGGCTTCAGCGCATCATGAATATCATTTTGTCTTCAGGCTGTCTTGCAAGTCACGAGCCAGGATTTCAGACCCCTTTTGGATCACACAGGGAAAACACTCTAGGAAATGAAGGTCTTGCTTATCTAGAAAACCCCTTAGTGAAGGCACATATCTTGTTATTTCCCTTCCCTGATCCCAGTGGTTTTTGGAGCAGGAGCAGCTCAACAGGCAGTTTGGCATGTGAGAAAAGGAAACCTGTCATTTCCAGCTCCCAAGAAAATGGTGAAGTTTAGCCATAGAAAAGCAGGAGGCAGCAGGAACCTGGCTACGAGGGGAGGGTGATCTGAAGAGGTGATGGCACTGACACGGGAAGAAAACCACTCTTCTGTTGTCCTCTGTTCAGATCCTCCTTCCCCAAGGTTGGGCATCTCATGCTACCGGGATGGTGGGATGCCAGGAGACCTAGAGGGATGGTGCTACGTGGAGTCCCTTGTTTTCGTGGTGACCTGTCCCAGTTTGCCAACCGGGCAGGTGATTTTCTCCACCAGGGCTCTGCGGTCACGGCTGGTATTGCTAATGCCACTGTAAGCATGGTATGTATTTTGGCAGGTTGCCTCTTTTACTACCACGTCCTTCACCGCCCCATGCTGGATCAGCACATCCACTCCCTGCTGCTCATCGCCATCTTTTCAGGAGCCTGCAGCACCATGCTGGAGGTCTTCCTCCGCCACAACATTGTCCTGGAGCTGTTCAGAGCCGGTGTCACCATTGTCCAAGGAACGTGGTTCTGGCAGGTCAGTTCTGCCTTCTCTTGTGGGGCAGAGCACCGAGGTAGGAGAGCAACGGGAAAAGAGGAAAAGAAGCTGTACATCACATATCAATCGCACGTCTCTGAAGGATAATTTTGCCAGGCTCTCTTCATAAATAGATCATAACCCAGAATGAAAATTTACTTATCGCAGGTCATCTCTGATGACTGCTCCTGCTGAAATAGCTGTTTGTCTTGGCTTATTGCTTCTCTGGGGGGAACAGCAAAAGCGAGCGCTCTCGGCGAGCGAGCAACATTTTACAGTATCTAACAACCAAGTACTAATTGCTTAATGTGTCTAATGCACCCTGCAGCACTCCCTCTGGTTTAGTGGAAAGATGCAAACCCCACCAAGCAATAAAATGGCTGAATAAAGATACAGTCAGCTGATTGCTTTGGTAGTAGTTGGAGATGCAAAGAAATCAGCTAGAGATAACCACTCCCAAAACCAGGCTGCCAAAAAGAAATGTGAGCTCTTTCTCAGCCCCAGGCCTGCTGCGCTAACTCAGACAGTTTATTCAGAGATGAAAAACTGGGCTGAGCTTGTAAAATACTAAATATGGAGTTTTTAAAGGATGGCTAGGAGTCTGCAATGCAGAGGGACGGTTGTGTCTGGGTATTGTACAGCGAAAGAGAGACTGCAGGCCCAGACTTGCTTTGTGTGGCCTCTCATTGCAAGGCTGGACTTCAGCGAGGCCAGCACTGTCTCAGCAAAACCCACTCTCCCGGTCAGGGCTCAAGCCCCTCGGTCACCAGGTGGATCATAGTGATAACTGAGATGGACAGAGGGGTGCTGGAGGCCTTCAGTACCTTGATATTTTTTTTTCCCTAAGGTAATAAATTGTTTGTTCCACCCAGATCGGGGTCGTGCTGTTCCAGCCGTGGGGAGGCCAAATGTGGGATGAGAACGACCACAGCAACATCATGTTCCTCACCATGTGCTTCTTCTGGCACTGGGCAGGTGCTGTGGCCATCCTGGCTATAAACTACACTCTCACTTACTGGTACGGCTGGGGCGTGAATTTGGGCAGGGGCGGGGTGGGCAGAAAGGGATGGGGATGCCTGGAGCGAGATGCAGATGTGATGCCGCCGATCCTGGAGGACAAAGTCACAGCTGAATCAGCAGCCCTTGACAGCTGCACGTTCTAGGGCACGGTGACAAACGTGCGCGCTATTTGTCGAGTGCACAGAATGAAAAAGAGTGTCAGCAAGAGGGACGGCATTAAATGCAGAGAAGTCAAATAACCGAGCCCCCGAAGCTGCTCCTGGAACTCGCACCACTTGTTTTCCTCTGCACAAGGTGCTGGAAGTCAAACTTTAATTCAATAGAGAAATCAAAGCATTACCAGGACCGCCTGACACTCTGTCCCCTCCCTTGCAAGGATTTTTGAAGCGGTTGACGGTCACCAAGGTTCAACAGCACTGTGTGACTGCTAAGCCATCGCCAGCCCCTGGCATGGCTTTTCCAAGGAAGGGGACATGATCCCACTTTCAGGGGTGCTCCTAAAGCCTATGAACCTCTCAGGGATGCTGCACGGCTTGCTGACACATGGGCTGCAGAAGCGACAGCCCAGTCTATGCAAGCAGATAGACTTTATACAGAATAAAACCCCCAAACCCCAGCATTTTAGGACCTTCATTATAATTTCTCCCCGTCTATTCATTACAAGTGCACTTTGCTCCCCTGAGCAGTCTGGGGAGTGGCAGTAGTTTGGGGTTTTGCTAACAGTGATTTATTGCTTGTGTGTTACAGCTGCATCCAGAGGGGCAGGAGAGGCATCGGAGAGCCCTACATCGGCCTCGGAGTCCGGCAGCAAAAGTGTGACACGAGCTCCCAAGCCGCCTTCTTAAATGGATCTGATGAAGAGTGAAGAGGGTGCAATGTCCCTCTCCAAATACATGAAGAATCTGTTTTCTAGAAGGAAAAAAATTTAAAACCTAATTATATATTTATGTTTGGAAGAGCAAAGAGATGTGCCACCATTCTGCTGCTGGGCAGCATGTCGCACACACGGGTGATATCTGCCCTCCATCCGTGCCTGAATACTGCTGTCTCTGAAATGAGCACTGTTTGCAGTGATTTTTAGCAACAAAATTAAGTGCAGAAATTCAACATGATGAGATTGCGTCATCCTGTGGGTTCCCATGTGTGTTTCCATAGTGAAGGAGGGCATCCTTTGGCCAACTGACTTTTCCAAGCGCCTGGAGGCTTTGACCTGCCATGACTGAAGTCACAGAAACCTCCGGGCTTGAGGTCGTGTACGTCTGGACCAAGGCATCATCCCAAGGAGGAAGAGTAAAAGATCACTGAATGTGAGATAATGTCAAATTTGCAACCTCATGGCTTGATTTTGCACAATACAAATTTTATTACCTAAGTTTTGAACTAAAGAGGGGTTTTGTTAATAGTTTTCCTGTTCACTTAAATGCTGAAAGAGTGAATAAATGTGAAATAAAAGTCCTCACTGAGCCGATATCCTTAAATTTAAGTCTGATAAATTATAGAGTGCGTAATAATAGCTTAGACAAATCCATCCCTTAGACCTGTAAAGCCTGAAGGGTTGTAAGATACATGGCTAAGCAGCAGGGATTCATAAAACGTCCCGGTTTTCCATTGAAAATAAACCCCTCAGCTTGGAAAGTGAGATGAGAGAGGCACACGTTTTGTTTTTAGCCAGCCTTTGCCAGCTAATTTATTGCAAAAAGTGAGTGGAAATCTCACCTCCTAGAGAGGAGAAAAACGTGCCAGTAGTCAGTACGGGGGCTAAAAATGTATAAAAAATAAACACCGGCGCAAGCTGAATTGCAGCTGTTCGTGTCTCAAAACCTGGGGCTGGGAGGATGCTCTGCACTGAAGCCTTCTCACTGCTGCGTAACGGGGGGGATGGATGGCAGCTGATTTTTGTCTTCATGTTCACGACTGAACAGAAAAGCAGCTACGGGCAGATCCAAGCGTCTGCGACTGTGTGCTTACACCCAGGGAAGGCAGAGCTCGTCTTCTAACACCCTTTCCTCTTGTGCAAAGAGCTTGTTGCAGACTAAGGGAGCTACAGCCTGGATTTATTGCTTATTAACAGTGCTGTAAAGACTAATTAGCTTTCCTTGAATGCCAGCCTTCTTGTATTTCCACCACTGAGCTGCTTTATTTTGCGGGGCTGGATATCGGGAGGTGCAAACGGGCTCGGTGTGAAGAGAATTAAGCAGCAGAGCAATACATCTCTGTAAATCCATCTGATAAACGCCGTGCAATTAAGTCTCCTGAGTTGTAACTGCCAAACGCGACGAGCATTTTGCAGATACGATTTTTCTGCCGAGTGGAATAGTTTTTCTAAACTACATGGATTCCTCTTGCTGCTACAATGAGACACAAGCCGGGGAGAGCGTTTTGCAGGCTGCCGCCTCCTAATGCACTGAAAAAAACCTATTTGCAAGGTGACAAGCTGAGTTACCTAGAGTGCTGCAGGACGGAATTCAGCTTAATTGAACAGGAAAAGGGCCTTGTGTGGTGTTCTGAATTATTTCTAGTCTGCCCTGAATTATTTTCTGTTAGAAAACAGACCAAACATCCCTATTCCCATTAAATAGCCACATGAGGGCAGCACCAGGTGGCAAAGCTCCAGGCTGGCTGAGGTTGCAGTCACCTTGCAGCCACCCTCCTCCTCGCTAGCCCCAAAAGTCAGAGGTTATTTCCACCCGAGGGCACACAGATTAAAGCTGACCTTGGTTTTTAAAAGCGCTCCTTGCTTTTGAAGGTGGGAGAGGGTTGATTTAATTCCTCTTTGCCGCTCTTAATCAAGTCACCATCTCCTTTCACCTCCAGGTTTTCTTCGTCCCTTGTCACTATGTGGCCACAAAACACTTTTCCCCTCTGTAGCACCCGGTGTCTGGAATAGTTTCTGTCTGCCTCATTGACTCCCCACTCCTACAAACATCCCAGGACTGTCGTACGGCGCTTGCTAATTTGTTTTCCAACTCTGGAGCACATTCTTTCCTGAGGTATGAAGGTCAGCGAAGGAGGAGAGATATAGCCTGTGATTAAGTAACAAAATACAGGTGGTGTTCATTTCTGGATGAAAATTAGGGATTTTTGTTTTAGCTAAAAAACACATTTGTAAATAGCTTAGGTACCCAAACAAGGGCATGAAGGTTGTTGGTGCCCGGTGAGTGGTCCAGAGGTGATTTATTATATAGCGAGGTGCAATCACAAGCCATCCTCACGGTTATTTCTCATGTGGTAGATATATCAGGACAGTCCCCAACCGAGTATTGCTTTTAACACAACCTTAATATCAACCGGTAGGCCCAGATTATGTTTCTCACCATATAAATTGATTTCTTAGCTAGTGTCTTGAAACTTTGTGCTGGACCCATTGGCCGTGCAGCTGGAGTGGACCCGGGCTGTATTTGTAGCCATATCCACAGCTGGCTTTAGAAGGACCATAAAGCCCTGGGCGATGTCTCAGGGGTGGTTTTTGTTTTGTGTAACAGCAGCCTGACGACGGACGGTGTGGATCAAGAGTGGGGGCTGCCCGTGTTCCTGAAATAAGTGACCTGCTCATCCGAGGCAGGAAGGAGCTGCTGATCCTCCCGATGGTAATACCTACCCTCCTCTTACGAAGGAACCCAGTAACACCCCCCGGAGCAGCCAAATATCTTGGCAGCTCCTCTTCCTCCAGCTAGCAAGACAAGCCCTCCATCAAGAGCCCTAGCACAGCCCGTCCATGAGCCACTCATTCCTTGGGCAGAGATAGGATCTGTCGTGGCCACCCTTCACGGCCACGTTTATGTAAGGCTGAAACAATGGTGTAGGCAGCGGAACACGCCCTGCCTATGCTTATACCACCTGCTTCACCTCCTCTGTTGCCTGTTTATGAAATCCGGTGTTAGCATTCGTCATAATAATAATAATAATAATACTTTGCACTTCCCGAACAACCATCCATCTGCAGCGCTCGAGCTGCTGGCAAACCTTTAATTAGATTGTGCCTCCCACCACCCCCAGGAAGTAGGCAAATATTATCACATTTTTTCATTAGCACCGAGGCTGATGATGAACCTTCAGGGAGAGGATGTTGCAGTTACAGCTGAGAAAAAAGAAAAAGAAGAGAAAAAAAAAAAAAAAAAGAGATAAAATTCAGTTCAGGGTTTAGCTTGAGAACATTAGAGGGGCCGGAGCGGTTTGGACGTGGATCTGCCCCCCCCCGGGTCTCCCCCTGGGAGGAGGAGGAGGGCAGGCGTGTGCTGGTACAATCCCATAATACTCCTCCACACCTCAGTGGTTTGCAGCTCAGGAACCGTAACGGAGCTGCATCCATTTGTGCCTGCAGTGAATTTGGCACGCACGGCGCGTGGGTGACCCGCTCTGTGGTCTGGGGGGGAGGTTTGCCACCCTTCCTCCGGGTGTCCCCTCTTGTTCCCAACCACTTGGCACCGTTTCATCCTTGTTTTTTATCATAGGGATGGTTTAAAAGACTGGAAAACCCCTTTCCTCCACCATTTCATGCACCTACAACATTTTTCCTTGTCTGACTGGCAGGAACTTTAATACCAGTTACCCTTTTTATAGAAACCTTTCTCTATAGGCTTTGCTCTTCGCTGGCCCTTTAAGCTCCATGGAAAAAGACACCTTCAGCCTCTGAGCAGACACCTTTCAGCTGGGCCTCGTTTCCTCCCCTCTCCTTCCAGCTGCTGCCCTCCCAGCTCGTGCTTTGCAACTTTCTCCGAGGGCTTGGCTTGTCCCGCTTGGGAGCAGCTTTGTGCAAAGCTGCCTTTTGGGGTAGGGGTTGGTCGAGCTGGTTGGTCGCAGAAAGGAAAACTCTGCTGCAGAGAGGTCCCTGCTGCTGTTGCTTTTTTCCCCAGCAAGAAAGGTATGGGGTTTTTTTTTCCTGGTTTATTTTTAGGGGTAGATCTGTAAGGAAGAGCTCCTATGGGGGTTGCATTTCTCTCTGTGCTTAGGCTTAGTGTGGTAGCAAGCTCGTGAAGCTTTCACTTGGGTGAAGCTGCCTGTGTTTATGGCAGCCCCTCGGCTGCTGTGGGCTTCCCTGATGTTACGGGACCCTTTGCATGTGTGTTCAGCCCTCTGCAGCGCGTCTTGCTCCCCGAATGCTGTTGGAGGAGAGTGGCGCTGGGCGTACGGCACGGCTGCGTGCCAGCACCACCACCAGCTGCTTGTTTTCCTTCCTTCCTCCTACTTGCTACTGCAGATATGGAGATAATGGGTGTAAAAGAGCTCCTGGCTATGGCTTGGTGGCTTTTATGGCTGGAGAACAGCCCATCACCCTGGGGAGGGTTGTGCAGGCTGGTTTGCTTCCATGTTATTCCAGCCTCGGGGGTTCCCTGGGGCGCTGGCTCACGTGTGTGGCTCTTGGCAGGGTTAGGCATGGCTTATCCTGCAGACCCGCTGGGGTTTTTCTTGGTTGCACAAGGAATTAAGTGCATGTGGTTGTAACCTGGAGAAATACTGGGTTGGGAACGCACTGAGTGGTTGTTAGTGGTCCTCGGGTGGTGGGAGGCTCGGGCAGCCCTCCTGAGCAGCGCCGAGTGTTTTTGCACCATCAGCTCAGTGCTTTGGAGGGGGATGGGGACGCTGGGGTGGCCCATGGTATTTATCTGCCCTGAGGCACTTGCGTTGCTCATCTCTGCTGCCGGCGTGCAGCCATTGGCGATGTGACGTGCAGCAGATCGGTAGTGGCCTGTGGCTGTGGCTGTTTGGCATTGGGCAGCATCAAGCATTGGATAGGCGAAAAGGAGTGGAAACAGGCTCCTGGGTCCTGCCAGCCCATCTTTTGGGGGAGAGAGGGCCATCGTTCTTCCCCTCTTGGCTGCGGTGGGCTGGGAGATGCATCTTGGAAGGGGTCTGCTCTGGTTTGGAGGCTCCTGGCCCAACATCTCCCGCCTACAGGCACTTGTTGTAAGGCCAGACACCCCCCTAGAAGGGTTATTGTGTACCTGGCAGCGCAGTTCTGAGACTTCAGAGCCCTTCCAGCAGAGTGTGGCCGTGCTAGGTGATGCTGCAGCCTTGCCTTTTCTTGGCTCCTTCCCCCGTCATCCAAAAAAACCAACATAATAATTGAATACATGTGGTTGCCATGGGAACGGGAATTGGCTGCTCATCCTGATTTTTGTGGCAAACTCTGGGAGACTTTTTGTTGTTGTTGTTGTTGTTTTTAATAGCAGACACGAGGTGTCCCAGGTTGTGAAAGCCAGTTGACTCAGCGCGCTTTGAACTGGCCTGCGGGATGTTCAGCTCTAAACTTCCTGTCCGAGGGCCACCTCCCCGTGGTGGCTTCTCCCTTTATCTGCCTCTTCTGAGTAATAACCGCTCCTTGCTGCCACATCTGGAGCTGGGAGAAGGACAGGCAAGGAGTTGCAGGTAAACTCTTCTACCTGTGTTTGCGAGTAGTTGTGCCATGGGATGGACGTGGCTTCTTGAGCTTGGGAAGAAGGCATGTGGGGAGAGCGCATCACTGCAAGGCAAAGGTTTAGTGTGGTGGTGGTCACCAATGCGGCTGGTGGAAGTGGCGCTGGTGGAGGCAGTCTGCCAGCAGTCTGTGGCTTTAGCTCTTTTTCGGGTGGGTTGCTGTGTTTTGGAGCTGCATCGTGGCAGAGGATCGGCAGGAAAGGGAGCTTGCGGCTCTTCTGTTGAGTGAGGGCTGTTGGCACAAGAGAGAGGTGTCTGGATTGCAAGGATGGAGGAGGATGCACAAAGAGAAGACCCTCCAAATGCCCATGGCCAGGTGCTGAGCTTGCCCTCTGCATACAGGCTGGCTGTCCTACAATGCTGCCTGCCAGGCTGGTGGCTGCACCCATGGGTGCTTGTAGGGAATACTCCTGTGTCCTCCTGGCAGCATCAATCCCCCTGTGTCAGCAAGAACAAGTCCCCACACAGGGCCAAAATCAATGGTGATGGAGCTGGAAATTGGGCAGAAATGCGGTCCTTCCCAAGCCAAGCCCAGGGAGGCGGCGAGCAGCCAGTGCGAGGCACCGTAAGGAGAGCAGGCAGCTCCCATATGGCTATTAAGCAAAAGCATCGCAGCCTGGAAGCTACAGAGGGAAAAGGGCAGCTCAGGTAATAACTTCTGACTGCAGCCATATTTCAAGTCCTCTGAGAGACAAACTAGGTTGCAGGAAAAATAAACAACCCGGGTGCCTCTCCTCAACCAGTGCTCCCTTCCCCGGCTGCGGCTCGCTCGGAGCTTAATCAGCTTTTATGTGAGTGTGGACTCAAACGCCGGGGCTGGGCGAAGCTGGTGGGTGAGAGGTATCGGGTTTGGGCTTGCTGAGCTCTTTGAGGGGCCGTCTGGATGTGGGGGGGTTGTTTCGCTGTGCCTTGAATACCTGAGCTGTGCAAGTGGACTGTTGCTTGGAAACGTGTCTGGTTTCTCTACAAAATAATGGCTGTTTTAAGAAAGAAGGTGGGTTTTTTTTGGAGTGGGCTACATCCAAGCTTCTGCTCGACTAAGGGGTGGGTTTGGGACATCTCTGAGGGATGCCCCAGGATATGTGGTGGCTGCTGAAGAGCTGTGTCTGGGTGGTGGGAAGCAAAGGGCACTCGGGGCAGCTACTAGAAGCCTTGCTGCATCGGGCTGCTGAGCGTTACACAGCAAAAGGGTCGCCAGCACCAAAAAGAAGAGTGAGGCTGCTCTGCTGGGGAGAGGGATGGTTGGGGTAGGAGATCGCAGGGACAGCTCCGAAACAGAGTGCTTTGGGGGCTGCTGCTAACTCAGGCAAAGGGGGGTGCCCGGTGGACGTGGGGGCATAAATCCCCGGGTTGAAGCTGGAGGCTCGTGCGACTCAGAGCAGCCTCTGGAGTCGCAGATGGGATGTGTCCGTTGTCATTTCTGATGCCTGGGCACTGGGATGTCTCCGCTTTCCTCTCCTCTAATCAAGCATGTCAACGTTCCTGCTATGTGCCTCGATCAGGGTACGCTCCTGCCTCCGGCTTCAGGCTCTTGCCCTTGTAATCACAGTCCCTGTAGGACAACAGTAAAATCTGGGTATATATGGTGCAATTGTGTGCTGCTGAAATGTGCTTTGATAGCGTTTGTTCTTAGTCACCTCAGCATGTAGATGTCTGTGCAAGGAAGGTATGTGCCCTGGACTGGGTGTCCAGGCTATAATTGGGAAAGACACGAGTCCTCCTGGGGCATGAGCCGTCTCACCCTAATGTAGGTGTCCAAAATAGAGCAGGAAGCCATCACCGATCCCTGAACCAGCGCCCGGGACGGGGCGTTTCTCATCTGCCTGAAAGGTTGTTCAGTAACTTCCCTCCTGGAAGGAAGCCTTAACACGGTGTAAACAGTTTTGAGCCTTCCCCAGATTACCTGTGTCCCAGAGATGCAATGGACGACAACAGTCTCTAAAGCCAAACGCTGCGCTTGCCCACGCACGGCTGAGCCAGTTCGACAAACTCCAGCTCTGCAACCCGACAGGGGAAGTGCCGCAGAGCTCTCCCTCACCTAAGGCACTTGCCACGCCACATCCTACCCTTATTTTGCAGTACCTAATTACTTTCTAGTGTGGGAGGACTCGGAGAACGTGCTGGAGTTGTTCATCCAGCCTCTGCAATTTGCTTTGGTATTTATAAACACGGCGAGGATGTGATTTGTGATGCAAGGGCAAGTCGGTGTGGTAGCTTCAGGATGAGTAATGCCTTCTTCCGTGCACATCTGAGGGGTAGAAAAGGACCAGAAAGCCCGTGAGGAGGGAAAAAGTGAGACCTCCTCATGTGATAGATGCAAACAGAAAGCAAGGAGAGAGCTCTTCCTGGAGGAAAAACCGTCCCAAGGTAACATCAAAAGCTCACTGCTATAAGCATTTAGATCATTACTTACTCCCTTCTGTGCTTGCTGCTCTGCGATTCTTTTTCAACAGTTTGAGGATGGGCTTAAATACTTTGCAGGATATAACTTTGCCCGCGGCAGCCAGTGGCGTTGCCATACCTCTGCTCCTCTCCATCCTTGCTCGTACTTGATGGCGTTGGTCTGGCTTAGTGTGAAGGCAATTTTCATGCCTTTAGCCTTTGAGGTTTTCCTACTGGAGATGAAATCTCTTTCCCGTGTGCCAAATCACCGCTCCTGTGTGACACAAAGGTGGTGTGGAATATGCATGAGACTCCTTTTGGGAATGGGAGTGGTTCCTGGGTTGCCGCCGCCTCCTGTTGCGCAGCAGGTAGGGCCCAGCAAAGCCTTGGCTGGCTGGAGCTGCTGAACACGCCGGCTGGATTCACACCCTGGTAATTACCTAGTTTGGAGGGAGTTTATGTTCCGAGGAAATAATTGTCATGTTGCTTTTTATTAGCAAAAACTTTGTTATGGTTCCTTTTCTAATAGCATGTAGCTGTTAACGCTTTCTTGGGCGCTGATGTACTTTTTCTCTGGCACAATGAAGTCCTGATGACTGCACGCGTGCAGCCACGTACTTACATGTGTATACACATATGTACGGTGGCACATGGTGGCAGCTTCTCTGAGACAATGTCGCATCTCTGGTACTACCTGCAGCTGATGGTGGAGCCATGCAGACCCGCTCTGTCGGGATGCAGCTCCCCAAGGATGCTGAGCAAGCGAGTTGTCCTACATCATCTCCCTTGGGAACAATTCAAGCTGGTCCCCAGGCACAATTTGTCCTTGCAGGTCCAGCAAGCGAGCCCAATGCCAACGAGTTTCCTTGGCAGTGCTCTTCGGGGCACCTTCTTCTTCGTTTTTGGACTCTGGTGGTCTGTGCGATACCCCTTGAAGTATCTCAGGCGGAAAGCCAATGCTGAGAGCCAGCCAAGCTATGGGGTCCAGCGCGTGGAAGTCTTCGAAGGGGCAGTCAAAGCTTTCTTTGCTCTAGCAGGTAAGAGATGATGATGAGTCTCTGCCCCGATATCTACTGGCACTGCAGCAGCTTTCTCCCACGAGACTGGGGCCGTTTGTAGTGGGGAACAGCTGCAGTTGGCGTGGAAGGGCTTGGGGACTAGCTTGTAGCACACTGTACGATGGGACCTCACTACCGTTGTGCTGGGCGAATACCACTACAACTTCACCATTGCAAGGAAAGCGTTCCTGCAAGCTCATCCTTTTCCCCATGTAAAAGGAAAAGCGTGACCTTTCCGCTCTCTGCCCAGGGATATTGGCCGAGCAGTTTATTCCCACTGGTCCCCGCCTGCAGCTGACCAGCCCCAAGACACACAGCTGGATGGACCTCTCCCACTGGCACTACACCACCATGTACCTCTTCTTCCTCCTCTCCGGCATCGTGGACGTCGTCTCGCACTCCCCGCTCAAGCTGCCGCTTGGCTTAGATCGGCTGTCGCTGTCGGTGGCTCTGTTCATCGAAGGTAATGATACGTGGTGCCTGGGAGAGTGTGGCCAGGGGAAGCGCTGGGAGGGTCACCGATGTGCAGCAGCCCAAAACCCCTGGGCTGTTTCGAGGCTGGAGAGGTGCCGTGCAAGCAGCCAGAGCTGGAGGGTGTGCAGATGTGCGATGGCACTGGCTGCATGCCGAAGTCGCCCCTGCTTTGTTCCTCTCCAAATACGAATCCGGCTGCGGCTGGATGCCCTGGGGGCACAGGGGATGCACGAGGCCCTTGGGATGTGTGTTTCTCCTGGTGACAAGCAGCTGGCTCTCTCTGGAGTCCCCAAAAGGTGGTGTCCCCCCACCTTGTTTGGATGCACAGAGGGACAAACCCTGATAGAAAGCTCCCTGCCACCTTCTGAGCTGGAGGTGCCCGTCGCTGTGCTCCTCCTGACACCCCTGTGGCACTGCCTGGGGCACGGGGGTCCCCATGGCTATGGGGGCTACTCTGAGGGCAGAGCAGATCCCAGCGCTGGGGGCTGCGTGGTCCTTGCACGGTGAAAGTGATGGCAACAGGCTGTTTGCTGAAGACCTGGAGCATGGTCTTAGTTTTCAGATTATTTTTTTTTTTACTAAAACAAAAACCAGAACCCACAAACAAATCCCAGAGCATTCTTTTCTAATGCAGCGTGAATCTTGGCAGGTTTGCTCTTCTGTTTCAATGACTACAGCGATGCTGCCCTGGACCACCACCTCCATTCCCTGCTGGCCATGGCTGTCTTTGCTGGAGCCCTCTGTGCCCTCCTGGAGGTGTTCCTCCGAGACCACATCATCCTGGAGACCTTCAGGACCAGCTCCTTCCTTCTCCAGGGCTCTTGGCTTTGGCAGGTGAGCGGCCAAGGTTCCAGGACAGTGGGCTTTGCACCCAGGAAGGCAAGCGGAGGGGGGCTGCTCTGCCCTTTACAGCACTTCTGTTGGGGTTAAACTTGAAGGCTGGTTGGAATATCTTAGGAAGAAACGGGGCTTAGTGCCAGAACTGCTGTGGTGGAGGTACGTACGTGTAATGCAGGCAGCACGGCCAGACCTGCGTGCTAAATGGGAATCAGACCCCCCCCAAGAAAAGGAAACCGCAATCATGAGGTTTTGTTCTTTTTATCGGGTCTGATTTCTTCCTCTGTTTGTTCCAAGTAACTGGAAATATCTGGAAACCTCCCATGTGATCACCCAGCTTTGGGTCTAAGGAGAAATTTGCAACTTGGCAATGTAGCCTTTGGGTCGTCAGCTTTCTCTGGGGACGCTGGGCTGCGCTGCGAGCCCGAAGGCTTGTCTGCAGAGCATCCCCCTCCTCCTGAGATGCACCCCTGTGTCAGTCTGGGAAGAAAAGGATGCTTGGGGGTGCTGAGGGCAGGGCTCCAGGGGTTACTTGGGATTATTGTGCCTGTAGTGCCTAGGCAGCTGCACCAGCTCGGCTGAAAACAGGAGGAAAAGTGAGGAGGGGTGTGCAAAAGCCCGATGAGTGCTGATGCCTAACGTCTCTTCCGTCTGTGACCAGATTGGGTTTGTGCTGTGCCCTCCGTGGGGAGGACCGGGCTGGGATCAGACCGACCGCAGCAACTTCACGTTCCTCACCATGTGCTTCTGCTGGCACTACGCGGGCGCTCTCGCCGTCTTGGCAGCAAACTCTGCCACATCTCGCTGGTACGTGGGGGAGAGGCGTCCCGTGGGGTCCTGGCACCGTGCACGAGCTGGGATGGCCAAGAGCAATACCTAGACCCATGCTACCCTGGGAAATCCAGCTGCCGTTGTATCATGGGATAAGAAAAGTGGGTGCCCATGCATGCCCAAGCATGGACTGCTCCGTGGCTTGCTGGACGGCATTGGCTCAGTGCCACTGTGGAGCACAGTCCTTAGCAGCCTCCCCGATCGGGCTGGGGTGAACCGATGGCTCTCACTGCCCGCAAATACCTAACCGGTGTCCCTGTCCCTCCCGCAGCTGCAATGAGTCCTGCCAGCTGAAACTCGGGGACATCGACGTGGAGCTGGACTGTGGCATGTGCATCCGCAAAGGCAACAAGAGGTCCAGCGGCGCCCTGCTGCCAGAAAGCACCTCGGACGACAAATGAGGCTGTGGGCGGGCATGGAAACTTCTTCCCCGCTGTGGCTTAGAGCTCTTGAGATGAGGTTTTGTAATTAGTCTTGATAAACTACACTGGCACTTGATGGCAGAGCATCAGAAGTGGGAGGCAGGACCCTAAAGGCGGAGCATGGCAGGAGATGCAAAACCTTCCCGTGCTCCCCTTCGGCGATAGCAAGAGCGAACCAGGCTCATCTGGGAGGGAGTTCTTAATTTTCCGTGCTGCAGCTTGGGCTGTGAACTGCAGAACTGGTTTGCTGGTGGAGTTCAACTGGTGTGGCCAATTTAGCTATTATTTTTTAACATTGTTTTTGCTTCTGCTTCTGCAGAAGGGAGCCAAACCAGCATTCAAAGCTCCTGGTGGCTGTCGCTCACTCTGATGTTAATGGAGGGGGTTTTTTTGTACAAAGCTTAACGTGTACAGAGCATACGTGATCACCAATAAAGTACTTTAATGAACCACCTTGATGGATCTCTTTAATACGATGCCTTGAGAGTGAAGGCATGGCTAAGGTGATGTCCAGCTTCAAAAGGGCTTGTGGGGTGGGTGGAATATCAGAAGGATGGGACTGTGTGTGATTTAACATGGCCAGAACTGCCTGGAGAAAGGGGTGGGGGGCCAGCGGATGGAAGGGATGGAGCTTTCCCCATTAGCACTGTCGCGTTGCTGCTCCCTGGCATGTTTTTAATCAGGAGCTGAGAGGGTGAGTTAGATAGGTGAGGCAGCCTGGTTGCACTGGATTTTGAGGTGCTTGGGAATTGGGGTATTCGCCGGGCAGGGTTCAGCTTGCAGAGACACCCTTGAAGCAAGAAGATGGCTTCAGCAGGCCCAGGTTGGGCGTACGGATACTCCTGGTGAGTCTCTCAGAGCTGGGCCGTGCAGCAATCTCAGCTCAGGTGTGGCTTTCCTTCTCAGCCAACATCTTTATTCCCTCCCTGGAGCTGGTCGCTTCCAAACAAAACCTGTCACTTCTCAGTGTCTGCTTTGCGCTTGGCATCCAGCGGTACGTGGCTTTTTTCCTTTCGGTCTTTCATTTGGTTTGCAGCAGAATTATACAGGGAGATCAAGATCAAAACTGAATTTAAAAGGCGTCATTAAGCGGGATTAGTGAAAGAACAGCAAGTTCATCAGAAAGTTCGTCATCAACATTTAAAATGCTTGTGCCATATCCTTCACTAAGGGCTGGGCTAGGTGAGCAGGGGAGCACAAACAGCGTTGTTATTACCTTTTAGCACCTTTGCTGTACTCCTCCCCAAAGCTGTGCAGAAGACAGCTCGGTCTAAACCCTTCACTGCTAGTCTGCACAACTCCAGATACTCAAGGAAGCATTGGGAGGAAAGGAAAATCCCCCCCTGGCTCAAGCGGTTGCAATTCCCAGCCCCACAGGAGGTCCCTAGAAGAGCAAACACTTTGTATTTTATTGTATTTTCTCTTTTTGGAGAAGGGCTGGAAGGACACCAATGCTTTGTGCTGCTGGTGGCTGTCAAGGAAAGGACCTTGAAGAGCAAAGAAACCAAGGCGAGTGCAGTGTTTTGGGCCCTCACGTTTGGCACCCACACACGGAGGACCATTATTTGGGGTTGTAAAGCAGGCTGGCGTGCACGGGCAATGGTTTCCCCAGGATCTGGTGGGGAGGGTTGCCTTTAACTAGGGCTGACGTCGGTCTCCCCTGCCAGCGTGAGAGCTTCAAATGTGCTCCGTGGAGGTGATGTGCTCTGGTTATTAATAATCCTCGTGGGACCAGAAGCAGGGTCGTTCGGTCAACTTGTTATAGACTAGCTGCCATTAACGGGAAGCTTAGTGCATAGGTTATAACCTTATGTACTGCACTTTGATTGAAAAGAAAGGGAAAAAAAATCTCTTTCCCCTTTGATCAACTACTTTTTTTCCTAGGTGTTGTTGGTTTTTGGTTTTTTTTTGTCTTGCCCTGGTGTTATCAAGCTGAATCCCTCGCTTACTGAGGTTTTTGCTACTTAAAATGCCGGTCTTCAGCGGGGATGTTTCTTCTTCCCTTGAATAAATGTAAATAAAAGTGAATATTTAGTGATCTCCTAGCTGTGTGTTTTAACAGGCTTAGCAGGGTCACGCTGTGAGCCTAAAGCTAACGCACAAGGGTTTCTTCAAACAGGGCGCGCAAGATTACCTGTCATCTAGTTGGGTGACAGAGATGCCCCGTATCTGAGATGTGATTGACGTTCGTTGGGTCAATAGAGTAGAAAGAAATGAGGTCGTCGTGGCTGTAATTGCCTTTGCAGAGCAGTTCCTGGCTAGGGGGGTGTGGGGTTGGTATCTTCTGCAACAAGCCTTTAACCTAAAAGCGCTCTTTCCCATTGAAGGTGGAAGGCAACAAAACTCATTGTCTAAGTGCGGTATTGATCAGGAAAGCCGCACTGTCCACCCGAGACCATCGCTCTCCATGCCGGTAGCGTGTTACGGACAGACACGGGCGACCCTGAAATACAGCGGGAGCGTGGACCTGTGACCTCCTGCTCCACTGCGATCCCTGCCTCTCCGAGGTGGGCTATGATGTGTGCCCGCGTGGGTTTAATTACCAGAGGCCTCGTTGTTATCCACAGACCCAACCGATGCTGTTCCCTTGCTGATGTAGTGTTATTTTGTGAAGGACTCTCTGATTCCTTGTGATGCTCCTATGCTGTCGGTCCCCGGAGAGATAGCAGCGAGGCAGACGTGCCGCTCCACCGCTGAATTTTCTCTTGTGATGGTTCTGGATGTCTGTGGGCTGTGATCTACTCCTGGAAGTTACCTTGGCCAGAAGGTGATGCCACAGCTCTTTGCTGATTTGCACGTTATCAACTACCTGGTACTGCACGAGTCACGAGCTGAGGTAATACCTGCAGTTTATCTTTGTTTCCTGTCTATTAGCGTACAGAAACACTAAGGCTGGTGTTCTTAGTGGCAAATATTTTCTGCTGCACCATGAGACTTGGGAATTGATTGAGCTACCCAGAGCGTGTACGTGCTGAAGTGTTTGGAAGGAATAGAGACCCTCATGCTTCCAAATTCAGGTCAGCGAGTGGTTAAGGGCTGTGAGAAGACCACTGAAAGGGGGAGACGAAAGTTTTCCCCTTTCCACAAATCCTCTGCTGCTGGCAAATGTCAGGGACAGGCTTTTACCCTGGAGGAACCGGCTGTGAAAGCCTTTGGTGGATGGGCTGGTGACTGCGAGGTGTGATGTGGTACCCTCTTGCTGCAGCTGGAGGGAGGAGAAGCTTCTTGAGACCGTACGGAAAGGTGCTGCTAGAAGACCTGAAGCACTTTGCAGGCTCTTGGTACCTGACATCTTTATGCAAAACTTTTTTATTGTTATTACTGACAGACTTGCTGGAGATTCACGGTTTAAAGAAGAATTGAAATTGGTGCTTTAAGCACCATTAAAATCTGCTGTTTCTGTTTAATTAGGGAACTTAGTTTCCAAACTGAGTTTCCAAACTTAGTGCAATTGCTGTTCAGAGGACAATTGGATTTTCTAGGTTACTTTTCTCTTCCAGAACGTATAATATTAAAAAAGAAAAAATCTTAATACTTTTCTTGCCCATTAACTCAAGTGATTTAAATAACAAGAGTAAGCAGTATGTGCTTACACATCCTTGTAAGTAAGCGTAACTCGAATCTCATCTGACACTCACGGGTAGGCTACGTACGACACCAGCAGCCTGTAACGAACAATTTAGCAGTTTTAATGATGCAGTAGCATCCTGCCTATGCTGGCTGCTTGTGCAGGGCATTACTAGAGAAGGGGTCACCCGCTTGCTGCCTGCCCTTCGGCGTTCGGAAGTTTGGTCCAGCCCAGGGACCTCAGCTGCAAACAACCACGCCGGAGGGGCCAGGACAGGGCAGCTGGTAAGACTCGTGGCAAGCGGGACGGCAATATTCAGCCGTTTTCACCCCTGCCAAATGCATGCTAGCTGTCGTCTCGCGTATGTCAGCCAGGTGCAGCAGAGAAATGTTGGCTGAGGGAAGGTCCATCCCAGCTGCCAAAAGGCTGTATCGGTGCCCGGTGAGCTGTGCCTCGCAGTACTGTTGGAACCAGCACCCGCATCAAGCAGCTTTCATTGCAGCTGCCTGAAGAGATGGAAGAGGATCTCGAGAGGCACAGATCAAGATTGAAAACCCAAAGCCAGGCAGGTTCATCTACCCTGCCCTCCCTGCTGGCTCCCGCAGACGACTTGCATGAGGCGTCGCAGCCGCTGCCTTTATCTCCTGCGAAGTAAGAGGTATTTTTAAAAGAAGCAATTTGGGGTTAGGCTTCAGTGAGGCTGTAGAGTTGATGCCTCTGTGGAGGAAGCCTGATATTTGTTCTGGGATAAGCAGAGGGTCACAGTGTGGGAGGCCTGCTATATTAGTTGTATTTGAGCTGCTCAGATCGAGTGTAAACATGTGTGTCTGTTAATTTACAAACTGAGTATTGGGCTGCATAAAGAAGAGGGTGCAAGATTTCATGGGAAGTCAAAGTGTATAGATAAGTGCTGCCACGGAGGGGAGAGTTTTCCAGCTTTGGCTTGAGTAGTTTTTTCTGGTGAGACTGCTGGGGTGTTCACCTACCCACGTTGTGTTTGCCAAAAGATGGTGCAGGCGCTGGTGAAACTTGGTGAAAGGGTCCCGTACTGATGGTGGCCCTGGTTTGAAGGCTGGGTGCCTGATGAGTTTGGCCATGGAAGGTTTATTTCTGAGCGCTTGCTTGCAGACATGTTGGCCTGGGTGTTGGGATAACTGCAGGTTCCCTTTCTCCAAAGGGCTGGCTGTAAAGGCTCTGTCGTCATCCAGCCAAGGGTGTCATCATGCAATGCTGGTGGAGATGCTGCAATTCTGGTCTTAAAACTGGGCAGGCATGTGCTTTAGCATCACCCTGGGTCACCCACCTTGGTGGGTTGAATTCCCAGCTGGTGCGTGCTCACCGGCATAGGCCGGCACCTTGGCTGTGTCCGGATGGTGGTCATGAAGCGTCCGGTGGGAAGGTGGGGAGGAGGCTCCTGCTGCACGATGCGCCGGCTGTTCTCCTGTTGTGTAGTTCTCAGTTTAATCACGAGTTATACGATGTGATAGAGATGATAAACTAATCGTGTTTGTTAAAATATTTGTACTAAAATTCATGGGACTCCAGACGAGGGAACGTTTTGCTGAATGCCTGTGTCTGTGACATGGTGCTTGCAAATGCTGCATTTTAAGAGTCTTGGTGACGCTTGTGTTGGAGGGGCATTACTGAAATGATGTTCAGTTTTCCCTTGATAGATCATCTATGGGCTCTAACCTGTCTGGTACTGCTCAGATCGCTCCTGTCTTGCCTGGCACGTGGACGGGTGTATCAGTTTCTGGCAGGGATTTTTTCCAGAATTGCTTTGAAAATAGATAGGAGTCACTGTATGTTTCGAGGGGCGGAATTAAAATTAAACACCCCCCCCAGGTATGCCTATGTGTTTCACAAAACGCAGTGCCGTGTTCGGAGGGCATCCTTTGGTATCGAACAGCAGCACTGTAGATTTATGGTGGTTCAGCAAACAGGCAAGGTGTAACGTGCTTGTTACTTCAGATAAGAGCAGCTGCTTTGTGAAAGAGGGAAATGTGCTGGCAGCTTCAGGTGAGCCGAAAGTCTGGGTATAGTGGAGGTTATTTCAAAACATACTTAAAACAAACCCCAAACAACTACAATCTATATTTTATACTTAAGGTTAGTAATACCTGTTGGCCATACCGGCCAACACGTAGGGCTCACACGTCATGTCTACCTGCCAAGACTGGTCTTGGGCTACCGCGTTGTGCTGGAGGCCCAGCTTGTGCTGGTTCTGTGGGGCGTTCTGAAGTTCAACCAGAGCATCCACCTCCTCGCAGGAGGCACCGTTGATGCTGGACCAGTACAGAACCGTGTTGGCGACCCAAGAAGTTCCCAGGTCAACGTCGTGTTGAGAGAAGTTTTCCTTGTTGACTTCAGGCAAGTCCCTGCCCTTGTCGCTCTCGGTAGAGCTCGGCTGCACGTGGATATGTGTAGGAGGAACGTCAGCGAGACGGAGCCCCGCCAGCTTTCCCCAGCTATTGCTCAGCAGTTGGTGTGTCGCCGCTGTAAAGATCAAGGCAATGAAACACAGTAGGCAGCCAGGGAACAGCTGCGTGCACCGATAGTCGTGGTAAGTGCTAAGTGCTTTCAACATTTCCCATAGAGCAAAGCCGGGTCCAATGAGTTTGTAATTACCTGGCCTACTGTTTTCCTTAAAGAAGTTTGAAAACATCTCGCATGCAACTGCTAAAAGCTGGTAAACGGCTTGTCCTCAGAACGCCTTAGCAAACCTGAGGTCATCCTCGGCGTCCTCAGCTGCGCTAGCAGTCAGGCTTATCTCTGTGGCTCCTGTCTTGGGTGCTTGTGGCTTATTGCACGTGCTGAGGTGTAAGAGGTTGGGTATAAATATAAAGAAAGGGTTTTTTTGGTTTTTTTTTTTTATTGCTTAATGGTATTGTCAGGACGCTCCTGGTTTGATTGTGTGTGCTGGGTAGGAACAACCATGTGTGATAACACTGTGCTGGGGGCATAAACATGAAGTACCTGGCTTAAAGGGTGAGCTGCCAGCACTGCTTGGCGATGCAGCTCAAGCCATTGATGTTGTATCAAAACCTGGAATAGCTTTTATTAGCTATTCTCCATAAGTGGTGCCGTGATGATGAAAGAACAGCAGTTGCCTCTTACTCACCTCCCAGCTTTCCTCCCCTGGTGACTGTAATTGCCCCTCATTTCTCCAGGCGGAGGGTGACGCTGCTGGAAAATCAAACGGCTGTACTGCCTGCTTTGATGTGTGAGCTTAGCAGAAAGATGGTTTTATTTGTGACTCTATTAGATAACCCGTCACTTGATTTGCAGTGTTTCTGTAATACAGCTCTCTGCTGACCGGGCTGCCACGGCTCCCCGCGGCGTGGCCACTGCTCCGGCACCTGGTGAGTGCTGCCACCAAGATGCCAGGGCAGAAAAAAAAAAGGCTGTTTTATTGGGTTTAGGGCTTTTATTTTTGTTCTTTGTGGGTCTAGTGGCATCTGCGAGACGTGGTGCAGCTCTGTTTCCTCCTCAGTGCAAGACTCTATTTGCAAAACCATGGACAAAACCCACCCATTTCATGAATTTGTCTGAAAGACCCACCTGGGCAAGCTGTGGCAGGGCCTGAGGGAAAGGCTTAGAGAAGATGTCTGGGTCTTAACTGCAGCTTCGGCCCCAGCAGCATCACATAAATTTGTATACTGAGAGGTTTTATACTTGACCTCTTCTTACTATGAGCTTGATTTAGATTTAGCCTAGCTTTAAATTAAAAATATTTGTCTTAGTCCAACTGAACTACTGGTTGCACACAGAAGACCACAAGATAAGTGTTTGGGTTTAAGCTTTTGCTCTGTGCTACCACTGCACTGTAGTTCTGCTTTAAATTAACACTGCAACAAAACTCGTTGCTACAAAAACCTTTGGAAGGCGTAACCAGAGTCAGCCTAGACTTGTGCATCGACCCTGTCTTTCCGGGAAGATCCAGTGAAGGCTGGAAAAAGCTCAGCTCCTGTTTTTTCTTGTTGACTGAAGGAAAACTAGGTTATCATGCATGTGTGTGTCTACAGTTGAAGCCAGCTGATGATGTTCTATAGCAAAGTGCAGGTAAACTTTCTTTTTGCCATTTAAATCTGAAGGACTGGAGATGTACTTTACAGCTTAGTTCCTGGAGCCATGTGGGTAGCAGTTTTCTTGATTAACTGTCCCTTGGGGTTGAGACTTTGGTCTTTATAAGATGAATCAATTTAGAAGCTAGCTTATATTTTGGACCAGGCTTAGGCTCCAGCACTGCCCTTAAGAGCCAGCAATGGATTATAACCAGGACTGTAAAGCCCTTGCATTAGCTCTCTGGGGGTAAAGAGTGAGCAAGGAGGAACCCAGGGCTGTTCTTGTTCTGACGGAAAGCTTTTAGTCTCTGTTTTATGCTTTAGTCTAAGTGCTGTAAGCTTTCTCTTGTTGCTGTGATTCAAGAGGTAACAGGTATAAGGGGAGAAGCTTCAAAATAAAAATTACTTTTAGCAATGGCACAGGGTCTTTTACCTTGGTACAGTTTGGGTAAAGAACAACATGTGGATGCGGATGAAGGCATAAACCCCTCTGCAAGGAGTCACTTACTCTAAGTCTGGTCAAGTGAAATAAACCCCTAAAATAATAATGATACTAATAAAGAAAAAAATAATTTTTAATTTTTGTTTTATTTTTAAAATTAGAAACATAGGAACAACCACCTCAGCCATAGCCAAAACCCCTAATTGAATTGTTTCTCTGAAGGGAAATGAAAATTGCAGGCCCCCCCCGGGCTTTGTATATGGGGAAAAAGAAGTTGTCCCCCACCAAAAAAAGAAACACAGTCATGGGTGGGGGGATGATGATGATAATTTTTGTGCTGAAGCTTGTGTCTTTTATCATAAAGATTTTTCAAACGTACCAGTGAAGTACTGTGTTGCTGGATGGACTCAACCCATACTTCCTTACTGATTAGTCTGTAAAAGTAGAGAATGCTTGAAAATCTCAAAAATAAGCCCACATCTAAGTCCCTTGTCAAAACACGAACTGGCAGCACAGGGGAAAAAAAAGGCACCGTCTAAACCAAGGGCGTGCGACACCCAGTTCAGAGCGCGCCGCGGCCCTGCGGGCTACCAAAACTGATTCCTGGGGAAGATTCAACTCCACGAAGGATTTTGGGTCATGGGAAACGCAAGTGTTCTCTATTTTTAAAAATAATCTTCAGCAAATAGGCCTGACAGTAAAACGCAATGACTTTTTTTTTCCCCCCTTATCTTTGCCTCGTTCTTGATGCATCATCCTGAAAAATGAAGGATGCCTCATCACGTACTGCAGTAACATCCTCTGCGATGTTCTTGAAACTCACCCTTCAAAACAAGGAGAGAGCAGAAAGGAAAAAGCCTCCCCGAGCAGAGGGCGGCACCAAATACACATCATTTTTACAAAAGGGATTATTACATTAAGCAGCTGGAGCTGGGCTCGGTGACCCAGCAGAACAGCTGTGGTAACCGAGAGCTCGGTCCAGACGCTGCCGCGGGGGCACGAGCCCCGCGATCATCCTGCTCTGGCTCTGATTTTCGGTACCTGGACCGAGTTCCAGTGACTTGCTCCAAGCTTGCGTTGCCAGCAAGTGGTAAAACCAAAACTGAGCCCAGAAAAAACCCCACAAACCACCACGCAGGCACCCCCAGCAGAGAACAGCCAGACCATCCCTTTGCCTGCAATTTATTTCTCCTCCAGCACGCGAGTACTCACGGGGCAACGAGCCGTTCTCCAAAGATGCTGCGCGCGGGGTGTCGCCTCCCTCGCGCCTGCTGCAAACTCACGTCCACAATCGCGTCTTCGCAGGGTGAGACGAAATCTCGACGCTTGTAACGCGGATTATCCTGTTACCTCAAATAAAGAGCGACAGCCAGGCCCTTTCCCTCCGGGGAGGAGCAGGGTTTAGCATCGCAAGGACTGCATCCCCAGGAAGAGAGCGCCGCATAAATAATTACGTTTGCCCAGTGGAGGTAAAAAGAATGCATTTCTCCTGTGGCCCACTGTTAAGATGGAGTAGGAATTCACCTTTAGAGCTTTACTGACCTCATATAATAACCCACAGAGTTTTTTCATGCCCCAAAACCCGCTGATAGAGGAAGGGGAGCCGCTGCGGAAAAAAGCAGCGTTATATTCAACCGCGCAGCGACCTGATCTGACTTCAGAGTTGGCCCTTTCAGCGGGAGTTAGGTGAGATGCCCTCCAGAAGTCCTTTCCAACCTACATTCCTCCATGAGCCTGCACCAGCTGCAGGACTATTCCCTGCCAAACCGCCACGCCGGGGGAAACTATTATTACTCACCTTGCATTTGATTACGCGGTGCCGGCCCCGAGAGAATCGGCTCTGCTCTGTTCTTGTGCCAGTCGGTGCTGCAGAAACCAGAAGCCTGGGTAAACACGCAGAAAAACACCCCGGCCCCGTTCCCAAACGCACCCTGCAAACCCAGGCAGTGGGCTAAAAAGCCCACCGTGTAGAGCCTCTTTTCAGCTAGACCTCTTTTAGGACTGCCTCGCTTTGCTTTGTGTTCAAAGGCACGTCCTGGCACACCGAGCCCAGCTCCAGCCAGCGAGGTCGGAGAAATGCAGGTCGCCACTGGGTACCCTTCCCAGCAGCTCCTCGGGGAGCAGGCAAGG